>NC_057819.1:110377668-112877668 GCF_910594005.1 Cervus elaphus
TCACAGCAGGATTTGAACAAAAACTCACCACTTAATTGAATAGTTCAAATGCCACTGAGTAGGAAATTTTAGTGAGGCCAGGATATGTGTAAACTTAAAATAGATATGTATATTCTGGCAACATACACAGTATTTTGAAACAGCAAAAAATGTTAAAGGAATTTTTTGTGCTCTTAGGCCAATTGTAGGTATTGTTTTAGGACTTTGAAAGTATTCCTTTTATACTGTTGCTGTTTTTTTAAACAACAACAACAACAACCTTGCTTCATTTTCCTTTTTATTTTTGAGCTGTTTGCAACCCCCTTTTGAATAGTGAGAAACAATGCAATTAATTTTCTCCAGCGCAATCATGCATAGATTTAATAAGCATCCGAAGGTAGGATCCATCTGTAAAGTATGCGTTGCATGCTAAATTACTTCTCTTCTGTGGTTTTTTTTCTTTCCAAACCTTAATTAATTGAAGAAAAAAAATGTTTATTAAAGTGGGAACAGGCTGGGCTCTGGCTCTCCGCCTCTGGTTCAAAAGTTCATACAATTCCCTGAAGGCTCATCTGAATGTGTGTGTCTCCCTCTCACAATCTTTCTTTCTCCGTCTCTATAGTAGGGATGAATGCCTAGAAAAGGTGTATTATTTTGTTCCCAGGATCAATTTGAATAATCTTAACTTAGGTAAACTTTTTGTGAGTATCGATTTGCATATATTACATATGTTTATATAAACAATACATACACATAGACACATCAATGTGTTATTTTACCCATTTTTCTGTTGCTTAGAATTAAAAATTTATATACTTTCAGTGGCATCTTTAAATGGGATGTAGATAGAGAGCAGGAAGTATAATTCTACAGGTGGATCTCACACAGGAAATTAAAGGAATTATGTATGAACACAAGCTAAGTCTTTGTGGATAAATTTAGACCCAGAAGAAAAAATATTAAATCTATCCCAAGTAGAAAAATATTTACCCATAAACAGAGTAATGGAGAAAATATATAATAGGAAGTGACTCACTCCTGTGAACTACTTTGGAAATAAGATATTTCCTGACCTGCAGACCTGCAGTAAGCTTTATATGACCTAGGTGAAAAGCAATAAACTTTTTGTAAAATAAAAATATTATCTTAAAGATAGACTCAGAATTTTTTCAGTTATCTCAGTTGTTACTTAGGATGTATATTTTTTCAAAATATTGTTTTTTTTTCTCTTTATTATGTACTACAATTTTTAGATCCTTGTTTTTTTAAAAATAAACATAAGTTGTAGTTTTCATCCAAATAACTTGCTTCTTTTTACTTTAAAGTAAGATTGGTTTTCTCCTTTAACACAAATAAGGTTTGCACAATCACCTCCATACCTCGGAGCTGATGGAATCAGAAAGCAGTGCTGAACTTGACTGTGATCTTGCCTGGCTAAAGTCTACTTCGTTTAGCCCAGTTGCTTCTTTAAAAGCATAGTGTTCACATAGGAGCCTAGCAGTGGGGTTTCTACAGGTTGTTTCATTTTCTCTTTGGACTCTGTACAGGGCACCTAAAGCCTCTGGGCTATTAGTCATTTAAACTTTAAAAATAGATGTTTAAATAGGGGAAAAAACAAGCAGCATGAAGAATGATTTTAGTTTGGGATAGATGCAGCTTTAGTCTCATATTGGCCCTTTTACCATGTACATGACCCATCCTATACTCTTGCCATGTGAGCATCAGATGAGCCATGGGGACATTCCTGGAAGGAATTTTGAGGAATTAACATGAGGAATCGCCTTTCAAATGTTGTTACATGTACATATTTGGGCCAATCTGCACACTTGTGAATCAAATTACTTGGAGGTGTTGCCAAAATATGATCACCAAATAACAATTAAAACTGATGTCTTGGAAACTTGAAGACTCTCAACCACTATGTATGTACCTATTTATGTGAATACATCATAATCTCCCCACCCCCAGCCTTCTGTGACTCTTGGAAGAATCTCTCTACTGCTTTCCAAACAGATTTTAGTTTAGACTTCTGTGAAATCCCTGAACTGAATAGCTGTGGGTTTCACAAATTACATGCATGTAAACAACATACCTTTGAAAGGAGGTTGTGTGGGCCCTTTCTCCTACATGCTTATGTCTCTGTTGTCATAGACTGGCATCCTTTGTGAGCTATTCAGTGACATTTCAGAACCATTTCGCTCTGCAGAAAACCCGCAGTTGTGTTTCTTTAGCTGACACTGTGGCACTTGCTCTCGAAATTGCTAGTTAGAAAAAAAAATTGTTGAGGCCGGTGGCTGTAATCAGCGTTGTTGCTGTCTGTTTCCTCAGACTAATAGCAGAGCGATCCGAGTCTGAGAGTTCAAACAGAGGTTATCTTTCCCAGGTAGCATCTCGTCCAACGAGAATTTGATTTTTTTCTATAGGACTTTACTCCATTAGATTAATGAAATTTCAATGAGAGCCTGGCGCCCCCTGAAGCTTTGTTAAGAAAACAAATGGTGATTCTGTAGGTGTGACAGCTTGCTTGGAGAGTTACGAGAAGGTGAATACATCCCCACAATCCAGGCAGCCTGGAACACATTGATCTCTATTTAAAGCACCAATCGGATTTTTGTTAATTATAAATGATTGATCTGCAGTTTTTTCCCCTCGCTCTTCTTATATGTGTGGCTCCCCCTCCTTTCCCCACTTCTAACTTCTTTGCATGCTGAGTACAGAGCTTTTTGTTTAAAGGGACGATCATAGAGAGCAAATTATAGGAATACCCAGCAGCGATGCTGTTGTGAATGTCATTGTCAGAGCATTCACTGTTCACCGATTGAGGTGAACTCTGAGGTAGATTTCAAACTGACTCCATGTTCCTTCTTTACTTGACTTATTCCTAAAATGAAGAATTATTTTAACAAAATAAAGCATTAGAATAGTATCATAGACATCACCATTATTATGTCTTAAAATCTGACTTGTGAGCCTGTGAACCAGTCCCCAGTATTAACTCTGAACCACGGTGTATGCCTCGCGCACACCAGGGTATGAGTTGTGACCAGCCAACCCTGTGTGAGACAACAGGGTGAGTGAGGGGAATATCTCTGACCTTACATCTCCGTTTATAGGCGTTTAGGTGACTAATCCACCTTTTATCATCTTTGTGTAGTGGTTTTTTAATAATGTTTAGAAGCAATAGTGTACTCAAAAACTGACACATATATTACTCCTGATAATTGCTCACCACACTTAGTTCTGAAGAGCACAGAGAAATGTCCCCAGGCTTCTTTGTGGACCTCTATATAGAGAAAATATCTGAGCATTAAATATATTTGTGTATTGAATACAAAAGCACATAGTTACTTATTTGTTATTTATGACATGTACAATATATAATTTGCACAGATCTCAGGAAACATATTTGTAAAAATTACAGTTTAAGGACAGGTACTAGTGGATTACATTGAAAACCATATTAGTTTCATAATTTTAACTAAAATATAGATTTTTATGAATGTTTTTCTTAAGTTTGAACCCTTAATTAAGTTTTAGGACATATCTTTTCAAGTTATAATAATGATTTTTACCTCAGTGTTCTTTTTTGTTAATTGTCTAAATAATCCATGAAATGTACTAGAGACTTCTCTAGACCAAGAATCTTAAAATAGTTTAGTTTTCAGTGACACTCTTATGCAAAGTCCTTTAGATTTGAAGTATTGCCTCACTTCTTTGAATGTCTTGAAACTTGTTCACCTTCCTAATGAGTTGCTCTATCACTAATTGTATGTGACAAACTCTCGGGAGCATAAGAGCAATTTCTGTCTTTAAAACAACAGTATATAATGGGCAAGAGCCTCATGTATAACATAACCTCCTCCAACTCCAAATTCTGTGATTTTTAAAAGAAGCTCACTGTTGCTTTCTAAATAGATTCAAGTCTATAGTATGCACCTAAATATGAAAGGTGTTCTGACAGAACTTCCCCATGAGGTAATTGTTTAATGATCCTGTAAGTACTCTCAGGAAAACTAGATTTAAAGTGTAATTTTTACAGTGTTTTTCCCCAGTATTTTAAAAATATTTATTTTTTTCATGATTACTGTTTATTGTTTTATTGTAATATTTTTTAAATTAGCAAAAGTCTTTAGGGCACATTTATAAATAATTATAACCATAACGTTTTAAATCAGATTTGAATTAGCCAGAAAAAGCAGTGTAACATTTTTACAAATATTAGCACATCAGAAAAGTTGTTGATGTCAGTGTCTAAATAAGTAACCAACAACAACATTAAGAAATGAGTGATCATGGTAAATGCACAAAGTTATTTTTATAACATGTTTCCAAAGGGCTGATTTTAGAAATGTTTTAATTTTACTCCTGTTGGTTTTATTTTTGAATAGTCTAACTAATGATTTTCATTAGTGTACTTGTAATTTATGTCATCTGAGTAGTTCTACCAAGGTTAAATAATTTAAGGAAAAAAACCCTTATCTGATATAAGATAGCTAATGAAGTATATTAGATACTTGCCCTATTGCTGTATGAATTGGGTCTCCAAAGCTAACAACAGCTTTCTGCGGGAACACAAATCTCTATGTAAATATCCAAATGTAGCAAGATGTTGCAAATTTTTAAAGATATGCCATAAAAATAGATTAACACTAGTGTGCAGTCCTGTTCAACTGAATTACAAAGGGATATCATGGGATTGCCAGTGACATTCACATAAATAAAAAATCAATTCTTAATGATGAGGCAGTCTTGTTTTAGCGCATTACCCAGGTTAAATGGGAGCATACAAAGACATCAACTCCTATAAGACTAGTGGAATCATTGTATATTAATATGATTTAGGGAGCTACACACCTCGATGGAATAATTGTTATTATATCTATAGAGCCAGATGGCACTTGATGTAAACAGCCATTGAGCACCTCAAACGCAAGTATGGCAGGTGATCTTTAAGGTGTTCTTGCATCCTGCTCACTCATCTTATCACTGGAATCTGCATTCCTGTTTGCAGAATGGTTTGATTACCAGTACACAGATTTTTCAGAATGGTACTCTTGTTCAATAAGAATACAGGGTATAGAATTTTCTTAGCAGAAGAATAGATGAGGCAGAGTCGATAAGGCAGCTACCTGGATTGGTGTGCTTAGTATATTTTTTACGAGAAGGAGAACAGAGAGAATCATATTTTTCCAGCAACAGTGGCAAAAAAATGGTGTCTTCGGAAATTGTTTTAAATGAATTCGCAAATTTTCAGTGAAGTAGGCTCTAGTAATTGTTGGTATCAAAATAACCCTATCAAGGAAGCCAAAACTTATTAAAATATATTTCCAAAGTAAGAGAAATCCAACTTTAGAGCAGAAATGTCTTTAAATTTCTTGTTTTTAAAAAGAATCTTGCTTTGTTTTGAAGATTTAAATTGACTTCTGCTAATTCTAAGTATCCAGTTAGGGAAAACTCATTAATTTTTCCAACAGATACTAATTGGGCACTTACTATGTGTTAGTACCGTTCTAGGTGTTAGGGATTCGTCAGTGTAAAAACCCCACTCTCCAACAGAGTTTACTTTCCTCCAAGGGGAGGGGGGCAATAAATGGTATGATATGATATAAAATATGAGAGAAATGAAATAGGGAAGGGAGACCATGTGCTCAGAGAGTGTAGGAGTGTAAGATTTGCCTTCTTCCCTTTAAAAACATAGAAGAGGCCATCTAGAAATAATAAAAGAGGCTGGGAAAATTCTTGTTTATCTTCTAACTTCATTGATCTTATGAAATTTCTAGTGAATTGTCTGATAAACACCTGCTGTAATAGCCTCAGCTCAGTGGCCAGAGTTAAACAGTTTGGAATGGGTTCGGGATAAGCTTAGATTTTCTTGGCTTAAATTAAATTTAATAATGTTACATAAGTTTTTTATGGTTTGGTAATAGCATACCAAATAGCATAATATGGTTTGCTATTATCTTTCCTTTGATAATAGCATTAAAAGGCAAATCATCTTTAATTATAAATAATTCCTAAATTTCTCCCTTGCTTTACCTTATATAATCCAGGTTTTCATTTTTAAAGATAAAGGACATAAAACTAGCTTTTATAGGGATCTTTATTATAGTAAATTTATAGATTTCCAAATATATAAAACAGATTTTCCAAGTGTCTAAAATATAGGATGTTCCTTGAAATTTCAGGATCTCATAAATTAACTCTTCTGTTCCATAATGACAAAATTCATCTTAATCCATAGAATATATCCCCCACCCCACTCCATGGTGCTATTGACCAACTAATGCCTAGATTTGAAACTATAATGTTCAGTTCTTCACTAGAAGCAGTTTATCATATAACTGTAGCTTATCTCTAGATGAAACATAATATATGCTGTGAAATATTCCTTTAGTTTAGGTGAAAAGATAAAATTCACTTTGTAAAATGGTATAGCCTTCAGTCAGGTTTATTTTTAGTTAAATACTAAGAATTAAAAAGCACATGTACTAAAAATAAAATAAAAGTTAAAAAAAGTACATGTGCTTATCACTGCGTAGGAAAAAGTACTGAAAGGTTGTGTTCCGAAGTGTTAATAATGGCTAGAGTTTACAACGTAACATTAGGAGTAATATTTATTCTTTGCACTTTTATCCTTTTAATTCTTTTCTACAGTGACCTTGTATTCCTTTTACAGTCAAGAAGAAACTCATTTTTAAAAGCTAAAGATGCCTAAAAATTGATATATTTACTTAACATAAAATCTCATAACTGGTAAGTGTATGCAGATCAGTTCCGCAAACAATAGAAAGTAGTAAAAATCAGCAAACATCAAGATTTAGATAATATCATGAAATTACTAATTTTACCTATTTCTATTTCATTGTACTACTTGAAAAATACCATGCAAAATTTGACCAATTTATCCTTTTTTTTTAAATTTCTAAGACATCAAACTTCTGTTAAAAAAAAAAAACAGTAGGCTGAGACATTTCTATAGCAACATGCCAGATATGCCAAATTTCATAAGAAAACATGTTTTTAATTTCAGGCCTTTGAATATGGTGATGCTCATAAGGATGAGTATTTATGAATGTATAATAAAAAATAAGAGGCTTAGAAACTTTATTTCTTTTAACAGTCAACAATATTTAGCCTATCAGAATGCTTAAATAGATAAACATTCCTACTGTTTTAATTTTGAATATAGATTGTCTCGTGCTGATGGGAAGTATTGTTAATTTTAATAAAATTAACTTTATATTGTTATTTCACCGCTTTATAATAATTTTACATGGCGCCCTGGGGATGCCTCTGTTTTACATTATCAGGTGTCACATTTGCCATTTGGTTGGTATAGCAGCGTTCAGCTTCACTTCTCTATTCGATTGCCTGAAGCCACACTATTCACGTTATATTACAAGTAGCTATATTGCTATACACTGCACAAGTTTATATACTTTTATTCTGTACGTATATATCATTTTTTTATTTTCTTAAAATCATTGTTTGTGCTATTTCCCAGCATTCCTGTTGCTTGCCTTTAGGTAGACACAGTTATGATAAAAAGTTGGCTAAGACACCTTAGCAATCTGCCTCAAGTATTAACATTAAAATTTATTTTCAACCTGGAATCGGTCCCAATTTTGATACAATCTTAGCTAGTGCTTCAATGTTTTTGATAAGAGTTATACTTTGATAAACCTATAAAATATAACTTTTTACATAGAGTTATTGCTATTTAAAAATAAGAGGAAATCACTGATGACTTTCATAACTCACCGTATGTTGGACAGATCAATTAGAGATAATTAATCAGAGCATGTCTCCATTAAATGTTACCTCTTGACTTAAGTTCTCCCAGGAATTCATAGAAATCAGACCGACTTGCAAGTAATCTGTAAGAGAATTGAATATTTGTCAAATTAAATACCAGTTACTAAATACACAGTAATTAAATAATAGTAATTAAATTAAAGGTATACCAGTTCCTCTTGAGTAAGTCTGTTTTTACTTTTTACTTCTTTTCATATAAATTTACATTGTAGCTTTGAGTTTTTCTAATTTGAATTGTTCTATTACCCGCTTTATCCTGCTGCTATCTAAGGTGTAAGAGTGTGCTAAAACATTTTGGTTAGCTGTGTCAAATATTTATTGTGGGCAGTTCAGAATGTGCATTTTAAAATGGACTTTCTTTTCCACTTGAGTTTGTGTATATATGTTTACAAGCAAGCTGGTCTCTTGTCCGAGACCCTATGTGCAGCTGGCTGTTATTTAATTGATAAGCTAATGATCCCTATAGTCTAAGGAGCATTTAGCAAACTGATAACTGATAACAAATAGACCAATCAGTTTAAACCTGCTTTAGTAATTCATAGTCAAAACTACATAAAAATGAGTACTGAGGAGTTTCTATATAAGTGTGTTATATATTGGTATTTTTTTTTTCAGAAATTGCTCCCTTTTTTCTTCTCTTACCAAAAATTTTCCTGGCTAGTAGGAACTATGTCTCTGTTTTGGATTAACCATTATTTCATGTTATTAGCAATCATGTATCATTTCCTTTCACACCTTCAAGTTTAATATCTTATGTACACTATTTTAGTTAGAGTCTTGGAACAAAATATTATGTAATAGTCTTACTTTTGTTTCTACTCAATGAATGTAATTACCCTGCCATTCTCTTAAACTGTAAGTTGCTTATTGGATATATTTTTCATTTTCTGTTATTGTGAAATTTTTAGGTTTGGGGGATGTTGCTGACTACAGGTAATGAAACATGGAATCAGGTTTGTAACAGACTGTTCTAGTTGTGGTACTGGTACAATTTACTGAGTGACTTTGATGAAGTAATTAAAATTATCTGGCTAGTTAAGAGGAGCAATACAAAGAACAATTATAAGGAACAGGGAATTACTATATTAAGCTGGTTTCAAGCCAAAAAGAACTCTTTCTCTTGAGGAAGATGTCAAGTGTATGTACGTTTGTTATGGGAATATTGTAGATGTTGGTTGTAAATATTGTATGCCTATTGAATGCTTATGTAGCTTTGATCTACTTGGTAATTCCTAGTTAGCTATTTGCCTTTGGGCTGAACTCATAGACTTTATCTTTGCTTTTCTAGCTCAAATATTTAGAGATTCTGCATGTGCCATTTGAAAAGCCATTTTAATGCCATTGCAATGACTATAGTGCAGAGAATTTTCTTATAAAAATTTTGCAGGACATGGAGAGAATTTGGGGATAAAACTAGTTTGCATAATTCTAAGCCAGAATTGGAGGCAAGTGACCTGCAATGTTCACACAGCAATTTAATGGCTATTAATATATTTCTGAATTTTTAGAAGAAAGTTTATTGGAAAAAGATTTTATGAAGTCTCTGAATGTAGGTAATTTGAATCATGTTTATAAATATTTTACCTGCCATGAATAGATGATTAGTTTTGTCCAATAACAATTTCAGAGTAGCTAATGTGGCAATATAAATATGAATGTTTAGAGGAGCATTTTTTCTTTATATAGTAAATATGTGATTAGTAATGATTTCTTCTACGGAGGGTTTTTTATGGCACATTGCTTTATAAAGGAAACGAAGTTAAGTGTGAAAAATTACATAATGAAATCTTCTGGGAATATGTGGTTTAGGTATAATTATAAGCATGAAGGTGTATAATTTATACTTGCATAATGCCTTTCATTGAAGGTTGTGAAAATAAGTCCTGTGATGTACTCCAGGCTTCATATTTCTTATATACTGTACTTGCCTATATAATTGAAACAACTTCCCTACTGTGGTCTAACAATAGTCTCACACTCAAAAATACCTAAAATTTAGCATTATACAGCCAAACCTGTCTATCACAGTAACGCGAGTAACGTCTCTTTTGTCTTTTTTTTAAATTAATTACTTGTTTATATATATTCTCCTTCCACCAAGCATTTGATGTAGCCTTCCCAATCTTTTCAAAAACTTTTACCCAAGCTAATTAGCTACTAATTACCAAAATTAAAATTGCAACCATTTGTTGAAAGCCTTGTACATGCCAGGTATCGTACTGGCTGATTTCTATGTAATATCTCATTTAACTCTTCCAGTAATCCTGTAAACTAGATATTACCAACCCTATTTTACAGATGAGAAAATTAAGATTCAGAAAGGTTAAGAACTTCCTCAAGACCATATTACTCAGCTGTGGGAAAGCAGGAATGTTAATTTACATTTGACTTCCAAATTAGATGTCTGAGGAAATGCACAGAGTAAGGAACAATATTCAGAATTCCTCTCTCCTATTCTCATTATAAAACTATACTTGATGGTTTTTATGATTTCTGATGGAGAAAAGGATGAATGATAAAAATGAAACTTTTATGTAGAGCCAAAGGAAATAGCAACCTACTCCAGTCTTCTTGCCTGGGAAATCCCGTGGACAGAGGAGCCTGGCAGGCTATATATAGTCCATGGTGTCACAAAAGAGTCATACATGACTTAGCAACTAAACAACAAAAGGATTGAAAGGACTCGTGGGAAATACTGATATATGGGCTCTGTTTTTCTATAGACCCAGCTTGACTAGCAAAAGGAGTTGGTAGTGTATAAAGGAGAGTAGGTGTTTAATGTAGTCCCACTGACTGATTTTTGTTTTTGTTGCTTGTATTTTAGGTGTATCCCAAAAAACTATTACCAAGCCCAATGTCAAGGAGCTTTGCCCCTTTGTTTTCTTCTAGGATTTTTATGATTTCAGGTCTTATGTTTAAATCTTTAATTCATTTAGAGTTAATCAGTTATATATCCAATAAGAGGTGATCAACATCATTGCTCATCAAGGAAATGCAAATCAAAACCACATTGATACATTACTTCACATCTATTAGAATGGTTATTATTAAAAAGACAACAAAGAACAAGTTTTGGCAAGGATGTAGAGAAAAGGGAACCCTGTTGCACTGTTGATTAGGAGTGTAAATTGGTACAGGCACTATGGAAAATTATATAGAGGTTTTTCAAAAAATTAAAAATAGAACTAACATATGATACAGCAATCCCACTTCGGGGCATATATTCAAAAGAAATGAAAAAGCATCACAATGAGGTATCTGATTCTCTTGCTTATTGCATCATTATCCACAACAGCCGAGATATGGAAACAACCGAAGTGTCTACCAATGGACAATGGATAAAAGGTGTGATATGTATTAATATGCGAAACGAGGGCATTATGCTAAATGAAATAAGCCAGAAAGAGAAAGACTTATTATATGTAAGTATATAATAACATGTGGAATCTGAAGATGTTGAACTCATAGAACCAGGGGCCAAGGGGTACTGTGGAATGGAGCAATGTTGGTCACAGGATACAAAATTCCAGTTAGAAGATGAGTAAATTCTGAGCATCTAATGCGCAGCATTGCAATTATAATTATTGATACTGTATTATGTACTTGAAAGTTGCTAAGAGAGTAAATCTTAAGTTTTCTCACACAAAAAAGAAATGGTAGTGATGTGATGGAGATGTTAGCAAAAGCTGTCTACAGTGGTAATCACTTTGCAATATATACATGTATCAAATCAATACATTGTACACCTTCAGTTCAGTTCAGTTGCTCAATCGTGTCCGACTCTTTGCGACCCCATGGACTATAGCACGTCAGGCTTCCCTGTCCATCACCAACTCCCAGAGCCTACTCAAACTCATGTCCATTGAGTCAGTGATGCCATCCAACCATCTCCTCCTCTGTCGTCCTTCAGATTGAAGATTGTGCCTTGAATCTTTCCCAGCATCAGGGTCTTTTCAAGTGAGTCAGTTCTTCGCATCAGGTGGCCAAAGTATTGGAGTTTCAGCTTCAGCATCAGTCCTTTCAATGACTATTCAGGACTGATTTCCTTTAGGATGAACTGGTTGGATCTCTTTGCAGTCCAAGGGACTCTCAAGAGTCTTCTCCAACACCACAGTTCAAAAGCATCAATGCTTCGGCTTTCAGCTTTCTTTATAGTCCAACTCTCACATTCGTACATAACTACTGGAAAAACCATGGCTTTGACTAGACGGACCTTTGTTGGTAAAGTAGTGTCTCTGCTTTTTAATATACTGTCTATGTTTGTCATAGCTTTCTTCCAAGGAGCAAGCGTCTTTTAATTTCATGGCTGCAGTCAACATCTGCAGTGATTTTGGAGTCAAAACTAATAAGGTCTGTCACCGTTTCCATTGTTATCCCATCTATTTGCCATGAAGTGATGGAACTGGATGCCATGATCTTAGTTTTCTGAATATTGAGCTTTAAGCAAACTTTTTTACTCTCCTCTTTCACTTTCATCAAGAGGCTCTTTAGTTCTTCTTTGCTTTCGGCCATAAGTGTGTCATCTACATATCTGAGATTATTGATATTTCTCCCAGCAATCTTGATTCCAGCTTGTGCTTCATCCAGCCTGGCTTTCACATGATGTACTCTGCATAAGTTAAATTCGCAGGGTGACAATATACAGCCTTGACATACTCCTTTCCCAATTTGGAACCAGTCTATTGTTCCATGCCCAGTTCTAACTGTTGCTTCTTGACCTGCATATAGATTCTTCAGGAGGCAGGTCAGGTGGTCTGGTATTCCCATCTCTTGAAGAATTTTCCACAGTTTGTTCTGATCCACACAGTCAAAAGCTTTGGCATAGTCAATAAAGCAGAAGTAGATGTTTTTCTGGAACTCTCTTTTTCGATGATCCAGTGGATGTTGGAAATTTGATCTCTGGTTCCTCTGCCTTTTCTAAATCCAACTTGAACATCTGGAAGTTCACAGTTCATGTACTGTTGAACACTGGCTTGGAGAATTTTGAGCATTACTTGCTAGCGTGTGAGATGAGTGCAATTGTGTGGTAGTTTGAGCATTCTCTGGCATTTCCTTTCTTTGGGATTGGAATGAAAACTGACCTTTTCCAGTCCTGTGGCCACTGCTGAGTTTTCCAGATTTGCTGGCATATTGCTTGCAGCACTTTAACAGCATCATCTTTTACGATTTGAAATAACTCAACTGGAATTCTATCACCTCCACTAGCTTTATTCGTAGTGATGCTTCCTAAGGCCCACTTGACTTCTCATTCCAGGATGTCTGGCTCTAGGTGAGTGATCACACCATCATGGTTGTCTGGGTCATGAAGATCTTTTTGTATAGTTCTTCTGTGTATTCTTGCCACCTCTTTTTAATATCTTCTGCTTCTGTTAGGTCCATACCATTTCTGTCTTTTGTTGTGCTCATCTTTGCATGAAATGTTCCTTTGATATCTCTAATTTTCTTGAAGAGATCTTTAGTCTTTCCCATTCTATTGTTTTCCTCTATTTCTTTGCATTGATCACTGAGGAAGGCTTTCTTATCTCTCCTTGCTATTCTTTGGAACCCTGCATTCAAATGGGTATATCTTTCCTTTTCTCCTTTGCCTTTTTTGCAATATGTACATGTATCGAATCAATACATTGTATACTTTAAGCTTATACAATATTTTATGTTATTATTTCTCATTAAATCTTGAAGGCAAAAAAAGGACAGTAGGTGGAAATAAGCTTTATGTTCCCCTCCTGGAATCACCTTTCCCATCTTATTCACTGCTCACTCACAAATGGCTTGGATATTTTGCTATATGTTTCTTTTCCCATCCCTAATAACATTTTAAAATTGAGCAAATACTCCAAAAGAATATTTAGAGATGGCTGTGAAGATTTGGAGAGTTTAGAGGATGAGTATACCAAGAGCATAAAAAAAATGGCCTTCTCTCTGAGTCATAAGAGGCCTCAGGCTTACTGTGAGAGAACTCTCCATTTAATTGCTTTGTAAGCTAATCTATACCTCCATGTCTTTCAATATGACTTCCATAAATCTCAAGCAACTAAGAATTTCAGTGTGCGCTGCCTGGCATCTGATGCTGAAAACTACTGATCTGGTAACCTGATCGAAGTTTAATGACTACAGTGGGAGATTTTTGTCGAATTGTGAACAAAGCCCAAATGCTTTTAGTCTCATTATGTATGTTGTACCAAATCCTTTTGGTGGTCCATGAAAGCCAGGTCCTCCCAGACTTGGCTAAAGTCCAGATTTCTTTAAGATTTCCAAGCTTCCAGTACTGCTAAAATATATACTAGTTGATATAGATATCATGTCCTCTAGTGTAAGACGAGAGTGAAATTATCACAGAATATCTGAATCCCTGAGTTACTTATAGAAAAGGGACATATCTAATATAAGTGCATTTTTTCCCATAATGTGCCAGTTTTGCTTTTCAGAAACTGTTTCAGAACATGGTGATAGATACATCTGAACATTGAAGTGATCTATGTACTAACATCCAAGCCTGTGCTTCACAGATCACCACCCCCAGAACTGGCAGAGCTCACTGTGGGCCCACGTGCTCCTGAGTACACTGAAAGGAATGCCATTTCCTAAATAACCTATGCTAAGATGGCAAACAGTTTTTCCTGCATGTTCTGACAACTACCCATAAGTGATCTGCTTCAACACTTCACACTCACCATAAAATTTTTATTTGATGTAGAATGTCTTGAAAGACCTGTACAGATTATTTCTTATCTTTATTAGCATCCTATTCATGACCTACTTTTAAAAAAATGGTTATAAAGAATTTCCTAAATAAAATCAGAACAACTACAAATGCTTGCCATAAATGGTGTTGGGTTGGCCAGTTAACAGGTTGGTAGCTCACACTAGAAGAAGGGACCATGTTGGATTTAGTTAAGGAGGAGCAGGGGGCAGGGAATGAGTAAAAGGAATGTAAAATGTAAAAGGGAGGGAGTGGCTGGTTTTCCTGTGAACTGTGTTTAAGGTGGAAAAACAACTTCAAAATTACTTCTAAGACATTCAACATAAAAGGAGTAAGCAAGAAATAGCATAAAAACAGACTGAATAACCGTGTTCAAATGATGATGGTGAGAGTCTCGGGCATTCATTGGAGAGTTCCATGTTGGACAAGGAAGAAGTGGAGTCTGGTCTTAGAGAAGGAGGTTGGCTGGATTCCCCCTTCTGCTCTACGGAAACTAGCTAAGTACAAGAAACCCAGACAGAGAGCCAGTTAGGCAGCCTGAGAGCACTTTGTCCTCCTGACATCTGAGTTCCTTACCCACCCAGAGGGAAAGGGAATGGAGCAACAACTTGTAACGAGCTCTCACTTGTAACTGGATGAGTGTTCAGGAGCCAGTGAGACCCCCACCTTTGCCTGCCCCCAGATTTCAGTAATCACTAGTCAGGCAAGTCAACAAACATTTGATCTCCTCTGTGTGGGTCTTATTGGCCCAAACCTGCTGCATCTGTGGATGGCAAGGGTTATTATAAACACCAAAAGTTAAGCTGAGTTTGAAAGAGTTAAAAAACTTGGCCAGGTCACAGACTATCTAGAGGGAGTTGAACTAAGATTTGAAGCCAAGCAGTCTGACTCCAGAATTAATCTGGCTTTAGCCACTGTGTTATGCTGTCTTAATCATATGCAGTTAAATTTTAGATACAATTTTAAACAGATCTTCTCATAGTCATAGGAAACTTTCTTTAGTTCTCTATCGTAATCACAACTAATCATACCCTAATCACAACTTTTCTCTGTATTCTCTCATCAGTTATATATTTTTGTCTAAAGACTCTAAGCTCTTTATTTTTCACTGTTGTTAATGCTGCCTTGGATTTCTTAAGTTGTTTAAGATATATGATTGTTTTGATGATCTTGACAAAATTGTGCTCCAAAATGACCCCAGCTGTGTTTTTTGCCATGGTCCTCTTATTTACTGGAGCTACAGACAGGGTTAGCATGCCAGCCCACTAGCTCTTAAGGATCTACCAAGTGCTGGTTTAGTCATCCTGCCAAGAAAGACTTACCCTGTAAGGCCATCAGACAGAAATTCCCAAATATTTGATGGCTTAGATAACTCATTATATTTCATGATGAACAATGGAATTTGGTATGGCAGGGGGAAAGTCATCTCCTCTTAAACATCCCACGGGAGACTCAGAGCAAGAATCTCTTGACATTGTAATTATATTTTAGAAACAGCCAATGTGTGTAAGCCAAAACTTTATCAGTATTCCTATGTTTAGATAATTATTAGGTCATATTCTGTCCCTAAAATAGGAACTTGACTCTCCCAAATATCTTGTTAACTAAAAATTTCATTCATTTATGGCTATTTCAGAGAACTTAAAGTACTTGCACTTTTTAAGTCAAATTCAGAAAATAATTGCAAGGAATTGCAAAATGCTAAGGGTGGATGGTATTTTATAGTTATTGTTCCCTCAAATGAGTAGATATGCATGCAGCAAGAAGTACAAAAATTATGCAGTTTTTCTTACAGAAAAATAAAAGCAATTTCTTGGTATGGGCAGTGACTCTGGTTTTGTAATGTGTTAGCACTGGGGGAAGCTAGTGAAGGATATATAGGAACTCTGTACCATCTTAGTCACTTTTCTCAAAATCTAAAATTATATTTAAGTTTTAAAAATGAAATTCATTAATTTGGGTGTAAGTGAGAAGTGAATGGGGAATAGAGGAGACAGGATTGGCCATGAACTGATAATTATTGAAGCTGCAATAATTGGCGATAAGTGCAGAGGTTGATTATCTCATTTTCTCTATATTTGTACATGTTTGAAATATTTATAATAATTTTTGTCTAATAAAAGACATAAAAAGAAAAAGTTATGCACAGTTTGACTTTGGACAAACATAAGAATTTTCTAAATGACTTTGTTAATCTTGACAAACTTGTTATCATTGAATACCAGGGGGTTTTGCCATTCTTTTCCTTTGCACAAAGAATCAAGTGTATGCTAATGTGATTTTTAAAAATTCTAAAATATATGTTCTTTGTTATATTTAACTACTGTTCCTCAGGTTTTCTTTATTACTACAGTGCTAAAAATATATACCTGAGATGAACTAGAAATTTTTTAAAATTGTCTTACCTATCCGTAGACTTCAGTTCAGTTCAGTCGCTCAGTCGTGTCCGACTCTGCGACCCCATGAACTGTAGCATGCCAGGCCTCCCTGTCCATAGACTTGTTTGCTTTCTAAGTCACTTCAGTCGTGTCCAACCCTGTGCGACCCCATAGACGGCAGCCCACCAGGCTCCCCCGTCCCTGGGATTCTCAAGGCGAGAACACTGGAGTGGGTTGCCATTTCCTTCTCCAATGTGTGAAAGTGAAAAGTGAAAGTGAAGTCGCTCAGTCATGTCTGACTCAGTAGCGACCCGATGGACTGCAGCCTACCAGGCTCCTCCGTCCATGGGATTTTCCAGGCAAGAGTACTGGAGTGGGGTGCCATTGCCTTCTCCGGTCCATAGACTAGTGGATAGTAATATTCATTTTATGCCTATTTTTGGATTTTGTTTTTCTAAATTAAAAAGCCATACCACTGTCAGATATTTTTCCATTGCTTTTACAGTAAATTTATGCTATTACAGGGGCTTCTCTGGTGGCTCAGATGGTGAAGAGTCTGCCTGCAACGTGGGGGACCCCAGTTCGATCCCTGGGTCAGGAAGATTCCCTGCGGAAGGGAATGGTTACCCACTCCAGTATTCTTGCCTGGAGAATTCCATGGACAGAGGAGCCTAGCACGCTACAGTCCATGAGGTCGCAAAGAGTCAGACATGACTGAGTGACTAACACTAACACTAAGACGCTATTACAGAGATAAACAACTAGATCAACACTTATGAGTAAGAGAGGTTTCAAGATCCGTGTTAGAATTTAAGCTGTGGACCACTAGATGGTGGCCAAAGTGTTGTTACTTTCTAAGTCCTCTCTTTAAAGATATCTGTGTTAGAGGATTTCCTTACAAATACATTCCTTAATTAGTTTGAAATGACAGAAGCCTTCTTTAAAGCACAATTTGAAGTCATATTTCTTCTGTCCACCAGCCTAAGTGTGTGGTATTTGATGCAGGAGCAGGCAACATCTACTTAATAAGCATCACAGGAACAGGAGCAGTCAGGAACATGAGAAAGAGGTGTGGTGATGTTGGCAAAGAGCTTCACAGTTCCTGTTTGGGCACCTGGGGAATGGAGTGCTTAAAAACCTGGGTTGTGAATCTAGACTGCCTAATCTGAACACAGAGTCTGTCTTGGTGTTTATAGCAGCTTTATTCATAATAGCCCCAAACTGAAAACAACTCAAGTACCCATCAACTGGTGAATAAACAAACTTTGGTATATCCATATAATGGAGTACTATTTGGCAATAAAAAGTAATAAACTACTGATACATATTGTTTTGTTAGTAGTGTATCACTTTTACATATAGGGCTTCCCAGGTGGCACTAGTGGTAAAGAACCCACCTGCCAACACAGGAGATATATTTAAGAGATGCAGCTTTGATCCCTGGGTCAGGAAGATCTCCTGGAGGAGGGCATGGCAACCCACTCCAGTATTCTTGCCTGGAGAATTCCATGGACTGAGGAACCTGGCAGAAGCCTGTAGAGTCCGTGGGGTTGCAAAGAGTCAGACATGACTGAAGTGACTTCGCACTGAAGTGACTTCACAGAAACACACTGATACATATAACCACATGGATGGATTTCAAAGGTTTTATGCTAATTGAAGGAAGCCAAACATAAAAGATTAGCTAGCTAGCATATGATTTCTTTTTTTTCAATTAATTTTTATTGGACTATAGTTGCTTTACAGTGTTCTGTTAGTTGCTGTTGAACAGCAAAATGAATAAGCCATACATGTACACATGTCCCCTCTCTTTTGGAATTCCTTCCCATCCAGGCCACCACAGTGCATTAAGTCAAGTTCCCCATGCTATACAGTCTGTTCTCCCTCATTATCTACCTATTTTATACATAGTGTCAATAGTGTATATGTGGGGGGTTCAGGATTGAGGGGACCTGTGTCTACATGTGGCCAATTCATGTTGATTATGGCAAAAACCATCATGATATTGTAAAGTAATTATTCTTCAGTTAAAATAGATTAATTAAAAAATAGTATATATTTGTCAATCACAATTTCCCAATTCCTCCCACTCTCCTTTTCCCCCTTGGTATCTACATATTTGTTCTCTGTGTCTGTGTCTCTATTTCTGCTTTGCCAATAAGATCATCTATGCCGTTTTTCTAGATTCCACATATAAGCAATATTACATGATGCCTGTTTTCCTCTTTCTGACTTAACTTCACCCTGAATGACACTCTTTAGGTTCATCCATGTCTCTACATATGATTTTGTCTATAGAACACTGTTAAAAAGTCAAAACTATACATAGAAAAGTAGATCAGTGGTTGCCAAAACCAGGGATAGAGGGAATATATTGACTGCAAATGGGCACAAGGGAACTTTTTGGAATGATGAAAATATTCTATATCTTTATTTGGTAATGATTATATAAATATATATAATATATTTTTCAATATATTTTTTCAAAATCCATCACATTATACATTTTTAAAGAATTCTATTTTATGTAAATTATATCTCAATAAAATATTCACAATCAAATATATAAATTACATTTTCCAGAAACCTTTTTGATTTGCCTAGCTTCTGTAAAAAAGTCTACTGTTATTGCTATAGGTTATGTCTTTCTATTTATTTTTTTACTGAAGTACAGTTGATTTATAATGTGTTACTTTTTGCGGTACAGCAAAGTGATTCAGTTATACATATACATACTTTCTTAGGTCATGTCTTTCCAGAACCAAGGGATATATGAGTTCTTTGCCACATGTATATTTCTATCCACCCTCTTCTGGTAAAACTGTGTAACAACAGGGCCCTAGGGGATAAAGATAGAAAGAGAGACCCTGGGTTAAATACTGGCATTAGAAGACAAAGTCCTAGAAGGAACTGTAAGCACAGGAGAGGATTCAGGGAAAGTGGCCCAGGCCACAGAGAGAGGAAGACCAAGAATAGAGTATTGGCTGGCCCTGGGAGAGGAGGTGAGGGTGAGGTGTGGGGAAAGGTAAGCTAAGAGAGTGCGATGAAAAGTACCTCTAGGTATCACAGCTCAAATTAACATGTTTACACGTTCATGACACCCAAGTGGTTTCAGTTTCTCGGCAGTGGAATTTCTCACATAATTAAGCGTTTAGAAAAAAATTCATTTTTGCCATTAAAAAAACATGACAAATGGTCCACATGTATCATTTGGACATAGGTTACATTACCCAGATAATGAACTCTTTCATGTAAAATTTCCAGTAGATTTTTAACATGCAAAAGTCCTGCTCATATGTTATTCTGCATTGATCTGATTGGAGCTGTTAGTGTCTAGTGGATCAATGATCAGCAAACTAAAAAGTCACTTAGTGACTATGACACTCCTGGCAGTGTTAGAATCTATTGTGTCAGGAATTCTTGTTTTATTAACTCTGTAATTGCCTGTTCAGCTGAACCAGTGAATTTTATTACACATTTCCTTTCACCTGAATAAGACCTTTGCACTGCTGCTAGTGCCCTGAGGATCCTCCATTTTTTTCTCTGCTCCATGTCTTTCTCTAGCGCCCTGTGGCTTCACTGCCATCTGTTTAGGCAGAGACGTGTGTGGAAAGAAAGGCTTTAAGAATATCACCACCTTGCCTTAAAGCTGTTCAGTGGGCCCTTCAGCATGGTCGCCTCCATTGAGACACACTTTGGTCTCAGGAAGTAGGAAGTCAACAGTGCAACTCTGTTTGCTGTGTGTTGATGCTTTCTTTAACCAAAGGACCATGATGTCATGTGGCATGGGAATTAACAGCATTCACTCTGGAGACAGATCTTGGCCAGTTGACAGGTTAAATAAACTCTCTCAGCCTCAGTTGCCTTGTATGTAAAGAGGGAGGATAGGACTAGTTCCTCCCTCATAATAACATGTGAATGTCTCACCAGCACCTCAGATTCAACATGCCTGACACTTTGTTCCCCACCACCTGTAACTCCTCTCCTTTCTCTTGAAAAATGATGCAGTCTTCTTTGACCCCCACCCCAACATTCAACATTTACCAAATGCTACAACCTGCCTCCTAAATGAATCTTTGATACATCCATTACTCTTCATCCCCACCATCTCTCCCCAACCCAAGCCATTACCATTCTCATCTGGAATCGTCTTAGTAATTGTCCAACTGGATTCCTTCCCCAAATTCACTCTTCATTTCAGTCATTCAGTTGTGTCTGACTCTTTGCGACCCCATGGACTGCAGCACACCAGGCTTCCCCGTCCATCACCAACTCCCAGAGTGTGCTCAAACTCATGTCCATTGAGTCGGTGCTGCCCTCCAACCATGTCATCCTCTGTCATCCCCTTCTCCTCCTGCCTTCAATCTTTCCCAGCATTAGGGTCTAAATTCGTTCTTAGCTTCTTTTAATAAGATCACCATGCTGCCATTATTCAAAAATTTCTGTTTTCCTTAGAATTGGATTCAACATCACTGACACATCCAAAAAGACTTGGTATGATTTCATCCTTTTCTCTACCTCATATCACTGCTCTTGGCTATTGCACTAGGATTTATTCATCCAATTTACATTTTCATTTATCCATTCATTCAACTAATATTAATTGAGCATCTAGTGTGTCAGGCATAGCGCAAGTGCTAAGACTACAAAGGGAAAAGGATCCCTGACTGGGATGAGCTCAGTGCTTAATGGGGGATAGAGATACAAGAAGATTTAAAATGGTAAAATGTAATAGATCAGAAGGAGTAATTAGCTTTGTGTTTGGCACATCGGAGAAAGCTTTGCAGTGAAAGTGACTATATTATGCCTGGGAGGATAAACAGAAATGTGTGTGTGTGTGTAAGTTTAAGTTAGATTCTTTCTGCCAGAAAGTGTTTTAGGAATATAATACAAACCCAAAGCATAATTGTGCTTTAGATGTTGTTGTTATTGTTGTTCAGTCACTCAGCCGTGTCTGACCCTTTGTAACCCCGTGGACTGCAGCATGCCAGGCTTCCCTGTCCTTCACTATCTCCCGGAGTTTGCTCAAACTCACATGCATTGAGTTGGTAATGCCACCCAACCATCTCATCCTCTGTCATACCCCTCTCCTTCTACCTTCAGTCTTTCCCAGCATCAGGGTCTTTTCCAGTGAGTCACTTCTTTGCATCAGGTGGCCAAAGTACTGGAGCTTCAGCTTTAGTATCTGTCCTTCCAATGAATATTCAGGGTTGATTTCCTTTAGGATTGACTGGTGTGATCTCCTAGCTGACCAAGGGCCTCTCAAGAGTCTTCTCCAGCACCACAGTTCAAAAGCATCAATTCTTTGGCACTCAGCCTTCCTTTTGGTCCAACTCTCACATCCATACACGACTACTGGAAAGACCACAGCTTTGACTATATGGACCTTTGTTGGCAAAGTGATGTCTCTGCTTTTTATTATGCTGTCTAGGTTTGTCATGGCTTTCTTCCAAGGAGCAAGCGTCTTTTAATTTCATGGCTGCAGTCACCATCTGCAGTGATTTGGGAGTGCAAAAAAATAAAGTCTCTCACTGTTTCCATTGTTTCCCCATCTATTTGCCATGAAGTGATGGACCAGATGCCATGATCTTAGTTTTTTTAATGTCTAGTTTTAAGTCAGCTTTTTCACTCTCCTCTTTCACCTTCATCAAGAGGCTCTTTAGTTCCTCTTTGCTTTCTGCCACAAGGGTGCTGTCATCTGCATATCTGAGGTTATTGACATTTCTCCCGGCAGTCTTGATTCCAGCTTGTGCTTCATCCAGCCCAGCATTTTGCATGATGTACTCTGCATATAAGTTGAATAAGCAGGGTGACAATATACAACCTTGATGTTCTCCTTTCCCAGTTTTGATCCAGTCCATTGTTCCGTGTCCAGTTCTAACTGTTGGTTCATGACCTGCCTACAGGTTTCTCAGGAGGCAGGTAAAGGGGTCTGGTATTCCCATCTCTTGAAGAATTTTCCATGGTTTGTTGTGATGCACACATCAAAGGCTTTAGTGTAGTCAATGAAGCAGAAGTAGATGTTTTTCTGGAATTCTTTTGCTTTTTCTATGATCCAATGGATGTTGGCAATTTGATCTCTGGTTCCTCTGCCTTTTCTAAATCCAGCTTGTACATCTGGATGTTCTCAGTTCACATATTGTTGAAGCCTAACTTGGAGGATTTTGAGCATGTCCTTGCTAGCATGAGAGATAAGTGCAATTGTGCAGTAGTTGTAGAGGATGCTTAATAGTTTCCCAGATCATTGAGGTATATAACCAGCACAAGCTGTTGGTCATTTCTCTCAGAACAAATAAAGCTGATGGAACATTTCCTTTTTTTCATAAAGAGTAGTTTTCTATCATCTTTGTTAAAATCTCTCCATTTGTTTTGAATGGTCAGTGCAAATTCCCAAATTTTCGTTTTCTTGATATGTATCCCAGGAACTGGAAAATCAAAAAAGCTGTTGATTGTAGAATATGGTCAGGATGAACCTAAAAGAAAATAAACTCAACATTCTTGGATTTTGAGTCTTTTTAACTGGCTTCTCAAGGAATGCACCATATACTCATCATATAAATCAGACCTTCTTTAAGATTTAATTCCAGTACAGAGGAATTAGACTATCCACAAATGACAGAAAGTCTGTCACTTTAAGGTTTTGTGGCCTGCCTAAAGCCCAGGTTATGTGTGAAATATCTACTTTTCTAGAAATGCAACTTTAATACTCAACTGCTACTGAAAGTCCATTTCGTAAATTTAATAATGGTTTCCTTTAAATTTTGGTTTCTGGTTGTATTTATTTTCTAAAACTTTTAGATAATCAAAAGTATTCTCTTAATTAATTTCTGAAAAAAATGTTACTGAGATAATTTCTACAATGTAAAAGAAATATTCTTTAAAAAGTAACTTAATTTTCCTTTTATGTCTATGATGCTTAGTGACCATATTGTTTTGCAGACATTTCACAGAAGTGTTTTTACTCTAAGGAAACTGATTGATAACCACAGACACTATTTGCTACAGATAATATCCTGTCTAAACTCTGTTACATAAAGATCTCAGTGCACTTATTGCATAAGACATTTTAGCATTCTTAGTTTTAAGCTCAGTGTCCAAGATACAGAGAACTAACTCAGTCTGTGCTTCTGGAAGAAACATTTGTCAATTAAGTGAAATTGAGTTGCTTGTAAGACTTCTGAAAGTACTGATGACATCTCGGTTGTAAAGAGCAATGGGAGCATTACTCTCTGCTTCCTTTGGCTAAAGAGTAAGAAATAAGAAAACTTGCCTGACCAAGGGTAAAGTTGACCTAAAACTCTATAGACTATTTCATTTGAAATGATTAGGAAAGTACAGTATATGGAACAAAAGGAATTAAACTGAAAAATGTAAACTGTAACTTAGGAGACCTCATAATTATAGCAACATCACCTTTTCTGCTTCCTAATTCCTCCTTAAAATGTGCTTTCTGATATAGACTCTGAAGATATAAAGATGAATAAGACCGAGTCCCTGCCTTCAAGGAACTAATAATCCAGTGGAAAACAGATGTGCACAGCTAAACCCTAATTATTGAGATATATTAGTGTTTTCAGCAAGGTGCTAAGTAGAGGGAGAACAAAATAAATTTTACCTAAGGGAATCAGGGAAGACTTCACAGAGGAGGTGACATTTAGTTGAATCTTAAAGGATGAGTAAACTTTAACCCAAGGAAAAAGGAAAGTAGGGATACCTTGAAATGGGAAAATATCAGGAAACAAAAGCAAATTGTATAAAAATACTTAGCAGATTGGAGAATATACAGGGAGAATGACTGGGGAGGTAACTTAAGATTAGTTGTGGAAAAAATGAATATTCCTCTTCCCTTAATCCATTCTCATCACCTCCTGTTAATAGTTTAGACTTTATTTTGTGAGACATTAGGAAACCAAAAAACCTTAGTATTTTGTGGTGGGAATGTTTTATTGTTTGGTCATCTGCAATCAGCTCTTCACCCTTCCTATAAACTCCCTATCCTTTTTGTGTTACCACCAATTATATGTGTTATTAATAAGAGTAGTTTCTTCCACTATCAAATTTTTCTTCAACAAAATCTGGTCTTGTCAGGGTCCAATCACCTGATTTAAGGTTGACCAAATGAACACTCCTCTTTGAATACTTTGAATTTTAATCAAGTGACGCAAAGATGTGAGGACATCTGGCAGTCATATTCACAACAGCAGCAGCAACTACAGTTGGTGCATTGTGGGATTTTGTTGTGGTTTCTGTCCCTTGACCCTTGGGAGCTCCCCTGATTCTAACCTTGATTCATTTTCTGCCTTGCCCGTAAGAACTAGGTCCAAACAATGTCCAAAAGCAAATTTATCATTCAAATTCAAGGAGTTACACAACTGGGAAATTAGAACTATAGGTTCAGAACTTTAAATGAAAGACTTTTCAGAGATAGAGATAGGTTTTATTAAAACCTGTATTTCTCTTGTTTTAAAGCTAAAAGTTAAAGCCCAAGAGATGGATCACCCTGGGAGAAACTACAGTGGAAGAAAACAAGAGGATCAGAAATAATACTCTGGGAGATGCCAATATGTGAAGAAGCAGACAGAGGCGATAGTAAGGAAAAGGATATCAGAGAGTTAGGAGAACTCAGGGAAGAAATAATTTCAAAGAGGTGGTCAGAAATATAGCAAATTGCTTAAAGATCAGACAGAGTAAGTATTGAGAAGAAGTCATTGGGATGGGCAATTAGTGCACCATTGGGTACTTTGAAAGAAGAGATTTAGAGTAGCTTTTCAGGTAGGAGTCAAAATCCTATTGTTAAGGAACTAATCACTGCAGATGATGACTGTAGCCATGAATTAAAAGATACTTGCTCCTTGGAAGAAAAGTTATAACCAACCTAGACAGCATATTAAAAAGCAGAGATATTACCTTGCCAACAAAGGTCCATCTAGTCAAAGCTATAGTTTTTCCAGTAGTCATGTATGGATGTGAGAGTTGGACTATAAAGAAAGCTGAAAAAAAGAAAGAAAGAAAGCTGAGCACTGAAGAATCAATGCTTTTGAACTGTGGTGTTGGAGAAGACTTTTGAGAGTCCCTTGGACTGCGAGGAGATCCAACCAGTCCATCGTAAAGAAAATCAGTCCTGAATATTCATTGGGAGGACTGATGCTGAAGCTGAAACTTCAATACTTTGGCCACCTGATGCAAAGAGCTGAGTCATTTGAAAAGACCCTGATGCTGGGAAAGATTGAAGGCAGAAGAAGGGTATGACAGAGAATGAGATGGTTGGATGGCATCACCAACTCAATGGACATGAGTCTGAGTAAATCTGGGAGTTGGTGATGGACAGGCAGGCCTGGCGTGCTGCAGTCCACGGGGTCGCAAAGAGTCGGACATGACTGAGCGACTGAACTGAACTGAAGAAACTAATAGGTGACAAATGGAAGCAGGAGTACAGACTGTTTTAACTGAAAGTTTACTGGTGTGATAAAGGATGAAACAGCAGCAAGGGGTTTAGGGTTAACAGAAGGCTTTTTCTCTAGAGAACTAAGACTTTTCAAAAGGAGGAGGAGATGTTGAGAATGTTGGGAAAAGAGATTGGGAATGGCACAGTAAGTGTGGTAGATCTCAAGGAGACAAAGGATTGAGGTGGTTGACCCTGGGATCCAGGCTGAATAGGCAAGAAAGTGCAATGGCTCTAAAGTGCAGGCATGCCTGTGTGCTCAGTTGCTCAGTCATGTCCAGCTCTTTGCGATCCCACAATACTGCCATTTCCTACTCCAGGTTCTAAAGTGAGGTGGAAACAAACAGAAACTCCATTCCAAGCGGGTTGGCTGGCTTGAAGGAATGCAGTTGGTATCACCAAATTCTGAGCTGCTCTTACATGTGTGTGTGCTAAGGCACTCAGTCAGGTCCAATTCTTTGTGACCCTATGGGCCATGGCCCACTAGGCTCCTCTGTCCATGGGATTCTCCAGGCAAGAATACTAGAATAGATTGTCATGCCCTCCTCCAGGGGATCTTCCCCACCCAGGGATAGAACCCATATCTCTTTTGTCTCCTGTATTGGCAGGTGGGCTCTTTACCACTAGCGCCAGCTGGGTAACAATCAAAACTGAACAAACTTGCTATACTTTATCCTTGCTGCCTTCATCATTAGAGTGAAAAACTGGGAATAATCTAAGTGTCCACTAGTGGGGATTTCTTAAATAAATTATGATGTATCCAAATTGTGGTACTTCCCTAGTGGCTCAGATGCTAAAGAATCCACCTGTAATTCAGGAGACCCAGGTTTGATCCCTGAGTTGGGAAGATCGGCTGGAGAAGGGAATGGCTACCCGACTCATTAGAAAAGAGCTTGATGCTGAGAAAAATTGAAGGCAAAAGGAGAAGAGGGCAGCAGAGGATGAGATGGTTAGAGAATGGTTATATCATGGTTAGAGATGGTTATATCACCAACTCAATGGACATGAATTTGAGCTCACTCTGGGAGATAGTAGAGGACTGGGAAGCCTGGTGTGTTGCAGTCCATGGGGTTGCAAAGAGTCGGACATGACTGAACGACTCAACAACAACAAATGTCATGACTATTTTTCGAAAATAAGTAGACTGTTATCATTGTGTTAGTGATTATATTCCAGCCATAATTTGGATTGTTGTTGTTGTTCAGTTGCTAAGTCGTGTCTGACCCTTTGCAACCCCGTGGACTACAGCACGCTAGGCTTCCCTGTCCTTCACTATCTCCCGGAGTTTGCTCAAACTCACATGCATTGAGTTGGTGATGCCATCCAACTATCTCATCCTCTGTCATACCCCTCTCCTTCTACCTTCAGTCTTTCCCAGCATCAGGGTCTTTTCCAGTGAGTCACTTCTTTGCATCAGGTGGCCAAAGTACTGGAGCTTCAGCTTTAGTATCTGTCCTTCCAATGAATATTCAGGGTTGATTTCCTTTAGGATTGACTGGTGTGATCTCCTAGCTGACCAAGGGCCTCTCAAGAGTCTTCTCCAGCACCACAGTTCAAAAGCATCAATTCTTTGGCACTCAGCCTTCCTTTTGGTCCAACTCTCACATCCATACACGACTACTGGAAAGACCACAGCTTTGACTATATGGACCTTTGTTGGCAAAGTGATGTCTCTGCTTTTTATTATGCTGTCTAGGTTTGTCATGGCTTTCTTCCAAGGAGCAAGCGTCTTTTAATTTCATGGCTGCAGTCACCATCTGCAGTGATTTGGGAGTGCAAAAAAATAAAGTCTCTCACTGTTTCCATTGTTTCCCCATCTATTTGCCATGAAGTGATGGACCAGATGCCATGATCTTAGTTTTTTTAATGTCTAGTTTTAAGTCAGCTTTTTCACTCTCCTCTTTCACCTTCATCAAGAGGCTCTTTAGTTCCTCTTTGCTTTCTGCCACAAGGGTGCTGTCATCTGCATATCTGAGGTTATTGACATTTCTCCCGGCAGTCTTGATTCCAGCTTGTGCTTCATCCTGCCCAGCATTTTGCATGATGTACTCTGCATATAAGTTGAATAAGCAGGGTGACAATATACAACCTTGATGTTCTCCTTTCCCAGTTTTGATCCAGTCCATTGTTCCGTGTCCAGTTCTAACTGTTGGTTCATGACCTGCCTACAGGTTTCTCAGGAGGCAGGTAAGGTGGTCTGGTATTCCCATCTCTTGAAGAATTTTCCATGGTTTGTTGTGATGCACACATCAAAGGCTTTAGTGTAGTCAACGAAGCAGAAGTAGATGTTTTTCTGGAATTCCTTTGCTTTTCTATGATCCAGTGGATGTTGGCAATTTGATCTCTGGTTCCTCTGCCTTTTCTAAATCCAGCTTGTACATCTGGATGTTCTTAGTTCACGTATTGTTGAAGCCTAACTTGGAGGATTTTGAGCATGTCCTTGCTGGCATGTGAAATGAGTGCAATTGTGTGGTAGTTCGAACATTCTTTGACATTGCCCTTCTTGCCTTGAGAACCCTTTGAACAGTATGAAAAAGCATGACATTTGAGAAGGTGAAGAAGCATCTTATAAAACATTATGTAAACATGATTTGATTTTGCCAAGATTTTGCATACATGTGTGAGTCCATGCAGATATGCAAAGGAGATATCTGAAAGAAAAAGTCACAAATGGTGATTTTTATTTATTTGTATTTTCTATATGATTTAAATGTTTACTATATATTTCTATTATTTTAGGGCTCAGAAAATATGGTAAAGTTGTTTTTTGAGTAATTCAAAGCATTAGAAACACCCAAATCACTTATGTTTCCTCCCCACCAGTCAAAACTTTCTTTTTTCTTAACATGGTTTATCTCCTAGAGGTAGGAACTGAGCTGATTAAATTAATTTATGCCAATTTGTGAATGATTAGTATCTCCATTATCCTTCAAAACATATTTATTTTCTTAAAATATAAATGAATCTCAAAGTGATATTTAAGGTAGATGAACAATGAAGCATGATAATTTGGACAAGCCCCAGAATATGACCCCCGGGCTTCCCTGGTGGCTCAGTGGTAAAGAATCCACCTGCCAATGCAGGAGACTTGGGTTCGACCCCTGATCCAGGAAAATCGCACATGCAGAGGAACAACTAAACCCATGCGCCACAAGTACTGAAGCCTGAGCTCCCTAGAGCCTGTGCTTTGCAACAAGAAAAGCCGCTGCAGTGACAAGCCGTCACACCACAGCCAGAGAGTAGCGCCTGCCTGCCACAACCAGAGAAAAGCCCACACAGCAACGAAGACCCCGCACAGTCAAGAACAAACAAATAAATAAATAAAAGTCTTAAAATAAGAATATGACCCATAGCAGATTAACCCTGCCAAGGAATGTATATCCCTCAGGGTCATATTCCCATTTATGCAACATTCTCTAGTCCTGTTATAGATTGATACTTGTTACACACACGTTAGTTTTTGTTTTTGTTTTTTAACTTTGTCTTATTTATTTACTTATCTTGTCACTTCTAACTTAAAATGTACTTTTTTCTCTTCTGTTCTCTTTTGCTTTGTTAAATTTAGATTTCTGTAATTTGACTTCTATATATTTATATTTAATTCAGGTGGAATTTATTTTGATATCTAGTGTGAGATATTTTGATATCTAGTGTGAGGCATCACCGACTCAATGGACATGAGTTTGAGTAAGCCCCAGGAGCTGGTGATGGACAGGGAAGCCTGGCTTGCTGCAGTCCATGGGGTCGCAAAGAGTCGGACACGATGAAGCGACCGAACCGAACTGAACTGAGTGTGAGAGAAGAATCTAAATTGATCTCATTCCAAATTGTTACTTTTCTCAAAATCATTGATTCAATCACCATCTTTTGCTTGTGTGCCTTACCATGTATTAATTTATTATATCTAAAAGATCTTCTTTTCTGTTGTGTTGATCTGAGTATTTTCGCACCAGTCATAGGGCTTACTGTAGTTCTGTAACGTTTTAATAATTGTTCATGTCAGTCATTGCTTTCCTTCTTAAAAATTTCAAAGTGCTATTTTCTGCTTTTTATTTTTCCTATGAATTTTAGAATTATTTTTATCAACTGTCTTAAAAATCTTAATTTGGTTTTAGTTCATATAGCATTAAATTTTAAACTTGACTTGAATCTCTCCATTTTGTACCGACAAATTATTTTCAGCCTCCTAAGTATTTTCCAGAGGCTCCCTGTTACAGTGGTGGTGGTGAATATATTAACACATTGCAGTGGTGATGCAAAGGTTTGTAAGGCAAGGATTGCCTATTTTCATGTAAAGCTCATGTATTAAAAAACTGTGACATTTGGGGCCTTCCACTATTAGCATCTTTGGAACACAGGCTTTGTTGTTGTTTTTTAAGTGGTTCTTTTCATCTTATTATATCAGTGTGTCATCTTGAACTTTAGCTACTAATTGTTAAGTTATCCAGGACTGATGTATTTCGCATTCTTTTCCCATTTTTATAAATTGGCTTATTATAGTAGGTTGAAGACCTCTACAAGTTTTCTTTCTTGTAACTCTAGAGAGTAAGGTGGTAAGGCCTGTCTTTCAGAGACTTTACAGATTGATTTTCTAAAACATTCCAAACTCTAGAATGATGATTACTTTTACTACCTGTATGATCTCAGGGAAGTCATTTAAATTCTCTAATCTTAAGCTTTCTCATCTATACAGTGGGCATAATAATATATACCTGAGGTATTAATGTAAGTATACATATAAATGGTCTCTGTGTGGTCACTCAGGAAATGGTGTGCCTTTCCATCTCTCCCCTCCCTCCATTTATTTGTCAATATCTATTTTGCCAGTCCTCCCGGCCTTTGTTTGCATAATCACTGTCCCTAAGGAAGTTCCTAAATGTCTCCCATGGCTGGTACTTAAGACCAAATGAGGAAAGGATAGAAATAGAGCAAATAATTTTGTAAGCAATCTAGTATTAAATTAATTACAAATCATTTTATAATAGCAAATGAAGCTAAGCCATTGTTCATACCCATCCTTTAGAAAAATAAGCAACGTTTGGAAAATTACCTTCTAAGTTATTAATGATTAATATAGGATAATATTTTGGGTGTCAACCTTAAGAACTCATTTACAGGACTCCTGTTAGTACCAAGTGGTAATTCTAAATGTAAATTCTAATCATGTCACCTTCAAGCCAAAATCATTGATTAAATGGGCATGTTCAACATTAAAGTGTGTGTGTTTAATTAAAATTGATTTTGGAAGAATTCTCCAACTACTGTTTCTTATGTTCAGAGTTATTTTCTGATTATAAAAACTAAGTAAAATTGAGGTATTATTTAGGTTAAATTATGTATGTTGAGAAGTATCTAATTTTTTTTTTTCACAAAGGCCTAATATTTTATATATCTACTTTATGTTTGAATTTCAACCTAGGGTATTCTTTTCAGTGTTCAAAATTCAAAAGTTGAAATCTTATCTAAAGAAGATCTTTGATGTTTTGGGCACATTCAGAGCCCTGAGTATGGGGAGAGAGGTGGAAAACAAATTTGAGAAAAATAATTATTTGATTGCTTTTCATCGCATTATTTTCATGGTAAAATAATAGTCAATATGCTAATTCTGTCATCTGCTATATTCTGTGAGGGCTTTCCTTAGAGCAAAACAGTGAAAGCATATGTTTAGTGTTAGTCGTATTCACAGTAGAAAGACTGTTTCGTGTGTATTTGAATATTTCCACTTCATCCCTTAAGAATTCTCCCAGTAATTATAAGGTAGAAATATTATTCTTGAATTTAAAAAGAGAGAAAAGAAGTAAGAAAAAGAAAACAGAATCTTGAAAATTTGATTTCCAGCTACAGACCCAATTTCTTGCACTAACAGTTTCAATACTATGTTTCTCGATGAACGTGGCATATGCAACAACCATCCATCTGTTCTGATAGGTGGAAACTATCTTTAAATAATAAAGAAACTCCTTTCTGACACAAATACTCTTTTGCCTTTGAACGCTAAATAGAATTATGCAGCATGATGTTTGTGTCAGTCTGACATTTATGTTAAGACCTACCTGATTATATCTTCTAAAATCTATTATTTTTGGTAAACACTTTGGTTGACTAGACTGGGTTGGTTTTGTCTTTGGTTTTGCTTTTTTAAGTTTTTCCCTAAAATACTTTCAGCTAACTCTCAGATTAATAATCACGCTATGATGTCAGCCAAATCAAGTGCTAACAAGGAAATGGGAGACCTGTTCAAGAGAGATGAGTAAATATCCCAAGAGAGGAATCAAACAGCAAGGAGTCATTTTTCATAAAGAGGAAAATCATTAAAGAAAAGAGGTTCTTTTTAAAAATAAGTTTAACTGGAAACCTGGACAATCTAAAAAGGTGTGCAGATGGTAAGATACTAACGGAAGAGGCAGTTGGCAGTATGGTCAGCAGCATGTTCCACCTGCTGCAGGAGTTTGCCCAGGGGCAGATACAACTCCCTAGCTTGAAAAAAAAAATGTAGAGGTTACAGTCCAAGTGAGCTAGACACACCTCTAACCAGAGTGCTGCTCTTAAGTAATTCACACTGCTGACAGCAACAACACTAGAATTAAATAAAATGGGAAAACAATGTGCTGATTTTTTTTAAAACTACTGTGTCAATATGCTTAAAAAATAATTTGAGGTTTTGTATGCCTTTTCTGAATAGGTAGCAACCACACTCCACAGTTTCATAGGTTTCTTCACTCTTCATTTCAGAGTCTTTTGGGGCTTTGATGTGAACTAACTTTTAAAATTAAAACTGGATCCAGGTACTTTTTCTCTTTAACAGATTGGGATCCATTAAATCCCACTGCAGACAAATCCTATGAAGAGTGTGTATTGTTTCAAATAGCTGGAGAGGAGAGCAGCTTTCCCCATCACTCACCAGAGCTGTGGTTCACCCAGTAGAGTCATGTTTTTAGTAGGGTTCCTGTGGGAGACCTGTTTGTGAAAGTGGCATTTGTGATTGACTTCAGCTCCCCATGCCAGCTTCAGAAAGTCAAACAGATGTTTCCTCGTTTACTGCAGCAGAGCTCATCACTTACCCCAAGAGGAAAGTCAGAAGAGGCTGGGGACAAGTGCCATTCTGTCAGCCAAGCCACAAGAAAATAGAGATAGAGGGCTTATTTGTGTGTGTGTGCGTGTTTTCTAAATCTGATTAAATAGAGATTAAACTTTGCTTTATTTAAAGATAGAAAGATCCATCTAAATTTCCTTTTTTACCTCTTTTCTCTCCCCCACTTCCTGTCGAAGTTCAGTCTCTGATGGGTCTCTTTGGAATACAGTCTTTGTACTTTACAGTTTTGCTTTGAGACCAAAGTTTATCTCCTGATTTGTTCTGAAAGAATAATAAGATCAAAAGTTATTTCCTATTCACACATATCAAAACACATGCACACCCCCAAAAATCAAATAAAATAATGTATTTTGAATTTCATATACCACAAATGACGTGGCCTGGGAATTATACTCATTAAATGGATTACAAAGATAGAGGTGACATACAGTGGAAAACAATATTGCATTAAGCCTGAACTAACATTAGGGGGGACATAGTAAGACTTTTTTGTCTGATCTGTATATTTAAAAAGTAGTAGTGCTGACTTTTAAGCTAGAAATAAAATTGCTTTAGAAAATACAAAAAAAAATCAATTTTAACCATTTCCATGTTTTTGTTTTAGACTTGTATCAGATGTAGTCTTGCTTAATTGTAGTCTAGAGTCTGTTTTTTTAAGTTGGACTTTTCTGGAAAATGATCTGATGTCTCTTTGCTTGGAATGAATTCCTCTAGCCCGAGGCTTTGGTCAGTGGAAGGGTCGCGGCTAGTTTAGAAGTTTCTATGTGGATGTACGTCTCTGTCTCTCCCTTTCAGGCGCTCTCGTTTGCTCTCCTCTCTTGCTCTGTACAAATGCAGAGTGCTGTCTGTGTTTCAGGAAAAGAATGTGTGTTAAAAGAACTAATGGTCCAACTGTCCATCAGACTGGGCAGCAATGGAGGTCATCTGGCGGTCAAAACCAAATAATTTCAGCCTGTTCCTAAAGGCCCTGAAGCTGTTGACTCAATGACTGGAGTTCACCGTCTCTTGTTGCTTCTGTATCCTCTGAAACCTGGGAGTTTTATTTTGGGAGACAAGAACGTACATATTTTCTCCCTAGCAACTGTGTGTACACAGTGCCTGCCGTTCAGTGTTGGCTCAGGTTAGTTTGGCTGAAGTATACAATTAGTGCTCCTTCTTGATACACGTCTGCCTGGAATAAACAATAGACCAGGTTCTAAACCTGGATGTTCCCAAAATATTGAGAGAGTCTAATTACTTGTGTTTGTTTGAAGTGCATTGCTATACAGAAATTTTAAATATTTAAAAATAGAAAACACTGTCTCTTTTATGAAGAGATCTGTTGTTTTAATGTGAAACCTCCTATGGGCACATATTTTAAGGTAACTTCCAAGTTTCTACATTCATATGGAACAGATGGGAATGGAAGTAGTTTCAGAGAGCTGACAACTCCATTAAAAATGTTTTAAAATCCATAATCCATAAATCTGAACCACATATTGGTTATATTCACAGCCCTTCCAGTATTTCTTGTACCCTATTTGTGAATACCACCACCTGCTGGTAGTTAAATGACAAGATCTTATTTTCCTGAAGAATCAACCTAAAAGTCAATATTAAATAAAATTTAAATGCTTTTAAGTAGGTAAGTTTTTGAAATGAAAGTCTATTTACTGCATTAATTTGAAACATCCCAGTCACAATTCATTTACCAAAACTTTTTAAAAGGCTTTAGAAAAAATTGCACATGGAATAGTTTTGAAGGAAAAGCTATTCTTTAGTTTTTACTTAATATCAATTCTTGATTATCTTTTCACTTTAACTTTTTTCCTTTTTCCTTGCCCACAATATTTCAAGCAATCTTAGAAGTATCCAAATCATCAAGTTTGAGTCTCATTGCTTTTACTTCTTTTGTCTGCCCATTTTCTAAAAGAAGTGTTTGTGCACAATGAAATATCTAAATATTGAAAATCTACAGGCTGAATGACTGTCATCTTTTAAAGATTGTGTCTGTGATTGAGGAATTTTCCACTCATATTTTGGCACTGACTCATAAAATATACATTCAAAAAAATCTGTTTCATGGGCTTTTTTAAAACAGGGTAAGAAATTTAAAATGTACAATAGAATAGGAAAATCAAATCCTCATGCAATGATATTACAATATACTTGTTCTTTTAATTGTTCAAATCTTTACTCATCAAACAGAAATATGCTTTTATACTTTATAATAAAATAAACTAAAATCCAGTGTCACTATTGCCCAATTCATTGTATGACAAAATTTTATGGATTTAGGTAATCCAAAACCACAGCTTTCCAGACCAAAAAAAAAAAAAAATATATGTGCTGTTTTTATTCTGAAGCTGTGTTCTAGAGTTTTCTATCATTTTTAAAACTGCATCCTGGTTCAATTTTAATATATGCCTTTAGCAGTGTTATTTTATTTTACCTTTGTATCTAGTAAGACTACTTGAAACATATTGATTTGGAGCCAGGCTCAGAAAATGATTCCTTCTTCTTCTTTTTTTTTTGATTCCTTTTTCTTAAATGATTTTCTAACCTACTGATTGAGGGCTGGTCCTGCAGGTGAAAGGTTCTTTTTGACCTTCCAGTGTGAGAGACTCTGACACCCCAGCTAGGCCCTCTGCCTTCTGCATCTGCAGCCACACTCCTAATATTTTTAGTTATTTGCAACATTAATGTCTCACTATGTTCAGCATTTCAGGAAATTAGAAGTTGCAGATCTTTGGCAGAAGGCAATAAAGGCTTACTGAAACTTGGTTGTACTTACATAACTTGGCACTGAGTTTTATACACTCACTATCTGGAGAAGAATGAAATTGATCCAACACATATTGAGAGGAAGAATGACTTCCAGATATTTTGCTCTCTCGTGGGAGCTTTTACAGAACTTTTCCAATATTCTTTCATTGTGTGTGAGGTCCCCCACCCACCCACCATAAAACAAAAGCAACCTCTAATGTCAGAAGGGAGGGAGGAACAGAAGAGGGTAGAGAAGGACCACACCAAACCTCTTTTGATGATGGAAATCTAAGTAACAAATCCTATTAATTCAGAACTTTCTCCCTTAATCTGAGAATTCTGGGTTCAGACTGGTTATCCTTTTAGTTCTCACATCTCCCCACACACCCTCCCTACCCTCAACTGCAGGCCTCTGATCGCTGCTGCAAGAACTGACTAACGCCCCCTGCTGCTTTCATTTAAAAGGTTACCAAAACAATGACAAGGTTTTCTGCAGGCTCTTCCCATCACATAGTCTGAGGCTCCTCCGTCGGGAGTCTCAGCTGTAAAGCGACCCCTACTGTTCCTATGAGGCCAGTGCACTAATGATTCTCACGCCGGCCCTTCCTAGAATTGCTTAGTATATAAGGAGAGGGTACAGCTTGGCGCCGTATTTCTTCTTCAGCTTTGTAAAGATCTGTTCAGAGCAGGCCACCCTTCTCTTGGTCAGAACACAGAACTCTCACTATTTGCAGCTATGAAACAGGTCATATTTTACGAGATGGTTTTAAGTAATCCTTTCCATTACTTCAGATAAACACACATAAAGCATTCTCTCCTTGAAGAGCATGGCACCAAAACTTTTTCAGAAATTATCAAGGAATGATCCCTGCCCTCCTGAGACTTGCAAACTTGGGGGTCATCCAGACCCAAACACAAATGTAATTAGCTCTAATACTGGAATGTGATCATTCCTATAATAGAAGTTTAAAGAGATACTGTAGGAGTGGGAGAGATTAATTCCACATGGGGGATTCTGAAAGGCATTTTGGAGTAGGTGGGTTTTGAATTGAATCCTAAAAGATGAATGGAAGAAGAATGTTCCAGGCAGGAGGAACAGTAGTATTGAGAATGTGACATTTGTTTTCACCAGGTTTCTTGCATCTGTTGACTTCTTGGTTGCCTTTGTTGTTAACTGCGTGGTTAACCAATTAAGGCAAAGAGAAAAGCTGATTTGAAATAACCATGGTGTGAAAAAGCTTTGATCTGGAAGCTTACTTTTCTTTCTTTTCACATGGTGATTCTAATATGAATAACATCAAGTTTCTTTCTTCCTCTAACAATCCATTTACCTGTTTCTTTCCATCTATATTCACACACACACACATCTCCAGAGTTTATTCTTGGGCATTTCTCTAGTTTCTAATATGATCTCCACAAGTCAAATCAATTAGATTGAATTGATAATACAATTTAATGACCCTGCTTATCTTTGCAGGTAAACCTGAGAACAGAATGAATTTAAATGCCTGCTCATTAACCTTGAAAGGCAATTCTGGTGGTTTTATTCTAATATTTCTTGTGTTTGTTTAGAGTTGAGCACACTTTAAATATGTCTACATTGTTTAATAGCTTCTTGTTGTAAACAGTTTTTTGATGGACTCAATTGATATTCTTCATTAAAGACCAGAGCCTAATGAACTCATTCACCTTTCCCTTAAATTTACATTCAAACGGGAGATTTTCTTAATGGCTTCTTAAGTTGCTAACTTACTAGTTTTAAGTTTATATATTTCATGCTGCCAACCTGGAGTCTTTTGTCCATATAAATTCCTAATTCTTACTCTGAGATATGTGGAAAACAATTTTCCAGCCCTCTCTCTTTCCATTTTTTCCTAATTTCATCTTCTGTGCTGCTCATTCTCTGTGCTATGAATGTTTTCATTAAGGGATTGGTAGGATTTTGGTCCCTAAAGACAAATATTTTATTAGCTCTTAATAGTGACCTGCTATATGGGAGGTTACATTTTAAGACATTATTTATTTTAGTATGTTTGTAACTTGTTTTCAAAGAGGATTTTTTTCCCTCCTCTTACATTTCCAACTGAGAAAAATCATCCAGACAAGTCTCCACTGCCACCTACTTGTAGTTTGGAAATTTACATGCACCTGGCTTTTCAAATAAGGCTGGGTTTTTGGGGGGGTTTTTTGCTGTCAGGAATACTGTAGGTGGCATTCTGGATTCTTCTCATGTTTTTAAAGGCATGGGTTTTGTGAAATTGCTAAAAAAAAAAAAAAACCTACATTATAGGATTTTTACTAACATTCATGGAAATGACTTTTTTCTGTAAATGTGGTATGTCTTCTCCTATGATAATTGTATTGCTACAAATTATATAGGTAGCAGTCTAAGTGAAAATACCATTCCTAAATGCTTTATTCATATTTATATTAGGTTTATGTTGCTATAGTCATAATCCTTAATAACTTCTTATAAAACACATTATATAAAGCATTCATGATTATGCTACGGAAAACTGTTACCTAGCACATTGTAAAAGACAGACATTTTAAAAAACAATGTATGTTCCTACTTAATACAGAAAGATGAGTTATCAGACGCCGTGTATACTTGTAATTTCATAAATAATAATAAGGTATGCATAATGGCTCTTTAATGCCCAATGTTATTATATAGAGAAGAAAGTGGACTATTCTAATATAATAACAGATATGAGACTTTTGAGTTATTTTTTTCTTCTCATCATAGCAGTGACCACTCTTTGCCTAATGATTTCATTTTATTGCAAATCCTCTGGATGGAAGCTTAAAGATTTGACATTGTTATGTGCTCTTTTAATGCAGGTTATTCTACATTTTATTCAGCCTACTAAAAGTATATTGCCTTGTCTTAGCTTATTTAACTAGAAACCCTAGCTTTGAGTCATTTTTGTAGCATGCTCTGTAAAATCTCCCATCTAAAAAAATTATGGACATCCAAGCATCTGCCTAAATTTTTAATTATCTCCCAAACTTCACCTACTTCATTTTTCTCAATTTTCATACTAGATAACTAGATTCAATTTTAAGAATATTTTGGAAAGTGTTCATTAATCATTCTTACTCTGAGAAATCATTTGAATCACATTGTAGATGTATGTATTCTGTGTGAAAACATATGGTTAGTGATGAGGAATATTTTATATTTCGCATGAATGCAGAGCTGGCAATTCAGAGTATAGGGCTAGTCCTTTTCTGAAACCATTCAATACTATCTAATTTCCCATCTATACAGTTTGTCCCTAAGTGACATTTTAAAAGCAGCTGTAACTTTATGGTTGTTTATGTTCAGTGACTGTAGAATGGTTGTCTCAGAAAAGTGAAACAAATCTTTGCTGTGTGTTTCCTGGCTAGTACACAAGCAGTATTATGCTTGTACTTTTAAACAACTTCTAATGTAATCTGGTTTCATTTGTATGCTGTACACTCTTTTTAAGACTTTTTTTAATCTCATCTAGAGAAACTGCAAGTCATTCAAGTTTCCCTAACTGCACCAGTAATGTATATAAATCTTGTTAGTATGCAGTGCATTGCAGAGTGGAGTGGCATTAAAACTCCTTTGTTGCAAAGTCATGCTTTAAGGAAGGCTTCCAGATCTGAAGACAAATGGTGTGCTTGGTGAATCCACTTCATTTGAAAGTGTCTGGAATATAATTTGTCTTTCATGGGCAGTTCTTTCACATAATATAGAGACCAGGTGAGTTCCTGTTGAGCATGTGAATATCAGTGTACGAGGATGAAATAAAGCTTTATATTTTGTATCCTCTCTGATAAATGCAATAGAAGAAGATATTGGGCTTTATAGGAGGTTTTGTTTATGGTTTTTACCCAGGTGAACAGAGATCTTTGAAACTTCAATATCAAAAGTACCATAGAAGATAGTCCTGGTGGGAATACCGAAGATTTACTGCATTAGCGCATCACTGTACCTGGCCACGAATCCCAGCTTTCCTCGTGTAGGATGATAAAGCACTAGCATGTTACTCTGACAGAGCTTTTTGCTGGCACTTGGTGCAAGAGGACAGGCTGGCCAGAAGGTGACTATCCTCAGCAAATTTCTAGTGTTGGGTCACTTTTCTCATCCACGTGGCCCACACCCAAAGTAGCCCTTCCTTTGTGAGCACATCAGCCTCTTGCAGGCATTCAGGAGATATATAGACAGCCTCAGAGGTTCCAACTGTCAGCTCCTTTTCTGCTTCAAGAAATGAAGAAGCTCCTTGCTCTACAGTTATTTTTAAAAAGACTGTAATAAGTTACAGTTATGGGTCATGGTAGTTTTTTCTATAGTGTTATTACCATTATTATCTTCTACAGCAGTAAAAATTGATTGTTCAGATGAGCAGTGTGAGAGACCCTCAAATTCAGGCAGCAGGACTAAATCTCCCATCTAGATAGAAAAAAGAAAAAGCAAAGAAAAGAGTATATTAACCTACTATTCTTCTCCCTCCCTCATGACTTACCAACAAATTTTGTGAATGTCCATGGATATGCCACAAATATGTCCCTCTAAATGAAATCACATTTTGAAGTTATAAATCTTAAGTTTGTGACCATCTGTTATCTGTTTTGGTCATCTTTATCCATATCTGCATTATTGCTGTAATTATAGTAACCTCTTACAGAACTCTACATATGAGATTTGTGTTTGTAAAAAAAAAAATGGCTAGATACTGCAAATACGAAAAGGCAAACATTTTTGAGCCCCAGGATGTGTTAACAGAGAGTACAGCTAGTGGTCAAAATGGAATGCTGAGTCAGGAATTTTGAGTTCTATGACCTGCAACAAGCTACAATACTTCCCAAACTGAGAAGGCAATGAGACCTATTTTAAAATGTTTTAAGACAGAGGTTTTAAAATATAATAAAATATTTTAAAAGCTGCAATATGCTAGATTTTCATATAGTTGTTGGTAGCTTTAAAAAATTGAGACTGTCAAAATAACATTCCATTTTTTCATCCCTTTTTTGCATATCAATTATTTGCTATCATCCCTGTGCTTATTCAAGTAGACTTATGAACACTTAATAAAACTCTCTTTGACTTTAGGGAGTATTTTGAATCCTTCTAAAATCACAAGAGTCCCAGCAGTGTTTGGACCAAGAGTCTTGTGATATTGGCTCCATTCCATCTTGAGATGTGGCCACTCTCCTTTCCATATTGAGATATATTTCACAATCATTAATAATGCATCAAGCACATACCATTTCTAGAAATATTTTTTATTTATAGCTTGGCTCCTTCCTTCCCCACCTCCAATTGCTGAAGGAGCCCTCAGAGCCTCCTGCCCCATTTTTACCCTCCTTTCCTTGTATCGTAGGCATTGTCCTTTAGAAGACTTTCTGAGCACTGATGAGTAGGTCAGTCCTGCTTTTCCATGAATCAAAGTAGCTCCAAATTGTGCAGGGGAGTTTCTCTTCATGAGGTTTTGAGACCACTGCCTTATAGCTATCCTGAGAAGCAGCAGCCCTGGTATGCCGATGGAGGTCTAGTTGCCTGCATCTCTAGTGCAAATATGTATGACTGTGTAATGCCACAGACTGAAAGAAAAATACACTGTTATGGGACCTTAAAATATTTTTATTTCCTTTTATGTATAAACATGATATTTAAATTTTTATTTTTTTGCTGTGTTTTCATCTTTAAATATTCAATTCGCATTGATAGTCATTTTCAACTCTTGAGTGTTAATTTTTATAGTTTTATTTTAATTTCATCATGTAATATCAGACCATTGTTTAAATGAGATTGATCTATTTGAATATTTCTCTCTTTCTCTACTCTCTGAACTTTATTGACCTAGGTCCATGTGTGAATTCCTCCCATCCAAGTACTAACCAGGCCCGACCCTGCTTAGCTTCCGAGATCAGACGAGATCGGGCGCGTTCAGGGTGGTATGGCCGTAGACAATGTGTGAATTCCTAACACACACATACACACACACAAAGTCTGGTAAACTGAAGAATATACATGGGTATGAAGAAAGTGACAAATGTATAGGAGTAACTAGTAAGGAGGAAACTATGCTAAGTCTATCTTATAATCTTACTTACGTTGATTTAAAAATACATTCTTTGCTGGAGACTTTTTTCATTTGCTCTTTTGCCTACTGAACTGAACAAGGGAAACTAGTGGTAGTCAGAGTGTTAAACTGAGAGCAGACGGTAGCAATTTAGTAAATACTGTGGTGTCAGTTTTATTTCATTTATACAATTTATTTCATTGAGAAATATAGGGTAAAATAGGTTTCCAAAGCAAACGTTATGACTTATATTCTCCTAGAGTGAACTGACTGCATTTCTCATAAGCTGAGGCCGAAGATCTCTTCAAAGGAAAAATTATGGGGGTTGATATCACAAACCTCCCGGGTAGCTCTTAAGGTGTAGATTTTGAGAAGCAGGGACTGGAATGCTGGAATAACATGGAATAGTTGTAAAATAAAAACTATAATCTCTGACCACATTTTGGTTACATTAGGGAAAATTTTAGTATCCAGCTTTTTGACTGGAAGGTTAGTTTCTGCCACATTACATAATTATCCATTTTAGGAGAATTGTTTTGAATTTAATAATTACATGGTGCTTCAGAAATAGTAATGACTTTTTCATCTATTACTATATTCTTCATCCTAATGTTCAGTACATCTGTCTTTATATATATATGATTTAGTACGTATTGATACAGAAAGAAGAAAAAACCTGTTTTATATAACTAAGAAACTAAAAAGAACTTGCCTATACATAGTGGAGCAAAATGGGAGACCCAGAAAGTAGTGTAGGTCACCTCTAATGAGTACTAACAGACGACTGCAGTCTCTACTGTTAGACATAATTCTGATTTAAGATCCAGTCATTTTGTCTGGCTTTAATTTTAATTATATTTTGTTAATTAAAAACAAGATGAGCCCAAACAGAAGTTTCAGACTTTTTTCCTCTTCATTTCTTCACCAAAGACAAAGCTTATAATCATCTGCCTCTTATTAGGTCCCTCTGCTGTGATGACGTACAGCATTTGAAGGGGGAGGACTAGCCCATCCAGGGAGGAGCTTCTGGCTCATTTCAGTGTGTATAGAAATTTCCATGAAAGGCAAAGGAGAAATCTTAACTGTTTACCCAAAGGAACAAGCAAAAGCAAACCAAACCTGAAGCTTTAAGAAATTCAGACCTCTTGGGGTGATATCATAGATTTTTCAGATTATTACTGATAATGTTAGAATTGCATTTGCTTCCATTGTTGAAGTTCACATCCTTACTGTTTTGAATTTATGGAATTTACTGGTGTTTCTAGTGGGTAGAAGTATAGGGGAACTCTTGTCACTTTAAGGAGGTATAACCGAGTTTAAGTAAATCTACTTTTCTTCCAAGGAAGTGTGCACAAGAAACTTCATGTCTTACATCTAGCAGGCACTCAGTAAATATGAAAAAATGAATTAATGTTCCATGAGCATTATCAAAAAGCTAACATGTTGTTAAGTTCTCTGTAATAAAAGTAATAGTACAATGAAATGTGGATATAAATATTTCATGCTTTTATCTTTAGTCATACATATATGTATATGTGCACTTAGGGTTTAAACTCTATTCATGCTTACATGACTGCTTATTCTGTGTATCAAGAAACTGGTTTAAATTTCTCAAAATGTTTGTATATTACATGGGATACATAAATTAGAGAGCTAAATCAGTATTTCTGTAGCAGCAAATGTCAATTAATACTCTACAAATTTTGTATATTTGATTCTAGTTTTGTGATTAGGGATGAAAGTTACTTTATACAATGTGCGTCATGAACTGAAGGGAGGAAAAAAAAGAAAAGAAAACATTTCCTGAAAGAAGTTTCTCTTACCAAAAGTTTTCCTAGTGTTATTTTTATAGCCGAGTGAGAGAGAATTTACAGGGAGCTGAAATCATTGAAGCTAATTAGTTGAATGGCCCTATTATTTATCCAGGGACACGTAGTACAATAATTGCTATTGCAGGTTTGAAGCATCTCAGGGATATTAATTCCAGAGCTTTCATGTCATCTCAGTACAGTAAAACTTCCTAATGGCACCCTGAAGGTGCATAATCTCATTTTAAAACTACTTTTTCTTATTTTTTTCTGAAGGAACTGGCAGAATCTCCTTCCATAAAAGCTGAAAAAGGGGAAGAACTCATAATATTTTCCTCATAAGAAAGCAGTTATATTTTCTTCTTATTTTTTTTTTTACTGTGTGACCTTTCCTACCTTCTGATGAGGGGGTTGCTATGGCACTTTATCAAAAGTTTATCTGAACTTGGCTCCTTTGCCTCCCTTTGGTGGCAGCCAGCATATCTCTTGATCTCTCACAGGAAACTAGGGAAGGTGTGAGGCAGCACTGACCCTGGTCCATTCCACAGTAATTTAGAAGAAGAGGACTTATTACAGAACACAGCGGGGTCCCTGTTAGGTAGGGAGAGATGAGTCCAGCACCTAAGCCTAAGAGGAGTCTCCTGAAGCCATCCTAACCCATCCCTAATTTGGGTCCCCTTAGAGAAAACAACAACTATAATATGATCTCTATAAAATCACACCAAGAAATGCCACTTGTGTAATTTTAGAGGGAAATGAAGCCATTGCTCATAAAATTGCTAGCACTGTCTTGAGTCAAGAGTAGTGTTGGTTGTTTGGCAAACATCCCACACTCATCTCTGGAAAACCATCTTAGTTCTTACATTTATCTTTTTTTTTCTCCCTCTCCCTCCCCACACTCTTTCATTCTTGGCCTTGCCACAGCTTGAAGATCCAAGTTCTGTCCCAGAAAAAAATAGTACAATCCTTAAAGTTTCTAGGCTTAGACTCATTAGAGTCCCATTGGACTTGCAGGAACCGTTTCATCCATGCCTCAGCCTCACGCCTTTCTCTTTCTTCTCTGACCTTGTAAAGCTCCAGTGAGGTAAAGATTCAGAACCTTCCCTTTAGTGATAGTTAGGACAGCTCAGAACCTGAAACTTACTGTACTTACTTCAAGTTGCAGTTAAGTGAGGAATGACCACAGTGATGTGTCCCTATTGGGGACCAGAATGATGCTATTCAATCAGTGGTCTTAAAGCCTAAGCAACCATTCATATCCAGTTTTCGAGATCTGAAAGGCAAATACAACTCTTGAGGCCTGGCGTGCTGTGGTTCATGGGGTTGCAAAGAGTCGGACACGACTGAGTGACTGAACTGAACTGAACTGAACCATGCCATTAAACCGGAGAGAATTTCTCTAGCATCTACTCTAACGATAAAGCAGCAGAGATCTCCAGGAAAGCTGATGCAATTAGGAAAACTTGACTTAAATACAGGATGTAGATCAAAGTTCCTCCCTCATATTGGCTGTGGTTTTAAGTGGCTGAATCTGTGTACACACAGATGTGTACCCGTGCACACATGTACTGTCCTAGAACTTTGGTCATTTTTATCATGATATTCTAATTTCTATGGCGAAGTTTCCTTGACTTCCTTTAAATCCAATGTAAACTTATTTGGATAGCAGTTCTTCTATTCATTAAGGCCTTAACTAGAACAAGACATAAAAATGGTAATGGTCCATCCTTGTATTCTTTCTCTTGTTGTTATTTTTTAGTTGCTGAATCATGTCTGACTCTTTGAGATCCCATGGACTGTAGCCCACCAGGCTCCTCTGTCCATGGGATTTCCCAGGCAAGAATACTGGAGTAGGTTGCCATTTCCTTCTCCAGGAGATCTTTCCAACCCAGAGTTCAAACCCGGGTCTCCTGCTTGCAGGCAGATTTTTTACCGCTGAGCCACCAGGGAATACCCATTCCTTCTATTAGAGTTCATTATTAGGATTGGTAGATTTTCCAAGGAGTCAGTGGGTATCTTTTCAGATACAAGTATAAATACATGCAAAGTAACAACTAGTTTATGGCTTATATCAAACCCAGGGCAAGACAGCATATGCCTATAGAGTTACTATGGGGCCTCTGCTCTTGCTGAAAACAGTGCTGCCTTCTTATCCGACTCTTGGTCTCAAGAAATGCTGCTGAGTGAGAAAACCAGGATTAAAATCAAGGATCCTGTCTTCCTGTGCTATATCAACTAAACAAACCAACTGGGTCACTCATAAGTGTGTTGTTCTCTTTTTGTTTCTCTCTCTCTCTCCCGCTTTCTCTCTCCCTCTCTTTCTTCCATTCTCTCTTACATATATTATTTACTCAAGAGTCTGTACCAACCCTTTGGGGGCTGTTAGAATCTATTTTATAGTTTGTTGGTCACTGACCTGATAAGTCATAATCGCTCAGAAAGAATCATCACAATTTTATCAGGTAAGAGCAGCTGCTGCACAGACACAGTAAATTCTTGGGCTTAAAATCTGTGCAGTTATTTTTTTGCAGAGGAAATGGTAAATGAATGCTTTATGAATGCAGTGAAGGAATGTGTGCTCTTGTTTAAAATTTAGCAATGGTGTTTTGGAAGAAAAAAATTACCAAGTGTTCAGGGAAAGAATTAAAAACAGAATCTTGAAATTTTACATAGTCCTACCCTATTTGACTTTGAAACCCTCCTAACTTCCCCTTTTCTTGCATTTGCAAAAAGAAAAAAATGTGAAGGATGGGGGAACACTATTTGTGCTTTGTGTGTGTGGCAGAAAGTGGGAAGATGGTACAATGGAATTTCTAATATTTAAATTCTTTAGAAAATTCAAGCACATAGATGATTTAATGTTTTAATCAATTAGCTGGAATGCCTTTGAAAGCTTAAAAAAAAAAAAGACAACAACAACAAGAAAATTCCAACCAAATGTCTTAAATTGCTAAAATGTCTTTATCTTTTGACCAAGATGGACCTTTAAAAGTCATTAAAGATAAGTAAAAATTCATTTCCAGGCCAAGCTCCTCTATATTAAAGCTTTGGGGTTGTTTTTTTTTTTTTTCCCGAATTTTCTCCTTGTCCCTTCCAAGTTATAAATTTGTGACTACAGGCTTTGCATAAAATGCTGAGAGACCCTTAACTATAACAATGTGAATGGTACTACTTTCACTTTAATTTAACTTGATTTAAATGAAAAGAATGTGGAAAAAAAGAGGGTATACATTTGGAGGTGATTCTGTATACTTGGTTTTAACCAACAGGCTTTATAAGTGTTCATTAAGAAACTCCACTAGGCATGTTTCCTGCTGCAGAATAGACTTTAACGGAAGAAATAAAGCTGTGAAGATTCCGTTTTCACTTTGTTTCTCGTAAAGACAGTCAGGATCCAACATAAACAACAATTTACACCCAGCATTTATTCTGGAAATTACAGTATCGTGCAGTTAACGCGCACAGATAAATAATGTTTTATGGGATTCTGTGGAGCCCTTTCAGGGTAGCGGATGTTTAACCGAATTAAAGGATTTTGAGAACTCAAAGCTCTCATTTTAAGCAGGTTTAAACAGTTAATATTACAAAATGCCAGCACAGAGGAGCTGGTCCAAATATATTTTTAATACACAGTTATTTTATTTTCATGATTTCCCATTTTGTTTTTATTACTATTTGGCACCTTCCGTTTATACTAAGTCACTTGTCGCCCAGGCCGTCTCCCTCAGGACTTTGCTTGCTTTATGATGACATTTCTTCATCCACTTTTTAATCTCCTATATATCTGCAGGTGTGGAAATATCAGAAATAGAACTATAATTCCTGATAGATGAAGTTATATCACAGAGATGATTATAAAAAGAGAATTGTGATTTTAAATAATGATACCACAAATTTTTTTTTTTAAGGAGAGAATCACTTATTTTGGCTAATTTGTGGTTTTTCTGTTAGTGAAAGGGGTCAGTTTAAAAAAATCATTTCTTTCTGGGGCAGGAAAAAAAAGACATCATCTTTCAAACCATGGTAGATTTAACAGTTTATAGTTGTTTTAATATACAACATATTACAAAGTTGTAATGAAGGAATGCTTTGGTGAGAAAAGGCAAGAGATATTTAAATGGAAGCCAGAGTGCAGGTAAAAGGCTCTGGATAGGGAGGCTTCTGGTAAAAAGTAAGAGCTCCAACTGGCAAGCTGTAGAAAATGCTCCTCAGGTCCTGTCTTACCCTTCAGAGCTATAACAAATCTATGTCATTTTCAAAAGATTGCTCCCTTTCCGAGCCGTGAGGTCTACCTAGTCTCCTTTCTCACTCTCTTATGGGGCCTCTGTGCTCTCCCAGATAAGCAATATGTGTCAACATTTACCAGTGAGCCATAATTTTTAGTGAAATTCAAATTGTGTTTTTTTTTTTAATTTTACTAAAATTCTGTTTTTATAATATAGCCTCAGGAAAGAATGAAAAAGTTTTAATATTCTTGTTTCACTCATATATTTTATACGAGGTACAATTTTCAATACTTTTATAGCATTAGTTTAGCTGTGGTTAAGGTTAAGTTGGCATTTCTATTCTAAATCACTTTTTTAGGCTTCTGAAACTTGACCTTTTAAATTCTAATGGGACTGAAGCTGAGAGAACTACTCCAAGTAAGAGTGATTAAACATGCATAAAGCCATTGAAAACCTGCTATGGGGGCCAGCCCAACAGTCTAATAGAACTGTTTTGCATTGACAAGCTACTGTCTGTTGGAGGATCTCAAAGTATTTCTAATGTGGGGTATATTGAGGCATATTGAAGTTACAGGATTTTATTTTAAAGGCCTTCTAGTGAGTCCTTTGCATTGATGGAAACTCACCCTAGGCAGCTCTTCCTGACCACACCACCCTAAGGCAGTTTCTTCTCTGAGAACAAATGTTGACTGCACTACTTACTTCGAATTTGTCTTTATTATCTTATATTACTGTCATATTGCTGTAATCACATGGGATCCTTGGAGACAAGGGTTATATCTTAAACTTCTTATTGTCTACAGTTCTTAATGCAGTACCCTATACTGAGAAAGAGCTTCCCAGGTGGCGCAGTGGTAAAGAATCTGCCTGCAAGCAGGAGACCCGGGTTCAATCCCTACGTCGGGAAGATACCCTGGAGGAGGAAATGGCAATCCACTCCAGTATTCTTGCCTGGGAAATCCCATGGACAGAGGAGCCTGGCAGGCTACAGTCCGTGGAGTCACAAAGAGTCAGACAAGCATGTGAGCATGTGCACACATGCATACTGAGAAAACATTCAATAATTATTTGGTGGCGGATTGGCAAACCTAAAAACTAAGAGAACTATTTGTTTTTCTGTAGATCATCATCCCTCATGGAAGATAAATGGGTAAAAATACAGCTAATCAGTCCTTCACTAGGAGGTCTGTTGATTGGCCTCTTTTATCATTATGACCTATTTGTCTTAATAGAAAGAATATTATTGGCCATTCATTCGTTTATTTATTCAGCAATTTCTTGTCAAGTGCCTACAGTGAAAGAACAGGATAGATGAGGTTCCTGTCCTTATGAGGTTTTGCTTTCTGTTGGAGAGACTAGTAATAAAGAAGTAAACCAGTAAATAAAGTAATTATGTATTGTGATTAGTGTGATTAAGAAATTAAGCAGGATATTATAATAGAGATATGCCTTTCTTCCTTTAGGAAAATTCATGAAGAGAAATTCCAGAAATAAAGTAGAATAATGTTGCAAAATAGATATATAGCTGCTATACATCATATACACATCTATGGCATATAGTTTGCACTTGACACTCCCCTCCTGAGTTTGCTGGAAAAAAAAGGATAGAAAGAGACATATAAAAGCACTTCGAAATTTTTTGAATGGTTCACATATCGTTACTGTTATTGTTCCCAGCTGGAAAAGTACACATGTAATGGTATCAAACCTTGATCAGCAACCAAAACTTTCATAGGGAAGGAGAGGAAGGTTACTCTTAAATCACTGAGTAAAAAATAAATGAGTGACAATGAGAAATCAGAAGTGTTGGGCTTAGTTTGAAAACTGGAGGATCATAAAGTAGACAACATAAGACATGGTACATGATATCAACAGCTTCCTCTGATGACTACTACTCCCTAGCCTCTCTATACTTCTTTGTTGTATCATTGCCTTAATTATCACGTATGTGCTTTCATGGTCCTCAGTTAATAGATCTCTAGTTGTGTCATATGTAGTTTTCCCCAAGGGATGGCAACCAATCAGAAGGCAGGGTTTAGTCTCTTACTTCTTCCATAAATTATCAGCCCAAGATCTCCTGTGCATACCTTATAGTGAAATGCACATGAATGCTCAGAAATTTTTATAAAGCAAGTGCATTAGTGCTTATGTGTAAGATATAATGACACCTAATTTCCACTAACTTTTCCGCTTAATTAGAAGTATTTTTTTATTGTGCCCTGGAATTGATGATTCAGTTCAAATAGTTGGATTAGCAAGAACTTTGACACTATGAGAGATCTGAGTCAATGGAATGAAAAGGCTGCTCAACTCCTTTCTGGTGAACATTCTTTCATATATTACTTCAAATACTTCCTCAAGTACCTCCTTGTTACAGGCTCTGTTCTAAGCCCTCTGGGGATAGAAATGGAGGTGTCAAAGGTGAATGAGACATAGTGGGAGATGACATGTACCCAAATAACTGCCGTTCAAAAGGTTATGTGATAAGTGCTTAGGTGCTGTAACAACTCCAAGGAGACCAGGCAGGTTAAGATCAGAGTGATGAGGGGACTTCCCTGGTGGTCTTGTGCAGGGCGTGTGGTGTGGGTTTGATCCCTGGTTGGGGATCTAAGATCCCGCATGCACGTGTTGTGGCCAAAAAAAAAAAAAGATCAGAGTGATGAGGAGGACCAAGAGGCTCTGTGATTTGCTCTCAGAGATGTCTGCACAGTTTGGAAGCCCCAGCTGTAGTCTGAGCTGTAACTTGATGTCTTTAGGAAAATCATTTAACTTCTTCGGGCCCTAATAAAAAAAATTAGATCATTTGATCTCTAAGCTCTTCCAGCTCTAAAATTCCTTGATTCAGGAAGCAGGTGCATTTGAGTCAGACTTTAGATGGATAGGAAAATAGAATAAAGTCTTAGTGCTTGAATGAGAGAAACTCTGTGATGCTGTGGTTTCAGTAGATAGAGATAGGGGAAGACAAAAATAGGAATAGCAAACTGCAGAGTGAGGGAGCTACATCTGCCAAGGTGTAGGGGTTGGAAAATGCAGGATGTGTTCAGGAAACACCACGTAGTTCAGTCTAACTGGGGTTACTTAATTGTGGGAAGGCGAAAAGATAGAACTGTAAAGCAAATCAGCCAAATTTATGGAAAACTTTGAATGCCAGTCTGAGGCCTAATATTCAGCCTAATTGAAGCTTTTTAAGAATGTAATCAATATCTTTTGCTTTACTTGCCATCCAGATGACTAAATTACGTAGGCCTTCCATTTCATATGCAAGGTAACACATAGCCCCTACAATGTGCCAGGTTCTGTTCTAAGTGATTTACGTAGGTTAATTTAGTTTATCTTTGTAAATCCCAATGAGAAAGGGAATATGAAGGAAGATAATTTAGGCACAATGAAAGAAAATGACTCTGAAATGGAATAAAATAGGAAAGTTATGATATTCTATGTATAAAAAATGAGATAACTTAAAATGTGATTTTAAACTAGATTTCAGTGAAAATAAAGCAACAATTTAAAAGGGGGAGGGGACTGTTATTGTACTCAATTTGCAGATGAGAAAAATGAGGCACAGAGAAGTTACGTAAGTTTTCCAAGGTTACACAGCTAGTGAAATGTCAGGGCTGGGAGTCGAACTCATTTGTGATAACCATTATAGAAAACTTGTTAGTGCTATTTTCATTTTTCTCTCTTTCAAAGTTACGTAGTATCTAAACTACAGAGAACAGCCACTCTCAAAGCATAAATGAAGGCACTTTTTCCCAACTCCAGTCTGAGCAAGAAATATCTTCTTATAATCAACCGCAGCCTGGCATTATCATTATTACTTAGAGACTTTACTGTTTTACCAGAAAATGTCATTTAAATGATGTTTTTTAAAAATCAGATTGTGGAACTTCCCTAGGGGTCTAGTGGTTAAGAATCCACCTGCCAATGCAGGGGACATGGATTCAATTCCTGGTCCAGGAAGATTCCACATACAGCAGAGCAGCTAAGCCTGTGGGCCACAACTACTGGTCCATGCTCTCGAGCCTCGGAACCACAACTGAAGCCTGCGCTCTCTAGAGCCCATGCTCCACAACAAGAGAGATCACCACAATGAGAAGCCCACACACCACAACTAGAGAGTAGCCCCCACTTACCGCAACTAGAGAAAGCCCATGCACAGCAACAAAGACCCAGCATAGCCAAAAATAAATAAATAACAGCAAAAATATATATTTTTTAAATATTTTTTTTAAGAATCAGGTTGCGGGCTGCATTATATAAAGATGATAGTCACTTTTGAAAATCACAAATATCCCAGAAATTTAAGAGGGGCAATTGCTCCAGCCAAATTGAGGAAGAAGATACCCACTATCTTCCAGGTTTCTACCATTTTATATTCTACAATTTTGGAACTGCTAAGAATCCCTCAGACAGATTGTTTCCCAAGCATAAGACTGCTTCCCTTGAATGAAAGGAAGTCAGGAGGTCAGTCCTTCCCCATGTGCCCAACCTCTGTAAGTAAAAGGGTACATTCTTTTTCCAGCTTCTAGCTAAGCAAGGACTTTTAGTTGAGTTACTACTCCCAGAGATCTCTTGTTCCCATCCTGTGTGATTATGGTCTGGGTTCCAGACCCCTGAACACATGGAAAGAACCCATGCAGCATTTTAGAGGTTCTAGAACCAAAAACAAAAGCTACTGACAGTATTCAGCTCTTCTGTTTGTTTGTAATGAGTACAATTTTTAGCTAATTACTTGAGCCATTTTCCCTGTGAAAGTATCTTCATCTAAGTGGATCTTCATGCTTTTTGCTAGGGAGTTTGGTTGTCTCCTGGTCTGATCAAACCTTTCTCTGAGGTTCCCAAGTTTCCCTTATTGCACTGTATCATCAGCAGAGTTTTTAGTTTTCTTCCGCCCACCCCACCTACTTCTAAATGTTTGCTGAAAAGAACCCTTAACAGGAAGTAAACTTGCCTGGCATGGCCCAGCTGTGTGTGAGGCTTGAGTGAGAGGTATTTATGACCTGACAGGAAGATAAAGATAAAGATAAAGATGAAGCTGACTCGGTGGCTGTTAGCACGGGGGAGAAGGAAATGTTTATGACCCCATCTGCTGGCGTTTCAATAGGATGGAACTGCCTTTATGGCGTCAATCTCCCCTGTGACTTCCTTCCATTTGGGGAGCGATATCTTATTTCAAGATGTTCCCACCGCACACACTGTTGTCCCCTTTGTTTAGGGGCATGGGAGGAAGGAAGGACTTTGTGACTGGAATGTGGGGATGGAGTGGTATTTATGGTTATGACTTAAGCTAGAGAAAAGGCTTCATTGGGGTTGATTGTATAGGTCCAGAAAGCTGCCATACATCCTGCTACTTCCTAAGCATTACCCACACTGAAAGCAGAACCATATTAGCTCTAGTCATTATCAGGCATTAAGGCTAACCATTTTCTAACTATTTTAACGAGAATTACTATAGCTTGATTTCCTTGCCCACTGCGGGAAAAATAACTTACTTTGTAAGTTTCTTGTTTCTTGTCTTTTATTTAATTTCTCTTACTTTTCTTCTCCCCAGTGTCTTTTCCCTCTTTCTTTTTACTTTTCTTTTCTTTCTTTGGAGGAGGAGACACTTAAGACCAACAGGTGCAGTGCTGCTCAGCTCAATATCTTTGTCCATAAAGCAAAAGCAGTATGAAATGATCCCTTTCTTAAAACTAGCCCAGGTTAAGAGAGCCTGTAGATAGGTTGATATTCCTTTGTGAGGCAATGCAGTTCTAAACTGCCGAAAATAAGGAAATAGTCTTAGAATATAATATTCTGTGCACCACTGAAACTGGTGTTTTTATACATATTGATGGTATTCATTTTACTGCAAAATAAGTATTTATTCTTCAGTTTTATTTGTACTTCCCCCAGGCCCATTAGTATAGATTAAATTTTATATTAAATTGCTCAAATAATCAGCACAATATATGTAAATCAAGAGCTTTAGCTTCATTGGTACTATTTGTGTGGATATATGTGACCATATTCAACATAGTCATTTTTTTCTTTGCAAAAACAAGGTTTCTTTCCTTTTTAAAGCTATAATCCTATTTCTAAAAGATGAATTGTTTACCAAACTACACACATAGAAAACTCAAAATTACCAAAGAAATGACTTTGTTCTTGCCACTGGGTTTGTCATTTAAAGAACCGAATGAAGAACTTCTGTTTTGGGGTGAATCACCCAATGATGTGCTTCTGTATCTCCTTAAGGTCCTATCTTCATCTTCACTGGTTGGGAGGAGCAGGGGAGAAGACGGCTTACTCAAGCATTTTTCCCCAGAGAATTCCATAGCAATATTTTTCTAATGGGAGAGTCCTGTAGTTAAGTTGGGCAAATTAGTTATAATCTTTGTACCTGATTACCTAAAGACTGGAAGGTAATAGTGTGTGACGAGTTACATTTTCCATTATAGCCCAGGTATAGCCAATTCACAGAGTAGAAATATTCTGGCGGCAATGTCCCTTCAAGGGATTAGCGCTATCACTGAAATAAAACCTCATATAAACATCAAATATCAAAAAGCCAAGATTTGATCTTTGATTTTTACAGAAGTTCCTCCACAAAACATCCTATCCTTCCTTCTACAGTACAAGCCCAAGTCTTGGCATGTTCAAACGACTAGCAAATCCAGTCCCAACCGTATTTATTCAGTGTGATCCCCGAGAATAATTTGATAGGCCTACTAGGGAAGATCCTATCACACCTGCGATTTTCTTTTGCACTACAGGTTACCAGGTGGCATTCGTATTAGCAAAGGTTCAAACCACACCATCAAATGGTTCAAACCATATAATGTCCTGTCTTAGGAGTTAAGCTAGCTTCCTAGGCTTCCCTTGCAGTGGTTAACTCTACTGAGAAGCTTTCTATCAGCAATAATAGCTTCAAGGTAGGAAATAAAAAATGGAAAGTGTTTAAATTGTTAATGGGTTTCATGTTCTTGTCACTGTTGAGGGTTTGTTCCCTTTTATAAACTCATAGTTTTTGGTTGACATTGCTTTTATGCGAGCCATCAGCCAGTTGGTGATGGTGTTGCTGTGTTAGACCATTACTGCCGGATTGTATTTGCAGTAAAGAAGGAGAATGGAGGCTGTAAATCTGCAACTGGAGATTTAGGGCTCTGTTACTCTGCAGTTTAGGCCCATGTGCTGGGGAGTCCATTCTCCTCCGGCAGAATTATACCCTCCAAACATGCCTTCCCAGGCACTGATCGACGACGTTCATTCCCTGGGCTACCAGGGCACTTAATATGGCTAATTCAGTTAAAGAAGCCTGAGGGGTGAGGTGGATGAGCCTCTCTCCCTGCTGGAAGCCAGATGCCAGGCTGGTTAGTGATCCTGCTTTATCCCTTCCCCCATGCAAAGCTGTGAGGAGCTGTTACTGCAATCACAGGGAAAAATAAGAAGAAAATGCTTCTAATGTTGGGCTCTTTCCTCCTTTAAGCAGGAAACGCTGCTTTACCCAACCTCATTAATGCTTGTAGTACTAAGTCCATTATCAGGAATATTCAGGAAACACATTCTTGGGGAATTCAGGATGTGTCAGGGGCCTGGATATCTTGACATCATTTCACAAAGCTACCACCAGAGTCCCCAGAGCAGGAGAGTCTGTGCTTAGGGGACAGGTAACTGGAAAGTAGAAAAAAATTTCCCACCCTGACCCAGCTGGGTTGGTTTTGAATAGAAGCAGTTTAGAGGATAATACCTCTTACCGCTAGATTCAGAAACACTTTGGAAAGACATCAATATTAAACATATTTAGAATTGCTTTATTAGTCATGTATCATTTCTACTACTGAGATATTTTATAGTGAAAAGAATGTTAAAATATTTCCTTGACTAACAAAAGTTGTAGGCAAGATTTTAGATGTGTTTTGTTTTGCTTTGTTCAGCCTTCCCCAGAGAGAAAGGGTGTTAAATATAGACTCATCCACATGATCCCTCTGAGGGATGTGGGTCTGCTTTCTGTGTCAGCTGTGGCACAAATGTGCATGATTTACCCATACAACTATTGAACCAGCATTGGCCTATTAAGACTTCAGATGATCTGTTCATGAGCTGTCAACCCAAATTGAGCTTGAAGCCTGCTGTAAAAGATCTAATTTTCATAATTATCCAGAACCTTCACACCCTCCTTCCCTTCAGTACCACCCATCTCCACACACAGTACACAGAGGAGTAAACACGTACATACAGACACAGCGGCACAGAGCAGCACTGTCCCTGGAGATTCATCAGGCCTCTTGCCCGAAAATGCACCGAGTTCATCCAGGGGTCAGGCCTGGCTTTGACTTCCTGTTTGAGGAGCCCCATGTGTGGTGTTCCAGCATGGCTAGAGGCTAGTGATGACTAAGTAACCTTTCACACTATAGCCTCCCACTAAGAAACAAGGTCCCTTTTGATTCTAGACCTGGAGTGATTAGGGCACACAAATACCTTTTTAATATATAAGGTGGAATTAATGCCTGTAGAAATAGCACTTCACTGTCTCATGGCCTTGCATCTATATAAAGAGGAGAGAGCTGTTGTCTTTGAGGATGAAGAATTTTAAATGCAACCTGATTTAGTCTCAGAGTACACCAGGGACTTTGATCATTTAGCTGTTGCTTAAGGCTGCCTGTGAGCTTTACCTGACCCTGGTCTCCAAAGGAAATCATCGTTTTGCACATGGAGTTCAGCTGGTATTATCCCTCAAGGTAACCTGGCCTGAAATGTGGACCAGCGGGGAACAGGCAGCATGTTCAGGCTTAACCCTTTGCAGCACTGGAGATGAAGAGTACACACTCCAAGGATTTGGTCATGCTGATGTTCCTCCAGTAATTCCACCGGAACTACACTGTACCATAAACCGTTCGGTCTCTGGACATATATTGCCTATGTGTCAGGAGTGGACAGGCAGCACTTTACTAGGTTCTTCTTCTACAACCTCAGGTTTTTGAGGCAGCTGAGGCTTAAATTCCTTGTCTTAACATGGGACAACTGTATTTCTACACTGGTTGTCAATTGTCTTTGCCCTCAGAGGGCATTTGCTGCAACTCAGGGTTCTACACTTAGAATAAAGGGAGTTATTTCCTGTCTTCACTGCTTTTTTGCCTTTTTTTTTTAATCGTGAGTAGAGACAGTACATTACTCAAACCTTGGCTTTTCCCCCAAGTCTGTTGTTTACAGAGAGACATTTGGGTCCCTGGGGCTCACTCCCATAAAACCTTATTATCATATATTTCAAGACGTAAACTTCAGTTGTCAGCTCAGGAGCACAGTTTTTAAAGCCCTGGCTGCTCTTGTTTTTCTTCTGCTTCCCTCTGGTTTATTTTTCTTTCAGCTTTGCCTGTTCTTCCCTCTTCCTCATCTCAAGCAATGCTCAGTTCCAAGCTGGCTCGCTTCTTATTCTACTAATTAGACAAGAAGTCCAGAGAGGCCATTATTAGATTCTGAGAATCTTTATCAGAGCCCATTATGGCTTTAAATACTGCACAAACATTTTACTAACTGAACCCATGAAAATTTCAACTGATCCATCCTTGGTCTTTAGCATCTACTTTCTTTTGTACCTACAGAGTTATGTTTCTGATGATAGAATTCCTAACAGTTTATTTTTCTTTGTATTAATTTTCCCAGAGGCAGCAGTGAAGGTTTATTCTCTCTCTCTTTCTCTCATTCTAATTACTGGTCGTGGTGGTGAAGGGGTTCCGAGAAGCCTGCTTTCTCTTGGTGGAATACGTGTGCGTGTGTGTAAATGTCATATGTATTAATGTCACCAGTGAGTGGAATTCATGGTTGCCTGTTTTTCTCTCATTTTCTTTACAGGGCCAGGGATTATCTGTATGGACCAATGGTCTCCCTTTTCTTTCAATGGAAGAATAATCCTGCATTATAATATAGTAACTGCAAAAGAAAGCTCTTTTTCTATTTCATTCTTTTCTTTCTTAATTCACTGTCTAGTGAGTTTCTGATTGACTCACAGACCAATTAAAGTAAAATTTAATGGAAGAATAGATTAACTCCCTGAGGTTTCCCTACCATCCATCACATTTTTATAGCAGGAGCTGTGAGGAAGCTCATAACTTCATGCTGTGAATGTGATAATAAAGAGGGCACGGAGAGGATTCCGATTTACAGCCGAGCTGATGTTCGCCAGGACAGAATTTACTGCCCAATCCCCTTCCCCTTTTTATTCAGGAGGAGGTCACTAGATCTGCCCTCAGCCCAGGTCTCAGATACTGAAGGGCAGATTGTCAGGTTGAGATTCTTTCCCTTTAATTGGGGTGGCGTGAGGAGAGAATGTGAATTTCATTGTCCAGCGATGGATATTGCGTTAAGGAATATCCGTCCTTAGGAAGCTGTTGTCACCCCAAATGTTCATATTTTTAAAAGGTGTACTTGATTTGTTACTATTTACTCTCATAGAAATTCAGAAATATCAGGCATTTGTTTCTGAGTCACTGAGTCATTGTCTTTTATCTACAGGCTTTTCTGGGTAACTGAAGATATCTCTTTCCTTATAGCCAACATTAATAATGTCTTCTTCTGAGCATCTTTCTTTTGAGGATCTCAAAGTACTTTGTGATCCTTATTTTAGTCTTTCTGATGAGTCCCCAAAAACCTTCCAAACAATTCGCAGTTTACTAATGTTTCTCTGATTCATCTTAAGAATGAGGTGTGACAGTGCTTACAGTAGGAGTAGTCATATGACACACCCATGTCTGGGATTAATTTTGTACACTTACTAAAATCTTTACTTCATGTAGCAATTTTTTTTTTGGCCTTGAGTATTTAAAAACTATATCAAATTTCATGAATATATTAGATAGTCCTTTTTTTTCTTTTTCAGAAGCTTGGTAAGATAGAATCAATATTTTAAAATCGCACTCATTTGACTGTCCTTGAAATCAAAACATGTCTGAACTGAACTTAGTGTGTCTCCCCTCACTGACCTGCTCTTCTTTTTGTATTAAAAAAAATCTTAAACAGGACGGGTCCATCCTTCAAAGTGTTGTAGGTTGGAAACTTGGGAATCTTCTTAGATCCTCTCTCTCTTGCACACCCAATATCCCATTGGTCACCAAGGCCTGCTAAGTCTACTTCTTCAGTGTCTCTGGAAACTGTCCCCTTCTCTCAGTTCTCTTGCCCTAGTCTTAGGCAGGTTTCTCATCATTTCTTTGGACTATTGTGATCAACTTCTAGCCAATCTCCATGTCTTCAGTCTCATCATTCCCTCTCTAATCCATCCTCATGCTTATAAAAGAATAATCCCTCTAAATGCAAATTTTATAATTTTATTGCTAAAACTGCTTAAATGACTGCCCATTGTTTACAAGACACATTTAAATCCTTACACAATCATTCATAAGGCAGCATAGCTTCATAGCTTAAATGTGATTTCCTAGATTTAAAGAGGTATCATGGTATTGCCAGTTTTTTATTTTGACAAGAATTTTTAAAAAGCTATCACCTTCTTTCAGCATAATTTCACAAAGGGAATATAGTGATGTCAGAAAATAGGAAGAACACAAATCCAGAAAAATATTCTCTTTTATTGAATAGTTATGTAATTTTGCAAGGAGATCCAACCAGTCCATCCTAAAGGAGATCCATCCTGGGTGTTCATTGGAAGGACTGATGCTGAAGCTGAAACTCCAATTCTTTGGCCACCTCATGCGAAGAGTTGACTCATTGGAAAAGACCCTGATGCTGGGAAGGATTGGGGGCAGGAGGAGAAGGGGATGACAGAGGATGAGATGACTGAATGGCATCACTGACTCGAGACATGAATTTGAGTCAACTCCGGGAGTCAGTGATGGACAGGGAGGCCTGGCGTGCTGCAATTCATGGGGTCGCAAAGAGTCAGACACGACTGAGCGACTGAACTGAACTGAACTATGTAACTTTAGGACTTCCCGGGTGGCTCAGCTGGTAAAGAATCTACCTGCAATGCGGAAGACCTGGGTTCAATCCCTAGGTTGGCAAGATCCCCTGGAGAAGGGAAATGCTACCCTCTCCAGTATTCTGGCCTGGAGAATTCTGGCCATGGACTATACAGTCCATGGGGTCACAAAGAGTTGAACATGACACTTTATGCAACTTTATGGGGGAAAAAAATCACTTTATATTTCTTAGTTTTCTCATTTTACTATAGTCCTGAAAACTTATGATGTTCTCTTATTGTATTTGGGAACCTGTAGTTGCTGAGTCATAACAAATATCTTTTTAATGTATGCTGCTGCTGCTGCTAAGTTGCTTCAGTCATATCCGACTCTTCGCGACCCCATGGACTGCAGCCTACCAGGCTCCTCCGTCCATGGGATTTTCCAGGCAAGAGTACTGGAGCGGGTTGCCATTGCCTTCTCCGTTTTAATGTATAAGATAGAACTAATGTTGGTTAAGTAGATGGTCTTGGCAGTCAGAAAGACCTGAATTTGAAGTCCAGCTTCACAGCTTCATAGCTGTATGATCATGGGCAAGTTGCTTATCCTCACTGAATTTAATTTCCTCCATCTATAAAACAGAGATGATAATAGTGCCTACTTCATAGTGCTGTTTCAACTATTTCATAATAAAATGCATATTTTGATCCACTTGACCCACTGTCCGGCACATAGTAAGCACTTTGACAGTATAAGATACTATTATGATGACCTCTTGGCCTCATCTCCTCTCACTCCCCTAAAAGCACCCTACGTTTTCAGGTACACTGAAGTGTACACAAGTGGTCCCTGGACCAAAATACACCTGCATGTCTTGGAACATACTTTCCTCCTTGCCTAGAATCCTGCTCCCTCCACTTGTACATCTGGTGAATTCCTACTCTTCCTTCAAGATTCAACTGAAACCTCATAGTCTCAGCATCCCTACTTGTCCCTCCTTCTTCTCCTCCATTGACAAACTGTCTTCCACAGTCTCATAGCATTTTATAGATTGCCAAGCTCATACCAAGTATTTGTTAAATTTCTTTATTTAATCTCAATTAATGTGATTAAATAATCACTAGTGTGATTATTTAATCATATCAATCACTAAACACTACAGATAAATTTATATTAGAGGTTTTGTCACTTTTTATTCATTAATTCAATTAATACTTAATTGTGAACCTGCTATGATGCATAAACTTCTGCATAGGGTATATTCCAATAACAGCAATGCAACATTCAAGATTTGGGAAGACTTAGTTACTCTCCTCTGTGATTTCATGGAACCTGGTAGAAACATTAATACAAATGATAATTTGTATTTTAGCTATTTGTTCCCATTCTATCCCCTTCCTCTCTAGACTGAGTTCCTCAAGGGCAGTTATTTTACTTATTTTTGTTTCTCCAGTACCTGGAACTTTGAAAGTGCTCAGGGTGTATTTATTGAACAAATGAAGGACTATCAAGAAGCATCCTCAGTGTTAAAGAGCTTGATGAACTTTGTTAACTCTGTAGTTGATTGTGTTATCCCTGACTTTGAAAGGACACCATCATCCCATGACAATGTAACTATTTTTTTAAAAAGGCTAAACATCTTTTCTGGTGGGTCCACATGAATTTTATCCTTCAAACTGTGTCTACAGCTTCATCCAAGCCTGGGGTGGTTTCCCTCCTAAATCAATGGATCATCCTAAGCTATTTCTGGGGCGGGGGGGGGGGGGGGGGGGGGGGAGGGAAATGAAGAAGAGGAAGGAAGTATGTTCCCTTGAGCTATTGTAAGAAAAACAGATCTAGTATGTTTTGGTGTGTTTTACTTCTGGTCCAAGTACACTTGAGTCTTGCCTCTGGGTGATGTAATTTTGGGAATGAAATATAATTTTATACTTGCAATGAGTGTTTTCTCAGTGCCATGAGTTGGATCTGGAAGGTGAACACCAACATTCTTAGCCATCCTTCGTTTTGTTTCACTCCTAAAAGTTGTGCCTCATGGGCAATTAGACATCTCTCTGGCCCAAATTTAACAGACTGCACAGCAGCATCTTGGGTATTCTGCTGTTGTTACCTCCGCACAGGATAAAAAGACTGCATTCTCCATTTCAGAGTTTTGTTTAGTTGATCTTGTTCTGCAGTTTGCTACTAAATGAAGTCTATGAGTGACACGGATGAACTCAGAAAGCTAAGTTTTGAGACTGTCCATACTTCACAGTTACCTGGCAAGGTAGGACAGTCCACTACTTTTAGACGTTCAGGCTTCGTGATTGCTTAATGCTCCTTGGTCACGCATTCTATGATGCTTCCTGAGTATATACATTTTTGTTCATTTCTCAGTTTCTTTGTAAATCTGTGCTTCCTCTCTAACTTCATCTACCCTTTGCTGTTTGTTCTGCCTTTTACATATTTATATATCAACAATAACAGATATTCCCCACTTTTTAATCTTTTTTCTATAAACTTTTCCTTTATTCCTAGAAAAATCCTATTCATCATTATAAACCCAGTTTAGTCTTTGTCTACTCTGTGAAATCTTCACGTGCATACACACACATACAGAAAAAAACTAAAATACTAAAATTTATTAAGTGCCTGCTAGGAGACTCATCAGGAACTATATTTGATACTTTTATAAATCTTACTTGCTTAGACCTCACAAAGCATTTCAAAGTAGATGCTATCTCCATTCTCAAAACATAAAGTGAAAGTCGCTCAGTCGTGTCCCACTCTTTGTGACCCCATGGACTACATAGTCTCCAGGCCAGAATACTAGAGTGGGTAGCCTTTCCCTTCTTCAGGGGAGCTTCCCAACCCAGGGATTGAACCCAGGTCTCCCACAATGCAGGCGGATTCTTTACCAGCTGAGCCACAAGGGAAGCCCGAGAACACTGGGGTGAGTAGCCTATCCCTTCTCCAGGGGATCTTCCCGACGCAGAAGTTGAACCACGTCTCCTGCATTGCAGGCAGGTTCTTTACCAACTGAGCTATAAAGGAAGCCATAAAACCAGGATAGAAATAGTTAAAATGTTTTCCCTAAAGCTTTATGGCAAGCAGTTGACAGATCTAGAGTTTGAGTCAAGGTTCACATGATTTCAAAACTGAGACATGTTCTACCATATCATGCCACTCCTCATCCTTTTTGTCTGTTGTGTATTAATGTATGTGTCTATAATTTTGCCTTTTATTCACCATGTTTAAGGTGTTAGTCATTTAACTGTTTTTCCTACCAGAAAAATAATTCATTGAAAGTTAAATTTATTTCTTATATATTTTAGTACCCTTGGGGCCCTCAGAACATTACCTAACACATAATAGACATTGAATTAAGGACTTACTGGATTGGATTGGGTCTCATTACAATTGAGTTGAACTGAACAACAGATTTACCTTGAACCTTGAAATTTCGCATTTCTGATGGTGTCTGGGGCTCAGGATGCCATTTCCCTCATGCCAGGTGACATGTTGTCTTCTCAATTGTCCATACGTAGCCACGTGTCTGTGCCAATTTCATCCTGAACAATTGCTCATCTTCCCAGGAAAGTAACTGGAGAACACAGTCATTAGTGTACCTAAGTTCCTGGAGAACTGTCTTCTCTCTCATATATTTACTGTAGTCAGTGGAGTATATTCAGTCTTTTAGGAATAATTAAAATAGTCTGTGGCTCTAATTAAAGTAGTCTGGATATTTTTAAGAAGCCTATATATAAGAACAAGCTGAGTGCTGACATCAAGTTAATTGTGTTATTTTTAGTGGAGCTATCATTGGAGACAGCAGTATGGCACCCAGTGCCTTTTTAATCCTTGTGTCTGGATGTATAGTGTTAAATAACTAGCATCCTGAGCTCTTAAGAGGAAAGGCATTAAAGCATAAATAAATAAGGCTGTTATGAAAACCCAGAAAATTATCTAAATGCACTTGTATAAGGAATCATGTAGTGATTAAACTGCTGGCTATGGAGACAAATACCCTTAACACCTTTCACAACTGAAAACAAATCACCAAATGACTTGGAAATTTTGTCCTATATGGTAGGGGAGCCAGAGAGAAAAGCTTTTGCACTTAAATTTTTTAGTATTATATTTGATCTGTTTAAATAACAAACTGTTCTTATTTTTACTAGAAGTCAGAATCGTCCCTTTCTTTTATTGATTTTTGTATTTATTTGTTTTTGGCTACCCTGGGTCTTCGTTGCTGCACAGGGCTTTCTCTAGTTCCGACAAGCAGGAGGCTACTTGTAATTGTGGTGCGTGGGCTTCTCACTGCAGTGGCTTCTCCTGTTGCAGAGCACAGGCTCTAGGTGCATGGGCTTAGTTCCTCTGTGGCATGTGGGATCTTCCCAGGGGTCAAACCCATGTCCCCTGCAAGGTCAGGTGAACTCTTAACCACTGGACCAGCAGAGAAGTCTCTCCCCTTCTTTCTAGTCCACTCCCTAAACCTTGGCCAAACAGGGGCGATGCTGTCCAGCAAAACCATGCATTCTAACATTGTAGTTCTTCCACTTTTCTTTTAATGTGAAGAGTCACACCTGTTTCCCCTTAATATCCTCCTTCATCTTAATTCCAGTTGAATGCTGAATCTCATTGCAAAGTAGCTCCATCTAATTTTCTGTAGCTGAAATAGGGTTTCTTTTAAATGAGCTGCCCAGAACTGATGGCCTCCCCAGATTGTGATATCTACTGGCCACAACTGTGGCAGAGTTCCTAGTGGAGGTGGAGCATTTCTTCTATAAGATTTACCTTGGAAGCAAACCAAGCTTCTCTAATTTCTTACTGTTTCCCAAGATCAGGATGCAAAAATACATTTCTTAGAAATAATCAAAGCACAATGACTTATACAAGGATACAGTCACAGGTGGGGATATCCACTATGAAATATGGCTCTGGATCATCTGTGATCCTAAGAAAAGAAAGGTCAGGGAGCGAATTTATTTGGAAATAACAGAAACTTTTGGTTGGGTTTTGTAGGCTGACGTTCTGGAGTTAATCATTATTCTGCCGAATCCTGAATGATGTTGCTTGTAGCTTTCCTACGCAGGCAGCATCCCCATGGGAGTCCTACTAACGGTCTTTTGTCAGGCACTATCAGCAGTATTGAGCCAACCTGAGCACCCTATTATTAATCCTTTTCTCCTAGTGACATGACAGCGATCGATGTCTGAACAAGCTATTGAAACTGTAGCAATCAAGTGGACTCCAGTTAATCCAATGGGATACTTACTCAGAGCTTGTGGGAAGGGCAGGGAATTTTTTTCTAACTCTGCTCTACTCCTATATCTATACATTCTATGCTGCTATAATTTGGGTAAAAGCTGACATTTACCCAGGCCTGTAAATACACAGGGAACCCCTACTGATGACTCAAATACATTCATATCACATTTTCAGCCATCTGTTACTTCTGTTAATACATACAGTTATCATTGTTATGTATTTACATATGTGCCTATATAAATATAAACCGAGGACAATTAGATGTTTATATGGAAAGGTACTCACCGGGTGATGTTTTTGAACTTACAGAAAGCTATCAGAAGTTACAAAGAATAGTATGTACAACACAAGGTTATCAGATTTCCTGTTCTCTACTTCAGGTAGAAGGAAGTCTAAAATGGTGGTGTCCCAACCTAGCTGTGCATACAGATTCCTAGGTCCCAGTCCCACAGATTGTGATTCAGCTAATCTGAAGTGATGCTCAGGAATCTGCATTTTAAGTTTCAAGGTGACTGACCTTATATGGCAGTTTTCAAGCTGTATTCCAGGGTGCTCTGGGGCTTCCTAAGAGACTCCTAAGTGGTTTAAAGGGTGGGGCATGAGGAACAAGAGGGAAGAAGGCCAGGAAGGACAGACCTGTCCTCGGTTTTGCTAGCAAACACCTCACTTAAGTAACTTAGTTTCTTGACTCAGTTTCTCTGTCTGTAAAATCCATATCAGTGTTATTTACCTTTATTTATTCTACATGGGTATTTTGAGAAGAATGAATGGAGAATATAGAGAGAATAAAGAATCACAGAGGATAAAGCCAACTCCCCAGTCCGCGTAGGAGTCTGTGAACAGGAAGTCACAGTTTCTCCTGCAGTGAAGTGCACTCTTCTTACCTGAGAGTCACCATTGCTCCCCAGGGCTGGCTGGGGTTTAGGACAGCTCTCCAGAGTCTGAAGTATCTTTCTAATGCTGAGTCTAATCCTGCCTTCATTAGCTTCTGCTCACAGATCCTACTTCTCCCAGTATTCCCTATTTCTATGGGATAGCCCTTGAAATATTTGGAGACAGTTATCAGATCTCAGGCTAAAATTCCTTGCCTTCTTAAACTATTCATTGGTTAACTCATTTTCTGAAATCCTCTCACCAACGTGAAGTATTTGTGTAGTACCCTTCCTCAGATTGTGCCAGTTGTTGATTTAATTTGCTTTTACTTTCTGCACCTGAGTTTTTGTGTTTTCCACTCAATCCTCTTTGTTCAGCATGTCTTTTTGCAGGGCATGCTTTCACAACAGCCACTGCAATAAGCCCTAAATGTTTCTGAAATTAAGGTGTAAGTATTGGTCTGAAAGAACTAGTGTGCAAGATGCCTCTCAAACATTGTTGCATGATAAACTCTTTTGGAGAAGGTTGTTTTTAAAATGTAAATGTCCAGTGACCTCAACCAGTGAAATAGGGGTGAGGCTCTGGAAAGTGTATCTCTAAGGTGCCAGGTGACAGAAGCGCAGGTGGCCTGAGAACCACATGCACACTAACTCAGGAACACTGACTGGTTTAAAGAGTCTGGGACAGAGACACCTAAACTCTGCCTGCAGTCTCCGGACTGGCTTGAGAGCTGTGCAAGCAACTTAAATGTCAGAATCTTCTTTCTTCATTATCTATATCACATCTACCCCCTCCATCATCAGAATTACATGAGATAATATATGTAAGACAATAATTATCATGACAATGATTATCACCATGTCTTTTTATACAAATGTATTTTTATACAAGCTTCAGTCAAGTGAATATTTTTATGCCTCTATTTTATTCCATTTTGATGTATTTTGTCTAATAAAAGTTTAGGATCATGTAGTCATACCTGCTTATTCATTCAGAGAACAAATTTAAGAAATAATTATTTCATTTGTATAAATGTGTTGGTCTCAAGTTGTCAATCAGCAAGTTAGTCTTTTGCTGAGCATGATCTTCCCTGTCCCCATCCAGCAGTTCTGGAAGAATCTACCAAAAAAGGCCTTCAAATTGAACACAAAACAAAGCTTTGCTGATGCCTCAGCCTGGCATGGACCTGGGGAGACATCCTGGAAGGCTCCCTCTCGTGCAGATTGTTCTAAGAAATAGGTTGTGATAAGAAAATTGCTTGGTTTATTATTTTTAATTTAATGAACCTTGTTCCTGTAAAAATCACAGGGCAGATATTCCAGGAAATCATCATCTTTTTTTAGCCCTAGAGCAGACAGTTCAGTAGTGTCCATGGCTAGACAAGTTTGCCTGACCTGCATCCCAACCCAAAGGGGCATTGTTGAAAAATGAGAAGGATTTTTCAGTTCAAGATCTGAGCCTGCATGTTCTGCCCTTCCCACAGTCTGTCAGCAAGGAGGTGAATTTTAAAATGAAATTTTGTGACATGTGTACTCTCCACTAAAAAATGGACAGAGCCAAGACTCATTTTTCCAAGCTCCCTATCCAAGCACAAGATGAGGAATGGTCTGTGGTCATTAGCGCTTGGTTTGGAATAGCCCAGAGGTGAAAGAGTTGCTATTGGATTTCATTAATCTGAAGAATAGTGTTTAGGTTAAAATGTCTTCCTGGTGTTTTAATTGGGGAGCGTAACACTGGTATTCAGCATCAGACAAAACCCATACTCAAGATTAAGGCAGGAAAAAAAAATGATGACGAGTTGAACCTATGTGTGAAAATCTAGAAATGTTTTATGACAACAAAAAAAGCTTTTGCCAACCAAGTTGATATTTTCAGACAACTGATGCTCATTATTCTCTTGCTTTATTTCCAAGTTTATGTAATAAAAACAAAAACTAAAATTTCACCTGAAAACTTCAAAATTCCCTAAGCTGAAAAGAGTATTCATACTTTCCACATGTTTATTGGGTGCCTACAACATACCAGGCACTGTGCTAGGTTGAGGATAAAGAGCATGAGACTTAGGCCTTTCCCTTGGGGATGCATGGGTGAGAACACGACTCTGGTGGGTCACTAGGTGTGAAGACAGTGCTAAGAAGTGACCAGTCATCCTCTTCAAGGAGCATCAGATGCTCACCCACGGTGTCTTCCCTTCCCTTTCCTTTCCTACCTCTTCCTTACCCTCCCTGCACGTAGGAGGCCCTGCGCCAGGAACTAAAAGAGTCTGTTAGGAATCCTACTACATCTGCCTCTGCTTCAACTCAGATCTGTGGTGCCTAGTTCTTCCTCTGGTTTCCCATGATGCCAGAAACCTGGTCTTCAACCCCACCTGGTAAGCTTTAAAAGGCATGACAATGAGCTCTGACACTCCCTAGCTGCGTAACTTAGACAAATTACTTAACCTTTCTCTGCCTCAGTTTTTTCACCTACTTCATATGGTTGTTATAGAAACTGCATAGTTGATACATGTAAAGCACTTAAAATAACAGCTGACACATAAGTGGAATCTAGTAAATGTTAGCCAGGCTGTTTCTCCAGTGCTAGCAGAGTACCTGGTTCAAAGCTTAAATTTTTCCCACCTTTATCTTTAAATTGGGTATAATTTGGGAATCTAACACAATCCTACAGTAATATCTGAATGATGCTCTAAAAGCAGAAACCAACCTATAGAAGCATCTGTTACCAGCTTTGGCCAGATGTCAGAAAACATTTAGGGCTATTTAAGTGTCAGTGCTCTCTATGGGAGGTTTATTAACAACACAAATGTTCTATATCCTGTCCTTGAGCTAGACACAATACACTAAAAGTGTTTTAGAGGCAGACTTTTCCTTGGCAGGTTAGAAAGATTTCTTTCTGTTCATTCTCCCTCTCCCTCCCATGCCCTCTCAGCACACACACACAAATACACATATGCAAACACACGTACATACACACTCTATTTATATGATGGTGATTCCAGCAATCTTAACGATATTGAATCACATCAGTGTTTCTGTATACATAAGCCTACAGCTTAATTCTAGATATTAAATATGGATCATATCTCTGCTACTCATTAATGCTCAAGATACACATAGGAACATACTTTGAAATGCCTGATGGAATTTATAGCTTCAGTATTTATCTTTATTTAACCAACATTTATATAGTACCTGTGTGTCAGACACAGTTCTAAGCACCTTTCCAATAATAATTCATTTTATCCTCATAACAACTATATAAGGTAGATATTATCATTACCCCCATCTTGCAGGTGAGAAAACTGAAGTGTAGAGAGCAACTTGCTCAAGTCTTACAGCTAGTAAATGGCAGAACCTGGATTCAAAGCAGGCTGTTTGGCTCCAGAATCCATGTTCTTTACCACCACTATTTCAGTTCAGTTCAATTCAATCGCTCAGTCGTGTCCGACTCTTTGTGACCCCATGAACCGCAGCACGCCAGGCCTCCCTGTTCATCACCAGTTCCCAGAGTCCAACCAAACCCATGTCCATTGAGTCAGTGATGCCATCCAACCATCTCATCCTCTGTCGTCCCCTTCTTCTCTGCCCTCAATCTTTCTCAGCATCAGGGTCTTTTCAAATGGGTCAGCTCTTCACATCAGGTGGCCAAAGTATTGGAGTTTCAGCTTCAACATCAGTCCTTCCAACGAACACCCAGGACTGATCTCCTTTGGGATGGACTGGTTGGATCTCCTTGCAGTCCAAGGGACTCTCAAGAGTCTTCTCCAACACCACAGTTCAAAAGCATCAATTCTTCAGCGCTCAGCTTTCTTTATAGTCCAACTCTCACACCCATACATGACCATTGGAAAAACCATAGCCTTGACTAGACAGACCTTTGTTGACAAAGTAATGTCTCTGCTTTTTAATATGCTGTCTGGGTTAGTCATAACTTGCCTTCCAAGGAGTGTCTTTTAATTTCATGGCTGCAATCACTATCTGCAGTGATTTTGGAGCCCAAAAAAATAAAGTCAGCCACTGTTTCCACTGTTTCCCCTTCTATTTGCCATGAAGTGATGGGACTGGATGCCATGATCTTAGTTTTCTGAATGTTGAGCTTTAAGTGAACTTTTTCACTCTCCTCTTTCACTTTCATCAAGAGACTCTTTAGTTCTTCTTCACTTTCTGCCATAAGGGTGGTGTCACCTGCATATCTGAGGTTATTGATATTTCTCCCAGCAATCTTGATTCCAGCTTGTGCTTCCTCCAGCCCAGAGTTTCTCATGATGTACTCTGCATATAAGTTAAATAAGTTTATTGAGTAGTAAACTTCACTTCTTCCATTCCTCACAATTAAAAAATAAAGATCCTCTGAGGCTATGTTATTGAGCCTACTTTCTCTTGATATAAATTTCCAAAATGCCAGTACTCTCTGCATTCTATAAAATTCTCAACCCTATTTATTAGTGGTGTTGATGATACATAAAATTTAAGTTTTAAGACATTTTTCAGTCCCTTTCTCTGGGTGACAAGGATCTCAAAGGAGGATCCAAGAAGGACTTGAGAAGGAGCCATGTACTTGTGAGGTACCCCCCCGTTAGTTCTACAGATCAAAATGCAGATAAAAGACTTGCCCATCATTACAGAACTACTTAATAGCAAAGCTGGTACTAGAACACAAGACAAGAATGAATAGGAGCAGTTGAGGAAACAGACCTGCTGGAAATTGTCTTTAATTTCTTACAAGTTAAGGCTCTTTTCATTATACCATGTTCCTTCTCCATTTATAGAAACTGAAGTAAGACTTAGAGGATCACTCCAATCTTGGAAGTCAGAGTAGGGAAAAATCCAGATCCAAGCTGTTAAGTAAGACATGGAGTATTAGCCTGTGCCAGAATTCAAAGCAAGGTCAATGGCCAAAACCAGAGAGACAAGCCAAGGTCAGGCTAAGAGGAAGATTCACTGAAGGGTGAGGCACGAAATCTCAAGTCCAGACAAACAAAAGGTGGAGAGTTAGGAAGGAGTAATTGGAATTGCAATAACCTGACCATTTTTAAACCCCATATGCTTAAGAAGTTCTAAATTTGAGGGAGGATGCATTCTCCCCTAAATGGTATGTCCTTATTGAATGACACGCATCAGATTAATCATGCATATTATATAGAATTTTTCAGTGAGGTCAAAAACACCAGAACCAAGTTTAATGTGCACTTAAAAAAATAGATGAGATTATGGTTTACTACAGTTCATCTAAGAGATCTGTGCATGGTAAGCTTCTCAGTATCTTAATTTATCCGCCAGTGAAGACTGGAGGACTGAGTCGATTCAGCTGGGAACTGAACCTGTGGTTCCAGGAAGTCTAGATATTTCAAACCTCATACTTAGTCCATTAAAATATCCTCTCCAAGAACATAATGTAGTTAAAGTAGATTTAGATATCTTTAGTACAGAGAGTGGATTTTATTTCCACTTTGGGAATTTCTGATCCACAGTAGAGAGAAATATAGATGAAATTCACCTACAGTAGTGCCTATGGAATAATGCATGTGTGTCAACATACACTGTCACTTTTCTGATTTACCGTTAAGAAGAGAAAAACCATCTCGAGACAAGAATTGATTACAAATGCATTTGCTAAATGGAGGCTTCTCTTATTTTTCCTAAAGATCCACAATTGCCTCTATCGATAAAATAGAATAAATTATACTTATTCTGAGAATCTGAAGAGGGACCACAGATTTCACACATCTATCAGGTGGGTCAGTTTATTTGGGGGACAGTAGGGGAACATCCTGTACCATTACAGGCTGTCAGCCACAGAGAATGTTTACTAATAAGCCCAGCCATTAAGTTGGGTCAGTGATGGATGGTCTGTGTTCCCCTGGCCTGGCCTGGCATGTGCTGTGATACTCACTGACCAGCAGCAGCTGTTGTACTAGCTGCCTTGTTAAGGGTCTCGCCAAGTGACATCAGCTATACATCACCCAGGCTGATACCTTTGATTATTTGGACAGCTCCTGGCATGATGAATCGTTGGGATTGATCTGTCTTTTCTCGCACGTCCTAGTCAGTGTTCTTTACCCATCTCTCTCAACTCTTCATTCTTAAGTTGAGGGCCCTTATTACCGCTCTTTCAGATTATGCACCTTCTGCCCACTCCAAAGTATAGGATCTGCTCATTTCAGTATTCATAATGAGAAACTGGGATAACGCTGAAGAAAAATAAGTGCATCATAGTTAGAACAGACAGGCTGGGGAAACAGTAGCCACTCTCTTGCAGGCAGAAAAACAAGGAGAAAAAGCTCTTTTCCATGGGCATCAGGGGCACAGCAGCTTTCATTACTGAGGTCATGGACCTTCCACATATTCCATGTGGTACAAATTAAATTTGAATGCTGTGGGTAACCTGAACAATGCCTTCTATTTATAAGATCCCTCTCTTCCAAGGAGTACAAATCATTTTGCACACAGTATCTCAAGCATCACCATATTTCTGTAAAAGAAGTTTTATCATCGTGATTTCACCAAGAGAAAAAAATGAGCACAGATATGTGTTCCCATATATGTTTGATTAATAAATATATGACAAAATCAATAACAGGACCTAAAATCTCTGACTCCCTGCTATATTAAGACCTTTAACTCATTGATTTATAAAATGTTTATTGAGCACCTACTGTGTGTGTGTCAAGAACTGAGAATACAGAGAGCCTCTTTGTGGCAACCATTAACTCATTCAATCCCACCTAACTCGAAGTCAATATTAGTAAGGGAGAAGCACATGAAAATATACTATTTTACTTAGAGAATCTACATGCATGTATTAGAGATACAACTACTATTAGACTTTACCATGACTCAGCTAGAGGCCATGGTAATCTTCCCTTCTCTATTAGGTTGTAAATTCTTGTGTAGTAAAGAGAGTGCTCCCTATCAGTTCAGTTACTCAGTCATGTCTGGCTTTTTGCAACCCCATGGACTGCAGCATGCCAGACTTCCCTATCCTTCACTATCTCCTGGAGTTTGCTTAAACTCATGTCCATTGAGTCGGTGATGCCATCCAACCATCTCATCCTCTGTTGACCCCTTCTCCTCTTGCCCTCAATCTTTCCCAGCATCGGGGTCTTTTCCAGTGAGTCAGCTCTTCGAATCAGGTGGCCAAAGTATTGGAGTTTCCGTTTCAGCATCAGTCCTTCCAGTTAATATTCAAGTTGATCTCCTTTAGAATTGACTGGTTTGATCTCCTTGAAGTCCAAGAGACTCTCAAAAGTCTTCTCCAGCACCACAGTTTGAAAGCATCTCTTCAGCACTCAGCCTTCCACATCCATAAATGACTATTGGGAAAACCTTAGCTTTGACTATGCAGACCTTTGTCAGCAAAGTGATGTCTCTGCTGTTCTTTCTGCTTTCTAAATCTGTTGAAATTGAATAGATTTGGGTATGGCTATATTGGGACTTCCCTGGTTGTCCAGTGGTTAAGAATCTACCTTCCAATGCAGGGGACCCTGGTTCAGTCCCTGGTTGGGGAACTAAGATCCCGTGTGCCACAGGGCACCTAAGCCTGCACACCACAACTAAAGAAGCCTATGCACTGAGGTGAAGACCCAGCACAGCCAAATAAATAAATGAATAAATAGAAGTAAAACAGTAAGACTTTTCAGAAAATTAGCAGTGGTTTTCAAATGTGTTCTAGTACAAATGGCAAAACTTCATTAAATATGTTTGATTCCTATATATAAACAATTCTACTAACATAAAATAATACCATATTATATTATGCAAAATAAACTTTCAACTAGGAATATAGCCAACTCCCCTCTCCTCTCAAAAGGGCCACTGAACTAAGCATGATGGGTGTGGTCTCCAAATAATTCCCATTATATATTTGTTTACTAGTTCTTTTTGGCTCCCTGTAGAAAAGTGGCAAAATAACTTGAGACTTAAGAGAAAATTATGGGAGAAAATTTTAATTTGATAGCATTTCTTATCCATTAACTACCTTTGGATAGGCCACATTATTCCAGGAAAAAGTCTAAGGCAAGAATTGAGAACTAATTTGTCTATTAAGAATTATTATTCTGTTTGAAAAATGTTGTGTATTAATGTATGTGTCTATAATTTTGGTTTTTATTCACCAGTCAGCAGCATAGTTGTAGAACAACTATGTTTAAATCATCTCCACTGCTAGAAAAACATTGGTCTGAGCATATTACTTTCTGACTGAAAACTTTAAATGACTCTGAATAACTGAAAGGAAACCTAGATTACTGGAACTTTTTAGCACGATCTTTGAAGTCTCCTTGTTTTTCCAAGCTCATAGATTAAATGCTGAGCATTCCCTAGAACACAGGCACACATGCTCACCCAACAGAAGCTCTCAGAGTCCAGCTCCAGGTAGCCTCCTCCACAGGCCATGAGCACCCCCATCTCTGAACTTCAAATGTTTATCTTTTATCTTGACACCTGATCATATATTTTCTTGCATTGTTACAATTTCAGATAGTCAGCTTAGCTCTCTGTGGCAGCTCCCAGAGGCCATCTGCCCTTCTCAGTCCCTAGCACAGTACTTGTACTCATAGAATATGCCAATAGAAAATAAAAAAGAATATGCCAATAGAGTTTCAAGTAAATAAGAATAACTCAAAGCAAACCATCAACCATGGGTCACTCTGAGCTAATAAAAACTGGTTACATTGGCTTATTTTTAAATAACCAATTGTTTTCAAACATATGAGATAGTTCTTCTAGACTGGATTTGTGAAATTTGCAGAAGTGTCTGTTCTTGGACAGACTTAGTGGTTCCGTGGCCTGACTTTTATAGATACAGATGCACATGGGATACTGGCCCCACACTTCACTTTTCAGAAGCTCAGAGGGCATGCCAAAAGAACAGTACACTGTGCAGCATGTAATTGCAGCATATAATGTGAAAATTTAGTAGTAACTCAGGAAATATCCAGAAGATAAGGTCATATAATTGATTGTATAATTCGGAGAACTGCCGTGTTGCTTATAATTAAGCACAAGTGCCTTGGTTATACCAGCAAGCCATTCTAGGGCTGCTGGAAATCAGAAACTGAAAGGGCTTTAAATTTCCACAGAGTTATTTCTCTTACATAGGTCTTTATGAAGTTTAAATCTGTTTCTGATTCTTCAGACTATAGTTGCTATAACTCAGTTTCTATTTACCAAGCAGGAACTCCAGCAGGTTTTAGAATGCCACTGATCTCCACAACTACACAGGAACTGAGCTAAAACCAGACAGCACTTTAACACTCAAGGGCTTGTTTTCAAATCATATACCTTTCAAGAGGACATTTTAAAAGAACTAAAAATATTTTTCTAGTGCGGTATGTATGTATATACAATGGAATATTACTCAGCCGTTAAAAAAAGCTAAATGATGCCATTTGAGCAACATGGATGGTCCTAGAGAATATTATACTTAGTGAAGCAAGTCAGAGAAAGACAAATACTGTATGATATCACCTATATGTGGAATCTAAAAATTCTACAAATGAACCTATATACAAAATAGAAACAGACTCATGGACAGAGAAAACAAACTTTTGGTTACCTAAGGGAAGAGGGAAGAAGGAAGAGACAAACTAGGAGTGTGGGATTAATGGAAACAAATCACTATACTTAAAATAAGTAAGCAGCAGGATTTACTGTATAGCACACGGAATACTCAATGTCTTGTAATAAACCGTAATGGAATATAATCTGAAAGAAACAACTGAATCACTTGGCTGTACACCTGAAACTAACACCATGTTGTAAATCAGTCTCACTTCAATTACAAAAATATTCATCTATGTGCATCTTTATTTTAGCTAAGTATATTTTTCACTTACCAAAAAAGAAGTCAGTTTAATTATATCTCTGAAATATGATTTTTCTTAGCTGCAGAAAGAGTGTAGAAGTATAGAGGAAAGTAGTGAATGGAAAGAAAACTTCTAGAAAACCCTCGATAATAGCTAAACTGTTATTGACTTACATTTGCTTCAGAAACCCATTTTATCACATTTGCTAGGGAGTTTCCTCTAGACCTATTTATTACCTTTTACCCCTGCTTAGCTTCCTCAGAGCCCATTGGTGACTCTCTTTGCTCCTCAAAGCCCATGGGTACCTGTAGCTACTTAATTCCTGAGCCAGTGTTAAGATTTCATTTAAATGGACATTTCTGAAAAAATAAATAAATAAATAAATTGACATTTCTGGCCTCATTAATGTTGCTGTTGGCCAGGTTTGTTCTAATAATAATTCTTTATATTTACATACCATGTTTCATCTCAGAAATCACTACAGTTTAGAGATACTAACAATTTGGGCTTTCTCTTTTATCATCAGGAGGAGTTGGCTACAGATATTATAAAGAAAGATTGATTTGGGGATATTTCACTGTGACTGAGTAAATTTAGGGCTAGAGCCCCACCTAAAACTTGAAATGCTAAGTATTATTAGCAGTGACACAGTGGAGCTAATATTTTTGAACACTTGCTCTCACCAGGCATTATTCTAGAATAGATTTTTAAGCATCCCACCTTTCCACTATGAACTGAAGAATGTTGCTAAAAGACATCTCAGGGGCTCCTGTCCACCTGCCAGCTCTTTTTCTTTCTTTTAAATTTATTTATTTTTGGCTGTGATGGGTCTTCGTTGCTGCGTGGGCTTTTCTCTAGTTGCCAAGAGTGAGGGCTACTCTTCATTGCAGTGCACAGGCTTCTCATTGTGGTAGCTTCTCCTATTATGGAGTATAGGCTTAGTTGCTCCCAGGCATGTAGGATCTTCCCAGACCAGGGATCGCACCTGTGTTCCCTGCATTGGCAGATGCATTCAAACCAATGGACCACCAGAGAAGCCCATGTTTTTCTTTCTTAAAAATGTCCAGCACTTATGTTTCCACAGTCATTCAACTTCCTGGCTCAGAAATTCCTCCTAATGTTCAGCTGAAATTTTTCCTGTTTTAATTTTAAGTTATTTAAGTGGTTGAATAAATGGAATAGCTGTTTAGCACCCTCCTTATAAGACCTCTGATATAACACACTGTTCAGTACTCAAGTTCTGTATAGGTATAAGCCAAGTCACCACTTAGCTTTATGAGTTCCAGGCTAAGAAACACAATTTTTTTAACCATATAACATACTTATATAATTTCTTATATAATTCTATAGTAAATTTCATTCAAGGAGAAACTACCTTGGTCATTCTTCCCTTATTTCCTAGTATCTCATAAGCTGACAAAGGCATTAATTAATAACAAACTACACTGAAGTTTTTTGGTTAACTTTTATTGTATATTATGTATACAGAAAAATGCCCAAAACTGTAAGCATGGAACTCAATGATTTTTTTTTAAATAAAGTGAATATTTTCATGTAATCCCTACCCCAGTTAAGTTTTAGAACATTATTAGCATCCCAGGAGCTTCTCTCTACCCTTTCCTAATATCATCTCCCCCAAGGTAACTGCTCTCATGACCTCTATCACTAGGTTAATTTTGCCTGTATTTGAACTTCATGTGAATAGCTATACAATACACTCTTGAGTATCTAGAGTCTTTTATTCAGCATTGTATTTGTGAGAACCATCACTCTTTTTGCATGCAGCAGTAGTTCTTTGTTCTTATTGCTGTAAAGTAGTTTATTTATTCATTTTATTTCATCCTATTATAAGTAGACACTTGAGTTGCTTCTACTTTGGATATATTATGAATAATGCTGCTACGAATATTCTTTTTTCAGTGTTTTTGTTTTGGTTGTTTATTTTTATGTATCTTTTTTCTTTTAAATCTAAATATTTTAAAAATTAATTGCATAAGAAAAGATTCATGATATAGTGTTAAATTTTAAAAAGCAAGTTACAAACTGTCTTCACAATATGAATTACTCCAAAATATTAATTTCTGTCAAAGTGGTAGGATTACACATCATTTTCTTATACATGATAAAAAGGTTAATTATTATTGCATATAGTTGTCTTGTTTTAAGCTGCTGTGAACATTCTTATAACTGTCTTTTGGTGCACACTATGTTGGCATTTCTGTTGGGTTTATACCTACGAGAGGTCAGAGGATTCCGTTTTCATAGATTCTGCCAAGCAGTTTTTCAAACGGCTTATACCAATTTATACTCCCACCAACAGTGTGTGAAAATTCTAGTTGCTCCCATCCTCACTGGCACTTGGTATTGTCATTTTTTCTTAATTTTAACAATTCTTGTGGGTAGCTTGTAGTAGTTTGTTCACTTGAAATAAACCAGCTGCCCAGATGGATTAGGTCTCTGAGAACATCCTTTTTTCCTGCTGCTGTTGTGCATTTGCCAGAGGATCCCAGGGACAAAGTGGTAGCCAGTAGCCCTCATTTGCATGACTTTGAACTGTTATCTCTGGTGGCTAGAGATTCTAGCCAGAGCAGACTGGGAGACACCACGTGCAGCCATGATAACCTTTTCTTGTTCATTAAGGACCCACTTAGCTCTCCCTGGGGCTGCAACAGACAGCCTGGAAAAGCAGGTCATGACTTCACGACTATATAATGCCAATCTCATCGATAATAATTCAAAGAGAAAAAATAGAATTTAAATTTAAATAACTAACCCACAGAAGTATGAAAGTTAGGTTGAGGATAGCTATATTCATGTTTTGCAGAGTGGGTATGATCCCACTCTCCATAATATATATTCAGATAGAGTTTCATATTGGATGCTGAAATCTAGAGAAGGGAAGGTTAAATATCTTGAAGTGTTTTGAAAATAATAACCAGTAAACAGTCATATTAGAAGCAGTTAGGCAGAATTGGTAAGATACTTAAGGCTGGACACAAGAATTTCAAAAATGTTTGTGAATGATAATTCCTCTCCTTTTTTCAGCAAGAAATTCAAGTTCAGTGACCAGTGTTTTGCCAGTGAGAAGTAAATAACACCAGACTTTAAAATCAAATGTCAAATTCCACATGCTTTCTTCCTTGGATTTGTTTAGTTTCTTAACAATGGAACAAAATTTTCAATAAGTACAGAAGTGCAAATATTGTCCAAATAACCTTGTTAATATTGAGGGAGCTCTTATCTACTGGAAATCTGTATGTTTTGCCCAAAAATTAGAAACAAAGAACCCTTTACTGATGATTCTGAAAACTCAGAAATTAAACATAGCTGTAAGATACATAGATTCAGGAAATTGGATTATTATATCTTTTTTTTTATTATATCTTTTACAAAAGGTTAAGTTTTCTTTTTCTCAATCTGTCTTTTTCCAAATTCCCACCATAAAATATGTGTGCATACTTGTTTGTCTTTGTGTTCTGATTTCACATGGCTGCCCCTGTGAGGGTTTTTTAAATCTGCAACCCTCGAAATACTGGATTATTATGGAAACAAAGTACAGTATTTCAAGCATCATGCCACAATAAAAATAACAGGATAATGATTTTCTTTCTCAGTTCAGATATCACAGGCCCAAGTATTGATTGCCTGTTTCTTTTGCCTCCTGTCCTCTGATGAAACTACACTTTTGACACAGAGTCACAATAAAATGTGCCCTTTCCAGAATGAGATCTCTGTAAATGTCATTCACACAGTCATTGTTTTCTAATTCTCTATGTTTTCATCAGAGTAGCACAGAAGCCCTTCACTAAGTAGAGAGAAAACAAGCAATGTTTAGACTTAGAATTCACTGGAACAAACAAGGTCCATTATTTTGCTAAGGACAAGTAGCATTCTAAAAATAGGCCTCCCTTTCATAGTGACTATGAAATTGCTATTATTAGAACTAAGTGATGAGGACGTAGATAACAGGGGGTTTCATGAAATGTTGTTGGGAATATTGATGTTGGGTTTGGCAGGCAAAGAGAGGTCATAAAATCAGTGTGAATGTTAGTGTTTATGGATGAGAAGCGTTGCTTGGTTGCATGAGCTGAAGTCAGGCTGGAGACCCAGAGGTAATGGCTGGTTTTCCGCCCAAGTCTTCCTCCTGACCTGTGACACTCTTGCTATCAGCTCCAGGTCTCTGATCTCTGCTGCCAGCAAATGATTTGTGATTTTGTTTAAGGATAACTATTGATGGTGGCCTCACTCGAGGCCACCAAACTCATTTCACTTGTGCCCTGCACCAAATTTGATCCCAAAGGTGGAGAGTTTGTATATTAACACAAGGTGACACTTATTACCTTTCTCCTCTTCTGTGAAGTCAGTTTATCTAAAAATATCTCATACAAAAGATCTACAAAAAGCAAGTCATACACAAAGCAGTCATTAAATGTGACAAATGTAATCAGTGCACCTATGACTTCTCAAGATGCTCCCTTGCTGTGACCCTCCGCTTCACATAATGTAGCCTTTTTATTTATTTCCAATAGCTTTCCAATCAGTCAGCACTGGAGTCCTTTTTCTAACCTCAGATCATGGTCTAATAATCAGGTTTGGTGCTTTTATTGGCCTCCAAGGTAGTTTGAGCTGTTAAAATCTTTTTTTAACAAGTTTTTCTTTGATAAGAGATGTTTCAATGAGCTCTGTATCTCTCTTACCTTTGCCTAACCTTTTCTAGACAGACACACAAAATCATGGGTGACACAGACCCTAGCAATATCATCTAACCTCAGCATTAAAACTCATTTGGGCATAGCATCACCTAAAATTTCTAAAAATTACTAGTCATATTAGGTCAGAAGAGAGAGCATGAAGTCTATACTGATAACTGCAGCGATTGCATTTTGTGGAAAATGTAAATGGCTGGTATTATGAGGATAGCATTCTTCCCACTGAGAGTTGGTTTAGTTATCTTTTGGAGGTAGAATACAGGGGGGGAAATCAATATTTTATTTGTGTTCTCCATTTTGTTTATATGTGTCTCAGTCCCCACCTTTCTGATCCAATTTATACCCCAGAGAGATGAAGCTGTGCAATTGCAATTTTTATCTAGCACTATTGCAGCCGATCCTTTCTTGAGAGAGTTTTACTAGAGGTCTGTCCAAACCCTCTTCTTTTGCTCATCTTTGTATCAACCTGTCTGGGAGACAAAGTAACCTGAAAGGTCACTGAAAAGGCAGGTCTCACTCTCCTTCTTGCTTGTTTTCTGTTGACTGTACCTAGAAAAGAAGGTAACCAATTTAGGGGGTGGGTCTGAAAATGGTTCGGGATAGACAGAGAAGAAAAAAATGAAATCAGTGTAAAGTCAGTACCACATACCTCTCTTAAGCTTGACAGAAATATTTAAATTCTAGAGTTCAGGTAAAGAAAGAAAATGTGTGATACGAGATAGGTTACCTGACATATATTTTAAGAAACCACTTTCATCACATGAAATGCTGGAAATGGGATTTCTGCTCACTGTTTTAGAAGAACTTTCAAGATTTAAAATTCTCAGAAAGTTTTAACTTTCACGAATGTAATATTTGCCAATGTGTCAACTAAAGTAAATGTATTTTAGAGAATGTTTGTCAAAAGGAAGGTCAAAGTTTTTCTGTCTTAAGAATATTCACTGTATTGGGTACTTTGTATAAAGTCCACATAGAGTACATAGTTCTTGCAGCTTATCAGAAATATGTCAGGTGTAATTTCTATTTTATAAGCAAAGAAGATAAGTAGTGACTTTGCTTTTATCACACAATATATCAACGGGACATTGTCAAGATAGAACCTAAGTTATAAACTCTCTATTTAGGAATTTTGACCATAACGGTGTATTACTCTCTATAACTCAAACAAAATCAAGTTGTTGCTGGCACCGTTTTCTTCAGAGTGCCAAAGATGGGAACCAATTCTTTTCTGAGAAATGTCAAGAGTTATCCAACCATTCAGAGGTTACCAGAATTCATACTGCCCATAAAAACACATGCCTGACACGTTACTAAGGACCCCTCTGCAGGTTTGCTCTCAGTGGCAGTGACGTGAACCCAGCAGCTAAAATATGGCCATTTTGGCCAGAAGGGTATCCTTAGCCTTTTTGGCACCCCTCAAATAAAGCATAGACCAGAGATGGAATGGCCAAAGCAGTATTCTGCAAGCTGATGACTCAAGTGCAAAGAAACAGACCTGGGAATGGAAGGCTACGTGCGGAGATGGTAGTAAAGCTCAGGTCTGGGGAGGGGGGTGGGGTCTCCTGAGGCCTGAGCTTGCCCTGTTGGTCATCTCGCACACAGAGGGACAGTCTCAATCAGAATCAGGGAAAGCTAGAGGGGCTGGGGCCACCTCATCTCAACCCTGATCTCATACTGCTTCCCTGTGGAGAACTCTCAGAACTGCAGCTTCCCTCTGAGGGACCCAGTCAGTCACACCCGCCCAGTGTGGCCTCTGCGTGGGCTTGGTATCATCTGAGAGCAATTAAAAAAAAAAGACCAAAAGATGCTGCTGTTAAGAACCTGAGCAAAAAGAATAGAATGGAAAAGCACAAGAGGATGGTCATGTCCTGAACCCAGAGGTATATCCAAGTACAGGTTGATCTGACAGGCCTGCATACTCACCCTTTCCCTTTTACATACTTTAAAAGCCCAAAGCCTCTGGCTGCCCAATGGTATTCCTTTGGCTCTGCTTTAACTGACCTATATCTGATTTGTTCCCTTGGATGGTCCAAATAAGTTAGTAAAATTGTCTACTCTTTCTCTGAATTTTTTTTTCACAAGCACTAAGTCACAGTGCTCTGACCAACGTAGAGGTTCCCGCATTCACCTTTTTACAATTGCCATCACAACTTTCTGCCTATCCTCAGCATCCACCCAAAGGTGTTTTGGCAGAAGACACAGTGTGAACTTACCCCAGCTACCCTATTTGTAAGGCGTTGGGGCAATAAAACACCTTTTCAGTATATAGTTAACCACTTCATTGTGGTATAAAAACAGTATTGTATGGACATTACAGTTAGTGAGGAGGTTTCATTTCCCATTTCTTTACATATTAGGAATGGGGAAAAGCTCAGAGTTAACTAGTAAAACAGTCAGAAGCTAATGGAAAGCTGTAATGATTAAATTTTGATACTTTTTTAGGGAAGCTGAAGAAAAAGGCAATAAAAGGTTGGGGCTTGTTGGTGATATTTTCCAGGGACTATCTGAATCAGAGTGTAGAAAGGAAGTTGACAATGTAATTCACATTCCACAAAGAACCTGTGACCCTTTCTCTTCCTCTCCCCTCCACCCCTGTCAAAGGCTCCACGGTGAAAGCTGTGAGTTGAAGAGGACAGGCCATCAGCAGAGGGTAACTTATGATGAGAAATGAAAATATTTGGATTAGCTATAATACCAAGCCAGTGATATTTACAAATTATTAAACTGCCATCCTCACATCAAACGCTTTTTCTTTTATGAAATACTAAGCTGTACTTTCAGTTTGTTTCAAACTGTCAGGTCCATTATTTGATGTTCCTCTTTGTTTGTTTATCTTAATTAAGATGTTGAATCAATCATTTTTACTTTCTCTCCCCAAGAGCAGCAGCCGGCTCAGAGTGAGGATGAGGGCCGGCCACCCTTGAGCGCCGTGCAGGTGCTGAGTCTGGTTTGTTCACAGAGGGATCAAAAACACATTTGTTCTCCCTGATATGTGGACAGAGTGACAGATTTTTGATAAGGAGGGGGTGGAGGAAGTCTTCCTGTGGTGAGAAATGACATTTCTATCTAGAACAAGTAGAAGCGGTTGTGAATTTTATTCCTGGTTTGGACATGATTTTCCTCCACAACATCACAACAACTCACCACTGACTTGGGAACACTGAGGTGGGGTTGGAAATAGGAGATCGCATGTGATCTGAATGTCCTGGATCAAGCAGGAAGCAGGAAACAAGAGCTCTGGACCCTAGCCTAGGAATATGACAATTGTTCTTGCCTCTCTAGCTTCCTTTTTCCATCCTTCGTGTCACAGCTGTCTCCATGCTTGTGGGTCGTAGTGTCCTGGAAGTAGGATGGCTTACTGTTGGAGGGACCTGTTCATAAACCAAGCTACTTTGTATTCCTCTTGGTATAGAGATTTTGTGGAGTTTTTCCACAGCACAGCTTATCTCTGCTAAGACACCAACTCTTTCTTACTCAGTCCCCTTTTTTAGAAGGGAGGACTTCTCAAGTCCTTCCAGAACAGCTAACCAGAGAGAGAAGCAACCAAGTAGACATGGGACAGAATTTTACTCTGGATACCTGTCTGCTTATCTTGGGATAAAACCTGTGACCTTGGTCTCATTAGCACCATGCCCTGTCTAACTGAGCTAACTGGCTATACAATTCAATCAGCCAGACAAGTGAGAAACACAGAGAAAGGCAACAAGTCTGTCAGATGATATAGGGAGATCTGATGGGAAAACAAAGCAATACTTTACTTTTAAACCATCCTAGAACCAATCCAAACACAGTTATAGAGTTAAACAGATTTCTTGTATGTTAGACTGCATGCTTCTAGACCAGTATAGTTCTGCTTTGTATTCTCAGATCTGTCACAGACTGGGAGGTACTGACATACCTGGAACCCTCGTCAGGGGAAAGTACATCTTTTCATTGATCAGAATCTTTTAAAGCTCAACCCAGCAGAATTTGTATGTGAAATAAGTATTTCTCCCATTTATTGATGGCTAGTGTGGAAATCCATGACCAGGTATGCTGTTCTGCTCCTGAAAGATTACAGAAGTTGACTCCAGGGACTTGGGAAGAAGGACTGAATTCAGATTTTTCATTAGGCAAGAGGTGGACTTTTTGGATCACATAATTCCAAGAGGAATCACAAGCTTTCAAAAGACAAACCAAGCACTTCATTTATTTGAGGCCTCTGTTATGACGCTTGGGCCACAGATAACTACTTTCAACAAATTCTCACTCTTCATTAGTGGAAAACACTTTCCTCTAATCACCACGAATTACTCAACACCTGGCATTAAGCAGCCTTTGCTTACCACACTCATTTGCTCTCTTTCCGGTGGGATATTCCAGGTTCATAAGGTGACCGCCTGTACTTGTTTTGCTGCATGCACAGTTCCTGGTGTGGCTTAGCCATCTCCCCTTCTCTGTCCTTCTAGATGGGCTCACAGCTGCCTGAAACAGCTCCCTGCCTCCTTAACTCCCTAACAACTAGACTCACCCATGCGACTCAAGTTCTGGCCAGCGGAATGTGAAAGGAATGGGTTAATTTTAGGGATCCACACAGGTGAGGAAGGGTGATGCTCTAGCCCTTCCCCTTTTTCCCTTCCTGTTGGCTGGAGCTGGAGCCAGCTCAGACCATGTGGCAGAAATCATTTGCTAAAGGTGGTGAAGACAAGACAGAGGAGACGAGCACATGAAGTACCCTCCAATTGCCTGGCTACCTCCCTCCTGCATAGTTTATTCCTGAGAGATTATCTTCCTTCTTGTTAGGCCTCTATTTGGGGGGGGGGGGGGGGGGGGCGGTTCTGTCACATTGACAGAACTAGTCCTAACAGATTTACCTGGTAAGTACTCTCTTTGGAGGCTAATCAAGGATAAGACAAGTATGGCAAGACTTAGAGGACTATAAAGAATGGGATGGGAAGAGATACTACAGTAATGAAAAGATTGCAAGAGGCTTCTTCAGCCTTTTGAAAGGATGAAATAAAGCTGAGTTATATGAGCGTAAGCAGTCATTGCCCTGGTGTTTCTTAAATGGTGTTACGCAGAAGTCCTAACTTTCATAGACTAGTTTTTTATCAAGTCTTGGTAATAATACTCCCAGGTAGTTTATCAAAATTGTGATATAGACAAGTCATCTGGGTTCTTTTCCATATCCTCTTTTGTTACTTTGTGTTTATGGAACCTCCCTTGCCTCTCACCGCTTGTTCTGGTACTCAATGTTTAGGCCCCCAACCTGGGGCCCCACCTCACCGAGGCCCACCAGCAAGCCATCAGGTTGACAGATTCACTCCAAGGTTGCAGTTTTCAGCTCTGGAAGAACATCTGAAAATCCATAGAGCTTTGTAAAAATAAACATGCCTCAGCCATATTCCCACATGATCCTGATTCCACAAATGTAGGGTACTGTCCGAGTATCCATTTTTTGAAAGATTGACGGGTGATTGTGATTGTGATGTGCAGCTGAGATAAGAACCACTGCTCTGAGGTACTAATGACTGATAATAGCTCAATGCAGCATCATCAACCACACCCAGCTCATGGATAAGAGTCAGCGCTGGACGTACTTCTATCAGTTACCTATGCTTGGTGGCCCGATGCGTGGTTGCAAGTGACCGTGCTTTGTCCCTGGGAGAGCCATCCCTCTGGGCCTCCCTCTCTCAATATCCTTGATGCACTTCTTTGTTATCACACTGTGGATGGGAATGCCTCTCCAGAGGCATTTGGATTTCAGTAGAGAATAATGCTTTCATCTAAGGGAATGGACTTCTAATGGTGGCATTTTAGGAATTAAGGGAGTCAGTTGAGAAGATATTTTGGAAGGGGGACCCTTTTCCAGTTTCCTTAAACACACACTAGTTAAGCAGCATGGATTCTATTTGGTCTACTTTTTTAAAAAAGTCACTGGGCCTATTTCAAAAGATTAGACTTCTGAGGGTTTTCCCTGGTGCCTCAGCTGGTAAATAGTCCACCTGCAGTGTGGGAGACCTGGGTTCAATCCCTGGGTTGGGAAGACCCCCTGGAGAAGGGAAAAGCTACCCACTCCAGTATTCTGGCCTGGAGAATTCCGTGGACTGTATAGTCCATGCGGTCGCAAAGAGTTGGACACAACTGAGCGACTTTCACTTTCACTTTTCAGACTTCTGGGAGGCAAAAGATCCTTTTTTCTTCATTTTCCCTTGTATGCTGTTTGGGATCCCTCTCAGCCCTCACACTTTCTTTTTCCTCCCAGAAAAGCAGTGTCATTCATCCGTAATTCAGCCATGGTTTGATGACAAGAGAGCTTGTGTTAAAAGAGCACATTACACCATTCTGAATATCCTTTCATGACTGGAATATGATCTTAGAACACAGAGCAGAGGCTCTTTTAGAGATCAGTCTGCTATTATAGCACAGAAACAGGCAGGCTAATAAATATATTCATACATCTAGCTATCTCTTATAAACATGATGTAATTATAGATTGTACAGTGTCTTAAGTAATCCCTAATATTTCCCTGGCTCTTCTTCTCAGCTGTTTAAGCTGTTTCGTTTTACTTTTATTCCTTCATTACAGAGTCTATAAATACCTACCTCATAGGACTGTTATAAAAATTGAAATAAATAAAAGGTTTGAACATGCTCTGAAATTTCTGAAGCACTATACAGATATAAGTCATGTTTCTATAATAGGGACTATATATTCTTTATGTGCCAGTACTTCAAATCTTTGATGGAGAAAAGAGATGCCAAGAGATTAATGGTACGGATTGTCATGAGGACTCCTTATTCCTGTTCCTGCTTTGTCCACTTACTAACTGAGAGACTTGAGTGAATCACTTGAATTTCTCCGTCAAGAGAAAAATGATCATTTTTCTTATTACAGATAATTATGCCTGTGATATTATGGGCTTCCCTCGTGGCTCAGATGATAAAGAGTCTGCCTGCCATGCGGGAGACCTGGATTCAATCCCTGGGTCAGGAAGATCCCCTGGAGAAGGAAATGGCAACCCACTCCAGTATTCTGGCCTGGAGAATCCCATGGACAAAGAAGCCTGGTGGCTACAGTCCATGGGGTCACAAAGAGTTGGACATGACTGAGTGACTAACACATGTGCCTATTATAGAGGTACAAGTGAGGATTAATGAATCAAAGTGTGTTGATTTAACAGTCCGTGGATTTAAAAATTCTGCAGAAAGAATCTTGGAAGGAGTTTTAGATACAGTCCAAGATCACAGTGATGAGCTAGCACTGGAACCTTGGCCCTGGGGCAGTTGATCCTCTATTCTAATTATTAGTACATTTCCTCTGCTAACTAGGAAAAAGCGAAGAATTTTTATTTTTCCTCATTACAAAAATGCATTGAATTGTCTGCAGAGATTTTTTAACCATCACTGATTTATTATCCTGGAAACAAGGATTTGTAATGAGGGTATCACACCTTTGTTGGTGTGAATTATTCTCTGGGAATAGACAGAGATCATTGAAATATAAGCAGGACCAGTAGGCTAAGGGCAACCTCCACTAATTGTTTATTTTCTTTCCAAAGTGGCAAGAAGTTGTTGGAGTTTCATACTTCATTTTGTATACAAATTGAGGTCCTGGGGGAGAGTATCATTCATGTGAACGGCTCTCCCAGTTACAGGAGAAAACTGAGGAACAGTAAAACCCTCAGGGACATCATTTAATATTTCCAGCATTTCACATGAGCTTCTGACACTCGAGTCTTCAAGGGGAAAGCTGATTTATGCCTTCGGTCGTTGGACAATGTAAAGGTGAGGTCAGGCATAGGCATCCTTCATCCCTTTCTCCGTTGCTCACAGGTCCCTTGGGCAAGGTGGAATCAAAGCATTTCAAATGGTAGAGGTCACAGGAGTGACACTGTAAGAGGTAAGAGAGCACAGCCTCCTTCCTCTACCAGAGGGTCTGAAGCCCATATATCTTCATATTGCCGTTGTTTCCACTTGAAAAATTACAGGCAGTTGGTTTTACTTTTCCTTCCCTTCCTATTCTTAAAACATGATTTCCACTCCCAATCTAATGTGTAATTTATGTCAAGAATAATGATTATGGGTTTCTGATTATTTTTTAAAAAATGAAACCTTTAACATAAATGCAGACAACAGGTGTCTTGTTTTGTGGCCTTGTACCTTTCCGATCCTATAAATTACAATCACGTCTGTGCTCTCTGTGCCTTCTAGGACATCCTGGGAATTGTTTGCTCTCTGGTGCAATACCTACCACATGGTAGGTTCCATATAAATTTTTTCTGATTTAATTTTATCTGCAGCTACTTTATACAATTTTGGTCATGCCTAGTGATATAAAACTATTCTGTAAATTGCAGCGCAAGTTTATACTCAGGGATTCAGACCCCCAGATTTCATAAAGGGATCACATACCCTTTGTTACTTGTGAAATAAAACAGATCTCCTGTGGAAAGAGACCTCCTGTTTTTGTGGGTCCCCTTGCAGTGTAGGAAGGGCTTAAGAGTTAAACCTATGGTATAAAGTACAATATTAGAATTTCAAATGAATCTTAAGTTGCACAAAGATTACAGATGATTAAAATATTCTTAAAATGGTACCTAATTCAATGGTACCTATGGCTTTGTGTAAGTGGTTTTTAGTAAAAATTGCTTCTCTTTATTCCACACCAATTTCTTTTCTTGATTCCTTTGTCATAAACCCTTCATACCAAGTTTAAGAATTTTGTATATTTAGCAAAATTCAGAATGGACATCATTATGTGGAGACATGTGGCTTTGTTGTAAAATTGTTGTAAAACTGTTTTTTTCCATTTTCTGATTATTTTTTATTTCCACCAAAATAAAAGACATATGGTTTTAAAAATCAAATAATACTACATTCATCCCTTTCTAATTCCTGAGTACTGCTCTCCAGAAGCAACCCCTTTAAATCTTTCATCAATTCTGCTGTGTACATTTAGAAATTCATGAAATAATTCTTTCTAAATAATATTATTTCTAAATAATTTTAAATAAATTTCTAAATATATTATTATACAGGTTTTTCTTTTTCTTTTTCAATTTCAGATATTAACTGTTGATTTTATATTCTGGCAGAGGAGGATTTAACACTCTTCTCTAATCCCAGTCTTCACTTCTCCCTTCATCTTCCCAACATGATTATACTGTAATTTTTAGTTTGTTTAGTTTTAGGCTTTACATGTTTTAACTATGTAAATTTTATTTACTGCCAACCCTTATAAACTTCTATAATTAAATTTTATTTCTTGTTTTTTCCAGAGTAGGAAAATGCCTTGGCTTTTTTCATTTTATTAGTTTTCTAAGTCACCATCCCCAATTCTTCCCGAACTTTGTAGCAGAATTGGAAGTGGTCGCCCACATCAGATGATTCAGCAGGTCCATTTTGTTCTTAGAGCAGCTCTCCCGGAGACCTCTGTCCTCCCCACTGTGGGCTGCCCACCTTGGAACTTCCTGTTGTCTCTTTCCTTGGCCAGAGCCCCACCGGAATCCATCACCTTCTTTCTTGATGGACGCTCTCACTTTGGTGGGGCACGTGTTCTGGTGGCATCCTAGAAAGGCTGCCTAGAATGTACATTTCTTGAGATTGTGCATGTCTGAAAACCTCTTTTAGTCTACCTTTACACTTGATTGATAGTTTAGGTGTTGAAATGCTGATGGAAATTATTTTCCCTTAGAATTTGTAAAGTTTTGCTTCATTTTAGCTTCTGGTGTCACTATAAAGTTCAATGCCAGTATGATTCTTGATTCTTTGTGTATGACCAATTTTTCCCCCAACTCAGAAGCTTTTACAAACTTCTTGTTATCCATTGTGTTACGAAATTTCAAGTCATCATCAAGGTGTGGGTCTCTGAAATTTCATGTGCTAGGTTTATAGCTATCTCTTTCAGTCAGAAGATTTATATCTCACATTTTGAGAAAATTTAAAGTTTCTTTGGTCATTATCTTCCCTTTACTTTCTGTGTTCTAATGTTTTTATATCTTCTGTTTTCTGTTTTCTTAATCTTTTTGCCCTATTTTTTAAATATTTCCTCAATTACATCTTCAACCCATCTATTGATTTTGTTTTTAATTTTGACTACCATATGTCTAAGACTAGCCTTTCTTGTTCTCTGATTGTTTCTTTTTAAGCATCCTATTTCATGAATTCAGCGTCTTCTCATCCCTCTGGAAACATTAATGATGGCTCGTTTGTTTTGGTTTTTAATTTTCCTTTCTGCTCCCTAAATTAACTGTTTCCTCCGAGTTCCTTTTTATCTGTTGTATGTTTTGGTCTGTGTCCTCCATGTTGGAAGCTTTTCTGCAAATGTCTAGGGATCTTTAGACCTTGCTTATATTTAAATATGAGGCACTAAAAGGCATATTGAAACTTCTGTGTGCCAAGGTGGGACATATTCACTGATGGACTTCACTTTAGAAAGCCTAAACTTAAGAGTGACAGGAAGACCCAGCCATTTTGCTTGGGGTCTCCCAAATGTCAGTGTCTTCAGGTCTTTTCTCTGAAGCCATTCATTTTTCCAGGGAAGGATCCATGAATCTGTTGGAGGTACCCTTGTACACGACTCCCAGGGTTTTTAGAACTGAACAGTAAAAGAAGACTAGGAGCCTCAGTGTTCAGGACAGAGACTGTTACTTAATTCACCTGTTTTAGGATGGCTTACCACTTTCTGCTGTACTGTGTGTCAAATGAGGGTTAGAGAAGGATCATTTCCTGACTGTGGGAGTGAAAGAATGATATGATGCTGAATTGGAGTCAGAAAACTCCATTTCTCTTCTCAACTCTACAACAAATTAGTCACATTACCTTGGATGATGTCACATAATGGCATCATTGAGTGAGTCACATAACGGCATCACAGCTGGCTGGGCTTTCATTTCCCTATGTGCAAAATGAGTGGCAGGGTCATTTGCTCCATCACTTCTGATGAGACCTGTAACCTCTTCATCTAAGAGTTCTTCATTAGGGTACCTTATGGAAATGCTAAAATAGTGATTACTACCTCCTTAAATTATACTACTTTTTAGCAATTTTTCTTACTTATGGAAATCTTGGTGCTGGCAATGCAGGATACACAGCTCAGATTCTGCATCAGAGCCTCTCTAGCCCTTTCTTTCACATGTTCTACACAGTTTGGCCCATGGGAGACCCAACAGGAGAGTCATCCAAGTACCTGCCTTTTTCTGGTAATGCCAAAAATCAGACCTCATTTCAAAGCTGGACATCCTGGACAATTCCCAGGCTCCATCCTGCAGGACCAATAACGTAGCCATACTTAACAGAGGGTTCCTAAAAACCATCTGGGCCGAGAAATCTAGAATTAAACACTCTTCATCTTGACCACATTGTAGTTATGACTAGAGCATTATTCATTACATAAAAATGTTTGTCATAGCATAATATAACCAAAAAAAGTACTAGATTCGGAGCTTAAAAAAACACTGAATTTGTGTATTGATTCTCTTTCCTTCCAGCTGCATGAGAGTCTTCTACCCTTTCTGAGTTTCAGTTTCAACTCCTAAAGGTTAGACTATTGAGCCCATTCTTTCTGTCTCAGAATCAAAGAGATGTTGTTAAGGAAAGCACTTTACAAACACTAAATAAAGGGCTATCCAAATGTGAAGTATTAGTATTATCATCATTACTATTATAACTAGTCAGGGAAGCCTGAATTTCATGCTGCCTCCCGTCTGCTTTGTAACACTCAGGCAATTCCATGATTATAGTTGGCTTTCCAAAAAGACACTATAGTTCTTTTTTTCCTCTAAAATAAATGATTCCAGAACCAATCTACCTTAGCCATCCAATATGTGCACCCTCTTTTGTTCATGAACAACCTGAAGGTAATAAACTGGTATGCCCCTGTGACAAAGAAAGATGTTGGAAGGAAATGGGTTTCCATCTCGGGTTTCTAAGGTGCTATACCAAACAATAACAAGGGAAAAATTATTCAGCTAAATGCACCTGACATGCATTGGCATCCAATATGCCACCCTCCTTGCCAGGCATTATTACTTATATACCTGCCTCTGAGAAAGGCTGCTTAGAAGAGTTACTCTGTTTTTATTGGACATACATTTTAGGGAGTTTTAAATAAACTCATATAGCCATACCGAGCAGCATGTCTTCTAAACTTCGCTATTTCATCCGTCTATACCAAGCACCGTGAAGCAAAATGGATGTGCCTTCAGCTTTCTGCAGTCCTGGAAAATGAACCAGTCCACTTAACAATAAATGGTGGTTGGTTCAAACACACATGACTGGTCTAGTGAAGAAGAAAAGAAAGTTGAGCTTAATGAAGTCCAGTGTCTGTGTCCCTGCACATGGACAGGAAAGGACAAGTGTTTTATAACTGTTTATTGGAGTTAATGGTAATAAATTCCTCACTTGTGATGCATTAACTTTAATGTTTTCATTACTTGGTGATTTAGGTTTTCCCTTTTCACATTGTAAATCATGTTGTCCCAGTAGCAAAGCAGGTCGAGCGCCTGCTGCAATGTTCAGAATACTCAGTGGAGAAAGGAATGTTCTCTTTTTCTCTCCAGCACAGTCTGACAAAAGATGCGTTGCCTCATCCCAACTTGCTGCTTCCCACATAAACAGTAAAGACAGACAGACAGATGCATCTGACAACAGCCTAATTTAGATCCTAGGGAAGGACAGGTCTCCACAGTAACTTTCCAAATGTATTTGGTACTGAAGGTTTTTTCCTTTATTTTTTTTTTCCCATTTGCTGAGTGTGAGCCCTTAGTTAATGAGCTGTGCAAATAGATATTGAGATTTAGTGTTTTTATTTTGCAATTACAGACTTGGTGATTTGGTTGGAAACTTTCGGGTCTAGCAACATCACCCTCATTTTCCCCTCCCTAATTTTTTCCTTGCAAAGTTCAACTTACTTCAAACTTGCTTGAGTTTTGTCAGATGAAACAGAAGAAACAAAAAAGATCTTAAATCTCATATGTATAACTTAAAAGGAAAGGTGGTGATTTTTGCCCTCAAGGTTCCTTATTGCAGCCATCATTTTTCTGTCACCAATCCCATATGGTTGCACAAAGACACCCAGGGAGCTGGCTGGGAGCGAGGTCCGGCTTGGGAGTGGCCCTTTGTCCAACAGCTGATACATCCCAGGTCAAAGCCACGTTGCTGAGATCACTGCGTTCCCATCAAGTTCTTCCTGATGGGGTATGAGAGTTCTCATTAGATCACCCACCCTGAAATACCCCCAGAGAATCACAATAATTAGTTCCTGAGTCTTCTTTTTTATTTTCTGCTTTGTTTGCTTTAAAAGTTTTCTCAATGCAGTGCTCTAATTTTTCACTAGAGAGACATGGAGAAGGCAAAATTACTATTATTGGATTCCTCCCTGAAATCTTTTGGTTTGGAGAATAACTAAAATAAAGATTCCAGGATTCTAGTATACTAATCCCCATGCAGCTTTCACCATCAGCAGTGTCAAGTGCTCAGACACACACAGAATGTTTGTGTATAGGATGCAAACAAACACACTTGTAATGTTCAAAGAGAAAATAAAATTTTCAGGGAAATAAAAGAACAAAACTTGGGAAAGAAAGGGCCAAGTTCTTAGCCACTCAAGGCCTGCAGCTCAGAAATTGCCATCAATAGGTGTTTTCTGAAGTATATTCAGTTATCCATTTGTTAAGTTGTGGTTGGCTCCGTCTTTGTCCATTATGACTTTCTCTGTACACATCCTTTGATGCTTTCCTGAAGATAAATAACTTCTGAGGTAAAGAGAACTGGTATCTCGATGAGGCTATGCAATCAGCTGGGAGATTTAGTTCTCTCCAGTTGAGGTTCATGGTATTTTTTCCTAATTTTTTTCCCAAAATTCTCTTTATCCATTTCCCTGTCATTCTTAGCACTGTGATTCCTCTTGACTTCTTCACCCGCTACTTTCTCCTGGCTTTCTTGGCTAAAGCTTCCTTTCTTTCCGTTTTTTACTTTCTTATTTCACAGTACCAACCCTAAGATTAAAATAGTGAATATACAGCAGAACAAAAGTTACTGTTTGTGGCTTAGGTGGAAGTGATTTATCTAACAAATATTCACTCCCATATTGCCTTCTTAGACCACAAGTCCCATAAGGCTGGAAGTGGTTTCAATTCAGTTTAACAAACATTTATTGGGCACCTACTGTGTGTGCAAGGCCCTTGGGGCTACAGAGAGAAACAGGTATATGAGTATATGACTAATGAATCAAACTGCCCTCTATGAAAGGAACCTGACTTCCCACCACAGGTTTTCTTTAGGCTTCAAGAAGTTAAATAATTAGCACCAAACTCCTTGGAATTTACTGAGTGTATTTTAGGGAAGGATTATTCTTTATCCCACATCAGTTCAACAATTACAGTACAGCCCTGCCCTGCGATGGGTCTCAGCCATTCCAGCTCTGCCTCAATCTATCAATAATTCTTACTCTCCTTACCTAGGCACTTGGGGTGCAAATACTGGTGCATCTCCTTGGGGCACAGCCATACTGGATCTTCTTTGTTCCCTCATTTCAATCCAGGCACTATGCTATTTTGTTCATTTAATTTTTTTCAAAGTGCTCTCTGTCTGCCTCTGAATGCAAGATACATTTTTACCCTCCTTCCCTTTTTAGACCATCCTCCCTATTGCCTTCTACCCAGATCCCCAGCTACATTCTTTTTCCTGGGAAGTCCCTTTTCTATTTCCTCATTCAGGCTTCTAGCAGTTTTACATAGTAATTAAGGTCTTATGTACATCTAAGCAAAGAGACAAGAATGGAGAGAGAGTGTTGGGGGAAAGGTTTAGGGTCTCTGGGAACCAAGACTGTGCTATAATAGTACCCTATAGAAAATGGTATTAGAGCACAGAAAAGGGAGGATATAATTCTATTTGGAGAAATAGAGAAAGATTTAGAAGGGATGTGACATTTGAATTAAGTCTTAAAGGAGCACTCCCTCCTCAGAAAATGGTGATAAGAGATTGAAATTCCCAACCAAGAAAAACAGCATGAGCCAAGGCCTGGCAGTATAAAATACATGCCATATTCCAGAAGGCAAAGCCTGTCACTTATTGTTTGGAGTATTAGGAAGGATAAGGGATTAGGACAAAATGAAACTGGAAGATAGGGTGAGACCAAGTTTTAAAGTTTTTGAAGAGATGGAGAGTTTGAGTTTCCTCCTATAGGCTAGGGAGAACCATTCAAGGCTGTAAACAGGAATGTGACAGGGCCAGATATACGTTTCAGGAAGATGATTTCTGGCCACAGTATGGTGGACAAGTAGAAGTTAAACCAGTTGAAAAGTGACCCCAAACCCAGCGAGGGCTCTTTTTCTTTCCTTTTCTCCCTGTTCTTATCATAATCCAGTAGAGAAGTAAGTAAATATATTTGAAAATAATATTTTGTCATTCATTTTTAAAGATAAACACTCTCAAGTGACACATGTATAAAAGTGGCCTGTCTCAAGATGAGATGAGAATACAATGATCCTTCGAGATTTGTTAAAAAAAAAAAAAAAAAAAACAATTTGGCATTTGAAATCCTCTCCTCCTCCTTTTTAGAATCTTGAAGCCATTTGAAGCATCACTGTCTGGATTTGGGTCAGGATTCTCAGTTTATCCTGCTGCCACTTACTGTGGTTTGGCTGCTAAAAGGAATTCAGGTTATTTGGATCTCTGTGGCTCAGTATTAAGGATGGATTCTTAGGATTGAAAATAAAGCTAAAGGTACTAAATTAAAGCATTAGTCACTCAGTCATGTCCAACTTTTTGTGACCCCGTGGACTGTAGCCCTCCAGGCTCCCCTCTGTCCATGGAATTCTCCAGGCATGAATACTGGGGTGGATAGCCATTCCCTTCTCCAGAGGATCATCCTGACCCAGGGATCGAACCCAGGTCTCCTGAATTGCAGACAGATTCTTTACCATCTGAGCCAAGTTATAGATACATGTCATTAATAAAATCAGAAGACACAAGAGACTTTCTGGGTTTATACCATTTCTGTGGTGATTACATGAATTCTCAATCTTTTTCCCCATAGCACATGACCACCAACATTTATATGTCCAACCCACTTCCATAAGAACCCACGATTTTGAAGAAACACAAATTTTTTTTCAAGGAAATAAAACTCTGTTGGAGTTCTTGATTGCCATGATTACAGTACTACATCAAATGTGTTTAATCACCATCGACTGTGGCATAAATAAAATACACTATAAGTTATTTTTAATTGACTTTTCCCTTAAGAAAGCATATTGAATGTAAATGATGGTATTATTATAGAAAAGCATTGAATCCATTCTTATTCTTAAAGTGAATTACTCAAAATCTCTGCCATTTCTATCAATACCATCAACTGATCAAAAGACGCCCTGGTGTCCTAATACCAGGATTGAGAATTAATAAATTATTATATCGAATTAGTTTTATTACATTGAATTAGATGAACTATTTACTTACTGGATGCTGTTGTTTATTCCCATTTATTTAGATGCTAGAACTCGTGCATTGGAGTTATCATACTTAGAGTTGGAAGGCCTTTTTTCCAAAACTTTCACTTCTTGTAAGTAAAATCCAACTGAAAGTAAGGACATGGAAGAGGAGCATCCCTGAAAACCACAGGCGTCTGTGGTAATTAGTGTAGTGCCTTTTTGTGGAAACAAGAAGTGTCTTCATATGCCATGAACATTAATTGCTTCTGTATGTTACCTTGTAGCTTGGCATTGGGGCTTCCCTGGTGGCTCAGTGGTAATGAATCCGCCTGCCAGTGCAGGAGACACAGGTTCGATCTCTGGTTGGGAATATCCCCTGAAGAAGGAAATAACAACCCACTCCAGTATTCTTGCCTGGGAAATACCATGGACAGAGGAGCCTGGCCGGCTACAGTCCATGGGGTCACAAGAGAGTCAGACATGACTTAGCGACTAAACAACAAACAAGCTTGGCATTATTAATGGACAGTTTTATGAAAAGAAACCAATTTGGATATTTGACTTAAAAATCTTCCTTGTTTTTAAACCAAGATTTCTTCCTTGAAGAGTAAATGAATCATGTCCAAAATTCCTGCATGAGCCCCAGCGTGGACCAGGCTTCCCTTTCCCTCTTCTCTTGTGTCAGAGAGGCCTTTCAAATCTTGGTGTTCAAGCAGCACTGTTTGAGAGCTCCAGGTTTCTTTCCCTTGCATTTTCTTTTCCTTGTGTATCCTTTTACTGCATTCTCTTTCTTTCATTTTTGTTCCACATCTCTGTTGATCTCTTGAATTTCATACAGACTTGCCCTAAAAACAATTCTATAGATTAGTCATCTAGTACCTTACAAAGTAAATGAGAAATACGGGACCTTAAAGTAATTTTTTGATATTAAAGTATTGGGATAACCGCACATTGTATCTTTCTTTTTCCATTTTTTTTTTTTTTTCGCTGCACCCCACAGCATGTGAGATCTTAGTTCCCCAACCAGGGATCAAACCTGTGCCCTCTGCATTGGAGTCTTAACCACTGGACCACCAGGGAAGTCCCACATTTTCCATGTTTAAATGAGATCTCTTGTGGGCAAGTGAGATGGGAAGACCCTTTCTTTCCTCAGCTACTTCTGAATGTGTCTCTTCAGCTGAAACTCAGGGTGGTGGAAAGTGCTTGGGCTTTTCCAGCTGAGCAACCTTCAGCAAGTCCTGTAATTTCAGTAAGCCTGTTTCCTAGCCTGTAAAGTGGAAATGGTAGTAATACATACTTCACAGGGATGCTATGGAGCTCAAATTAAATGTGAAAATGCTTGATAAAATGCAGGTTAAGACCTGTTAGGGTTTTTTTTAAACATTTTTATTAAAATGTATTAGTTTTAATAATTTCATACATCAATTATCTATTTTCTTCTTAGCACTTCTGGCCTAGACTCTACTGGGAATTTTCTGTATCCTCAGTGTAACAAATTTCTTCCACAGATTTTTACACAGTTTGGTCTGTTATCTGGATTAACAGATTTTTTTTTTAAAGACCTTAAAATACTGGAGGGGAAACAAGGGTCCATCAAGATCTCCTGAATATTTGTCTCCTGTATTGGTTTTAACCATATGTGAGATTTCTACCATTCTCTGACATCCTTCAGTCTAGCTCCAGTTGCACTTATTTTGTTTCTTAGTTTCTTATGTCACAGTTTGTTGAAGAACTTGGTTAAGTACTTTGTGTTCAATCCCTTCCTTTCATCTGCTATCCAATTTATTTCTCCATGAGATTAAAGGCTTCCATGTCTTTGAAACTCTTAGATCCTAAGTCTATTATTATTAATGGCTTAGAATTTTTCACCTTATATGTGTTAGTCTATATTCCTTAATAAGCAAAGCACAAAGACTGTAAAATGTGATAAATAAATGTAAACTCAAGTGGATATTGAATGGAACCATAGCAGATCAAGACTTATGTAAGCCTGTCCCAAGGGACTAATGAAGGAAGAATCATTGAAACCGTTGTCCCTGTTTCATTTGTAGAAGATGAATACTTCCTGCCAAACACCTCAAACTGTCATTAATTGACTGGTTCCTGAAAATTGAGAAAAAAAGCAAAAAGTAATCCAGAAATGCAAGAAGCTAAGAAAAATAGTAATGAACTTATTAAAGAAGGACTCAGAAACCAGAAACAAAGGAGAGGATTTAACCAACAGATTATTCAGTCGCTCAGTCATGTCCAACTCTTTGCGACCCCATGGACTGCAGCATGCCAGGCTTCTCTGTCTTTCACTGTGTCCCAGAGTTGGCTCAAACTCATGTCCATTGAGTCGATAACCATCTCATCCTCTGTTGCCCCCCTTTCCTCTGGCCCTCAATCATTCCCAGTATCAGGGTCTTTCCCAATGAGTTGGCTCTTCGCCTCAGGTGGCCAAAGTATTGGAATTTCAGCCTCAGCATCAGTCCTTCCAATGTATATTCAGGGTTGATTTCCCTTAAGATTGCTGGTTTGATCTCCTTGCTGTCCAAGGGACTCTCAAGAGTCTTCTCCAACACCACAGTTCAAAAGCATCAATTCTTTGGTGCTCAGCCTTCTTTATAGTCCAACTCTCACGTATGGTCCATACATGACTACTGAAAAAAACATAGTTTTGACTATACAGACCTTTGTCTACAAAGTGACGCTGGAGATTAACGACCACCAGACAGGAGACTACTGTCCCTCCCACCCTACCTGACCTGCAACATCCCCTTTGATTTTGTCCATTTGAGACACTGTGAAGTATATTTGTCATTTTGCAAATGCACACACATACCAGTGATCTGTGAGTGAACTGGAATCACAAATGGAACTTGACCATTCCCAACCTTCAAATTTTAGATTTTATCCAAACTCATCCCCCAAAATCCTAGGTCCTGTATCATGTGTACTTTAATGAAAGAAACTGGTAAACTTCATCCTGCCTGAAATTCATCCCAGGTAGCTATCCATCTCCAGGATGGAGTTGGCTTGGTCTCTTTTTTCAAACAATTGAAAAGAACTTGGAGTAAAAGGAAAGGAGAGGATAGAAGTTCAGTTTAGGGAGAGGAAAATGTTGAACAAAAGATGGAATTTTTTAAATAATTGATTTTCTTTTCTTTTTTTTTTTTTTTAATAATTGATTTTCATTTCAGGTTGATTGGGCAAGAGACCAAGCCAGTACCTATAATGAAAGTTTGTGGGGACTGTTTTTTTCTGCAAGAGCTGCAACCTTTTTGCAATAGAAATTGTGCGGCCTCTTGTGCTATTAGCCTTGTGCCGTGGTATTGCCAACTGATTTCTCCAATTCTCTTTTCTCAGTGGGCTAGAATGCAGCTGATTAAATAGGCCGTGACTCACATAAGCTCCCGTGTCTTTTTTATTGACTACTTTATGGAAATGTATCACACTCCAAAGGGCCCCCATTGTTGCTGCTGTGCGTGGCTAACTAAGGAGTCATGCTTAGTGCTGAGAGATGGACTTGTACTCTGCAGAGGAGGTATGGGTGGGATACAGGGTTTAAAGGAATCTGGATGGGGAAAGAAAGATGTCTGAGAATTTCTTTTATCTTCATCTGTCATGAAAGTTGGGTGGCCATCACTTCTGGGTAACACTCTACTCTGTTGATCTTATCTTTATAGCCCCACATCCTTCAGCTAAGTGAATCTTTTCTTTATATGGGCTATTCTGAGAGATTTAGTTAAGTGCAGTAGTAGAGAGAGATTATGACACTAATGCAATTCTGTTTTGTGCTGATATAATGTGATACACCCCTAGGTTTATCCAAAGGGCAATTTATTCCCAGTAAATCTAAATCATTTCTTTTTTTTTTTTTACATCAAGGTGGTGATATCTTTTTTTAGGTAGTGGACAAAAAGCCTTGTTTTTTTTTTTTTAATTATATACTTAAATGTTTTGCCTTAAAATAGCAACTCATGCAATTGTTTGTGGCCTCTTCCTTCCAATTTTATGATAATAAAAGTGATATTTTTATTACCATCCTGTAAAACATCTACATACTTTCTATTACATGTTTAGTAACTCTGCATATCGGTTCACTTGTGAATTCAGGCATACAGGGCTCTTCCAGCCTCATCACACAGGACTGGAGTTAATGTGTATATCCTCAGGACCACCATTTCTTGGTCAGTGAGACCCTGAGCTGACACTGAAAGGGGAGAGAACTTGATTGCCACAGTGGCTTCTCACCTTGGATTGAGATTGATCTGGATCCCATCTGGGTTTATCTAATAGATTGTGGAGGTAATAAGATTGGGCTCAGAGTCAACTTTACATTGAGAACAATTCTGTTATTGCACTCATCACAGAGTGCCTTAGACATAGAAGACAGTCAACAGAATAAAAATTGATTTGATCTGATTTTTTTTCCCTAGCCATTCCAAATTTCACCTATAATCCCATTTTTTTCCACTGCCCATAAGGGAATGCAGGCAAGAGAGTTCATCAATACAGATTCCCTCTGATAGGAAAGCAACAAAACACATCTTACAAAAACACAGCATATAAAATACTGTATTTCCAGCTCTCTTCCTCTTCAGAATCTTGTTGATGGATGACCAAGAGAGGAAATTCAGCAACTCATTCAGTGCCTAATTTTAGCAAACCAAGTGTGACTTTTAGGGTGAGAAGGTAGTGATGGTGCTGTCCCTAGTCTCCTAAAATTAGTGACTTTGAATTCAAACATCTCTGCTGCATTATGTCTTTGTTTTCTTGGTGGTGGCATTCTTGGGTTTCAGTTGGTGGGGAGAGAAAAGCCTCGTGCTGATAATGTACTGAAAGTAAATGAAATTAAATAAGCGAAGCAGTGCTCATCACTACTTCCTTCCCCCCTGGGTAATTCAATTCAAGCTCTCTCTCGGATGGCAACTCACAGGGACTGTCTCTGTCACCCCGCTGGGGCCTGGAGTCTTAACATCTAAATAAAAGTTTCACTCAAGCATTTTTTATGCTCCTGCCAGCAGGATCAGTGAGCTGGTGTGGGCCCATTAATGTAATATTCATACTCACAGACTCTCCCCGCACACGAGGCAATGTCTTCCCATTTTCATAATTATAGATGTTCCATAAAATGGCATTTAGATTTGCATTAAAAAAGGAGGTTTGAATTCTAATAGAACGTTTAACATGTCTTTTATGATTCAGACTCTCGGCATCTTTAACAAGAAACTGTGTCTCTAAGTTTAACAAAACCTTAAAAAAAGGGAAAAAAAAATGGTGGGAAGAAAAGATGGAAACTCCAGGCTTAAAGGATCCTGTTTTTCTTATCCCTTGTGTCTTTCATTTAATTTTTAGGCCTCTAGGAGCAATTTTTTTTTGACAGCATGGCAGAGAGGATAGGTTCTCCTTCAAAGGGCCTTCTTAGCTGCACCAGGTCCTCACCCTCAGTATGATCTGTTTCTATTTTCTTGGAGAGCATTTTCAAAGAGATATTAGAATTTTCAGAAGGGCGGGAGAAATGAAAGAATCCTAGATAGATGAACTTTCCTTTGCTGCTGTTCATCTCATGTGTGCACCCGGAGACCCATCCAGGAGATTTATAGCAGCCACAGAGTTTGCTAACTGCATAACACACAAATGGAAACAGCCCATGAACAAGAAGTTGAAAATAAGAACAAATAGGAAAAAGAATCAGGCACTCAGCTAAAAAAGAGCTCTTCTGATCTACATTTTTGAAACTAAGCTGGAAACAGCATAGAAGCAAAAGGTTTAGTCCCCAAACCTAAAAAGAATGAATATTAGGACTATGCTAGCCCACTCCCTTCATTTCTCCTAATTAAGAAGTACAGAGTTTTTTATTGTTTTTGTTGTTGTTTATTTTTTTGAGAACTAAATTCCTTCCTCTTTGTCTCTGACCTTTACCCCTCCCTTCTGTAAAATAAGTATAACCCCTAGTGGTGGAAGACAAATTAGGATCTTGACTTCTCAATAAACTAGCCTAACGAGGCTAATTGAAAGCCAAGAGTGTTAGCAGCATACAATTAAAAGCTGATGTCAGATCCAGGTCTTCTCTTTGTAAAGGCTTCTTCCATTCCTAGACTTTTCCCTTGACACTGACAAAACCGGGATTTGGCAATTATTGCCAAGTTCAGCTATGCATAGCCTTTCTTTGTGTGAACTTAATAAAAATATGTTTACTAAGGTGACTTTCTGTTTGTTAGAAAAAGGTGAGTGTGTGTTTAGTTAAGCAAATTCTTAGTTTTTTGGAGTCCTTTTTCTTACCAATCTGTGCACATTTAAACAACCTCCCTTGTACAGACTAATATTATGTTTAAGTCATTTTAAGCAATTTCAGCATTAGATATAATTAGAAAGAAAGAAAATTTACTCCCCTCCAGTCATCTAGAAATTGTTTTATTCTGTATCATATTTAAGCAATAGCCCGTCTGTATCTCTTCATTAATGTAGATTATCTCAAGTAGCCCAAATCAATGAAAATTCTGTCAGATTTCAACAAAACATTTTGCTCTTATTCCTTTTAGGAATGGAAGACATCGAAAGAGGAGCTCAAGAGCTTGATAATATCATCAAGCAAGGATACTTAGAGAAGAAAAGCAAAGGTACTGATTAGACCCCAGATCTCAGAATATTCCAAGAAGAGAATGGAAATGAGGAAAAAGAGGGCCATCATAGAATGCATTCTCTATGCCCACTACTATACTAGGCAGGTATAAGGCAAGAGGAAAGGAAAAAAAGAAAAGTCTGGTATCTGTGTGTAGGCTGGAAAGACCTGGCCCCACATCTCCACTTCATCAGGACAGGGATTGGTTTTTGTCTTGCTCACCTGGTACACCTGCTTAGTAATTACTTGTTGAATGAATAAATGAATGACTGTATTCTTGTTCTCTTCTCTCAGTGTTCACCCTTAAAGAGTGAAACTGTGTTGCCTCAAGTGTAATTTTTATATCATATGTGAAGCAGCCCACTTTAAAGTTTCAGACAAGTCTGAATCTTCAGCTCTCACTCTTTAATTAGGATAGTAGGGTTGGAGTACCAGGTTTAACACTCAGGCAAATTGGCTTAGTACAAAGAAAGCCTTGCCCATGCTCATGGCCTAGAGTGTCATGGACATGAGTTTGGGTAGACTGCGGGAGTTGGTGATGGACAGGGAGACCTGGCGTGCTGTGGTTCATGGGGTTGCAAAGAGTCAGACACGACTGAGCGACTGAACTGAACTGAAAAGGCAACAACACATAAAGATCTGGAGATGTGGAGAATTTTATAACTACAGGATGAGAATAGAACCTTAAAGATAAAGGAAATGTAGAGAAACAGCTGAGGTCAGAGCAAGCAAAACCTGTTTAGAACTTGGGCCTTTAACTGAGTGAGTCCTCTGCACTCTGAGTCAATATGGGATAACCTGTGGGAGTGAAAGGGAGGGTTTTACAGTCCATTAACCTGGAAGATAAAACAATAACACACTGGACTGTGTGTTGTTGGATTTTACGGACTCTTCAGTGATTGTAGTTACCTGAATTTATGTCCCTTACTGCTCTTCTGTTTAGATCATAGTTTCTTTGGATCAGAGTGGCAGAAGCGATGGTGTGTTGTCAGCAGAGGCCTCTTCTACTACTATGCTAATGAGAAAAGTAAGTGTTCTTCATTTGCACAGCAGCATCTCACTCCTGGATGCAAGCACTTCGTAAATTCTCAAGCACTTAGATCTAAACTTAGTAGTCCTTAACTAACACCCATAAAGAGACATGCTTGGGAAAGAAGCTTGGCTAAATAATACCTTCCTTGCTCATCACCAAAAACTGATACCAATTTAGAAATTATAGCCCCTTTAAGCACTAGGGTAGTATGGTCAGCATATCAAAAGGCTACCTTATGACTAATAACATATCATCGAGGTCAAATGCCTTGGCATTTGTTAAAAAAGAACCTCAAACACTTTATAGGCATTAATAATATAGGTTAAATATTGAAAAATAATAATTCTGAGAAGGATTTTAGCAGCTTACCAACAGCCCAGAAATATAATCTTTGAGTACGAACTCTCTAAGAGCATGCTTCAAACTTTATCCTACTGGCTCCTGGGATGTAATCCAATGGACATCCCTAGAGCCATGGAGTGTCGAGACCCCAAGAGTTGCTGTGCCCGAGAGACACCCTTCAGCCAGATGGCAGCAGCAGCAAAGTGTTGACCCAAGTCAGAAGCAGCTTCTTATGAGCCACCACTGACTCAATCAACCACAACACTCATGAGCTATCCCTAAAAGACCTCCCATCCTGGCTTAACACTCTTGCTTAGTTCATGAGAGGGAATAGAGGATATAAGCACAAACCGGAGGAGCTACAAATAACTACACGCTAAAAGTTATCACTGTAGGTGAATGGAAACTTTGAAACAGGGAATTCCTGCCAGATAGACTGCCGCAGGAGTGATGCTGCAACACAAGAGGAAGATAAAGTAGCAATCTTGCGGGGATTTCTTTGAGTTCTACCACCTTACAGAGGCCATTGATCCAAAGTAAATCCTTTATGGTCCTTTCAGTAATTTTCTGTTTCTCCTCTCTTCCTTCTTTCCTGGACTTATTCCTCTCCCAAAGCCTGGATAGCTAGTCAAGGGAATAGTCAGATACTTACACAGTTGCCTTTGGACTTCCAGCACCTTTGGCTCAAAGGTAGCAGAAAGAACAGCTTAGCTAAGTGACATGAAATCCTACAGATTAGATCTTGGGCTTCAAGGCAGTTACCTCACTCTGCCTCTCTGCCTGAAACAGTTATCACTAACCTTCATCTTGGGTTCACCATCACGATTCCTCAGAGCCTTTCCCATATATGGGTAAAGTGTGAGGTGTACTTGGAAATGATAGCAGCGTAACTCAAAACCTGAATAATAAGCCCCTTGCATCCTTCCAACCCCTAGCCCACTCTCAAATCCAGCAACTAAAGTTTCTCCCCTGAATTCTAGGCCAGCCAGGTTTTATTTTCTTATTTTGAAACTTCAAACTAATGTAACATGTGTGTCCTTGGTAAAATGTTTATCATTTCCCTTACATTTAAATATGTGGTTGGTATATCTGGATATAAAACCAGGTATCACGTTCATTCATTCAGAATCCTTCCCACTCAAGGTGAGGAGGGAGAGCAAGAGCGAGAGGCTTGGAGACTTTTATTGACCATTTTGCCATCAGAGTGAAATAAAATCTGGTGACCAAAGAACAACAAAACATTTTAGTGGCCAGTTAGAACAAGGAGAGATACTTTAACAAAAAAGATTCTGGTGTCAAAAAGCACTGTTGCATGGCTCCCTTCTTGCCAGTTACTTCTTATTGTGCCCAAGACATTTTCTTAGTAAGTATAGAGTGTTTGTGTATTTCTTTTAGCTCAACCAGGTGAGGACAGATTCTTTTACTTTTCTGTAACTATTTTCTTCCCACTGCCATCCCTCTCATCATCGTCATCAAAAAGTAATTCATTCTAGGGACTTCCCTGGTGGCCCCGTGGTCAAGACTCCATACTTCCAATGCAAGGGGGCATGGGTTGAAAACCTCGTCAGGGAACCACATGCCGTGAGGTGCGGCCAAAAGAAAGAAATTCGTTCTACAGGATAGAAAGCATCACTCAGACACTGTGGTTCTGTTCTTCTACAAGTTCTGAACCACACCACGACGCAAAATCATTGGGAACCACCCCCTCTTTTTCTGTTTCTAATTTTTTTTTAAGAGAGTGACAGGCAGAGTAGTCTCTCCTTTCACTCACTTAGGGTCCTTTTCCTTTTATAGTCCCTTCCTCATCATCTAATGATACTCAACAGTACTCTGCTGCTTCCCAATCTAACTGCTAGCAAGGGGGATAAAACACTGAGTTTTAATTATTCTTCCTCTAGCATGAACTTCCACCTGACCAGCAGGAGAGGAAGAGAAGTCTAGCCCACATGCTACGTAAGACATAGGAGGAGAACCCGGACGTATAATGCCCCTTAGGTTGCTGTCCCTCCCCTCGCACGTGCTCTGCTGGCCTTGATGATAATGTTTCAGCTCTATAATAGCCTTCAAGAGCCTCATGTTTACAGCCATACTCTCCCCGCTGTAATAATTTCTTCTTTCTCTTATTATAGATCTCTTAACATTCTGATAAATTCTCTGTCTCTGCTGTACTCTTTTGGCAAAATAATCTTTCACGTTGCATTCCCTAGCTTGGCAGTGATCTCTGCCTGGCTGTCACAGTAGCCTCTTCTTAAGCTTCTCTAATAACCCTTCTCGACTATTGTGGTTCCTCAGGGAGGTAACAGCTGTTTCTGTGCTTCTATTTTACATCCAGAGAAGATGCCCTCCCTTGGCAGTTGCATCTCTCTAGAGATAAAGGAAGCTTTCCTGTCTTGCAGGCAAGCAGCCCAAAGGGATCTTCCTCATTAAGGGCTACAGTGTACGGATGGCCCCCTACCTGCGAAAAGATTCCAAGAAAGAATCCTGCTTTGAGCTGACCTCCCAGGATAGGCGCAGCTATGAGGTAGGATGAGCCGAGGAGATGGAGATCCTCATTAGTGTTGCAGTTTTGTTCCATGTTGCATGTGAGCTGTGGTTGTGATGCTGGATGCCATCCTTTGTTACCTGTCGTTTCTTACCAAGACCTTCTTTCTTGACACGTCCTCACCTTCGCTGTGTCGTGCCCACCCTTCTATTGCCATATTCATCCTAGATCCTGCCTTTGCCAGGCTTCTGTCTCTTCATCCCTTCCCTTCTCAGTCTCATTCTGTAGGTGAAAGTCTTGTCTATTGCAGCACACAACCCAGTTCTTTATTCAGAGTCTCTAATTCCATGGCTTTAATTTCCACTCTCTTTCTTTTTCAACTGATTATCTTCACTTCCTTTTATGAAATCCAGAAAAAGAGAAATCTGACTGTAGGGTGAAGAAATAATTCATTGTCACATATTCATCTTGCTATCCAAAATAATCTTCCTGTGTGTAGATGCACTGCATATCTCTGGAAAGATTTCTAAGATACTAGAAGCAATGAGTACTAATAGTGACTACTAAGGAACTAGAGGACTTGAATGGGGGTGAGAGAGACAGTCTTCACTGTGTTCATTTTTATATATTTTAATATAATAGGTAATGAATTATAAAATTAAAAAGGCCAAAAAAAGTCTGAATATGGAAATATAGTGATTTTTCACAAAAAATATACTTTTAAATTGAATACATATATTGTGTGGGTATATACACATATTGTTTCCTCCTTGTTGGCTACTTTTATCACAGTTTTATGAAAATAGTTTAGAAAAACTTTAGCTAACTTAAGAAAAAGAGAAAAGCCATGCTAAGGTTAATATCAACCACTTACGTAACCCTTTGACCCTTCAAGTCTTTCTCAGCACTCATCCTTTCATGTTTCTACAGTATCCTAGCCCTTATTTTGTAAAAATGACCTAGGTTTTAATTATGTAATTTCAAAAGAAATTTTTTACTTTAAACCAAACTTTTCTATGGAATTTTTTATAGATCTATTTTTATTAGCAAGTTCTGATTTGCAAGGCCCAGATAAAAATGTATATATCTAAAACAATTTTCCTAGTCATTTTTATAGACAAGTGTTTTTAAGAAATCAAGAATGACAATATTTATTAATAAGTTTTAAGCAGGAATCTAGGTTTCTTATACAGCACATGTTTTTATCTTACACTAATGACCAGATAATAAAAATGTTTTTCAGGAACAGTCATTTCAAGTTGATTCATTTAAAATAAGAAATTACTAAAGCCTGATGCTTGACTGGCCTGTTTGTGAATCAGGATGTAGAGTTTGTTTAGTTCTTTTCTTTGGCCCATTGAATCCAAGTCATTACTATAGTCTGTGGATTCTTCCTCTACAATATCCTTTGGATCTTTTCCTTCTGATTTATTTCTACAGCCATCACAATAGTTAAGTCCCTATCACTTCATTCAGAGGACTAGTTAAGTAGCCTTCTAGTTGATCTGTCTCTAATTTCTCCCTATTTCAGTCTGTCCTACTCACAACAACTGACAGACTCTCCCTCTCCTTTTTCTAGAATTTACAGTGGCTTCATCTGTACCGCCTGCCCTTGAAATCTGAATTCCTCATACTCAAAGCCTTTTCATCAGTTCTTCTTTGACCCTTAGTTCTCCAGATTCATCTGTTACTGTTCTCCAGTCAAGCTGATCTGCCTACCTTCCCTATACTTGATGGTCTCGTTTCTAATCTTTGGCGGCTGGTTCTCCCTACCTGAAATGTTCAGCTCCCTCCACCAATTTCCACCAACTCTCTTTAAAAATTCAACCCAAACAGTGTTACTTCAGCGAGCCTCCCTGGCTTACCATGGGCGATGATAAGTGCTCCCTGTCTTCTCTCAACATCCAGCTGTTTGCAAACGCAATTGCTTTGTAGTGTCCCTTGTCACGAGTGTGTGCCGTCTCCAAAACTGACATGTTGATCTGAAGTCAGTAGTTTGGGTTTGCCTTTTTCTCTGTAAACTGTTCTCAATAAATGCCTGATGAATGAATGGGTAATCAAATGAATGAATGCACATAAACATGAATCTGGATTCAAATCCAGCTGTCAACTTTGGGTATGCGAAGTTACTGAAGGAGAAAAATCACTTTGAGTGGGATTTTGATCTTTGTTCTAAATGTTAATTCTCAGGAATCTGAGAGTTAATGAGAATTCTGAGCCTTCTACTTGACTCTGCAGTTCAGCTCTCAAGATTCCTCCCCTTGAACCTCCCTAAAGGATTCACAGAAATGTTAGTGAAAGTGATACACTAATTCACTAATTTTTCTCTAGTTTACAGCTTCTAGTCCAGCTGAAGCCAGAGACTGGGTGGATCAAATAGGTTTCTTGTTAAAGGGTAAGTATTGTTATTACAGAAACAGTATTTCAGTCCATTTTCAATTCAAGTTGTATTGCATAACTATAATCCATGGGCTTCAATATATTTCTATCTGCCCATTCTCCCTATCTTATCTTTCACATGATAACAACAAATAGTACCATATGTGATGCAGAAGGAAAAGAAACCATCAACCTGGAGGTGACCTCTAGTATCATTCTAGCTCTTCCACCTACCTACAGGCAAGTCCGTAATATTTATAATCACCAGAAAAGATATGCTAAACACCAGCTCCAAAAAATAAAAAAATAAACACCAGCTCCGCTCAATTCAGTGTCTCGTAACCCCTTATATTCTGGAAAAGAAATACATGATACCAAAGTCATCTAGATGTGGTTTAGGTTCAAAATCTTCCAGTTTTAGTCAAGTAGAAATCTAAACTCATCTAGGTGGCCTTTGAGAACATTGGACACAAAAGACAAATTGCTGTTTCCCAAACCACAATCAAATGTTCTTTGCTTTGACTGGGAAGAGGCCTGCCTGAGGATGTCAAATGACTGCTCTTAGAGTACCCTCTGCTGGCCATCCTGTAGGCACAGCAGTGACAGGGGCCCAGGCAGCCTTGTCTGGGAGGGGCCCAGCAGGTAGGGGCAGTCAGCCAAGAGTCTGTCACCTGACATTGATAACCCTCTTGATGGTACACATACCTCATGGCAGGACCCTGCCTCTGCAGAAAGGCAGAAGCACCAACTTCGTACGTGACCCAAGACCTAGCGAGAAGAACATCAACTTAAAACACCAAGCCTTTTCATCTAGTTTTTTAAATTCTGCTATAAGATTTTATTGTGGATAAAAAAGAAGGAAGCACCAGAGCTTTAATTACAATTGCCTCCTTTATTCAGTTTATGCCTTTACTATCACAGGAACAAACTATTGCATCTACCAAGAGCGTCACGTATAATAGACTAGAACTAGGCAAACATGAACATTGATGGTGAGACTACAGGGTACGCTCTCATCTAGGTGCCTTGGATTTATGCGTGTAATATACCCCTAAGTGTGTAAACCTCAATAAAACTCCAAGCAGCTTTATTGAGCTGTACCCTGTGGTACTTTCAGAATCCCACATTGAAGAAATTATTCATTCCATTTTATTTTAAAACAAACAAAATAATAACATATGGTTTAAGCCACAGATGTGTCTTTGATCCCTTCCTCATATGAGGTGGCTCCAGAATTCAGATGAAAATAGTTGCAAAATCTTTATTAAAAGCCTAATCAAGCCAAACAGTTTTACTGTATTTCGAAATGAGCATCGGATGTCTCTCTATTCTTTCTTCCCCAGAGCACCCTGCTTGCTCTCGCCCATTCTGCAGAGGCCCCTCAGCAGGGTTTCAGAGAGCACGCTATACTGCGCCTCAGAGAATGAACCTTCCCAGTTCCCCATTAAAATAAGAAAGCAATCTCCCTCTCCTGCCCTATGCCCCCCAGTGCTGTAATGGCTCAACGTCCTCTATGTGGTGACCCATTTTAAGGTCAGCCAGACTGTACAGTTGCAAAAGGACATGGAAACCACATCACTCAGCCATTCCATCTGGTCCGGTGTTACCGTTATATTTTTCCACATCCCACTTTCTCTTCCTCTTCCACTTTTGCCCACTTTTCTCTTTACAAGCACACCTCTCGAAATTCTGCAGTGAGACCATGGGGGAGATGAATGAGCTTGTGACAGCTCAGGTATCCTGTGGAAGCCACCATAGTTCCCAGGCTCTGTGCGCCCCGGAGAACCTAGGCCATCACTCACCCTCCCAGTTTTCCACTTGACAAGCAGCGCGAAGCACGCTGGCATTTCCTCTTCTGGCCTATTCTCTTCCCTTCACCTCATGTGCTCTCACACACCCATACTTTTCAGGGCTGCTTCATCCTGATCAAGTTTTATTGCAAGGAAGGATTTATGTTGATGGTTTAAACCTGATGCAGTGCTAGTCTGGCCTTTTCTGTAGATTTCCTGCCACCAAGTCCCGCACTAGAAATAACAGCACTTAACCTGGTGTTTCATTTTCTTTTGACATGTTTTATTCTCATCCCTCCTCCTCCTCCTCCCTCTTTCTTTCCCTGCCTTGTCCTTTTCCTTCTCACCCTATCTTGATTCATTCCCATCTCTGCCCTGACAGACCTGAGCTCCTTAACCATTCCATATGAAGAGGAGGAAGAGGAGGAGGGAGAAGAGGAGAAAGAGGAAGAAGAAGAGATGTACGATGATATCGATGGTTTTGACTCCTCAAATTCTGGTTCCCAAAGCAGACCCATTATCTTGCCTGGCAGCGTGGGGCTCAAAGAGCCTATGGGGGAGAAAGAAGAAGATATTTATGAAATCTTACCAGGTGAGACATTTCGTCTTCTAATTACCTTCCTCTCGTTTAGAGACTCTAGACCTGGTAGAAGAATATAACTTGGACAGCTCCAGAGGAAGCCAAACCTCTGATGGAGGCACTTGCAAGGAAGCTTCCGAGATTCCCAGCACAGAAGCCCTGCCCTGGGGGCAAGATGGGTTGATGGGGGTGGGGAGTGTGTTTTATCTCTGCATGTGAAGTAATTTATTACAAACATCAACAGGTTCGAGAGTCAAGAATATTCATGCTGGTTCTCATAGGTTCACCATGAGTTTCATCAAAACTCTCTAGTTTGAACTTCTTTTCTGTGTAATTGTGAGGATAATGGAAAGTCACCTCAAATGATGAAGGATATGAAAAGACTGCAGCAATGTAAACGCCAACAAGCCTTTTCAGTAACACAGTAAAGCCTTGACAGAGCACAGCTCACCCTTGCCTAGTCCAGATATACCACGAATCAAATCACATCTCTTGCTAATAGACCTAACATGTGTCCTCTGCCCACCATTACACCAGGTCCACTGTACGTATTTCTTTTTTTTCTGAAGGCATGATAACCAGCATCTCAAAAATTGTGTAGTCATCACTGCTCCCGCCCAACCACTTCCTGTGTGGGTAACAGCAGCTGCTAAACAGTGCAGAGCACAGTGGGGGTCAGACTGTGCAAAAAATGAAGCCTGAGCCTTTTAATTGTGAGGTAGTTAGACCACAGGAACGCTGAATCTTCAAGTCCATTCAGAAAGATCGCTCCTGTGGAAATTTGCCAGGAGTTCAGTGCTCTACTGAGAAATCCAAGTTAAGTCTAAATTTATAGCAATTTAAACCTCAATCCCAGATGAACCTAGGAGCTGAAGTGAACCTAACACTCAGGCCCCTGAAGTCAGGGCTGGTTGCTAAAAATATTGTTAGTAAGCAACTGACATTTCAAGGCTTCCTGAGAAGGGTTCAACCCTGTCAATACCACGTTCATCTCTCCCTTGGGGAGAAGCCACGTCATTGCTTCCTGAGTTGCAGGGCTGTGGCTACACCTTCCCTCCTGACTGAGACCTCACACACTCAGTCACCAACCCATGACAAGAAGAGCCTGCTTCTTCTCCCAGCACTTCCAGCCTCTGCTAGTCCCCGACTTCCCCAGTCTTTTTGTTGTGTTTTATTATGCAAATGATATCTTGGTTGAGGTCGAGCCATTTCTTGTGTCTGAAGTTAAAAAAAAAAAATGATAATTTCCTCAGCAAGTCATCGTCGTTAATGAAGTTTTACAAAAACAGATACAACCAAAGGAAAATAAAATTTCACAGGTGATAAATTTTTCCAATTTCCCTGGCAGAATTCGATAGGATTGTTAAATTAAGAGTGAAGGTGTCTGTTAGAAAGCAACGAGCAGTGATGGGTAATTTTATAGAGTGGAAAATTGAATCAAATTGCTACATTAAAACACAGCTCCTCTGAGAATCTTCCCTTTCACAGTCTGCTCCATTGCAACAGCAGGGTGCAGAAATGGATCTAAATCACAACAACCCCTAAAAGGAGATGTATTCCCCAACTTGGCCAGAGGTTTCTGATGAGCTCACATTCCACTTGCTGCTGTCCAGGTTGGGGGAGATATCCAGGTAACACTCCACTTGAGGTCACAGCTGTGTAAGAGTGCTCTGGGAGAACCTCACAGAGCCACTCAGCCTTCCGTGGAGCAAAGAAGGGTTGCTAATGCCCGTGTTTACTTCTCAAAGGAGCAGGGAGAAAGGAGCTGATGCTCAGACACACAGAGCAAAGGAGAGTAAAGGGAAAGGTGTCTCAGAAAATAAAACCTAGCCCCAAGTGGGTTGCTGAATGTGTGACTGGTTTCTTAGCAACCATCCTTCCCACGCCCCTTAAAACCCTACCCTCAGCCATCATGGCACCGCCCAGTGTGCCAAAGCTCGCGCCAGTTTGGATATTGGAGTGGACTCCAAGGGCATGGAGACTGGCCTACTTTCTTGAGGAAAGCCACTTACCCTGTGCTTACAACAACGGCCCCTCAGAAGTGAGGAAGGCCACATCACAGGAAAACCAGGGTCTCTTTCCAGATTAGGGCAACAGCAGACAACTTGCTGGTTTATTTTCTAAAGGACAGGGCTGTTCCCAGCCAACAGGTTCTTTCCCAAAAGCTTCTATCTATCACAGTTTTTAGAGACTGCATTGAAGTTGGGATATATTGGCATTTTGTTATGATGCAATTATTTCAGACACGAGTCTCCATCAGCCAGCTTCCTGTCTGTGCCACTCAGCTTGTTGCTTCTGAAATTGCAGTTAGTTTTGCCTGTGCCACCCTCCCTGTCTTGGAGGAATTGAGAGAGGATGTGAGGGAGCCTGACACTCATCTCAGAAGACCACCCCCTGAGCAGTGACACGTGAGACACAGCATGATGTCACAGTGACAGTGCTGGCTCTGGGTCAGGATGGACCTGCTCTGCCATCTGCCAGCTGTGAGGCCTTGAGCAAGTTATCTGCCCTGTTTCTCAGGTGTGGTTTTGCCAGCTGTAAAATGGGAATAACAGTAGTAGCTGTCACAAAGGATGCATGAGAAGCCTGGAACAGAATGCATAAAGCATGAGAGCCCTGGCAAACAGGCAGCATTCAGGAAATGCTGGCTATTCTCCATCTGGTGGCATTTAAACAAAGTGTTGCCTCTTTGAAGAATCCTAGGAATCAGCTCATTCCCCATCTCCTCCAACCAGACCAGAGACAGTCCGGCTGGACATTTTCAGTGATACGTGTGAAGCAGGTGAAACTGAAAATCCCGAGCAGATGGAAAGTGGCTCGCACCTTCTGCTCAGGCCCATTTTTACTGTGAAGACAGGTGCTGGGTGGAGGGACAATTGACAGTAAGGTGGGATTGTGCTAATGTTGCACACTCATCAATAGTCAAATGACTTGGGCCTCTAAGACATGTCTCACAGTAACAGGTAAATGTGCTTTGTAGAGAATATCTGCTTCTCCTTTCTCTTTGGGATGGGGCCTACACCAGCCTCACTGTCTCTATGGGGAAGGCTGTGTAAGTGAGATCTCCTCCCTTCCAGAATATAATTTTGATGGACTTCCTAGTTTTGAAAGAAAAGTGCCTGTAACATATACCAAGTCAATACAAAAATGTTTTTTCCTAATCAAAATAGTGTATGGATCATCAAATTAAATGCACTACATCACATTAATCGTGGGATAATTAGCATTTGCTGCATGGCTAGCACTCTCCTTCCCTTGAGGGAAAGCCAGAGCACTCGAGGTTTTCAGCCCAAGACCACAATGTGAGTCCTAGATAATATGGTTTCAAGATTGTTATCTACTGGGATTTCTGAACATCCATGTTAAGAATATGGGAGCCCTTGATTTTAAAGATCTCATTTGCAGTAGTTTAAACTGTAGGGAACTACCAACAAAGAAATACTAAAGCAATATGTGGAAAATGAAAGGCTTTTCTGAACCCTCTTTCACCCCTTCCCAAAATTATTTTGCAGTCTAGCACAGGCGCAGTTTCATGATTCCAGATACCATAAAAGGACAGTTTTTAATCAGGTTTCTCTTTGTCTGGGGCCTCGAGCCTGGAATCCAGCAAGGCACCTGAGACCATTGAAGAGCTGTAACTGAGGCCTTGCAGCAGCTGCAGTAGCAACAGAATCTGGCCGTGTTGTCTAAAGAGATTTCAGGAGAGCACATGGAGAGACAAAGCGCCTTCCCTGGGAATGTCTGTGCACATTCTGAGGCTGCCTGCACTGCCCTGGAGGGTCATTATAGACCCAGAAACCAGATCGCTTTATAATAAAGCAGATAACTGGGTTTTTTTTTCATTTGAGACAAATGGAAACCATTCTGTGGAATTATTTTTCCCCCATACAATTGTCCAGACCCACAGAAAGGGGGAATGATGATAGCAAGAAGTCTAAGGAAAGAAGAAAAGCAGACACCAAAAGTACGAAGTTTGTGAAGAAACAAGTTCCAATTTCCTGGAAAAGCAGGGCTCCATGAGGGGCACATCAAAGAATCAAAGCTACCATCAGGCCCCTTCCGAGCTTCTTGGCCTTTTCTTCCCCTCAGTCCTGTGCACCCCTGGCTCCAGACAAACCTACTTCTGACCAGCACCAAAACTGGAACCGTGTATTTTCTTCTGCTTCGAATCCCCGCCCCCAGTCTGTGACAGGGGCCCCTCTGAGTCCCCTCAGTGGCAGCCTCCCGGAGACGCAGCTGCAGCTGAGCTCTGCTTCAGCCTCTACCCCAGGGATTTGTATTTAGGTTTTTCTCTTCCAATTAGTAGGTGCTCAATTATGATTTTTGAAATTTAGTGTATTCCAAGTGTTGCAGTTAGCAAAAATTGAGTTTAATATGTAGTACTCAAGATCCTACCATGGAGATAGTATGCAAATATTTTGAGGTAACAGTTGAGATTACCAGCTATACAACAGAGAATTAAATGTGCTATTAGCATTATGCTCCTATTTGCCATGTTGTTTGAAGAGGTGCTGTAGCATCCATGGATTTATAACATATCTATGCATTCTGTGGAGTGGTTTCTATTTCCATTTTTTGCCTGTTCCCTTTGCACTTCGAGGTTATCTGCATTTCTGCTACATCTGTCACCAGAGCACCTTGACATCTGGTTGCACATTGATACATTTGGCATTTTTAAAGCTTCTGTCACTTTGCTTTACTTGAGAGAAGTGACCTCCCTCTTTCTTATCTAGTCATTTTAAAAATTTTATTCCCAGTTCAACCGATGTCAGAGCAGCACTTCAGAAAGGAGCGAGGCGTCATAGGAAGCTGGCTCCTCTCCGGGTCCCCGCAGTGGAGTCAGTGTCCTGTTCCTCTCAGCCTCTCATTGGTGTCCCTGACATTGTGCCAAGAGTGTTGATTGAAGTCAACTCTCTGGATACTGATGCTCATTTGTGATACCCCATGGTTCTCTTACACATTCGCACAGTTAACAGAATCTTCCTCAACTGTTTTCCCAATTGAAATGAAATATTTGGGAATCAAGTAGAGCATTTAATGTAATAAGTGGACAGTAATCTTTAGAGGTTAATTTGTTTAAAGCCTGTGTAAGGTTGGGTTCCCATATGCGCTGTTAGGAGCAAGAACCATTATAATCTATTACTGTTTAAAGTTGAGCAGCACATAAATTTTAATTCCTCCTTAAATGAAGATGTATTTTAGTAGATGTCATGCTAAAAAGCCTAATAATATTCTTATACAGAAATTCAACAAGTTCTTTAGCCTAAAAAGTTTTTTTTTCAAAGTAATCTTTTTAAAATTAAAGTCTCACCTTACAGATGAAAAAAAAAAAAAAGAAAGAAAGAAATTTGGCTGTTTAACCCCCTTTTGTGAGCAGAGTTTTTTTGCTTGTTGCCATATAATCAGTTTTCTTGACTTTGGAATTTGAAAGATAGCAGTTTGACTTCACGGACAGATCCGAGATAAATTGTACGCCTCAGCTTTCCTCGTAGCTCAGACAGTAAAGAATCTGCCTGCGATGCGGAAGACCTGGATTCGATTCCTGGGTCAGGAAGATCCCCTGGAGAAGGGAATGGCAACCCACTCCAGTATTCTTGCCTGGAAAATCCCTTGAACAGAGGAGCCTGGTGGGCTATAGTCCATGGGGTTGTAAAGAGTCAGACACGACTGAGCAGCTAAGCCTTCCGCTATTTGTGTGGTGCCTTCTGAAGCTGGGGGCTTCCTGGGTGGCTCAGACAGTAAGGAAACCGCCTGCCAATGCAGGAGACCCCAGTCAGGAAGATCCCATGGAGAAGGGAATGGCTCCCCACTCCAGTATTATTGCCTGGACAATCCCGGCAAGGGTGGCAGGCTACAGTCCATGGGGTCTCAGAGAATCAGACACAACTGAGCGACTGACGCTTTACTTTTACTTTTTACTCTGAAACTGGGATGATGCTGAGAGGACACATCTAGCTGTGGAGGGAGGGCACTTGCCTTCACCAGGTGATGGTCCCCATACTTACTCCTTCAAAGACCGCAGAGACACAGCACCCAACCTCTCACTTCAGTGGCTGGGCTCCTACTCTGACACCTGCTTTTAGCCACCCGGGAAGGACAGACTTAGATAGACATAGGGATTGGGGCGTCCTGGTTCACTTGCACCACCATAGCGCTTAGTAACGGTGATGAATGATATGTAAGACCTGTGGCCAATATTCTGCTTTCTTTCTAGGTGACTCTACAGGCCCAATGGAAATCAGAGTATCTGTTCTGTAATTGAACTGCATAAAGCAGAGTTTTATTTTTTCCATTTTTGTATCATGACTGGTTTAAGTGATGTTGCCTGAAAGGATAAAAGATTCAAGTTTTAGTTTTCATTTTTATCATTGCAAATACATTTACATTCTCCTATTTTACAAATGCAAAGAGCAGGCAAGCCACTTTCAATAATTTATTTTAAAATCAATGCTAATGAGGTTATGTCTCGTCAGTGGCCGAGTTTTACAATAAAGTCTGATTTATTTAGAAAAGATCTTTGGTGTAGCTTCCCATCTAATGGTGGTGGGAAGGGGGTGGAGTAGCAGGCACAGTGACCCTCCAACTTCGGATCCAATTTGTAATTCACAGTGGAGATCTGACCCAATTTACATTGATTAGAATTGGGAGGAAGAGACATCTGCGCACAGACAGCAGAGGTAGAATAAACCCTCTCTGCAAAAGTGCCTAAGCACAGCAAATTACTGGTCTTTGTGATTAAGTTGTCTGATATCAGCAAAAGAGCTGTGCTCTGTCCAGATTATTGGGTATCTCTAAAACGGAGGACATACCAACTCTTCTTTGAATGTTTTCAATCCTGCGAAATTGGTCCCACATCAAAAAGAAAAAACATCATAGCAGAGAAAGGAAGGAAATGCAGGTAATAACAAGAAGACAATGTGCAAAGAATGATGTTAAATGTGATTTATTTCAGTGTGTTCTATTTCTGATATTTGATCTCACTCCTTCATTATCTCACATCCTTATTCCTCATGGAGAGGTGGGGGAGCCCTACAGGCAGTGAGTTGGAAATTCTCTGCTGCAGGGTCATACACAGAGATTAGGAGAGTTGAGTCCTTCTCCTGTGCGACCTTGTAGGGCAGGCTTATATCATATATATATGTTATATACCTATTTAAATGTTAGTTACGTGATTTATTTCCCAAAGTATCAATCCCAATAACAATATTAATTTAAATTTTTGCAGGGCAACTATTTCATTTTATATGTGAAATTAATTGTAATTCTTTAATGTCCTGTAGTGTGTTACATACTCTTACGCTAGTTATGAGCTTAGAGTTTACTTCTCCTAGTCTGACATACCATAACTCATGTTGTCCTATAAACCTTATATTTAAAGGGGAGGTTGTCCTGGGCCATCACCTCAAAAGTTCCATTTAAAGGTATAACTGTGGGGATCAAGACAGGTAAGTGCCTTCAGATTCAAAGAGAAAGGAAAGTACATGTGGCCAGAAGAAACTGAGTATTCAACCCTCAAAATGTTGCTTTTTATGCCCCATTCATTCTGAGTTTGTGTGTGTGTGCTTCTGTGTGTGTGTGTGTGTTGGGTGGTAGTGATAAAAAGGAGAATAGCATGTATATTTCTGTGCATTTTGCCCCACATATAGAACAGCTTAATGTGATTCTGATACCCATACTTTCTTGATAAGGACCCAGTTCTCATGCTATCAGGTAGTACAAAGTCTGGGATGAAACAGGTTAATGAAGGTAAGAAATCATGTTGTGACTTTGACTCTATAAACACTTGGATGGAGTGAGACAATGGCATTGACTTAGAAGTCACTGTGTACCCGCCATTCATTCCAATTGCCCTCAGGAGTTCACACTCATGAAAGAGGCAGGCTGAATAACAACGGTAAAAAGCTAAGTACAAGCTCCAAGTACCAAGAACATAGAACTGTGTATATGACCACCTTCTGTAACAATTGAACAAAGTTTGATATATTAAGGATTAATTAATCACAGAGGGTTTAAACATGTGCTTCGCTTCACGCATACAAACTCTGAATACTTACATGGAGATAACACATTTTGAAGAGAATTCTCAAAGGGAAGGAGAAATCGGGTCTGAGAAAGAGGATTAGGATCCTAATAATAGGCACCTAAATAATTCAGTGGATTGGAAGCTTCACAAGGGCAGGAAGCTGACCAGTCTTGTCCATCACCACATCTCCAGCTCCTAGTGCAATGTCTTGCATATAGTAAGCACTTAAGAATGTTTGTGAATGAATGAATGGAGAGGGAAAGAAAAGAAGGCCAGTTGGAACATGAGAAATGATTTTTTAAAAAAGAACATGGAAAAAATAATAAAAAAATAAAAAAGAACATGGAGGCATATACCCTGAGGGAACAAAAATTGAAACAGGCAGACATATGTATCCCATTGTTCATTACAGCACTATTTACAATATCTAGAGCATGGAAGCAACCTAGATGTCCATCAACAGATGAACGGATAAAGAAGTTGTGGTACATATATGCAATGGAATATTACTCAACCATAAAAAGAAATGCCTTTGAGTCAGTTCTAATGAGGTGGATGAATCTAGAACCTAATATATAGAGTGAAGTATTCTACGCATATATATGGAATCTAGAAGAATGGTACTGAAGAATTTATTTACAGGGCAACAATGGAGAAACAGACATAGAGAATAGAGTTATGGACATGAGGAGAGGGGAGTAGAGGGTGGAAAGAGTAACATGGAAACTTATATTATCATATGGAAAGTGGATAGCCAACGGGAATTTGCTGTGTGGCTCAGGAAACTCCAACGGGGCTCTATACCAACCTAGGGGGTGGGATGGGGAGGCAGATGGGAGGGAGGTTCAAAAGGGAGGGGCTATATGTATACCTATGGCAGATTCATGTTGAGGTTTGACAGAAAACAACAATTATCCTTAAATAAAAAATAAATAAACTTAAAAAAGAACACGGTAATTATTGCCTTAAAGAAGAGAGTGTGTTGAGCTCAGAGAAAGAAGACCCGTCAGTGCAAATAACAGACTATTGACCACTGATTGCTAATGCGGATCATGTTTATCCCCACAGATGAAGAGCATGATCTAGAAGAGGATGAGAGTGGCACCCAACAAAAAGGAGGTATGAGAGCCTCAAAAATGTCCAGGTGCAGGGGAGGATATTCGGGCTTCCCACCAGAGAAAGCACCGTTCTCTGATTACAAACACTAAGAGGGTACTGGTGTGTTGACCTCAACAGCCCCGAATAAGATGACTGGACAGGGAAATAGCTTAACCTTAAAAGTAACCACCCATTCACGTTAATTAATGTTCCCAGAACAGCTAAGATTTATCCTAAAGAGGGTGAGAAGCTGAACCAGATATTTATTTTTCCCTATCAGTATTTCTTAAATCAGTACAGTGAAAATAGAATTGCCTCATCTCTAAAAGATCAGAGGATTGAGAATGGAAAGAATGGAAATGTCTCCTGTCTGAGAGGCCCGGAGATTGCAAGTTCAGAGGGGAATGGAAATGTGTCAGATCTGAAAAGTGAGCGTGGGGGTGAAGGATAGAATTGCTTGGTGATGCTGACTTCTGATGGCCTGGTTTGATTCCAGGCACATTTGGAAATGAATATGTAACAGGTTTGTTGAATACAAAATTACATCTTATTCATCCCAGACTGTTAACCATGCTTCAGTCTGTTAGTCAGCCCATCCTTTCTAAGGTCAGATGCCCCTCTAAAGCCCCCTTAAGTCGACCAAGGTCCTAGTCTATCGTTGTCTATAAAGGAATACATGATGTACAGGCCACCTCAAGGACATTTATGCCATCAGCAGAGCCTGGAAGTGACTGATTTAGATACTGGCTGACTTTTTCTTTGTGATTCTATGGAAGTCTTAAGCCTTGAGATTCTTTCCCTCTTTCCATCCTTTTCCCCTTCTGTTTCTCTAGCCTCTCCACCTTTTCCCATTCTCCTCCTTCTCCCTTTCCTCGTGCCTTTTCTTCTCTTCCTAATCCATTCAGCAAAGCCCATTTCCTGGGTGAATTCTCCATGGGAAGTAAATATGTAACAGGTTTAGTGAAGGACCCAACTTCTCCAAATGAGAGAAAAGACAGCAAAGAGGCAGCATTAGAAGTCACAAGCCAAAGCCAAAGAGAAGTGAAGCAAGTATGACAGGAATGTTAGTGTAGTTTCAAGTAAGGACCTCATGACTGTTAGCGCTTGTGATTAAGTCCTCTGTGAATTTTTTTTTTTTTTTTACTGTTCTACTTGCTGTACAGAATTCCAACAACAACAACAAAAGTCTATTTCTTTACCAACCCATATCCCACATATGTCTTTTCTCAACCAACTTCCCTCACTGGTGCAGGAAAGAAGCACTTTGTGTGGACAGCATGGGTGGAGTAACTAGAAGCTTCTTACTTTACATTAAACTTCCTTCAGGAAGCAGCAGCCTTCTGGCAAAAGCCTAAAATTCAGTTTCAGACTTCTCCCCCGTCTTATTTCTTCCCTCCACTCCTCTTTCTAAGGTTCAGTCTGAAGAGTGAGGAGAGATTTGTTTCTTAACTGTTCCAACAGCTATAATTCACATACTTCTTTTTTTTTTTTTTTCACATACTTCTTAAAAAAAAAAAAAAAACTTTGTTTCTCAAGCTTTCTGCCTCCAAAATAGGTGTTGTTAAAGAGCAATGAGCTCTAAATACATTTCTATGGTTTATACTTCCCACCAGTTATAATGATTGGTGACTTAGGGATTAAAAAGCAAAGGAGGACTTTTCCCTCTCTCTGAAGAATCTGAGGCAAGAATTTTTATTATTATTGTATTTACTTTTTTATTTATTGAATTTATATGATGCCTTTCCTACAAAGGAGCTATAGAAATGGCAAGAAATATGTAACATCCAGGTGTCATCACTTAGCTTTAAAACAATAAAATATAGAGGTTTGAGGGAAGGGTAGACATATAAAAGGCAAGAGCTCCAGGACAGTGTAAATTCTTCTATAATAGGCAAGCTACACAAGTTTGGTTCACTTGGGCAAGTCAGGTGTCACATGCCCTTTGAGGGGGAAAAGTATTTTCTCCTAAATGATACCATGGCTACCAGGATTACCTTTAAAATCCACATGCTTTTCTTCACTATTTCAGGGATCCTGTCCCTGGAATGCTGTGCTTTTTCCCTGATGGAATTGCTAACATTTTTAAAGCCTAACTAGGATCTTATCAGAAGAGAGAGAAAAAAAGAATTCAGTTTATCCTGGTTGGGTGTTAATGACCCTGTAAGATGTAATTTCTTTTATTTTATTCTGTTACCTAGAAAATCTATCACAGCCTTGTAGTATTGATTGTTCAATCTATAAAGAGCTCGGTTTACAGCTTGACTGTTAGTAACAGGGTTATTCTAATGAGTGACTCTTCAACACCTCAGATTTTCACTAAATTCTAACCCATCAGCCTAACGGTCTAACACTAAGTGTCTTTGGTGATGATAGCTTATCTCCATTCTCTATCATGAGAAGGCATGTCCAGGTAGCCAAAAGTAAAACTCAATCTCTGCTGTTTGTATGAGAACAACTGGCCATTTGCTTGGCTATGCCATGTCAGATCAAAAGCAGGGCTGGAGGCATGAATCATCCTTAGAAATGTCAAACCTCTGACCAAAGAAGATCTTGAAACAGGTTGTTTTTGCTCTGAAGTTATGGGCAAACTCAGCCAAGGAGGAGACCATGTTCAGTCATTTCTGCAGAAAAATGATTGCTGATGAGCTTTCCATTTCTGAGGCATTTTTTCCACTTTAGTGGCTGCCAATGGCATAAATTATTACATAAAAGAAACAGAGGGAATCCACAGAGGTATTTTCAGCTCTTACTAATACTTTTTGAGACCTGGTTTCCAAGACCAAACATGAGTGGATCATCACCCAGCTATAATTTTGGCCCAATAAAAGGAACACACAAGATGAAAATTAGAATCTGTGAATGTGCCCCACTTCAAGATCATGCTTATAACATTAGGAACCATAATAATTTCAGAACTGAAAGTCTTAGTCACTCAGTTGTGTCTGACTCTTTGTGACCCTGTGGACTGTAGCCCTCCAAGCTCTGTCAATGGAATTATCCAGGCAAGAATACTAGAGTGGGTTGCCATTCCATTCCCCAGGGCATCTTCCTGAACCAGGAATCAAACCTGGTCTCCTGCACTGCAGGCAGATTTTTTACCATCTGAGCCACCAGGGAAGGCCAATAATTTCAAAACTCAAAGACTAAAAAGCTATGAAAACAAGCAAATGGTATTGTTTAGTGGCTTTTCCTGTTCTGGTATCATAGTCAGTAGAGCTTGGCAAATTTTTCTATGTCTCTTTCTTTCTGAAATAGCTAATAAGTTATGAGACTGAGTCTGCTTAATGGACTGTATGTACACAGTGGCCTTTATGGCCTGGTCTAGAGAACATTTCAAGTCCCTTCCAATGGGCCACTGCTTTGGCCTTCTTTATCCATTTCTCATGCAAGAACTGGCTTTATCTGTCTTCTCCTTTTGTCTCTTTTCCATAATCTGTTAAGTAATTATACCCAGGGCCACATTGGCACAGTCCTTTTGCTTATCAAGAAAATGTAAACAACATGCTGGCTTGCCTTTAGCCTCTTTTCCTTGGTCACAGCTTGAATTCTGGAGCTACCCAATATCTCTCAAACAGAAACCCAACGTGACGTGTGAACTCTGGAAAGAGCATGGTCAAGCTCTGTTGTCCCTAAGGAGGGGGATAGGCAGAACCGTGTCCGCTCCTTTCACCTTAGAACTCTCCACATCATGGTGGCTCATTTTCAAATAACGACTCTGTCAATAGTAGCACCAACTTGGCCTCCGTTACTAGAGAAATGACATTATCACTGGTTGTAAAGACTTGGTGTGGAATGACAAATGCTTTGCAATAAATACCTAGAAAAGAGAGGAAAACAACATATTTTTAACTTGCTCTGCTTCTATTCCTCCTAGGACATTTTGTCTGCTTGGGGGCATAGCTTCTCTTACGTGGGATAAAAAAAAATAAGATGCTGCCCCTTTTTTTTCCCTCTAGTAAAAGTCCTCCTCAGCTCTGCTAGCAATTTAAATGCTGTGATCATACCCATTAGCTTCTCTATCATTGTAATTGTTGTTAATTGTTATAACTGTTTTAGTTATTAGTGGTGTCATTATTGCTCTAGGTCCTCTGTCTGTTTTATGCTGAATATATTAGTGCTTTGCTTTTGAATTACCAGGCTTTATTTAGTGCAGAGTTACGTTTTTTGGAGAGACATTGAGAAATGCTGGCATTAAGCTTTATTCTTTTGTTTTTCATTCCAAATGGACAGACTGGAAAAAAATAATTAGATGGAATAATGTCCTCAAAATGAGAATGAGGATGTTATGAATTAATTAAATGGTCAGAATGCTGCACCATTTCTGATCTCAGACTGCTGCCAAAGGAATCTAAACCTAAAGGAGCCTCAGACCCTTCCAGAGAGTCAATCCTCCCTCTCAGGCTCCCAATTCCTTACTGGTCTAAAGACATCCGAGTCTCCTCACGCATCCTCTGTTCATAGGAGTGCTGGACAAGCCTAGGGAGAAGCTGGCCTGGCCCAGCAGACTCCTAGCCTTCAAGCTCTTCCTGGGACCAAGCTTCAGGAATAAAGCCCTCCATGGTCTTACCTCTTCCCCTCTTCGAGGTTTGATCAGGTTTTTGTTTTTCAACTTAAAGCTTCAGGGAAGGCTTCCCTGATCCCTCAGACTATGTTAGATTCCCTGTTATACACAGACCCTCAGCTTCTCGTTTGCAGATACATCACAATCATAAATAAATAAATGGTTGTGTGACTTTGTTTCATGGTGCCGCCCCTGCTGGATGGCAGCCCTAAGGGCAGGGACCGTGTGTATGGCCCATGCAGAATTCCCAGCATCTTGCATGTTTGCTGAAGGCTGAAGAGTGAATGTAGTGAAGTTGTGTGCATATATACACATAAATGCCAGTCACCTGTTTTAAACTGGGAGTCTGCAATAGAGTCTAATCTTATCCAGCTAAGGCATTCCTCCACCCTGATTTCATTAATACCAGGATACCTCTGTTTAGACTGCCAGTCCAACCTCCTCCCCATTTTTATCCTTCATTCTGCTTATTTTCCAAAGCAGCATTGTTATGGTTCTGATGATTCCAGTTCTTGAACTAGGCTAAGCGATCTCCTGGATTCCTGAGTTCTATCTTCTTTGGGCCTTTAGCTTATGAAGAACTGAAAGTGTCTTCCACCTTTAGTTTTTCTTGGAAGGTTTTTGTTTTTCTCCTAGCTTTTTGCATTCCCTACAATCTGCTGAGCTTTTAGAATAGCTCTTTTTCCTGGTGTTCTCCACAGGTGTCTTATATACCCAAAATCAAATCACTTTCTACATAGAGACTCAAAAGGTACCCATCATATCAAGGAGCTAGTCCACATCCAGGCACGTGGGGGGCATACACCACAGTGACCATCTGCTAGGCCAGAAAAGGCCTAGATAACTTTATAAGTCTTACAATTTGAAAACGTCAAGTGATGTTTTTTAAAAGTCTATTTTTTATAAAATGATCTTCTTTACCGTATATAAATCCTTGAAACATATTGATGTCAATGTACTTTTCATTCCTAAACTTAGCCCAAATCTTGGTATGAATAATCTACTCCATTACAACTGAAAATGCATTATATCCTCTGGGAAAACTACTTTCACTTTTCAGGAACTGATATTTTTCTGTTGTTTCATACCCTGATATCCCTACCAAAATATGCCTTGTCTTTTCAGTAATTAGCATTTTTTCCCAATGGGTTTTTTTCCCAAACATGTTCTTAACTCTGTGGCAGAGTGTTTCCAGTGCAGTCATCTTATTTGCTGCCCTCTGTTGTCTACTGAATATATAAACACTTTCTGTGAAAACAAAATATCGTTGAGTTTCTATATGGTTAACATTTTCACTTCTATTTGCAATATCTGAATCTTAACTAAATAGCTCTGTCTCTCCTCTGTTTTGTACACTTTAAGGTTCCTACTAAAGTTCTTTCCCAGAGACATATAAGGATCTTGTTCTTCTGTACCTTTATCCTTTGAATTGCTCGTAAGTTAGGAACAAGGAGAAAAAAAGCAAATATAGGCAGAGCTTCTGTCCCCACACTGCCCACTTCTCTCCACCTATCCCATCCTTAGCAACTAGCACCATCACTCTCACTGGAGGGTCAAGACAAATGAAGGGAAAGGTGGAAACTGGCAAAATAAGGTGCCCCCCAAATCACTTGAGGTTTGATTAGAACCAGGGCTCCCGACTCCTGTCATCAGGAATGTCACCTTTTGTGGGTGTTCTGCATACAGTTCTCATACACAGTGTCCCTAGAAATGGCGAGCACTGCCACATTAGCCCTGGTCCAGGAGGCATTAGCACTCCTGCCATTCACATCCCCAGATCCTCTCCCACTTTGTACTCTAGTGTTTAACCTTTCCGGGTAGAAGAAGATCAATACAGATTCTTCATTGTTAAGAATCAATGCCTGTCCTGTAGCATCACTGCCATCTAGTCTTGCTGAGGAGCCAGTAAATCTCTCCAGCTGTTTCTGAAGCTTGTTGTCGTCTTCAGCTGCTTTCATTTTTAATGCAGATCACTTTGGTTTCTGTTCCCCAGGGGGCTTACTGATAAATCTTGGAAGACATGTTCAGGGTCTACAAATGAGATGCTGGAAAAGGGCCAGCCCACCCAGAATTTAGTTGTAATGGATGAGACACCCCCTTGGTTCCACTTAAGGACTGGGCTATTCTTTTCCACATTTATTGGTAATTACCTCATATAGTAAGTACCTGGGTGGGAAGTGCAGGATGAAGTTCCTGTGTAACAGACGAGGCCAACCTGTGAGGCCGCAGTGCTGATCTGTGCTGGCTGACTCAGCCTTTCTTGTAAACAGGCAGAAGTTGGAGACATCTCATTCCTTCAATGCATAATAAAAAGAAGCACTGGATAGTTTAGATACCCTGTATGAAGAAAGTCTGACAGAAAATCTCTTTGTGCTACTTACTTATAAACCAAGTGAAAAATTACCTGCCTGGTTTTCTTTTATTAATAAATGAATATATTTATCATATTATTGAATAGCATCTGACTAAGGAAGATCTGTAAACATTTAATGTTAGTTAATAACCTCCTTCTCCCACAGTCATTTGGTCTTGCTGAGTGTTTGGCTGTATCTCATCCCAAACCCCTTGAATCTTAGGTTTCCTAGGGCCAATATCAGAACCTTGTTTCCATTTGCAGCAAAAATGTGGGCTCCGTAGAAAAAGACAGGGTCCTTTTAACTTTGATTTCTCCTCTCTTTGATCAGTGGACTATGCCAGTTATTACCAGGGCCTATGGGATTGCCATGGTGACCAGTCAGATGAACTGTCCTTCCAACGAGGTGACCTCATCCGAATTCTGAGCAAGGTAAGGGTTAGAGTGTGGGGCTCGGATCAAAAGTTGATTTTCTCACTCCTGATGATGTAGTCACTCATCCAGAATTATCCCATGTCATATATTTTTCATGTGTGTATTACATGGCCCCCTCACACACAGAGTAAATCTCCATTGTTTTAAAATTGTCAACGTTTATTTGAAAATTCAGATTCAAGAACTAATTTCCAAATTTAAAAAATACAATAAAGTAGACACAATACCAAAACCATGCCAATCAAAATTTGATCTTTTTAAAAGGGTCTATGTGATGCTTAAAACATCATTACCATATACATAATTTACTACAATAAAGTACTTTTGAAAATATTCTAGCTAGGTCAGCTGCCTTATTTCATTTATAGATAAACAAAACTGTAATATAATTACGTATGCAGGGGGAAGTCAGAGCTAGTTAGGTCAATTGATTTGAGTAAGTGCTGTAAGGCCAAGATAGTGAATCCAACCCACAAGGGCTAACTTTATTCTCTTCCTCAGTCACAAAGTTAGCCCCAGCCACAGGTAACTACCTCACAAATGGTGTTGTTGAATACCAAAGAATGGGCCAAAAAAATAAGATAGATTGTTTCAGATCCATCACCAGTGTGAAGAAGATTTAGAACTCATGGGTTACTCTTTGAGGGATCAGTAGTATCATCTTTGTAAAGAAAGACTGCTGATATTCCGTACAGGTGGACTAAGGAAATAAATTTCTGTCCCTGAAAAAAAAAACTTGTTAAAAAGCTCTCCCTCTACGAGACAATCAATATCAACAAATACATCTTTGAAAGGGGCACAATTTGCTCTTTAATTGTTGAGTATGTGAACTCCATGGGCTTCGAGGGTGGTGCTAGTGGTAAAGAACCTGCCTGCCAATGCAGGAGATGTAAGAGACACTGGTTCGATCCCTGGATTGGGAAGATCCCCTAGAGGAGGGCATGGCAACCCACTCCAGTATTCTTGCCTAGAGAATCCCAAGGACAGAGGAGTTTGGCAGGCTACACAGTCCATAGGGTCGCAGAGAGTCAGACACGACGGAAGCAACTTAGCACACATACTCAGGTGAACTCCATAAAGAAAAATTGAAAACCCATTGTGTTAATAACCCATCATTTGCCATTCATCTTTATTCTGTGAATGTCATTACCTTGGCCAGATGTTTGTCTCAATCTGAAATATACCAGAGCTTGTTAGAAAAAAGACCAGGACTGATCAAAGATAGCTTTCAGCAGTTACAAGTCCTCTTTGAACTAGGACCAAATTCAGATCCAGCCTTTTTTGTAACAGCGGGAGGCCCGCAATCCCTGCTGAGTGAGATCACAATCTTTTAGTGATCTCTTCCAGACTCCGAGTTCAGCACCCACCTTAGTGCCATTCCGGTGCAGCTCCAATACACCAAGAATAAATTGAAAGCAAAGAAGGGAGTGGACATTGGCCTGATTGGTATTTCAAATGCCCGAAAGCAAGGTTTGCCGTGTAATAGAATTTGTGTACATTACCACGCTGGCATTACAGGGGTAATCGAGTTATCCACTCAGGTGTGACCAGGCCTCTGTTTGCCCAGAGCCTGCAGGTGAACAAATTAACTGTTTACATTGTCTGAGGTGCCTGCAGCAGGAGGGGGGGGACAGAGCCAGACTGTCTGCTGGCCTTCTCTCTCAGCCATGATTATTTTGTTTGTTTTGCATGTCTTTTGCCTTTGTTAATGGCTTCTCACTGGGGGTCCCTTTCCTCCATTTAGAAGGGGCTGTGCGGTGACTTGCCCTGCGGTACAGAGCTGTCTGTGGTTGCCAGGGCTGTTGTAATTTTGAGATACCGAAGAACATGGGGACCTTCCCAAATCTGGATTTTTTTAAACCAATCCCTCTTCCCCTCCTCCGTTACTAAAAGCTAATATATCAGAGTTTAATTCAGGGGCAGTGCCTTGCTGCCTCGGTTCTATCGGTCTTCTTTCTGTCTTTTGTAAGGTCCTGAATCTGTTGTCTTCTCTTACCTTGATAGTAGCACATTTCTTACCCTAAAAGCTACATCGGTTGCCTCCCTTCTTCACATTGCTAACCTCTGCATGTCAGGGAAAGAAATGAGAAGCTAGAAGCTTAACTGAAGTTTCCCTCATAAAATTTCATTCCAGTTAACGTTGGCTTGGGGAGCATTTCAGATTGGATTTACCTTTATTATATTATTTAACTCAATAAGAGTCCTTGGACAGGAAGCAACCTTAAAAGGCCACCCAATCCATTCCCTTGCCAATTCAGGCAGATAGAAAAGGAGATTCCACTACCATTATCAGCTGTCTGTCTATTCAGATGTTCAGTTACTCCTAATCTCAGGAATTTTCTCTCATATGGATCCTAAATTTATTTCACTTTACCCTCAGCTGCACTTTTGGTAAAGATCCTGACTACCAATGCAGGTGATGTAAGAAACGCTGATTCGATCCCTGGGTTAGGAAGATCCCCTAGATCTAGAGGGCATCCCCTCCCCTAGAGGAGGGCATGGCAACCCACTCCAGCATTCTTGCCTGGAGAATCCCATGGACAGAGGAGCCAGTAGGCTACAGTTCAGAGGGTCTCAAAGAATTGGACATGACTGAAGTGACCTAGCATGCATGCACACAACCCCAGTTGCCTTCCTTTATTGGAGTCAGTTATACTCTGCAGCCTGCCTCTCACACCTGTAGGAACAGAACTGACTCAAATTGAGGTTAGTCCAGAAAAATTATATCTAGAAATCTGCATTTTACTTTTCTCTCTGACCAGTAGAACCTTTGTCAAGCAAGAAAAGCCTGCTTCTTAGGAACCTGTAGAAGTCTATTTCCCTGAGACAAGACAAGATGCAGCTCAACTTACCTGGAGCAGTTTCCTTGCCTGTAAAGTGAGGGAGTTGTGTTAGACCTCTGAGGTTCCTTCCACCTCAAACATTCCTGGTCTAAACAAACATGGTGAGGCTGACATTGCAAATCTGCTGAAGAAATTCCACACAAAGATGTATCTTAGCTTTCATTATTTTTTCAGATTGAACCAAAAAACTCCTACGTTCTTTTGTTTTGGACCCTCATAAATACATCTGGCTTTTCCCTCTCACTTGGTATGATGAGAGAAATATTCTGAGAGGTAGGGAGTGGCAGGTAGAGAACAGGAAGTGGGGTGGAAATTGGGGAGTAATAACTATTCTTGGGCTCCTACTGCTTCCTTCTGCTTCTTTCTCTCTCTCTTTTTCCTTCCCCCCTTTGGTTTTTTTTTTTTTTTTTTTGAAGTGTAGTTGATTCACAACGTCGTGTTAGTTTCTAGTGTACAGGGAAGTGATTCAGTTTTACACATATATATTCTTCAGATTCTTTTCCAGTATAGTTTATTGTAAGATATTGAACTTAGTTCTCTGTGCTGTACAGTAGGACTTTATTGTTTATCTCTTTTATATATAGTGGTATGTATCTGCTAATCCCAAACTTCTCATTTATCCTTCCCTCTCCCTTTCCTCGTTGCTAACCATAAGTTTGCTTTCTGTGTCTGAGTCTATTTCTGTTTCATATATATCATTTTTTCAGGTTCCACATACAAATGATATAATATTTGTCTTTATCTGATTTACTTCTCTGATGGTCTCTAGTCCATCCATGTTGCTGCAAATGGCATTATTTCATTCTTTTTTATGACTGATTAGTATCCCAGTGTGTGTTTGTGTGTGTGTATACATATATATACCACACTTGCTATTTTTTAATAGTTGCCCAAGTATGACCCAACCCTGAATCCTAGAATCCTCTAGCCAAGAGAGTCTGTTAGGGTCTAGGGTCTTTGGGCAGGAATGATCCCAAAAAGAGAGCTACTTACCCTTTAAAAAACTTTTTTTCAGAGAAGTTGATTGGTTGGGTATCCAAATGCCCATCGCCTGTCCTTAGAGAAGCAAGTTGTCAACAGGTGGTTTATTTATGTGACCCTGAACAAAGTCACTTAATCTTGCTAATCCTCAGTTTCCTCGTCTGTAAAACTTGGGATAATTTCTATTTAAAGGATGTTGTGATACTTACTTTAGAGAATTGTGTAAAGAAGTGCCTGGTATCTAGGATGATAACTGTGATTATATTCCCCTCTTTTCCATTAACAACAGAGTAAAACTTTTGAGGTCAATGTTGGGTCCACATTAGGAGTGCAATAAATTATTAGTGAATTGAGAGAGAAAAAAAGATATCCTGTCCTGCCCAGAACACTTCACAGAGATGTTTGAAAGCTCAAAAGGTCCTCACTTGGGAATAGAAAGTCATCCAGTGAAGAAACTTTACATGGAAATGCACTGTGCCTTTCCTGGTCTGAGAGAATTCATCACTGGCAAAATTGGTCAACAGCTCAAACTTCTTTGAGGAGAGGCCAGAGCCATGTATCCCAGCTCTGAAACAGTAACCAAAGGCACAGTCAGCAGGACCCCTCTTGCCTCCCCCAACACATCTATCCATTCCTAAGACCCAAAGTTGCATGCCCACATAATGCACTGAGTTCCAATTTGGATTGCAAATATATTAAAAGGAGATTTTAATAACAGAGAGCTGTGCATCCATTCCTTTTGGACCCAGATATTTCTGAACAGCTCTTTTGGCGCGGGGACCGAACTCCACTTCCGCCCATGCAGGGACGCAGCTCAGGCCACAGCGGGGTGTTCAAAGCTCTTCAGTGGCTCCAGATTGCGGCGCTTGTGCAGGTCTCCTCATACGTAACCGATGGCTCCTGAGAGCCTGCCTCCCGTAAATTACTTCCCACGATGCCTGCGACCACCGCAGAATTCAAGTTTGAATAGAGCAGGAAAAAGGTGTTTGAAAGGCCTGTTCACTCAGCTGCATTTTAATTTCCTTTTCAATCTTGTCCCAATTAATTTCACAGAATTAATCTCACAGAAGCAAACGCGGCAGCACTGAAGCTGTGGTTTTAGTGTGGCGGTCGCTCTGCCTGAACATGAAATAGGAGCTAATATAAAAATCCATCTGCTGTGTTTGAAATACACACCGGCTGCTGCTCAGTCCTGTCTGACATTCCAAACATCAACAGCGGGGAAAAGTGATTTGGGGGTTAGTGGCCATCAGTACTTGGCAGGGGTTCAACAACAGGTGTACTCCGAAAATCCATTCAGCTTGGGCACCAGGCATGACGGGGCCCGTGCTGAATCACCCTGCGGGCAGCCACACAACACCCTGGCTTGATTCCTTTTATCTGAGGATCATAAGGCCCTTCTGGGGACCAGCACTGCTGTGGGCATTTATCGTAAGCGGGAGAAAAGGCAGTAAGAGGTCTCTGGTTGAGTCAAGCCACAGTTTGCAGCTTACAGAGAAGTGACTCTGTCTTCTTGGCTTAAAGGTCTCTCACTAGAGAACCATCTTCTAAATCATAAAGGTGTTTGTTCTACTATTCGAGATAACTTAAATAAACACCCATTTAAAATTTAAGCCTCCTGTTCCAGAAGTGATTTATAGTAGTAACATGAGCTGTCCAGCAGATAAGGGCAAATGAGAGAGAGGAAGAGGAACTCTTTCTCAGTTGACAAGGAAGAAGAGGTCCCTGAAAGAGGTCTTCCACTTAAGGTAAACAGAGTTGATAGGCTGCATCTCTTGGGCTTATGTTGGTGTGCCTCATGAAATGGCCCTGGGCTCTTCCAGAGTTTCTCCTGCTACTTATTCCTATGGAAGGCAGCCTTGGAGCAACAAACTGGGTGCCAAGAAAGGTTATACTTACATGGTGCTGAGACAGGGTGCAGAGAGATTCTCACCACCCCAACACACCATGCTTTGGTTGTCTTCCCTGCTGGTACAGTTGATATAGGAACAGGGAGCCTTACAAGCAAGATCAAGTTTGATATTGAACATAACAATGCTCTCAGGTGGCCATAGGTCTTATGTGGATGAGGATGGACCAATTTCATCACCCTGGGTGACATTTAGCTTCCAGTACTGGGTCGTAACTACTTAACTTCAGGCTGGATCATGGCTCCAAACCCAGCACCTAGTTATCTGAATGCAACAGGCCTGCCCCACCACACCTGGACTGTGTTAACGTAACACCATGTCTGTTATAATGGGATTTTTAAAGCCCAGTGTTCTTCACCTACTCCCTCGAAGGCCTGCTTAAAGAATGTAGACCTTTCCCCTCCCTTGACCCCTCTCCTCCAGAAGAGATTTGTATGTTGTAAAAATTATCTGAATGTAGCAGTACTTCCTCTTTTAAATGTGCTTAGTTGAATGTGACAACAACCCTCATAAAAACAGATAAGTTAATTCCTTCAATTGCTTTAAATGAAGGCTTTTTTTTTTTTTTTAATTTCAGGGCTCTGAGGGAAAGGAGGTGTTTGGTGACATCTAGTGTCCATTTAGGACTTCCTCAGGCACTATTACCCTCTGCTTGGCTGAGCAGGGGACGGGCAGGGTAATTTGGGAGGTAATTCAGGGATAGGAAGTGGGGAAAATACGAGAATACAGGCCTGGGGCACAGACTGCCCAGACATAGCTATGAAACTGATCAATGCCTACCAAAGAGCTATCATTCACCTCTGACCTAAACAAAGGGGGCAATGAGGAGGGGTATCATTGGAAAATATCTTTTCTTATTTATGATGATACGAAAAGAGAAGCAGAAGCTGTCCCCGTCACCCCATTTCATGTTAACAAGCAGGTCGACACTGTGCTGTGATGACGAAGATGATGATGATGATGGTGTTTTCTCTCATCAATAACCCCTGTGGGAGGCTATAGAGTTGGGAGGATGGGAATGGGATTTGGGGTCAGCTGGAAGGCAACGGTCATACACCGGTCAAATTCAGTAGAGGCCATTCCTTTCCCCCAGACAGGAACCAATCGTCTAGAACAAACCCTGGCAGCCTCATTCCTTCCAGGTAATTTTTATAAATGAGGGGACACCCATTCCAAGAGAGGACAAAAGGGAGAGGGTGTTTGTGAGTGAGTGTGTGTGTGTGTGTGTGCGTGCGCGTGCATATGCATGCATATAAACCTACAAGCAAGAGGCCCGACTACTTATCAACCCTATTCTCTATACCCTGGCCATTTATTATAAAGCCCTTTAAAAAAAAAAAAAAAAAAGAGTAAAATTGGCATTTTCCACTTTAACCTCCTTAGTCCTGAACTTTTGTCCTAGACAAGACCCTTCACTTTCTACACACACAAACACACACACACCTCCCTTTCAGTCAGGTGGAAAGTCCCAGATTCAATAATTAGCCGTGAGACCCAGACAGAAATGTTTACCTAGAACCATGTAAGCCATACAGGGTTAGGTTAATGCTCAGAATCGCCTGATGCTTTACAAACTCCAGTGTAAAAAAAAATTCCAGCCATTTATTTTGCAGTGAATTTATAACAAATGCTGTTTAAAGGCTTCGTCTTTTGACAGAGGTAATAATAAATTCACTGTTAAAGACGGTAGTTTAATTCCTTATACCTCCAATACTGCACAGAATAAACCATATTCATCACTGAGTAATTTTTTACCACATAAATCTTTAAAACTAACCGGTGAAGGCTGTTGAGACTGAAATATTGTGAATTTATTAGATATGCCCATGTAGTATTGGATTCAGAGGTTTCCACTCGAATATATTATGGGGAAAATTTGTGTCTTTAACTGTGACATTCCCTCCATTTCCCACTGCCAGTAGTATAACAAGCAGCTCCTCCAGAGTCAGCTGCACGTTTATCAGACAGAGATTTAGTGATCAACTCCTCACTAATCTGCCAAAGAGGTTGGATGACATTTTGGTGAGATGCTCTATTTAAAAGGAGTCACGAAAGCTTTGTTTCTGTGTAATTATTTTCTCAAAAGGAATTCAGCCTCCCCAAACCTCTGTCTGCCAGTGTTTCTTGGTAGTGTATGGATCCAGCTCTCCAACCAAAGTAGCAAAATATTGAAGCAAATTATAACCTCTTGCAAATACACAGGGCAGTAACTTCTATGCATTATACGATTAGTTATGGGGGGCTTGAGGTAACCGGTTAGAACACAGAAAAGCTGGAATTAGCAGATGTTGCCAGACGTGTGGTATTTAAGGCTAATAAAGATTATATTGATTCTAAAACTAGAAATAATAGACAATAATTTCAGAAACCTTACTGTTTAAAAACTTTAATCTTGGCATATGACATAATCAAGATATAATTAAATCCTCAGATTTGAACAAAACTCCTTTTACTCTTCTATATAAATTTTGAGTGAAAAAAAAATTTTTTTGAGTGAAAATCTGTGCCTGTTAGACAAATATTCTGAACCTTTCTCATTATGCGCTAGTGAAGTGACATTTAAACTGACCAGTTGATTATATCAAACTGTAATACCCTCTCCAGTTTCATTAAGGAAATATTAATACCGCTAGAATGAAAAATATTTTTTCTTTTAGATGCAGAAATGAGCATCATCTTTTCAGCAAAGAGCTTTGACGATCTTCTTCTTCCCACTAATATTCTGTATTTGGCAAGGGTTCCAGATACTAAAAACTTCCAAGGAGGATTATGAACTTTTAAGATTTTTTTAACAAAATAAAATGCATTTCTAACTCTTAAACAAAGGTGAAAAATCTCCTGGCAGTGCAAGATTGCAGCCCATCGGAGTAATTGTTAAAAGACAGAACCCGGCTAGAAAGATAAGCGAAATACCAGCAATTAATATTCAGTATTTCACATTCTAGTCAAGAGGATGTATTTTCCTTTGTGATGTGGCTCATAGCTAAGAGTGTTGGGAGCCAGACTCAGCTCTGTCTTCTTTTTTGTGCATGAGGATTAAGGAAAAAAAAAAAAAAACAGCAACAACAATCCTGCTCCATCTGTAAATGAACAAACATCTTGATTTTATAGCTATTTGCTTTGTAAAACTGAGGAATGAAACAAAAATTACTGGATGCCTAAGTAACACTTTAATTCCAAATTCATTTACGCTGTAGCTATGTAGTTGTCACAAACCATAATGCAGTATTTAATTAAAATAACAGAAGTGCATCTAGATATGTCCTGGGGTAGCTATCACCAAATTATAGTCTATGCTATCTGTATTTTATTTATGAAATGGCAGAGTCTAAGGTGCAACTAGGCTAATACAAAAGCATAAATATTTTAAACCTGCATTTTTATAAAGGCTTCTTTTCTTTCCTGCTACATCTTTAAATTTTTGCTCCTTCTATCTTTCAGGGGTGTTTTTTAGTGGGATTGTTTTGATGTCGATAAAGATCTTTCTTTGTAACTCTTGCTTTTCAACTATTGACCTCCTGCTTCTTCTGGCTGTGAAATCCCCCATCTGTTGTCATGGAAAGGCTTGTGAGGTTTCACAGGAGCTACAGTGAGCTCGGGACATCTTGGCAGAACTTGGACGTGGAGGGTAGGAGAAAAGCAAACCATCTTCAGTTCAGTGTGCTGGTTCCCAGACAGTCTTCCTTGCGCCTTTTTCCACCTATAAATACCCCTTATAGTTTACACGCTTGCTTGCTCTACTTCATGAATGTTCACATGCAGACATACTGCTCCTTTTCATAAACGCATAGCATCTATCTTACACGCACCCACCATCTATCTCTTCGTTCACATTGGCTGTCCCATCCACCTCCTTGTCTGCAGAATTATGTTCAGCAAGGTCCCGATTTATAGGAAATAAATAATGAAAATGGAACCGACTGGGAAAGATAATCGAAACATTCAAATTGTTATTTTTCACTGTACTTTCTACAAACAGAGCATCTGTAAACACCTAGCAAAGGTGTTCACTGATTCCTAAAAAGCAATCAGTGCCTATTGGAACATTCTGATCCAGTGGGTCTCTACACTGTATTTTTTCCTATTTTGTCTTGTTTTTGGATGATCTAAGATCTCACCTTTTTTAAATGGCAAATGATGCTGTGTTATTATTTTCATTCTTTCAGCTTCTGATTTATCCTGTTTATAATGACAAGTTTTTGTCATCATTTATCCTCTATAAAATAATCCTAAGAATTATGAAATGAAAACAGTAACTGCAGTCACCTTTTTAAAGAAAATAGCCCCTGCAATTACTGTATAAAGATATTTGATAATGGTAGCATCAGATCACAGCCTGATCCTGCAGCAAGGGTCTTTTAGAGAAGGGTTTCTTATACACACTTGTAATTATTTTAGCCCCTTTCACAGGTCACATAGAAAGTTAATTTCAATAGCTGCTAATTTCCGTCCAACAAGAGTGCGGTACTTTAAACCACCCAAAATAATTGGATTCAAAACAAATTTAGGAAATTGAGTGTGTTAGCAAGCAAATAAAAATATCCTTTTGGTAAGGAGGAGGGTGAAAGTAGTAAAAATGGTCTTTTTTTTCTCCCTTCTTTCCCCTTCACAACTTTGCCATTAAAGTTGCACCTACAGCTAGAAGTTTGTCCGTGAAAAATGGTCATTTTGTTTCTCTGCTCAAAGAATGTTATTAAAATGCTAATTTAAAAGAAAAAGGAGTTAAATATCTAGCGATGGTGCATTCTAATTGCAACCATAATGAGCTCTCTAAATGTGCGTGCCCCTGACACACACAGAGCATAAACAGCAGTAAACAGATCATTAGTACCCGCGTTCATTTATTCTGGCGACCTTACCATGACCCCACCGAGGGTAGGGTGAAAAGCAGGTGGATCTGGCTGTGACACCCCCTAGAGGGATCCAGGAAATGAAGCTATAAGCGGTTGTCATGGAAACGCCTATGTGTGCAGATGATGTAACACACCGACAGGCTGTAGGCTTCGCAACTGGGACGTTGCCGTTCCCTCGCCGGAACAATCTTGTGGATTAAATTATTCATTTCTTTAATTCACATAGCAAAAGGAATCCTAATTTTCTTGGTGATGTGCAACTCTTCCATTTGTCTAAGGTCTGGAACGTAGTGACTTGTCATCCTCTCTTTCTCCAAAACCTACCCCAGCTTCTTACATTCTAGACCCAAATCAGGAAATCTGACAAAATTAAGTGGAGAGGAGGCAGCGGAAGTCTGATGCTCAACGTCTGTACTTACAGAGAGAAAATCTAAGATTTTAAGCTAAAATTAATAATATAGACAGTGTCCCTTTCTGATGAGGGCATGGTGACCAGGGACTAAATGTATACCTGTCCTGAACAAGATGGCTTTATTTGGAGCAGGGCAGGGTCAAAGCAATACTTGATGCAGTGAGAAAAGCAGAGAAGCACCAGCCCCAAATGAACACGTCGTCCGTCCTAGCAAGGTGCAGTGATAAGAGAAAAACGTAGAAGAGAAAACGAGCATCTGCTCAGCCCTTCACATGTCCAATTGAGAGAATCGAGATTAATAAAAATAATTCTTTGGAGAATGATTCCACTCTATCCTACCCTGTTTTGCGCCAAACAACCTCAATAACCTTACGGCAACAGTAGAATAACTTTTCTTCTTTTTTTAAAGGAAGCAAAAAAGACGATCTCTGGAAATTATTTTAAAATAAAAAATATCCTGGCCTGCGCCTCCCCCCACCCCACCCCCATTGCACTTTAGATGAACCTGTGATATTGTAGCAATGGCCCTTGAAGTGCAGTGGGGAGGTGATTTAGGAGAATATTAAAGGCAATGTGGAGATTCAAGGCGCCTCTCTCAGGGAGATCTGGAGAAATACGCAGCACAGATGGGCTGAGCAGATTAAACATTTCCGTCACATTGTTTCCAAATTGTGTTGTGGTGCCTGAGGCTGGTACTGCGGTCAGAGCAAAACAGAGCGGTGCGGGGCTGCGAGCTGCACAGTTTATGGAATACATATTAATACGCCGGTCTCACATGGTATCACAATTCTATCAGCTCGGCAATGGTGCTGTCTCTATTGTTTCTGAATTCTGCACTTGGCACCTTGCTTCCTCCTGTCTGCAAAGTGTTTACCTTCCCTTTATCCTTCCTGTCTCTTTTAGGCAAAGTTCAAGTTGTGTGTTTCTTTCTCACTTCTCTCTTCCACACAGCCCTGTACCCCCTGCCCCCTTCACTTGCGGTTTTCCTGTCATGCACACTCTGTTTGTACACACTCCCATGACCACGACTGTCCACTGTGTCCGCTTTGTGCACAAGTCCTGCATCCTTGCCTGGCTCTGACTTTGCAGTATCCACTCACACCCAGTTCAGGACATCAGTTCAGACTTGAAGCTGAATAGTCCCCTGGACTCAGGGCTCTCAGACCCTCCGTCCAGCTGGCACATTCCACTTCTCAGAACTCTCAGCTTTTAGCCACAGTGAGCTTTGTGGAGTTGCCATGTGCTCCCTTCCCAGCTGCCGTCGCTGGCCATCCACCTTTCCATGTCCCCTTTCTTATACTCAAAGCCCCCATCCCCAGCCCAGGATCCAGGCTCACCAATGTCCAGGTTAGCAGGTTCCCTGAAATATGGCAATAAATAAAACTAGTTCAATTGAGGCAAATTTAATGATTCATTTTTATTATGATTTATAGACCAAAACTTTGAATAATAGAAAAAAGAGAAAACAATTGCCAAGAACTTAAAACACAGTGTGAAACAAACAGCCTGGAGAGGCCGCCAGGCTACCCAAGGTTTCAGCCAAGCGTTGGGCTCAGATCCTTTCACAGGTTCCAACAGCACTAATCCACTGTCGACCCAACTGACCACTTCCTTTCTCCTTCAGCAAAAGCTCTTCATAAAACCATTTGTCCTGAAATACGGGCACCTGTTTGCCTGTGGTGAACAATTGTTTTTCTCAGCAATTGGAAGGGTGCTGAGTTAGAGGCCTCAATTTATTTAACAATTTTTGATAGCCTCAGAAAGCATTAAATTTCCAAAGCTGAATTTCAGTAGAGAGATTGCAGTCCAACCCGGAGTAAAAATACGATATTTTTGGCTGACCTTGGAATATTACTATCTACTCTGCTTAGGAATTCAAATTTCCCATCTTTACTAATGATAATGTATGATGCACAAGCACTAATAAGAGAAATAAGCAATCATAAACCAATAATTCTGTGATTGATTGGTCTTTCTTAGACATATATCAAGCATTTATTGATCTTTCATGTTAGGGGTTGATTGATTGTTCTCTTGAAGAGGAATTCTCTTGTTTACAAGCACTGATATAGTGAACTTGGATGGTTAAAAGAACAAAAGTATGAGACATTTTCTGGGAATCTTGTTCCACAGAGGTTTATTGAAGCTCAATTCAATGTAAAAAGAGAATGTTTCCATTAGGAACATTCTCAGGGGAACAGAGGGTGTCAAGCAGCTTGCTCCAAAAGCCATCATGTGGATTTGAATGGAAGCTATGAGAAGACACCACAACTTTTAAGTCACTTAAAGAGATGGGGCCTTAGAAAGGATAAGCAAGCTTGGTCAGCCTTTGAAGCAGGAATAGACTTGGCAACTGGAAGGCTGGAGCCTTGGAAACCCAGCATGGCAAGATTCTTGATTTTCTTTCCTTCTGTGTTTTAAAAGAGGAAGGTAGCAGGAAGATGACCACACTGGGCCCAAGTGCCGAGCCAGGCCGAAAAGATGCTGATTGATAAAACAGTAGAGGGTGTATAACCCTTTGAGAATGTGATGAAAGGTCTGGGACCTCACCCAAGGGACAAGACACATGTACACATGCACACAAATTTTACACCAGTTTCAAGGAATTCAAAGATCCCTTCACGTCCATCCAGACATGCCAGGGGTTCACAGACTCCAGTATAAGAATCTGTGCCCTGGAGGATGGTGATTTCCTTTTGCTGGAACAGCCTAGGATTCACTGAGCCTAGAAATTGAATTCTCATCCCAAGACAGGATGGTCATTCCAGGTCATATCTGTGCTACTCCAGGGAAGCCATGGAAGAGCGTATACAAATAGGAACCAGCAGGGAGGAGAGAAATTAAAATGTAGCAATCATGGAGTAGGGGTATTTAATCTCTTTTAAGGCTTATGATAGGCGCCTGCTGGTTTTCCCCCTGACATCCCCTGACACCTACTGACAGGGTATTTGCAGCACCACACAGGGACTCAGGGCCCTGCGACAGGAGGAGCACTGAGGAGGCCGTGTTCGTCTTGAAACCATAAACAGCAATAGGAAACCACTGGAGGCAGAGTCAAGCTGTGCAGTGTGCCCGTGGTTGGTGGCCATACTGCTTTTTGTTTATAGAATTTGCTGTTCTTTTCATGGCAGGTTTGGTAGGGCTTTTTTTTCCTTGTTGATGGAGATTAGCAGCATAAATCCTTTTATTGTGGTGTGCAAGCCTCCATAAACACTTTTGATTGTTGCTGATGGTGAAGGCTGTGCCTATTTCAGGTTCCCCCAATAATTTGCTCATCCAGGCCAAGAGCCTCTCCAACCAGATTAACAGAGTCCAAATAACTGACTTTGTTTTTAAGACTCCTTCATTTGAGAGGCTCAAGGAGATGGGGCAGGGTTGATGTTGAGGCAAACAGATGTTTAATCATGCCTAGAAATATTTATGATGAGAACAAACCACATTGAGTGGCTCCTTAAAAGATTTTGTGGCAAGAAGCAAGCACTGATGTAAAAGGTTTGTTTTTTAAATAGCTTTTCATATTCTTATCCAAAGCATCTTCAATTAACCATTTTGTATAATTAATGTCTTAGCTCTACCACACACAGTGTATAGAGAGTTACGGAGCGGGGAGCCTATATAATTCTGATTCCCTAACATTGTCACTGGTAGGTATGCATCCCACCCCCTCCCCCACCCTTGATTGAAGGTAGAGATATTTCTGCATTGAAGATTTCAGGTCTCCCGGGACCAACTCAGGCATTTTTCCAGTCAATCCTTCCAAACATCTGGGCAAAAAGAAGTCAAACTTTATTGAAAATGTTGATCCCAAGAATTCAGTTATCTCTGCCATCCCAAAACTAAAATCCAAGAATCAGCAACTTAATAAAAATGCAGTAAATTAGCACCTCTAGACAAGAGCAGAGTTCATTCAGAGCTGGGGTCTGCCTGACTGAGCCAGTACTCTCTCCATTTTAATAGTTTAATAAAAATTAGCATAATTAACGAACATCTGTATGATCCGGAGCGGTGCAATTTGGCACTCGGAAACGAGGGCTTAAACATGATTGCTGTGAGTTTAATGTTGTTTTAATTCTTTTTGGCACTGTGCAGTGAAATAAACGTTTGGTGGTGATAGTTCTCGGCCGGATCTCATTTGCATTTTTCTCCCTTTGATTATGAGCAATTGTGGACTCCCCAGCAATTCATCAAAGTAGAAATTATTTTAAAATACCTCGTGGTGTTCAGACTGGGCTGGAGCAATGCATGGGAGTCGGGGGCGGTGATAGGGGAAGAGAAGGCTAGAAATTTTCCATTCATGCTTTAAACATCTCAGCCCTGCAGCCTTTTTTGGGTATCCAGCCAAGGGATGAAATCTGGAAAAGACAGTCAGATCCCAAGACCTGTAGGTGCTTTGATTAAACTCCTAGGCTCCCACAGCAAGATGCATGTGGTCTCCGAGACTGTGCCATCTTCCTTACACTTCTGCCTGCTTTTTTGTTTTGAAGGGCAGAGAGTTGATTCCACTCACCCCAGTTCTCACCGCTGTGGTGAGACTACTACATCTGTGGTCGGCAGGGTCAGTGCTCCCCTGGAGCAAGGGCGCGCTGACGGGGAGCCCAGCCTTTGCAGGCGTCCTGCTGGGCCTCATCTGCCTCCTGTTTGAGCCCTGTTCGAGTTGGCAGGCAGCACCTTCCCAGGCTCAGGCTCTACTCCGGGCATTACAGCTAAAGGAGGATGCTACCAAGCGTGAGTCAGACCCAGAAGTCTTTAATGGTCCCTGGGGAGAGAATGCCCGCCCTGAGCCCCTGGGTGATGAAGGTGGCAGCACCCGGCAGGTAGAAGACCACACCTCACACCTGTGTAAGCAAGCTGACTGGTCAAATGACTGTCAGACAACATGGTGCCACTATCTCCAGTGAGATAGCAGAAAAGCTAAAGCTAGAATTTCTAGGACAGCGCATGCGTTCGCCTCCACACAGCAGGACCCTGGTCAACATGGCCATTGCAGCAACATGCTAATGTGAGGCAACACTGTAAGAAAACTTAAGGCAGAAACTGCTGTAACTTCAGTGCTGGGAAATAGCAACATAACTTGTATCAAGAGGAGCTTAAAAATGTCCTAACACAGGAGTCCCCTGGTAGTCCAGTGGTTAGTACTCCAACTTTCACTGCTGTGTCCTGGGTTCAATCCCTGGTTGGTGACTAAGATCCTACAAGCCTTATGGTGTGGCCAAAAAATAATCATCATAAAAATAGAACGTCCTGACAGGCATAGGCTGAGGAATTCTGGGTAATTTCCCACACAGCAATGCGGGCTGTAGGGGGAAGCTGGCCTGCCTCCTGGGGGAGGGGCAATGAGAAGCACTGGGGACAGTGATGGAGGGAGGCAGACACATTCATTTATTTAGGACTGATTTTTACATGCTAATTCTCTGTTCCTTTTAGGATCAGCTCAGTAGTCTCACTTCTTAAAACATCTTCATGGTATTTAGGGAGCCATTTGGGAAACTGTCTCTAAAGGCAGTTGCTCTCTTCCTGCCACAGTCACCAGGGAGTATCTTGGAGTTGGTTGTAACTAAATCTGCTCAACTGAGAGTGTAAATTCCCACTGCTCCACCACCCCCCACCCCGCCTTCATTTCTTCATAATCTCATTTTTTGGGGGCGGGGGGGGGGGGCTGGGAGGCAGGTAGGATCTTAGTTCTCCAATCAGGGATCAAACCTGTGCCCTCTGCTTTGGGAGCAAGGAAATCTTAACCACCAGGGAAGTCCCTTCATAACCTCATTTAACCGGTTTTTGGAGGCCCCATTCTGTGCCAGGCACCATGCTGAGTATGGGAATACAAGAGCAAACAAACCATCAAGGTCTGTGCTCCCGCAGAACTTTCCACCTGGTGACTGGCACTGAGACAAAGGCCAGCAGATCCAGGGCAGCATGCTGAATCCTTTTCCAGAGAAGCAGAGCACAGTGCTGGGCCCCCACTCAGTCAGAGTGGTAGCAAGGGGTTTCTGGAGAGGCCAGAGAGAGTTAGGAGTTGGAATCTGAAGGCTGCTTAGGAGTGAGCCCCCTGGAAGGGAGGGGGGAAGTGGAGGCTAAACAGGCAAAGGAAAGACTCCACCGTGAGAGCCTGAGGCCCAAGGGAGAAGCAGAGACAAATTCTGTTTTACTAAGAGTTCACTAGATTTAGGGGATAAATGACAATGAGTGGGACTAGTTCATGCAAGGTCTTGTCCATCTTTTTAAGAAGTTGACAATAGGCAGTAGGAACCCAAAGGTTTTAGGCAAAGCAGTGATATTATCAATGTGCCTTTTAGAAAGATTCTGGTTACAGAATGAAGAGTAGATTGGAGAATAAGAATGAAGATACAAAAAAAAAAAAAGAATGGAGATACAGAAACCAATTTGGACATTGCTTCTGTAGTCTTCAGGAGAGGGGACAGAGACATGACTCTAAGCCGTTGCCAATGGGAATAGAGAGAAGTGGATGGAGTCCAGTAATATTTTGGAAAGAGAATTGACAGAACTTGAGGACTGATTGGTAGAGGGTGAAATTGGAAATGACTCTTGGGTTTCTGGCTTGAGTAATTGAGTGCATAGCAGTACCACTCACTGAGACAGAGAACACAGGTGGTAAAGATACTTTGGAAATGGAAACAGAGAAAGAGGCAACATGATGGTTAAATTTAGGACAGAGTGAGTTTGAGAAGCTTGAGGAATATGCACTTGGGTTTTGGGATCCAACCCTTAGATCTGGGCTGGAGCTATTGTTGTGTCATTTACACAGGAGGTGTGTAAGACTGCTCAAGGAAAGCACATCAAATTGGAAGAAGGCCAGGACAAAACCCTGGAAAATCACATGAAAAGGAGGGATAAAGGAAGATGAGAATGAAAAGAAGCATAAAGGAAGATGAGAATGAAAAGAAGCAATCAGAGAGAGAGGAGGGAAACCAGGAGAGTACAATTATAGAAATTAAGAGAAGAAAATACCTCAAGAAACATCCATAGTGCCAGGACTGCTAGAGATCAAGTTAAGGATTGAAAAATACCCACAGAATTTGAGCAATAAGGAGGCTATAGGAAGTGTTAAGTGGAGCGATGAAGGCAGAAGCATTTACATTACAGTGGCTCAAAGGGTGAATAGAAAGCAAGAAGTTGGGGCAGTAAATGAAATAAATTCTTCCAATAAATTTGACTGTGAATTGGCAGTTTACATTGATAGGCTACTCTAACTAGGAAGTAGACATGTGGTGGTGTTTTAGTCGCTAAGTTGTATCCAACTCTTTTACAACCCGGTGGACTACAGCCCACCAAGCTCCTCTGTCCATGGCATTTCCCAGGCAAGAATATTCGAGTAGATTGCCATTTCCTTCTCCAAGGCATCTTCCCGACCCAAACTCACATCTCTTGCATTGGCAGGCGGATACTTTACCACTGAGCCACCAGGGAAGTCAGACTGTGGTAGGAACTATTTAATAATTGTTTTCAAAGACAAAAGAAATCTGATTACACTTCAGTGCTGATGGAAGGGGCCATTTACATTAGAGGCAGACATCAGACTTCTCAGAACCTGGTCTCTAAGAAACAAAGCAGAGAGTTACAAGTGCATAACCAGGGGTGGGACGCTTCCTCCACTTTAATTGAAAAGAAGAGTGATTGTCAATACAGGTAAGTTCCTGTTTTGGTGGCTGAAGTTTCACGGATCTGATAGCTTCTCTTTTCTCTTTGAAGGTAGAAAAGAGGTCAGCTGCTGAGAGGGGAGAAGCAGAGTTGGAAGAGGGGAGATCCACTAAAAGAAAAAGATAATCAGTTGACCCAGAATTTTATTGTGTCAAAAACTCGTTTTTCTTTCTTTTTACCCTAGATCTCAGCAGTCAGCTGTGCAAAAGATAGATCCAGTTGAAGTGGAATACCTGTACTTCCCATGTATTCCTAAATATCTTACTTCAAAAGAAGGAAAGCATGTCCTAGTGCTTACCGGAGTAGTTCTGGAATGCCCCTCATCCGCTGTGCTTTTGAGAAGCTCTTCTGTACTCCAGGGGCTCTGTTCTCAACCCTGCACTGCCCTTCTTTTAAACCTTCTCAATCCCCTTCTTGTTTGCCCTCTTCCCTGCTATCATGTCCTGCCTGTTATTATTGATGTGGTTGACAACCTCCCACCTATTCCAGGGGAGGCATCTAATGTTTAGAGCATCTACTATATATCAGACACTGAATTACTTTCACTTCAGCGGCATCACTTATGTCTCCCACCACAGAGGGGAGGGGTGATGTTATCCCAACTCTTACAGAAGAGGAAGTTAAAGTCAGGAGACCCTCCGGTCACATGGCTACTAAATGACCAAGTAGGGACGAGATCCCAGTCTGTCTGACTCCAAAGCCCATTACTCTATGCTGTGAACTCCCAGGGAGCAGGCAGTGTTCTGACTCTCATCCATCTCATGGGAACTCAAACAGCACTTTGCACATGGAAGAAGCTTGGGAAATATTATTGATTTGAACTATGACCCGATTCCCTGCATACTTCAGTGCTCTGGCATTTTTGGGTGTGCCTGGCTTTCCCCAAAGAAGCCGTTCCACTCTGCTTGGTAAAAGACATGCTCTTTAGGTTCAGCCATGGCACCAAATGTGCTAAATGTACAATGTAGATAGAAAGATGGCGAAAGGAAAGTAGAGTTTGCTTCTTCTAGATACCTTTTTAAATAATTTTTATTGATTTACTTTAGTTTTGGCTGTGCTGGGTCTTTGCTGCTGTGAAGGTTTTTCTCTAGTTGCGGGGAGCAGGGGCTACTCTGAGTTGCATGTGCAGTGAGACAGGCTCTAGGGTACATGGGCTTCAGTAATTGTGGCATGTGGACTCAGTAGTTGGGGCTCCCAGGCTCCAGAGCACAGGCCCAAAAACTGTGGCACTCGGGCTTACCTGCTCCGAAGCATGTGGGATCTTCCCAGATCAGGGATCAAACCTGTGTCTCCTGCTTTGGCAGGCAGATTCTTTACCACTGAGCCACCAGGCAAGCCCTAGATAACTTTTAGTAATCCCATCAAGAGTGTTAATGAGTTGTACTGATAGTGTCAACAAAGAAACTACTCAACAGACTCTCCATGTGATCATTAACAGATTACATAAGATTAACAGAAGCATAACTACATTCCAACCGAAACCGTCCTCTTTTCATTTTTCAGGAATATAGTATGTATGGCTGGTGGGTCGGAGAACTGAACAGCCTAATTGGGATTGTTCCAAAGGAGTATCTCACCACTGCCTTTGAAGTGGAAGAAAGATGAAGCCCAGGTATCAGAACCATGCCAATAGATTTGTTGGCCATGCCTTCATTTCTCTGTGAAGGATGAGAGTTGCTGATGAAGTAACTTTTCTTCATTTCCAAAAGTGATGACGGTAATTTACCATTGAAAGAAGCTAAGTCTGTAATTGTTTTTCCTAAACTGGGGGACTATGTCAGTCAGGATTAGAGTCAATTACGTGTGACAGAAAACTCAAAATAACAGTGATTTAATTAACACAGAAATTTATTTTTCTCTTCCATAAGAATCTGGAGGTAAGTAATCCAAGGTGTTCAGGTCCCAGGTACCTTCTCTTTTTGCCACACTGCATGTGGTCAACATTGCCATGGTTACCTCATGGCCCAAGATGGATGCTCCAGTTCACAACTATCATGTCAGTATCCTACTCAACAGGAAAGATAGAAAGAAAGAAGACATGCACATCTCTCCTAAGGACACTTCACAGATGTTGCACACACCACTTCTGCTTATATCCCATTGGTCAGAACTCAGATATACAGACATACCAAGCTACAAAGAAAGTTTCTTCTAGGTAGAACCTGTATCCAGCTTAAAAGTGGAGTGGTAGGGAGGCATTAATAAATTTAAAGGAGAGAATAAATATTGGAGAGCAATTAGGAATGTTTGCCACAAGGATGGATCTGGGTTTCTTTATCCACAGCTCTCAAATCCAGGGCAACATTTCCCCCAAATGCCCATGTATTGCAATATGATTGACAAAGATTAGGAATCCAGTATAAGGATTCCTGTGGAACATAATCAAATTAACTTTTAGGTAATAAAGAATACGGGCTTCCCTGATGGCTCTGCAGTAGAGAATCCACCTGCCAATGCAGGAGACACAGGTTCAATCCCTCAGTCGGAAGGATCCCGTGGAGAAGGAAATCGCAACCCACTCCAGTACTCTTGCCTGGGAAATCGCGTGGACAGAGGAGCTATAGAACATGGGGTTGCAAAGAGGCAGACATGACTTAGCAACTAAACAAAAAGACTGTGGGTTGCATTTTATGAGCAAGAACCACATTATACCACATTAAGCAGCAGAGTGTCTGTCTGCTTTGGGTGGGATAACAACATGATTAGAATTAGGATGGTGGTGGAGGACACCAAGGCTAGCATGATGTCACTAGCTCCATCTTCTAATCTGAAACAGGAGCTGCCTCTATTGATGGGGGTGAGGGATGACACATGTGACAGTGACACAGACGGGCCTTGGGATCTCTCAGACCAGGGCCCACTCTAGTGGGCCTAACTGTCCTAACTGTTCGTTTAGGACATTACATAAGGAGAGGTCTTACTCTCTAATGCCCTTGTACAATCATGAGGCACCAGCTCAGGGCTCTCACTCGAAGTCTGACTTGATGACTTTCCCAGTGAGGACTCCATTTCTAGGCCCTGAATGCAGAAGAGTTGGAATTTCTCTTCAAATCTAAATAAATTCTCCCTACTTCACTCTGTCATTTATTTAATGACAGACTTGTTTCTCCTCATTCTCTTTGACCCAACAATTCCACCTCTAGGGGTTTATCCTACAGGTACACTTGCACACAGGCAAAATAATATACACACAAGGTTACCTGTAATAGCAAACCACTGGAAATGACTTAAAGGTTCAGTAGAGACCTCCCGAAGGAACTGTAGTAATTCACAGAATTGAATACTATGCAACAGTAAGGGAAAAAAAAGAAAGCACTCCACACCTATGGAATACATTCTGAGATATGTAGGTAAGTAAAAAAAAAAAAAAAAAGTAGTAGTAAAGTGTAGGTCTAATTTGCTCCATCTGTGTAAAAAAGGGAGTCTCATTGCTTCTATATGTATGAGATTATATGAGATATCACTGGAAGGAGAAAGATGATGATAACACTGTTTGCCTCCAACAACAGAGAAACTACATGACTGTGAGACAGGGTAGGAGGGAGACACTTTTTACTCTACACCCTTTTATATCTTCTACATTTCGAATCATAAAAGCAGATTTATGTGTGTTTCCCCCTTTAGGACACACATCCTTCTCTCTACCCTGCCTTTATGAAGAAACGAAGAGCCCACTCCCTACCCCTGCCAGCCCACCACCACCACCAACTCTTCTCTTTAGAGAAAAGACCCAAGTCCCTGACACCCCTGCACAGTACATGTAACCCACCGTAAGACAAGTGAGCAGAGGCCTCTTCAGCCGACCTGTTACTAAACCTACCACCGCACAGCTGACCGCATGCTAAACATGTCCACACACCCACCTCTGCCTTTTCCGCAGGCTTGTCTCAGAGAAGGTGAGAGAGAAGGAATCCTTTGGAGGAAGAAATTGCTGGTTGCTTTGGCTGGTTTCAAAAGCACAAATAAACTTCTGATTTGGTTCTTTGCCCTGTGATGGAGTTGTGTTTCTTTTTGTAAACTGGTATCAAAATGCTGGCTCTGGGCATTCTTATCGTCTCCAAACAACATGGGAAGGGACAGCCCGAGAGAAAACGAAAGCCCACCTACTTGGTTATTTTTATCTTTTGTGCTCACTCTGTCTGAAATGAGACAGGGCCAGAAGCAAGTCCTTGGAGTCAGCACATTGGAGAGTTCCTTTTGGGGCCTCAGTTACCAGCCCCGCTGTGTCCTGCAGGCTGAGGAAGTGCTGTGGGGAAGGCTTGTGTCTACACAGCGCTGTTTCCTTTCCCTGTTTCCTGGGCCTAGCACTCGGGCTGTCTGTGCCTTGAAGAGGCAGCAAAACACAATGGTTAAGAACATAACTTTGAGGGTTTCCCTGGTGGTCTAGTGGATGGGCATCCACTCTGCAGTGCTGGGGACACCGGTTCGATCCCTGGTCCCAGAAGATTCCACTTGCCTCAGAGCAACTCAGCCTATATGCCACAACTACTGTGCCTGCGCTCTAGAGCTTTCGGGCTGCAACTGCTAAAGCCAGGGCACAGCAAAGAAGGCCCAGGACAACCAATAAGTAAATAATAATTTTTAAAATTTTTGTTTAGAAGAAAAGAACATAACTTTGATGGAATGCCCTAGCAGTCCAGTGGACAGGACTTGGCACTTTCACTGCCGGCCCAGGTTCAATCCCTGGCTTCCCGATCTTGGGAACTAGGATCCCTCAAGCCATGTGGGGTGGCCAAAAAAAAAAAAAAGAAACTCTGGGATCAGTCAGCCTGGAAACAAATTCCTCACCTTAGAAGGGGTATACTCCATCTCACCGGGTCATTAAGAGATTAAAGGAGTTAATAAGTGTAACATACCTGGAACACCATCTGGCACATAGTAACTGCTCAATAAAGTTTAGTTATTATTAATGCCTGACCCTCTACACAAGAAATATTGAGAGATGGGCAACTGAGCAGCTAAGGAAATTTCACCTTCAAAGCTGCTCCTATTCAGAGCTGTCCTGGATTGGCAGTGTCCTTCCTCACCCCCATCTCATAGCCCTGCAATAAGGTACCACTTCATGTCACCAAAGAGAGAAACGGGGAACAAACAGGGATGTTGTTAGTGGATTCCAGGTTTCTGAAAAGGTCCTATGCCAGCTATTCATTTCCAGATTTTTCTGACCCAGGAGTAAAACAAAAGGAAGCTTTGTGTATGTGTGATGGATAAAGATATAAGAAAAGAGGACAATTTAGGTCTGGGAGAGGAAAAAATAGAGACAGAGATAAAAGGCACTAGAGAACTGTCCATGACATCCCCTCAACTTTACACAGGGTGCCAAAGGAGAAGCAACCGCTAGGTGGCAGCAGATGCGCAGATGAATCAAAGGGAACCAATTGCCTTCCGTTTTAGGAACATTTGCACCAATCCCAACCTACAGGTAAAGACAATGGGCATTGTTCTAAAGTGGTTAACAGAAGGAGCAAACAGAAACCCCTCTGTGCCCAATTGCTTCCTCTGTAGAGAATCCTCAGAGTCCCAAGTCTGCAAGGCTGGGTGGCTAAACGAAGAGAATACCATTGTACCAGCACTGTTCCATGATGAAAGACAGAAAAGGAGAAACCAGAAGAGGAACAGGAGGTACCCGGGGCAGCGTCAGAAGAGGTATGAAAGAGGAGCAGGGTCAGTGCTTCACTCTGCATAGCTGGACTCTCAGTGGCATGACCTTTAAAACAAAGGCCCCCCCCCCAAAAAAAAACAAAGCCCCCTTGCTGCAATAGTCCTTTCTGTACCTGCAGACCTGAGGAAATCATCTGCCAAACTACAAGGGTCTTTTGGCACCTCCATCTACTGCCCCACACTCACATCCTAGCTGTAAAAGAGGAAAAAGAAAGTAGACTGGTCCTAAAAGATAGAAACAAATGGACTAATTGGGAATCTGGTCCATAGCCAGCTGGCTGTTTCTGACCTTGTTACATGCTAGAAAAGCAGCAAGTTCAAGACCATCTTCAAACAAAGGGCATTCTCTGTCATGGAGAAAGCAGTGGATTCCTACAGTCTGCCTGAAGCTAAACCTCATTTAGCAGATCTGCTCAATTCCACAGCCACCATTTAGCCAACAGTCTCAGAAAGCAACTGGTTAATCAGATTACTGCTTCTCTGTTTGACTCCACTAACCAAATCCCCACCTTACTGCCTGTGACTAACTGGATAACTGGGGCATTAGAACACTTAACTAACCACATTATATGTAGGATGGCTTCTGAACGGCCACTAACTGCCCTAGCACGTGAAACTCAAGAGGGGAGAGGTACAAGGTGGGACACCTTTTTCCTTCCTTGATTTTATGTTAAGAAGAGAAAATAAGAAAGCTAAAATCCTGTATTTAAGAAGCAAACATACAGATATCCTTTACAGATAAATATCTGTATATCCAGATAAATATCTATATAAATATCTTTATAGATAAATAATAATTAACACAGAATTTACCAACATCCACCGGATAATCTGACCTGAGATTGGTACAGTTCAGCCTGCATCATCCAACTTGATATCTGAGAATACTAAATGATCTGAAAGCAATCTTTCAGCTACATTTCATTAAAAATACATTTTTCCAGTGTGTTTCCTCTGTCATCCATATAGCAAAACAGCATAGACATTGTTTTACAATTACCTCAATATTAAATTTTCCGACACGATGGTCTGTCTCTTAGAAATCTGTATTTAATTCAAAACCAACTATATCTTTTCCCTCTGGTGAATAAAAATGGAAAAGACAGGAGAACTCCTATTGAGTCTCATTCCCTAAACCCAGACATTTTGATTCCATTTAAAGTGGGACCAAATCAATGTCATCCCTCCTGTTAGGAACAGATACCTTGATAGCTCAGCTGGTAAAGAATCCGCCTGCAATGCAGGAGACCCTGGTTTGATTCCTGGGTGGGGAAGATCCCCTGGAGAAGGGATAGGTTACCCACTCCAGTATTCTTTGGCTTCCCTGATGGCTCAGCTGGTGAAGAATCGCCTGCAATGCGGGCGACCTGGGTTCGATCCCTGAGTTGGGAAGATCCCATAGAGAAGGGAACAGCTACCCACTTCAGTATTCTGGCCTGAAGAATTCCATGGACTGTGAGCCACTTTGACTTGATGTAAGGAATAAACACATATGTAAGGAGTAGCCTAGATTTCAAGTGTTATCCTTAACTTTTTTTAAAGCACTTTCACTTGCTCAGTTGCACCACCTTAAATGTAATTAGTTATTCTTTTCAAATGGCAAAACTGAAAATGTGAAAGACGAACAAAAATCACACAAAATCTGCTGTTAAAGAGGAAATGACATAAGGGACTTTTGAAAATCGCGGTCTGCTGCACTGCTTATTCAATCACTCCAGTTCTGTTGCTGTGGCAAGACACCCCGGTGACACATTCCCAAAATCCACATTCCACACCAGTCACATTATAATAATGTGCTGGTGTCACAAAGCCTCTGTGTTGGGGGAGGGAGTGGGACAGTCCTGCTTTTATAAAGCAGTCTGAGAATGAGGGAGTTGAAGAAAAGGAAGACAAGAAAGAAAGAAAATAAACTAATGTATGTTCATATGTTCTTTCTTTTTCTCCTTCTCATCTTGAGAACAAAACTCCTGGATACCAGGGACAGAGGCGCTTTAATCTCTGGCCGAAAGGAAGCTCTCCCTGCGGTCTCCCCACAAGAAGCGACTCGGGGAGGATAAATCTTGAGTGGCACTGACTTGCTAATTCCCAGAGCACCAGCAGACTCTGTAGAGCTGACTTTAGAAAAAGCAGCCGTCTACATAGAGGATTATCCCTGTTACACAGCCCAGTGACTCAAACTAATTTTCTCATTTGTGGATTACCCTAGTCCCTTGCTTCCCCTCTCTTCTGCCCAGCTATTTCATTTCCCATTAGAATTTACGGAGATTGGGTAGGAAGTTTGAAACTTAAAACTAAAGAGATTTTTCTTCTTCAAGGGATTTGAATTAATTCTCCCTGTTTTCCTATCAAAAACTAACTGCTCAGAAAACATGGTTTTGTTTTTGGATTTTTTTTTTTTAAGTTAATATGAACTGACTACCCTCTTGCGACTCTTGGGATTCAATTAATGATATGTTTTAAGATGCAGCCCTGGGAGGGGGGATCGGGATGGGGAATACGTGTAAATCTATGGCTGATTCATATCAATGTATGACAAAACCCACTGAAATGTTGTGAAGTAATTAGCCTCCAACTAATAAAAAAATAAAATTAAAAAAAAAAAAAAGATGCAGCCCATTTTGTACCAAAATCCTTTCTAAATATAACACCCCTACCCCTAAAAAACTACAGTATTTGAGGAAACTAAAGTACAATTAATAGACTATATAATTTATTTTTTAAATAGTGACATTTTTTTGAAAATGAAAGGAGGCATTACTAATAAGGATGCCAGAATCGTAGGTATAAACAGGGATGAGTGGTCACCCTAAAAATATGCCAAAATAGGTTATCTAGTCACCAGGGGAGTGGGCAGCAGATAGAGAGATGAACTGGTTCTCCTGGTACAGTGTTTGGCAACATCCCTTCTCCCCTGCAGGCCTGGCCCCTAGGCAAACGCTGCCAACTAGGCACTCATTTCCTGATGCCCAGGCTGTTCTGAGAGGCCTGGTGTCTCTGGCATCAAGCTGCTCATGGCAGTGGCCAGCCGTCGGCAGCTGTGTGTGTTCACTCCCTCAGGGGGCCCATCACCGCCTGCCACCCCACCAGCTGGCAGAGTGCCACTGAGGGAAGCATTTTGTGGCACCAGGCAATAGTATGCCACTTCCTTGCCTCCCATGATGAGAGTGAGTTCCAAGAGGTTTCTAGTGCAGGTCCTCAAAGAAGGCATCTGGTTCCACTGCATATCCTTTTAGCCTGATGGTGAGCAGCTGGGCACCTTTTATCCCCCACATGCGATCATGGAACAGAAAACAGGCTACAAACACCTCCCTTTGAACCACAGTCAGGCACGGGCATTGCTCTGCCCTGAATCAGCAAGATGGCACATGCACACCACCTACATTTCCTGGATGCCTCCCATGGTGGGCACCCTGCTCAGCCTATCATTAATATGTTCCACCTCCAAGAAAGCACCTGGCATCAGGAGATTTGGGATCATTTCTTCAACATCTCCAAAGCAGTGCAGTGGAGGTGTGGGAAGGGGAGGGGACTGAGAGCTTATTGCTTCATTCAATACAGGGCTTCTCAACGTGGCACTCCTGACATTGGGACCAGATAATTTTATGTTTGGGGGGCTGTCAAATGTTCAGCAGCATCTGGCCTCTACCCACTAGACGCCAGTACTGATCCCCCCAGCAGCTCCCCCCACTTCTGATAGAAGTGTCTCGAGACATTGTCAGATGTGCCCTGGGAACAAAACGACCCCTGGTGGAGAACCACTGTCTCAGGCCATATGGATTTGCTTAGGTCCAAGAGAAACTGCCTTGTCTTCTAGAAGTCTGCACTTTAGCCACTACATTAGTGACAGGGAGAGGCTTAGGAAGTTGGAAAGACAGAGTATAACTGTCATGAACTCTTCAGGGTTTAAGAACCAGCAAGCCAGCCCCCATGTTCAACAGGAACATGGAGATCTGCTCACCTGCACTGCCGCGGAGCCGCACCAAAAGAGTAATGTTTTCAAATGAATAAATTGGTGCTTTCTGATTCAGAAAGCTGCACCACAGTGAGTCCTGTAGTAACTATCCTTTTTCCTGTTTCTGTAGCAGAAACCTAGAAGGGGTGCCCTGAAAGTCTCAAACGGGGCTGAATGTTAACCCTGTGTACTATTTCAGAGCAAGAATCCCGGGTTCCCAGGACCAGCACAGAAATCGCTGCGGTGCAAGGGCCCATGCTGGATCCCTGCGCTTGGTCTGGGGCTGGTGTGGTGCCGACTGCTCGTCCTGGGCAGAGCTGGGGGTCAGGGCAGTCATCTCAAGGCTGTGATTTTCCTGGTCCTTCGTGTTAGTTTGGGGAAAGTCCTCTCTTACAGAATGACTCCCAGGAGCTCTGTCAAGAATAAAAAACAAAACGAAAAAACACAACCAAAACCCATCACGTTCTCAGGAGGCCAAAAGAAGATGAAGGGTCCAGGACCTTTGTCTCTGACTGCAGAGGGCAGACCGAAGGGCCAGCCAGAGCCCTGTCCACACCGCCTCCCATGGGCCCCGAATCTGAGGCACCTGGAAGGGTTATTAGCAGGATTGGAACTCATCCCTCTGCTGGGACTAGATCATAATTACAGTAATTTTCTAACAGAGCTCGGCAGTAGGACTGTTTAATCAGCATCTGACTCCCTTGTGTTCCCAGCCCTCATCACTCAAGGAGAGGAGTGGGATGGCTCTTAAAGAGACAATGCCTGCCTTTGAGCGTTGCTAACAGATGTGCCCTAATTGGTAGAATGTATCTAAGTCTCGTAGCTTTTAGCAGGCAGGTTACATTGCCTCCAACGAACCGCCACAAGCTCTCACTATCCTTGGCCTTCTGCTAGAGGGATTCAGGTCAGGCTGCTGGTGGGCCTGGCTTCCCACGCCAACCAGGCCACCAGGGGAAGGGACACACACAGGGCTAGAGCACCTAAAAGGCTAAAACACTTGAAACACACACACACAAAGGCTCTAACTAGCCGGCCCCTTCAAAAGGCTGTTTGAAAGAAAAAGTCGAGCAGGCTGAAAACAGGAAGGAAGGACTTGACAGCCGCAGGTAAGAAATGTTAATCCACAGATCACAGAAGCATCTCGTGTTCCTGCCCTTCAAGGGGAGAAGCCCTTGAAGACTTTCGGGTGGTCCTTTCATTCTCACAGTCGCTTCACCATCTCTCTACTTAAGATTCACACCTCCCGGGACTTCCCTGCTGGTCTAGTGGCTGAGACTCCTTGTTTGCAATGCAGGGGGCCCAGGTCCAATTCCTGGTGAGGGAACTAGATCCCACAATCTGCAACTAAGACCTGGAGCAGCCAAATAGTAAATAAATGAATAAACACAATTAAAGAAAAAAAGATTCACACCTCCCTCACTGCTGTGTCAGTACCCTTGTTTTCCTCCTCTTCTGGTGAAAGTAGACCAGGTCTCCCCGGAACAGAAAGGAAGTAAACTGACTCTGTTCACTGGGTCAGGTGCAAGGTCTCCTAAAAACGTGGCACGTTTTTATCCTTTCGAACATAAATGGTCCAAGTTTATTTATCTTGAGGTTTGAGGTTCCAGCCTTCCAGCTCCAAATCCAGCCATGACTGAGGTGGAAGTGGTTGTCCTCAATAGGTTACTTCTGCTGCCCTGCTGGTAAGCCCAATGCACACCTGGTCACTGTAGCAGTTGACAACGGTTCCTTAAGAGAGAAGAGCTGGGGCAGGATGAAGATGAAAGCATGTGGTGGGGGCAGGGGATTTCCACAGCAGATTGGAAAAACCCTCAGGAAAGAAGGTACGGCTGTAAACAGAGCAGGAAGAGGGACACTCATCCACAGCTCAAAGAAAGGTTACCTTGAGCCAGATGACAGTCCCCCTACAGAGCCGGGTCCCTGCTGGCAGAAGGCCGCCTGGGGGGGTGGCTGAGGGCCAGTGTCCAGGCATCCCGAGCTTGCACTGCAGTGGCCTTCAGCTTGGTTTCAGCTGTACCTCAGTTGGCTACTCACACGTAAATCTGCAGAAGCCACTCCAGCCCCCAGTGGGATGTCCCTGTGGTCCCTGTGAGGCAGGCCAGGAGCTGGGCTGTTTCCATTCCTCCCTCCAACCTCACATCCTCCCAGCCCACTGCCCTCCCCACTCCTGACCAGGGATTGAACCCTTAATGTAAACAAATTCACAAACATGGAGCTAAACTTACTGTCCAGTCAGACCACTAAAGTCACAATCGCCTCCTAAGCAAAGCTATGGGAGCGGGTACGAGGCACCTGGGACTCGGCGGTGTAGCTCTAAGGCCTTAGTGGTGAGCAAACCTCGGACTGTGGAGGATTTCTGAGAACAACTCTGAAAAGTTATGCGGGGAAATGTATTTTTTTTCCTTGAATAGTGGGGGACTTAGTTATCCCTTTTTTTGGCCATACCACATCTTAGTTGCCGCACACAGGATCTTCCATCTTCATTGCTGCATGTGAGATCTTTAGTTGCAGCATGCAAACTCTTAGTTGCGGTATGTGGATTCTAGTTCCCTGACCAGGGATCGAACCTGGGCCCCTTGCATTGGGAGCATGGAGTCTCAGTCACTGGACCACCAAGGAAGTCCCCAGCTTTTTTTTTCAAGATTTTTTTTTGGGAAAAAAAAAATCTTGTTTTACAGAAGTTGGGAAGTATCTCTTAAATGAATACGTTCTACCCGAAACATGCTTTTTAAAAACCATGATCAAAAAAAATAAATAAATAAATAAAATAAAACCCATGATCAGCTCAGTTTCCTCAGCTAGAAAATGAGGGTGATACTTGCCCTGCCCTCTCCTCACTGGGCACCGTGGTCAAATAAACAATGTGTGTGAAACTCATTTTCACACAAGAAAACCCACCTCCTCCTACACACACACACACACACACACACACACACACACTTCCTCCCACCAAACAAAAGGGAATCTACGACTTTGGGATCACTTATCCTGTGTTACAGGAGATGACTAGACTTGGGCCACATAAGTAACTGTCAGAAGAAAGATGACAAGGGGCTTCCCTGATGGTCCAATGATTAGGATTCTGTGTTTTTACTCTAGGGGGCAAGGGTTCAATCCCTGCTCAGGGAACTAAGATCCCACATGCTGAGCGGCATAGGCAAAAAAAAAAAATTAGTACGGTGACTGTAAGTCAGACACAGAACCTACCTCAAACCCAAATTCTAACAAAAAAAATTTCCATTCTACAAAACAGCTCAGCAGGCCACTGGCCCAGTAGCCTCCCATCTTCCCTACAGAGGCTATCAGCCATGGCAGCATCCATGTACACACCGGGACAGAGCGAGATGGGGGAGAGGCAGACGGCACTGCTGAGCCGGAGAGGAAAATCCATCTCTGCTGTTCTTCTGGTAACTCTAGGCCCGAGTTACTAGAAAAACTCTCCCTCCATTAGGACATCTCCTTCCATGGCCTACACTCAACTCTGCACAAGGCAGTTCCGGGACGGCGCCTGGCCTTAGATTAACTGAGGCCCTGCTGTATGCATTGCTGATAATGGACCATTAAAAAAGCCAGGAGTCAGAAAAGTCGCATCCGTGTCTCTGACCGGCTCCTGCTGTCCCAGCAGCCAACCCTGCTGGCAGAACTAGCTGCTGAGCACCAACTCCACGAAGAAAAGGAGTGAACAGAAGAAGGCGACCCAGCTTGCTGTTTTTTGGCTGAGTAGGGAATTGACACAGACCACCTCCGGCTCCTGTCTGGAAGTTTCGAGATGAGAGAGCTTCAAGCACAGCTGGGTTCACAGCTGCACCATTTGGAGCATTGGACTCATTAATATTCATGAGCCATCCCCACCAATCGGCAGAGCGGATGCCATTAGCTTAGCATCTGTCGGGTTTTTGTGAGGGCTGTGTATAGAGTTTTTTTCCCCTTTTAAATGAACTTCTTTTGACATTTTGGATTTGCCTCTGTAGGTTTTCTCTCCTCGCCTTGCTCTGCTGCATCATATAAAAGAGAGACCCAGGGGAGGCAGGCAGAGAAGAGAGATGAGTCCCAGCCAGGGCTCGGCATCTGCCTGTTGACAAACTTTATTTCTCTTTCAGCACCTGGCACCTCAGACAGGCTGCAAGGATGGAAGCAGCATCAGGTAAATTACACCTAACAAGGTTCATGCCCATCACTGTGAGAAGAGCTGGATCCTGCCTCTTTGGAAGACAATCCTTTCTCCAGTGGTGAACTTGAGCTGCACACACAATGCAGGAGCGCCTCCGCGCACAGTTCTGAACCATTATTTCCACGCTGATAAATTCATGATTTATGAAAGTAACTACTGCCAGCCCTCAATCCCTCCTCCACTGCTACAGCTTGTTAGACACCAATTGCAACAAGAGTCTTAAATACTTGAATTTTATTTCAGGCCAAAGCCCCGCAACTCTGAACTAAATGCCATGACAGTCCCACAGCATAGGCGAGTAGCAGAAGAGCCCACGGACAGGGTGCGGGGGCCGGGGGAGGGAGGGGCGGGCGAGACGGAGAAGAACCACACAGACGCCCGGGCAGATAAGCAGAACGCCAGCGGCACTCCTCTCCTCCAGCTCCAGCTCTCAGAGGAGAGAATTACGGCAGCAGGAGGGCAGGATGCCTCATTGTCTGAAGGAAGGCGTGTTGCTTCTCATCTCCATCCCCAGAGCCCTCTCTCCAGGCAGAAACAAAGCCCCCGCACCCCACTGGACTGAACAGACGGCCTCCTGCAACACAGCAGAGGGACACGAGGTGGCTGAAGCCCTGGGGAAAGGGAGCTGTTACTAAGGGAGAAGAAAAGGATTCAAACAAGAAAGGAGCTCAGCTAACCCTGCAGAGAAGACAGTCCATCTCGGCTTTATAACCAGAGAGGCAGGGACAGTCCAGGGTATCTTTCCCAAAACAAAGCCCCCTGAACCGTTCCCTGTCCTTTGGCTGTGACCAAACCTTTCTTTTCTGTGGACAGCCACGAGCTATTTCACAGGTCTCAGGCCCCATACAGCCAGGCCGAGGTCCCGGGATGTGCAGGAAACCCCAATGACAGGAGTCACAGCACCATCCCATTCAGTGATTATGAGTGGAGGAAAAGAAAGGAGGTGGGAGAAAAAATATTCACACCCCCACACCCCCCACTGTCCATGCAAGGAGGTAGCAAGAGGCCAGCCTGCCAGAAACCAGTGCTCCAGGGGCTTCGGCAAAAACATAGCCAGTTGGAATACAATGACACAACAGAAACACAAGCATTTCTGTTGGAGCAATCTCTGATAAGGTAGCTTAAAATCTGCCACCTACGGTCCCCAAACCAGTCACCTGAGCTCCTGGGCCCATTAACAAACATCTAAAGAAATTCAGCTTCCAGGAGAGTAAATATGGGGTTTGGCTCAGAACCAACAACTCCTGGGTCTTGTGCTTAACTTACAAACATCTGCACAGTGTCTTATCCCTATGGAAGAAGCCTGAAGAGTTATGACCAATCTCCACAGAACCATCTTGAGCAGAGGCCGTGGTAAAACAGGAAGCTGCCCAGCCTCCCCCACCAGCCTGTGCCTAACCCCAGCTGAGCAAGTCTCGCTGCCCGCATCGCCTTCATCCACCTCAGAGCAGAACCCAGAGCTCCAAGCAGAGCTCACTTTTCCAAAACTGTTTCCAACTGACCGGGGTCCAAAGGCACAGCATGGTCCCCTCCCAGGACTCTCCTCACAGGCTGAGAAGCAGAGATCCCCTCATCAGGTCTTGCAAAACCACAGCATGATGGAGAGGAGGTGGGTGGGAGAGTGGGGCTCTCCAAGGGAGGAGCCTCAGAGTCAACCACAGGAGCCCACACCTCAAACTGATCCTTTTCTTCCCCGGGAGGCGGTGAGGGAGAGCTCCTCCTGCCGGGTCTTGGGAGAAAGCAACAACTGGAAAAAAGTGGGAAAGGGAAAAGGAGGGCATGAACAGGTGAACAAAAATCAACAGACAAACACAAGTGAACGGACAACAAGGGAGGCCTATTCATACAAGGAAGTAGTATTTGGCCACAGAAAGGAAATTAAGTGTTGATGTGCCCTGCAACACGGACGCACCAGGAAACGGTGCCAGTGGCAGAGGTCTGTCACAAAGACCACATGTATGACTCCACCTGTGTGAAATGTCCAGAATGGGCAAATCCACACACACACACAGGAAGTAGACACTGGTTACCAAGAGCTGGAGTTTGGGGTTGGGGAGTGTGGGGAGTCACTGCTAATAGGTACAAGGTTTCTTTAGGGGTGATGAAAATGTTCTAAAACTGACTGTGGTGACGGATGGCTGCACGACCTCATGAATAAACAAAAACTACTGAATTGTACATGAAAGGGTGAGTTTTATGTATACGAATATATCTCAATAAAGTTGGTATCTAAGGAAAACGGAGGTTGGGGGAGAGGATAAAGCACAAAACAAACAAGACAGCCTTTTCTTCTTTCTCCCCAGGTTGCAACAGGAGAGCCATCTCCCAGGGATGAGTCAGCACAGACCCAAGGCCCTCATGCATGGGATGACAGGGGCCCTCCTGAAAGGCCACCAATGCCGTGACCTTACTTTCTCTACCGATGGACACCTCACTGGCCCAGGTTACAGTAATCCTAGCCACTGATGTCTCAGAAAAGAACATTCATTTACCTCTTAGGCTGGTCTCCTTTAGCCAGGTGAGAGGAGCCCCGTCTCTCTTCCTGGGCCCAGCCACAGTTCGACATAGCATAGCGAAGAATGGCATCAGAAACAGACATGGGGCTTCGGCCCTGTACACAGGCTTCTATTTCAGGCACTGAGAGCTGGCTTTGCAGGAAGAGATGTAACTGGCTGTCTGACAGGAGGACCACACTCTGCAGGACCCTGGGGCAAACACAGGTAGAACAACACAAAGCATCATGCCTCATAGCAGCCATCCCCAGCCCCATCCTCTGAAGGCCTTCTGGCTTGAGTGAGTGCTGAAGGCACAAGGGTGCAAGAAAAGCATCTGACACAAACATGCCTGTGTGCTCCTGGGGGCCATTCTGCACAGCACACACACCCCTGCCATCCCCTCCAGAAGGCAACTGCCAGCCCGCCAAGTCCACTCACTTTTCAAGAAAGTGCTGCAGACCTTGTCGTCGCTTCTCAATGAACTCATCTGAGTTGCCAAAGAAGGTTGACTTCCCAGGAAGTTCAGGTACAGGCCTGTGGGATCACACAATGTAACACATACCTAAGATAAGTAATATCCCAGTCACTCCAGTCCCTGATCAAGGAAATCCCCTAAAAAGAGACACAAATCAACACAAATAGCATTTGATAAGAGGGCAGGGGCAGAGGGTTAACACTGATGACACGCCTGGTGTCAGGCACTGTGCTAAATGTTTACAGACCTTACTTCATTTATCCTCCTCGAAACCCTGTGAGAAAGATGTCAGCGTACCCATTTTAATGGTAAGGAAATAGAATCAGGGAAGTAAATTTCCCTATGTCACCCGGCTGGTAAGTAAGCAGCAGAGCTGGTATTTGAACCAAGTCTAGGACTTACAAACTCCATGCTGCTAGACTACATTGTTTACAAAACCCACTCCCACGATCAACTACTATTTCAAAAGGAAGAAATGTGGACATGGAGACATGGAGGATGCTGGGTGTGGGTGTGGAAATTAAGGCCACCATCTCCAGTCCCGGAAGATCACATGTTTGGAATTTTCTAAAAGTAATCAAGTTGCAACAACTCATCCACAAACTCTTCGAGCCTCCCTAGCCTCTCCTGTGAAGCATGGCACATGCTTTAAAAACAACAGGCCAAAAAAAAAAAAAAAAACAGGCCAGACTAGAGGATGCAGGATCTGTTCAGAGGAAGTTCCAATTGGCTTATGAGGGCCTGACTCATGACAATAGCCTCATCAATCCCACATGTTAACCAACTGGCTTGGTCATCAACAAAGTCACCACAGCACCCAGCAACCATACTGTGTTGGAATCACTGTCATAAACTGCCTCCAGTTTTAGGGCTTATCTGCAGTCTGTAGGTGAGGAGTGAACAATAGTGCCTGTCCTATGGCTCTCTGTCGTAACTCTGGATAAAGGTCTCTACACAAAAAAGAAGACGGGGGAAAAAAATCACAGTTTTTACATATCAAACTGACAGGAACACCATGTGTCAAATTAGTTCAGGTGCTAAAAAGTTCCTGATAACCAGTGAAGCACATTTACACAGCCAGCAGTACCTCTGTTTAGCCCTACACATATAAAAAAAGAAAATCGTTCTTTAGATTTGTTTGGCTTTGTTAGGTCAAAATATTAGAAATGAGAACTCTGTCATTACTTTTTTTCACTGACTTGAAAACATGATGTAAGAACACATTTCTCAATGACCTTAGTACCTGGCATGCTGCCAAGTTGTTTTCATTGTAAACTCCAGTTGCCAAGGAAGAACCTAAGAAGCCAGTCTCGGACCCAGGAAGGAAATAAGAGAACTCACACTAAACCTGCATTTCTCTGGAGCTGCTTTCTCAGCCACACAAACTCCCTGTAGCGGCGGCGCACACAGGACGTCTTGGCGGTAAAGGCCTTGCTGTTGGTCTACAGGAGAAAGCAAGTGAAAGGGTTTGGTGGAAAAGCCCAAGTTCACACGAACTCCCCATCATCCCTCTCACCAAGGACTCAAGTCACCAGGCCACAGTCCCAATCAAGGGGATCCAAGCAGAGCACAGTGCCACCCAGCAGCCTGAAAACAACTCAGGCAGACCCCAGGCTCTCTTTCCTCTCCTCCTTCCTTTTCTTCTGTCAATACCTCCATAAACAGGTTCTGCCTCAGGACCGGCCCTCAGCCCTGAAAGGTATATGGATCCCAATATCAAAGTCGGATACACTTACATGAAGGAATATCTTATAATCCACATAAGAATTCCAGGAGCCCTCATTCTGCACGCGGGGGTCCTGAACACGCACAGTGATCACCTCCTAGAGGTAAGAAATGCTCCTTCAGCTTCAGCTCAGCCACAAAGTAAGGTGGTTCCAGCACACAGGCGGCCAGAGTATTCCACTCTATGCCAACTTTCACTCGTTTGTTCATTTATTCATTCAATTCAGCAAATATTTATTGACCACCCTCTATGTGGCAGGTACCATGCTAAGGCACTGGGGGCAGAACAAGGACAAGAGACAAAAATCCTTGCACTTATGAAGCTTACATTCTAGTACCTTCCGATGAATAAAGTTAGTGAAAATGGAACCTCATTTCTCAGTCATGCCTTCACTACTGATTTCCCTCTTCTTGCTTGACTTTGAGAACATCAGAACCACTAAGGCATTACTGTCAGAACACCACCACCAAGCAGTATCTGGATCTCCCAAAGCCCCTCAAGCTTTCATCCAGATGTTCCCTGGAAATCACATGCTTACCTCCTGCTCTTGGTTCTCCAACATCCTACACCAAAAGCCCATTGGAAGAAAACATCTGATGAGAGACAGGAGATACAGGATCAATCTCTGTTAGTATGCATCTACACTCACCTCTCTTTGCCAGGGTAAAATCTTGAAAATTTTTAATCGACCCCCCTGGGGAAATCCAGGCAACTTTTTTTGTTCTTGTGTAAAATTTAAGAGGAAGCAAAAAAATCCCCCCACATGAGCTACCGTACACAGTCGCTCAGTCATGTCAGATTCTGCAACCCTTTGGACTGTAGCCCATTAGGTTTCTCTGTCCCTGGGGTTTTCCAGGCAGAAACACTGGAGCAGGTTGCCATCTTCCCAACCCAGGGATCAAACCCATGTCTCCTGCATCTCCTGTTGCAGGATTCTTTACCTGCTGAGCTATTGGGGAAGCCCCCCCACACACATGAGCAGGGGGCCAAGCTAAAAGCCCTGAGAGATTTACCTCCCTTCTCAGACCATGGCAGGGACTCTGAACCAGGCCACCTCTAGCCAAAACACGTTCAGGTCAACAATGTCACCTCAGGCGGCCAGAACTGGCAGGCTGAGCTGTAAAAACCTTTCTGCCTGAGAACTGCTGGGCTCACACAGCACAACTCTCTAACTGAGCCTAACATCGCCCCCTCCTGGCTATCTAGAGAAAACCAAAACCCCACAAACACTGAGGCTTCTGCCTCCCTTTGTCTTGCTAAGCACACACAGGACCCAGAGGCAGATCTGAGTTGGAGAGTTCCTGGGGCACCTGAGTGAATTGCCAGGTTGTGACCTTCTCTTAGCTAATTCCATTTCCAGAACCCAAGCCAATGGTTCTAATCATTTCCTCTCAACATGCGGTTTGTACCTCTGCCCAAGCACCCCAGAGGTGCACAGGTCGACTCAGGATGTTTTCCGCTCCTTTGCAAAGATTCATTAAAGCCTAAGCCACTGATTTCCCCCAATGTGGCAGTTTACATGCGCAGCAACATCGCCCACTCCAACAAGGGGACCATGAAGGCTGAGGTACAGGGTTACTCAAGTCCAAAGGGGCCCATGATGTCACCTTCTGTTAAAATACAGCACTAATCTTGTTACTCCTAGAACCACTTCAACGGCATCCACTCTGGCTGCTGCCTCCACCCCCTTCCCCTCTCTTAAGAGCGGAACAATAAGGTTTAATTTCCCTTTCCAATTTACCTTGAAATGAAAACTGACTTCAGCCAATAGGTACTGCCAACAAATGATCCAGGCTGGCTCCTGGGAAAACGAGACTATCTCTAAGCTCTCCCTGTCCTCCCCCCATGCCCATTCACACACCCACTCATTCTTACAGTCCCACAATTAATTTTAAACACATTCTCTTATTAGTTCTGCCTTACCATTAGAAGAGCATGTAATGAGTTTCCTTCTACTTTATGTTGTGCTAACACAAAGCTAACATTTCAGGAAGGGAGGAACTCATTTACACCACAAAATTAGCAGGGCACACAGCTTTCCCAATCTTTTCTAGAATACCAGAAGGTCTCCCCACACACAGACACCGCATGCAGAGATGAAGCTGCATGATATAGGACAAATCTGGGCTACACAGCCCAGCAAACTGGAAATGCTGTGATTGCAGCGCCATATTAAATAGTATACTTGCTGACATTCTGACTTTTCATCTGATGCAGTCACTACCCTGAAGGGACCCTGAACTGAAAGGTGGGAAATCCCAATTCCATAACAACTGATGTATAACACCCTGGATGTAAGCAGTCTAATGGCTATAACCAGAGAGAGCAGGTAGACTCACTGTGAACAATTAATCTCCTCAGATTAAAACAAAAAATTTTTTTTCTCTTCTCATTTCAGGCATTTGGTATATTCCCAGCACAGGAGCAGAGTTAAATACACTGAAGTGTCTTTCCACAAAATTAAGAGCAGGAAAGATGATGATAAGGAAATCCACACACTAAGTGAAGCTCATGAATCTCCAGGGCCTTGAAAAGTTTGCCAAATTCAGGACCATAATTCAGTAACTAAGTGGTCATCACTCTCAGGCTCAAGAAGAGTGAGCCAAAGGCTCTGAGAGCAAATGTCTCTCCTTTCTTTTGGAACTCACACCACTTAGAAACAAATAGCTATAAACTGGCTTTTAAAAAAAATGCTATACACTTAATCCTAAGATTAAAGGGCACTTAGAAAGCTTCCAATGTCACTTTCCTTAAAAACACTGGACAAACACAAAAACCTAGACTTCAAGTAATAATTTCTAGCAACTACTATTCTCCATCAGCTTCCTCCCTGTAGATGCCACTCCTCAGGAGGAAATGAAGCGTTTCTGCCCTTGGAGGGAAAAGAGGAAGTTCTTAATTTTAGCTCTATGATCTGGGAGATGGATCCCTGTGTCACCCAACTAAGGATAGAATCAGTGGCCCTCTCAGCTACTTATGCAGCGCTAACTACATTTCCTGGGCCCTTTCAATCGCGTCTGAAGTTTATTTTCTCCACCTGTACCAGCACCAGTATCTCTGGGGAAAATCCAGTTGTTTGCTATTTATAAAGTAGCCTGTAAGGCTTTCCGGTGTCTAAACAATTCCAGGCAGGAAGTCAAGGCTTTAGCTCCACAATTTTCACTTCCATTTAAACTAATACTTCAATACTTTCTAAAACTTCAGGAGACATGTTAAAAAAACAAATCCGGTGATAAAAGTATACAAGCCGCTGAGACTCCCATCCCTTCTTGCTCATTCTTCAACCTTGGTGCCGTATAGCAACTCAAAAAGCTCTCCTTCTGAAACACCCACAAGTAGCAAAAGTAGCTCCCCCAGGTCTGACCAACATCAGCCCGTTCTCAGCCAAGCAGCTCTGCTCCATTCTTTTGTTCATCTGTAACTTGCCACTCCTTCTACTTGCAGCTAAGTAACAAAGGCAACCACAATCTAGCGCAAGAGCCTCCTGTGTCCCCGAAGAATACTTGCCATTACTCCTAGTCCCAGCGTTTGGGTCAACGTAGCAAACTCCTGTATTCCTTACGAACGAGGAGCCAAAGGATGACGTGGTCCTTGTTCTCCTCTGCCTAATAAGCTTGGGGAGTGGGAAGGAAAGATGCTTTATATATTTTATAAAAATAAATGGAAAGCCAGGTTTCCTTCGTTGGATCCGGACCAAGCACCCGTCTTCATCCCGGGAGTGAGGCTGCTCCTTTCCTAGGATGTCCAGCAAGGTCCCCACCTCAAGCACCACTGCTGACGCTCAAACCCATGGCCCTTACCAGAGAATAGCACCCACTCCCCGCGACTCCTTCCACGCCCCCTCACCTGAGAGCAGCGCCCACTCCCCACAACGACACCGCCAGCGCCCCACCATATAGTAAGAGTCCCGGCTTCTCCTTCCGGGTGAGCGGCCGGCGCCCCGGTGCACGACGGGAGAAGGCTGCGGGCACGCCAACCCCTGGTTCCCAGGGCGCCCCGCCCCCGCAGGCCCTGGCTCTTAGCGGCAGGCACCTCTCGCGGCGGTGCACTCCGCACCGCCCAGGCCCTGGCTGGAATCTGGATCCCGCACCTCTCTCTTGGGGCGCTGCTTGGGGGACGAGAGCGAGGGGAGGAGCAGGGGCTCTGGCGTCCAATCCGGAGCCGTGTCCCGCCCATTGTTGTTAAGCGCAGCCAATCAGTAGCCAAGAAGCGTCCCCGAAAGCCCAAAAGTGGGTCCAGGAGCCGAGAGGTGTGAAGGGTTGGTCAGAGGTGCTGAGCGTGGGAGAGTCAGGAATGTGGGAGCCTCTCTCAGTCTGGAGAGAGTGCCCATTTGAACCCTGTAGGTTTCGGTTCTCCGGCGGAGTTATCAAGGGGTCGCCCACTCAGATTCGAAAACTCGATTGTCCTAGCGAAAACCGAACTGCGGACAATCCTGCAAACGCTGCAAGTTCGTTCACTTGAGAGACAAATATAAGGAAGGATCGCGCAGCTAGTCAGTAAAGAAGGAAGAATCCGTTGACTATGATGAAGTTTTTTTTTTTTTTAATACTGTTGAAATGTCTTGGCAAAGGTTAATTTCAAGGGGAAAGTTACAGTCACAAATACAAACTCTGGAGTTAGAAGATCTGGGCACAATACCCAGCACTGCAGGACCATGTGGCCCTAAACTGGTCTTAAATCTTTTTCTTAGTTTCCTCTTCAATAAGGTGCAGATAGCTCAGAACGTAAGGTGCATTTAAAGCAACTTTTGTCAAACGTTTTTGTCTCAGAATCCCTTTACATTCTTACAAATGATTATGGACTCCCAAAGAGCTTTTGTTTATGTGGGATGTTCACTGGATTGGACATTTAAATTGAGAAATTTAAAAGCATTTATTAATTCACCTAAAGCTAATAATGGACTTCCCTGGTGGCTCAGATGGTAAAGAATCTGCCTGCAATGCGGGAGACCTGGGTTCGATCCCTGGGTTGGGAAGATACCGTGGAGGAGGGCATGGCAACCCACTCCGGTATTCTGGCCTGGAGAATCCCCATGGACAGAGGAGCCTGACAGGCTATAGTCCATGCGGTCGCAAAGAGTCAGACATGACTGAGTGAATAAGCACAGCACACAAAGCTAATAATGGGGCTTCCCTAGTAAAGAATCCGCCTGTAATGCAGAAGACCCAATCACTGTGTTGGGAAGATCCCCTGGAGAAGGGAAAGGCTACCCACTCCAGTATCCTGGCCTGGAGATTTCCATGGACTATATAGTCCATGGGGTCGAAAAGAGTAGACATGACTGAGTAACAGTGACTTTCACAGAGCTAATAATAAACCATTACATGTGGACATAATATATTTCATGAAATATAACTACACTTTTTAAAAAAAAATTACTGAATGGGTGCTCAGTCACTTCAGTCATGTCTGACTCTTTGCAACCCCTTGGACTGTAGACCTCCAGGCTCCTCTGTAAATGGGATTCTCCCAGCAAGGTTAGTAGAAGGGGTTGCCATTTCCTCCTCCAGGGGATCTTCCTGGCCCTTAACTAGAACCCTTGTCACCTGTGGCTTTTGCATTGGGAAGCGGATTCTTTACCACTGAGACACCTGGGGAAGACCCTCTGAGCAGAGTGGTATTATATTACAGTTTTGCAAATTCCCATGTGCTTCCCCATTCTTTCGTTGTACTGTTTTTTGGACAAGGAAAATCCAGAAAATCTGGTCTCATGCAGATAACACAGCTAGAAAAGGGAGAAGTATCTTTAGCCTTCTCTGATAATTGTGGATACTTCTTTAATTTTAATCCAAAAATGTCTTATTACTCACTCTCTGAGCTGTTACATGGGAGCAGGTGGGGTGTGCGTGGGGACTGTTGATGGCAGGGGGTCTCCGGGGTTGGTAAGTACAGAGCTCACACTGGACACCAGGCTGCCTCCCACACTGGAGAGATGAAGGACTTTGGAGAAATTCATAACTTTTTCTGGAACAATATGAAGGGAAGTCCTGTTGCCAAGTCTTGGACCCAGCCATGCCTCTTACCTCCAATTCGTGTAAGATGCTGTGGGATCTGCACAAGTGGCCCAATGGTTCTGTGCTGAAAAGAAAGTTACTATTTCCCAGATGTTGCTCATGGTGGAAGAGCACAAGAAATGTTCCATGATGACGGCAACCTGCAGAAGGCTGTCCGGTAAGGATGAGCGCCTGTGGAGGTTGGGATGCCAGAGTCCTCCTCCTCAGAGGGAGGGCAGCCAGGAAGTCATAGAGCTCTTCTGAGGAATGTTCTGGATACAGAACTGAGTGTAGGTCCTTCTTGGGATGGGCAGTTTGCTTACTAACTTGCAAGAAGTTACTTCTCAGATTGCCCAACCATTTCATTTGGGATCACTTTTTGAAATTGAGGGATCAAATTTTCCAGGTGAAAGTATCACATTTCTCAGGGCCAGCTAGAGACGTTTTTCAGCTTCCTTCCAAACTTGAAGGATGCAGGGAGTGTCCAGCCTCCAGACACTCTTAATGGATCTTGCCCCCCACCCTACTTCCATTTTGCTTTTGGTAGAGACAAGAGGGAAGTTGACCATAGTCTGGTTAAGGCTAGAAAGCATCAGGCTGGAATTGTAGTGGGACATGGTATCATGTGGTCAGTCTTGATGTGGAAGACACCACTGATGAAGAGTAAGATGGCTGATTTCTAAGAAGGAGGGCAGTGGGTGAGGGCATATGAGCCTCTATGATCCCCATTCCTGAACAGCTCTTTATTTTTTTTTTTGGCCATGCCACAGAGCAAGTGAGATCTTAGTTCCCCAACCAGGGATAGAACCCATGCCCTTTGCATTGGAAGCACAAAATCTTAACCATTGGACCACCAGGGGAAGTTGCTCTGGACTCAACCCTCTTTTGTGGCAGAAAGAGAAAAGGACAGTGATGCCTCTAGTCCTGTGGATTCACAGTAGAAAATCATAAACAGATTTGGAAAAGAAATTCACACCAAAGTTTTCAGTAAAAGGACAGATCTTTCTCTCTGGAGACTGGCTTTTTCCAACTTCAAAGCTGGTACTGGCAGGTCCACCATCACTGGGGAAATAGATTTTCTTAACATTCCTCAGGATCATCTCTCTGCTCTGGCTGGTTGGGGGCTCTTGACATTGCCCAGAACTCTGAAGAAGTGTTCTGGGAAAGTGTATGCTGCTAATGTCCCCTTTGAAATAGGTGAAAAGGACACAGCAGGAGTTCCATTCAGTCTTGACAGGGCTCTGCATTTAAAAGGCAGGTCTTCCTTACTTCTTCCATCTTAAGGGGAGAGCTTAATTCTCAACCAGGGGCAGAGACAAAGAAAGATGCTCTAGCAGGGTGAATGTTGATAGCCAGAGCTGCCTGGCCAGCTTTAGAGCAGCTCAGTGCTGGCCCAAGCAGGGCTTCTGAATACTCTTTTTTGTTACTAGCAAAACTCAACAAACGGTAGTTCCTTAAAAGTTAGTTGCAATTGGAAATCTGAAACCATCTGGAAAATATTCCTGAGTTATGCAGATCTTCCAAATATTTTTTATTTTTCTTGGCCATGCCAGGAGGCATGTGAGATCTTAGTTCCCCAACCATGGATTGAACCCACGCCCCTTGCATTTGAAGCTCAAAGTCGTAACCACTGAACCACCAGGGAAGTCCCCCAGATCTTCCAAATATTGATGCATTTCATTATTCAGCATTTTAAAAATCACATTTATTCAAATCATCAGGAATCTCATCAATCTTGTGAAGCCATCAAGCTCACTGGTGGATACCGCATTTTCCTGTAGAACAGAAAAGTTTTCCCTTTGTTACTATGTTCTTTTCTTGGTCTCCTAATTAAATTGAAGTAAGACAAAGTAATGTCTTTCTCCCAAAGTACTTTCTCCCAAAGTAATGGGAGAAAAACCAACTTCGTACTTAGGAAAAACCCATAAAAATGAGACCCAAGGGTAAGTTAGGCAATGGAGACTTCTTTACCATGCTGAGATGAAGACTAGGATAGGGGCTTGGAGCTTCAAAAAAGGACGGCAATTCACAGGACTAGAAAGAGAGTAGATATTTGGTAATTACAAGTTTACCCAGTCTTGCTGAAAAAGTCTTTCAGGTTTAAAAAAAAAAAAAAAGTTATTTCTGGTAGGAGCTCTTTTTTTTAATGCACGCCTCCTATCTAAATTCTGTTGGGTAGTTGTTGCTATTGTTCAGTTGCAAAGCCGTGTGCAACTCTTTGCAACCCTATGGACTGCAGCACACAAGGCTTTCCTGTCCTTCACTATCTCCCAGAGTTTGCGCAAACTCATGTTTATTGAGTCGGTGATGCCGTCCAACCAGGTAAAAGTTTTTCCTAAGTCTGCTGGGTCTTACTGCCTTCAGTTCAAAATAATCCACATGCCAATGTACCATTTTTGTGGGTGGCATATTCTGCTCTACTTCAGCACATTTTCCAAAAGTATAATTTATGCTTGAAAGCTCAGATTTTGTCATTGGCAGAAATACTTTCTTTCAGTCATTTTCCTTGAAGTGACAGGTCCATTTTGTCCAAATATCCAAGTTGAATGACCTTAGTTTTTGTTATTCTTTAAAAAAAGGAAAAAAAAGGTATTTAATGAAAAAAAAGCAGCTAGTTCAATTCTCAGACAATTGCACAACTCTATACTTCAGTAATTAGCAGAGCTGCTCTATGTACATGTCACATTTATCACATAGAACATTAAAAAGATAGAGATTTCATAAAATTAATCATTTGTACTACTTCATCATGGACACCCTTAAGTGAAAGTGGACTCTTAATTGGTTTATTGCATTGTAGCAGTGAAGAATATAAATATAGTACAAGTTGGTGCCACACTGCCTTGATTCATGCTAAGATGCCAGCAGTTTCATCCACTTTTGTACAATCAGTGAAAATACCAACACAGTGAAAAAGACCAAATATTGTCTTAATATTATTATGAAAGTAGTTTTGACCATGCACACTCCCTGAAACCATCTTAGGCACTCCCAGAGTGTGTGGACTATATTTGGAGAACCATAAAATATATCTGTAGAATATATCCACTCATTCATAACAAACACTGAGCCCTTTCGATAATCTAGGCACAGTCTCAGGCTTTAAAAGTAAAGCAGTGAGCCAAACAGGAAAATATCTTGGCCTTCTGGAGCTTGAAATTCTAAAAAATATAAGAGCTTGACATCACTGCACCACATATCACTCAGTAAATGTTTTTAAATAAATTCATTAAATAATTTTCACAAACAGGCAGTGCCCCATCTCTGTGTTATTTTTTCAACATTAATTTCTAACACTGAATAATGAGGCGAATCCTTATTGTATTTGAAATGCAGGCAAGTCACAGCACTCTAAGTATTGATCCCTTAAGAAAAACCAGTCACAAAAAAGAAAAGAAAAGAAAAACCAGTCACATCAAGGCCCTGGGTATGTGATTTGAGAAGTATAGGTAATTAAGTCCAGTTACTACCAGCAAGTCACTGAGAATCAGTCTGACCAGAGGAGATAAGAGAGAGAGCTAATGGGACTTCCCTGGTGGTCCAGTGGTTAAGAGTTGCCTTCCATTGCAAGGGGCATGAGTTCAATCCCTGATCAGGGAGCTAAGATTCCACATACCTTGCAGCCAAAAAAACAAAAGGAATATTGTAATAAATTCAATAAAGACTTTAAAAAAAAAAGAGAGAGAGCTAAGTATATTTGCCTTTTAAAAGAGAATGATTGGTAACCCCAAATGAATAAAAATCTTTAACAATAGAATTTCAAGAAGTAGCCGAAATGAAACAAAGAATCTCATACACCATTAGGATGGCTGCTATTAAAACAAAAACCAATACAATAAACCATGAAGGTGTGGAGAAATTCAAACACTTGGGCACATTTGGTGGGAATGTAAATTGTTGCAGTCGCTGGGAAAATAGTGTGGATTTCCTAAAAAATTAAATATGAAATTACTAATGATCCAGCAATTCCACTTCTGGCTATGTAACCAAAATAATTGAAAGCAGGATCTGGAAGAGATAGCTGTATACCATAAAACCTGGAAGCAACTCAAGTGTCTGACAACAGATAAATGGATAAGCAAAATTTGATATATACAAACAATGGGACAGTCTTCAGCCTTAAAAAGAAGGAAATTTTGATATATGGTACAACATATGTCCATATGAACCTTGAGAACATTCCAGTTCAGTCGCTCATTTGTGTCCAACTCTTTGCGACCCCATGAACTGCAGCACACCAAGCCTCCCTGTCCATCACCAACTCCTGGAGTCTACCCAAACCCATATCCACTGAGTCAGTGATGCCATCCAACCATCTCATCCTCTATCGTCCCCTTCTCCTCCAGTTCTCAATCTTTCCCAGCATCAAGGTCTATTCAAATAGGTCAGCTCTTCACATCAGGTGGCCAAAGTATTGGAGTTTCAGCTTCAACATCAGTCCTTCCAATGAACACCCAGGACTGATCTCCTTTAGGATGGACTGGTTGGATCTCCTTGCAGTCCAAGGGACTCTCAAGAGTCTTCTCCAACACCACAGTTCAAAAGCATCAATTCTTCAGCCCTCAGCTTTCTTTATAGTCCAACTCTCACATCCATACATGACCACTGGGAAAACCATAGCCTTGACTAGACGGACCTTTGTTGACAAAGTAATGTCTCTGCTTTTTAATATGCTGTCTAGGTTGGTCATAACTTTCCTTCCAAGGAGTAAGCATCTTTTAATTTCGTTGCTGCAATCACCATCTGCAGTGATTTTGGAGCCCAAAAAAATACAGTCAGCCACTGTTTCCACTGTTTCCCCATCTACTTGCCATGAAGTGATGGAACCGGATGCCATGATCTTAGTTTTCTGAATGTTGAGCTTTAAGCCAACTTTTTCACTCTCCTCTTTCACTTTCATCAAGAGGCTCTTTAGTTCTTCACTTTCTGCCATAAGGGTGGTGTCATCTGCATATCTGAGGTTATTGATATTTCTCCTGGCAGTCTTGATTCCAGCTTGTGCTTCATCCAGTCCAGCATTTCTCATGATGTTCTCTGCATATAAGTTAAATAAGCAGGGTGACAATATACAGCCTTGACGTACTCCTTTCCCAATTTGGAACCAGTCTGTTGTTCCATGTCCAGTTCTAGCTGTTGCTTCCTGACCTGATACAGGTTTGTCAAGAGGCAGGTCAGGTGGTCTGGTATTCCCATCTCTTTCAGAATTTTCCACAGTATATTGTGATCCACACAAAGGCTTTGGCATAGTCAATAAAGCAGAAATAGATGTTTTTCTGGAATTCTCTTGCTTTTTTGATGATCCAGTGGATGCTGGCAATTTGATCTCTGGTTCCTCTGCCTTTTCTAAAACTAGCTTGAACATCTGGAAGTTCACGGTTCACGTATTGCTGAAGCCTGGCTTGGAGAATTTTGACAACGTTATGACTAATGAAATAAGCCAGTCACAAAAAGATAAATACTGTACGAATGCATTTATATGAGGAGTACTTAGAGTAATCAAAATTGTAGAGACAGAAAGTAGAATAGTGATTACCAGGGCCTGGAGGAAGGGAGGAATGAGGGGTTATTATTTAATGGGTATAGTTTCAGTTTCACAAGATGAAAAAGTTATGGAGATGGATGGTGGCAATGGTTACACAACAATATGAATGTATCTAATATTTTTAAAATTTTATATATTTTAAAAATTGTGGAAAAAAAGAATTTCAGGTAGTGCAGAGGAAAATATTTTTAAAGTCCTATATTTCCTTCACTGCTTAAGTCATATCTCAAAAGCAGCTATCTACTGTACTTAACATAACTACTGTGTACTGGGGGCCAGTTATGTGCCAATCCCCATTCCCTTGACACATTACTATTAATCCTACAGAAATGCTGCATGTTAGGTCTTAAATTACATTTTCATATTTTTATGGAAGCTGAAGCTCAGAGAAGTTAAGCAGCTTGTCCAAAGTTACACAGCAGGCAAATAATAGAGACAGAATTGAATCCAGTTCAGCCTGATACCAAGTCTTTGTCCTTTTTTGCAACATCACACTTCCTCTTTTCCCCACATTCCTTGTGCTTTGGGGAATTTCATGTGACAGACATATTTCCTGCTGGAGCAATGTCACTTCAAATGTTGTCTCGAGCAGGATTATTATGACTGAGTCGCCATTACCCTTAGAAAGAAAAGAAACCCTGCAGGTCTGAATAGTTTGAAATGTCATCATTCTTATGGGAAAAGAAAAGAATTAAATCCATTTAATCCCAGAAGACTAAAAAAAAAGATTTTGTTAATGCAGAAGCTTGGAGGCTTGAGAGTTTGACATCCATCCCTGGCAGAACTCCAGAACAGATGATTAACAAGAGAGCTCTTAATTGATTGCAGACTAGCATAAACTAGCCAGTGCTCTGGTACCTAAAAAGAGAAGGGGACCTTTGACTCCTTTAACTCAGGAGAGATGTAGAGCACTAGGGCTGTGATGGCTCCTCTACTCTGAAGTATGCTTCTAAGAGGCAGAATTTAACAAACTAGATGCACTAGATCTGAAACTGCTGTCTTGTGATATACAGTTTAGAAAATTGTGACATTTAGCTTAGAAAGGAGAGACCTTAAGGAACATGGAGGCTGAATTTCAATACTAGAAGTACAATATGAAAGAGGAATTAAGTTAGAGAAGAGAACTGTGCTGCTACAGAAGCCAGAAGGAAGGAAATAGGTGGCATTTCCATGGGGAAGCAGATTCAGCTCAGTATGAGGAATTAGCGATAACAGCATTTTATGCAAGCAGGAATATGGTTTTGGAGTTAGAAATAACATCAGATCTTGATTCCAACACTTTTTTGCTTAATGCCATTGGACACGATCTGCAGCTTCTGAGACTTTTCTGCAAAATGCAAATAGCAATTCCACCTCCCAGGGTTGATGTCAGGTTTAAACAACTTTGCTTTTAACATAGCAATGTGACAATTTTTAAGAAAAAATTTATTTATTTGGCTGTGTGGGGGTCTTAGTTGCCACATGTGGATGTAGGATCTAGTTCCCTGATCAGGGATAGAACCCAGGACCCCTTCACTGGGAACATGGAGCCTTAGCTACTGCACCACCAGGAAAGTCCCCCCACGCACACTTTTTAAAGAGAGGATTAAATAGTATTAATCAAAGACTTAAGATTTGTAGAACTGGGAAAGAAGCACTCAATAATAAGTAAGTAGTTGTATAACTAAGTTTCTATCACTGAAATTATCTAAAACAAACTAATGTACTTCAGGAGAGAGTAAATAGATGAATATTTGGATACCCAACCGAAAAATATCTCAAGAAGAACTGCCCTCTTCGCCTCTCTCATAGGTCTTTCAGCAAAACTCTTATGATATTGCTGGGCTGGGTTTCTTCTTACATGGCAGTTCTCTAGAACCCCAGTTCTCTACCTTACCCTGTACAGTACCTGACTCAGCAAAGCTGTTATACAAATGCAGACTCCTGCTTTCTGGGGTGGAGTGCAGTAGACTCGTTTCCTTTCTCCTTTTCTTCTGATTAGAAGGATATTTGAATTCCAAGGGGGGAAAGGTCACCTTTTGGTAGAAGTTCTGTTTAGATCCTAATTGGACAAGGAAATGTAGAGTAAGGGGGAGGTGAATAAACCCCACGAATGTGATGTGAAGAAAAGAGATGAAAGAAAGCTTGATCACCTCCATTTTCTTTCAAGTGGGAAAAGAACATTAGTGTGCATGCTCAGTTGCTCCTACGTGCGTGTGTGCTAGGTGGTATGCAGCACTCCAGGCTCCCCCATCCGTGGGAATCTTCAGCAAGAATACTGGAGTGGGTTGGTATTTCCTCCTCCAGGGAATCTTCCTGACCCAGGGATCCAATCCGCGTCTCCTGCATTGGCAGGGAGGTTCTTTACCACTGAACCACCTGAGAAGTGAAAGTGACAGTCGCTCAGGCTCAGTCGTGTCAGACTCTGCAACTGCATAGATAATACAGTCCATGGAATTCTCCAGGCCAGAATACTGGAGTGGGTAGCCTTTCCCTTCTCCAGGGGATCTTCCCAACCCAGGGATCGAACCCAAGTATCCCATATTGCAGGCAGATTCTTTATCAGCAGAGCCACAAGGGAAGCCCACATATTAACCTATTTAATCATTTACTCAACAAATGTTGATTTGACTGTCTTATGCTAGGCGCTGTACTGGGCGGAGGTTTCTGCCCTAACGGGAGTGGAGTTTTGAGTCCAACAAAGAAGGCAGACACAAATTAATGACAGTAAAGTAGGGTGAACATTACGATGAGACCGAATTTCCACATGAACAGGTTTGGGGACAGCAGTCTAGCTGAAATCAAAACTACAACACTTGTCTCAAACAATAAGAAACAGGTTTTTTGCCTATTTCTGTGTGTCTTTGAGGAGGCTGGGTGAGGGAGGGGTACTCATGTATATTGAGGGTTTCGGCACTGTAGCCGCCCATTCCTGCAGCCAGTGTAAGGGGGAAGTTCAGGATATCATGAATGACACCTACCAGGGGGACCTGGCTTAGCTTAGGAGGTCAGGGAAATCCTCGAAGGGGAAGTACTTTAAACTCAAAGATGAGAACTAGGAGCCTTATAGAGATCTGGTGAGAAAGCCTTATAGAGATCTGATGAGAAATATTCAAAATTTTCAAGGATATGAACTACTGTCCAAAAGTGGCTTATATTTTACACTGAACATCAAGGGGTTCGCTTGTAAAACCACACATTTTAGTTTTCTAGGTTGCAGCGTTCTGAACTACAGTCGATTCGGCACTAGCGGTTGAAAAATTAAAACTTCTGGAAACCCTCGCAAACTGTGCGTGGCGCCGTGGAAGGCGCGCAGCACTTCGGGTCTTGTAGTCCGGGACGGACTCCGAGTCCCATATTGCTGTGCGGCGGGTCGTCGCGCCTGCGCGGTGCGGGCGGCGGGCAGCGCAGAGTGCGAGGACTCTTTTGTTCGTCTGAGGGGAGGGCCGTTGGCAGGGGCCTGCGGTACGCCGCTTCAGTGAGGGGGCTCGACAGTGGTCACCCGGCTTGTTGCTTTTCTGGTTGCCACTCCCCCGGCCGGCCGGACAAGACCCGCCAGTAGCGCGGCACCGATTCCTCTCGGGCTTGTGGGCGCTGCTCTGAGGTGAAGAGCCCGCTAGAGGCGGGCAAGCGGGGGGATGGCGCGCGGCGGCGGCGGGAGCCCTAGATCAGGGGCCGCGGGCTCGCGGCGGAGGTTAAGAGCGGGGAGCGCGTCCGAGTCCCTCTCCCTCCCCGCGCCGAACCTTCTGCCGGGCGCAGTGGGTAGGGCGAAGAGCGCGAGAAGATGGAGAGGGCGGGGCGGCGAGTCCGGAGCCAGAGATTGAAGCGATTTGGGGTGGGCCGAGCAGTTGCGGGTCGCTCTTCGGCCTGAATAGACCAAGACAATGCTACGTGGGTTGGGTGGGCGGCTGGGGGATTGGGCTGGAGAGGAAACAGTAAATTGGGAAGAGGACTGACGGGACAGCCTGGGCGCTTGAACCAGCGTAGGGAGGGTTGACGACTGCAAGACCCGAGGTTAGAAATGTAACCTGAGAATATTGGATCCAGCCAGGGCTGCGAGAGGAACTCCGCTTGCCGAGTTACGAAGCAGTAACTTCGAGGAAATTGTAAGGGGGGGGGGGGTAGGGCAGCCCAAAGTGTAGTGCTTTGGGGAGGTCTGTTGAGTAAATTGGGGAGGCCCTAGAAGGAGGGGAGGTATTTGCCTCGTTTTGCTCGGGGACTGGGGGTAGCGAGGAGAAATTGTTTGAGTAAGTGGGCGGAGGTCCCGAGAGCTTTTCTGTGAGGCTTGCACAAAAAGAGGGAAAAACTGGCCACCGCTTGCTTCCTGGTTGATCGGCTGTAAGAATAATGTGTGAAGAAAAGATGGAACGCATTTTATTATCTTTTCCAGGTTTTCTATTGCCTTCACTCCGTGTTTCCTTTAAGGAGTTAAAAAGTCCAAGTGCAACTCTCGCTTTAATTCATAATTAATTACATAAGTGTTTATCTGGGATTGTTGCTGGTCACAAAAGGCAGTGAAATTAGAAATGTGTAGATGAGTTCATATTTAAAGAATGAAGTTAGTGAGAGATTGTGAGATGGTGTGGTAGGTTGAGAGAGAACGTGGAAAAGTTCATGAGATTGTGAGATTTTTTTCCTTAAGTTTTTTAGCCAGCTTGTCCTTGCTAGTAAATTTGAATACGAAGAGAGCACTACTTTACCCCTTTTTCAAAACTTCAGATGAAGGTTTTTCTTGGATTGCTGTTGCATTCAGACATGTACTGGTTCGACTCTGTTGAGGTGGCATTTACTAGAAGATCTGTTATACCAGAACCTCTGGCCGGGGGTTTAAGATACCCTTCTCAATTGTGTTAAGAATCAGGTCGGCATTTTGGAATAGTTTTAAAAGGTCCAAGATTTTGGAATGGCTGCAGGAATACAGTTGGGAAATTAATGCCTGTGTTCCGAAGTGCTTACAGATATTTATATGGAAAGTGATATGATTGAAGAGCACATTGTTGGAATCGGCCACTCCTTGATAAAGCCTTAGGGCAGTTCAGACTTTTCAGTCCTGTACAGTTTTCTCTGTGGTGCTGTTTTCTTCATTGGCTGCTGTAGCCTAAGGGTTTTTTTTGTTTGTTTGTTTTTCCATTAAAAATGTAAATATCGTGTAGCTTTGTGCTTCTAGCTTCTTGAGTAAAGGAGACTGAGAAAGAATACCCTATCCTGCAGTTTGACTACAGGATTCTAATATTTTTATCATCATCTAAAGAAAGGAAGCGACCATTCTATCTTCTGGTGCCCATTTTAGAGACTAGGAAAATATTTCTTTTTGAATTCACACCACTTAAAGAGAGGTGATGCATTTTTGTCTTTTTCTAGTAGTTTACCAATGAAATCTTCCCTTTTTGTATACTGTCTCTGATGGTATAACAGATTTTCTGTTGTATTTGATGAATTTTTGCATCATAGTTTATTTTTCTGAGTAGTTTTTGAAATAAGATGCTAATGGCTAGTTTATGGGTTCATGTAGGATGAGCCATGCCTCTTGTTCATCCAAGACTCTTAACATAGTTCATTCATATTGTTGAATGAATGGATAGGGCTTTGAGATCTTCCTGAGAATTCCCTGTGTTAGCAGAATGACTCAGTGTGCATTTATGTAATCAATTTGCCTGTTTTTGTTCTGTGACATTTGGCAGAGTAAAACTGTTGCCCTTGGCATTCTTGTATTAGTCTCTGTTTTTAATATACTCACCCAGGTATTAAATACAGAAAAGGTATGCAGATTGTGTAAGTGGCAGTTTTAAATACCCTAAGCCAGGACTAGGAGAGCACTCAGGATCTGGGTTTCAACTGCAAGCTATATAGTACTTTGAATATTTTCTGTTATGTAAGTATTTTGAAAATTTTGTGTCCTTTGTATGGAGCTAAGTATTTCTCAATAGCAATGTCTATTGAAAACTTGAATAGCCTTTCCAAGGTTAATTGGAGAAGTTCTTTGAATAAGGGCAAAATTCTGATCGTGTATTTGAGTTACTGCCTTTAAGCTTTTGTGATTTGCTGACCAAGAGAGGATGGCCTAATTTGTCTGTGAAATTGTGCCTTTCTTTAATAGCGGCTAACACATTGAAAGCTTAACAACTGGTATTTGAGAAGTTAGTGTCATTATTCTGGTTTTGTTTTGTTGTCTATGAATGCTTTGGTCTCTGCTTTTAATTCCAACTTAGTCATAATTCTGGTCTTGTTTTCTAATCACTTTTATTTCATTTTAAACTAAAAGATTTGCTTCTGGTATCATTGTGTCCTGCTAATATTTACAGATCCCTGTGGCATATATATATATATATATATATATATATAGAGAGAGAGAGAGAGAGAGAGAGAGTTTTATTTACATCAGCACAATGAAAAGGAGTTAGCCAAAGTTTTGGACACATCTCAGATAAAATTCTAATTTTATTTTCACACTGATATTCTAGTCCTAGATCCCAAAATTTGAGGACAGGGATTCCTTTAAAAATGAAACTCCTGCTCACCGGGTATGTGGCACAAATTCTTGTTTTTTGCTCAGTAAAGTTTTCCATCTGGAAAGCATTTGGCTCAAAAACAGCCACAGCTCACAAATGAACTAAAAGCATTTAGAAACATGAGTCAGAAGGACTACAAAATTGAATGTTCTATACATGCCTTCACCTGCCTTTCAATGTCTGGTAATGCTACTGATCATAATCCAATTTGTTTGCTGATCTTTCCCTGAAAAGCTAAGAGCTTTCAACCTCTGTTCCTTGGTTATCTGATTCTGAGACATCCATTCTTACTGCCCATATGGGGTTCAGCACTGTATGCCAGGTCCAGACCTACCTTTAATTGAGTGTCTGAGTAAAAATAAAAACAAAATGCTTTGGTAATTACAAGAAAAAGAGAAATAATATTTGGCTAAGTTGGGTAGACATGATGGAAGAAGTAGCATTTGCGCTAGCTCTTGAAGGATGGGTAAGATTTTGAATTCTAGTTTTGGACAGGATAATGGCAACCCACTCCAATATTCTTGCCTGGAAAATTCCATGGACAGAAGAGCCTGGCAGGCCGCAGTCCATGGGGTCGCAAACAGCTGGACACACTGAGCATGTGCACACACACACTTCTAAATAAAGAGCAAATCTGTGCGTGGAGGAAGTATGCAGGGTATGTTCAGGTTAGAGTTTTCTGTTTTGACAGGAATGCAAGATTTGCGAGGGAAGTGGGAGTATGGAATAGGTGAATCTAAAAGGTGTTAGATGCTACACTGAGGAGTTTGGCCTTTCTAAGGGAGGAGGAGGAGACTTTGCAGAAAATTTTTTAGCAGTTACCTGCTGCTTTCCTATTCAGTCTACTCCCACCCAAGATAGTTTACACCCTGCCTACCTCAGAAGTGCCTCATTGCATTTGTTAACAATAGTTCCCTGGGCTTAAATTGCCTCCCTCCAGTCCCGCTTTTCAAATGCTGTTGGAGCCTTACCTCAAATCCTGACTTTTCAAAACCTCTCTAGTCACCCTAGCTATTTATTTTTCTAAACCCCTATAATACTTTTGTGGCTACTTATCCTTGCTTATATTTCTTTTGTTAATTATTACATACTCCTCTTATTTCTTCTGTTGAAATGAAAATGAACTTCATTTGCTTTTGTACTTTTTTGTATGTTTTCAATCTTACAGTCCTAGTTCTGTGTCTTACCCTTGGGGGACTTTGGTAATTTTCCTTTGCTTCAGAAAGCCTTAGTTTCCTGATTTGTTAAATGGACTTAATAGTGTTTGTTGTGAAAGTTGAATTAAGTGCCTTTCTATGCATTAAGTGTTCAGTATTCAGTAAAAGTTATATGTTATTACTAACCCTTATGGCATTTTCAAAAGCCTGTACTGAGTCTGCAGATCCTGCTACCCTGGCCCAACAGTTCCATTTGCCTGGGTCAAAGGGGTTCCTGTGATGTGGAACTTTTAGAAGCTTTCAATGCTTTAGCAGCTGGAATGAATTGGTTACCTTTTTCCACCCAGGCTCTTAGTAAATGCTTATTGTTTTAATTTGCTTTTTTAATAGATGGTATTAAAAGCTAGTAGAGCTGTAGCCGTTAACTTTTATGCTGTTAACTGAGTGGCCTTGAACCTAAGCTAGAGGCAAAAGACAGGTAAGGAAAACATGGAATGGAAAAAGGAGCTAGATGAAGAAGGAATGAAGTGGGGAGTGAAATACACAGTAATTATCATCTGGTTCTTGTCTGCTGCTCCCTCAGTCTAGCTCTTTCTACCTGGCCACACTTCTGTTCCTCAGATAAAGCAAACTCTTCTCACCCTAGGACTTTGAACCCACTCTTCTCTAAATTTGGCGTATTTTTCTAAGTTATGCCAAGTTGTCTCTTTAAAATCTTCATTGAATTTGTTACAGTAATGCTTCTGTTTTATGTTTTGGTGGCGAAGCATGTGGAATCTTAGCTCCCTGACCAGCCCACACCCTCTGCATTGGAAGACGAAATCTTAACCACTGCACCACTAGGGAAGTCCCATTAATGTTTTCTTGCTTCTTGTCTGAGCCCTACTCTGCAGACACCTGTGTGCATGCACTCCCACTCATGCTCACTTATTTGTCCACGTTAGAATATAAACTCTAAGAGCCCAGGGATTTTGTTTGTGGTGTTCTCCCCATTTTTCTAGTGTCTCACACATTATAGACACTCAGTAGATGATGTAGGACTATGTTCACAGGAAGAGTTAACCTAAACCTAGTCTGGGGCTTCAAGGATGCTTCTTCTGGGGGCATTTTAGTTAAGGGAATTGTTAAGTGAGGAATGGGGCAAAGGGCAAGGTAAGCGTGACTGATAGGGTTAGATGCAGTGGTCTTCAGTTCAAATGCCTGCAGATAATGGTATGGAGGTCTGCATTTTTACATCAGTGCCAACTGTTGAGAATGACCTGGGTTAGGAGTTACCCAGGCAGGAGATGGTGGTTACCTGGAGTAGGATGGTAGTAGTGGGACTAGACAAATGTATACGTTAAAAGATACTTAAGATAAAAAATCAACAGGAGGAGAAGGAAATGGCAACCCACTCCAGTATTCTTGCTTGGAAAAGTCCATTGACAGAGGAGCTTGGCGGGCTGCAGTCCATGGGGTTACATGACTGAGCATGTGTGCCACGAGGGTAGAGGGAGATGGGTTGGTAGCAATAAAGTGGTAGAACTAAAAAAAAAAAAAATCAACAGGATTTAGTAAGAGACCAGATACAGAGTATGAATAGAGAGAAATCAATGTCATAATTTTGTCCTGAACTCAGTAAAAGCTAGATGAATTCTTAGACCATTCATTTAATTGAGTAACTGACCTTTTTAAAAAGTATATCTGTAAAATCAGAGCCTGAAATCATAATCTCTGAAGTTTATTATAGAACTTTACCATATTAATCATTAAAACTGACTTTTGGTATTTATGTAGTTTCTTCAGAAATCTTAAAATTCCTTTTGCAAATAATTCTGTTGAAATTTTCCATTGTTTGTATCCAGAATTTACTTCTTTTCCTCACCTGTCTATTTTCATAGGAAGATAGATTCCTTTTGCCGTTTACTACAAGGTCTTTATTTTTCTGCCAGGATGAGATAAAGAAAATAAGGAATTTCTACACTTCAGGCATATGAAATGTGATTTCTCAGTTTCTGGCAGCTCTTCTCTCTCAAGTCTTCCAGAAATGAGATCTTGGTTTCTGTTTTGTAATTACTGGTCATTCTTATCAGTCAGACCTGAGTCCTTCTTGAGTGTGTTCTGGAGCTGCTCTGATGTGTTGAAAAACCTAGCCATGAATTTCAGCCATATACATGGGGGGAAAAATGGTATTTTCTCACCAAGTTCCCATTGCACTGGATTTCAGAGTTATTCTCATGCTTAATGCAGTAAATAATTAATGAAGTAGGACATAGGTGCAAATATGTAAATAGATAATGAATGCCAGAAGGTCATAAAAAGCTCACCCCAGAGGAATTCCATGGAGTTATTACACCTATTTCACAGATGAGGAAACTGAGTTTGCAGTAAATATACATAATGCCTATAGGCATAGTTTTGAGAGATCAAGGGCAGGAAAGATATGCTTCTGGTGGTCATACTGCTAGCTTTCATCTGGTTAGAGGAATTATAAGGAGTCTTCAAGCAGTACTCTTCCAGTTTCATTGCTAGGAGAAAAAAGGTCTAGAATGAATGCTGTTGAATATGATACAGAGGTTTTGTTTTCAAGAACATCAGTTATCACTTACTGTTCCAGTCTCATTCTAAATGGACTGGAATAATGGGCTTTATGGAGAAAGTAAAATGTTCACCTACCTTTTCGCTAAGTATAAGAATTGATTTATGTTTGCAATAATTATGTAATTTTACTGAGGAATGTAGTTTCTGTCAGTCCTCTTGTAGCAGTGACTTTTTTTCTGAGGATGTGCGTCAGATCGCCTAAGGAGCTTTTAAAGATGAGATGCCGTGATCAAAGCAACACTGTTTGCAATAATAAAAAATAGGAAACAACCCAAATTTTCATCACTAGGTGAATGGTTAGAGTATGGTGTGTCCATACGATATGGAATGGAGCTTAAGAATGGAGATCTTTATGGAACAATGTCAGAGATACATTATGTTAAAAGGCAAATTATAGAACTGTAATATCTATTTTCACATATGTACATCTGGGTCAGTTTACATGTAGAAGGACAAAGACAGGTCTTGAGGAAGGAAACTTTGATTTCCTACATTAAGTAATTTTGTAATAGAATATGAATATAAATGTTATATTACAATTAGGAAAACAAAATATTTTAAGAAATACTACATATACTCTATTTTTTGACTCACTGGATGTAGACTTCTGTATTTATATATTTCATAGGTGAGTCTTTTTCTCATTTAGGTGAAAGTTCTCTGCTCAAGGTCTGCTTTCCTGTGAATTCTTTCTTAATATAGATGGTCACCTCACCAGACCAGTGTGTTTTACCTTAGCATTTACTGAAAACGCCCTACTGGTCTGGTTTCAGAGGTCTGTAGATGTTACCTTGTCCTCCCATCTGGAGTTTGACCTTTCTGAAAGCTGGCAAGAAATCAGCTTGGAAGTTCTGGGGTAGCCCTTTATAATTCATGTATGTGATGGCAAGCAGGAGCTATGCTCACATTGTCTTCTCAGATCCTTATACCCTTTCACTCAGACTTCACTTTATTGCACTTCACTTTATTGTGTTTTGAAGATAATTGAATTTTTTACAAATTGAAGGTTTACAAGGTAAAAGTTTATGGCAACCCTGTGTTGAGGAAGTCTATCAATGCCATTTTTCCCACAGCATCTGCTCACTTTATGTCTCTGTGTCACATTCTGGCAATTCTCTCAATACTTCAAACGTTTCATTACTGTTAAATTTGTTTTAGTGATCTGTGACCAGTGATCTTTTTTTTTTTCCCAGTGATCTTTGATACTACTATTGTAATTGTTTTTGGGTGCCACAAACCATGCCCATTTAAGACAGCAGAACTTAATCTGCTAGCTGTTCCAGTCTCTCTTCCTCTCTCCAGGCCTCCTTGTTCCTTGAAATTAGGCCATTTAATAACACTACAATGCCCTCTAAGTATTCAAGTGAGAGGAAAAGTTGTGTCACTCACTTTAGAGGCTAAAAACTATTAAGTTTAATGAGGAAGGCATGTTAAAAGCCGAAGGCCAAAGATAGGCACTGGTTAGCCAAGTTATGAATGCAAAGGAAGTTTCTGAAGGAAATTAAAAGTGCTACTCCAGTGAACACATGAATGATAAGAAAACAAAACAGCCTTTTGCTCATATGTAGAAAGTTTTAATGGTCTGGATAGAAGATTAAACCAGTTACAGCATTTCCTTAAGGCAAAGTCTAATCCAGAGGAGGCCCTAACTCCTCGTTTCTATGAAAGCCTCACAAGGTAAGGTAGCTGCAGAAAAGTCAGCAGAGGTTGGTTAGTAAGATTTAAAGAAAGAAGCTGTCTTCGTAACTTAAAAGTGCAAGGTAATGCAAGTGGTGCAAGTGCTGATGTAGAAGGTACAGCAAGTTATCTAGAAGATCTAGCTAAAACAATTAATGAAGTTGGCTACAGTAAACAACATATTTTCCGTGTAGATGAAACAACCTTCTATTGGAAGAAGATGCCGTCTAGGACTTTGTCATAGCAAGAGAGGAGAAGTCAATACCTGGCTTCAAAGGACAGGCTGACTCTATAGGGGCTAATATGGCTGGTGACTTTCAGTTGAAGCCAGTGCTCATTCACCATTCCAAAAACCTTAGGGCCCTTAAAAATCTACTCTGACTGTGTTCTATAAATGGAATAACAAAACCTGGATGACAGCACATCTGTTTACAACACAGTTTACAACATGGCTCCCAAAGCTGCTTATTTTGGTCTTAGCACTGGTATGGTACTTTCCTTATATCCCTTTTTTCCAGACTATTCTGTTTTCCAGTTTCAGACAAAAACTCTTCAGCTTTTTCTATTGCCCAGTGCATCTCCTTAACAATAACTTTATCATTTTATTTTATTTTTTTATTTTTTATTTTATTTTAACTTTATCATTTTAAATCTTAATTTGTTCCACATGGAAAAACTAATACTTGATGTGAAAAGATCTGCTGCACACAATAAAGTTACAGTATTTTAAGCCCACTGTTGAGGCCTGCTGCTCAGGAAAAAAGATTCTTTTCAAAATATTACTGCTTATTGATAATACACTTGGTCACCCAAGATCTCTAATGGAGATGTAAAAGATTAATGTTGTTTTCATGCCTGCAAACACAGCATCATTCTGCAGCTGGTGGATCAAGGAGTCATTTTGACTTTCAAGTCTTATTATTTAAGAAATACATTTTGTGAGGCTATAACGGCCATAGATAGTGACTCCTCTGATAGATCTGGGGAAAGAAAATTGAAAACCTTCTGGAAAGGATTCACCATTCTAGATACCATTAAGAACATTCGTGGTTCATTGGAAGAGGTCAAAATATCAACACTAATAGGAATTTGGAAGAAGTTAATTCCTGACCCTTACGGATGAGCTTGAGGAGTTCAAGGCTTTAGTGAAGGAAATGCACATATAGTGGAAATAGCAAGAGAATTAGATTTAGAAGTGGAGTCTGAAGAGTAAATTGCTGCAGTCTCCCATCCAAGTACTAACCAGGCCCGACCCCGCCTAGCTTCCGAGATAAGACTAGATCGGGCGCATTCAGGGTGATATGGCCGTAGACTAAATTGCTGCAATCTCAAAATCAACTGATGAAGAGTTGCTTCCTATGATCCCTGGGTTGGGAAGAACCCCTGGAGGAGGAAATGGCAACCCATTCTCCTAGCAGTGTTCTTGCCAGGAAAATCCCATGGACAGAGGAGCTTGGCGGGCTGCTGTCCATGGGGTTACAAAGAGTCGGACGTGACTGAAACAACTGAGCACACAGCACTTGTCAGTTTAAAAGACTCAGAAGACTCCTGGGGCCCTAAAAACCAAAACTTTGTCACAGTGATGATTTAATTAACAGCTGTTGTTCATTCGATAAGTTGCGACCCCATGGATGCAGCACACCAGGCTCCTCTGTCCTCTACCATCTCCCAGAGTCTGCTCAAATTCATGTCCACTGAGTCAGTGATGCTATCTAACCATCTCTTCCTCAGCTGCCCCCTTCTTTTGCCTTCAGTCTTTCCCAGAATGAGGGTCTTTTCAAATGAGTCTGCTCTCCACATCAGCAGACTCACTGGAAAAGACCAAGTAGTTTTTAAACACCTATACATATTCCAAGGTCTTAACTGAAAGAAATCATTGTCAGTCACTTCCTTATTTACTGTGACAAATTGTAGAGAGGATCAAGTCAGACCTTTAGATCCTTTCCTAGTACAGACTGGAGGGAAATCTCCCTGTAAGTATGTTGTTGTTTGGTCTAGCTCCTAGATCTGTGTGTGTGGCAGGGTGATTAGCCCAGCCCTGCTAGGAGATGTGCATACTGAAGTGCTATAATTTTATTAATTGTGTGACCTTGGGAGGTTTATTTCCTGTAAATCTGTTGTGTTATCTCTGAGTTGTCAATGACATCTGAATGGCTTATTTTATAGGATGATTTCAAAGATCAAATGAGTTGTGGTAGCACATTAACTGTAAAGTGCAATATAAATGTGAAGTATTATTTTTCTAGGCATTTTAACTGTGGCAGATCAGACTTCCCTGGTGGCCCAGTGGTTCAGAATCCGCCTGCCAAAGCAGGACACATGGGGTCGATCCCTGCTTTGGGAAGATCCCACGTGCCTTGGGACAGCTAAGCCTGTGCACCACAACTACTGATGTCTGCCCTCTATAGAGACCAGCCATCCCCAGCTACTGAAGCCCCGGTGCCCTAGAGCCCATACTCTTGCAACAAGAGAAGCCACTGCAATGAGAAACCTGTGCACCGAAACTAGAGAGTAGCCCCCACTCTCTGCAACTAGAGAAAGCCTGCGTGCAGCAGTATAGACCCAGCCCAGACAAAATTAAAAAGAATTTTTTTAATGTGGCAGATCCAGTTAAATATTTAGGTAAAAATTGTAGCACTTAACTGATCATAGGTATTTTTGTCTGAAACATTGTGATGAGCCTTAAGAAGACTTGTCCACAGACTCAGATTTCTGAGTTAATTTAGAACTATTCACCTGTGTGTACACATTATGACGTTCTGGTATATATCTTGACCCTTTGTTCATTGATTTTGGCACTTTTTATGCTATAATTTGGTTGCCAGGATATTTAGAGAGAGGCAAATAGAATTGACTAATGGCATTTTTCCATTGTGCTGCTACTCTGATCTGAGTTACTTTGAAATTTCCTTGCCAAGCAATTCCAATTCAGAGCCCTCCTTCCAGATGTTACTGCTGGTATTTGGAGACTGCCGTATTCAAGGAGAGGGGATTTCTCTTGACATCAGTTTGCAAAGTATATGCAAATGACTGGTCTGTCATAATATTTAAGGGAGATCTTGGCTTGTCTGACTTCCCTGGTGGCTCAGACGGTAAAGAGTCTGCCCACAATGCGAAAGACCCAAGTTCGATCCTTGAGTCAGGAAGATTCCCTAGAGAAGGAAATGGCAATTCACTCCAGTATTCTGGAAAATCCCACGGATGGAGAACCCTGGAGGGCTACAGTCTGTGGGGTCGCAAAGAGTTGGACACGACTGAGCAACTGACACCTTCACTTTGGCTTGTCTGAAAGTGCTTGGTTTTGTGGGAAGAGTGAGTTGTGTATTTAATCCACTTCTCTACTGACTTTGACAAATGGCTTATTCAGGACCCCAGAGATGTACCAATAAATAAGGAAAAAACTCACATTGGGAAGCCTGGCTGAGAATCTCCAATATAAAGAATCTAACCTGGAGACAGGTGCTGGGATGAGCTAGTTAAGAAAACTCAAGACAGAAGTGGAGGTGTTTTCTACATTCTTCCCTTCTCATTTGAGTTGCTCTTAGGACAATGAGTTAAGTGAGCAAGAGGAAAATCAAGAAGTCTCACTCCAGATTTCCCAGTAGCTAGAGATGAGGTAGAAACTGTCATTATTTTGTAGTAGCAGGACTTTTTGTAAGACAAATACAGCTATTAATGTAGACAACACAGATAAATAGCTCTTTAATTCTGAAGCCACAGTGATAAGACTGCCTTTTCTTTACTTTCTTTAATTGTTTAGAAAAAGGTTAGGGAACAGTTACTGGTTTATTTTTTTTTTTTTTTCAGTTACTGTTTTAGAGTTGCCTATAAACCACTGTTTTCTTTCTGTCTGTTTAGAAAGGGAGTGGCTTCTAATTTCTGAGTCCAAACTAATGTAGGGAGTTGTGGTACCCTTTGTTATTGAAAGGTAACTGTCAATTTATTTTCCTCTGCACTTTAACCAAAGACTGATGATAAATCCTGCAAAGAGTAGCACTTGTTCTTGGGAGCAGCTATTACTGCAGCACTTATCCTAAAGAAAAATTAGATTTGTTTTCTTTCCTGATAAAATAACACTTATCATGGCAATTAGAATTCTGAAAACCTGAAAATACTTCCCTCCAAGAAGAAGAAACAGCCTTTGAATCAGAGGCATAGTAGCCAATAATTAGCCAAAGCCGACATTCAATGCATTGATTAGTCTGTTCAGTAACAGAAGAAAAGGAAAATTCATGTGGCACTAAAACAGAGGGGTTGGGGAGGGGAGGAAAGCAAAATCTTTGGTAAAAGAAGAGGAACGAGCAATGTAAATGAAGAGGAGGAGTCAGCATAGATGAGTGTGTGAGCTGTGTAGACAGGGGCATTGGGTGTTGCCATAGACCGCACTAAAAGCACTTCAGAAAACTTTTCATGTGAAGAAGTTCAGAATGCCTTTAAGGAAGAGGTTATCTTTATTTTTAATTGGCAGACATACTTACTGTCTAGAATCTCCAGTCTCCAGCAATGTCTAAAATTTTCTAGCAGCCAACCAAATGTTTGTTGTTTCACTAGTCTGAATTGCTCATATGTACCGAAATGAGAATATCTCAGAATGTAAACTAACTCAATATCTGTAGATACTGTAACTGATTCACAATGGTGAATCTGATTTTTATGTAAGATTTATTTCATATAGTCTATAGATGAGCTCTTTCTAAATATATTCTGTCCACATGCCAGTTTAAAAATATGTAAAAGTGTTTATACTTTCACTCAGTAAGACTCCTTTCCCAAGGATGCTAGAAATAAGCAGTTTAACCCCCAAATTGGCACTGCCTTAAATACAAACATGAAACATGGTAGTAACCACTTTCCTGTCTTGGATCATCTGCCATAGTTGACTCTCTAGTTCCTGCTGGTAGCTGACCTATCAGTTTGTAGATTTCAGCCAGTCTTGTAGATCTGTTTTATTGTATTAGTATCTTATGGCGCCACCTACTGACACAGTTGTAGGCTTTATGCCTGCTACTGCCGCTAAGTTGCTTCAGCCGTGTCCGACTCTGTGCAACCCCATAGACGGCAGCTCAGTGCCTACCCAGCAGTTAGAAGAGTTGTACAAAGGACCAAAGAGAACAGCTTTGTAGGGGACTGGAAAAACCCTTGGAGGTTACTGTGTGTGTGTGCTAAGTCGCTTCAGCTGTGTCTGACTCTTTGCAACCTGTGGACTGTAGCCCGCCAGGCTCCTCTGTCCATAGGATTCTCCAGGCAAGAATACCAGAGTGGGTTGCCATGCCCTCCTCCAGGGGATCTTCTCAACCCAGGGATCGAACCCATGTCTCTTATGTCTCCTGTGTTGGCAGGTGGGTTCTTTACCACTAGCACCACCTGGGAAGCCCTAGAGGTTACCTAGCCTGATGATATATTATACAAAAAAATACAGGTGTTGTTACCTGTGATATCTTTTTTCCCATACTTACTTTCAAATTCATTAGAGAATCTCATGGTCATTCTGGGATTTTTATGAATCTTTCTCAGAAATAAAAAGAATAAAAACTTAACAAATGAGAATTAATGGTGGCATTCTTAGAAAAGAAAAACCACGTAAAAAGTCTTAAGGGAACTCAAATGAGATGGTGCTTAACAATGCAGAAGAATTGTATATATTATATATGCATATACAGAAGGGAAAATTAAACTAGATGTCTAATAAATAGGATAAGCCATTTCCCATAGTAAAAATCCAAGTCGAATACTTTGGTGAAATTGAAAAACATTCAGAGAATAGGAGAAAATGTGGATCAGCGGGTTATATATATTTCAGGTTTGATGTATAGACCTGATTTTTGGGAAGGTTGCTTTTCTTTCAAATTAATGTAATACTTTAGATATCACAAGTAGAGAAGTATTGGGAGTTATTTTTAAACTTAGAATGAGTATCAAAGTTTTAAGTGGATGTGCAGGCATAAAGAAGCTTTGCAGTGAGATTAGTTGGAGCTGTTTTAGAAAACTAACTTTCTAGTTCAGCATAATCAGAAAACTCTTGGGTATTGAATATGAATAGGCATAACATTTAATAACAGCATCGTGCCCTATTAAAGTCATTTTTTATATCCCTGGTTTTCTTATCCACATATTCCCGTAAGAAGAGTGCCCTAATGTCCTTTTTATTTCCTTTATCATTTTAGCAGCGTCATCCTTAATACCAGAAAGCTGGCGGGCACTATGGGGAAAAAACAAAACAAGAAGAAAGTGGAGGAGGTGCTAGAAGAAGAGGAGGAAGAGTACGTGGTGGAGAAAGTCCTAGACCGCCGAGTGGTGAAGGGCAAAGTGGAGTACCTGCTGAAGTGGAAGGGGTTCTCAGAGTGAGTGTCTCTGCCCGGAGGGGCTGTGCACCCGGCCCCCAGCTGCTTCTCAGGAGGCTGACCATGTGCAGGACAGGGCACGGGGTGTTCTGATGGTACATTGTGACTCTGGCTTGGCCTCCATGGCTTATAGTCCAATTAGGAACATGATCTACATGTACTAAATGCTATCATGCGTGACCAGTTTCTGATGAACAGTTTTGTGTGTGGCTTAAGACTGATGGAAGTTTGCGAAGAGAAAGTAAACTTTCTTTTGAAGGAGGCAGCTTTCGATTTGTGTTAATACTAAAAAGCCCCCTACTACCTCCCAAGAAATTTGAGCTTTGTTGAGTTCTTGGTCTTGGACAGAATCTAGTTCTTTTCCAAGGACAGCAGCCCTCGTCCTCCTGTGCCTCTCGGTGGTGTGAGTGTGTACTAACTTTGTGACTCGTGTGCCTCTGGTTTCAGTGAGGATAACACATGGGAACCAGAAGAGAACCTGGATTGCCCTGACCTCATTGCTGAGTTTCTGCAGTCACAGAAAACAGCACACGAGACAGATAAATCAGAGGGAGGCAAGCGCAAAGCTGATTCTGATTCGGAAGATAAGGGGGAGGAGAGCAAACCAAAGAAGAAGAAAGAAGAGGTAAGACTTGAAGTAAGAATTTTTACTAGCCCAGAATTCATGCTGCTGTCAAAGAAGCTGACAGCCAGATAATTTCAGCACCTTTTTCTGCTGCTGCTTGGCTCTCAGTCCTTTTGCAGTCCTAGATAGGCTAATGCTTTAAAAATGTCTGTGGGGTGGGGGTGGGGGGGGGGTCTCTCATGAAGCCACATAATCTACTCACATCTGAGGTTTAAGAACAAGTAAGTGCAAAGGTATTAATTTGTGTGAGGAGATGCTGTGAATGTTTTAATCATTTCAGGCTTTAATCCATTCAGTACCATAAAGTAAGGTACCTTTTGAGGGTGAAGAAACAATTGTGAACATTTATTTGGCTTGAGATGAATGTCCCTTTTTACACATGGGGAAACCTCAAGCACATCAAAACTTGATGGAATAATCACTCTGATTCTAAAAGGCTTGTGACTTAGAGCCAAAGAATTGGTGAAATGTTGGCAGAAGGATTTGATTACATTATCATCAGAACAGGAGTAGCTCTAGTCTGGAGAACAATCCCATACAGTTAAAATTGTTCCATCTGGTTTTTACAGTCAGAAAAGCCACGAGGCTTTGCCCGGGGTTTGGAACCAGAGCGGATTATTGGAGCTACAGACTCCAGTGGAGAACTCATGTTCCTAATGAAATGGTGAGTCTGCCAGTGGCTCTGTGTGGTGGTGGTTTTTTTTCTTCTCCTCATCTGTTCCATGCCAAAGGAAAAGAGGTAGACCTTGGAAATTCTACTTGCCCAGGTATGAAATCTTTAAGATGGCATAGTCCTTCAATAGTTACCCTTGGCCTGACTGCCAGCCTGGTCTCATGAGTTACAGGTAGGGCCCTTAGGATTCTCAGATTTTTGCCCCCCACCCTTTTTTTTTTTTTTTTTTTTTAGGAGGTGGGAGAAAATCTAGAGTGGAGAGGTGTATACAGGAAGAAATCACATTTTACTTCTGTAATAAAGGGGGGGAAAATGAAATGTGATTGAACCATCCTCCCTTTCCACCACTTTCTTAATAGAGATCAGGCTAGCCCCAGGATCAGAAATTCTGTTAACTTCTCAGGGTTAGGAAAGAATTTCTGAAGCTCTTTCTTTGTCCTGGTTAGGTCCTTTCCAGTTGGTGCAAATTTTCAATTGCAAAGTCTGCCAGCAGGGGTCAGCAAGGCCCCTTCACTAAGCGCAGAGAAGCCTGCTTTTTTTCCACTATAACCAGTGGTAGTAGTACTCCATAAAACATCTTAATGAAAGCAGTTGTCCTGAGACTCTTAAGAACAATAATTAACCCAAAGTTCTTTATCCAAAAAGGAAGACTTTCTTCTCTTTTTCTTGCTTGCTGGAAATGCTTGTTCTCTTCTCCCCAAAATGGAGCTCAAATGACTGCCTTTAAAATATAAATTAGGAGTGAATAATTCTAAGCCTGTGCCAAGGAAGCATTATTCTAGGGACTTTATCCATTTATCAGTCTAGAACCTTCTTGGAAGCTTGTATCTATACTGATTTCTCTCCTTTAGAAGGTGGCAAGAGAGGCCTAACTTGGAACACTGAAAGTCAGTGTCATAGCTGGCTAAACCTCTTATTTATTTCCCATGCATTCCCTAGGTGTTTATTGAACCTGACCTTCTTTTAGCTTATTTATTGCTGGCCTGTAGGAGAAAAGTTCGTTTTTAAGGTGCTGCATATGGGGGAAAAGAATTAATATCAGGAGTTACTCAGTCCATTTATGATATACTTTTGTGTGGCTGTATGTGACCAATCTGAGTAATGGTAGCACTTCCTTGTTGCTTGACATTACATCCCTTTGGTTGACTCACTAGTATGTGTAAAGATTATAGCTGAATGTAATTGCAAGTTAAGATTGGATGTTGATTATAAAACCAACTTCATTTTAAAGTTATTTCTCCTGGAGAATGGAGATATTTGTTCATTTCCCTAAGTAGCTATTTTTCTGTGCAGTGAAATGACTGAACAGTTACCTCAGAGGCTGTTGTTGAATTGTCAGCAAGGGGTAGGCTGCTTCAGGCTCCCATACTGCTATACTTCTTTTCCCTCCCATTCTCTTATCTGTTGTTCAGAAACATACTTTCCTGGCTTACTCTTCCCTGGGTCGGTGGGGCTGTGTGGCTTAGGTATACATGTTGCTAGGGTTCCAGAAGTTTGGTGTGGTGCCTCATCAGAGACCCCCTCTTACATGTATCTGTCTGCTGCCTGCCCTGTGCTATTGCTTTCATCTAGGATGTTCCTAGTGACCTGAAGAGAGAGCTTATGCCTAAGTCCCTTGTAATATGTATGTGGTTTTCAATTTTTGAGAACATTTTAAAATTCAGAAAAATATAGAAAATTACATAACAGTCCCTTTATTTTCTACCTCCCAGTTTTGAAGCACCATTTCAAAGCACCTGGGAGTTGTGGCCTATCTGTGTGCGCATGGTATTTGGTAGTGTTAAACAGTGTGATTATGAGTCAGCAAGAAAGTCTCCACCTGCATTGGCTCTGACCAGAGCCAGATTGGTATTAAATCTTATTACCCAACATGCTATTAAGTCCTGTTACCAGGCCAGGATCTCTCCATGGGCTTTTAGTAGCTGGGATATGGCTTTGGAGGAATATGGCAGCCTCTCTTACTCCTTCAGAGAATCTGAGAGTGTCATGTTTTTTATGTGTTGGGGTGTTCAGAGGTTCCCAGGGGTTCAGAGTTAGCTTTTGACAAAGAGGGTATTTTCAACGGGAGAAGATATCCGAGGATATGATTTGGCTAAAAGCTACTAGTACATGATGCCTACCCCATGTTACCATCCTTCCTGGCCTGTCTTCTGGAATTAGTATTTTTAAAGCCCAGTCTCTTGGGAGACCCATGTTAGGAGACCACCAGCACTGGTCTCAAAGTCTCTCTGTGCTTTGTTCCACAGGAAGAACTCTGATGAGGCTGACCTGGTTCCCGCCAAGGAGGCCAATGTCAAGTGCCCGCAGGTTGTCATATCCTTCTATGAGGAAAGGCTGACGTGGCATTCTTACCCCTCAGAGGATGATGACAAAAAAGATGATAAGAATTAACTTTCTTGAATACCAGCCCCTGTCACATCTGACTGTGGGTTTCAAGTGGGGAAAGAAGGAGTTCTACTTGTCTTGACACCATAAAGGTGGCTTGAGAAGATGTCCTTTGAAGAGCCAGTATAGTTTCTGTGCCCTACAGCAGCCCAAGTGCTTTAAAGCCGTTCCATGCTGTATAGTTTGCACACCCATCCCGGTGGAGGGGAAGGAGGGTCAGTGTTTCAAGGCAACCCGTTCTGAACTTTGCTTAAAGAAAAAAAGCAAAGGGCCTTCTATGAAGGACAAAACGCAGAATGGGATGTGGGGAGAGCAAGAGATACTGTAAATCTTCAAAGAGCATCTCCACAACCCACACAGCCTTCTTCCCGATAGTGTTAACTCTGCATTTTTACAGCGTAGCATGTGTGTAGTTTTTGGCTATTACTGGTGTATTATTTGGGGTGGGTGGGGTGGGGTGGGAAAGAAGGGAGATGGGTTAGGATCATTTTTGTTAAAATTTGGGGAAATGGTGAAACAAAAGAAAGAACAACTAATGATAATTGGGTTCTGTGTCCAGAATATTGTATCCTTTCAAAAAATGTCATTGGCAACCTAAATGAGGACTGTGAGAGACTGTTTAAAAGCTGTGAATGCCTGAAACTTAGAAGCCAAGGTATTCCCTGCCTGAGCTTAATGCTGTTCCCAACAAAGGACTAAGAAGCTACCAAAGCTGCCATTTGGGGGATGGAAACTGGTTGAGGAGGAAAAGTCTTATTGGAGTGTATACACAGGCAGATCATTCTGTCTTAGAGGTGCTACTTATGAAACTGACAAGAAGACCCTTTCTTTTCCTATTGTGAAGTTACCAATATCAGCTTCTCCATCCAAGCCACTGGTGAAGTATTTAGGGAAGGGCAGAGAGTGGTATAGGAGGTAAGTGTAAAGTAGGGAAAGACAAGGGCCGGTGCTTATAGGGTGGAAAACTCTTGGAGCCTCTGTTTTTTGAACTTTGAAACCATTGGTGGCAGGGTTCAGTCACTGACAGCACAAGTTCAAGAGTTGAATGATTTCAAAAGCCCTGGTCTCAGGAGAAGATTTAATTTTCATACTGGGGCAGTGGTTCACTTTAAAACAAAACAAAAATTTTTTAATCCTAAGAATTAACTAAAATCCAAAACGCTGTCTTGAGTCATGAGATCCATCAGTTGTTGACATCGTCTTGACCTGCATCTAGAACTCCATTGTAATTTTTAGGCGTGTGATAGGTTTTTGTGAAAACTTTTGTTTAAATGTAAACTTCATATCAACACTGTCAGTTTTTTGTCTTAATAAAACTATATAGATTTATAATCCTTGGTTTTTGTCTTGTCTTGCTAGAAACTCTCCTTGCCTTTTACTAATTTTAGAGATTGAGCCTCTCTGGGAACAACCTGCATACTTGAATGGTTTTATTCTAAGTACTATAGGCTTGAAAATCTGGTATCTGGTATGAGTCTTTTGAGTGGTCTCACCATATTAATTTAGTATTTACTGAGCATTTACAATTTCTACAGAGATTACAGATTGTCACGTCATCCTGTCTTCATACTGCTCAAAATGTGTTTAGCAGTCTGTGACCTGGTAGCAGTTCCAAACTATGATACGTTTGGAAACAGATTTGGGGGTTAGCTTTAGATCCTGACTGTTATCATAGATTTGTATGACCTTAGCTAAAGCCAACTTCTCCAGACTTTCAGGTATTGGTCCTGTGATTGATCAGTGAATTAAAATGTCATCCATTTTCTTAACATCATTTTCTGCCTGTAACTCCAGAGCCCAAACAGAACTAGATTGTTTTTTTTGGCTGCGCTGGGTCTTTGTTGCTTTGTGTGGGCTTTCTCTAGTTGGGGCGAGCGGGGACTACTCTTTGCAGCACACTGGCTTCTCATTGCTAGGGGCTTCTCTTGTTGAGAGCACAGGCTCTAAGTACACAGGCTGCAGTAGCTACAGCATGCAGACTCAGTAGTTGGGGTGTGCAGGCTTTATTAGAACATGGACTCAGAACTTGTAGTGCACAGGCTTAAGTTACTCTGTGGCATGTGGAATCTTCTGGATCATCCACTGCACCACCAGGCAAGTCCCAGGACTGGATTCTTGTTAGTTACAAAAGGGGAAATAGGATTTCCACTGAGATAATTCAGCTCTACTCAATAGTTCAAAGCATTTGTTCCAAATAAACTGAGTGTAGGACTTCCCTGGTGGTCCAGTGGTTAAGAATCCTCCCGAAATGAAGGGGACACAGGTTCCATCCCTGGTCCGGGAACATCCTACATGCCATGGGGCATTTAAGCCCGTTCCCCACACTACTGAGCCTGTGCACTCTGGAGCCTGTCCTCTGCAACAAGAGAAGCCATCACAATGAGAAGTCCACGCACAGCAACTAGAGAGTAAGCCCATCCATTGCAACTAGAGAAAGCCGGGGCACAGCAGCCAAGACTCAGCACAGACAAGTATTTTAAAAAAGAAAACCATATCATTCTTTCCCAGGGAAGACACTGGAATTGATAATGCATGCAATGAAAACTGAAGTGAAGGTACACAATTTTGTTATCTTTAAAAGCCAATTATCACACATTTCTAGACTCAAGAATGAAGGATAAATTCTTCTCAAGTGATTGTTGAAGCCACAAATGCATGCAAAAGTGTTAGGGAAAAAATATACATAGACACAACAAATCTTAAGTCTCCTTTCATAAAGTATTCGTAGAGCATGTCTTCAGATATGCAAAAACATATGTCGGACGCCTTTGACAAAACTGCATCATCACAGACTTCTAGCCCAAGAGTTAAGGAGATACATTAAGTTGTTGCCCTAGTTACCATTACAGAAGAACAAGAGCTAGCTAATTGGTGACAGAATCATTGACACTGGCAAAGCCAGTCAAAAGAAAATACCTTGCTCCTTTACTGCCTTTAGTTTCAAATTAATAAATACAAAAACACTCAAATGGTACTGCTTAGGAGTAACTTTCTGCTTTCCAATGGCATTTGAAAGTTTTAACTACCAATTATAAGTAATTTTTTTTTTTTAAGTTCTACCAGTTTATTGCTACCAACCCATCTCCCTCCACCCTCGTGCACACATGCTCAGTCACATAATCCCATGGACTTCAGCCCGCCAGACTCCTCTGTCCGTGGATTTTTCCAGGCAAGAATACTGGAGTGGGTTGCCATTTCTTCTCCAAGTAATTTTTAATAGTTGAGTTTTTAAGTACTTATTTTCAGATGTAATCTTATATTCCAGAACTCATTAAGACTGGAGTTCAACTTGATATTAACCCTTGGCTAGTTAGCACTGACCATATGTACACAACACTTTTACAGTCTATGGTCTGTAACACTGGGAATCTGTATTATAAGGTATAGTTATTTTCCTCTTAGAGAGAGGAGGAATGCTAGAAGAAATTGCTGCATCAAAATAATTTGGTGGAACTGTGAAATCCAAATTTCTGCAATGGCTCCAAATCCTGAACTACATATGGAGCTGGGCTGTTTGAGATCAAATCTATCTGATCAAGTCATTAATCTGATGTGCATGCAAGTTAGCCTTCTCGTAAAGATGTTCTCATTTAAAACTCAGAACTGATAGCAATGAACTAAGTCTAGGCTCAGTGTTTTCCCTCCAGTAGAATTTGATTGAAATACAAATACCACTACCAGGCCAGCACTCAGCTTACTTAGTAAAAGGAAGTCTTGGCTTCCTTCACCTTTTCTTTTAGCATCCTGATGTTCTGGTGTGTGGTAAGAAGTTTGATATAGGAGCTTAAGATCCTTAGACAACCATCAGTCTCTGACCTGCACATCACCTTGGTATGACAGTCCAGCAAGGTTTTCTCTAAAAGTTAGTAATTCCTTAGCCAGAGTTCAGAGTTGTTTATTTCTCATCTGTATGACTTTTAATTGACTTGGCCTTGAGCATCTCCTTCTGAGTAAACTGATGGGTACTGAAAGCAAATGAAATCTGAAAAAAAAAAAACAAAAACAAAAAAAAACCCCAAACACCCTACTGGGACAAAAAGCATAGTTGGCCCTGCTTGAAGCAAGTAGAGCAAGGAGTGTTTCTAAGGCTTTTTTTTTTTTTTGGCTTTGGCCAGTTAGGTGGCAGAACTCTGAGGCAAGGCTAAAACATTTAAGTTTACAATATATGCTGACTAGTTTTTGTTAATAAATAGCTAGTGTTAATTCACCAGCAAGTCTGAGTCTACATTCTGACCTTGATGGTTTGCATAGTTTGTGATAGTACCAAAGCTACTGTTCATGCCATGAGGATTTTAAAATCCTAGTAGACTTTGACCAATCCTGCCCTGTTTACTGTTGCATAGCCACAGGTGAGGCTGGGCTACTTTGGAGCCTGGCTCTGGGACATGGGCCTATAGTTTCAGTTACTGCTTCAGCTCCTAGCTGAAGATTGGAAGGCTTGTTAAGACAACTGAATTAGCCTCATTAAATTTTTTTAAAACAAAAGGCAGAGCCCCAACTCTTGGGTCTTTTCTCCCTCTCTCCAGATGAACTAGATTTTATTTCCTTGGTTGAAACAGCAACTGGAATTAGTAACAAATACTATGCAACCTCCTCCATTATACAGTTAGATTGGAAAAGAACCAACTTTAAGACTTAATATGTCTGCACATTCAAAAAGGAAGACGGGTTTCTATCCTACTGATTGTGAAAATACACCTCTTCAGCAAGGACCCATATTCTCCCTCCACTGGAGACAACTTGTACACTACATTTATGTTTCTCAACTAATTCAGGCAGACATGAACTTTCAAAGAAGTCCTAGATATAAGGACTGGAATTCAAACCACGCATTAAGTTTCACACGTATCCCCGCAGTCCCCACATGCTTTCTCTACTGTAAGATTCAGAACTAGAGGAAAGAAGAATGACATCTCTGTGTGAGACGTGGAAGTGAAAGGGTGCTTGGTACACTGCCAAAATGACAAGTTGAAGGTCTGAGTCCCTTTCACTTCCCAGATAGATCAGGGATAGGAAAAAAAGGCTTAACCACTCATAATCAGTAGTCAAACACATGGATTTTGCTAGAGCATGTCTACACTTGGTTGTGAAAATGACTTCCAGGAAGGCAGATCCCAACCTGGTACCCCTTTCAGTACATGCATAGCATCAATGCCCTAGAACTATGTATTTAGTCTGAGCTTCTGAAGCTGTTGCTCTACGTCAGTCCCTACTGGATGAGTTAAAATAGGGTGGTGGAGACACTTTTCTACAAGGCACTTGTTTTTCCAGCTACTTGCGAAACAGACCTGAAGAGCAGGTCTGCTGTAGCTGTGGGTGGTAAAAGCAGGGATGAAGGCAGCCTAAGACAGGACTCCATGGAAAGTACCTCCTCAACAGCTGTTTTTAATTGTTCAGCTTTCCCCAGGACAAGCAAGGAGTCAGCTATGAAGGTCAGGTCTTGACACTGGAACATGTCTCTAGATTTCTGTTCTCCCCCTGGTTCTGTTTTTGTTTTTTTTTTTGTTTGTTTGTTTTTTTCTGTTTTTATTGAAAATCTATTTTATTGATACTGAAATAGCCCTAGTTTCAGTAGTAAGACCTTATGTGGGGCAGAGACTGAAACAATGTATCTGGGACTTTCCTGGTGGTCCAGCAATTAAGACTCCATGCAGGGGGTAAGGGTTGGATAGCCCCATTGAGGAACTAAGACCTCACATAGCCTGAAAAAAAAAAGGATCTACTTCCACTGCCTTACATAATTAAAGATGTGTGGGAAAATCAGTTTGAATGACGCCTAGAACTAAAGTCAAGACAAAGCAAGCTTTTGACCCCTACCCAAAAAGACACCCAGAAGTTTGGTCCTGAGGCCTACTCATCTCCCTATGAACTCTAGGACCTTGCCTCACTTCCTGTCTCAGGTGTAATAGCTTTCAGAGGCCTTACTTGAGTTCTCATATCTTCTTCCTGCCAGAAAAAGCCTTGAAGCTGGAACACCCACTCCACCTGCCAAAAGCAAAAAGAGGTCAGCCCCACAGCAGTGCTGACCAACTTGGCCCAAAGCCCCAACTAATCAGCAAGCTCCCAGACACATCTCTCCATAAGGGGACATGAGGGAAGGGGGTGACCAAAACATACTTTCTCAGACCAGAAGCAACATTAACAAAGGGGAGGTAAGGCATTTTTCTCTTAAAATCTTTAAAAAAAAATGTTTAAAAAGTTGCAAAACTAAAGTTAAAGCCTAATTGTGTACTAAACAAAAATATGTAGAAACGTTTCTAGAAGGAATACAAAGACATTACTCTGAATTTTACTTGTCACAGTTTTCTATATATTTTTTTATCAGCAGTTTTTCCAACTTAATTTTTAACCTTTTTTTCCCTTCAAAATGTTTTATTTGGTTTACAGTCAATTTTGTTGTTGTTCAGTCACTAAATTGTGTCCGACTCTGCAACCCCATGGACTATAGCACGCCAGGCTTCCCTATCCTCCACTATCTCCCAGTTTGCTCAAATTCATGATTCATGTCCATTGAGTCAGTGATGCTATCTAACCATTTCATCCTCTGCTGCCTTCTCTTTTTGCCTTAGGAAACAGCTCTTATTTAATAGGACTGACCAACCCCTTCCAACTGGAGTTGGGGGAGGAGGGGGTGGGAAGCCATTGTAAATTGAAACAAATTAAGAGCTCAGCCTTATTCCCAGAATTCTATTCCTCCCCACAGAATAAACTCTAGTAGCATCACTGAACCAGGTCACACAGTGGTACATGGGGAGTTCCAGATCACAGGTTTCATCATGGAGAACACAGCCTCCAGCCCAAAACCTTGTCTGGTAATCTCACAGAGACCGCCAAGTGGCTGTTTATTGCTTGGGCATTTGTAAAGTACCTACCATAGATGGGCATGAGGCAGTTCTAACAACCATCTGGTACCTTAAAGCATCCACCACTTCATACGCTTTTGGCTTTTTGAGGGAGAAGATTCTGGTCACCTCAGCTGGAAAGGATTTCAAATGCCTTAAACCCTGGGGTCAAATTGTCTGTTTCTCTAGTTCTGGGACCCTGCTGGTAAAATGAAGAGCTTGGCGTGTGCTGGTCCGTTGATCTCCCAGGTTTCCATCATCACTGTCATCACTGTGACTACACTCCAGCTGGTAGGTGGGACCACCAGAGAAAGAACAGCACAGTCAATGTTAAAAATGTAGTCTGCTGCAGGGGGACTAGTAAGGAGCTGGGCCATATGACAAAACCCACCTAGTCCTATGAGAAAAAGGCCAGAGGACACTGAGTCCTTCCTCTAAAAGGATTCAGCTGGCAAACCCTACAAAAAGGTAATAAACTCATTTTTGGAAGATTTAATGCAGTATTTAAGACTGCATTGTCAACCTCCCCCACTCTTCACCCATCTTCCCATAAGAGCTTTGCCTTGGCCACACAATGGTCAGTGCTCTCCTCTTGGGGCCTATTTCCTTTACACTCAGTTTAAATTCAAAATAGGGAAAAATTGCACTTGAGAATGAATCATTCATTTTATTTTATTTTGTCATGTGCTCACAGCATCTTTCTCTCTCTCTCTCTCTCCTCTCCCTGGCAGGTCACAGAGATAAATTAAAAATAAATCTACAAGGAAATAATTTATAAAAGCACTTCCCAGGCTCATGCCTTCTATCCCTACTGCTCAGTTAGAATGCCTCCCCCTCTAAGTGGGGAAGAGAATCAGTGCTTCCCCCACTTGAACTCATTCCTGTTAGTCTGGGGCAGACAGTACTCTAGACCCAGGCAGAGGTGGGGACAGCAGTAGGAAACAAAGACACGGGTCCAGGAACCACCTGGTCACCTTGGCACTCCCCTCTCTGCCTCCCCCAGGCAGTCCGCCAGAAGCCCTTGCTAAACCGGGGTACGGAGAAGCTGCCTGTGGCCAATAGGCTTGGGGAAGGGGTACCCTCAGCCCCTCTTACATGCACTTCTCATTCTCCTAGAAAGAAACCCAAAAAGAAAGCAGACAAGAGACCTCGGGACAGAGGAGAAAAATCCCAAGTGTTCACACGGTTACACGGAGTCTTTATGGCAAAGAGAACATTTAGCAGCTTTGAATATTGGGGTATCTCCTTTTTACTCAACACAAGCATTCTAGACCCTACAAGTGAAACAGGGCTCAAACCCTAAAAAAAAAAAAAATCAAAGCGCAAGAAACTCTAAAAGGACTAGTTTTTGTCGTCGTTGCTGGGTTTCATTTTTTGTCTTTCCAGTGACAAGCCCAGTTGTTGGTAGGGGAGGCCTGAGGGAAGGGTCACTCCCCAGTGTTGTGCTGAATACTGCCTGGCTTCTCCACATCATCCCCCTGCCTCAGAGCAGCTTCCAGGAGGCTGCAGGCCCAGCACTGGGGGCACTGCCAGCACCCCAGCTGCAGAAGAACTCCAGGCAGCCGGTGAGGGGCGGGGGCACACGGGCAGGAGGAGAACAGCATTCGCATGCAGGCTCTGATGGAGATGTGGGAGCCTCGGCTCAGGGGTGACTGGGCACAGAGGAAGATGGATGGCAGGGCAGTTGAGTGACATGCTTGGTTGGGGCTGCTGCAACACAGGGCCTGTGACCCTTGCCTGTTTACTGTTTCATCCTAACTCTTCAAGTCAGTGTCGGGTCCCAGTGGCTCCCCTATGACTGAAACCTCAAGAAAATATCATCCAAGAGCTCCCCTTCAGGGATGCCAAAGTGCAGGGGCAGGAGAGTTCAGAAGCCCCTTCCAGAACCCACTCCGTGTTCCACCCCTCCCCTGGGGTGAAGTGGGGTTTACTCACACCAAATGATCTAGTCTCCCCTAAAACTTGATGCCTGGAATCCTGGCCAGAGCCAACTTAACCTGCCCTTTGATTTTCTTCCCGCTTTGATTTTTCTTCCCCTTCCTTCCTTCCTTTCTTTCCTTCCAGGAAATGAGACTGACTTTCTACTACCTCCCCTTCCGCTCACAAGTCCCTTCCTTCCCATCTGTCCGCTTCCAGCAATGCCAGCACCACCCTTCCCCTGAAGGAAAGGGGAAGGGGTGAGGACCCTGTCCACCCAAACGGTCTGGCCACTTCCACTCCCCTCAGCGGGGGAAGCTGAACCAGACAGCGCCTGCCTCGTCCTGTCCACTGACCCGCAGTCGTCCCCTCTGTGAAGATCTATTAGATAAGAAGGCATTAAAGTCCCCGCTGTAGGTCCAGGTCCAGGCCCAGCCCTTCTCCAGTTCCCATCTCGGTGAGCATCAACCCCCTTCCTCCCCAGGCTCACTTTCTCCGGTCCTTCGGCTTCCTCTCCTGCCGCCGGGCCTGCTGGTCGGCCAAGGTGCGGGGAATGAGGAGGACGCTGCCGTCCCCGGCATACTGGAGCGCATACTGACTGGGCGAGTAGGGCCGCCCGTTCTCATCCCGCAGCCGCCCAAACACCTCCTGGTACAGGCTCTGGACCTTCTGCTTCATCTGCCGCAGGGACCGGAGGAACTCCACCTTTTCCCGCAACAGCCGAGCTTTATCACGCTGCAGGTCCTCCACGTCCCGCTCCAGGTTCAAGATGGTGTCCAGCTTGCGCTTGCGGCAGTTCTGCGCCGCCATCTTGTTCTTGCCGCGGCGCCGGATGTCACGGATGAGGCTCAGCTGGGCCTCACTCAGCTGGTACTTGGACAGCAGCTCGTTGAACTCCTCCACAGGCAGGTTGATGATCTTGTCGTTGGTAAACGGGATCTTCATGGCTCGGGCTCGATGCTCATCCCGGCTCATCTGCTTGTCCAGGAAGTCAGCCTGCTTCTCCTTGCTGCCCTTCTTGAGAGTGCTGGGGGGTGGCAGGTCAGCAGAGTCGAGGGCACTGGGCGCCATGTTGTACGTGTGGTTGTGCCCAACGTGCTCCAAGTATGGCAGGCAGGAGAGCTGAGACGGGTCCTGATAGCTCATGCGGCAGAACTTGGAATACTCAGGCTGGTAGCCCACAGCGCCCTCAGCCTCTTCCAGATCCAAGGTCTCAGAGTCAGAGCTATAGCCAACCGCACCTTCCTCAGAAAAGGAGGAAGAGGCTGAGGAAGAAGCAGAGGAGGAGGAAGAGGAGGAGGAAGAGGAGGAGGAAGAGGAACTACCTTCAGAGCTGCTCAGGGAGGAAGGGCTATGGCTGGAGTCCAAGGAGAGGCCTGAGTCAGAATCAAATTCTTCTTCGAGCTGGGAGGCCTGCACTGGGTTAAAGCCTTCTTCAATGGCCAGGTCCATCAAGCTGATTTCATCCAGCATGGCTTCATCTAATAGACCCCCCAGCGGATCAGGCAGCTCAGGGCCGGCTGTGTCATTGGCCGTGCCATTGAGCTGTGGTGGAAAGAAGAGCCCCGAAAGGTTGGTGGAACCAAAGGTGGAGTTGAGGCTGGTGGAATTACTGGGGACCAGCGGGAGCAGTGTGGAACTACTGGCCACAGGCAGGCTCTCCACCTCCGGGCTGAAGAGTGAGAAGTCCTGGCTGCAGCCCCCCAGGGATGCCTGATGCAGGCTGACATTCTGATTGATGGGAGTGTTGGGGGCAAGGCTGTAGTTGGTGCTCAGTGGGTCTCCTGGAGGGGCATTATACAGGATTTCACTTGTTGATGTGTTCACTTCCATGGCCTGGGAGGAGAGACGAGCGTCACCGTTCACTCTGTGCAGATTCCCTCCCCTGGTGTGGCTGGGGGCTCACACTAGCAGGCACCCAACACAGGCATAGCCGCCTGGGTATAAATGCAAGAGATGGGAAACCAGAGCCCACTTGATCCACCAGGCCTGGCAGAGATGGGTTCCTCCCTGTGGACTCCCCCCAAGGAAGAACTGATGGGCTCCCGGTCACCTCTGGCCAGACTCCCCCATCATGGAGGGAGAGGACAAAAGCTCCTAACACTGAGAAATCAGCACAGTGAAGAGAACACCTGGCCTTGCAGTGAGCCAGCCTGGCTGCACCACTTGCTGTAAGACCAGAAGCACTTCACTCAGCCTCTCTCTCTTATCTTCAGTGTTCTCACTTTTAAAATAATAAAAGGGCTGGCGAGATGATGTGAGGGCCAAGAGACATGACAATGGCTGCAAAGGACTGCAGGAATGTCAGCCTGTTTTAATGCTAAATCTAGGAAACACCTAGCCAAGTGATCACCTGCCTGAAGAAAAGGAAGAAGGTGCACCTAGGAGGCAGGCCTGCTTTAGAAGCCTCAGTTCCAGGGCTGCTTTTCCCAAACCCCAATCCTGACTCCACCCACTACTGCCCCAATGAGACACCTGGACAGTTACATCTCGGTATCCCCACTTTCCTTATGAATCAGAAAGGTGTTCCTCTTTCTTTACCCAGAAGTGGAAAAGCAACTGAAAATGAAGATACCCCACGCAAAGTCCGACAGGTTTGTGTCTGGTTCTGATAATCCTACCTGCATTTCCATGATGGACATGAGATCTTGCCACTGCTGTTCCAAATCAAATGGTGACTCTGTCCCAGTCAGGAGAGGAGACAAAAGGTTGTTCTGAAGACCTGGGGGCTCACTCTCACTAGGCACTGCTTCTGTTATGCTGGAAATGTCTGCCGGAAACTAGGGCAAAACACAGAAGGTTTAACAGGGGAGGAGGAAAGACCACCTTCTGCCTTCCTCCCAAGACTACCGCCTGAGGCTCTGTATCTTCCTTCCTCTGAACTCACCCCCAGCAGCCAGGAGAGGGCCAACACCAAAAGCTGGCCCGCTGGGCAGCCACAGAGACACACCATGTGCAGGCTACCCTGCTGGCTCAGTGGGCTCTCCCTAGAGTCCTGCTCACCTCAGCATTCTCCCCAAAGGGGCAGGTGGCCTCCAGCAGCCTAAGGCACTCTTCCAAGGACAGGGCTGTCTGGTCCTCCCCACCAGGCACCTGTGGCAACAGCAACTGTTAAGTCTGACTGACCCAGGCCTTGGCTGCCTGTGGGCCAAAGCCCCTTCCCCAGCCTTTCCAAGGGAAAGCTGGAAGGAGGCCTTGTGTGGTCGTAGGGCTACACTCTCCCTACGTCCCCAGGCTATCAGCTGGCCGCAAGCCCCAAACTCCAGGGGAGAAGAGAGAGAGTGGGAGGGTTCTGATGCAAGCGGACAGCCACTAGGTGCTCTGCCTCCCGCGTGCTGTTCTTTATAAGGTGTGGTCCCTCCACTGCTGCTGCGGCTCTTCCACTCCCACTTCCTCAGCCACCACTGTGACTTGATGCTGTGAGATCCCATCACTGAGATCCCAACCCGAGATATACATTCAGGCCCATCCCAGAGACACACACTGCCTTCTCTAAAGAGAAGTTTCTAGAAGTAGGCAGAGGTGGGAGTACCTGTGCAGGGAAGCTCTCCCCAGTCTCTCCATCCACTAGCAGGTTTCGTGCCAGAGCTTCTGCACCCTCGCCTGGCCATGTGTCCTCTTGCTCTGCTCCATCTTGCAGTTCCTTATCCACATCCTGCTCCTTCTGGCGATGACTGTAGTCAAAAATCTCACGCCCAGCCCCCAGGTCAATATCCTGTCGCCAAAGGATGTCAATCAGATCTATGTCCTGAAAGATAGAGCACCATGACTTTAGCTCTGGGGTCCAGGGGCCCCTCCCTGTCCTGCCCCTTAAAAGTCCCTCCAAGCATCACCCCAACTACTCCTGGGTGGGGTCGCTCCCAATCTACACCTGCCAGCTTCTACTGCTGTCCCCTCCATACCAGCAAGGTTTCATTCATCTATTTCCAGACACCAGCCTCCAAAACAAAAAGAGAGATAGCAAAAACCTCTAACATGACTATCACCACACTAGCCTGTGTGCTTAGGATGTGGACCAGACACACAGCCAGGCCAAAAGGCAGGGCAATCTCACCACAACTTAAGAAGGAAGGGCAAAGCAGAAGACAGCTCTCCTTTTGGGAACGGGAATCCCTTAAAAGCTGGTTTGTAGAAAGATGGCCATGGCAAGCAAGGGTGAACTGTGAGGCAGAGTTGCTTCGCAGTGGCCAGGCTTGCATCAGCTTATGGTGCCATTGTATTTGCATAAAGGGGTGGGGTGGGCTGGAGAGGAAAATCCCTGCATTTGCAACCACCTGATGCAACCAATGACAACTACAGGCTACCTCCAGCCCTTCCTACAGCCATTCCCCCTTTCCCTAGCTGAGGCAGGAGTACGGATGAACACCCACAACTCTTAGCCCAGGCTCACCTCAAGATCCATCCCTGCTAGAATGCCCACTCTCAGCTGATCCCAGCAAGCCGCCTCAATCCCCGGAGAGCCTCAAGCGGTCAGATGATCCTCACTGGGCACCCCACCCCTGCCAAGGCCAGCCCCACAGTGTCCCCTCACACCAGTGCTCACTCCCTTACCACACCCCAGGACTCACTGACTGCCATCAGTCAACCCACTCAAGGACATAGCCCCCATCACCGCCCAGCCACAACTGCCGCCTTGGGCACCAAAATGCCTCCCTCCCACTCTACCCTGGCGCCTCCTGATCAGTTCCTGCTCCAACTGCCACCCCCATTGCCACCCAGCATACCAGCATACAACCCCAATAAATAAGAGACATTTGGATTTCCTATACATGCATGTGGCTGAAGAAATCCTGAACTGTTGCCTTCCGCTCAGATGTTAAAAGCCAGATACTTTCCATAAAGCATTATCCTTAGCTTAGAGCTTAGACCCACCTCCCTAGCTCTGACGGGGCATCTCGTTCCCACCGTAACCCTAATTCTAAGACCTCCCAGGTGTCTCCCCCACCCCCCAGTCTCCCCACACACACCAACCTGAACAGAAGCCCTGGACCCAGAAGCAGAGGGGGGCTGGGCCACCCGGTGACCAGCCACCAAAGAGTTAAGGGGCCGGCTCCCTTTGGCATGGCCCCCACCACTGTGAGAGCTGCGGTCCAGACGGGTCATGGTCTGCGAGATGAGCCCCAGGGCAGCTGGTGCCGGGCAGCCGGACAGGGGGCTCCAAGGAGCTCGTGGCTCTCAAGGAGCAAACCAGGCTGGAAGGGTGGCCCCTTGCTAGCTCCGAGGGGCCCAAGGAGGGTGCCCCGCCCGTGCTGCTGCCTGGGCGGCCCAGCCCAGCCCCCCTTCTCCATCCTGAAGCAGCCCCCTCCCACCTCACAACCCCAGTTCCACTCAGGCGCCTGGCAGCCCCCACCCTGAGCTCACCGCAGAGGCTGCAGTGAGATGGGACTCCCACCCCATGCTCCGTGCTCAAGCTGCAGAGGAAAGCAAGCTCCCTCCTGGGCCTATCCTCCCGCTCCTCCCTTTCTCCCCCTTCCCATGCCCCCCAAACTTGTTACCTAGGCTGCAGCAAGGAGCCAATCCCCTCCCCCTCCCACCCCGCAGGTCACTGCTGAGGCTGCAGAGAGCCAATCCCCTCCCCCAGGTCAGCAGCTGGGCTGCGGAAAGAGCCAATCCCCTCCCACTGTCGTTACCTAGGCTGCGACGAGAGCCAATCTCCTCCCCCAAGTCTCCGCTGGAGATGCGGAAGGAGCCAATCCCCTCCCACCGCCTGTTACCTAGCTGCAGCCGGGAGCCAATCTCTGCACCAGGGCAGCTGGAGAAGCTGCCGCAAGGAACCAGCCCATCCCTGGGCCGCCTCCGTCTCCTCAAGGAGACGCACCCAGGGGCGGGCAGCCCCACCCAGCCCAGTCAGCCAGCCAGGGTGGCGCAGTGAGAGCGCCCTGGGGGGAAGGGGTGCCACTCTCCCTCCTGTCGCATCCTGCTTACCCAGCCCACTCAGGACTGGACAGACACTCCTCCCGCAGCTTCCCTGGGAATCTAAGTTCTTCCCTGGAAGTGGAAGGAGTTTTCCCATTCCTCTGTAGGGCTGTGGCCAGTCGTCCTCAAGACCAAGGATCAAAGCTAGGCTGGGCAGGAACCCAGTGAGCCCAGATCCACTGGGAACCAGGGGCTTTGTCACCCTAGAGCAGGCCAGATGAGAGGAAGGGGGAAGCCATCCACACATATGCAGGGATGTCATGGCGCTGGCCCGGCCTAGGCAAGAGGGAGACAGGAGCCTGAAGGCCAGCACTGAACGGTGCTCTGCAAAGTCCTGGACACAAAAACATCCCCCTGCCCTTAACCCCAGCTGTTTTCAAGAGCATTCTCTGCCTGAGCCCCAGCTCACATCTATAAAGCAGAAAATAAGGCCCTGACAAAATCAGGGTCACAGTTCTGGCTCCCATCCTCACTGCTGCTCCCCTTGCACCTAAGGTCAGGTCAGGGACAGTATGTTCTCCACGGTCACAGACTGCTCCTCCTCGCCTGCTAAGAGCTGTACACAGGCCACCCCCCGCTCTGGGCAGAGTGCCAACCTCGAGGGGAATCCTATCCCTGACAAGGGCCTGGGCTATAGCTGTCCATCGAACAGGCCTGGCAGCAGGGGAGTGCTGCCACCCTGGGGATAATACCAGCTCCAGCAGTGCCTGTCACATGCTCTGGACCTGGGTATTTTTATCCCTGAGTTGCTGAGGAAATGTTGTTCTAGACACAATAATCCTCCCTTCCCCCACGCCCAGCCTGGGCCCCTAATGCTGACCCATCCTCAACCTCCAAAGGGAGCAGTGAAGGCCTGGGGTCAGGAAAAGAACGAACTTCATGAAGGCCAAGAAATGCAGGGCAGCAGGGTCAAAGTTCCACCCATCCAATTACATTGAAAACGTCCCATCCCATCCCAGGAGAGCTTCCTGCAGGAAGAGGAATGAAGCTACGCCTGCAGGGTTCCCAGAAGCAGAGTTCCCAAGCCCAATTATACCCACCCCTTGAGGAGCTACCATGGGGTGGGAGGATGGAAGAGGTGGCTGGGAGGCACACTTCTTCAGACCACTGTGCCAGACTGGAGCCCATTTGAAGGAAAAGAACACAGGAAGCAGAGAGAGGTGGCACTGTAAGAATCTCAGAAAAGAGACACTGCAAGGCAAGGAGTGCTCATGGCCTCCTGGCTCAGATAATTCTAGTCTCCCTCAAAGTAGAGCTAGTATAAGCCAGCTCAGCACAGAGCAACCCTGGCACGATGGACATTTGGGGCAGGTCAATCTGTTACTTAGGGGCTGTCCTGTGCTTTTTAGGAAATTCAGCAGTACCCCGTGCCTCTCCCCACTAGATCCCAATTACACCTTTTCCAGTTGTGACAACCAAAACTGTCTCTAGACACTGCCACATGTCCCCTGATACCACAAAATCATCCCCAGTTGAGGACCACGGGCCCAGAGGAAGCCACATGATTTGACAGTCACTACATGATTTGACAGTCACTAACATTCAGAGAACTGAACTCAGGAACAGACTTGAAGGCAGGATGGGAGGCAAAACCTGGTCTGATTGGTAGACAGAGCCAAGTTCTACAGCTTCTGTAAAAGTTTCAACGCATCTCCACACGCTCCTCTTACCAAACACTCCCCCCATGCACCCTTGCTTCAAGACTCAGCCCTGGAAAACCCAGCCCAGTGCAATCCCTCTTTCCCTAACAGCCAGGCAAGCAAAGCAGACCTTTTCCCAAGCTCCTTAAGACTGCGTGGCAAGACAGGGTCAAAAGCAGAGTTCAAAGCCATCCTATCACACTGGCGGAGCAGGGGCAGCAGAAGCCATTTAACACTCTTAAAGGCAACTGCATCACCTTCTTTCCAGAACAGAATGTCAGCCACTCGTCAGGAGTTCAGTTCAAAGCAAGCTGACTTCAGCAGCAGAATGCAGTTTCTCTTCTAGCTTCCAGCCCTCCCGTCCCTACTCCCTGCAGTGGGCCTTTAGCAAAGAATGGGAGCCTGGCCCTCTCCTGGCCAAGAATAACTATCTAAATCTACCCCCTGGCTCAGGCCCAGGAGAGCCGCCTTATCAGGACCTTACAACAACAACAGGCCTGACCACAAAGGAGGAGAACTTTAGGATATGTATGTGTGTTTTGATGTGGGGGGAGGTACAAGGCAACAGTCCACAAAATATCTGTGTCTTAGCAACAGATATACAGCGCATCAAAGCCCATCACAACATGACTCCCTCCCCCACCCCAGGCCTCTAGGACTCATGTTGAAATCCAAGCAGTAAACACAGAGGCATGTTCTAGGAACCTCCCACTGCCCTGACAGTACATTTAGAGGTGGGTCGATTCTAGTCAGACAATCCAGCCCATTCCTAACCAAGATCAATGCCCGAAACTCCTTGGAACCTCTCTGGTTCTTTACAGGGCTTAGTACAACAACCATACTCCTTCAGGACCAGCCCAAACCACCACCCAACCCCAGACCCTTCCCACCCACCCCTCCACATTGCCACTAACCTCTTTGGTTAAGTCTCCACTGACTGGAGGGGCTACAGCTCCCAAATCCTCCAAATCTTCACTGAATCCCTGCTCCGTTTCGCTTTCTCGCACCCCGTTGTCTGGGCCTGTCACATCTTGGAGACCACTGGAACTCTCGAGGGCGAGGCCTGAGCTGGGCTGGCTGCCAGAGACAGACCCCTCTGGATCCCGGTGGACCAGCCAGGCGTTAACCTCAGTAGTTGGCACCTGGAACCTGTCCAGGGCCCTCACCTGATTGAGGAGTCGCCGGGCAGTGAAGTAATTGTCCAGGTCTATGCTCTTGGGGTGGATACCATAGCCATCCAAGGTATTCCTCAGGTTGTGGAACTGGGTCTGAGTATAGGCAGAACTGGGCCCCAGGATGATCTCCCGAAGCGGGGGGAGCTGTGAGGTCAGGTAAGTATCCACGTCCACCCGCACCCCAATCAAACTGAGCAGAATGGTGAACTGGAGGAGTCCTTCCGTTAAGTATTTCTTCAGAGAAAGCATTGCTGAAGGACCAGAATGTTTATGTTTTTTGGTTTTTAAATCTTCTGAAAGACAAATCAAGGCCACTGCTCTGCTGCTCCAGCCAGCAAGTCACCCTCCTCAGTGCCAAACCCTGTACCCCACCCTGGCAGAACACAGGGGCTGAGCTCCCTGATGGCCTCAGAGGAAAACACACCCCTTGGAGCCAAGGCCACACTCCAGACCACATTCACTTTTCCCTTCTTGACACCTCACCTCTGAAAGTACAACTGTTGCTAACCCAGTCCAGGCCCTCAAGGCCCACGTGACTTACTGTCTCCACAGTCCACATACAGTCACTTCCTCACTCACATTAGTTGTCCTCTCTGTAGATTCTGTAGATTCCACTGCAGGCTGTTCTCAGAAACAGCTGATGATTTTTTTTTTCTCCTTCTCCTTCCTAAGGTTTATTTTCTTTGGCTGGAGCTACAGGCCTTTTGTCTTGGGTCAGAGTGTCCCGCCTCCTCCACACTTACCAGGGGGGTTTCCAGAGAAACCTGAAACAGGAATCACAAAAGCAACAGGATAAGGTTCTATAATTTTCATACCAGGATCAAGGCAGAAAGTAGGAAACATATTAAAAGGCCACTTTTATCTCTTTGTTAAAAAATAAATCCAGTTATTACACTCCCAGAAAAACCACAAAATCCTTTACAGATAGAACAACTATGAAAGGAAGGTACTGGCCACAAGGGATCTCAATATCTGGATATTAATTTTGTGATGCTCTAAAAGGTAGCTCATTTTGGATAAGCAGATAATGCCCAGGGCATCCAAAATATTTTACATGTTATCTGATTTGCCAACCCTCCCCCACTCCATTACACACTACCCAACTTCTATTTTTAGCATGAGAAGTCCATTTCCTATCTTAAAAGAAAGTTTGTTTCCCATCTCTCAGGATAAAACTGCCTATAATTCTTGTCCCTTCAAGTTCTTAAGAGGAGAATTTATTAATGCGTGGGAGTGTGAAAGGACAACACCACAGTAAAGAATGACACCTTTTGTTTTCCCAACTTTAAAATCCGATTTCTCTTTCCTATTACCTTCACACACACACACAAAAAGTGGGGGTACTGGCGGGATGGGAAGGGGTCTGTGACAGGATTATTCTGTCCAGAATTTGAATACGCATGTTTTATTTTCATTCATGTGACCTTCTGATCCAAAGTAGAGGGCTATGGCCAAGTCTTCAACCCAGCCAGCCAAGTGGGGAGGGAGTAAACCTGCCTTTCGGTTCTAGTCTCTACTTTTGAGCTTCCATTAACCTTATAAACCAAGACATAGCCCTCTGATCTCCAAGGCTATGACCCACCTACCAACTTCATCCTAAAGGGAAAAAGACAAACGCACACCCACCCAAAGACAGACAGACACACACACCCCTTATCTGGCTAGAGTAAACATAACTGCGACCCAGAATTCCTGCTTACACTACCCTCCAGTTCTCACGCAATTTACTACTAAAAACCTCCCAAGAGCAATTAAGTTCCAGAAACCGGACAAGGTCCCTTAAAGATCGAGTAATGCCAGGTCTGAGCCCGGTCCCACCCTGCCCCGGATACCCGAGTCCGGCTGGGACCAAGTTGCCATGCCGCTCCTGGCGCCTCGGCTTCTAGCCTTCTGGGCAGCAGCGAACAAGTGCTACTTTCCTGGCCTTGACCCACCCGGACGGCCAAACCCCACCCCGCCCTCCGCCCCTATGGCCCCACCCCGCTCCCAAGCATGGGCTTAACACCACGCCTTCTCAGGCCCTCAGCCCTCCCCAGTCCAACCCACCCCGGAGCTGGAATTCTCCACGGCCTTTCGGCCCCTCCCTGCCAGGCCCAGGGCCCGGCCCCGAGGTAAACCCCGCTCGGCCGCCCGCTCCCGCCTCCTGCCCCTCAGCTCCACCCCGCCGCCCTTCACTCTGTAAGCCTCGGTCCCGCGGGGCTGTGCCCCTCCCGTTAGGGAAAGAAAGGTGCTTGATACCCGCTGCTGAGCTCGGCGTCCGCCGCTGCCACCACAGCAAGCCCTCAGCCGAGTCCAGGCCTTGCAGCCGCCAGCGCCGGCCGGCCTAGAGCTCGCCAGCCTCCGCTTCCCTCCCCGCCCCCTCCTTCCACCTCACTCGGAAGCCCGCCCTCCGAGTCCTCCCCGGGAATACGTTTCTCCAATCAAAGAGCCGAGATGGTGGCCGTCGCCGGATGTCGCTTTGACGGATAGTAAAGAGAGCCCAATAACTGAGTATGCCTCCTTCTCCCTTTACCGGTTTTTCAAGACTGACATGGTCCATGGCCCAATAGGCATGTAGGCCCGCCTCACGGCGTGGGCCCACCAATAAGTGGGGCGAAGGCCACAGCGCCCGGCGTTTGGGACCCCTCGGCCGTGCTTTGGCCGCAGACGGTATTACAGCCTGGGCATGGAGTGAAGTAAACAGGCTGTGCGCTTCCAGTGCATTCTTTGACGGGTATAAGGGCTTAGGACTGGGAATGGGAGATGGTATCACCGCCGGAGCGCGGAGTCCCCCCATTGAGGGTTCCCACGGTGACTTGCAAAAGTCCAGTGAGACCTGAGAGGCCGAGGTAGGGCACAGAGCATGTGTTTCGCCTGGTGTGGACGCTCGTGCCGCCATCTTGAGTGCTGGCAGCGGAAACCAGTCTCCCAGCTTCCGCTCCATGAGGCCCGGCGCTGGGCCCTTTGCCGGTCAGGGATCTTTGCGCCCCTTGTGTGCAAGTTGTGTGGACGGGTTGCCACGAAGGTGGTGGGACGTTGGGGATAAGAGCAATGTGGCATAATTAGTGATTTTTGCGACGATACAAACACCGTCTCCTCTGTCTGCTCTTCCCCCGCCTAACTTCCCACGCAGCTTAGTTTTGCTTTTCAGAGACTCCTCAGTTTCTAGTGTTCTCCAATCTCTTTTAACCAACATCTTTGATTTTCGAACGTTGGTTTACCCCCAGCATCACCTTGGGGAGTTTTTAAGCTTGCACATTTTGAGGCATCACACCAGAGTTAATAATTCACTTATTCTGGGGTGGAAGCGTGATAACCTCGCCCGTTTAGTAAACGACCCATAGTGCGAAGACCCCTTATAAGGGGTCTAAAGACAAGCACTGAGTTGGGGTTCGTAATACGTTGTTCCTAGCTGTGGGACAGAGGCGTTGACTCAAATTCTTGACTCCCTAGAAGATCCTGCTAATCTAGTGGGCAAGTCATTGGTCCTTGTACAACGAAGAACAAGGCCGACTGATAACTCATTTGATGAGGTCGAATCCATCACATGTTTGGAGTTAGGCAGCTACATCTGGGATGGTTCACAGATTATAAAGTACTTTCACTATACAGAAGTATAAGCATTGAATTCTCTGAAAACTACTGAGTTAGTTACCCATTTCAAAGATGGATTCAGAGAACACATGTTTTATTTTCTCGTTTTACTATTTGTCTTCCAGAAAATGCTAGAATATGAACTCCATTGAGGACTAGAATTTTGTGCATTAATGGTTGAGTCTTCAAAGCCTAGAACTGTACCTGCAATAGTAGACACTCAATAAATACTTGCTAGGAGTTCCCAGGGGTCTAGTGGTTAGTGATATGGGCTTTCACTGCAGTGGCCTGATGGGGAGCTGAGATCCCACAAGCCCACAGGGTAGCTATAAAAAAATAAAATCTGGGGCGGGGGTGGGGGGGGAAGCTTGCTGAGTAATTGAAGGGGAACTCAAGCACTCCTGTGATTAAAAGTTCTTGTTAAAAACAGAAATTAATCCTTGGAGGAGATGTGGTTTTGGAGGATATGGCATATTATCAAGGAAGGGGATGGCCATTCAGCCCCTGAATAAGACCAATATTGGATAAGAATGGAGGAGAAATTAAGGTGAAATCAGTAACTCTAAAAATATATCAAGGGGGTTGAGAAGAAAATATTTTAAAACCAAAGTATTAGAAGATACCAAGGCTAGACTAAAGTTACTGGGCTTAAATACAAGACTATTTTGAGAAGATAGGAGGGACTGCATACGAAGAATGGCCATCTGTTTGACATAGCAAATAGAGAACAAATTTAAACCTTGACACAGTTCTGAGAAAACAACTGAGCAATCTTTTATCTGTGGGGAGTCAGGGAACCTTAGCACCAACAGAACTGAATGTGGTAGACAGTCTGTATTTTCCAAGTTTCTTTTGAGCTGCACAGTAGGGTACCAGGTGTCTGGGATGAAAAATAAGGTCGTTAGTACATTTAAGAGTAACATGAAATCAAGATGAATGTTTACTGAAATGGCAGCTGTGGGTGGAAAAGCTACACCAGGGACATCACATGTGATATTCTCACATCACTGTGGAAGCCTTAATTCACTTGGTCACTTTTTAATCACTCACAGGTTTGCTGAGATAGCCCTCTTACCCACTGTCTCCTTTCCTTTCTCTCCTTTCTGGGGTCTTGGGTGTGGAGAGAGTTGCAGGCACTGAGGATAGGAGGGACTCCCTGTTCAGCCTTCGAAAAGGGGTGGGAGAGGTGTGGAGAGGTCTTTTGTTTGGCCCACACTATCCTGTTCATTCTCTTTCCCCTCTGAGCTTCAAGTACTATGTTTAAATGTGTATAATAATTATTTGAGCATAAAGTGGGAGAGAGCTGAATTGGGAACTGTTTTGTTGATTAAAGAATGACTAGGGGTAGTCAGAAAGTTTTCTGCTTAGTGGTTACTGAAAGGTGGCAAGAAAAAAAGGAAAGACAAAGAATTGCTGGCCCATTGCAAGGGCTAAGGAGAATCGAGATGTAGAGACACTGTCAGCAGCCGGTGGTGAGGCCTGGCAGGGTGTGGGCACCCAGGATATTTAATAGTACTCTATGTAGGAAGTGGAGATTGAAAGACTGTCTTGTCTTCCACTCTGTCTATAGAGTTTCAGATCAAGTCTGAGCAGGTGCAAACCTCCTTCCCAGAACCCACTCATTAACCTTCTAAAATCCAGGGTGTATCCTTTTTCACCCAGGAAGCCTCCCTCTCCCCCACATCCCCGCCCCCCCCCCCCCCCCCCCCCCCCCCCCAATGCCTTTCTCTGCCTGGAACAGCTGTTAACAGGACAATTACCCAAGAAGCAAAAGAAAGATCCCGTGCTGATGTGTCATCAGTCCTGGTATATCCATTAAATCAGACCGAGAAGCCCACTGGAAAAAGTGAGTGCATGCACTCCCTCCCTGAGGGAGAGGCTGAGAGCCACCAGTCACACCAGGCCCTGAAGAGGAGACTCCATCCAGCCTGCTCAGGAGAGAAGGCAGTGGGACACCAGGAAGCCGATTAGTTCTAATGCGCAGGAATTCGGGGTCACACAAAAAGCCAGCTATCCCTGGATAGCCCTCCGTGCCCCAGTGATATCTATGTTGACCCACCTTCCTCCCTGGGGAAAGCTTCACCACGCAGGCATCCTCCAGTCATCCTGCCATGATGGCTTCTGCCAAGAAACCCTGGGAGAAGGGCATGTTGGGAGGGCAGCCTGGCTGCAGCTCGAGTTCTTCTGGAATAGCAGGAATTGCTTCTTCCCCTAAGGGGAAACAGTCTTTCTGCTCTCTTGTGGTTTCCTTTCTTTTTTTTTTATTTTTTTATTTTTTTATTTTTTTCCCTTTCTTTAAAAATGTTTTTAAATGTTGTTAATCTATATAAATATTTTTCACCCCTCAACTTCTGACTAATCCAGGGGAATGTATAAAATGCCTGAGATTTCCTTATAGCCCTTCTGAGAGATTCTAGGATTACACCCTGTCAGTACTAAACGTTACCGTGTTTTGCAAGGAAATCAATTAGTTCTCCAGCTAATCCAGACATCTGGCCCTTTCTTACATGGTAAACATCATTAGCAAGCTGGTTACCATTAAGCCATCAAAAGAGGTTCTACAAGCCAGTCTCTTCCCTGTGTACCCCTCCCACTGCTGTCTTAGAATATTGCTTCTCAACCCTGGCTGCACATTAGAATCACCTGGGGAGCTTGTAAAAATTATCAGTGCCCAGGTCCCACCCCCAACCAATTAAATCAGAGTCTCCCAGAGCAGCCCTGGGCATCAGGATTCTGTAAAAACTCCTTAGGTGATTCTTATGTGCAGCCAGAGTAGAGAATCACTAGCTTGGAGCAAGAATCCATGTTGAGTAAAAAAGAACAGCAGTGCTAATCATGGGCACAGACTAGAATCACCACCTGACTTTAGGATGTGTTCTTTCTCAATCCTAACATGTTCTTGTCCTGGACCTATCCAATGAAAATGCTTCACTGATCATTCACATCTTGGTGTAACATTTTATGAAGCTGAGTTCAGTGGTCCTTGTATGTCTCACCATGTTGTCCCAAATAGTGTTGGATAATTCTCTTTGTGTAGCTCTCAGTATGGCATGTCACAGTCAGCGAGGTGTTATTGTGAAGTGGGAAAAGTGGGTGTTTTAGACTCGGCTGCATTCAAAAACTTACTACTTGGGCCCTCCGAGATAAAATGGAGATAATATACATATTCACCAAGTTTGAAAATCCTATCCTGTGTATAAAGCCACTCATGCATGGGTAGAGCTAAGGGTGACGTCCCTTTCTTGCCCAACTCTCTCTCCACCCCACTTCACAACCTGGTTATCCCAGAGAAAACCAAACGCCGAAGATATGAGAGTTGTCCTTAGATGGTCGACTAGAAATTCGTCTGCAGAAAAAGGATGGAAGCTTTCGGTTTTTCTCTGGAGGATGCCACAAGCACATACAACCACACCTCACATTGCACACACACCTCCCCCTCTTGACATTATAGCAGGAAGGAGAGAGAGAGGCTGTTACCCAAGGGAGCTGTTTCTTCTTGTCACACAAGAACAGATGCTGAAATCCTAGGACAGACAGCACTGAGATGCGGCAGCAGGAGGGTGTCAGAGGAAGTGGAATGGTCTCACCTCCAAGATACAACCAAGGCCCAGAGGGAAACCTATTTGAATCACTAGCCTCCTGGAGACTCCAGAGGGCAGGGACATACGTGTGTGTGTTTTCAGGACCAGTTCTGAGTCCAGCTTCTCCCCTGACCCCAGCGGCTTAGAGATGCGCACAGCACCTCCTCCTAGCACAACCTGCTCCCCCCACCCCCAAGGAAGGAGAAAGCAGGGAAACAGCAAGCCGCTTTCTTTTTGAACCCAGCTCTGGCTTCTTAATTCTGAGAAGGCTCTCCAGCAACTTCTCTGTTGCACTCGCATGCTTCCCAAGTGCTGTCAGCCTTACACTAAAGTCCTTGTGGGGTGATGTTCTACGGGGCCATTGTCCCAACACCATTCACACTGAACTTGTATGTTTACACAGAACCCCCATTAAACGGGTGCTCCAGGATGGAGGGGCCCTGAGGAGGGAAAGGGATCAGAGGAAGGAAAGGAGTCCTAGGTTCTCTGTTGAGGGAGTTTACCAAAGAGTCATCAATGACAGAAATCTCTTCCTTGAAAACTTCTATTTGAGCGCTCTGGATTTACTTATTTCCAAGGGCACTTAAGCAGTAAAGTAGTCCTGATGATGTTAACAATAGTAGCCCAGGGGGTGAAGGTGGTGATACTGAAGACTCTCCCTGGCCTCTGCTCTCATCCCCAGCCCCTCTGCCCTCCCAGCTAGTCTCCTATAACTAACTCCTCCCTCTTCTCTACAGGAAGCCATACCTAAGTCCCCAGTCTTCCTAGATCTTCCTAGATCTCCTCTCTTCTGCAAGCTGACCCTCTCCCACTGTGGGTACCATCCGCTATACAGAGGCTAGAAAATACCCCAGAGGCTTTTTGGTGCTATCTTTGTAAACATGAACTAATAATGGACTGCTGCTGCTAAATCGTTTCAGCCGTCTCCAACTCTGTGAGACCCCATAGACGGCAGCCCACCAGGCTCCCCGGTCCCTGGGATTCTCCAGGCAAGAACACTGGAGAATAATCATGGACTCCTTCTCCAATAATAATGGACTAGGTCACAGAATATTAAAGATGGAAATAATCAAATCAGGATTTTTAATAACATATTGAGCTGGCATGATCATTGACATAACGTCTGATGATCTGGAATCCAAACAAAATACTGTCCTTTCCCCCATTATACCAAATAGCATTGATTAATGTTCATTATTATAAGTCTGGTAGCCTGCAGGGAAGATCTGGATGTGCCTTCTACATCATCATAAAAAGACATTCAATAGATGTTTCCACAGATGTCTGTGTGGCTTCTCCCCTCATTTCCTTCAGCTCTTTGCTCAAATGTCACCTTGAAGGCTTTCTCAAATGACCCTAAGGAAAATGGCAATTTCCCCTGCCTCTCCCTAACCCCTAACATTCCTGATACCCTTTCCAGATTAATTTTTCTTCATAGTATGCATGCATGCTAAGTAACTTCAGTCATGTCCAACTCTCTGCGACCCTATGGACTGCACCCCACCAGTTCCTCTGTCCCTGAGAATTCTCCAGGCAAAAACATTGGAGTGGGTTGCCATGTCCTTCTCCAGGGTATCTCCCTGCCAGGGATCGAATCCTCATCTCTTAAACATCTCCTGTATTAGCAGGTGGGTATCACCACCTGAGAAGTACCTTTCTTCACACAGTGCTTATCACCAATTTAAATATTACTATTTTATTCATGTATCTGTGCACTGTGGGTATTGCACAAAAATGCATGCACACACACACAAATACTTGAATAAGCTCCATGAGAGCAAAGATTTTGTTTACTTTGGCTGCTGTTGCGTCCCAGTGACTAAAAAAGCAACTGGCACATGGTAAATACTCAATAAATATTTGTACAGCACATAAAATATGGTTTCATTGAACCTGTCATGTGCCAGGCACCAGGAATTCCACAGGCACATTATCTCTATTTCTTTAGGACATAATACCTGGTGCAGAGAAGGACCACACATGTTTGTAAACAAGTAGTAAAAATGGTATTTAGAGATTAAGTACAACAAAAGTAGGGTGCTGAGATACAAAGGGACAGCAAAGACCTATCAAGTTAAGAGTTGGTGGTTGTTAGAAAGGGTCTTTTGGTGATGACATTGAAGCTGAGATGAATGAGATAGCTTGATACTATTCAGCAGAGGAAACCCTCATTTCCCAGTCACAGGGGATAAGTGAAGTGAGTGTGGCACGCAACATGAGATGACCTGAAGAGAAGAGTGGAGAAGAAGTTCTTGGTCTGAAACCTGGGTTCCACCTCCATTCAACTATTGATTAGCTAAAGGATCTTGAAAGATCACACATGGAGAAGGCAATGGCACCCCACTCCAGTACTCTTGCCTGAAAAATCCCATGGACGGAGGAGCCTGGTAGGCTGCAGTCCATGGGGTCTCTAAGAGTCGGACACAACTGAGCGACTTGACTTTCACTTTTCACTTTCATGCATTGGAGAAGGACATGGCAACCCACTCCAGTGTTCTTGCCTGGAGAATCCCAGGGACAGGAGAGCCTGGTGGGCTGCTGTCTCTGGGGTCACACAGAGTCAGACACGACTGAAGCGACTTAGCAGCAGCAGCAGCAGCATGTTGAAATAGAATGACTCATTACATTGTGGATATTCAACTCAATTTTTTTTACAGGTTTAAAAATCAATTGTAGATTGAATTACAGTTTACATGCAGTAAAATCACCCATGTTAAGTGTACACGTCAATACAATTTGAAATGCATTTTGAAATAATATATAACACATACAAGATTCCCCCTTTGTCCTCAGTTTCTCTTTCTGTGATTTCAGTTACTTGCAGCCAACTGTGGTTTGAAAACAGTAAATGGAAAATTCCAGAAATAATTCATAAGCTTTAAAAAAAAAAAATCACACAAACTCTTTGAGTTTCCCTTCCTAAAATGGGGGTGAGAACACCTACCGCATTGGTGTGAGTTATATAATGTATCTTAAAGAGCTTAGCTGTAAAATGCATGCCTATCAGTTCAGTTCAGGTGCTCAGACGTGTCCGACTCTTTGTGACCCCACAGACTGCAGCACAACAGGCCTCCCTGTCCATCATCAACTACTGGAGTTTACTCAAACACATGTGCATTGAGTCGGTGATACCATCCAACCATCTCATCCTCTGTCGTCCCCTTCTCCTCCCACCTTCAATCTTTCCCAGCATCAGTGTCTTTTCAAAGGAGTCAGCTCTTCACATCAGGTGGCCAAAGTATTGGAGTTTCAGCTTCAGCATCAGTCCTTCCAATGAATATTCAGGACTGATTTCCTTTAGGATGGACTGGTTGGATCTCCTTGATGTCCAAGGGACTCTCAAGAGTCTTCTCCAACACCACAGTTCAAACACATCAATTCTTTGGCACTCAGCTTTCTTTATAGTCCAACTCTCACATCCATACATGACCACTGGAAAACCCATAGCCTTGACTAGACGGACCTTTGTCAGCAAAGTAATGTCTCTGCTTTTTAATATGCTATCTAGGTTAGTCATAGCTTTTCTTCCTAGGAGGACGCGTCTTTTAATTTCATGGCTGCAGTCACCATCTGCAGTGATTTTGGAGCTCAAGAAAATAGTCTGTCACTGTTTCCATTGTTTCCCCATCTATTTGCCATGAAGTGATAGGACCGGATGCCATGATCTTAGTTTTCTGAATATTGAGCTTTAAGCCAACTTTTTCACTCTCCTCTTTCACTTTCATCAAGAGGCTCTTTAGTTCTTTGCTTTCTGCCATATGTGGTAGTGTTATCTGCATATCTGAGGTTATTGATATTTCTCCTGGCAATCTTGATTCCAGCTTGTGCTTCATCCAGTCCAGCATTTCTCATGATGTGCTCTGCATATAAGTTAAATAAGCAGGGTGACAATATACAGCCTTGACATACTCCTTTCCCAATTTGGAACCAGTCTGTTGTTCCATGTCCAGTTTTAACTGTTGTTTCTTGACCTGCATACAGATTTCTCAGGAGGCAGGTCAGGTGGTCTGGTATTCCCATCTCTTGAAGAATTTTCCACAGTTTGTTGTGATTCACACAGTCAAAGGCTTTGGCATAGTCAATAAAGCAGAAGTATATGTTTTTCTGGAACTCTCTTGCTTTTTCGATGATCCAACAGATGTTGGCAATTTGATCTCTGGTTCCTTTGCTTTTTCTAAATCCAGCTTGAACATCTGGAATTTCATGGTTCACATACTGTTGAAGCCTGGCTTGAAGAATTTTGACTATAGTGATGGGTAAATGCCTGCTGCTACTGCTAAGTCACGTCAGTCGTGTCCAACTCTGTGTGACCCCATAGACGGCAGCCCACCAGGCTCCCGTCCCTGGGACTCTCCAGGCAAGAATACTGGAGTAGGCTCCCATTTCCTTCTCCAGTTAGTGAAAGTGAAGTCGCTCAGTCGTGTCCGACTATTCCCCACCCCATGGACTGTAGCCTACCAGGCTCCTCCGTCCAGGGAATTTTCCAGGCAAGAGTACTGGAGTGGGGTGCCATTGACTTCTCTGGGGTAAATGCCTAAATACTGTTAATTTCCCACTAGCCTTGAGGATCCTGAAGCTAAAGCCCTTTAGTATACTTAATGGGCTTCCCTAGTGGCTCAGGGGTAAAGAATCCGCTCCTGATGCAGGAGACAAGAGTTCAATCCCTGGGTTGGGAAGATCCCCTGGAGAAGGAAATGACAACCCACTTCGGTATTATGGGTTCGAAAGTCGGACACGACATAGTGATTAAACCACCTAGTATACCTAGGACAAAGGAACCAAAGCATGGCAAAGCCTGACGCCATTCACAGGTGGAACATTTGTACTGCTGGGTATCTGTCTCATTTCAGATTGTGTCCGTGTTTGCAGAGGTGTCCGGGCGCCATGCCTCCCTTCCCCAAGTCGCGGGAGGCATGAGAGAAACTCTGCTGCACAGAGGGGTCTCTCTAGAGCTGTCCTCATCTGCTCCCGCTGCTAGGACTTGTCTCTGAAGTTCAGAGGATGACCCGATGTGTTTGTGCCAACGGTACCTACCAGGAGTCAAGAGACAAACTGGACTTTGCCTGTTTCCTGACGGCCTCAGGGCAGCCTGTGGACGTCGGTGCAAACCAAACCCACAAGCCTGAGAGAAGGCAGGAGGGGGAAAGGGGGCCGGTCTTGGGACAAACTGAGGCTGCAAGGAGCTCTGGGCTTTGAGGGGCCAAAGAAGGCCAGGGGAAAGAGAGCTGGAGTGTGAGCGCGGGGCGGAGAGGGCGGGAAGGGAGAGGAAGGAGGGAGGCCGAGGAGGGAAGGGCCTCGGGGGAAGGAAGGACACGCGCGGAGGGGCTGAGGGGGGCGGGCGCGAGGCCGGCGGCCGCCGGGGAGGAGCGGCGGCGGCCCGGGGGGCGCGGGGCGGGGCGGGGCGGCGCTGTCAGCGCGAGGCAGCGAGCGGAATGCAGCGGCCGGAGGCCTGGCCACGTCCGCACCCGGGGGAGGGGGCCGCGGCCGCCCCGACTGGGGGCCCGGCGCCGCCCGCCCGAGCTGGGGAGCCCGCGGGGCTGCGGGTACGGAGCGGGCGGCGCCGGGGGCCGGGGGGCGCCAGCTCACGGGTCGGGCGCCGGGGATCTTGGTGCCGCCGGGACCGGCCTGGGAGGGGCGGCGCCCGCGCGGGCAGAAAAGTTCCTCCGCGCTGACTCGGGAGGAGGCCGGTGCGGCGTCCGCGTGGGCGAAGTTCTGGAGCTGTCGGAGCGGGCGGGGGACGGCTCGGCCGGGCTGGATTGCGACTCTCCCGGAGGGCTAGGGAGCGCGGGGTCGCCCCGGCGGCGGGCTGACGTGCGTGCTTCTGGAGCCCGACGGGCCAGGGCGCCGGGGGCCGCTGGAGGAGCTCCGCGCCGCTGTCCTCCCGGCCCAGGTTCTGTGATACACTCCGACTCGGGCTCTGGAGCAGTCAGTGCATGACAGAACTTGGGCCCGGACGGACCTTCTGCACCCAATGGGCACAGCGCCCACCCGGGGCCTGCAGTGGGACATCTGCCTGGGCGGGGAGCGGGCACCCAAGTGGCCCATGCGGCATAGGGTTGGGCCGGAACCAGCTGTGGACTTTTGGGGCTGGGGTCGCTGGCCTGAGGATGGACTCCGGGGACCAGCAGGTCCCGTAGAGCCAATGACAGGGTTCTGCCCTGGCTTAGGGGTCAACAAAGCTCTCCCCCGTGTCAGTTGCAGGAACCTTCCCTCTACACCATCAAGGCCGTTTTCATCCTAGATAATGACGGACACCGCCTGCTGGCCAAGGTAACCTCCCACCCTCACCGGAGGGCCCCTGAAGACACTGTGCCACAGGCCCACGTCCAGAAGTCCCCACCCAGCTGACTCACCTGGCCGGAGAGACCCCACTGTGGGCTCTGCGACACAGACCAGCTCAGCTGAGACCCTTCCAAAGGTCATTCTGCCCATCCTCCTGCCTTGTCAGACTGCTGGCCCCCAAAGGGGGAGAGGCTGTCTCTTCTGTTTCTACTCATGTTGTCCAGAATGTCTTCTTCTTCAGAGTAATGTCCTTACCTCTGGCCTGGGACCCTGGATTCCTGGTCCACCAATTCTGAACAAGTAACCTCTGTTTTGCTTCTACAGCTTGGTAAACACTAAGGATTTAGAACAGATAGGATTTTATAGACCAGATTTTAATCCAACTCTTTCATAAATGAGGAAAATGTAGTCTAGAGAAGCCAAAAGAGTTGCCTGGAGTCACAGGTACTAATATCAGAGCAAGGATCCAAACTCGGGTATTTTGACTTGAAGCTCAGGAGGATGATTTTCTCTGCACCAACTATTCAGTTATCTGGTATATATGCTAGTGATCATGGCCAAGACAAACCAAACTAGAATAATCCCAAAATAAATATCTACCATCAACACAATTAACTATAGTGGGACTGTGACACCTAAAGTAGCTATGAAATGCAATATAGACATTTTAGCTTGTTTAGGCTGAAACTTTTTATCTTCATGACATTGCAATGAGCCTGTTTACCACAACAGTGGCTGGCAGGGAGACCACTAATTTGCCTGCAGATGGGGCACTAGGTGGCAAAATCTACATTCAGAAAATGGAAGCTGAGCTGACCGTCCCTTGCCCCAGCAGATGGTCAGAGGTAGCTCAGCAACCAAAGGTTCCAGGGCCTCCTCCCAGCAGATCACATCCATGTGCAAATGCAGGAACTGAATCAGAGAGAGAGTCTCATCAAGCCCAACAAAACAGCATTGATTTTGTTAGGCAGTGTGTGCCAGGAACTCTCCCTTAGATAGTTCATCTTCACCATAGTTGTCGTTGTTTAGTCGATAAGTCGTGTCAACTCTTGCGACTGTAGCCACCAGGCTCCTCTGTCTGTGGGATTTCCCAAGCAAGAATACTAGAGTGGGTTGCCATTTCCTTCTCCAGGGGATCTTCACCATAATTTTGTCTGAAGTCAGACCATCGTTGGCATTGAATCCCAGCTCTGTCCCTTAAACTGTGAGGTGTCAGAGAAGTTACCCCATCCATATAATGTGGATAATAAAGTAGCTGTTGTGCTTTATTGTGGTAAAGAGCCCCTGGCTCTGTCTTTTTTCCTGTAGACTCAGGTTAGTGTAGAAACAGTGTGGCCTAGTGACCACCCCGGTCATCTGCTGAATGTACAAAGGCCTCCAAGAAGTCAGGACAGGACTCCAAAAGCAAGCCTCAAAATTCCTCTACTTTTTATGACTCTCTTTGCTCAGAATTTAATCTGTGTTTAGGGGGAAACAGTGAGCAGACAGGCGTAGAGGGCAGTCAAGAGGAGGGGGGCATGGCAGCAGGGTCCCACTTGACCAGCACCCACCGTTCCCTGCCACCCATCCAGGGAGGAGCCAGACCCTGTGGAGCGGCTGCCACTTTTTCTCCTTCCCTTCCTTCTAGTATTATGATGACACATTCCCCTCCATGAAAGAGCAGATGGCCTTCGAGAAAAACGTCTTCAATAAGACCAGCCGAACTGACAGTAAGTGTCCTCCTCTTCCTTGCACAGAACTCTCAGATGCACACTGTCATCTCCGTCTGGACACAGCTGTCCCTGTCGGCCTCACATACCCACAGGCCATTCCCTTTTCTTCAGAGATGCTTTTTCTTCCCCTTCCCAGCTGTTCTCTTTTCCCTTCTGGTGAACCTTCACCCTCCTCCCCGTCACCAGCACGCACACACCGCCCCCCCCCCGCCCCACCGCCACCTGCCTGCTTCTGGCATGCCTGGACTCCTCTCAGTGGAAGAGACCACCACCAGCCTGGGCTGGTCAGAGGCATTGCACATGGTGGGTGAAAGGTCAGCCTTAAACCAGACTTGTTGACTTCTCAGAATGAGGCAGTCAGGTGCTAGGAATGAAGTAGAGGGTTGGAGCAGGGACACGGAGTAGCCCAGTGGTAGTGTCCCTAGTGAAAGTCTCTCCAAGGGTTCTAGTCTTTGTGAGGATTCTTTTTTTGTTTGGCCACTGCTTGTGAGATCTTAGTTCCCAGACTGGGGATTGAACTCGGGCCCTTGGCAATGAAAGCACAGAGTCCTAACCATTGGACTGGGCTGGAATTTCCTTTGCAAGTGTTCTGGGGAAGAGGAAGGAAATAGGGGGAGAGATGCAGAGCTGGAGATGGACAGGAGGGGCCAGGCAGAGGTGACCAGAACTGAGACCCTGTTTCTCTTCTAGGTGAGATTGCATTTTTCGGGGGCATGACCATCGTCTACAAGAGCAGCATTGACCTCTTCCTGTATGTGGTGGGCTCATCCTACGAGAATGAGGTGAATTCAGGAGGTTGGGGAGACAAGAAGGGTCTCTCTGTGGGGAGTGGCTTGGAGCCTGGGGTAGAAGCTGGGCGGCTTCCCCTTGGTACCCCTGCTTCTAGACTCTGGGGAACTGGGAGCCTCCAGAATGGTTCTTTCTGGAACAATGCATATCCATGATACCCATTCTATTCCTTGGGTACCAGAAATGGAGTCCTCTGCCGGGAGCTTCTGTCTCTATTATACATCACTGGAGAAGGATGTATTCAGTGTCCTGCAGCAGGCACTGCAGTCCTTCCCAATTCAAACACGGGGAGGGACCTTCTCAGGTCAAGTTGCAGCCAGGCTCCAGCCTTGTCCTCCCTAAAGAGGGGCAGCTGTCCAACGGTCAGGTTCTGAGGTTTCCTTCTGGCCTTCTCAACCTCGGTCTCTCTTGTTTTCCTCCTCGCACATCCACTCCTCACCAGCTGATGCTCATGTCTGTTCTCACATGCCTGTTTGAGTCCCTGAACCACGTGCTAAGGTGAGTGAGGTCCTCTGTCCTCCAAGGCTCCCATCCCCCAGACCTTGGTACATCACAGGCAGGATGGTTCCCTGCTTTTCTCCTTAAGTCTCCACAAGATAAAATCTGGAGCCAGAGCAACTTCCTGCAAGGCCCCCTGCCCTTTACCTGCTCAAACAATGGTATGGCCAGAAGATGAAGTCTGGAGAAGCTAAGTGATTTGCCTGAGGTGTTACAGGTCGTTTCTATCAGAACCAGAGCCAAGATTCAAACTCAAGGTTTTTTGACTTGATGCTCGGGGTGATTTTCTCTCCATTCCCGTTCAGCGATCTGGTATCTACTCCAGTGAACATGGCCTGGGTAAATCAAACTCGGATAACCAAAAATAAGTGTTTACAGTCGCCATGTGTAACTACAATAGAGCTGTACTACCTGCAGTGCTTTAGGGCAGAAACAGGGTCAGTGCCCAAAAGTGGCGGGGGCGGCACGGGTAGAATGGACCATGAGGGGCTGAAGGAAGCAGACCCGTCCTCTGCTCAGGAATCCCTTGCCCAGGTGCCAGCCTCACTGCCCTTGATATTCTCCTTCCCTGTGCTTGTGCGGGGACAGGGGCTGGAGGGTGGGGAACGAGGCAGTCTTTGGAGAGAGCGGGTCCACCTCACTAAGGCAAGGACCCGGCTCCTCCCGGCCATGCCACAGGGAGGTTGCAGAGCTGTGTCTTCTTTCAGGAAGAACGTGGAGAAGCGCTGGTTGCTGGAGAACATGGACGGAGCCTTCCTGGTGGTGGATGAGATTGTGGATGGCGGGTGAGGAGTGGGAGAGGAAAAGGGGCTGGTCAGGAGCCCTCACAGTGGGAGATGGCCTTGAGGGTCATCAGCGCTAGGTTGCACCCAGCATGTTGTTGGCTCTCTGGCCAGCTTCTCCCTCCCTTTCTCCAGCATATTCCCTGCGATCCCATCCCCCAACCCCACTCATGATGATGGAGGTTGACTTCAATGTTAGCCGAAGTCAAGCACGCAAGAAAGTAATCTGATGTCAAACTACGGCTGACTGTTGACCAGGCAAGGTTTTGGGGGAATGGTTTGCTCTCCAGTGGCCAGGAGAGGCAGGCAGCACAGACACCCGCCCTTCCTGGAAAGACTTCATTCAGGCAGAGCCCTGCGGCAGCTACACCTCTCGCTCTTAGAGGTTCACTCCAACATTGACTGCTTGCACCACCTGGGCCAGTTGCTTATTTTCCTTACTTTCCCCAGCTTTGAAATGGAGACAGTAAGGAAACTGCCTAAAAGGATGTGGGATTAAATGAGGTGATGCAGGCGAAGTTCATTGTTCTCCTTCAGTAAATCTTGTCTCTTTTCACTGGTATAAGATTATAGTCTTAGGAAGCTGGGAGCTCCTATGAGAGGTTGGTTAGTGAATTTCCATGGGGGCGGGGTTGGGCAATATTCAGGGAGAAAAAGAAGTTCTGGCTCTGGAGCAAAGGATAATGGAAATGGATCACCTGTGAGACAGCCATATGCCTGTGATTACATGCATTTAATAGATGAGGAAACAGAGGCTCAGAGATTTAAGTGACTTGCCCAGGGTCACATGACTAGGGGGTGGCAGGGCCAAGATCTAAAACTTGTGCAGGTTTCCAGAGATTGTGCTCTTTGCATGGCACTGAAATACATTGCTAGGGACAGGGGCTCCGGGAGATGGGATACTGTGAGGTTCTTCCTGCCTTCTCTCCCTCCTTTACTCTATATCTGTTGACTGCCTGCTGCTGCTGTTGCAGGGCCTTGTGCTAATTGCTAGGACCTGACAGTGAGGGAAATAAGACCAGGTTTTGTGGAATATAAAGGTTGTATATAAAATTTGGTGGAACTTCTTCAAGAAACACACACAGTTATAAAATGAGGTGCAGGGCCTTCACAAGGGAGATTGTCAGTTTTATCAGCTTCCCATCTGTACCCCCAGAAGTCCCAGTTTTTGCCCCCCTTTCCCTCCAGTGAAAACAGGGAAGCATTAGTGGAAGCAACATTTGGTCCTGAACCTGAACCTGAATGGTTGCTATAAAGGACCTCTGGTGAGGGACTTGGGGCTACAAGTGCCCCTGTAATGGAGCCTGGGAGAAGGTCTCAAGAAATGTTTGTTCACTTCCTTCTGCCCTATAGGAGGCTCACTAGGTGAGGAGGAGCAGTCACTGAGTTCCTGAGGAGCCTTTCTCACCCACAGTGACCAACTCTTCCCCCCTGCACACCCTCCAGGGCATCATGAAAGAGTGCCAACTAGCCAAGAAATGCCTCCATAATTGGGTCTGTCGAAAGGGAAGGTTAAAAAAAAAAGGGGGAAGGTAGATTCTGATTTTGCAGTTCCATTTCTTTCATGTATAGCACAATACCATGGCAGAAAATAATAGTGAAACCAGATAGGGACCCCAGGGGGCTTCTCTTCCATCACTGCATCTGAATCCATCCCAGAGGTGAAGTGAACTTTCTAGAGCTCTCAGTTTTTGAGCCCCTGCTTTTGACAGACTGATCGATCTAGAGTGGACTACCCTGACCTGATCTCTTAAGGGTTTGCCCAGTGATGACAAAGTATGTGAGAATCAGGGCTCCATGGTGAGGGAGAGTTCTGGCTTGAGGAGTATGGGCAGGCCAAGTACCTTGGGGGGAGGATGTTGCAGGATATGGCAGGGAAGCGAAGGGCTTAGCAGGGAGCAGAGTCCAAGGAAAGCACGGGGCTGATTTTCCTCCTCATTTCTCTCTCACTTTGTAGCGTGATTCTGGAGAGTGACCCCCAGCAAGTGATCCAGAAAGTGAATTTTAGGGTAAGAGTCATCCTGTATCCCCCCCTCACTCCCATCTCCTCCAGGCTACCCTTCCCATCCTCTGTACTTCCTGTCCTCCCTGTGTCTGGGCAAAGGGAACCCGGATGGTGGGAACCCAAGCTCCTCTAGCAGAAGCAACCACTGGGTTGATGCACTTCTGGAGGGGAGCAGCAGTTTGGAGGGATGTCAGCCAGTAAAAGAGATCTCTGTCCTCTTCCCTTGGCCAATTACAAATACCTCACCATCCTCCCTGGTGGGAAGTACAGACTGAGGAAATAAATCCTCACAGAGACACCTGGTGGCTGCCTTGCCTTGAACTTGGCCTTGGAGGGGAAGAGATGGAATCTCCCCACCCAGTTTGGCTTCTCATGTCTGGATGAAACCTTTCTTCTCATTTTTAATCCCCCTCACTCTCCACCCACCGTGTCCCTTAGACAACCCTGAGGATGCTGGCTTCCAAGGGCTCTAGAAGTGATATACATGCAGTTCTGGATCCCCTGATCACAGCGTCCGCTCACCACCCACAAGCCCCTTTCTCTCACCTGTCTGTCTTCACCCGATACCCTTGCCCTGGCCTGACCACCTTGATTCTGCTTCCCCCACAGGCGGATGACAGCGGCTTGACTGAACACAGTGTGGCCCAGGTAGGCCTTCTCCATCTGCCTTGGCCAGAGATGGGCGAGAGGGAGGAGAACAGAGCATCCCAGGGGGACCCAGTGGGGCTCTCCAGGCAGAGAAGTCAGGGATGCAGGAGGGAAGGGATGACTCTGTCAGGCCATCTCTTGGAGACAGTCCACTGGAGGCTGCCAGGGTCCCCATGGTAATGTGGAGCTTGGGTATTAATAAATGATGATGCCTTCCCAGCAGTTCACCTTATCTCCTAGCTGGGTGTAGTTGGGTCAAAGCCCAGGAGGAGCTGCCCACGCTGAAGATGGCTGGGTCACTTGTTCCCCAAGTAGTGTGGGGGCTCAGGCCTCTGGAAAGGATCCCAAATAGGAGTTTTCTTCTAACCCCTCACCCCTGCTCTTTAGGGTCCACACTGAGGTGGTTAAGGGACACTTAAATCCACCATGGGATCTCATCCTCACCGCTGGCACAGCCAGTTTGGGCTGCACCTTGTCCCTGAGTGTGGAAAAGTCCATGCCGCCAGTCCCCTGCATGGTTCTATCTCGGGGTGCATGTGGGACAGGGCTGAAGTTTCCAGATCTACAGCCTGACTGGCTTCCCGGCTGCACAAACTTCCTACTTGTCAGGCTTGACCTCCATTCTGTCTACCCGCAGGTCTCTCTGCCCAGACTAATCCTGCTTTTATGGAGCTTCCTGCCCTGGCACTAACCACCTTGTACTGTAGTGGCCAGCGTTGCGATGGGCCCATGGCATCCCATGTGGGGCTCCAGGTGTGGTGGTGCCCTTTGCTGTACCTGCGGCCTCTCCCTTCCCAGTTCTCCTTGCCTCCTCCTACCCTGCTGAGATGAATGCAGCTACATGGCAACTTTCAGGGCTAAAGAGGTTAAGGGGCAATGAGCAGAGCAGATAAGAACAGCGGCGCGGGTGTGAGTCATCCAAAGGATGTAATGTTCTGCCTTACCACCTACAAGCTGGGTGGCCTAGGGCAAGTTATTCTACCTCTCTGGGCCTCGAATAATCACAGGACACTCCTCATAGAGTTGTGATGAAAATTAGATGAGCTAAAGCATGGAACGCTCTTGGCATGCATCCTGTTTTCCATAGGGGGAAAGAAGGCAGACATGGCACTTTTAATGGAATTCTTGAGGAAACACCAAGGGATGTGCAGGTAGTGAATGGGAGATGAAAGGAAGAGAAAGGTAGATCTCTACTGAGAACTGCAGGAGAACTCCAGGTCCAGGCTGTCCCTGAGAGAGGAGGGGGAGTAGGCAAGAGGAAGGGACATACAGTGTGGGATCAGCCTTCTTCGGGTGGGCGTGAGGCTTGATGGCTGGAGGGACAAACTGAGGGACATAGGTGGGGTCCGCACTGTGTTCGCGTGGTGTGTGCACAGTTGCATGGATCTGTGTAAACGTGGGGCTGAGGTGGTCTTGCAGCAGGATTTGAAAGGGAACACATCTGAGTGCAGGTGGCCTTCAGCAGAGCCTGCCCAGGAGCTCTTTGCCAGCTGTGCCACATCACAGCAGCTTGGCGTGGGGTGTTGAGGTCTTACTGGCAGCCAAAGCTAGAGCTAGGGGCTTGCTGAGGTGTCTGGGCCCAGTGTCAGGCCTGGGCCCGCCTCCGCCTGGACGTGGCACTGCGGGTGGAAGCTTGCATGGCATGGTGTGGGGAGACCAGGCTGCTGCCACACCCAGGGCTGCAGATGCTGGAACCAGAGGGCTGGCTGGGCCAGCTCCCATCTGGGCTGGCTGCTGGCTGCAGTCAGTTTGGGCGGCTCTTTCCATCTTGATGGCCCAGCCCCCCTTTAAAGCAGGCAGAGATGAGCTGCTGCCACCTAGTGACCGGGGATCGCCAGGACATGTGTCCCCCCCACCCGCCACTGCACTGTTAATGTACTTGAATTCCACCCGGTAATTCTCTCAACCCTCCACACCCCGCCCTACCCAGGTTCTTCAGTCTGCCAAGGAACAAATTAAATGGTCGTTACTGAAATGAAGGCTGTGCATTCAAGGCTCCCTGCCCCCAGACCATTCCCCCAATCCTAGCAAAAGCACAGAGACCCCAGGGAACAATAGAAACCCAGGCCTTCCCAGAAGTGACTCCTGAGGTCTCCGGCCAGGGACTTGAAATGCAGAGATTTGGCTTCAATACTGAGTCACCCCTTCTTCCTGCCCTGGCCTGCCCTTTGGGCCTTGAGAAGCAGCTGAGTTGCCTTAACTCACACCTTAGGCATCCCTGGCCCCAGAGCCCAAATAAACCTGCTTTTGTCTCCTGCCAATGGTCTCTCTCTTTTGGCCTGGGAAGTGTGTATGTGTTCTGATAAGGGCTTCTGCACTCCGCGGCATCTTCCGGATGCCCAGTACTAGGTGTATCTTTGTGGTTGTGTGATTGGGGAGGAAGTGGGTGAAGGGAAAGGAGCCGATTTAACTTAAGTGAGGGGGTGCGTCACTGACACCGGGGCCCTATATGTGGTGTGGAGGGCTAGGTATGATTGTGACAGGGTGGAAAGAGTCACAATGGGAGAAACGGTGCATTTCGGAAGAAAAGAGCAAAAGATACTCCACACGTGGTGGCCGCACTGGGATTCTTCAACTCACTTTTTCCATTCTCAGTCTCCAGAAGGGAAGCGCGTAAAGGTTTCCTCTGGACAAACTGAGGAACAGCACGCCTGTTTTTCTTGGCTTGTTCAGGAAGTTGCCCGGAAATCCAATGCTGGCATATACCTGGGTACTAGAGCGCTGCAAGCCTGGCAGGCCCAGATACTAGGGGTGAGGAGACATCGGCCCAGCTCCCACCTTGCATTGTGTCCAGATCACCTAGTGCGCCCAAGGGTGAGAAGAATTACAGGTACAGGAGAGGGATCCTATAGGCAGATGGGAAAGATGGAGTGACTTTCGGGGGTCACGACTCCTCCTTTCTCCCTGTTCTAGAACCTCCCCCTTTTCCCTTTTCTGCGTGACGTACAGAAGTCCCTGAGAGTGTCTAACTTTCGGCCTGGGACCGCTAGTTTCCCCAGATCCAGAGCCAACTGCAGGTGCAAGTTCACGCCCCGCCTTGGCTCCGCCCCTAGGCGCCCACCGCCGCGGGGAGCCGGGTCCGGCGACTTTATCCACGATCCTGTAGCGCCACCTGGAGGGAAAGGCGGGGAACGCGCTCCCTCCGAGTCCCGCGTCCCCTACTAACTCCGCCCCCAGGGTGGGACAGACCCCTGCTCCCGCGAGTTAATCTCTGGTCTCCAAATTTAGCGGCAGGGCGTTGCCCTAGCAACCAGCGAGCTGGACCCGCCCTGCGAGCTCCGCTGCAAGCACAGCTCACGAATTTCCGCCTGCCGCTGCTGAAAGTGACAGACCCTGGGTTAATACAAGCAGTCCCTGCGTGTCAGCAAGTCCTACATTATAAAAAAACTCTCTACAATGGATATTTATAAATGGGCCTGCCTACTTTTGTGATTAGAGAAAACAATACAGTTATGTAAACATTATAAACATTTTGTACACAACCATTCCAATAAATAATGTAACCCTGAAAAAAAAAAAAAAGACTGTGCAATTAAGTACTGTAGAGTTCAGGGGCCAGTGTGGCGACGGGAAATGAGAGATTTTCCAGAAATACTCTGGCTAATGTTCGGCTTCATCCGGTGTCCGGCTCCATCCACCGCCTCTAAATGACCGCAAGAACCGGAGGGGCAAATTCACTTCCTAGTAACCCTTCGCGCCCAGCTGGGTCCTGCAATTTCAATTGTGCCGGGACTGGCACTTCGCACAAACTGGCCCACCGCATACTGCGGACTATGCGGTGCCTGCCCATTTTACGGAGAGGCACACCGAGGCTCTGAAAGGTTAAAGTGTTCACCACAGTTTCCGCAGAGCCGGGACCGCCGGGAAGAAGCGGCTTTCCCACGCTCCAAATTCTAGGGTCGTCCGACCCCCTCGCCCACACGGGGACTACACTGGGTTCAGAGGAATGAGTGGGGGGCGTGGCAAAGCGGAGAGGCAACCAGAGAGGTGTCCTTTATGGCCAAAGGACTCTGGGCAGGGGGCCTGCAGCGAAGCAGCCGACCCACGCCCGCGGCGGGGAGGGGGCAGCTCAGACGGCTGCGCGGAACCTCGGGGGAAATCCGGGGGGTCCGGGGAGCGCCGGCAGAATGGGGGTCCGGGACTCTAACAAGTTTGCTGGCCTGGCTCTCCCGGGGCTGAGGCGGACAGGCCTATTTCATCCCCAGCCCCTTCTCGGCGCCCGCAGCCCCGCGGAGCCGCCAGAACCGCGGGCCTGGTTGCCTGGCTCGAGTTCTGCCCGCTGGCCCTGCCTCTCCCGCTCCCCCACGTGAGCGCGGCCTGGGGCGCGCAGCACGCGAGGGTGGGGGCGCCGTCTGCTCTCAACCCCTGGGCTCCTCCTTTCTGCCCTCGTATCTGTGGGTAAGGGGCTTCAGGGCGCCCCCTTTGCTCCTGTGAATTGGCACCGGGGACGTCAGTGACCCAGCCGGAGGGCACACACTGAAACACTGGCCCGGGGCTCAGATGCAGGGGGGACGCTATCCACACCTAGACCGAGCTAGAGACACAGAAGTAGTACCGCCAGGCCCCTGGACCCCTTTATACCACCCTGAGCCGGCGGCCCCCTCTCTGGCTCCGCGCGCCCTCTGCTTTCCGGCCATTGGCTGGCAGGAAGGCAGAGCTGGTCGGATTGGCCGGCATCCAGACAGTGATGGATGGCTCCCCGCTGACTGGACCTCGGCCGGGAGGGTGTCTGCTTCGTGGCTCAGTTTGGCAAAGGCGGGACCAGGCAGGATTGGGAGTGGGTTGGTGGATGAGCTGGAGGCCGGGTTAAGGATCAAACTTTCTATGCTCTCAACCTCCCTTTAAACTCTACAGCGGAAAAGAAAAAAATCTTACCCCTGATTTCTCGCAGATACTAATTCCGGAACCTGATGTAGGCAAAATTGAACCATTTACCCAAAGCATTTTGGGCACAACCCTACGGACCTCACTTTCACTCCAAACTGGGCCTCCTTCATTTAATGATGTTCGCGCATTCCTTTCGTTCACTGAAATATTTGAGTGTTTGCCAGGAGCCAGGCAGTAGGGAAAGAAGGGGAGGGAGACTGATAAGCAAGTGATTGAGCCCAGAGGTGGCAGTGGGGTGGGGTGGAGGATTGAAAGGAGAAAAGGGATGACAGATATTTCAAGATAGAAATACCTTTTGTAATCAAATTGTGTTCTTTATTTTGATCTGAGTGGTGTTAAAAATTCAGTTTGTGCTTAAGACTTGTTCTTTCCTGTAGGTAAGTCATAATTCACTACAAAAGAAAAAATAAATTAACCAAATGGCTGCCAGATTTCATTTGTATGGTCCTCATCTGTTTCCTAATCTCTTCCTCATCTCTGTCAACTAAAACTGGAAAATATCTTTGATGAGGATCCACAGAAATGAGAGTTATTGTGAAACATGTGTGGACCTTATATTGTACATACAGACCAGTGCTCTATCCCTCAGAACAGACTCTTTAGTAAGAAAAGCAGTATTGACACAAATAATAATAATAAAAGGAAAATAACATTTCTTTTGAAATAAGTCATTTCAATAGACATTTACTAATTGGCTGTTCCAGTTCATCTTGAAAGCAATTAGAAATGTTGACAGAGGAGACTAGGTTTTGTAGTATTTGGCAGAAAGAAGTTGGAGAAAGAGACACCGTAAAGGGAGAAATCGTGTAAGCAAAGCAAAGTGGAAGAGAATCTGTCTAGGGAACTGCAGGTAGGCACATGTAGCTGGAATGGAGGATGCGAATCTCTGTGGGGAGGCCTGGATGTGTTGAGACTTGAAACTCCTCACTAAACAGGTTGTGACGGGATCCAGGGCATGCTAACTAATTAGTGCCATTTACTGAGTTGACTAATCTGTGCTCCTTAGCAATCCTACTGTCTTCAAAACAGGCTTACCAAGTAGATGCTGTTAGACTTATTTTTACAACTGAGGGCCCAGGAATTGGGATAGTTTGCCTCAGGGCACAGGTTAGATTTAAACCCAGGCTGGTCTGACACCATTGCCCACTGCTCTTAGACCACAGAGTTTGCTTTGTATTCTGAAGGTGAGGGGGAGCCATTAAAGACTTTGAAGCAGTTAAGTGATACCAGCTCAGTATTTTGAGCAAAGAACTCTGCCAGCAATATGGAATGCTTATCGAAGAGGGAAATAAGAATTTAGGGTTAGACCCACAGAAGGCAGTCATTTTCATTATAGTCCCTTTCCATCCTTTATCTAAGCAGTGCCAACCAGCTTGATTGCACATCTTGTCACCAAACAGCTTGCAAAAATCAAGTCCACTCAGAGTTTGAAGAGTTAGTGCTTTTGAATTAATTTAGATAATTGCAGGCAATCATTCCACAAAAGGGCTTCCAAAAGGACCGTTTTGTTAGGGAAAATGATTTAACATTTATGTTATGAATAGTGTATTAAAAAGTAATAAACTGAAAAAAAAAAAAAAAAAAGTAATAAACTGGACTTCCCTGGTGGTCCAGTGGTTAAAAATCTGCCTGCCAATACAGAGGACACGGGTTCGATCCCTGGTCTGAGAAGATTCCCCCATACCGCAGGCCAACTAAGCCCGTGTACCACGAGAGCTGAGCCGATGTGCTCTAGAGCCAGTGCTCCACAATAAGAGAAGCTGCTGGAGTGAGAAGCCTGGCACCACAACTAGACAATAGCCCCTGCTTTCTGCAACTAGAGAAAGCCCACGCAGCAACCCAGACCCAGCACAGCCAAAATAAAACAAATAAATAATAAAAAATTTAAAGTAATAAACCAGTTATTACCAGTGGGAAGAGGAAAAGGCGGAGGAGCAAAATAGGGGTAGATGATTAATAGGTACAAATTACTATGTATAAAATAAATAAGCCTCAAAGATATATTGTACAGCACAGGGAATACAGCCAATATTTTATAATAACTATAAATGGAGTATAATCTTTAAAAGTTGTGAATCACTATGTTGTACTCCTGAAACTTCTGTAATATTATACATCAACTATACCTCAATAAAAAAATTTAAAAGTAATAAATCCACTTAATAGCTTATGTATTTGGTGACCTCTTACCCTCACCTACACCCACTCTAAAAACAGACATATAACTAATGAAAGAAAAAGAAATGTCATGAGAGATCTGATTCCTTTTGACCAGACCCACAATTTCTCTTTATCCAACATCTGACTTTTTTTTATTGAACTTTTTATTTTGTATTGGAGCATAGTCAGTTAACTATGATATGATGGTTTCAGATGAGCAGCAAAGGGACTCAGCCATACATATACATGTATCCATTCTCACCCAAACTCCCTTCCATCCAGGCTTCCACAAACATTGAGCAGAGTTCCCTGTATTACACAATAGGTCCTTGACGGTTATTCATTTTAAATATAGCAGTGTCAGTCTGTACCTGTCCATCCCAAACTCCCTAACTATCCCTTCCCCCCATCCTTCCCTCTGGCAACCTTTTAAGTTCATTCTCTAAGTCTGTGAGACTGTTTCTGCTTTGTAAATAAGTTTGTTTGCATCAAGTCTTTTTAGATTCCACATTTAACATCATGTCATAAAATGCTTCTGCTTCTTCGTCCAGACACCTGATTTTTAAGGCATTGAAAATACGCATCTTACTCTCCTGGCTACAATGAGCCCTCATCCAGGGAAACCTGAGGATGGAAGAAAACTCTGAAAGTCATGGAGGCAATGTCCCTGCCTCCAGGCAACTGCTTCTTAGTGATTGACAGGGATTCCTGGGGGGGTATGTTGGGGACATATGGGGACATATGTGGAGACATGGGTTCACTGACAGAATGATTGAAAGAGACCGGCCTCAGCTGCTCTGAGTCTCGATGGATTAGGGATCATCCCAATCCTTCCAGCTTCCCTGGTGGCTCAGCTGGTAAAGAATCTGCCTGCAAGTCAGGAGACCCAGTTAGATCCTGGGTTGGGAAGATCCCCTGGAGAAAGGAATGGTAACCCAGTATTCTTGCCTGAAAAACTCCATGGACAGAGAAGCCTGGTAGACTACGATTCATGGGTTGCAGAGTCGGACACCTAACACACACACACTACCCCTTCAGAGTATCCAGCCGCATGTTCAGAAGGTTAGAGGTCTCCTGGAACAGTCTCTCCTGAGAACTGGCTCACAAAGTCCAGAATTCAGAACTTGGTTATGGGGAAGCGGATGAGATTTTTTTTTTTTTTTTAGTTCTACCACTTTATTGCTACCAACCCATCTCCCTCCACCCTCATGCACACATGCTCCGTCATGTAATCCCATGGGCTTCAGCCCGCCAGGCTCCTCTGTCCATGGACTTTTCCAGGCAAGAATACTGGAGTGGGTTGCCATTTCCTTCTCCAGGATGAGATTTTTTAAAACATTGAAAACCAAAAAATAGCTGTGTTCTCTGAATGACTGCAAGGAGAATGGACTCTCACAGGTCTGTCCAGAAGATGGCGCCGTAAGACCAACTTCACATCCTTCCTTCCGGGCCCCGGGGATCAAGATGAGGCCTTTGGAAAGGCCGGCAGGAACCAACCAGATCTAGCTGAGCTCTGGAGTCCATTCCTAGAGATGCCCTCGACCACAGAGCAGAACCTGGCCCCTATCGGTGGGGTGGGCGGACCTTGGAGGGAAGAGAGGGTGAGAGACCCTGGGAACTAGGGGCAGTTATGCTGAGAAAACAGGGCCCATGATGAATACAGTGTCCACAAAACCAGACCTCCCTTCCAACACTCCAGATTTGACTCCATTCCCTAGATAGCCGGACTGGAAGTTGGGGGAGGGGGCTAGAGGACTCCGGCACTGAAGAAAGCCTAAACTTTGAGATAGGAAAAGGAAGTTGGGTGATTCTGGGAGAACAAATTACAGCTGAGGAAAGTGAAGCTCAAAGGATGATTTAGTCAATGTCACACAGCTGAGTGACAGAGCTGGGACAGCAGTAAGTGTTCCCTGAAACGCTGCTTACCTCTCCATGTCCCTGTGCTCTCTGCAGAGCCTCAGAATCTAACATTTATACACAGAATTCCCACAACAAGGAGTGCCTTCTTGGGCAATTAAAACAAAATAAAACAAAACAGGGTTTCTGGATTCAAAACCCCAATACACTTTTTCTTTGCACATTTTCAACCAGATTTATTGAGGTATAATCTACACACACTGAAATTCACAAATTTTAAGTCTACATTTCAGTGAGTATTGACACCTGTCTGTAGGTAGGCTGTACAGTTTCTAAGTATAATAACTCCAACTCCAGCGAATTCCCTCCAATAGTGGTTTTATTTTTACTTTTTAAATTTTTTGGCTGTGCCGTGGGGCATGTGGGATCTTAGTTCCCTTACCAGAGATCAAACCCACGCACCCTGCATTGGCAGGTTGGAGTCCTAATCACTGGACCACCAGAGAAATCCCCAGTAGTGGTTTTTTTTTTATATATAATGAAATTAATAAATGAGTGTCATCAACTTTGTTTCCTTTCAAACAAAGGAAGGAGAATTTATATACAAAATACAAGCTAGCTCCTCGTACAGGTTTCTTTAACTAGGACTCAAGTAAATAACTCACATTTGTCAGGTTCTGTAAAAGAATTGTTTACTTCACATATGTAATTTATTTTGCAATCCCAACCTCTGTGAGGTATACAGGTGTGTCAGCCTTGCTTGACAGGTGGGGGAACTGAAGCTGCTCTCTGGTCCTGGGAGCAGAAGCAGAGAGGTCAGAAACCTGTGGGCTTCACTTTCAGTAAAGTTCTCTCTTCTGAAAGAGCACTGCCCCGGACCCAGTGGGCCTGCCTACCTGTTTGCTCCCCAGTGAACCCAGAATGTTTGCTGGAGCCAGCAAGATGGGGTGTGACTGACAAAATGGCCAGGATCCGGCTAATGGGTGTGTGGGTGGGTGTGTGAGTGGAGGAAGGAGATGAACAGACACACCTCCCTAGATTCCAGGAGAAGCTTTGGGGGCAACATTGAAGTGAATCAGAGAAGGTAAGAGCCCGGGAAAGCCTTACAGAACAGAGCCATCAGCCCCCATCCTCCTCCTAATGAGGATTAGGATATAGGGCATCTTCTTGTATGCCACAAGGATGAAACACAAGTGTTTAGGAAGGCTGTAGAAGCATGCCAGGATGCTAGCCCAGGCACACAATGAATTTCTGGGACCTGAGAGTAATACTACTCCATCCTGAAAAATTGAAAGAAAAAAAGTGTGGGTCTCTAGCTTTGAACATCTTTTATCCTCGGGGTACGTTTGGAGTCTCCTTTAAGTTCTAGCTGTATAAGTTGAGAGAAGCCTAGGTGTAGCTGGCGGGAAAGAGACAAAGAGGGCCTAGGAAGGCAAGAAGGAAGTAGCAGGGGAGAGACAGGGGCCTGGGGCTGAGAGACAGCCCAAGACTTGGTAAGGCTCTTGTCTGCCCTGCCTCCTGTGTGCATAAGCACCCCCTCCAAGAAGGGGCCCTCCAGAGGAGGCTTAGCTTAAAGCTGAGTCCCTGGGCAGCAGCAGAGAAGGGGGGTTTGGGGTGTCCCAGTGCAGATCAGCTCAAGGGAACTATTTGTAGAGTCCCAAACTCAGAGTCAACTGTGTACAGGTTACTTAGAGCTCTGGGTGACCAGAGAGATAAGGAGTTTCCCTGATGACAGTCTTTTCTCTTCCTTCTCTTTCTGACTCTCTTCTTCCTTCCACTCTCCTTAAACCTACAGAATCTCTTAGGCAGCTGGGATCAACATAAGCTAGGGACTGATCCGTGTACAAGGGAAATCGGGGCGCCTGGAAACAGCAGAACCTGGGAGAGGAATCTGTGTACAGGGCAAATGAGGGGAGCCTGAAAACAGCTGAATCTAGGGAAATGGAACTGCTTAGTGAGAGAGCAAGGGGGTTCTGGAAACTGCCGAACCCAGGGAGGCCAATTTGTGTACCGGAGAAACATGGGGGAACCTGGAAACAGCAGGATCTGGAGAGAGAGTTCGTGTACAGGGGGCAGACAGAGAGAGAAGCCTGAAAACAGTTGAATCTGGGGAGGTAGATTTGTGTGCAGGGGGAGCAAGGGGAGACTGGAAACCATACAATCTGGGGAGACACAGTAGTGTACAGTGGAAGCCAGGGCAGTCTGAGAACAGGGGCTCTCTGGGGAGGGATCTGTGTGGGATTACAGTTGGGGGGTGGGAGTGGGTGGAACCTAGGGGATCTGATGAGGCAGATGGGGGCGGGGACACAGGCAAGCACAGGAGTGTCAAGAAGGTGGTCGTGTGGAGTGGGGGGCATGATGAGACCCCTTTCCGAGTAGCTTTGAGTTAGATGCCTTTGTAGCCCCTTCTAGACAGGGCAGGGCAAGGGAGCAGATCTCCAATGCGGATTCAAGATTTCACATGGCAAGAAGAGACGGGTCTTTGTGGACAGTTGCTGCCCTGGTCCTAAATGAGCAAAGCCTGGAATTTCCTAGGGGAGCCAAGGCGGGTAGAGGGGGTGGGATGAGCCAGTTGAATAAGCTGCCTTGCCCCCCATCTTCCCCACCCTTCTCTGAGAGGGACAGGCCTCTTTCTCCCTGTCCACCAACCAGCCTGACCTCTTCCCCCGACCGGTTCACTTCTGAGTGACAGACAGACAATGATAGAACTGCAGACAATCGACTGAGGGAGGGCCCACAAAAGCTCCCTTGCCACCCCCCACCCCCCAGAGGGGCCCTGAGCTAGCAAGCCGACGGGAACTGTCACTTCAGTGGAGCGCCTTCAGGTGACAGGCCTTCAGGAGACAGGGTGACGTCGGGCTTAGAAGGGCCTGAGATTTTTGGGATTCTGCCTGTGCCTCTTGGAAACCAGTTTCCCAGGCAGTGGCCTCTGCAAGGGGAAAGGGAGGGGCCACAGAGGCCTCACAGCAGAAAGCGAAGCCGCGTCCACTGTTAGCTGTGGGATCTCGGGCCGGTTATGCTCTCTGTCCAGGTCTCGGTTTTCTCGCCTGTGAAATAAAGGATTGGGCTCCATCTTTGAAGGCCCCATGACTTGAATGTGGATTCCTGGTAGACTCGAGAGAGAGCAGAGAAAGAGCCCAAAGTAGCATTTCTCCTCATTCGTTGGCGCTGCTCAGGACTTCATAGCAAACACACCAGGCGAGGGGCTTGGGGGGGAGACTGGCATTTTGGATGCTGTGGGAGTGTTGGAGCGAGCTTTCCCAGGCCTAGATGAGGACTTTAACACTTCTTATCACTCTGAGGGGCCCCTTCCCTTAAAGCAAAATTATTTTTTGCTCTAAGCCCCTTGGATTTCCTGGCTGGTGAGCCAGCCTGGAAGGTGGTATCCTTACCCTGTCCCACATATTCAGCCCTGCTTCCACGCGTGTCCAGCCCCGATGTCCTCTTTTTTCTGTGGCTGCTGTTATTACCCTGTTTGTTCTTAAGCCAAGGATGTTTGGGATCTTGTCACAAGGCTCAAAGTCTCAGGGAGAGGACCCTCCTTGCCCAAATTTGGAGAGAACTCTCCAAATACCCCAAGGTCCTGAGGTCTCACAACTGCCCCTCGCCCACTGCCAAGCCTGAAGAAGGTTCATGTGCACGACCCGCAGGGCTGCCTGCTGGGCATGTCGCTGAGGCACCCATTGACCTACCGACCACCAGTCTGGATGAGTGGAGCGCATACTGGGTACTGATGGGGAGGGGGTGGAAGTAGCATGGGACTAACTCAGGCCAGGCCTGAAGCATTTGAGTAGCAGACACATGCCTCTCCACTCCTCCTCTTAGCCTGAGAAACCAATGGGTTTAACACAGAGGCACAGCTTGGACTGATGCTCTGATTGTTCCAGAAACCCTCCTCACCTCTAATCTGTGCAGCAGAAATTGTTCCTAGCACTTTCAGAATCAGAACGGAAGAGTCTTGCCCAGGTGGAGGTGGACTAGGGTTGCTTGCCTCGTCTCTCTCAGTCCAGGTGACCTGCCTCCGCATACCCAAGAAGGGAGGGGAGGAGGAGTCTCTGGGGGACGTACTGGGAGCTGGACCCCCGGAATCCAGGGCCACCAAAGATGGTCTCAAGTGTACAGAACCTCTTCCCAAGGGGAGCTGGTCATCCCTAAACACAGGAGAGCTCCTCCTCTCTCTCATTTCTCTTTCCTCGGCACTATCAAGGATGTACCCCAGTTTTTAATGAGCCCCAAGGATGTGGAAACTGGAGGGGTAGTGGGCTGGCCAGAGGAGGGTGGGCTCCGCCAGGAGGCAGGGAGGAGGGGGAGGGGATCTGATTAGAATCCGGGCCGTATGGCGAACGCTGCGGAGATGGAGGTAATCAGTGAGCGGGCGAGACAGCATGCTCAGCGACAGCAGGCGGCCGGGCCGTCGCCATGGCAACCGCGGCCTCCGGGGCGCGCGGCTCGGCGCTGCTCCGCGTCCGCTGCGGAACATCTGCTTTGCACTGGGCTGCTGGGAGCCGGGGGGCGCGGGCGCGGCTGCTCCCTCCACCCCGCAAAAAAGAAACAAATTAGGCCAACTGTCCAATGAGGGGCCGCAAATGTATTTATTAATGCGAGGGAAAGGTTGTTCCGGAGCGCAGTTTGATTAATGTTTGAGTCTTCAGCTTGTCAGTCTGGTTTTGTCTCCCGCAAAAGGGGAAAGGGAGGGGAGGGGTGGGGGGCTGGAAGGGGAGTGGGGAGGAGAGAGACAACAAAGCGGGAGGGGATGTTAATAGCCAAATAGGCTCTTTTTCATGTTTCCCTCAGCCTGCCACCCTTGATGGATGGCTCAGACAGAGACCGGAGCGCATCAGGGAGACGCGAGCCCCTCTGGAGAGCTGGGGGAATGGAGGAGAGAGGGGGGCTGCTGGAGCCTGGTTGGGGTCTGCCGGGAGGGGTCTCCCGGAGGGTTGCAAGGAAAGGAATGGCCCCAGGAAACGGGCAACTCCTGGAGAAACCCGAGGAAATTTTCATCAACTGTTTACAAGTCTGTCCTGTTTGCAACCTCGGCCCCCAGACAACACCGGAGGGGGAGGGTAAGGGTGAGGGTGATGTCCCCTCTGGATTGCCTGGAAGGAAGGCAGAGAAGCTTTTGCCCGTCACTTAGGGAGGGGAGAAGGGAAAACGGTTCCACAGCCTTCTTTTCTTTCCTCTGCTGTGCTTTTACCTCCTCCACCGTATTTGCCTTCTTCCTCTTTGCTCCATCTTCCCTCCCTCTCTCTTTGTCTCTCCTCCTATTGTTTCTTTCCTCCATCTTCCCCTCCTCTCTTGGTGACATCAGCTGGCTGTGATAGGGCCTGCCTTGCTGAGATGTCTTCTGTGAACACGGTCTGAACACACACAATGCATCCTATTTTGTCTCCTCTTTTCTGGAGAAGGAACAGAATGCCCCACTGGAACCCCAAAGTTGACCTAAATTATGAGAAAACATAACCCTACTCCTCCGTCCTCCCCACCAAATTCTCCTCAGCCGCAACACAACTAGGAATGCTGGGTGGAAGCTGATAACTGTAGCTTTCTAGCCAGGCCTGGGACTCGGAAACACTGGAGTCGGTCTGTAAATGTAGACTGTTCTGAGGTTTGAGACTTCCTCTTTACTATCCTTGCCAAAAAATAAAAGGAAGAAAGTAGCCCTTGAAAGACCAGGCAAAATTCAAATATGACTTTGCAGCTTATTTTGTCTTCTTTTCATGAAAGGATTGAATGTGTACACCCAAAGAGTTTTGCAAGAGTGAAGTTACTAAACATTAAAAAGCTGTTTGAGCAGATCAGAGCCCCACTTTCCTTGGAAAAAATGTTTGTTTATTATCATCAGCATCAAAAGTATTATTTAAAGTCTTGGGGTGGGAGGGTTACCTTCTTCGTGGCTGTAGCATGGTGGTTGAGAGCCAGGGCTCCAGAATCAAACCATCTGGGTTGAATCCTGGTTATTCTGCTCACTAGCTAGATAACCATGGGCAAATTAGCTTCTCTAAGCCCCAGTTTCTCGTCATTAAAATGGGGATTATAATTGTTCCTAGATCACTGGGTTGTGGAAGGGATAAATTAGATAATAAACATAAAGTGTAGAGCATTGTGTCTGATGGTTATTGTGTGCTCAATGCATGTTTACTGTTATATTATTTGGTTATAGACCCTTTTAAGCAAGCTCCATGATCACCAATACTGAACATGCAGTGTTCCAACTATATACATGGCATTACTTTAACTATAGGGCTTCCCAGGTGGCCCTAGTGGTAAAGAACCTGCCTGCCAAACAGGAGACCTAGGTTCAATCCCTGGGTCAGGAAGATCCCATGGGGAAGGGCATAGCAACCCACTCCACTATTTTTGCCTAGAGAATCCCGTGGACAGAGGAGCCTAGCAAGCTACAGTTCATGCGGTTGCAAAGAGTCGGACACAACTGAAGTAACTTAGCACATACACATGCACATTAAATATAAGAAGATAGGTAAACATGATGTCTATTCTTCAAGGGCTTACAGTCTTTCTTAGGAGAAAGAGTACATACTTTAAATTTACGAGTCATCTAAGGAGTCATGTGCCAAGTGCCAAAAAAAGTAGTATAGATGCCAAATGCTTTCAACACTGAGCTCTGAGAGAAGAGAGAAGAGTTGTGGGATTTGGAGCTTGGGGTCCCCCGAGCCGTGGAGCCCAGGTCTCTAAAGAAGTGACTGATGGAGTGACAGAGTGGGGTGGTGTGGAGAGGGAATGAATGACAAGAGCAAAGACCAGGAAGAAGGCTGTTTGTGGATGAGAGAGTTTGGCTGCATCTAAAATGGAAACTTGAGGAAAGTATTAAGCACGGACTTGTGGGGAAATGTATATACTGTGTGTGTCAGTGTGTGTATGTGTGTGTATATATATATATTTACAGGGAAAATTAATCTAGTGATAGTACATAGAATGAATCAATAGGAAAGAGACTGGAAAGCAGGGAACCAATGAAGTGGGACCTTGACCAGAATGGAGAGGAAAGAGTAAAAATAAGAGGGACTTTCCTCACGGTCCAGTGGTTTAGCATCCACCTTCCAATGCAGGGGCCACTGGTTCCATCCCTGGTCAGGGAACTAAGATCTCACATGCCACAGGGCAGCTAAACCCACACACTGCAACTAGAGAAGTCCACACACCACAATGAAGACCCAGCACAGCCAGAAAAAAAAAAAAAGAGAGGGAGATAAGAGTAAACGTGAGAAATGTGAAGTAGTTTGATGATGGATCTGAAATTAGGAAGACAGACGAGGAGAAGAAGAGCAATGAGGCACTAACCTCTAAGGCTGTGAACCTGGGTGCAAGGGAGGAAATCCACAGAAGCATCATTTGGTCATCATTAACCTGAATTCTGGTCGGAGACCAAGATGAGCAAATCCCGTACAGCATGCTGCCACGGGCTTGTTAACGTGCTTTCATATTTGTTGGGTGTCCATGATGGAGCAAGTAGGTGGGAAGTCAATGTTATCCATCCTCCATCAGTGTGACCACGTTTTGAGTTGTTGGGAATTGATTACCCTGTACATCTTCATTGGTCCACCTACCTCCCTCATGCCTGAACTTAGAGGTTAAGGGTTCATCCCATGGCAAGTATAAATAGCTCTTTTGGGGAGCAAAACCTGGGGCTCAGCAGTCCAGCAGTCCAGGACTTTCAACAAATGGGCCAGGGAGAATGTATCTATTGTATAGGCCTTATTCTCTGGGAGCTAAAACTCTAAGATGGTGTGCAGTTTGACTATCAAGTCAAGAGGCAAATTTATAAGCAAACGTCCTAGGAGTCATTCCTCTCTTTGAGGAAATTTCCTCCCAAGCCATCTCATCAGGTGCCTACACTTGCTACAAATGCTTCCATTGCTTGAAACATTTGTGATGGCTTCATGGGAATTACCTTCAGAGTCTGCAGCACATTTGTTTTGCTCTCCTCAGGGGTACCAGATCGTCATCCTTGGAAGGTGGGCTGTTTTGACTGTTTTTCATAGGCTGGCATTTAAAAAAAAAAAGCTTCCAAAACTGCCTTTAGCAAAATGTCGAAATGAAACCACAGCCTCCTATAAAGAGCTTGGCTACTCAATGATCCCAGACTGGCTCCTGAACCAGGAGTGAAGGGAGGTGGGGGTGGAAATCGCTGTAAAGTACATTGCTGAGGAAGTTGATGTAATTTGAATATGGACTGTGAATTACATAATAGTCTTGCAGCAATGTTAAATTTCTGAATTTTGGCAACTATACTGAAGTTGTTTGTATAAGAGTATGCCTTTGTTCTTGGGAAATACATACCCAAGTAGAGAAAAAGGGACATGAGGTCTCCAACTTCTCTCCAAAACTCAGAGAAATTATGCATATATAAACATGTGGATAGAGAGGAATAAAACAAATGGAGGTGAATGTAAACAGTGGGTGAATCTGGTAAAGGGCAAATGGAAGCTCTTTGTACTATTTTTGATGGTCTTCTGTACTTGAATTTGATCAAAATTAACAGTTACCAGAAAACCAACTACATCCTCCATTTGAAGGAGAGACTCATTTAGATATTGATTCTTTCAAAATAGTCCTCTCAGGAGGCACAGTACTTATCAACACTTCATGGAGGGTGGATGAAGACATGGAAGACAAGCTCATCAGATCTGAGGCTGATACAGAGCTAGTTAATATTTTAGGTGACAGGTTCAGGATCTGAGACCTCAGTAGGATGGGAATATTGGTCCAAAATCAAGCACAGCGGAACACAGTGTTACTCTATCAGTGTTAGTTAAATTGAATTGAGTGAGATGAAATTTTAAGGGTTAAATGGTAGGTTTTCTATTTATCACTAAAAGCATTAACTCAGTAGAAGTGAGGACGACATGGTCTAAGGGTGGCATATCCCCTAACAAATCAATTTATTCAACTGCCATCTCAGTATGCTGATAGGATAGAAAGGTTACTGTGATCGGTAGTGGCCATAAAACATTATAGATTCTGAGCTGCATTAGTAAAAATACAGTATCCAGAACAAGGGAGGTAATAGTCTTTCTCAGGCCTGTGCCCATTGGACTTTAGAGAATCCAGTTTAGGTCTGGGGCAGTATTTATAAAGAAAGGCATTACTAATGAAAAGGGGTACAGAGAAAGAGAATAGTGAGATTTTGAAATGAGAGCAGTTGAGGAAGAGCTGAAGGAATTAGGGATGTTTAAATTCTCAAGAGTTCCTATTGGTTGCCTTCTAGACATTGGATTGGCATCTGAACTGAGGAGGAAAAGTTTACACATTCTCCATTGCTTCACAAGATAAGAATAGGACAGAAGGATGGAAATTACAGGGAGACTTAATGCAAGAAAGAATTTTCTAAATGTTAAAATAGTCTGAAGATGGAAAAGGGTTACCTTGTGAGGCAGTGAGTTCCCTGTCATTGGAAGTATTCAAAGAAATATATTATCAGGGCCACTATAATAAGAATTTTTGCAGCAGGAATGACTCTGGGTTAGATAGACCTTTCTAGTCCCTTGATATCTTAAATTCTAGGTAATCAAGTTTAGAAGAAAACAACCCAGCAACCTCATTATTCTGTGGTCTTTATTACACATTATTCTGTGGTCTTATTTATAGAAACTGCCTGCAAACCCACTGCTTGTATAAGGCTGGGGAAGCTTGGACAAGAAGCCTCCACATTCTGAGTTCTGCGTTTCTACCCCTGCCTCTATTCCAACCCTTCATCTGCACGTTGGTTGCCTCTGCCCAGACTTTCCATAACTGCCTACAGAATGGCATTTCCTTTGAGAGATTTGTAATGATGACAATTTTAGTCATCATTTAGTACCAATCCCCCTGCCTAGGCTGACTCTAGCCCACGTTTCCAATTGCTTTCAGAGACAGTTCCTGTATGTGAGGAATGTAGTGGGAGTCCCAGCACGCCTGCTTCAGGGGGCAGAAAGCAGGGTAGTCTTGAGTTCTCAACCCCAAGTGGACCTAACCCTGTTGGATGGACTGCAAATCTTAAAACCAAAGAAAGGTAGAAAACAGAGATAAGAAATAGGGTCCCCTTCTCTGCTGTAGTCACCCCCCAATTCTTTCCTGTTTTAATCACAGGAAGAATGATTAGTCAGCCGAGGAAGGACAGGGGAAGAAAGCAGATGAGTTTTATCTGGCTGGGGTCTGCCTGACCGCAGCCATGTGACTACCTGGCGGACCTGGGGTCTCCATCATGTCCCTGCCTGTCCACAAGACGGATCAGGCTGCCCTTCTCCTGCCCTCCCCCCGCCTCATTCCAGGAGAGGGTTGCTAGGATAATTATAGCCTACTTGTTTCTCTCCTTCTCCCCAGCTGCTCCGGGGTCTTAGAAATTTTCTTTCTTAGGGGACTGAGAAACTTCTTCAACACTGTAGCAATTTAGAATCTGGAAGATTCTGTCTAGCAGAAATAGTGAAGTTAGTTTCTCAGAAACCATCCCTAATTTTCACCTAGTGTTAATTGGTAATCTCTGGTTCTGCCCTTCATTTGAGAAGCACAGAACCTTCCCCCTGCCCCCCCACGCCCAGGCCTTCTCTGCTATTCACAGAGCTGCTCCCCTCACAGGCGCCAGCTCTCTTATCCAACATCAGCGTAAACAGACCTGGATTTGAATCCTTGTTCTATCCATTGCGAACTCTGTGACCTTGGGCAAGTTGTAAAAATTTCTCAGAGCATCAGTTATTACACTTATAAATGGGAATACTTAAACCTACTTCACAGAATTTTAGTAACAATTTAACCAAATAATGTACCTAAAGTTCTGAGCCAGTCACTGGCCAGATCCTCTGGCTGACATTTGTCTGTGTTCAGTGGACCAAACAAAAGGAGATGGTAAAGGTTAGGGAAACAAAACCAGAAAGGAAACTCAAAGAAGAGATGTTGAAAGGGATGGATCTGCTTAAACATGGGAGGGATGGCAAAGAAGGAGAAAGAAACTTGGGAGAAGGAAAGGAAAAGGAAGGCTCTCTGGAGACTGGCCTGCAGAGAAGGAGGGCAAGTTGGAATGAACAGAGTAAGACAGAGCCGGGGAAAGGGACGGACAGACAGCAGATAGGGGCGGACAGATGGGAAAGGAAGCTATAATGACAAAGACCAGGGGAAAACCCAGCTGGCGTGAGGCAGACAAGAGGTGCTGGAGAAGAGCGACAGAAGGAAAAGAGAAAACAGGGCGGTGATCAGAGTGAGATGGGGAAGTAGGGGCAGGACAGACAGACTGAGAGCGGGTGCGGAAAGCATAAGACAGACAGACAGATGGCAGGGATGAGAGGGTGCCCTGGGTTGCCTGCATTCTGCTGTGTTTACCAGCTAATTGAGTTAAATTGTTGTCAGAGATGTAATTAAAGGGTAGAGAGAGCTCTCTGGCAGGCCTGAAACAGATGGAGGGGGCTTTAATTGGTAATTAAATTCTTCCCTGGCAGCTGAGGAAGGAGCCTGTGCTTCAGCCTCACAAGGCCACGGGTGGCCTTCCCCCCTTCCCGGCCCCTCTCAGGGGCTCTTTGCGGAGGGGGCTGAGCTCCGCACACCAGCAGCCAGGCGGGCAGGGAGGCCCGGTAACTGCAGGAGAGTGCCAAAGCAGCCCCGCCCGCCGGGGCTGGCTCAGCTCCCACGGGCTAATGCGAGCAGACCCACCCCCAGCCTGCCCCTGCTGACCTCCCCGCTCCCACCCACCGATGAATTCCTCCGTGGCCCCAGTTGCTTCACTGGGGATCTCACGGAGAAAGAATGGGCTCTGGCCCTGCATGCGGATTGGCTTGGGAAGGTTCGTTGGTTTAGTCAGGCACCCAGGCAGACCCATCTGTTGGCATGTCTCCCATGAGCCCCTCAGCATCTGCCCCCTCCCCACTGCCCTCCCTTCCAGGAGGCGCTGTGCAAAGATGCTATTCTGCCTGGCACATCACTGTCTGGCGCTGACTCTGCCCCAGCAGTGAATAAGACAGGATGGGATCAGCAGCCTTGATGGGCAGATTGGTTAGACTTTCTAAGATGTGAGCATTTAGACTAATCAGCTTTCAACTCCAAATCTCAGGCTGACCTGCATTTCATTGGAGAAGGCCCCTTGGGATGGCAGATTTCCCTGAAACCCACATGTTCTCTACGTGTTCCACTTCAAAGAAAGAGATAAGTAAAAAGGGAGCAAAGAGGCAAGGCTTTTAAAAAGAAAGCTGAAAGGGAAGTTAGGCAGAAATAAAACCCAGGGTAGACAATGTGGAATTATTGTAAAATGCATGGCTGACTGTGAGACAGTAATACAGTGCTGCTCTTACAAAAGCAAGCTCCGTGCCGGATGCATAAATAAAGAAGCTAGGGGTCATTCTCTCATTATAGCTCAGCTGATCAGACAAAAGTTCTTTGTCTTGCTCTGGACTCCATGGAGCCCAGATAGTCATGGAGGCGCTTGGAGGGGTTTCTGGGAAGGGCCATAGAAATGACAGAAAGCTTTAGCTGTGTGGACATTCACTCGGTCAATTGAGGCCCACTCTGCTGTCTTACCTTCAGCCCCACACATGCTGTTCTCTGCTGAAAACAATGCTCCCCACCCTTCCATCCTCCTTCCTAGACTATCTTAAGGCCACAGCCCTACTCTCATTTCTTCGGAACTCTCTCCCTCACTCCCTCTTCTCAACCCTGACATCTCCCTTGTGCCGCATCCCAATACTGCTAGTTTCGTTTCGTTCTGATTGCCTCACAAGGCTGTAAGTGCAAAGGTCAAGGATCAAGTCCATTTCACTCATCACTGTCTCCCCAGCATCAAACATAGGTCCTGGCGGTTAGTAGGTGCTGAATTAATTTTTGTGGAATGAAGAAATAAATCCAGAACATTCAGCATGCAGGCAAACTCTGAAAGTCATCAGTAAAATTATTACATAGATGAAAGGAAAAGTGAAAGTGTTAGTCGGATCCAACTCCTTGTGACCCCGTGGAATTCTCTGTCCATGGAAATCTCTAGGCAAAAATACTGGAGTGGGTAGCCATTCCCTTCTCCAGGCGATCTTCCTGACCCAGGGATCAAACCTGAGTCTCCTATGTCTCCTGCATTGGCAGGTGGGTTCTTTACCACTAGTGCCACCTGGGGCTTCCCTGATAGTTCAGTTGGTAAAGAATCCACCTGCAATGCAGGAGACCCGGTTCGATTCCTGGGTCAGGATGATCTGCTGGAGAAGGGATAGGCTACCCACTCCAGTATTCTTGGGTTTCCCTGGTGGCTCAGCTGGTGAAGAATCTGTTTGCAATGCGGGAGACCTGGGTTCCATCCCTGGGTTGGGAAGATCCCCTGGAGAAGGGAAAGGCTACCCACTCCAGTATTCTGGCCTGGAGAATTCCATGAACTATATAGTCCATGGGGTCACAAAGAGTCAGACACAACTGAGCGACTTTCACTTCACTTTAGTGCCACCTGGGAAGCCCATTATATAGATGAGAGGGCTAGAAATGCAGCAGAGATTTAGCTTAACTGTGGGAAAGCACTTTAAAAAGATTCCTTTGCTAACGGAGAATGAAGAGATCTCTTTTAGAAAGAGGACAAAGTCTAATTGATGATTCAGCACTGATTGTAGCCCTCCATCTCTACTGCAGCAGCCAAGAGAGAAAACCTCTCGCCCACTGGAGATTTAGAAATCAGTAGGTCTAGGCGTAGGGGCAAGAAATTGTTATTTTAAACATCTTCCCAGGTAATTCTGATGATTTAGAAACCTCTAGATTAAATACCAGATTTCTTTCAGCTATGAACATTTGTTTTTCTTTTGCTTATCCCCACCTTTCCACCCCCACAAAAATGAGTCAGCTGATTCTAATAGGCTGGAAAGCAGGCCAGCTTTGGGAATATTGACTTTTGTATTCGTCATGGAACTTAGGTGAACACAGGGATGAAGCTTGCTTGGCAGGTGCAAGCACTTTCTCCTTCCTGTGTTGCCTCTGTGGCCTGTCACTTAGACTCACGGCATTTAGAGCTGGAACGAATCTCATCCTTCTGGATTGGGGCAAGGTTTGGTGGGGAGAGGGCACTCCTGCTTTAACTAAAGTGATTCTGCTCCTCTCCGTTTTCATACCTGTCACATAAGAGCGCGCTGTTCCGTAGTGTGTTGGTATAAGTTTAACAGCCAGTTCTTACTGGGGTGGTGATAGAGAAGCTCCAATCTGTAGCATTTTCCAGTTTCCATGGTGTAAATACTCCCACCAAAGACCATTTCAAGCTAATGACTGGAAGTCACCCAGCACAAAGTTAGAAATGCACATAACAGGCTCGTAGAGCCCTTGAGTGGTGGTTTAGTCACTAAATCGTGTCTGACTCTTACGATCCCATGGTCTGTAGCCTGCCAGGCTCCTCTGTCCATGAGATTCTCCAGGCAAGAATACTGGAGTGGGTTGCCATTTCTTTCTCCAGGCGATTTTCCCAACCCAGGGGTCAAACCCCAGTCTCCTGCATTGCAGGCTGATTTTCTACCAACTGATCTACCAGGGAAGCCTTTAAGAGCCAGTGCAAATTAGCCAGTCATAGCACTAGCTTTGGGCCTTCTATTAATATTTAAAAGAAGGGAGGGGCTTCCCTGGTGGTCCAGTGGTAAAGAATCTGCCTACCAATGCAGGAAACACGGATTTGATTCCTGATCTGTAAAGATCCCACATACCCTGGAACAACTAAGCCTGTGAATGTCAACTACTGAGTCTGTGCTCTAGCGCTCAGGAGCCACAACTACTGAAGCCCACATGCCCTAGAGCCTGTGCCCTGCAGTAAGAGAAGCCACTGCAATGAGCAACCCGCACGCCACAACCAGAGAGGAGCCCCCTTCACCGCAACTCGAAAAAAGTCCACGCAGCAGCGAAGACCCAGCATGGTCATAAATAAATAAATAAATAAATAAAATGTAATGCATAAAAGAAGTACAAAGACCACTGTCTAGCACTGCCTTTTAAAGATAAAGCAACTGAGGCCCAGAAAAGAGTCATACAGCTAAGCTGAATCAGAGTCCAAGCCTCCTGAGGCTGCACCACAAACCTGCTCAGCCTGAACTAGATAGCTGGGAGGGAAGCCAGAAATCACTGCAGGTGGTCACTCTGGGGACAGACAAGGTCAAAATAGTGGCCAGAGAGTCTTGCAGCCAACTTTTGCTGGATATCTAGTGAAGACTAAGCTTCTCCTTAGTCTTCACGGGGTTATAAACGAACCCCCTCAGACTCAGAGAGCCCTATTTTCAACCAACCTCATCCCTGTCCTCAAGGAGTGAATTTCTCTCCACTCCCCACCAGAATGACACATGAAGCATGTGTCTGACTGACAAGTCAGTCTAACTCCCAAACCTACTGAAAACCTTTGGGGAACATGTCGTGTGTTGAGCAGGGTGGAGGAGGGGCGGGGCAAAGCAAGTGCTTTCAGACAAGTCCAGGAATGATTATTGAAGCAGCTGTTTTATGTTCTTCCTGGGTATGAAGCAAGGAGGGGTGTGGTGCGGTGCCAAGCTAAGGGCCTTGGCCTTCTTGAACCCTGGATTTTAGCTCTGGCTCCGCCACTCCTTGGGTGGGTCTCTTCCCCTTTCTAGCGGTCAGTTTCCCCAGCTGTGGAATGCAAGGTTAGAGCTGATGCTTTCCAGGATCTCCTGCTTTTAAAATTCCATGAATCACTAAGAAGAAAAATGCATAGGAGACCCCCTCCAATGTTTCTTCTCCCTCACCCCCAACCATCATCCTGCTCTTTACCCTGCTTCAAAAGGGCCCATTCCTTACATCTCTGAAGATGCTCCCCACTCTATATAGGGTCTTGCAGCCAACCTTTGCTGGGTATCCAGTGAAGACTAAGCTTCTCCTTGCTCTTCACAGGGTTATAAAAGACCCCCCTCAAACTCAAAGAACCCTATTTTCAACCAACCTCATTCCCATCCACAGGGAGTGAATTTCTCTCCACTCCCCATCAGAATGGCACATGGAGCACCCTCACCCCTTTCTCCAAGTCAGTCTAACCCCCAAACCTACTGTAGGCAATACCCCACAAAGGCTCCCACTCTCCAGTGTCTCTGCACTTGGATAGGAGACTTGGAGTCTCCCGGGACTGCCTTAGGGCTGCCCCAGCCAGGCAGCTGCTCTCCTGTTTCCTAGAGTTTCTTTGTGTCTGTGTTTCTTCCCAAGGAGCGGGGGTCACGACGCCAAAGAGAAAGAATAAGAGGTGGTGGATCCTCTTTTTATTTTCCCAGGCTCTGCCCATCTCTCCCACCTCAAATCTGCTTGCCAGTGGAGGGGAGGGAGGGCAGAGGGAAGTGGCAACAAAATCCTGTGCCCTCCAGGCCTGTATTGCAGCTTCTCCCTCCACGGTTCCTCCACAGAAGGAGCGCAGGTCATACCCAGCAAGGGCCCTTATCGCCAGCCTGGCCCTGCCGCTGCCTGATAGAGCCCAGCCCTCCCCCCGCAGATCTCATTAAGGGGTCGCCGCTTATGCTTCCCAGCCGCCCCCCATCCATCTTTGGCCACGGTTGACAGACTGGGCCCCGGGGCTGATGTCCGGCAGGTGACAGGGTTAATGGCAGAAGAGGGCAGAGGGCAGAGGCCAGCCAGCTCACAGGGGTGGGAGGGCAGCCTGGGGAGGCCCTGGGCCCATTCCAGCTGGGCAGCCCCTCGAATTACAGCACCTGGGGGAGGAATGCGTCCTGGGCCATCCATCCCTGGGGAAGCAAGGTGGACGGTGTCGGCCATCCTGGGAGCAGACGGTGGGAGGAGAGCCGCTTAGCCTGGGAAGAGGAGGAGTAAGAAGCTTATTCAGAGAAAGGGAAGACGGGCTAGCAGGAGAGGAAAGAGAATCTCTATCTATGTGGGCTCAGTGAAAACATTGCTTCCTGGATCCCAGGTCGCTCCTTGGCAAGAAACGCACATCTTGCCAATGTGGTTGGAGTAAGGTGAGTGTTTGGAATGGCTGCCTGTGACCCCCCTTGCTTTCCCTCTCAGCCGCCTGGTACCGTGGCCCAGCACTGTGGTTAGGAGCAGGCTTCTAGAGTCAGAGTGAGTCCAAACCCTGTTTAGACCCTCCCTCTGTGAGGCCGGGTAAGTTACTTAATCTCTCCGAGCCTGATTTTCTCCTACTGTGTAATGTACCCAGCTCCTGTGAGGATGAAATAATGTGATGCATGGAAAACACACAACCTGGTCCACCCTGAGTGTTCAAAAAAATTTTAGTTGCCCTTGGTAGTAAGTAAGAGTATTGTTACAGTATTGCTATCACTTCTGCAGCCTCCTCCATCCCCAGGCTTTTCCCAGGCCTTCTGCCTCGGGAGCTCCCCTCGCGTGACCTCCGGCATGCCCAGGATCACCCACCTCCTGGCCTGCTTTCCTCACTTCCAGGGAGCTCCTGAATGCTGCTTTGGGGGCAGCTGTCCCCCTCACAGCTCCCAGAGGAGAGGCCCTGCAGGGGCAAGGGTTTGTCCCTCCAGGCCTTTGAAGCCTGGGGAGGGGAGGGGTTGCCCTGTGCTCCTGACCTGGGGGGCCAGGCCCAGCCCCCCCACCTCCCACCGTGGGAGGAGAGTCAAGGAACAATGGGCCATGGAGCACTGGCTCCAACGCAGGCCAGCTGGCATTCAGGCGAGGGGTGGGCTGGGTGTGGGAGCTTGCCCTCCCCACAGCAAGCGGAAAGTCCTTCAGCAGAGCTGGTGGTGGCTGGGGTCTCCCCACAGGGGCCCGGGATGTCAAGGTAGGTAGGGAGAAGCAGAGAGGCGTCACTGCCGTGCCACGTCCTGGGTTGAAGTTGTCCAGAGTCCTCCCGGAGGAGGGTGCTGCAAGCCCCTCCTCAGTTCCAGGGGCCCCCTCAAGTACACCCAGATCTCAGGGTGGGCAAAGGCACCAACCAGCACGTCTCTGCCCTCCCTCCTAAGCCTGGATGGAGTGGCTCCCCCGGTGCTGATTACCTCCATTAGGCCCTCAATCTTGCGAGGATAATGCATGGCCCAGGCTGGGCTGGGGGAGGAGGCCCCTCTGGCAGGGGAGCCAGGAGGCCGGATGCAGGGACCTGAGCAGAATACCAAGCAGCCAGCTTGCCTGCCAGCAAACCTGGGCCAGGCCAGGAGAGGCAAGGAAGGGGGATGCGGGGGAGAGAGGAAGGGGGGTCTGTCCCCACTGTCTACAGCCCCTGTCCACCTCTCTACCCTCGTGCCAGCTCCACCAATTACCCATTATGGTTGAACTCCTAGGGCCTAAGGGGGGACTTCTCCTTGGGGGCCTCACCTTCTCCAGGCCCATCAGTCCTTGGTGGTACCAGATCCTGGGTAGCAGGAAACAGCAGCATCTCCCCCCTCAGCTGAACCACAGCTCTGCTCAACTCGAAGGTTCTGAGGATGACCCAGCGAGACCAGAATAAAAAACACCTTTGTAAGAGTGAAGACTCAGACCATGAGAAATCTCCCCTTTCATTGTCAAGTGAAATCAGCTATCACGTGTTCTTCCAAAGGCAGTATTGCCAGGATGCGGCCTGCTCACTGCTAAATCCAGTCCCCTGGGGATGTTGCCAGCTGCTTCTGGTTGCCCATGCCTCTGATCTCAGTTCATCCCACCCCAACTTCTTCTTCTGCCTTCCTTTGGGAAAGCCTTTTATGTCCCGGCGTCTGACCGCTGTGCAGTTGACAGTGCCCTTCCACCGTCAGGGGCGCATCTGAGTCTCCCCACCCGCCCAGGTGGGAGGACGGCTGTTACTGTCTCCAGCAGGCAGCATAGACTGACAGTGAGGGGCTTTGGCCCCGGAGTCAGGCAGATTGAGGCTGCACACCAGTATCCCTGCTTACCAGCTGTGTGACCTCAGGCAAGCTTTTGAATTTCTGAGAACCTGAGTTTCCTCATCTACTAAATGAGGATTAAACCAGTATTATCATACACACTCGGGGGAGAATTCATTAAATAAGACAATACTGGGACTTCCCTGGTGGTTCAGTGGTTAGGCCTCAGCGCTTTCATTGCCAAAGGCCTGGAGTTCAATCCCTGGGTTGGGGAACTAAGATCCCATAAGTGGTGTGGTGCAGCTGAATAATATTGATAATAATATAAGGCATTTAGCACAGTGCCTGGCACATTATACATGCTTAAAAATGGCAAAGAGAAAAAAATAATTTTTAAAAATCCTTATCTGATAGGTGAAGAAATGAGGTCTCAGAAACCGAAAGATTGTGCTGAATCATAGAACTAAAGATGGTGTTAAAGTGAGGCCTCTGGATTCTCAGTCACGTGTTCTCACCACCACCACACCCGATGGGTGCCTTCCTGCCCTGCCTCAGCTGGTTCTTTCTCACCCTCCAGCCCCACCCCTCAGCCAGACTCCCCAAGTTCTCCTGCTCCCAATTTTGGGGCAGCAGGCCCTGCTCCAGCCTCTGAGGTCTCTTTGCGTGTGGAAGGATAGAGTGGAACTGTTTGCAGTAATGGGAGCAGCAGTCAGAACTCAAGGCCCATAATTCACCAGTGATCAGATGTAGGGGAGGTGCCAGGACAGTTATATTAATAACCGTGTCATTAAAAATTTGCAAGTGATGTTCTCATAAAGCTTGAGTTGGTTGGGGTGGTTGGGTTTGTTTATTTATTTATTTTTCCCTGCAGGAGCAAACAGGGCCACCGAGGGAGAACATTAAATTATCTCCTGAAATGATTCCAGTAATAAGTTGGGCGGGTTAGGAGAGCTGTTGGCAGCTCCCATCAGACCTCCTTCAACCTTTCTGAACTCCTATCTTTTACTTGGCCTTGTTTATAAGGGGCCAATGACTCCCTTCTGGCTTAGCTGTGTCCCTTGTTTAGAGCTGCTGTCTATACAGGCAAAATATGCCTTTTTTTCATCAACAAGCAAGTGAAAGTGACCGTATATTATTCCTTGCCAGAAATCACAATGTACTGTATGACATAGAAAAGAGAGGGAACTTGTAGGGACAAAGACTTTGAATATTTGAAATAAGCACTGTTCGGGAAGATCAGGTCCACAGAGACCCAATAATAATGACATCAATAACCCTCATAACTAACATTTATGTAACGTGGACAACAAACTAGTTTCCCTCTGGGCACTTTGCACATGTTAAACCATTTGATCTTCATAACTCTAGGACGTATTATCTCATTCTACACATGAAGTCAGTCTTACAGTTGGTAGGTGGTAGAGCTGGGATTGAGTCCCAGCCATTCTGACTTCCTAGTCTGTGTTTTCACCAGATCCACTGCCTTGAATATTCTTCTCCAGGGATGGGGATTCCTGGCTTGAGCTAAGTAGATCGTTCCTGAAGCCTGAGGACTCCTTCCTGCCTAATAGAGTCACAGCTCTGCTACCCGGAGAACCTCCTCTGAGCCGGAAACTCAGCTAAGGGACATGTTATGTGCGTGATCTCACTTAGCATGTTACCCACGAGGCTGGTGCTATTAGTTTTCCCATCCTACAAATAAGCACATCAAGGCCCACAGGGGTCTAAGCAAGCAAGTACCAGAGTCAAAACCAGGCTGACTGTCCACACCTGGCTGCCCTGTACAGACAGCTTCTCCCACTTCCCACACTAGGATTTTTATGATTCCGATATTCCAGATCAGGTTTGACTAAGCCCCATTGCCAGGAGTTTAACTAATTTCTAAGATGCCCAGATTCCCAGGGGTGGGGTCCCAGGCCAGGCGACCCAGCCTGAGCTGCAAAGACAGGAAGACACAGGGAGTCTTTTAATTTTACATTAAAAGAGAAGGTTCCCTCCCCCATGCCCGTCCTCCCCCTACACCCCCCACATCCCCCGCCTCAGCTCCCTTCCAATCACATTGGAGACCTCAGAGGGGGCTTGACCCCGTCCTCGGGGGAGGTCAGCCGGGGTGACCCCGCCTGTGTGCAGGGTCCCATGAGAGAGGCCCAGCTGCAGGCCCCGGAGGGTTGGAGGCGCACCGGAAACGAGCTCGGGGTCACTGGGGCGGCTAGGCTGAGGGAGGGGCTTCCCTGGCCTTTGTGAGCTGATGGGCAGGGGGAGATTAGTTCCACAGGCAGCCCCTGTGTCTCCAGAGAAAGGGGCTATTATGGAGCGACTCAAAATACAGGGCACAGCCCACCACACCTCCCCTTTTATCGCCATGGAGATGAGGGAGGCTGTGGAGGAGGGAAGGGGGTTAGGAGAGCAAAAGAGGGAGGGAGAAGCCAAGGCAGGTGGAAAGGGAGACATGGCAGGAGGGGAGTAGGAGTGGAAGCCAGTAAGAGGGGAGCGGGCAGGAAGAGAGAGCTCTGAGCCTTTCTCTACCAGGGTAACTGGTGGGATCTCTTTCTCATCACTACCTCTCACATCCTGCCTTCCCCAGGCCATCACAGACACTGCCTGGGGCTACCAGAGCAAAGAAGGACTTGCCCACTACCCTGCCGCTGCTCCTGTGACCTTAGAGGGTGAGGGGTCTGACCATCTGGGATTACATGGCAAGATGGCCACATGGAAGGCAGCTGGTGAACAGCTGCTAGGCCTTGTCCAGCTTCCAGACATACCAAGTGCCCCAGTCATTGACTCTCAGAATTATCCCACCAACCTCCCATCCTCTGCAGTGTCCCCACCAGATACTGACCCAGTGCCAGTCTAAGGTCCTCAGTGATGATGACTGTCTCACCTGTGTCCTGTGGAGCACCTTTGGTTGTCATAAAAGGCTTCCATATACTAGACAGAAACCTGCCTCCCTCTTACCTCCACCCACAGACCTAGTTCTGTCCTCTGGCCTGGACAACCGAATAAGGTAGGCATGTAATAAATATTATAGAAAGGAAGGATAAAAGTCTGATACTTCTTGACATGAAATATTTGGAGAAAGCTGCTGAGAAGGTAATTTCTTTGAAAACAAATAAACAAACACCTCCCCCCAAAAAAATCAGTCCATAGTTTAGAAAAATATCCAAAGCTAACTAGAAGTATTGGGATGGAAAGTGATTCCAGCCTTCAAACACCAGGTGGGCAGAAGACAGGACATTTCAAGAGGCCAGTGTCCAGGGTGCTGCCCTGATGTCAACGCAGGGCCTTTGTATGTTTCAGGAAACTAGGCATTTGGTGACAACCTAGCCCAACAGACAGAGATGGAGCCCAGAGTCAGAATTTGCCTGGGGATTGTAGCTGGTCTTTGGCTCTATGCCTCAATATAGAGGCATAGAGCTGCAAGCTGAGAGCTGGAGAAACATCCTCCATCCCAAATCGGATGCTCTTGAAAAGAGGGGCCAGCTCGTAGCAAGAAGCCTGAGGCCATGCACGCTTGTGTAGAAAGGAAGGGAATGCCCCCTTGGAGAGCTGGAAGTTTCCAGGCAGGAAGATTTGTGATCCCATAGTTTGAAGAGACTCAGGATTCCGGGCTGACTGGGGTTTTCCAATTGGCATGATTACAAGTTCCATCTGGCACTTGGGAGAGCCTGCCTGGGAAGCCTCCAGCCTAAGATCCTTGTTCCAACGTGGGTCAGTCATGAGGCCACACGGGGCAGGGAGAGTAGAAGAGGGACAGGAGGAAGAAGAACATGGGGCTTTCTCGTTACCTTTTGGTTCCTTCCCACACCGGGCCACGTAGAGAGGCCTAGGAAGCAGGCACACAGGCAGACATATGGAACAGGGGCCGTTTGGGTGCGCCGGGCACCAGATATAAGTTGAGGCTGTGGTCATGCTAACAAAGGCCACATTCTATGTTTGATAATAGTTGTTTCAAGATGCCAGTCCTCAGCAGATGTTGGAGACGGCCCTGATTCTTGCATTCGAGAGAAAAAGGAGAGGAATCCTGGGCTCCCTGTTTGAGCCTTAGCTGTCAAGGAAGGTAGGCGTCCCTGCTGTTGTCTCTTCCCATTCAGCACTGGGGCTCCTGCCCAAATGCTCATGTCCAGATTGTATTTATGACTGTTTTAAGAAGGAGTGACAGAGCCTTTTAATATCCCTGACAGCCCGGGATGTTTTAATAGATGGTGGAGCTGGGCTGCAGGAGTCAAGAGAAGAGAGCTGAGTCGCTGAGCGAGCTGTCAGGCCTGGTTTCTATGACAGACCTACTGATCCACTTGACGACGACAAAATAAAATACGGGGCCGTGTCTCTCCTCGGCCCCGTCAGCTTGACAGACAGTCCGTCACCGTTGTATGTCATCTTTCACCTCCTATTCACTCAGGCTTATGGGACCTTCTTTAACGGGGAATTCCTACAGGATTTCCACCCAACCCACCTCCGGAGCATGAGGCCGCCATTCCACTCACCTGGAGTGCTAGGCACCAGTGCCCTTACCCAGTTTTCTGCATTTCAGACAAAACTATTCTACCTCCAGTTCTGCCTCACTTGTTGTTTATTAGAGGTGATTATAGGTGGCTGGTCTTTGGCACAGAATGAGTGGTGGGGATGGTTGTAGAGCAATGTGAATGAACTTAACACCACTGAATGGTGCCCACAAAAAGGGTTAAAATGGTAAATCATACGTTCTGAGCTGGGTCAGATATCAACACACACACTCTCGGATGGGGTAAGAAACAGAGAGGGCCGCCTTGGACCTTTGATCCCTTCTGACTTGGGTGCTGGACTCTGTAAGCTTATAACCTGTATAACCTGTAGCAAGACTATTCCTAGGGTCTCTAGTCCCATAAATGGGGCTTCCCCGGTGGCCCTAGTGGTAAAGAACCTGCCTGCCAGTGCAGGAGACATGAAATGCCAGTTGGATCCCTGGGTTGGGAAGATCACCTGGAGAAGGGCCTGGCAACCCACTCCAGTCTTCTGGCCTGGGAAATCCCATGGACAGAGGAGCCTGGAAGGCTTCTGTCCATGTTCCATCGGGTTGCAAAGAGTCAGATATGACTAAAGTGACTTAGCATGCTCTACTTCCATAAAAACAGTCCCTGACCTCCTGCTTCTTTGCCTCTTCCCGCCTCCCTGGGCCCAAGGGCATTTTCGGAATTGAACTTCTGGAGGTTCCTCAGACACACATTTTCAGCCCCAGGTTTGGGGCTAAAGGCACTGTGGTCACACCAATAGTAGGTCCTGGCAGGGGAGGCCAGGGAGTCCTCACACTTTTGTTGTCGAGGAACAGAAGGCAGCAATCCAGGGCCACTCCCTCATTCTTAGGGCATGGAGTGCTCCCTTTCCTATGTGTTAAGTTGCGCTGAATCTCCCCACCTACCCAATTCGGGGCTCCCCTCCCTCCTACTCCACGAAGGCAACGACGACGCGGGTTAAGGGTCAGACTTCTCCTGGATCCCAGCCCCCGGGGACTGCAGCTACACACCAGCACCTCCCTCCACCTGCATGGCCCAGGGCTCTGCGTTCGAGTCCTCTGCCAGGACAGAGTTAAGGGCTCGGGTTTAATTTGCCCGTTAATCACAGTTAAAAGAAGTAATGAGCGTCTCCCCAAAGCCTGGGTGTTTCTCTGCAGATTAAGCAGCAATTTGCATAGCCCCTTTATTCATCCCCGCCTCCCCCTGCGGGGCGCTTGTCCTTTCAGACACAGCCAAGCGCAGCCTGCAGCGAGGGCTTTGACAAATGGCTTCGCTGCGCGGGGTTTGGGAGAGAAGGAGGGAGGGGAAGGCTGGGAGGGAGAGGGCAGCTCCCGACAGTAATGGATAGCTGGGGCGTTAAATAGTGCAGAACTTTTTATTAGACACACAGGAGAAGTTTAAATATTCACACTGGTTTTCTTTGGAGCCTGGGGGAGGAGAGAGGGGACAGGTATGAGTTTACTCAGGGCCCATGTACCCAGAGGGGTCCTGCTCACCACCTGAGAGGAAGGGCACGTGGAGGACACAAGAGATCTTCGTCAGGGTCAGCTGGCATCCCGGGCTTCTTTGCCCTGGAACAGGCTGAACACCCTCCTGCTGCCCGCCCCTCCCGGCACCGCCCACCCCCGGATTTGCTAGGAACCTGGGAGCGGAGCCTGGGGCCTGATTACTCGGGGTGCTGATCAGCTTGTTCAGAACGCGGCATGTGGGCAGCATTCAGTAAGCAGCGGCAGACCTGGGTCAATGAAGCCATGAAACCTCCAAGAGGTTGAACAGAAGCTCTCTTCTCTGAAGAGACCTCAACCAAACGGGGACAGGACAGACCGGCCCAGAAGCTCCTCAGGGCGGGCACTATCCCTAGACAACTGTGGACCAGACTTAATCTGACCATTGGTTCATTTTAAAACCTAATTAAACCCAATTTTCTTCCCAAACTTCTTTATGGGACTTTGTTTTTTTTTAACTTAATTGTGTACCACATGATCGTTAACACGTCATAAAATGTCATAAATGATCTGACATTTTAGAAGTCAGAGTCAATTGAGAGATCACTAAGACAACTGAAGTTCAGAAAAGTTAAGTTTGAGATTCCAAAGCATGCGTGCTCACTCAGTTGTGTCCAACTCTTTCTGACCCCATGGTCTGCAGCCCTCAGGCTTCTCTGTCCGTGGGATTTTCCAGGCAAAAATCCTGGAGTAGGTTGCCATTTTCTCCTCCAGGGGATCTGCCTGACCCAGGAATCGAACCCAGGTCTCCTGTACTGCAGGCAGATTCTTTACTATCTGAGCCACCAGGGAAGCCTGAGATTCCAAAGGGACAGGCACAAAAGGGAAGGAGGCAAAAATGACCAAAAGCCAGCCCCTGCTCTTAAGCCATTCCGTTTGGGGCTCAGCCCATGGGAAGTCAGTCACGTCGTCGAGAGATGTTCCCTGAATTCAGGACATCTACATACAGCGTCAGGGATGCTGCTGAGGAGGAGGAGGGGAACTCATTCTGTCTGGGAACTGGAAATGAGTGTGGGTCTCATCAATTGGGTCTAAAAGGAGGGCTAAAGGGACCCCAGAAGGGGTTTGGGGTCTTCAGTGGATACCCAGGCTGGAAAGGCAAGTGGACAAAGGTGTCAAGGGCTGCCCTGTGACACTAGGAATCTGGGCGAGCTGAGGGGGCATCCGGGTTTCTAAGTAGGGAAATGATTAGGTCAACAAGGAACATGGAAAAGGTGGATTGGAAGTGAACCAGCAGAGGCTGAGAGCCTGTTGACAGAACAGAGATAGGAGATGAGAGGGATGCAGGGTGGGATGGGGATGCTGATGGGGGTGGTTTGGGATGTGTCGGAATATCCAGGATATATGGAACCAGGACCCGAACGGAAGTTTCTAACCTAAGTCCAGGATGTTTGCATCCACCACCCCTCACAAGCTGCCAGCAGTCTTTCTGCACCAGGTACCCTCTGGGTGTCGCCCATACTCACCACAGCTACCCACTCCGAGGTTGTCTTCCTTTGTCCTCATTTCACTGGTGGAAAAAAATGAGGTGCAGAGAGGTCCAGGGACTCACCCAAGACCACACAGGTGGCAAGAGTGGAGCTGGGATTTTACCTGGACAGTGTAGCTCTAGAGAAGTTGCCAATCACCACTGTTACTGTTATTAGACTGTATGTGTGCACACATTCATGTATGTGTTTGGAGTAGTGGGGAGAGGAAAATAAACAAATGGCAATTAAAAGATGAAACGGGAATTCCCTGGCGGTCCAGGGGCTAGGACTCTCTGCTTTCACTGCTGAGGGCCAAGACCCTGGTCGGGGAACTAAGACCTGGTGGTGACCCAGGCAGGGATAGGACATCTACATACAGCGTCAAGGTGTCAAGGGCTGCCCCGTGCCAAGGGTGCGGGGGGAGATGAAATAGAACTTAGTAACAGGACAGGCAAGTGTAAATGAAAAAGCAGGAAGAGCTGCAGGATCCAAGTTTCTAGGGGAGAAACTGTAAGGAACACCTGGGGAATTAACAAGGGAGACAGACACAACCAAGCAGAATTAACTCCTGTTCCCCTAGGGCCTGGGGTCTGCTTTTTCTTTGGTCCTCCACTCCAGGTCAGTCCTCTGGAGCAGACCATACTCAGAGGAGTGAGATTTTGGTCTCAATGATACAGATCACCCCTGCCCCACACAGGCCCTGGGACACTAGTTCTGGGTGTATAGGACCTATCTCCCTGTCAAGCCCTTAGTCGAGTGGCTGGAACCCAGAGGAGCAATTATTAGCACTCTACTTAACCCACCTTCATGGTCGGCCATCACGGACTGCAGTGCAAAAGGATCCTACACTTTGAGAACCAGACTTGGAAAGGACAGTCTATGCTGGAAGAAAGGCTTCATCTGAACAGAATCATGGTGAGTGGGCTTGATTTGAGTTGCCTGGATTTGGCTGGGTGAAAGGATTTTGGAAAGGTGATGCTTTCCTTATCTGAAGCAGGTCTTAGCTAAACAGTGAGCACCTTAAATCTTCTCTGGAAAGAGGTGGTGCAAAAGCAAACATAAAAGTAGAGTGCTCTTGGCAATACAATTCTCATCTAACGAAGGATTCTGAGTGTGTGATCTGGGCCCATCTCCTCTCTCCCTGAATGTTGTTTTGGGAGTTCCAGAAACCTGACTGCTCAGAACTTGGGTCTTCAAGCTCCACAAGGAGCCTCTTTCCCCCCACCCCCACCTCGCTTCAAAGAAGGAAGTTAGGACTGGAGGAAGCATCCTTAACATTGTTTCACAAACCCAAAATAAGAGCTCACATATGTCCAGCGAGCACGTACGCTGTGCCAGGCACTGTTTTAAGAGCTCTGCAGATGTTAACTCATTTAATCCTCACAACCACCTCTGAGATGAACAGGCAGGAAGCTAAATGCAATCAGAGTGATGTTCTGGGAAATCTGGGAGCAGATCGGAAAGACACAGAGCTGCCCTTCTGCGGGGTCAAACAGCCAGGTGGGCTCTTCAATGCCATTGGGTGGCTGGGGAAAGTAGGACCCAGGAAGCAAAGCACAGGGTCACAAGAAAATAGGGCTAAAGGCTCTGAAGAACAAACCCAATGTTACGGTTCTTTTAAGAAATCAGTTACATGAACCTACAGCTAGATGGGCCTTCACTTCACCAGATAAGCAGTGAAATGGGCCCAATACCCCCTGAGAGACGTCCCCTAGCCACACTGCTTACCAAGGTGACCAAAATCTGCTGAAAAAACCTATTAAACCCACTTCTTGTCTCCTGCGGCCAAACAGCACATCCAACATCCCCTACTGGCCCCAGGCAGGGTGGAGGCCAGCAAGGTGCTCCCGAGGGCAGCAGCAAGAGCTTAGGAGGCCTGAACCCAGCCTGCCATGGTCACATGATCACAGGGTTCTCCCCAAAGCCCAGTGCCTGTGAGCAAAGAGCCTGTGTAACAGCTGCTGATTGGCTGAGGGACATTAGAGTGGGCAAGGGTAGCATGCCTCAGTGAGCTGATGGCGGCCGCAAGGGGTAGGTCAGAAGGCCAGTGGAGCCAGCAGCCAAACAGGTGGGGCAGGACGTGGCTGACATTCTCTCAGAGAGAAAGGACCCCAGAGCTGCAGACAGCTCCCCAGCCAAGCCGTCACAGCGCCTGAGGGTGGGACACGGCCCGCTCAGGCCCCGATGCCCTTCTATTCCAAGGACAGTTGTACCTCGACATTCCACACCAATGTCTTTCCTTTTTCAATTCCTAGACTTCCAATCCCCCCAAAAGGAGGTGAACAGGCAAAGATTGGGGGGAAGCGATGGGCTGACATTAATTGATAGGAGCGGCTTCGAGCAGTTCATGCGGCCTTATCTCTCTCTCCTCTGGATAGCGTGTGTCCGCCGGAGTCCGCGGGGTCGGTGATTAATAGGGGCCATCACTCACTGTCCAGGACGGCTGAAAGGCAGCAGGGAGGGGGCGGCCCTCCCCAGAACTGAGATAACAAGCAGCAGGAATAATGAGTGGTGTCACTCCACTTTTCATTTTGATGGAAAGTCATTACGGGAGTCAACGCCAGCGACAAAGAGCCATGAATCAACTGCTCTGCTATGAAATTAAAATCGAATTGCTGGCCACCCCCAACCCCTACCCTTCCTGGGAAATGGGGATGGGTAGGTGGCCAGGGAGAGGGGTGCTGGCCTGGGGTGGGCTGTACCCAATCACAGAGCAGGCAGTTATGGGTGGGAAGTGGACAGGCAGCTAGCGAAGGTGACAACTCCTGTCTCCACCTTGTTGATCAGACCCTTCCTCCCCAAACCGCATTTTCCCTCTGCCTGGAGGTAAGCTGTGATTAAAAGGAAAATACAGCTTTGCTGGCTCCAACAAGGCTGCCACTTGACTGCTCCCCTTGGGCTTCTGGCCTGAGTGGGGCAGTCTGGGCCTGGCTCTGGAGAGAAAGGGCCCCAGGTGACTCAGCTACCCCAGAGTCCCTTGCTGAACTGTTTGTAGACACTCATCTGTGGGGCCTCCCTGCCACCAGAGGCAAAGAGGAAAAGTCCCCAACCTGCTACCTCAGAGGATCAAGAACCCCATGCAAATGGGCACCCAGCCTCAACCCCAGGCCCAGAGATAGGCACTGTCAGTAGGGAAACAAGAATCTCTTTTATTAAAGTCCAACTACATTAACAAGAAGGGCCGGAAGCTGTGATTTGAGGCTGAGGGGCCACAGGACCATCAAGACAGCCTCCTGCAGAGAGTACAGAGAGTGCCGAGGTCACCCTCCGGGTGACAGTTCCATCACAGGGCCTTCCTGCCTCCAGTCGGCTTAGTCTCTCACCAGGAAGGGCCCCGCGCTGTCCCTCCTCCATCCTGAATGCTGAGAAGATGGGCAGGAAGAACAACGGCAGTAGGTCACAGAGAGGTTCCCATCAGGTTCACGGGGCGCCCATGGTACCTCTTGGAAATGTCGGCTTCAATCTGAAAGACAGTGATACTGAGTGGGCGGGAGGCAGAAGGCAAAGGGGCCTTGTTCTGCGGAAACTGGGCAGGTTTGCCTCTCTGGTCTCACCAACTTCTGCAGCTCCTTTGTCTTCTCCAGCAGCAGATCCAGCTTGGGCTCCAGAACCGCCTGCTCCTGGAGGGCTTCCTGTTGCTTCTGCACCATCAGTTCTTTCTTCAAAGCCAGCAGCTGGGACTGCTTCAGCTTCTGCTGGAGGAGCTCAGTCACTCGGTCCACATACCTGGGCAGGGCATTCACGTAAGTGTTCAGTGTCTCTGGGCAGCCTGGGTGTCCCCATCCAACTGCTGCAACAGGGGAGGCTCGGTCTCTGTCAGCCTCTCAGCCTCCACATCCTTCAGTCCTTCCTTATATGGAATGCCACTCCCACTTCCCCATCCTACCCAGGAAGCAGATTTTGCCTGCACATTTCAAGCCACCCCATCTTGCCCCAAAGAGAACCTCCAACCCCAGTTGGGGTGGTGCAGTTATGGAAGCATGGATGAGGCCCAAGGGGTCACGGAGAGGAAGGAACAAGGAGGCAGGGCCACCCAAGATGGCAGAGCCCTGCAACATGCCCTGGAACAGCCCAACATCAGGTGGAAAGCCAGACCTTGGTGAGGCCAGGATCATAAACAGGTGCTGCATTCGAAGATTGGTGAGCCGGCCAATCAGATCCTGCAGTGCCGACACCATGGCGAGCATCTTTGCCTTGGTCTGGCCCTGCAGGATGGCTGGAGCCAGCTGGAACTGGCTCACAGACAGGATGTCTGCCTCCTCACTCATCTCCACTGCTCTCTGGGACAAGAAGATTTCTAGCTGAGGACGGAAGAGGATTTAGTTCAAACTGAGAAAAGAACTCAGAAGCTAGGCCCTCAGCCTGTTCAAAATATAGAATAAGGTAAGGGTTGGATTCTGGAGGAGGGACAGTGGGGACTGCCTGGTGTGGTACAGTCCATGAGGTCGTATAGAGCTGGACATGACTTAGCAAATGAACAGGGCTTCCCTGGTAGCTCAGACTGTAAAGAGTCTGCTTGCAATGCAGGAGACCCACATTCGAACTCTGGGTCAGGAAGAGTGCCTGGAGAAAGGAACGGCAACCCACTCCAGTATTCTTGCTTGGAGAATTCCATGGACAGAGGAGACTGGTGAGCTACAGTTCATGGGGTCACAAAGTCAGACACGACTGAATGACTAACACACCCCTAGTGAATGAACAACAACGGAGGAGCAGTTATTTCCTCCAAGCATTTTTATTGCTAGAAACTCACCAACTATAAGGTGGGAGTTTGGGGCAGCCTCCACCATCAACTTTCAGTCCCTCATTGCTGTCTCAGGCCTTACCTAGCCCAGGAACACTCCCTCCTCCTCCCAGGCTATGGATCAGATAACTACAAAGCGATTCAAGGGGTTCTCTCTGCTCAACGAAGTTATTTTCTCTCCATGGGAAAAATGAGATTCAGGGAACAGGAATCCATGTTTGAGAAGCCCTAGATTAAGAAAAGGCTAGGAAGAAATCTGAGAACCAGCCAAATATCTTGTCACTTTTATTCAACCATGGAAACCTGAATTAGACTGGTGCGGACAAGATGTTCCATGAGCCCCAACCCTGCCAGCAGGCCTGAGAAGTGGACACACTCAGAAATTAACAAAGGCAGGCCCCCAGCTTCCCAGTCCCACAAAGAAGGTCCAAGAACACCAGCTTTTTACTGTGGGCTGCCAGACACCTCAGCCACAGAGATGACATGAAACACAAATGAGAACGTGGTGCTCCAAACCTCCAACAGCTCCCAGTTCCCTTCAGCTTTCTGAGCTCTTCTACTCCCCCAGCTCCCCTGCTCGGCCTGCTTGTCCATCACGTGTGCCGGACACACTTCTGCCTCAAAGCTTCTGTGCTGCTCCCCCTGCCTGGAAGACTTATTCTGCCGGACATGGGCTTGGCTCTCTCTGGATCCCCTGCAGGTTTTGGCTGACTGGTCACCTTTGCAACAAGGCCTTCTTGACCACCAACATAAAAACACAGGCCTTAAAAAAAAAATAAAAACAAACAAACAGGCCTTCCCAGCAACCCCATCTCCCTTTCCAGCTCTTCTCCATGGCACTATGTTAACACCTAACATGCTGAATATTTAACCTGTTTGCCTTGTTTCTTGCCTGTGTTCCCCACTAGACTACAAGCTCCACGAGGTCAAGGATTCTGTCTTGTTTTCTGCTGTCTCCTCAGACAGCGCCAGGGGTTTAGGAAGGATGATAAACATGATGAACACTGTTGACTGAATACGTGCTCACTCGCTTCAGCTGTGTCCAACTCTTTGCGACCCTATGGGCTGTAGCCAGGCTCCTCTGTCCATGGGATTCTCCAGGCAAGAATACTGGAGTGGGCTGTCATGCCCTCCTCCAAGGGATCTTCCCGACTCAAGGATCAAACCCATGTCTCCTGCGGCTCCTGCATTGCAGGTGGGTTCTTTATCACTGAACCACCGGGGAAGCCCACTGAATGAATGGAATGAATGGGAAGCATACCAATGCTCCAGAGTGAATGGGAGTGCCCCTGCTCCAGAACACTGACAGCACTCGGCATCCTTCACACAAACAGGAGGGTCAGGTCAGGTGGCTAGAGCAATACCGCCTATGCTGGTGGGGCCTCCCCGCACATCACCCAGAGACAAAAGTACCTCCATGAGCTCATCAATGAACTGATTCCGGGTCTCAGGGTATTCAAGAAGTGTCAGAGCATCCGGGCCCCTGGCAACACCTTCGGGAGCTGCCAGGAAGAGAGAGAAGTGATAAAGTGGCTAAAGACTATACAAGAAGACCATTGGTTTGAGAAGTCCTCGTGCATTAATATGGACACAGACACTACACTAAAGCCACTTCCTGTTCCAACCCAAGAAGGAAGGGTCACCCTTTCCCATTTGTTGCAGCCCTAATCAGGCACCAAGAGCCAACTGCAGTCTGTGAGGAGGACCACAGAGCTGAGTTCCAAAGAACCAAGAGTTCCTTCACTTTGGTGGGCATCAAGTCTCATCCTGCACTGCCCTCTAGTGGCTCAGTCACAGCCTCTCGGCTTGTGGGGAAGCGGGGGCCAGGTCAGCCCTCTTGGAACATCCCAGACAAAGGCTGACCCACATTCAATATCCAAAGCACTGAGAGTTTCTAGGCTTCATTTTAAGAACTCTTCTCTATCCACTACACTCACATCATCAACAAGATTTTGAAAAAAACAGGTAACTGTATGAGAAGAAGAGCCTTGGCAGTGTACTTTTTCTTTGCTTCTTCAGACACAGGGGTACCCTCTGCCAGGGTTGCAGGGAGCGACACACTCACCCTGGGTTCCGGCTTCCAGCACGGTGATCTGCAGAGCAGTGGCATCGTCTCCCCAGTCTATCTCATCACCCCCAGCTTCCTGGGTGGAGAGCAAAGAACCCCTGCAGTGTTGGGAGAACTTTCCCCAGCAAAGGGAGCCAGAATAAACTACAGCCCTCAGGAAGCTCAATGATGGCACGTTTCAACTATATGAAGGACCTGCAGCCCTGATGGAGGTGGCAAAGATGGCAGTGTGGGCCCATGCATATAGGTACCACCTGCCTACACCCCCACACCTGCCCCAAACACCAAGAGGTCTAAACTCTGACATGTCACTTTGGAAATTCTGCCTCCCCCCAAACTATATGTGGTCCAAGAGCTATGAACTTCAAGTGATGTCTTTAAAGAGAGAGAGAGAAAACTTTTTTTTTCCTTTTGCCACACTGAAAGGCACCCGGGATCTCAGTTTCCTGACCAGGGACTGAACCCTTGCCCCTTGCAGTGGAAGTGCGGTGTCTTAACCACTGGACCACTAGGAAATTCCCAACATGTTTCTTATCACCAAAACAGCAATCACAGAAAGTCCTCAAGAGAGACGGACCGAGAGAGCATCCCAACCTTTGAATCCGATTCCAGGGAGATGCCCCAGTCAATTCCAGCAGTCTGGGCAGAGATGCCAGAGTCAGCCCCTTCAGACGCCACCTCCACCCCAAAGTCACCCCAGTCAATCTAGAAGGGAAAAAAGTATTAGCTCAAGGAAGATGGGTGAGAAAAAGGGGCCTGCCTTCCTCTAGGTCTCAGCAGGGAACACTGGCACTCTGTTTAAACATGATGGCCTCCAAGCTTCCCAAAGGAGAGTCTGTCTTCAGAGAGCTCAGGGGACTGAAGGGTTCCCAGTTCAAAGCTGACCAGCCTCCTGGGCCTCTTCAGTGCTTATCTACCCTGCGGTCTCAAGAACGCCAGAAAAACGGAGTAGGGCCTTCTGGGCCGTTCCACCTGCAGTCTCCCTCACAGGAACACCCCTTTCTTCCCTCTGGACTCTGAGTTCAAAGGGGACGGGGGAGGACTGAACCGTGTATGAGGGGAGGAAGCGGCTCTCACTCGGCCTGTCTTACCGCGTCTTCTTCCACCTGCTCAGGGGGCTCCTCAAGGTGTGGCCTCTCCACTACCGAGGGCTCCGTGCCCGTCCTCCACTCGTACACCGTGCAGTTCCCCCGCGTCTGCACAAACCGCAGCATCGGCAGCACCTGCTCTGTGGGGCTGCAATGGAGCGTGCCACTGACCCTCCTGCTGCCCACTTGTGAGGCCAGGCCCAGGGCTGGGCCCGGCACTCAAGCGTCACGTGGGGAAAGTACAAGTGGGTAAGAGAGCGCAGCCGGGGAAGTAGCTCAGTGGTCCCCGCCCCCCTCCACCGGGGAGAAGCCGGGGCCCTCAATACCTTTCACACACGAACCCCACACAGGCCTGGTACAGGTCAATGGCTTCGCCCAGGGTCTGGGCTGCTGTCCCGATATCGGCCAGCTGACTGGGTAGGTCCTTCACCAGGGCCAGTAGTTCTCTTCGGACATTGTCCCCCTAGAGAGGATCCACGAGGTGGGCTCAGACAGAAGTGGTGGGAAGTGGAGTCCAGCGGATTAAAGAAAATGCCTGAAGATTCAAGATGGGCAAGAAACTGGCCCAAGAAGGGCCCAAGTGGCAGAGAAGGAAAGCCCGCCCCAGAAGCAAAGGCACTGGGCCCAGGAAGACAGACCGAGGCCCCAGGCATGTGTCCCCCCCGCTGCGGGAGAGCCGGCCTGCTCACCGTGAGGCCGTACTGCTTGCACGAGTGGTAGAACTGCTCCCTCATCTCGGCAGCCCCCGCCTGGCCCTCTTCCTCCTTGCGGCTGTATTCCTGCTGCAGCTGCTGGCACTTGGCGATCTGCTTCTTCAGGGAGGGGATCTCATAGCTGACGTTCCGAACCAGGAGGCTGGAGAGCTCCACTGAGAAGGATGGGCCCAGGAAGTTCACTCCAGACCCCCACCTCTACGGCAGGCCTGCCCCAAGGACGTGCGCAAATATACCCTAGCCTGGAGGCGAAGAGCATGGGGTCGACCTCCCAGTTCCTCCCCTTCCTGGCTGTGGAACCCAAGACAGTCATTTAAGCTCTCCAGTCTCCAACTATAAGACAGGGGTAGTAATATTTATCATGAGAATTAAGAGAATCCATATAAAACACAAGTATAATTCCTTGCATTTCATAAGTACTAATATTTGGTCAATATTAGCTATTATAATTATTTACACTGTTAGCAAATACAACCCAAACTACAGTCAGCCTTTTAGTTATTCTCTCAGGCACTTGATACAGGCCCCAGGTCAACCTGTGCCTCTTCTGCCCAGTGGAGCAGAGGGGTGCCAGGGGCGCTAGTCATCAAGAGGTAACTGGCAGAAGACCCATAAGCACCCGTCCAAATGCCCACAACCTGCCTGCTGGTCATCCTCCTCCCAATACTCATTGAAATTTATTTTCCCACCTCACAAACCTCTACACACCAGCCTCTTCCCCTACATGAACTGTACCTCCTAGAAGTCCAGTGTCTCAAAATTCGAGGAGGGAGCCCCCCCGTGGACACTGGGACTCCCAGGTTGGGCCCCTTACCTAGGTAGGTGTTGTCCTTCTCATATAGGGCTACGATCTCCTGCCAATCCTAAGAAAAGAAATAGGAAGTGAGCCAGGAGAGCAGCCACATCCCAGCTCAATCCCGCAACAGGGGACGCTCTCCCAGTCTCTGCATCCTCACCCTCCTTCATAATGCTGGCTGGACCACCCACTTTAAGAAGATGGTGCCAACGAGCAATTCCCAAAGCAAATGTAAACCCAGGGGTAGAGGTCACAAAGAGTTGGACACAACAGAGCGACTGATACTTTCGCTTTCAGGATCTACTTTTGGCATAAACTATGGGGACAGAGAGAAAGTTGAGGAAATATTACATGGGGGCATCTCCACTGGATCCTCAGCGAGATCAGACAGCCTCTGACCCCCTGGACTGGATGCCTCCAGCTGCGCGTTACCACCGTCACCCACACTTGCCTTCATTCTCTGTGAAGAGTACCGGCCGAAAATATTTTTTGTGGAGGCTTCAGTGCCTTTGAGAAGCTCCACAATTCTTAGGCAGTGGAAGTAGTGAATGTCTGGAAAGCAAAGAAAAACAAAGACTTTGGAAATAACAGTCTCTAACCCACCACTGCGGCCACCGCATATGGCTGACTCATGTATATGCCAGTAACTTTAGAGGGCACAGCTCTCCCCTTCATCATTTTGTGTTGAAATAAACCAGCATCTATACCCCAAATAAAAGCCTCTTTTTCTTTAGAGGACAGTCCTATATCTAAAGAAAAGGGAACAGCTCAGCAGATATATACCACCCCAGGAAAGAGGGGGGTCCAATAATGCAGCCCTGAAGCACTCACAGGATCCAGAGAGCAGCTGGGCGATCTCTTGGCTCTCTGGCATGTCCTGGATGGCGGCGTTGATCTTCTCTCGGATGGTCAATACCAGACTCTGCCATTTCAGGGTGCAGTGCCTTCTGTCTACCAGCCAGTCTGTAGCAGAAACCCAAATCATAGCATTCCCATGGCCAAAATTCCATCACTGATTCAAGTGAAATATGCTAAGGCATTGGCTAAAAGTTGTACTCATATTGGTTAAGGTGTGGGGGTCACAGGAAGATGGGAATGAAGACAGGCTCAAAGGGATACCTGGGGCTAAACAGATTCCAGCAACCTAACTTTATCCATAATGTGACTTTTATAAAGTAACTGCCTCAACACAGGGTAAAGTAAAGCTTTCAATTGGTTCTGACATCAAAGTGCCACTTTGGACCACTCTAAATTCTCCATCATATTTTTGCTTCCACAGACAACTATATCTTTCTTACTGACAGAGGATGCCATTCAATTTCTACTTTCTCAGGGCTGGGATTAACCATGACAATGAAAATACAAGATGGTTATACCAAATACCAGATGAAAGAACTGCAAAGCCCCTAAGGACTAAATAACACTGGTCTACTCTTACCAGTGTAGCACCATCCTGCACACGTGAATACCAATGTGACTGACCTCCTGGATTCTGGGCCAGACCTGCTTTGAGTTGAGGGTATAGGTGAATGAGAACCATGTACATTTCCTCATAGGAGAAGGCTAAGATCTAGACTTTGTGGTCAGCTGGTCCTGGCTCTAATTACCAACTTTCTTGGGCAAGTCTCTCAACCTCTCTGTGCCTCAGTTTCTCTACATGTAAAATGGGGATGATAAATATACTGAGTACAAAGGCTAACACTGAACGCTGTGCCTGGCACATGGCAAGGGCTCAATAAATTGTAGTGATCTTCATTTTCATAATGTTAAGCACATAAAACAGCACTTGGTATAGAATAAACCCTCAATAAATGGTTGTGTTTTTATTGGTCCTTTTCGGGACCAATACAAGCATATACATCAAGAGTGTACATGTCCTGAAGAGCTAGGACAAATCCGAAATGAAGTTAAAGATGCTCCACTAAGTGGCCACCTTGCCCTTGTTAATAAATCTGCTAACTGGTCAAATGCTGGGAGCCCACATTAGTTATGAGTTATATTCCCATTGCTGCACTCCACTAAAATCTTCAAAAACAAAAATTATGTAGATGTCACAGAAATAGAAGCAAAGGGATGACATAGTCAAACCGACGTCATCTTAATGATACAACTGGCATCAAAACAATTAACTCAAAGACCATTTAAAAATCCAGGAGCTGTGCACTGCCCTAGAGGGGTCAGAGTGAAGAGGCCCTTCCCTGGCTCTGACTGGAGAGGAGGTATAGACCCGATACAGACAGCAGGGAGATGGCCTGGCCACTAAAAGGCTTTCTTTTCAACTGGACCTACGTGCCTTTTCCTCCTAAAATCAAAGGAAAAAATAAAAAGGAAGAAAGTTTTTTTTTTCCAGCATAATACAATAGTGGAACCTGACAGACTTAGGTTCTAACTTCAGATCCGCCATCCAGCAGCTGATCAGCTTTAAGGTAAGCCTTCAACTCTCCTCTGTCCCTCAAAGATATGATTGACAACATGTTATATACGTTAAAATAGAAAACACAGGTCAAGTATAGAGTCTCTGCATGGTTCCTTCCCGATCCTTTTACTGAGGCAGGTCCAGCCACAGATGGGAGCACAGAACAAGAGTGGTCGGCGCTTCCGCTGTGGGTGACGAGGGCAAGGAGGCCAGGTCTCCCCTTGACAGCTAGTTGAGCGGGGGCGCCCCTCCTACCGAGTAGCTTGCTGGTCTGGATGTCGATGGGCACGTGCTGATGGTCCTGGAGGGAAGCACGGCGGGGAAAGGTGCATGAGTGCGGCGAGCGGACAAGCCACTCGCGCGCTCCCTTCATCGCCCCAACCGCCACCCTGAGGGGCCAGCGCAACGGGCGGGGGAGGGCCGTTCCCCCGGAGGGAGCCTGAGGAAGCAAGTCAGGAAAGGACCGGCTGAACTCAGCCCAGGGGTCCCAGGGCAGCCCCCCATTTCCCCAGCTGCTGTTCCCCCACCTGCATCTTTCCTTCACTTCCGTTTCCGGCCTCCGACCGGGACCCGCCCCGCCTATCACTAATCCAGTGCTGTTGTGGCTGAGCCTCGGGTTAGGCACAGACGGGTCTTCTCTGGCCACGTCACCGCCTTCCTCAGAGCCAATCGGGGCGCGCGCTCCATCCCGGGCCTCAAGCCCCACCCACCCCGGGGTTCCGAGTGGCTGAGCCGGGGAAGGGCGGGAGAAGAGAAGCCAGCCAATGGGAGACGCGAGGCGGGCTCAAGACCTGGCAGGAGCCGGAGCTCCAGGAAAGGGCTGCAGCGGCGGCGGGATCCCGGCAGGCGGCGCTCTGGAGCTGGTCCCAGTCGCTTCCGGCCAGGCAGGCGCGGAGCCCTCTGCTTAAAGATTAACGAGTCTGCGAACAGGGTCCTAGCGCCCACTGAGAAACTTAGAGGTCCTTGATGTTGTTTAGACGCTCCGTCGTATCCGACTCTTTACGACACCATGAATAGGAGCACTCCAGGCTTCCCTGTCGTTCACCATCCCCCGGAGTTTGCTCAGACTCATATCCATTGATTCGGTGATGCCATCCAACGATTCCAACGATCTCATCCTCTGTTGCCCCCTTCTCCTCCTGCCCCCAATCTTTCCCAGCATCAGGGTCTTTTCCAGTGAGTCAACTCTTCCCGTCATGTGGCCAAAGTATTGGAGCTTCAGCATCAGTCCTTCCAGTGAATAGTAAGGGTTGACTTCCTTTAGGATTGACTGGTTTGATCTTGCAGTCCAAGAGACTCTCAAGAAGAGTCTTTTTAGGAACGCCCTCTTTGCCTCGCTTTACCGTGGATCATGGTTTAAAAGTCTTTTGTGGCACTTTCGTCACACATTACCTTCTCACTGAATTTATGTAATAGACAAGTGTTGAACACCTGCTACGTGTTATGTGATTAGGGCAGGGATCGGGAGGGAGGAGGGTCAAAGGAGGCATCCCAAAGATAACACCTAAATTGAGTGTTAAAAGAAGAGTTGCAGAAAGAGGAGTAGTGGGAGTGGTGTTCCGGGTGGAGTAGACTGTACAAAGCTTTACAGGCTTTGCAACGAGGTGCAGGGAACAACAGGCAGGCAAGACTAGCAAGATAACTGCAGGAGTCCAGTGTATAATTAAAATGCCCCTGTTAAAAATTATGAACTGGACTTCCCTGATGTTGCAGTGGATAGGAATCCAGCTGATACTGCAGGGGACCTGGATTTGATCCCTGGTCTGGGAAGACGCCACATGCCTCAGAGCAACTAACCCGTGTGTCACAATTACTGGGCCTGTGCTCTAGAGCCCGGGAGCCACAACCACTGAGCCTGTGTGCCTAGAGCCTGTGCTTCACAAGAGAAGCTACCACAATGAGAAGCCCCTGCCCCACAACTGGAGAGAGTAGCCACCACTCTCTGAAGCTAGAGAAAGCCTGTGTGCAGCAACAAAGACCCAGTGCAACCAAATAAATAAATAAACTGCATAGATCTCACACTTACGGAGCCGGCCCTTCAGATAGGCCAGCCTCTGTGCTGTGAAATGTTTGAGGGGGTGGCTGGAGAAGGGACTGTAAAGGCAGAAGGGTGGTATCATATCATATCATCTCGGGAAGGAACTTGGACTTCACCCCTGCAGGGAGAGAGGAACCACTGGAGGGTTTCAAGGCTTTGAGGCTTGAGGCAAAGAGGGACCTGTACAAACTGACTGCAGAGAAGATGGATTCGTGGGAGGTAAGGCTGAAGGCATGGAGTCTGTTAAAAGGTTATTACGCAAGAGTTAGAGCTTGACCTGACACAGAGGCATGAGGAGAAAGAGAAGGACTGGATATCAGAGATAGTTTGGAGGAAAATGGACAGGACTTGGCAGTTGGTTGACTGTGTGGGTGGGGAGTGGGACAACAGGATGACACATAGGTGATTGAGTGGGAGTGCCCCACCTAATTCAGGGATGCAGGATGCTGAGCAGGGGGTGAGGAGGAGGGCATCTCAGCTTTGAACTTGTGGGGTTGGTGGCCCAGGGAAACTCCCTGTGATAAGTTTGCAGGAGGCACTTGGGTCTGCAGCTCTGGAGTTCAGGGGGCTGGAGATACAGCTTTGGAGAGCTGTAGGCTGACTCATCTGCAGTCCAGGTTGTGGCTGAAGCTGAGGGAGAGCATGAGATGGGTCCAGAAGTACAGAGGAGAGAGGGTGAGAGGAGAGAGGGTGGACAGGGGATCTCACAGGGCTGGATGTGCCATTTTGCACCCTTCCCCTTCCAGGTTGTTAGCTCCTCCAGGAGGCTCTGCTTGAGTCTTTCTAAGTGACGCCCCCCCCCCCCCCCCAACAGCCACCTCTGCCCAGCACATCACTTGGGGCTTAGTAAATTTTTTATTGAACTGTGTGATGTGATAGGGCAGTGAGAAGACCTAGATTCCTGCCCAATGAGATCTTGGACCATTTTGATAAGCTCTCTGCCAGCCACGGTTTCCTCAACATGGAGATAAAACATCCTGACCATCTCAGGGTATTTCTATTTACAAGCTTAAATAAACAAACACACTAGATGTAATGTAACTCTTTATAGTTTAAAACATGCTTTCATAGATTTTTTTTTCTCGTTATTTGCAAACTCTCTGTGTGTGTCTATGAAACATTAATCATTATTGTTATAAAAGGGGTTGAAAGTCTTTCATAAAAATGGCTCATAGGGCAGAACTAAGGGCCTCTTCAGGGCTCTCTCATGGGAATTTGGCTCCCATCTTCAAGTCCTGACTCAGACTATAGGAATGGCTGGAGCTTCCCCATGATTAAACAAACTTACTGGGTTCCAACTATGTGTTCCCGGTTCCCTGGGACATCCCAAGAAGCATGGCCCTGCCCCACCCTCAAGGTGCATCTCTCCTCCTTGAACCAACAGGTAGGGCAGGGCAGGATGAGTCTGGAAGGCCCAGCCCTGGTAAGGTGGTCGAGGCAGAGACCACCAGCACTTCACCCCCACCCCCTCACTGCACCCCAGGTGACTCATGCGGAAAGAAGGGTGTTTGAGAACAGCTCTGCCCGGGTGCTAGCGTCAGGGTGGTGGTGTAGGGGTGCAGATTTTGCGCAGTATCTGCACCGTTTGTCCTTTTCTGAGGCTATCGAGAGGCTTAGGGCCGATGGGCAGGTAAGCACACAGGTGGTCTGGCCTCTAGGGCATCGAGATCCTTAGGGCTCTCATCCTCTGGAAAGTGGCAGGGAGAGGCTGTGAGAGGCTCTGACTGTGAATCTCAATTCTCTGCTGATTTAGCAGGTGGGGTGCTGTCGGGGGAGGGGTAGCACTTAGGAAGGTGAGGAAAAAGACAGGAGGCCTGTGGAGGCTTTTGACAGGAAAACACAGGGCCCCGGGGTGCTGTCTGTGCAGGCTGCCTTGCCATCCTTTGTTGTTAGCTTGCTTATTAAGTGATAGTCTGTGCCGTGTGCCAGTGTAGATCTAAATGTTTTACAAGCCTTATCTAATTTGATCCTTCCAAACAACCTTATAATCTGGGTACTGTTATTAGCCAGGTTTTAAAGGCAAGGGAGCCAAAGCTCAGGTAATTAAGTAACTTGTCCAAGATCATAGAGCTGGTAGTTGGTGAGGCTGGGATCCAAACCCAGGCCTGTCTGGCTCCCCAGCCCGAATTCTTGTTCTCCGTGGGATGCGGCTTCTCCGGCAGCCCTGCCTGCTGCATTCACGCAGCTCGGCCACTACAGCCTCAGGCCTCTTCCTCCCTCCTCTTCGGCCTGATTCCCACTTTCTCCCCTGATGTTGTGTCAGACAGTCAGCACCCCCACCCTGGCAATTCCTGGCCTTTACCAAAGTTCTTTCTTACCACACCCCATTCTGGGCAAGAAGGTCCATTACTTATGTTCTTGCAATATCTATAAAAGGAAGGCTTACCCTTGACATTCAAATAATCCATTTATTTTATCTACCATATGTTTATGAGTTTATGGTCCTTGTGTTATGTGTGTTTGCTCACAGCAACACTGACTGTGTTGTGTGTCTCTGTGTGTGTGTGTGTGTGTTTATGTGGTGTATCTGCCTGCTGGGCTGGAGGCTCTGAAAACACAGCGTTCTCAGCTGGGCCTCTTGCTGGTTGCAGTGTAATCTCTGGGTTGGTTTTTGCAGCCTGTCTCCCTAGCTAGTCAGTGAGCACCTTGTGGGCAAGGAGTACAGGCCTGTTCATCTCTGTGCCCCAGCCCCTGGTATGACCCTGACACCGAGTGTCAGGTGCTTAATGGATGCTTGTGAAGGAAGGAAAGAGAAGATGCCGCAGGTGCAGTAAGGTATTTAGTGATGAGTGGGGAGCATGATCACTTGGTCTGGGGGGAGGGCTGTGCATTCCCCAGGTCTTTTCTTCACCCCTCCCCCTACAGCTCAGGACTTGGAGTCACTTGGAGCTGGAGGGAGGAATTTGAGGCGAAGATATTAGGGCTGGTTAACTTCCTAAGTTAAGCATAAGCCAGAAGGCCCATGAGGTGCCAGTCACCTGGGTGGTGCTCTGGGACCCATGATAAACCCTGGCCACCAAGCCTTCTCCTTCCCTTCACCTTTGTTAGTCGTCTAAGGGAAAATAACTCACCGGGTAATTTCATGAATTGGGTTCAAGGGGTCATCTTCGGAGGATTGCCCCTGCTTTTCATGGTCTCTTCATCCCCATCATGGCAGGTGGAGGGAATCTGCTCTTTCACGGGGAGGAAAAGCAAGTCCATTGCCAAGCCTCTCACCTCTTAGCCTCCCTTCCCATTCTGTTCAGTGTTAGTTACCCTCTATTTGTCAAGCACTATTTGCCAAGATGGGCCTTCCAGGTGGCTCCGTGGTAAAGAATCCTCCTGTCAGTGCAAGAGAGTCGGGAGACGTGGGTTCAGTCCCTGGATCAGGAAGATCCCCTGAAGTAGGAAATGGCAACCCACTCCAGTATTCTTGCCTGGAAAATTCCATGGACGGAGGACCCTGGAGGACTACAGTCCATGGAGTCACAAAGAGTCAGATGTGACTGAGTGACTGAATACATTTGCCAAGGTGTTGGAGACTTTAACATGAAGACACGGTCTCAGCCCTTAAAGAAAATGACTATGATAATGTGAGAGGCCCACCACATTCTAAACCTCATGACAGCATGTCCAGAGCCTAACTCTGTGCTCATAGACAGTAAGTGCTTAAAAAATCCATACAGACAAAATAAGAGGGATGCTTAGAGGGTTAAGGAAACAGAAAAGGGGGAGTATCCATCTCAACTGGGGGGTAAAGGCATGAGAGGGGGATGGAAAACCATCAGAGCAGACTCCTGGGAGAAGTAATGCTTGAGCTGAGTCTGGTAGGATGGGAATGAATTGTGGTAGAAGGGAGAGGAGGAGAGGCATGTTAAGTGATGGGTGTCCTTCTAGGAAGAGGGAGTAAGTAACATGGATAAAACACATAGGTGAGAGGCAGCATGGCTGTTCCACAAGAAGTCTTTTGTGGGATATTTATGGGAAGAGAAATCAGCTTGAAGAGACTGGCAAGATGAGACCACGAGGAACACTCAGGTCCCTGACAAAGGGTTGAAATTTTATCCTGTAGATCAGATTTCCCAACCAATAGGCAGCTGATATCTGTCAAGCTATAGAGTTGTGCAAAGAGCCCAAGAATCCATACAAGCAGTTGTATTATTTTAGTGCTAGAAGGACAACAGTGGGCAGGTGGAGAAGTTTTTCTGTGTTGAGAAAGGATCTTTTTGGAGAACAGGAAACCCAAATGGCCAACACATGTGTGAAAAGACTCTCAGTCTTACTAGAAACTCAGTGTATGGTTAGCTGGGGCTGCTTTAACAACTTATCACCAAACAGATGCTATAAAGGGCTTCCCTGGTGGCTCAGATGGTAAAAAATCCACCTGTAATGCAGAAGACCTGGGTTCGATCCCCGGTTGGGAAGATCCTCTGGAGGAGGGCATGGCAACCCACTCCAGTATTCTTGCCTGGAAAATCCCTGTGGACAGAGGAGCCTGGTGGGCAGTCCATGGGGTCACAAAGAGTCAGACACGACTGAGTGACTAAGCACTGCACTGCACTTCAGGTGCTTTAAAATAACAGAAATGGGGACTTCCCTGGTATTCCAGGGCTAAGATTCTGGGCTCCCAGTGCAGGGCCCCGGGCTCAAACTTTGTTCAGGGAACTAGATCCCGCATGCTGCAACTAAAAATACTGCATGATGCAACTAAGACCCAGCACAGCCAAATAAATAAATAAGTAAATATTGAAAAAAAGAATAAGGACTTCCCTGGTGGTCCAGTGTTAAGAATCTGCCTGCCAATGCAGGGGACATGGGTTTGATCCCCCATTTGGGAAGACTCCACATGCCTTGGAGCAACTAATTCCATGCGCCACAACTACTGAGCCCAAGCTTTAGAGCCTGTGAACTGCAACTACCAAAAGCCCTCACCCTGCAGCTACTGAAGCCCGTGTGCCTAGAGCCCATGCTCCCCAACAAGAGAAGTCACCGCAACAGGAAGCCTGGGCACCGCCTCTGCTCATTGCAACTGGGAAAGCCCACACAAAGCAGTGAGGACCCAGTGCAGCTAAAAATAAATGGATAAAATAAAATAAAATTTTAAAATAAATTAGAAATGTATTCTCTTACAGTTGTGGAGTCCTGAAGTCTAACATCAAGGTGTCAGCAAGGCTGATTCCTTCCACAGGCTCTGAGGGACAATCTGTTCCTGCCGCTCACCCAGCTTCTGGTGGCTGCAGACAATCCTTGCTCTTCCTTGAGTGGCAGCTGCATCACTGCGTTCTCTGCTCGTGTCATCGCGTGGCGTTCTCCCTTCATGTCTCTCCTCCTGTAAGGACACTAGTCCTTGGATTTAAGGCCCACCCTAATCTAGTATGTTCTCAGCTTAACTAATTATGTCTGCAAACACCCTATTTCCAAATAAGGTCACACTTCGGGATTCCAGGTGGACCTGAGTTTGGGGGACACTTCAGTCCAGTGCACTAGAGCATGCTAAGTTGCTTCAGTTGTGTTCGACTCTTTGCGAACCCATGGACTGTAGACTGCTAGGCTCCTCTGTCCATGGAATTTTCCAGGCAAGAATTCAGGAGTGACTTGTGATGTCCTTCTCCAGGGGATCTTCCTGACCCAGGGACCAAACCCACATCTCTTATGTCTTCTGCATTGGCAGGCAGGTTCTTTACCACCTGGGAAGCCGCAATCCAGTGTTCTAGGGAAAGGCAAATATATAAGACACAAAAATGATGACTTCACTTCCATCACACTGGCAAAAATGTTAATGTCTCTATCCTGGGTTGTGTTCTCCAGAGTGGGTGAAGTTTAGGGGACAGGATGCTTACTGGGGATCACTTACTATGAGAGGAACCAGACAGACGTAGGATTGGGCAGAGAGAGAAATCCAGCTGTAACGCAGGCCTTGCAGAACTTCCGTCAGTTTGGTGAAGTGAATACGGCCCCTCCACGTGTCCTTCATGGGGCTGAAGTGGCTGGACCTTACATCCCTAGAAGGGCAGACCCTTGGGAGAGATGCTCTCTGCAGCTGAGGTGGACCTTGAAGAACCAGACAGCTGGAGGCCATCAGCTGAGGAAGCGGTAAGTCCTTCCTCGCAGGATATTCTGGTTGCACACACTCACTACCACAGTCTGACAGTACAGAAATGGTCAAAATGAAGAGTGTGGTAGGACAAAAAACTCATCTTCCAGTCCCCCGCCCCCCGCCAAGATCTCCACATCAAATCACTTGAACCTATGGATATGACTTTGTTTGAAAAAAGAGTCTTGGCAGATGTGATTAAGTAAGGTCATCCTGGATTATCTGGGTGGACCCTACATACTCTCCCAAGTATTCTTTTTTTTTTGGCTGTGCTGGGTCTTTGTTGCTGCCCCTGGACTTTCTCTAGTTTCAGAAATCAGGGGCTTCCCTCTAGCTATGATGCACAGGCTTCTTTGTGTGGTGGCTTCTCTTGTTTCAGAGAACCGGCTCTAGGGTCTGGGCTTCAGCAGGTGTGGCACACAGACTTAGCTGCTTCATGGGAATCTGGGAATCCAACCTGTGTCCTTTGCAATAGCCAGTGAATTCTTAACCATTGGGCCACCAGGGAAGTCCCTCTCCCAAGTACTCTTATAAAAAGAGAGAGAGAGAGATTGGACAACATGGAAGAGGGGAAGGTGACCTGAGGATGGAGACAGAGAAGGGAGTGATGTGGCTGCAAGCCAGGGAATGCCTACAGGCACCAGAAGCTGGAGGAGGCAAGGAACGGACTGTCCCTGGAGACTCAAGAGTGATCATGACCCTGCTAAGAACTTGGTCTTCGCCATTGAAACTGATTTTGGGATTCTGACCTCCAGAAATTTTAGAGAATACATTTCTGTTGTTTACATCTATCGAGTCTGTAGTAATGTGTTACAGCAGCCATGGAATTAATTAGCCAGGGAACTAATACAAAGAGTAATAGGAAAATTGCTGGTGGGGATGCAAGTTGGTGAGCCCACTCGGAGGCTCTATCTTAGGGTGCAGTGAGGATTCAGCGTTCTAAGTATTTGCACAGTCCACATGAATACTGGCTGCTTATATTCCCACTGCCCACTGAGGTCTCCTGGAAGGAGAGCAACGGCAGCCCCTCCAGTGGCAACCTCAACACCCCCCTCAGACCTGCCTTGCCCTCTTCCCGGCTGCACCTGCTATAGCTTCTGGAGACCAGTCTATGGCCTTGTCCCACTTGCCTCTCAACCAGGCTGGCCACCCCCAGACTCTCTCATCTCCTGGCCTTCCAAGGGAAGGGGAGTGCTGAGGAGGATGGCAGGCCCTCCCTTCTCCCTGCTTTGGGAAATAAATATCCCTGGAGCCTAGATCTACCCTCTGGGCAGAGGTCAACAAACTAGGAATGATCCTTCAGGCCAGATTAGATCTGCAACCCAACGGGGCCCCCTGGCTATGTGTCTAACAGGGCACCAAGGTCCTTGAGACTCCCTTAGGTGTATTTTAACTTGCTTGACCCAACAAGGATGCATTTCTGAAAACTTGCGCATTTCATGTTCGTGTTTGAAATATCACACTTGAACCTAGTTTTAAGAAGGTGTGTTAAAAGGTGGAAAATTCTAGAAAACAATACACCAGCCTTGTGGGGGTGATCTGTTTAAGGGATAGTCATAGTTTATAGCCTTATCTCAAACTCTCCTCCCAACCCTGCTCCTCCCAGAAATAAACCTACTAAAGGTCAGGGGTTGGGCCTAACTTCCCAGGCTGGTCCCTCCCAGGATGGGGAGCTGGGGCGGGCCTCTGCTCCTGTACCTGGCCCTGCTGGCCTTCTCTGAAGGGCAGGTCACGTAGGCATCCGCTTAAATCCCACCCACTGGGGTGCCTCCTCCAGAGTGGAGCTGAGAGAACAGAATTCTGCCCCCTCTGGATCCCACACATCAGAAAGGCCTGGATTTTGAAGCAGGGTGGTGTGGGGTGAGACGGGGGAAGGGAGTGAGTGTTTTCAGCACAAGCCCCTTCCTCCCGTACAGATGGAAACGGTGTCCTGACCCTTGGTTACAGTCCCCAGGCTAATGCTCATCCCATCATCCTTCTACTGTTTTCCCAACACCTCAGTTAAGTTTTTAGCCTCTTCGGTATCTTCTGGACTGGACACTGACTCTCAACCAGGCTTTCGGAGAAAGTGACAGATCTAGAAATCTTCCTGGGACAGCTGTGTATACCTCTCACGAGAGTCAGGAGAACCTTACAAAATAATATCCTTAATTCTCATAGATCCCCAGGGAGCTGATAACATACCAGCAAGTGTGCTGTAGCTGAAACTACCAGAAGTGAAATAAATGGGTTTTCTCTCACATTTACCTGGGACAAGTGGCTGCACTAAGAATTTCTTAAAGACAATACTTATATTTCTTATTTGCATTTTAAAGTTTGCTTTAAGTACAGACTGTATGCCAGGTCTGTATCAGTGACTGACCACTCTGGGCTCAAGGAGCTAACATTCTTTTTTTTTTCTAACTTTTTATTTTATATTGGAGTATAACTGACTAACAATGTTGTAACAGTTTCCGGTGGACAGCAAAGGAACTCAACCATATACATATACACACACACGCACACATGTATCCATTCTCCCCCAAACTTCCCTCCCATCCAGCCTGCCTCATCACCTTGAGCAGAGTTCCCTGTGCTGTACAATAGGTCCTTATTGGTTATTCATTTAAAATAAATATAGTGTGTACATGTCGATCCAAACTCCCTAACTATCCTTTCCCCTCATCCTCTTCCTTCTCTAAGTCTGTGAGTCTGTTCTGTAAATAAGTTCATTTGTTTCATTTCTTTTTAGATTCTACATATAAGGGATATCATAGGATATTTCTCTCAAGGAGCTAACATTCTCTAAGGGAGGCAAATACGTGACTGGATCATTACATTACTATATATGTATATGTGTGTATGTGCACACTTAATCAATCATGGCATATGGTATGTTAAATAGAAGCATGTGAGTAAGCCCAGTAGGAGTAAGACAATTCTCTAGGGAGTAGGGGGCATAATAATTTAGGCCTTGAAGGATGAATAGGAGTTTGTCTTGGTTTACTCAGGGGGTGGGGAGACCATTCCTAATCTCATCCTCTTAGACAGCTTCCTTACTAAGGAAGGTAGGCAGAGAAAGGCCTTGTGTGCACGTTCAGGGAGAGTTTGGAAGAGAAAGTGCAGACTGAGGGCCAGGCCAAGTGGGTTCCATTGTGGGCCATGGGGAGCCTTGCAGGACTGTCCACCTGAGGCCCAGGGACACAGGGGCTGTTTAGGATGGAGGCCAACACGAACTCCAGAGGCCGTGAGAAGCTGAACCATGTCGACTCAGTGCTGAAGATGTGGGCAGGTTTGAGAGTTGGTAATTAGAATTTAGACTATAACTTGGAGGGAGTGCCAAGGATGGGGAATTATACGCTTTTCCTCTACCCAGTGCCCACCCCCCACCCCACCCCCACCTCCGGATCTCCTCGGTCCCGGAATGGGACACAGTCCATGGCGGAAGGCAGAATTTCAAGGTCTTTGAAGATTGCTTCTAAGCGAGGGAGGAGGGGATGTAGACACTTGAGGTTGCAGTGGGTCTGGAGAACTGGCCTAAGGAGGATCTGGTGCCATTCAACCCCCTTCTAGGGAGAACTTGAGGAAAAGCCTTGGGGTCAGGAGGGAACCACAGCCTCCCACCCAGCACCCGCCTGAGGCTTGGGGTGGAAGCAGGCAGCCTGGGAACCGGTCTGCCAACCAGTTTAACCAGGGACTGGTTTCGACTCCGGAGTTCAAAGGAGCTGGGTGCACCCGTTTCTCCCGCCAACGGGAGCAGCGGCCCTTAACCCTTTCCGGATTGTGCCTGGGGAAATGTCCAGGTGGCAGTTCATGCTGGAGAGGGGTCTGGCCTCTTTGGGGCTTGAAACAGGTAGGGGTGACCTCAATTACGGTTGGGGGTGCAAACAGGCACCCGAGAGTGGCAGAATGAGGCGGGAGGCTCCCCGGTTCTCCCCACCCCGATTTCCCTTGGGGTTCCCTCCTCCTGGCCAGGCGGTCCCTGGAGGACCCTGGCTTCTGGGTGGGTGCAGGGGCGCTGGGATTGGATTTCTGGGGTAATGAATATTCATCAGCTGAGCCGGCCTCTGCTTCTGTTTACTTAGCCGGGAGGGGCTGGGTTTCAGGTTCACCTTGACTCCCGGAGCCACAGCGGAGCAGGTACCGCTCCTGCACCTGTTTCTCCTCACCTGCTGCACAGCTGCTCCTACCCAGCTCTCCCAGCCTGAACCTTGCCTGGCGTGGCAGTCCGGAGGCACCCCCACCTCCCCCAGTCTCCCGGGGCGCAGCTCCTGCACTCAGCTCCTTCTCTAGAAAGCTCTCGCCTCCAGCCTCCCAGCAGTCGGGCTCACAGGTACCGGCAGAGGGTGGGCGGGAGGGGAAACCAAGGCATGGACCTCTGTCCGGGGGCTCAGTTCTGCTTCCATGGCTGATACGCCCAGCTGGGAAGGGGGACCAGACATGCCAGCTCCCATCTCTCTCTAGGTGGGCAGGCAGAGCTCGATTCATCCCACTGGCTTCTTGGAGTCAATCCAGGCCTCCAACAGAGCTCCTTCTGGGAAAGCTTTACTCCAGAGCAGTGATCTATTAACTCTTGCTGGACAGGAGCTTACCACTTGCTACCCCCTCTCCCACTGGAGGATGTTTCTGGCTGTCTGGTAGGAATATATCCCTGTCCTCTCCAGGGTACCTGAGTGTCACGCAGAGTGGAGAAGTACCACAGGGGCCGTGCAGAGATGCAAGGAATAGAGGCTCTGAGTTTTGTCTTACTGCAGGAAGCCGACTCGCCCCTTTAACCCCCGCTCCAGCCTTCCACCTCCACCCCAGTCAATGGTTAACTTGTTCCAGCTCAGAAGGAGCCCAACCCAGTCTGGGCAAGGCCCTTAGGGCAGTTCACAGAACCCAGCTGGCATGGTGGGAGCTGTCCTGGGGTGCCCACATGCCTGCCAGGGTGCTGACCACCATAGGCAGGGGGTGGCAGGCTATCCTGTGAGGCCCTTGTGGATTCCTAAACTGTGCAAACAGTGGAGGTGTAACTTGCATCTTCAGGGCTGATTTTTATCATTCGATGGATTGCAAGGCTCTGGGGCAAGGGCCTTGCCCTCAGTGCGCCTGCTCAGGCCCTGCAGAAGCAGGTATATCACCAACTGCTGAGTCTGTTCAAAATTCCAAGTACATCCCCTCCCCCAGGTCCCTCTAGCCTCCTGTGACTACACGTGGGCATGTGACTGTTGGCCTCTGGCTTTTTGCAACTTTGGATACCTGGGAAGTTTGACTGTTGTGTCACATTTTTTTTCTCTAAAATCAGATTTTACACTATTTTGAGGTAGCTCACGATTTAAAAGAATCTTGTAGCCCCCTTATTTTGAAAAACAAAGAATAGTCTGCTAATTTATCTGTTCTGCAAATTCAGATTTCCATAGATTAGCCTTGCTTAAAGGGCTAAACACCTGCTTACTGGCGTGTCATGTCCTCCTGGACAGAAGGGACAGCAAAGCCTAGCAGAAAGCATTTTGGAGAGACCAGAATTCAAGGCTGGGAGCCAAGGGCACCAATAAATTGGTGCCGTGGTGAAAGCTCCAGGGCAGGACCCAAGGGCTACTCTGACCTCTCTCTCTGGTTTTCTGACAAGTGGCTCCCTTTACTCCGAGGAGAGTTAAGACCCATGCATGCCGAGTTCTAATACCTGTTAAAGTGGTATATTTTAAGTGGCACAAGCAGAGGGTACTCTCATAGAGCAAGGCAGTTTGGTGGTTACTGTTGTTTCAGGAGCTGAATCCTCCATTCCCCAAGTTCCTTAGCAGTCCCAGATGGGCCGTGGTGGGGTTGTGGGTTTTGCCCCAGATCAGCTGGTGACTGGGGCAACCATAGGCCAAGCAAGCACCCTGTCCCTCCTTCCTGGCCCTCCCCACAGCTCCTTCCAGAAACCCATTCTGGAACACCAAGTTCTGTGCAAGGCTGTGCTAAGCCCAGGTGGGGCAGGCTGCCAAAGCAAAGCTCTCAGGCTGTCTCCTTGGTGCACCACCTCTCCAGGGTGCCCTAAAAGTATTTACCTGACCACTCACCCCTCCTTCACTTTCTAAGTGGGAGCTGCACTAGATATCCTTGGGATTTTCTTGCTTCTTGAGCTCAGCTCGAGGGACAGAGCTGACAAAGTGGCATCTGCTTCCTGGACAGAGAGGTGGGGAGGAATCCCCTTGCTCTGGGCAAGTGGATGGATATATGCAGGGCCAGGGGACAACCACAACAAGGAGGCCATGGACGCAGGCACTCAGTTCGTTTCAAGCTTAGGTCAGCATTCTGCTTTCATTTCTTTCTTTATTTTTCTTTTTAAATACTTTTTTGGCTGAACTGCACAGCATGTGGGATCTTAGTTTCCTGACCAGAAGTCAAACCCATGCCCTCTGCATTGGAAGCATGGAGTCTTAACCACTGGACTCCCAGGGAAGTCCCTCTTTCATTGTTTATGAATTTGACCTGCTCCCCCTCTAAAAAAAACCTCCAGGCTCATTATGGAAAATCTGGGAATCAAAAAAAAAAAAAAAAAATATATATATATATATAGAGAGAGAGAGAGGAGAAACCATCCCATATTCCTACTACATAAAGAAAACCAGTATTAATCATTTGTCATATTTCTTCAGGTCTTTTTAGAAAATGTAGTTAAGACCATTAGTTTTTAAAAGTGGGTGATACATTTGCCTGACCTTGGGCTGGTTGATCATCGAGCTTTCCGGTGTGCTGTGGCTATTGCACCCTCCTCCTCAGGACTTGCACAGCTCACACTGATACTGAGTCCAAGCTTGCTGTGCTCGCTACATGACAGGCCAGTGAGTCGGAGAGACGAGGTGTTGAGGCAAAGGAATAAGTTTTATTCAGAAAGCCAGCTGACCAAGAAGATGACAGACTAACGTTTCAAAATAACCATCTTTTCAGGGTCTGAATGCCAGGTTCTTTTATGGATCAGAGATGGCAGGGAGGAGGAAACAGTAAAAGGGCCATTAATTTTGCAAATATCTCCTAGAGTGGCAAGCTTCAGGCAGGGGATGTGTGAGGTTCTTCCTTCCTACCATCTATGGGTGGACAGGGTTCTGAACAAAGGCACTTTAGTTTAACAGTCAGGCAGAGGGGCAGATTCTCTGAGACAGGCCATTATGTATGATTATAATAACAAAAGCAATGGAAAGCAAGTCAAGGAAACAGTTTCAATATGGAGACAGTATTGACTTCTCCCTGCAACAATACCATGGAGTTCTGAAAATCAGACCACCAACCTCTCCAGGCCCAAAGATGCTTCCATTTCTCATCACTCTGCCTGCTCTTTCATTGATCTTGATATCTCTAGCCTATACTCTCTTTTTCTTGTGGTGTCCAGATAACTTCATCTGCCAAAATGTACACCAGCTCAGGCAGCAACTTCATGGAATAGTAAAAGGTGAGGCCACTACTGTGTCAGGACACATCACATTGTCAGTGAAGAAGCTTGGCTTTCAGACCCCTGCCCCATCTCTCATGGGGTATCCTTATGGAGGGTCCAGCCTGTGATAACCAGACCCCACATGTACCTCTTGGCCCCACCAAACCTCCCTCCAAGTGTTCAGTTTCCCTTCGAACTCCTGTCCTTATGGAAGCTGTATGGGGAAAGGGAACCACCCCTTAATAAGTTTTACTTTGCAAAGCACGTCTACCTCGTGGGCAAGGATGAACATTAGAGCTGAACGTTAGGTCTGGAAAGGACAGGTGCGGACACTGAGGTCCAAAGATGTACCTTGCCAGAGGTCACGAGGCTGGAACGGTTCTCGGGACTTCCCACTCCCAGCCTGATGTTTCTCTCCCTTAGAAAAACCCCAGCTGCTTCTCCAGCCCCGGTGGTGACCACAGGGAAGTCCAAATTACTCTGAACATCACAAATCCTGTTTAATTTTGTAATGAATTCCAAAGAAAATGCATAGGGTGTTTCTGTCCATCTGATACCAGCTGATCGCCTGTCTGCTCCTGGCAGCAGGGCCTGGAGGCATAGCAGGAAGAGCTTGGGAAGGTGGCCAAGGCCCAGCTGCTTATGACCCGGCAAGTTATTCACCCTCCTGCAGCCCCAAGGGGCCTGGAGTGTCAAGCTGCCCGGCAGCGGTGTGTAGCTGTCCCACTGTCCCGTCTGCCTGGCTCAGATGGCGTCCCCGTGGATGTTTTCTTGACCGCCTCTTCCCCAGACCCCTCTCTCTCCTCATGTTCACCAAAAGGATTGCATGGCTGACCTGAATCCTGGGTTCACTTGGCCCTACCTTCAATTCTTTCAAGCCTGGCTGGGAGACTAGAAAGGGCTGCTCCAAGGCCCCTACCCCTTCTCCCCACTGACGGCTTTCTCTACACCCCCTGCTCCTGCAGGAAGCCCCACCCTCAGGTCTGGGAACGCCATGACCGAAGTTGGTTGGTGGAAGCTGACCTTCCTGCGGAAAAAGAAATCCACTCCCAAAGTGCTGTATGAGATCCCTGACGCCTACACCCAGACTGAGGGTGGTGCGGAGCCCCCGAGGCCTGAGAGCGGGAGCCCCAGCAGCAACTTTAACACCCGCCTGGAGAAGATTGTGGACAAGAACACCAAGGGCAAGCACGTCAAAGTCTCCAACTCAGGCCGCTTCAAGGAGAAGAAAAAGGTCCGAGCCTCGTTAGCGGAGAACCCTAACCTCTTTGATGACAGGGAGGGCAAAGGACAGTGAAGGGGGCTGAGGAGGACACTACCACCTGCCCGCTCCCTGCCATCAGCTGGGTCTGAAATGGGAGCTCACCACGCTGGCCTCTTTGGCCACAGCTGAAGCCGGGGGGACTTGATGCCTGCTGGCAGGAAATGTCTGGTTTTAGGTTTGTATTTATGTGCTCTGGCTTTCTGGAAGGCCTGAGAGATCCCAGGTCCTCCTGCCCTCCCCCACCACATACAAAGGCACTTCAGTTCAAGGTTGAAAAGTCCCACTTGGGAAGAACAGCCCTCCTCAAGGCACTGGCAGCACCAGCAGGGAGGTGGGCGTGGAAGGAATGGAGCAAGGGATCCGGACAGACCTCACCCCCTGCTGGGGCACAGGGTCAAGGGTGAGTTTAAATGACTGCTCCCTCTACTTTCTCTACCTGTGATTATTCTCTGGATCAATTCTGAGTGCATTTTCCAGAAGCCACGTGATGGGGGTGGTTTCCTGGAGCTGAGGTGGAGATGATGAACTTGAGCTCACCTCCTAAGTCAAGTGGGAAACTTCCTGGAACTTTGCCCCCAGGTGTGTGCGGGGAGGGGACACTGGCACTCCCTAGGAGGTGCTGCAGAAGGCCGGACCAGGGACCCCACAAGTTCTGCATGCACCCTCAAAGGGAAAGTACACTGCCCCTCGGGTCCAAACTTGGAAAGGGGGTGGGAAGTTCTGGCAGGAGCCCTCCTACCCCTACTAGTATTTAAGATGGATCAGCCCCAGAGATGAGTCCTGGAGCCTTGAATTTTCTTTAAAAGAAAAAAAAATTGTAGGTTTCTTTTTGTAATAAACAATGCTGCAAAAGCAGAGAAACTATGTACGCTCTTGTCTTACATTTACTGAGATGCTGTTTTTCATGACTTTACTCTTTTTTACTTTGTGTTAAAACTGTTCCTTTTGAGCATCAGGAAAGGCCCCCAGGTGAAAAAATATAATGCATGGGGCCCTAACTTCACCACCAAGCCATCTTAGCATCTGGAGATGGAGAGAGCAAAGGAAGGAGCTAGTTACACCTCAGCAACAGAAAGGCTTTCAGGTGCTCCAAGAGAATGGAGCCGACCTCTGGTGACTGACCCCCAAATCTCAGGGGTTTAGTTTGGGATCCAGATTCAAATTCTGGTTCCTCCTTTAGCAGCTGGGTGATTTGGGGAACATTGAAAAGCAACAACAAAATCCCTGAGCCTCAGCTTCCTCTTCCGTAAAAGGGGCTGTACTAAAATCTATTTCACAGAGAGTGGCCAGTATAGGGCTTTCCTGGTGGCTCTGCGGTAAAGAATCCACCTGCAATGCAGGAGTCACAGGAGATGCAGGTTTGATCCCTGGATTGGGAAGATCCCCTGGAGGAGGGCATGGCAACTCACTCCAGGATTCTTGCCTGGAGAATCCCAGCGATGGAGGAGCCTGGAGGGCTGCAGTCCAAAGGGTCGTGAAGAGTCGGACATGACTGAAGTGACTTAGCACACGTACATGGTCAGTATCACATGACCCATAAATAGTCTTATGTATGTGCCCAATGAATATCAGTTTCCTTCCCTTTCTTTTATGAAGGAACTCCACCACAGCTCATGCTTCCATTTAAGGATGAAGAGAGAGCTTACTCCCTATGCTGTTAGGTCTAGACCCTCCTCAAGCCCCAGGAGCTGAGAACTGGAAAAAAATTGGCCAAACTCTGGAGCTCATGGTGGGAAGAGAGAGAGACCGAGGTGACAACTAAACAATGTGATTCTGTGGCTTCCAGGTCAGCTCCTCGCAGGCTGCTGGGCCACCCCAGGGAGGTTACTCAGGACATTTACCAAAACAAGCAGACCTGTACAAGGGGGCCTTTGTTAGCTGGCCTCACCCAGGCCAGAGGGAACTCTGAAGAAAAGGGAGGGAGACCAGGGACTGGAGGGAGGGAAGGCAGGCTCAGGTGTATGGCCTTCCCCCAAGCCTCTTCCCCATCCCTCCCCACCACATGTAACTTTCTAGGGTCCCCACAATCATTCAGTCCATAAAGCCTCCCATGGAGGAGCTAACTTTCCACCAACTGCAGCTCTGCTCAGAGTTAGCAGCTGAAACTCAGAGGGTTTACAATCAGCCAGCTCTGTGGCAAGTACCCCCACGAAGTTCCTCCTATAACCCTCTCATCATAGGTGCTGTCATTATCACCATTTTCCAGCTGCATTAGCTGAGGCTTAAGAGATCAAGTCACCAGACCTGGGTCAGGGGTTCCTAGTGGCAAAGCTGGGGCTGAGGCCAGACCTGTGCATAAGGCTGCCACACCACACAGCCCCCTTCACACTGGGTTTTTATCTGCTCAGGGAAGGGAAGCCCGGCAAGCTGCAGTCCATGGGGTTGCAAAAAGTCAGACAGGACTGAGCAAATGAACAACGGGGAAGGGAAACTGAGGCTCAGAACAAGGAAAGGAGTACAGTCACCTGCAGTGGGGAGGTGGGGAGAGAGGGCCGTGCCTGGGCCTTGGGGTCCTGGGAGGCAAGCCTCCTCTGAGGGGGCCACCCAGAATTTGGAACCAGTGAGGAAAAGCCAACCAGCTCCAAGGGTGAGACCCCAAACCACAGGCACCTGCCGCTTCAGCCATCCTGAGGTTCCCTGAGGCAAGGGGTGGGGAGGGGTGAGAGGCTGGGCCCCAGGCCACTGACCTGTGGTTCTGTCTCATACTGGCAACCATCACTATTTTCCCTCTTAGGTGAGAGGGTCTGCGCGTTCCTCAACCCTGTGCATGCCGCTCCACTCCACGGCCCCAAAGTGATGGCCACAGAATCTCCCATGAAAACTCCACACATATCCTTAAGTTAAGGGATGGACAGATGGGCTGGGGGAGGTAATAAGAGCCAAAGAAGACCTGGCTGCCCAGGAAGTCAGCGCCCAGGCAGCCACAAGTGTTCACCAGGCCAGAGGAGGAGGAAGCGAGAGTGCAAATATGAAAATATGAGCAGGAGAGGGAGAGGCTACGGTTATTGACCACAGTTTCACTGGGACAGGACCCAAGAGGGGAAAGAGGGGGGCAGGAGGGGCCGACCAGAACTGGCCTGTGCTGCCTAGAAGGGGCCAACCCTGGGCATCGGGCTCCCCCTGCTGGACACCCAACTTCCCCAAGTGGAGAAGCCAGGTAGGAGGAGTTGCTTAAATTCTTCAAGTCCCCTCAAACATCGGGGGCGGGGGACGAGACCAGGCTGGACTGAATATTTACATCATGCATGGCTGATGAGCTTTTATTTTAGACTTGGCACAGGGACTGTCAGACAGAGGAAAGGAAAGGAACAGCTGAGACCAGGCTCAAAGCAGGGGGTATACACAGACCCCATAACATAACAGGACAAGGTAGGGAAGGGCACTCCAGCACCCTCTCCTGCAAGTGGCCGCATTGTGCCTTCCTGCACCCCCCGGCTTAAGGAAGCCGGTGGGGGTGGAGGGTGGTCAACACCCAGAGGGCTGCTCTTGGAGGAGGCAGTCAGTAACAGACGCCAAAGCACACACCCATACAGTGGAATGAAGCACAGTTTACAGAGTTGCAAGCTCAATGGCCAATGTATGCAAACAGTCAGTTCTCTGATCCTGGCTTAGTCACAGCAAACATTTGCCCAGCCTGGCTCCTCTCCGCAGCCTGGAGGCCACTCATCCACGTTATCCCTGGTCACCAGACTTGTGCTCGAAGACATAGACTATAGGTCTATACCAAAGAATCCAGCTGCAGAAGTGGTTGGTTTAGAGGTTGAGGCTAATCTGGTTACGTGGAAGCGGGGGTGGTCTTGTTTAAAGCAGCGTGGGAATCAATGGATCTGGGTAGGCTCCCAGGGGAAGCCAAAGCTGCTGGCCTGTGGACTACACTTCAAGTGAATGAAAGTCGCTCAGTCGTGTCTGACTCTTTTCGACCCCATGGACTAGACAGTCCATGGGATTCTCCAGGCCAGAATACTGGAGTGGGTAGCCTTTCCCGTCTTCAGGGGATCTTCCCAATCCAGGGATCAAACCCAGATCTCCTGTATTGCAGATGGATTTTTTACCACCTGAGCCACAAGGGAAGCCCCACTGTAAGTAGCAAGGATCTATTAACATGGGCTCTCAACCTTGGCTGCACAGAATTCCCAAGGACCTTTGAAACTTCCCCAAGTCCTGGCTGTACTCACACTGGTCAAATCACCTTTGAGAGTGGGACTGAGCAGCAGGGTTTTTAAAGCTCCTGGGTAATTCCAGTAAAAATTCAGTAGGGGTGGCAGGGAGGTAAAGGGATACGTGTCAGAAAAGTATAAGCTCTATTATTTAATTTTATATCTGGAAAAAGAAATACATATAAATGTATGTGTATATGTATTTCACATACATATGTGCTGTGCTAAATCACTTCAGTCGTGTCTGACTCTTTGTGACTCTATGGACTGTAGCCCACCAGGCTCCTCTATCCATGGCATTCTCCAGGCAAGAACACTAGAGTGGGTTGCCATGCCCTGCTCCAGCGGATCTTCCAGACCCAGGGATTGAACCCACATCTCTTACCTCTCCTGCACCGGCAGGTGGGTTCTTTACCACCAGCACCATCTGGAAAGCCCTCACATACATCAAGTTTTTATAAACAAATGTGGAAAGGAAGGCCTGATGAAAATCTTCCTGACCACAGATACTAGCATGAGTTTCTTCTACAAAACTCCTGTCTGACAGGGACAGAACACTCACTACCTAACCTACTCCCTCTTAGGCAGCCCCAACTGAAATTTCTTCCCATACTGAGATAAAATCTAACTTCATGTAACTTCCACCTATGGGTCCTTTGGAGCTACAGAGAATAAATTTAGTCTCTTTTCCACATTGCTCCTCTTCAGATAATGGAGGGCAGCTATCAGTTGGGTAAGAGGTTTAAAAATATCCTACTAGTAAGTGAGTTAGTTAAGGTTCTTTTTTGTTGCAAGCAAATCAATTCTGACTGGTTTAAGCCAAGAAAAAAAAAAAAAACCTCTCTCTTTTTTTAGAGATAATGGGGGTTTTCTGAGGTAGAAGGAGGAATTGCACAACCCCAGGCATGGGAAGGAGGGATCCGTGGATCGTTCAGGGAATTTGCAAGAGCAGCAGCCAGAAGTTGCTGTTTCTAGGCCGCCATTATTTACTTGGCGGCTACAACGGTTCCGATGCTCTGAGTCTCTAGATTTCAAATTTCAAATTTGAAAGAAAAGAAAAACTGATTGGCTAGATTGCCTCGGGTGCAATTGGCTCTGGCCAGACTCTGTCATGTGATAACAAACAAGGCTGCTGGGGGCCCACCCCCTGTCACCGGAAAAGGGAATCACATCAGCTCCACCCCTACAGGGAGCTATTCCAATAAATCATAGTTAAGGTGGAGAAGAAAATTACGAGATTTTCCATTTGTGACCATCTGTGCCACTGTTAAACTCCACTAGACTAGCTGACTGCGGAGAATTCTGAGGGTGAACACTGAAGGGCCCTGAATGTCAGAGGCAGGAAGGGAAATGGCTTGAGTTTAGAAGGGTCTGGCCCCCCATCCCATACCCTCTCTGGGGCACTGGCCCCAGCTCCACTCCGTGCCAACAGATGGGGAGTCAGGGCGCAAGTCTCTCATAGAGCCAGTCTTCCTCCCCTTGGTGGGTCATGGGCCCCAGAGGGGCATCTCCGGTTAGTAGGCCTCGTCGAAAGACGATTCGGTCGTGCAGGCGGTTGGTTTGGCCTTGCCAGAACTCCATCACCTCTGGGTACAGGATGTAGCCACCCCTACAAGGAGAAGTAGATGGTTTGGTGCTCTGTGCATCTTTCTAACCAAGCAACCCTCACCACCATCCACGCCATCCCAGAGTCCCGTGAAAGAAGCTGCTGGCATGCATCTGACAAGGGTTGCCAGGGAGGAGTGTATCTGGAATTCCAAGGACAGCATGGCTTCAAGGAAGCATGAGGGTCCCAGTGTCCCTTTCTAGGTGACCCCCAGTATCACTCACCAGTATTTTGGCTTTGGCACCTCCTGTTCCTGGTAGAGTTGCTCCAGTTCCTTATTTTTCTTTCTCAGATACTGTCCAGGGGAAGGAAATGAAGAAAGGGCCAGACTCAGTCAGTGCTTCATTGAATCACCACTTATAGGGCCTGTGCTCTGTGCCAGGTGCTGGGGACACAGGTGACCTCCGCGGGCACAGTTCAACAGGAGGGTCAGACAGACACCGGAGGCCTGTTCCCTGCTCCCCATATTCACACCCCCAATTTTCCCATCCATTTCACTTTGCTGGAAAGAGAGAGCCCTGGCATCCCCTGGGGACAGCCTTTGGGGCTGAGTCAAGGCACCCAACACTCAAAGGACTAAGGAGAAGCCCCACTTACCTCCCTATCTGGGATCACGGAACTCTGGTGACTGACCACAGCCCCAATCTGGCTGCTCTTGGGGCGGGAGTGGAAGTAGCATTCAGCCTCCTCCTCAGGCAGCTTCTTCACGGGCCCCTCCACACGCACCTGCCCAGGGATGGCCTTGGTTAGACAGCATTCAAGGCCACCTGCCCTCCCAATCAGCACTGGCCCATCTTCTTTGTTCTTCTCTTTAGCCACTGCCCTATTGCACCTGACTCCAGGTAGCCCAGCTAAGTGAGAGCCATTTGAAAGGCAGGATGTTTGCGCAGCCTGGGGACCTTCACCAGGTTCATCCATAAACTCAGGCCCCTCCTACCTCCAGTCCACCCCCTATCTCCCAGGAATGCTCACTCACCTGACGGTGCAGGGGCTCCCAGTAGAAGACAAGGGAAGCAAAGGGATTCGAGTCCTGGAAATGGAAGAGAATCCACAGACAGTCATCAGGACAGGAGAGAGGATGCCTGAGCACAGGGGGAAGGTAGGGGGTCTGCACCGCACAGGCCCACTGAAGATGCATTTACTGTAGCATCTCATTAAGTTCTCAAAGGTAGGCCTACTTTTACAGGTGTGGAGATAGGCTCAGAGAGCTTCAGTAACACGCCCGGGTTCACAGGGTCAATGGAAGACCTGCACTGAAAACCTCAGCCAGATGGACTCCAAAGTGAGGCTTGCCATGTCTCTCACCCACAGATTTGCAAATCCTCTGAAATGCACATTTGACTGCACTGGACTTGGGGAGGGCTACTCATTTTGGATTCATTAACTGAACGCATACGAAGTGCCAGCTCTGTGCTCAACACCAGGAGAGGTGCTGGGGGTGTAACAGAGACACCTCAGAGGCAGCCTTGCCCCCACGGAGCTTACCGTTTAGCAGAGGACATAAACATTGATCACATAACCCCCCAAATACATGCAGTTAGAAACTAAAACAATGGCAGAAAGGAAATTTGTCAATTATAGTGACCGCACACAGTGAGAGGGGCTGGCTCAGCTCGGGAGTCCAGAGGCTTCCATGAGGAGCTGATGTGGGGGCTGAGACCCGAAGAAACAGGAGCTACTCAGATAAACAGCTAGGGAGGTGGAGGTGCTTAAGGCTTGCCCTCATTCACAGCAGAGAGAAGGCAAGTGCAAAGGCCTCTAGTCAGGACAGTGCCTGAGCACGGCTGGCAGGTGGACTGGGGCAGGCATGGCATGAGTAGGGGACCAACAAGCCAAGGCTGGACGCTGCAGGCCCAGGAAGGATTTACCGTGAACCCTCACCAGCTCTTTTCCCTTTCGACTCTCGAAGTTAGTGAAGAAGCGGAAGCCATCCTTGCCAAAGCCCTTCAGCAGCACCATGCGGGCAGACGGTTTCCCATCTCTGGGGCAAAGAGCAGAGCACCATGGTCAGAGACCCTCCCCAGAGGATGTCTGAGCACCCCTACACCTGTGCCCCCTTATTCTGCACTCTCTGGGCACTCAAGCTGCCCATGGGCATTTGTCCCAGAGGTGCAAACATGACACCGTTGCCTAGGGCCCTATAATGGACTCAACTGGGTTCCACTAACATTTTTGAAGCCCTCACTCACAATGTGACTGTATTTGAAGATGGGACCTTTAGGGAATGATTAAGGTTAAATGAGATCATAAGAGTGGGACTCTAATCCAGTAGGACTGGTGTCCTGATAAGAAAAGGAAGAGACACCAGAGAACTCCCTCTCTCCCTGCATACACAAGGGGAAGGCCATGCGAGAACACAGCAGAAAGGCAGCCATCTGTAAGCCAGGACTCGAGAGAGGCTTTGCTAGAAACCAACTCTGATAGCACCTTGAGTTTGGACTTCTAGCCTCCAGACCTGTGAGACAACAAGTTTCTGCTATGCCACCCAGTCTGTTATGGTGGCCCAAGCAAACTAGCTCTGGGGGATAACCAGGGGCACAGCACAAGAGCCCTGCCTCCAAAGCCTTACACTTTAGTGAGGAGGGAGAAGAAGAGTTGAATAAGAGGCTAATACAAGCGATGTCTGAAAGAATTTATGACAGATTGTCAAATGAATGATACAAACCAGCACTGTGCTAGATTTCAAGAGAGGGAGATAGCTTTATGGAGATCTACCTCCCCAGATGGGAAGTGGGGAGACTGGGAGCTGAGGGAGACAAGGGTGTGTGTACTGGGAGGTAGAAGCATCAGGGGCAGAGATGAATGAGGCACTACATTTTATCACTAAATGTAATTGAGTCAAGTGTAATCTTTGGTTTACAGGTAAGGACACTGAGGCCCAGAGAAGACAAATTACTTGCCTGAGGTCACACAGCATGTTAATAATAGAACTAGAGTCACAAAGTTGTCATCCATCAAACTGAGAGCTTCCTAAGTTTCCTACTTCATCTGTACCCACCTACAGAAGGGCCCACGGCTGTGCCTACCTCGTACACGTAGCCAGACACATGGCGTTGGCTTCCATTATCTCAGGACACTGAACAGCCTCCTCGAACCAGGCAGCAAACTGCTTCACAGGGTCCAGGGAGGTCAGATGAGTCTCCTCAAATGCCTGGGATAGGAGAGTTTTATTTCATTTAACAAACACATAGAGTGTTTACTGTGTACATGCTCTGTTCTAGGCACTTTTCAAGTGTTAACTCATTTAGTCCTCATAACAAAAACCCGTCCCCAGGAAGGTTCTGTTAGCCTCATCTTATAGGCGAGAAAACAGGTTCAAAATGGTGACTAATTTGACAAATCAGGGTTTCATGTCAAACCTATCACCTGGGAAGCCTAAAAAAAAAAACAACCCTGGGCTCCACCCAGTAAATTCTCATTCAGCAGGTCAATTGCAGGAAGGGGGACCCCTTCCAGGGCCTGAGAGCGGGCTCTTGTCTGACACTCAGAAATGAATTGTCCAAGGAGGTACACTTGCTGACAAAACAAGAGACTTTATTGGGACAGGGCGCCCGGCTGGAAAGCAGCAGGGTAAGTGGACCCGGGAGGACTGCTCTGTCACATGGCTTGCAGTTTCATGTTTTATGGTGATGTTGTTGGTTTCCGGGTTGTCTCTGGCCAATCATTCTGACTCAGGGTCCTTCCTGGTGGCACGCGCAGTGCTCAGCCAAGATGGATTCCAGTCAGAAGGATTCTGGGAGGTGGGTAGGACATATAGACTGTCTCCTCTCTCTTTTTGACCTTTCTCAAATTCTTCTAGTTGGTGTTAGCTTGTTAGTTCCATGTTCCTTCCCGGGACCTCTGGTTTAAAATAACTCATGCAAGTGGTTACTTTGGGGCCTGGCCAGGGCAGGCAGTTTGGGTCAGTGGTTCCCCTAACAAGTCTGAGATTTAATGAAAAACTGCATGTTTAACAAGCATTTCTGGAAAAGTTCACATGCAACTAGATTTGGTAACCAGGCTCCGGGCCCTAATTCCAAAATAGTTCTCTTGGTTTCTCTTCTGAGGAGAGAAAAGGAAGTAAGATCCAGGAGCTTTCTCCTGCACTCCTGGGTAAGTTATTCCTCCTCCTCAAAGTGTTATTTATTTATCAAACATTTATGGACTTCCCTGGGGTCCAGGGTTTAAAATCCACCTGCCTATGCAGGGTGCTGGGGTTTGATCCCTAGTCTGGGAAGATCCCACATGCCGGGGGGCAGCCTGAGGGCCACAGCTACTGAGCCCATGGGCTGCAGCTATGGGAAGACGGCACACCTAGAGCCCCATGCTCCCCAATGAGGGAAGCCTTTGCCCAAGGAAGACCCAGAGCAACCAAAAATAGACAAAATAAATTAACTAGTTACACTTAAAAACAACAAACAAGCTTCCCAGGTGGCTCAGTGGTAAAGAATCCGCCTGCCAATCCAGGAGACACGTGTTCTAATCCCTGGGTCGAGAAGAGCCCTGGAAATGGCAACCCACTTCAGTATTTTTGCCTGGGAAACTCCATGGACAGAAGAGCCTGGTGGGCTTCAGTTCATGGGGTCACAAAGAGTTGGAGACGACTCAGTGTCTAAACAAGCTGATTATCACTGTTCTAGGCACTTTACTAGCTTTACTACTTTGGCCACCTGATGTGAACAGTCGACTCATTGGGAAAGATCCTGATGCTGGAAAGATTGAAGGCAAAAGGAGAAAGCGGGCAAAAGAAGAGGGCAGCAAAGGATGAGATGGTTAGATAGCATCACCGACTCAATGGACATGAACCTGAGCACATTTTGGGAGATACTGAAGGACAGGGAATCCTGGCCCGGTGCAGTCCATGGAGTTGCAAAGAGTCTGACGCAACTTGGCGACTGAACAACAGAGGTATTTTACAAATATCAAAGTCCATAACATCCCCGTGAGGTCAGTGATATTACTTGTGAAATGAGGAAACAGACCCAGAGAGGTGAGTAAGCCGCCCAAGAAGTGTGCACAACGACTGGCAGGATTCCTCCCAGGCAATCCCCGAGTGAGCGTCCTGAGTGCCTATAAAGAGCTGCCTCTGGAGTCCACCTTCATCCTCGTTTCTCCAGAAACCCTCCCCCATTGATGGTCTTTGAACCCCCGCTTCTCCCATAGGGGTAACCCCGGGGTTAGGATCAGAAACCCCAGGGGATCCCTTCCATGCCCCTCCCCTCGGGAGATGACTGCGGAGGCCCTGCAGGGCAGCGCACCTCTGGGTCCCCGCGGTAAGTCTTGCGCATCGGTCCTAGGTCCATGGCAGCACCGCGGCTGCAGAGGTGGCGGAGGCAGCGGGGCCACTCGGCGGGTCGCCCAAACGTCACGATGACGCTCCGCAGCCAGAATGTCATGGGGCCGCCGGCCACGTGACCCGGCGTGGCTCCGCGCTGGGTTCCGTCGGGTTCGGAACCAGTGTCTTAGCCGGGGAATCTTCCGGTAAGGAAGAATTTACCAGTCACCAAGACAGGCCGACAGCCTAAGTCCTCCGAGCCAACGGGAGCCAATGGGAAGCCAGAGTCGGTGGAGGGAGCCGGGAGCGGAGAGGCCATTGGTTGGAGTTTTCCATGAGCGAGGCCAATTAGAACACGAACAGAGGAACCCGGCAGCCAATGGACGGCGCCTCCCGGGGCGGGAGCAGAGAGACAAGGAAATGCTGTCACCGCGGTTAACACGCACGTGGAGGTTTGTTAAAGGTATAGGGACCGCAGCGGCCCAGGCGGGAGGGGCAAGGGAGGAGCCGCCGCGGGCTTGTGGAGATAGTCAGTCTTAAGAGGCCTGCCCCTAGCAGATGCCCGAAGGCTAGCTTAGAGATTGGCGGCCTGGAAAGGACAAACGGAAAATGGAATTAGGGGCCAGACTCTGAGGCAAGGTGAAGTGGAGACACAGAAAGGGGCGATCTGGTGGGGGGATGAAATTTGGGCTCGAGAGTGGGAGAGGTTGAAATGTGACTTCGGGTCTCGCGGGATAGGCGTGTGTATATAGTGAGTATGGGGAGGTACCCTGGTGTCTGGGAGGAGCAGGTGGGTCAGGAGGAGACTATGGGTAGGAAAGCAGATGGCCAAATGGGAAGAGGGAAATTTGGGATCAAACCATCCCAGATGAGAACCATCTTCCTCTTTCAGCTCTGAATCGCCGCTCTCCAGCCTCATTTCTGTAATGCAGGTCAGAGCATGCTCCTCCCTTTCCTCATGGTTTCCTCTTTTGTGGTTGCCGCAGAGCTCATACTACCCAGTGTTCCAGTAGATGGAAGGATTGCCCCACTGCTCCGGGGCCACCTCCCTCTTTGTTGTTTCCCCCTTTTCACATTTTGCCCCTTCTAGGTAGTTGGAGTCTAGTTCCCAGGTCAGGGCCAACCATAATTAAGGGCACAGGGGAGCAGGTTGCCATGCAAAGTCACTTCCAGGCTGTGGACTAGAGGCTGAGTAATAGGACACTTGCCAGTGCCCATTCCAGCTTTGACTTGGCTGGGCAGCCTAGGGTCAAGGCCTCTCTGTAGTCCTTCCTGAACATCAAGAAGGAGAACTGCAAGAGCCTTTTAGGCAGGCACCCCAGGACTGTGTCAGGAAGGGGAACTTCCCTGCCCTGCCCAGGTGTTTGCATTACTGCCAAGCTTCATTAAGCCCTACGTTAGATGACTGTCATCCTTTATCATGTGCACGTAGCTTGAGCCAAATGGCATCTGGAAGACAAATTTGCTGCAAAGAAATAATTCATTTCAAGGTTTAATGATGTTGATCAATGGATTCTCCACTGGTTGAAATTTTTTTATGTGGCCATCATTTTTCTCTATTGACGCAACTGAGAGAGAGGTGACTGGACTTTCTTTCTTGTTGAGGTTGTTCTTCCACATATGACCATTTCTTCCCTCCTCCCAAGGCCCTGCACTTGAACCTGGATAAGGAATGATTAGTACTCTTCAGCTCACATGATTTTATTCATGGGGCTACACTCTTAGCACTGCTGGGTTATGCTACCCTGGGCCCAGATTCTGGGGCACCAAGACTAGGATCATTTGAATGGTTTGCTTAAAATTTAAAAGCCAAGGGCTCAGTGTAGTGGGGAAGACATGTGTTAAAGACCAGGCACTGAGCTAGGTCTGAGAATATGAAGACAAAGATGCATGGTTCCTGCCCACAGGGGGCTTACACTCTGTAGGGGGAGGCAGATCTGTAAACTAAGGAGTTACAGGAACTTTAACAGATGTATCTGCAAGGTAAAGGGGAGCAAAAATGAGAACATGGTCTCCAAGGGTTACACAGTCAGAAAAGGCTTCATAAAGGGAGCAGGCATTTGATTTGTCTTAATGAGTAAGTGATCTCCAGATGAACAAAGAACAGTCATTCCAGGAAGAGGGAACAACTTGAGTGTGATACTGCCAGAGCAAGGTGGTGAGAAAACAGGCCAGGCAAGGAGGCAGGGGCTAGGTGACTGCTAAAGATCAGACAGGTGGCAAGGGCCAGCTTTAGATGTCTCTTCTCAGTTTTCTTCCTGTGCTGCTGTCGAACCAGGGTGTCTAATTCCTGGTTTTTTAAGGCCAGGTAGCAAGAAAAAGTACTAGATTCTGACAGCCTCTTCCATTCTTGGCTGTTAGTGAGGAAATTTGCAACTGGTTGCCTTTTTATATTTCCCCTTTGTCTTGAAGATAATCAGTAGGCTTGTATTGCGCTTTTCTGCCCAGTGGAATTTGGTGTCTAGATCACAAAGGGGTCCTGCAGTGCAAACGAGTGGGGACATGACGCCCGCTGTGGGTGCTGATCCTGCTTACGACCCCAGCAAGGGGCTTGACTGCTTGGGAGAAATGAATTTCTTTTTTACTGCTTTTCTTAAATATTTTGCTTACCACCCCCCAACTTTGTAAAGTTACTAATCTTTCCTTGGAGGTCTTTAATGAATAGAAGCTATATTACAATACTGCATTGTACAGACACCCCAGTTTCTCAATATGCAGCAAAAGGTTGGAGACTTTGTTTGGGGACTACACCATGCCTGTTTTCTCTTAACGCTTTTGCATTTATGTTCTTAAATCACCTTTTTTAGTCTAATTGTTTGATTAAATTACACATTTCAGTTACATCTTGGTGATTGTATTTTTGTTTGGGGACATGGCTCTGGTGACCAATAAACAGGTGATGGGCAAAGGAGGGTGAGGCAGTGCAGGGAGACATTGGGAGATGCTGTTCTCTAAGCTAGAGCTGGGAGTGGGGAGCCTGATGCCTGAGTTTGGGGGGTATGAGGTAGAGAGGAACGATTTAACTCAGCAGGATGCCTTTAAGTGAGCTGGGCGGTGAATGAAAGTGAAGTTGCTCAGTCATGTCCAACTCTTGGCGACCCCATGGACTGTAGCCTACCATGCTCCTCCATCCATGGGATTTTCCAGGCAAGAGTACTGGAGTGGGTTGCCATTGCCTTCTCCAGAGGATCTGCCCAACCCAGGGATCAAACCCGGGTTTCCCGCATTGTAGGCAGACGCCTTACCGTCTGAGCCACCAGGGAAGGTGCTATTCTTTAAAGTGAGGGTGTGTTGGAGGAGAGGTTTCAGGGAAAGATGAAGTCACCATCAGGCCTGTTGAGTGTGAGGGTTTATGGGACAACCCTGTGTGGTCAGGTTGAAAAAGCACTTCTGAAGCTGGAGGAGAGGTCTGGACTGATGGGATGGTTTAGGTGTCATGAGCCTCCAAGGTGGCACTTGAAGCCATAGGGAAGGATGAGAATGTCTGGGAAGGGAAGGGAAGGGAACCTGGGGGAGTAGTTAATGATGCTTGTGCAGTACAGCCCCCAGCTTTCCAGGGAACCAACAGCAGGCTGGAACCAACCCCAGGTGTGCTGGGGGCCCAATCTCAGGAATTCTCTGGCCCGGCCTTGGGTGAACTCAGTGTGGAGCCTCAGAGCGCACAGATGGGTACTTGGTGCTCTGCTGGTAGATGCCTGAACCCTGAGTATGGTTACCAGGGGAACTAGAGCAGGGTGCAAGGAGGCTGACCCTTACCCAAGTGCCCCGCTTGTGGTTATGGGGTTAACTCCTCATGTGATCCTTTGCATGTGCTCACGGATTGCTCCCCAAATATGTCCCTTTGTTTTCATATGTGTACCCCATGAGAAGCTCCTTCATGGGAAGGACTCCTTAATATCCCCGTCTCCTTCTCACAATCCCAGCCAGGAAATGCTAATGTGTAATATTTATGCATAATCTGCTCTTCTTAAGCTTCTCTGAATCTGGTGAGTGGGGCATGGGGTTTTTGGCACCTGGTAGGACTGCAGGGATGTCTAGGTTTCCAAGGCTGGGTGAGCTCTGGGGCATCTATCTTAGCCCCGGCACTGAATGAGCCACAGGAGCGGGAGGAGGCCTGATGGGGTCTCAGCAGGCCCAGAAGATATGACCTGGTGGCGCCTTAGTTTTATTTAAGGACTCCTGGTCGATTATCTTGACCTGACCTGTGGTCATTTATTTCCTCTTGCCCACGATCCCAAAGAGCAGGTATCTGATGCTCCTCTCCAAGCCCTGATTCTCTGCTTCTCCCTCCATTCTTTGCTCTTTTCACCCACACCCCTGTTCTTTATTCCATCCTCCCAGGCTCACTTCCTGCTCTTCTACTCCCTGAGGGCCCCTTTACTAGGAAACCCAACTGTCACCTGTCCTGAGATTATATTGCAGTTCCTTGAGTAGCTTCATCCCAGCCCCAGAGACCTTGGTCAGGTCACAGAAGGTCCCTGACCCCCAAGTTAGATTCCCTGAATCCACCACCATCTAGACCTCAGCCACGAGCCCCTGACAGGTCCAGTGACCTGAGCTGCTACAGGTAGCTCCCGTCATTAAACTCAAGTGTGGGGCCTCAAAGGGTGATTGTCAAGATGGGCTGAGTAGTTTGAAGGATGCCTGAGTTCTACTTGCTGGTTTAGTTAGGAAAAAATAGTGCCCGATGTGCCTTCAGGAGAGGAGTGTCTTTCCCAGGCCCCTTTTATTTCAACCTCATAATCCTAGTATCTGGGATGGGTGAGCCGCAGCGTTGAGCTTTGCTGAACAGACCAGAGAGGTGGCCTTGGAGCACAGGACCCTGGGCGGGGAACTCAGACTGTGTGACCCCCCCCTCTCAAGCTGCTGGGGTGGCCTGATGGGGGTGGCATTTTCGACCAGGGCCAATCAGGTGTCCTGGGGAGGCCTCTGGCCTGGAGTGAGCTCGGGCTGCATCACTCTAGCAGTCCCCACCCCAGCAACTCTTAAGTCTCAGTAAGGGATAGATTGAAGCAGATGAGGGCTAATTAGCCACTGGGTCTCTCTGTTCTTTCCTCAGGCCATTAGCCATGCCAGGCAGAATACATCTTCCTGCTCCCCTTCTAACTCAGGCATCCCATAGGAGGCAGAGATGATCAGGTATGTGTCTCACTGGAGAAGGGAAACCCTGAGTGACAGCATGCTGTTCTGCCCATTAGGGGCTGGCACCTCATTTCCGAAGGATGCCGAGGAGTCAGGTCAGCTTCCGCCCTTGAAGCATAAACCACAGTTCCCAGGAAAGGATAGTTCTTTGTGCCTGAGAGCAAAGCCGGTGGGGAACATGTGGCAGAAAGAGATCAGTTGTTAACATTCCCCTTCTTTCCTCTAGTCCCAATCCAGAACACAGTGAGGCAGTTTTCTAGTCACACATTCCACGCTTGAGAGTGGGTTGAATATACCTCATGTCTTCTGCCTCCTGCCCGTGCAGCGATGACATGTGGGGCTGCTGGGCTGGGTAGGAGGCTTCATGTCAGGGAAGTCAGTGGTGGGTCTGGTATCACTCAAACGGCTTAAGTATGCTTGTTGGACGGGCCTCCCTGCCTTAATAAAGAAGTGATCAGGGCAAACAAACCTGTGATCCATCTTATTTCTTCAGCTGATGTGAGAGTGTTCAGGCTCTAAAGACAAGATGTTTGCTTGCAAAAATGCAGGCCGCTGGTGACAGAGGAAACCGAGTAAGGGGATAGAGAGCTCCAAGCGAGCCCTGCCACGCCTGCACAGAACAGCCACCACGGCTGGATCCTTCTGAGGCTGGTTAAGAGGAATTGTTGATATAAGAAAAGCACACACCGTTCTCTATATGCTTGAGAACAACTTGTCTCTTCCTTCAGCCCAGATGCTCTTCAGGCCCTTCCTAGGTTTAAACACAGGTACTGAACTGGCTCCAATCTCAGCCTGCCTACCATCACAAGCCCTGATCTCCTCATAGCCTTGCCCCATCCCCACCCCTCCAAAAATTCAGATCTGCAGCACTTGCTGAAACCAAAATTAGCCTGCTGCCCTCCCTGGGATGCTGGGGTAAGGGGATAGAAGGAAAACAGAATCTGTGGCCAGGGTTCTCTCTTGAGCTGGGTTCTGGCCTGGCCCTCCACCCTGGGAAGGGGTCTTGGGGAATTGTTTTCTCCAGATTCTTTAGCCTTCTGCAAGTGACTGAGGTGAGGTCCTTTTGGGTTTCTCTCCCAAGCTTCTTATTAACGGGCTCGGAGGCCAAAGCCCTCCTCCAGGGGTTGGAGAGTTGAGTGGAGGAATTCACTTGCTGGTAAGGAAGGCAAGGCATTGCTGTTGACTTGAGTCTGTGGACAGAGCCTGCCTGCTTTGATCTGGGCAAAACCAGGCAAAACAAAGCAAAAACTCCTGCACCAAGCCCAGCCCTCTAGAGTCCCACCAGGTGTTCTGGGGGCTTGTGCCAATGCCAGGTCCGTGTGGCTGAGGCCCTTTCTGGGCTGTGGCCTGGATTTGCCAAGGTCAGAAGGGCAAGGCCCCACCCTGGTCCCAGTGTGGATTGCTCTGAAGAGACCAGCGCTCCCTTCTCAGGATTCCCTGCTACAAGGGAAAAGACAAAGGAAGCTGCATTGCCAAGTTGCAGATTTTGCCTCAGGCAACTAAATTTATTAGCAAGAAAAAATTTTTGTCAGCCCAGCGCTGACCAACAAAGTACATCGTTAATAAAGGATAACAAATCTGTCACTTAATTCATAAAACATACCTCAAGCAGTTACAACTAAAAATAAAGTTGGATTTTTGTTTTAATTTAAAAGCCTCAAAAATAACAAGCAATATGTTTTTAAACATGTAGTAGACACAATTGTCTATTATACAATATACACTGTACACATGTAGGGCTTGGGCTGGTCGGGGTGGGTGAGATGATGAGGAGAGGGATGAGGTTCAGGATGGGAAGGTGTTTTATCTGAATCCAGATTTGGGTTGAAATGCTGTGTCATTTAGAAAAGAGAATTGCTAAAGTGAGAAAAAAAATTCATATGCTCATCATTGCCCCCCAGAAACCCTAAACTAAAAGCAGGCATGGGGGAGGTGAGTAACAAGGACAGGAAGAAGGGAGCAATTAAATAAACTTCTTTAAAGCACACACAATACACAGTGTTCATCATCGGAAGTAGAGTATAAGGCAACGTTCTCCATAGAAAAAGAGGGGAATCAGGGAGTGGGTGGGTAGCTTTACTTTTTAAATAGAAAGTTGGAATGTGCTGGAGGAGAGTCGGGGTGGGGTGGGGCGTGTGGAGCGGAGGCGGACTGGCTGCCAGTGGAGCCCTGGGGGCAGGACCCTGGGCGTCTGGGCGTCCGGGCGTCCTCGATGGCCGAGGGGGCCAGGGAGGTGGAGGGGAGGGAGGGGGCATGGCACGATGCGACTCCGGCAGTGTTGTGGGGAGGGGGCTCACTTCGCTCCTCGACGGAGTGAAATTCATGTTTTTCCTTTGGAAATAAGGGTTCCCACTCGTCCTGGTTTAGAACGTCTCATTGGGCATGGCCAGTGTCCATGGTTTGGGCAGGCCAGGAGCTTGTGGTGAGAGGGGAGGGCCAGGGCGGAGCCAGGGGGGCTTCAGAAGGAGGTGCATTTGGGGGCAGCAGAGCCCCTTCCTGTGGGGACAGTTGCACAACAGGAAGGGGGTCGAGGTGGGCCCATGAAGCGTGGGCCTCCTTTCTTCCAGAGGCCCAGGCAGGACACGGGCAGGTCTGCGTCTGTGGGGCCTCCTGCCTCAGTTGGCCTTACAAGTTCTTCGTGACCAGGTGGGTCTTATAATGCTTGGTGAGGTGGTCACTCCTCATGAAGCGCTTCTGACACTGGGCACACTCGAAGCGTTTGTCCCCTGGGAAGAGGAGATGCCTGTCACTCACAGATATGTGTCCCTCTGCCGAACCCCGTCTCAAAGTCCTCCCCCTCACAGAAGCCCTCTCCCCTCTGACCTGCCAGCCTGAGAACTAACAGCCCGAATCACACCCACCCACCGGGGCTGGGTTAGCTACTGTTCTGAGTATTTACTCCGAGGCTACAAGGGTGGGTGAGACCTGCCCCTCACACTGGCCTCATGTCCCAGGCCCAGGCCACGTGTCTGCTCACTGGGAGCATCTGCCAGAATAGCAGTTCTCAAAGCATGTGCTGTGGACCACTGGAGGCAGCCAGCACAATCTTAGGTGATAGATGGATGAACATTTTTCTACCTTATAGTTTTATATTTATTTGCCAGTACATTAAAACACTTAGCTGTGGTCTCAAGCCTGTGATGTGAAAAGTAATCCTTCACTGAACATAAAAGAGTAAAAAGAGTGAAATGATTTAAGGAAAACCATTTGTTAAATAACTGTAGGAAAGTTGGGAGCCAGAGGGCCTGTGTTTGAACCAGCTCCGCCAGTCACTGGCTATGTGACCCTGCCCCCTCTCCATGCCTCAGAAAATGGGCATAATCATAGTACTGTTCCCACAGAGTCGTATGGAAATTAAATTGTTAATGAGTAAAATGTCTACGAGATTGCAAGACTGAACATCGACATCTTAGGAATCAGTGAACTAAAATGGATGGGAATGGGCCAATTTAATTCAGATGACTAATTCCTTAGAAGAAATAGAGCAGCCCTCATAGTCTACAAAAGAGGCCGAAATGCAGTACTTGGGTGCAACCTCAAAAACAATAGAATGATCTCGGTTTGTTTCAAAGGTAAACCATTCAACATCACAGTAATCCAGTCTATGCCCCAACCACTGATTCTGAAGAAGCTGAAGCTGACCAGTTCTATAAAGACCTACAACACCTTCCAGAACTAACACCAAAAAAAGATCTCCTTTTCAGTACAGGGGTGGAATATAAAAGTAGGAAGTCAAGAGCGACCCGGACTACAGGCAAGTTTGGCCTTCCAGTGCAAAATTAAGCAGGGCAAAGGCTAACAGAGTTTTGTCAAGAGAACACACTGGTCATAGGAAAATACCCTTTTCCAACAACCCAAGAGACAACTCTATACATGGACATCACCAGACGGTCAACACCAAAATCAGATTGATTATATATTCTCTGTGTAAATAAACATAGAAAAGCTCTATACAGTCAGTAAAAACAAGACCTGGAGCTGCCTGTGGCTCAGATCATGAGCTCCTTATTGCAAAATTCAGGCTTAAATTGAAGAAAGTAGGGTAAACCACTAAGCCATTCAAGTATGACCTAAATCAAATCCCTTGTGATTATACAGCAGAGGTGATGAATAGATTCAAGGGGTTAGATCTGGTAGACAGAGTGCTTAAAGGACTATGGATGGAGGTTTGTAACACTGTACAGGAGGTGGTGACCAAAACCATCCCCAAGAAAAAGAAATGTAAGAAGGCAAAGTGGTTGTCTGAGGAGGCTTTACAAATAGCTGAGGAAAGAAGAGAAGCAAGAGGCAAGGGAGAAAGGGAAAGGTAAACCCAACTTAATGCAGAGTTGTAGAGAATAGCAAGGAGAGATAAGAAGGCCTTCTTAAAGGAACAATGCAAAGAAATAGAGGAAAACAACAGAATGGAAAAGACTAGAGATCTCTTTAGGAAAATTGGAGATATCAAGGGAACATTTCATGCAAGGATGGGCATGATAAAGGACAGAAACAGTAAGGATCTAACAGAAGCAGACAAGATTAAGAAGAGGTGGCAAGAATACACAGAAGAACTATACAAAAAAGATCTTAATGACCCTGATAACCATGATGGTTTGATCTTTCACCTAGAGCCAGATATCCTGGAGTCTGAAATTAAATGGGCCTCAGAAAGCATGACTACAAACAAAGCTAGTGAAAATGATGGAATTCCAGGTCTGAGGAGTTATTTAAAATCTTAGAAAATAATGCTGTTCAAGTGCTGCAGTCAATACGTCAGTAAATTTGGAAAACTAGGCAGTGGCCACAGGACTGGAAAAAGTCAGTTTTCATTCCAATCCCAAAGAAGGGCAATGCCAAAGAATGTTCAAACTATGTACACTTGGGCTTATTTCACATGCTAGCAAGGTTATGCTCAAAATCCTTCAACAATATGTGAACTAAGAACTTCTAGATGTACAAGCTGAGTTTAGAAAAGGCAGAGGAATCAGAGATCAAACTGCCAACCTTTGCTGGATCATAGAGAAAGGGAATTAAAAAAAAAAATCTATTTCTGCTTCACTGACTATACTCCTTTGACTGTGTGGATCACAACAAACTGGAAAATTCTTAAAAAGATAATACCAGACCATCTCACCTGTCTCCTGAGAAACCTGTATGTGGGTCAAGAAGCAACAATTAGAACTAGACATGGAACAACTGACTGGGTTCAAAATTGGGAAAGAAGTACAACAAGGCTCTATATTGCCATCCTAGTTATTTAACTTACATGCAGAGTACATCAAATGAAATACTGGGCTGGATGAATCACAAACTGGAATCAAGATTGCTAGGAGAAATACCAACATCAGATATGCAGATGATACCACTATAATGGCAGAAAGTGAAGAGAAACTAAAGAGCCTCTTGATGAGGGTGAAAGAGGAGAGTGAAAAAGCTGGCTTAAAACTCAACATTAAAAAAACACCAAGATCATGGCATCCGGTCCCATCACTTCTTGGCAAATAGAAGGGGAAAAAGTGGAAGCAGTGACAGATTTTATTTTCTTGAGCTCTAACGTCACTGCAAACGGTGACTGCAGCCATGAAATTAAGACACTTGCTGCTTGGAAAGAAACCTAGACAGCATATTAAAAAGCACAGACATCACTTTGCCAACAAGCGTCCATCTAGTCAAAGCTATCCTTTTTCCAGAAGTCATGAGAGAGTTGGACTATAAAGAAGGCTGAATGCTGAAAAATTGATGCTTTCAAATTGTGGTGCTGGAGAAGACTCTTAAGAGTCCCTTGGACTGCAAGGAGATCAAATCAGTCAGCCCTAAAGGAAATCAACCCTGAATACAGGAAGGACTGATGCTGAAACTCCAATATTTTGGCCACCTGACGTGCAGTGCCAGCTCATTGGAAAAGACCCTGATGTTGGGAAAAATAGAAGGCAAAAGGAGAAGAGGACAATAGAGGATGGGATTGTTAGATAGCATCACCGACTCAATGGACATGAATCTGAGCAAACTCCTGGAGAGAGTGGAGGACAGAGGAGCCTGGTGTGCTGTAGTCCATGGGGCTGCAAAGAGTCGGAGATGACTTAGAGACTGAACAACAACGTGCTTGGCACAGTGCTTGTTAAATAACTGTGCAGCTGTGGCAGAAGTCATCAAGGCCATGTCGTGCAAGTGTCCTCACTGTGGGAAACACTGTAGAAAAGGAAAGGCTTTCGAGAACCTCCCAGTAGGCCTGCGCTGGAGAAGACAGTCTGTGCCCTGCGCTCAGTGTGGCTGGCAGTACCGTGACCAGGCCAGGAATCTCCATGTCGCTGGTGGGAAGCTGACATGGGGGTGGGCTGGAGGGCGCTGCAGGGGAGGGAAGCAGACCTGTGTGGGTGCGGGCATGCCGCTGGAGCTCGTCGCTTCGTGTGAACCTCTTGCCACAGAAGAACCAGTTGCAGACAAAGGGCCGCTCGCCGGTGTGCAGGCGCACGTGAGCCCGCAGCAGGGACGTCTTACGGAAAGTCTTGCCGCAGTCAGGGATGTGGCACACGTGCTTCTTCTTGCCCTGCTCTCCAGACCTGGGAAGTGGGTTGAGGGTAGGGTAGAGGAACAAGCAGAGAGAGCGGGAGGTAGAGATGGGGCAGGACAGGGTGGAGAGAGGACGTGGGGTCAGCACAGGAAGGGGAGGAGGCCAGGTGGCAGGAACCGCTGCCCCATCCCCTCTCTGTGTCCCAGGGAGGGCTTGGGGAACAGGGCACATGCTGGGCTGGCCACTTGGCCAGTTGCCTCGAATTACCTCTTGTCCCCATCCTTGCAGTTGGGACACGTGCAGGCCATGCGGCGCCGCTTCTCCCCAGGCTGGGCCTCTCCAGCCAGGGCCTGTTCCATCTGCAGCTGGATCTGGGTGGGGCTCAGCCCACTGATGGTCAGGTTGTTCCCAGAAACATTCTGCACAGTCAGCTGCTGTTGTCCTGTGGGGAGGACGCGGACAGAGTCCAGGGTGAGGAAGCCCAAGGGGGCAGAGGAAGGAGCCTGACCCCTGTCTGCCCTCCTGCACAGGGTGAGGTTGAGAATCATAGTGGCTAACAGTTTTCAGCCTGCTTTGTGCCAGATACCATTTTAGAGATCTTAAATGTATTTAACGCATTTAAGCTTCCTAAGCCCATGAAATAGGTACTGTCATCCCCCTTTTACAGATGGAGAAACTGAGGCTCACAGTCACACACAGTTCTACAGGCCAGAACCTGTAGAACTTGGATCTGAACCCAGGTCGTCAACTTCAGAGTCAATGCCCAGAACCACTATGCTCCACAGGCTAAAGTCACTTCCAGACAACTGCCCATCTGGGTCTTATCTTGAAATGCTTTCCTGGAATCTCCTCCAGCTTTAGGTCCTTGTGAGACACCAACTCTGCTCCCAGAAAAGCATCCAGGAATTATTATTCATAGAGGGAGAGACAGTGCTTTGCGCTCTGGAATAAAGCAAGTCCCCTGGGACCTGCACAAAGCCATCAAAGCAGGGGAGTGCCTGCAGGCGGACTCCTCCCAGCTGCTAAACCAAAGGCGTAAAGTGCCCGAAATTCATTTAAGGATGAAGAGAGGAGATTCAGACAGATTCCACTACTCTGAAAAGTGCCCTTCACCCAGCTAAGGAATGCAATGCACCATTTTTGCTCGGTAACTAGTGTTTGATTATCTGCAAGGTGGTTTTCATACTGAAGATATTACTAAATATTTTGCCACTGAACTGAGTGCCATACAAGCCAGTCTTGCTGCCAAAGGTTCCCTTCTCTTCTATCAACCTTAAGTCAAGACTTTATCAAGAAGCCTTCCTTCAAGTACCTTTACCCAGAGCCTCCCTTGAACATGCCTTTGGTCTGCACCAAACTATTTTGTATGCATATGTTAGTTGGAAAGTTTTCCTGAGTGTATCTTATGCTCTCCATCATATTCAAGGTCTTTAGCTGTCAGGAAGGGCCAATATGTGTCTTAAACTATCTTACAAAGCTGCTCTAAGGACCAAGGGAACATGCTTTTAAGCTGGAACGGACCAGGCAAACGTCAGGCCTATGTGTGGGACGCACAAGCACGCTGCCCACACCCCGGCCCAGGGGACTCCCCTCACCGCCAGTGTTGGTGATGGTGACGGGCACGCCCTGGACCTGGACACCGTTGATGTTGATGGTCTGCATGGCCTGGGCGGCCGCTGCCAGCTGTGCTGCGTTCAGGCTGATGATGCTCCCCGCAGGAGCAATCTTTGGCAGGGGTCGCTCTTTCCGGAGAATTGCCGCCGAGTGCTTTTTGCTGGTCCCACTCAGATGGGCAGCACGGGACGCGGGGCTACTACACGTGGTGGTGGAGGCAGTCGCAGCTGTTGCCGGGGGGCTGTCCTGGACAAGGACCGTCTGTACCTCACCAGAAGGCGTACGGATATAGACCTGGGAGGGGCCAGAGAGAAAAAGTCAGTGCACCCTGAGAGTCCTGGCGCCTGCCACCTTTCAATGCAACGCCATCTCCCTGCCCCAAGGAAGAAACGGGGACCTCTTTGTCCACTCAAGCCTTCTCCAACTAGCCCAGACCTACATTTGCCCGCTGCTGATGCCCAACAAACAGGGCTGATGGCATCCCTGTACTAAGCTGACAGATGTTATCTGCTGATTTGAAACAAAACAGTTTACTTAGCATAGAAAAATATAATGCCAAATCTCTGAACTGAAGAATTAGAAGGCAGCTAAATGATGATCTCACAAAAGACACACTGTGAATGCTCATTGAACAAATGAAAACAGCCTTTAGGAGATTCTTTTGCCACAAAGGAATCTCTGGGGCAAGTGGTGAGACCTGAATGGAGTCTCTGAATTAAAAGTTAGTGTGCTTCCTTGCTAGTTTTCTATGCTTGAGGGTTGTGCTGTTGTTATATAGAATGTCCTTCTTGTGTATGAGAATTATACACTTTCTATAAAACATTCGGGAGTAACAGGGGCAAGATGATAACTTATACTCAAATGATTTGTTAAAAAAAATTCTGCTATGATTTTGATTGGAGTTATTATTTTTTTTTTGATTGGGATTATTTTTTGATCCTTGAATTATTTAGGACCATATTTCTCAGTGAAAAGCAAACAAACCTCATGTTATGTATTATTTAAGTATACATCTCATCCTCAATTTTCTGGTATGTGCCTGCCCCTTTTGCAAATCATTGCTATTTTCTGCATATCTGAAATTTCTGTTACTAGAACATTTTCTTTCTCACAATATAGAGCAGAGTCCAACACACTTTTTCTCTACAGGGAAGATAATACATATTTTAGGCTACGCAGGTCTTGAGGTCTCTGTCTTAACGGTGAATAACCACAAAAATTGGCCAGATGTGACCTCAGGACTGAGGACTGAGAACCTCTCTCATAGAGAGTACAGTACATTTTTAAAAACATGCCTATCCTTTGACCCACTGTTAGGAATTTAGTGATAAGATTGAAATTAGCCTAGAAGATCCATAGTTAATAGCTGGGTTTTAGCTGGATAACAGACAGTACCTCAGGAAATGTACCATCATTAAAACATAACGTTGTAGCACTAAATCATTCTGCACATGTATTCTTACTTCCTTAGGAGAACCCGATTTTAAGCCCTGCCTCCATCAGTCTCAAGACCCAGGACCTTGGGGAAGAGAGGGAGGCACCTGAAGGCTGCAGCACCTGAGCAGTATTGCCTCAGGTCTTCACCATCAAGGTAGGTCTGATAAGGGAGGCTCACACATGCTATAACAAATTACACTGATTCATAGAAAGCCACTTGGCAGTGTGCAATATACCAGAAGGGAGGAGGCACTTGAGGGCAGGCCTCAGATTCCCTCCCCGGGGTGCTTCTCCCCTGCACAACTCCCTACTGTCATCTCTCACCCTGATGCCCTGCTTCTCTCTACAGACAGCTGGATTATAAATTCCTCCGTGGCAGGAGCTGGTTTTTTATATTCAAAAAGAAATCCTTATACAATTTTAAGTGTAGCCCCTGCCACACATAACACACAGTGAGCCAGGGTGGAATAAGGGAAAAAAAAATGTGGGTCTGAAATCTGAGTTGAATCCTGGCTCTTTGGGTTGAATCCAGTTATTTCTGCCCTATTAGATCTGGATATTAATAATTTCCCTGAGTTTCAGGTTCTCCACCTGCAACATGGGCCTAATCTCTGGCTTTTACTAAATTTACACAAAGTATAAATGCTGCCCTGCAGAGCCACATAAATTTGAATATTACAGCCCCCTAATAAATGTCAAAAGTAAGTTCCTGTTTAGGTCAGCATCACAGATGGATCTATCCTAAATGTTCCTGCTATAAAGCTAGGGAGGGGTGCCTCTTCTGAACTTTTGTCATTAACAATGATTAGCATTTTTCTCATTAGTTTTCTTACTTTTTATCAAATTCTATGGTTCTGACTAGAATTTTTTCATTCTTACTATCATTCTGAGTACATAGTTCTAGAATAAAAAAAATAAAATTTTTGCAGCATGTGGGATCTTAGTTCCCCTACCAGGCGTTAGACCTGTGCCCCCCTGCAACGGAAACAGAGTCCTAACCACTGGATTGCCGGGGGAAGTCCCTGAACTTTACCTATCTGCCACCTACTCATCCCCCTACCAAAAGACTCCCCTAAAGGAAGTTTTCAAAATATAGGTATATATGCATGTTGTACCTGATTTCTAAAGACAAGCAGTATGTGGCCCTACGATCTGGCAGAAATGGGCCCTTACTACCCATCCCAAACGATCCTGACTCCCAACTCTGAGGTCAGATGGGAAGATGCATCAGCATCACCTAGGCAGGCGAGCCAAGTGGAACGGAGCATCAGCCGTTTCAAGCCGAGGAGAGGGGAGTGCTGCAGGAAGGTGAGCGTGGTACCTGAGTAGGTGACGGCTCAGCAGCCTGGATCTGGAAGTTCTGGGAGGGCTTCTGGGGGACGGTGGGGAGTGTGGCGGACGCTGCCTGCACCACCCGCAGGGCCTGCTGTGGAATCTGCACCACCTGCTGCTGCTCGGCCTTGGGGGGCACCACCTGGACCTGCTGGACCACGGCTGGCTGGCCCCCGCCAGGGCTCTGAACAATGAGCAGGTTGTTTCCAGCTTGGATGATGTTGTCCGCGGTGGTCTCAATCAGCACCGTCTCCACCTGTTCGGCCACGGCCACAGGGGGCTGGGCAGCAGGAAGACTCTTCTTCCTGGCTTTCTTGTTAGTCTTAGACAGCGGGGCAGGGGGGCTCTCCGTGAGGAGCTGAGTGGTGGCCCCGGGGTCGCTGGTGTTCACGAGGTTGTTGACAGGCAGAGTAAGGGTAACATTGCCGCCGCCACCTGTCAGCTTCACCACATTGGCCCCACTCTGTGCCGGAGTGGTGGTCGTACTCGACTTCTGGACAGGGGCTGGCTTGATGGGGACAGGCTTGTGACTGGACGGGGATGGGGTGATGATGGCTTGGTTGGTGCCAGGGATGATCTGGATCTGGTTGGCGAGACTGGGCTGCACCTGGATGGTCTGAGGACTGCTGGCCTGGATCTGAGGGACCGCCTGGTACTGGATACTGGTGTTCGATCGGGTCCCTTTGTTGACCACGGTGGGGTTCTGTATAGCAAACACCAGCTGCCCCCCAGGGTAGGACGTGCTCAGCTGTGACCCCTGAATCTGAAGTATGTTTCCCTTGGAGGACAAGATTCCAAAACTATTCTTGCCGGGGCTGAGAGGGAGAGGGGCGGGTTTGATAGGGACGAGTTTCCGTGGAGTGGGCTGGGGGGGAGCAGGAGGCGTCACCGCAGCTTCAACAGCTGGAGGGCCGATTTTGCTACATGTCGCGGCAAGCAGCGCTAAGGGAGATGGCTGGGAGTCCTGCAAAACACCAGGAGGAGACCAAGAGTGAGACGTGAGGCCTGCTGCCCAGCCACCCCGCCCTTTAGGATCCTCTCCTCCTGGCAGGCTCCTCCCCACCTGACGAGTGGGGTGCCAGCATCCTTCCCCTGAGTTGTCCCCGTTTCCCCATCCCCAGTGGTTTCTCCACTGAGGAATTAGCGGAGAAAAGGTAGGAAGTATCCTTCTCAGGAACTCCCCAGAAGTACCCCTTGGCAGGGTGAATTAGCAACATGAGCTGACCTCTTACTCCCTGGGCCTAATGGTGTCTAATGGGGACCTGGAATCACCCTCAGTTTGTAGACGGAGCTCCGTTAGCCTCAACCCTACCCCAGCGATAAAGGATCCTTGAGTCATCAAGTGAGGAAGAACTGAGGAAGGGAAGGAGGGAAAGACAAACGGAGTGGGGCAGGAGGAATAAACCCTTTGTAAAAGGGTTTTCCAGTGCTTGGGACATGACATTTTCAATGGAGGAGGGCTGCTCTTTCGAAGCTACAAGGAAAGAGCTGCTGGGGTGCAGGGACAGTCTCTGTTTTCCTTGTATGGTCAGTGGGGTCTGGTGGAAGGACCTTGAGTTGCATCCTGCTTTCTCCCCTGACTCAATTGTTGCACCTTAGATGAGCTGCCTTGGTTTCTTACGTCAGAAAAAGTGAAAACCTGAACCCTCCCTGGTCTCATAGCCTTGGGGAGTTACAGTGAGCCAGCACAGAGCTTCAGTTGTGGTTTCATGTCAGCTTCAGCAAGTCCTTCCGGGCTGATGCAGCCCCCAACCCCCAGAGCCCACTGCCCACTCGCCTGGGTGGTAGAGGCGGCAGGCTGCAGGTAGTCACTGGGACTGACAGCGGCAGTGGCAGCCATGCTGGTCTGTGGATCTGTTGGAAGAAAAGCGATGGAGTAACACCCATGATGCTTGAAAAGAACCCACGTCCCGTGGCCTCAGATTTTCTTTTTGCCTCTACTGGCCGTTGCTTCCCCATGAGAGGTTGATGACCTTTCCCCACACTACCCTACTCAAGGTTAGCAACCCTACAGAGACCTTCTCTCTTTCTCAGACTTAGCCATCCAGGCTGTGAGGACAGCTGGTCAGGCCTCCACTGGGCTGTCTTCCAACCATCAAAAAGTCTAGAATAACGTAAAGGTACCATGAAAACACGGGCTTCAGTAACTAAGCGGTGCCACCTAATGGAGCCCCTACATGGTTGGCATGGGCGTCCCCGCTCCCAGCTATTCCTGTAGCTCTGACAAGGGCTTCTGCTCACTCCTGCTGTAACCAGATGCCAAGCCAGTCTGGGAGAGGTGCATTGCTGAGCTGGGATCTCTGACAAGGAGGACACACCCACTCCATGTAAAAGTCTAGATAGCTTTATGCTCAGCCTTTAACACATGAACACAATGGACTAGGTATCGAGCTATATACATATACAGAGAGAGAGAGAGAGAGAGAGAGCACGTGCGTGCATGCACATGAGTAATTATTGTAAATGAATTTATGGTTTTACACAGGATGATAGGCATGGCCACATAGTATCACCGAGACTAGGAGAGTTAATAACTGAATGTAATGAGAATGAAATATCATAAATCCTACTTTTTCTTAAATGTGTATGTAATTCTATATATGAATGTAGCAGGAAAAAAATCTATTAAAAAAAAAAAGGCTACAATGTTAAAAGCCATTATCTCCTGGTGGTAGATTTTTGCTTCACTTAAAGAATTTTTCCCATTTTTATGTATATTCTCATTTTCCCCACAATGAACATACTCTACTATACTTTCGTTTTAAATAAAGGAAAATAAAGAACGTTGAGGAAGTAATGAAGGAATCTCTACTCTGAACTTAGGTCTGATCTAAAAGAAACTGAAGACAAGTAAAGTGGAAATCAGGGGAATTTGAGACTCAAAGCCATCTTATAGTTTATAGATCACAAGGAAAAGAGCACCATGCAGAGTCAGACTTGTATATACCTCAGACCTTTGGAAAGCAGGTTTCAGGAAGTACAGAAACAAGAAGGGTATCACTCAGAGATGGGGAGAGGCAGAATGGCTCAGGCCTTGAGCCCCTGGAACCACTCATAGTTTGGCTGGTCTCTGGCTTCTCTTTGGGAGAATGATGCTTAAATGGGAAAAAGTAAAGAAAAGGTAAAGTGGGAACTGCAGCCCAGGACACGTTAGTAAGCAGGCTCCTCAATGCCTTAAACGGTTTCCGGACCCCGAGGCCACGTGAGCCGCACTCCACAGTAGGCAGAGACTTTGCAGCAAACTGTGTGAGGAGCCAGAAGGCAGCTCTGGGCAGATCGCACAGGTGGATCCTGAAATATCACAGACACTGATCCTCAGCAAAACCCTGAAACAAATAGCTGAACAGCGCTACAATTACTCAGGTAAGGAAGGCAGTGATCTCAAGGAATAAGCATGGGGTTGCTAAAACCGAGTCATGCTGAACAAACCTATTTCTTTTTTATGGGGCTTTGGATGGCTACACTGAGAGAACAGTATACAAAAGCTCCCTGTGTATCAACAGGGCATTTGACTGAAATGGTCATAGTATTCTTATGAACAAGAAGGGAAAGAACCACACGCAGGATGATAGTCTAGTTTGGGGGCTAAGCTGAACATGCCTCCACCTAAGTGCTGAGATCCAGTCTGTCCTGAGCAGGGTGCTGCTGTGAGGTCAACCAGGGTCTCCTGCTAGAGGTGGGTCTCCCGACAGAGTCAGCAGGGTTCCCCTCGGAGGCTCATGCTTTCTCTAGCAGAATGTTTTATTCTTGTGTTTTCACTGCGATGATCATCTTTTAAAGATGAACATACACTGGGACTTCCCAGATGGTAGAGTGGTTAAGATTTCGCAGTTCCGCTGCAGAGGGCATGAGTCTGACCGCTAGTCAGGGCTAGGATCACACACTGACTCGTAAAGCAGCCAAAAAAGAACATGTAACTACAGATGACTGAGTAACTGCTGCTTCACCAAGATTTGCACGTTTCTGGGCCTCTGTGAGTGTGTACAACTGTATTGGTACCAAGTGGCACCACTCTTAACTACATGGGCTTAAGACAACTTAATTCTGCACATTTAATTCATGGCACATTTGTGCAAAGTGAGGGATGATGGCTCTTCAGAAGCCTGGGAGGACCACGCTGCTGGACAATAGACGCTGCAGGGTGGGTGTGCAGAACTCAAGGAGCCAGGGTGTCAAATCTGTGCTGAACGTATACTGATAGCAGCGATTTAGGTTCAGTCAACTTTTCCCCCCACCAAATGAGGCTGTTGATTATATTGGCTTTTCTTTAGTTAATTAATTTTATAGGAACTACATCTATGAACTGATAAAACAGATTGAGGTGTATACATAATTAAGTTGCAGTCTTACAGTGAAAACAACCTAAGTTGACTGAAAAAAACATCTTCCCTTTAGAGCAGTGTTCAAACTATTTAGACCATGAACCACAATCATAAAAACAATTTACATCAAGAGCCAGTATATGCACATACACCCCCACATACTTCCCTGTCCCGTGCTCATGCAAGAAGAATTTCCTGAAATAAAATTTGCCCTTGCTACATGTGATCCGCTTTGATATTTTTCTACCCTATTTCATTTTTTTTAATGCCAGTTGTGACTCACTAAATTGGTTTTGTGCCCTACAGGCTGGAAACATGGCTTCAAAGCAGTCTATCCACCACCCAAGTTAGGGAAACCATGCAAAGACCTAGAAGGCATTTTAACTTTATGAATGTCACAAAACTGAGGATTGTAAACACAATGGGTGTCTGTACTAGGGTTCAAAGAGAACTTAAAGAACCCAGTATGTGCAGTGCTTAAGAGCATGAGGCTCCAGACCAAAATGAGCATTCATACTGTGGGACAGCTGGGGCATTCCTCTCCTAGCCTCAGCATACCACCTGTAAAACAGAGGTAATGTCATCCTGACACGATTCTAGGAGGCATCAGTAATGAACAATATTGAGCCTAGAGTGGGTAATCAATAAATGGTGGTTTAAACTTAGAAGCTGAGTAAACACTGCATTTGAGTTAAGAAGAAAAAAAAAAAAAATCACATGCATATAGGACGGGAAGACAGAGCTTAATTGTGTTTCTCATGTGAAAAAGCCCCAGTGGTTTTGACTCAAAGTTAAATGGGAAGCAATAGAACCTAGATGTGGTTGCCAAAAAAGCTACTGCAATCTTGGACTGCATTTCCAAAAGTTCAGTCATAGAAGAAAATAATAGTGCTCGTCTGCTCTGTACGGGGCCCCGCCTGGAGTGTCAGGTTCCGTCCTGAGGGATGTTTTGAAAGAAGGACTTTCAAGTGGAGCTTGAGGGCAGCTGTGGTGGTGACCAGGACACCAGAGCAGCAATATCCACCAGGACATTTATTCCACATGTGTACTGCATGAGAAGAACCAAGACTGTGGGGTGGAAATTTCAGTTTACTAGAAGGGAGAACTTTCAAATGATGGGATCAGTTGCCTCCTGAGGAAATGTTCTCCCTTCTCTGGAGTCATTTAGCCAGAGGTGGGGTGTGTGTCCCTCTGGTGGGGTGGGAAGGTGGATGAAATGATCTGATCTGAGAATTTAAATTTTTTTATAATCCTCAAAACTCACTGCCGATAAAAACACAGGATAAGTTAGTTGCTGGCAGGGCTGGGAAGGGCAGGCAGGGGCTCTTCCAGGAGGCTCCCCTGGGCTCAGGTTCACTTAGCTAAAAATGGTGAGTGACTCTCCCTCTGACATCCCCTGTTATGAAACAGGAGAACACCAGAAAAGGATAGAGTGCAAACAAAATGACAACTGGCCCAGTGCTTATTCACCTCCCTTTCCCATCTCTCTCCCTCTGCGGTTATTAGCACCCTGGACTCAAAGTGTCTAGAGATTTGGCTGGGCTGAGTGGCTTTTCAGTTAGGAAGTTATAGCAGAGTCCTGATGCCAGCGCAGGCTGAGGGTGTTCCCCCTGCACCATCTTGGTTGGTTTCATTTTCCTCCCTGGCCAGCCCCTGAAATATTCCTCTAGATCTCAAACCACTGGCTTCTCTCCTAGAGTCTCGCAGAGCTTTGTGGCTCCCGGGCTGTGGAGCTGGGCAACCAAACTGGAGACTCATCTCCCTGCCACTGCAGAATGACATCCTGGGATTACCCATGAAAGGGGAAAGACACATTTCCAGCTGGTGTTTGGAAATGAACAGTGGTTAAGAAGTGATACAGATGCATAACTGCAGGACTAGAGTCAAAGGTACTTTAGAACCTCATTAATTTGGAACCTTATGTTTAAAATGTGTAATCTGGACATAAATTGTACTTAACTTTCCCTTCATACTTTGAAAGCTAGGCTAACTAGTGTATGAAGCCTGCAAAGGGACTCTTAAGGCACCGTTAGGGAACTGTTTCACACCACTGCCACTTTTAATTGCACCATTTGCTTTAAACAGCAGTTTATAGCTGTTCACTGAAACCTACTTTAGCAACATTGGTAAGTGACACTGTTGCATATTCTTGGAAGAAAAGGCTGCATTTTCTTCAGAGTGCTATCATTCAGACTTTCATTAACTTGGGTTGGCTAAAACTTTCCCACCAGCTCCCTGGCTCATGAAGTTTTCTGGTGATTTGCTATACCAGCAATTGCAGTTCTTTTAGGCCTCAAGGAAAATTTCCAAGGCTGTCACACAAGGCTTCCAGGCAGGGGTTGGGGGGTGTTCAGTGCCTGACCAGTCCACCCTTGATTTTCCTTTTCCCTATACTGGAAACCAACTTAATTCCAATTTAAAACTGGGAGTGTCCCAGATCTGGATGAACAAATGATGGTTCATCTCCACCTCCATCCCTCCAGCTGTAGCTTCCTCACTCTTTGGCCAAACTTAGTGGAAAAGCTGCCAGCATCCTGCTGTCCCCCTCCCCTCTCACCTGCTCACTTGGACTTTCACCCCAGGTCTCTGCTGATACTGCACTTGCCAGGTCACAAGGGCCCTCCTCATTGTTAAATCCAAAGGACCCCCGACCCTTTGACCATTCCCTCCTTTTGATCCCCCCAGATTTTCTACCTCTCCAGCCACCTCTTCCCTTTGTGGGCTCCTTTTGCCACTCCTTCGATACGGATGTTCTTCACTATCATCTTTCCCACCCAACACCCATTCCAGGAGTGACTGTGCCCACTCACATGGCTTCAAGTACCTTCCCCGGGCTGATGAGTCCCAGGTCTATGAATGGCCTACACATCTCCCCTCTGAGTGGAGGACTAGTACCTCCAGCCCTCTGTGGGCTGTTCACCTGGGTTGGCCACAGAACTGCCAATGCCAAGCTGTTACCTGGGCCAGTTCTCTCCCCGGCCTGCTCATCCCCAGTCACCACGGGCCTCCTTCCAGATTCCTGAAGAGCCTCCATCTCTTCCCTGTTCTCATCCCTGCCCTGTCCTTGCTCAGAACTCTTTCTTTTCTCTTCACTAGCTAACACGACTCACCCTTCAGGTCTCAGGCTGTTCCCCCCACCCACCTACCCAAGAGCCCACTATGTAAAAGGCATGTTATTTCCTCGGAGAGGCCTTCCAGGAGCCTTGAGATGAGGTTAACTCCTCTGGTAACTAACCACGCATTAAATCATCATGGGCTTAATGTCTCTCTTCCACACACAGAAGTCAGGGGGCTCAGGTCTGTTTTCACTGCTGAGCCACTACATCAAGCCTATTACACAGTACAGTAACACCAGCGCCTGAAGGCTGAATGAATAATAAATATTTCTGATTAAACCAGCCCCTCTTCTGGTACTTCCAATCACAACGAAACCGGAGCTACATCCTCATCACCACCCAATCATCAAGTCCTCCTGGGTCTGTCTCCTAAATACGAACCTCTCTCCATCTGCCTTATGCTAGAGTTAACCACCTTCAGCTCAGCCCGAAATACAGCCCAAAGCCTGCATGATGGCTCCCTAACCTCTGGCCTAGCCACCTCTCATCCAGCCTCCACAATCTTGTCAGAAGAATCTTTTAAAATGTAAATTCACTCAACTACTCTCCCAGATTAAATCCTTCAACAGTTTAGGGCAAAACAAGCTACCCCTCCCTGACCAGCCACCCCCCCCCAAACTTTCCTACTTTATCTCTTGCCCTTTCAACTCTCTCCACAAACATTTCAGTTTTTTTCCATTTCAGGAACTACAACACATCCTCTCACTTGGAGGCTAAGCACACACTCTCCCATTTGTCTGGCCAACTCCAGTCCTTCTTCAGAGCTCATCTGTAACTCTCCTGATGTCTGGGGCAAGTGCCATTGCTCTGTGCCAGTGTATATGCACCATGGCACCCTTCACAGAACTCTCCCCCGACAACAGGGCAGGGAGCGCAGCTCGCTCTTTCCATAGGCTGACTCAGGGAGCACCACGTAACAGGAAGAGGCTGCAGACGGGACCCTGGAGCCCTGGCCATCAGACTCGGGGGTTGTTCCACTAGTCTTTCACTTGAGAATACTACTCTTGAGCCAGGGGATGAGAGAGAAGGGAAACAAAGAAACACCACAACTGAGAAAGAACTTGGCTCAAACTCCACAGCCAGGCCTTGGGGGTACTTGGATTTTATTGTGTCATGGGGTCTTACCACCCTAACTATGGCTTTCTTGGCTGTCTGCTATGCTGTTTCCCCTAGAGGAATTTCACTCTGCGCAAACAGTTCTTCTGTTGGCTATTTTGGTCAGCTCAGCTGGGCCTGAAGCCAGCACAACAGTTCCTAAGCCCAGTCTTTTCCAGTTGCCTAGCCTGGAAGAATTCAGAGCTGGTAAGGGAAAGACTAAACCATAGCTGGTTTTAGGAAACTAAGTTGGACCTCAAAGGGAACTGACAATGGACTGAGACAGAGAAAGGATCAAGAAAGACTCTAAAATACTCTGAGCAAAAATCCAACAATTAGAATAATCATATAAAAGAGATCCATAACAGTAGAAGGAATTTCACTGATTTTCATGAAAAGAGAATAGTTCCAGGTGTGGCTAATGCCAGAGGAAAGTAGACTGCAGATCCTGTCTCCACCCACTTATTGAGCCCTCTAGTCTTCTTCCAATTTTGACCTCAGCCTCAGCCACAATTTCATCAGAAGATTCCCTTTATCAGCCAAGATCCATTATTTCTCTCCTTATCGAATAAAACTCCTTGCAAGAACCACTCATACTTGCTGTCCCTCATTGCTCTCCTTCCAGTCTTTCTTGAACCTGTTCCAGCCAGGTTGCCCCCTCCCATCCACACCACAAAAATCACCCCCACCACCAGGGACCTCCACATTGCCAAGTTGGATGGTTCTTAGATTTAGGCTTGTGTTATCTGACAGATGGCCCCTCTTCCTCTTTGAAATACCATCATCACTTGGCTTGCAGGGTGGCCTTTTACCCCTCTGGCTGCTGCTTCTAAGACTCCTTTGCTGGGTCTGTCTCTCAAATTCTAAATGTCTGCTCCAGGGCTCAGTCTTAGGTCCTGTTTTTTTGTTTTTTTTTCCTGTCTACACCTGTTTGTGGGGGGATTTCATCTAGTCTCCTAGCTTTAGAAACCAATAATATATATAGATTCATACAGACCTAGTCCGGGCTTCCCTGGTGGCCCAGTGCTAAAGAATCTGCCTGGAATGCAGGAGACACAGGTTCGATCATTGAGTTGGAAAGATCCCTTGGAGAAGAATATGGCAACCCACTCCAGTATTCTTGCCGGAAAATCCCATGGACAGAGGAATCTGATGGGCTACAGTCCACGGGATTGCCAAGAGTCAGACACAACTTAGTGACTAAACCACCACAGTCATGATGACTCCTAACCATATCTTCAGACTTGTATATCTTGACTGCCTAATGTTATCTCCACTTGGATGTACTACTGGTAAGCAACTCAAACCTGCTCTAGCCCCAAAGAGGGCTGCTGTTATCTCCCTAATTCTGTGTCTCCTTCAAACTTCCCCAGGGCAGTGAATGGAACTCCACCTTTTCAGCTATTCAGCCCTAAAACCTTGGGAGGCATCCTTGATCCTTCTTTTTTTCACTCTGTGTTAGTTGCTCAGCCCTGTTGGACTCTTTTGTGTCCCCATGGACTATAGCCTGCCAGGCTTCTCTGTCCATGGAATTTTCCAGGCAAGAATACTGGAATGGGTAGCCATTCCCTTCTCTAGGGGATCTTCCTGACCCAGGGACTGAACCGGGTCTCTGCATTGCAGGCAGATTCTTTACTGTCTTAGTCACTAGGGAAGCCCACTCTTGACAAGCCCACTTGTCAAGAAACACTTGAGCTCTATCTTCAAAATATATACAGAATCTGACTGCATTCACAACCACTTCTTTTTATCACCCAGGTTCAGGTCCCCATCATCTCTCGCTTGAATAACTGTGAAAGTCTCCTAGCTGGGCTTCTGACTTTGTCCCTGCTGGTTTTATTCTCAAACCAGCATCCAGAGATCCATCAATGCAATCCTGTTACTCCTCTGCTCAGAGTCCCTAATACATCCTATGTCCCAGTCAAATTAAGAGTCAAAGTCCACACCATGACACATAAGGGGTCTATGTGACCTCTCTGACTTAGCGGTCACTCTCCCTCACTCACCGCTTAGGCCATGCTGGCCTCCCTGCTATTCCAGTACATGCCAGCTAGGGCCCCTCTTCAGGCCCTTTGTACTCACTGTTCTCTCTGCTTGAGTTCTCACCCCCACCCCCATCTCCCCTCCCCAGATTGTTGCTGTTTAGTCGCTAGGTCATGTCCCAGGCCCTTTGTACTCACTGTTCTCTCTGCTTGAGTTCTCACCCCCACCCCCATCTCCCCTCCCCAGACTGTGGCTGTTTAGTCGCTAGGTCATGTCCGACTCTTGACGACCCCATGGACTCCCCAGATTAAGCCTGGCTCAATCCCTCCCCTCCCTCCTTCAGGGTTTTCTCAAACTCCCTTCTCTGACAACCCTATGTAAACCATACCCCTCAATGTTCTCCTGTCCTCCATTCAGTTTTCCCCTTAGCACTTCTTATTGTCTGATATCTACTAGTAACTTAATGTCTTCTACCAGATGTACTTTCCTTACCTACTGGCACACAGTAGATGCTTCATATGTATATTTGTTGAGTGGATGAATGAATGAATCCTGGAGGCTGCGGAGCAGGACAGCGTGAGTAGCATTTTAGAACCAAAGGAGAAAACCCGCAGATCTGCATATCCTGGCACTAGGTGCTGGCATCCACTCACCAGGTCAGCTCAGCCGATCCAATCCCAGAAGGAACTCAACCCTGCCGGTCACCTCACATGGGGACAAGAGTCTGTGTGTAGACCAGCACAGTCGAGTCTTTCTCCTGGACAGAAACCTCAGACACGCACCTCATCACCACACACCAGGTGCTGCATCTCAATGCCTCTTTCAATGAACAGGTACTGGGGAGAAATTCTTTCCCAAGTGAGTTAAGACGATGCAGGTCCCTGTTGTCTGAATACCTCTTATCTGTCTCCACCCTGCATCTCTCTCCTGAAAACGTGACCGTGTTATCACTGGCTAGTTCATATCCTATCAGACTGGAAGGGACCCTAGAGAAGTGAGTGGGGACACGGGACAGCCAGCAGGGGATGGTGAGAAACAGTCCCAGGAAATGGTACAAAATACTGGGCCTCAGAACTCTGCCAAAAACAGAAAAGAAGACAGCAAGACACACTTTTTCCCCTCTAAAGAGTATCATTATGTACAAACTTTATGTACATGCTTTCTCTGTTTTGACACATTTGTGAGTCACTCTGCACATTCATCTGGGACACAACTGGTTAAAGTGAGTGGTGACTTCATTTCCCCTGGGACGAGAGGCTCACCATTTATTCTTCTGATGGCTGAGAAATGTTTTGGTCTGTTCTGAGGCTAGTCTGAGAAGACTTCCAGTTAGACACTGGCTGGGGGCAGAAATATTCCACATCCACACAGCCCTGCCTGCCGTCTCTTCCTCCCTATTTACACCCTCTGAAAGGCGGCTTTGTGGTTCCACCGAATCCCCTAGGAGAGACAACAAACACCCCACAGAGGAAGCTCTAGAAAGAGGACATTTGGGAGTGTGTGGGCCAGTGCCTGCTGCTCCCTGAGCCGTTTTCACTGCATGGCTGAGATGAAGAGACCACCTAACAGCTTCAATCATGGTTTGGGGACAGATGCATCCAGTGAGGTGGGGCTTCTGGCTAAAGACAGCATGCAGTGCTGATGCTGAAACAAACTGTAGCTCAGGGAAATGAGACGGGCAAAGGGAACATTCAGTTGGGTTTGCAAACACCTTCTTCCTGTGGTAAACAGCTCTGACATCTCAACGTTGCTTGGAGTTGCTCACAGAGGGTAAACTGAGAAGCAGCAAAACTGAGTACTTTGTTCTTTGTACTCCTCGGCTCCTGAGCAGCACTCATCTCCCAAGAGCAGGCCAGCTTGAAGGTCAAGCTGATGAGAAGCAACCCCCCAGGCCAGTGGGGGCCTCAGAATATCCAGGAAGAGTGTAAACTAGATGAGCAATGGAAGTGGCAGTGTCCCCAAGCTGCCAGAGCTGATTCAGCTTGCTTCTGGGCTCTCTTCTCACCTTGAGTGAGGCAATACAAAAACCCGTTTTCCATTTCAGAATCCTGTCAACTGGAACAAATCCACCAGTGGGAGCATCTCCACAAGGGCAATCTCTAACCTCTTTCCTACTCAAACAGATAGTGCCTTTGAATTAGTACTGCCCCAAGTTTTTACCTTCTTCATTCATCTTTCCACCCAGCTTCAACAGACAACTGACAAACTGACAGCAAAGTGAGACCTCCCCACCCTGAGGTCTCCAAGAGAATGCTGCTAGCCAAGGAAAGACCTGATAACTGAGGAAATAGTTCTTAACAAAGAAAAGTGACTTTGAACTATGTTTCAGAAATACAAAGATCTAAGTGTTGACTCTGTGTAGAAAGGAATAAAGAAAAAGTTCTTTTCCCTTCCTTCAATAGAAGGAAGTCACTCGAGGAGATGCATGTGAATTCAAAACAAAAGCAAATCAAAAACAAAAAAGCATCAACAAATGCATTCCATAATGATGTCCACTTCTCAGCCCATCTTGGCTTCCAGCCCAGCTGGTTTAGAACTTGCTGGGAAGACATTCACAAATCCAGTTAAGCTGCTCAAAGGGAAACTCCAGATATAACACCCAATACACTAATAAGAAAATACTAGAGCGCCTCCAAATAGATTTTGCTGTAAGTCTGCAGCTCACAAATTTTCAGATTGGACAATGTAATCATTTAAACTCAGAAGTGCTCACATCTCTACATTTTCTGATACTCTATGCACCCTTTAAAGCAGTTCTCTGCACCTTTCATTCTGTGGCCACTGTCTATCTCCTGCAAAATAATTCCTAAATTTTTCAATCTCTGTACATAAAGCTTCCAATTTGTGTGTTGACAGAGAACAAAGGAGGTTTCGTTACATCTTAGAAGAATGTTACACTTCATCATAGAAATGGGGGTGAGCAAGGTCTATAAGATTGCTAAACCCAAGCCAACACTAGGGTCTACTGGTTAGCTGCAACTTAAATGTTTTCAAAAAGGCCTTGGTTAGGCAATCCTTGCGTAAAGCAAGCTTGTGAATGATCACATACCTATAGCGAAAGCAAGTGTTTAGGCTACAAGAGACTGTACAACTTCTCCAAAAGGCTACTCTTCACCAACAGAAGAACGCAATTTCAAGGTCAAAGATATCAAAATGAATTGTCCTCTCTGCTGTTACACCAGGAGGTTCCTTTACCCAGACATTTGCCAGAATCTTCTTAACGCTTCTTCTCTCCTTTGACAGGCCTGCAGAGGCCCAAACTTAATAGAATCTGAGAGAAAAGAGCCCATTGGTCTATAAGAAGCCAAATAGTGAGGCCAAACTCTTTCTCTTGGCATCAGTTCTCCCTGCAGAGCTGTGAAGTGACATTCCAATGATGAACTAACTCTACTTGGGTCTCCTTGGCAAAGAGACCATGTCTTTACAAGCCTAGTCCAGGGGGTTCATAATTATGTCAGACCAGTTTTTTTTTTTTTTTCTCATTGTTGCTGCTTTTAAACAAAGAGGTTAAGCCTCTGTACAACCTAGTGGAAGAACCAGAATTAGAAAACTTACCAATCGCCCCAGCCAATGAGAATCCATTTCCAACAGGTATTAAGGCCTGTTAGAAGCCACTGGAACACTGACATCATCAGCCCAATTGATAGGTTGTCTGACAGATTCGCCCCCTTCATCGCACACAAGAATTTAAAACAAAACAAGACACTGCAGTTATATTCATTATTGCAGACAAGACGTTTCTTTATCTAAGTTACTCCTATGGTGCGGATTCTACCATCATTCCCTTCAAAGCCTCTCTATGAGCTGGCCAATACCCTAAATGTTCTAGCCTGAAAAATCTTATCCAAATACCAACTCAACACTTAGTCCTCCACTATCATACTTAATGCCTTCTGAGGTACAGCATGCAAGTTTAGTGCATGCCAGTGTACTGCCCAACAGTCATCACTCTTCTATCTGCAATGAAACCCGTGTAATGGGTGACCATGGGTCAATTCACTGTTTAAAGCAGATTTACCAGCTCCCCCCTCCCTTTCTCTAAGAAAGCAACAAATAAGTGAGCAAGAAGTAGTCTCAGAAGAAGAAACAAACTTCGGGACAATATGCACTGAGAAAAGCCAGACTGAGTCCCCCTGGATCAAGTTAATTAAGAAACAATTAAACATGACAGTATCTTGGAATCAAAACCAAGGAATGCCTTGAGGACAGGTTTCTCAATTGCCCAGAGGAGAAGACACAATTCCTTTTCATCTAAAATTAGAAAGCCACTCGGAACATAAGCCAAGAAGCATGGGTAGGAAGGAGGCTGAGAATCGTAAGTTAGCAATGGGAATGGAGGTGGGGTGGAGGAAGAAAGTAAATATCCATTTTGTTTTACTTCTTCTGTCATTCATCATCACGGCCTTTGGGATTCGGCAGTTCCACCCTCCCCACTCCCATAGGATGTCAGGTAACAGGCTGGGAGCTCTGTCCACAAGTTCTTAAAAGTCTCAAAATTCTGCTAAGCGCTGGCAGATATCTAGCTGGAAGCTCAAAGATGCAAGTGAAAATATTAAAAGGTTTGTGCCCACTCCTCAGTCCAAGGCGAGAGGTCATCTACTTAGGGAGCGCCCTCGTGTCCTGACACTACCTCTCGACTGTCTACCCAGAGAACTAAGTTGGCTTCCACGCCCATCAGTGTCCATGTGTTGGAGCCGTCGGAATTTCAAGTATTCCCCAGCCCCTCTCTGCAGTCGGGAGAACACTGAATCGCTGGTGGGCACCTAGAGTCAGAATGCAAGAGGGTCCCGGAACACAGGACAAGCGCACAGGGAGCCGACCGCCTCCTCAGAGCAGACCCAGGCAACGTCCCCGGGCCGGGAAACACTCAGGTGGGTCGGCGACCAGGCAGACGAGGTGCCAGGTTTGCCCTGGGTGCCCGCTCCTCTCGCCAGCCCCCGGAAGCGCCTCCCTCCCGCCTAGCGGGCTCCGAGGGGGCGGGGAGTCGAACGCCCCCTTCCGGGTGCCTCCGCCTGGCTGGCCAGCCCCGCTCCTCCTCCGGGCGGGAATCCTCCCTCCCCGCCCCTACCGGAGCCGGGCCCCGGCGCCAGGTCCGGCCCCAGGGGGGAACCCCCAGTCCCGGCTCCCTCTCCCTGCGGCCTCTGCCCGTCTTCCCGACCCTTGAGAGCCGGGAAGACCCCGCCGGCAGCGGTCAGGACCCACCGCTCATTACGACATCTTCCTCCCTGGCCTCCGCCGCCTCCGCCGCCACCGAGAGCCTGACACCGCCCGCCTAGCACCCGCCAATCCCGGAGCCCGCCACCGCCCGAGCGACGGCAGCGTTCACCAATAAGAGCTCGGTACATTGGGGACCGACAGCACTATCAACCAATCAAAGAGAGGCATCTAGAGCGACGTTGGCTTGGCCAATAGACCTGTGAAATGTCACTGATGGACGGTAGAGGGCACCAACCGGAAGCTTACTGAAGAGTGAACGACATGTTCGCTAGCCAACTGAAGGGAGGCAAAGTCCCACCTACCAGGTGGTTGATGGACAGCAACAGGAAGCTAGATGGGGCGGGGCTTAGCTAAGGAGTGGTTTTGTATTGGTCGTGGTTGACCTTCCACCCACCTCTAATCCAGAAGATGAGTGATAGATCTGCCCTAAAGCCAATCAAAAGTCCTCAGGGTGAGGCCGACAAATGCCCTATAAATAGCATCTACTTTGAGCCTCCAGCGTCGCCCTGGTGTGGTAGGGGCGTCTCGCTCTTCGGCCATTTCAACCCGTTTCCTGGTGAGTTGAAAGCCACCAGTCTTTTATTCAATTTTTTACCTTTCATCGCTTCTGAAGAGGGAAGTGAGCCTCCAGGCGACTTTGTCAGTGAGACATTGGCGGCAGGCACAATAGCGGGAGTCGGGGCTGCGTGACACCTCTCAAAGTACTTCCACCATCTCAGTTCAAATCCCCCATAATCCTCACCTGGTTATTGCATCAACCTGCCAACGTGGGCATCAGAATCACCTGAAGCTCTCTAAAAGATTCTGGGACTGCCTCTCGTGTCCGGCGCACGACAGAAATATGCATTCTAACGAGCGCCTCTGGTGGACAGAATTGGCCTCTGCCCCCACTTACCTCTTTTAATGAAGCGCTGTGAGACTTGGCAGGCGCAACCTGGGTAGGTTTATCTTCCCTATAAGATGTGTGACTTTGGAACGCGTTAGTGAGAAGGAATCCACTCTGGTGTCAGACCAGCCTGGGTTCGAAACTCGCACGGCCTACTTACAAGAGAGGCAGGGTACCGAAACTCTGTGCATCTTACGTCCTCATCTGTGAAATGAGACTGCTCACACCTACACCTTAGAGCAGTGACTTTCCTTTTTTTTTAAAATCATAACCCCACAGTGAGAAATACATTTGCATCCTCACCCGGTACACTTATACTCCTGTGAGTGTATGATAAAATTTTACAAAAACAATACTTACCTTTCCTAACCATGATCCACTGATGTTTTCTGTCCTGTCCTATCTTCTTTTTTCCCTCCCTCCCTTCCTCCTTTCCTTTTTTTTTTTTTTTAATATTGAAGTCTAGTTGATTTACAGTATTGTGTTAGTTTCAGGTGTATAGCACAGTGATTCAGATATGTGTGTGTGTGTGTGTGTGTGTGTGTGTGTACTCCTTTTCAGATTCTTTTCCCTCATAGGTTACTACAAAATACTGAGTATAGTTCCCTATGCTATACAGTAGGTCCTTTTTGGTTATCTATTTTATATATGCATGCATGTTCAGTCGCTGAGGTGTGCATGACTCTGCGACCCCATTGACTATAGCCTGCCAGGCTCCTCTATCTGTGGGATTCTCCAGGCAAGAATACTGGAGTGGGTTGCCATTTCCTTCTCTATGGGATCTTCTCAAACCAGGGATCAAACCCACATCTACTGCATTGGCAGGCGGATTCTTTACCACTGTACCACCAGGGAAGTTGTTATTTTATATATAGTAGTGAAAGTGTTAGTTGCTGAGTCATGTCCAATTCCTGTGGGGGATCCTCTGTCCATGGAATTCTCCAGGCAAGAATACTGGAGTGGGTAGCCATTCCCTTCTCCAAGTGATCTTCCCAACCCAGGGATCATACCCAGGTCTCCTGCATTGCAGGCAGATGCATTACCATCTGAGCCACCAGGGAAGCCCTATGTGTATATGTTAATCCCAACCTCCTGCTATTTTATCCTTTATCCCTTTCTTTTCTTGATCATGACTGGCAGTTTGAGTAACATTATCATGAAAGGTTGATATAATAAAATACAGAGCAGAACGCCCAGCATATTGTAATTGTTGAATAATTGTTACTAGTCTCTTCCAGGCTACCCCTTTGAAAAAATAGGATTTCAAAAGAATTCACTTTTTCAGTTAAGATATTTCATTGGCTCCCTTCGCCCTTCTAGATAAAAAGTCCATACTCCTTTCCAGGCAAACAATGGCCTTCACACTCTTTGTGTACCTTTCATGTTTCATCTCCCTCTGCCATCCTATTCTCTTTCCATAATCCTACCTTTTTGCCTCAAGAAGAGGTTCCACAGTTTCTAAACACATGCTCATCTATTTCCTGTCTTCCTTTTTCCTGGTAAACTCCTATGCATCCTTCAAGAACTTGCTCAAAGTTTGATCTGCTGCTAAGCCAGATCCTTTTCCTTCTCTGGGCTGTTCTTGGCACAGGCAAAGGGCTTCACTGTCTCACACTGCAGTGCCCACTTTCATTCTTCTGACTTCTCTCCTGGACTGTGGGCTGCAGTGGAAGGTTTGAGGCCAGTACTAGAAACTGGCAGGAATTGCACGCTGAGCTAAAGAATGAATATTTGCATACAATTACATCTACATATGACTTGTTTATGTAGACCGTCCATTCTGTTCCCATGCCCTTATTCAAGGTAAGATTGCTTCACTGTTGAGCCAAGGACTCCACCCGGGTTCCATGAGTCAGCTATTTTAGGGTGCAGGGATTTGAGGGGCAAGGTGGGGTTGAATTTCCTGCTGGGCTGCTGCCAGACCTCTTGTGAGATGAAAGCTGGGACGGCTGTGCTTCTTCCACCCCAGAAGCCCTGTCATGAAGCCAGCAGAAGCAGAAGCGGGAGGGATTTGCATGTGTGGGCAGGGGGCAGGGTGCAAAAACTTAAAAGAATTTGGCAGCAGTTTTGAGTGGTTTAAATGGTTCTTCCCTTTAAAGACCACCATGTTTCTTGTTTCCACTAGAGGTACAGCTGAGGAAGGGGGCACCTGCTAAGGAGAGGACCCGCTTGTACTTTTGTCGGGACCCTTGGAGTCTTTGAGCCTCACTTACAACACACTAAAGCCGTCACACAGTTTCTCTTCCCACAGATTGCTTCCCGCAGATGGCCCCCAGACTCTACAGAGAGGACAGGCAAGGTTGCCAGCTCCTAATGCCTGCTTTCCCCTGGCTGCTCTTTAGATTCACTAGAGATTGTTTATTAAATTCTAAACCATGGCCAAGAAAATCAGTATCTCTGGGGGTGCAACCCTGGTGAGGATATTAAGTTCTTCAGGTTGTTCCAACAGGCAGCCAAATTAGAGAACTGCTTGTCAGCCCAAAGATGTTTTCTGGTGGGGATCCTCAGGTAAACCACTATGAATAGTCTATAACCTCCACCTCTACCCGTTCCTGTCCCTCCTCTTCCTGAGTTTCTCCCCTGCCCATCCTACCTGCTTCGATCTCCACGGAGCCAGGGCGGACAGGTGGTTCCAGCTGCAGGTCTCAGCATCAACCAGAAGACTCTCTTCCATGGGTGCATCTGGGCATAGCTTCTCCTTCAGTGATACCTGCCTTGTTTCCAACCACTTTCAGCCTCTTCATGCTCTAAGTTGTCACTTTCTCCCCGTTTCTAATTTGTAAAGTTAACCTGTTCTCCACCGCAAAGTCCCTGTATTTGTCTTGTCCACCACAGCACCTTCCACTCCCCGCACATTGCTTGATATATAGTAGGTACATGGTACATGCTGAGAGAATGACTGCATCTGAAGGAGTCCTTGGGCCTAGAAAAGAACACAATGGTCTCAAAGGCCTTTGCTGAATCATCTAACTTCGGGGAAAACAAAGTGAACTTTAAGTTCTGCCCTGATGCTCCAGGCCAGTTGCATCTACCTGGGACTTAATCGCCCCCTGCCCAAAACCTCCCACCTACAAATGCCATCTCAACCAAAAATTACCCAAAATATCCCGCCTGACTAACGTTTCCCTTATTGCTTCCACAAACCTCCCTTTAATAGGAAGCCTCCCAGATCCCTCTCACACTCAGCCTGGTCATTAGGCTGACTGTCGCCCCTCCTTGCCTGAATAAAGGTAACCTACCTATGTGCAGGTCATCTCTCCTTTTCTGCCTCTGCCCGCACTATACCTTACATTCTCAGTGCTGAAACCCAGAAGAGGGCGAGGCACTCGTCTCTCTCTCTCTTTCTCACTCTCACTCTCTCTCCCTCTCATTGTTTCCCCTTTTCCTGGAATCTGGGAACGTGAACTCACTTTCTGCCAGGGCTCATAAGTTCCCCTCAGGGACAGCTAGTGCCTTTGTAAGTGGTGCAGGCCTTGTCCTAAAGCTTTAATGGTGCTTTATGTACCCGCAGGCCTCCGGCTCTGTCCTCTTTTCTCTCTCTCTTTCTCTGATGACCTCCGGAATAGGGAACTCTTGCCATTCAACTGCTCTACATGCAACACTCCACCCAAGCCAGCCCCTAGATTAAGGTAAGATCTGGACAGTGTTCTAGAGGCACCCTAGAACCCAGTCTTCTCCGGGTCCCGGGGACCCACGGCCTAAGGCCACTCTGTAAGCAACCGTGGGGGACGCTCCACCTCGACACAGAGCTCTTTTCTCATAACTCCTATTGTTGTGGGTGACGACTCGAACTCCCACTAGGAGCCTCTGCTTGCCTTTCAATTACGGGGTCTGGCCAGTCTGTCCCAAAAGATTACCCTCTGGCCTGTGTTTTCAAAAATCTCAAACCACTCTTACTCACTGAACTCAAAGCTAACCACTTAACTCTGTATACAGGTCTGGCGTCAATACCAATTGGACAGTCAAGAACCGCTGACCTGAATTTGGCACATTTGACTTTAACATTCTTCAAAATCTCACCAACTTCCTTAAATGGAATGGCAAATGGTCGGAGGTCCCATATGCCCAAGCCTTTTGGGCCCTTCGGAGCAGGCCCTCCCTATGCAAGGCCTGCTCTACCCATGAGGTCCTTCTATGCACCTTGCCTCCCAAACAAAAGGGCTCTTCTTCAATTAACTGCCGATGGTGACTTTCCACACCCCTGGAGTTTGACTCCACTGACGAGCCCCCTCCCTACCAGCCACACCTCCGACCCTCTCCTTCCCCCTCATCCAACTCACCTACTGACTCCGAAACCTCTCGACTCTCCCTCAACCCCACTACCCCATCTCCCAGGCTCCTCCCCCCTTTTCTCCCCCTCTGCCACAGGGTCAGTACCCACAGGGTCAGTACATGATTCCTCTGAGAGAGGTGGCAGGGCCAGAGGGCCCCACCCGAGTCCACATGCCATTTTCATTGTCAGACATAAGCCAGATAGAAGAAAAGTTAGGATCATTTTCTGAAAATGTATCTGAAAAATCCTACCAGATACAGAAAAGAATCCCTGAGACTCTCCCAGACCTATAACCTCACATGGAGTGACATATATTATATCTTAAATGCCACTCTCACCCCAGATGAAAAAGACCATATCTGGCAAGCAGTGAAAGCCCATGCTGAATCACTTACATAACCAAGACCTGGATAGCCCAGTTGCTCATGAGGCAGTGCCTCAATTAGATCCCCGCTGGACATACCAGCCCGGTGACCCAGGTATCAGGAGACTCAATCATATGATTACCTGCCTTCTAGAAGGAATGCAGAAAAATACTCATATCCATGTCAGTTATGATAAAGTCAGGGAAGTCACCCAAGGGGTGGACAAAAATCCTGCCTTACTCTTGTCATGCCTCACAGAGGCAGTTCAGAAGTATACCAACCTAGATATCACCACCCCTGCTGGGTTACTCTACCTTCATGTTCAATTCATCAGCCAGTCCACCCCTGACGTTAGACGCAAGGTTTGACAACTAGAGAAGGGCCCTGAAACCCCCCCCCCCAAAGAGACCTTCTAGAAGTAGCCTTCAAGGTGTTCAATAATAGAGAAGAGGAGGCTAAGAGAGAAAAAGACGTGAGAGAAAAGCTAAATATGCCTTATTGACAGCAGCAATTAAGGGAAGAGATCAGCCCGGCCCAAGTCATCCCAGAACGGGGCTTAAGACCTGCCCCCTCCCCGGACCCTGCTTCTTATGCAACCGGTCAGGACACTGGGCAAAGGCATGCCAAAACCCATGGCCCCCCACAAAAGCATGCCCAAACTGTGGTCGATGGGGACACTGGAAAATGGACTGTCCCCAGGGACACCCTGGCACTCTTGGGGAGGTCCCCACCTCCCAGACCTGGAGAGTGGAATGTCCACAGGGATGCCCTGGTGCCCCTGGAGAGATCCCCACTTCTCCCTGGAACCCCAGCCCAACCCTATGAGAGTTGTTCCAATGATGGCACCCGGGTTCCAGCCCCCCAGCCCATGTCCCGAATACAAGCTTGGAACTTAGGGTAAGATGGGGTAGTGGCCGGGGAAAAGACCTCCTTTATAGTAGACACTGGAGCCGCTTTTTCTCTCTTAACTTCCTACTCTGGCCGAACTCAAGACTCAGAACTCACAATCGGGGCAGGGGGCGGGGGTGTCTCTGGAGTTCCCTTAAGGCCAAAAATCAGCCCTCCGTTACTCTGTCAGTTTGGAAAATCGACCCTCATACATTCATTCCTCATAATGCCTCAGTGCCCGATGGCACTCCTAGGGAGAGATTTGTTATCCAAATTGGGGGTCTTTATTACCATACTCCCCCTCGATACAGTCTCTATATTCTGCATGCAGATGGCACCTGGACTGTCCCTATCCCTCACTCCTGACCTTCCCTCGGATCTACCCGCCTTAGACCCCCAAGTCTGGGACACTGATCACCCATCTGTAGCCAAACATCACCCCCCAGTTCACATTACCCTAAAAGACTCCTCAACTATAATTACCCAACAATAGTACTCTGTCACCCTGGAGGCTCACAAGGGACTTAAGCCTATCATAGACCATCTTCTTCAAGTCTCCATCTTAATTCCTACCTATTCACCACACAACACCCCTATTCTAGCAGTAAGGAAGGGACCAAACTCTTAGAGACTGGTCCAGGATCTGCGAAAAATCAATGAGGCTGTCACGCCGACATTCCCAGTAGTCCCTAACCCTTACGCCCTTTTGTCCGCCATACCTAACCCACTCACTGTACCTGCCATGCTGCAACCCACTTCACGGTATTAGATCTCAAAGACGCCTTTTTCACCATCCCCCTCCACCCCCTCTCCCAACCCTTTTTTGCCTTCACCTGGCAAGACCCCGAGACTCATGTTTCCCAACAACTAACATGGACAGTTCTCCCCCAGGGGTTCAGAGACAGCCCCCACTTTTTTGGACAGTGTTTACAAAAGGACATACACTCAACCTAGCCCCCAGTCATCTCCTCCAATATGTAGATGACCTCCTCCTTTATAACCCAACCGGAAAACTCTGCCTCCAACATACTGCCAGACTTCTTGGGGCCCTGGGATCCTGGGGTTATCGGGTGTCCCAATCCAAGGCCCAAGTTGTACAGATAAACGTTACCTACCTGGGGCTCTCCATATCCCACCAACAAAGAACTATTCCCCCAGACAGAATCCAGGCCTTAATTAATTGTCCACTTCCAAAAACAAAAAGGGAACTCCTGTCTACCCTCGGCCTCCTAAACTTTTTCTGTATCTGGATCCCTAACTTCTCCCTCCTTGCAAAGCTGCTCTATGAAGCAACTAAAGGATGTCTGGATGAGCCCCTCTTTAACCCCTCCTCGCTGGCCAATCCTATTTGCCAGCTCACCAAGAGCCTCCTCCGAGTGCCAACTCTCCACCTGCCAGATCACACCAGACCATTCTTTCTCTTTGCCCATTCCAACCAAGGACAGGCCCTGGGACTTCTATGTCAGCGGGCTGGAGACACCTGGGCTCCCGTAGCCTATCTATCAAAACAGCTTGACATGGTGACCCAGGGATGGCCTCCCTGTATATAGTTCATGACAGCTGTTGCAGTGCTCGTACCCGAAGCAAATAAACTCTCTAGGCATGCCCCTTTAACAGTCTGTCCTCCAGTGTGGAGATTCCTTGAAAAACTGGAAATAGGACTGCCATATGACCCAACAATCCCACTCCTGGGCATACACACCGAGGAAACCAGAACTGAAAGAGACACGTGTACCCCAATGTTCATCGCAGCACTGTTTACAATAGCCAGGACATGGAAGCAACCTAGATGCCCATCAGCAGACAAATGGATAAGAAAGCTGTGATACATATACACAATGGAATATTACCAGCCATTAAAAAGAATACATTAAAAAAAAAAAAAAAAAGAATACATTTGAATCAGTTCTAATGAGGTGGATGAAACTGGAGCCTATTATACAGAGTGAAGTAAGCCAGAAAGAAAAACACCAATATAGTATACTAACGCATATATATGGAATTTAGAAAGATGGTAACGATAACCCTATATGCAAGACAGAAAAAGAGTCACAGATGTATAGAACAGACTTTTGGACTCTGTGGGAGAAGGCGAGGGTGGGATGATCTGAGAGAATAGCATCGAAACATGTATATTATCAATTGTGAAACAGATCGCCAGTCCAGGTTGGATGCATGAGACAAATGCTCAAGGCTGGTGCACTAGGATGACCCAGAGGGATGGGATGGGGAGGGAGGTTGGAGGGGAGTTCAGGATGGGGAACACATGTAAATCCATGGCTGATTCATATCAATGTGTGGCAAAAACCACTACAATATTGTAAAGTAATTAGCCTCCAACTAATATAAATAAATGAAAAAAAAAAAAACCAAAAAACAAAAAAACAGTCTGTTCTACACACACCTTCCAAGAATTACTATCACATCAGGCTTTCCTCTCCCTTCCCCCTTCCAGGGTTCAGGTCCTACATGACTTTCTCTTCGACCCTCAGCTCTCATTCTCCCCCTGCTCTCCCCTTAACCCTGCCAGCTTATTACCCATGTCCTCTACAACAGACCCCCTCCTACATAGTGCAGCCTAACAGTAGATCTTACCCAAAACCCCTTCCAACATTTAACAGATCAGCCTATCCTAGACCCAGACACCCCACACTGGTTCATTGATGACAGCTCTCAAAAATCCCCACCTTTCGCAGCAGGATATGCCATCATCCAGGGGGACCTTCGTCACAATCACGGGACCCAGACAATTGAAGCTTCACCTCTGCCACCTCACACTACCTCCCAACAGGCAGAACTGATAGCTCTCACCAGAGCTTTGACTCTGGCTAAAAATCTAAGGGTTAACATCCACACAGACTCCAAATATGCCTATAACATACTTCACTCAAACATCCTTATATGGAGAGAAAGAGGTTTCCTAACCCCAAAGGGATCCCCCCATCATTAATTCAGCCTGATCCACAAACTTCTAGAGGCAGCACTTTTACCAAACAAAGCCGCCATCCTCCATTGTAGGGGACATCAAAAGGGAAGTCTCATATCAGCCTACAACAATGCCGCAGACCAGAAGGCAAAGGAGATAGCACTGTCTCATCCTTCCCTCCAGTCCCCTGTCATCTTAGCCCTGACTCCACCCAACCCTCCCACCACCAGAGAAATCCTCTCTTATCTACACTCACTCTTTCATCCCTTGTCCAAGACAGTCCAACAGTTCCTCCGTAACCACTTCCCCGTATCAACTGCTGACCAACAATATTTAGATAAACTTACCTGCTTCTGTCAGACATGTCAATGTACTAATCCCAATTCCAACCTTAAACCTATATCCTTTCCAACCCATCAAATGCGAGGCAGCCTCCCAGCACAGGATTGGCAGACAGACTTTACTCATATGCCCCCCAGGTCGGAGAGTCAGATACCTCCTGGCCCTTGTGGACACCTTTTCGAGATGGGTAGAAGCATTTCCTACCACAAATAAAAGAGCCCACACCATGGCCCAAATCCTCCTCACAGAAATTATCCCCAAGGTTTGGCCTACCTTCATCCCTACAGTCTGATAATGGCCCGGAATTTATGTCCAAGGTCACCCAACAACTTGTCCAATTCTTACAGATACCCTGGAAATTTCACATTCCATATTGTCCCCAGTCCTCGGGAAAGGTAGAAAGGATGAATAGAATAATCAAAGAAACTCTTACCAAAATATCCCTTGAGGTATATCTGGATTGGACTAAACTTTTGCTGATTGTTCTCCTCAAAGTACGGGCTTTGCCCAGAAAGCCCCTGGGGCTGAGCCCCTTTGAGGTGATGTACGGAAGGCCCATGCTCCCTCCTGGACTCCCCCTGAACCCCCTTCCATACCAAGCTTCCTACACTCCCCTCTGCTGATGGAACTCCGCAATGCCCTCTGGAAATATGTCAACCACAACTTGACCACCTCTGACTCCCAAGCCCCCTTGCCCCCTTTATAAGTTGGGGACATGGTCTACCTGTCTGATAATCCCCAGGATGACCTAACCCCAAAGTGGCAGGGACCATTCAAAATCATCCTCCTTAACCCGACTGCAGCTAAACTCAAGAAGGTCACCTCCTGGGTACACCTCTCTTGCCTGAAACAGGTCACCTCCGATCCTGTGCTGCCCTCCCTAACTGACCCCTATCAGGTCTCCCTCACAGGACCCACCTCCTTAAAAATCACCCAGCGACAACCCATGTCAACCATCCGAGAGGACACTGAATGACCTGGACACTCCTTAACCCACAACTGTTCCCAATCCAACTGCTACAAGACCTCTGGACCAGCACCCCGACCGGAACCTCCTTCGAAGATCTGACCACGCCGGTGTCTCATCCATGGCTTCAGGGGACCTTCTACAACCTAAGTCCAGAAGAAATTGATTTCTTTACTCTCATACGTGAACACTGTTCCTCCTCAGATTCAAGCAACCACCAACTTGGGGCCTTCCTCCCCTCACCCTGACTGGCCTCTCCCTGTCTCTCTAACTATAACTGCACTCTTAATCTTAGTCCTTGCTATAGGCCCAGTAGCTGTCTCCACTCAGGGTTGGTCACCTATCCTTCGTCTCTTCGTCGGTATCGCCTACATTGTTAGCTGTGTTCTACTCCTGGGGTGCTATTTCCTCCACACTGCCTAACTAACAGACCCATGACTCTCCCGTTCCTTATCCTTGCTGCACTCCCCTGCCTTCTGGCTAGTCCCTGCCCCTGCTCAGACATTTATTCCTATGTTCATTCCTCATGTTATAATATGGCTCCAATACCATGCACCATGAACCTCGGGGAGGGGGGAAGTCCAAATCCCTACTCACTGTTAAAGTACAGAAGAGAGGGAGTTTCGTGAGCACCTGCCATAAACCAAATGGAAGAAACATATGTTTCTATCCCATTACCCACTGGGGATACTCAGACGGGAGTGGCTGCTGCTGCTGCTGCTAAATCGCTTCAGTCGTGTCCGACTCTGCGCGACCCCATAGACGGCAGCCCACCAGGCTCCCTCTTCCCTGGGATCCTCCAGGCAAGAACACTGGAGTGGGGTGCCATTGCCTTCTCCGACGGGAGTGGGGTACTAGATTAATATCAGGAAAAGAAACAAGAACAAGTCATAAAGAACATAATTTCCCAGTTACAGGCAACCCCTGAGCCTTATAAATGCCTAGACCTCCTTTCCCAATTACAGCGTTTCCTAAAACCTCCCTCTGACAACCAACACCTTACCCGCCTTCTCAGCTCTTCTTTCCAATTCTTCCAGCACACACAACACACATCCCAGTGTTGGATATGTGTGTCACTGTCTCTCTCACCACACATAGCAATTCCCTTGCCCTCAACCTGGTTGTCACAGGGCAACTATACCTCCCCTCCCCGACAAAAAACTACACAACTCTGGGCCAGTCTCTGACAAGGTCCTTCTCTCAGCCTCTTCAAACCTAACCTGTATCAGCGACTCTAGTCCCAACTACACTGGTCTTACAAACTCCGCTCCCTCTTTCTGTTCCACTTGGGTTCTCTGGAACAGCACAAATAATTGCACCAACCTGGGACTCTTCATTCTCTGCGGGACCTACACATATTCATGTTTTCCCCTTGACCCCCTGGACCTTGCATCTTGGTCTTCCTGACCCCGGGTCTAACATTCCTCAAAGAAGAAGAGATAGAACAAATAGTCTACCCCCAAGGGGAACTTTTCCACAGGAAAAGACAAGCTGTCATAGCCCCCCACCTGATTGGAACCGGCATAGCAGCAGCCCTAGGCACCAGGATTGGAGGCATCTCGACCTCTGCCCATTTGTATTACAAGCTGTCCCAAGAACTTAATGAGGATATGGAGCAGGTAGAGAAGTCCTTTGTTTCAGTCCAAAGACAAATTAACTCATTAGGTTCTGTGGCCCTACAAAATAGGCGAGCCCAGGACCTTCTTACCATGGAAAAGGGAGGGACCTCCCTTTTCCTAGGAGAGAACTGCTGCTATTTTGTTAATGAAATGGGCATAGTCCAGGGCACAGTCAAAGAACTTAGAGACAGAACTGAACGCCATAGAAAAGACTTACAAAACCTTTACACTCCCCAAAACCTGTTCCAACAGATCCTCCCTTGGTTGCTCCCTTTCTTGGGACTGTTGGTACTTATCGTTTTATTCCTCTTATTTAGACCCTGTCTCTTCAGTCTCTTTGAAAGGTTTCTCTAAGAACGGATTCGGGTCATCTCTCGAGGCCAGATCAAGAGCATTCTTCTTGAGAGCCTCACCCCGACCTCAGGAAAAGGAGACCCTGGGCCCTAGGATGATCCTCCCTTCCAGACCCAGAACCGTCGCCTCTATCCAGCAGGAAGTAGCCAGAGAGATACAGCACCCTTTTCCCCATTTCTTATTATTTCAAGGTCTGGAATGAGTCCTTGGGCCTAGAAAAGAAAACAACGGTCTCAAAGGCCCTTGCTGAATCATCTAACTGCAGAGCAAACAAAACCAAACTTTAAGTCCCACCTTGGTGCTCCGGGCCAGTTGCATCTACCTGGGACTTATCACCCCCTGCCCAGAAACCTCCTACCCCCTACATCTGCCCGGGACTTATCGACCCCCTGCCCAGGGGACTTATCACCCCCTGCCCAAAACCTCCCACCCTCTGTGCAACTACAAATGCCGTCTCAACTAAAGATTACCCAAAACGTCCCACCTGATAACATTTCCCTTATCGCTTCCACAAACCTCCCTTTAAATAGAGAGCCTCCCTGATCCCTCTCACGCTCAGCCTGGTCATCAGGCCACCCCTCCTTGCCTGAATAAAGGTAACCTACCTCTGTTCAGGTCATCTCTCCTTTTCTGCCTCGGCCCGAACTATACCTTACAGCATCCTTTTAAAATTTTTCATGTACTTATCTCTCTCTTCCAGTCCCGGCTTCCTCCACCTCCACTTCACTTCTTCCCTCTCTGTCTCTTAACCCCTTTCCCTCTTCATTTTCCCATGTTTTTCCTGCTTCCTGACATTTTCCTTTTCTTTTCTGCATGTGGTTGCCCCCGTCTGATTCATCAGTACCAGAGAGTGAGCTTCTATCCCTGAGGATGCCGAGGGCACCAGAGGGAGGGAGGAACCACTGCAGAACCACAGTCTTTGCCCTCAAGAAGCTCCACATTCCTTCTGGGACCTCTTATGAAAGGAACCACCTGGCGCAGCTGCTGTTGGATGATCAGAAATTAGAAGAATATCAATCTCCCAGCATTCGACTATCTGTTGATCCTCACTCATTGCTACAACCCAAGTTTTCTTGTTGTTTTTGAAGAGTCACAGCCAACTCAGCCTTCTACAGGCTGCTCGTTCTGCCTTAAGGATTTCCCCAGTAGCCTCTGCTTCTCTCTTCCTCCTCTGGTTTTCTACATTCTCATCTCTCCTCTTTCCACCTACAGAAAAATCAAAGTTGCAGACTTTTCAAACCATTCCTGACACTCTTACATGCCAAGAGGAAGATTTGATGGGACACAGACCTAGTTTAAATGAACATTGTTTTTTTTCTCCCAGGTCCATCTAGGGTTTCAATTATCCAGATTTCCTTAAGTCTTTTCTGAGCATGAAAAATTTAACAGAGGCTGTAAAACGTATCTCCCGGATTTTACTTTGGCAGCTACCCCATCCTCACCCCAGGTGCACACACAGCAACCCCTCCTCCTCCACGACCCAGAGACTCCTATCCTAATACTGACTCATCAACTCCCTCTGTCCCCTGGCTCCCCTGCCCAGACCTATGGCTGTCCTCCACCAACTGCCATGGAATCTTCCAGCGAGGACATTCCACTCATCCTTCCCCACAGAGTTCTTCCCCTTCCCCTTGGGATGAGATCTGTGAAACCTCCTCCAAAAGGCAGCCTCCACAGGATCCTTTTAGGATGGAAGGCGCTGGTGGCTCCTTAGCCTTTGTGTGTTCCCACCAGGGGGCGTCCAAGGCATTTCCAAAAAGCGGATGCTGGGGTTTTTTTTTTTGTTTGTTTGTTTGTTTTTTTAATATTGGAGCAGAAAGACAAGCTTGAAAATTCAATTTCACAAGCATTCATTGAGTACCCACTGTTTGCCAGGTTTGTGCCCTGATTCACCTGAACACAGAGCACTTTCCAGCCTCTACAAACACTCCTTGAAAAGAACCATTTGCCTCTCCAAGGAGTCATTTTCTACCAACCAGCTCCTCTGACTGCCTGTGGTAACAGCATCCTTTCTCCCCCTTGGCCTCTTGCCTGCGCTCAGCCCCTCCCCACCCTTCCTGACCTTGGGAACACAGCTCCATGGCTGCTTCTCAGAGCCCAGACTCCCCACAGCAGACTGGAAACATCCCTAGGAACGCAGAGCGGTTGTGAATTTCCCTGGGCAGGCACTTTCTCTTCTGGATCCCCAACGCCCTTCTGTCAAAACTCCATCTCCTCCTCCGTCATTAGCCTCCTGAGAGTCCCCCAGACCGCCTGAGTGTGGAGAGTGGGCATTGAGTGAGGCCATTATCTGGGACACTGGGCTCAAGATCATGACTTCTTCACTTGGGAGCTCTGACCCAGCTGGCAGAGACTCGGGAAGTGGTGATAACAATAACCATAATAATATTAATAATAATGTTGGGGCCCACAAAATGGCTGTGAAATCCTCTCTAATGATCCCTTATATTTATAGATCTCCTTCTTCCTAGACACTTCAGAGCCATTGCCCAGCGAACCCTGCTAGCTTCCCTAGGAGGGACAATTAACCCTCTATTTTATGGTTGGAGAAACTGAAGCCCTGAGAGGGTGAAGGAGTTGGCCGAGGTTACACAGGGCATTAGTGATGGCAGAATTTGTGAAAGTAGCACTCTCGCCTTCCTTTCCTTTCCATCAAGACCCACCTAAGCATGTGTGCCCAGGAACACACACACACTCATTCTCACTGTCCATCCCAAATCGGCCTTGCCAGGGACCTCAGCGTCTGGGAGAAGCCGGAATCCGAGTAAAGGATTGTTGCCTAGGGCAACAAGGAAGGCCAACCTTGTCATGACCAAGGAGGGTGTCTCAGGGTTGGCCAAGGTTCTGGGGAAATCTGTCTCTGTCCTGTTGGACGCACCTCATGTCTAGCGGCATGCCAGTCACTACCAGGCCTCTCCAGACTTCAGGACTCGTGAGGAAAGAAGGGTGGGCTGTTTGCACAAGATGTCCTCCAGTGACAGCGCCAAGGACGTGTTCACCCGGAAAACCAGTATGGATGCAGGATTCCATTAATCCCGTCCAGCCACAATATTAAGGATGGCAGTGTGGCTCCAGGAAGAAGAAGAGATGTGGTAGTCCTTGGGGGGAGGGAAAAGGTCTCCCAAACAAGAATGGCAGTGATTTGGCCTACATAGGAAGACACTGTGGTCAGCAGCAAGGAGGGAGGCGAGAGCTGCTGCCGGCACGGCTGACTGAATCTCAGCTTCACCAGGAGAGTCCAAAGAAATAAGAAGATGTGTTTTTCTAGTCTGAACTCAGAATGGAAAGGGGGAATGTCTCTCTTTTGCAGCAGGAGGGAGTAAGTTTATCTAATCTAAGAGCTTCCTGGTTTACAAAGTAGTGCCCTGGAGCCAGTGACAAGGATGAGAGCAGTGACTTGTGGCCAATGTGAACACAGGTTCCAGTTGGCTTGGATGCTGGGACTGGGAGAGTCACACGTGGGTGGGTCCCTCCTTGGAGAGAAGAGCAGTGGAGACAAGGGTGACCGCGGCCTGGCCTGGATCCTTCCAGTCACTGATACTTCCTGACGGGACCCCCACCCACCAGCTCCACTCCTGACTCTCTCTCTTCTCATCCCGGAGCCCTCAGGGACAGTGCCTCCCCCAGCTCCTGGTTTCCCCGACTGAAACCGAGGCTCCGCATTGCTGAGATTTTACTAGAGCGCCCAGCTGGATCCCACCTTTGATCTGGCTTCAAAAAATTTAAAAAAAAAAAAAAGCAGTACCAGGAGAGCAATTTTGCCGACCTGCTGGCAAGGAAGGCAGGCTGGAGGCAGGTCCTGACCAGCCCGACCCACTCCTCCTTGGGCCTGTCATCTGAAGGGGGCTGGGGACCAAGGGAGCAGAAAGCCCTCTCTCCCCTTTGACGGCCCCCTCCCTTCTGGAGCGCTGACCTTGAGTTTGTCCTCCTTCCCTGCCCTGCCTGCCTGCCCACCAGCCAGAGAAAGGCCAAGAGATCAGTACAGCTGCACCCCACCTTCTCCCCAGTGAACATGTGGCTCCCCACCCCAACCTCTTCCCTGGTGGGCTGGATTCACAGGTGCCCTGCTTGCACTGGCAGTGCCTCCGTCTCCTCCCCACCGTGCCCCGGCCTGGCCCTGGGGGTGCTGACCCACCACTCAGGGTGGGGCCTGGCAGTGAGTGCGTCTCTGTCCATCTGGCTGGGCACCCGAGACATTACTCAGTTGGCTGTCTCAGGGCCAGCTCCGGTCTTGGGAGGCTGGACTAAGGGGCGGGGAGCGGAAGGCTAGGCTGGAGAGAGGGTGGGTCGGCCTTTTTACGGCGCTTCCTCCCGTCCCTCTCCCCGTGGTGCTGCCAGCCTGGCCCAGGATTTCCATCTTCTGGCAGCAGCCCCGCCCCCTCCCAGTTCAAAGGCTCTGGATCCCCACCTGTCCCACGATGCTCGCTGGGTCCCTTTCAAGTGGTTTGCAGTGCACCCCTCCCCCACCCAGCTGAAATTTAGGGCTTCTCCATACAGGTGCAGGGGATGTGGGGGACCAGGATGATGGGGTGCCGAGTCCAGAGTCAGGGAGGAGACCGAAATACACCCTTGAACCGACTGGTCTGCCCCCAGTTTGCCCCCAGTGTGGAGCCCTAGACACAGATAATCTTGCCATGGGTGGGGAAGGAGCCAGAGGTTTGGCCCAGGGGAAAACTGGCAGCTGAGTTGAGTGGGCAAGAACTGAGGGTGTGGGGCTGAGTCAAGTGCCTTCCACTCCTGAGAGTCCCAGCTCAGCTTTTTGGCTCATTGGCTGATCTGCGAGATGGCCACTGAACTCTGGAGTTTTCGTTGTTTCTGTGTCCTTATTGGGCCATCCTTATCTCCCTTCAGGTAAGACTCCTACCCCACGTACACACTCTGAAAGCTCTCCCTAAATGTTGAGTTTCTCCCAGAATTGTTGGGAACCCACCCACACTCCTGCCCCCACTTCCAGGCCACTGTTGCCCTTTCGCGACCCTGGGAGCATGAGCCCCACCGCCCCAGAGGGAGGCCCTCCTGGAGGTGGTCCCCTCTTCCTCCCCCCCCCCCCCACATAGCCCCAGGCACTTCTCCCTGACCTGCGGGCAGAGAAGAGTCCAGGGTAGGGGAGGAAGTTGGGAGTCACCTGGTGGGGCGGGGTCCCCACAGTGATATCCATCTTTCTGGCAGCTCCAACCTGTTCTCGTGGTGAGTAATTTTTTTTTCCTAGAGGAGAAAGGTGAAGGCTTTGGTGGGGAGTTACTCTGGCTCTGAAGTGTCCTCGCAACTTCCCCAGGTCCCCTCCAGGCCTTGTGCAAGAGCTGTAAATCTCTCACCACCCACAGGCCTGGGGGGTGGGGGGAGGCTGCAGCTGAGACTTTCATGTTTGGAGGTTTTATGCATTTGCTCCTCAGTCAGGCTCCACAGCTCCTGCCTGGGGCCTCTCCCCAGCCTGTAAAAATCCAGTCCCATAAATCTCAGCTGCCCCTCCAGGGGCTAGCAGCGTTGCTCCCACTCCACCCCCTACCCATAAGCATCCCCCCCAACCCCAAGAGACAGCAGATGCAGACCAGCGGCAGGGGATGGGGAGGGGGCAGAGAAAGTTCTGAGCAGGGCAACAGTTGGGTGAGGGGTTTCCCTCTCTTGCTGCAGCCTAGCTGGGTCCTGACCCTGTCACTGGGTGATCTGTTGCGGCAGCTTCCAGTGCTGGAGGGGCTTCTGGGGGGTCCTTGATGGGGAGCCCCTGGCCTCCACTGCCTGCCGGCATCCACCTGAGCCTCCTGAGACAGGTGGCTGTCTGTCTGCCAAGCCCCCAGGTGCAGTCAGAGGTGGCAGGCAGCCCAGTGACTATGCCGTTTTCCTGGATCAAAAATAGGGAGCCTGAAGAATGGGAAAAAAGGGTTATCATGGCTGAGACCCAGAGGGATGACCTGCATGCTCCAGGGGGATCAGTAGTAAGACACAGGTCGCAGCTTCGAAGGCTGATGGGGGAAGCTGGACACTCACCCAGGACCGAGGGGAGAGACGGAGGGTCTCAGGTTGCAGACCCTGGGGAGTCTCAGGGTGGGGACAGGCAAGGAAGGGATGGGCTTGTGTCCGGCACCGGAGGGGCTCAGGAAGGAACAGACGAAAGCTGCAGAGGGTGCAGGGTGTTTCCCAGAGGAGGGAACAGTCTGTTCGAAGACTCCCAGGCGGGGAGGATGCAGCCTGGGCGGCAGGTTTGCCAGGAATGTGAGGAGCCTGTGCTTGGCTCTGCCCTTCCTGGAATCAGAGGTAGGAAGAGAGGAATAGCTTTCCTGCTGAAGGTCAGGAGAGGAAAGGTGGGTGGTGGGAGAGAGGGCTGGGGGGAGCTGAACACAGCCTCTATGGCAGAGGGTCTCCCATCCTGGGGTCTCACTGACCCTCCTGGCTTTCAGGGCTCTCTGGCCCAAGCTTAGAAGCAAGTAAGTGCAGGTGTTAGTCGCTCAGTGTCCGACTCTTTGCAACCTCATGGACTGTAGCCTGCCAGGCTTCTCTGTGCATAGGGATTATTCCGGCAAGAATACTGAAGTGGGTTGCCATTTCCTACTCCAAGGGATCTTCCTGACTCAGGGATCGAACCTGGGTCTCCTGCACTGCAGACAGATTCTTTACCATCTGAGTCACAGGGAAGTTCTAAGCTTAGAAGGTTTGCCCTCAGAGTGGGAAGGGAAGAAGCCATCCAGCGTGGTGACTGTGCAGTCTCTGGCTAAGACCCAGGTAGACAGGTCAGGTCCATTATCCCCAAGAGGAAACAAGGAGAATGTGTTCAGCATGGGCAATCTCGGAGAAACCCTTTGGAAACTGAGCTTCTCTGCTCCAGAAATCATCTCACCTACCCCTCCCCCTTGCCCCCATGTGGAAATTCAGCCTGACTTACATCCCATCTCTTCACTCCCATCGCCAGGCTAGGACAGTGCTAGTGGCTACAATCATTCAACACTTATTACATGCCAGGCACTGCTCTAAGTGCTTTGTATGTGCTTACCCCCACTTTACAGATGAGAAAGCTGAGGCACAGTGAGCTTAAGTAACCTGCCCAGAATCAGCAGCTGGGTAATGGCACAGTCAGTTGCAGCCTGGCTTTGGAGCCCGTCTTCTTCTCCCCTGCCCTCCACTGCAGAAGCAAAGGTGCTGAGGCTGAGGCCAGAGCAGAGAGCACAACTGCACTCCTCCTGACTCCCCCAGAAGCCAGGGGGTGGTGTCCTCTTTCCCAGGTTAGAAGCAGTGTGGCCTACCTAACATTCTGGTCCTCTCTGGGGCCCTTTGCCTCCCCGGGGGATGCCTACTGCAGAAGCATCATCATGTACTAGCAGCTGACTCCCACTGGGTGCCCTGCTTCCGCTAGCACCCAGCAACCATGGGGAGGCTGCAATAACAAAAGTGAAACTAACTCAGCCGGTTTCTCGGCCCCCACCAGGGGAAGAGGGAGCAGCCTCATCTGGACAACAACCAATTAGGCACTTTTTATTGCCCACACTGAAGACTGTCATAATCCCCAGAGCTTGGCCAGGACGAAGAAGAGGAAATGGGATGGGACGGAAGTCCAAGATGCCTTCAGAGTTCATCCTAGCCGTCTCCCTTTTTCCAGGTGGGAGAATGTTCTTCCTTCAAGGGAGGCCTGCAGCCATGGAAGTCAGAAGGTCTTTGTGTTTCACAAGAATTCTTCAGCCTTGGAAAAGGGTTTTCTCTTGTCCTCGGAGAAGAGGAATCCCAAGTCTGTTTATTCCGGGGATAGGGTCAGCAGGGATCTAAGCTCACACCTGGGACCTGGACACAGACATGGAAGCCTCTGGCTGGTACCACTGGGATGTTGGCATCAGGGATCAGGAAAGCACTGTTTTTTCAAGTACATTCTGACTCTTTTCTCAGATCATCAGTGCCCTCCTCCAGACTGAACACTTCTCAAGACAGGTGTTTTGGGACTTCTGGTGGTCCAGTGGCTAAGACTTCACACTTTCAAAGCAGGGAGTGTGGGGTTGATCCCTGGTTGGGGAACTAAGATCCCACATACTTTGTGACCAAATAAATCAGTAAATAAAACACTTTTAAAAAGAGATGTCATCCCAAGAGAGGGCCAGGCGTTTGTCCACTGTCCCTTCCCTCAAGTGCCCAGAGCCTTGTCCACAGTGGGCACCCCCTGCTGTCTATCAAACAGTGATTCTGCCTTTGGCCCAAAAGGAGGCTGGGGAATGTAGCCGTAACCTTCACTTCCTCATCTATAAAATGGAGTAATAATAAGACCAACCTTGGGGTTTGTCGTGAAGATTCAACCAGAAACTGTGTGTGCTTGATCCACAATAAGAGCTCAGTAAATGAGAGCTCTCATTAGCTCTTTGGGAAGCTGGCAAAAGGGAAGAGACTCCTTCCTGGGCAGCAGCTTTCTGCCAATCAGAAACTAGATGGGACCCCAGTCTCCTAGGTTTAGATGGGAGTAGCCAACACCAACCAGCCTGTTGGCTCTGTGTGGGTCTCTGCATTTCATTGCTTCAGAATACTGGGGAGAGATGTGGTGGTTTCTTTCTCTTATTTTTTAACCATCCTGCGTGGCTTTTGGATCTTCGTTCTCTGACCAGAGATTGAGCCCAGACCAATGCAGTGAAAGCAAGAGTCCTAACCACTGGAGTGCCAGGGAATTCTCAGGCATATGATGGTTTCTTTGCTAGGGTGGTGGTGGTCTCAAACCCAACAGAGATGCTCATTTAGCATGGGCAGGAGGATGGACACAATGACCCCTCCGAGACCATGGATTCTAAAATCACTTGAAGGAGGTGAAAACGCACCCAAGCTGAACACACACACCTTCTCTGTCGTGGATCGAGAAATGCCCCTGAGTTCAGAGTGGTCCACAGGCTGCTTCACATATTAATACGGCATCTTGTCACGTGGACGGGGGCCTTGCGGTTGACAGGTTGACAGATGTCGGGAGGAAAAGGAGGTGCTGCCTCCGCAGCTGGTTCCGTCCTGAGTAAGGACCCTGGGTGGGGCTGGGCAGGTTGACACTTGGCTTGGAGCCAGGGCCCTCAGGTGGGCGGGACAGGCCAGTGGGAGGAGAAGGGAGAACCATAAGAGTCCAAAAGAGATGGGGCAGACCCTCTGCCCTTGGTCTTGGGCCTCCAAGAAAGAAGCAAGTGAGAAGCGGAAGGCAGGGCGGGATGAGCCACGCTGAAACTCTTGGGGGAAAATGCCTTTTCTTTTTCCTTCTTTTCAAATTAAAAGTCTCCCCCACTGGGAAGGAAGCCCTTCTCATAAGCGCCTATCACTCCCTGGGTTTACCTTTGGGGTGATCTGTTTACAAGAGTGGAGAAATGAATGTGCCTGTCTTCTTCCACCCTCCTCCCTCTCCAGGGCTGGCTGTTGGCTCTGCCTGCCAGTGGGCAGGGTCCTGTGCCCAGCGCTGGGAACAGGTCCAGAAGGAGACTGTTTCAGGGAGCTCTTGGTTAGGTAGGGGAGACATGGTTCTAGACCACAAAGATTTCCCAGTCTGAGGGGAAAGACAGAACACATCCCTGATTCGTCATCAGAGTCCAGAAACAAGGACACACAGCAAATGAATGAAGTCTTGAGGTGGTGCTGGAAGGATGGGGAGAAAATCTAGGAGAGGGGCTTCCTAGAGGAGAAGGTGAAGGAGATTTAGGGGGAGAGGCAAGTGAGTGTCATTTATTCTTAAGCTATGCCCATTTATCTGAAGAAGAAACTGCCTGAGACTTCACGGTAAATCTAAGCTAGGATTCCAAATTCCCCCTTTTTCCCAGGCTGGGGGAAGTTGCAAAGATAAGGTGCAGAGGAGGGGAAGCGGCAGACCCGGAGGGGAGGGGGTAGGGGAGTGTGTCATCTGGTGAAGTTCCTCCCTGGCCCATGGATGACCCAAAGTCACTGAAATGACAAAGAGAGAGAGGCAAGTTGAACAGGTCCCTGTCTGGTGAGTCAGGGAGCCGGCTGGCTGTCTGATCCTATGAGCTAAATCCTCAAATCTCTGGGATTTTAAAGGCTCCCCGTGTCCAGCTTTGACCACCACATAGGAATCTGCCCCCCTCCCTGACCCCCTCCTCTTCCTGCTCTCTGACCTCCAAGCCTGGGGCCTGAGGGACCTGTTCTCCCTGGAAGGCTGAGTTACTTCTCCCCCTGCCCAGATTTGGGGTAGATCTGGATCAAAATCTCAGGATGGAGAGGCCATGCAGATGGGCACAGGGCAGCGGAGGCCAGAGAAATCCGTGCTGTCCAGCTACTGAGAGACCTGGTGACTGCTGGATCCTACTCCAGTAAATTCCAGTGGAATTTACCCTATTTAAGAGGGTGCCAGGGCAGGAGTATGTCACGGGAGAGAAGGAAGAGTTCACAGGGGTCCCCGGAGCCCCTCTGTGTGGGTGTTAATCACCATTAGAGGGAGATCATTAGAAACAAACACTGCACGGACTTTCCTGGCAGTCCAGGGGTTAGGCCGTCCAGGCCTCTGCGCTTCCGCTGCAGAGGCCTGGGTAAGATCCCTGGTAAGGGAACTAAGACCCCACAAGCAGTGTGGAAAAAAAGGGAAAAAAAAAAGAAGGAGAAGGAGGAAGAAATACTGTAGGGAACCAGACCCTTTGGCTCTGAGTCTGACCCCTTGGGGACATTAGGAATCTCCCATCAGTCCCTGCTCTAGGCTTAAGCCAGGCCAGCCCAGGGGGCTCCCCAGACACTTTCAAATCCAGACACTTGAACTGTGTGGCCTCTCCATGGGAAGGCCCTCCTGAGGTAGTGTCTAAACCATCCCCCTGTCCCCAGGCACATTCACAGGAGTGGGTCTCCTTGGCAGAGTCAAAGGTCCACTATGTCCCTTTTGGGGCAGGGTGGGGCATGGGGAGCAGGACACGAAGTCCTCCACTTTGTTGGAGGCAGACCCTGAGCCCTGGACGCTCTCCCCCCGGCTCCAGGAGTTGGCACCGCAGGCCTGCGCCCGACTGGCGGGGGAGGCTTGGAGCCTGGCTGAGCCCCAGTCTTAGGAGGGAGGGAAGACGGTGGCGAGGGGGTGGGATGTCTCTTCCGCCTGGTAGATTAGTGACTCTGAGACAGGAGAGGGCCTGTCACCGGGCCCATAAATAAAGCAGCTGAGTCTCTCCCTCCATCTGTGTTTATCTGTCTGGCCTTGAGTTTCCGGGAGAGGAGATGTCTCTGCACCCCCAGCATCAAACGCCAGGCGCAGAGGGGAGGGGGGCAGCTTCTTCCCTCCGCTCTCTACCTCTACCGTTTCTGCTTCCTCACGCCCTTCCTCTCAGCCCCTCTCTTTAGCCTGGTCACTGACTCCACGAGGACCTCTGAGAGCAGGAGGAAGGGGCACATGGGGTGGGGAGTATGGCCTGGGGTCTCTGCCAGATGGCTCTGCCATCCCTCCCGGTTGGTGCTGACCCTCCATGGACTCCAGAGAAGGTGCCCTGCTCCCCGAGGGAGGTGAAGGGCAGGAATCAACAGGCTGCGGTGGAGCAAGGCCCTCCTCAGGAGAGGGAGCCAGGCCTGTTCCTTAGGAGACAGGGACCGTGAGGGACCAGCGAGCCGCCCTGAGGAGACCCTGCACCTCCCCTCAGACTCCCCGCTCATTCTTCCTCTCAGCACCCTCCTCCCCTCTTTCTGCCTCCCGGAGGGGGTCTCAAAACTCCAGGATGTTCTTAGAATTCAAAACATACCACCAGGGATTTATAAAAGACTTTTTAAACATTAATCATTCTTTTTTTTTTAATACTTATTTACTTATTTGGCTGCATGGGGTCTTAGTTGTGGCACACAGCTTCAAGTAGTTGCAGGGCAGGCTTAGGTGCCCCGTGGCAGGTAGGATTTAGCTCCCTAACCAGGGATCGAGCCCACGTCCCCTGCATTGCAAGGTAGATTCTTCTTCTTCTTTTTAAATTCTTTAAATATTTATTTATTTATTTGATGGCTGCAATTTGTCTTCGTTGCTGCACAGGTTTCTCTAGTTGTGGAGGGGGCTACTCTCTAGCTGTGGCTCCTTTTGTTGTGGAGCATGGGCTCTAGGACCTCGGGCTTCCATAGTTGCTGTACATGGGTTCAGTAGTTGTGGCACATGGGCTTAGCTGCCCTGAGGCATGTGGGAACCAGTATCTCCTGCATTGCAAGGCGGATTCTTCACCACTGGACCACCAGGGAAGCCCCCCTTTTTAAAAAATGTATTTATATATTTTTGGCCTGTGGAACTTCCCCAACCAGGGATTGAACCTGTACTCCCTGAATTGGAAGGGTAGAGTCTTAACTACTGGGCTACCAGGGAAGTCCCTACCAGGGTTTTCTGTCCCCAGACCACTTGCATGGATACCACTGGGCAAGGGAAGGAGAAATGCTTGTCTAAATGCACATTCCCAGGACCTCAGAGACTTACTAAATCAAGAGGGGCTTGGGACTTTTTGTTTTAATGAGCATCCCAGGTGATGCTGGTGTAATTCAAGTTTGAGAACAACCCCCTTGTGCTCTATGAGGGCGGGCACTCTTCACCACACCTGCAGGCCCAGCTCAGTTCTTGGGACATGGTAAGTGTTCAATAAACACTTGTCAAGTGAATGCATTTCTAGCGATTACTTCTCCGTTCACTCCAGCTTTATTCCCTGGCCCACTCCAACAATCCCAAATCTACACTTTCTGCTTTCTGCTGAGGTGATAACCCATCAGCCAGACTCCTCAGTGTCACAGGTCTTTAAATAGATGTCACCTGCATTTATCACTGGCACTCACAGAAACACTCTAATAGCAGGGATTTTAGGTTCATGGGCAGATTGGTGGGGAGCACCCACTGGGGCAGGTGAGGCCCCTCAAGAGTCAACGTGGGGAACCATCTCTGTCACTCAACCACGGGGAGTATGGGAGGGTTTGGGGCTCCTGTGCAGAGGGCAAGGAGAGACAGGAGCCAGAGAAGGAGCAAGTCATAGAGAAGGAAAAGTGTATTAATAGAAACTGTGTGAAAAAAACCCACAGGCTAGATGAGGTCCAAGGAAGAACAACTCAGGTCAGTGGCCCCTGGAATCTTCCAAAGGCCCCAGCATCCCAGCCAGGAAAGCATTCTATCTAAGCCTCAGTTTCTCTGAAATGCAAATTACCACCTCTGGAAAGAGAGGCAAGTCTCCTTCAGATGTGGAGCCTCTTTGTATCAGGTTTGCATTGTATTTGCATTAATTTTCTTGGGCTGGACAAATAAATGTAATATACGAACTAATACCAAGTGGCAGGTGCCTAGGTAAGGAGTCTCTCTGAAGTGAAGACAGAGAAGATGTGGATGAGCAACACTCAGGAAGAGGCATGCAGTGTCAGTGGCCCCCCCACCCACTCAGGCTTACTCTGACAGGTTTTCCAGCCCTGGAGTAGAGAGGATAGACTAGGACTTTCAGATCACTGACACTGCCGGCCCCAGGAAGCCTAGGAGGGCAGTGAACAAGGGACCTCCAAGCATTCTGGTGGTGGTGAGGGCAGTTCTGATGAGAAGTGTTCTCAGACCCCCCAGCGCAGCAGAGAGACTGGGAGCCAGCCCCAGGATCGCAGTAACAAGGCAGATGGCAAATATTTGCCCTGAGGTGTTAGAGAGGGATGAGGGAGGCAGGAGGCTAGGAGAGGAGGAGGGGGAGGAGGAGGCAGATTCCAGGCCAGTTTCCTGAGGAAGGAAGAGGCAGAACGACCCCCAGGCAGGAGAGGGAGATGGCAAAATCAGCCACCTGGCCATGGCACAAAGTTGAAGGAGAAGTTGAGAAATCAGCCAGTGAAGAACTGGGAGAGGCAGACTGTCTGCGTCCTTCCTCCCCTGAGAGGGCCCCTCCTGAACAAGGCTCTAGGCAAGTCGGGGAGGCAGAGTCCTCAACCCTAGGGGAAGGTCCTAATCTGATGGTAGAGACACAGTTCCACCCAGGTGGGGGCCTCTGTCCCAAGGACACCCTCCAGGCCCTTAGGAAGGCCCTAGTCCAATGGAAGAGACACAGTCCTTGCCTGCAGCCTGTGCTGGGGGCAGGGGGCGGGGGCAGAAGGGGATATTACACACATTCTCAAAATTACTTAGGAGTTCTTTCAGCAACAATAACAACACAGCCAAACTTAGGGGACAAACAATGCCTTTCACAGACAGAGGGGCCCCAACATAAGGGAGCAATCAGTTCAGCAGGGTTAATCAGGGGAGGCTTCCTGAAGCAGATTCTGAGTGAGATTTTGAAGAGAGAGTCAGGGGTTAGGGGTTCACTCTCCGTGGAACTGGAGCAGGGAAGGGTGGGAGCTGATGGGGATGAAGTTGGGGATGGTGGTCTCAGACATCTCTGAGCAAGAACACCAGATGGCCCTGATACATCTGGAAGAGCTTTTTTACAGAGGTGGTCATTTGACATTCAGAGGAACCAAGCCTTAGGTTTGAACCTAGAGAAGTAACTTGAACAAGATAACCCAGCAAGTTAGGGGCAGAGCTGAGACCAGAGACCAAATTTTAGGGCTTCTAGTCTGAACTCTTCCCCCTCCCACAGTTGGCACAGAGATAACCTAGAGTTGTTGTCAGAAGGCTGCGCTGCCATCCTCCAGGTGGGCTCTTAGTGCAGGGGAAAGTACCTGAATTTCTTGAGGCCTCTTTTTCCCCATCTGTACTTTGGGCTCTTTCATCTAAACAGGGGAAAGTCCTTTGCAGGAAGGCCCTAAATGAATCCAAGGTATTAAAGGACTTTCTAACAGCTTTCCTGTAGCAAACACGGGTGGATGGAGAGTCCGGGGGAGGGTCATCAGAGGCTGAGGTACTCCCAGCTCGTCAGGCATACCTAAAGGGCATAATCCAGAGATTTTTGAGGGGGGTAACAAAAGAAGACAAATTTGCATTTGATTTGCATATCAACTGTGTGAATTCCAGGTCTGGCCACGTGCTCTGGAATCTCCCTGGCTCCTGCTCCCTCCTCTGTGGTTTCCCACCTGCCTGGGAGCCTCCCGGTTGCCAGTTGTGTGGCCACAGCTGGGGGAAAGGGGTGAGGGGGGTTCAGATGCTGGCCACTGGCTTCCCCAGGGCTCGCACAGAGTCGTCCGCGCCCCAGCCCCGCCCTGGGTCCTGCGCGCCTCGCCCTCCTGGGTGCCCAGGAGGCCTCCCCGAGGCCTTGTGGGAGGCTCCGGGCTGGCTGAGCGATGGCTCTAATCATGCTGAGGGCCTCCTACCGCTCTGCCTGCCCCAACCGGGACCCCCTCTGAGGGTAACCCAGCGGGAGTCCCTCGGGCCCCCTGCCCCGCGGGGGCCGGTGAGAGCGGTCCCTGCTCTCTCAGCCCCCGCGCCCTCGGCGAGGCCGGGTGCTCAGCGGCAGTGGGCCGGCGAAGGGCTGTCCCCTCCCACTGGAGCCAAATAATTGCCTCCTGCTTTGTTGTGTGGTGTCTGGGGCCCGGGGCCTCTCATTTGTGGGGACGTGCTGTGGCGAGAGCCTCCCAGCGTAATTACCCTCCTCCCCATCGCCGCCGCCGCCGCCACTGAGCCTCCTGCGTCCGCTGGGCCTTACTCACCCCCGCCGGCCTGCAGCTCCCCCCGCGGCCCAGACACAGGGAACTCCCCTCCCCGGTCCCCAAGTGTCCTTTCCCGGCAAACTACCTCTCGGCCTCCCCCCCCCACCCACCCTTCCCCGTCTTCCACGGCCGCAAGCCAGAGTGGGGAGGAGCGGTCCCGACGGCGGCCGGGGTCTGTGTCCGGGACAGGGGCCTGAAAGGCTATTTCTGGTCTGGACAAACCCCCACCCCTGTCCCTGCCCCGCAGCCTGATCCAGGCCCGGGCTGTGGGCACGTGCCTCGCTTTGCGCAACATCTGGACAGGCGCTGCACCTGTCCGGACTCGTTCCCAAGGAGGGCTGGAGCTACCTGCGACCCTGATACCTGGAAGAAAACACTCCACTCTAGCTCCTTCTGGTTTGTTCCCCCCCCCCCCCCCCCCATTTGCCATTTCTCAACCACCTGTTTACCCATTTGCTGTAGAGGAAAGAAGGAAAAGGGAGAGAGATTGAGAGAGAGGGCCGGGGGCACACCCAAAGACAGGAAGAGGCAGAGACACCCACAAAGAAATAGAGACTACAGGGAAGGCTACTCAGAGAGCAAGAGGCCCACAGAAAGGACAGAGAAATGCAGAGGCCTTCACTCAAAACGGTGACACGAGAAGAAACAGAAAGAACAAACAAAATTAGAGAAAACAAGCTCCTTATTTCTTGTATTCTATTAAACCGTGGGTAACTCTTGGAGCATAGATCATTGAGGTTGAATGAAAGTTGGACTTGGAGGATGAAGGGAGGTGGTAAGAGGCATTGAGATGAGCAAGACTTTTTTTAATGGAAGTGTAGTTGATTTACAACATAGTGTTAGTTTCAGGTGTACAACATAGAGACTCAATATTTTTATAGATTATCCTCCAATTAAAGTCACTACAAAATAATGTCTATATTTCCCTGTGCTGTACAAAAACTCTTAAATTATGAAAAGACAGTCACATATCACAAAGGTTTGCTCACAGTAGGTGTGCAATCCATCATTGTTGATGGCAGATGACCCCTCTCTTCTGAAGCTCAAACAACTGAACATTTGAATGGCATTTATAGGGATGTAGGACGGGCTTGAGGGGGACTTTTCAAGCATAAGAACCATTTGCCATTCAACAAATATTTATAGAGCTCCTACTATGGGCCAGTCACTGTTCTGGGTGCTTCTGATATAATTAATGAACAAAACAAGGATCCTTGAGAATACTTGAGAAGGTCAAGGACTCTGCCTGCTGGAAGGAAGCTCAGAAAAGTACAAATCCCTCTTAGTGTGTTTTAGTGGAGTTGCTTAGAGAGGATGAGTTCAGTGGGTGCTGAGATTTGCCAGAAAACTAGGGAAGGTGACTCTCGGCTCCAGGTTATGGATACCATCAATCAAACCAGTGGGCACCAGGTCTCCCCACTGAGTTCAGAGCAGGAAAGAGTGGGTCGCTTCTGAGGTCACATAGCACAGGCAGAGGTTCAGTATCTGATATGACTGTGGGTTCTGGGCTACCCACTGAGAAACCCAGACATTTATCCCAACCAGACAGACAAAGTCAGGGGAATCACCATCATTATGTTCATGCATTTCTCTCCTGGTTCTTTCCTCAGCTCCTTCACACATGTCTCACCACCTCAGTTATCAGGAAGTTGTCCCAAAGGTCCAGCTCAAAACCCTCTCCCTCAGTGGCAGTAGAAGAAAGCAATGCCTCCTACCCTTTTCCAGGGCAGAGGAAAGACAAAGAAGCAAGGATGTCATTTGATGAGGTGGAGACCAAAGGCTCCTCCACGAACATCCCTCCACCTCTCCCCAGATACCTCTTTTAGGCCCTGAAGCAAAGGAGGAAGATGAAAGGAACAGAGCTGACCTTAGGGGATGGGGGGGTGGAGAAGGTGGGAGCTGACTGGAAATGGATTTCAGGAGCAGATAGAGGGGGTGGGGCAGAGGGAAGCAGAGATTCTGGCAATCTCATTGGTTCCCTGGGCATCAAAGCATCCATTGGCTTTCAGCAAAATAGCACTGGTTAGGGCATTAGTGTGAGTATTGGGGGGGGGGGGCAGGAAAGAGGGTGCAAGAGCCTCCCCTAATGTGTTGACTCTGTACAGTTTCTTATCCCCCTTCTTATCCACACACACACATACAGTCCAGAAATTCTCCAGGAATCCGGCCCCACTAGGTCTTCATTTTGGAGCGATCACTATGATCTTCTAGCTGAGGAAAGAGACCGATATGAGAGGTCCTTCAAGGATTCATAAAGCATAGTTTTGGCTTGATGTGTAAAAACCTTTTAATGCATACATTTATTGAACTATGAGATGCATATAGAAAGGTGGCTCAAGAGAGATAGGATATGTGGCTGATTTGCCTTGTGGTAAGGCAGAAACCAGCACAACCTTGTAAAGCGCTTTTCTTCCCATTAAACAATAAATGAAAAGAAAACAAACAAAAAGAGAAAGGTGCCACCAGTACATGGTAGAAGTAAATTAGAAAAATGAAGTGAAAATTCACAAAGTGAACACACTTGGGTAACCAGCATTCAGCTCAAGGAACAGAATTTGACCAGCACCCCAAAGCCCTCACTGTGTCCCCTGCAGTTATTAGCCCCCACCCAAGAGTAACAGAATATTCTGACTTCAAAGAGCATATAGTTTTGTTTTGGGTTTTTTTTGCCGATTTTTCGACCGTCATATAAATGCAGTCATGTAGCGTGTTCTTTGTTATCTGGCCTCTTTCACCGGGCGTTTGCGAGATTCATCCTTTGCTAGAGTTTGAACCCATCCGTAAGGAGATGGATGGGTTGTATCAGAGATCATTCCATTTGGGTCTCAAACTCAGGCTCCCCTGAGATCCCTTTCAGTATCCCCAGTTCCCAAACAGGAAGAACACTCTGGGAGACCTTGTTCTCTCAGGGCTCCTATCCAAGCAGGGATCTGGGAACTGCTGGTCCCAGACCACACCCCTCTAAAGGGACTCAGAGGAAGTCCCCAACCTGGGCAGGGTTAATTAGATGGCGCTTTGAGATCTCAGGATGAAAGGACTGCCTAGGGCCATTGTCCTTGGCCTGCTGTCCAGCTTGGCAGGGGAGGGGAGGAAGTACGCTACCCCCTCAGGCCCAGGGATGGGGCATCAGCCTACTGGGGTTGGCACCGCCAGCTTCTGGAGGATTCTTCACTCTGAGAAGCTCCTGCCCAAAGAGGAAGGAAGCCCAGGGCTGAGAGACTGGGGAGAGGGGATTCAAGGGCCCACGCCCCTGGGGTCTGCCTCCCTGCCTCCCGGGCAGCGCCCAGACAGCCCGGCTCTGGTGCCGTGTGTGGTTTCAGGATAAGCTGCCGATGCCACCCAGAGCGCCCTGCTGACAGACAAGGATCTCACCCGCTTTCAAAGACGCCCTTTCATCTGCCAGGGCTAATTACACCTGCAGAGAGGAGGAGAGGGCACTGGAGCCAGCCCCCTCCCTCTTCCCCCGTCCCAGCTCCCAAGCCCCCTGCCCCAGGAACCCTTCTCCTCCCTCCCATCCGCCTGCTCTAAAGCTCCAGCAGCAGCCTTAGCACCTGCCAATTATGGCTCCTCTAGTGGCAAGTGGCCCTGTCTCCTGGGAGGGAGGACCCGTGAGGTCAGCAGGCTGGAGGGTGGGCCTGTGTACAAGAAGGTTGGGGCTTAGGGGGTCTGGGTGGCATTAGGAGGGTTGCTGAATGGCTCTAGAGAGTAGGTCTTGAGAGTGTGAAAGTTCAAGTCCCCAATGGAGGCAGTTTAATGGTGCCATGGGCACCTGGGCTCTGACTCGGGCAGCTCAGGGTTGGAGTCTGTATTCCATTACCTTATCAGGTGCAAGACGTTCCTCTCATTTATTCAAGCCTCAGTTTTCTCTCCTGTAAAATGGGGATATTGATACCTACCTCACAATGATTGTGAAGCCCTGAGCCTTTAGCAGGAGTGCATCTTTAGAAAGGGAAAGATGCCACTTTATGTGGGAAGACTCTTGGGACCCCCAAGACTGAGTAAGTCCCCATAGTCCTTGATGTCTACTGTTCTGCAGCCCTTACTGCGAGCTTGGCAACAATCTGTTTACTGGTCCGAGTCGCCTATCCTGTCACCTTGCAAATTCCCTGAGGCACCATATTGGATCTGCCTCCAGCCCCCTGCCCAGAACACAGCAGGTGCTCACTATAGGATCTGCCGGTGAGGGAGGCAGAGCGTGTGATGGAGGCACCTGAGTGCAGAGCTCCTCTGGAGAGAGGGTCTCTGCGTGAGAGTGTATGTGACCACTGCAGGTCACAGTGACACCGTGAGGGGTGTGTCCGTCAGCACCCTCATGCGTGGTCACTGTGGGCCGACAGGGAGTGGGGTGACTCCATGGTATCTGCCTGTGTTTGGTTCTGAATGAGCCTTTCAGTGAGTGATGATCTATGAGAGTGTGTGGATGAGTAAGGTGTGTGTGTGGGTGTGATGGCAGAGGATCGACGTGATTGTGTGTGAAGCTGTCTGGAGTCTGAGGGCGGTGGGGGCCACCACATACAAGTCTGACTGAGCCTGAGGGTCGGTTTAGGGTTTCCAGTCATGAGGTCTTTAGAGGAGCAGAAAAGATCCCCAACCAGGGGGCTTCTTCCTTCCCAAGCCCCTCACCTCAGGTCTGGGAGGGAAAAACAATGTGAGCCCACTCCCTAACACCTCAGCCCTCCTCCCTGTCCTGGTCCTTGGGAACAAGTGAGGTGCTGGTGGCGAGTTTCCTCGGGAGGCCTTGGAAGCTTGGTGGGTCCTGGGGAGGGGGGCGGGGGACGGTCAGAGCCCCCTCCCGCCCTGCCCTACCCCTGACTGGCTGTAGAGCCAAGCAGTGATCTGCCCTCGCACGGAGCCCTGATTCCGCACTTCTAGTGTTGACTGTGGGGCTCTACACTCAGAGCCTTATTGGTCCTACTACCCCAAAGCAAGGGAGTTCTTGGGGACTAACCCAAATTTTCTATATGCCAAGCCCACCCATGCCCTTGTCAGCATCCTTACATAGACACAAACCTGATGGTGGGTACCCTGGATGCTCAAGTCAGGGGGCACCACCGACATCACATTTTTGCCCCTTTCCTTTAAAGCTTCATCATTTCTCTTCACCTCCCCACTTTCCCTCCTCTGACTCTATGCAGCTCGGGAAATGTGATTGCCCAAGCTCATCCTGACAGCAGGTCCTGCTGGGAGTCTAACTGACTTTCTTCATGTTCTCAGGCCCTGTTTGGGGGAGGGCTCCAGGGGGACCCCACTGGAACAGCATGATGAGACAGGATCTGACGGCCGGTTGAGGTCACCGGCCACTGAAGTACGTCAGCAGAGGGTGTGTATGTCCCAGCTGGCCACACAGCCTCCTTTCATCCTTTGTTCTGCCTGCCCGGCCCATTCCCACCACGGATTCTTGGATTCCCAGCGTGGCATGTCCGATGAGCCAGAGTCTTCGCCCGGACATGATCCTTTCCAGGCCCTGCCCTCTGCTCATCTCCTCCTCCCTGTCTCCCTTCCAGCCACTTTCAGGGTGGAGGGGTAGGGGCAGTTGCTTGCAGTCTGCCCCCACCACCTCCGCCATCGCCCTTCTCCTTACCAAGCCCCCACTGGCCACCAGGGGAATTGTGGTCAGACACAAGGAAGTTTTTTTTTTTTTTTCCCCACAAGGAATTTTTATCAGGAGTGTCATGTGTCAAGGCCCCACTTCCCTTGGGAGCAAAGGAGCGCTGGTCAGCGGGTTGGGAGGGAAGGGAATGCGCGTGCCTGGGCAAAGAGTGGATGGGGGACTTCTCCCTTCTGCCCTTGATGCTGTCCCCAGCACCGTTCACCACAGATGTCTGGCTGCTCTGGTCTGGCAGCCAGTCCCCAAAGATGTCTCCATTTACCCTGGCATAAAACTGGGTTTCCATATCCTAGAAATGGTTGTTCACATTGGACCCTGCCAGCGGCCTGCTGACCCTGTAGTTGTCCTGGCTCCCAGCTCCCTCCCAGGCGTCACGATGCTGCCCCAGCCTGAGCCCGTCTTCTTCCTTGTCTCCAAATCTCCAAGGATTCTGTGGCTTGGCTCTTCCAATCTAGGCATCTCCTCATGTCTTCCTTCCCCTTCTTTTCCAGGGAGTCCTCACCCAACCGCACTTCCTCCTTCCTTCCCTGCCCCTTCTCCCCAGTCCTGGTGTCCCCGTTTTCTCAGCCAGAGTCTGCCAGGGTGTGCACTGGGTCTCGCATAAGTAAGCCAGGAGCTCCCTGAGGATGGAGCCTGTACCTCCTGCCTCTCTGATAAGAAACACACCAGGGATAGGAATCTTGATATTTTCCTAATTTCAAAAAAAAAAAAAAAAAAAAAAATCCATGAGGGCAGGGCTGGGAAAAGTGAGGGAAGGAATTAGAGGGAATTATTGACAGAAGTTTCCCTGGAAGAGTTTACCAAAGCGAAAGGCCCAGAGAGGTGAGGTTTCCTGGGGGAGCCAGCCTTGGGGGTCAGTTGTTGAGATGGAGGGAACCTGTGTAACTGGTCCCTCTTTCTTGAGCCCTATAAACCTGGCAGTAGTATTTGGATGCCCTGGGCTCGCTGCGGCCATCCCAAGTCAAAAAGTTCTAACTGAAGTCTCCAGGCATCCTCCAATCTTGGCCTGGAAGAGAACCCATTGGGTTCTAACCCTGGATCTGCCATTAATTAATTTGCTGAGTGATCTCTGGCAAGTTCCTCCACTTCTCTGTGCCTCCCTTTCCTGTCCCCACCTCTCCATCCCATGAACAGGTGCCTGGAGGAGGAGGTGGAGCCTCTCTCCAACCCGACTCTGAGGCAGGAGGATGAGTGAGATGACCTCCTCAGAGTCTCTTTTTGCTGCCGGTGGTCAGAGCCTGTCCCTGGTCAGTGGAGGAGGTTGACAAGGAGGACATTTTCCTCCTAATGGGGACATTACTCTCTCCACACCTCCTCCCTGCTCCTCCTCAGGTGCCTCCTGGGCCCTGGGCCCCCTCCCCTGACACGCCCATCTTCCTGCCCACCTGGGGCCCCGCACGGGGAGCAGGAGAAACCCTCTGGGAGAGAGACTAGCCCAGCACTCCTGATGAGCAATAATTTGTTTTATGACAGAAAAGGAAATTGTCTTCAGTTTCACAAGAGCGAAACGAATTCGTTTGAAGTAGTTTGCCCTGCGGCAGGCAGGAGAAGGTTTCTCCTGAGCTTGTCTTCGCACTCCTTCTCCCCCTCGCTCCCTCTTCCCTTCTAATTACTGCAGCTTCCAAGCTGTGGGCATGAGTTGATGCCAGGCTGTCAGATGCCAACTGCCCCAGGATCTCACCTCTTGGGTGTGGATAGGGGGATGGAGCCACGGGAAGAAGGAGAGGTGGCTCTCAGTTCAGCTTCTGCCATGCCCCAAGACTGGCACCACCATGGAGGGAGGAGGCGGGCCAGGACAGAAGGCAGCTCGCCAGGGCCCAGAAGGGCCAACAGTTCCAGGCTTGGGAGACCACTAGCACCTTAATGTCCAGGGAGGGGTCTGTCATGACCTGGTGGGCTTTGCCTTATGGATCACCCGCGTTTCCTCATCAGCCCACCTCCTCATCCTCTCTGATCGCAGCCTAGAAGTTGAACTCCCTGGTGGCATCTGGGCAAGTGAATGGACCATGGCCACCTACTGGCATCAAGACTCAAAGATTCATTTGGGGGCAGCCAGGATGGGGAGGAGAACACCAGTGGATCACCAGTGCTCCCACTAAGAAGTCCAATGGGCTGAAAAATCATGGGACCCTCCTAGATGCATTCTAAGGGCCCCTTCCTTCCTCCTTTCTACCTATCCATCCTTCCATTCATCCACTCAGCAAACTCATAAAGCCTTATAGAGTGCCAGGCACCTTTCCAAGAACTGGGAGGGAAGTGATACACAAACCCCCTGCCTCCATGAAGCTTTCTCTCCAGCAAGGGGTTTGTTTAGCTACAGAGGAGAGGGGCTGTGCCCAGCCCAGGCCTGGGACAGAGCAGACACTTATAAACATTTGCCCAATCTGAATCAGAGGTGATGCTACAAAAGTTCAGCTGGTGAAGGAAAAAAAGAACCCCTTGTTTAACCCCTTCCGTGCCACACTCCACCTCCAGACTCCCTTCCTCTCCAGGGAGTCCTCCTGCAGAGGTCCTGACTGAGGGTGTGAAGCGGGAGCTTCTGTGTGGCAAGCATGCAGATGCCAGGCTCCAGGCTGCCAACCTGGCACCGCTGCTTGGAACTGGGCACCCTCTAAAACAACAAACTTCATGTCTCTAATTCAGCACTTCCTGTTTGTCTTGATATTATCTCCTGTCCTTGAAGCCCATAGGCCCAATCAGGCATGGGGTAAAGGGCTAGAGCTCTGGGGACTCAGGGAGAGGCAGAGGCCAGAGGACCCTCCCCTGTAGGTTTCTAGTCTGTTTCCAAGGGCACCAGGCAGAGGTTGGTGGTCTCATGTTCCAGGGCCCTCAGTGAGGAGCCTGAACCCCTCCCTGTCCACACTAGAGGAAGTTTCTAGATTCTGGGTTCTGATTATCACAGGTTCTTGGAGCAATGATACACCTTCCCCTCTATGACTCTTGGTTTTCTGGACACAGCAAAACAGGGGGAATTCAGGGTGGAAATCACTGAGATTCACTGACCTCTTTCATTTTCAACATGGCTGGGAAGTTCTTCTTGATGTCTAACTTCAGTGCCTTTCACTAGCCTTTGGGGAATGACTCTGACTTTGGGTGCTTTAACCCCTATGTCTTACGTGTCTCAGGTTCCTGAATCAATATTGTAGACTGTTTACAGACGAAGCTTCTTCTAGACTTTAGAATCCTGCTGAAACCAGCTGTCTCCCATAAAAGCAGTCCCCCACTGTGTGAGCATGTCCACTGTGTTAGACATCAAGATGGCGGCCCCGTGGGTGGTAGGATCAGGGCAAATTCCAGACAGGCCCCCACCTCGGCCAGAGGGGCAGCCTCTGCCACCCCCAGAGCTCCAGGTAATAACCTAGGGGCCACGCCAGGCTCGCCAGCACCTGAGCCACCGGCAGCAGATAATGACTGGGGAGCTGGGCAGGCAGAGCCAACCCCTCAATCAGGAAGCAAATTAAAAAGGGGAGGAATCTCCCAGACAGACCACAACAATGAGACCGGCCCCCTTTCCAGGGCACTGCCTGCCTTCCCCCTTCCCTGTCAGATTTCGCCTGCCAGGTCCTGAAACCCAGCCCTCCCCTCTAATTCTCCTCTCGTGCAATCCAACTGGAGGTTGTCCGGGTGACCCTGGCTGCAGGTTGGTGGTGGTGCCCAGCGGGCCACAACACAGGACCCTGGGCCTCTCAGCGAGCCACGTCTGCCAGGCTGATCTTGGATTCCTGACAGGGCCCTGGGCATAGTTGGGGGTGAAAGAGGAAGGGTCAGGGCACGCTTTTGTGATTTTGGTGCTCCACCTTGATGCCCGCAAGGCAAACCCCAGATGGCTGGGACAATAGGATTTATAGATAACCCACAACCCCTGGCCTGGCAACCCCTTCTCCTCTGCAAAGGGTGCAATTCAGTTCAGTGCACCATCTATTTATTGCACACTCAGCACTAGTCATTGTACGAGATGCTGCAGGGATACAAAGAGGAACAGAAAAGCTCTAGTCTCTCAAGGGGCTCATGCGCTCACACACACACTGCTAACTGTATCACCCATCAGGTCGTGTTCAGCCCGTATTTTAGGACTCTGGGAACACAGAAAAGGGTAACTTAGAGAACTGGGAAGGCTTCATAGATGAGGGGAACATATGAATTGGGCTTCAAAGGATCAAACAGGAGCTCACAGACAGAGAAATGAGGAAGAGCAGTTCAAACAAAGAAGACTATGGGTGTAAAAATGTATGGACAATAAGAATGAGAAGCAGCCTCCTGTGGCTGGAGCCTGGGAAGTGAGAGGGGTGAGGTTGAAAAGGCAGGGCAAGACCCGATGGGGAAATGGGGCTTAAATTCCAGGCCAAAGTGTATACCTGGTCAGATTTCGCCTGCCAGGTCCTGAAACCCAACCTTCTCCTCTAATTCTCCTCTCGTGGGATCCAGCTGGAGGTTGTCCGGGTGACCCTGGCTGCAGGTTTCCTGTAAGACTTCCTCTTATAGGGAATGGGGAGCTATTGAATGTTTTGAAACTGAGGCATGACATAATCAGCATCTGGTAAGAAGAACTGTAACTGCCCACAGAGGGACAAAGGGGATTCTGCTTTTTCTGCCTCTGCTTTTCTCCATGGCTGCTGTGTAGCCAGCCCTTTCTCCCAGCTCCCACTCACTATCCTTGCCCCTTTTGTCCCAAACCTCCAACTCTTTGTTCCAAGCAGGCTAACAGGGCAGAGCATGTGACTCCTCTAGCTCTCACTCCAACCCTTCATGTCTGTCCACCTCCATCACACAACTGGGGAGGAGGTGGGACAGGTGGTGGGGAGGCTGGGTTCACTTCCTTCATGGATCTTTGGGTATCCAGGCATCTGTGGTGCCTTCCCTCCTGACGCAGGTTTCTGCCTTCACCACTATCCTCCTCAACCAAGCAGCTTCTGGAAGCATCGATTCCAGGGAAGTAGTTTTCCACTTTTCTCGGCTGTGGCTTATATGCCCTTCTCAGAGAAAGGTGCTGTGCTGAAGACCCTGTGGCATGAAAAGGACATGGTTCCTGCCCTCCAGGAGTCAACTGACCAGTAGGGAAGATAAGACAGCTCCATGGAAACAGCATGTGGAAATCAATGCTTCGGAAGTTCAGAGGAGCAAGCCAGTGACAGGCTGCTAGGAGGTGATTCCACGGAGAAAGCACGAGCCGGAAGCGTGAGGATGAGAAACTTTCTTGAGGGCATAGGCGGGGTGATGGGTGGAAATAATTGGAGCAAAAGTAGGAAGGTTAGACATATTTGGTGAAGATTAAGTCCAGTGAGGGCTGGGCTGGAGGGTTTGAACAAGGACCAGTGCAAATAAAGACTGTGACGGTGATGGAGGCCAAGTAGAAGGTCTTTTTTTTTTTTTTTTTTAAGGAGGGTCTTAAATGTCACAGTCAGCACTGGGGAGCCACTGGACATGTTTGAGATGAAAGACGGAGTGGTATTTCAGGATAATTAATCTGTTATTGGTCTGCAGGACAGTTTGGGTGGGTGGATACAGAAGTGGCAGAAAACCCCTTGGAGATCTAAAAACTAATCCAAATGAGAAGTGATTCCTGGCAGCTGTTCACCCCAGTTGGCCCGCGATCCCCCTCAGAACCTCCTACCACTTAATAAACCCTTGCTGTGTTTTCTTGGGGGGGAAAAAAGTAACTCCTATCACCAAATTAACACTTCTCTAGAACTTTCACAGATCAGTGCTCATTCATTCATTTGTTCATTCATTCATTCAATAAATATTTAAGCAAAATTTGTTGTTATTGTGCTGTCATGTCTGACTCTGTGGCCCCATGGACTGTAGCTGGCCAGGCTCCTCTATCCACCCCAATTTTTTACAGGCGAGAGTACTGGAGTGGGTTGCCATGCCCTCCTCCAGGGGATCTTTAAACCCAGGGATCGAACCCACATCTCCTGCATTGGCAAGTGGATTCTTTACCACTGTGCCACCTGGGAAGCCTTTAAGCAGTGCTTACTAAGTACCAAAAACTGTTTCTTCATTCCTTTCTCCTCTCTGTCTCTATCTCTGTCTCCCTCACTTACTTTCGGATTTGAAGACAAAGGTAAACTTTCACCCACACACGTCTGGGGATCTTAGTCCAGCCTCCTCCTCAAACTACCACCCCCCTCCAGCTAACCCAGTAGCTCTTGCCTTTGGAGCAGGTTTATGGGGAAAAAACGAGAGAAATACCCGCCGTAAAGATTTGGAGGATGGCATGAGGTAGGATAATCTGAGGGCAGGAGGCTAAGCAGCTTGGGCAGCAAAAAGCTCTTGATGGGAGGGAAAAGCGAAGTTGAGAGCTGAGTGTAGAGGGGACCCGGGATGTCTGGGGGGAGGAGGCTGGGGAAGGAGGACAGAGGTGGAGAGAAGAGTGGGAGATAGGCCTCTGGGTGAGGCTGGGGGCCAGGAGGGAGGAGGGACAAATTAGAGAGCTGGAGAAGGAAGTAGAGTCTTAGCAGCGAGAGGTGGGTGAGGGAGGAGGTGGGGACTGGGAGGCGAGGGCAGAGGAAATGGGCCCAGGCACTGGAGACAAAAGTCTGCGAGTCTGAGCCTCTGAGGAGCCACCTGGAAGATGCAGGCAGCGGCAACATCAAACCTGGGATCGGAGGGTTGGCTCTGGGAGTGAGCTGGAACTGGGCGGGGGGTAGCTGGAGGGGGAGCTGAGAGCAAGAGAGGGGCTTGAATCTACCATGAACCCTGCTGGGTCTTCAGCTTCATCCAACACCCCCTCTTTCCTCTGAATGCTGGAAGCCTGGGCTCCAGAGTCCCACCCCCCACATGCAGGTTGAGGCCCCGCCGCACCACCCACCCCCACTTTCCTACCTCGTCATTGGTGGGAAAGCACTTTGTCCCAAGGTGCGAATAGAGAGGAGAAAGGGGGTCTCCTGTCAGCTAGGGTCCAGGTAAACCAGGGTCTGGGGAAAACCCCTCCCCGCAAACCAGTCAGGGTCTCCAGGCACTCTCTACTGATCGGAGTGCTGGGGAGGGGTGTGGGCTAGCAGATCCAAGCCAAGGGCTTCATCCTTTTCCTCCCCCCAAATCCCCCACCCCAAGATTCTCCCATTTTGGACTGGACCTGCTACCTAAGCATATGGAACCGATTGAAAGAATTTGTATGCTCACCTTATAATTTATGCAAATCAACTCTGTAATTAACTATAATTTGGAGGCATCCTTTGGTATTTGAGACATTTATCCATGAGGAAATGCCCTAGTGATAATGCTCCCGTATTAACATTATTTACTCCACCTGTGTGGTCTCCTCGGCTTGTTTCCCCCCTCACTCTGATTTTCTGAGCTGGAAGGTGGGGAGGGCCAGGGAAGCCCCTCCCTGGAGCCTGCCTCCATCCTGACGCCTGGGCTCCCCCAGGGAGCTGTACATGAGCCCTGTCCTCTTAATTTTGCCTGGGATTAAAGGAGAGGGTGCAGCCGTGACTCCTAAGCCCCTCACCATTCTACTCTCTCCTGCCTGATGGGTGGCTTTCTGCTGAGCTTTTTTGCACTCTTAAGGGCCTCAATGTTCTCATCTCTGAAATGGGTAGAAGAAGGACCTGTTGGGGCCTTTACAGGATAATTACTGAAAAGCTAATGAAGGGACTGGGAATCCCCAGTCTAGAGATTTCTGGGGGTGTAGGGGGAGGAGCAGGACAAGAGTTCAGGGTGCAGACGCCCTGACTCACCCTGTGGGAGACGTGGTGGGGGAGGTGGCAGGCAAGCCCTGGGCTATTGGGATCTGTGCATATATAGGGGGTGCACAGCAGCTCCTGTCCCCAGTGCCGAGGGCACTGGGCAATGGTCAAGAATGGGATGTGGTCACATGAAAAGTCTCCAGGCTATTCTATGTGGGTCAGAATTCCTAGCTTAAGAGAGCTTTGGGAAACTGGTCTTAGCCTGTTTCATCTGCTTTCCCCTTCCTGATCTTCTGTCCCTCTCTCCTCCAGGACATGCTCCTGTTAGCCAGCATGCCTAAATACACAACCACTCTACCGTTCAGTTCATGTGGCTGGGGACCATGGGGGTCCACCTAAACCCACCTCTAGGCCCCTTCTCCTTTTGTAGGCTGTGTTCCCAGCCTCTTCACTCTCCTGGCATTCCAGGATGGCTGACCTCCTCATAAAAAGTTCTTGGCTGGGCTCTGCCTCTGGTCCTAGGTTAACTCTTGTCCATCCCAAGCTGCCCCACCCTATCCTAAGTCAGAGAGAATGTCTTCCCTTCCTATTTGACAATGAGAGATCCTAGATCCAAAACGTGAATTACATTGGACCCTCCTGGCAGTTCCGAGTTGAGGAGTAACTGAAAGGGGGACCAAAAAAAGGGAGAAGGAACAAGGCTCCAGCAGAGAATGAGAGACCCACCTCAGCTGCCAGAACAGCCAGGAACACTGCTGGGGAGCTCTTCGGGGAGGGACGACATGAAGGGGTGTGTGAATGTGTGTGTGTGTGTATGTGTGTGTGTGTGAGGTCTTAAAAGTGCCTTCTTTCTTTCCCATGTCCATAGAGGAAACAAAAGGAGGGGGATGGAATTGGAGAGCTCCTGCCATGCCAGATCTTTCCTCTGGCGATGCTCTCATTTCCTCCATCCTGGGAGAACCACTTTGTCCCTCTCCCATCACCTGTCCAACCTCTGGGGAGGGAAGGATGTCCAGCATCCCCCCAACACCCACCCCAGCTGCCTCTTCCAGCTGAAATCCTCTTTTCTTGGCAGACGTCAGAGACTCAGATCTCAGCCCCACCACTCCCCCAGGACAGCTGGGGGCCACTGTTTCCTGGATTATCCTAAAAGCTTCCGAGGCCGTGAGGACTTGGCAGCATCCCTGCCCGAGTCTCTCACCTCCCCCTCTGGCTCTGACTGTTGCATCCTTTATAAAGCCTGACTCTTCCATCACCCCCACTTGCCCCTCACTGCTGCTGCCAACTCTGGGCTCCATGGACTGGTAAGAGGGGCTGTTTGCTATCCAGTTTAGGGAACAGGAGGACCAGGTCTTCACACCAAAGCTGGGATCATTGAGAAGGTTAAAAGGTTTGATTCTCTCTGAACTGGGGAGGGGAACATAACAGGGAGATCTTGGAGGGGTCTGCATGGGGAACAAAAGAGGATTCTTGGAGGTCTCTGGACTGGGCTGAGATCTGAGGGAAAAGTACAGTGGGAATTCACCAATTGATAGATGATGGAGGATTTCATTCTGAGAAAATAGAAGGGCCAATATAACAGACATGCAGGGCACACATTCAATCACATGGAAGTCCATACATGATAGCATATTTGCAAAAGTCGTAAGGGGGAAACAACCGTTTATGTCCTGTGAGGACCATCCTTTATGATGGAGGAGAGAGGACCAGCACCCCACATTCTAGCCCTAAAGATACACACAGGTGTGGTGAGTACACACACATTTTTAGACACACACACACATAGAGATGTACTAGCCTCAGTTGCGTTCATCTTTCAGACTGAGAATGAGTGTGATATGAGGGACCTTTGGGTTTATAATAGAATTAGTACACAAGTAGTGCTTTGGGAAGACCCCCAAAGAGGAAAAGAGAAGGAAATAGCAACCCACTCCAGTATTCTTGCCTGGAAAATCCCAGGGATGGATGGAGGAACCTGGTGGGCTACAGTCCAAGGGGTTGCAAAGAGTCGGATATGACCGAGCAACTAATGCTGAACACTAAGTGCTTGGTCCTGGGTAGGCTCTCAGTAAGTGTTAGTTCAGTGAATAAAGGATGAATGAAAGAATAACATTTGACTCCGGCTCTGGACTCTGTCCAGTTTCCCAGGAGCTTGGAGGTGGGGGGTGGGGGTGGGCAGGAGGGGATATGAGGAAGGTATTAGTGTCTGTGATCACCAGCTTGCTGAGTGCAACCTGGAGGTGGGGATTGGGAGTAGAGAAGAGCAAGCAGCTAGGAGACCAAGAATCAGGAGACTGGGGTTCTGGCCCCTGCTCTGCTTCTAACTTGTTGTGTGACTTTGAGCTACTTGCCTCCCCGTTCTGGAATTTAATTTCAAAGTGAGGGTTTGCACTGGACAATTTTTATGGGCGGAATAGCTTTGATATTCTCATAGTACAATCTCTACAGAGGGACACTTGAGGTTTGGAAAGGACCATAGCAAACCAATCCAAGATGGGACCAGTTTGTCCTATCTTAACATCAGGATCTTAATGGCTCTGTGCTGGGGAATATTTTAAGAATTTAGTCCTCTCCACCTTCAGGATCTAGGGGAGCCAGGCTTCCAGGACTATCACTACTGCTGAGGCTAGATTGAACAGGGGTAAGAATGTGTGCTTTAGAGCCTGACAGATCTGGAGTTGGTTTCCTTCTCTGTCTCTTAACAGCTCTGTAATCTTGGGCAGGTCATTTAACTTCAGCTTCCTCATCTGTACAATGGGGGGATAATAACAACTACTTTGCTGCATGCTCATGAGAATTAGAGATGTTTGTGCGAAGCATCCGGAACACAGTAGGTGCCCAATAAATAAATGCTGGTTATAATGAACATGGAGACCAACAAGGCTGCTCCAGCTACAAAGTGGATTGCTGACTATAAGTGAGGCATGAGAAGGAGAGGAGTGGCAAGACACTTTTGGCAAAATCTGTTTACCGCTTTAGGGGAATGAGAAATGGCCCAAGTCCTGGACAGATCGCAGTGGGCAGCGTGCTTCAACTTTGAAGTGAGATATCAAGGCAGTGGGCAGGGGCGATATTGGCAGTCATGTCAACATTAGACTATGAGCATCATTAAGTAAGGAAACATAGCAAGTGGGGAATTGAAAGGGCTGGAACCAAAGAAACAAAAGCAGAGGGGGATCTGGAAGAAAGAAATTATCCTGAGTCAGAGGCAGAAACCCAGGGAGGGCAGGAAGTGAGGAAGGCTGACTTTTCTGACTGCACTGTTGTTGAATTTCACAATGACAATGAGCTCCAGGCAGATGGAGGGTCTTTGCTTCTGGGAACCCCAAGAGGCTATGGGTCAGGACCAGTCGGGGTTAAAGGGGGGCAGGGTGAAAGCGTGGTGGGATGTCTACCATCCAGGGGCAGTATACCTTTCCATGTTCTTTCCAGGGAAAGATGGAAACAGGAAGACAAGACAAGCTGGTGCCTATACATAAATGAGAGAGGGGCTCGGGTTTCCCACTGAGAGTTAGATCTGTGCTCAGGCGTTAAACCAGAGGTCAGTGGGCTGCTGGGAGGACGAGGAGGAGGAGGAAGAGAATTCCTAGGGGTCGAATCAGACTTAACCCAGAAATTCGAGTAGCAGGCTCTTCGATGTGAGCCTGTAACTCCGTTCCAGATGTGGTTATGAACTCACGTGCAAATCCAAGTCAAGATTTGCAGGCTGAATGCATGGAAATAAAACCATGTGGACAGAAAGGGGGTGTCCATTTAGCCGTGGCCACAAAGACCCAGAGCCATTCTTGAGACTCGACATCTCAGGGGCCCAAGAGTCAGAAAAGAAATCCCAATCAGAAAGTGTAATCCCTGACATCTGGGCGGCGCCTCTCGGCTTCCTAAGTGCCCGCCTGTCCTTTACCCCACAGGGCGGCTGCTCTAACCGCATTTCACTCATGAGGAAACTGAGGCTCAGAGCAACCTGATTCACCAGATCAGCGTAGCAAGTAGAGAGATAGAATTTAGGTCTGTCAGCTTCCAGTCCAAAGATCTTTGTGAATATACCTTAGTCCAACAAACGTTTGCTGGGAACCAACTTATTTAATAATTATAACACTATAAACGATAACTTCCCTTTACTACGAGCTTACCAGGGGCCCCATGGGTTAAATGCTTTAGGAACATCAATTTCTCTAAGCCCCAGGAAACCCTCCTGACTTGTACCCAGGTTGTCCAGATGAGGAAACTGGGTCTTACAAATGAGGGATTTGCACAGATGAATCAAACACTGATTCTGGATATGAGAATGTGTATGTTTGGTGGTGGAGAACCATACACAAAAAAGATCGATTTTCAAGTGCCTTGTGGACTCAGTTTGTCAGTTTAATAGTTGCACTTCCTATTCAGGACAGGTAAACCAACTGCGGTGGAACCGGGTCTCTATCTGTGAAAATGAATCAGCCTAAATTCCACTCAGGCTGTATGAAATAGATGTACAGACAAAAACGAAATTTAAAAAGCAGATGGCAGAGCACATAGGGAAAGCCAGCCGGGGCAACGAAAAAAATTAGGAAGTTGATCAGAATTCCCCTTGCAATAGAACAGTCACTCCAGGAGGTCGAAGCGGCAAGTACCGGGGAGGCACCCACTGGGAAGGGAGCCTCCTAGCCCGGCGCCCAGGCCAGGTTGGCGGGGAGGAGACGGGAACTCCCCGACTCATCCGCCCTGGTTATCTCAATCAACTCTGATCTGGAGAGAAGTTTGTAGGTGGGCGTCGCAAACGCCCTGAAACTTTGCAGAGGGCTGTACTGTGCATTTTTTTTTTTTTTTCCCTCAGAGGAATCCAAGACCTTTCCCCAAAGTTAGGAACCTTGGGTTTAGACATTCAGATGAGAATTGGGAAGGAGTGAGGCAAGGGGGTCGCGTAAATCTTTGCAGAAGTGTCCTTTCCCCAGGCTATCCCGGCGTCTAACCCATCTTTCACAGTCGGGTGCGCCAGAGGGCGACAGGGGCTGGGGGCAGGCTGAGAACCTTCGGGTCCGAGGGGAACGCGACTGTATTTGAGACGCGGACCTGGGAGGCGCTGGGGTTGCTGCCCAAGGGTAGATGGAGAGTGAGAGCTGAGGGGGCAGGTAGAGACCGGCCAGATGGGTGGGAAGAGGAGAGGAGCTGCTGCTAAGTCACGTCAGTCGTGTCCGACTCTGTGCGACCCCATAGACGGCAGCCCACCAGGCTCCCGTCCCTGGGATTCTCCAGGCAAGAATACTGGAGTGGGTTGCCATTTCCTTCTCCAAAGAGAAAAGAGAAGAGGAGGAGGTTACTCAAAAAAAGGTGAGTGGCCAGAGAGCCGGGAAGCAAGAGAGAGCGCAAAGAACCTGGAAAGTTGGTGGTGGTGGAGAGAAGCGGCTGGGGGAATGGTGAAGGAGGGCAGCGGCCAAGACCAACTTCTCACGGCCCAGGCCTGGGGTAGACCGGACACATACTCGGCGCTCAATCCTGTTTCTTTCTTTCTTCTCCGTTCTGGGGCAGCTCTGCCCAACAGGGGTGGGCGGGTGGGTGGAGGGCCGTCGAGGCAAACGGCGCCCTAGGGTGACTCGGTATCACCCTCAGGACCCGCCTCCTCCTCCATTCCCGCAGGGTCTGAGTCCCGCGTGCCCGCCAAACCGAGCCAGCTCGAGGGCAGTATTCCACTTGATGGGGCGGGCCCCAGAGCCCGGGAGACACCCCGCTCAGGCCCCTCGCCCCAGCAGTGGAGGGGCCAAGGAGGAGCAAGGGAGGGGGCGGAGTGCGACCTAGTTAGAGATCGGCCCCCCGCCGCCCGTCCGCCCTCCCGCCCTCTCCCCCGGGCCCGGCCAGGTCGGGCCGAGCCGGCAAGGGTTAAAGGCGGCCGCAGGTGAGGTGGGCGGGGCCGTGAATTCGGGGAAAAAGGAGCGCAGGGCAGAGGATGAAGGCAGAGAGCGCGGTGAGTCACGGGCGGAGCTGGCCTCGCTCGCTCGCTCGCCGGCTCCCGCCCGCCCTCCGCCCTCCCGCCGCCTCTCTCCGCCCCTCCTCCGCCGCCCGCCGCCGGGTCTGCTCGCTGCCCCCGCTAGCCCTCGGCTCTTGCCGCTCGCCGCTGGAGTGCCCGCTGGCGCGCGGGGTTCAAGAGCGCCCATCGGGAGCGCGTCAGCCTGCCGTGCCCCGGAGCCCGAGCGCACACTCGAGGTAGGAGCCCGCCCGGGTCGGGGCGGCAAGGGGCGCGCGCATTAGGGATCTCCTCGGAAAGACGTGCCCGGAACGCGCCGCAGCTTCCTCTGGCCTCGGGGGAGGTGGTCCTAAAGAATCTGAGGGGTTTAGAGCCCCGGCGGAGTGAAAACGGGGCGGAAGGGAGAGGCTGGAGACTGGGGAAACTGGAGCGACTGGGACAGCTGGAGGACTGGAAACTTGAGGACTGGAAGTACGGAAGTCCTAACCACCTGAGCTCCAGTGATGGGAGAGGCAGCCGGCGGAAGAGGGAAGAAGGGTGTCTCTCTACCCGCCTTCCCGCCTGGGGAGCCGCAAGCCCGGGTACGCGCCCGGCTGTCTCCCTTACCGAGAGCTCGATAGCAGGCTAGTGCCTTCCAGGATTGGGCTCCCTGGCCTTGTGGCTGGAGAGGCCACTCTGGAGCCTGGATCGTTAGCTCGTCCCCCAACCCCCACTCCAACCCCTGGGGCAGTTCCCAGGCGCCAAAAGCTATTAGGGTCCCAGACCTCACTGCTCCCACCCAGCCCCTTCTGGGCTGCCCCGCCTGGGCCTGAGGCTCTGTTCCTGCCGTTTCACCCAGTTCCTTTCTTGTGGTGAGGCAGCAGAAGCTTGAGTAGGCGCCCTAGTGCCCTTCTTCCTCCCTCTCCCAGACAACCTAGACGACCTCCCTGGCCCCCCAGAAGCAGAAGATAGTAAGGTCATCCAAATACTGATTTGGGAGGGAAAAATCCCTGCTCTAAACCACTGCGTCTCCTCCCGCCACAATCAGCGAAGGCCCAGGCACCCGGACTCACACACTCCAGGCATCAGGGCAGGGCTCCCAGATCTTACTGAGAGGTGGTGAGATGAGGGGGACCTTCAAGTGACAGGTACGTGTTCCAGAAAGGGGCCCACTCTTTCTGGAGGGGGGTGGTTTTTAGGTTCCCAGTGGTTTAAGGAAAGAGAAATAGACCAGGAATGGAGAGACCTGGCTCACGGAGATACAAACTAGTTGATTGAATGAATAGATTGAATGTCTTTTTTCAAGTGACTTTTCCAATTATGGCTCAGTTTCCTCTTCTTTGAAATGAGGATTGAAAAATAAAATAAGAGGATTGGCCAGGAGCAGTGGTTCTCGACACTTGGTTGCATGTTAGAATCATGTGGAGAGCTCCTAAAAACGATCCAAGTCTAGAATGCACTCCCTGTATAATATCTCTGGGTAATTCTTCCTCTTAATTTCTGTGCGATTCTGGCTTTTCCTGTTGCTTCCCCCACTCTGTCCCTGAATCCCTTGCTGGTAAGCTCTTCTCTGGCTGACCCCTTCTCGGGGGCAGCAGACCCCTCCAAGCCTCATATCTGGGTCTCCCCTAGATTGGAGGAGGGCAGGGGTAGCAGCCAGAAGGCTGGCTGGGCACTGGTGTAGGTCAGGCCAGAGAGAGGGCTTAGCTTTCTCTGGTGGAGAGACGTCCTCTGAAAACTGGTACTGTAGCTGTACCCCAGGAAGGTGAAGTCCTGCTAAAGAGAAAGGGAATGGGGGCCAGGTATGGGAGTGGGTTTGGTGGGGCTGAGGCAATCCAGCCAGGCAGGGAGCTGCGGGGAGTGGTGTAGGGCGGAGAAATGCTCTTCTTCACTGAGCATGCCTCAGGGATGGAAAGAGGGCTCTTTTTCTAAAACCTCAGAACCTGCTTGGGTCTTTGGGAAGTCAGGTCACTTTAAGCTTTGGGTTAGAACACCTCCCTCTCCCCAGCTTAGTCCCGAGTTAAGGTGAGGACTTAAACTAGAGATGAGCCTAGATTCTGCATTCTGGCGGGCAGCAGATCTGCAGGGGGAGTGTGGGGGGAGGGAGATGGGAGCAATGCCAATGCCCCTCACACCCAGCTGGGCAGCTAGGATAGCTCTAGAACTGTAATCTAGGTAAATCTGACCTGTTCACCTGGGACCAGCCCAACTCCCAGGATGAGCTGGGTCCTATAGGAAGAATCACCTAGGAGAAGGTGAACTATCAGCGTCTGCCGCGGGTGGAGGGCCTCGCACCCTCACCCCTTCCTAGCACTCCTAGTCCACACCCAGAGGTGCCTTCTCCGCTTTTCACCTGGGGGTGGGAAAGGAGCACTTGGTCCAGGAGGGGATCGGGCTGGGAAGGAGAATGAGCCAGTTACTTCCCTCACTTTGTCTCTTCTTTGCTTCCTTTAGGTCCCACCTGAGGTGCCCTTGACTATCCCTGTCCCCCATCCCACCCCGGATCCCGGCAATGCTAACCGCCGTCTGCGGCTCTCTGGGCAGCCAGCACACGGACGCGCCTGCTGCCTCCCCGCCGCGCCTCGACCTGCAGCCTCTCCAAACATACCAGGGCCACACGAGCCCGGAGGCCGGGGACTACCCCTCCCCGCTGCAGCCTGGAGAGCTGCAGAGCCTCCCGCTGGGCCCCGAGGTGGACTTCTCACAGGGCTATGAGCTGCCGGGGGCCTCCTCTCGGGTAACCTGCGAGGACCTGGAAAACGACAGCCCCTTGGTCCCGGGACCCTTTTCCAAGCTCCTGCAGCCGGACATGTCACACCATTACGAATCGTGGTTCCGGCCGACACACCCAGGCACCGAGGATGGCTCGTGGTGGGACCTTCATCCGGGTACCAGCTGGATGGACCTCCCCCACGCTCAGAGCGCGCTGACCTCACCTGGCCACCCCGGGGCGCTTCAGGCTGGCTTGGGGGGCTACGTCGGAGACCACCAGCTCTGCGCCCCGCCGCCCCACCCACACCCGCACCACCTCCTCCCAGCCGCCGGAGGGCAGCACCTCCTGGGGCCTCCCGACGGGGCGAAGGCGTTGGAAGCGGCCGCCCCGGAGTCCCAGGGCCTGGATACCAGTCTGGACGGGGCGGCCCGGCCCAAAGGCTCCCGGCGGTCGGTGCCCCGCAGCTCAGGCCAGACCGTTTGCCGCTGTCCCAACTGCCTGGAGGCGGAGCGACTGGGGGCTCCATGCGGGCCCGATGGGGGCAAGAAGAAGCATTTGCACAATTGCCACATCCCAGGCTGTGGGAAAGCTTACGCCAAGACGTCACACCTGAAGGCGCACCTGCGCTGGCATAGCGGCGACCGTCCCTTCGTGTGCAACTGGCTCTTCTGCGGCAAGCGCTTCACGCGCTCTGACGAGCTGCAGCGCCATCTCCAGACCCACACCGGCACCAAGAAGTTCCCCTGCGCCGTCTGCAGCCGGGTCTTCATGCGCAGCGACCACCTGGCCAAACACATGAAAACCCACGAGGGCACCAAAGAGGAGGCAGCCGGGGCAGCGGCGGCAGAGGGCAAGGCTGGCGGAGTGGAGCCCCCCGGGGGCAAAGGCAAGCGCGAGGCTGAGGGCAGCGCGGCTCCCTCCAACTGAGCTCCTCCGTCCTGCCTCCCCGCTGGTCTTCCCTGGGGCCATCAGAAGAGAGCCCTCGGGCCTGATGCCCTGGTGGGGGGCGGCTTGAGTAAGAGGAGAAAGGGGTTATTTATTGAGAGGCAGGAAAAGTGGTGTGGGGGTCAGGGAACCGGGGCGCTAGGGGTTTCGCAGTCTCTGGAGCTGGACAGGACAGGCGCGTTTGACTGTTTTGACTGGGCAGGGAGGAGCCGTGCATGCCGGTCAGTTCTCCCCTTCCTCTCTGTTTCACTCATGGCCCTGGGCTGGGGGCTGGGGAGGGATACCCCTGTGGCGGCTGGAGGGCGGAGGGCACAGGTTGGAGGAGACGGCGTGTCCCGGGAGCAGAGGGGAATGGGGCCGCCCCGGGCGCTGGGGGTAGCTGTCTGGACACGTCCTTAGCGCCTGGGAACCGGGACATAAAAGGGCCTCCAGAGCCGCCCTGCGCCCCGGGTCCCTTTCATCCCCCTTAGATTGCTTTTACCCCAGGGTTTCCGGAGGGAGAGCTGAGATGGGGTATCAGAGGCTGGGGGTCCCCCTAAGGGAGGAGATTCTATCTGGCTAGGAGGGTTGTCGCCACAGAAGTAAACGCCTTTGATGTGCCTCCTTATTAAGCCTTCCAGACCCAGTCTGATGGAGCCATGAAGGAAGAGGGGAAGAGGGCCAGAATCCGCGACAGCTTCCAGCAAGACCAGTGGGGTGGAGGAGAGAGCTAGATGTGGGGGTTGAGCAAGGAAGTCTCTTCTAAAAAAACAGGAGAAAGCAATTTGGTCAGGAAGTGGAACTAAGCCTTTCCCTTTCTAACTCTGATTCAGACCTTAACTTTTGGTCTTTATAAAAATAAAATTCAGTAGCCCACTATGGTCTGTCACCCCGGGTAGGGCTTCAAGGCAGCCAGGAGCCCCTGCTCCAGAACTGATGTAGTTCCTCACCCTAGGTCCCTCGGCATTTGCCTTCCCCTTAGGGATAGAAGGAAGAGGGTTATCTTGGCTGCGTGGAGTTAGGTGGGAATGTCCACCTCCAACTGTTTGGCTCTGAGTGGAGAAGTCTGTCCCTACCTGGCCATCTTCTCTTCTCTGCTTCTTAGGGGAGAAGCTAAGCCCCACTATTTCTTTCGCTCGACCCTCCCCTTTCCCGATGCCTACCAGCCTCGCTCCTCCTGTAGAGTGTGTTAGGAGGCTCCCCTTCCAAATGAAGAGGTTCTCTCGTTGGAAGGGGTCTGCCTTCTGAGGTGATGTCCAGGAAACATCCCTGTTCCCTTCTTTAGATGCTAGAAATACATCCTGATGGTGATCCTGGAGTGGGGAATGTGGGGCAGGGGGAAGCCAGCAGAGGCTGAGCCAGGCACTTGGAAGGAAGCTGATGGGGGAAGGGTCTGGTGGGCCATAGGACGCTGGAGCTAGTGGGCTTTCCCAGGCTCCAGATAGAGGTTTTAAGGTTTCCCCTGACCTCCCTTTTCCCTGCCCTTCTTTCTCCACCCAGAGCCCTATGCAAGGGTTAGTTGTGTATTGATTTTTTAAGTTATAAGCAAAGGGTATTTTATTTAATATTAGGACATGTGTGTGCATGTTGTGTGTACCTATGTATGTGTGTATTTCTGTGTGTATGTGTGTTTCTCTACTGAGCCTGGGGTCTCCAGCCAGGGAGGCCCCGTCTTGTTCAACCCAGCCAAGGTCCTCTGGCCTAAGGCCCATAGCATCTTTTCCTTGGGGATGCTGGAGCCCAGTCCAAGGACTGGGTGCTTTTTGGGAAGTGGGGCTGAAATCTGGGGGGGAATATGTTTGTGTAGAAGAGAGCCCTTCTTATGAGGGATAGGGTGACTCTCCCTGAAGGACCCATGGGGTAGGTTCAGAAGTCACGTCCTGTCTTTATGCTCCCTCTGTCCCTACCTCCTGCTTATCTGAGCAGAGGTCCCTTTCCTTGTGGAGAGTGTTGGGGGCAGCAGAGAATGGGCAGTGCCTGCAGGTTGCCTGGCCCGGTGGACAAGGGGGAGGGAGAGAGGGTTCCGTGGGTGTGAGATGCCGTTTTCCTCCACCCATCGAAACCAGCCACCCCCTCCCTGTGCCACCAGGACAGTCTTTCCCAGTGACCATTCTCAGGGGAATTCCCTAGTGGGTGTTGGGGAGGGGGTGTGGATATTCCCCCCATGGAGGCCCTGAGCTCTAAGGTGTGCGGGTGAGGGCTTTGGATAGGTTTTCTTCTCCCCTCTTTTATAGCCCAAGGTTGCTTGGCTGTCTGCCCCCTTCTAGGCAGCCCCCTAGAGGAGAAATGTAGGATTTTTTTTTTTTCCTTTAACTGCTGTGAACCCACTTTAGGGGGGTGGGGGGGAGGAGGAGGAAGAAGCGGCCTGTGTTTTTTATGCCATAATAAAGTCATCAACCACATCACTGCTTCATTTGTCTTCCAGCTCTGGCTTCCTTTTTGACTCAGGGTCCCTCAGCAGTGAGGACCAGGCTGGCTACAGGGTGGGGTGGACACTTCTCTTTGATCCCGCAGCCCTGGGCAGCCTCCCCTCCCTTTGTTTGGGGGCAGAGCTGAGCTGATAGCAGGGTCGGATCCTGCCCTGCCCCGAGGTTGTTGGTGCAGGAGGAGGGTGGGGTTCCCTCGGGGTTGATAGCTGGGCCAACTGTCCCTCCCTGTTCTTCACCTGTGGAGATGAAAAGATTCTAGATATTTCCTTCCTCTTCCACATGCAAGCCCCTTCTTTAGCCTCCCCCACCAAGAATGCTGGTTCCCTGCCTTCCCAGAGATGGCCAGCCTCTTGGCCCCCTCTCCCCACTCCTGTGGGGGTGTGCCTGTCAATCAGGCCTTCTGGTTGTGAGCGAGGTGGGGGTGACTGACAGCGATTTCTTCACTCAGGATGATCCCTATCAGGGACAAGGTGATGAAAGGCAGCCCAGATATCTGATGGGCTCCCACCCAGCTGGAAAGTATGAAGGAAAGGTTCCTACTGCAGCTCCCAGCTAGAGACCCGCCACAGTTACACAATCACGGTATGCGCAGAAGTACTTCAGTGGGTCCATGGGGCATCCCCAGATATGCGCGAACGCATACTTTTCCAGGCTGCTCAGTGCCTGGTGCAGTCAGTGCCTGACACATGTCACGGTAAAAGCCTCATGACTCCAAAGTCCCAAACCTAGGAAGGTTGATAGGGATCAGTTTTTGGCTCCAAGGGTGCAGAGTAGGTTACTATATTCTTCCATCTTCCCATCCTACATGATGGCCAAAATTATCTACCCTAGTGGGACTCCTATTCCTCTCCCTCTAACCCTACCGACTTTCTCAGAGCCAAGTCTGGTACCAGGTTGTTTGGGACAGTCTGATGTCCCAAAGTTTCTTAAATGGGGGCATCAGCATGATTTAGGGATTACAGTGGACAGCAGACTGGTGAGGGGGCCAAATGTTTATTTTCATATGCTGCTGGACTTAGATGCCTGGGTGGAGGCGCGTTCCTGTGACCTCAGGCCCACTCCACTCCCTGCTACTCTTCTTTTTGTCTTCCTGGTTCTGGGGACTCAGACCCCAGGAAACTGGAGAATCCTCTCCTCCTGCCCCCCATCGCTGCCCCCAGGGGACAGGAGGGCAGCTGTGGGGCCGGCTGGGCCTGTCTGGGCAGGGCTGGGGCCACCCCTCCTCCCCTGGCAGCTCCTCCCGCTGACCTGCATTCTTAGCGGGGGCCTTTGGTGGGGCTATGACGATTTGTCGCTCGCCCTGGCAGCAATGCTGCCTGGCTGCCCCCTCCCCCCGCAGTGGGGCCCGGGACCACCTCTGATCCCTCAGTTCTGTTCCCCCCGGCAGGACAGTCCTAGAGGGGCTGAGAGCAAGTTTGGGAAATAGGAACATGGGTCTGATCCCTCTGGGCAACGTGTCTGAGCCACTCTCTTCTGTCCTGGGAAGTGGGAGTAGAAGCCCTCTAGGGTGGGTGAGTGGAGTCAGGACTGGGAAAGTGACAGGGGAACCAGCAGCCACGGCCCCAGGCCTCTCCTCCTGCCCGTTCCTGCCCCCCAGCGGGCACCTGGGGAAGTGCACGACATGAACTGGCTTTCCAGCCCAGCGAGGTGGGTATTCAGTGTTGATCACCACACAGCCTTGATGTTTGCTTCTGGAATGACGTCCGGTGGCAACCTCAAGACCCCACCCCCACCCTGTACATCACACCAGAAGCAGCCTTCACATCCCATTAACCCTAGCGAGTCTGACTGCTCAGCATCTGAGCAGTGTGGGTTTGAAAAGAATCCCAGGAACCAAGTAGTCCAGTTGTTCCCACCTGGAAGAGGGCATATTAGAACCATCCGTGAAGTTTTTCCAGAAACCCCGATTCACGCCCCAGCATCCCACCAAATTATGTCCCTTGGGGGTGCAGCAGAGCAGCACTTCTCAAACTTTACACCTGGGGGGTCTTGTTAACATGCAGATTCCCATTCAGTAGGTTTGAGGTGGGGCCAGAGATTCTGCATTTTTAACAAGCTCCCAGATAATGCTGATGCTGGCAATCCTCAGACACTTTGAGAAGCAGAGTATTAAAGTATTGTGCTATGCAATGGGAGTTGTGTGGTTGAAATATAATCCCTCCTCACCATGATTCAGAACCACTGATCTAGTCCAATGCCTTCATTCGTTACTGGAGACACTGAGGCCCTTGAGGCAGGTAAAGTGGCCTGCCCGAAGAGGCCTGCGGTGCTATGTTATAGCAGGAAAAAGGAGCAGGATGAGATGCTGGTCTGCACAGTTCCAGGTAATGCTTTTCTCCCTCCAGCCCAGCTTCTAGGTCAACCTTCTGTTCAAGTGGCAGTCCCTTTTCTGAAAGTGACACCCATTTCCCTGGAAACAGCACCCTCTTGGGAACCAACCTTGTTTAGCTGGAGGCAATCAGAAAATGTCTCAGGACTTTCCAAGTGGTTAAGAATCCGCCTGCCAATTCAGGGGACACAGTTAGATCCCTGGTCCAGGAAAGACTCCACATGCCTCGGGGCAACTAAGCAGGTGCAGCACAGCTGCTGAGCCCACCTGAACTCTAGAGCCGCAATGAGAAGACCAGGCACCACAACTAGAGAGTAGCCCCCTCTCGCTGCAACTAGAGAAAGCCCACACACAGAAACGAAGACCCAGAACAATAAAATATAAATAAATAAATAATCTTAAAAAAATTTTTTTGTGTGTGTGTCAACACTCATTTGTTCATTTATTCAGCAGATATTACTGAGCATTCAAAATGTGCTGCTGCTGCTGCTGCCACTAAGTCGTGTCAGTTGTGTCCGACTCTGTGCGACCCCATAGACGGCAGCCTACCAGGCTCCGCCATCCCTGGGATTCTCCAGGCAAGAACACTGGAGTGGGTTGCCATTTCCTTCTCCAAAGCATGAAAGTGAAAAGTGAAAGTGAAGTTGCTCAGTCATATCCGACTCAGCGACCCCATGGACTGCAGCCTACCAGGCTCCTCTGTCCATGGGATTTTCCAGGCAAAATAAATAATCTTTTTAAAAAGGAAAATGTCTCGGATTTCAGATGTCCCAACAGCCTTATCTTGTAGGTTTTCCCCAGCCATCACTCCCACAGCTGCCCACAGCCTGCCTCCTGGGGAAACCTCCACCTCCACCTTCAGTCCCATCCCAGGAATGACAACAGGCTGGGATGCTGTGGCCAGAGGTCTGAGCAGCAGCCCTGATTGGTTGGCAGGGTGGACGTGGGTGAAGTATATAATCTGCAGTGTCTTAGATCCCCCATTCCAGAGGGCTCCATAAAGCAAATGGGAGTGAGATGCATTCACTTAAATGCTGGTTATGGAGATGATTTGTACAGGAAAATGACCTGGAAAGCAGAATATTTGAGATCAGAGTCCACCTCCATATGGATATATGCCCCCTTGGCCAAGATTTCTCCTTTGCTGTTTCAGTTACAAATCTTTGAACTAGAAATTTCCAAATTTTCTTTCAAAGCTAACTTCCAATGAGTTTGAGCAATGTGGGGCAGAATTGGCCTTTGGGGATTTTGTGCATATGAGTTAGTTGCTCAGCTGTGTCTGACTCGTTGTGGCCCCACGGACTGTAGCCCCAGGCTTCTCTGTCCATGGAATTCTCCAGGCAAGAGCACTGGAGTGGGTAGTCGAAGGGGATCTTCCCCACCCAGGGATTGAACCCGGGTCTCCCACATTGCTGGCAGATTCTTTACCATTTGAGCCACCAGGTATATATACTTTAAAAGTTTTAAAGGAATTCACCTAAATTACTCACAGGCCTCCTGGCCTGTGACCACTCTTGTCGATCTTTCTTTCTTTTCGATCTTATTTCTGAGGGGTTGGGGAGTGGGAGGTGGGAGATGGGGAGGAGCAGGGGGACAGGGGATGCGGGGGAGGGTGCACCAGCCCGGAATTGTGCCTTTGGAATTCAGATTAGGTCACAAGTAGCTGAGGTGCTTCCTTAATCTCCAGACGCCCTAGCAGTCCACATTCTCTAACAGATCAGCCAAGTTTTCCTTTCTTCCCTTCTCACATGGGCTTCTTTCCACCTCCGGCTCCCTCTCCCGACAGTGACCCCACTGGAGAAACTAGCGGATTCGTCGCAGCCTTTATCCGGCCTAAAAGCTGCACCCGGGTAGGGCAGGCAGCAAGCAGGACTCCGAAGGCCGCTTCGCTCCAAGAAGTGGTGCTGGCGCGCGCTCTGCTGGCAAACGGAAGAACTGCAGGCGCTCGATTTCGACTCCGCCCCCGAGGCCGAAGTCTTCCAGGTCACCTTCCAGGAGCCTCCGCCCCTGGGACAGACCATACCTGAAGCGGAGGCTGTAGGACTCCGGACTAAGCTGGGGATTTGCACGGAGAGAGGGTGAGGAGCATAAAGTGTTGGGCGAGCGAGAAAAGGGCCGACAGAAGAGGGGCTTGGGACTCTTGGAGAGAGGTTGGGTAGCGAGGGAGGCGCTCCTGCGACTGCGCTGAAGTGTTACGTTCCCGAGTAGAGCAGGGCCCTCGGAGCGTGCGGTCTGCGCCCGTCTGCCGATTCCCAAACCTGGAGCGCCGTGGAGAGAGTGGGCGTTTCCTTCGCGCACGCCGAGCAACGAGCATGCGTGCGGTGCTGTGCGTCGCACACCCGTCGCAGGGTCTTCCCCTAGGGTCTGCACGTGTTGGGAGGGGTGCTCCCTAGGACTGCGCCTCGGTGAGGATGGTGCAAAGGTGGCTTGAGAGGGACACACGCATCCCCATCTCTCCCCAGATGGCATCGTGGAGCCCTGACACCCCATGTTCCTGCGACTGCTTTGCCTCCGTGCCCCCGGCCTCGGCCCTCCCGGCCGTGATCTTTGCCAAGAATTCTGACCGGCCCCGGGATGAGGTGCAGGAGGTGGTGTTTGTACCGGCAGCCACGCACGCCCCTGGGAGCCGCCTCCAGGTGGGTTAGGCCTTATAGAGTGCTGGGAGGTGTGGCAGAACTAGGTATTCTTCTAAAACCTTCCTCCTCTGTTCCCTCCACCTGAGAAGCTACCAGATGTGGTAAAAAGAACATGAGCTTTGAGTCTATTGACTGGGACCTAACCTGTTATTTAGCCTCTGTCGACCTCAGTTTTCTCATCTGTATAATGGGGATAATAAGACCTTCCTCAAAGGGCTGTGTAGGGTGATTGGCACAGCGCCACCACTTTATAGGTACCTTCCCCCTTTCTAAGTCGATTTTCCCTTTCTCTCCCTCATCTCCAGTGCACCTACATTGAGGTGGAACAGGTGTCCAAGACCCATGCTGTGATCCTGAGCCGCCCTTCTTGGCTGTGGGGGGCTGAGATGGGCGCCAACGAGCATGGGGTCTGCATTGGCAATGAGGCAGTGTGGACCAAGGAGCCAGTCGGGGAAGGGGAAGCCCTGCTGGGAATGGACTTACTCAGGTGTGGACCTGCCCTCCTTCATCCCCTCAATACACCAGAAATCTGGGGCTGAATACTGACCCAGGCCACAGTCCCTGCCCCCAAGCACCTCACTCCCCTTTTCTGCCCACTGTGTCATCCTCCCCAGTTAGGCTGCCCCCGCCCCTCCCCTCTCCTGGCCCCATCTCCACAGTCTGGTGAGGAGCTCCCAAATGTGGCCAGCTCTGGGTGTCTCTTGGCCCAGAAATAGGGCAGCGGTTTAACTTTTTTTTCAATAGAAGGAAATTTATTTTCAAGTGAAATCTCATGAAGAATTTTCGTTTGTAAAACCAGTAAACATGGAGCAGCTCTGATAGAAGAGACTGGAGAGCTCAGGGCACTTCTTCTTCCAAGAATGTGTTTCAGTCCATTTCATGAACCCCTCAGAGCACAGCTTGAAAACCACAAGCCTCTAGATGGTGGCGATTTTCTCTGTGACGGGCTCATCACCAAACCTCTCTGGGACTCTTCTGTCCACTGAAGCTCTGCCATCAGCACTGATACCCCATCGCCCTTCTGTCCTCTGGACTCTTTGTGCCAGGCTGGCTTTGGAACGGGGCAGCTCTGCCCGGGAGGCCTTGCACGTGATCACAGTCTTGCTGGAGCACTACGGGCAGGGGGGCAGCTGCCGGGAGGACCCCACGCCATTCTGCTACCACAACACTTTCCTGCTGGCCGACCGGACTGAGGCCTGGGTGCTGGAGACGGCGGGGAGGCTGTGGGCTGCACAGAGGATCCAGGGTGAGGGGCCTGGCACTGGGGCCTGCCTCCCAGAAGCATTCTCCTTTTTGGGGTGGGAATGATGGTGGGGGCAAGGACGGCCTGATCCAGGTGCAAATGTCTCGGGTGGTGGGGACGTCCAGGGACGTGGGAGATGAGCCCACTCGGGTACCTCACCTCCCCCCTCACTTGGTGGAGTCCTCTTGTGCTTCAGCCTGCAGCTTCCTCTGGGGAGCCTTCCTGGACTTCCTGGTGGCCAGGCTTCTCCCTTATACACAAGCTGGGGTCCCTTCATGATGATGTTCCCTGCAGCTGCCGGCTCTCGTTTATTCGTGTGATCGGTTTATCTGTCCCCTCCACGAGGGTTGTCTTGTTCTCTTCACCACTGTGTTCTCGGCGCCTAGCTGAGTGCCTGGCACAGGATAGGAGCTCCAGAATATATGAGCGACTCCCCATCTCCTCCGCAGAGGGGGTCCGCAACATCTCCAACCAGCTGAGCATCGGCACGGACATCTCGGCAGAACACCCTGAGCTCCGGCCCCATGCCTGGGCCCAGGGCTGGTGGGACGGGCAGGGCACCTTTGACTTTGCCCAGGTCTTCTCCCTAAGCCAGCAGCCTGTGCGCATGGAGGCTGCCAAGGCCCGCTTCCGGGCCGGCCGGGAGCTGCTGCAGCAGCAACAAGGTCAGTGAGTGGACCATCGAGTGGTCGGTGAGTGGTCAGCGGGGGGCCCAGCTCTTTTCCCTCCCACAGCCTCAGGGGGCTTCCTCTGAGGCCGGAGGGCCCCCTTCTGCCCCCGGGGGGCCCTCACTGTGTCCTCCTTGGCAGGGGGTATCACGGCAGAGGTGATGATGGGCATCCTCAGGGACAAGGAGAGCGGCATCTGCATGGACTCTGGGGGCTTCCGCACCACGGCCAGCATGGTGTCCGTGCTGCCCCGGGACCCCTCCCAGCCCTGCGTGCACTTCCTCACTGCCACACCAGACCCGTCTCGGTGAGAGGGTGGGGAAGCTGGGGGCACCGCCCCAAGCAGGGGTGATGGAAGGGTGCCAGAGCCCTTATCCCTCCATCCTTGTCCCACTAGGTCAGTCTTCAAACCTTTCATCTTTGGGGTGGGGGCAGCCCAGGCCCCCCAGGTGCTGTCCCCCACTTTTGGAGCACAGGACCCTGTTCGGACCCTGCCTCGATTCCAGACTCGGGTGGATCGCCGGCACCCCCTCTACCGTGGACACCAGGTGGCCCTGGGGCTGATGGAGAGTGAGCAGGTAACCCCGGGGAAGAGGGGCTACCCTGGGGGGATGACGCACTTCCCCCACCCCAACTGGGACTCTGGAAATGTGAGGGGAACTGGGAGCGAAGGAGACTCTAGAGCTGAGGAGAGGAGTCTCTCCCTTCAAAGTCAGCTCTAGAGAATGTTGGGTGTATATCATTTCTCCTGCTATGTGAGATGGCAGCCATCTGCCCCTACCCCGTAATCCGGAGGGAAGCCTGTCCCGGGGATTCATCGCTGCCTTTCCTGGGCAGGCTCGGGGGCAGCAGCTTCGGCAGAAGCAGCGGGACCTGGAGCAGGAAGGCCTGGCGGTTGTGCGGGGGCTGCTGACCAGGGAGTGTGCTCCACCCGCCCAGGAGCTGGGCGGCCTCTTCCAGGCCTTTGTGGAGAAGGAGAGCCAGGCATATGCCTGAGCCCGGCCCCTCTTGACTTGGCCTGGGGTGCAGGGGGCTGTGGTGGACACAGGACCCCTGGGGTAGAGGGCTAGAGCAATCCCCTCACCTTGCCCCCCACCCCAGCCTTGTTCTGAGTGGCCAGGTCGGCCTTCGCCCTAATAAATGTGTTTTATTTTCTTGCTCAGTGTCCAGGTCCAGTGGGGGTGGGAGGGCCAAGAGAGGACAAAGGGCAGCCCTGAGGTGGCTGCAGGGCCGCTGGGAGCCTTGCTGGGCAGCACGTTCTTCTGACTTAGGTGGTGGAGGAACCTGGGAGGAGAAGAGGTGGCCCCCAGCATGTGGGTGTGGGAACATGGGAGGGGCATAGCTGGTACAGCAGGTGGCTGCTCATGGGGAGAATTAGAATTTTGGTTCTTGGCTTGAACCTTGGAAGGGCAGTCCCTGGTGGGGGAGGGAGGCAGTGGTATGTGATGTGTCTACTGTGAGATGGCATCTCCACCAGGCAGTGCCCTCCTCCTGCCGGCTCAGAAGCCAGGTGGGGGCCCCGAGGTGGGGTGCCAGTCCCTTGGGCAGCTCCTGAAAGATCCTGTTCCTTAGAATCAGGCTCTGTATTCCTGCCATTGTTTCTGGGTGCTTTTTACTGACAGCTTCCCCTGAGATGCCCCAAGTGATGTGGAAGACACATGCAGGGTCTGGAGATGCTTTATTGGGGACAGGCTCCTTCCACAGGCCAGGGCCCTCAGGCCGAGGGGAAGCCCACTCCCTGTTCCTCCATGTGCCTGGGGCTTCGCTGATAGCCATGGGCTGCATTTCACTTCTTGATTCTTTTGGTCACAGTTTTGGTTGTGCAGGGGGCCCCAGCCAGAGAGGCTTTGGGGGCTGCGGCCGCTCTGGCCTCTTTCTTTGCCTGCAGAGTGCTTTGCTGGCTCCTGGGAGCCAGAGGGCACAGTTTCTTGGTGGTAGAGGAGGGCTGTGGCAGGGAAGCAGGCTCTGGGGATGTTTCTTTCTCTTGCATGGGGGTGACGGAAGGGCTGCTATCCCCAGCCATGGGTGCCCCCGGCAGCGGGGGGAGGTCTGTGAGGGCGGGCCGCGTCTCCACCCTCAGCTGGTGCTCCAGCAGGGCTGTCTGCTGCCTGTGCCCCCGGAGCCTGCTCATTTCCTGCTCCAGCTCCTTGAGGAAGCCTGTGAGGGGCGGGATGGTGGGCGGCGGATAGAGCTCCGGGCTTGGCAAAAGCGAACTCTCCCCTACCACCCCCTAGAGGGAAGGAGACAAGGTTGGGAAGGACTGTTCTGGCCCTGGGACCACCTCCCCAGACACCACTGCCCGTCTGAGCTTCTCCCGGACCCCACAGGGCAGCTGCACACTTTGGAAAGCAGGGGTCACCTCGTTCTGAGCAGAATGGGCCTCTCAGCTCTGGGAACTCCTCATCCTCATCACTCAAGGCTGCGTCCTCCTCGTCCGAGGTCCAGCGCTCTGCCACTGGCTGCCCGTCCAGGTCTAGGAGCAGTGGCAGGGCTTCTGTCAACAGCTTCCTGCGGGGCGGAAAGAGCAGAGGTGACCCAGGAGGGTACCCCGGGTGTGGCTGGGAGGATGTGCAGACACAAGCCGCAGCAACCACACCGGGAGGGGTGGTGTGCTTGAGCTAGAAGACGGGCCTGTGGTCAGGTCAACACAGGAACCGGCAGTTCCTCCTCACCTGTAGCCATCCTGGTTGGTGCAGCTGTTTCCAGCCAGGTTGAGGATGAGAAGGCTCTCGGGGAATTCATCTGCACACAGCAAAGAGAGGGGGGATGAGGTTCGCACCCCCACCTTCCAGTCCAAAGCCACTGCCCCTTTGCACAGCACCCCCCAGGCCCCCTGGAGGATGTGCTGCTGATGCAAGCACAGGGAGGAGGGCAGAGAGGAGGGGGGGCACCCCAGGACTTATTCCATGAGTCAGAACAAAGGCGTTCCTACCCAGCTTCAGTGTTTCTATCAGGTTCTCAGAAAGGTCCAGAAACTGGAGGTGTGGGAGGTCACGGAGGTTTTCCACTTGCCTAATTTGGTTTCCTGCCAGAGACAGGAAGCTGTAGGGGAAGGGAGGGGGAGAGACAGCTAAATCACAGAACTGCTGGAGGAAGGGGTGGGGCCCCCAGATGCCCGGCCCCCCCTGGCTCAGCAGCTGGAGGAGTGGGGACGCAGGGCCTCCTGGGGTGAGGGAAGCAGAGCTAGGCTTGTGGGGCCCTTGGCTGACCAGCAGCCGGGCTTAGGGACATCTGAGCCAGTTTTCTGGAGTATTTCCAGGTTTCCTCCCCTTCGTTCTAGCTCTTCTCCCCTCCCCCAACCCTGCCGGAACCCTGGCACCATGTACCGTAAAGAGGGGACGCAGGCCAGGTTCTCAATTCGCTGAATCTTGTTCTGCAGGAAGAAACCAAGGTGGGGAAACCAAGGTAAGGTCAGCTGAGTGGGGTCCCTTTAAAGGGACAAAGCCCTAAACCTAGGACCGTGTCTGCTCTTGAGGCTGGAGACCTGGCCCTTTGGGAATGATCACCCCACTCCTTGAACAAGTTGTGAGTGCCTTGGGATGATTTGCTTTCTCCAAGTCGATGGCTGAGGACATAAATGTGGGGCTGGCTAAACTTGATTTAAATACCCTGATCACCCCACAACCTGGACATCAGAGAAAAGGAACCAAGGGGGAGCCAGGAAACGGAAAAGCCTTGGTGGTGGACTGCACACACAAAGGGAAGAGCAAACCTGTACTCCTTTGATCTGGCCAGTGTCTGTGGGGGAAACTTGGAGGGATCTGGGTATATTCAACCTGAGGGAGCCTAGAGATTAACTGCCCCCTCTCCACACCCACCAAAAAGCCTTCGAGGTTCTGAAGGATGCAGAGAAATCTTTTTTTTTTTTGATGCAGAGAAATCTTATGGCTTCCTCTTCCTTTCCTTCAAAACAGGAAATGGACTTGCGCTGTATAACATGAGAGATTTAGGACAGACACCATCTAGGACTTCTAGAACAAGAAAAGTGTCTGATAGAAAAACAGTGATTCGAGAGCATGGTCAGGATCTCTTTTGGGTGCATTGGTCTTTCAATTCAGCAGAATTCTGATCCCTTTCAGGTGTACTGGTCTTTCAGTTGAACAGAATTCCTAATTCATCTGGAAACTGTTTCAGTGAAGGTCTGCCTGCCTGAACACCAGTAAATGGGCAAGATGACCTGGTTGGCGTCTTTCAGATTAAACAGACATGGCTCACAGGGGATGGAGTCCCCTCCCCAGGGAGAAGGAAGGGCAGGAGGCAGGACATTACCCCTTGCAGATAGAGGCTGTGAAGATTCTGGAGGCCCTCTAAGTTCCTGATAGTGGTGATTCCTTCCCGGTCCAGGCGAACAGTCTGCAGTTCAGCAAGCGTGTGGAACCTGGGCAAATGGGTGCTGTGACGGAGTGCCACTTCTGTGGTCTCTTAGCAGGAAGATGGAGGGGAGGGTGTTTCAAGGAGGGATGGATGGCTCAGTGACTCTGATCAGATGTCTGGGACACCTGCTTGACTCATGAGGTGGGGCCTAGATTGGGAACCTGGGTTGACTTGGAGACCTCAGTATCTATCAGTAGCACTGGGAGGGATAAGGGTGAAAGGGGAGTGAGAGTCCTTGGACTGGGAAACTGGGTGATGGCAGCTTATGGTTCCTGCAGAGGTGGGGGCAGACTTCCTCCAGCCAGCTTGGGTTGGGGAGGCAGGGGCTGGGACAGAGAGGAGATCCTTCCTCACATCCCTTCAGAGTGTTCCATGGAAGGAAAATCACTTGTTCCACCCATCCATTCATGAATCCCGCAACATTTACTGAACGCCCATTAGAGACAAATGAAAGAGTCCCTGCCCATCACTACTAGGGAAGCTGGCCAAACATCTATGACAAGTGGATGACAGAAGCATGTGCAGAGGACTAAGGGAGTACATAGACTATACATTGAATCCAGAGGGATTCAGGGAATGCTTTCTGGGGGAGATGACACATAAGTAGGAGGTAGGCTGGAAGGAGACGGGGGATGAGAAGGCATTTCAAGCAGAAGGAATAGTCTGTGTGATTCCAGCCTTTTTTGAACTGCAATGTGCCCATGAGTCCCTTAGGGGGTCTTGTTAAAGTGCAGATTTTGATTCAGTAAGTGGGCCTGAGATTCTTCATTTCTAACAAGCTCCTAGGTGATGCAGATGCTGCCCACCCACCCCAGTACCACTCTGAGTAGTAAGTGCTAAGCTGTGAGAACATGGGGTCTTAGAGGAATCACACTTATAGAGAGTGGCAAAAAATAAGGTTGAAAAGGCACCAGGCTAAAGCGTTTGGATTTTATTCTGGAGGTGCTAGGAAGTTAAGGAAGGTCCTATCAGGGAGTGTCTGATCAGATTTGTTATTTAAAGGGATCATTTTGGCAACAGTATGAGGTGCCTGGACTGGAGGCAGACAGACTAATTAGGAGTTCGTTGAGAAGTGATGACTTTAGACCCTTATTTAAAGCAACTGAGGGGGCATAGTGAAAAAGAGAATGATTTTTAAGGAGGAAGAATCAGCTGGACGTTGCCACTGACTGAATGTGTAGAGTAAATAAAGAGAGGGACAAAAGTAAGTTGACAAATTAGTAGAGCTCAGGGGACTGGTCATTCTGTGTGTTTCAACATTCCAGCACCCCTTTCTCTCCGGTGCACTTACATCTTCTCTGACAGATCCTCATCCTCTGGGAAGGCCAAGTTCCGCCTAGTGATGAGGGCTTCAGTAATGCACACGCCACTGACTTCCTCTGGATTCTGGGCAAGTTTAGCTGTGAAAAGATGAGTCCAGTTGTTACATTTCCTTGTTCTTCGAGGCCTGACTCTACTGTTAACCAACTGTTCTACCTACCATCTCACCTCCCTACTCACCTCCAGGCATGATCTAAAAGTTGCTGGCTTGCGGAGCGATTGGAACCAAGAGAAGTAGAGCAGCTTGGACAGGCCCTGGAAATAGAAGAATCCAGGGTGGTATGAGGAGAGAGAAGCTCAGAGAATTGGGGGACAGAGGAAGGGGCTTGATTCAGAGCTAATTGTTGGGGTGGGACAGAAGACGAAAGTAAATCGAAGTGGAGGATCTGGAGTTTGTGGGGTGTATAGGGGCTTTCCAGGCGGCCTACAGGGGGATTGTAGGTAGATAGCGGTGCGGACGGATGGAAAGAGCGGTTCGAGGCGTCGTTGCTAGGAGACCGGACGCCTGATGACGCGCCGGGGGGGGCGGGCTCGCAGGTGCCAGGTTCGGCGCAGGCGGATTGCTGCTCCAGCCGGCGGCTCCTCCCCCCACTTCCGGTCCTGGGACTACCCACAATCCTCAGCTCTTTCCGTCGCCCTCATCTCCCGCTCCTTCTTCCGGTGGCGATGGCTGCGGCCGTGGCTGGGATGTTGCGAGGGGGTCTCCTACCCCAGGCGGGTAAGGAGCGGCCCATGTCTTCGCGGCGCGTTGTGGCCGATGCTCTCTACTCGTCTCCCTCCTCTGCTGCTGGTCCTCTCCCCAAATTTCTGATCCCAGACAGCTCCCGATGACTGTAGATATTAATGAGTGATTTTTGAGAACCTTATATGGACCAGGCGCAGTGATAAGTACTTTACATGTATTATTTCGTTTAAACACTAAAGCAGCCTATGAAGATCGCTGGCTTGATCTAATTTCCTGTGGTTCCAGATGCTGGTAGTAACAGCAACACAGTAGAAGCGTCGGGGACAACTACAGTACTTATTCTCTATCCCCTAGTCCCCCTGCTTTGTTTAGGGTTTTAACCCATTACCCAGTTTTTTCTGCCTCCAGAAATTAAGATCTCAGGCCTCCCGTAGCCACCCTCTGCAAAGAAGATCTCCCCTGTTAAGGCTGTATCTGTCACCCTGTTTATTGACCCCTCCACCTCATCACAAACTGTACTTTTGCATTTGTTTGTTTTCTCTATTAGACTTTAAACTCCATCAAGGCAGAACCGTATTCATTCAGCATAGCCAGCAGGTGGCATGGGGCTTGACATTAGTAGGCATGCTGTAGATATTTGTTTAATGAATGATTTTGAGTACCTTATATAGACCAGGCACAGTGATAAGCACATGTATTTTATTTAAATCACAAAGCATCCTATGAAGAAGGCATTCTCTTCCCCTCTTCACAGGTGAAGAAACTGGTTGAATGGTCAAGGTCACAGCCAGTAAGTGGCAGAGAAAGATTGAAAATTGGCTCCATGTGTGTCAATTATATCAATAAAACTGCAAAAATTTGGTTCCATCTGATACAGAGTTTGTGTTCTCAACAATTAGGATTTGTGGCCACTAGCAAGAAAACCTCTCACTTCAGCAAAATCTCCATGCTCTGATTATTAGAGCCACCTTCTGACTGAAACTTTCTTTGAGATCCCATCCTAGGCTTGGGGAGTGCTGAAAATGGGAAGCTGTAACCTGAGTCTTTTTGTTGAGAATGAAGGGGTTTCTTTAGCCTTGGTATTTCGAGTGTCCCCCTTGTCTTCTGAGGGGTGCTCTGCAGCAATGCCTGTAAACAAGAAAAGTACAGAGAAGGAAAACTTGTTTGGGAGAAGATATGAGAACAGTATAGCTTTTCTCTCCTGCTTCAAATCCTGGGGGAAGGAGTAGTGCTTAAAGCAGTGATTCTCAAACTTCAACCATCATCAGTATCACCTGGAGGGCTTGTTAACACACTGTTCTCTGGGCCCCTCTTCAGAGCTACTGACTCAGGAGATCTAGGACAGGGCCTGAGAACTTGTATTTCTAACAAGTTCCTGGGTGATGCTGATGTTGGGGTGGGAGGTGGTGGTAGTGCATACTTTGAGAACCACTGGCTTAAAATTGGCAAATTATGGCAGGACTGGTCAGTGTCTTTTGTCCATAGTTGTATTAGAAACAAGCTGCATCTGTTTGTTTACATAGTGACTATGGCTGCTTCCACGATACAGTGGCAGAGTTGAGTAGTAGCGACAAACCATATAGCTCTCAAACATAACATTTTTGTTTGGTCACTTAAGAGAAAGTTTGTTCAACTCTTTCCTTTTAAAAATGTGTTTGAAATACTTTCTCCTTTGTTCCTGTTTTTTCCTCATTTCTGTGCATAAAGAAGAGCTGGAGAAGTGGGATCCTCCAGGATGAAACACATGAGCTAAGGTCACCCATTAAAGAGAAGAAAAGGTTTGGGGATTCAGGCTTTCCAGCAGACAGTTCCTTGTTCCACTCAATGCCAAGGCTAGCTTTGTGAGCTCCATGCATAGAGGGTGGATTCTTTGTCTCTGGAGCAGACTAAGGCTTCCAAGAGGCTACATCTCACCACATGGCCCTTTTTTTCTCCCAGGCCGGCTGCCCACCCACCAGATTATCCGCTATGGCTCCAAGGCTGTTACCCGCCACCGTCGTGTGATGCACTTTGAGCGGCAGAAGCTGATGGCTGTGACTGAGTATATTGCCCCCAAACCTGTTGTCAACCCAAGATGCCTGCCGTCCCCTCCCAGCCCCCCGCAGGAGGTGAGGAGGAGGCTGGGCATGTCGCCTGGTGGTGGGATGGTGGATTAAAGTGATCTTGTCTCTGTGGCCATAATGAAGTAGCACTCCAGGACATGGTCATCCACATTGTTACTTCCCCACTTTGATCCCAGAGTTCAGATCCTTTAAAATGAAATCTGCCCTTGATTCTCTGTTGGCCTCTTGGACTCAGTGGATTGGACAGGTGTGGGTTTCCTTCATTCTTGTCTTCAAAAATGTGTGCTTGAAACTCTCCACATAGGTGAGGAAAAGAGAGAACATCCCACCGATCTTGAAGCTTCCAGGTTTTCTTAGAGGAACAATACAAAGTTTTTGGTCCTTGAAAAAGGACAGAAAGATCAGTGGAGTATTGCTAACTTGATGGTGGTTCTCAATTCCCCAAGTTGTCAACTTTGAGAAACACTGTCTTGAGAAAGTGAAGTCTTGTTCTGTGAAAATACCTCAATTTTGAATCAACACTGCAAAAGAGTAATCTTGTATTTAAATTGATAAAAGAATTCAACACGAGAACAGTGTCAGAGGGCTAATTAAGTAATTTTGACAATATTATTATCAAAATAACATTAGCTGGGTCAGACTGTTGTCCATTTCAAAGGGACTGAGTGTTCTCAGGTTTTAAAAACACTGTTCTAGGCACATGGAACTCTGTTCAATGATATGTGCTAACCTGGATGGAAGAGGGGTTTGGGGAAGAGTGGCTACATATATATGTATGGGTGAGTCTCTTCGCTCTTCACCTGAAACTACCACAACAGTGTTAATCAGCTGCACTCCAATACAACATAAAAAGTTTAACGTTTGAAAAAAAAAAAAAAGTTTAACGTTTGAGGGGGGAAAAATGCTGTTCCAGGGCATTTCCTGGCAGTCCAGTGGTTAGAACTCTGCGCTTTAACTGCCAAAGGCTTGAGTTCAGTCCTTGGTTGGGGCACTAAGATCCCACAAGCCGCATGGTGCCATCAAAAGATGATAGTATCAAATTGTAAAATAATAAAAATACTGCTCTGAAACCTGCAGTTATCAAATGGAAATGAAAGGGTGGAGTGAGAGAACGTGTCTCTGAGAGTCAGGGGCCCGGTTCTCCTTGCTGTGCCCTAATCGTCACTTGGGCATCAATGGGAGCTCCGGCACCCATCCCTGAGGGAGTAAGGAGTACTAGAAGGGGCAGCTTATGTCCCCTCGGTCCTCCCTTCTTGACCTCAGGAGACAGGCCTCATCCGGCTCCTCCATGGGGAGATAGCCGCAGTTTTCCGAGACAACCGAATGATAGCTGTCTGCCAGAACGTGGCTATGAGCGCAGAGGACAAGCTTCTCATGCGACACCGGCTACGGAAGCACAAGATCCTGATGAAGGTCTTCCCCAACCAGGTAGGGAACGGACTCTCATTCCCCACCTTGTTCCCCACCCGATCCACCCCCATGTCAGACCGCAGCATCTCTCCCCAGAAGTGGCATTCCCAGCCCCCTTACATGGCCGCTCTCTAGTCCGGGGCCTGAACTGTGTTAGGGGTTGAGGAGACCTTCATTAGCTTGAGCCCACAGCCTGGTGTGGCCTGTGACCAACGTGGGTGACTCTTCCTGCTACTCGACCCCAGTAAGCCCTTCTCTTCTGCCGGTCCAGATCCTAAAGCCCTTCCTGGAGGATTCCAAATACCAAAACCTGCTGCCCCTTTTCGTGGGGCACAACCTGCTGCTGGTCAGTGAAGAACCCAAGGTCAAGGAGATGGTGCGCATCTTGAAGAGTGTGCCTTTCCTGCCGCTGCTGGGTGAGCAGTCAGTTGGCCGCGGGGCTGAAGTGGAGTGGGTGCTCCTGCAGCCTGGTGTCACTTTCAGGGCTTGTGTGGGTAACGCTGTGGCTGTGCTTGGAGGGGACCCCTTCTCACAATGGGGCCTGCCTCTGTCACTCTGGGGAGGGGGCGTTCAGACACCTGGAGTCTAGTCAAGGGGTGTTTTGTTGTTTGTTTAGTCACTAAGTCGTGTCTGACTATTTTGCGACCTATGGACTAGAGCCCACCAGGCTCTTCTGTCTATGGGAATTCCCAGGCAAGAATACTGGAGTGGGTTGCCATTTCCTCCTCCAGGGGATCTTCCAGACCCAGGGGTTGAACCCGGGTCTCCTGCATTAGCGGGTGGATTCTTTACCATTGAGCCACCAGGGAAGTCCAGTAAGGGGGTGGGTGTTGAGACCCACACAGATGAAGATACTTAAACAGGCCAAGGGAAGGGGGCTGAGGTTCAGGATTCCTCTGATGCTGAGAAACCCTGAAGGTGCTTCTTTTAGAGAATGCTATCTGTTGGTGGGGCAGGAATCTGTGTATATAATAACAGATAATACAAATTCCACCCCCGCCTCCATCAACACACACTCAATGGTTCTTCAAGGAAGTTTAGGAGGAAACACTGATGTTGTGGGGATTACGTAATACATGGAAGGGTTTTCCAGGAAAAGTTAGGAAGGAGAGGAGGGGACTGATCTGAAACATTGGGAGTGGGGTGGGACACAGGTGGAGACTGGACTTGGGGGATGGCTGGGAGGTAGAAAAGGGCGGTGGAGAGCAAATTCCTAGGGGGAGCCCATTGTCTTTGAAGAGGAAAATCGTGTGTGGGAGCCTCGCTGATCCTGTGTCCTTCTAGGTGGCTGCATTGACGACACCATCCTCAGCAGGCAGGGCTTCATCAACTACTCCAAGCTCCCTAGCCTGGCCCTGGCACAGGGGGAGCTGGTGGGAGGACTCACCCTGCTCACAGCCCGGACGCACTCTCTGCTTCAGCACCACCCCCTCCAGCTGACTGCCCTGCTGGATCAGTACACCAGACAGCAGCACGAGGGGGACGCCGTCCTGCCAGCCAGCGCGCAGCCGGGTCCTCCCAACCCTGTTCAGGACTCGTAGCCAGCCTCCTGCACCCAGCCGGCCCATAAATACACTCTGCCCTGTTGGCTGTTGGAGACATGGGGGACGTAGGCTGGGGAGTGGCGTTGTTCCCTGGTTTTTACTGACAGTGATCTCTTCCAGTACATGGCCACCCAGAGATGTAGGGGAATTCCATTTCAGAATGGAGGCTTGTAATCAGTATGTTTGTTACTAGTTTTCCTAACTTGGGACCTGATAGGAGCCATCTCTTTCCATTTTCCAGGTCCAAGGCAGAGAAGCCCTGTCTCCTGTGTTCACTGTGCCTTGCTGCACACACCTCCCAGCCCAGCCCCTCGTGGCTCCTACGTGCCAGAATAGCTCAGCTGAGCAGTTAATTCTGCTGAGAATGGCATCTGTTGAGAGCCTGCTGTGCCAGGCTCACTGCTAACCACTTTACATGTGCTAGTTCCTTGATGTCTCACACATTATCCCCATTTCACAGAGAGGAAGACCGTGGGGGAAAAGAAGTTAAATGGCCTGTGAAAAGGTCATGCTGTTAGTAAGAGGCAGCACAGGGACTGAACCAGGCTCTTTGCAGCTGTAAAGATGCTCCCCTGGTTTTCTACACTAGAACTTTCTTGTTAGGGTCCCAAGAGTGCTTTGAGTGTTAATTGTGTACCCTCAGGGTGTGTCATGTCATGGGAAGGTTGGGAGCACTGCTTTATGATAAAGTGAAATGCATTTTACTTAACTGTGTTTTGCTGTTTATAAGCTTATCCTCCCTGTAGACATATTCCCAGGGTCATCTCTGACTCACTTCCCTTCCTAGAACATCTGCCTCTTCCCATGTCCGAGTCTGTCACTTCCCTGTACCTGCTCCCACAAATGACACTGCTTACATGCTTGTCCTTTTGAAGGCAGCTGCCCGCTTTACTAAGTGACTGACATGTCTCAGGTGATTGAAACCAAAAGAGCTGAGGGAGGAAAAACCAGGATTCTGTTTTAACGCCCGGGTCTGAGGGCTCTTAGTAGGAGGCCTCATCCAGATCTCAGGGAACTGAAAGTTTCTCATGGAGGATGTTTAACTCGGAGCCCGCCCTTGTCCTTGATGGGAGCCCATTCCAGGTGGACATGGGTGATGCGCGGAGGTGGCCGTGGATCATTTCTGGGACCTGGAGCAGTGCCGCAGCTTCCTCGGTCCTGGGCAGACGCTGCTCTGGCAGTGGCGATGTGCGGCAGCTTTTCCTTCCCTGGTCCAGGATCAGCTTCCCACCATGCCCAGCTCTGTGCCCCTCGCCCAGGGATGCTCAATCAACATAAAGAATTAAAAGGCCCTTGAGGCTCCTGGGTGCCAGAGCTAGTCTGGCCAGTGCTGCCCAGCGCTCTCCCTGACTCCAGAATCCTGCCAGGTGCTAACAGCGCCCTCCTGGGGTGGCCGGAACGGTGCCGAGGTTCTGAATGGAGCAGAGCGCACACATCTGAGAGAGAAAAGACCCTGAAGGGTAAGCTGAGACCCAGGCGGTGACAGCTGGATGGGAAAGTGGCCCACATCATACTGGGAGTCAAAGAACCTCAGACTGCACCCTTTACCCACTGGCGGTGCCTGAGGCCACACCATTCAAAACCCATTTCTTTCTGGAAAGGGGCTATACTGCACTTAAAGCTGTCAGTCCAGTTCACATCCATTTGAATAAATTCCAGACTTTTCAGCAAGAGCAAGTTTTTAATTAGAATTGAGCAGCTGGACTCCAGCAGAAGGGCAAAGGTGCTCAGAGAAGGAGGCTGAGCTAGCCCTTTACCAGCCAGCTGGTCACTGCCCTGGACCTGCTCCTGATCCAGGCTTGGTAGGCCGGGGGTGGGTAGGGGTGTCCTACCACCTAGCTGCTTCCGGCCCCCATGTGTCCTGACCTGGAGGCGCATCACCCCCAGTGACAGCCTCACTGTGGCCCTCTTAACCTTGACTACCCTGCTGACTGTGCCCTTGGCACCATCAACTGTGTCCCCTTGGGGCATCCCTCCCTTCCTGTCAACCTGACAGCTCTGCTGGCTCCAAATCTAGCCACCTATTTTCAGTTGTAAAACGAGGAGCAGGGGTTAACAAGGAAATGGCCTTGGGTACTAACGGGTCAAGGCCATGCTGGTATGAGTAAATTCTTTACCACCGCTGGCTTGAGGCCAGCAACTCCCCAGTACTCTGTGATCTATCTGGAACTGTGCCCAAGGGGGACTCTGTCCTCACTCCCAAGCCTCCTGGGCACTGGGGCGTCGACTCAGCCCTGAGTCCTCCGGGGAGCAGGGGGGCAGAGCTGAGCGGCCGCCTGGAGCTCGGCAGGAGGAGGGGCCGAGGAGGGGGAGGTGAGGAGATCCGGCTAGAGGGGAGGCTCCGACGTCTCCTTCCTTCCTGGTTCCTGCTGCAGCTGCCGCCACAGCTCAGCTCTGAGAGCAGGGAGCGGGTGGCTCGGAGACCGTGACTCAGAGGCGGAGTGGTGCTCGGGCCAAGGAGCACTGGCGTCCATGGACCCTGGGGTAAGGGGGCTACCCTGACATCAGCTGACATTCCCTGAGAGGGCTTCCTCCCACCTGAAGCTGGCGGGTCACTGCTCCGGAGATGAGGGCGGGAATGGAGCTGGAAAGGGGGCACCCACCTGGCTCACCTCGACCTGCGCCCTCCGTAATTGAGTCTGCCCCTCCACCCACAAGCAGTGAGGGGCCAGGATCCCACGGGCCCAGGAAGAGGGTACAGAGATGTCCCAATACTGGAAGAGTTTGGGAACTTCCAATGGCTAAATGCAGGAGTTTCCCCCAGATCAGCCTCTCGTAGCGTGGCATGGACCCCTCTGCCCTGACCTTCCCACCACCTGCACCCCCCATATCCCTGTCCCTCCTGACCTCAGCTCCTCAGGTGCTTGCTAGCTCCATTGAAAGATGTGAGCTGTTTCCCCGGCCTCAGGCCAACCTTGCCCCTCTAGTCCCCTCCCCCATCTCACACACACACAGTCTCATGCATTATTGATCTCCCCGTGGAGTCAGGATGGCCAGGACTGGTGCCCAGGGCGCCTGTGGGCACGGCTGAGGGACCAGTGTGGACCTCAGCATATGTCTCCATCAGCCTGTCCCCAGCTCTCTCCAGGTGGATGGTGTTTCTCAGGAGCCCCAAGGACTGGGATGGAAAAGAGGAGGTTGGGGGGTGCGGTGGACCGAGGGTCCAAAGTGGGCATCCTAAGAGAATGATTGATGGGGGGCCCAGGGGAAAATGGGGGCTGTCCCAGGGCTCAGTTTCTCCAGGCAGAACCATGGGAGCCCATGAGCTAGAGGATAGGGAGGCCAGTTGGTCAGGCAGCTGGGGGGCTCTGTATGGAGCTGGGGTCGGGGGTTGGGGGGTGCTCTGTAAAAGGTTGATGGCAGGGGCATCTGCACTTCTGTGGTGGTGGTAGTGGGGTTGGGATCCTGAGGAAGAGGAGCTGGGGTGAGATCTCGCCTGCCCAGTCCCTGAATCCCTCTGCCCTATTTCGGAGCCTCTTCCTTCACTGCCCGGCTTACCTCTGATTACCCCCAGGGAATCCTCCAGAGAAAGCACCCAGTGTGTCCTAGAGCCAGAGAATGTGTGTGTGCCTAAGGTGGGGCGGAGCAGACTTTTCGAGGTTTTCTCTTGGCACCGGCCTGCCTGCTGCGCGCTCCACCTCTCTGGGCAGCGGCCGCAGCCGGAGGGTGTGGGCAGGGTGACCAGCCCAGAGTGGGGATGGGCTCGGGATGGGCTTGGCAGGTGAGCGGAAGATGTGCTGGGGCTCTCAAGACTCAGAGGGAGCAGGAGGGGGTGGGGGTGGGGAAGGTGACAGTCGAGTCTGTGCTAACAGGGTCTCTCTCTGCTTCAAGGGCCCCCTTAGGACAAGGTGACGTCCCTCCCCTTTTGCTCTCCGTCCACAGCAGGGAGTGGCCGCTCCCTTCCCCATGGACTTCCAAGAGTGGGACCCTCCCTCCCTGGCTGAGAGCACTCAGTCTGCAAAGCCCAGCGGTGGCCAGCAGGTCTGAGGGTGGGAAGCGGGTGGGGGCAGAGGGCAGGGGGGCTGGCCCTCAGGGGACAGACAGATGTGGTTGCCTCACCGCTCTGCACCCCCCCACCCCACCCTTTGTCCTGGACTGCAGACCACCGAGCTGTGGGAGGTGGTGGAGGAGCCTCGGGGCCGGCTGGGGGCAGAGGGTATCATGCCTGAGAGGCAGGAAGGCCACCTGCTCAAGAAGAGGAAGTGGCCTCTGAAGGGCTGGCACAAGGTAGGGCGGCAGGGCAGAGGGAGGGGCCAGATGCAGGGGCCGGAAGGGATGTGTGGGGCCTCTGGGCAGCGCAGGCTGTCTGTGTGTGAGGAGACGCTTCTGTGTGGTTGCTCTCCCCCACACCCTTTCCTCTCCGCGCCCCCCACCCTGGTCCTGTTCCCTCTGGGCATCCTCACAGAGGTACTTCGTGCTCGAGGATGGGATTCTTCACTACGCGACAACTCGGCAAGATGTGAGTTGGAGCCTTGGCTGCGGGTGTGAGAGGAGGGGGCCCTGGGCAGGCAGGGGGCTTCTGGAATCCCCCAGAGCAAGGCCCGAATCCCAGGTATGCCGTTTTCTGGATGTGGGATCTTGGGCAAGTTACTTCCCTGGGTCTCAACTCCTCACCCCTAAGGTGGAGAGAGGGTGAGCACCCACTTGTAGAGTCTTTGTTTGGTGAGGGCTCTCAGAACAGTGCCAGGCTCAAATTAGTGCCCAAGACTGAGGGGCTTTATCATCCTTGTCCTCGTACCATGCTCAGACAGGAATAAGAAACTAAAGACCTAGACACCCAGGCCCTCTCCAGGAGGTTCATCGTCCTCAGCCCTGCCTGCAGACTCCTGAGGGTGGGAAGTGTTCCTCTCTCTGGACTCCCTGGAGCTCTGGTTGTGACGTGACATAGCAGGCTGTCCCGTGCTCAGGAGGACGACTGACATGTCCTGCTGACGCTGTCACTTGAGCCTGAGGGTGAACCTGCTGCCTGACCTTTGAACCTAGCATGACCTCAAGGGGATGGTGGCCCCGGTGGCCTCAACTCATCTCCTTTTCCCTCTTTGATCTCTCCATCCCAGATCACCAAGGGGAAGCCCCATGGCTCCATCGATGTCCGACTGTCGGTCATGTCCATCAACAAAAAGGCCCAGCGCATTGACCTTGACACTGAAGACAACATTTACCACCTCAAGGTGACATCCGTGGGAGGCAGGGGGTGTCTTGCTCCCCCAGCCTGGCAGAGGCACTGGGTCACAGGAGAGAGAGGCAGGGGCCGAGGGGCCATCTGAGTTTGACCAGAGGGGAGTTCCCACCATGTACAAGAGCCAACGGCAAACTGGCGCTGTTGGTTCTTGTATGAACAGGCACAGAGAGGGGCCTTTGCACCATCTGTGTGCTGTAGGGAGAGACCCTGCCTGCCTAGGGACCAGAGCCCCAACTTCTTGCCCCTAGAAAGCAATCCTTCCCTTCATGCGTCCCTCTCATTCTCCATCACCTCTGCAGATCAAGTCCCAGGACCTGTTCCAGAGCTGGGTGGCCCAGCTGCGTGCCCACCGCTCAGCCCAGCACCTGGATGTGCCCCGAAGCCTGCTGCCCAGCACCACCCACCAGAAGGTAAGATGGGCCCCAGGGCAGGACCCAGTCATGTGAGGATTCAGGCTGAGACTCAGAGAGGAGGCGCCTTCCTGACCTTTGACTCGCCCCACAGGTTCCCGGTGCCCAGCCTCCAGCAGCGGGTAGTGCCTCGGCTCTGCCAGGGGTTGGACCTCGGGAGAAGGTGTCTTCCTGGCTGAGGGACAGTGATGGGCTGGACCGCTGCTCTCACGGTGAGGGACAGGGACCCCTGGCCCCGCGTCTCCATGGGGAGGGCCCATGCTCTTGCGTCTCGGTGGCATCAGCAGTCACAAGGAGGAGAAAGTGTGACCTCTGTCCCTGCTCTGGGAGGCCCCGTCTGGTGGGGGAGACAGCCTCTACCTCTAGGCTGAGCAGGTCTCCTCAGGCTGTATCCCCAGAGCCTCAGGCTCGCAGAGATGGCGGGGCTTGTGCTCTAAGCACACAGGGCTGGCACTCATGACACAGAAGATCCCGGATGCCAACGCAGGGAGGGGCCCTGAGAAGGATTGCCAGGGAAGGGGTGTGTTCCGGCGCCAGGTTCCTAGAGTTGGGGGCTGTGATGTTGGCCCAGGAGAGGGAAATGCAGGCCGAGTCGGGAGACTAAGGGTGAGGGCCCGCTGGCCTGTGTGGAGGCAGCTGAGGTCTGTGAACTGTGTTCTGGGGACAGTGCAGACTGGGGTGCGGGTGCCCCGTGGAGGCCAAACCGTAGGTGGGAGCTGGAAGCGGCTGTGGGCTTGTGAGTGGGAGAGGGGAGGCAGTGTCGGGATTCCCCAGGCTGCTGGTGAAGTCTTTGGAGGAGGGAGGGAAGCCGGCCAGTGTTGGCTTCCGGCCTTCCTCATCCATCCTTCCCACAGAGCTCTCGGAGTGTCAGGGCAAGCTCCAGGAACTACACAGACTCCTCCAGAGCCTGGAGTCCCTGCACCGGATCCCCTCGGCCCCTGTCATCCCCACACACCAGGTGAGGTCCAGACGGAGACAGGGCTCTCTCCCCTCTTGCCGTGTTAATCTCCATCACCTCCCCAGACAGGTCCCCTGTCCCCCTTACATGCTGCCATTTCCTGGAGAGCCACCGTCTCCCCGTTGCCCCTCCCCACCGTATCCAGACCGCCTGCGGCCTGTCTCTCTGCCCCTTTGGAGCGACCCCTTCCCCCTGTGCCCAGGCGGCTGCCAGGCTGTTGGTCTTCTGCCTCCTCCTCTGTGGCCGTCCGCCTCTCACTTGGCTTTGGGGGTCTTCCCCACGCTGAGACCGAAACTCACCCACCTCGACTTGCCAGGCCTCGGTGACGACGGAGAGACCCAAGAAGGGGAAGCGGACCAGCCGCATGTGGTGCACACAGAGCTTTGCCAAGGACGACACCATCGGGCGGGTGAGGTGGCCCCTGAGACGCTGGGTGGGAGGCGCCGAAGGAGGCTGGGCCCTTCCACCCTTCCCCTTCACCCACAGGTGGGTCGTCTCCACGGCTCAGTTCCCAACCTGTCTCGCTACCTGGAGTCCCGAGACCCCTCGGGCCCCCGAGGGCTGCCGCCCCCAGACTACGCCCACCTGCAGCGCAGCTTCTGGGCCCTGGCCCAGAAGGGTGAGTGTGAGCTGGAGGGGCGGTGGGGAGCAGGTGGGGGAGGGCGAGGGGAGGAAGGGAGTCTGATGCCGGCCCTGCCCCCGCAGTGCACAACTCGCTCAGCAGCGTCCTGGCCGCCCTCACTGCTGAACGGGACCGACTGAGGGGCCTGCACCAGGGTTCGGAGCCATCCAGGCTGGGGGTGAGCAGGGGACCGGGTGGTCGGTGGGAGGAGCGGCCTGAAGATGGCAGACCTGGGCCGGCTGGGCAGGCCTGGGCCGGGAAGGGGGTTGGTTGAGGCAGACCCTGCCTGACAGGCCTTCGGTGTATGTGTGGGGGGGCTTCCCCCATCCCCATCCTGTACCTGCACCCTCACTCTCTCCCTGCAGGTCTCTGAGACCTCGGCCGGCCCGAGGCGCCTCCACTCACTGTCCGTCTCCTCCGACACCACTGCAGATTCCTTCAGCTCCCTCAATCCCGAGGAGGTAGGAGCTGGCTGGGCGGTGGAGCCCTCCTTTCTCAGCAGGAGTGAAGGCAGGATTCGCTTTCAGACCTGAAACTCCAGCCCCTTTCACAGAACACAGGCAGCAGCCATATCCGGATCATTTCTTAATAGTGTGTAGAGCGCTTTTAAGTCAGGATCTCGTGAGGAAGCTGATTCTTACCCTCAAGTTCACAGATAAGGAAACTGAGCCTTAAAGGATCTAATGATGGGCCCAGCCTCCTGTACTATATGGGTTTGAATTTGACTGTACTGCATGCTGCCCTCTTGACCCTGAGTCTCCTAATCTACAGAGTGGGGGTGATAATGGTACCTACCTTGCAGAGTGAGTGTCGGGATTGAGTTGATACATGCCAAGGGCGTGGAGCTAGGCTCAGAGTCAGTGCTGGGAGATGCAGGCAGTTATTATGGAACCCGTGTCTCCTCACTCCCAGGCCAGGATCTTTCCCCAGGCCTCGTACCACATGATGCTCACTCCCCTCCACATCTCCTCCCGCTCTGCACAACTCAGACAGTAAAAGTCCCCAGTCACACTTCCTCTCAAGGGAACTGTCAGGCCAGGGGAGCCCGGCCCGACTCTCCCAGCTGGGCCTCGGGCCGACACCAGTCTTGCTCCCACAGCAAGAAGCTCTGTACATGAAGGGGCGAGAGCTGACCCCCCAGCTGTCCCAGAGCAGCGTCCTATCCCTTGCTGACTCCCACACAGAGTTCTTTGATGCCTGTGAGGTTCTCCTCTCTGCCAGCTCTTCTGAGAATGAGGTGAGGGAAGGGGGAAGTTGCCTGTGAGAGGGGAGGGACCATGGGAATAGAGGGCTGGGGTCCCGGGAGACTAGAATCAGTAGATTCCCAAGTCCTTTCTAATCAGCTCAGCCGCTCTCTCTGAGAACATGGCCAGACCTGCTGGGTTTGTGTGGCCCTGCTTAGAAATCTCTGCTGAGGACCCTTGTTCCAGCTTGATGTGCTCTATCTTCATGGTTTCTCCTGAAACTGCTGCCTCAGCTCCACCCCCAGCCATCTTTCTGTGACCCCATTTCAGCCTCTGCATTCCCTTGACCCTTGCTTTCCCAACCCTGGATCCCAGGAATCCCTTACTTCCCTCCCTTCATGTCCACCAGGTCCCTGAGCTGGGGGCCCTCTCCCTCCCAAGGCGGCAGGGCACACCATGACACCAGGCCTCCTGGGGCAGTGTCTTAGGGTTCAGACCCCCCAAATATGTTCTCTTCCCCTTCCCACCAAAGGGCTAGCTGGGCAGATTCTCTCGCCAGGCCCTGGGTACTGCCCAGCTGCCCGGGGAGGCCTAGTCTGCCCGGCCTGTCATCTGTCCCGGCCCAGGGCTCGGAGGAGGAGGAATCGTGCACCAGTGAAGTCACCACCAGCCTGTCAGAGGAGGTTCTGGACCTCCGGGGAGCCGAGCGCTGTCAGAAAGGTGCCCACCGGGCGAGCAGGAGGGAGGGCTGGAGGTGGGCCCAGAAACGGAGTGTGTCCAGGCCCAGGCCCCTTGGGAAGCCGTCCCTTGTAGGACTGGTGGGCTGATAGCTTTGGACATTGACTCCAGGGTGACTTTGGAAGTGAGGAAGGCTCAGCTATGAGCTGGGCTCCAGCCGTGGCTCTGGGGGGTGGGGCTGACTCAGCTTGGGGCCGGCCTCCACGCAGGGCTTCTGAGAAGGCTCATGTGGGCCTCAGTGAGCCAGAAGAGCCCACTTTGCCATCTTTTATTATAGCAGCATGGCTTTGTAGTGTCATTTTACTCCTTGGAGCCTGTTTCCTTGTCTATACAATGGGCTGGATAATCTACATCCTGACCTTGGTTTCTGTGTTTATGAAAGGGAGTAGAAACCAAGGATGGGACTCAGGAAGGGGTTCTGGGGTGCAGGGTTTCCATTTCCAGCAGTGGGAAGCATCCTCTGGTTCTTAGCCCTGTGCCCACCTGAATCCCCGGGAGCTCATCAAGAATTAGCCCCCAGCCACCTGCCCCGGCTCCTGGTAGTGAGTCGAGCCTGGAGCCTGGGAGTGAGCACACCTCGGGGCGCTGCAGGGGCTTGGGAGGGGCCTCGCTGTGGTGCGCAGCGGAGAGGGACAGGCGGGCTGTGTTCCAGGGGGAGCCGTGGGGCCGCCCCGCCGCCGATGCCTGCCGGCCGCCAGCGGACCCGGCACTGACGTGAGCTTGTGGAACATCCTGCGGAACAACATTGGCAAGGACCTGTCCAAGGTGTCGATGCCGGTGCAGCTCAACGAGCCGCTCAACACCCTGCAGCGGCTCTGCGAGGAGCTGGAGTACAGCAGCCTCCTGGACCGGGCCAGCCGCACCGCCGACCCCTGCGAGCGCATGGTGCGCCGGCCCCGCCCCGGCCCCGCCCCGGCTGCTGCCACGCCCCACGACCCCGCCTCCCAGCCGCCGGCCTCACCCGGTGGGGTGGCTGTGGGGTAGCATCTCCTCTGATCCCTTGGCGCCCCGCCCCCTGCAGGTGTACATCGCAGCCTTCGCGGTGTCTGCCTACTCCTCCACGTACCACCGGGCGGGCTGCAAGCCCTTCAACCCTGTCTTGGGGGAGACCTATGAGTGTGAGCGCCCTGACCGAGGCTTCCGCTTCATCAGTGAGCAGGTGCAGGCCAGGAAGAAGAGGGCTGGTGGGGGAGCCGTGTGGATGAGGCCAGGGAGGATCCAGGCTTCAAGGGGCCAGGGCAGGGGTGAGAACACCCTGCAGACGGGCAGTCAGGAAAGGAGGTGCCCACTTTTGAGGAGATAGACTTGAAACACTTGCATCGTGTTCTGGGTCGAGGAAGCTCACAGAAGGCTATTCAGCTCTTGAGCTCAGTCTTGAAGGATGGATTGTAGTTGGCCAAGTGTGCAAGGAGGTGGGAGACCAGGCTGTTCCAGGCAGTGTAAAGGGATGGATGGGAGGGTTTGGGAAGAGTTCGAGACAAGGCTGAAAGACAAGGCAGGACCAAAGCTTGAGAAGCCCTGTGGGTGAAGATAAGGAACAGTTGATTGTTTGGTTGGTTGGTTTTTAAATCCTGAAGGCCACAGGGAGTCATGGGAGGGTTTTAAGCAGTAGAGTGACATTCTTAGAATTGCACTTTGTAGAGAACACTCAGGCAGTGGTGGGCACCAGGGGATGGGGAGAGGCAAGGAGAGCCCTGGAGGGGAGTGAGCGAGAAGGGAGAAAGTTGGGGCTTGTGGGAAAGGAGAGGATGGTGGAATTTGGGTGGTGGCCAAGGATGACAGGGACAAGAGACCTGGAACTAGCTGGTCTTCTGGTTCACAGGGGAACTGGGGGTGAAAGTGAGGGGTGTTGGGGGCCTGGGGTCAGGAGCAGCCTCCAGAGAACTTCTTTGCTCCTCAAGGTCTCCCACCACCCCCCCATCTCAGCGTGCCATGCGGAGTCTGAAAACTTCATCTTCTGGCAAGGTGAAGGTTGGAGTTGGGAGTGAAGGGCAGATGGGGAGGGGCCTGGAACACCCTTTGGTCTTACCTCTGCTGTTGCTCTCCCTCCCCCAACCCAACTCCAGACATGAAGTGGAAGAACAAGTTCTGGGGCAAATCCCTGGAGATTGTGCCTGTTGGGACAGTCAACGTGAGCCTGCCCAGGTGAGTGTTCCTAAGTGCTGGGCAGCTGGGCCCAGCCCACAAGCCATCCCCCAGGCTGGGATGGGGAGGCATCCTGAAGCTGCTCGGCGTGGGGCAGTGTCTATGCACTTTACCCCCGTGTTTACAGCAGTTGTCAGTAAAGAAAGGGGAAAGTCTTGGAGCTGGAAGGGCTTATCAAGGCCATCTGACCAAGAGGCTTTCACAGTTTTTAACCATGACTCACAGTAAGCAATGCATCTGAGACTTGAAGTGAGTGCACTGTAACACACACACACACAGAAACCTAAAGTAGTTTTAGGACGAGTCACAAACCATATTTGAAGCACCCTCATCTAGCTCATGTTACAGGTGGGGAACTGCAACCGGAGGCCAGTACAAGGGGTGCAGGAGACCCTGTGCTTCAGGGTCAAGAGTCCTGGGTAGGATTCTTAGTTCTGCCACTTAACAGTTATGCAGCAGCAAAAATACTTGAGTCTGCTTGTCTATAAAATAAGAGTAATAAGTAACAGCCAGCAGAAGTGGGTAGTAAACAGGCTGTTGTATGTGATCAGCCCACCACAGTCCCTGGCATCCAAGAGTAGGGACCCTGTTTATGTTTTCACTCCCATGACTTAGGCACGTAGGAGCTTTCTCAGCAAATGGAGATGTGTTAGTTGAGTACTCTCTGGGAAGGCTGCTCTACTTAATAAATATGTCATCCTTCATGGAAGGGCCACGAGCTGGAACCAGCACACCGGGGTTCCTTCCCCAGACCCATGTGACCTGCTCCGATAAGAGAGACATTCCCCGGGTCAGGGTAGCACTTGTTCCCCAGGGCCAGCCAGCTGCCCCTCACCCGCCCTGCTCTCTCTCTCTCAGGTTTGGGGACCACTTTGAGTGGAATAAGGTGACATCCTGCATTCACAACATCCTCAGTGGCCAGCGCTGGATCGAGCACTATGGGGAGGTGCTCATCCGGAACACGCAGGACAGCTCCTGCCACTGCAAGCTCACCTTCTGCAAGGTGGGCAGCGCCCTGCCCACACTCTCCACCCAGCAGCCCCTCCACTAGAAGGGGAGGGGACCTCTTCCTAAGCCCCCCGCCCCACCCCCACCGCAGGCCAAATACTGGAGCTCCAACATCCACGAGGTACAGGGGGCCGTGTTCAGCCGGAGTGGCCGTGTCCTCCACCGACTCTTTGGAAAGTGGCATGAGGGGCTGTACCGCGGACCCCCGCCGGGTGGTCAGTGCATCTGGAAGCCCAGTAAGTGGGGTGCTCGGGGCGGGCTGGGCAGCGGTGAGGGCAGCTGTGCACAGTCCACCTGCCCCAGCCCCCTGCCTTCCCCCTAGACTCAATGCCCCCAAACTATGAGCGAAACTTCGGCTTCACTCAGTTTGCCTTGGAGCTGAATGAGCTGACCACAGAGCTGAAACGGTCCCTGCCTTCCACGGACACGCGGCTCCGGCCAGACCAGAGGTCAGTGCCAGGCGGGAGCCACTCTGGAAGCACCAGGCTTCTCCCTCCTCATGGGGGTTTCCACACAGACCCGGGGCTGTATCTTTCCTTCTTGGTGTTGCCTCAGGGAGATGGGACCTGCCTGGGGGCAGAACTGGGCAGGGACAGAAGCCTTGGATTTGGGGGCCCCTGAGGGTGGGGCGGTTCCACTGACGGCAGTCTGGGTGCCCAGGTACCTGGAGGAGGGGAACATACAGGCGGCCGAGGCCCAGAAGAGAAGGATCGAGCAGCTTCAGCGAGACAGGCGCAAAGTGATGGAGGAGAACAACATTGTCCACCAGGCTCGCTTCTTCAGGTGCCTCCGTGCCCCCTGTACCACCACACCCTTGCTGCTCCGCCTTCCTCTGAACTCAGGGCCACCCCCTGCCCACTAGTCCCTTGCTGCTTTGAGTGGGGCCCGCAGTGTGGGGCAGCATCTCAGGAGCAGGCTCAGTGCTGGACGTTCACCCCCTCCTTCCCCGGCCCCTCTCCCCCAGGCGGCAGACGGACAGCAGCGGGAAGGAGTGGTGGGTGACGAACAACACGTACTGGCGGCTGCGGGCCGAGCCAGGCTACGGGAACCTGGACGGGGCCGTGCTCTGGTAGCCCAGGCCCCGGGGGCAGGAGGCCTTGGTCCTCCCTCCTGCCCCCACGGACACACGGACGAGGCCAGCCTGTCCCACTGGCTGCCCTGGAGACCGAAGGGGCAGCCCTGGCTCTGGCCCTCTCCCCTCTGCCGGCCAGAGGGGCTTCATCTCAGCCTATCACCCACCTCTTGTTTGGGGTGGAAAGCAGGATTCGTGCTTCCCCAGTCTTGTTGCCCCCAGACAACCGGCATGTAAGACCCTCCTTGCTCTGTCATCCCCCTTCCTTCCCTCCCTGGGGTACCTGGGGGAGTCTCCAGGCCCTCCAAGATCTTCCCCATTTCAGTGCCTTCCTAGGACACAGGGGACCCCTTGATGCTCCCCAGGCTTCCTTGGCCCAGGACTCCGGCCCCAGCTGTGAGGCTGTGAGGGTGGAGTGAGTGAAGGAGAGGGGATGGCCTTTTCCCTTTTCCCACCCCCGTCCCTCCCACGCCCCATCTCCAGCATTTTCTCTCCATGCCCTGGCCCAGGGGGGCTCCCTTTGCTTGGCCCTGGCAGTCTCTCCCATCCTCCCAGATCCCCTTCTCCCAAACCACAAAACGCCTGCAGCTGCCAGCTCCTTCATCCCTGGTCCTCAAGTGGTTTCCTTCAGTCTCAGCTCAGCGGATCCCCCCAGAGCAGGCGGGGCAGGAAGGGTACTTGGCCTCTGACCCACTGGGAGTGAGTGAACACGTGTGAGTGTCTGTGTAGAAGTGTGTGTGTGCGTGCACGTGTATGCCTGTGTACTGCTTGCGGGCGAGCAGGATTCCTCATGTAGGCCGGACGTCCCCCCACCAGCGGGGGGAGGGGGTGTCTGCTGCCGTTGCTGCTCATCTTACCAGTCTGCCTCTGATAAAGGTGAATTGCTATGACATTCCAAGCTCCAATAAAGACTGTCTCAAACTTTGGCCTGTGATCATTCCTTTAAAAACACGTGTGCTCAAGCTCAGGCTTTCCTCAAGGCTCAGCTGGTAAAAAAAAACCTGCCTGCTAATGCAGGAGGCACAAGAGACTCAATCCCTTGGTTGGGAAGATCCCCTGGAGAAGGAAATGGCAACCCACTCCAGTATTCTTGCCTGGAGAATTCCACGGATGGAGGAGCCTGGAGCTATAGTCCATGGGGTCACAAAGAGTCAGGCTCCACCGAGTAGGCAGTAAGCAGGCAGGCTCAAGTTCAGTGGAAGTCCATAGCTCCCCACTGACCTCGGCTAAAGGCCCAGTGTCATCTCTCTCCCTAATCCTCACCTCGAGTGTGCCTCAGTGGCTCTCAGCTCTGGCCCCTTCCCCAGTGATAGCCAGCTTAGACTGGGCCCTCATCGACTTTCACCTGGACTATAGCAGCATCCTCCAAGTATTCTTGCCTGGAAAATCCATGTCCTGAGGAGCTTGGTAGGCTACAGTCCATGAGGTCACAAAGAGTCAGACACGACTGAGTGACTTCACTTTCTTTCACTTTCAGAGCCTCCAGTCACTTCCATTTTACTGCTGGCTTTCGGGCCGATATTTTAAAAGAGAAATAAATTTCAAATACATCCATTGCTTCTGAGTGCCTCAGGGAAAACTTAGACTCTTCAACCAGGCAGAAACCTGTGTGGTCCCTGTCCCCCACCCCCAGCACCTTGGTCAGGTCTGTGCTCACCCTCTCACTCCCTCAGTGAGGTTTCAAGGAAAGGACGCGGGGAGGGGAGGGACTGGAAGGGATGGGAGAACAGGGCAAGCTGCATTTCTCCACCCCATCCCCCACCACCTCCCAAGTTCAAACCCCAGCCCTGTTACTCCAGAGTTGTTCTGACCTTGACCAAGTGCTTCACCTTTCTGTTCGGAGACTCCGTTCCCTCATTTGGCTTCCTTTGTGTCTTAGAGGAGAACATATGTCCAGGCTCCTGATTTCATTAGTGGTCTCCTAGCCCCTCAGCCCACCCCACTGCCCCCACAGGCTCTGCTCTGGTGTGAAGGGTGTCCTGAGGGGAGGTCATGCTTTCTCAGGGGAGCGGCAAGAACAGAGGGGTCCCCTGAGCTAAAACAGCCCTTCCAATCCTAGTCCCTTTCTTCTTCCCTCGCTTCCAGCCCCGCCCCCACCCCACCCACCGCCACCCCTGGGGGGTGTGGTCCACATTTCCACAGTTTATTTACAGAAGGTGCTAAAAGGAACACCTTTGTCCTGACACCATGCACCAGAAATAACCTCAACCCATTCCAGAAAAAGCCAAAGCCTGCACACATTCAGGATCTTTTTAAAACAAGATGTGCTCTCTTCCTCCCCGACCCTTTCTACGCAGAGTCACACACAGCCTGACCGTCCAGCCTATGTTCAACTCCCACGTGTTTTAAGAACTAGAGTTTCAAATAGACCGAATTCCAAAGGTATTTTTCTAATGGAGACAGGAGACTAGCCGCAACTCCTCTGCCCACAGGAACCAGGTCATCTGTGGCTTTTGCCATGGAGACCAGTATCCTCTCTCCTCCCCGGTGCCAGCTCAACAGCGGGAGGGAAGGTGCTCAGGCCGGTTTTGCTCCTGCCATGGCATTCCTGCTGGAGGACCCTTGTCTCAGAAGCCCTCCCTACCCAGCCAGGGCCTGGTGCGTGGCTGCTGATGGGGGCGCTCAGGCCGGGCTGAGGGGAGCCCGGATTTCTGACTGCAGGCTGCGCTCTGTGGACAGTGTGAAGGGGAGGAAGCAACTGTGGGTACAGAGGGTGGTGGCCACCTCCCGGGCACCATGAAGACAGGCATGGAGGGTGCTCGAGTCTGCTCTGAGGAAGGAAGACCAGGCCCCCTTCTCCAGCCCTTTCAGTCTAGTCTGAGGATGGATGCACAGGGGGACTGCTCCCTGTGGGCCTCAGGGCAGCCCAGCCCAGACCCGGGCCTTGTTCAGAGGATACGGCAGTCCCCGGCAGAGCGTAGCATGTGGGCTCAACGGCCCATATTTTGACTCAGCTTGGGAAAGAGGCAAGGTGGGACACACCAGTTTGTAAAGCCAGGGGCCTGTTTCCCTGGATGAGCAAAGATCAGAGCTTGAACAGCAGAGGAAAACCAGGGCCCAAGGATGGTGGCAGAGGGTGAGGGAGGCAGGCAAGAGCTGTTAGTCTTCAGCTCACCTGCCGTGGACCCTCCAACCCCAAATCGCTCCACCTAGGGAGATTAAAGTTGTCTTTTAAAACTTAACCACTGAAGAAGCCACCCGCGCACCCGTCCAGAAGAGTGAATAAGACATGTCCAGTGGAAAGTGTGTTTCAGACCAGAGGACTGATGTGAACTGATATGCATCCATTCTCTATTTGTTGAAGTTGGTAGAATTTAAGTACAAACTCACGTCCCGGCATTTTGTCTGTTTTTTTTAGTTGACATTTTGCAGTTTTTTTAAAATGTAAAACTTCAACTGCTGTCAAAACTTGAGTTGAAATCAAGCTATCAATTATCTTGGTTTTTATAGATGAAATTTGTTAATAAAAATTGCAAATCAGTGGTTTAATCTTAAAAAAAAGACAACGTAAGGACTGAGTTGCTGTTGGGGATACCCAGGTAGCAAGGGGCAAAAAAAGGCCAGAAACACTTAAAACTTGCCCCCACACCCCATTCTCTGGATCTTCTGAATAAAGGGTGGTTTGGTGTGTGTGTGTGTGTGTGTGTTTGTAGTGAACCGCAGAGGGGCGGGAGCGCTGGACCAGGGTTAGGCCAGGAGCCAGTGTCAGAGGTAAACATAGTCGAACTTTAAAGTGGTGAAAACAGATTTTCTCACTGACTACCGACAGGAGGGGAAAGAGCTAAGCTCCCTTCTGATCTGTGCAGAGGACCCTGGGCGGTGAAGGGGAGCATGACGGAGTGGGGAAGGGCAGTGGGGTCTCAAGCAGCTTCAGAGAAGAGAAAACTACAGTGTTAGGAGTGTCAGCGCGATGAGGCCAGGGTGCCCACAAGCGGCAATTATCTCAGGATTCTGTCCTCTGAGCGAGACCAGGAGACACGGCCTCCATCCTTCCTGATGAGTGACTTCAAGAAGTGGTGTTCAGGTTCTGGTGAAAAACACTCTTGTTGGAGGAGGGACAGAGGAAGGAATCAATGACAAACCCTGTTTAGTAAATGCTCTAAGAAAGGGAGGTCAGGGGCCTGGGTCAGGTGTTGGCTAGAATAAGCAGTGAATTCTGCTGGCAGCGTTGAGCTTTCCCAGACAGGCATCCTGAGGGGGACTGGGGTCACCCTAGGGACGCAGGGCCTGGGTTTGGTCATCTCCTAGTGCAGGTGTGTGGGTGGGGTCGTTATGTGCTGATCTGCAGCTCTCAGGGGGCACTTCACATTCCCTTCTGGAGGACAGGGTGCAGATCTGACACCCCCCCAAGCTGGAGGCACCCCCTCCTCGCTCCCCAACACCATGCAGCCCATGTGGCCATGAAAGGGGCTCTCCCACCCGCTCCACGGCTGGGAGAAGGAGCGCCACATCGGGCCGGTGGTGGGGATGCCCTCAGGGTCTGACCAATGCCCACTCAGGATGCAAAGGTCCTGGTGCCTCACTCCAAGTCCGCTGGTTTTGGTCTGTCCCCAAAAGGATACACAGCTCTCCTATCCTCAGTGCTCTCATTCTAGTCCCGTTCTCCACAAGCACCTTAAAGACCCTAGGACACATTTCCTGGGATCCTTTTTAAGGAAAGTTCAGGGGGCCCCGTGTGGCTGGTCATTAGTTTAATGATGCTCCCTTCCTGGAAAGGACCTGCTGAACTACTGACTTTCCCCTTCAGAGACCCTCTGGTTCCAGCATGGGCAGAGGAGGAGATGGGGCTTACTGCTGTCCCCCCTGGGGCCCGTCTCTGTGCCCCTTAGGTGGTCAGGGAAGGCAGAGGGACTTCACAGGGCCCCTCACAGGCTGGCTTGAGCTGAGTCTTGCTTACCTCTTCCTCATTCAGACTTTTCACCTGGCCAACTGACCTAAAAGTTCAGGGACTGATCCACCCTGCTTCTTGCCATCCTCCCCTCACCTGCCCCCTAAGAGCCCATGTAAAGAGGGGTCATTGAGAGCTCTCAAGATCCCCACTACAGCAGGGTCAGCTCGGCATGGGGCTCTGGGCAGGGTGCCCCTGGGGGCTGAGAGAATCTTGGCGGTAAAAGCTGGAGTTAATGAGACTATCCATGTCTCATGAACATATGTCATCATGTAGTACAAAATCTTCAGGTTGCTGGAAGATGCTTTCAGGACCTAACGTATTTGGAGGAGTGCTTCCCTATGGGTAAATCCAGACGGTTGGCACTATGCCCCATGAAGTCAGGATGCTGGGGATGCTGGGCCTTGCTGGTTCCTAACAGGAGAGGCCTCTCAGAATGATGGGTGGACTGGACTATGGCAGAAGCTGTAAGTGGAAGAAGAAATTGGAAGGGTCTGGACAGGAGCTAGAAGGAAAGAGAATGCAGAGAAGAGCTGGCCTCAGAGTCCCTGTATCCAGGATGGAGGCGGTGAGATTCTTCAAGCATCCTCTAGAGGGCGTCTGGGTATCTTGAAAGGACTAATTCAGGCACATCCCGAGTAGCTGGCTGCACCCACTGTTGGCTCAGAGTATCAGACCCCTACAATTTTCAGTGGCTGGAGCCCAGCTCACAGCACAGACACCATTTATCAGCAGTGCCCTCAACCCCTGTCCACCTTCACTGTTTTTTCTTTTTTAATATTTATTTATTTGGCTGTGTCAGGTTTTAGTTATTGCATGTGAACTCTTAGTTGTAGCATGTGGGATCTAGTTCCCTGACCAGAGATCAAACCTGAGCTCCCTGCATTAGGAGCATAGTCTTAGCCACTGGACCACCAGGGAAGTCCTCACCTTTATTCTTCAGAAAACACTCACCAGGCCAGGAAACCCCCTTTCCTGGGAAACCCGAGTGAAACCCAAGCAGGAAACCTTTCCTGCTTCTGTAGCCCTTAGACCCATTACATACTAGGGCAGGAAACTCTGAATTAGTCTTGTCCCCTAACTTTGAACTTCCAAAGAGAAAGGCAGGTAGAATGCAGAGTAGGAAGAGGGCCACCCTTCAGTCCAGGCAAGAGGTGCCCCTGCCAGTGCCCTCAGCTTTGAAAGGTCTGGTCCTGGCTTTCCTCTGACAGCGCCCCTCCCACGGGGAAAGGGATCTGTAAGGTGGATGGAATTCCTGACCAACTGGCTTCTAGATCACAGCGCAGGGATCTTTCCCAGGCACACCGTATCCAGGGTTAACTGCCTGCCAGCGTGAGCAGTTCCAACCCATGACAGAAATGGGGGTCTGCCATTGGCCTAGGGCCAGGTCTCCCCTCATTAGTGAGGAACTCGGAGGAGTCTGGAATTCTAAATAGGAACCTGACCTTTCAGGTCATAATGAAGTTACATCATGTCAAGTTTGGACAATAGAACATATTTTATGTGTTAGCTTGGTTTATAGTATTTAATACACGAGGGGCTTCCCACATGGTGCTAGTGGTAAAGAACCCACTGGCCAATGCAGGAGATTCGGGTTCGATCCCTGGGTCAGGAAGATCCCCTGGAGAAGGGCATGGCAACCCACTCCAGTATTCTTGCCTGGAGAATCCCATGGACAGAGGACACCTGGTGGGCTACAGCCCACAGGGTCGCAAAGAGTCAGCCACGACTGAAGCAGCTTAGCACACACGCATGTGGGCCTGCATTTGTACTCCTGTCCCAGGCCTGGGAAGACTCCTTGTGTTGTGCTTCTCAAGGGTGTATGCATGGTGTGTGTGTGGGGGGGGGGGCGGTGTGGGGTGTCAAGGGCTGTCATTGTGCCTCCTGGGAAGGATGAGATTGGGGATAAGAAGGAAGCTAGGCCAGTGCCAGTTTAGCGGAGAAGTCTTGGCTGCTGTGGGAAGTCCTCTGGCCTAGGACCCTGGAGAGAGCTAGAGAACTGGGAGGTGGGGAGTCCTCCCCACCTCCACCAGCAATACTAGCAAGAGGGGCCCAAGGCAGCCTCTCTCCTCCAAGCTAGGTCATCAGAGGCCAGCACCGTCCCCTTCCACTACCTTCAAGGCATAGAGGTCAGGTCAGAACGCTGGACTTAGAACCAGGTGATCTAAGTTCTGGCTCTGACTCTGCCATTTCTGCCCTTTTCCAATTCTCCTTCTGTAGGGTGGGTATCGGAGATTCCCTGGTGGCTCAGTTGGTAAAGCATCAGCCTGCAATGCAGGAAACCTGGGTTTGACTCCTGGCTTGGGAAGATCCCCTGGAGAAAGAAATGGCAACCCACTCCAATATCCTTGCTTGGGAAATCCCACGGACAGAGGAGCCTGGCAGGCGACAGTTAATGGGGCCTCAAGAGTCAGACAGGACTTAACAACTAAACCGCCACCAGGGTGGGTATAATGATAATGGGCCAGTTTCTCTCCTTTTCAAAAGAGATTGTGGGACCCAGTGTTCTCTCAGCAGCGGGACTTGGGACAAGGGTGGCTTCTGATGACCTCGACCAGAGTCACCACCAGCTCTGCTGCCTTCTAGTGCAGCACAAGACCTCCTGAGAGATGAGGCAGAGGTCAAGTGTGGGCACGCAGACACCAGTCGACGCCTTAAGTTTCCCAATACTTTGGCCAAGAAATGAAGGATACAAAGCATCTTCCCCCAAAGATGTGAGGTTTAAGCATTGGTGGGGGGTAAAGGGCGACACCCCCCACTCTGTGGGCCCCTCACCATCAGTCCCTGAGACAGAACACAGCACCCCTGTGTCTGTTAGCCTGACCCCCTCCCCAGTGAAGGAGCCTGGGGCTGTGAGGAGCCGCTGGCCCACCTGTATCAAACACTCCAGGATAAAGTGGTCAGAAAGTCCTGAAAGGGCAACACGTCCTAGGCTGAGGAAGATGAAGGTTAAGGGGGCAGAAATGGGCACCTGCCCCAGGCATCACCTTCACTTTAACCTTTATCTTCACCTGTGGCACCGATTCAGGGTGGCCGGAGTGGGAGGTGGCCCCGGCGCTTGTGGACACCCAGATTCGCAGTAGCCCTGGGGGCCAGAGCCGTGCAGCCCGGGTGCAGCTGGCCCCGTGGCCGCGGGGTGGAGCCCGAGGACCGCAGACGCCGGATCTAGGGCGCCAGCCAGGCGGGAGGGAGCGGCGCGCCGAGTCCTCAGTCGCCTCTGCGTTTCCCCGGGGACTGCGGGGCTCAGGGTGCAGGGAAAACCCGGGGACCGCAGAACGGCTGGAGTCTCCGCGCTCTTCCTCCGCGCAGATGATCGCGGGTCCCCTGGCCCCACAGGTTCACCGGGCGCTGCGGGACACCGGACCGCGCCTCCGTCTGCAGCGCTCCCGCTGCAGAGAGGGCAAGGGGCCTGGGGACCCAGTTCTGGACAGTCTCCCCCGACAGCCTGGACCACTCATCCTCGCCATCTCATAGGTATGAAATGTGTCCCATGGAGGACCATCTCGAAAAGGAAGTCCTGACCGAGGGGAGGACAGAGAAGGAGCTGCGTGGGCTGGAAGAGCCCGCAAGGGGTGAGGACAAGAGGCAAGGAGGCGCAGATGCCTGAAGGAAGGAAAATTTAGAGACCCCTGTCAGGAGAGGAGGTAGTGACCAAGTTCCCTTTCTAGATTGTTGGGTTTTCCTTGGTTTTTGTTTGTTTGGTTGATTGGTTGGTTTTTTGCCCCTATCCGCCCGTTAAAAATAATGCACGTTCATCCTTGGACAGTTAGAAAATACAAAAAAGATCTGTCTCCTAAAGCAAAGGAAACAAAAGCAAAAATAAAGAAATGGGACCTAACTAAACCTAAAAGCTTTTGCATAGCAAAGGAACCCATCCACAAAAGGAAAAGACAAATGACTGAATGGAAGAAAATATCTGTAAATGAAATGACTGATAAGGAGTTAATATCCAAAATATATAAAAGAGTTCATACAGCTCAATTTCAAAACCAAATAAACCGATTTTAAATAGGCAGAAAAATAATAAAATAAAATAAAATAGGCAGAAACAGATTAAAAAAGCGGCAGAAGATGTGAATAGACATTTTTTTCTGAAGAAGACATACAGATGGCCAATATACACATGAAAAGATGCTCAGCATCACAAATCAGCAGGGAAATGCAGAGCAAAACCACAGTGAGATGTCACCTCACACCTGTCAGAAAGGCTATCACCGAAAAGACCACAAATAAATGTCGGTGAGGATGTTTTCCACAGTGGCTGCACCAATTTACATTCCCACAAACAGTGTACAAGGTTGCCTCTTCTTCCCAACACTTGTAGTTTTATGAAAGCCATTTTAATGGGTGTGAGGTTAGCAAATAGTAATATTTTTGAAGGGGGTTAATTTTGCTCACTGTGATTTGACAGGATTTTGAAGAAGTCAGTTTTTGCCTGAAATATGATGTAAACATTACATGCAAGGAACGTATGTTTTCAGACACTAGAAAATCATATTGTCAACATTAAAAGGAAAATACTTTCTTGCATATTTTTACATATGAGAAAAATATCAGGTGGAGGAGAGATGGAAGCCTTAAGCATCTTTATCTCCAAGCCTCGACCCAGTACAAATCCTTTGGCTCCCAACTTGGGCAAAATCCAGAACCAGAAGAGCCAATGGGTCCCTCGTTCAGAACACTGATGATTTAGGATAATGTTGCCAAAACCTGAGGGGTGAAAGGAGGAGAATTTATTTATTTTTTTATTTTTTCAGGAGACAGGAAGGCAGCAGGGCACTTGAGATGACTCTGATCTGTCCAGGGTGCTGACAACTCACAGGCCATGCTACTGAACAGGTTGGAAAGATTTGATGCTAATTATGAAATTAGCTCCAGTGGCTTTATGGCTTCCAGTCTCAAGAAGAGTCCAAACTCCTCCCTCACCCTGGTGAAAATAAAGTTTAAGACATCGTGTCTTAGACCAAATAGACTAGAATCCCAAGGAACTTCTAAAAGAGTTAGAAAGCTAAAAAAGAAGTACAACTAAATAATAATTTGTTTAAGAATATATGAATGTTGGATTAAAATTTTTTAAGGAAAAAAGTAATAAACTCATGACTCAGGATAATGGTAAACTCTAGGGGAGACTCAGGCATATGGGTAGGGAAGGAAGATACAGATAGATGCAAAGTTATTGGTATTGTTTTGGTTCTTAATTGAGTGTTTGATTCATAGGCATTTATTTTAATATTACACTTTAAGTCCAAGGCATGTGCCACATGTATCTTTTTTACCTGAACAAAAAATGCAATATAAAAGATATGAAGATTAAGAATATTCCTTAAAAGAATTTTGAAAAAAAATTAAGCCTAGAGATGTGTTTACCTGGGGCTGAAAGAAATGAAAGCTTTTATTTTTTCATTTCTAACACTGCTTTTTACTATCAAAAACATTTAAATCGCTAATTTTACACTTTTATATTGAAAGTATCATTATATAAAATTATTGTAGACTAGAATAGAAATATTTCTTTGTCATTCTCATTTTATGAAACTTTTTGATCCAAATTGCTCCTTTGGTATCATGGTACTTATTATCACTCCTGGGACTGTTTGAGCACTTCTATCCGAGCTACTTGAGGAGAAGCAATGTTTGCATCATGTATGATGTTGTCCGTGGAAATGTTATTCCAAGATATCCACTCACCATTTGTGATCTTCACATTATAACCATGTATTGTATAATGTTTAATTATTATTACAAAAGCATTATAAAACAATGTAGAAGGAACATACAATGAACCCCCATATTCTCATCCTTCAGAACTAGCAATTATCAAACTTTTCCCACACTTGCGTAATCTATTCTTCCTATTATTGTTTCAAACTCCAGACCTCACATCTTTTCAATTTTTTGAATTTCAATATGTGTCTTTAATGTATGGTTTGTTATTGTTGTTTAGTCACTGAGTCATATCTTGCTCTTTGCAACCCCATGGACTGTAGCCCTCCAGATTCTTCTGTCCATGGGATTTCCCAACAAGAATACTGAAGTGGGTTGCCATTTTCTTCTCCAGGGGATCTTTCCAATCCAGGGATCAAACCTGAGTCTCCTACATTGGCATGCAGATTCTTTACCACTGGACCACCAGGGAAGCCCTTAATGTATGGATGTTTTCTTCAAAACCCCAGTGCCATTATCATGCCTTAAAAAAATAATAATTCTTTGGTGTCAAGGAACATCTAGTTCATTTTCAAATTTTCCAAGGGTTCCAAATTTTTTTTTACAGTTGGATCATTTGAATCTGAATTCAGTCAAGGTCCACACACTGTACTTGGTAATGTCTCTTAAGTGTCTTTCCATCTAGAGTAGTACACCCTCTCCTCACCCTTTTACTATTAATATTATGTTGTTGAAGAAAACAGGCCAGTTACCTTGTAGAATATCCCATATTCCAGATTTCTCCATGCCTTTGGGATGGCATTTAACTTTTCCTTTATCCTCTGCATTTTCTGTGAACACAAAGTTAGGTCTAAAGGCTTGATTCGATTCAGGTTCAACTTTTCTCTTGGATAAGAACATTTCAGAGGTGGTGCTAAGTCCTGCACATCGCATGTCCCCAGAAGGCTCATAATGTCAGGTTGTTCCATTCTTAGTGGTACCAATATTGATCTGTGGCTTCAGGAGGTAACAGCTTGAAGCCTTCACTGTAAAGCCGCTCATCAACCTTTCATACAAAAAGTGCCTTATGTGCCTTCTGGGGACATGTGATGTGAACAACTTAGTACCACCTTTGAAATGTTCTTATCCAAGAGAAAAGTTGAACCTGAATCGAATCAAGCCTTTAGACCTAACATTGTGTTCACAGAAAATGCAGAGGATAAAGGAAAAGTTAAATGCCATCCCAAAGGCACAGAGAAATCTGGAATATGGGATATTGTACAAAGTAACTGGCCTGGTTTCTTCAACAACATAATTTTAATAGTAGAAGGGTAAGGACAGGGTGGATGGACTACTCTAGATGGAAAGAAACTTCATCAAATTAACCCAATCCTCTTAATATATGGGCTTCCCTGGGCTCAGACAGTAAAGAATCTGCCTACAATGCAGGACACCTGGGTTCGCTCCCTGGATAGGGAGGATGCCCTAGAGAAGGGAATGGCAACCCACTCCAGTATTCTTGCCTGGAGAATTCCATGGACAGAGGAGCCTGGAAAACTGCTGTCCATAGTGGCTGCAAAGAATCGGACACAGCTGAGTGACTAACATTAATATATAGAAAAAAATGCAGAAATACAGAAAGGAGAAAATAATCACTCATGTTCCTGCCTCCGAAGGCAGTGATAAATGCTACTTTTTAGATCATTTCTTTCCATGTTATGCACTTATTTTTCCTTGTTGTGGTCATATTAATGTACATTGTTATAAAACCACTAAAGAATTTACAGGTGTTATTAAAACTTTATACACATCAATTTAGTTGCAGCAATGGACTAATTGTTTGACTGTTACTCAAACTTCTGAGCCTGTGTAGTGGGGCTGGCAGTCACTGGGAAAGAGGCTTGATGTCCTCCTAGGTGGGTGGTCTGGGCAGTGACATGTAGAGCTCTGCTCTGTCGGGGAGCAGACTCCAGGTCCCTCACTCAGGCTTAGAAGCATCACTGTCTGCTTTCACCTGCTCAGAGAGAAAAGTGCCCTCTGATTTTGGCATTCTAATTTTAAAGTTATATCCCCTATAGTACAAGCACAACAAGAAGTGGATATTTGTTACAGCTTTGGTTTTGATGGCAAAAACCTTACTATCCCACCTGGGCCCAAATGGATTAATCCAGCAAAATAGAAATTGAAAGGCTGCTTTTCACATATGTATGAAATGACTTTTAGTAAAGACGACAGATTGTACACGTGCACGTGATGTTTCTCTCTGCAAAATCACCACTAAATAAATCATATTGAATCATTTGGGTAATATTTATTAATAATTGATGTATAGTCATTCAGTAAAATTCACCCTTTTAGAAGTACACTTTCATCTGAAAATTTTTTCTATGCATTTTTACTTTCTCTCTGCATTTTCAACAAATGCATATTGTTACCTCACACATTGTGCCCTTGGGTCGTCAACTCCTTCCCCTACTCTGTTCCAGGCAACCTCAGATCTGTTTTCTGTCACATAGTTTTGCCTGTTCCAACATGTCATATAAACAGAATAATAGTATAATATATATAGCCTTTTGAATTGGCTTCTTTCACTTACCATATGCATCTGAGATTCATGTAGTTGGGTGTATCAATTGTTCATTTCTTTCTATTGATGAGTAGTTTTCCACTGTATGGATGTATCCTAGTTTATCCATTCACCAGTTGAAGGACATTTGGATTATTTCAGTTCTTGGCAATCATGAATAAAGTCACTATAAATATCCATGTACAGATTTTTGTGTGAACTTAAGTTTTCTTTTCCCTTGGATAGATATAAAGGGGTAGAACTGCTGAGTCATATCTTTAACTTTATTAGAGACTGCAAACTGTTTCCCAAAGTGGCTGTACCATTTTGCATTTCCACTCAGAATGGATGAGATCACTACTTACTCCACATTCTCAATACCACTTGTATTATTATGAATTTCTTAGTTTATATTTTCATTTGCTTGTTTTTTAGCTATTTTATTTATTTTTGGCCTAGCTACATGGCTCATAGGATTTCAGTTTGCCAACCAGGGATCGAACCTGGGTCACAGCAGTGAAAGCGCTGAGTCCTAACCACCAGACCGCCAGGGAATTCCCATTTTTGAGCTATTTTAATAGATGTGTAGTATTATCTCATTGTGGTTTTAATTTGCATTTCTCTAAAGAGTAGTGATCTTAGCATCTTTCATGTGCTTGTCATTAATATATCTCCTTTATTGAAGCATCTTTTTGAATCTTTTGCCCCTTTATCACTGGGCTGTTTTTTTATTATTGCATTCTAAGAGCTCGTTACATATTTAGGGTCAAGTCCTTCATCAGATATTTATCTTGCAAATATTTTCTCTTAGTCTGTAGCTTGTCTCCTTATTCTCTTAATGGTATTATTTGAAGAGCATAAGTTCTTAGTTTTAATAAAGCCCAATGTTATCTATTTTATTTATTTATATATTTACTTTTGACTGTGCTGGGTCTTCCTGGCTTTTTTTTTCAGGCTTTCTCTAGTTAAGGAAAGTGGGGGCTACTCTTCGTTGCAGTGCATGGGCTTCTCATTGTGGTGACTTCCCCTGCTGTGAAGCATGGCTCTTAGGTGCATGAGCTTCAGTAGTTTCAGCCTGCAGGCCTGGTAGTCGCAGCTGGTGGGCCCTGGAGCGTTGCCTTAGTAGTTGTGGTGCAGTGCACAGGCTTAGTTGCTCTATGGCATGTGGAGTCTTCCCCGACCAGGGATCAAACCTGTGTCCCCTGCAGTGGCAGGCAAATTCTTATCTACTGCGTTACCAGGGAAGTCCAATTTTATCAGGTTTTTTTTTTTGCTTTTGGTATATATTTAGCATATTTTTGCCTAACCTAATGTTAAAAAATAATTTTTCCTACATTTTCTAGAAGTTTTACAGTTTTATATTGAGGTCTCTGGTCTATATTGAACTAAAGTAAATTCTCTTTTAGAGTGATTAAAAATAAGGAAAAATAATCCTATTGTTACTTTAGTTTTTACCACTCTCCATTTCTTTAACGGAGCAAAACTTCAGTCTGCTTATCACGTTCATGGGTTATTTTTAGCAGCTATTTATAGATATTAAAAGAAAAACATAGCAATTGAGATAGGAGACAGTCTTAACAAAATTTTGGCAGCTGGGAACAAATGGTGAGTGGTAATGACCATATAGCTAGCAGTGGGAAAAGCCCAGTAAGGAATCTGATTTCTACATAATTTCCCAAAGGCTCTGCATAGAAGGCACCAGGCACTTCTTGAAGTGGGGTAGAAGGTAAGATTCAAAAAAGGAAAAGGAAGATTATTTAAAACCCTGTTGAAGAAACATCTGCATCCTCTGATTTTCTTCATACTCAACACAGCTGAACAACTTCCCCTTCCAATTCCCAAAAGAAAAATGGAGTTTTATTGTGTGGAGAGATTAAAATAAATAGTTTCTGCACTGTGAGGTCCCAGATGTAGCTGAGAATGGAATTACTATTCAGGAAACAAGAGGATAAGTGATATAAATTTTGAGACCCCTTTCCTGGACCTCTTCTCTACTCAGCACCCAGACACTGGCCTCAAGGTTTAAACTTTATAGGCAAGGGGTCCAAAGGCCCTTCTTAGAGAATCTGACTAGCTTATGAGGAAAGATTCAAAATGTCCAGCCAGATCACTACATGAGCCCACAGTAGATGAAGCTCAGCTACTCCAATAAGTGTTTCGTGTCCTATTTTCAAACATAAGCAGACAAAAGGGTCACTTGCTCTTGGAAAAGTCTGGTGACAAGGCTTTCCCAGCTGTGAGTTTCGACCGGAAGGTTTTACAAGGGATTTCTTTTTTAGGTAGTGGAGAGGTGCCATGAACCCAGGCCCATGGCAGTGAAAGTGAGAAGTCCTAACCACTGGACCATCAGGGAATTCCCGGAAGAGATTTCTTCAAAGAAGATAAAACTGATTAAAAAATCAGGGCTTCCCTGGTGGCTCAGTAAAGAATCCACCTGCCGGTGCAGGAGACACGTGTCCGATCTCTCATCTGGACAGATCCCACATGTCTCAGAGCAGCTAAGCCTGTGTGTCACAACTACTGAGCCTGAATGCGCTAGAGCCTGTCCACATCATCAAGAGAAGCCTCCACAATGAGAGCCCACCCACCGCAACTAGAGAGGAGCCCCCGCTCACCAAACTAGAGAAAAGTCCATGTAGCAAAAAATATAAACTGACTAAAAAATCTAAAACAGAGTCAAAATTTCCAAATACCAGGAAAAGATCCTACAAGTTTCCTGAGAAAGAAAAAAATTTTTTACCATATGAAATGTAAACCAGAAAAGCTTTAAACCCCAAAGATAACACCGGAAGTCAGAAGAAAATGAACCATTACTTCTCTGAGGGTAAGTTAATTCTTAGAATTTTGTACCCACAAAAACTACCAATTTAACATGAATTGAAACCAAGAATTCAAGATGTACAAATTCTGAAAATACAAGCCATGTCCTCCTTCTCAGGAAGTTACTAAAGGATATATTCTACCAAAATGAGAGTGGAAGTCAAGAAAGGGAAAACGGGCATCAGGAATTCAACCCAAGGGAGAAGCAGAAGGATGACTGCAGAGTGGCCAGCCCAGACTGGAGCAATAGGAAATATTCTGCTCAGGAAAGATTCTTCCATACGGTGTAAGGATCAAATTACCCGATGCAACTGAAAATACTGAGGAACAATTTGGACAACTGGCAAACGGTTTGGGGTTGAAATTGTGATATATTTCTAGAAAATAAGCAAACAAAAACAATGACTGACTTTGGAAGGCAAAAAAAAGTTGCTCAGAAAAGGAAAAGTAAAAAAAAAAAAAAAGAAAAGGAAAAGTACTCGTAGGACTTCTGTGAGTTTCAGCTGTAAATAGGGCTTTACATGGTCCCAGTGATGTGAACATGGACTAATGATCTAGTCAATCAAGTTTCAGCCATGTTTATGATACAATTATGTGGAGAAGTGAGGGTGTATGAGTAGGGGTTGGAGATGAGAAAGGTAAATCCTTATTTTCCATCCTGGGAAGTAAATAGATAATGTATCAAATTTGAAAAACAAATTAGTAGCTATATGAACATGTTATTTTGAGTTAAGAGAGTTAAGGGAGTTGCCTCCAAGGAAAAAAGAATAGGGAATGTGAGAGGCTAAAGCTTTTCATAACAAATCTTCCAGAACAATTTAGTTCTTTAAACTACTATATGATAAAAAGATAGAAAAGCTAGATTATAAAATTAAATGATGAGTAAGATTTATGTTTGTTGACCAGGAAACATTTCTATTATTTACTCTTGAATAAGATAAGCAAATTTCAGAGTAATGTAAATAATATGATCCATTATTTTTTTTAATGAAAAGAAAAAAGTCATCAATGTGAATAGATATTTAGTTGTTTATATAAGCATAAAATGGCTCAGACAGTAAAGAATCTGCTGCAATGTGGGAGACCTGGGTTTGATTCTTGGGTCGGGAGGATCCCATGGAGATCCCATGGGCAACCCACTCCAGTATTCTTGCCTGGAGAATTCCATGGACAGAGGGGCCTGGTGGGCTACAATCTATTAGGTCCCAGAGAGTAGGACATGACTGAGCGAACTAACACTTTCATTTTCACATGAGCATAAAGAATGGTGTGTAGGGATACACATTAAACTCTAAACAGTAGTTATGTCAGAGGGATGGAATAGGATGGGGAGAGAGAGAAATGATATCGTGGTCTTTATGTCTTTTGCATTATTTGAATTGTTATGAACATAAATTATTTTGTAATAAAACAATTAATAATGGCCTCTTCTTTGCAACACGACAATGTGATTCTAAATGCTATTGATTTTCTAGGTGTCTGAAAGAATAAATATGAGAGCATTTAAGAAAAAAAATTTGAGAAATAGATGTTAAAATTAAGTAATTTTCATCAGATATTAAAATACTTTCTAAATTAATTAAGTCAAATGTGTTTTTTACTAATCATCAAATGGATTATGAAAAATAACACAGCAGAGGAGACAGGAGCCCATGTAAGAATTCAGCCTGTACTGAAGGCAGCATCAGAAAGCAATGGGAAAGAAAGAAGAGTTTGACAAACAGTACTACAGTAGTTTATAAATCATTTTGGTCAAAAATAAAGTCAGATTTTTACCAAACACTATACACTAAGGTAAACTGCAAATAATGTTGTTAATACAACAAATAAAATTAACATATTTATGTTTATATATCTGTCTTTAAAGCGATTTAGACAAAGATTTGCTTTTTTTGGTTACAGAAGTGATGCTTTCTTGATGTAGAATATATTGAAACACTACATGCCTACAAAATAAAATGTATAACTGACTCTTCCTCCTATCCCCACTTTTCAAGGTCGTCAGTCTTATCATTTTGCAGTAAACATGTTCAAGGTTGTTGTTGTTTTTTTTAATTTTTGTTGAGATAATCGTAGGTTCATTTTACAGTTAAAAGAAATAATGGAGAGATCTGACATTTTTGTCCAGCGTCCCCCACTGGTAACATTTTGCAAAACTCTAGTGTTATAGTATTACAGCCAAGATGTTAATATTGATACCATCCATGCAATTTTTTCAGAATCCTTTAGTTTTACTTGTTCTCATCATTTGTGTGTGTGTGTGTGTGTGTGTGTGTGTGTAGTTCTGTACCATTTTACCACCTGTGCGGGGTTGTGTATTCACTAGTACAGTCAAGATGCTGAACAGTCCCAATATTGCAATGATTCTCTCCTGCCACCCTTTTATAACCACATCTCCCTCCCTCCATCCCTTCTCCCCACCGTCCCTAATCCCCTGGCAAAAAACAATCTGACTGCCATTTCCAAATGTTTGTCATTTTTAAATATTTTATAACTGGAATAATACAATATACCACTTGAGAAGGGCTCTTTTTTTTTTTTAATTCCCTGGAGATTTATCCAAGTTGTTGTCCATGGCAATAGTTCATTCCTTCTTATTGCTGAGTAGTTTTGTATGGTATGTATTTATCACAATTGTTTAACCATTTATCTGTTGAAGTACATCTGAGCTGATTCCAATATTTGGCTTCAGTCAGTCAGTTCAGTCGCTCAGTAGTGTCTGACTCTTTGGGACCCCATGAACTGCAGCATGCCAGGCTTCCCTGTCCATCATCAACTCCTGGAGCTTGCTCAAATTCATGTACATTAAGTCAGTGATGCTATCCAACCATCTCATCCTCTGTTGTCCCCTTCTCCTCCTGCCTTCAATCTTTCCAAGCATCTGGGTCTTTTCCAACGAGTCAGTTGTTCGCATCAGGTAGCCAAAGTATTGGAGCTTCAACTTCAGCATCAGTCCTTCTAATGAATATTCAGGACTGATTTCCTTTAGGACTGGTGGGTTTGATCTCCTTACAGTCCAAGAGATTCTCAAGAGTCTTCTCCAACACCACAGTTCAAAAGTGACCCTACGGACTGCAGCCTGACAGGCTCCTCTGTCCATGGGATCTTCCTGGCAAGAATACTGGAGTGGGTTGCCATGCTCTCCTCCAGCATTTGGCTTATATTCTATTTATTTGTATTATAAACAAAGCTGCTATGAACATTCATGTACAGCCCTGTGTTTGTGTAAACATGTTTTTTTTCGCTGGGATAATTGCCCAGGAGTGCAATTGTTGAGTCCTATGTCAGTTGCATCATCCAGATGTTTTTATACATGCAAACTATATATGTGTATGTATTTGTGTGTATGTATTTGTGTGTATGTATGTATGTGTATGTATTTTAAAACAGCAATCATTCTATAAACATCCTTCTAAAACTTTTGTTTCTTTTTGAACCTAATAGTATATCTTGGGTATATTCCTATTTGCATATGAGGAGGACTACATCAGTCATCTTAACAGATACATAATACTTTCCACTGCATGGATTTACAGAAACTGTGGCCTGGGCTAAACAAGACCCCCAGAAGCATCCTCTCCCCAGAGCCCAACCAGTATTGCTGCCAACACCCACAATGAGAGAGCCTGAGGTGTGCTTCTCAGCTTGTTATTTCTTTCCCTTTTTGTTTATCAACAATTAATTAGACTCAAGGACACTAATTTCTTTGTCCCCTGCCCTTTATTTACCCCACATCTTCCTCTTTTTTGGATTCATTGCCTTTTCTTCTTGAGTGCATCCTCAAACCATTCTTTTAGAGAGTATGGAAGCTTCCCAGGCGGCTCAGTGGTAGAGAATCTGCCTGCCAATGCAGGAGTGGCAGGAGATTCAGGTTCGATCCCTGGGTCGGGAAGATCCCCGGAGAAGGAAATGGCAACCCACTCCAGTATTCTTGCCTGGGAAATCTCACAGAGGAGCCTGGCGGGCTACAGTCCATGGGGTGGCCAAAGATTCAGACACGACTGAACACTTCATGAGTGTTAAACTTTATTAAGGTTTGCATACCCAAGAGCTTCTTTACTTTGCCTCCTCATTTGAAAGTTATTTTGGGTGCATTTAAGATTTCTGGTTTAAAATCTTTTCCCTTAGAACTTTTAGGCTATTTCTCTTGTCTTCCAGCTTTGTGTTGTGTTCATGACGCAAGTCATTCTGATTCATGATCTATCTACATAGTCTTTAAAAATTACTTATTTAACGTATAGTAAAAATCACCCTTTTTGGTGTACATGTCTGAGTTTTAACAAATGTATAAGTCATTAATCACTACAGCAGTGTAGACATACAAGATTCATTACTTCAAAAAGTCCCCGGGTTGCCCCTCTGAGGCCAACTCTCCTCCCACCTCTGTCAACCCCTGCTGAGTTCTCCATCACCTATTCCAGTATGCTGGGTATCTGCTTAGCTTTCCCCACTCTTTTGGTTTTAGAATATTCTCAACGTCACTGGACTCTGAAATGCCAACACAATGTGTTTGTGGGTTGATCTTTTAACTCTTCCTCCACTAGACTTGGTGGACTCTCTCAAATTGAAGATGTATAAGAAATGCTATTGTATTTCTTTATTGTTCCTCCCACCCTCTACCCTCTGTTCTCTTCTTATAGAACTTCCATTAGATGGATGCGGAAATTCTACAAATACCTCAAGCTTCTCACTTACTTTTTCCATCACTTTCATTCTCCTTTGCACTGTATTGTGGGAGATTCTTCAGTTCAATATTCCAGTTAACTAATCAGCTGTTTCCAACTGTTATCCAATCATTTTTTGAAAAAAATTTCCCCCCCTGGGAATCAAATATTTAATTTCTAGGATTTCTGGCTGTGTGTGTGTGTGTCTGTGTGTGAGATATCTTGCCTTTGGTTTTTATTCATTCACTGCAGTACGACAAACTACTCCAGATCTCAGTGTCTTGAAACAACTATTTGCTCATGATTCTGCCCTCTTGACAGGGCTTTATGGATGGTTCTTCTATTGGTCTTGCCAGTGGTCCATAGAGCTGCACTAAGCAGGGATGACCAGATCTCACTTGCTGTATGCAATTTAAGTGACTTTGTTTAGTCTCTTGACTTGATCTCTCTGGCAAGGTAGCTGGACTTCTTAAATGGTGGCTCAGGGCTGCCAAGAACACTAACAGGGAACATGCCAGACCTTCTTAAGATTAAACCCAGAACTGACACACTTCTGTCAACGTGTGCTGATTAGAGCAGGTCCCTGGCCAGCCCAGAGCCAGTGTGAGAGGGGACTACCATGGACAGGCTCAGCAGGAGGTGCGGTTCTTTAGAGACTGAGCAAGTGACAGGTTGCCAGCCATCTCTCTGGAGATACTAATTATACCTCTTCACGCATCTCATTTGTCTCAGCTAACTCTCAGGATATTAGACACAGCGTGCCGCCAGGAGGGATGAGCTGGGAGTTTGTCTTCCGGGTGTGAGGACGCCTTGATCCTGCTTTCCAGTCACAGGGCCCACACTAGTTTTACCATTTGTGCATCACTCATGCCTGCTGCTCAGCAGTAGTGACTAAAGGGAGGCGGTGCTGCCCACTCCTCCCGATGCAGCATTTCATCACTCTGGTTCCAGCTTCAGGGCCATTCCCGGTGTAAAGTGTGAAGGTGTTAGTCACTCAGTCATGTCCGACTCTGTGGCCCCATGGACTGGAGCCCACCAAACTCCTCTGTCCATGGGCTTCTCCAGACAAGAATACTGGAGTGGGTTGCCATTTCTTTCTCCAGGGAATCTTCCCCACCCAGGGATCCAACCTGGGTCTCCCCTATTGCAGGCAGATTCTTTACCATCTGAGCCACCAGGGATGTCATGATTTTCTTCCTCAAGGAAGACTGATCTGGACTGGTCTCCGTGTTGAAGAAACTCTTCCGCATTTCCAGTTTGCTCAGACTATTTCCCTCTCCCATCTTTTCTGTCCTTTTGTGGGATTTGGGGCAAGATGGGGTGCAGAGGTGTGCTTAATCTACCATGGCAATGCAAAGCCACTGCAAGGATTTGCCGTAATTCAGGTAACCATGTTCCTGCAAAGCCAGGGCACCAGATAGCCCTGGGATAACCCATTGGTCAGCCCTGGATATCTGGCCCTTCCTTCTCCCACTCTCCTCCAGGAACTGACAGAGGAGTCAAAGAGGATGGTGGTACTGAATAAACTGTGAACTCCAGGGGTCAAGAAGGTGGTAAGTGGGGCTTTGGGAGTCACCAGACTAGTCATCAGCCTGGGCTGTCTTAGGCTGTGCTGCCCACCACACGTTGGGCTCAAGCCCCCATTCCTTTTGGTGGTCAGGCAGGCGCCCCAAATCCTGGCTCCTGTCGAGTGTACTCCACGGACAAAACACAATATCCTCTATATTTCTAATCTTATATCTGACCTCCTTCTCCAAATATTACGGAGCCTCGGGCTGTGAGGGGCTCCTGACCCGCCCACCTCAAACAGAGGAGAGACATTCCCGGCTAAAGATGCCAGAAAATCTGGGGCGGGCAGCGAGTCCCAGGCCGGCAAGGATGAGGGTTAAGGGGGCAGAAATGGGCACCTGCCCCAGGCACCACCTTCACTTCCACCTTCATCGCCACCTGCGGCGCCGACACGGGGTGTCCGGCGTGGGAGGTGACTCCGCGCGTGTGTGGACACCCAGCTACGCGCGCGTGTGGAGACCCAGGGGCAGAGCTGCGCTGCAGTGCCCAGAGTCCGCGGGGCGGAGCCCGAAGACCGCAGACGCCGGAGCGCCGGGCCGGGCGGGAGGGAGCGGCGGCTCGTCGGCCGCTTCTGCTTTTCCCCTGGGGCTGCAGGGCTCCGGACGCGAGGGAGACGCTGGGTCCGAGGGGGCGGCCGGAGTCTCCGCGCTCTCCGTCAGCCTACACGAAACGATCGCGGAGGCCCTGACCCAACACGCTCAGCCGGCGCTGCGGGACCGGGGACCGCGCCCCCGCCTGCGGCTCCCCCAGCTGCAGAGAGGGCAGGCCGGGGGACCCGGTTCTGGGACCTTCTACCCTCAGAGTTAGTGACCCAGGGAATCGGGAGGCTGCAGGATGACGAGAAGGCACTTCAGGTCCCGTGAAAAGGACTGAGGGTCAAGAGGTGATTGAGTTAGGGGCAGGGGAGTTTGGAGAAAAAGGTGTGGTGGGGACAGAGGGAACAATTCAACCGCGCACTTCGTTAGACGGAGGGGTTGGAAGGTCTATGAACCTTTTCTAGGCTTAAATGCTCTTTGCATTCATTTAATTAAATCATTTGCAGATAAAAGTGATGCAAATCTATTTGAGAAAATTTGAAAACTTACAACAAAATTAAGAAAATTATAAATTGCATTTAAACTTGTTTCCTGCTTTTAAAACTTAAAGGCCAAAAAAAAAAAAAAATAAAACAAACTTAAGGGCATGTATCAAGGGCATTTTCCCATATCAAGTAATTTATAAAAGTGGGATTTTTTAAAATTATATCATATTTTATGGAAAAAGTAGATAACAAATTATTTAGCCAGTTCTTTATTGATGGAAGATTAGGTTGTTAGTTTCTAAATATTCTCTAAATCATGCTGTAGCCAACATCCTTACACATGAATCTGTGCCAACAGAGGCTTATTATTTTAGGATCATTGAGTGAAATATTATGAATACTTTTTCTCAAATTTATTTTAACTCTAAAAGAAGTACTTATAAAATGTGTAAGCAATCCTAAAGGGTACAAAAGAAGACATTGAAGATTTGCTCTCACTCTTTGTCTAACTCCCCAGACATGACATTGTTCACATTTTTAAAAATAGTATTTATTTATTTGGCTATATGAGGTCTTAGTTGCAGCATGAGAACTCTTAGTTGCAGCATGTGGGGGATCCAGTTTCCTGACCAGGGATCGAACCCAGTCCCCCTACATTAGGAGCACGCAGTCTTAGCCACTGGACCACCAAGGAAGTCCCTGTTCACATTTTTGTAGTAAAGGTTCAAGATTTTTCCATATTCATTGAAAGATAAACATATGTAAGGTATATATTTGTATAGATAGGGGCATAGCAGATCCATAACCAAAACATCATTTTTTGAAAAATTTTTGAAAAATTTTTAAAGAAAATAAATTATTGTAAGAAAAAAATACATTCATTCATTCATTGTAAAAGCAAGAACAATCAAACAAATTAGGGTAAAGGAACATAATTGTTATGATAATGATGAAAGTGAAGTCGCTCAGTTGTGTTGCAGAGTCGGACACAACTATGAGTGAATGAATGTGTGTGAACAAGGACTTCCTTGGTGGTTCAGTGGCTAAGACTCCGTGCTTCTAATGTAGGGGGACTGGGTTCAATCCCTGGTCAAGAAACTGGATCCCCCACGTGCTGCAACTAAGAGTTCTCATGCTGCAACTAAGACCTCATGTAGCCAAATAAATAAATACTTAAAAAAAAATGTGAACAATGTCACATCTGGGGAGTTAGACAAAGAGTGACAGCAGATCTTCAATGTCTTCTTTTGTACCCTTTAGCTGCTAAGTACTTAATTAGGAGCAGTGAGCTGAGACGTGCAGTCATCTGCTTATTTACCTGCGCATGACTGAGTGGGGGCCTGTCTTAGGGAGGATGTCAACTCCTCCCTCAGATCACAAGAGCAGGAGGGAGCTCAAGTCATTGGACTTATTACTGTCAGTGTGCAGAGTGAAAAATTCACATCTCTACAAGTACCATCATGCTCTGCTGTGCTTAGTCGCTCAGTTGTGTCCCCATGGCCTGTAACCCGCCAGGTTCCTCTATCCATGGGATTCTCCAGGCAAGAATACTGAAGTGGGTTGCCATTTCCTCCTCCAGGAGATCTTCCCAACCCAGGGATTGAACCCAGGTCTTACTGAAGCTCTCTCCTGAGCCAGGCCAGTCTGGGGCACCTGGAACATGGTGGATCCTCAGTGGAGGCTTCCTAAGGGATTTCTGCCTCATTGAAGGGCAGGTGAGAGCTGACACAGAGTGGGAGGCCCCAGGGGCTGATAATGCTGAGACCTTGCAAGGCCAGCACTCAACCTTTCCAAAGGCCTGAGGGAAGCTGCTCTCCTGTATGCCATGGGGGAGGGGGAGGATGGGCCTTCCTTACACACACAGCCACACCCAAAGCATGACAGAAGCCCAGGTTTGCCAGTCTGAAAAGGGCCCACCATTCAGGGCCCCAAAACACAGAGGGCTGGGCGACCCTGGCTGACCCACAGGTGTCTGCTCTCATCCCCAGTCCTTGACACAGACCCTGAAGGTTGGTTCAGGCTTGGGTAGCCTAGGGGTCCCCTTCACTGGTGCAGCCTTCTCAGGGGGGCCCTCCTAACACAATCTCTCACTTGAAGTATTGAGTCATCTTAAGTGACCTGTGATATTACTTTGCCCACACTCACCAAGCCCTGTGGTTTCTCTGTTTGCTGGTCAGTTCCTGGAATTTCCTCAGCTCTGAGGGTCGGCGTAGACAGAAGAGTGTCTTACTGCCTGAGGAGGGTGGAGGAAGCCTTTGGGCTCTCAGACTCCTAGGGGAGGGTGTGAGGAGAGCAGTTCGGCCTGACAGAGCCGCTGGGTCAGTGGTGGCCATGTCTGGGCAGGACACTTCAGCTTGCTTGGCCTGCAAGTCTTTGCTCCAGGTTCCACCAAAGAGTCCAGTCTTTCTCCAGGCCCTCAGGGCCCCTGTCCTCCTGGAATCTCAGACGGTAATGGCACTGGCATGATGGCTTCCGTCTGCACCATCCTGCTCTGGGGTCTCCCCTCCAGCACCCCAGCTTTAGGGGACTGAGGGCCTGTCCTTCAGACCCTCACAGGGAATCACCAGGCTTTTATCATGTGACCACAAAGCAGGCCTGGGGACAGAGGGAGGCAGGGACAGGCACTCATCTTCCCGGGTTCTACTTTCTTTCCTAATGTTATTTGATTAGTTGTCATTTTACAATAAATGTGCCTTTTCCTCAAAATGGCTTATTATATTTTCAAAAGGGAGTGTGAACTGCTGGTCCCCCACAGTATACAAACGTACACCTTTAATTCACAGAATCCAGGTGACTTTTTGTCATCCTGCAGCCTCCGCATCTGCTTGTTAATTCTGAGGGGCCTGCCCTCTGCAGGGGGAGCGTCGCCGGCGGAGGCGCGGTCCCGGGTCCCGCAGCGCGCGGTGAGCGTGTTGGGCCGGGGGACCGCGATCGTGTGCGCGGAGGGAGGGCGTGGAGACTCGGCCGCCCCCGCGGAGCCCCGGTCTCTTCCGCGCCAGAGCCCCGCAGCCCCGAGGGAAGCGCAGAGGCGACCGAGGACTCGGAGCTCCGCTCCCTCCTGCCCTGCCGGGGCCGTGCGTTCGGGCGTCTCCCGTCCTCGGGCTCCGCCCCGCGGCCACGGCCCCAGCTACACCCGAGCGGCCAAGCTGAGCAGAGCAGCCCTGCCACCGGCGCTCCTGAGAAGCTGGGTGTCCACAGGCGTCGGGGCCTCCCCCCACCCCGGCCACCCCGGGTCTATGCCACAGGTGAAGAAGAGGGTGAAAGTGAAGGTGATGCCTGGGGCAGGTGCCCATTTCTGCCCCCTTAACCTTCATCTTTATCAGCCGAGGATGCGCTGCCCTTCCAGGACTTTCTGGCCCCTTTAAGCCTGGAGTGTCTGACGCAGGTGGGTCAGGAGCTCCTCACAGCCTGAGGCTCCTTAATTGGGGAGGGGGTCAGGCTAACAGACACAGGGATGCTGTGTTCCCTCTCGGACTGATGGTGAGGGACCCCATTTTTGAGAGAGACCCCAGGTCACCACCTCCTCTGTTTCAGCTGTTAGGGAATTTTAGGAAGTGTTTTTGGTTCCCCCCTACAGTTGTCAGGATCCCTATTCCTTCCGGCCCTCCAAGATCAAACTACATCTTCAGGAGCCAGTCTGCCACACCATCACCTGAGCTGCATGGCATACTTATCCCTACCTTACAGATGAGGAGACGGAGACCAAGAGAGGCGGCAACAGTCCATGACAGTGTCAGGCACAGAACCCAGTTTTCCTGTCAAGTCAGTGTGATTTCCTCTGCCCCTGGCTTCCTTTGTTGTGAAGCAGGGAGGGGCTGGAAGTGATTTTTCCCTGACTGGGCACCCGAAGGCTGCATCCCCTCAGAGTTGGCTGCAGGAAAGGTGGCCCTGGGCCTGAACTGTGCGGAGGAAGAGAGGTGGAGAGAGTGAGTCTGTAGGACTTCCCTTCCCTACATCCCACCTTTTCCACCCTTTACCAGAGGGATGCAGGAGCAATGGCATCCCACTGGGTCCTGAATTCTCTGCTGAATCAGACCCTGAGCCTAAGCTCCCCATCCCAACTCTCACTGTCTCAGCCTGTGCCAGGCCAAGGAAAGTCTCTGGTCTTACCACTTCACAATCCCTCCACTTATGCTATCTCTGGAAAACCAGGGACTGCAAGGACCAGAGCTGGACTCACATGACCCAGCCCAGACTCCTGCCAGGCTCAGTTAGCTGGGGGAGGTGGTGGGGTGGGTGAGGGGTCTGTGATGGCATAAGGCTATGAGCCATTTTGAGAGCCTGGTGGGTGAAGTTAGTAGAGGGGTCTGACTTCCCGGGGTGGGGCTGAGGATGAGACAAGCAGTGTATCCAGGCACCTGACACTCCCCTTCCCAAATAGCCAGACCTCAGGGTAGCAGGTTCAGGGGCAGCGCTAAAGGTGGAGGATATCTGGGTCTCTGAGGAGTAAGGGGTGGTGTGTATTGAGATGCACACAGCCTGAGTTTGGAGATGATTCTGTATGAGTGCTTTATCACCACTGGGCCGAACCTTCCTTCACTATGGCCTGTGAAGGCAGTAAGTCCGTCAGGCTCACCGTATGGAGTGGGCTCTTTCAGGAAATTGGGTGCCCTCTTGTGGATACTTGAGGAAACTCACTAGATCTTTTCCATTCTCCAAATATTGAATAGTTTCATGACCATTTCCACCTTCTAGCCTGTGTACTCACAGACCATTTGGGGGGTGGGGGCGGTCTCTCTATTAGGGAAGAAAAGGGTTCTAGGATCCTATGATAGGATTTCAAGACATGAAACCCTAATACAGTCTAAACAAGCATTTACATAGCACTTACTATATGCTTTACAAATATCAACTCATATATCCCTCACAGCTTACTCATGAAGTAAGTACTAATTCTTCTTTTACAGATGAAGAAATTGTGGCACAGAGAATTTAAGTAACTTGCCTAAAGCCACACAGCAACTCTGAATTCCAAACTCCACCATGTTGTCTCTCATCGTTTGGGAAGCCTCACCCAGTGACAGGCACAGCCAGTGGATGTGTGTGCTGCAAAGTAAAGAATGTCCCCAGGCCTCTCACAGATCGCGTCCTGCTACAAGAATGGAGGGCCAGGAGATTCCCAAGAACCTTCCTTCTCTGACCTTGTTGGTCCTAGGAAGCGGACAGTGAGGGAGGAGGCAGGCTACTCAAAGTTCTGCAAAACTCAGGGAGAGTCAGAGTTCTCCAGGGCAACGTGGTCCTGAACCAGAAGCCAGTGTAGACACAGGCCAGTCAGATGGCATCCACACTGCCTTCCCACTTCCTACCCTTTCGGCATGGAGATGGTTCCAGGGAAAGATCACAAGACCAGAAAGATCAGAAGACTTCTCTTCTGAAACCTGGAGGTGTATGGGGTCAGAGGAACTCCTTCTCTATCATTGAACAGAGAAGGAAGTGAACCTTCTTCCTAAGACCTCCACTCACTCATCATGTGTTAGTTGACAGTGTGCTGTGGGTGATGGGAGATGGGGGCTTAGAGGTGGATAAAGAGCAGCTCACTCCCTTTTAGGAACTCCGTCTAGTAGAGGAAGGATGGGTGAGTAAATGACAACTGCATTTCAGTGTGACAGGTGGACAGTGGAGGAGACTGCTGCAGAAAAGAGGGCTGGATTCTGCTTGGGGCAGGGGCGGGAAGGCTTTGAAGGAGGTGCCACTTGAGACTGGTCTTGGAGGGTGAATTGGGATTCATGGGGAGGGCAGCATTCCAGGCTGAGGCTCAGAGGCTCAGGCAAAGATGCAGCAGTTGAAAACGGCAGAGCAAGTGCAGGACTGTGAACATTTGTCTGGCTGGCATAGAGCCTGTCTGGGAGGAAGACAGGAGACTGGCCGGGGAACTGGGGTCAGATCACTTGCCAGGCTGAGGAGTTTAGAATTGGCATCATAAATGCAGGCAGGGGGTGGTATTGACCTCGCCAAAGAGCATAGATGAGGAGGTAACTCGCCATGCTCAGAGGGAGCCCATGGGAGAGAGAGGCACTGGTCCACTGGTTTATTAATGTTTTCATTAAACTCTTATGACGTTCTCTATTAGAACTCTTTTGGCTCAAGTGGTAGAGACCCACTTAAACCAACTTAAACAAAAAGGGCACCCATGGGTGTTACTGACTGAGCAGGACCAATGAGACCCTCCCTTGGGTTAATATACAGACACAGGAGGGAGGTCCTCGCCACGTTGGGAGTGCTGGTTGAGATAACACAGGCATGGGGCTCTGGGTGGCCACCTTCCCTCCATGAGAAGGGGTCTCTGCTGAGCAGAGCCAAGCAGAGATGGAGACGAGGCACAGGCGGGCAGGATAGGGCTCTGGTGGCTTCCTTCTCCTCTTTAGGCTCTCACAGTGCCATCCCCAGTCATGTGAACCAACAAATTTCCTTTCTGTTATCTCAACCAGCACACCCAACGTGGAGAGGGCCTCCCTCCTGTGTCTGTATATTAACCCCAAGGGAGGGTCTCATGGGTCCTGCTCAGTCAGTAACACCCATTGGTCTAATCACTGTTGCTGAGACTCTGATTAACCTGGGCTGGGTCACGTGTTCACCGCTCTAGAGGAAGCACCCCCACTCATAGCTCCCCAGGACCACATGGAGTAAAGGAGGAGGTTTCCCGAAGAAAAGGGGGTTCTGTTATCAGGAGGAGATAATCCAGACTGGAAAAAAAAGTCATTTCCATTTTTGTCTGCCAAACACTCTAGCTGCTGGGGATTCAGAGATAAGGGCCTGTCTCTACCATCAAATAACTCCCGTCCAGATAAGGGTTTGATGGTTGAAAATTATCACGATAATGAGGAGAGACAGGGACTCTCCAGACACTTTGGGAACCCAAGAGAGGAGCACCCAACACAGACAGAAATAAACCAGAAAGCACATGCCTCCAAAAATTGCCCCTCAACTGAGTTAGGAAAGATGAACAAGAAATTACCAGATGGCAGAAAGGGAAGCAGCAATGAAGAGTCTGGTGGCCCATGAGCCGGTCAGGTGGAGAGACCAGGAGATGAGTGTGTTGTTTTGGATCTAGAGGTTGAGAAAAAGGCTCATGTTGTGGATATAAATTTGGAATTCATCCCAGCGGGTGGTAGCAAAAGCCACGGGAGGATGCTGTCACTCAGGGAGAGCGAGAGGAAAGCTGTGAACACCCACGCTGGCTGAGTGGGTAGACACAGAGGAAGCAAGGAGAATGTCTGAGAAAAGGACAAGCAGGTCAGCGGCACGTGGTGAGAACGTGATTTGTGCTCTCGGGTCCCAAGGCCTCTGCAGATGTAATTCTCTCTCACTGGAAACTTTCTAGGGGAAAGAACAGATTACCTGCAAAGGAATGAAAACTAGATTGTTAACAGACATCTCATCAGCAAGCCCCCATGCAAGGAGAAGGTAGGGCAGATCCTGCAGAGGGCAGGGGGCATGGCAAGACTGCTAGTTGTCCCCAGCCTGCTCCCCCACTCTCCCTTCATGATAGAACCTTGGGTATTTAGCTGTATACAGTCACCCAGAGTCAAGTTTATGTTTCCAGGCTCCCTTGATGCTGTTTGGCCATGTGAGGAAATTTCAGTTGTGCCTGCCTTCCTCCTCACCTTCCTCTATCCATCCTGCTGCCTGGAAAGCCAATAAGAAGCCATTATCTTGGATCATGAGAACAACCACCACATCTCATGTGTGCCAGAAAACTGGGAGAAGCCTAGTCCCCTGCTGGCTTTTACATGAGAAAAAAAATAAACTTCAACTTGTTTGAAGCACTGCTATTTTAGGTCTCTTATTTACAGCGCCAAACCTGATTCAGACTGATGTTGAGAGGAAATTACAGCCAGCATATCAATCAAGTATGAGAATAAAGTGAAATCATTTTTGTACAGACAACAACTCAAAGGGAAGTCATGAAATAGATGTTTAAATGTATTATTTAAAGCCCTAAAAATAAGTAATAGAAGGAGTAAATAAATAGGTGACTGGTAAGGATCAGGGAAAGGCAGGAAACAGTGAAAGCAAGCTAAATTCATCACCTTTCATTGCAGGGAGTCAGGAGATACTGTTTAAACTTGATGAATTAAATACAGAGATATTAGCATATTTTCTGGCACCATGGAAGTACCATCAGGAAGGATAAAAGGAGAAATGGTGGAAGATGATTACTTCTGGGGAATGGCCCTCAGAATTGATGGAGGAAGACTTTAAATTTTCAATTTTACTTTCTAGGTACAGTGTAGATGTACACAGGAAAATATCTGAAGGATACAGACCTAACTCTCAACAACGTAAACCTCAGGGAGTAGGCACTCCCAAGGAGGAGGTTCTGGGGACACATTAAATTTCACTTTATAACTTACTGGGGACTTCCCTGGTGGCTCAGATGGGAAAGAATCTGCCTATAATGCAGGAGACCTAGGTTAGATCTCTGAGTGGGGAAGATCTCCTGGAGAAGGAAATGGCTATCCACTCCAGTATTCTTGCCTGGAGAATCCCATGGACAGAGGAGCCTGGTGGGCTACAGTCCAAGGGGTTGCAAAGAGTCAAACACGACTGAGCGACTAACTTTAACTTTTCACTTTCTTTATAACTTACTATATTATCTGGTGTTATAAAAGTGAGCACTTATTATTTTTGTTAATAAAAAAAACTTTTAGTGTACATTTTTTAAAAGAATAGGGGGGAATAACAGACAGCTCTTCAGTCTGGAAAATGCCACAGGCAGAAGGATGGGATCTGCGAAGTCTTATTGTCCTGCCAATGAAATAGGGTTTCTCTTAGCAAGTCTGATCACCCCTGATTTTGTCCACTGCCTGTATTATCTTGCCCACTGTCCTCCATGGCCAGGCCTGACAGGAGTGTAAAGAGCATTCCCCTCTCTGGAGGGGTCTTGCTCAAGTGCTCCACTTCCTGCTGACATGGTTAGGGTTGGAATTATCTCAGGGTCAAGCAGTCAGAGCCCTCTGTTTGCCAGGCTTGGGATTTCTCTAGTGACATAACTCCCTGAAATCCTAGTTGGCTGTCTGCCAGTTCAGCTCCTAGGAATGCCATGTGCAAGTAACCAAGGTCAGAAATCTTGCCCAGTCATGAAACCTGTTTCTGAACCCACTTCTTGTGGCTTGTCTCTTAGCAACAGGCTTTGGGGGCTTTGACTATCCATCTAGGCCTTAGGTCAAGATTCTTCCTTGGCATATGGTCATCTGGGGTTCACAGCCCAGCATCCTTTTTGTGACTGAGATCTTGAAACTCCTTTGAGGGAATGAGCTTTCCCCTTCTCATTCTCAGCCAAGAGATTTAATCCGGGGTTGTTTCCTACCTCTAAGTCTAGGGTGGTGCCATCAGTATGTCCCCATCTCTCTGACCAAAATGATTGCCCAGGGATGGGCAGCCCAATCAGAACTAATCGAAGGACTCTTGCTGAAAATGCTGGGACATGGATGTGTTATTTCTTGATGGTATTAAACAAGGAAGCTTGTAGCCCCAGGAGCTGCTATCAGTCATGAGAGCTGTTGGGACTATGAGGCAAGTCATCCAACACTGAGGAAACCGAATAAAAAGATGAAGAAAAACAATTAGGTTATGATTAGAATGGATTGTTTCTTCGAGTATTCTTTACCACTGAAAATAAAATTCTGCTTTTGCAGCTATAGGTAGCTCACAACTGTCTCTAAGTGATGTTAGATGATTGGACTTAGATCATTGGTTAGATCTGTATTAACAAATCTTAATTATACAACCTCCTCTGATGGTCCAGTTTAGAAGAAAGATTTTTGGTATCTTGTAGCACCATCTGAGGGCTTCCCTGGTGGCTGGCTCAGCGGTAAAGAATCCGCCTACAATGCAGGAGATGGGGGTTCGATCCCTGGGTTGGGAAGATCCCCTGGAGCGGGGCATGGAAACCCACTCCAGTATTCTTGCCTGAAGAATTCCATGGACAGAGGAGCCTGGTGGGCTACAGTCCACAGGGCTACAAACAGTTGGACACGACTGAAGCAAATTAGCACTCACACACCACCACATGAAGACCACAGTAGTCATCACATTCAGTATCTAATAAAAATATTATTTTTAATGAAATCTCCAGCAGCATTGGGCACATAGTCTGAGCCCTAAAATATAACAGGAGATTGTTAGACAAGCTGAGCCATTTCCATGAGGATAATGAGACTAGAAAGAATGGTTTATTACTGCTTTCCACACCACTTGACCAGGTCCACATTTTTAATTCTGTGTCATATAACACCCCACTTCTTGTACCAGTTCTTCATGGTCAAGATTCTTTTAGTTGCATGTAAAGCAACCTCACTCAAAGTAATTTAATGAAGAGAGAGCTTTTTGGCTCATGGGATGGGAAGGGCAGGGGTATATTGTAAACAGGGATGAAATACTGCTCTTTCTTTCTCAGTTGAGAAATATTTTCTCTTTCATATTCTGTTTCAGCTTCATTGTCTTCCAAGTTAGGGTGGCTTTCTCTAAGCAAATTAGAGAACATTGGCCACCCACAGCATCCAGGATTGTACCTGACATCTCCATGATCAGAAAAGAAACAGACCTCCTTCTTGTCAAGGACAGCCATAAAAAATACCAGGAAGGGGTTTGATTGGTTTATCTTGGGTCATGTGTACACCTTTCATCCAGGAGTGTAAGATGCTGTGATCAATTTTTACTGGATTACATATGCACTCCAGTATCTGTTACCAGAAGAAATGGGGAATGGGATGTTTAGTAGAGAAAAAAAAACAAACACTGAAAAAAATTTATAAAAAGATTGAGTAGAAAACAATGCTTCTACATGCACTCACATTTACCAGTTAGAACTTGCTAGCTAATAACATCTCATTTACAACTTTAAAAATGCCTGTAACTGTAAGAATAAATTTAATGAAAAGTGCTCAAGAAAACTATGGATCGTCAATGAAGAACATAAAATACAGCATGAGCAAAAGTAGATATTGATCTCAGATGCAACAAGTTAACATTCTAATGCAATGAATACCATCTTCAATTAATCTATAAATTTTATATAAACCCAATCAAAATCCCAGTGGGATTATTAAAAAGGGAATTGAAAGCACTGATTCCAAAGTTAATCAGGAAGATAAAAGCATGAGTATAACCAAGACAACTCTTTAAAGAGAAAACTAATGAAGGAGGTGTTGCTATCAAATCAAAACATAATATAAAACTACAGTAATTAGACATGTCTTTTTTGGGGGACTTCCCTGGTGGTCCAGTGGTTAAGATCTGCCTGTCAATGCAGGGGACACGGGTGTTCCACAATAAAAGAAGCCAACACAACGAGAAGCCTGTGTACTGTGGTATACCAGCATATAGTCCCTGCTGGCGGCAACTAGAGAAAGCCCGCACACCGCAACAAAGAGCACCATGTGCCCCAACGAAGACCCAGAACAGCCAAAAAAAAAAAAAGTGTATTCTTAGGAATGGTTCAGTTTCCAAGTAAATTCAGTAGACATATTTTCCCCTCTTCCTACTGCTAAGTGCAACTGAAAACCCTGGATCTTTTACGTAAAACAACGTAAGAAAACTCTGAAAGGTGGAGAGAAGAAGGTGGACCATCATAGGGACCTTGTGACCTAAAAAATAACACAGAGGTGAGTTCTGTGGGTTTCCTTTTTGCGCCATATATCCCAGACTGGGTCTTGAGCCAGCAATCTGAAAACACCAAGAGGCCACAAAAAAATAAGCAAACCCTATGAAAACCTACTCTCTCTAGCTAAAGGATCAGGAAAAGGGCAGCTTAGCAATACAGACAAAAAACCACCACAATATTGTAAAGTAATTAGCCTCCAACTAATAAAAATAAATGGAAAAAAAAATTTGAACAGTAACCACTTTACTGCAGCCAAACACTACCAAAATATCCCCCCAAATGAACAACAGAAACTGACCTAATCTCCATACATGCCAGCAAAGACCAAGTGAGGAGTCAAGACTAGGCTTGCCAGACTAAGGAGACAACTGACTCTTCTTCCCCCTACCTACTGAAGTCAGTTCAGTTCAGTTCAGTTCAGTCGCTCAGTCATGTCTGACTCTTTGTGACCCCATGAATCACAGCACGCCAGGCCTCCCTGTCCATCACTAACTCCTGGAGTTTACCCAAACTCATGTCCGTCGAGTCGGTGATGCCATCCAGCCATCTCATCCTCTGTCGTCCCCTTCTCTTCCTGCCCCCAATCCGTCCCAGGATCAGGGTCTTTTCCAATGAGTCAACTCTTCGCATGAGGCGGCCAAAGTATTGGAGTTTCAGCTTCAGCATCAGTCCTTCCAATGAACACCCAGGACTTATCTCCTTCAGGATGGACTGGTTGGATCTCATTGCAGTCCAAGGGACTCTCAAGAGTCTTCTCCAACACCACAGTTCAAAAGTATCAATTCTTCGGCGCTCAGCTTTCTTCACAGTCCAACTCTCACATCCATACATGACCACTGGAAAAACCATAGCCTTGACTAGACAGACCTTTGTTGGCAAAGTAATATCTCTGCTTTTTAATATGCTGTCTAGGTTGGTCATAACTTTCCTTCCAGGAAAGGCTAAATAAGGGGTCAGGACTTTCGTTGCCACTGAGGGCGGTCTCCTACTCCTCAGTGTCAGTGGAGACGATGTGAAGAATCTGGACTTCCACCTCCACCTGGCAGGAAGAAGGGGGTGTCAACACTTTCATTGCTGGAGCAGTCTCAGAGAATGTTAGCTAAAACAGGAGGCTTAAATAAGATCCAGAGTGTCATAACATAATACTCAAAGTGTACAGATTTCAGGAAAAATGTACTTATATCAAGATCGAGAAGTTCACAAACTGAATGAAAAAAAGAAAATCATGCCGATATAGACAACAAGTATGTTAATGCTATGTGACCATGATTGTAAAGCTACCAGGACTTCTATTTATTTATTTATTTATTTTTTAACCAAGACTTTTTTTTTCTTTTTTTCATTTATTTTTATTAGTTGGAGGCTAATTACTTTACAATATTGTAGTGGTTTTTGTCATACATTGACATGAATCAGCCATGGATTTACATGTATTCCCCATCCCGATCCCCCCTCCCACCTCCTTCTCCACCCGATCCCTCTGGGTCTTCTCAGTACACCAGGCCCGAGCACTTGTCTCATGCATCCCACCTGGGCTGGTGATCTGTTTCACCCTAGATAATATACATGTTTTGATGCTGTTCCCTTGAAACATCCCACCCTCGCCTTCTCCCACAGAGTCCAAAATTCTGTTCTGTACATCTGTGTCTCTTTTTCTGTTTTGCATATAGGGCTATCGTTACCATCTTTCTAAATTCTATATATATGCGTTAGTATGCTGTATTGGTCTTTATCTTTCTGGCTTACTTCACTCTGTATAATGGGCTAGCCAGGACTTTTAAAAATGCTTCAATAACATGCTTGAAACACAGAAACAAAATAAATAGGAAACCTCATCAAAGAAATAAGAGTTTCAGCAAAGAATTAGGAGACATGAAGAACCAATAAAATTGAGAAATGTAATAACAGAAATTTTAAAACTTGGCTGATGCATTCGATAGCAAAATGGAAGGAATAAGAGAGGAAAACAAGTGAACTAGAAGACTGAAAAATAACTACAACAGAGAGAAAACAGACAAAATAAAATTGAACAGCATCTCAAGGACTGGAGGGACTATAATAAAAGATCTCTAACACTCCTGTCATCAGAGTCTCAAAGAAAGGAGAAAGAAGGTAGGATTTTAAAATTACGCAAAGAAATGACAGCTGAAAAAGTCTCAAATTTGGCAAGATATATAAACCTGCCGATTCAAGAAGCTGAGTGAACTCCAAATAGGAAAACTCAAAGAAACCAGCACCAAGTCAAACTTCTGAAAACTAGACAAAAACAAGGTCTTGAAACCAGTGAGAGAGAAATGACATCTTTCCTATAAGGGAAAAACAACTGGAATGGCAGTGGATTTCTCATCAAGAACCATGGAGTCCATAAAGAAGTGGCATATTTTTCAAGTGCTGAAAGAAAAGCAGTGTCAGCCCAGAATCCTACATTTAGTAAAAATGTCCTTCAGGAATGAGGAGGAAATCACACTCTCTGATGAAGAAAAACTAACAGAATTTGTTACCATCAGACTTCCCCTTAAAAAAAAAAAAGTCTGAAGAAAATTCTCTAAATATAAATGAAACTACAAAAAAAAAAAAAAAAAGGGAATTTTGGAGCACCAGAAAATAAAGAAGAACATGAAAAACAAAAATATAAGTAAGTTTGTGCTACCCTGGTGGCTTAGTGGTAAAGAATCAGCCTGCCATTGCAGCAAACACAGGTTTGATCCCTGATCTTGGAAGATTCCACACGTCTCAGGGCAACTAAGCCCGTGGGCCACAACTACTGAATCTGTGCTCTAGAGCCTGGGGGCTGCAACTCCTGAGAACTACAGAAGCCCGTGCACCCTAAAGCCTGCCCTCTGCAACAAGAAGCCACCGCAGTAAGTCCACACACTGCAATTAGGAGTAGCCCCTGCTTGCCGGAACTGGAGAAAAACCGGCATAGCAACGAAGACCCAGTACAGCCAAAATATAAATAAATAAAAGATTAAAAAATATAGAGTACATTCAGCAAACTTTCTTTCTTCTCTTGGGTTTTCTAAATTATGTTTGATGGTTGAAGCAAAAATTGTAATACTGCCTAATGTGGAACTAAATGTAGATGGAGGAAATATTTAGGACACTTATACTAAATATGGGGAGGGTAAAGGGACAAAAAGCGTGGTAAGTTTTCTTTCTTTTTTTTAAGTTTTCTATCTTTCATTCTAACTGGCAAAATGACAACACTAGTGGATTGTGACTAGATATACATAATATATAGTGCAATAACTAGCAACTACCAAAATATACAAAGAGATACATTAAAAAATGTTACAGACAAATCAAAATGAAATTCTAAAATATGTTCAAGTAACCTACAGGAAGGCAAAAGAAAGAAAGCAAAGAAATGAAACACAGAGAAAACAATCCTAAAACAAAACAAGAAAAAAAGGGCAGACTTAATCCATAACATTTCAGTTATTACATTAAATGTGAATGATGTAAATCAGTGGTCCCCAACCTTTTTGGCACCAGGGACCAGTTTCAAGGAAGACAACCACTCACTTCCTACTGTGAGACCCTGTTCCCAACGGGCCACAGACCAGTGGCCTGGGGGTTGGAACCCCTGCTATAAATACACCAATTAGAACACAGTTCAGCAGAGTGAATGAAAAAATGTGAGCTAACTAGACTGACCGTTGAACAACGTGGGGGATTGGTTTCAGGACGTGCTACCAATACCAAAATTCACGAATGTTCAGGTCCCATCGTAGGCCCTCCATATCTGCAGTTCCACATCCATTGATTCAACTAATTATAAGTATTTATTGCAAAAAATCCACAAGTAAGTGGACCCACACAGTTGAAGCCTGCATTGTTCAAGTGTCAACTGCATATGCTGTTTGTAAGAAACTCACCAAATATAATGCTGTTGACAGACTGAAAATAAAAGGATGGAGAAAGATACATCATGAAAACATCAAAAGAAAGCAGGTGTGGCTACAGTAACATCAAAGCAAAGAAAATTACCAAACAGAGATAAAAGGGTCAGTCTAGCACAAAACATAGCTCCTGGAAATGTGTATGCACCAAAGAACAGAGCTGAATCAAAAAAACAAAGAACGAATCAAAAACTGAATGTAAAAATATTAATTTGAAAAGATATATGCATCTCTATGTTCATTACAGCATTACTTACAATAACCACGATGTGGAAGCAACCTAACTGCCTATCAATAGATGAATGGATAGTGAAGATATGTTATACATGTACAATGGAATATCACCTAGGCGTAAAAAAAGTGAAATCTTGCCATTTGTGCCAATTTGGACGGACCTAAAGAGGTATTATTCTAAGTGAAACAAGCAGACAGAGAAAGGCAAACACTGTATTATTTCACCTATATATGGAATCTGGAAAACAAAACAAATGAACCAACAGAACAAAACAGAAACAGAGTCATAGCTACGGTGAACAAACAGATGACTGCCAGGGAGTGGAGGTGGGTAGGGGAAGGAGAGAGATAGGTGAGGGAGATTAAGAGGTACAAACTTCTAGTTGCAAAATAAGTGAGTCATGGGTATGAAATGCACAATGTGGCCAATATAGTTAATAACCACGTAATATCTTCGGACGGTGACAGATGGTAACTAGACTTGCTGTGGTGATCATTTTGAAATGTATAGAAATTGCAAACCACTATGCTGTATACCAGGAACTAACATCGTGTTGTAGGTCAATTATACTTCAAAAACAATCAAGCTCATAGAAAAAGAGATCAGATTTGTGATTAGCAGAAGTGGGGGAGGGGGAATTGGATGAATGGTCAAAAGTTACAAACTTTCAGTCATAAGACAATTACTAGCTATGTAACTTATGTCATGATAAATATAACCCATAGATGTATGCTATATATGAAAGTTGCTAAGAATGTAAAATCTTAAGAATTCTCATCACAAAGAAAAACTGTTTTTTCCTACTTCTTTAATTTGATATTTATATGAGGTGACAGATACTTCATTAAACTTACTGTGGTAATCATTTCACGATATATGTTAAGTCAGATCATTATGCTGTGCACCTTAAACTTATACAGTGCTTTATGTCGATTACGTGTCAATAAAACTGGAAGAAAAATGAAGGAAATAAAATTATATAACTGAAAAAAGAAATAGACAAATCCACAATTAAATTGGCTACTTCAACATCACTCTCTCTACAACTGATAAAACAACTAGACAGAAAACCAACAAATATACAGAAGAACTTAAGTATACCATCTACCAACAGGATCTAATTGACATTTATAGAACACTCTACTCAACAACAGCAGGATACATATTCTTTTCAAGTGCCCACAAAACATATACTAAGAGAGACCACATCCTGGGTCATAAAACAAAGTCAATTTTTTTTTTAAGAATTGAAATCATGTAGAGTATGTTCTAAACCACAGTGAAATCAAACCAGAAATCAATAACAGAAAGAAAACAAGAAAATCTCCAAACACTAGGAAACTAAATAACATATGTCTAAATAATCCATGCATCAAAGAGGAGGTCTCAAAGGAAGTTTTTAAAATGCACTGAACTAAATGAAAGTGAAAAGACATATCAAAATTCATGAGATACAGCAGTGCTTGAGAGAGAAATTTATAGAAAAGAAGCCATAGTCTAAATGATCTAAATACACCAATTAGACAACAGAGATTGGCAGACGGAGTGAAAAAATATGATCTATCTATTTTCTCATCCTCAAGAGATTAATTTTAGATACAAGGACAATGAAGAGGTTGAGGTGAAAGGATGAAAAAGATAAGTCCATGCAAACAGTAACCAAAAGAGAGCGTAGTGTCTATACTATTGTCAAACAAAGTAGAATTTAAAATTTTGTTAAAAGTTACAAGAGACAAAGAAAAATTATATACTGATAAAACATTTGATAACAATTACAAACATATATGCACTTAATAGCAGAATTCCCAATTAGAATTGACAGAGAGCAAATTAGGGGATAACCCCCAGGGATTAAGGAGTGGGGAGGGGGGTCCAGAATGGAAATGAGTTTGGCTCTGAAAGGGTCACAGGAGATTTTGTTGTGGTGATAAAAATATTCTATCTCTTTATTGTATCAATGTTGATATCCAGGTTGTGATACTGTATCACAGTTTTGTATTACCACTGAGAGAACTGGGTAAAGAATACCTGTGTTCTTTCTTGCAAGTGCATATACTTAGTTGCTCAGTCATGTCCAGCTCTTTGCGACTCCATGGACTGTATAGCCCGCTGGGCTCCTCTGTGCATGCGGATTCTCCAGGCAAGAACACTGGAGTAGGTTGCCATGCCCTCCTCCAGGTACAACTGCATATGAATCTACAATGATCTCAAAGTAAAATGTCATTTAAAGTGTGTTATTGAATAAGTTCCGTCACTCAGTCATATCCAACTCTTTGCGACTCCATGGACTGCAGCACGCCTGGCTTTCCTGTCCATCACCAACTCCCAGAGCTGATTCAAACTCATGTCCATTGAGTCAGTGATGCCATCCAACCATCTCATCCTCTGTTGTCCCCTTCTCCTCCTGCCCTCCATCTTTCCTATCATCAGGGTCTTTTCCAATGAGTTGGCTCTTCGCATCAGGTGGCCAAAGTATTGGAGTTTCAGCTTCAGCATCAATCCTTCCAATGATTCAGGACTGATTTCCTCTAGAATGGACTGGTTGGATCTCCTTGCAGTCCAAGGGACTCTCAAGAGTGTTCTCCAACACAACAGTTCAAAAGCATCAATTCTTTGGTGCTCTGTTTTCTTTATAGTCCAACTCTCACATCCATACATCCATCCATACTGGAAAAATCAAAGCTTTGACTAGATGGATCTTTGTTGGCAAAGTAATGTCTCTGCTTCTAGTATGCTGTCAAGGTTGGTCATAACTTTTCTTCCAAGGAGCAAGCGTCTTTAATTTCATGGCTGCAGACACCATCTGCAGTGATTTTGGAGCTCCCCAAAATAAAGTCTGTCACTGTTTCCATTGTTTCCCCATCTATTTGCCATGAAGTGATGGGACCAGATGCCATGATCTCAGTTTTCTGAATGTTGAGTTTTAAGCCAACTTTTTCATGCTCCTCTTTCACTTTCAAGGTTCTTCTCCGCTTTCTGCCATAAGTGTGGTGTCATCTGCATATCTGATGTTATTAATAGTAATGGGCAAACATATGAATTTTTAAAAAGAAAATATCCAGAAAGATACCCATATATACCTTTGAGTGTAATATATGGTAAGGACAGCATTGCAAATAAATGATGAACTAAAGGACTGGTCAACAAATGGTGCCATGATAATGAATGTTATCTTTATGCATATATTTCCCCTGATAACTTAGTGGGGGATATATTGATTAGGACAGGTTAAGCTGCTGTAACAGAGATCTCGAACTTTAGTGGTTCAAAGAAAACAATATATTTCTTTTCCTTTGGAGATCTCTAATTTTAGGGTGAGTAGGTGGTCCACCTCTGGGCATGATTAGAGGGCACATCCCAATCTGTGGGAAATTCTTAGAGAGATGGGAGTACCAGACCATTTTATCTGCAGGCTGCAAAACCTGTATTCAGGTCAAGAAGCAACAGAACCAGACATGGAACAACAGACTGGTTCAAAATTGGGAAAGGAGTACATCAATGCTGTTTATTGACACCCTGTTTATTTAACTTATATGCAGAGTACATCATGTGAAATGCTGGACTGGATGAAACACAAACTGGAATCAAGATTGCTGGGAGAAATATCAATAACTTCAGATATGCAGATGATATTTCCCTTATGGCAGAAAGTGAAAAGGAATTAAAGAGCCTCTTGATGAAGGTGAAAGAAGAGAGTGAAAAACCTGGCTTAAAACAACATTGAAAAAACTAAGATCATGGCGTTTGGGCCTATCACTTTTTGGAAAATAGATCGGGAAACAATGAAAACAGTGACAGACTTTATTTTCTTGGGCTCCAAAATCACTGTGGATGGTGACTGCAGCCATGAAATTAAAAGATGCTTACTCCTTGGAAGAAATGCCATGACAAACCTTGACAGCATACTAAGAAGCAGAGACATTATTTTGGTGGCAAAGGTCTGTAGAGTCAAAGCTATGGTTTTTCCAGTAGTCATGTATGGAAGTGGGAGCTGGACAATAAAAAAGGCTGAGTGCTGGATAATTGATGCCTTTGAACAGTGGTGCTGGAGAAGACTCTTGAGAATCCCTTGGACTGCAAGGAGATCAAAATAGTCAATCCTAAAGGAAATCAGTCCTAAATATTCATTGGAAGGACTGATGCTGAAGCTGAAACTCCAATACTTTGGCCACCTGATGCGAAGAGCCAACTCATTGGAAAAGACCCTGATGATAGGAAAGATGGAGGGCAGGAGGAGAAGGGGACAACAGAGGATGAGATGGTTGGATGGCATCACTAACTCAATGGACATGAGTTTGAGCAAACTCTGGGAGATGGTGAAGGACAGGGAAGACTGGCATGCTGCAGTCCACGGGGTCGCAAAGAGTCAGACATGACTAAGAGACTGAACAACAACAATCTTTGAGATATGACCCCAGACTCTGCCTAAATTTCATTTACAAAGTTGGTCAAACAGTTGGTCAAAAAGTTCTAGCTGGATAAGCAGACTGCGCTCTAATGTGATAAGACTCTCTCTCTCCATATATGTAAATGTGTTATATGTTATACTACATTCTACTATATTATATACAAATATATATTTGCATGAAATGAAAGAGGAAGAAGAACAAGTTAAATGATACCATGAAAATCAACTGGTCAGATCCAGAAGGTGGGATATTGCTCTACAGAACAGCTGATCTGGCTTCTTAGAAAGTCAGCAGCAGAAAAGGTTGGGGAACTGCTCCATATTAAAACATTTTTAAGAGGAATACAATCAAATGAAAGATGTTGACTCTGGGAGCAGTGCAGGCAGATCAATCATGAAAGACATTTGGGGGACAAGAACTTAGTATGGGAACTTATTAGGAATTATTATTTATTTTGTCAGTGTGATAATGGCATTGTGGTTATATAAGAGAGTGTTCTTGTTTTTAAGAGATGCCAACTGAAATATCTGGAGGTGAAATATCCTAATGTTCATAATTTTAAACACATCTGAAAAGGAAAGATGGAAAAAATATGGGAAAATATCAATAATGGTGGAATATGAAGCATTTGCTGTATGTTTGACTTTTTCATAATATAACATTTTAAAAGAATAAAGCTGTTACAGAATATAGCATCCAAAAAAACTCCTTGGCCCTGGTGATGTTCAAGGGCCACCTTGGAGAGTGCCCTTGATCTCTGCCAACCTGCCGTCAGTCCCACAGGCTTGATTCCCATCCAGATGAATCGCACAGTCTTCCTTTTAAAAGGCAACCTGCTGTTCCTCCAAAGTCACAGCATGCATCCAAAATGTACGCCCACTGCTTTTTCACTGAACTGCAGCGCTAGGTTTCTCTGGCTGGTATTGAACAAGAGGAGCAGGCAGACCTTGGGTATGACTCTCCACTTCAGCCTGTGGTTGGGGTCCTTCCTCATCACCAAGCTAAAGGTTTCATTGCTGGCTCTCACCTTTAACTCCATGATCAGGAATTGGTTATTAGCTAAGCTTCACAAGCTTTTGCTGCTCATATGGAACCTGTACCTCAGTACTTCACAAGTCCTAGGAAAGGGGGTGTCAACCTTCTGAGGGATCAGCAAATAATTTCCACGGGGTAAAATGAGGATGTGGTCTCTGTCCCCTCATTCTAACCCACCCCCACACTTTTTCATCTTGTTTCCTAATCCTCTTGATATCACTTTGGGATGAACTGGATACACAACCTCCCACTATGGGAACAGAATGTGAAACATCTTTTTCATCCTCTTACTCACAATGATACAATTTGCATATTATGACTAGGGAGGGATGTCTTAATGTTCTCTTAGTAGTCCCAGAATCCTACTCCAAACTAAAAGGAAATTGTTGTTAGCACATGGATGTGGCTCAGAGGACAAAGAGAGGAAGTTCGAGAGGACCTTGCAAGGAACTGGAACAAGGAAATTCTTTCTCACTGTCACCCTTGCTCTTGCTCTCACCCTCTCTCTCATCCTTTATTTCTGTATCTCTTTGCACATCTTCTTTTTCTCCTATATCTACAAACTGCATTCTTTTGTATTTTCATATACTTGGCTGCGTTGTTGCGTTGCAGTTTACATAATCTAAATCAAGCTGTACTCCAAAGTAACTAGTAATTCTAAACTCCAGTTCCTTCATGCATCAATTCCTCTTCCAACCAGCTATGATGGGAAGGCAAGATCACGTTATATAAATATGGCCTTCAGGGTCTTACCCCTGGAGGGAAGGAGTTGTGGTTAGAGTCAGCATGAAGGAGGAGTATAATCTAAAGACACATATCTATTATTTTCCCCCAAAACCTTTACTGTTCAACTATGCATTTAACTTATTTGTAGCTAATAATCCCAATTAACAAGTTGCCTCACTCAATTATCTTGCCATTTCAAGGTTCAAAAGAAAATTCCAGGGAACTGTCAGCATCCTCAATTAAGTAAAAGAAATCTGGTAGGAGAGAATTCTTATCCAAGGATGAGAGGAAGATAGATAACACAAAATTTAAAAGGGAAACAAATCTAATATCAGAATTTAAACTCTCAGTGAAGGCTCTAAAGAGCACAACTGAACTGTGGGAAAACTGAATCAGTGTAGTAAATGATCATACTGGTATGTGTGTGTTTGGACGTGATTCAACCACATATCTGTGCCATAATTTCTCTTTCATCACAGAAGGATACTTGTCATACAAGAATATGAGCACAGACAGTTATACTTTCTCAGATATTTCTTGATGCATTTCCTGTGTCCCCTTTCCCCACTTGGAGAAACCATTGGTAATCTACATAGAAGTAACTCAAACAGGCTGAGCTTTGCTAAGCCTGAGAAAAGATTAGACTAGTGTTTAGCGTAGTTTCACACCTTAAGCCCAGCAGTTACTTTTATATCCAGCTATTTAGAAGTGTTGCCATTATCAACTCTCATAAAATAACATATAAAGACATAGCTGTAACCATACACGTTCACAAAGGCATTCATGTAAATTATAAGTACAGGTTCATATAGTCAGAGATATGTTTTTTCCAGAGTTATGTATGGATGTGAGAATCGGACCATAAAGAAGGCTAAGCACTAATGAACTGATGCTTTCGAGTTGTGGTTCTGGATAAGACTCTCGAGAGTCCCTTGGACTGCAAGGAAGTCAAAGCAGTCAATCCTAAAGGAAATCAATCCTGAATATTCATTGGAAGGACTGATGCTGAAGCTCCAATACTTTGGCCACCTGATGTGAAGAGCTGACTCATTGGAGAATACCTGATGCTGGGAAAGATTGAAGGCAGGAGGAGAAGGGGATGACAGAGGACGACAGAGATGGTTGGATGGCATCACCGACTCGACCGACATGAGTTTGAGCAAACTCCAGGAGATAGTGAAGGACAGGGAAGCCTGGGGTGCTGCAGTCCACGGGGTCACAAAGAGCTGGACATGACTGAGCGACTGAACAAAAATGACTGGACAAACTTGGAAATCTCTCTCAGAGTACAGAACATAAACTTTAAAGATAAAAATAAAGTCACAGGGAGAGAAACGGAGAGTAGAGATCAAGTCAAAGAATGACAGATGTTCCTGAAAAATAAATACTTACTGGATGAGAGGTAATCAGAGACAAAATTAAATAAAACTTTCCTAATAAGGGGGGATAAAAAGACCAACTTACAAATATTGTAAGATTTATAAGTTTCTATTCAAACTAAATGAAGAGTATTTAGTTTAAAAATTGTATATTAGCCCTGGCCCCCAATGTGACAATGCTCCCTTAGAATGAATACTTAAAAAAGAAATAACAATAACAACCTTAAATAGAGCAGAATCAGGTTGCTAACTGTCCTCTTCAGAAGCTAGAAGAGAGGAAAAAATTAAATCTGAGGAAAATAAAAGGATGTATTAATGATTAAAACAAAAGTTAGTGAACTAAAGCATAGAAAAAAGAAACAAAAAATCAGTAAAATCAAAGTTTCTTTGAGCAGATTAATACCAGTTATAAACCTCAAGCCAGGGGGGAAAAAAAAACAATGTCAGGCATGACAGAGAGGCCTCATTTCATAGCCTATTTAAAAAAAAATTTTTTTAGAATTAAAAACATATTTCTTGCTACTCTCTCCATTCATTTCATCAATCAATTAAAAATATATATTTAAAATTTTTAAACAAAAATATTTAAAAATTTTTAAAAAATATTTCTTCTTTGTCAATTTTGTGATTTTCATTATTCCCTCACTCCACATCTGGCCACCTTGAGACATAAGCTCATCACCCTAGGACATGAACCCACCCACCAGTGGGCTGGCATCAACTCCGGGACCCCTGAGATACACAGCCAGCGGCACCAGGACACAGCCCTGTCGACCAGCATGCCTGGAGCCACTACACAAGCCAGGGCCTGGCAGCCAGCCATGCTGAGGGCTGCCTACCAACTTGCCCACAGTAGTCAGTCCCACCAGAACAGAAAGGACCACACCGAACACATAAGCGGTACCCCTAGAGCATATACCTTTGGTGACCAGAGGGGAGTGTGCTGCTAAGCCCCATAGGATGTCTTCTATAGGGGTCACTTCTCCAAATCCAGGAAATGTAGACAGCTTACCTAATACATAGAAATAAACAGAGACTTGGGCAAAATGAGGAGACAGAGGAATATGTTCCAAATGAATAAGACAAAACCTGAGACAAAGAACTAAGTGGAGTGGAGATAGGTGATCTACCCAATAAAGAGTTTAAGATGGGACTTACCTGGTGGTCCAGTGGTTAAGACCCTACACTCCCAATGCAGGGGCCTGGCCAGGGAACTAGACCCCACATGCCGTAACTAAGAGTTCACCTGCTGCAATGAAAGATCCTGCATGCTGCAACTAAAGTTCTCACAAGATGCAATGAAGATTGAAGATACCATGTGCTACAACTAAGACCCAGTGCAATCAAATAAACAAATAGGTTTTACATTTTTTAAAAAAGAGTTCAAGGTAATGATTGTAAGGATGCTCAACAAACTCAGGAAAAGAATGGATGAATGGATGAACACAGTGAGAATTTTAACAAAGACTTGAAAAATACAAGGAGAAACCAAACAGAGCTGAAGACTACAGTAACTGAAATAAAAAATTTCACTAGAAGAAACTGACAGTAGATTAGGTGATACAGAGGAACAGGTCAGAACACTGGAAGAGACCAATGGAAATCACTCAAGCTGAACAGAAAAATGGAAAATGAGAAATTTTAAAAATGAAAATAGTCTAAGAGATGAATGGTATAACATCAAGTGTACTGACATTTACATTAGAGGGGTCCCAGTTGAAGGAAAAAAGAGAAAAGGAGGCAGAACACTTATTTGAAGAAATAATAGCTGAAAACTTCTCTAACCTAGAAAAGGAAACAAACATTTCAGTCCAGAAAGCACAGAGAGTTCCAAATAAGATGAACCCAAAGAGATTTAGACCAAGACAGATTATAATTAAAATGGCAAAAATTAAAGGTAAAGAGAGAATCTTAAAACCATCAAAAGAAAAGCAATTAGTTATAATACATACAAGAGAATTACCGTAAGATTATCATCTGACTTTTCAGCAGAAACTGCAGGCCAGAGGGAGTGGCATGACACATTTCAAAGTAATATAAAGGAAAAAAACTTACAACCAAGAATATTCTACACGACAAGGCTATCATCCAGATTTGAAGAGTTTTACAGACAATCAGAAACTTAAAAAGTTTAACAGTACTAAACTGGCTTTATAAGAAATGTTAAGAGAATTTCTCTAAGTGGAAGAGAAAAGACCATAACTAAAAATATGAAAATAATGAAAGGAAAAATCTCATAGGTAAGGGAAAGCATACAGTAAAGGTAGTAGCTCAACCACTAACTTAAGGACAAAAGTAGTAAAATCACCTATATCCACAGTAAGTAATTAAGGGATATACAAAACAAAAAGATTTTTTAAAATGACATCAAAAACATTAAATGTGGTGGGGGAGGTAAAAATACAGGGTTTTAGCATGTGATTAAAAATTTTTTTTTTATTTTTTAAATTATGAAAGTATAATAACACATTTAAGGAGATTTGGAAACTACAGAACAAAATTATACATAGTTCCACTATATATTACAATTATCTTTTAAGTAGATAAATTAAAATTTTTAGTTGGAATTTCAATAAGAAGCTTAGAATGCACTTGAACTGAAGAGATCATCAACTTAAAATAATCATATATATAAAGATATGAATATATAATATATCCTAAGCCCCCAGACAAGTCTCAATATATTTAAGAAGATTTAAATCATATCATGCCAAGCATCTTTCCCACTCACAATGGCTTGAGACTGGAAATCAACCAAAGAAAAAAACTGCAAAGAAAATGCACACACATGGAGGCTACACAACATACTGCTAAATAACCAATGGGTCACTGAAGAAATCAAAGAAGATTTTTAAAAATACCTGTAGACAAATAAAAATGGAAACACAACAATCCAAAATCTATCGGACATGGTAAAAGCACTTCTAAGAGGGACATTTATAATGATACAAGCCTACCTTAGGGAATAAGAAATAACTTAAAAAAAAAACACCTTACCTTATGCTTAAAGGAACTAGAAAAACAAGAACAAATAAAACCCAAAGTTAGTAGAAGGAAAGAAATAAGATCAAAGCAGAAATAAATGAAATATAGACTTAAAAAATGGTAGAAAAGATCAAGGAAATAACAGCAGTTTCTTTGAAAAGATAAACTGTCAAGCATTTACCTAGACTCATCAAGGGAAAGAAGAGAGCGGGCCCAAATAGATAAAATCAGAAATGAAAGAGAAGTTTCATTTCAACACCACAGAAATACAAAGGATTGTAAGAGATCACTACAAACAATTATATGCCAATAAAATGGACAATCTAGAAGTAATGGATAAATTCCTAAAATATAATCTCCCAAGACTGAGTTAAGAAGAAATAGAAAATACAAACAGACCAATTACCAGGTATGAAATAAAACATATTGAATCATTGAATAAAACATTGAATCAGTAATAAAACAACACCCAAAAAACAAAAGTCCAAGACCAGACAGTTAATAAGTGAATTCTACAAAACATTTAAAGAAGAGTTAACATCTATCTTTCTCAAACTATTAGAAAAATTTGAAGAGGAAAGAATGTTTCCAAACTCACTCTATAAGGCCAGCATCACCCTGATACCATAACCAGACAAAGATACCACACACACACAGACAAAAAAATTTACAGGCCAATATCATTGATGAACATAGATGTAAAAGTCCTCAACAAAATATTAACAACCTAAATTCAATGATACATTAAAAGGATCATACACCATAGTTCAATGAGATTATACACTTGGCCATGGTATATGACACAAAAGTGGTTCAATATATGCAAATCAATCAATATGATACACCATACTAACAAATTAAAGAATGCAAACTATATGACCATCTCCATAGATTAAAGAAAAGCTCTTGACAATATTCAACATCCATTTATGACTAAAACTCTCAACAAAGTGGGTTCAGAGGAAACACACCTTAACATAATAAAAGCCATGTATGACAAATCTACAGCCAACATCATACCCAAAGGTAAATAGTTGAAAGCATTTCCTTTAAGATCAGGAATAAGACAAAGATGTCTACTTTTATTCAATATAGTATTAAAACTCATAGCCTTAGCAATCAGACAATATAAAGTAATAAAAGAAATGCAAATCGTCACTGTTTGCACATGACATGGTATCAAATAAAGGAAATCTTAAAAGACTCCACCAAAAAAAAAAAAAAAAACTATTAGAACTAATAAATGATTTCAGTAAGGTTGCAGGATATAAGATTAATACACACAAATCTACTGTATTTTTATATATTAACAATGCACTATTAGCAAAATAAAGAAAACAACTCCACTAATAACTGCAATAAAAAGAATAAAATACCTACAAGTAAATCTAATTTAGGAAGTAAAAGAGGGCTTCCCAAGTGGCTCAGTGGGTAAAGAATCTGCTTGCAATGCAGGAGACACAAGTTCAGTCCCTGGGTTGGGAAGATCCCCTGGAGGAGGAAATGGCAGCCCACTCCAGTATTCTTGTCTGGGAAATCCCATGGACAGAGGAGCCTGCTGGGCTACAGTCCATGGGGTCAAAAAGAGTCAAACATGATTGAAGTGACTCAGCATGAGCAGGAAGTAAAAAACTTAGACACAGATGAAAGAAACTGTACTAATAAAGAAATTATACAATGTACTAAGACACTAAGATGAAAGAAAGTGAAGACTACAAAAACAAGTGGAAAGGTAAATCATGTTTATGAATTGGAAGAATTAATATTGCTAAAATGCCACTCCCGAAGGTAATCTTAGATTCAATGCAAGTCCTATCAAAATAACAATGACATTTTCCACAGAATTAGAATAAATAATTCTAAAATTTGTGTGGAAATACAAAAGACACTATTGAGAAAGAAAAACAAAGTTAGAGGTATCATGCTCTCTGATTTCAAGCTATATTACAAAACTACAGTAATCAAAAAAGTATGGTACTGGCACAACACACATACACACACATCAAGGGAATAGATTTGAGAGTCCAGAAATAACCTGCACTTATATGGCCAATTAACCCATGACAAAGGAGACAAGACTATACAATGGGGAAAAGACAACCTCCTGAATAAACGGTGTTGGGAAAACTGAACAACTACACACAAAAGAATCAAACTGGACTAATTTTTCATACCATATACAAAAACAAACTCAAAATAGGTTAAACACTTAAATATAAAACCTGAAAACCTGACAAAACCCACTACAATATTGTAGAGTAATTAGCCTCCAACTAATAAAAATAAATGAAAAAAAAAAAAAAAACTAAAAACCATAAAACTCATAGAAGAAAACATAGGCAGGGGACATACGTATACCAATGGTTGATTTATGCTGATGTATGGCGGAAACCAATACAATATCATAAAGAAATTATCCTTCAATTAAAAACAAATATTTTTTAAAAATATATCCAAAAAGCTTCCCTTCCACAAAAAGGAACAAGAGAACTTTTGGGGTTGATGGATGTGTTCTTTATCTTGATTGTGGTCATGGTTTCATGGATATATACGTATGTCAAAACTTTACAAACTGTATAATTTAAATATGTGCCATTTATTTTACTACAATTATATTCAATAAAGCTGTTAAGAAAAAGAAAATATAGACAGTATGCTTTTTGGCATCTATCTTAGAAATGCCTTGTTGGATATGTTTCCTCAGGCAAGAGAAACAAAAGCAAAAATAAACAAATGATACTACACCAAACTAAAAAGCTTTTGCACAGCAAAGGAAACTATCAACAAAACAAAAAGGAAGTCTACTGAATGGGAGAAGATATTTACAAATGATATATCTGGTAATACTCAAAATATGGAAAGAACTCATACAAGTCAACATCAATAAAACAGCCAATTTTAAATTTGGCAGAGATTTGAATAGACATTTTTCCAAAGAAGACATACAAACAACCAATAGACATAAAAAGATCACTAATCATCAGAGAAATGCAAATCAAAACCACAGTGAGATACTATCTCACACATGTCAGAGTGGCTTTCATCAAAAAGATAATAAATAACAAGTGTTGGTGAGGATGTGGAGAAAAAAGAACTTGTACACTGTTGGTGACATTGTTAATTGGTGCAGTCACTATGGAAAATAGTATGGAGGCTCTTTTAAAAACTTTTAAAAATAGAACTTCCTTAGGATTCAGCAATTTCATTTTTAGGTATTTACCCAAAGAAAGCAACAACCCTCATTTGAAAAGATACATGCATGCCAACTTTCATTGGAACATTATTTACAATAACCAAGATATGGAAGCAATCTAAGCTTCCATCAATAAATGAATGAATAAAGAAGATGTGGTATATTTATGCAATGGAATATTATCTGGCCATTAAAAATGAAATCTTGACATTTCTGACAACACATGTGGATCTAGAGGGTATTACGCTAAGTGAACAGTATGAGAACTGAGAACTTACAGATGTACAACCTGGATTTAGAAAAGGCAGAGGAACCAGAGATCAAATTGCCAGCATCTGCTGAATCACAGAAAAAGCAGGAAATTTTCAGAAAAACATTGATTCATTGATTACACTAAATCCTTTGACTGTGTGGATCACAACAAACTGTGGAACATTCTTAAAGAGATGGAAATACCAGAACACCTTACCTGCATCTTGAGAAACCTGTATGCAGGACAAGAAGCAACAGTTATAATCAGACACATTCTAACTAGAACAATGGACTGTTCCAAATTGGGAAAGGAGTACGTCAAGGCTGTATATTGTCACCCTGCTTATTTAACTTTTCTACAGAGTACATCAGGGTACAATCACAGAAAACTAACCAAACTGATCACATGGATCACAGCCTTGTCTAACTCAATGAAACTATGAGCCATGCTGTGTAGGGCCCACCCAAGATGGATGGGTCATGGTGGAGAGTTTTGACAAAACCTGGTCCACTGTAGAAGGGAATGGCAAACCACTTCAATATTCTTACCTTGAGAAGCCCATGAACAATATGAAAAGGCAAAAAGATATGACGCTGAAAGATGAACTCCCCAGGTCAGTAGATACCCAATATGCAACTGGAGAAGAGTGCAGAAATAACTCCAGATTGAATGAAGAGTCTGAGCCAAAGTGAAAATAACACCCAGTTGTGGATGTGACTAATAAAGTCCAATGTTGTAAAGAACAGTATTGCATACAAACCTGGAATGTTAGGTCCATTCAGTTCAGCTCAGTCTCTCAGTCATGTCCAACTCTTTGCAGCCCCATGAACCACAGCACACCAGGCCTCCCTGTCCATCACCAGCTCTCAGAGTTTACCCAAACTCATGTCCATTGAGTCAGTGATGCCATCCAACCATCTCATCCTCTGTCGTCCCCTTCTCCTCCTGCCCTCAATCTTTCCCAGCATCAGGGTCTTCTCAAATGAGTCAGATCTTCACATCAGGTGGCCAAAGTACTGGAGTTTCAGCTTCAATCAGTCCTTCCAATGGACACCCAGGACTGATTGATTGGATCTCCTTGCAGTCCAAGGGACTCTCAACAGTCTTCTCCAACACCACAGCTCAAAAGCATCAATTGTTCTGCGCTCATCTTTCTTTATAGTCCAATTCTCACATCCATACATGACTACTGGAAAAACCATAGCCTTCACTACATGGACCTTAGTGGTGGTGTTAGGTCCATGAATCAAGGTAAATTGGAAGTGGTCTGACAGGAGATGGCAAGAATGAGCATCGACATTTTAGGAATCAGTGAACTAAAATGGACCAGAATGGGTGAATTTAATTCAGATGACCATTATATCTACTACTGTGGGCAAGAATCCCTTAGAAGAAAGGGAGTAACCCTCACAGTCAACAAGAGAGTCTGAAATGCAGTACTTGGGCACAGTCTCAAAAATGACTGAATGATCTCTGTTCCTTTCCAAGGCAAACCACTCAATATCACAGTAATCCAAGTCTATGCCCCAACCACTAATGCCAAAGAAGCTAAAGTTGAACAGTTCTATGAAGACCTACAAGACCTTCTAGAACTAACACCAAAAAAAAAAAAAAATGTCCTTTTCATCATAGGGGACCGGAATGCAAAAGTAGGAAGTTAAGCGATACTGGAGTAACAGGCAAGTTTGGTCTTGGAGTATAAAATGAAGCAGGGCAAAGGCTAATAGTTTTGCCAAGAAAACGCACTGTTCATAGCAAACACCCTCTTCCAACAACACAAGAGACAACTCTACACATGGATATCACCAGATGGTCAATACCGAAATCAGATGGATTATATTCTTTGCAGCCGAAAATGGGAAAACTCTATACAATCAGCAAAAACAAGACCAGGAGCTGACTGTGGTTCAGATATTGCAAAATTCAGACTTAAACTGAAGAAAGTAGGGAAAACCACGGGACCATTCAGGTAGGACCTAAATCAAATCCCTTATGGTTATACAGTGGAAGTGACAGGTAGAGTCAAGGGATTAGATCTGATAGACAGAGTGCCTGAAGAACTATGTACAGGAGGCAGTGATCAAGACCATTGCCAAGAAAAATGCAAAAAGGCAAAATGGTTGTCTGAGGAGGCCTTACAAATAGCTGAGAAAAGGAGAGAAGCTAAAGGCGAAGGAGAAAAGGAAAGATATATCCATCTGAATTCAGAGTTCCAAAGAATAGCGAGGAGAGATAAGACAGTCTTCCTCAGTGATCAATGCAAAGAAATAGAGGAAAACAATAGAATGGAAAAAGACTAGAGATCTCTTCAAGAAAATTAGAGATACCAAGGGAACATTTCATGCAAAGATGGGCACAATAAAGGACAGAAACAGTATGGATCTAACAGAAGTAGAAGATATTAAGAAGAGGTGGCAAGAATACACAGAAGAACTATACAAAAAAGATCTGAATGACCCAGATAACCACGACGATGTGATCACTCACCTACAGCCAGACATCCTAGAGTGTGAAGTCAAGTGGGCCTTAGGAAGAAGCATTACTACGAACAAAGCTAGTGGAGGGGATGGGATTCCTTGAGCTATCTCAAATCCTAAAAGATGATGCTGCTAAAGTGATGCACTCAACATGCCAGCAAATTTGGAAAATTCAGCAGTGGCCACAGGACTGGAAAAGGTCAGTTTTCATTCCAATCCCAAAGAAAGGCAATGCCAAAGAATGTTCAAACTACTGCACAGTTGCACTTATCTCACACATTAGCAAAGTAATGCTCAAAATTCTCCAAGCCAGGCTTCAACAGTAAGTGAACTGAGAACTTCCAGATGTTCAAGTGGATTTAGAAAAGGCAGAGGAACCAGAGATCAAATTGCCAACATCTGTTGGATCATTGAAAAAGCAAGAGAGTTCCAGAAAAACATCTATTTCTGCTCTATTGATTACGGCAAAGCCTTTGACTGTGTGGATCACAACAAACTGGAAAATTCCTTTTTTTTCTTTTTGCTATATAAATTTTTTAAAAATTTATTTATTTTAATTGGAGGTTAATTACTTTAGAATATTGTAGTGGTTTTTGCCATACATTGACATGAATCAGCCATGGGTGTACATGTGTTAACCATCCTGAACCCACCTCCCACCTGCCTCCCCATCTCATCCCTCTGGGTCATCCCAGTGCAACAGCCCTGAGCATCCTGTCTCATGCATCGAACCTGGGCTGGCGATCTGTTTCACATATGATAATATACATGTTTCAATGATATTCTGGAAAATTCTTAAAGAGATGGGAATACCAGACCACCTTACCTGCCTCCTGAGAACTCTGTATGTCGATAAAGAAGCAACAGTTAGAACTGAACACAGGACAATGGACTGGTTCCAAATGGGGAAAAGAGTATGTCAAGACTGTCTATTGTCACCTTGCTTATTTAACTTATATGTAGAGTACATCATGAGAAACGCTGGGCTGGATGAAGCACAAGCTGGAATCAAGATTGCTGGGAGAAATATCAATAACCTCAGATATGCATATGACACCACCATTATGGCAGAAAATGAAGAAGAACAAAAAAGTCTCTTATGAAAATGAAAGAGGAGAGTGAAAAAGCTGGCTTAAAACTCAACATTCAAAAAATGAAGATCATAGCATCCGGTCCCATCACCTCATGGCAAATAGATGGGGAAACAATGGAAACATTGCAGACTTTCTTTTTGGGGCTCCAAAATCACTGCAGATGGTGACTGCAACCGTGAAATTAAAAGACTCTTGCTCCTTGGAAGAAAAGCTATGACCAAACTAGACAGCATATAAAAAAGAGACATTATTTTGTGGACAAGGGTCCATCTAGTCTAAGCTATGGTTTTTTCAGTAGTCACATATGGATATGAGAGTTGGGCCATAAAGAAAGCTGAGCACTGAAGAATTGATGTTTTTGAACTGTGGTGTTAGCGAAGACTCTTGAGAGTTCCTTGGACTGCAAGGAGATCAAACCAGTCAATAGTAAAGGAAATCAGTCCTGAATATTCATTGGAAGGACTGATGCTGAAGCTGAAACTCCAGTACTTTGGCCACCTGATGGGAAGAACAGACTCATTTGAAAAGACTCTGATGCTGGGAAAGATTGAAGGTGGGAGGAGAAGGGGACGACAGAGGATGAGATGGTTGGGTGGCATCACCGACTCAGGGAGCATGAGTTTGAGCAAGCTCCGGGAGATGGTGAAGGACAGGGAAGCCTGGCGTGCTGCAGTCCATGGGTTAGCAGAGTCGGACACGACTGAGTGACTGAGCCACAACAGCAGCGATGCTAAGTGAAATTAGACAGAGAAAGACAATGTTACATTATCTCACTTATATGTGGAAACTCAAAGACAAAATAAACAAAATAAAACAAAGCAAAAACAGATTCAGATGCAGAGAAAAAAACAGATGGTTGCCAGAAGGGAGAGGGTAGAGAGTGGAGAAAATAGATGAGGATATTAAAAGGCAGATATCTCCAATTACATATCAGACAAATCATGGAAATATAATATACAGCACAGAAATATGGTCAATAATACTGTAATAACTTTAGGGACAGATGATTACTAGACTTATTGTGGCCATCATTTCATAATATATGTAGGTGTCAAATTGTTCTGCATTACATCTGAAACTAACATAATATTGTACATCAACTATATTTAAATTAAATTTTTGTATTGACTACCAAAATGATAATAGAAGAATTTTCCTAATGTATAAAACCACAGATGCAACAGGGGTAAAGAAAGCAGACAATAAATTTCAGCAAATTTTTGGAATATAGAAAATAGATAGAGGAATCCCAGTTCAGTCGCTCAGTCATGTTCGACTCTTTGTGACCCCATGGACTGCAGCATGCCAGGCTTCCCTGTCCATCACCAACTCCCAGAGCTTGCTCAGATTCATGTCCATTGAGTCAGTGATGCCATTCAACCATCTCATCCTCTGTCATCCTCTTCTCCTGCCTTCAATCTTTCCTAGCATTAGGGTATTTTCCAATGAGTTAGTTCTTCATATCAGGTGGCCAAAGTATTGGAGCTTTAGCATCAGTCCTTCCAATGAATATTCAGGACTGATTTCCTTTACGATTGACTGATTTGATCTCCTTGCAGTCCAGTATCCGATTAAGAAAAATGGAGCAACAAACTGAAATGTAGCCACACCTGAAATGCCTTCAAACAGAATCAACAAGGGTGAACTGATTTACCAACCAATCACCCTTAAGAAGGGCTTCCCTGGTGGCTCAGATGGTAAAGAATCCACCTGCAATGTGGGAGACCTGGGTTGGGAAGATCCCCTGGAGGAGGCTATAGCAACCCACTCCAGCATTCTTACCTGGAGAATCCCATGGACAGAGGAGCCTGGTGGGACTGTAGTTCATGGGGTCACAAAGAGTCAGACACGACTGAAGTGGGCACGCAATCCTTAAGAAGCTCAGGACTTGGGAGTCTATCAGGCAGGTGGAGTTAAGGCAAGGAACTGAAAATTAGTGAATGGGCTAAAAGTCTGAAATCATGAGTATCAAGATATCTACCACCACCTGAAAGAGCAGAGAGTTGTTCTCTGAAGAAAGTGAGAAGAGATGTGGGACTTGGGGATACTAAAGTAGGTGGCAGGGTGAGGCAAAGCTGAAAGCAGAAAGTTTAAATGAAAATTTATAAAAGAAAAAATTGGACCTCTAATTTCTCTTCTTATATTCTACTCCTAGAATGCTGTCCACCATGCAAAAATTTGAGTCTCCTTTGGAGAACTGAATGGTGTCTTAGGAGAAAAGGCCTCTGGACACGCCTCTCAGGTTTCACTGTGAGGTTCCCAACCTAATGAACCAGCTCCCAGTGATGTGGCAGTAAATGTTTAACAACCAACAATTTGGGAGGAAGTGTGCCCTTGCTTGTAACATTTACTGATTTTCCTGGTGTAAATATTCCCACAGACAATTTCAAGTTACCAACTTGATGTTGCTGAATGCAGAGCTGGGATATGTGTGCCCATTCAGCTTTTGCAAGCTGGTATAAGCCAGCTCCAGCACACCTTTGCCAAGTCCCCAACCTAACCACCCTTTGATATCACCCTGAAATGAAGCCCTTTTATTAAAGGGCTTGATTCATCCCTTCTCCACGAAATGGCAACCCACTCCAGTATTCTTGCCTGGGAAATCCCATGGAGAGAAGGAGCCTGGCAGGCTATAGTCCATGGAGTTGCAAAAGAGTCAGACATGTCAGCTACCAAACAACAACAGCAACGTGAACACACAAGTGCTTTCATGTAAGCTTCAGTGCCTGCTTCTTTTTAAAATTATTATCTTTACAGTGCTTTGTTCTCAAACACAGTCAAGGATTACTAAATATTTGAGCAAAGCCTCCCATATGAAAAAGAGAGTCTAAAATAAATAAGCAGAAAAAAAAGTTTTGGAAAAAAAAAACAGATACATTGCAAGAGGCAAGGGAAAAACTCCATCTTCCAATCACGATGTTTAGAGATATGAAAAGATATTTTACCCATAAGAGAAATGTAGGGTGCTATAAAAACATTTGAAAGACAAGAGAGAGTTTGTAGAATTCAAAACAAGATAAGAGAAATTTTAAAGTCAATAACAGAATCAGAAGATAAAGACTAGAAACTCATTTGAAATACTAAAATAAAAAGGAAATTTAAAAAGTTAGGAAATAAAATTAGAGAATCACCTTGGATATCTACCATAAGATTAAGACATTGAGAAACATAAAAGAATGGATAAAAGGGAAATTTTCTAAGAATGAAGAACAGAGTGTCTGAATTGGTAGGTCTCATTGAATGCCCAGAATAAAAGGCCAAAAAAAGGCTTCCAACCAACACATGTAATCTAGAATGTTCAAAACCCTGGGGATAAAGAGAGGATCCAAAAACCCAACACAAAGGATCATGAATTAAAATGGCATCAGACATCTTCACAGCAATACTGAAAACTGAAAGACAATGGAAATATGCCTTGGCAATTTCAAGAGAAAATTATTCCCAACTGAGGCTTTTATATCCAGCCAAGCCACCAACCAGACATGCAAGTGAAATAAAGATATTTTCAGACATGTTGAACATGTTAGTTTTCCCTCCTGTGCATCATAAAACCCCTTCAGAATAAAAAATGCCCTTCAGTAAAATAACAAAATAAACAACGAAATGGGAAGACGTGATCCAGGAAACAGGAGATCCAACACCAGAGAGACAAGAAAGGAATTCTCAGACTGATGATGGAGGAAAGATTCCAAGAAAACAGGTAGGTACCACATGTTACTTTCCCACCCTGAGAGGAAATAGTTTCCCTTCCTCCTCTACGGTCTGGTCTTAACCAATAGAATGCAGTGTGAGTGATGCCGTCCCAGTCTCAGGCTTGGCTCTTAGTGGTCTGGAAGCTTCTGTCTCACTCTTTTGGAGCCCTTAGCCAAGAAACAGAACTTTATTGCTGGAAAGAAAAGTCCAGCCACTACCTGGTGTCCCACATCTGTTGAATGAGAGGCAACACCTGTGGAAGAAAGTTTCCCCAAGTTAGCCTTATCAGATTTGCATGGTTTAAAAGTCAAACATGACCTTACAAAGACCATCAAGCGTGCAAGAAGGCAAACACATTATGAGTGAGTACCAGAGGAAACAACATATTTAGGCAGTATCCCAACCACCACCCCCACAAAGACAGCAGATGTTGAAAATTTTAAATATAAAATACAGAATGACTGTGTACAGAATGTTTACAGAAACAAAAAATGCAATTATAAGGAAATTATAAAACAGAAAATCATCAGGATTGTACAGATTGGAAAAAACAGAACTTATAAAAGTGCAAAGTGTAACTTTGAAGTAAAGCAATGGAAATATAAAATACTTATGAAAAGTGTCTTGTAAACTATGGGGAAAAAAACCCTCAATTGATGGGCTAATCAATCAGCATGTTTAATATAGTTGAAAGTAGACTTTAACTTAAAAATATATCCCAGTAATTTATCCAGAATTCAGCAAAGAAAGGCAAGGGGAAAATATAATAGGGAGTTGTGTGGCATGAATAATAATAGAATAAAAATGTCTGACATCCATCTGATTGAAGTCCCAAAGAGTGAAATTAAAGAGAATGGAAAGAAGCAATATTTAAGGGGATAATGAAATAATATATTATAAATCAACTATATTTCAACTAGAAAATTATAATTGACTGAGAACTTTCAGAACTGATGAAAACCATGAGTGCACAGATCCAGGAAGCACAAAATATCCTAAATATGAGCAAGAAAAATAAATTCATAACTTGTAACACTATAGTGAATATTTTGGACATCAAACATAAATAGAAGATCTAGAAAGCAGAAAGAAAAAGACAAAGGACCTATGAAAGAATGGCAATTAGAATAGCATCAGATTTCACAAACAGCTACAGAAGCTAGAAAACAGTGGAATAACTTCTATTAAATGATAAACATTTAAAATCGTCTTCTCAACAAATCTCATTTATTAATGCAGGCAAAACCAAGCATTTTTATAAGAAACAAGCACATGTGGAGTTTACAAAGAGACTCTCTCTAAAAGAACATATAAAGGATTTAGCTCAAGAAGTGGGAAAATAATTCCAGAAAAAGGTAGAAACGCTAAAAGGAAAAATGAACAAAATAAATAGTAACATGAAAGTAAGCCCAAACAAATACTGTCTCGGTAAAATAATACAGAAGTCTAATCTGCGAGGAATGAAAAACTACACAACTGAAATGTTCAAAATCAGTAAGTTGGGGGGCAAAAGCAATAGAGAATCAGAGGGGTAAGAGCAGAGCTAAAGTGATCTAAACATGAGTTTGAGCAAACTCCGGGAAATAGTTAAGGACAGAGAAGCTTGGTGTGCTGCAGTTTATGGGGTGGCAAAGAGTCGGGCTTCCCTGGTAGGTCAGTTGGTAAAGATTCTGCCTGCAATGCAGGAGACCCTGGTTTGATTCCTGGGCTGGGGAGATCCCCTGGAGAAGAGAGGCTACCCACGCCAGTATTTCCTGGTGACTCAGACAGTAAAGAATCTGTCTGCAATGCAGGAGACCTGGGTTCAGTCCCTGGGTTGGGAAGATTCCCTGGCGAAGGGAATAGCTACCTACTCCAGTACTCTTGCCTGGAGAATTCCATAGAAAGAGGAGGCTTGCAGGCTACAGTCCATGGGGTCACAGAGTCAGACATGACTGAGCGCCTTTCACAAACACTCAGACATGACTTAGACTGAACAACAATAAGGTGATCTAAAACTGTTTTATTGACCAGAATGGAGGGCAGAATATCATTTAACACTAAGTTGTTAGATTAAATATGCATCTAAAATGTCTAGAGATAGCATTAAAATGAGAGAACTAGGTTACAGAAATACCAAACCAGCATTAAGGGGAAAAGTGAAATAAATAGGGGGAAATCATTCTCCCGAAGGCAAGGAACTAGCATTTGTAGTTCTGGCCGGTACAATAGGATAAGAAGAAAAAATTAGAAGGATAATGATTTAGAAGGAGGGAATAACATTCTCATTATTTGAAATAACCAGGTTTCCCATAAAGAAAGTAATGAATTTATAGCAAACCACTAAAAAATAATGAGCTTAGCAAGATGGCTGGATCTTATGATCAGCATACAAGAATTAATTATAATTCTACACACCAGTAACAATTAGGAAATACATATTTTTAAAAGATGCCTTTTACAGAGAAATAAAACTTAATACCTAAGACTAAATCTAATAAAAGATATTCAAATCTATACTTAGAAATTAATAAGCTTTCCTGAGAGAGAGATCTTAATGATGACCTAAATAAACAAAGAGGGACTTTTCTGGCAGTCCACTGGCTAAGACTTTGTGCTTCCACTGGAGAAGGCAAGGGTTTGATCCCTGGTTGAGGAACTAAGATCCCACTTGTCCCGTAGCATGACCAAAAAAATTTTAAATAAATAAATAAAGGAAGGAAGAAATATTCCATGTTCTTGAATAGAAAGATTATATAAAGATATATACATATTATAAAATTCAAAACAACAAAAAGCTAAATAACATAATAATTAGATATACAAAGTGTTAATTTTAAAAAGCAAGAAAGGGACTAACACAAAATTCAAGGTTGCTGCTAGCTGCTTAGTCGCTTCAGTTGTGTCCAACTCTGCAACCCTATGGACTGTAGCCCTCCAGGCTCCTCTGTCCATGGAATTCTCCAGGCAAGAGTACTCATGTGAAATGCTGGGCTAGATGGATCACAAACTGGAATAAAGATTGCTGGGAGAAATATCAACAACCTCAGATATACAGATGATATCACTCTAATGGCAGAAAGTGAAGATGAACTGAAGAGCCTCTTGATGAGGATGAAAGAGGAGAATGAAAAAGCTGGTTATCATAGCATCTGAGCCCGTCACTTCATGCAAATAGAAGGGGGAAAAGTGGAAGCAGTGACAGATTTTGTTTTATTGAGCTTCAAAATCACCGCGGACAGTGATTGAAGCCATGAAATTAAAAGATTTCCTTGGAAGAAAAGCTATGACATACTTAGAGTATATTAAAAAACAAAGACATCATTTTGTCGGTGAAAGGTCTGTACAGTCAAAGCTATGGTTTTTCCAGGAATCACGTACGGATGTGAGAGTTGGGCCATAGAGAAAGCTGAGCACCAAATAATTGATGCTTTTGAACTGTGGTGCTGGAAAAGATTCTTGAGAGTCCCTTGGACTGCAAGGAAATCAAATCAGTCAATCTTAGGAAATTAATCCTGAATATTCATTGGAAGGACTGATGCTGAAGCTGAAGCTCCAATACTTTGGCCACCTGATGCGAAGAGCTGACTCACTGGAAAAGACCCTGATGCTGAGAAAGACTGATGGCAAAAGGAGAAGAGGGCTACAGAGGATGAGATGGTTAGATAGCATCACTGACTCAGTGGGCATGGATTTGAGGAAACTTTGGGAGATAGTGAAGGACAGGGAAGCCTGGGGTGCTGCAGGTCATGGGGTCACAAAGAGTCAAACACGACTTAGTGACTCAACAACAATATACATAGGGGTTCCCAGGTGGTGCTGTGGTAAAGAATCTGCCTGCTAAGCAGGAGACACAGGAGATGTGAGTTTGATCCCAGGCTCAGTAAGATCGCCTGGAGAAGGGAATGGCAACCCACTCCAGTATTCTTGCCTGGGAAATCCCATGGACAGAGGAGCCTGGTGGGCTACAGTCCTTGGGGTCTCAAGAAGTTTGATACAACTTAGGGCCTAACTACCGCCACCATATACATGTGTGTATTTGTGTCCTCAGTCATGTCCAACTCTCATATATCTTGCAAGGCATGTGGGGGTCTTAGTTCCCCAACCAGGTATTGAACCCAAGTCCCCTGCATTGGAAGTGTGGGGTCTTAACCACTGGATCACCACGGCAGTCAGACTGTATAATTTTAAGGTAAAACACACTACATTGGCTAAAAACTCTGTGTATGTGGATTCATATATATTCAGTAAAATAAATAAATATCTTTTGGAAAATATATAGTATTTGGGAAGGTTCATGTAACGGTAAAGAAATACTAGTAACGAACTTTTGTGAGTCAAATAACAAAGCATCAAAACGTCTGTAACCAGACTTCTAGAAGAAGATAGAAGAGCATGACTTGATCACAACTCCTTTCACTTCATATCTAATGAAGTAAACCAAAACCATTTAAAAATAGTGAGGGAGAAAAGTATTGTAATTACCCACCAGAGTTCCCAAGAAAAGAAATAAGCTCAACTTAGTATCCTTAACTCCAAAGAGTGACAGCCAAGGGGTAGGGCAAGTGGAGAATTAATCTGTATTCAGAGAGTACAACATGGCTGACTTCCTCATGTCATTTTAAAAAGATGAACTTCTAAATTCAAAGAAGATGGAACCACATATATGCCTGTCTCCTTATCTTTTCCTTCTTCTGACTAGATGGTGATGAAAATTTCCTCTGGGCAGAGACCAGTAAAAGAGTCAATGTGAACTATGAAATATAAGCAAAATTGTTCAGGCTCTAAACAGAACTAGAACAATACCCCAAAGCCTGTAACATTGTTCCCACATTAGAATGGGGTATACTCTGGACTGGGGTGAGGCAAACATAGGAACTCTGACCTTTTACTGTTTCCCATAAGCTCCTTTTTTAATCTTTGCATGCTCTTTCAGGAAATATTTCTCATCTTGAAGGAAGATTTATTTTGGGTTCAGCAATTCTCTTCACTCATTTGAGAGTTTGGGGGGTCTTGATGGTTTGCTTCGTGGGTTGTTATTATCATTATCATTAGCTTCTGTTAATGAAAATTCAATAGTTTTCATTAAGAAAAAAAGCATTTTCAGTATGATTCCCATATCATAAATATATTTCTGTCTATCCAATCCACCTATTGTTAATGCTAATTATTGATAGGTGGTAAGATTTAAGATAATTTATTGTTGTCTTCATACTTTTCCACAATGCTTTAATTCTTTAAAAGAAGCATGTATCATTTTACAACCACAATTCAGTATGTGTACAAGGAGAGAGAGAAACAGCCAGAGAACGATAATATCGACAATGACAATAGTTTACACCCTGAGGGCTTACTGTTTTTCTGGCACCGTTCTAAGCTCAGTACATATACTAGATTGGATCAAATGAAACTGCCAATATTTGGCTGTTCTTGACCTACGAAAACAGCAATTTCATGTGGTCCTATTTACATTTACTCCTTTAATCTTTGAACAACCCCAAGATGAAGATGGAGATCCCAAGCTGCCAGAAATGCACAGAAAAATCAAGTGTCATCTTTTTCTGCAGAGCCCCCATCCTCTGGTCTTGCCCTCACACCCTGCTCTACAGTTAGGGTATCCCAAGATACCTTAGGAGGTGGCATCAGCCATCAACCTGAGCACCAAGGCAGGACATGTAGAATTGCTCTAATTCAGTCTATCCCCTGAATGAAATCACCTCTAGTTTCTATGAGGGTCTTCGGAACTTCAAGTTCTGTTCTAGAGCAGAGAGAACAGTTTGGGTACAGCTGCAGTTCCCAGGAGAGTCCCCGCCTGTGTCCCCCACCCAGGTACCAAAGCAGGACACGCTTGACAGTTTTGTGTTTATTTCCAGAAAGTGATGAAGACAAAAGTAATATATCTGGACACCACTCTCTGTACAATAAATAGCCTCCCCTGTTCCCCAAAAAGAAAAATGTATCCTCACACACCATCCCCTGTTTTCTGGGCAAGACAGTGCTTCTGTTTTTTTTGGTTTTTTTTAAATTATTTTATTTATTTATTTTTGGCTGTCCTGGGTCTTCAATGCTGTGTGGAGCTTTTCTCTACTTGGAGGGCTATTCTCTAGCTGTGGTACGTGGGTTTCTCATTGAGGAGGCGTCTTTTGTTGCAGAGCACAGGCTCTAGGGCTCGCTGGCTTCAGTAGTTGAGGCACATGGGCTCAGAAGTTGCAGCTCCCGGGCTCCAGAGCATAGGCTCAATAGTCGTGGTGGACGGGCCTAGTTGCTCCATGGCATGTGGGATCTTCCTGGACCAGGGATTAAACCCGGGCCTTCCGCACCAGCAGGCAGCTCCTTCACCACTGAGTCACTTTGGGAAATCTCAACACTTTGCTTCTTGAGTCATGCACAAGCCCCACGCCCTTGCCAGCCCCTTCCTCGGGACTCCACCGTGTCTAAGAGGGTGGGGCCCAGGCCAGTTGTTCAAAGTCACTGGGGTCCTCTCCCTGGCCCTGGCTGGCTGACTTAGAAAAGCCACATGTCTTTATTTCCAGATCAGGGATTAACACACACACAAATGAAAATGTTGACAGTTACTCTACAGAGGAAGAGATCTGAGTCTCCAGCCAGGCCATCCCACCTGACCCTGATCCCCCCACCCCAGCCTGCAGAAGAGAGGAAGCTCTTTTGTGTCCCAGACCTTCCGTGGTCCGTTTTATGTTCTCCAGCTGGGAGCCCACAGCTAGAAGCAGCACCAGGTATATGACTGTAGTTGGGGCAGGGGAAGGGGCAGAGGACAGTCCCTGCAGGTTTCCCGGTGGGCCAGGAGACAGCAAGTGAACCTCAGAATCCTTCTTGGCCCCCCTCTTCCTCAACCAACTACAAAAGGAGACAGGACAGAAGAAGCTGGGGACGGCTCAGTCCTGAGTTTGTGGTACGGTTGGAGTCACCAACCTAACGACGCTCTTCCTGTTCCTTTCACGTCATCTGTTCAATTGGGAAAATAGTTATAAAACTGGCCTTCAGTTTCCTTATCGAAAGGAGAAGAGGCCCCCGCAGGGGAGGAGCTGTCACCGCTGGAAGGATAGGGGGACACACGCCTCCTCTTAGAGTCTTCTTCGCCCAGTCCTGTGTTGCTGGACTCTGGCCGGAGTGGGGTGATCTCAGTCCACAGGGAGGGGGAGCCCTGCTCCTCTGGCCCCCGCCCCTCTGAGGCTCCAGGGCCAGGTTCCATGGGCAGAGTTCGCATGGAGCGGAACCAGTTGGCTGGGCCCACCTTGGGAGGGTACTGGGTGGCCACAGGCCAGCCCGCTGGAGCGCCTGGAGGCGCCAGGACTTCCTGGCTTCGGTAGTAGGACATGGTGGGCCCGGGCGCGGAGGGCAGGAATGCAGGCTTCATGCTGACAGCGCGAAACTCGGCCTCATAGCTGTGGTCCCGGGGGGCTCCCAGCCAGTAAGGCTGGGGAACGACATCCTTGGCCTGGCCGGGAAGGTCGTGGTAGAAACGGCCAGAGATGGGATACTGGTTGGAGAGGAGAGGAGAATAGGGGTCTCCCCCAAGCAGTTGACAGTTGGGTCCAGGCGGGGAGGGGACGCTGGCGTCAACAGATGTATACATGCTTTTAAAAAGAAAGAAACGAGGGCAAAAGACAGGGGTCATGAATAGAACTGTTAAGTTAGGAGCCTGCCTGCGCCACGACCCTCCCCATACCTCCTTCCTGACCTGCCCGCTGCCCTTTGGCACCCTCTGCACACTTCCCCACCGCAGAGGCAGAGAGGGGACTGGGCACTTGTCTGGAGTCCCAGTTCCAGACAGACAAGGAAGGCCTCTGCCAACACGAGCTGAACCCAGGGGCACTTACGACTCAAAGTTCTCCCGGAATCCTTTGGCAAAAGGGTTATTATCAATTTTCAGCTGAGTAATCTAGACAGAAGGGAAACAGAGTCATCTGAGTGACGAGTCTGAGGCTGGGGAATTTCCAAATTCACTCCCAAGAAATGGAGGGGCTCTGTTCTCCCCTTCTTCCCACCCCACCCGCCCAGGCTCAGCCCACCCTCGCCCAGGCAGCCCTCACCTCGGCGTTCTGGTAGGCGGTCACGGCGATGAACTGGGTTTCTTGGAAAGTGAAGATGTGCGTGTTGCAGGCCGCCTCCGGCTCTCCATCGTTGACTTCGACAATGTGCAGCCGGGGCTGGTATTTATGGAGTGACTGAAGCACGATCATCTGAGAGGGGGTGAGACGGCTGTGAGCGTGGGGGGAGGGAGTGCAAAGGAGCCCTCCCCTCCCCCACCCCACCTATGGCCCACCCTACGGCCAAGCTACAAAGGACCCTGAAGTCATCGTGACCATTCTTCTGCCCTGCCAACATGTAACTTCTCCCAAGCCTCCAACCTCAGTCCTGAACCTCCTCAGGGCACCAAGGGCACTTTTAATAGGCTTGCTCAACTCAAAGAAACTCTGCATCCACTCCCTAGGACCACCAGTACTGACTCGATACCAACCCCCAGGCTGCGTTGGCCCACATTGACCTGAATGTGACCCCCATCTGCCTTGAGATTCAGCTTCCTCTCAAGGTGGGTGGAAAAGAACCAGGGTCCGAGAGGGAGAGAAGTCGCTCTTATAGAACAGAATCAGCCCGCAGGACCCACTGTGGCCTCAGGGACAGGGAAAGATGGGGGGCTGTCCCAAGGGGAGGCGTCCCACCTGGGTCACATTGTTGGAAGCCCCCTTGTTGTTCGTGAGCTTTAGTTTCCCGAATGACACCTCCTGGCGCATCCAGTGGGCTCCGGTATTGGGGGAATCTGGATGGACGTACAGGCGGTTCCCTGTGGACAGTTAATCTTTTTGGCATGCAGCCCTGGGATCAGGCCCCTGGTCATGTGAGGCTTCCTTTGCCTGTTCCGAGGGGCACGGCAAGAAGGATGGAGGGGGAGGACAGACGGGGCAGGATGGGGGAGGTGTGGGCAGAGGGCCAAGCTGAGGACAGGATAGAGCAAAGTAGAAGAGATGACAAACAGAATGAAAGTGAGACGTGGGAGGGGAAGGGATGGAGTGGGGTGGAGTGGATGGGATCGGGTGGAACTAGAGAATTAAATCCTAGGAGTCAGAGGTAGGGGGTTGGGGGGGGGTTCCTCTTGGATCCACCAGGGGGCGCACAGTCTTAGAGAAAAATCATGCCCCTGGTTCCCAAGGAGGCACGTACCTGGCATGCTGCCCTCAGCCTTTCCACACTGCACCCACTTGCCACTCTGATACCGCCAGTGGTGCTGGTCCACCAAGATCACGTCCACAAACATCCGGTAATGGCTGGTGGGCTCCAGCCCAGCCACAGTAAATGACAGGAATGGGAACATCCGCCTGGGGAGAACAGAGAGACCCACCAATATCATCAGCCCCCAGCCCCCCAGATAGCCGTTCCCTGGGCCAAGGCCGTCCATCAGTGGTGTGCTGGAGCCAGCTCCCATCCTCACCAGAGCCAGCTGGGGAAGTCCAGGAAGTCTGCCAACCAGTTGTTAGACAGCAACAATTAAAAATTAAACCAGGACTTCCCTGGTGGTCCAGTGGTTAAGAATCCACCTGCCAATGCAGGGCACACGGTTCAATCCCTGGTCGGGGAAGATTCCACATGCCGTAGGGCAACTAAGCCCATGAGCCACAACTACTAAGTCTTTTGAGTTCTAGAGCCTGTGCTCCACAACAAGAGAAGTCATTGCAATAAGAAGCTGCTTACCGAAATTAGAGAAGTCCCCGCTTGTGGCAACTAGAGAAAGCCCGTGCAGCAATGAAGACCCAGCACAACCAAAAATAAATATCAATGAAAATTAAATCATATAAGCTACCATGAAATATATTACATCACAAGTCAAGGTAATAAATACTCAAAAAAATCACTTCTCGATATTTTTTACTACACTTTACTATTATCTCTGCTCTTGAGATTGTTTATTGGTATGGTGGAGATAAAATAGATAATATTTGCTGCCACACGTCTCTTCCCAACTCCAAGTTCAGTGACAACATGTGGGCAGCTTGCAAGCAGCCATTATGGGGGTATTTACCATGGAAATCAGCAAACACTACGAAGCAGGGCTTTTAAAATTTTTTTTCTTTTTGAGCGTCAGTTGCTAACATTAGCTGCACACCCGTCTCTAGCCTTAGTTTGCTCCCTGGAGGGGAGCAAAGCCACAAGCCAGCCCCAACACAGGCTGTTCCTAGTAGGTCTTCATCTCTGAGTTCCCCGAACCCTGGTCTGGCCTCAGTCTGTCATCCATCCTCTCGCTGCGGCTCTCATGGTGCTAACACACACCCAGCCTCAGAGCGGTCATCCGCAGGCTTTCCCTGCCCCGTCCTCCTGGGCCTGACGTCTGCAGTGCCACCTGCTCCCAGCCTGGGTCTTCAGAGAAGTAGCTGAAGTCCTAGCCGGAGCTTTCCATCCACCTGGAAGAGGGACTCTATTGAGCACAGTTCTCGTGATCAAAGTCCTGGTTCCCAGGAAAAGTGGAGGAAGTTGGATTTGGGATGTTGTGCTATTGTGCTGAGTAACAGATTCAGAGGAATAAGCACTGCCATTCCACAACCATCTCCATCACCTCCACCATCACCACCCCAGCATCAACATCACTACAACCAGCACCTCCACCACCATCATTACAACCAATATCTCCACTATCAATATCACTGTTACTACAACTGACACCTCCACCATCACCACCCCAGCATCAACATCACTACAACCAGCACCTCCACCACCATCATTACAACCAATATCTCCACTATCAATATCACTGTTACTACAACTGACACCTCCACCATCACCAGCATCACTACAAGGAACACCTCAGTGAGCACAACTCCCATCACCACCATCACTACAACCAGTACCTCTACCATCACCACTGCCTCTCCGGCTTAGCCTCTCTTTCGACTCAAGCAGGAAGAGCAGACTTTTTAAGATGGCAGAGTCAAATCCTCATCAGAATTGCTTTTCATTCCCACACACTTCTCTCCTCCTCCTACAAGAAGCCTTGCAGGGTGGGAAGAAAGGTCCTGGTCCATGAGTCAGGAAACCTGGGGGATTTAGAGTTCCAGGGGCCAAAGAGCACTTTCGGGTGGATCCCAGTCTACAGTCCATGGGATCGCAAAGAACTGGACACAGCCGAGCATACGCGTGCACACACACACAGTCCCCAGAGGGTCCTAGAGCAACATCCCTAATAACCTTGGAAAGATCTCCCAGGAGAGTACTGTCACATTCCTGCCTTCCCCAGACTCTCCTGGGCTGAGAAAAAGAAACTTACTCAATAAGTTAATTTATTAAAAGTTAATAAAGATAAGTTAATTCCTAAACCAAACCTCACTTTCTTCACCCATAAATGGAGATAACAATTCCTGTCCATTTTTCCTCTCAGAGCTGTTACGAAGTTTGAAAGATGTGCAACTCAGCTCGCTGTCTACCCTATCCCACCCTCGTCCCACCTTCTCCCAGGCCCAGAGTGGTCAAAACCCTCTGGCCTGGCTGAAGAACCCCAAGCAAGAGTCCAGAGTTCTGGTTTGAGGCCTTGGGTCCCAGGAGCTTAGCGTGCCAGTCAACTGGAGAAATCAAAGTTAGGGATGAGGCTTTGAGCAATCGAGAGTGAGAGAATATTTTCAACCCATTGATACCACTAACTCATTTTGCAACAGTGGTCAGGTCATTCATGCTTCCTATATTGTACCCAGTTCCTATCCAGACATGTAGTAATAAAGAGAGAGAAGGGAACTTATTCTTTGTGCCTCTACATATGCAGTAGCCAGTTCACTGAAAAAGTCCTCTGAGGTACAAAATGTTCTTTTCCAATTTTACATCTGAAGAAAATGAGGCTCAGAGAAGTTTGGTGATGGCTTCTTGGTGGAATCACCAAGCTGGAGTCTCCTGATGGCAGGGGACATGCTATAGTCTCCACCGCCCCCTCCTGCTTCTTACTAGTAGAAGGAAAAGCAGGAGACACAAGAAGACCGGGGTGGGGTAGGGGAGAGGGAGAGGAGAAGGGAGGTCTCAACTTCACCCTAAAAATCTAGACTCACCACCAGTTGGGATCCCAAAATAGCCCTTGATTTACATGACATTTTGCTGGGAAGGAAAAGGGAGTCTGGTGCCAATCTGAGCCCCTAGTAAAGACAGCTCACCACTCCTTAAGGACCATCCACCTTGAAATGATTCGCAGAGTCATTGTACCCCTTCCCCATCCTGAACACTTCCGACAATACTCCAATTAGCGGTTATTAGGCACAAATTTAAAGATGGTTTTTATCAGTCTGGGCTTCCCTGGTGGCTCAGACGGTAAAGAATCTGCCTGCAATGCAAGAGTCCTGGGTTCAATCCCTGGCTCGAGAAGACTCTCTGGAGGAGGAAACGGCAACCCACTCCAGTGTTCTTGCCTGGAAAACCCCATAAACAAAGGAGCCTGATGGGCCAGAGTTTGTGGGGCTGCAAAGAGTCGGACATGACTGAATGACTAACACTTTTATCAGGCATGTTCGCAAAATGTTTCAAAATTGATAATACCTAATTGCTATTGAGCCTGCAGGATAATTGGTCCTTTCTTCCACTATCTGTGGGGGTGTAAATTGAAACCACTTTTGAGGAGAGGTGTGGGTTTTTTTTGGCCATGCTTCACGGGGAGTGTGGGATTTTCCCCAACCAGGGATCAAACCCCCATGATCCCTGCAGTGGAAGTGCAGAGTCTTAACTACTGGACCGCCAGGGAAGTCTGAGGAGCGCGTTCGGCAATGTCTTTATGGATCCAAATGCAAAACGTACCTAAGCATCAAGGGAGTGCCTCCTCGAACTAACCTCGGATCCACTGAATAGAAATCAGACGGCCACCAGCAAACAGGGAAAGAGAAAAAGCAAAGCCATCTTCACAGATCCCATGAGAAATGAAGCCCATCAGCCCAAATTAAAGCAGGCTTAAAGCTAAAAATATTTTTTAAAGATCTAAAAAATTCTTGGAGTTGGAATGTAGAGAAGAGAAAACCAACAGGTCTGAGGCCCGCGATCCAGGATAATGCGGGACTGAAATTGTTTTACCAAGCCCTAACCTCGCACATACATACACAAATGCAAATAGAGCTGCTTAACAACAGAGTTATCTTAATTATAATAATCAACTAATCACACCCAGAAAAGTGGGGATTGCCAGCAATTACTGCACACCCACACACCCACACACGGAGACAGCCGCCTCGTTCTTCCTCTGCTGAGAATGTCTACCATTGACTATCAGACAAGCTGCCTCCCAGAAACAACATGAGGCCCAGCAACATGAGCGCGCTTAACGGACCACAGACACACAAACTTGAACTCCAAACCCTCCACTTGGCCAGTCCATCTTCCTATCCTCCATTTCCCCTCTCGGTCCCATCTGAGCCGCCTGGATTAGTCTCTGGACCCCAGAACCACCTCCTGCCCCGCTCCCCATCCCATTCCTGCCACGGAGGAGAACATGACTGTGTCCTGTCCACACTGCGAGGTGGGTCTAGGGTGGGTAGGAGAGGAAGAATCTGGGAGGGAGTGAGTCAGCCCCAAGGCGAAAGGCTACGGGGCTGTGGGTGGGCCTGCTGGAAGGATTTTTCAAAAAGGAAGAAAGTCGTGGGTGATGTGGTGGTGACTGACGGATCACTGGAAACCATGGAGGGACAGACCAGTCTGCCCTGGTCTGAAAGGGGGCAGAAAGGGAGCTGTTCTCTGAGCCCGTCTTACATTTCAGAAGCCAGTAGCAGAAGGAAATGGCCGCCGACTTCCCAGATCACTGGAGCCTAAGTTCACAGACCCGTGTGCCAAACTGGGAGCGGTGTGTCCTCTGTCTCCTCCACCCCACCCTGAGGCCTGATCCAAGAGGAGGCCTCAAGGGAAATGGTGAAAGGCCACTGTCCCCTTCCAACAGCTCCAACCCACGAAGTGTCCGAAGCAGTCCTTCAGGACGATTTGAAAGCGTAAGGATTGTAAAACTGGAGAGTGCGTGAGCATACAAAACAATCAGGGAAATTTGATGATATTTAAGAATTTCTTTTCAGGTTTGCTAATGGTATTGCATTTATTTTAAACAACCCATTTTTAGAGGTGCACAGAGAACTACTTAAGGATGAAGTAATACAGTATCTAGGATTTACTTACTATTTACGCTATCACTAACACAGTTTCAGACCAGAGGTATGGCCGTTAACACAACAAAGGAAAAGTAGAAACAGGATTGGACTAGTATCGACAGCTAGGTAATGGGTAGATGGAGATCTGTTACGTGTTTCTCTTCACTTTTGTATATATTGGAATTTTTCATAATAAAGGAAATTAAGTGTGTGGGTTTAAATAAAAGAGAGACAACGAGGCACTTCCCTGGTGATTCAGTAGTTAAGACTCCAGGCTGCCTAGGCAAGGGCTCAGGTTCAAACCCTACTTAGGGAACTAAAATCCCACATGCTATGCAGGAGTGCAGGGTGGCCAAAAGATGGAAAATTAAAATAAAATAAAAAAATAAAAGAGAGACAACACAACTGTCAAGAGAGGGTTATTCAGCAGGAACGTAAAGGAAAAATGAGGCTGTAGATGTAAAGGAGACAGCCACTACAGCAATATGTGCTGCACTGTACCCTAAGACCCACAGCCAGTCCTGCACCACCAGATCCGTGAAGTTCTGCCGAAGCTCTGTCCACCACAGCCCTCAAGACTGGAGGAGCGGGGGCCTGGCCGCAAGTCTGTGGGGAGACCCCAGCAGGCCCCGGGGTGAGAAGGCTTCCTGACCACTCAACAGAGTGGAGGCTTGAGTTCGGGTCTGCCGTGTGACCAAGTGCAAGCCATCAGCCCCCCGGGCCTCAGCGCACTCAGCTGCAAACGGGGAGGCTGCCTGGCCTACCTAGCGTAGTGAAATAATGGAAGTGAAAGCACTATGAATGCATCAAGGCCTTCGGACAGTGTGGGTGGCTGTTTTTACTCCTGGTCTTGGGGGAGCAGAGAAAGAAACCCAGGCACATGCCATCTGGGAGCTGGTGCCAGTTCTGCCAGTGATGGATGTGCTGTGTGACCTCGGAAAAGTCTCTTACTGTCTCTGGGTCCATTTCCCTGTCTGTCCAGGAAGAAGACGGAACAGGATCTTCTGGGTTCCCTCCAATTTAGACATGACAGCCTAGAAGCCTGGGCTGTGCCTAGGGTCACCCAGAAGGGGACTAGGGTTGGGGGAGCAGACAGGAATTATCAGATGGCCTAGAAGATGAAGGCCAGGCCATAAAAGAAAATGCCGTCTTTCCTGGATTCATCCCCGAGAAAGAACAGTTCAGCAACTTGAAGCCAATTGTGATTGGTGGACAGGTCCCTCAATCCCAAGCCATCTCATAGAAATCATTCATCAGGACGGAAAAATGTTCCAGCAATGCCCAGATATTCAGTCTACCCTGAGGGATCTAGTTCCATGGCTCAGGCCCCCCTGATCCCAGCGCATGCAGGGTAGGGTTTGGGGCCAAGGGTGCTGCTTGAATGAATGTCAACCCTCTGGCCCAGCATGGCCTCTCCCCTCTCCCTTCCCGAGCCCCACACTTCCTATCTGCTCTTCAACACCTCTCGGGTCCACTGATGACACAGCTGCCTCCACACAGAGGCCCTTGCTAGTTCTCTGCCCACACAGACCCCTCCCCGGGGAAGGGTGCGTGCACACTCTCACCCACCAGACGCAGTCAGGGCCCACTCAGAGTGGAGTTTGCTACTCAAATAACACACAAGCTGCAAGTTTCTCTTTCTTTCCCCACGTAGGAGACTCTCTCCGGAAGCAGCACCCTTGGCCCCAAAACCCTACCCTGTAACGCACTGGGCTCAGGAGAGCCTGAGCCACGGAACCAGGGGTTCCCCAGGGTGAACTGAACGTCTGGGTCAGGGTGGGGCAGGCTTTCGGGGACAGGCCTTGAAGGGTGCAGAGACTGGGACTGGCTGCCAGCTGGGACCCTTGAGGTAGCTTCACCTGCTCAGGCCCATGGACATCTGTGCCCTCAGGCAGGGACCGTGTCTGGAAGGAATCTATGCCCTCTCCCACGTCCCACCTCCCTCCCCCCACCAAACGCACACACCAGACATATGATCTCAAAGTACTACCGGAAAGGAAACTTGGCGACTAGGTCTCCATGTCACCAAATCCCAGTTTTACACGTCTCCCTCCCTCAGAGCTGACCTGTAGACAACAGCAGCAAGGGCACGGGGAGAGGTGGGCAAAGAGGGCCCCTGAGAGGAGGGCTGGTTTGCTGTCCGCTCCACTGCAAGATTCTGCCCTCCCCTGGGTTTCCCAGCACATAGGGGCGAAGAGGTGCCCTGCTCTGTCAGACCCACAGCACACGCTCCCCCTGCGCCCTGGGCGTCCCCCACTCATGCAGAGAGCGGCACCCCAGTGCCTGGGGAAACCATAGGCACCCTCGCCCTAAACCCGGACCATGGCTCCCTGTGTCTCTCGCCTCCGTCACTCATGGGTTTCGGGTTGCGCCTGTCGGTGCAATGTCCTGAGAGTAAACAACCCCCAGATTGTCCCCACCTCAACTCCCTCCTTCCCCTCAAGGCCTGAGCCAAAGCTGTGAGGGACACGGAGACACTAGCGGTCTAGACAGAAAAAAAAGAAGCGCGTCTCGGTCAGGGCAGGTCAGGGACGAAGGGGCTCCCATCGCTCGGCGCTCCGGCGCGCGCCTCACTCACCGTCCTTGCTTGGTGATGATCATCTCCGTCTGGTGCTGATTAAACTTGGACCACAACAGGTGGTTGTTGAGCGCAACTCTCAGCTTCCCGGACACCTCCAGCCCCGCCGGCAGTGCATAGTCCTCGCGCGGCGCCGGGTAGAGTGTGGCGCGCGGGTCCGGAGCCGAGTAGGCGTCCCCCGACTGGTAGCCCTCGGCGCCCGGCGTCGGCGGGAAGGGGTCGCTCGCCCCGGGGAAGCCGGCGGCCTGGGGCCGGGGCGGGTAGGCGTAGGCTCCGAGGAAGCGGCCTGGCGGGGAGGGCACCAGGGCGCCCCCGGCGTAGGGCGCCCCCAGGCCGGCACCCCCGCGACGGTCGGTGGCGTCCTGCGCGCCCGGCTCCGAGTAGAAGTAGCGGTTCTGCGGGTCGGCGCCTGGCGCCCGGCCCTCGTCGTTCGCCGGCATCGGCTCGGTGCCCGTTAGCATGTCTCCGCAGCCGAGCTCCACGATGCCCATCCGGGGCGGGCTGGCACCTTCCCGCGGGCCGTCGAGGACCGGCCCCACTCCGCGCGGGGGAGGGCGCGGGGGTCGGCTGGGCAAAGGTGGGCGGGGGCGGGGCCGGGGCCCTGGGGCCGGGGGGAGGGGCGGGGCCCCACCGGAGCCCGGGCTCGGACGCCTGGGTCCTGCGCCCGCGTTTGGCGGGCGCGCGGCAGCTCCCGGGCTCCCTCTCCAGCGGGCCGCTGTCACTAGCGTCGCGGCGCCTTTGCTGCGGCTTTATGAAGCTCTCTCGGCCACCCCCCCACCCCGCCACCTCGGCCCCGCCCCGCCTCACCCCGCCCCTGCTGGCTAATAACTCGGCAAATTCTACGCGGTTGGTGAGGACTTATAGGGCCCCCACAGTGCAGAGCAGCGAGTCTCCGGTGCGCCTTGTAGTTCACGCTCAAAGACTTTATGCCCTATGGAAGAGTCAACCCCTCCACGTGAAACGCCAGACTGTTTCTCTCCTTTGGACCCTCGTGGAAATTCCACCCATCCTTGAAGCTTCAGCTCAAAGGCCCCCTCCTACGGGAAGCCTTCAGTGATGACCCAGATGGGCTTACTCGCAGGCTCCAAGCCGCTTTGCCCATGGCCATGTGACAGATGTTCACTGATGCTCACTGTGTGCCCAGGCTCCGAGCTGAGTGGCTTTGTGTGAAGTGTTGCCCTCTTCCTCTTTGCCAGAGGCCCAAGCAGGCTGTGTTCCGTGCATCTGTTCCTTCAGCCCTAGGGCAGACGTGGGACCTGGTGGGCAGCAAGAAGAGTTCCATCAAGCGAACTGCATAGCAACGGCTGAGGGTTTGCACGTGGGCGTGTCAGCCATGGGCACTGGAAGCAGCACTGGACTGCCAGTGCTCAGAGTCCCAGGACTGGCTCTGACCATCACTCAGGTATATGTGACCTGGGCAAGTCACTTTCTTTGCCTGAAAGTCAGCCTCAAGTCCCCCAGGCTAGAGAAAACAAACTGATGCACTTTTTTAGAGGGCCTGTGAGCCTTACATGAGAGAGGACACCTGGGTGGCACTTTTCAGTCTATTATTATACCTGGTTGGAAAAGCAGCTTTGAACAGACCCAGAGTGGGCCGACAGGAAGGAAACCCACCACATGTTCTGAAGGGCTGCCTTGGTGGTAGGACTCTGGGGGCTTATCTTTCTCTGTTTTCTTTTTCTGTTGACTAATGTAGTTATATTCCTTTTATGATGATTGTTTTCCCCCTGATTGAAAATATCTTCATTGGGAGTTTTCCTGTGAAAAAAGGTAAAACACACTCATATAGAAAATTTAAGCTGTATAAAGAAGTAAAAAATAGGACTGCATAAACCACACCAAATGCCACCCCCCAGAGGCAAATAGGATTACAATTTTGCTGAACACCCCAGACATCATTCCTTGCACACCCCTTCTTGGTCTGTCTTTTGCACATGCACACATGCATACCATACATACATATATACACATAATGTTTTTTCACTCAACAAGGTGTGATGGAATTTTTCACATGTCAATATATGAAGATTTACATTTGTAAGAGTGTTTTGAAAAATACCTTAACATTTTTATCATGTTAAAGGTTAACCTCTTCTCTCTCCCCTTCCCCCCGCCCCCGCCCCTCCCCAGCCTGCCTCAGTTCTCCCCCTGGGAGCTGGCCCCATCTCTGCATCCCTGTCCCAACTCAACAGGGCTTCACCCTCAGGGGCCCATGGGGACTCTCTGCTCCCAACTAGAGCTGAACCAAGAGGCAGGTTGGCAGGTGAAGGCAAAGCTGGGGACCCCAGGAGGCGGGCATGACCCAGGGAGGGGGGGAGGAAAGAACATAAGCACATCCTCTGAGCATGGAGGCCAGCACACCACAGCACCAGAACCCAGGATTGGCCTCCTCCTGGCCCTTTACCCACCTTCTCCATCCTTCCCGAAGGGGGAAGTTTCTGCCTGCTGGTCCATGTGGGCTGCATTGCTTGAAAGAGAAGGTGATCTTGAGACCCTTGGCTACTTTTGGGGAAACATGAAAGATTTTAGTAAGTCTACCTTGAATGACTGGTTTCCCCAGGAGACATGAGGCTGTTGAACGCTGACACCTCTTCTGGGAGACATTCTCGCTAAGTGCTTGGCTATGGAGGGCCAACTGGGGCCCTGTTCCTCCCTGTCTCTCCCCCTCCTCCTCTCCATGCTCATCCTCGGGTCAAGTGATCCTTCCCCTACCCCTGAACAGAAGAACCTAAGCCCCTGCCCAGCTTTGGGGGCAGGAGGGATTATGAATTTCAGAATCAGGTGGACCTGGGGACATGTCCCTGGAGGAAGAGGGTGGCAGGAGGCAGTCTTTGTGTAACCTGATGAACTGTTAGAGGGTCTCACAGCCCGGCTCATCAACCCCAGGTTCCTCACTCACTCCCTCCAATTCCTTCCACCCAAAAAAGAAAGTGCCTGTGAAAAGCGGGGGCTGAGTAGCCCCGGTGTCACCACTGCCAGGCCCGCCTCTCTGCCAGCTCGGGTGAGAAGAAGAACTCTGGCAGTGACACCTCCTCCTCCCCTTGCCACCTCATCCTCTTCCCAGGCCCCAGGACTGGAGAGGTGGGGGAGGTGGGGCAGGATACAGGGCCCCCTGGGATCCGCTCACTTCCATCGCTGCTCATCCCAGCCCCTCTCTCATGGATCTACCCATTGATCATCCAGAAGATTGGTCTGGGTGGGGCAGGAGCAAAGAACAGGGTATGCCTTCAGGATGGGAGAGACACTGTCTCCAACAAACATCAAACGTCACAAGACAGGCTGGATGGGAAATGTGGGAAAATGAACAACCTACCAAACTCTCACACCCCACTTGTGGCAGAGCCAGGGCTGGAACCCCCATCTCTTGACTCCTGATCCAGTGCTCTTCCCACAAGAGTGTTGCCTTCCCATTTTGAGGGAGAACAACTGTAATAAATGAAAAGTCATATGATCACATCAGAAAAGGTTTGGAAAACAGAAAAGTAAATTGCCCCATAGCCCACCAACCTGGACAGCGGTTTTCTTCACCTTGTTCTGCCTATATTCAAGGCTTCTTTTCAAGCCATTTCTTATCAAGACTCAAAAAGGAGCTTGGCTCCTCTGATGCCACACAGCACCTGCCATGACTGTGCATCACAGGTGGTGCCTGGAAGCTTTCCAATGTGAATTCCTCAGACCTCCCTCTGGAGATTCTGATTCCCAGGTCTGTGGCTGGTTCTCCAGTATCTGTCCAGGTGATGCTGCCCCCCCCCCCCCCCCTGGAGTCCATGCATCCCACTCTCAGGCCCACTCCCGTTTTGCCATTCTACCTCCAAATCATGTCCCAACTTGAGAAAGCCTGTGCCCTGACCCTGCTTGTTGTGTGCCCCTTGGCACCTGGAAGACTGTGTGATGGTTGAGGATGGCCGCTCCAGGCACTGAGTATATTTTCTTATTGAAGTGCCAGGACCAGGCAGTTCCTCACCCCAGAATCTAACCATCACCTGTGTTCTCTCCTTACAATGTGTGGATGCTTGGCACTCCCAGGACCTGGAAGGCTCTTGAATGGGCTCATGCTGCATGGTGCCAGGGTAGGGTGCTGAACGGCCCACGGGGCAGTCACAGGGGGTGGCTGTTGGCAGAGACCTCACATGTGAGGACTCTAGGATCCAGAATTTCTGCCTCCACCCTGCTGGGCATAACCTGAGAGGCTGTGAGAGGGTAGATGAGTGGAGCGGGGAGGACGGCATGCTGGAGAAGAAGCAGGGCAGGAAAAGGAGAGAGCACAGGGGGAGGGGGCTGGGCTGGGTTTCTGAAAGATTCAGAGATGGAGAGGGACAGGGGCCACAAAGTCAGAAACCCAGAGCGTGACTCAATGGGCAAGTCTCAGGCCAGGAGAGGGAGATCTGAGAAGAAGACAGAGGAGATGGGCCAGGGAGAGGGAGGTTTGCAGGCAGAGATACTTGTGGCAACGGAAATGATGTAACTGGCTTAGAACCCCAATTCCAACTGGCTGTGTGGTCTGTTCAAGTATCTTCACCTCCCTGGCTTCCTCATCAGTAAATGGAGCTAAAAAACTTTCTGTCAGGATGACCAGGTCTCAAGAGAGGTGTGAGGCAGTGTGAAGGCCATGGGGTTCTGCCCCGAGGCAAGAGCAGAGCAGAGGCACTCTCTCTCTCTCTCTTTAGTCGCTAAGTCATGTCCGACTCTTGCAACCCCATGGACTGTAGCCTGCCAGGCTCCTCTGTCCATGAGCAGAGGCACAGGCTGTGCTAAAGTGCCTCCTCCCCTTCTCCTCCAAGCTGCCCGCAGTTCCCTTCCCTCCCTCTGGCATCCACTGGTTCCCCACAAAAGGCCCTTCAAATCCAGACCTCAGTCTCCACTAGGGTCCTGGGCCCAAAAAGAACCAAGATCCCATCCCAGGAAGGGCAGTCTTCCCCTCCAGAGACCCATACACCATTCCCTGGAGACCGGGACAGGCCAGACCCCAGGGACTCGGGGGTCACAGAGATAAAGTAGGCTCAGCCTCTGCCTCCAAAGAATTCCTAGCGAGGTGACCTTGGGATCAAAGTTCTCGAGCCCCTCAGTGCATTTGCCCTTCAGATGCAGGCTTGAAACATGCCAGCCTGTGCACATACAATGGACTGCACCCATGTGTGAGCAAGCACATGCAATGCACACACACACAAACACACAGCAACGCTAGACAAATCCCTGCAGCCTCACCCCCTTCGCGTGTCCCACATGCAGCCTCCCTGAGCTCCTTGGGCATCTGCTCTGCTCACCCCCACCCGCTCTGAACCTCCTCCCGCTCTGGGCCCAGACTGCCGGTCCTTCAGATAGCATGGCCGGAACCATCGGATTAACAGCCAGGGAGGGCAGAAGGCGAGTGACAAGCACCTGTAGAAGCCCTTCCCCATGACAGCTGCGGGAGTTCCGAGTCCCCAGCACCCAGCACCAGGTGATCAGTGTGGGCTCAACACCGATCAAGGTCAAGGGGCCCCGGCTCTCACTCCCAGGCTGGTTCCCCTTCCCCACCCCCCACCCCTGCAAGGCTGGGAAGCCTTATCCTTTAGCTCCAGGCCACACCGGGTTCTCCTGTATTTCAGGCCTCCCCCGGGGACATCTTATCTTGAATCAGCTCTTCTGTCTCTAACCGCTGTCACCCGGGGGCCCCAGCTCTTCACACTAGACCCACACCCCCCACACACACCCACAGAGCACCCCACTTTCACTGCATTCCCAAGCTAGGGTTCCTGCCCCCTCTTGAAGGGACCTCAAGATGTTGGGTGCTTGAGCAACCTCTTGGGGGCATGCCAGGCTATGAGTGGGCAGTCCTGAGCTTCAGGGAGGCCCCGGGGAGAGAGTGTGTCCCTCCCCTTCCTGGGGAATCTCAACAGACAGGCCCTTAATCTCAGGCAGGAAGCAGAGTCCGGTTACCAGGAGTTGGGGGTGGGGGGCGGGGGGCGGGAATACCCAGGGCTCTGGTTAAAGGGAGCTGGTGTTGGAGGGGTGCAGCCAAGAAAGAGCCGAGTAGTGGGATGCAGGCCAGGGGTTAATCCCTCCACAGCCAGGCTCCTCTCTACTCCCCATCTTGTGCCTTTGGAGACCGTACAATCCCTTGGCACTGTCAGATCTCTGCCAGGCCAGGCCTCTGGAAGGCCACTCCCCAGGGCCTCTGGCCACAGGTCAGCCAAACAGCCCCTGCCTGGCCCCTTGCTCTCCAAGGCCCTTGCCTGGCTTCCTGTGAGCCCTATGTATCCCTGTTTGCCCCGTGACCCTATTGGTCTCTCAGGGCCTCTGAGTCTCTGAGTTTCTTCTCTGCTATATCTATCTGATTCTGGGTCTCTTGGGGTCCCCTGTGTTCCTGCCTGCCTGGCTGTGTGCTTTCTTCACACCCATCTCTAGCTCTGGGATCTGTAAAATCTTGGGGTGCTTGTCCTGAGAGTAGTTTCCTTGGCGCTCTCTCGGTGTCCATCCATCTGCTTACTCTGGGGCTGAATTTGCAAACATCTCTGTATCTCCACATCTCTGTCAGGGCCTTGAGGTCTCTCTAGGTCTCAGTGTGCCTGCTGCATGTCTGTCTGTCTGTCTGGGACTGGGCCCCCACCTGTGAGTCTGCTCTGGGCCTGTCTCTGGCCCAAGACCCTTTGGTTTGTCCATCTGGTTAACACTGTGGGGGTGGGGACGAGATGAGGCAGACTTAGGGGCTGGAGCTGGGATGGGCCAGAGAGGAAGGGCAAAGGGGGGAACAGGTGGTAGTGGGGGGAGGAGGTGAGGGGACAAACCCCATTCTTTGAACGTTGCCTGAAGCCAGCTGGACGGCCCCGAGAAACCAGGCTGGAGCTCTTCCCGGCCAGTGGGCAAGGGAGAGAGAGACCTGGGAGGAGCCGTTCTGGTGTGGGACAAGGGTAGAGCTGCACAGAAACTGAGACAGACATCAGGGGAGGAAGACTCAGAAAGAAATGGAAAGGCAGAAGGGGAGCTCTGGGTTCTGACCACAGCTCCACCACTAACTCCCGATGACCTCGGGCTGGGTGCTTTCCCTCTTCGTGCCTCAGTTTTCTGCTCTGTAAAATGAAACAGTCAGTAGAGACCATCCTCTAGAGCCAGGGGGAGGCAGAAGACTTCCCTAAACCCAGGGCAAGAGACTGGTTGCCCTTGTCAGTCTCCTGAGGGGTATCCCAAGGTCCCTTCCAATACCAACATCCTCTGGGTCTGTCCCTCTGTCCCGGCAGGACAGAGGGAAGAGTGGGAGTTAGATAGCAGGAGGGACTTCCTGCTGCACAGGAGGAGGGTGAGGACTCTCCTCCCAGTGGTCCTGGGGCCCCTCTGCTGGGGCTGAGGGTGGAGGGACAGGGAGGAGATGGGGGCTCAGCAGCTGGGTAATTAGCCCTCGCTCTCAGGCCCTGGGGGAGGGGCTGGCTGGACTGAGAAGCCAACGCAAAGTGACAGGGGCAGTTTTGACACGCGGTGGAGCTGACGGGCCCAGGGGGCCGAGGCTTTGGTTTGGTGGGCGGGGGATCCCATCAGATGATTAAAAAATAGGTCAGAGGGAAGAAGCTGCAGCCGGCATTGGGTCCGTAGTGAGAAGGCCATGCAGCTTCCCCAGGGCTGCAGGCCAAAATGGGGTGGGGGGGCTGAGGAGTGTTTGCAGGGGTGGGAGTGCTGGGAGTGGGGACAAGGAGGCTGCAGGCCCAGCAGCTGGCCCTCTGTCTCCCTCATCCCTGTCTCATGGGGACACTCCGAAGTCCTACCTGCAGTCTGCCTTCTGGCCTTCCTGCTGCACTGTGGTCTTCCTCCTCAAAGGCAGGAAGATATAGCTCTTCCTCTGTTTGGCCCTATCCTACCCACAATATATATATACACATCCTATTCCAGAAACACTAAGACCACTGCCCACTTTGGAAGTCCTCCTTACCCTCTGCTCTGTCCCCCTCTGCAAAAGCAGCTTGCTGACTTATCCCTCATTTCTTGCCCATCTGAACAAATTCACTTCCCACTGTGCTCTTTGTTCTTGCCAACTCTGCATCCTGCTTGGGGTCCACTTTGGCCCTCTAGCCTGTTCTCATGGCTTTCTTTTCTCTCCTTTCCTCCTTTTCTCCTTCTCAACTCCATGAAACATAACCGTGGCCTGGAAATGGCATGAGGCAGAGAGCAGGGAGGAGTGAGGTAGGAGACCCAGGAGCCTGGGACAGGTTCATCTTCCAGCACTTCACGGATGAAGGCAGATTGACCAAGTCTGGACTGTATAATATAAAGCCCTGAGACACCTTGGAGCATTTCTTCTGTTTAAGCAGTTTAGAGTCACCTCCCACCTCATCCACTTAAGGCTGAGAAGTTGTCTGCCCAACTTCTGCATACTACACACTGCTGCTCAGTCTCATTTCCCTTTCTGAGATCCCCCAACTTGGGAGTATGGAAAGATTAGCACCCACAACTTGGGAGGAGAGCCAAGGCCTTGGCCCTCTGTGCTGCGCTCCATCCTCCTAAATCCCAGGCACAGGCAGAAATCCAGCAGACAGCCAGCGGAAGTCCGGGGAGAGGAACAGAGCAGCCAGGAGCAGAGCCATCTCCAGCTGAGTGGACACCTGGGTCCCAGCCACTGCAATGGAGGGCACCCGAGGCCATGTTGGCACGGAAAATGGATTGGCTAGGTCTGACCTTGAGTTTAACCCCACTTACGATGCCAGACACAGATCTGCTCTGACACAGGAGTCTGAGATTTCCCCGGGAGCCTGTTGGCTGCTGCCCACCCCCCTCAGTTACCCAGGAAGTGTCACAAGGCGTCCTGCTAACATTTTTCTACCAGAGCCATGGGCAGCTGGAAACCCCTGGACCCTCATCTCCAGCCACAGGGGTCGTGAAGCTGGTGTGACTGCCCTTAGCCTGCCCACCTCATGCCTGCCTCCATTTCTTTCCAACCACTGACACCAGAATTTGACATGTTCTATAGGTTGGGGAGGGATGGCTTTGGCTAGGCAAGTTCTCAGCAACTGGACCAATGGCTGGGGATTGAGATACTGGGCCCATGGTCTTTGCATTTCTCACACACACACACACACACACACATGCACACGGACCTGGAATTGCCACCCAAGGCTCAGGGCCCCAGGAATGGACTGTGTACTAGGGTCCTTGGGCTCCCACTGTCGTGGACATACTGCTGAGTCCAGTTTGTGCTTTGTCTCCTCTGTTGACTCCCAGCAAGTTGGAAATTGGAAAAACCTGAGTTCTTCCTGATGATCCCACTGCGGCTTGGGGGCACAGAGAATGAAAAAAGAGAACACTCCCAGGCAGTTCACACCCTTGATTTCATTAAACTCCACAACACCGCAGGTCAGTGGGGCAGGGATCACTGTACCCATTTTGCAGACAAGAAAACCGAGGCACAGAGAGGTTAAGTACCTTGTCAAGCTGGTGACCCCACAGTGAACCCTTATGCTTGCACAGTGCCCTTCCCATGACCTCACCTGTAAAGAGGATACTATCTTTCTTCATTTTACAGATGAGGAAACTGATGCTCAGAGGGTGATTTGATTTCCCCAGGCTTTCAGCTATTTTCATCCCCTATCCTTCTCTGCTCACAAGGATCCTACTCAACCAATTCTGGCTCAGAGTCTATCCCTCGCTCTGGAGAAAGGCAAGACCTTAGGGCCACCCCAGGTCACCCGCAGTGTGTGTTCCTCTGTCTTTGGGAAGTCATTCCTAGTGTCCTGTGTGATGACTGCAGAACTGAGCTCCATTATTCAGCAAAGCCCACCCCACTTATGGGGCAAGGGGGTGGGAGAGCAGGACTGAGGAACTAAAAGGGCCAGGCACTGGCTCAGCCACACAGCCCAGGCCAGGCTGGGCATGGTGGCAGTAGAGGAAATCAGATCCAGATGGAGAAGCCAGAAGTTCTGATTTCCAGGTGCAGGTTTCCAGAGGTGGGAGCAGGGACCTTCCTCACTGTTTTGAACTCCCTGGCCCTGAACACCAGGCCCACTGCCACACATCCAAGCCGTTTGGTAATTCTGTCTGAGTGGGGAGGAGGCCTGGGCAGCTCTTAGAGATGGGAAGAGGGCGCCACTGGGCATGCTCCCTGCCAGGCAGTGCTGCCTCCCACTCTCTGCCCACTCCGAGGTTCATCACACCTCGGCTCTGCCCTTCTGCTAATAGAATCTGTGCTCACCTCTCATCTTGCTTCTCACCTGGAGACCTGTGAGAAGCACGGCCAGTGGCCAGGGGGTGGCACAGAGCTGGCTGGAGCTGACAGTCTCTCCAGCCCTCTCCACGCCACCTGGGCGGCCTGGAATGCTGGGAACCCCTTTAAGCCGCTGCTGTAGCTTCAGTAGCTCTGGGACAGCAAGTGGGGCTTAAGAGCTCCTGTTCTTGGCTAGGAGGGAGGAGGGGGCTTCCTCTGACAGCTCATGTGGGGAAATCGTGGGCCCCAGACTCTTCTCCAGATCTAGACCCCCTAAAACGCTCCACCCTTCCATAACAAACCCAGGGAAGCCTTCCAAAAAAATCAACCAAGACAGTCCTTTTCTCCCCTGCACTGTAAGTTCTTCCTCGAACCTAACTGTGATCCCTTGCAGAGGGGTAGAAGGGGGCAGAGATGAATCGCAGTTTCTTATAAACCTGGTGGCTTCTTGTTCCCCGACGACAATACAGCGGACGAGTTCTGTGGTTCTGGCTCTGAGTCAGGCCCCATCGCCCGGGCGTCCCCAGTGCCACCTCGCTCCGCCCCGCCCCAGACTGGAAAATCAGGCTCATGCCTCTGCCCGAGTCAGTGCTTCCCCTGCTTCCCCTCACGATCTCGCTTTCCCCTAAAGGGAGGTATTTCCTCGAAGCTGGGAAAAGTCAAGGGGGCAGAGACCTCGCCAGTTACCGGGAGGCAGGAGGCGGACGGTGGGCATGGGGCATGGGGTGGGGGTGGGGCTACCCTGCCTTCCTGTCCCTCCCCTCTCCTCCCCTCCCCTCATTCAGCCCAGCTCCTCCGTCCTGCTCTTCTAGCTAGTCGGATGTGTGTGTGAGTGCAAGAGCATGGTATGTGTGTGTATGCACACTTAACACACTTGAGCAGCTGGTATTGGGGGTGGGCTCCTTAATCCCCAAGGGTGAGCATGGGGTGAAGGAGGGGGGAGAGGTCATGCCACTGGTGTGTCTGTGAGTGACACAGGGTTTTTCCACACGTATGTTATTCACATGTTCCTTGTCCACCACGTACTCTTCAGACCTCCCAGAATCACAAGTCTGGTCCATATGGACTCCACTCCTTGCAGCCTGGGTATTAACCATATTCCCTCCCTCTCCTTAAAGTGAGAAGCCTGCCCTCCTTGAGCTTCCCCGAAGGATGAGGGATTCAGGGATTCAGTGAGGAGACAGGCCCCTCCCTTCGCAGAAAAACGACCCTTCTTGGTCCCACCAGGGGACCCCCAGTCCTTAGCTGGGCCGGACAGGTGACAGCTAGGTCCTGCAGACCTTCAACTTTTCCACCTAGTCAGAGGCTCAAAGAGACACAAACCTCATGAACCCCACTCTCGGACCCCGGATGAGGGCAGGATGAGTTTGGAGAAATTGAATCCCGGGGAGGGGGCAGTTAGAAAAGTCTGAGTCGGCAATCTAGGACTCACGTGCGCCCACCCGCAGACCGGGGGCGGGGCGGGGCGGGGCGGGGCGGGGAGGGGCAAACGAGGGAGTGAAACAGGAAGAGAGATGGAGAGACAGAGAATGAAAGCCGGAGAGAGAAACTGAGACAGTGGACAGTCAGAAAGAGATCGAAGGGCCGAACTGGGGCGGGGGGCGGGGCACTGGGAGCAGAAGTGCGGCGGCCACCGCGGGCGCGCTGGCAGCAGGGGTCAAGGGAAGGGTTGCCTTTTCCTTTTTTTCACGGGCGTCACAGATGCACAAGCGGTCAGCGCGGAAAGAATGCAAGTCTTTTGGGGAACACATGTAAATCCATGGCTGATTCATGTCAATGTATGATAAAAACCACTACAATATTGTAAAGTAATTAGCCTCCAACTAATAAAAATAAATGAAAAAAAGAAAAAAAAAAAGAATGCAAGTCTTTCATGTAAAGAAGGGGAAATCGAGGCTTAGTGATAGAGTCACTTAAAAGGGAAAACCGAGCTGGGGAGGACCCACCATCCTGCTTCCCAGATCGAGTTCGTTTTCCCCCCGCCCCACCCAAGCCCAAATGGGTTTCTGGAGGATAGTCAGGCTCAGCCGGCACTTCCCACATTCTCTGTGGCGGGGCTTGGGGTGGGTGGCAAGGGGGAAGGAGACTGGAGATTAGTCTTGACACAGATTTGCATGGCAAGCGCACTTCTTCCCCTGAGATGTTACAGATCAATAAAAATAGCAAAACTTTCGAAAGGATGCTTTTACACCACTTTACAAAACACAACATTGAGAGGAGGGAATGCAACCTCCTCACTTGGCGCAGGAAGGAGGAGGTCAGCAAAGGGGCCAAGAGTGTCAACATCCAGAAGAAAGACGGTGACTCTCTTACCCACACACCTCCAGCCCACACTCAGGATGACCTGGATTGTCTCTTCCTGACTCTGAGAAGGATGGGGAGTTAGGCCCTGTCAAACTCCAGACCATCAAACCCTAGGTGGCACTGACCAGGGGCTAGGCATTCCCATTTCAGCCCGGCTTCTCCCATCTGCAGCACCCTGCCTGAAAGACCACCAGCAGAACTTGGCCCAGAGAGTGGAGGGGATCATCTCCAGGTCACACAGCCACCCGGGAGGGAGGTGGGAGAATGCCACCGGAGGACTCTGGTCCCAGCCCCAGCAGCCAGGCCCTGCCCATGGGACCCACTATAGCCAGTCACACCCGCAGCAGCATCTTGGCTTCTGGCTCCCTTGAGAATTGGAACTGGAATCCCAGGCTGATTGCTGGGGACCTGGTGTCCTCACCCTCAGCCCCTGTCTTCTATAAGCTGCTGCGTGAGGCAGCCCAGGATAACAGCTCCCTCTACCCGGGGATCACCTGAGACCTCAGGCCCATGGTCACGCTGGATACAGTGACTGCAGCCCTGCCACCTGGGAGCTCAGCTTCCAGCAAAAACCTCCAAAAGAAACTACTTTTCCAAGTCTGCCTCTGAAAATCTGGGGGGCTCATAGGAGGGGCTTACAACCCCCTTAGTCATCCTAGGAAGCCAAGCTGAATAGCAGTGACTGATATTCACCCAACCACAAGCCAATTTTGTGGTTTCAATTGTTTTCAGAAGGAGCAGCAGTGCAGCGGCAGGAGGCCCTGGGTAGAGGAGTGGGCTGCCTGCTGGACCCCAGCCCCTTCCTGGGCACTGACGGGGCAGCGTCAGGGCACTCTACTCTGCCCTGGCACAACTCAGTCCAAGCTCAGGAAGGCTCAGAACTGCCCACCTCACAGATTCACAGGGCAAGGGTTCATAACAACCAGGAACACCACCCTCCCCCATCCTCTCCACGTCCCCCCAGCAACTTAACTGGTCAGGCTGGCCGCTTCCTGGATCCAAGGTGAACCCTTTTCTTTTCTTTCCTTTTTGTTTCATTTTGTTTCTCTTTCCTTTCCTTTTCCTTCCTTTCTCTCTTCTTTCTTCTTTCCTTCCTTCTTTTTTTCCTTCCCTTCCTTCTTCCCTCCCTCTCTCTTCTGTCTCCCTCCCCTTTTCCTCTAATATGTGTGTGTGGCAGGAATAGTTCAGGAGCCATTGCAAAGTGAACAGAGGCTGCTGGAAGGTTCCTGCAAGTGAATATGGCCTGCCAGGCCCCAGATCCAAACCTATGGATGCCCAGATCCAGCCTCCAGCTCCTTGGGCTGTGGCACTCACTGCTTCCCTCAAACTGCATCTGATCACTTCCCTCATGAGCTGGGAAGAGATCTGGATTAGCAATAAGGGAGTAGATTTTAGAGGAATTTCAGCAATATAGAATGCCAAAATGTCAGAGCCAAGAGGGAAATTAAAACCATCCGGTCCAGTCCTTTCTTTTTTTTTCCCTCATTGGGAAGCAAAAGCTCTGAGAAGTGATGCAACATTTCCAGAGCTTGAGTAGGACGAGAGGTCCTCACTGTCAGGACAGGCTCTGGACACCTCCGGCCACTGTCCCACAGGATGCAAACTTTCTCCCTTTTCAGCTTTTAATATTGATCAACTCCGGGTCCTGATGACCAGGGAGAAGAATCAGTAAACGAGGGGCGGGCCAGAAGCAGATCAGAAGCAGCTGGGTACAGAGGTTTCGCGCTTCCCTGAGAACACGCAGCATCTCCTTGCCCTCTTCCTCCAGGAAGCCTGCCTGAATTACCTTTGGTGGGTGGGGGGACTGTCACCCTCTACACTTGGGACAGGAAGTGGGGTCTGGACAGGAGCAGGGGGGTTGTGTGTGGGAGAAGCTAGGGAAGGGGAGGCCCCCCATGGGGAAGAAGCTGCCCTAATGAGTCACTGCTGCCCAGGTGCAGCCCTCCTGGGGGCTGCCCATCTGTGGTTAAGATTTATCATGTGGTTTCTACAAAGGATTGTGGAGTGGTGGGCTAGAACTGGCTGCCCCAGCTCGCAAGAGGTGATTGGGTCTCTCCCCACTGCTCAGTGCCATCCCAGTGGCAGCTCAAGTTGGAGGGCTGGTTGTTGGACATGTACCAGCACACCACTGGGTAATGGGGTCAACTGCAAAGCCCAGAGCATACACATGTGGGACTTCACGCATGTGTTAGTGCACACTGTTCCTGGGGTCCACATGGGTCACGTGCGAATGAATGGCAGTGCATGTCCATGCCCCGTGGCACCTGGGACATACCGTGTGGCACTGTGGTCCTGTGAGACTCTGTGTGCATGCGTGTTGGGAGAAGCATGTCTCTGCAGATGGGTGTCACTGGGAGCCTGGTAAGTGAGGAAGGGTGTGTGTGTGTGTGCAGCTGGGTCTTTGGAAGGGTGTATCTGGGGCTATGTGTGACAGGGTGAGTCTGGAGGACCAGCGTGGGGGAAAGACCCACATGAGCCGACTGTATGGGACTGAGGCTGCGCCTGAGATCAGAGACACCCAAAGCCCTGAGCTCAGAGACCCCTTGTGCCGAGTCCTGCTCAGGCCCCCCTCTGTCCTCAGGCTTAACCACCTGCCGTGCCCGGAGGGAGTGGAATGCCAGGGCAGGCAGGGGGCTCGCTGGCCCCCCAGCTGAGCTCTGTGTGTGTGCTGGGCACACCATAAAGGCCAGCACCAGGGGGCACTCTCCCCTTCCCCGCCCCTCACCCATGCTTCTGGGTGACCTATCTCCTTTACACCATCTCCTCCTCCCCCACCTCCCATCCACAGATTGCTTTTGCTGTAGTGGGTGAGGGTGAGAGAGTTCAGCTCCTGCGACACTCACAAGGTCATGGGCCCCAGGAAGGGGGAAGGACCTGATGATCATTCAGTTGGCCCCATCCATCTACTCACTGTGGGCTGAAAGCCTGCACTGGGCATCCCTCTGGAGCAGGGGGCCCCAGACAGAATAATAACACAGACTCCTGCCTCCCCATGCCCCTCTGCTGACCACCCCCAGCTCCTCTGCCCCAGGGAGTTTGGCTCCACAACCCCATCTCCCCCACCCCTGACCAAGAAGTCCTGCAGGCCTCCTGCCCCAGGCACAGGGGGAGCAGCCTGTTCACCATGGCTGTTTTCCTCTCCTCTCCTTCCCTCCCTGGTCTGTAAAGGCCGGAGGAAGAAGAGCATGATGCTTGGACAGTGGGAGAGGGACCGAGATGAGAGACAGGCTTTCACACCTGTGATCTTCTCACTCCAATCCCTCACCTTGTCTGGTGTGGGGCCATATGTCTTCTGATGCCTGAACCCTCACTCATCCTTCCTCCTTGGAGCCTTCAGTCCCTGCCCTGGCTGTGGGTCATTCCGCTCTTCTATCTGCCTCCGGCCTGTACTGCCTCGATGCTGGCCCAGCCTCCAAGGGAGCGAGGGATTCACTGTGGAAAACATTCAGGGAACTGGTTCCCTCGGTTCTTCTAGGAAATGTGCCCCAGTGTCTTCATAGGAAGTTCTTCCTAAAGTCTAACTTAACGGTCCTTCTGCTGTGGCCGTGCCCAGCATCTTCCCCTCTTAGCCAATCTTGCTCCTTTAGCTGAAGCTGCGCTCTCAGGCAGTAAAAAAGTCAAGCTCCAAAAACGAAAACAAAAGTCTCCCCTTGTCCCCAGAGCTCTCTACACGCCCTGCCGCCACAGAAACCCGCAGGGCATTGGAGCCTTCATCCCAAAATGAGTCAGGGCCCCTCAGAGAGGTTGATCTGGGGCACAGGAATTTCCCTTCATGCCAAGCAAGGCTCTACTTGACACCGACCCCTGTCCAGCCTCCTTGGTCCAAAGGGGCAAGATACGGGCTTCCACCCAGAGGGACTGGGCCTCTTGTGAGTGAATCCAGCTGGCCCTGGAAGGGGCCTCTGCCCTGGTCTCTTTTAACACCAGATTCACTCCCTGTTTGATGCTAGAGGGGGATCCAAGCCGAGCTCCTAAGTACGGAGCTGGAGGCAAGAAGTGTGCAGGTCCCCTGAGCAGTCTGCGGTGCCTGCCCCACCCTATGTTCCACTGTACCCACCATGTTTTCATTCCAAGGCAGGCATGGAAATAGAAGCATCTCCCTAGGTCTGAGGACCCAGGGGACCCTCAGGTGGGAGCCAAGAAGCCAGCTGCAAATCTTCAGGCTCCTTTTTTCTCCTCCTGTGCTCAAAGGAGCAAGATTTCCCAGTGGGGAGGGAAGTGCTAGGTGGGGGTGGGAGCGGGGAAAGGGTTCCAAGGCCAGTGGAGACGGAAGAGGGGAGAGTGCAGGCAGCGGGTGGTCCCGCTGACCCCTGTGGAAGCTGGCATACTCCCCCTCCTGCCCCCTGCACTGCATATATTCTCTCCCTCCAAAATAGCATCTCTGGAGGGGGAGTGGGGGTAGTTCTCAGCTCATCCTTCACTCCTTCTCGCAGTGTGTTCACAGCTCCTGCGGCTGTCTCTCGCGACCTGGTTTCCCTGCCAGGCCCTTCTGTTCTGCTTCCACCCTCACCGTGGGCTCTTCCAGGTCCCAGGACCCTCTGGCGGAGGGTCCCATCTCCCTCTACTTGGCCCATCACGTTCACCATCTCCCGCCTCCAAGCCGTAACTGCCACATCGTCAAATCGTTCCCTGCCCTATTCGGGACAGAAGTAAATTCAATGCATGTAAACTGAGCACCAAATGTGTTGGTGGGGGTCTGGGTGGTAGTCCCTGGGGCAGTGGAGAAGTCAGTCAAAATGAACAGTCCTGGCCCTTTTCTCCAAGGATCACAGAGGACAGACAGCTGACAGTTGGCAATAGCTCCAAGTAAAGGTGGACAGAGGCCTCTTCCAATGGAGCTGGGAGTGCCCGCTCCCTCCCACTTCATGACCCTAGGGCCAGGGTCGCACCTCTGGTCTACCTCTCACCATTTCTAGAATCTACTCACAAGCTCCCCTGATAGTGTTGGGATTATTTCTCAGGCAGAATGTTCTCTCGAGGTTGGCAGGGGATGTCTGGGCCCTGCCCTGGGAAACGCCTAGTCCGAGGGGGGAGGCAGGAGGAACTGAAGAGAACACGCATCTGGGCAGAGCTGGGGTCAGCACAGCAGTGTGAGGGGCTCCAGGGAGAGGGTTCCCAGAAGAAGGAAGGGAGGTGGTGCAGGCTCCCAAGAAAGGGGCCAGGCTGGGGTGCTTGGGGCCCGCGAGGTAGGGGGCTGGGACGGGCTGACTGCCCAAGCTGGGGAGGGAGCAGCAAATATAGGTACATTTCCCCACCAGGGGCCGGCGAGTGATGGTGGGGGTGGCTGCCCTCTTGCCCTCAGCACTGGGAGTGTTGGAGCAAGGAAAAAGAACCTCAAAGGCCCCCCCAGGGAATCACCTTCCCCCTTGTTATTTCTGGCTCCATTTTCTTGGTCAAGAAGGGTGTCAGTGGTAATGCAAATGAGGAGGTGTTGGAGGTGCTGGCCGACACCCATCCTGTCCCCCTCCCAGCCCTCCTCTGCCCTCCCTTCCCCTAGGCCTGCACTCACAGCGGATTGGAACATAGGCCGGGCGCGCCTGGGGCCTTTGCCCTTAGCTGAGTCGGCATGGAGGGGCAGGGTGACGCTGCGGGTTCTGGGGGCCTCTGCCTCTGCCGCAAGGACAGGGCAGCTACCACGAGGGCCTTCAGCAGATGTCCACAGGCCTTCCCCTACCCCAAGCCCTCCTGCCCTCAGCCCTGCCAGGCCCCCCTGGGTTATTAACATCTGCATAGTCAATGCCTCAAACCAGGCTGCCAATAGGAAGGGCACAGCCCGGAGCCCTGTCTGCAGCACCCCCTTGATCAGGGCCCTCTGCAGAAGTCCATTAGATTTCAAAAGGCACTGAGGCGACCAGGAGGCACAGCTCTGCCAGAAATTTCTCTGGAGTGAATCAACAGGGAGATTAGAGGACAGGCAGGAACAGGAGCCTACTGGATCTCTCACGGTTCCCCCCAGTGCGGTCTCTGCCCAGACTCCTGGTTCAACCCCTTCTCAGTGAGGACCGCCTCGCCCCGGGCGGTTCATCTCTGCGTCTAACCTCCATTCTTCCTGCAGTAGCCAAAGTGGCTGTGTTCTTTGCCCTGACTAAGGGAGAGATGGGACTCGGGGAGCAAGCAACCCTGTCAAGATATTGCTGACTGAAACCCCCACCCCTCCTCTGTTCTTCCTCATTAGCCCTAATCAGCGGGGTGTGGTGTTTCTCATTAACACGGCTGACTCACCCACACACCCCTCCCATTTGCTAGCGATCAGCTTCCCACCCCCCAGCCCCCCCCAGCCCCCGCCTAGCACACACACACCACTACCAGCAGCGGCGGCAGCAGCTTCTGAGAGAAGCTCTTCATTCCTCAGTGATCGCCAGGCACAGCTTCTACAGGGACCCAGGAGAGGGGTGGGGTGGCTTAGGCTGGTAGCTCTGGCTGAGGAAGTCAAAGATGAGGCAGGGAGGCCCACAGGGCAGCTGGTGGATGAAGGAGAGACAGAGGGCAGTGGGGCCGGAGCTGGGATGTTGGGTGTCGGCCTTTCCTCAGGCACTTGGAGGTGAGGCCACAGATGGCTTGGAGTCTGTGACTCCTCCCTGCCACTGACCCCCCTCCTCCCCAAGTCCAGCTCCTCATCTGTGCTGGTGAAAGTGAGTGGGTTCCCAGGTGTCATCTCCAGCCTCGAAAGGGTCTTCCCCCACTTTGCTCCTGTGCAAGTAGTCCCACCCTCCTCACCTCTTCAGAGGCCCAGAGATCCAGACCCCTCTGCCTCCCACTCTCTCAGGCCCTGGGGTCCCTGAATTACTCCCATAGAGTAACGAGCATCCTCACGTCTGATCGCAGCCCAGAATCCCGTTGGGAAGAGAAGGATGAGTGTTGGCAGGGCTCCCCACCCCCTAGTCCTCTCCTTTGGGCAGGCATTAAGTTAAAGGCTGCAGGTCCAGAGGAACCGGGCTGGGGAAACACTAGCTTTTTCTTCCTTCTTCCCCTTCCCTTCCAGCCCCAAGCAGCTTCCCGTCCTGCATCTGAGCCCTTTCCCATGTCCCCAGAGATTGAGGAGACATGTTGCTGGAATCTGCACCTGACGTTGCCATACTCCCCTCCCCCCATGACAGGAGTGTCCAGGTTGAGGGTAGCTGGGTTTCCTCACGCCTTCAGGCATATACCCAAGGACCAGGTGAGCTTACACAAGCCATGCCCCCACACAGCTCAATTCCAGGTCATCCTTTGCCCTTCTTATCAACGGCTGGGATTTCTCTTTGCTTTGTGTCTTTTTACCACCCCTAATTTTCTCATGTCCTTCTAGCAAATGCTTCCAGGGATCCAAACAAAACCCAGATGCCTGGGTGCTGCCTTCATCCATGGCAGAAAGAAAACCTCTTCCATGGAGTGGGAGAAAACCAGGGGAACTCCTGTGCCGGAGATTCCAGAGCCCTCTCTCCCAGGGCTTGTAAGAAGCCATGTCCCATGGGGATGTCTGTTCTTGCCTTCCCTGGCACTCAGGACTTGGCTGCAGATGAAATCAAGGTTGGATAAGCTTTTAGCAGCTATAGTTGTCAACTGCAACAGAGGAGCAGGGAAGTCTCCCTGTGGGGGCTGCACCTCGGCACTGAACAGGGAAGGATATAAACCCCAGGTCTGGAGCTGGACCTTGGGTCTTCCGTGAGCAGTGGCTCCTGCCTTTTGCTTTCAAGTGAATCCTTGGCCAAAGAGTGTCACATGGAAATGAAAGGCACCGAGATGTGATGAGTAAGTAGGTCAGGCCCGTTCTGCAGACAAGAGGGCATAGCCCAAGCTGGGGCAGAAGTCATGGTTCATGACCTGGCTCTGACCTCCCAGGCTATGGCACTTTTCAAGGCAGCCGCTGAGCCACTCCCTGCTCTCTGACCCACAAGGACATGGAACCCAAATAAATGTTCCTTCCTTTTTGAGGCTCCAGTCTGGTTCCTGGCATGAGAAATCATTTGATGGAAAAAAAAAAAAAAGTGCTACGGGTAAACGAATCCTCAGGCTACAGAACCTCTACCTGCCAGACCTGCTGGGAGGGAAAATTCACGAGTCCCTGACACCTGCTCAGGGCTGGTCATGAAGACACCCTCTGCTGCTCCCCATCTGTTCCAAATAAAGTCCACATCACAAGTCACCTGTAGCCACTCGCATGCCTGCGTCTCCAGAACCACCTGGGAACACGGCGGCCCTAAGCATCCCCTACTTGCCCTCCTGTGGTTGTGGTTACTTGAGACAGTTTCCAAGACCTTCCGCCTGGAAGGGTTCCTTCCCTCCCCCAGCCACAGAGAGCACAGACGGAGCGCAGATGGAACAGGTTAAGTTTTATTTGGACTTTCAACTTGTTCAGAGAGCTCAGGGGCCCCACCTCCCCTTTCCAGTCCCCCTTCCCTGTTTCCCCTCCCTAGGGGGACACTCAAGGTACAATGCCATGTGTCCCTGGAGTCCTCGGCCCCTTGCCCCCACCCCGACACACCCCCTCCCTCCCCTGCGCTGAGGAGGAGGGGAGGGGTGTGGGGAGGTGGGGGGCCTGGGAGAGTTGGATCAGAATGGTACATGCACTGACCGCAGCGCCCACTGCCCCCGCCCGGGCTGAGACGTGGGAGAGGCTTGCAGTGGAGGAGAGTGGACTCATCGTGGGGCAGCAGGCGCTGGCCTGGGAAGCTCCTCACCTCAGCCCTGGGGACCCCCTGGCCTCCTGCTTACCCATCCTTCTGAGGGTACGACTCTGAGGTAGATTTCACAGAGGGAATGTGGGTCGCTGGGGTGTGGGAAGGGGGTTAGCTCTTTTGAAGTTGATCTCCACAGCACCCTGGGCCCATCCTCAGGTTCTGGCCTGGGAGGCTGGGCTGATGACATCCACCCAGCTAACGGAGGCTGAGTCACACCTGGGCTCCAGGGCACCTGTGGTGTCGGGGCTTGAGGGGGGTCAGGTGGGGGGGCACATCTGCCTTAACAACCTGCACCTTGACGCTGGGGGCTCCAGAAGAAGGGCATGGGCCTGGGAGGCAGACACAGATGGTTCCCCGGCCTGAGGGTCGTGGTGCCTCAACGCAGCCTCTTGGGGCCAGATGCTCCCAATCCTTCAGGGTCCTCCCTCTCCTCTCCCACCCTCCCTATTCCCCAGGGTGGGCTGAGGGGGAAAACAGGGCTGCCCTACAGGGAATGGCAAGAAAACAAGATGCCTCCTTCCCCCAGTGGAGGGGGCGGGGGGGCCATGCCATGAGCTCCAACCTGGCCAGGGGACAGAGGAACAGGCATCAGTGTGCAGGGCAGGCTCTGGGACCCTACAGGGAGGCACTCCCTGGACAGAGCACAGCCTGAGAAAGCTGGCCATCTGGGTAGGGGCTGGGGAGCTTCTGGAGTCTTCTGATACCCTCCCCTCCCCCAGGCCCAAGCACTAGACACCTTCTTGGACCCAACTGTTTGAGAACAGAAAGGCAGAAGGAGAGGCTGGGTAGGATATGCCCCTCCCCATCCCAGCCCATCCCACCTCCCCAGCAGAAGCCAGGGAGCTGGGGAGAGCCTCGGCTGACCTCCCGGGAAGAGCCAGGGCTGAGTGGTGCCTGGACCAGGGGAGACGGCACACACGTTGACTCAGTAGCTAGTGGAGGTATCTGGGGGTCGCAAGGGGCAGGGGCCCCCTACGAGATTCATGCAGCATTCAAAGTGAGTGAGTGAGTGGGGGTGATGGGAGAGGGCGGAGAAACTGCCAGTGGGTGGGGGGAGGCACCCTAGATCTTGCTGTTCTCCAGGTGGGAGTCAATGTGTTTGATGAGGGCATCATCTGGGTACCCGAGTGGGAAACCCAGCTGGCAGAGGGGGCAGCTGCGGATATCAGAGCCCACTGTCTCCATCAGCAGCTGTGGGGAGAGAAAGGAGTTGTTTGTGGTCCACATCTGTCCTTCACAGTCCCCACATCCCAGCTTGCCCTTTCCTAGGTCTCAGGGCAGGGAGCACTGCAGCATGAGAAGGCGTCTGGGCACTTCTTATCCTACATCACCCCCTTCCTCCCCCTCCCTCACCACTTTGCACCAGTTCAGCACCCACTCTCCCAATCCTGGGCATGGTATCCCCAGGTAGTGCTGAATGGGGTGGTAGGTAATGCTCAGCCTGCCAGGATATCTGCAGTAATGAGGGGAGCCAAGACCCAGACATGCCCTCAGAGTGACTCAGACACAGCTCCCTGATAACTCAGAGCAACGGATAACCCTAACAATGTACAGCCCCGAAATAATTTTCTGACTTTGGAATGTATTTTGGTCCTTCCAGGTGGCAAGGGTTGGCTCTGACATCCAGGAAACTCACTATTTCTGTGAAACGATACAGCCCTGAGAAACGGTTGTCTTCTAGGACAGACATTAAAGGGCAGGGGCTCTGAGGCCTGATGAACAGAACTGAATAAGTAGGGCTGTCCCTGTCGGGACCCAAGACCGGATCAGCATGGCCTTCATCACCAATTAATAGCAGATGTTTACTACTGAGCCAGGCACTGTGCAGAGTGCTTTGGGTTCCCCGCCTCCCTCTTTAGAATTCTCTAATGGAACCAGATAATAAATCATTGTCCTCATTTTTCCAGATGAGAAAACTGAGGGCCGAAGAAGACAAGGAAGTTGTCCGAGGTCCCAAAGCTATTAAGTGTTGAAGTCCAGAATCAAAGCAAGGACTGTCACTCTGAAGACTGGGTCTTTAACCATGAAGCTGAACAAGTTTTAAAGAGTGCGGCCCCAATTCAAGCCAACAAAACGCCACTGGAGAGAGCGGGGGACGCGCCGTCCGGGGGAGGAGCGCGGAGTCAAAGGAAGGGGGCCCCGCCCACCAATCAGGTGCGAAGCCGAGGGCGGGGCTCCCGGGTCTACCTGCCAGAGCGCACTCACGTTAATGGACGGCCAGGACTGCGCGTGCTCGGCGTGGGCGTAGGCGGTGGCGGCGGGCGACTCGGGGACCGGGAAGCCCGCGCAGAACGAGGCGCAGCGGATGGCGCCGGCCTCCGGACTGGGCGGACTGGCGGGCACGGCCCACTCCTCCTCCTCCGACGGCTGCTTCTCGAAGCGCAGGCGGATGCCCTCGAAGGCGCGCCGCGGGCTGAGGGGCCGGCCGGGGCCGTAGAGCTCGCCACCGTAGGCCCGCGGCTTGGGCAGCGTGGCCGCCTCGGCCTGCAGCCAGGGCGGGGAGGCGCCCGCGTAGCCCGCGCCCTCCGCCATCTCTGAGTAGCTGCGCCGGCCTTGGAAGCCGGCCTTCACGTGGTGGCTGGGCGGCTTGGCGTAGCCTCGCTCGGCCAGCGTCCTCTCCCCGGGCGGCGGGGGCGGCGGAGGCCGGGGCTGCGGGGCCGGGCAGGTGGGGGGCCCTGGGGAGCGGCGCTGCGGGCTGGGGGACTGACACGGCGGCGGCACCGGCGAGCGGCGCTGCGGGACGGGCGACGGACAGGAGGGCGAGGCCGGAGAGCGGCGCTGCTGGGGCGAGGGGCAGGGGGGCCCAGGGGAGCGGCGCTGGGGGACAGGGGACTGGCACGGGGGGCATGGGGGCGCCGCGCGGGCCGGCGGGGAGTGCGAGGGGCACTGGGGGGCCGGGGAGTGGCGCTGCGACCGCGGCGAGTGCCTCTGGCCTAGGAGAGAAGCAGAGCAGGTCAGGCGAGAGTGCTGGGGGAGAGGCCGTCGGGACTGCGGAGCCCGGGCCTTGCCAGGGACCACTGCCCACCCCCTCTCCTCCCGAGTGGAACGGGCCGGGGCACCGGGGAAGGAAGTGGAGGGTGGCCGCGGCTGCCCTCCGCCCTCTGGGTCCTCTCACCGCCACTCCGGGCCTGCTCCTGCAGCAGCGTCCTCAGGATCCTCCCCTGCAGGGAACTCAGCTCCCGAAGCCGGCCAAGCTCCTCTGTCAGCTCCGTGTAAGCCAGCGCCAAGTTCACCCTGAAGGATACCCAGTCACCCGGGTCAAGGCTTGACCGCAGCCTGCCCCGACCCTCAGGTCAGAGGGCAGAGAGTGAGGAGAAGGGAAGTGGGTTTACTGTCACAGCTGTGGAGGAAGAACGGCCTCTGCCCTGGCATCTGGCCCTACCCTCCCAGACCCTCCTACCCCCGCTGCAGAAATTCTCTTGGGCATTAAGGGCCACCTCAAAGGGGAACCTCTTCCAAGGGGTTCCCTACACCTTACCTGGGGCTAGGGCAGTGGTTCCCAGACTATGGGTTGGGGGGGTGCTGGAGCCCTCAGTGATTTCAAGGGCTCCCTGAATCTGTGTATTCACTGAGCATTGTCTGTGGCCTGAACACATCTCATACAGGTATGTGTGAATGTGCTTCTAATCTGTGCAGAAACTGGTGACAAAACAGATTCATCAAAAAGCTGCACTGAATTTATAGTAGCTTTTGTTGCTGTGAGTTTTCTCAAAGTATTCATACTAATACTTTGTGAAGTACAATCTGCATGTGGGGGCGGGGGGCCAGAGGAGTTCTCACCTTTGGAAGATTAGAGACCGCTGTTGCACAGCCTACGAAGAGCCCCATTCTGTAAGTGAAGACATGGCCTCCTGGCTTGGCAGAGGTGCCAACTGATACACTGGAACCCAAGTATGCCTAGGTCCACTGCTTTGCTCCTTTCAGCCTTGCAACTCCCAGGACCACCAGGGAGCCCTTTACCTGGAGATCTCTGTGAACAGCTATTGTGCCTGGCACACCTCCAGGGGGCACCACTCATGTTAAGCATCTAACAAAAGTTGCCTTATTCTGGAACTTCACTGGGAGTTCCTCAAACGTAGAGATTATCATCACTCTGTTCGTATTGCCAGCATCTTGTCCAGGATCTGGTACCCAGTAGCTGTTCAGTAAGTCAATATTGAATTGAGCCTCTCTTACCATTTTTCTTTTTTGTTCCCTTTGTTCTTTTCTTTTCTGCCAGGCCATGCAGCATGCAAGATCTTAGTTCCCTGGCCAAGAATTGAACCTGTGCCTCTTACTGTGGAAGTGTGGAATCTTAACCACGGGACCACCAGGGAAGTCCCTCTTCTTCCCTTTTTTTCCTCCCACTTCCTGCGCAGGCCTCCAGGGCACCCACCCTCCTGGAGCTGGAACAGACTCAGCAAAGACTTCAACCACTTCCTTTTCTCTCCCTTTCTCTTTGGGTCCCTTTGACCCAGAATAGCTGAATGAAAGTTACCATTCTCAGCATTGCCCCTCCTCTCTTTCCCACCCCAGCCTGCACACCTCCAGGGAGCCCGTCCTGACATCACAGGAGACTCTGCCATGGCCTTGGGTCACCACTTTCATCTCTGACCTGGGCCTGGACAGAGCTGGGGAGGCAGGGGATATTGTTTCCCCAGATCTTGCCCCCTCACCCAATCCAGAAGGGACTCTGGAACTTTGTGGAAGTTGGAGCTGGAGGGGAAGTGGCAGGCAGAGGCTTGGCCACTCCAGAGGGATTTTGTCTTGGGGAGGCGGGGGGGGGGGAGGTTGCCCCAGTAGCTGGGAGGCAAGGAGGGGGCCCTGCTCTCATCTCATGGTAATGGGACATGTAAGAGAGGATCCGTGTGAACGGGAGGGAGCAAAGGGAGGTGTGAGGCCAGTGTGATGAGTGAGGAACAGGGTGAGTGAGTGAGTGTGTGTGTGTGTGTCTGACCAACCCCGGAGAAGAGGACGGGAAGTCGTGAGGTTAGGGCTTCAGAGGGCAGGAAAAGCCGAGGTGCAGCGGGTAGATGGTGACTGAACTCCCTCGCTCTCGCCTTGTTCTCTCACTAATCCTGGGGCAGAGCTGGGTGGAGGGGGAGCCCCTCCCACAACAAAACTATTTTTAACCCATCTGGGCCAAAGCCAAATTATTACAAACAGGCTGCGATTCTGGGGAACAACCCCACTTCTTAGGGAGGGAGAGTGCCCTCTATCAGTCTGATGGTGGACAGGGGTGGAGAGGAACAGAGGGAAGGAGTCCTTTGGGGAGGCTTTGCCAAGGTGCTGCATCCTCCGTCCCATCTTATCTCAGCCCTCGGGTGTCCTATGTCCCCCACCCTCCTCCTTTAGCATGGGTCTATGGGAAGGAACGGCATCACCCTCATCAGACTGAGAGGTCCGGTCTATGGCCCATAGTAAATTGGGGACTTTCCAGTGGAAGGCTCCCTGCTTCAAACCAAGGGGATCTGAGGGCCAGAGCTGCACCTCCTCCCTCAGACTGGGGGCCTTCCGGACAATCATGCTAACCCCCCAGTGGTGAGGGCAGGAGGGGGCTCTGGGCAGGTCACAGATGGAACATCCCCTCTGACCGAGCAGCCGGTTTCTCTCCGCATCTGCTTTCACTGCCTATCTCAGGTGACAGATACAGGTCGTCGCCTTCACACCCTGCTTCAGAGATCTCACCTGCCACACTCAGTTGCCAGGCCCCATCTCTCCTCTGCCTGCCTTCCTCCCCTTGTCAGGAGCTACCCCAGTTTCCAGCACCGAGTTCCTGGCACTCTCCTCGCAGCAAAATGGACAAGGCAGCAGGAAATGGAAGGGAGAAGGACCTAGCCCAGGATGCCCAGCCCCTCTTCCAGCTCTGCCCCCGCCTACCGTGTCCTCTAGGAGCTCCAGGCAGCCCTCAAAACTGCTTCTGAGACCCTGGGCAAGGTTAGGGGGACCAGACCTGATGCTCCAAGGCACTGTGAGACCTCCCTCCTGCATTGGGTGACTACCCACCTCAAGATGCACAGGCCTGGGCTGCTAAATACGCTAATGACCTGAATGACTCACGTTAGAAAACACTGCCAATTCAGTGGAAAAAAAATCTCAACTTCACAACACAACCAAGAGTCGCATGCATGCACCTGAATACACATTCCGCTTCCTGGCCCACACCTGAGTGCTATTTTCCACCATCACGGCTGTTTGGGAAGGTTGGGTCAGGTGAATGGCAGCAGATGCCTGCATCTGGGTGCTTCCTCATTGCTTAAATTATGGGGGACAAGTTCCGTCTGAGTCTCTCAGAACTTGGGAAGCACCCAGAAAAGAATCATAATCTGTATGAGCCCTTATCAGAGGCCAGGCATTGTGCTAAGAACTTAGTCTTCAGGACAACCCTGCAGTGTTGGCCGGCTTGTTACCTCCATGTTACAGATGAGAAAACTGAAGCTTACAGAGGTTAAGTCAGTTGACCAAAGTCAGAAAGCCTAGTAATAGTGGAGTTGCTAGAATGGGAGCTCTGGTCTCCTGGATGCTGAAGTCGAGGCTATTCATTACTCAGGTATCAACTGCCTTCCAAAAGGATCAGGGAAGGGGGAAAGGATAGGTGGGAAGGCAACAGAAGGCTAAGAAGAGGAGAAAGAGGCTGAGGACCTCCAAAGTGGCCTGGGATCCCTGAGCATCACCAGCCCTGCCTGGGGAGGGGAGAGGAAGGTGCTTGACACGTGTGGAAGTGGAAGGACAGAGTTTATATTAAGAGGCCTGCTCAAGGTCACAGAGCAATAGTGGTACAAAGCAGGGACTCAAACAGGCTCTTGGCACCTCAGCCTGCTGAGCTGGCACCTTTGGAGAAGCCAGAGTACAAATGGCAGTGCTGGCAGGAAAGAGGGCTCCCAGCCCCTGTACATCATTCTACCCTCTGTTGACTTATCCTTTCATTCTTTCTTTCAACGAATAATTCAGGGAGTTCAGCAACTCATGTGGAAACAATCATCTTCACTGTTATTGATAAAGCTACAGAGATGAGAAAGGTTAGAGACCTAAGCATCTGCCTCTGTAGAAGGCCTCTTTCTGCCCCAAACCAGCTGGGAGACACATGGGCTTCTGAGTGCAGTGTCTTCCTGGTTCACTGGGTGCCCTGTGATGCGCTGGAGCCTCCATGAGGATGCAGATGTGGCAGGGTCAAGATTCAGGCTAGCACTGCGTCATGGGATTAGAACTAAGGACAGGCTCGAGGTCAGGATTAAGGCTGGGGTCAGGATGAGGGATAGGGGTTACAGGCAGGGATGGGATCAGGATCAGAGCTGGTCATGTGGTCAGAATCCCTGGCTGACAGAATCAGGAGGAAAACAGAAATCCAGCATTCCCAGCTCCCCCATCCTTGCCCATAGCTGCCCGAGCTGCCCCCCAGCCACATCACCCTTGCAGGGGCATTTAAGGACCAAACTTTCCACTACCCACAGGCACACCCAGCACTAGTCTTCCCGCCCGGCCTGACCCTCAGGGAGGGACCACAGGCACCCGGCCGTGGAGCGGACTTGAGGTTGCGGGCTGGGGGGAGGAGGAAGTCGCTTGCAACAACCCAGCGATCTACCACTTCCTTTCAGGCGCCTTGAGCCCCTTCACTCTCCTCGACCAGCTATGACTTGCGGTCCACAGAGCCCGGCTCTTCATGGCAGCCCCTGCCACGCTTCCAGCTCAGCCAGATGGTCTTTGTGTCTAGAAAGCCTCCCCAGATGCAGCTAAATGGAGAAGTTTCACAGCAGGGTTGGAATCAGAGTCCTCCTCCAGGCTGGGGGCCCACAGATCCCAGTTTGCCCAGGGCTGTCCTGGTTGACAGGAGTCACCTGGCAGAATTATTAATAGGACCTCCTTTCACTTTCAAAACCGATCAGTCAGCAAATCATCGGGCTGCTCCTCGTATAAGGACCTCCTACCTGGACAAGAATTTGAACCATAAAAACACCACAGAAGGGCTATTACTCCATCGTTTCACGACCTGCTTGGTATTTGCACTTAAATTCTCTGATTACTTCTTTGTACCCTGATTTGCTCAGGGGACAACACTGTCACATGGTTTTTGGTGAGACTCAAATGAGATTTTATAGGTAAACTGCCTCACACGGTGTCTGGAATGAGGACTCGGGGAAACGCCTAGGAGATGGGAGGTGAAAAGGGGAAACCAGTTTTGATCCATTTAAGGAGATACCAGCTCAATGAGTTTGGTTTGAATGAGGGGAGGATGTGGTGTTCCTCATCGAGGGAGAGAGCGTGGGTAAGAGCTGCTCTCTGCCTCCCTGGCAGGGAGAGGGTCAGAGGTGGTTCAAGGCCCACCAACCCCTCAGACCACAGGTGGGCGTGGTGGGCCCCCGACTTCAGAACCCCTCCCCACCCTTGGGGAGCCCCGAGGCTGCAAGTGCTCAGGGCTTCAGTTCTGTGGGCCGGGCGTCCGGGCTGAAGGAAATTTGAAAGAAAGGAAGTAGGGAGGGTGAGAAGCGTGAAGGGGGAGGCCCTGGGCCTGCTGGCTCTGGGGCATGAGGCTGAGCTCAGGGTACACGGGGGTCTCCGACTTCCGTCCTGACCCCCCTACACTGCCCTTGACCTCTGTGCAGAGTTTCCATCCTCTCTCTCTCAGAGTTCACACTTCTCCCCTACCACTAACCGCAGCCCACGCAGAGGCTTGTGGGCGGAGAGAGGAGTGGGGGGGTGGTGGGCGGAAAAGCACCAGGCTGCAACACTGAGCCCCCCATGTTGGGGAAAAAGGCCTATAGTTTTCCCCCTCATCACTCGTGCTGAACCCCCATCTTCTCACAGTGCTCCCCTCATGGGTGAGCCCTCGCCTTCACCGGCCCTGCGTCCCCTCACTGAGCCCCTTCTAGAAGCCCCCTCTCCACAATGGCCCTTCCACCCTCAGTGCTAGCCACACCCTCAGGAAGGCCGCACTTAGGACCTGAGACCCTGAGTAGGCCAGAGGAGGGGGGCCATGGGTCTGCACCTCTTGCTTGGCTGGGACCCTTTTGGTCTCCACTTCCATCTCTTCCTTCATGACTGCCTTTAGCCCCTGGTCACTGAAGGTGGGTCACCTTCAGGGGCTCTTCCCCTGGGCACTGACCACATGGCTGGGAAATCTTGCCCCGAGGTCAGATTTGGAGGGCGGCAGTCTGGTCTGGGTGCCCATTTTCAGAGGAACACTGATGATGGGCTTGTGAACCAGGGGCTGGGATGGGGGAGCCTGGAAACCCTGGGGCTGAGACTGCCTCCAGGCCTGGCCCCTCAGCACCAGGAGGCCTCACAGAGGGGAATTAATAGAGGCAGCAGCAGTACGGGGGAAGCTATGTGAACAGCCGGGACTCCCACGGTAAAAGTGACGACCACCCTGGAGGCATCCACGCCAAGGAGGGGGAGCACCTCTCGGGATACAACGAGTTCCCACCGAGGCATGGGCTGGACTCAGGAACCTCTCTGGCCCCCTCTTCCGCCTTCACACTTCCATGCGGATAACCCACCTCAGCTATCCTCTCCTGGAAGGCCCACATGTAAAATTCCCACGCGCCTGAAGGGTCAGGCAGAAGTAGAAGGAAAGGGAGGGGCTGGTGCGGGGAAGGGAGCTGAGAGCAGGTGACTGAGGCCTCCTCAGGTGGGAGGACAGGGGAGGGAGCACTCGGGAAGCAGCTTATTACCAAAAGGAGCTGAGCTTATAAGAAAATAAAACTACCGGGGGAGTGAGGACTTCCTCTGAGAATTAACTCTTGCCAAGCTGGGGCTGTCCAGAGATGCTCGGCCTGAAAGGCCCGGCTGGCTCCAGGGGCAGAAGTCTGCGAGGCCGTGACGCAGAGTCCAAACCATGGAGACCCAGGGGAGGAGCTGGAGGTCACCTCTGGTAGGACCAGCCTGGAGCAGAGCCCAGATCCCTCTGGCTAAGAGACAGGGTGGGGATAGGTACCTTGTAGGGGGGAGGAAAAGGGGCTATTCTGGCAAGGGCGAGTGGCATGGATGGCACGACCTCCAGAGGCATCCGTGGGACGGGTTCTCTTTTACCCACTCACTCACTCGGCCCCTGGGGACGTGCCACCTCTTCTCGGCCTCCCCCACATCACCTTCCACTCACATCCCTCAGCAGTGATGGACTGCTGAGCCTGGGAGGGAAACCTGGGCCCAGAGAGTTGAAATCAGCAAAGCTGAGCCACTCGGCATCCCCGGAGGGGTCCCTGAGATTCGAAGCCTGGCTGTTCAGACTTCAGCCAAAAAAAAAATCCTCTCTCTGGGTTCAACCTCTTGAGGGAGGCTTCTCTACTGGTCTTCTGGGAGGGAGGTGGATTCAGTGAGCCATAAAGGGAGCTACGGTGTGACTTTGGGGGCAAGTTAGGATTCTAGAACAAGTATGTGTATGTGTGTTTTCCGGGTCTGGGCATACAGGCTAGGACAGGCTCTGAGCCCCAGCCACAAGCTAGGGTGGACCCTCTCTGCAGAGGCCCCTAACAGTGAGGAGTCCCACCCATTAGTCCCACAAACTAGGTTCTCACTCCCCAGCTATCACAGCTCCACCCAGGTCCTCACCCCAGGGTGCAGGGGGAGGTGAGGGTACCCCTGACTGACCAGAAGCAGGCAGGAGGGTGAGGAGGCCCAGGGGGTCCCGGAGCCGGGTGTGTGTGTGCTGGAGGCTTGGCTCCTGCCCTCTCCAGGCCTCAGTCCTCCCCACCAATGAAAGGATGGAGTCTGCGTTACACTCCTCATCTTGTGGGGGGAAGGCTTAGGCGGAAGGAGGTTTGTGCTCTATTTCTCAGAAAGTGGGAGAGGGTGAGTTCGGGTGCGGATGTGAGAGGCGCCAGGCTCACTGCTGCCAGGCTGTGTGCACTCTCTCCCTGGCTGCCCAGTGCTGCCCCACGACTAGGCGCCCCACTGACACAGCACCCTTCCCACCTACTGCTGGTTCTCTTTAATGGCAGGATCCCCAAGAGACGCCCCAGCCTAATAGGTTCTCATTCCCGGCTTGCTGCTGCATGAACTCAAGGAAGTCTGTCCTCTCCTAAGTCTCTGCTTTCTCTCTCCTGAGGTAGGAGACAAGGTACCACAATCCTGAAAGAAACCATCATCTCCTTCCTCCCTGTCAGGGAGGAGCTGGTTAACCCAACTGGCTGGGCCTTGTTCTTGGGATAGAAAATGAGTCCCAGAGAGACCCAAAACTCACCAGAGGATGCAACACAGCAGCAAAGCTGCCAAGGAAGTCTCTCCCAACCCAACACCTCGACAAGACACAGGCCTGGGTGCCAGAGAAAGCAGAGGGAACCTCCAAGAACCTGAGCATGCCAGAACCTTGCCTCCTTCCCTGTGAAGGACGCAGAGCCACACAAACAACCCAAAACACAGCCCTGACTGCTTGGAAGACAGGTCCCCTAAACAGTGCGGAGGGGGCGGAGTGAACCAAAGAGGGAACCTGGAAAATGCCACCCCCTGGGTTGCAGAGGTTAAGAGGAAGAGGATTACAAAGTGACTTACTGATCATCCCCAACTCTTTTCACCCACGCCATGTCCCGTTCCGACTGGTTGGAGGCTAGATCCTAAGGGAAAGATGGAACAGTCAGACCCCAACCTCACTGGCTGGGACCTCCCTTCTTTACTATTCCCAGGGCTGGTCTGTACTCAGTGAGGAAACCCCTGATCTCTGTTAAGAGTTCCTTCCAGCAGCTCCCAGCGCTCCACAGGTGCCAGAGCAGGGGCCTGGGGTTGGTGCCCCCGCTTTTACCTGGGCCCGGGTCTCCTGCAGCTGCTTCAGCTCCCCCTGCAGCCGCTCACACTCGGCCTGGAGCTGCTCCTCCCGAAGCTGAGCCCCCCGGGCCTCTCCCTGGGCAGCCTCCAGGGCCTCTTCCAGCCGCCGCCGCTCCAGTTCACTCATACTCGGCGTGGCGCCTGGCCAGCCTGCTACAGAGGAAAGGACAATGTCACGCTGGAACCAGCTGCTGGGCGCCCTCCACCCACTCCCAGATCAACACAAAGTGAAACAGGTGAGAACTGCAGCGTGAGGGTTCCAGCCAGCCCAGGATGACAGATAAACCTCTACTGAGAGCAGAGGGCAGTGATGGGCTGAGTTGCTTTTTCTAACCTTCCTGGAGGTCAGGGGAGAGATAAGACCGGCTTTGGAAGAGTTTCCCTGGTCAGACTCTCATCTGCAAGCATCCTTAGGGGCCTCTCCCAATCACAACCAAAGACAAGCAGGGGGACTCTGGGTGGGGCCGCCCTCTGCTGGCATATATAGGAATTGCAGGAGGAGCCTGTGAATGAAGGATTTAAGGGCAGGATGTCAGTTGGGAGAACCTGGAGTAATAGTGGTGAGGTGAGGGGACAGTTGGTAAGGAGGGATGAGGTGATTATCGGAGAAATTTAAGACAGTATAAGCTGAGCGTGGAAGAACTGATGCTTTTGAACTGTGGTGTTGGAGAAGATTCTTGAGAGTCCCTTGGACTGCAAGGAGATCAAACCAGTCAATCTTAAAGGAAATCAGTCCTGAATATTCATTGGAAGGACTGATGCTGAAGCTAAAGCTCCAATACTTTGGCCACCTGATGCGAAGAGCTGACTCATTAGAAAAGAGCCTGATGCTGGGAAAGACTGAAGGCAGGAGGAGAAGGGGACGACAGAGGATGAGATGGTTGGACGGCATCACTGACTCAATGGACCTGAGTCTTGAGCAAGCTCTGGGAGATGGCGAAGGACAGGGAAGCCTGGCGTACTGCAGTCCATGGTGTCACAAAGAGTCGGACATAACTGAGTAACTGAACTGAACTGACTGGGGTGTTGACTATCAATCTGAAACCCTGGAAGTGTCCAATGGGGTTGAAATGGGGGGCTGGCAGGGGGGACTTCGGAGTATGGAAATCAGGGGTCACCGAGATCTCACCGTGACTCAAGCCGGATCCCCCTCTCAGTGCCAAGTAGTGAAGGTCCAGATCAGCACAGGGCGGGGCAGGCGCAGGTGGGGGGCTCAGGCTGGGGAAGTCTACATCCCGGAGGCCTTGCTGCTGCCGCAACTGCTGCTCCAAACCACAGATCTGCCGCAGGTGGGTCTCCACCAGGGCCCGCTATAGAGGGAGAAAAGGGCGTGAGGATCTGCACCAGACCAGGGCACCCCAATGGGCTCCCTAAACCCAGGACTTCCCCATGTCTGGGTGTCCATCACCCCTCTAAACTGAGCAGAGGCCCCAGGTCACACATTCCAACTCCACTCTCCAAGTGGCCATGAGTACAAGGTCCCTCCCATCAACTGCAATGCAGATGTTTCTGGCTACTGCCCCTTGCAAGGTCACAGTTAATGCCTCTTCCCTGTCACTAACACGCAGAAACACTTCTAAAAATACTCAGCCCCCTATCCAAACACTGCCGACCCCTCAAGAGCATAAAAGCTTCCATTCGTATGTGTGGTGTAACTACTCTGGGCTTTGTTTACCTCATCTGTAACATGGGGCTAACCACACCTACCTCTGAAGTCAGTTTGTTACAAGGATTAAAATCAGTAAATATACCTGAAGAGATAAGAATTATGCCTGGCACACAGGTAAATGCCATGTAAGTGTTTGCGATTAAGTCAAGGCATTTTTACATGAATGTCCCATAACAGCTCAGCAAGGTTGTTATTATTTGCCTCACTTCTCAGAGGCAGGACAGAAGCTAAGTGACTTGACCCAGGTCATAGCTAGGAGTCAGTAAGAGACCATGTCTCCTGATTGACACCTGCCCACTTGCTGACCGGCATGGCCATACCGTGACTTAGAATCACACACAGGCCAAGGCCCATCCCAGCAATCACAAACACTTCCAGTCCCCTCTGCCCCCACCCATACAGCCTTCCAGCACAGTGCTATAGGCATAGGGTCAACCCAGCATGAGACCCAAACATACACACAGACTCACAGTGTTCTACAGGGCCACTCACATAGTCATCTGTCACTGCAGAGTCAGGATGTACACAGAGTTGCTCACAACTTGTATGACACACACAACCCCACTCACCAGACGTGGACACTCACAGACAGACATGAACAATGCGGAGTGCGTACCACAAGCACATAGCCAAGGTCACACCCTCAAGCACCCAGGCTCCCTGGACCTCACCATCTCTCCCAGCTCCGTCTCCAGGTCATTCTTCTCCACGCAGAGCTTCTCGTAAGCCTGGATCATCTCCCCAAGCTGTTCTTCCTGCTCCTTGTTTTTCTGCAACTGGATGAGGCCCAGAGAGGGTAGAGGGCAGCCACAGTCAGGCCCACCTTGACTTGGGGGCAGAGCAGCACCCTGTGCCTCCCACCCCCACTGCCAGCACCCAGTGGAAGGGCAAGTGGAGTTGAAGCTGGTACTATGGAGGGCCATGGCCATCTCTGATCAAAGAGATGGAAGGCCAGAGGCTGGGGTTGGGGATTATCAGAGGTGGGTTGGAGCAAAAACTCAGGGAGGGCTCACCTCATGCTGGAACTGGTTGAGCCGTTGCTGCAGGCTGACTTTCTCCACCTCCAGCAGGGAACCATCCTTGATTTCATATAGAGAGAAACCATGCTCCTCCCCAAAGTCACTGATCAGTGGGTACTGCAAATGAGGCAGGCCCTCAGAAGAGCTTCAGCCTAGCTGTGTCCCCATCCCACAACCTGACTCAGAGTTCTAGCCTCTCCCTCCCAGCTCCAGTGGGATCTGTTCATCCCGATTCCCATGGCCCAGAAGGCGTCTCCCACAAACCAGATCTTTTTAGATCTAAGGTCTAGTGTTCCTGAGAGGAATCCTCCTGATCCCTTCCTGATTGGTGCTGGGCTCTCCAGAGTCCCCATCCATCCAGAGCAGCCACAACCCTCATGAGGGATCCTCGAGTGCCCCATACCCCTCTTTTGGATCCCTGGAGTCTCTGCTGGATCTCCAGCAGCCCCCTCCCCTGCCACACACACAGTCAGACCCCCATCACCCCCAGGTTCTGACCTTAATCTCGTAGACTTTGAGGCGGCGGCGGAGGGTGGCATTCTCCCTCTCCAGGCCCCCCAGCCTCTCCTTGATGTCTCCATAGGCCGTGATCAGGGCAAAGTGGGAGGCAGAGCACATGTCCTCCCCCAGCGAGGGGTCTCCAGGGGCATCCAGCCACACCTCACTGGGCCCCAGGGCCTCCTGGGTCAGGATGCTGATGTCATCCTCAAACATGGACTCCATGGCAAGGGCCTGGGCCGCGGCCCGCCCTGGGCCTCCTGGGAGAGCAGGAGCAACGGTGGGGAGGGGGGCCCAGAGCTTGTCCCAACACCCCTTGTCCTGGCCTGAGGAGCTCTGTGGCCAGCTGAGATGCAACCTGTGTCTCACAGTTCCCTCCCAGCCCCATCTTCCCTTCTCTGCTGCCCTGGGGAAGGGGCTGGGACCAGAGGCAAGTAAGACTTGCGGGGGACAGGGGGAGCGGTGACAAATAAGGACAAGTAAGCGAAGCCAGAAGCAGAGAAGGACTCTTTCAGGAACCCAGGGAGACCTGTGGACAGGAGAGCGCTGCCTTCCCAGCACAGGGGGCCCAGATGAGGCCTGCCTTGACTGACTTCTCAGACCCCTCCCCACCCCAGGCCTCACTTCCCCAAATACCTCTCTGACAAGCTCCTCATGCCCGGCCTCGGCACCCCTGGCTCCTCCCTAAGGAAGGCCCAGTGCTTCTGGGAGGGAGGGTCAGCCCCACCACTGTCGGCACATCCTCTGCTGGGCCCCCGCCCAACTTCCCAGCTTCCTCCTGTAGGATCCCAGAGTTCAGGAAAAGGAAGCACCTCCCCAACTCACACTGGGTTTGTGGCAACCCTCCAGGCCCTCCTCACCCCTGACCTGGGACCCACAGGAAGTCCTCCGCTGAGTGTCTGAGGGAACACAGAAGGGAAGGGGGCTCTGGGAGAGGGCCGCCAGGCTCAGGTGAAGAGGCCAAAGAATTCCTAAGCCCGGCCTGTGTGCCAGCACACAGGGAAGTGGGGAGCCTTGGGAGGGGGCAGGAATGACTCAGGGCTCCCGAAAGAGTAGGCGAGGGGGTGCGTGTGTACTTCTCCTGGCCCTGTTTATGAATGTGTGTCTGTGGCTGGCATGTGTGGGGGGAGTGTGTGTGTCTGTGAATGAGTGTAGGTGTGTCATAGTCAATGAGCGCCTTAAGCGGGGATGCAGGCGGGGGTCGGATGGAGGGGGAAGTGACCGGGAGGCCGTGAGTGTTTGTGTGTGCGTGTGTGCACGCGTGCGTGAGCGTGTGTGAAGGGTGGGCACGTTCGGGGCCGTGTGTCACGTGAGGCACTATGGGAATGTCCGAGGTGTGCGCGCGCGCCGGAGCATGTGTGCGCGTAAGAGAGGGGGCTCCCGAGGTGTGAGTTGCGGCAGTGGGGTCCGCGACCTCCCAAAGCCCGGCAGCAAAAAGCCTTGGGTGGAGAGGACTCGGGCCCAGGCCTCAACACCGCCCCGCATTAAGTGCCAGGGAAACGCGTGTGACCGGGTCTGAGTAAGAAGTGTGTGCGCGTGTTTGTAGGGCTGGCCCCACCTTTAACCCTCTCCTCTCCAAGCCTATCCCCTCTCCCCCAGTTCCGCTCACCAGCGCTCACCACACCCCCGACCCCCGGCCCGCCACCTCGAGCCCAACCCCACGAGCTGGGGCTCTGCCGCTAGGGCGATCGCGACCCGCGTTTGCTTCCTCTGCATTCTCTCCCTTCGGCCCAGCGGCCCCGCGCGAGCGCGACGACAGGCGGATGGGGAAGGGGTGCCTCCTCGGCCCGGGCCCCTTCTGCGGCCCCTTTAAGAGCCGCCCTTTAAACCCCTTTAGCTCGGCCGACAGAAATTGTCGCCCCTCCCCTCTCAGAGGCCGAGACCAGGCAGCCCCCTCCCCCACTGCCGCCGAGCCCCGGGCCCCTAGTTCACCTCCCGGGGCCGGGGAAGGGGCTCCGGACGCGGTGCGGCCTGAGAAGCGGCGGAGGAGGGGGGAAAGGGGGAATGCGAACGGCCGACGCCGGACCCTTCCCCTCCCCGCTACCCTGGACCAGCTGCGGGCCAACCTCCTCTCCAGCCCACCCCCGCGACCCCCGGGGGCCGACCCTAGGCGCCGCTCCCCTCCCCCCGCCCAGCCCTGCCGGGACTCACAGCTGCTGCCGGTTCCTGCTGGTAATCGCAGCTTACCCCCTCCGCCTGCTCCCTCCCCAGACGGGCACCGGTGCCCCCACCCCCCTGGCACCGCGCTCCGCTCTCGCCCTGTCGCCGCCGCCGGGTCTCTCCCCACCCCCCACCCCTCCCCCCAGCCCCCCTCCCTCGCTCCCGCCCCGCTCCTCCTCCGCCGCCGCCGCCGCCGCCTCCTCCTCCCCGGCTGCTCCGGGTTTCTCTGGCTGGGAAGGCGCCACGGACCCCGCCGCGGCCACCACCACGTGGCGAGGGGCGGCCGGCCCCCGCCGTGCGACCCAGCCTGGCTGCGCGCCCGGCGCCCACCGGCTCCCTGCCGGGCGGCCCGCGCTCCGCGCCCCCTCCCCGACGCCTCCCCACGCAGTGTGGCGTGGCGGGTGTATGGGGGCGTCTGCGGACAGCGTAGGGACTCGGGTGGTGCTTTGGAATTTGCTTTAAGGATGTATATTTTAGGGGAAAGTGAGATTCTTTATTGGATTGTTTTGGTCTTTGCTCTTTTGAGAAGGAAAACATTAGACCTACTCTTCATTGCTCTTGGGGGAGGGGGCATTGCTCTGATAATAAATACAGTAACTTTGAAAATGAGAATGAACTGAGGAGATAAAAGTTCATTAGGAAGGAGAACAGCTTCCCTCTCTCACACAACCCCCTCCCCCAACACACAGAGGCACCCACAGGCCAGCGAAATGAACAAACAGATTTCACCCTTTCCACAAAGAGTATTTGAGCACCTGCCAAACTGCTGGGCAGGAGTCACAAGTTTTTGTCCCTTTCCCACTGTGTGACCTTAGGCAAATTACTTAACCCCTCTGAATTAAATTGGAGATAATTCCTGACCTGGGCAACTGTAGAAGAGGAATGGGGATAGGAACTCAAGGTGATCTGTGACTCCTCTCCTCCGGGCTGTTAAAGTCTTTTTGGTTATTTTCTGATGGATTAAAAAACGTGGGCAGAGGCATGGTCAGCCTAGCTGCAGTAAGGAATGATCCGGGAAATTCTGGAGGACTCTGGCTAACTCCTGACAAGCCAACCCTGGAAGCAGGGCATAGGGTAAGTCAGGGGCTTTGGGTGGGTTCAGCATTTAGCTTGAAGCCTCACATCTGGAGAGAAGGTTCGGGCTGCTGGGAACCTGAGCCTACCTTTTTGGCTACTGGAGGAAGGAGTGGTGAATGTTGAAAGGACAGGAAAAAAGGTTTCTTGCTTGCTGTGAGCTTTGAGAAGCAGCAGCAGCAGCTCCCATTTTGCCCCACTATAGGGAGAAGAGTGGGCTGAAGGGTGAACTCCTCCCAGAAGAGCCAGCAGAGGCTCTGTACTCAGTCCTTTCAAAGAAAGGGATTCTCACCGGCTTCCTACCTCCTCCTTTTCTTGCTGTTTTCCCTTCCAGTCTCTCCTGCTAGCCTTTTACAGTCCACAACACTGGGTTTTTCTGAGCCATGTGGGACAATCCACCTGCCCTTTAGAAATGAAGGCTACCCAGGTGGGACATCTGTCACCCCACTAATCCAGAGGGCTAGGCAGGTGTCATCCTCCTTAAGACTGCACAGGTTCTCTTTCAAAACTCTTAGAGGACCAGGCAAAAGACTGGAGGCTGGACTTTAAGTTAGTGGGGTTGCCTGAGGTCTTAATGAGCATGGACTGGGCCATCAGCTGGACCTGAAACTGACTGGCAGACCTCCTCTCACTGGAAAGGGTAAGGGGCCCAGGATAGTCTCAGCACACACTCTACAGGATTAGTTGTCAGCTCCTGATGCTTCTGGGCTGGTCAGGGTTCAGGCCCGAGTCAGCTGACAGGGCCAGCCGGGTGATTTATTTGGGGTTCTAAGCAGTTGGTAGCAAAAGCCCAACAGAGATTATGCCTGGTTCAGGTGCCCCCAAAATACCTCCTTGGAATCTAGACCTGATTTCATAGCATTCCCCCATTTCTGGTTCTGTTTGTATTGGACAGACATTGAGAACAGGGACTGCATTTTACCCATCTGTATCCCCAGCTGCCCTGATAGTACCTGCTCACTGTACACTTATTTTATTTCTTGAACACCTGTTGTCTCTCCTACCCTCATGGAGCTTATATTCTAGGAGTCAGATGGGGAAAAAATTTTTAATAAATGAAACAATTATAGATTGTGATAAAGAGTCAGAAGACAAAAGGGGCAACAATAATTTTTTTTGGAGGGTGGGAATCTGCTTTAGATAAAGTAGTCAGAGAAGGTCCTCTAATGAGGTAATGTTTAAGCTAAAATTTAAAGGGTAGGAAGGAGTGTTCCTGGTTGAATAAGTGGGTGAAGTTGTGTGACTTTTGGATGTTACCTCTCTCACCTGAGAAAACTAGCAATTGGTCTGAATCCCTTCTAAGAACCCATATTATCAGGGTTCATCATAAGAGACAGGAAAAAGGTAAAACCCAAGGTCCTGGGGAAAGTGGGGGGTAAGTGAGAGGAAAGGAGGGAATGTGGTGGATGGCTGAGTTACTGCTGGGAGAGACAGAAGCAGGGCCCGTCACCCCATGTTTTCTCCTTGGAAATCATTGGGGTGGAGACTGTATCCCACTCCCAGGACTCTTGCTCTGGAGAAACATTATCTTTCCTATCCCATTCTTGCCTGAAATGGAGGAGGTGGTGGTAGCTGGTAAAAAGATTGAATCAAAATAAAATGCAGATGACTCAAATAGAATCAGGCAGGCAGAAAAATTGATTAGACACATGTGACAATGCTGGATTCAGTTGCCACCTTAGCCCTCCCATTCTAGACCCTAGAAAATTAGGGTTTGCTGCAGAACCACCCTGGGATTCCAACTGTAGCTGATAGTCTTCCATCATATCAGAGGTTTGCACAGGGGTGGCAAGACTCATTCCTTCCCCAGATCCCCCAGTTTCTGTGGAGGTAACGCACATCCTCCAATCAAATCTGCAAGGTTTGGGTGCAAAGTTTATAACTATTTGTGCTTCATATTTTTCACAACTATGTGTATTTCTGCTATGTCCCAACTAAAAATTAGTCTATAGGCATAGCTTGTTTTATTGTGCTTCACTTTATTGCACTTCCCAGATACTGTTTTTCACAAATTGGAAGTTTGTGGCAACCCTGCATCGATCAAGTGTATTGGCACCAACTTTCCAATAGCATTATTTTTAAATGAAGGTTCGTACATTTTTTTTTTCAGACATATTGCTGTTGCACACTTAATAGACTACAGTATAATGTAACTTTTACACACAGGGAAACCAAAAAATTGGTATGACTTGCTTTATCAATAGTCTCTTTTCGGGACGGTCTATAACAGAATTCATAGTATCTTTGAGGTATACCTCTGCTGAATTTTTGAATACTATGTGCTGTCCAGCAGATGTGAGCTCCATGGGAAGGTTTTATTTGCTACATTCACCACTGTATCCCTGGAGCCTGGCACATAATTCAGTGATAGTTATTGATCAGTTAATTTAATTAATGCATGTGTTGAGATCCTGTGCTTAGAACTTTCTGTCTTCCTTCATTGGGACCCCTATTTTGCAGACGAGGAGTCTCCTGGTCAGAAAAGAAGAATTTGCACAAGGTTATACTCTAAGGACTTAAGACTATTTTGAAGGGCAGGGCTCAGAAAATAGGAGGCATTGCTCATTGCAATGAAGAGCCAATTCACAGGAAGCCATTTCTTAATTCTTTTCTTCAGGATGGTGACAGGCTGCCCTTCTGCATCCAGAGCTCAGGCCCGGCTCCAAAGCTGAGATGTACTTTGCTTGCAAACAAGAAGGTATGTTTCATACAAAGAGTTAAGCTCAGGAACTTATGGCCTAGGAGCACCTGGGAGAGGGAACAGCTCAGGTCTCCTACCCGTGCTGCACTGCCCAGGACTGGCTGATGGCACACGGGTAATTCAGAGGTGGAGTGTACTTTTGGGCCACCAGGCACCAGCATCCACCCTGCCCCCCAGTCCTGGTTCCCCAAAGCTTTTAGCTTAGAGGGAAAGTGAAGCAGAACAGGGAGAAGATTCAAACACCAGCTGGGAGTAAAGTTGGCTTTAGGGAGCATGTCACACACCTGCCCCCTCTATCCTTAGGAGTTTGACAGTTGACAAAAAGTTCACAGTGGACCTCATAGGATCCAGGCAAAATGACTTCATCATTTAATTCCCAAACCCCTTCATCCATGCCTCTCCCTGCTCGTTACCTGTGAGCTCGCTGGGAGCAGCGGCTCATCTGCTCACCCCTGAGCCACGCACAGCACAGCCTGCAGCAGCCCAGTGGGACGAGCACAGCGTGCGGAGGCAGCGCTGCTTCGCTTCCCAGTGTCTTGGGGCGAGGTTCTTGCCCCTCCTGCACTTCTCTTGTTCTCATCTGTGAACTGGGACTAAAATGGTGTCTTTGTTATAGGGTTGATGAGGGTTACTTGTATTAGTCTATTTAAGATGATTACAAGCCTGGCATCTTGTTAAGTGCGTAAAATGAACACTATATGACTATTGACTAATCCTGCTCCCATTCCTCCAATTAACCCAAGGTGAAGAGGCTAGCCTGAAGTCATCCAGCAAATGCGAGGGTAAGAGCTAGGAACCCAAGTCTCTGCCATTCCCAGGTTTCTGAATGCTCTGCCCTTCAAAGGCTGTGATGCCGTTTCAGAGACTCCCTCAACTGTACTAGCATGTCATTAGTTCAACAAATATTTATAAAGGCCTACTGTAACTTCAGACACTATCCTAGGCTGAGCAAAGACAGTCAAGGTCACCAAATTTGGGAGCCTTCATTATAGTTGGCAAATCTGGCAATAAATAAGCAAATGTACCTTTAGATAGTGCTGTGAAGGAAATGGATGGCATATCTTACATACATACAGTATGGATCCTTGTTTTGTATCACTAAGATGGACAGTTATCTGTCTAGGACAAATAAAGAGAAAAGGCTTGGGTTTTAGTATCTGACTGACCTGGGTTTGAACTCTAGCTCCATTGTGACCTTGGTCTGATAAATTACCCTTTCTGCCCCTCATGCCTGTATATTCTCCCATACAGCATTCTGCTAAGGTTCTGAGAATTAAGGTATAATAAAACATAAAGTCTTCTCAGCATTCACAGTTTTTCACATCAGGGAGGTCAGGCTGGAATCCTTGATGAGGCCAGGTGCAACTGTAACCTTGTACTTTTACGTCCTTCCTCAGTGTTAGTTGAGGAGGGAGTTAAATAGGAATGGGGGATTATCTGGAGGACTGTTGGGAAAAAGATTCTTAGGGGAAGCAGCTCCTCCTTATCATTTGATAATGAACAGATACCATTCTTTCCTCGAAGTATACTTTCAATGGAGAAATGTTCTTGCCATCACTCAAAATTTAATGCAGTCTAGTAAGAACTACAAGTTACCCTCTATAACCCAGTAATCTCCAAAGTTGGGTACAGAAAAAAAATATTAGAACTCCTACTTATATTTATTTTTCATATAATTGCTTTTTAATATCTATTTTTGTGTCTTATGATTACACAATATATTGGGGTACAGTAGTACAGGTATATAATTTATCAACACATAGGGGTATGCATGATCAAAAATTTCTTACTGACGGGTGTGCAATCAGAAATGGTGAAAGGCCACATGGAGGCTAAAGTAGGAAAATGAAGGTCAGCCCTCATTTTACTTGCCCAACATAAAGTAAGAAAGTGCATTTTTCCATAAAGTAGCCTGCAGGCATCTCACTGCACTAATAAACAGCAGGATGAAAGAAAGGACCGTTTCTTAATCTCAAGTTAGTGTTCTTTCCTCTACAAGTTTCGGGCCTGGGGGGGCAGAGGTGGGGAAAGAGTGTGAGCAGAAATTAAGTACACGCTGCAAACTAAAAAATCCAACTTTGGATAAGCCATTACAGACCAGATCATTAGCCTGAAAAATATGCACAAGACAGGACAGTCTCCAGCAGTTTCAGATTTCTCTGGACAGGAAACCTCCTCCACGTAGTTCTCACTGCCTCACTTGTAGGAAATTGTTTCTTACTCATTTCCCATTGTACTACAGCAGAGCTTGTCCTTAGATGTGTCCTTCCTCTCCCCAACTCACACATCTATCACCATACATACCAGCTTCTTTCAAGCAGCTCATTTCACCTCCAAGAAGGTGACACCATCTAGAACCAAAAATGAAGCGGCAAAATGTTGAAAATAAAAATAAAGCGGACTTTATTTAGAAGATAAAGGTGGTGGTATCAGTTTTGGTTAATAAAGTTGGGCTCAAGTGTTTTAACAGGTCTTTTACTGCCATCACAGACTGGCATGCCAAGGGCATTCTGAATGCCAATTACAGATTGAAGTTGTTTCAAAATCCAAGATGCTATCAAAAGCTGATGGAGTTTGAATTTTTCTTAAAGTTGGACTAACACACTTTTATATAAGAGTGACTAGATTACTTGGTTCTGAAAATGAAAATACTACACTGAGCAATTCCCCTCCTCCACAAGTCCCTAAGGCAATGTTGCAGTTGCCTCTGACAGCCAAAATCTCAACATTTCAACAGAAGGGAGCTGGGAGGAACTGGCAAAATGAAAAGCAAAATTAATGTAATTGTAATCGATATAGGCAGCTGCCACTTGTGGCAAACCAAAGCCTAGTCTGATGCCTGTTTTCTTCACATTTCACTGACATCTTACCAGACGGTAATGACATTCTTGAAGGAATGTGCCAAGACTAGAGTGGGGAAGGCCCAGACAGTGAGTGGACAGAATGCATTTTGCATCCAGTTGCCTTAGGTGGTACAGTTGATTAAGGACAAATACCCAGTGGGAAGACCCACTAGCCAAAGGTAACTAGAAAAGAGGAGGATAATAAATGCATAACCAGTGCAAAGAAAACTGCGAGGCACCAAGACCACAAACCAGCCAGCCCACTTTCCTCCTCTCCATCACTGAACGGTCTGGGAGAAAGCATTAGTAACAGCACTTGTCAACTGCTTCCCTGGAACAAAACATGACAAAACACACGGAAGGTTTTGTTTTCATTATGGTTCTCGGTGTACTTTATTCTCCTGCTGTCTAGCTAAGCAGCCCACACAGGACAGAAATGGGTAGCACTGAGGAATGATCAGATTTTTTTTCTCCCCAATATTCCTGCCCCCTCCCTAAGCCCTGACCAACCCTTATCAGGAATGGTTAGTATATCATCCTTTCCCTCAAGGAACAACTAAAATTTAAACAAGGCATTAGAAAGCCAGGTCTCTTCATAGGGCTTAGGAGCTGGTGTGAGCTCTCTATTCACAATGGAGCGTCTTTCCTTCAAACACCTGGATTTTTTTTTTTTTTTTTGTACACTGGTTCATAGATCGGCACTTGACTTTGAACCTGGCACCAAAAGGCACAATATCTGATACCCTGTACAAGAGCTATTAGAGATGCTGCCATATGGATGGGCAAAACTGAGCCAATCCCACTTATGAATGGAAGGCCTGAACAGGGAGTTGGCAAAGAGAAAAAAATGTAAGCCCATATTTTTTGCTAGAATGGAAGTAAAAGTGGGAAGTTAAGGTCTTATTTTTTAATCCTCCAAATACCAGGAAGCAATTTAAAATCTTCCATGGTGCTTTTGAAAGCAGCATATTCAAAATGCCAGCAAAAACTCCTAATAATTGCAAAACCAAAAGGGGATCAAAGCTCACTGACATCCCTCCTTATTGCTGAAAGAGGCTAAAACCAAAATTCAAGGTGCCCTGTTCCCTTGTAAAAGGGAATATAATTGATTTATCGTTATCATAGCACATCACACTTTAAACAAAAATATTAAAGCGTGTGACCAGGGGAATGTTTTGACACCATTTTATTAATCTTCAACTTCAGTGGAAAAATATAACCTTTTCAAGTGCCATTTTCATCACAAGAGTTCTAATGTAGATATGTGTGTGTGTGTGTGTATACACACACACACACATACATATGTATTCTTTTGATCACTTGGTTTTGAAGTGCAGCAAGAGACCAATACCTTATTATAATCAATCAAATAAATGAGAACAGAAGGCCAAGCAGTTTCCAAATGGTTATTTTATCAGATTGTTTATAAACATTAAATTTATCCTTGTTTGCAATCCAAAATAGTTACCTGAAGTTTGCTGTTTGTGTGTGTTTTGTTTTTAGTATATGTTTTCTAAACTCTTTGGCACAATTTTCTGGGGGCGTTCAGACTGCCACAATACATGTCAGGAGAGAACTTTTCTTTTGTGCTGCCAATTCTGAACATTTAAATTTTGGTTTGTTTGGGTTGTGGCTTTCTTTTGAAGTCTGCATTCTTTATTTGTAACATTGTATTTTTATTTTTTCTATATCCTCTAACTCCAGAGTTTTTTTTTTCTCCCCCCACCCCCCCCCCCCAACTTCTACATTCACAGTTGAACCATATTATTAGGAAAGGCGCCTTGATGAAAAGATCAGGATGGGAGCTCTGACCATTCGTCAGTGTTTTCCCTAAAATTAAAAAAAAAAAAGAAAAAGGAAAAAAAAAAAAAACCCAAAAAACAAAACCTAAAGAGCGTCTTTCCTTTTTTTTTTCTCTTCTCTTACATCTCTTGTGCTGCATCAGTAGACCGAACTTCAGTTAGTTTTATGAAATGCAACATCTAACCCCTTTTTTTTTCTGGGAAAAAGAAACTGCAATGACTTGAAGTTGAGAATGTGGATACCGCCTCATTCACACACATTCATTCTCAGACTGTATAGAGTCCCTCACCCTCCTTTTAGCCGGCACGCATACAGTACCAGTACCATGTGGCAAAGGTACCCCAAAGGTGGGCTTGAGACTCAGGCTCCATCTTTCTCATCAGTAGCAAAGGCCAGGCTGCCTTTTACAACAAAGCACCACAGCTGAACCCAGTCCCTCCTCCTCTCCCAAACTAGTCATTCCACTCGGCACCGGCCAAAAGACAGAAAAGCTAGTTCTAGCCTCTCCTGGGAAGAGAGCGCTTCCTTTTTTATAAGCAAGTAAATCCACTGTTTTTCTCTTTTCCAAGATGGCCGACGTTATGGTTTTCTACGAAGTCAGTGCTTACTTAGCTCACTAACAGCACTGCTGTTGGTGGCTGCAGCTGCTGCTGTGGCAGGATTTTCAATGTGGTGTGTTTTCAAGCCTCACTCACTCATTCTCTCATTCCCAAACATTCAGCATCCGTGCACACTCCTCACTTCCGGGTTTTTCAAAAGATTGGAGATTTCCAGTGGGGGTCTCAGGTTATCATCCCAATGGTAACAGATCTAAAAACAGATGGAAAAAAGGTCAATTTTTGAGATCGCATATAGCCAATAGAGCCAAACATCTCACTGATTCCTACAATTAAGTGCTCAAAGACCTGAAGTGAATTTGTCAACTTTGCAAGGACTGATTATTTTTATTAGTTCCCTATATGCCATCTACCTGCTTTCATTAGCACTTACAAAGGGTGGGAAACTATAAAGATTAAACTCAAAATGGCCAATTTTACTGAGATATGTGCGTGTGTGCTAAGTCACTTCAGTCGTGTCCGACTCTGTGTGACCCCATGGACTGTAGCCCACCAGGCTACTCTGTCCATGGAATTCTCCAGGCAAGAATACTGGAGTGGGTTGCCATGCCCTCCTCCAGGGGATCTTCCCAACTTAGGGATCGAACCCACATCCTTAGTGTCTCCTGCATTGGCAGGTGGGTTCTTTACCACTAGTGCCACCTGGGAAGCCCTGAGATCTGGGGTGTAAGTGAGAGAAAAACAAAGCTACATTTCAAAGCAGATGTCAGATAACTCCAACTTTGGATATCTTTTGTAAAATAAAGCCTTGTCTAAAAGCACTTCAGTAAATAAAGAAAAGAACATGAGGAAACAGAGAGCAGAGAAAGATTTATGGGAAAAGGCCATTATCGATAACTTTATTAAGGTTCCAAAATGATTTGGGGACTTCACTGAATTCTAGTCATGTAAATTCTGTCCTTTATCACCAAATACTTGGCTCAAGGAAAGATGGGCTGCCTGACCCTTCCACTAGTACAAAGCTGAGGAACAAAGTCCTGGCTCAGAAGCACTTATATGGGAAATAGTACAAAACACCAAAAGAAAGCCCTTGTCAGAAAAATCTAAAGGAAATGTACCTCCTCCCCAAGAAAGCAAAAGAAAGGGCAATGGAAACAAGCTCTTACCAAGCTTGGTTCTTCAGTTTCCTCAGTTCTTTTGTTGCCCATGTAGCAAGGGTTTTTGCTTTGTTAGTCTTCGATCTCCGTCCTTCAGTTAACAGTTCATGGATCATTGGCCTAGCTTCTACTAATTTCAGTACATCCTTCCCAAATGCTGTACACAAGTCCCTGTGCAAAAAAACACGCCTGAAAGTGAGCTCCTGGCCCCACAACAAGAGCACGTTCAGAACCTCCAAACCTACAGCTAAGCTAGCTATAGGCTTCTTGGTATTTACCTACTTTTTAAAGCCAGAAGAAATTTTCAAGATAAATCTAACACCTGCCCTCAACAGATTACAAAAATGAGATGTAGTAACTCCATGGCTGATTCATGTCAATGTATGACAAAACCCACTGCAATGTTGTGAAGTAATTAGCCTCCAGCTAATAAAAATAAATGAAAAAAAAAAAAGATTAAAAAAAAAAAAAAATAGAATGACCTTACCCAAGGTTCCACAGCTAATTCATGGTAAAATAAGAACTAGATTCCAAGTCTTTGAGCTCCTCAAAACCAATGTTCTGTCTTCTAATGATGCCTCAGAAACCCTCAGTAGAGAAGGCCAAACAGAGGTGATTTGCTGACCAACATCAGAATATGAGATGGACATAGATCTGATGTTGCTTCTATACTTCTTTGAGAGCTCACTTCTTAAGAGTTTGGTGGGAGAAATTAGAAATCTGGAGGGTCTGGAATGAGATTAGAGCTAAGTCCGAAATGAATTACCACCTAAGAACTCAAAACAGGGTAAGATGTGGTCTATAAATTGAAAGAAGTCCCCTCTGTGCCAAAAAAGGTGGGTAATTACCATCCAGGCTACTCTCAATATTCTTTACAACATGTCTTCTCATTTTCTGTGAGAAGTCCTATTCAGCTATCAGAAGCAGAGTATAACCTACCCTATCAGTCCGGCAGCACAAGCTACTACTCCATCCGTATGATCCTCATCTCCAGCAATGTGGTCAATGAAAGACAGAATAAATTCTACTCGGGGCTGTACCAGCATCACATCCGCTATAAAAGAAAGAGAAGGTCTAATGAGGTTGCCCTCCAGCTGGCAGACGTACACCCTGTTTCAAAATTCCCAAATACCCGACCTCCATCATGGAGGCTTCGGTCCAGAGAACTAGTCATACACAGTTACACCAAACTATTTTTCCTCATTCTTCAAGTCAAGAGAAGATGTAGATACTCCTTAACAAATAGAAGTATGTATATATATGTAGTAGGACAAATGCAATCTTTAAGCCTATGATATCAGAAGTGTGAAGTACAATATTTCCCCAGTCAATAACAAAAAACATCAGGTGACAGAGGAAATCTAATCCCCCAATCCTTCAATTCAGATGACTGGATGGGGGAGGGGCAGCACATCTCAAGAACTCCCACTTGGGGTTGGTACACATGCACCAGCATCAACAGCCTTGCTAGATTCCATCCCTTGCAATGATCAAGTTGTTAAACAACACAGCTGAAGACGCAGTGGTCAGAAATAATAAAGTCTATAACCTCCCCCAAAGCTACTCCCTTCATTAGAGCACTGTTCCTCCTCCCCTTCTTTTAAGCAGTAAGTGTAAGTTAAGCAGTAAGTGCATGGCTACATGTAAGCCACGCAATGAACACAGAGTCCATCTGGCTAAGTGCACACTAGACTAAGTCAACTGGAATGTATACTCAACGGTGTACGTTCTCCTGGTCTCCCTTCAATCCCTGGACAATTCCAGTATAGGCTTCCAAGCAGCCTTCCCGTAGCTCATTAAGATAATCCACCATGTCATAGTCTGACTGCAAGAGAAAAAGAACAGAATCACTGTATTTGATGGCCTTTGGTTGTGCATTTGTCAAAAGTCCCGCTCCTCTAATCAGGGCTGGACTTAAAGATACCTTTAAGCTTACCTTGTCCACTTGGGCCTGGGAGGCCTGCTGAAGAGTATTCAAAACAACCTCTAGGTATTTTTTAAACTCTCCACCAATAGCAAGGGCAATATCACCAAACACTGACAGAATCTGTGGCTTCACAGACCTGTGGACATTTTCATTCTGACAAGGAGGAAAAAAAAAAAATTTCTGTCCAAAGACTCAAAGAGCTTTTTTTAACAATAAGCAACTAATATCTTGGGTATAGAGTCAATATATTGGTTCTAGACCTGTAAGTGACATACACAAAAATCAGCAGTGGTCATCTCTAGATAGAGGGAGAGATTATAATATTTACTTTTCCTTTGTACTTTACAGGTTCCCACCAGTGCCTCTCAGGTTCCATACATTGAGCATGCATCCCTTTATTTCCTTAGGTTAGAATCATCTTGTAAAAATGAGCAATTCCCTTCATAAGCCCACAGCCAACATTCTGGAACATACAAACTCTCTGTCACGGATCTTGATGTTTAATCATCTTTCTAAGATTCTGTGTGTAGACACTCACCCCCAAGTTCTCCAGTAAGAGCTGCATCACCTCATCACAGAAAGGTAAGATGTTGGATTGCAGGGCGCGGCATAAGTCTCCCACTAAGCCCACAGCTGCCAAACAAACCTGCAAAGAATCAAGCTGATCATCTCTGGCACAGAAAAGCCTGCCTGCAGGGGTAAGGCATGATCTCTACCTAGCTACTGATCCTCTACCACATGAACCTAGAGCCAAAGCAGCAAAGACCCTTCTTCCCTGAGCTTAGTTCATTTTAACAACCAACATGGCAGAAAGAGAACTAGGATTATTTAAACTACCATTAAGAAAGGACAGAAAAGACAATATTCACCAAGGATGGTGGTGGCAGAGACAGATGGTTTACTGAAAACAAAACAAAACCTTTCTGAGGGTGCTACTCTGGTGTGTATAATATCCAGTTTCTTACTGACTACTTTTAGTTCAGACACTTATGGCAACAAAGTAGCTCAACCCTGATACATGGGGAAGCACCACCTGGGTTACAGGATCCAGATTTCTGTACTATAATGCCTACCAGGTATAAATGAGGACGTAAACATATTATTTTTGAAAAGCATAGCTTACCTGGTACTCAGCGTAATTTTTCAATCCAATGCCCAGGAAGGGTTTAAAGGCCTCCATGTACTTTAGGAATTCACCACCCAACACTGTAAAAAACAAAACCCCATCTATTAGCACCATAGGATCACAGAAGTGAGCAAAAATAACCATCTTAGCTCTCCCAAAATGTACACACCCCAGTCAAAAGGCAGGGTAAAATGAGAGTTAAATACCAATTTTATCATAAAGACATTACTGCTGTCTTGGACAAGCCAAATTCATAACTGCTGGAGAAAATGCCAAATCTCCAGAGTGGGATTTCACTCTGGTTGAAACTACCAAGTGGTATGGCTCTCCAGGAATGTCAAGGTTCATTATGAATTGGCTGAGGTAGTCATACTGACTTCCACTTCTTCATCTGATTGTAACATGAACTCTCGGGAAGCCAGTTTGTTTTTTTGGCCTCACCATGTGACTTGTGGGATTTCAGTTCCCTGACCACGGATTGAACATGGGCCATGGCAGTGAAAGCACCAAATCCTAACCACTAGGCCATGAGGGGTTCCCAGAAGCCAGCTTAATAAAACAGGATCTTTAAGCAGTTTCATCAAGGACTTATTTAACAAGCCAGTCAAGAAAAGCTGCCTGGGTTTCATATTCAATTCAGCTACTCTGGGAACCAAAATTAACTTATGTGCCCTGCCAGGGTGGTCACAAGGTGCCAGACCAGTTGGACATAGGCTCCTTATGCTAGAAATGAGTCTGCCTTAATAATACACCTTACAGACCACCACTGAAGAAGCATTCCTGGTTTCTGAAGTCAGATATGGTTTCCCCAAAGCAATTCCAAATAGTTAGATATGTAACAATCAGAAAATCAATTCCTAGAACTCAGTGTTTCATCTCATTCCATACTAGGCACCATATTGTCTCACACCTAGATCCAAAACATTAAAACCCAAACCAGAAGGTACCAAGTGCCAGGAAAGAAAACATAAACTTTTGCTTCCTCCATCCTTTACAGGCGTCAAAGTTCAATAAAGCAAGTTAAGTTTCAGGGGGAAGAGGAACCCGAGGAACATGAGATAGATAACAGTTCCCTCTACCCCACAAAGAGCTGCCAACCTGACTTGCAAATTGGCTCCCATTCACTTCAGGGAGAGTGGCAAGGCAGTTATACACAAATTTATACTTATGTTCAATCCAACTCTGAACTGACTCAATATCCAGTAAGTGAAAAGCAGGACTATGCTTTTTGCAGTCAAAAATTCTTCATGGCTACTGAAACTCTCTTGCACTCTAAAGAAGTTTCCTTGCCTGATTGCGGCTCACTGACCTTCCACCAATGTGCTAACTGCCATTAGGGCATCCTCTTGCACTCCCCCAGACCCAGCTGTGCTTTGGAACATCCTTAACAGGGAGGCCATGACCACATCAGAGATCTGCAAAGCATCTTGATGTTGCACCTTCCGGAGAACATTCTGTAAAATGAATAAAAGTTCAGAATCTGTTGATTCCAAACCCTCCAACCAGCACACCATACTGTGTCTTTAATTTTTTTTTTTAAATCAATTAAGTCTTTAGAAATTTTTTGGGGGAAAAGCTTTCTCTGCTCAGAAGTTTTGAAAGTGCAAATCACCTGCAACAAAACATACATCTAAATAACTCATCTATTTCCCAATTCAGAACAAACACAAGAGGATCTTCCATCAAGTGTGATAAATCAGCCTCCATATTTAGCTGTATTAAAATGGCAGTTCAATTATTTCAGCTTTGAAGAAGGACATGTCATATGAGAATTGCTACTCATAAAACAAAAAAGCAACCCTTTCTATGGCCTAACCCATTTACAGATTGTGGTCAAGAAAGTCTTGATAAAGCCAATCTGACTTTTCCTAATTCAACATTCCTCAAACCTCCCTCCTTACCCTTTGTTTCAACTAGTGTCACTGGATCAGGAAAGACCTGTTAACAGCCATGTTTTAAAAAATTAAGTCTGGCATAAGGAGACTTAAGGAGAAGGGAGTCATAGGTAAGATGACCTAGTTAGCATCACTCAATTCTATAACCTAGTACCTACCCTAAGCACTAGACAAGTTCCAAGGTTTCCCTGTACTTAGGTAAAAAAGGGAGTAACTCTTCAGCCATGCCATCATGCTAGTCATGATCAAGGAGTAACATTTTAATTTTCCCAGTCTCTCCCCAGAAAAAAAAGTCTACTGTCATTATCAGTAAATTATAAATTTATAATCTGTATATTACAATTATAAATAACAAAGTTTCCAATAGCAGTTGCTTCCAAAGATGATGGCAAAAACACAAGGCTCTGTTTTTAGCTCAGTGAACCATAGCTGGGAACCAAATCTGACTGGGCTACACTTGAACAACCTGATGAAAACCAAAAACAAAAGGCTGCTAAGACAAAATTAGCTTCTCATGTTTGCGAGGACCATCACAAATAGGAGGAGTTTCCTTCCCTACATTGTACAAAAGGTAAATTGCATTGCACTGTACAAAAGGCAAATTTTATGGACAGACAAGAAAGGAAAATGGGAAACTCTCCTAATCAATCAGACAAATGTCTTCTGAGAAGACCTTCTGACCATCATCACCCACAACATCATCTTCAGAGTTCTGTGTGTGCGTGAACTTGTCATCCTGAGACACAGTGCTTTCCCTGGTGCTATTAAGTGATAAGGCACCATCATACCTGAAGAGTTGCGCAGAGTAAAGACTGAAGGTCATTGAACTGGATCCTATCCGATGTGCTCTGGATATGTGACTACAAAGAAAAGAAGATCGTGTTCTGAACAAACACCTTCTAAAAGGCTCTAAATGCCCTCCCAAAAATGCTTCCATTTCTGCTGGATAAATAATCTCTCCTAGTGCTAATGGAAAGTAAATAAAAAACCTATGTATACATATGGTGTAACACATATATGAATAAACTGTAGCAAGCAATGCAATTGGAAGTTGCAACATTTTTTCTATGAGCCTTATGTCTTTCTAAGAACATATATACTTAAACACCAAAAAAAAAGAGAACAGTCTTGAAAATAGAGCTATGTGTAAAGTACCACACCCTTCCCACCAGGAAGGTGTTCAGTCTCACCTCCATCTGGAGCACCTGTTGCAATCGTTCCATGATGACCAGAGTAGTTTTCTGAACCGCAGGGTAACAATCCTTGGCACTGTTTTTCACAATTTCCATTAGTGATTCATATGCAGAACTCCTCAGGTTGTTCTGGTGTCCATCAGGTCTGTAACGAACACACAGCAAAAAACCTTAAAGTCTTAACTGAGAAAGGACAGAAAGTCTTCTTATATAGACATTATCTCACTGAAAATAACCCACAAACCAATATGGCTGCAGACCTGATCTGAATTTGGCAGATACAATACAGCCTGGAACCAAAATTTCAATCTCTGAGCCAATGATTATGCTCAGTATGGTTTCCAGACCTGATAATTAGAATGGCCCTTTTAGAAAGGGGCTAAAATTATATGAAAAATAGGCAAGAATGCTGAAGAACCCATGTGGACAATAGAATAGGTTGCACAAAAAGCTATGAAAAAGGTATCTTGGGAATTCCCTGGTGGACCAGTGGTTAGGGCTCCACGCTTTCACTGCCAAAGGCTCAGGTTCAATCCCTGGTTGGGAAACTAAGATCCCAAAAGCTAGGCAATAGGATTCTTTTCATTTCTCCTATTGCAATGTTTCTATATTAGACAGCCCCCACAAAGAGTGTAAAAGGAGTTGGATGCAAAGACACCACTTATTTCTGTATAGTATCAACAGTTACCTGTCTGTGGTCTCCAGGAGCTTCTGAACTATGAGTTCAAAAGAAGAAGATAAGCAATAGGTAGCTGGTTCTTCCTGATCATCAGCTACATCTGCAGCTTCATAAGCAGCTTCAGCCAGACTGGAGAAAGCCTTAAACCCAGACAGAGTAAATATTAATTAGTCCTGAAAAGACCCCCATTCCAGGATCACCTCATTTTCCCTTAAGATACCCTAGGCAGTGTTCCTTTCCAACTGATCTAAGACTAAATCAATGGCAGTAAATCTTTAATTCTTCCTGTCAAGGTCATCTCAAGACAACATCTATAAGTATCCTTAAAATTAAATAAATGTATGTATCTATATTTTGTTTCTCCTGCCCACAGGAGAAATAGTCTCTAAACAGTACAGTATTCTCACCTACCATGAATGCCTGCCACTTCATTTCTTCTCTTTCCATTCACAGGAAGCCTTTCAACCCCACTCCTTCCTTATTTGAACTTCCTCCCCCAAATCCCAAAGTTCCCTAGTGAACTATACTCAGCCTATACTGACTCAGCACTTGGGCCGCCTACCTTCCTTCCCTCGTGCCCCCTTCTTAGCAATGCTACTTTTCATAGCCAGCAAATCTCTACCTTAAAATTTGTTGTCCCCAAGCCACTGAAGAAAAGAAAGAAAACCAAGTCCAGAGAATTTTCCCACTGGGTTAGCATGACTGTTCTAAACAGTTGGGGAACCAGTCACCATGAGTCAACAGCTCCCTCTGGGTCATGCAGCTCACATCTCCCCCACATTTTAATTGATGAAATTAGGAAGGAGATGCTATTCAAAAAGAGCCTTCTAGTCAGGTAGATCCATTTCTCTCCCACACCTCCTACTTCCTTGCCAATGGCTTAGTCAAGCTCCTTATCTCAACAGGAAGAAAATGCCTCACCCAGCACACATTTGAAGCCACTCTGGGTTCAGCACTGAGGCCCTCAATCAGACACTGCAGCAGGGGAGTCAAGTAGACATCATTGATGGCGGCTTCAGGGAGCAGTTCACAGATTCTGCCCACTGTCCATGCAGTTGTATCTCGAACAACTACACTGGGGTCTTTCATTAATTCTATTAAGGTGGGCATAGCCTGTAAATATAACAGTTATTGGCAACACAAAACAAATATAGCCTATAAACGTAAGTTATTGGCAAAGCAAAACAAAGATTGATATTCATGCTGACCCAATACCCCAGAAGAGGAAATACTGATGGCTGGGTTTTAACTCAAAGTTATCAAAACAGTTTTGTCATTTTATAAGATATGCTTGTCAAATATTCAACAATATAACAAAAGTAACTGGAAACATGAAAAAGTCCCCCTCTCTTCATCAAATCTCAGTATAGTTTTATTAAGACTTTGGTACAAATACTTTCAGCCATCTTGACTGAATTATTCAGGCAGAGATCCCAGGATGCAGCTGAAATGGCATTTAGCTATTCCTGAAAGGTTGAGTTCTATATACTAAACAACTAAAATGCACTCTTGTGTCACTTGTTGTAGCAAAATAAATACAAAACTTCCATCAAGATTTTTCATTACATGTCATTTTGTCCTGAGGATTGAATACTCACCTCATTAAAAACCATGGAGAATTATTTGTGTTATAATATTTAGTGAAGAAAAAAGAAACCAACAAAAAACAAGCTGTAAAAGTATTGATACAGTAAGACCTCCACCCTAGTACACACGCATAGAAAAAACCTTCAGGGATAAATACAAAGCATTAATAATGTTATCCTTGGGCAAGAGGATTAAAAGTAACCTTTTTTTGGGCCTTTTCTCCATTTTTCAAGTCATATGGTTTTTGTAGTAAAAGTAAGAAATACATTTTATGCCTCATTGACAGCAAATAGCTATCTTTGAAGTGACCTTTGTGGATGACTATTTACAGCTTTGTTCTTAAAGACAAATGGTCAAGCAAAAAGTTAAACAATAAACACCCCACTTTCCACCCCTACACTCCCTCAGCTTCACCTGTATAACTAGTGGTTTGAGTTGATTGGGCTCTGGTCCTTCCAAGATGCAGCCAAAAGCCATCACTGCTGCATCCCGGTACCGCCAGTCAGGGTTCTTGATGTGTTCCTTGATGAAGGGAAGGACATGTGGGACAATGTCATCTTCACAGCAGGTGGCCAGGAGCATGAGGCACACCCCTGCCGCTTTGCAGGGGTTCCAGTCATCATCGTCGTCATTTTCATCCTGGTAAAAGAATGTGGCACTAGTTCAGCTCCTGATCAAAGAAGCTCTTCAACTCAAAAGGTCCTCTGACTACAGTACTCCCAATTATCATTACAACTTAAGCTTTGGGGAAGTAAAGAAAATAGAAAACCTTCATATCTTTATCTCCTCCACAAAAACTCATCAACACAACCTCTGTTAAACAAGATGCAGACAGAGGGAAGGTATTTCTCCCTACTATACAAGATGAACAAACTCCCACTACATGGAATACAGATGAATTTCAAATACATCAAATAAAAGGCAGAATAGAAGAAAGCTAAATGACTAGTAATGTAAAGCTCAAAATTAGTCAAAACCTATAGAGTTAAAGGTGAGGGAAGAGAAAGAAGGCACTGGTAGGGGCAGCCTTCTGGTATGCAGGTAATTATTATATTTCAATAAAAATAAAAAAAAGATTACATTTGGATCTCCCTTGAAACTAGAAATCAAGGTCATTTTTATTGTGGCCATTCACACCAGAGTAATTTAAGACATTTATACTTATACAGTTTCAGAAAATTACATACCTAAAGAATGATTTGTTCCCAAATGAGAAGCACAGCAAAAATATACAAAAGCAAAAATACTAAGATCAAAAGATAAAAAATAAAATAAAATAAAAAATAGCAACTGTAAAACTGAGCAATGAAAATTTAAGGGAACATCCAGTCCATTTCAAAGTAATATATCTCTACTTATCTTTTGAGACTGCTATATTAAGAGTCATGAAATTCCCTAAAAGCAAATTATATTCCTGTAAACACAGAAATTTTGCAGTGCTCAGTTACAGCATTATTTCCTCAGAGCACTGCCAGCTCTTTGGTATATTTCACATGCACCAGAACAGGTGAGGTGACAGAATCTTTCTAAACACCATACCAAAACAAAAGGAACACCATAAAGCCAAACAGGAACAACAGTGCCTTCTTCCCCAGGTGGCCCAGTGGTTAAGAATCCACCTTGTAATGCAGGGGACACCGCTCAATCCCTGGTCCAGGGAGATTCCACGAGCTGTGGGGCAACCTAGCCCGTGTGCTTCAACTAGGGCTGCACCCTAGCGCCCATGCGCAGCAACTACGGACACCCATGTGCCCTGGAGCCCGTGCTCCGCAACAAGGGAAGCCCCTGCAGTGAGAAGCCAGCTCACCACAACTAGAGAAAGCCTGCACGCGGCAACGAAGACCCAGCACAGCCAAAAATAAATAAGTTTTTTAAAAAAGGGGTAATTTCTCTATTTACTCATCAAACCCACATTCTTCATGAAGTCTTGTTCCTTTTATTTGGTCACAAACTACTCAGAGCCTGAAGGACCTTACAGATCCAGTTCAGCTCTTTGAAGTCATGGATAAGAACATCAAGTTGTTCCAGAATTGTGGAGTTTCTTCATGGCAACTGTTCCACAGCAAACCAACCACTACCAAGGCCTCACAGTTCACTTGACTAGATTTGGAGGGTAACTTACCTGTTTAGTTAGTGTCTGTGTGAGGATTGGAACCAGGTACTGTAGTGCTCCCTTGGCATAAAATTTGCTGGTGTGCTCAGGGGGCCGTCCTTGTTCTGCTGCCTGAAGAGAAACATAAAGCAAATTCCGGATGGCAGCAAACAAACCATGAAGGCGTACCATGTAAAGTCATACAGTGAGAGCTGCCCATGGGTCTGCTCAGGGCAACAGGGACACAGAGACTGCCCTGACAGTCCAGTGGCTAAGACGCTACGCTTCCACTGCAGGTGGCATGGGTTCCATCCCTGGTTAGGGAAGATCCTGCATGCCTTGAGGTGCGCTCCATCCCCCCGCCAAAACACATGAAGCACATGGTAACATGCAGTATGAGTGGTCTTTGGAGGCACTCATTTTGTCTAGCTACTTCAATGAGATTCTTTTAGGCCATACATATAATCTACTTTAAAGGATCAAGGCAATCTTAACAATTACATTCTTTTTTCACTAACTGACCTTTGGATAGAGATGCACTAAGCTCCCATAAGGTGGCCAAAAATAAGACAGCGCTTTCTGAAGGACATGAAGACAATTAAGGTTGGAAACAAAGCCAGAATTTTAATTTGCAAGTGCAGAACTAACCCCTTTCTCTATATCTAATTTCTTCACCGGTTGGTAAGCTATCAATTATACATCCCATCCTTGCATTAGGACTTCCAAAAGAAAATAATTCAGCATCAGATAGCATCTGGTTAAAATGTGACTGCCTGCTGCCCCCTTGTGTTCACAGGACTAATATTTACAACAAATCCAGGCTGGTAAAAATAGATGCCTCATGGTTGTGGCTAGTGAAAAAAAACCCCAAAATCTCTACAAATGGAGATACCTTCTAACCCCAGTCAGAATAAAGCTCTCCCAGAGGAGAAAAATAACATCCACAAAAAAGGTAAGTCCCAAATCCCAGTCAGAATAACAGCTCCCAGCACATCAACCCTCCTAGGCTCACCTCTGAAGCTTCAATGGCCAAATCCATTTCCTCATCACAGACGTTGGACCAGAATTCTATCCCTTGTAGGGCCACCTCATCAATGTCACTTTTCATTGCTTCAATTGTGATCTTAAGAGAGAAAACAAGATACCCCAGGTTCCAAATAAATGCTGGTTCAAGTTCGACCCCTCCTACAACCACAGATATTCAAGTTTCAAAAATGTAGATTTATGAAAGCTAGGTCTGAAATGAAAGGCAGGAAGAAGAAACAAGAGTTTTAAGATATATTCTTTTTATGAGTACAAAGTTAGCACAAGTTTTCTTGGCACACTGCTGATGAACTCAAATCTAATACTCAAGGAATTTCCTTGATTTCACAACATTAAATAAAAAAATTATGGAACTGACAGGACAGGATCTAAGAATAAGGGGCTTTTGCAATTAGCTATATGCTCAAATGCATAAAATAGAAGTACTTACTGCAAAAAGAGCAGGACCCATATATGTCTCCATGTACTGATAATATAAGGACATTATCTTCACCAGATTCTGTAAGGCAGCCACTCGTACCTTGTGCAAACATCAGATTAAACAGTTTACTTCTTAGTTTAATAACAATGCCATCTGACAAAGGTAAATAAGTAACTGCTTCACTTAAGTGGGTCAATAATCTATAGGGTTAATCAAGGTATATTTGGGTAATATTTCCTTTCCTTCTTTTTTACTTTAAAGGTGTCTGTGGAACCCTTGGCAGGACTACTCACTATTGCCCTCAGACTGGATGTTATTTCCACCTGCTTCAAGAGTTAAGGTTTAGGCTCCCAAAGTAGGAAAGCTGTTTCAAAGGCTATAACGGAAAACAGGCCTTTGAACAACCTAAAGCAATTAGGTAGCAAGGCTGATCACAAACCATTTCTCCCTTAAATCTTTTTTAAGAGGGTGGCAACTTCCGTCATGTTAGCTTTCCAAGGACTATTCTTCCCTCTTCTCCAATATATTGAAGAAAAATTCTTTTATTAATAAAAGTATTAGTCAAACGCTATTTCTGAAGTCACCAGATTCCAACATTTCAAACTACTATGCTAGAGTGAGCATTTCCTAGGAAAGATAGAAGACATGACCTCACACTTACCCTTGTATCCGGACACTGTGTGGCTTCACAGACTACCTGCATAATAAAGTGCCTTTCGGACTGCAGAAGAACAAAAATAAAGAGAATTAGAAGAAGCATGTGTATACGAAGATAACTAGACTATCCCTTCAAGGAAAACCTCTCTTTCCCTCAGGGACCCACAGAACTCTGGACCATTTGCAGGTTTTCCTAGACACAGCAATGGGACTATGAGGACTCTAGTGTTTGCCCTGGTGTCTACTATCTGACCTGCCCTCTAAGGAGGTCCCTAATCATTTAATCCCTCAAATGATCTTCACTAAAACAAGACTTGAAGAAGGAAGCAGATAGAAAAATGTAGGTCACAGGATTTAAATAAAGATGGTTAAAACAAAAAAAAATCATACATCAGGAAAACTCCTTTCCTCGCATTTAAAATTTAAGAGAATTCTTAATTTAAACAAACCCAGATCAAGTGTGGTAAAACATAGAAGACTTAATGAATTTTGTTTGCTTCCATCCTCTTTTGATATCTACAAGGAAAAACCCAGTTTTCCAAATAATTAGAACTGCAGTTTGCTTTGGTTTCTTAGACATCCCAACTTTGTCCAATGTAAGGCCAAAAAAACCCAGAAAGCCCAACTAAAGAGTCAACAAATACAACACTTTCAGATCATATCATCCAGCAATTCCACTTCTGGATAATATATCCAAGAACAGAAAACAACTTCTCAAAGACATATTTGTATACCCACATACACAGCAGCACTATTCACAATAGCCAGAAGGCAGAAGGAAGCAAACCAAACGCCCATCAACAAACAAATACAATGGAATAGTATTCAGTGTTAAAAAGGATATTCTGACACATGCTGTAACAGGAATGAACCCAAGACATAATGCTAAATGAAATGAGCCAGTCACAAAGACAAATCAAATCCTATATGACTCTGTTAATATAAATTATCTACAGTAAACAGACTCATAAGAACAGAAAGTAGAAAAGTTGGTTGCCTGTGACTGGGAAAGGGAAAACAGGGACTTAACAATTGTTTCAGTTTTGCAAGACGAAAAAAGTTCTGGAGATTGGCTGCAAAACAACGTGCACACACTTAACACTACTGAGCTATACATTGGTTAAGATGGTAAACTTTATCTTATTGTACATTTTAACACAACTAAAAAGAAATAATAGAGGGAAATACTTTCAGTCAAAATAGAATTTATATATTCATTTCCAAAAGCACCTTCCTACTGAAGTACGAAACAGCCCAATTTCCGTAATTTAAAAAAAAAAAAAAAAATCCCCAAAGCATACTCACATTTTGGACTGCAAAAGGAAAAACCTAAGCCTAGAAACATTTTAGATCACATTATTCTCAAAAGCCAGATGAGAAATGGCAAACACCTATTCCATGGCCATGTTCACAAAACACAAATCTTAACTAGACTGGAAATAAATACTTCTAAACAAGATAGTACTTTCTGAATCATAACCTTAAAACAACACAAAACTTTCATTTAGCTCCCCTGCCTCACCCTCTGAACCTATACTTTTTAATCAAAAGACACTTACCTCTTTGTCAAAGTTTGCTTTGGTGAACTCCAGTGAGTTCAGGAGTGCATTAGTAGCTGCTAGCTTCACATTATTACTAGGCTCTTCTTTCCTCATCCCCTGGATTATGGCAGTCAGAATCTCATTGGATTTATCCTGTAGCTGCTCTGGGTCCTGAAACAAGCAGAAGTGCAGTGAATATAATAATTGAGCTCATGACTAATCAGCAGTCCTTCTATTCAAGAGAGTATCATGAGACTTTCTCTGATCTTTCCCCACACATTTCCATTTAAGGACAAACCACCTGCAAAACATCCCAGGGTCTGATAGTCCAAACTTGAACTGGAACAAGTTAAACTCATCAACTTCATCTCTTGACTCCTTAGCGTAATCACTCTGGGCATGAGGTAATGCTGGCTCCCCACCCCCTCACCGTTCTGTGTACATGGAGATGGCAGTGTGGTGCTTCTTCCAGGCCATCTGGACCGACTGAAGTCAAGCTTCAGAACATCTGAGGACCAAGGATCAACACCTGACACACCTATGAAGTCAGGTGCTATGGACTCCTTTGCTTCATCAAATCTGTGTATCAAAACTGATACCAATGGAGAAGGAAATGGCAACCCATTCCAGTATTCCTGCCTGGAGAATCCCATGGACAGAGGAGCCTGGCAGGCTACAGCCCATACGGTCGCAAGAGTCAGACACGACTTAGCATCTAAACCAAATAAAATCTGAGGAAATAGGAAAAAAAAAAAACCTGATACCAAGAGTGGTAATCTCAGCAGCAAGAGTCTTAGAAGTGCTGCATTTAACATACTGTGTCGTGGCTCCAGTAGTTAAACCAACCACAGCTCAAAAGTTGGCAAACTGTTTCTGTAAAATAGTCATCGAAAAAGTAACACAGTATCCCTGGTACATTGAGGATCTTCAAAAAGGGATTAGGTCAAAGAAAGGAGGCAGAATCTATGCCTCTCCAAACAGGGATTTTCATCTTGAGTTTGTGACCCTTAAAAGTCTCTTTCTTTAGGGCATGATTAGCAATATGAAGATAAATTAACTATCCAAATATAGAAGTCTAACAAATAAAGCAGCCCTACTTTCAAAACACATTGCAATAGCTTGTTTTTTTTTTCATGATGATAAAGAATAATTCTAATACCATGCATGTTACAACTAGAGGGAATCAGCGGTATATAAGTTAGATACGGTACTTACTATATCTTGGCAAATGTAACCAATAGCTTCCAATGTCGACTCTTTCATGTGCTCTGTGCTGTTGGGATTTGTGACATTGGCCACCAGCTGAGGAATGAGTTCTGGCCACTGGTTCACTGGGATCTCTGCACAAGCAATACCAGCCACACACTGCGAGGCAGAGCTAGGCCGGTAAGTTTCTGTGCCCAAAGTCTGCAAAACCTGTGGCAGGGGCACACACACACAAAGACAAAAGATATCAATTTCTAATACTATTTGAACACATTTTGCCTACCAGCACACATCTTATATCAGTCTCTGAATTATCTTTAATATAGAAAAGTAGGAAAAGGCATATACAGCATAGGCCAATTGTTGGGAATAAAGCTGGCCTCAATACCAAGAGCAGCATGATCAGCATTGCCCCAAAGCCTAGAAATGAAACCAATCACCCCCTATTTCTAAATAGAATCTCCAAAGCCAGACACCTCACCTCAATTTTCAACACAAGGTAAGAAAGTAGCAAAGGTACAAGTATAGACAAAGAATGAAGCCACAATGACCCAGAGTTAATCATTACCATGATCAGCTAATTCAGTCAATGAACTAAGACTCACCAGTCCACTCAAAAAGGCAAACAGTTAACTGTTCCTGGCATGAACACAGGACAAAGAGTAGCTGCCAGACATTCAGGCCAGCTCTGCTGACTGGGTCAGGTCACTTAGTATCCTGCTTTGTAGCTAATAATAATGAACTCCCTCCTATCTTTCCCCCTTATATGGTATATCATCAGCTCGGTAACATCTGACTGATTCTAAATGAAGGTTTTGCTCTCTAGGCCTACCAGAGCTAGATTGGACTTTAACAAAATCTGTGTGTCAAAGATATGGGTGGGGAGCACGGATGAGATGAACTGTCCAAAAGGGCAAGGGGTGAACAGGTATTAATCCAAGTCAGACTAAGAAATCATAAGGTACCTTCACATTGTATTGCACCATCTCTGAGTACATATGGAATGCATACTGAATCCCAGTCTCTATGTTTATCTTTTCTCCTTTAAGTTGCTTCTAGAAGACCATTAATATTACCTCAGGTGATTTAGAAACTAAACGTCTAACTCTTGAGTACTACAAGTTATTTTTTTTAACCAAGGGTGACCCTAAAGGTAATACTCAATTATCAGAAACAAGAGGATAAGAAATTAGCTCTCAACTCTGTCCAAGACCCAGATTTCAAAAAAAGAAATAACCACCAGCACTGAGAGAGGATCACTAGATGTGCTATGAAAAGGGAAAAAGCCCTAAATAACTGCTATTACCCTTCATGCACAAAAGCTCAATAATGCTGATAGAAATTCCTACTCAAAATTTTTAAAAAATTCTGGGGCTAAGATTGATGTGCCCCACCCCCAATTACAGTTCTGATCATGTCTTCTCCCATTTACTACTGTGTAATTTGAGGAAAATGAGAAATTGAATGAGTACAGTAAATATCAAGATTTCCAGTCATTAATGGGATAAACTTCATTTATACCAAATTATTGACAAGAAGATTAAAATGTTATTATATAAGCAAACTCAAGTGGATAGAAATAGCTCTATATATTCCAAAGAAGATTCAAAGTAAGTTGACTTTGTAACCTAGTTTTCTGTCATCAGTTCCTCCATGCAAGACTGGAGAAAGAGGTACATAATTAGAAACAAAAGTTACCGCTGCAAAGGGCACTAATTTACCTAATGCTGACACCCAGAACCAGGAAACAGAAAATATGATATGCAGAACCATGACCAGCACAAATAAAGATGCAGGAATCCTCCCAATGGCTTCCCCTCAAATAGCAGGGCCCATCTGACTGCACAGATTCTTGACTTACTACTCTCTGCACCTTATTCATGTAAGACAGGCCACTAAAGAATCTAATTTTTAAAAAGAGTGTATATATATACATATATTCTGACACTCTGCTGTGGCAAGAATTATGAATTTCTAATTCAACAAGAAACTCACAAGAACCCCATAATGCACAGCGACAAGGGACATTCAATTTTCCTAAAAAAAAAAAAAAAAAACCCATCTGCTAACTCTTTTAAACACTGACAAAAAGCCAGATATTTCTAAAAATTTCTCATAATTTGCTAAGTAGATAAAAACAAGATTAAAGTCATAATCTTATTTCATAAACTCTTTGGGCTTGAAAGGCCCAAGAGATCATTTAATTCCCTTCCTGACCACACAGCACCATGCCTAACCCACCAAACATTGAGAATTATCTACAGCAGATGTTCAAGAAAAGCTCCGTGCTAGTTAACTAAGGAAGAATCACTTGAAAAAAAGACTATGAGAAAGATTTAAATACAACTTTCAAAATCTGCAAATTTATGACCAAAAAAACGACATTCCCTAGGCTAGTATGACCAAAGGCTAGTATGACCAAATTACTTACATAATTCTTGACTTCTCGTCGAGCATTAGCATCAATAGCTAGCCACCTCTGCTGATATTGTGCCTTGATATCTGGATCTTTAGATGTCAAAGAGTTCTTGATCTGTAAACCAGCTGCAACTCTGGCAACTTGACTGTTTCCTGGATTTGCCAGCACTCTGGACAGTTCCACAAGGAAAGTGGGCTGTTAAGAGATGTGAATAAAAATATCTCTTAGGAATTTCACCAATCCAGACTAGCACCAAAAAACTGGGAAAAACCTAAAAATATTAGGACATAACACGATATCTCAGAAAATGCCAAAATATTTACTTCAAGATTCCTATAAAAATGTTACTTGGTACATAAGGAAGTCACCATCTTCTCATACAGACTCAGCATTTAACAAGGAGTTACAGCTTAGTGCCCGAATCTTCACATTAGATCCCCCAGAATTAAAGCAAGTTTGACAAACTGGTAGTCAGAGGATTCTTCTACCTGCCTAGAATACTATCTGGTACCTCAGTAAATTATACTTATTAACTGAATATGTTATGACAGGGTAGAAAGTAAAATTGTTTAATTTAGATTTTAAAAAATCTTAGTCCGAAAAGAATGATATTCAAGAGTAGCTTTTGATCTCATGAAAGCATGCATAAGAGAGGGAAGTACTTATAAACCTAAAACAGACTTAGGAGGCTGATCTTTAGTTTTAAGTGCTTCAGTAAGAAGGTAACAATGTAAAACATATATATAAAGAAAAAGCAATAACAAATATTTAAAAATGGGGGCAACTGAAAGGATAAAAATGTCAAGGAAAATGACTCTATGGTTACCACACTAAAGGTTCCTATTCATTTTGGTCTTGAGTTGTTTAAACACAGTGGATTTTTTAATCCACTCGACCTTTTGTAATGAAGAGGTCCCCCAAAACTACTCCTTTGGTTTAAGTATCTAAACACACATTACTCTTCTCCACAAAAAACTCTCTCCAAAAAAAAAAAACAAAAACAAACAAACGCTCTCCAATGGAAAAGTTAACAGGAAAACCCAAAAGCAGACAGCTTCTTACCCTTCATCACAGTGGAAGATAATTCTTAAAACTTTTATTAATTATGTACCACTAAAGAATGTTAAGAACGTTGGGAACAAGACAAAATAAATGCTAGGAATAAGAAAAGGCTTCTTGCCAATTTAGCGAAAACCGAAAACAGAAATATATATATACCAAAAGTTCCATACTAGTGGGAAAAAAATCTTTTCTATGGAAAGTTAACGATAAAACGATTAGCAGCAAAAACTAGCACATGGAAGGGGGGGAACCCACAAAACACAAAAAAAAACCTAGCTTGTATAAAATAAAAATACTCCTTGTCACTGTTTTTGCTTGCGCTATTTTGCATAGATAACACAAAAGAACACATCTGGTTACAGTGTTATTTACCTTAAACCATGTCTAGTATCATTGAGCCTTCTCTCTGCTCCCCACCCCCCCCAACAGGAGGGAATACAGAGAAACATCACTGGCACACAGGCTGTTTCAACCAATCCATCTAACAATTCTTACACAGAGGTCCAGTCTCTAGTGGACTTAACATTCATTTTTCCCTGTACCCCTTAAATTCGAAAATATGACAAACGAGGAACTTTCCTCTGTGATTTCCTCTGGAAACAGGCCCGATCTCAAGGATGAGCCTCAGCCTGTTATCTGGGTGCAGATTTAGTCTCTACTGATTGAAGGGGAGGGGGGACCTGGGAGAGGAATAACCAGTCAAGAAAAGGGAGAAACATTGCCGGAATGGGTTAAGAGGCATTCAGGTGCAGGCCTGGCCATGAACATAGATCAAGGGAGATTGGAAAGGGTAAAGCTCTGCCAAGTACGTGGAAAATCATAGGGGCCACGGGACAGGAAGAAGAAGCCGGTCCCGATCAGAACTGGGCGGGCAGCGGGGCTCCGAGCTTCCACATGGCCCCTAGGCCCGGCTCCCCCACCCCCACCCTTGCTGAACACGCAGCGCGGTGCAACCTAACTTCCCCTCCCTCCCTCTTTCTCCCTCCTGCTGCACCGCCGCCCTCAGGCCGCGCGCCGATTGGGCGGCAGTCACCCCGGCGCGCCGCGCCATTGGCTAGCTGCCGGGGCCCGGGGCGGGACACACCCACCGGCTTCCCGATGGCGGGGTTAGGTTGGACCGGGGGGGGGGGGAGGGGGACGGGATGGGGCGGGGTGGGTTCCCGAGGCCTGGGCCTCCGGGAGGGCGGGAAGGCCCGCACGCAGGGGATGAGGAGACGTCGGGATGGGGGACGGTGGGGTGGCACGCACCAGGTTCTCCACGGCCGCACGCTCCAGGAACTTCTGCGCCGCTTCCAGTTCCAGCCGATCTGGGGGGAAGGAAGTGGGAGAGGGGCCAGGGTCAGAGGGACCAGGGTTTCCCCTCCCCCCACCCAATCACCTCAGCCCGACCCCCGGCCCCCGCGTCCTACCGGGAGACACGGTCTTCTCGAGGATGGTGATCAGCTCCATGGCGAAGGTGGTGGCGGCGGCGACTCCTCCTAAGACGACGGCCCGGCCTCTCGGGCGGCGGCTCTTAACTGGGGATGGGGGTTGGGGGTCGGGTGGGAAGGGAGGGTGGGGTGGGGGGCGGGGGTCACCACAAGCCCATTCACCGGTTCCCTCTTGGTAGTCGCTCTAGCTCCCCTTCCTTCCTCCTTTCCTTCCTTCCTCCCTCTTTCTAATTTGCTGCTGGCGGCGGCGGCAGCTGCTCCTCTGACGGCGGGGGAGGGACCCCGGGGGCAGCTCAGAGCGCGGCTGGTGCTCGGGTGGCGGAGGGAGAAAGAAGGGAAGGGAGGCAGTAAGTGAACGGCGGCTCGCAGGGAGGGAGAGAGAGGGAGGGAGGAAGGCGGAGGGATATTCGGCTGGACCTCTCCGCGGCGGCACCGCGCTCCATGTCGATTGGTTGCCGCCGGGGCCACGCGGAATCCCCAATTGGCCAGGCGGTCAGCGTTGAAGGGCCGCCCTGCGCCCATTTGCCCGCTGGTTTCAAGGCCCGGGGTTGGCTGGGCGGGCAGCAGAATGGGGCGCGCGGATTGGCCGAGAGGAGGGACATTGGGGTGAGGCCGGCCAGGGCCGGCCACTGATTGGATTGGCCTGCTAAAGGCTTTGAGCTCGGGCCGGCCGGGCGCTGGGAGGAGGGTGGACCGAAGGTAAGACTCCGGACCCGCGTGATTGGCTGGGATACTAGACGTTGATAGGATAGGGCACCCGAGAAAACTGGGGAGAGGAGTTCGGGGTCGGGGCCGCGGAAAGGCGGGAGTCGACCCACAGCTTTAGAAGCCTGGCGCGGGGCACGACGGGACGCCCCCGGGAAGAGGCGGAGCCGTGTCCAGGCTGCGGTTGAGAAAGCGGCGTCACTCGGAGGGGCGTGCTGAGGGTTTCGCGGGCTCGAGCGGGGGAGGGGGGACCGTTAAAGCCCTGCACCGCGCCCACAGGAAGCTGATTTAATGGCTAGGCCTCCTTGGTACCAGGCTCTCTGCTGGAAAGGACCTTGAAGACCGTACTGTTCAACTTCCAATTTGCTGATGTGGAAACTGAAGCCCAGAGAGGGTATGCAACTTGTCCAAGGTTACTCAGCCGATTAGTGGCCTGATTGGGACTGGATTCGAGCACTCCTCATTGTCCTTATCCTTACCGGCCACTCCAAGGAGGTGAATGCTAATGCAGTCCCTTTAGACCTATTTCTAGATTTAGGCCTGTGCTGTTACAAGGTTAAACTTAACGCGGGTTGGATATTGGGATTCCTCCTAGACCCACATCCATAGCTATCAGGTACTTGAAGGAATAGAAATGTTTTCATCCTGCGAAGGTGCTCCTATTGTAAAGTTCTGGTTCCGTGAACCAGAATGAATGTATATACAGGCATAAAGTTCTTAGCCTTTTTTAGTTACAGCTCTGAAAGAAACTAATGAAAACTTTTCCTTAGCAAAACGCACATAAAGGAAACGTGCGTACAGTTTCTTGACTTCCTTTACATTGGTATAGAGGCTCTGGGTGAAGAATTTCCTGAATTGTTACATTTGTACCATTTTGGCCTAGGGTTAATTGGATGTAGCTAGCTTATAGAGCTCTTTACCGTATAACTTGAGCCTGTGGGATAATTTCCCCTACTGTAGCCATACTGGGAAAACCTAAGAGCAACTCCGTCCTTGCTGAGAAGTTCCAACCAAGAGTTAGGACGTTTTCTGCTAGCCCAGCAGTTAGAATTCAGTGCTTTCACTGCCACGGCCTGGGTTCAGTCCTTGGTCGGGAGAACTGGACACTCCACAGGCGGTGCAGGGCAGCCAAGAAAGAATCAGGAAAGATTAGGCAGCTACCTTTAACCCTTAAGAAGGAAGAAGAGGTCTTTCCCCGCCAGAAATAACGCATTTCTGAAACTGGAAGTATGGGGACACTTTCCTTACCCATCCTGTGACTAGTTAATTTCTGATGATTTAGCAGTCCTAATCTCAGCCTTTTGCTTCATCTATCAGCTGATGCAGAACTGCCCACTGTGTGTAACTTTATTAGGAATCAATGAAGGTTAAGTGAGATGACGTCTATGAAAACCTTTGAATTGTCTTTATGAGGATTACCCATATTACAAATGACCCACAGTTCTGTTCCACTCCAAGCCAACTTTTTCCTAGCCTTTTACCAGTTTGCCCCTCTGCTCAGCATCAGTCATGATTCATGATACTACCAGTGAGGGCAAATGGATTTTCAAGTAGCTGGAATAAAATGCTAAGATAAATGTTTTGTAGCAAAGTTCCAGTCAAATGTAAGACCATTAACATAACCAACTGATTTTTTTGGTTGAACTAAGATAGGTGCTATGTAGTTCCTGTCAAAAGCACTCAACACTGTCATGCATTCAGCAGATTTACTGAGGCACTTAGCACTCAGACTCCAGAAACTGACTGCCTGAGTTCATGAACCAACTCTGCCACTTCTTAGCTTGTGTGATTTACTTTGTTTATTTGTAAAATGGGGCTAATAATTGTACCTGCTTCATAGTGCTTTTGGGAGGTCTTAGTGGGTTTGTAAGTCCTAGGATCACTGCTGGCATATTATATATGTTATATATATACATTAGCTCTTATTTATTTAGTGTGTATTTTGTAGTAAGCAAGTGGTTCTTGGTCCTTGGCCTGTTAGGAAAGGCCTATTAATTTGGTCAGTTAATCTCACAAATAAATGTAAAGTTGTAAAAGAGATATCAAAGAATGACCCAGCCAGGAGGCTCAAGGAAAGAAAGTTTACCAGAGAAAGGGAAGAGAGTTACTCAGATGAAGAAGGGAGGAACATTGTGTGCAAAGACACTGTAGTGGGAGAGAGCTTAGGGATTAGGAGGAACTGCAAGAATGCCAGTATGCCCAAAACACAGGGAACAAGGGATGGCGATAAAGCTAATGTGCAGAGTGGGGGAAAGCCCATCTGAGACCCTTGAATGCCATGCAGATGCTTTTGTCTATATCCTAAGACCAAAGGGCAGCTACTCAAAGGTTTTAAAAAGGTTGGTGATTGTAATGTAGAAGAGCAGATGCAAGGAAACCAATTAGAAGGCCATTGTAATAATCCAGATACAAGATGTTACTTGTAGAATGCAAAAGGATAGAGGTAATAGTGGAAATAGAAATGGTATCGAACTTGGAAACCGATTGAAGATTTTTGGATGGTGATGCCACCATGCAGTGTTAACCCAGTAGGAGGAATTGGCGGCCATGCGGTTTAGTAGAATGTGGAGAGGTACACAGGGGCTTCAGGTTGTATCTCTTGAGTTCTGAATGGAGTATATGGGTTTTAATAGGCTGTTCTCTATAACTTTTTGAATATCAGGAATATGCGTGTCCAATAAACAAATTCTGAAATTAAAGAGAGAAACTGGATTTCATTCTTACTCTCCCACTTCCTGCTGTCTGATCCTGAGCATGTTACTTAATTCCTTAGACCTGTGAAATGGGAGAATCTGGCACACCACTGGGTGGACTGAGAGTGAATGGGAGCTGTGAAGTGCTCAGTGTAAGTATCTCATTCTGGAATATGTTCACCAACATGTGTTAAACAAGTGAATTGGTGAATGAATGAGATCAGATGGTGCTTCAGGCTCAGTCTCCCCATTAACCCATAGAGCTTATATGTGACGCGACTGGCTGTGAGGGGAGAAGTCAGACTGTGACTTGATGCCTTTTCCTCATAAGCAAAGCTGGCTGGCCTCAGAGGGGCACATGCATCATATCCTTTCAGCCCCTGAGAAGTGATGGTCTAGTTTTGTTAAAGGCACTTTATGACATCTTATACTTCACCCTCTCTTCCAGCGTTATCCACTCTAGCACCCGTGTGTGCCATTGGGCCAATCAAGGCAGCCATAGCTCTTCGTCCTCCATAAGTGCTCTCTGTCTTAGGCCTGTCCCTGCTTTGAGTTTCCTCCTTGTCTCTCCCAGTCCTCAAGTCCTGCACAAGTTTGTGTCTTTGATCATTCAAGTACATGAATTTATTAGACGTACCCCGCACCTCTCGGGCTATTTCAGGTGTAACGTGGGGATGTGATGAAATCTATAAGAAAGGTGCAAACCAGATATGGTCATGGAGCTAAAATATTAGAGGAGGAGGAGGAGAATTTTTTCCTGGCTTATGAGAATACTTAGTAGACAGAGGGTCTTTGAGCTGAACCTTGAAAGATTGGAGAACTTCATAAATACAGAGATTGCAATGAAGCCTTCTCTAAGATAGTGCATATTTATATCTTATTAACTGTGATCTTGGAAATGCTTATTTGATGCCTCTGTATCTTGGTTTTCTCATCTGTAAAATGGGGATAATAGTTTTAGCTAGGGTTGGCTTATGGGTGTAAGACCTGTACAGCCACACATGTGCCTAGAAATGTTGGCCGCTCACTACGGTTTAATGCTCTGCTGTCACCATGTTGAAATTCTTAATATTTTTTAATGAGGGGCCCTGCAGATTGTGTCCTGATCTTGCTTTATAGGATTATTGCAAAGTCCTAAGAAGTTAATACTTGTGAATTTCTTAGAACAGTGAGGGCCTGGCATATGATGAGGTTTCAGTAAGTGCTAGCTGTTACTGTTACTATTATCCTCTGAACTCTTGTAACAATATAGCTCACAGTGTACCTTATAATTTTTTAGCATATAAATAACCAACAGAGGGCTTCCCTGGTGGTCCAGTGGCTAGAATCTGCCTTGCAATGCAGGGGACACTGGTTCAATCCCTGGTTCAGGGGGATCCCACATGCTGAGGGGCAGCTAAGCCCGTGTGCCACAACTACCAAGCCTAGGCTCTGGAGCACTCCAGCCACAACTGCTGAAGCCCATGTGCACAGAACCTGTGCTTCTCAACAGACAAGAGAAGCCATCGCATTGAGAAACCTGCACACTGCAACTGGAGAGTAGCCCCCCACTCACCACAACTTGAGAAGAGCCTGTGCATGGCAATGAAGACCTAACACAACCATAAATAAAAATAAATATTTTAAAAAGTAAATAACCAGCGGGGATTTTTTTTAGGGGGGGTTGCGGAATCTTCCCTGATCTGGGGTCAAACCTGTGCCCTCTGCAGCAGAACTGTGGAGTCTTCACTATGGGACCACCAGGGAACTCCAACAACCAACAGATATTTTCCAATGCCTGTTCTATAACAGTACTGGATGGGTCACAGAGATGAATAGGACAGTTATTTCCTCCACTAGTTGATGGAATAAGGCATGTATGTTAAGCATACCTAGTTAGTAGTAATATGTCCTATGACAAGTATAGAAATTTTTAAAAATAGATTTTTGGATTCCACCTTCAGAGAATCTTATTAGTAGCTCTGGTATGGGACTTAAGAATCAGTTCCCCTGGTGATTTTTTTTTTGGAGGGGGTGTGGGGGGTACTGTGTTGGGTCTTCCTTGTGACATGCCGGCTTTTCTGTAATCGTGGCATTTGGGGGCTTTTCTCTCTAGATTCGGCATGCAGGCTTATCACCTGCAGCATGTGGATCTTGGTTCCGCACTCAAGATCAAACCTGTGTCCCCTACATTAGAAGGTGGATTCTTAACCATTGGACCATCAGGGAAGACCCTTCCCAGGTGCTTTTAATGAACAGGCAGGTTGTGAACCACGGGCATTAACGCCAAGGAGGTGATGATGGGGTAGAGGCAAAAAGCTTGGCATTGGAGTTGGTCAGGCTGAGGTTCACATTCTACCATCTACTAGTTTTGTTACTTTGCATAGTTACTTAGCTTCTCAGTTTCCTCATTTGTATACATTAAAAACATTACTTTAAAGATGAAGTTTTAGGGACTTCTTTGGTGGTCCAGTGGCTAAGACTCTGTGCACTGGAAGCTCAGAGTCTAGTGCAGGGAGTTATTAATAGATTCCACATGCCACAACTAAGAAGTTCACATGCGGAAACTAAAGATCCTGCATGCCCAGTGCAGCCAAATAAATATTTTTAAAGAAATAAGTAAAGATTAAATTTTAAAATGGTTGAAAAATCTGAGCACATACTGGACACTTAATTATGTGCTTTTTCCTCTAGAAGTGGGGAGATGGTATCCCAGGAAGAAGCAGTCACAGAGGACTTACTGGAGGAGAGGATAATCCACCCCCATAAAAGCAGTATGGTTTTGATGGGGAGAAAGTGTGATTACACACTTTAGCAACAGCCAAGATATTAGGTGAATATTAGAGGAATGCTAAGTCACAAAATAATTGATGGGATTTAGTGATTGATTAAATAAAGAGGAGAGAGAATACAAGGTGAATCCTCAGTCTTCAGCCTTAAGTATTTTAGAGAGTAGTCACTTTAAAAACAAGATCCTTTATAGGAGCCAAGTTGGTGCAGGAAGGTGGGGTAAAGGACGGAGGAGGGGTCATGTATCCAGTTTCAGAAACATTTAGTCTTTAAGGTCATAAGGGGATAACCAAGGGAAACTACATTCTCTCTGTCTCTCTCTGTCTCTCTCTCTCTACATTCTCTCTCTCTGTGTCTCTGTCTCTCTCGAGCGCGCACACGCGCATACACATACACACACACCTGGGCCTGTGGCATTGGAAGCGCAAAGTCCTAACCTCTGGGCCGCCAGGGAATTCCCAGAGACTGTCCATTCTTTATTGGAATCTGAGAGAAAGGCTGGTGCTTGGGAAATAAGTTATAAATCAATAGATCAGAAATAATCATTGAGCTCCCAAGAATAAATTATGTCTTGAAGGACATAGGAAACAAAAGCAATAAAGAGATTTCAGGACTGGAAATGGTGTTAAAAACTAGTGGGTGCTGAATATGAGAGGGAGAAGAGAAGGAACAGCAGAAGTAGAAAAAGAAATGGGGAGGGGAGTGTCCATAGCTGTGTCTGAACGTCTTCTCTAAAGGATGTCCAGATGCTAATCCCTGGAGCCCAAGAAAATGTTACTTTACCTAGTAGGAGGTACATTGCAGCTGTGGTTAAGTGCTGTGGGACCCACTGTAATTACAGAATCCCTAGAAGAAGGAGCTAGGAGGATGAGCGTCAGAAAAGGAGATGTGATGACAGAGGTAAAAGACTGAGTGATGTGGGGCCATGAGCCAGGGAATGTCAGCAGCCTCTGAAAGCTGCAGGAGGCAAGGAACAGATTCTCCCTAGAGCTTCCCAAAAGAAAACAGTTCTTTTTTTAAAAAGTCTTTATTGAATGTGTTACAGTATTGCTTTTGTTTTACCTTTTGGCTTTTTGACTGCTAGGGTTGTGAGATCTTAGCTCCCCGACCCCCTGCACTGGCAGGTGAAATTTTAATGACTGGAGCACCAACAAAGCCCCAGGAACACAAATCTGCTGACTCATTTAACCTTTCAGAACTGGAAGAGAATAAATTTGTGTTGCTGTAAGCCACTAAGTTTGTAATTTGTTAGAGCAGTGATAGGAAACTAATGCAGGGGTTAACAACTGAAAACAACCTAAATTCCTAACAGTGACAGATTGGTTAAATAAGTTACAATATGTTACTGTGGTGGACTATTGTAATTGTTAGTTAGCCATTAAAAATTATGCCATTAAAGGTCATCTAATAATATGGGCAACGTTCATAATAGATTGCCAAGTACAGAAAGCAAGTAAAAATATTGTAGGTATTTATGTGAAAAATTCATCAAGAGATACACTTAAGAGTTACACATTTTTTGCACTGAACGTGGGCATGGTATACCTCAATAAAAAAGTTTTGCAGATATTATATAAATGTCCTGTTTTGTTCCAATAAGAGAAGTGTATTAAACCTGTATATCTGAATAGGAAAAAGACTGAGAATGTATAAACCATATGTTAATAATAGCTACCCCTGGGTGGTAGATTACAGATGATTTTTATATTCACTTTTTATTTCTATGAATTCCAGTTTTTCTTCAGTGAACAGGTATTACTTTTGTGATCAAAAATTAGCTTTTTAAAAATCAAGGAAAATTGGTAGGGGGAAAGTCTACAGAAAGATTTGTATGCTCAAGGGCAAGGGCCCTTTAGCGCCTGGCACAACCAAGCCACTATTAACAATTTTCTGCAAATAGGTGATTTTTAAAAAAATTATGTCCCCTCCACCCCCAACAGAAAGGGCTTCAATCCTGGGGACGTAGAAGGAAGAAGAAAAAAGGCAAGAATATAGAGGTAAAAGCTTCCTGGATCGTGACTTAGGGCCGTTAGGGCCTGGATCGTGAGTTAGGATCGTGAGATGGGAGGGAAGTAGAGCAGGCTGTAGCCTTGCCCCTGCCCTCTCCTGTATTGACCAGAAGACAGACCACACACCCTCAGCTGCTTTCTCCTTTCATTTTCAGTCCTCCATTATTTCCTTCCTTTTTTTTTTTAAACTGTATTTCTGTATGGCTGTGCTGGGACTTTCTCTAGTTGCAGTGAGCAGAGGCTACTCTTCATTGCTGCGCACAGACTTATTGTGGTAGCTTCTCTCGTTGCAGAGTATGGGCTCTGGGTGCATGGGTTTCAATAGTTGCGGTTCCCAGGTCCTAGAGCATGGGCTCAATAGTTGTGGCGCACAGGCTTAGTTGCCTGGCAGCCTGTGGGATCTTCCCAGGCCAGGGGTCTCCTGCATTAGCAGGCAATTCTTTACCGCAGAGCCACTAGGGAAGGCTCTTTTGTTCTTTTACTAGTTGTCAAAATAATACATGCTTCTCACTGGAGAAATTTGAAAAGGCATGAAGAGTTAAGCAGAAATCACCTGTAATCCCAAATTATTATACCAGCAAAATATTGGTGTATTTCTCAACATAGCTCAATTTTAAATGAAAATCAAAGTATTACTATGTAACATTTTTGTAAACCCTGCTCCTCCCCCCAAAAAAGTACTTTTAAGAATTTTTAATTGCTTGATTTCATTGTCAGACTATGTTAAAAAGTAGTATATGAACTGACTCCAGTTGGGTTTTCATGCTGGGAGTGCAGATGGAGAGGTAAGTAAAGGCTTTTAATGTTGACTTAAGCTTTTTAAAAACCAATAAAATAAGGTAAAAATTGAAAATCACTTGAGTATGCCCAGTGGATCACAAACCTGAGGCTCACTGAGGCCGCTCCTCCTGGTCAGGTGTTCAGGGATCCTGTATTCTGGGCCAGCACTCTTCTAATGTTCTGGTTTTTTTTTTTTTATTTAGTTGAGTACATACTCAATTTTGATTATGCCTCATTGTTTTGAGAAAAGGCGAGCTGTCTTTCTCTTGTGTGTCTCCTTATTCTTTTTTTTTCTTGTTTCAATCTTTTAAATTTATTGAGACTTCTTTTAAGGCCCAGAATATATGGCATATTCAGTTGGAAGTATTTTTTTAATTTAATTTTTACTTTTTTTTATTAAACATTTTTTATTGCAGTATAGTTCACATAAAACTCACTCTTTTAAAGCATAAAATGCACTGCTTTTTAGTGTATTCACAATACTGTATAACCATCACCACTATCCAATTCTAAAACATTTGTATCACGCCCCCCCCCCCCCAATAAATCCATGCTCATTAGTAGTTATTCTCTTTCCCCCTTCCCCAAGCTCTGCTACTGCTACTGGTAAGTCACTTCAGTCGTGCCCAACTCTGTGCGAACCTATCCCTGGGATTCTCCAGGCAAGAACACTGGAGTGGGTTGCCATTTCCTTCTCCAATGCAGAAAAGTGAAAAGTGAAAGTGAAGTTGCTCAGTCGTGTCTGACTCTTCGCAACCCCATGGACTGCAGCCTACCAGGCTCCTCCATCCATGGGATTTTCCAGGCAAGAGTACTGGAGTGGGGTGCATTGCCTTCTCCTCCTTTATTCTTACAGGTTTCTGACACCAGGTGTGTGGGAGTCTCCCCGCCTGCCCCCCCCCACCCCCCAGCAGTTCTCTGACAGTGAGGGTCAATTTAACTCAATTCTGATGCTGTTTACCTGGAGATAGAGTCAGCTCCCTCAGGTTAAGGGTGCGGTACTTCCCAGGTGGCACAGTGATAAAGAATCCGCCTGCCAGTGCAGGAGACGGAGGAGATATGGGTTCAATTGCCTGGTCAGGAAAATTCCCTGGAGTAGGAATGGCAACCCTCTCCAGTATTCATGGGCAGAGTGGGAAATTCTGTGGACAGAGGAGCCTGGTGGACTACAGTCCATGGGGTCACAAAGAGTCAGACATGACTGAGTACAACACAGCAACTCACGAGATCACCTCCCACTTCAAATGTCAATCATAAGTAGTAGGCCCCCAGGTTACCCACAACTTCTGACTTGGCTACAAATCTGAGACTTCCATGACCCCTCCTTGGGATCTCTCAATTTGCTAGAGTGACTCAGAACTCAGGGCAACACTTACATTTACCAGTGCATTAAAGGATATGATAAAGGATGTAGATGGGGCTTCCCTGGTGGCTCACAGGTTCAATCCCTGATCCTGGAAGATCCCACGTGCCACAGAAGATCCTACATCCCACCTAAGCCCGTGTGCCACAATGCTGAGCCTGTGAGTGTGGGAACCACAATTACTGAAGCCCAGGAGCCCTAAAGCCTGTGGTCTGCAACAAGAGAAGCCACCGAAATGAGAAGCCCTCGCACCACACCTAGACCAGCCCCCGCTCTCTGCAAACTAGAGAAAGGCCTATGCAACAACAAAGACTCAGCACAGCGAAAAATAAATAAAACCTTTCTTAGGAACTTCCCTGGTGGTCCAGTGGCTAAGACTCCATGCTTCCAATGCAGGGCCCAGGTTCTACCCTGCATCAGGGAACTAGATCCACATGCCGCAGCTAAAGGGACTGCATGCCGCAACTAAGACCCAGTGCAGTGAAATAAGTAATAAAAATTTTTAAGTTTTTTTTTTTTTTTTAAGGGATACAAATGAAGAGATATATACACAGGGGGAGGTCTGGGAGGGTCTGAACACAGGAGCTGCTGTTAGGGTGCACCAGGTGTTCACTCCAGGTATTCACTCATCTGGAAGCTCCCAAACCCCTTACTATTAGGATTGTTAGAGGGGCTTCCTCATGTAGACCGCGCTTCCCTGATGGCTCAGTTGGTAAAGAATCTGCCTGCAATCCAGGAGACCCTGATTTGATTCCTGGGTCAGGAAGATCTGCTGGAGAAGGGATAGACTACCCACTCCAGTATCCTGGCCTGGAGAGTTCCATGAACTGTATAGTCCATGGAATCGCAAAGAATCGTACCCAACTGAGCAACTTTCACATGGACACGGTAACTGTTAACTCCATTTCCATCCCCTCTCCCCTATTTAGAGAAGTTGAGGGAGGGCTGAAAATTCCGAGCTTCTAATTATGTTTTGGTCTTTCTGGTGACCAGTTGCCATCCAGGAGCCCATCCAGAATAAAAAATGCTCCCAATGTAAGCACTTCAGATTTGCAAGGGTTTTCAGGATCCCCGTGTCAGGGATGGAATATGATATCTTGTGTCCCCTATTAGACTATAACTAAAGGTTTATCAACCTTGGAGCTATTAATATTTTGGACCAAATAATTCTTTGTTGTGGGGGTGCTGTCTTGTGCACTGCTGGATCTTTTAGCTAGCTTACCAGTATCGCACCCCGCCCCCCAACCCTGACCATCAGAAATCTCTCCAGGGCTTCCCTGGTGACTCAGTGGTAAAGAATCCGGCTGTCAGTTCAGGGGACATGGGTTTGATCCTGGTCCTGGAGGATCCCACACGCCACGGGATGGACAACTGGGTGCATGAGCCGCAGTTACTGAGCCAGCACTGTAGAGCCCATGAGCAGCAACTACTGAACCCAAGCTCCACGACAAGAGAAAAACCACAGTAATGAGAGGCCCAAGCACCGCAACCAGAGAGTAGCCCCCACTTGGCGCAACTGGAGAAGACGCAGCAATGAAGACTCAGCACCGCCATAAATAAATAAAATCTTGAAATGTCTGCAGACCTTGCTAATTGTCCCCTGGTAGCAAAAATCGCTCTCCTACCCTCGCGGTTGTGGACCACTGCTCCTTGATGTCTAATAAGTGCCTGTATTCCGTATAGTAAGTTTATTGTCCAAACAGTATCATTGCCTCATGAGAGTAATAGCTAATCTTTATAAAGCCTTTGTTCTTTGTACTATTCTAAGATCTTTACATATATTAACTCATTTAATCTTCAGAACAACCCCTGTGAGGTAGAAACTATTATTATGCCCTTTTTGCAGTCAAGAAACTTAAAAGACTCAAAACTAGTTAGGTTAGTTGCTTAAGGTCACCCACCTGCAAAGTAACATCTGGGATTTGCCTACCCAGGCAGTGCAGCTGCAGATTCTGGGCTCAAACCATTTTGCTATCTACTGCTTTTAAATACAAAAGAAACTAACTTAAAAAAAAAAAAAAAAGCCAAACATTCTACCTGCAGAATTTGCATAGGCGAACACAAGCTAAAAATAAAATTCCCTATTTTGCCTTTTTCACAAAACATAGCAAAGCATTTTGCCGTGTTGCTAAAATCTGATAGAATTGAATGGCTGCATCATATTCTATCAGGAAGATAGACAATAACATGACCAGTCCTTTCTTATTGGGCATTGTGATCTTTGATGATACTTCATTTAAAGAATTATAATCAATTTTTAAAGTATATCTTGCAAGCAATAAAGTACCATTTTAAGGGTACGGTTTGAAAAGTTTTGACAAATGTTACAAACAGCACAAGATACAGGACATTTTCATCACCTTTGTTCCTCTCTGTGGTGGTGTGATGAAGCTGACTAGTACCCTAGTACCAGCTCAGGAGAACCAACTTCATGTACATCTCTTCTCAGGTCTACATTTAGTGATATCACATTAGTAGCTCAAAAGTGGCCATGGTGGGAATATTTACACCACAGAAATTGGTAGAGTGCCACGAATCAAGACTTTAAAAAATTTTTTTAGAAACAGTTTACCTGGTTCTAAATTGTGCCTTTTTGCAGTCAACTCTCTATCTTCAACCACAGTCTGCTTTCTGGCATCTTTTCTTTTGCATTTTTACAGATTTCTTTAAATGAAATCATGCAGCACATACTCCTGTGCCTACCTTCTTTTGCTCACCTTTTTTTGTTTTTTTTCCCCCTTATTTTTGAGATTCATCAGCATTGTGGCACACAGCAACAGTTCATTCCTTTTTGTATTGTTCCATTGTATGGATATAGAACTTGGCCAGAAACTTTGTTGTGGTTTCCACAAGAAACAACAGGTGAGACAGGGTAACAGGCTTAGTATTATTGGCTAGTTTAATGATTTCAGTGGACCTTAGGACGTAGGAACTGTCTAGTTGTCTGGTATCTGGCCCTGGGGTGATTAGGACAAAGGAATAGTGACTTTAATTGTGAGCTTGATAAATTAGGTGGTTTGGAGTAAGGGTTTTGGATTGGTTGGTGGTTTTATAAAAGGTTCACTGGCAGGAGAATGATTTATTATCTCTTAAGAATTGGTTAGCACTCAGAGGGGCAGTCTGTCCTAGGCTGGAAAAATGCCAAGATGTCAAAGCATCAGTAAATACAAAAAAAAAAATGTAAAACCATGATTAATACACCTTGAAAGGTATATTATCTGAACTCAGGGATGCTAAGCATAGCTGAAACACAACTACATAGCATATAGTGAAACCTGGCCCCTTTGTCACACTTGGCCCTAAGGTTCTCCTAACCAGATTAATATACTCTTCAATCAGTATATTGAAAGATCCTTTGGGAAAACTGATCATCTCATGAAGAAATGCCTGCAGATACTGTATTAGTCTCCTGTTGTTGTTCAGTCACTCAGTCATGTCTGACTCTTTGTGATCCCATGAACTGCAGCACATCAGGCTTCCCTGTCCTTCACCATCTCCCAGAGTTTGCTCAAACTCATGTTCATTGAGTCGGTGATGCCATCCAACCATCTCATCCTCTGTTGTCCCCTTCTCCTTCTGTCTTCAGTCTTCAGTGCTTAACCTTTTTTATTGTCCAGCTCTCACATCCATACATGACTACAGGAAAAATCATAGCTTTGACTATACAGGCCTTTGTAGGCAAAGTAATGTCTCTGCTTTTTAATATACTGTCTAGGTTTGTCATTGCTTTTCTTCCAAGGAGCAAGCATCTTTTAGTTTCATGACTGCAGTCACCATCCACAGTGATTTTGGAACCCAAGAAAATAAAGTCTGTCACTGTTTCCCCATCTATTTGCCATGAAGTGATGGAACTGGATGCCATGATCTTGGTTTTTTTCAATGTTGAGTTTTAAGCCAGCTTTTTCACTCTCCTGTTTCACCTTCATTAGAAGGCTCTCTAATTCCTCTTCACTTTCTGTCTTTAGGCTGGTGTCATCTGCATATCTGAGGTTATTGATAATTTTCTCCCAGAAATCTTGATTCCAACTTGTGCTTTAGTCTGCTGAGGGTGCTATAACAAAATCTTGGTAGCTTAAAACCAAAGAAATTTATTCTCTCTCAGTTCTGGAAGTCAGAAGTCCAAAATCAGTCAAGTCTGAAAACATGTCAGGGCCATGTTCCCTCCAGAGGCTCTAGGGAGCATTTCTTTCTTTGCTTCTTCCAGATTTTGGTGGCTCCAGGTATTCCTTGGGTGGTAGCAGCATCACTCCAGTCTGCCTCCACCTTCACATAACTTTCTCTCTATGTCTCTCTTCTGGGTGTCTCCTATAGACACTTGTTATTGGGTTTAGGGCCCACTCAGAGTATCCGAGGTGGTCTTATCTTAAAATCCTTAATTGCAAAGACTCTTTTTTCCAAATGAAGTCACATTCACAGATTATGGGGATTAAGATGTGGATATGTCTTTTGGAGAACCACTGTTCAACCACTCTTAAGAGCTGCGAATCCAAAGTGAAAGTCAGCTCACTGCAGTAAGGTCCAGCAACTGAGAAGCCCTGTCTCATGAACATAGAGTGTCCAGAAAGTCTTCCTCAGTTGGAATGGATGTCAAGGATCACCAGATAGTTGAAGAAAGTCTCTAACGTGAAAGACAAAGACCAAACAAGAACAAAGGAACTTGGAGAATATAGAAACAGCACAGAGACCAGAACAAAACAAAATATAACTTAAAAGATGATAAATGTTCTCAGAAATGGAGATGTTGTTACATCCATGAAATAAAAACAAATGGGTATAAAAAAAATTAGGGAATAAAACATCTTAAAAATTTGATAACCAGTAACTGCAATCAAGGAGTTACAGGACTTTCATGGTGGTCCAGTGGCTAAGATTCTGTGCTCCCAGTGTAGGGGGCCCAGGTTCAACTTCTAGTCAGGGAACTAGATCCCACATGCAATAGTTAAGATCCCACCTTCTGCAACTAAGACCTGGGGCTAATAAATAAATACTAAAAAAAAAAAAAAAACCCCAAACCCACAAAGGGTTAGAAGAAAAAATTGAGAAAATATCCTTAAAAGAAAAGAAAAGCTGGGTGAAATAACTGACAAGGGATTAATCTCCAAAATATATAAGCAGGTCATGCAACTCAATACCAGAAAACAAACAACCCAATCAAAAAGTGGATAGAAGACCTAAACAGACGTTTCTCCAAAGAAGACATACAGGTGGCTAATAAACACATGAAAAGATGCTTGCCATCATTATTAGAGAAATGCAAATCAAAACTATAATTAGGTATCATGTCACATTGGTGATAAACAACCTTTCGGCTTTCGGCTCGGAGGAGGCAAAGGTGCAACTTTCTTTGGTCCTCCCAAACCTGGGTTCATCCGACACGAGCCACCTCCACCATGCTGTTTAAGTTCAACCCCAACGAGATCAAAGCCGTATACCTGAGGTGCACTGGTGGGGAAGTTGGTGCCACGTCTGCCCTGGCCCCCAAGATTGGTCCCCTGGGTCTATCTCCAAAAAAGGTCGGTGATGACATCACCAAGGCAACTGGTGATTGGAAGGGTCTGAGGATTACAGTGAAACTGACCATTCAGAACAGACAGGCCCAGACTGAGGCGGTACCTTCTGTTTCTGCCCTGATCATCAAAGCCCTCAAGGAACCACCAAGAGACAGAAAGAAGCAGAATAGCATTAAGCACAGTGGAAACATCACTTTTGATGAGACTGTCAACACTGTCCAGCATATGTGGCATTGGTCTCTAGCTAGAGAACTTTCTGGAACTATTAAAGAGATCCTGGGGACTGCCCAGTCTGTGGGCTGCAGTGTTGCTGGCCGCCACCTCATGGCATCATAGATGACATCAACAGTGGTGCGGTGGAGTGCCCAGCTAGTTAAGAATGGCAAAGGAAAAAGAAAAATAAAGGATTATTTGACAACCAAAAAAAAAGTCTACAAACAATAAATGCTGGAGACTGTGGAGAAAAGGGAACCTCTCGCACTATTGGTGGGAATGCAAATTTATACAGTCACTACGGAGAATAGTATGGAGATTCTGTAAAAAACTAGCAGTAAGAGTACCATATGATCCAGCAATCCCACTACTGGGCATATACCCTGAGGAAACCACAAGTGAAAGACATATGTACCCAGTGTTCATTGCAGTACTATTTACAATAGCTAGGACATGAAATAAATAAGTTAAACAAGCAGGGTGACAATATACAGCCTTGATGTACTTCTTTCCCAATTTGGAACCAGTCTGTTGTTCTATGTATGACTGAGTGACTGAACTGAACTGAACTGAAGACATAAAAGCAATCCAGATGTCCTTCGACAGATGCATGGGTAAAGAAGTTGTGGTACATATACACAAGGAAATATCAGCTAAAAAGGGAATGCATTTGAGTTGGTTCTGATGAGGTGGACAAACATAGAGCCTGTTATGCAAAGTGAAATAAGTCAGAGAAAAACAAACATCATATATTAATACATTATATATGGAATCTAGAAAGAGTACTGGTAAGTCTTTTTGCAGGGCGGCAATGGAGACATAGAGAACAGAGTTGTAGACATGGTGGGGAAGAAGAGGGTGGGACGAACGGAGAGAGTAGCATGGGAACATATGCATCATGATATGTAAAATAGATAGCTAGTGGGCATTTGTAAAATATGTAAAGTAGATAGCTAGTGGGAGCTCAAACCAGTGCTCTGTGATAACCTAGAGGAGTGGGATGGGGTGGGAGGGAAGTTCAAGAGGGAAGGGACATACATATACCTATGGCTGATTCATGATGTATGGCAGAAACACAATACTGTACAGGACTTATCCTTATATTAAATAAAGGCCAAAAAAAAAAAAAAAAAAGCTGGGGAATTCCCTGGCAGTCCAGTAGTTAGGACACTTCACTTTCACTACCGCGGGCCCGAGTTTGATCCCTTGTTGGGGAACTAAGATCCTACAAGCTGCACAGTGTGGCCAAAAGAAAAAAAAAGCTGGAAAATGGGCATGAAAAGATTTTTTTTAAAACTGGAAATAGCCCAGAAGGGTTAACATTCATCTTCGGAGTTACAGAGAAATAAAACAGATGTGTGAAAAGTGGAGGGAAAGCAATCATCAAAGGGATAATTCAAGAAATCGAATCAGGGGACTTGCCTGGTAGTCCAGTGGTTAAGAATCCACCTTCCAATGCAGAGGGCGTGGGTTCCATCCCTGATCGGGGAACTAAGATTCCACATGCCATGCGGCAACGAGCCCTGAGTGCCGCAACTACAGAGCCCGTGTTTCCGGGCTCATTAGTCACAACTAAGACCTGACACAGCCGAGAAAGGAAAGTGTTTAAAAAGTCAAATCGGAACCAAGTGAACTGTATTTCCAGAATGAGAAGTCCACTGAGTGCCCCACATCCATCAGTTCAGTCATCCAGCCATGTCCGACTCTGCGATCCCATGGACTGCAGCCTGCCAGGCTTCCTTGTCCATCACCATCTCCCAGAGTTTGCTCAAACTCATGTCCTTTGAGCCAGTGATGCCATCCAACTATCTCATCCTCTGTTGCCCCCTTCTTCTCCTGCCCTCAATCTTTCCCAGCACCAGGGTCTTTTCCAGTGAGTCAGCTCTTTGTATCAGGTGGCCAGAGCATTGGAGCTTCAGCTTTAGCATCAATCCTTCCAGTGAATATTCAGGGTTGATTTCCTTTAGGATTGACTGGTTTGCTCTCCTTCCAGTCCAAAGGACTCTCAAGAGTCTTCTCCAGTACCACAGTTCAAAGGCATTAATTCTTTGGCACTCAGCCTTTTTTATTGTCCAGCTCTCACATCTGTACATGACTACTGGAAAAATCATAGCTTTGACTATATGGACTTTGGTGAGCAAAGTGATGTCAACAGTGGATGGAAAAGAAATCCGATATTTCAGCTTGTTGAGTAAATAGAGAAAGGTTACTAAAACCTTCTGAGGGAAAAAGCAATTAACATTCAAAGGAACAGTTGTCAGAATGGTACCATGCTTCCGGTCAGGCATTCTGGAAGACAGCAGAGGAATGCTTTCGAATTATTTATGACCTATAACTTTATGAATTAGTCAAATTGTTAATTCCGTAATGTAAGCGTATTTTCAGATGTGTGAAATCTTAAAAAATTTTGCTTCCTACCTACGTACCCCTTCTCAGGAAATGACTGGAGGATGTGGTACGCCAAAATGAGACAACAAATGAAGAAACAAGAAGACATGTGATCCTGGAAACAGGATATTCAACAGAGGTGAGAAGTGAAGAGAATTCTCATGATAATGATGAAAGGAAATCCCAGGGTGACATAACCTGGCTGCAGGCCTTCCAGAGTAATCAGTCAGGACTGGGGCAGGAGGACAGAAGGCCCCAGAAGGGATGTCGCCAAGAAATCAGACAAAATTAACATAGGAAATATCTACAGTTTTGGTGATGGTAGAGAAAAATTAATTATAAGGACCTGGAAATCTTAAGTGCACAGCCCCCAATTTTTTTTTTTTTTTTATTAATGATTAACTCCAGGAAAAAAATATTTTTAAAAACTGAAAACCAAAGCTTAATCACAGTAGACTGGCTTGGCTGTGGATAATATTTATGGAGATGTAATTGTGTCAACAGAGTATGGAGGCTGGTCTCCATCAACCCTCACACTTCAGGCTTTCTTCCTTGTAGACTGCGGCCCAGCCAGTAGGAGTACTCTTTGTTCCAGCTGTCTGGGGCGTCTTTTGTTTAAATGGGAATCAAATTGATTAAATGCAATTAATAAATCAGTACATTAATAAACTAATTAAAGAATTAAATATCAGTTAAAAAATGCATCTAAGCAAAAGGCTATGGATGAAAGTATACATGCACACATTTTTTTTTTTATACTAAACACCTGGAAAAGATTATCTAGATTTAAACTTGTGCTCTAATTTGAGACGGTTGATTTACCCAAACAACAGGTCATAGTGTATGTTCAACCTTCATCCTATTAATAGGGAATTAAGTTGTGTATCCTTGAATCTGTCATATGTTAGACTGACCTGTGACACATGGTAAATTTTTTTCTAGTCCTGTTTTAATTTTTTCCACTAGACTGAGCAGTTTGAGGGCAGGCTCTTGTTCTTTCCTCTGTAAGGTTCTGGCACTTAACACAGACCTTGAATTTTTTTTTTTTTTAACCTACGATTAAGATTAAGTCACCACAGAGCCCACGGTTTGAGTTGATGAGCACATCTAATATTTGCAGAGCATTCAGTTCACCCTGCACTGTCACATCTGTCTGCCCCACACCAAGGTTGGTGTTTTTATTTCTCTCTTCTCCCTTCTCATTTTTTGGAAGAGGACCTGAGTTCCAGAGAGTGCCTTCCCGAAGGTCACAGAAGTCAGTGTTGGAACCCCTAGCAGAACTCAGATCTCTAATGATGCATTAAAAAAACACTTTAAAAAAATATGGTTTAAAAAATTTACCATCAACCATTTTTAAGTGTATAGTTCAGTAGTGTTAAGTACAGTCACATGGTTGTGGGTTATGGCTCTCTAGAACTTACTCATCTTGCAAAACTGAAATTCTATATCCATTGAACAACTCTCTACTTTCCCCTCACCCATCCCTGCCCCTGGCAATCACCGTTCCACTTTGTGTCTCTGAATTTGAGCACTCTAGATACCTTCTGTAAGGGAGTCATACACGTATGTCTCTGTGATTGGCTCATCTCACTTAGCATATGTCCTCGAGGTTCATCTATTTCCTCCCATGAGGCCAATCAATATTCTGTTGTATGTAGCCATTTTATTTATCCATTCATTCATCAGTGGACACCTGGGTGCTTCCATCTCTTAGCTTTTGTAAGTAATGCTGCTATGAGCATGAGTGTATATATATCTCTTTGAGATCTTGCTTTCAGTTCTTTTGGATATATACTGGAAGTGGGATTCCAGTAAGATATTTTTAAAATTCTCCATCTCATTACAAAAATGATTTGAGGACTTTCCTGGTGGTCCAATGCTTAATCCACCTGCCAGTGCAGGGGACATGGGTTCAATCCCTGGTCCAGGAAGACCCCACATGCCTTGGAGTAATTAAGCCTGTGGGCCACTACTACTGAGCCCAAGCTCTAGAGTCCATGCTCTGCAACAAGAGAAGCCACTGCAGTGCCTGCACCCTGCAACTAGAGAAAGCCCACATGCATCAATGAAGACCTAGCACAGTCAAAATTAAATACATGAATGAATGAACAAATAAAATTTAAAAAAATGATTTGAGGCCATTGTCTCGGCACCTTCTTAAGTATATAAATATATTTTAAAAAAGGCTCTGAATTTTGAATGAATGAGAAAAGGGCCAGAATGAAGGAACAGAGGAGACAACAGAAAGGAGTGGCCTAACAGAAGTCTGGTGGGATAAAGTTTTTTATCTTTACCCTTGGGAAGTAGCTGCAAATAATTAAGATCCACCAGCGGTAGACTGGAGTAGCCACTGTAGTGGCCGAGGCGTTTTTTTCTTATCTACACAAAGATCTCCAAAACACTCAAAGTTGCATCCAAACAGAATAATCCCTATGCATATGAAAGAGTCACAAAGGAGGGATTCCATGTTCATGATGCCTGGTGTGTATGGGGATAGCTATACAAACTCATATTCTGGAACTGTCATGGGACCTTCATAAAAGACCTAGTCAGAGTAGGGACAGAGGTAGAGTGTGTTGGTCAGAAGACTCTGCTCATCTTCAGAGACTGATGTCAGATCTGATTTTTCAAGAAAAGCTGGATATAATTAACACAACACTGTAAATCAACTATATTCCAATAAAATTTTTTTAAAAAGGGAAAAGCTAGAAATCTGAACTTTGACGTGCAATTTGACTTTTAAAAACTGGTGTTAAAATTTTCAAAAAGTTTTAAAGACATTCTGAATGTGAAAGACAAAATGCAAGTTTGCAACCTCTGGTGTGTGGTAGTGTGGAGCATTGATGATATTGACCTCTGGGGAAGAAGGTCTGGTTTGGTTGACCAAATCAAATGCTACACTTGCAGAAACTCTGCCCTTCTGTCTTTGGATAGAACTTAATGTGCTGCAGGCAGAGAGGAAGTGGCCTAAAATGAACCATTAAATTCTCCTGGTGGCATATCTGTGCCGGTCAGATAGAAGAGGAGAGCTCCCGGTTTTGCATCGTTTCTGTGATACTCAGTTGTGCCTACTTTACAGAACCATTGTAAAAGTACAACATCACAGAATTGGAAAGGTGTCAAATTTTTCCTAAAATGTAATGCAGGTGCTAACTGGGATAATTATCTTGCCACGAAGAGCTCAGAAGAGTGTAATGTTTTGGGAACAGTGACAGCTTCCACAAAAGCTGACCTAGGAAGGAGATGCTGGGCCCCAGCTCTGGCTGGAAGAAATGAAGAGGAAAGAATGTGTCAGCCGTTCTGCTCTGGTGGGTTTGAGAAGGAGGAAGAATACTGATCTTTTCTGCAAGTGGTGTTGGGGAGTCAGTGTAGAGTTGAGAAACACACATGGCCATAAATGGTGTGATCCTGCTCCAAAGAGCTGAGCTAACGCCTGGGCTTCATGAACCTCACACTGCAAGTTTCAACTAAAATAAACTTCTGACATTTCTATCAGTTCCCTTGAATAAGTCAGAGTTTAATAATTTATAGACTATTTCAGGGACTTCCCTGGCTATCCAGTGGTCAAGACTCTGCAATTTCACCGTGGAGGGGCACAGGTTCCATCCCTGATCCAGGAACTAAGATCCTGCCAGTTGAACGGCATGGCTGGGGAGGTGGGGTGGCAATGACTGCCTCATGTTCCCACTTAGAAGATTTGTACGATTACTTCTATTACTTGAGAAAGCAGCCCTGCTTATTATTACTACTAATGATATTGCAATGTTAGTAACATTCCTATCATGCTTTGTAACTTACAAAGACCTTTCACTTGCATTTTTCTCATCTTGTTTCCTGGTAACTCTGAGATTATTATTTCTCACTTTACGATAAGGAAACTGATGGTTTCCCATTGTCCTTTAGCTAAAGTTTAGAATCTTCAACGTGGCCTAAGTCCCACCCTAGCCTGGGCCTTCCCTACTTCTCCAGAGCCTCTTTCACTACCTTCCCAGGAACTCTCTTTTTTCTAGCTATTCTGGATTTCTTTTGGTTCTCTAAATAGGTCAGGTTCTCTCCAGCTATAGGCCTGGCAATGCATGTGCTGTTTCTTTCATCGAGAACACTCTTCCCTGTCCTCTTTGCCTGGCTAGCATCTTTTGAGTCTCAGTTCAACAACATTTCTTCATGGGAGTCTTTCCTAAACATTGAGGCTACGTGGAACTTGCCAGTAACATCCCTTGTACCACCCAGCACTTCCCATTCCAAAGACTCATCACACTTCGGATGACTCATTCAGGACTTGGTGTCTCGGTGGTGAAGAATCCACCTGCCAATGCCAGAGATGTGGGTTCAATCCCTGATCCAAGATCCCACATGCTGTGGGGCAACTAAGCCCCGTGTGCCACCGCCACTAAGCTCATGCTCTAGAGCATGCGAGCCCCGACTACTGAGTCCACCTGCCGCAGCCACTGAAGCCCACTCGCCTAGAGCCTGTGCTCCGCAACAAGAGAAGCCGCTGCAGCAAGAAGCCCATGCCGCGCAGTTAGAGAAGACCCTGCTTGCTGCAACTAGAGAAAGCCCACATAGCAACGAAGACCTGTGCAGCCTAAAATAAAAGTACAAATTATTCATTCAGTAGTTTTTGTTCCTGCTCTGTGCCTCCTATAATATACTTTTACTCTGAAAGCTTTTGTAACAAGTCTGCTCTCTGGATTCCATGGCCGTGGAACTAATGCATCAGAACCTTGCCTTCTAGTCCAATGCTGTGGTGCTTCTTCTGACATTTCAATAATCAGGGTCCTTTGCGACCAAAAGGCACACATCCCGCATCACACAGCAGGTGGTGAGGTTAGAGCACAGCGCCACTGTATTCGTTAATGACTAGAAAAGACTGGTGCTCTTCTCACCTCTTCGGTTGTCTCTGTGATGCTTCTGTACCAGTGACCACCTTTGCCCAGCATCCTTTTGAGATAGTCAAGGGCGGATCTCAGATGACAGGGACGTTGAAAGCTACACAGGCTCCTCGTGTCTCAGGTCTTGCCTTGGTTTGATGCACACAGGTAGGTCATTTAGAGTTGTGGGGCACGTTCATTTTCCATGTTGGAAGCAGTGAGGTACAGTTAGCAAATTAGTGGTACAAGCACAGGAGTGGTAGTAACACAGTGGCCCAAGCTGGCGAGGCAGGCATCAAGCAGGTAAACAGAGGCCAGTGGGAGGAACTCATGGCCTCATTTCAACAGTTGCAGCAAGCTGACCTCCCTTAAGGTTTTCAAGCCAGCTCTCTCTCTCCTTAGCAGTGTCTTCGTGAAATCCGTCACTATATACCTTCCTCAGTCCAGTTCACGGTAATCAAAATTTGTGGCTAGATAGCCAGGCAGTGGTGTATAAGGTTGCAAATGTTAGTTCCAAATATAGTGCAGTTCACATTGCGAGTGAGGAAAGAACATTGAGTGAATTCATTACGTGAACCACTTAAAACGAACTGAACCCAAGAGCTTAAAGCCACATTCTTCAAATATGCACACGCCACAGAGCTGCACTCAGCGTCAGGCAGTCAGGCTGGAAAACGTTCGTGAACCAGAGACTCTAAACAAGGAAGATGTTCTCAAGGTATGCATTTGCCAATTGTTTCTTTGTTCTCCAGCCATCCTTGGTGGTGAGCTGCATGACTTAGAGCTTGCAGGTGTAAGCCTGGCACACTTCCATGCCTAAGGCAAAGACTGAAACTTTGTGGCACTGGTTACAAAGGGGATCAGGCAAAGAGGGCACAGCCTGTCTTCCTACTAAAAATAACTAGATGCCTAGTTTATAGAAACATAGCTGGAAGAATATGCCCCAATCTTACCTGGCAAGCATGATTGTCTTCAGGAGCTGGATTTATAAGAAGGGATAGTTATTCTCTAGGGTGTTTTTTTCCCTTTCAAAATTTGGAAAATGGATATGTATTACATTTGTGAACAGAATTAAAATTTTAAGGGGATACAGTGTTAGATGAATAGCAAATTGTTACAATGAGGTTGGTAAAAGCATGCATGAATGCAAAGTCACTTCAGTCCTGTCCGATTCTTTGTGATCCCATTGTAGCCCATCAGGCTACTCTGTCCATTGGATTCTCCAGACAAGAACACTGGAGTGGGTTGCCATGCCCTCCTCCATGGGATCATCCCCACCCAGGGGTCAAACCCGCGTCTCTTATGTCTCCTGCAATGATAGGCAGGTTCTTTACCACTAGCGCCACCTGGGAGGCCCAAAGAAGAGCACAGACTATCTAATTATTCTCTACCATACACAAAAAATACACTTGCACATACTAGATGTAGAACAGGGTGCTCAAATAGAACTTCCTTCGGCGATGGATATGATCTCTATCTGTACTGCCCAATATGGCAGCCACTAGCCATGGGTGGCTGCTGAGCACGTGAATGTGGAACTTACTTTATTTTTTTTAACATTGTTAAAAACATTTATTTTAATATAGTCTATCATAAATAAGTCAGTAGAGGTTCCACTGTGCCACAGATGCACCTGACAAGAGCCCTGTGCCATCCAATTGGTGACCGTCTGAACGATGTCCCATCTCTTATCCCAGCCAGAGAGCACACCTTCCATATTGTTCCTCTGCATTGACTGCTTCCAAAACCAGATGACCACAGTCCTTTATCCCCAAAGGAAGCTCAAAACAGTTGGTTCAGGCATTCCAGGATCTGTACCCCTCTTAAATCCCAGGTCGAGAGGAATAAAACCCCAGCGGATGGCAAATTGTCCTCCCTTGAAAAGCTGCTGCAGCCTTTGCTTGGCCTCTTTGCTCAGCTTCACCATTGCGACAGCGCTGGCGACACCCGTGAGACAAGAGCAGCAAACGCTGGAACTTACTTTAAACTTAAATAGCTGCATATGGCTGGTGCTACTGTATTTGGACACACAGGTCTAGAATTTTCCATCTATAGGGAGCAAAGTGTCAGCAGAGGCAGGGAAAGGCCAGCTTTGGTAGCCAAGAGATCTTCTGTGAGACATGCTGTCTATCCAGTGGAGATGGAGTCTGTTTCAAGGATGACGTGAGAGGAGGCACTTCTTTACACTTGTAAAGGCCACAGCATTAACTTCATCCTTCTACACCCTTCACATTCTCCCGACTTTAAATTCTCCATTGATAGAAGAGGCCACTGACCTATTAGAAAAGCAGTAATCATCTCACCCATCCTCAGTCATGTCAAATATTTTAAATGTTTTCTATTTTTTTCTCATAAACTATTTCTCTCCACCTCTCCTCCACTATCTTGTATCCTGTGTTGTCTTGAGATTTCTCCTATTAAATCATCAGCCATTTAGTGTACTGTTTTCTTAATTTCTTTAAAAGTCTAATAAGCATGAAGAAGAGTATATCCATAAGGTTAGTATACATAATACAAGGTAATCAACACCTTAATGAATCAGAGTGGGTTAAGACTGCAGTGTAATGTATACTTGTACAATTTGTCAGATTTATGATAAAGGTTAAGGTTGTTTGGAGGTGAGAGGAGATGGATGTCACAGAGGACCATATTGGTATGATCAGCCAAACTATGGCCAGACTGTTTTTCCCTCCTTGGTTTTCATTTTAATTGGTATATAGCATATCTGCTGTCAGCTGGTGGCAGCTTCCTGAGAAAGCACAAGTTATGACAGATGGTAAGCTATGTTCCTTCTCTGTTGCTAATTCCACCCCAGCATTGGACCAGGAGCTCAGGAGTGAAAGCTACAATTGCCAGATAGCAGCAACAAAATCAGAGAAGCAGAGTTCTCTTTGGCCACCTGATGTGAAGAGCCAACTCATTGGAAAAGACCCTGATGCTGGGAAAGACTGCGGGCAGGATAAAGGGGTGACAGAGAATGAGACGGTTGGATGGCATCACCGACTCAATGACATGAGTTCGAGTGAATTCCGGGGGATGGCAAAGGCCAGGGAACCCTGGCGTGCTGCGGTCAATGGGGTCAAAAAGAGTCAGACTTAGCGACTGAACAAGAGTTATCTACAAGTGGCAGTAACAACCCAATCAACTTTCCTTCCTGACACTACCATTTATCACAAAGTTAACCATCAAACCGTTAGAAGAACCAATCCTCTGACTTGGTTTCCTAGGGAAAGCAGTTATTTGGCCCACGTGTTTCATTAATATCAGGGTCCCCTGTCTCACTCTAGAATTTAAAACCAAACACCTTGACCACTTCGCTTGTACTAGGATTGTTCTAAGAAGGCAGGTCAATTTGGGGTGGGTATTTTGCATTACCACGAAAGATGCATGCTAAGTCATGCACTCTTTGCTACCCTGCTCCATGGACTGTAACCCGCCAGGCTCCTATGTCCATGGGATTTCCCTGGCAAGAATACTGGAGTGGGTGGCCTATCCCTTCTCCAGGGGAACTTCCTGAATCAAACTCAAGTCTCCTGCATTGGCAGGTGGATTCTTTACCACTGAGCCACCTAGTATAAGCCCACAGAAGACAGAGTCCTATTAAAAACAACTCCGAGATCCTAAAACTAGTATCTAGTAACAGTAGATTAAATTCTCATCAGCTGATTTATTATTCAGTCAAATATGATACTGTAAGTATAGAGTCAACATTATATTACCAAAAGCTTTTTATTTTCTTGCTGAGAAAAAAATTACTAGCCCTACAAATATGGCTCCAAGTCCAGGACTCATTTGGATAACAGAGTTGAAAGACTTGATTTAAAGCTATAAAACCCCTCATACTCCCCAAATTGCACACCACAGAGATACATTCTTTATAAAGGGTTCCTTACTTCCTGAAACTCATTCTTAGAAAATGCCAGATAAGAATTCATCCACCACTGCCCACTGTCCCAAAAGCCTCTACTGCTTCCCATAAATATAAAATAACATTCTCTATAAGAAACTAGCACATTTGTCTTTCTTCCCAACCTTCTCATTTCTCGTAAAAATTTTAACCAAGAGATATTATGGAAAAGGGGTTTCCCTGATATCTCCATTGGTAAAGCATCTGCCTGCAATGCAGGAGACCCCAGTTCGAGTCCTGGATCAGGAAGATCTGCTGGAGAAGGGATAGGCTACCCACTCCTGTATTCTTGGGCTTCCCTTGTGGCTCAGCTGGTAAAGAATCTGTCTGCAATGCGGGAGACCTGGGTTCAATCCCTGGGTTGGGAAGATCCCCTGGAGAAGGGAAAGGCTACCCTTTGAGAATTCCCTGGACTTGAGAATTCCATGGATAGTCCATGGGGTCGCAAAGAGTCAGACATGACTGAGCAACTTTCACAAAAATTAGGGAAAAGGAGAATCATTAAGTATCTTTAAAGCTATTGCTTGTATCCATTGTGACTGCATGATCTTCTAATTGTGGAAACCTAACAATTTCAGCTGGAAGAACACAGGTTTGTGCAGACTGGCAAGCTTGAGTTGACCAATAGGACTGAGAGTTATTTGCTGTTTAACTACCTAATTTTTCTGAGCCTGCTTTCTCATCTGTAAAATTACCTAGGATCTGTATATTACCTAGGATAGGGAGCTATTTGGAAGACAAACAATAAACTAAAACATCTGACAGGGAATTCCTTTGCAGTCCAGTGGTTAGGACTCCATGCTTTCACTGCCGAGGGCATTGGTTCAATCCCTGGTTGGGGAACTAAGATTCCACAAGCCTCATGGTGCAGCCACATAAAATATCTGACATGGAAAAGGCTGGATTAAGACCTTTAGAGACCCAAAGCATCAAGACTATGGTGCCCAAATCAATCAAGATATTAGTGGAAAACAGAGAATACACTCAAACTGGGTAATTTGAGGAAGGTTTAATAAAGGGACTGTTCACAAAGACATGGGCAGAGTTCAGGAGCCAGTAAATGAGTGGCCCTTTCTATCCCTAGAAATAAGGGGCAGAGAGAAGGAGCTGGAGCTAAAGAAGGCTGCTTGTTAGGAGTCACAGTCTTTGGTAGAGGAACACAGACAACCTATGTGACCTGGTGACTTAAAAGTGAGGGAAATAAATACCCAGGCTTCTAAGCATCCATTCCTCAGCCTTTTGATCTTCTGAGGGTGTTACTAATTGGATCAACACAACCTGAAGTCAGAGGGCAAAGGAACCTGTTGATGCCGTCCACGGGGGTCAAGACCTGGGACACAAAACAGGATGAGAAGCAGTTCTGAAGAGGAATGCAGCCAGCACCCATCTCCTCCCCAACATGATTCAAACCACTGAACCATTATATACACACAGCTTGCATGTGTGCTAAAACTGAGACACCTTCCAGCATTTGATTATGAGTTCTTTCATTAAAACAATTTATTTCAGTCTGTTTGGAGTCTTTACTTTGCTGGTGCCGTAAGCACATGCCTAGATAGAAGCCTCAGTACATAGGAACTGGCAGGCTAAGGTTAACTCCTGAATGCTGACTCTAAGGAGCTGTAAGAGGTTTCTGAGTTAATCCAGAAGTAATTTAGGAGGAATCTTAGGGTTTTTCTGGCTAGGTACTATTCATTAGAAATTCAGCAACTGGATTTTCTTAGACTCAAAAAACCCCTATGGTAGTAAAACTTATAATCCTACTGAATGACAGAAAAGGTTTTAGTTGCTTACCAAAGAGAATAAAGGACATCAGGACATCAATTTCACATTGACATTTTTATTAACGCCAACTGTTTTTTAATTATTATTTTTTTAAAACAATAGCACAAAAATGTTTCAAGGAAGCAGTCTCACAATCTGATGACCTTCTGAAATACAGTTAAGCCACACCAAATATGAATTCCTGTTAATAACACACAAAAATATTTTTTTTTAAAGAAAAAGAAAAGAAAAAAAGTAGGGAAAGAGGAAAGGAATGAGATTTAGAGTTAAAACTCACTGGATTAGGTTGGTGAGGCTTGTTAGTAGGATACTGTGGAAGCAGAGTGGCACACACAGGCTTACAGTCTGTTTTTTTTTTTTTTAAAACCAGTTACCACTAACACATGGGCCCTGCATCAGCAACCAGTGACTTCTTACAGGCCCGAACTGAACCAGGAGAAGCCAGTGCTGATACTGTCAGAAAGAGGGCCAACAGCTGGCCTGTCAGACCATTTTCAGCAGAATAACTCCTTCAGAAAGGCTTGGTTGAAAACTTTTCATTTCTATTGTCTCACCTATATGCATTTCAGGATTCTTAAAAGTCATCTTAAAAAAGAAAGAAAAAATAATGTATATCAGTTTCTCTTATTTAATGTGGCTATAAAAGATGTTTCCTTATTATTGATCTCTAAGAAGGACACCGGGGTGGTGGGCTGGGATGGAACTAAGGGAAGGAAAAAACCCAGACCAGGATAGGTTTGTTTTTTTTTTTCAAACTTTTTTTTTTCTTGCCAAGGGGTCACACAGAAGGGAAGGCAAGGAGGAAAACTACAATCCTTGGTTCAGATTGAGTTATGCAGGAAAATATATCTTCCTGATCAGTCCCCATGCCAAATAAACAAAAAACAAAAAAACCCCACTTGAGATTATACACAGACTCTATGTTATACCAGCTATCAGCCTTTAATGTTTAACCATTCCCAGCAATGGACACTTGGCTTGTAGGCTGCTTGTAGAACCCACTTCACAAAAATCCTCTTTACAGAAGCCTCTAGTTTCCTTTTGGTACGTTATAAAAACAGAACATCTGTCATTAACAGGAGAGTGTTAAATACTTTTAACCACTGACAAGGCTTCAGGAAGTTTCACAGTTTCGTTATGCTCTATTTTATTACTATCATATTTACATTTTTATTTTTTTGCTGAATTGCTGATTTTCCTTTTTCAATAGAATTTAATTCTGGAGTGTGAGCAGGAACCAGTTAACTACATTCATTGTCCAACCCCCACTGGCTTGAAAGAAGACTCCAAATTCTTGGCATGTGAATCAGCTGTTCAGTCGCTCCACCTTAAGCCTGCACGAAGCAGTAGAACCGCAGTGGTGGTGTGCTCCAGGTTCATGCTGTGGGTGGTGAGGCCTTTCGCTGAAGGAGGTACTGGTGGATGCTCTCAGCATCTCGCTTTAGCCAAGCAGCATTCAGCAGGATATTTTCACAACACTGCTGGATGGTACGCTCCGCTGAAGGAGCTGGGTGACTCTCGAAGAAAGCCTGGCATAAGACAATCCAGAATGTAAGATCATTACTAGCAATAGTAAGAAGCTAATATCACAGGTCATGAAAAAGAAAAAATATCCACTGTCTATGGATTCATAAGCTTCACTCATGAAAATTTACCACTGCCAGGCTAAAAGAAAACAAGCTGCACCTTAGACCTATAGGAATTCTTCCCCTAATGTATTATATGCTAAAAACCTAATCAAAGAGAAAGAACCTATATTCCTTAAGGTTCATTGTCCAATCAGCAAAAGAAAGTAAAAAGGACTATTATCAAGGACCAGGCCCCCTGTGTTACTTCATCTAAATGACAATCTTATCACCCAATTTACAGATGCGACTGGCTCACAGGGGTTAAAAAAACCTACCTGAAGTCTAGACTTTGAAATCAGCTTTGGGACTTGATCTAGGCTCCATCATGTACTAAAGTGTGACTGAGTAAATTAACTGCTCTGTTTTATCATCTATGAGAAAATATAATACTTGGCAGAGAGTAGTTAAAGACTCAACACATTTTGGCTACTTCCAATAAAGATTAATTTGTAAGGGATAATAAAACTAAGAAGCTTAAATTGCTGCCATATTCTAATAATTTAAAATTTTATAGACACATTTTCATACAATAAACTACTTCAGAGTTCATTGTAATTACTGCAATGCTTATTGATTAAAGGTTGAATAAACCATTTTCTAATGAAATACACCTGGTTTCACAGAAAATACCAACCAGCAAAAGGATGGGGACGGGGGACGGAGGGGTCTTTCCTTTGAACTAGTCATTACAGGTATATAAGAGAGAATGACTAATTCATCAGATTAAGTCTAAACCTCTTAGAAATCATAACGTTATTGACATGGATGCCAATGGCTCCTGTTCTATCACAGTTGGGTTCTTAGGGCCTGAGTAAGATACAAGAGTTCCTCTCATTCTACCTCAACAAATAATACCACTGCTTACTCATGAGAAACCTGGAAATTATCCTGGACTACTTCCTTCTTCCTCCCCCAGATATGTTCACAATACAGACAAAACATTCAATAAATACTGGCTGTATTAAAGATTAACAAAATCAAGCCCTGGAATCAAGATTGCTGGGAGAAATATCAATAACCTCAGATATGCAGATGACACCACCCTTATGGCAGAAAGCAAAGAACTGAAGAGCCTCGTGATGAAAGTCAAAGAGAAGGGTGAAAAAGTTGGCTTAAAACTCAACATTCAGAAAACTAAGATCAAGGCATCCAGTCCCATCACTTCATGGCAAATAGACTGGGAAACAATGGAAACAGTGACAGACTTTATTTTGGGGGGCTCCAAAATCATTGCAGCCATGAAATTAAAAGATGCTTGCTCCTTGGAAGATAAGTTATGACCAACCTAGACAGCATATTAAAAAGCAGACACATTACTTTGCCAACAAAGGTCCATTTGGTCAAAGCTATGGTTTTTCCAGTAGTCATGTATGGATGAGAGAGTTGGACCATAAAGAAAGCTGAGTGCCGAAGAATTGATGCTTTTGAACTGTGGTGTTGGAGAAGACTCTTCAGAGTCCCTTGGACTGCAAGGAGATCCAACCAGTCCATCCTAAAGGAAATCAGTCCTGAATATTCATTGGAAGCTGAAAATCCAATACTTTGACTACCTGATGCAAAGAAATGACTCATTTGAAAAGACACTGATGCTGGGAAAGATTGAAGGTGGGAGGAGAAGCCGACGACAGAGGATGAGATGGTCGGATGGCATCACCAACTCGATGGACATGAGTTTGAGGAAGCTCTGGGAGTTGGTGATGGACAGGGAGGCCTGGCGAGCTGCAGTCCAAGGGGTCGCAAAGAGTCGGACACGACTGAGTAACAGAACTGAACTGAAACTCTTTCATTACTCCATCTCCTCCAAGCTACTGTTATCCTTTTTGCTTGGTGGGGTGGCTTCCCAATATCTCCCCTTTCCAAACTGCATTCTCTACACTGCAGTCAGATTGAAATCCTTATCATATAAACCAGATTAAGTCACCCCTTTGTTTATAAGCCATTTCAAGGGTTTCCCATTCTTAGGAGCATTTTCATATGGCCTACAAGGCCCTCTTTGGTCATGCCTCTACTTTACTAGCTTTAGCCTGGTCACTGGCCTCCCCTTGAACTAATTACACGTATCTCTCCTTCAGGAATATTTATTACTTTTACAATAAAGTAATTATTTACATAATACAATACATATTATATTGAATCTTGATTTAGACTCTCCATTATGTACTAACCTGTGACTGAGTAAATTAACTCATAATGTGAACCAAACATTATAGCTCTTGGAATTTCCAAATTCACCCCTGAAGCCCTCTTGCTTTCAAGAATGAAGGTGGAAGTGACACGTAAAAGGGCTAGGAGTAGAGTCCCTACACAGTCATCTTGTCTCTCTGTGCACATAGAAGACCTATGAAGAGTATGAGAAGGGAAAAAGAACTAACATGAAAGACCTACTATGTTCCAGGCCCCCTATATTACTTAATCTAGACAATCTTATCACCTCATTTTATGGAAGAGGAGATGGGCTCATAGAGGTTAAAAAGCCTGCTTGAAGTCACGCAGCTAACAAGGGGCAGAGCACAGATTTACATCCAGGTTGACTGACTCTAAATTCCACATTCTTTCAACCACTTTAATGCCCTCAAAGATGATTCCAAGTCTAAATTCTTCAGGCCTTAAGGATACAACCTAACCTGTCTCCAAGAAAAACACGGAGGCACTACTCGAGTACAACACCACCCCGACAATCTGCGATCATGGTTTGATGCGTGTTCCATTTCTTGGTGAAAAGTGAGACGCAGACTGTACTTCCTTACCTTAACTTCTGCAGCCATCTTATCAACTGCAAACCCCTCAACGGAGAGCTGAAAAACAATGGTTTATAAACAGTAAGTGCAACCAAGAGGTGAGGAACTAACTTCCATCTACCATAAAAACAAATCATTCCACTCTTTCCCAACTTCAGTTTATTCTAGAGGGTACAGGATGGGTTATGGAGAAACTCTTTAGTAAATCTAGTAACTACTTAACGAAACTTTTAAAAAGCAAAGACAATAATCTATGGGTTGAGTGAATCATGGATGTCTCTCAATAATATCCATGATAAGCAAGCTACTCAAACATCTTCACGTACCTTTATTAGTCTAGATATTAAGAATCCTCCCTGGTATCGATTATAAAGTTCTTCCCAGTTGTCCTTTATGAATTTCCAAGCAGCCTTCCTTCCATGCTTACTGCCTCCAGCCACTCCACCAATTACGGACACAGTGTCCTGTGGACGTACCTCTTCCTAAAAAAAAGAGAACTACAAGTCTACGCATCCAGAATATTGTCTGATGCCAGAAAGGGCAAATGCTGTTGAGGTACCCAAGTAATCCCCTTCTTGTTTTAGGAATAACTGGCACCAGAAGCTTCTAGCAAAGAGGAGAATGTTTAACCTACAGATCAGCCAAATTGAGAATGAAGTACCGAGATGGGTACAACCTGCTCGAGGGCGAAGAAAGAAAGAGACAGAAAGCAGGCACGGGGACGTGTCAGCCTTCCAGTTTGTTTCATCTCCCAGCTATTCTGACTCTTACCACTAGAGGGAAATACAGTGGTTAGTAACAAAAGCTTACTCCAGTTTTTCAAGAAAGAGGAAGCCTTTAGTCTAGGATTAAGACAGATCAAGAGAATACTGAATCAAGGACACTTGCTATAGATCAGTGGGTAATAATTCCCTCTAAAAGCAGTTTTCACTGTAACTTACTGAAAGTGCAAACGTGAGGACTTTTTGAATCAATTCAGGTGAAAGAGTAGCCCCAAGGACTCTTTCAATTCGGTTTTTCTCTTCCTGCATATCTGCTTGTTTGTGAAGCTATAGTGAAAAAAATACAGAAAGAGACAATTAACTTCTCCCTGAATAAGGTGAAACTTTTGCTTTACAATCTCATTGGCTAAGATTTCAGGATATGAATTAACAAAAGAATATTTTTCAAGAGGTTTGAGCACTAAGTTGGTCCTGTGCCCCTAGAGTAAATCATTAGGTCTAAGTGCTCACTACATGAATAGCTTGTCACCAGTTCTGAGCAGTTCAACCTCAAGATCTAAGGGGTGAGCCCGTCATGACCAAATTCTTTATTCACTGATGTCTGACTAATGTTCTATGTTAGACAGGCAAAATAAGCATCATTACTAATACCACTGAAAATCAATTCAACTCATCAGTAAAAAATACAGGAAGCATTATTGAAAGTAATATTTTAAGAATATTTGATGACATAAACATGCCACTGATACATTAATTGAAAGAAGGGATACAAAGCAAAATGGTTCTAAATTTTTAAAAATTTAATGAGAAGGGGAGAAAAAACCCTGAAAACACATAAAAATGTTAACATTAATAATGGTCTCTGATCAGCAGGATTATGCAGCATCACATTTTTAACTGCCAAATATAATGAATGCAGAACATTAAGAAAATAGAAAAGCATAAAGAAAAAATTACTATATTTACATTAACCAAATCATGAGTAAGATCATATTATACATGCTGTATTTGTGATCTTTTTAAAATTACAAGTAAGTTCTATTTTCTTCTTTATACTTTTCTAGCCTCTAAATCTTCCATAGTGAGTATACCAAAACCTCTTTTCATAATTAGAAACAAAATATTATGTTTTTTTTAAAAATTAGAACTTCAAATGTACATGAGCTACTTCTCTAAGACAACTTAATTTATAGACTCTCTTGACCTTTTTTTTTTTTCCCTCTGAAGAGTTAACACTGACCAGTGTCTGGAGACCCCATCACAGCTCCCAGTTTCCTCTTCCTTTCCTTTGGACTCTTTTGAGCAGCAGTGTAGTAAAATAGATAGGAGGTCAGAAGACCTGGGTTCTAGACCCAGTTTTGCCTCTAACTAGCTGTGTGATCTTGACTAAGTCCTTAACCTCTCCGGGTCTCAGTTTCCCCATCTGTAAAATGAGCGGGGTGGACAGATGATTTCTAAGGTCCTTTTCAGCTCTAATATTCAAGGTCTGAACGCTGGCATTTAGGAAGCATTCCCCACCCCACCCCCAAGAGGACCTGTCACAGGAGTCCACTAGATGGCACCATAACACTACATTTCAAATATACTCTGAATTAGTTATTTATCCTGCTTCATTATTCTTAAATTACTAACACAAAATCCACCTCCTCTCTCAGCAACTGGCGTCGTTCCCTTTAATATTATTTAGGTATAGTTGATTTACAATGTGGTGGTAGTTTTCAGTGTACAGCAAGTGATTCAGTTATACATATATAACAATACTTTGCACCTGCTGATCCCAAACTCCCAGTCCATCCCTCCCCAACCGGCCCTAACTGGTTTCTTGAAGAACCCTGATTTTGCCTTCATTAGAGCTCTTTGCATAGTAAAGTTGAACCACTGTGGGCTCCCTTGTGTTAAACAGGTGCAAACTCTTTATTAAATAAACACACTGGTATAAATTCTTTAACGTATGCCATGACATGAAAATGTCAAAGGACCTGTCACGAAACTTTCAGAACCTTTATTTTCCCCATATCTTTATGGAATAGACAAAATATACCAACTATCTCATTTCACATGCAAAGAAATGCATGATTTATAGTGCACAGGTTCACAGAATATTAAGAGTGAGAAGAGACCTTAATGTCATTTAGGTGAAAGGTAAACCCAAAGTATAATGTTTTATGTTGTTAGAAAGGAAACCCTTATACAAGACAGGCAGTTAAAGCAATACAGTTGCAATGTAGTTTCTTAAAGTTTGTGTATTTTTAAAACATTCTAATCATTTAAATAGGATTTGTTTAAAACTAAAATACCAGAGGTTAGATTTGTAATTCTGATGCACTTGGGATCAGAAAAGTATTCTGATTAAGATCCCTAAGTGTGGATCTTTTAATCAATGGGTCTGATGGTGATTTGGGTATTTAGGCACATATTGCACATTTTATTTGATAAGTAGAATCAGCTCCCTCCACCTCTAATGCAACCAGGTTAGACCAATAACTACATGGATAAGGACTGGAGACAGCACTTGTTCTACAGTATTAGGACTATCAAACAGATCACTGCCATTATAAGGACATGGAAAGTTTTATCTATATCTTTTCTAAGTCAGAGTTTAATTATATGCTAACCACCCTGGGAAACTACAGAGGCTATGAAGGCAAGTGAATTAACTTCCTGTCCATTCATAAGAGGTACCAGCATAGACTAAATCCTTGAGGCACCTAATCATCTATCCCTTTCCTAAGCACAGAAATAAACTTAAAATGGGCAGAATCCTGAGTAAGTTTGCATTAATGGGAAAACTTTTAAGAACTGGACTTTTTAACCAAACTTATGATTTATAAAAGTGAATAAATGAGATGACTTGGCATTTGTATTGGTAGTACAGATGAGCAGATATTTCTCCTATAGCTTCCTAAATATTTGCATGCCTACAGTATGCATATCAGCATGTATTTCTTTTGTTAGGACTTTTTTTTTTTAACCATTCAAGCTCATACTCTCTGTGTCAATTCAACTTCAAAAGCAGAAAATAGGAGCCCTTTCCAAATTTACTCACCTTGAGCATAATGTCTAAGGTAGTGCCATCACCATGCTTCAAAACAGTCAGATAGACCTACAAGAGAACACAGGAACAAAAAAGAAGGGATCTGATTATATGTAACTTATTCCAAATATTCTAATGTTAAGACAGAAAGCAAGTAAAAAAAATTTGTGTGGATATTGCATACAAATTATGGCAACAACCTAAGAGCCCACTTGAACAACCAGAAAGGTAGATGGCAGGTGGTAACAGCAGAGCACTGGAGAATGTGCACTGATAATCAACCACCCTTTAGTACCCCAGTGTGGACTGAGAAGCTTTACACAAATGAGGTGCTGCCTACAGACTCCCTACATGGTGTGTATTAAAATAATTAGGCATGATTTGTAGGTCAATACTTAGGTCATTTTTGTTGTTGTTTAATCACTGAGTAGTGTCTGACTCTTTTCAACCCCAAGGACTGTAGCCCGCCAGGCTCCTCTGTCAATGGGATTTCCCAGGCAAGAATACTGGAGTAGGTTGCTATTCCCTTCTCCAGGGGATCTTCCTAACCTAGGGATCAAACCCAGGTCTCCTGCACTGCAAGCCAACTCTTTAGGTCATTTTTGGTTATTATTAAATACATTCCACACTACACAGAATGATGCAGACACCTAGAAATCAAAGTACTTTATTATGAAAACCTACCGGACTCCTCAGATCAGCAGAGAGAATCTGTTTCCCTTCCACATGGTCCTTAAACCGACGACGGGCTTCTTCTAATGTTGCCTTATGTCCTGCTTTTCCTAGTTTGCCCAGGACCAAGCCCCTCAGGAGTGCATCTAGATGACCTGATTGAGAAGTAAAAGAGATAAAGAACTACTTAAAAAGCTTATTTTTTACAAATATGCCACCTGGATATTGTATAATTGTGTTATACCATGCCTACGATCTTGAACAAACAAAATCAATTACCTTAGTACTTGAGAGAACACGTGATTTAAATTTATCAAGTAATAAGAATGAAGGACGTGACACTAAGATAGGCAAATGCTGACTCTGTGTCAACTGTATTTCTTACAATGCTGACTGTATTTATTAAATATTTACTAAATGCCAGCTGAATCTACTTAAATATTTATTAAATATTCTCTCTCTATATGTAATTATACCAATAAGAATTATGTGTGAAAGGAATACACTTAGATCATACAGTTTTGACCCAAAATTTAGAGAAAGGTCACATACAGAACTAGTATGCCAAGGATATTAAATTGAAATCTTAGATTTTTAAAATCAAAATCTGATGGATTATTCCAAAGATATGAAGGTGGCTGGTAAGCACATGGAACCAATACCATTAGCCATTAGGGAAATGCAAATCAAGACCACAATGAGATGCCACTTCATACCAATTAGAATGGCTAAAATAAAAAAGACAGTAATAAGTGTTGTATTACACAATAACAAATGTAACTGCCAACGGATATGGAGTTTCTTTTGAGGGTTGGCAAGGATGGAGAGAAATTAGAACCCTCATATACTGCTGGTAGGAATGTGAAATGGTGTGGGCACTTTGAAAAAAAGTCCAGTAATTCCTCAAAAGGTTAATAAACACAGAGTATGACCCAGCAGTTCCACTCTGGAGAAATGAATTCATAACAGTCAAAAAGTAGAAACAATCCCAGCATATATACACTGATGAACGAACAAAGAAAATGTAGTATAACCATGCAATGCAATGAAATATTATTTGACTATAAAAAGGAAGTACTGATACATGCTGCAACACGGTTGAACCTTGAAAATATTGTAGTACGTGAAAGAAGCCAAATAAAAAATGCCACATAGAGTATGACTCCATTTATATGAAATGTCAGAAGAGGCAGATCTGTGAGGCACTAAGCAGATTAGGGGTTGCCTGGGACTGGGTTGTCAGGGAATAGAGAGTAACTGCCAACGGGTATGGAGCTTCTTTTGAGGGTAAAGAAATTTTTCTGGAATTAAGATAGTGGTGGTGGTGGTGGTAGTTGTACAACACTGTGAGAAAAGACTGAACTGTATATTTGAAAGGGAGCATTTTTTGGTATATTGATTGTATCTCAAAAAAAAGTTAATACTAGCACACAAACTGATTGATTCCAACAGCACAACAGACAAATAAATTGTGATATATTCATACAATGAAATACCACTCAGCAATAAAAAGAAATGAACAACCTAGATGTATCTCTAGAACAGTATACTGAGAGAAGTCAGATAAAAGAACAGAATATATATTATGATCCCACTTATATAAAGTTCTAGAAGAGACTATATTAATCTAGGGTGAAAGAAGTCAGAATAGCGTTTGCCTGCAGAGGGTGGAAAGGTAGGGAGGTGGCAGGAACTGGCTGGGAAGTAGCCTCAGGGCAACTTCCTGTGGTGATAGAACTGTGGTATGCATTTGTCCAGTCACTGAACTGAACGTACACGTTTTGCTGTATAACTCCTTAAAAAGTTTAAGGAAACCATAAGAAATCAATAGACAACACAACTAAAGACTAGTGAAGGTTCTTAAAAGAACCAATTTATAATTCTGGTGCCGATTTGCTGTGTTGATGCAGTAATATCTTAATTGTTTTGCTACATTTGATTCTTCCATCTGTAAAACTGGGAAACTAAAGACATTCTCCCTATTTCAAGAAGGTGTTTTTGAGCCCTCGAAGTCTCACATATTATCATCATGAAAGAAAAGTGCAACACCCATCAATTTACCTCCATCTGTGTCCATCTACTTCCTGTCTTGTTCTTATGGATCTGCTGTTTTACAACCTAAAGCTAACTCCTCTCAAATATTCAAGCCAAACTCCAGCAGCTACCTCTCTCTTTGACATCATGAATTTTTCTTTACAGTATCGTTTTCATCAACAAAGACATATTATAAAATTTCCCACCATAAAAAAGTGCCTCCTTGGTCCCACATCTCTCTCCCAATCTCTCTCATCTGATTTTCTTTATCAAACCCGGGTCTCCTGCATTGTAGGCACACGTTTTACCATCTGAGGAAGGGAAGTCCTGGTGGATTCCACCATGCCATAAAACCCAGTTAATGTCACCATCAGTTCTTCATCATCATTCTGCCTGACTTGGTACAGTATTGGCACAGTTGATCACTTTTCCCCCTCTACTGCTTAAGGCTTCTGGGACATTCCTCTTCCTCCTAACTCTCCTACATCACTGGCCAGTCAGTCTCCTTTGCTGATTCCCCCTCTTCAAACCAGTCTTTGAATCCTGAACTGCCCAAGGACCCAGTCCTCACACCTCTTTTCTCCACCTACACTCAAGCCATAGGTGATCTCATCCAATCTTATGGCTGTAAATACCATCTACGCACTAAATGTATTACTCAGTCTGCACCTCTAGGCATGGTACTCTCTACTTGGATGTCTAAAAGAACCTCAAATTTAACATGTCCAAAACAAAACTCCTGATTCCCTATTGCACCCAAACCTGCTTCTACAGCAGTTTTCCCTGTCTCTGTATACGGTAACTTCACTCTTTCAATTCTTCAGGCCAAAATTTGATGACTCCCCTCTTTCTCCACCACACAGTCAGGCCACCACCAAGTATTTCTAGTTCCACCCTCAAAACATATCCAGAATTTACTACTTGCAAATGCTAGTCGCAGGCAGCACCCAGATGCATTACTCAAACAGCTTTCTAACTTGTCTCCCTGCTTCCTCTTTTGCCTCCCCCGCTATACAGCCTATTCTTCACATGGCTGAGTAAATCAAGTCATGTTCCTCTGCTTCAGACTTCCAAATGAGTTTTTCATACCACTAAATATGAAAGTCCCAAAGGTCCTATTGGAGCTGCTCTGTTCCCACCCTCCTCTCTCCCACACTCACTCTGTCCTGACTTTACTAGCCTCCATGTTACTCTCTGAGCACCTAAGCATGCCTTTATCTCAGGTCTCTTGTACTTGCTGTTTTCTGTTTGGACCATTTCCCCATTACACAGCCTCACAGTTCTATTCTACAGGTCTCGGCTTATGCTTAAATATCACCTCACTGGTTTTCCTGCATTTTCCCGTCCACTCTCTATTCTATAAAACAGTGGCTTTTTACTCCTACTCCTGACCTACCTTACCTAAACTCTTTCTTCATGATACTTGCTGTCACCTAAAATATTATCTATTGAATTGTTTGCTGTGTCTTCCCCTAGAATGTAAGCCACACAGGGCAACTTTTTGTTCACTGTTATACCACCAGCTCCTAGTATAGTACCTGGTATTACTGGGTGCATAAGTGCTTGCTAAATCAGTGAAAGAAAGATACAGAGCTCTAGACAATTTTTACTATTATTCTTACTGCAAAAGACTCCCAGAACAAGAAGGGCAGGAGGAACTACAACTTTCAGTTATTAGCATATGGTAGAAAATATATCTAAAGCCTATACTCACTATTCCTAACATTTACATGACAGCAAAAGAATACATACATGATTACAAAAATAAAGAGCACACATGTAGAAAGCAAATAACTCCTTTAATTCAGAAAACTGGCCCCTGTGTCTCTCAACACCATTTTAAGGTTGTACATAAGGTGTCTGGTATTTATGGTAACAACAGAATAACCCAAAATTCCCTTTAGCTTTTCTGGACTAAAAATGGGCCTTTGGAACTCTGTAAAAGACTTATTTCCACCATTTGCTCTGTGTGTAAATCATATTTAGCAACAAATACGTATACCACCATTTTTATAACAAAAGTCTTAATTTCTAGTTAGCTAAATACATAGTAATGTGTAGTAGATACAAAGATGATGTTACTGTTAACCATAGCTGAGTTTTCTAATGAGCTGACTCATCAGAAAAGACCCTGATGCTGGGAAAGACTGAAGGCAGGAGAAGGGGACAACAAAGGATGAGATGGTTGGATGGCATCACCAACTCTATGGACACGAGTTTGAGCAAGCTCCAGGAGATGGTGAAGGACAGGGAAGCCTGGCGAGCTGCAGTCCACGGGGTTCACACAGTCAGACATGACTGAGTGACTGAACAACAACAAATAGCTGAGTTAAAAAGGACCAATTTCTGATCAATTCTTTCCGCATTCAGTACATTCATTACCTTCTCCAGGTTTGGGGTCCCAGCCCAGTCTCTCCCCTATAGGTGAAAACACATCTTTCACAAACTCTTGGATTTCCTCATAGAAGTCTGTGTGGGACAAGAGAGTTGAGAGAATCCCCAGGTTACAGCTCAGGTCGCTCCATACAGTATAATTGGGCTCATTCACAAAAGCCTCCATGACTTTTAGAACCTCTACAGTGCTAATGATTCCAGCTCGAGCCTGGGATAGGAAAAAACATAAATTAGTCTTCAAACAAAAACAAAACAAAAAGCACAAGCATGCATTTTTGGCATTGTCTTCTGCTAATTAGTCATCCCTTAGGGAAGAGACTAGACTATATAAGTTCAGAACACTATAGAATTTTATAAAATAAAAACTGTATTATGACAACATTCCTTACTTTTTGCTATTTATACAACAGCTACTTTTTAAAAATGCTAAAATGTCACCAATTTAGAAAGAACAAAGAAGAAAGAGAACAGTTAACTTCCTATTTCTATTCAGTTTCTAGGGTCTTGGTATTGTTCGTCTTTTGAAAATTTTCACACTGTCAGAAAAGGTACAAAAACAGTTGGGGCTTTGGTTTTTGACAGAGGCGCTTTCAAAACTGGAGCTGCAAACTGTGTCAACTTCAGCCTGTCCTTTACTCATTTCTAAAAGAAGACAAACGGGACGGTACTACAAATTCACCCCTTTCAGAACTAACAGAGTTAGGAAAAAGAACTTCTGTTACAGCAGCCAACTGCACAAACACACCACTCTCCTGGGACAGGTCTCCCTCAGCAATGAGCTCAGCAGATGTGAGGTTTTGTGCATCAGTGCTAATCTGTGTTTATACAAAGGAGGAATCCAAAACCAGTTACTATAGACGGGAATGAAAATTTCAAATCCAATTAAAGGAACATTAGGAGGAATCTGACAATTTTATCACAAAGACATCTAGAAATTATCTAACCTATGTTTTGGAGTTATAAAGATAATACTACTAAGTGCTCCTTGAAATTTTGTCTTGAACAAAGCTAAATATAAATTTCATTTTAGAATGATAATGGGTTATTATAATTTGAATAGTAATAGAATGTTTAAAAAATTCTACAGTCTCACAGCAAAGAACCACCACTATTTTAGACAAATATAAATCACTCTGAATTACTTTTAAAAAATCATCAATAATCTCTTCAAGGTTCATATCTGTGTCTATTGAAAAGAATTTCTGCCTTACAAATGATCGTTTATGCAGCTGCTAAAAGCTGGCTTAAGAAAGTGAGATTTGTTTCTGGAAAATTACATAAATTCAATCTTGCATATCAATTAATAATTAGTCATTTTCTTTAGTCCCAAAGGCATGTACCTCTCAGGAAGAACTATATTCTTCTAATTATGTTCCAGTCAGCCATTCCAGGAAAAACAAAACCATTTAATCAATAAAATCCATCATACTATTTGAGGCTCACCAAGGAGAAGAGGTCATTCTGTAATCCAAGTCGATCCACTGGGGGCAGAGAAAGGTCACGAATACCTGGTAATAAACTTTCCAGCATGGCTGAGCTGTATTGGGTCCGGTAAAACCCAACTGTTCCCAGGTTTAACTGAAAAGATATCCAACAGGTATTATTAAACAGTTGTATTTATTTTTTAAATCAGTTTTTTGTAGATATGAAAGGAGTTTAAGTTTTAGCACACCTGGATGAAAAACAATGAAGCTCATTTATGTCAACAGACAGGGAATAAAATGAAATAACACATAAAGATAGTAATCACTTGTCAAAGGTAAAAACAGAGGCAACACAAAACAGAAAGCTGACATTAGTGGGAGGCAGAGTGAGTGACAGTGGAAAGAACACGGCTGAAAGGGAGGAAATAATCTGGCTACGTTTCTAATTTCAGTGGATAGTTTTCAGTTTATAGAAAATATTTACTATATAGAAAAACTCTTGGATAATAAAATCTCCAAGAAGACTAAACCTTTACAAACATTAATCTGCTGAACCCAGAGTCTCGACAGAATAGCAACTGCCAGGTCCTAGATTTTAAAGAATTACATGGACTTAAAAGGCAACTTCATATGATTTTTGGAGTGAGGTAATCATTGACTATCATTATTTTCTATGCTCAGTCAGTACAGAGTCTGTTTATAATTCAGGAGATTGCCTGCGATGCAGGAGACCAGGATTTGATCCCTGGGTCAGGAAGATCCCCTGGAGGAGGAAATAGCAACCCACTCCAGTATCCTTGCCTGGGAAATTCCACAGTAGCAAGAGTCAGACACAACTTAGTGACCAAAGCATTATTTACCAACACTCAAAAATATTTCTTATAATATTTATATACAAAATATTTTAATGGTAAAATGACAGTATCAGATATAAGTATATATATATACTTATAAATATATATTTATATATATTTTAAAATCACTTCACATTTCTAATACAGTAATTGTTTTGATTCCCTGTATCGTTTACTATAGAAATAATACCTTTATTTACCTAATTATAACCATAGTGTACTTTTTTTCTCATAAGAAAAATTTCATACGCTCCAGGTTATAATTTCAAATGGCAATATAGTAGTCCACTGAGAATATTTTAAAATATATTTAAAACAGAGTGAGAAATAGTTCTGCAAGCATGAAAGTCTGAGACAATATAATTCTATTGCATGTGTGCATGTTTAGTCGTTTCAGTTGTGTCCAACTCTTTTTGACTCAATGGACAATAGTCTGCTGGGCTCCTCTGTCCATGAGATTCTCTAGGCAAGAATACTAGAGTGGATTGCCATGCCCTCCTCCAGGGGATCTTCCCGGCCCAGGGATCAAACCTGTGTCTCCTGCATCTCCTGCATTGCAGGTGAATTCTTTACTCACTGAGCCACCTGGGAAGCCCATAATTCCTATCAGGAACCTATAATTGGGAGAAAAATTTGTAGCAGATATTTTCTTTTCTTTTTCTTTTTGTAGCAGATATTTTCATTATGAAAGGTAGAGTACAGAATAATGAAAAATAATATTTACTGCTATTTTTGTGAAATGACTTTAAAACACCAGCTAAAAGGAACTTCCCATTTCAGTGACACAAACTGATTATTATGTCTGATCTCACTTGATTATAGTTGTACACCCACAATGACAACATATCACTGAAGTTAACATGTCACTACCATGACAGGGCAGTTTGAAGTTGCAAGACTACAAGTGTTTCGGTTAATGTGACTTTATACAGAGACTACTCTTTTTTTCCTCTTTAATCCTATCCCTTTGTAATTGCTTATTGACCACTCCCTTACCTGACATAAAGTTAAATATCTAGACAATACTAAATTTCACATAAGAAAGTTTAGAAATGTCTTTTTCTTTGCAAGTCCTAGACCAAAATGAATCAGTAGAATTTAGAGCCAGCCATAAAATGCACACAGGAAATGAAAGAAATCAATTTAGTTAAGATAAAAATGGCTGTGGCCTTTCTGGACTCACCTTCACCCACTGGTCTGGTTTGACATCTTTTAAAACTATATTCATTTCTGGCTTGTCCATCAGAATCTTCATTTTGGCATGGCTGGAATCTTCACTAGTAGAGATTGTGATAGGAACCATCCACTGGGGACACTCTTCTCCTTAAGCAAGAGAATAACAAACAGAAAAGTTGAAAATAATTTTTCACTGGAAGAAATGGAAAGGAAGGTACAGAGAGAGGACTGGTGTCCCATGTATGGGCTTGAATCTGTTAAGCCAACAGCTCCTTTTTAATGATACATGAACTCTTCTAGGTAACCTGAATAATAATAAAGAGTTTACTAACAAAATCACAACAGCCTATAAAAAAAGAGAACAACAGAATCTGTATTTGTGTAGAATCACAAATACAATGATTTTGTTGTTTTTCCCTTTTCAGAGCAATATCATGCTTAGTCTGCTTAGTCATGTCAAACTCTTTGTGACCCTGCTGATTTTAGCAATAGAGATAATGATTTTCTTTTCTTTTTTTCAAAAGAGATAATGATTTTAATGATAAAAGACATTTTGAGTGGGTTAAAGCACTCACACAGCACTTAAAAACAAATTCTAAAGTGCAGTCTTTAATAGGTATATATACTGCTGAGACACTGTGATAGGATACACCTTGGGAGTTGTTAGATTCCATCACTGAGGAGTCATAGCTAAAAGCCAAAGGTTTTGTAAGACAAATACATACACTCTTTCAAGTATTAGCAAAATAGATTTTGCATTAAGATGCCAAACAAAAGTAAGTCATTGTCCAGTACATTAATGGAACTATCTTAATCACTTAAATAGCTTTATGCTATCAGGCTAAACCACAAATGAAAATTCTCTCCTGACACTAGGATAATTCAGGTTTTAATGCAGCCTACAGTGGTCACAGAGTATTAGAAAAACCCATAAAACCTGTCAGTCATACAATGCAGATTGCAGGTATATGTGGAAAATAGCAACTGCGACATTATTTATTTAGATAATAAACCTGTCGTCTGATCTGTCAAACACATTTATTAAGACAGTAATTCTCAATGCTGGGAAGGCTAAGAGTTGAAGGCTGTGCCACTTAACCCTACTAGAGTGCATCATCATTTGGCGGGTCAAACATGAAAAGGCGGTGGTTCTGATATACCTCTCTCCCTGTTGAGAACTATTTTAAAGGAAGTGAGAAAGGTGCAGAAAAATACTTCTTAATTTTTCAATTTATCTTTTAATTCCCTGGGTACAAGAGTCTAATGTCATGTAGAAATATTTAGAAAGCACAGTTGAGTGGTAGTTAAGAGTATAAACTTATATAATGCAACTATCTCATTTGAATTCCTACTCTTTTACTCATTATATAGGTGAACCTGGACAATTTAACTTACCTAGTTATGCCTCAGCTCCCTCATTTGTAAAACAGAAATAATATGACCCACTTAGTAGGGTTGCTGAGAGTACAAAATAAGGGTCAGTTATAGTGCTTATTAGCACAATGACTGGTACAAAATAAATCTAAATAATCATTGGGCTTTATTTGCTTAGCTACTTACTATGGCCAAGAATTTTTTTTTAAAAAGTCACTGTGTACTGAAAGAGACACGTGCACCCCAGTGTTCATCGCAGCACTGTTTACAATAGCCAGGACATGGAAGCAACCTAGATGCCCATCAGCAGACGAATGGATAAGGAAGCTGTGGTACATATACACCATGGAATGTTACTCAGCCATTAAAAAAATTCATTGGAATCAGTTCTAATGAGATGGATGAAACTGGAGCCCATTATACAGAGTGAAGTAAGCCAGAAAGATAAAGACCATTACAGTATACTAACACATATATATGGAATTTAGAAAGATGGTAATGATAACCTATATGCAAAACAGAAAAAGAGACACAGATGTACAGAACAGACTTTTGGACTCTGTGGGAGAAGGCGAGGGTGGGATGTTTCAAGAGAACAGCATCGAAACATGTATGTTATCTAGGGTGAAACAGATCACCAGCCCAGGTTGGATGCATGAGACAAGCGCTCGGGCCTGGTGCACTGGGAAGACCCAGAGGGAGCGGGTAGAGAGGGAGGTGGGAGGGGGGATCGGGATGGGGAATACATGTAAATCCATGGCTGATTCATGTCAATGTATGACAAAAATCACTACAATATTGTAAAGTAATTAGCCTCCAACTAATAAAAATAAATGAAAAAAAAAAAAGTCACTGTGTATACATACACTCAGTACACAAGTATACCAAATGTACTTAGTACACAGGTGCATAAGACTTGATACAAAATTGTATACCAAGTTTTCTTTCAGGGATTCAGGCTAGAGACATGACTTCTTGATGTTTATATCCTTATTCATTCATTATAGCCGCCAATAACACAGAGAGACATAGAATACTACAAATACCCTATGAACCTCCTTTTCCTCCCCTATCATTTTTATTCTATTACCATTTCCTTGTTTCTATTTAATTCTATTATTTTTAGATGGATAATTATTTATTATTAGTTTGAACACTACTGGTATAGCACCCAAATTTATTGATTAGCTCCCATGTATAGCCATTTGCCTACCAACATATGGTCCACTGGCACAGAACTTCTTTTGGGACAACCTCAGTACTCTGTCATCTTCTACCTAAAGAAGCAAAACAAAACAAAGGTTGTAGTAGAATTAACACTTTTTTTTCTTGGAGGAGACATTTCTGTGACAAAGCACAGGTGAAACCAGTCCAGCCAAATGGCTCCTGAATACACAAAATGCAATGGTGAGAAACATGATGATACTACAGAATGGAAGAAAATGATTTCTCATCAAGGTCTCAAAATAACAAACTCTAAAAATAAAAGGCCAGCTACTGTGTAATATTGCCCTTGAGAACAGAGATGTATCCAGATATGAACTTCAAAGTTCCAAAAGGGATACACAGTTAACTTTTATGGAGGAGGGTTATGTGTTTAGTCTTTTCCAAAAAGTGGCAACATTACCATGTGGATTCAATATTAAAAATCATTTAGAATGGATACATGTACACCCATGGCTGAGTCCCCTCAGCTGTTCACCTGAAACTACCACAGCATTGTTAATTGGCTTTACCCCAACACAAAATAAAAAGTTTCAAGTTTGGGTTTAAAAAAAAAGAATGACAAACATGAAAGCCCAACACGCCGTTTCAAAGGATGAGCTTTGCAATGAAACCCAGAAGTCAGGGCAGAGACTGCAATGAGCTAAAAACAGAGGCAATAAAGGCCAGTACATTAAAAAAATACTTCAACAATACTCAATCTTTTGTTTAGTTATTGTTACTATACTCTGTTGCTGCTGCCGAGTCGCTTCAGTCGTGTCCGACTCTGTGGACCCCACAGACGGCAGCCCACCAGGCTCCCCCATCCCTGGGATTCTCCAGGCAAGAACACTGGAGTGGGTTGCCATTTCCTTCTCCAATGCATGAAAGTGAAAACTGAAAGTGAAGTCGCTCAGTTGTGTCTGACTCTAGAACATTTTAAATAACACAAGCTATAACAGATTTAAGATCACCTAAATCAAATGTAAAATTGGGTCAATGACTTTTATAAAGGGATGAACTGACTATAAGAGACAGAACTGAAAACTTAAATCTGAGTGGGGAAGCAATGGCCACTTCAATGCCATAAAGGAACTACTAATGACTTAAATACTACATCACTGATTAGTTATGTATCACACAGATTTCCTTGAAAAAGTTATCAGGTAACTTTTAAATAGATTCTGAAATAAAGCAAAAATATTTAAATTTAGGGACTAATAAACTGAGAGACAGATCATAATCAAAATGCTATGTTGCAGAGCTCTCCTATTTGTAAAAGAACTGAGTCACAGGCATGCATTTTGTCGTAATGTAAAAAGGAGGATGAATTTGGCTATGCTTGTAGACCAAAAAAGTGCAAAAAAAGAGTAAGATCTTGAAAGTACCTTGATGTTTTTTAAGTTCCTTGAGTCTCAATAACATTGGGAGGAAGTGGGGTATTAGTATCCTCTCTTCTGATAAATTATTATGCTCTTAAAAGTATACTTTACTTGAAAAAATTATGGCCTTAGTTTGCTTTATGTATAATCATTAAATAGTTTAATAGTTTTGAGGTATTGACAGTTTTTGAGGGATAGAAATTCCCAGAAGTGAAAGCAACAATGATTGTTGGTATAGTCAGGTAAAATGAAAACCATCTGTCAATCTGTATAGAGTGTCAACGTCAAGTTTGATCAAGTCATCTCCTGTAACAGACTAGTTCAAAGTGGAGAAAGAAGACTAGAAAGAAACAGAATGGTCACAATGGTAGCTCACTAAAGTTTTAGATATCTTTTCCCACCAACTAGGATTAATTGTGTTACCTAAATTGCCTTTTCAAATGCTTGCAGCCAATCTGAGAGGTCCTCCAATGTGCATACTTTATTATAAAATACAGTCATATTTAAGGTTAAGACGTGTCTCTAAAAGGTTAACTTGCAAGCACTTGGGCGCATTCTGAGAGTACAAGGGCTGATTTAAACGTCATCTAGATTCTTAAATTACAGAAAAGCAAATTTACTAACTTAAACTGCCACAATGAGAAGACTTTGTAAAATATTAGCTTTAGGGACAATGCAGAATCACAAGGACAAACACATACCAAAAAAAGAGCTATGAATCTTCCTCCCCAAATATGAATGGAATTAATTCTCTATGCAGCTCATAAAATCATGGCAAAGAAATTTAAGAGAAAGATTTCACAATTTCATACAATTAAACTAAGTTAAGACAAACTTTCTGGTGTGCATGATAGGATGATGTGTAATTTTCAGTCCTTCTGGAGGACAACTCATTTTGAACTACACCTGTCTAAATTCAGATAACAGTTCAACTAATATGAATGCAATTCTAATCAAAATCACACTGCCATCCAACACTAAAAACTAATTTTGAAGAATGGTATTATAAATGGGTGTTGAATTTTATCAAGTCTTCTTTATGCATCTAGTAATGCATATGGTTCTTCTAATTTGGTTCTGTTAATGTAGTAACTATGAGTCATACCTTGATTAATTTGTTTAATATAAAGCCAACTTTGCATTCTTAGACTAAATCTCCTTTGGTGATTTTAGAATTATATCAACAATGTTACAGTGTTTTCCCTGAGGACAGTAAGAGCAGACAATATTTTGTTTTCCACCGTACCCATGTATAATTTTAAAGATATGGGGCAAACTTTTGGGTATAGAGATAATAAATCACTGAGAAAAAGAGTATAAGGGCTGGTTTAAATCTTACTTAGAATACTTATAAAGTACAGAAAAGCAAATCTGTAACACTGACTGAATTTCAGTTAACATAATATCAGACAAATTGAAGAACTTTGTATAAGTTTACCTGTTCTGCTTCTACATAAATGAGAGGGAATCCCATTTGTTTGGTCCAGGTATTCATCACAGCTGCTATAGGTTTACCACTAGCATTTTCTAAACTTTCCCAGAGATCCTCTAGAAGATAAATACAAACAATGAAAATCTAAAATGTCTACATTTTTATTTTTGTAAACAAACCAGAAATTTTATATAACTTGAAACTGCATCATTGACCAATTTTGTGTTTTTTTTCAGGTTCAGGAAACAAACAGTGGACCAAATTAATGTTACCCTTGCCTTGCCATTAAGTGAACTATATTACAAATTGTTCTAATTTATTAAAAAATTACAGGTTATAAACAAAAGACAAACAGGTGAGTTCAAACAAGAAACAGGAACAAACAAATGGAAACATATTCAAGAACACTACAAGATGATCATTCACAAAATTAAAACTATTACACCCATTCAACTAGCAGAAAAATACTCAATGCTGATGAGGCTGAAGTAAAGTCCACACTGTCAAACAACTCTGGTGGCTGAATAAGCAAAACAACCATACAATGTAGCATAACTATAACAGAGGAATGAACAAAGGAAAAAGCCCTTAAAGAAAAATCCAAAGAATAAAGGTTTCACAAGACATAATTTTTGTTCTGAATCTTGAAGAGGAGTTGCTCATTAGACAGGGGAGAAAGGAACATTCCAAACAGACAGACTATATATGTACAAAAAGGAAAGTACAGGGGAATTCCCTGGCAGTCCAGTGGTTAGGACTCTGCGCTTTCACTGCTGTGAGCCTGGGTTCGATCCCTGATTGGCGATCTATTAAATTCCTGGTTGGGGATTCTATTAAACAGTAATGACATTACACAAATCTTCTTGCTTTTTAAACTATTTTTGTTCATTATAGAACTCAGTTTCATAATCAATCAACTAGTACACCTTTATTCTTCCTTTTGACTCTAATATCTAATAAATCATAGACTATCATAAAATTTTAAGAATTTACTTTAATGGAAATCTGCAGTTCCACAAGTTCAACTCCTACAAATGGTTAATCTGCAGCTATTTTAATGGCCAATGGTCAATTGAGGGCAACAAAAGCCACAAGTCAGAAAAGAACAAGCTCTGGTGAAGTAAACAGAACGTTCCAGCCTCGAGAGTGGCACAACACTGGGCTGCGGCAGGCCGGCCGCCGGAGAACGGAGGCTGCCCAGGGGACGACAGGTCCCGGCTCAGCCGGTCTGGGACGCAATGGGTCTCCAAAGAAGTCAACTTTGTTTCCTACCCATCACATGGAAAATCAAGTATTTAGAAAAAAATAAAATATCGTACCCTGGATAATGTGCCAACATTCTCTCCATTTCTATCTCAAGTTATTAAAAATTACCTGTGGCAGCATTCTTTTGTTGGAACTTGGTTAAATACATGTTCATTCCTTTCTTAAAGTCCTGAGAAAACACAATTTTTAAAAGCCAGGAGAGTCAGAACTCAGAATTATAGTATATTTTGACTACAGAGTACTCAAAAACTAATTTACTCAAAGTTACTTGAGTATTAGATTTACTAAAACACAGTAATGTCTATTGCCTTTTGTTTAAGAATGCATTCGCTTTGCCTTCTACTTTTGCTTTTTAAGTTTTATACCAGACTTCCACCAACCCCCAAAATATATTTGCAACATCATTCATTTAAGAGACCAAAACAGTCAACATAAAAAGAAATAAAGACAAGCCAGAGTAATATTCTTATAGATTCTAGAAAAATTACTTAGGAACTTAACCTAAATAAAATCAAACTTTTCTTTTTCATGTAAAACTCTGTGGGATCACCACAAAAGAATTTAATTAATTAATTAATTTTTTTTTTTACCTTATCTCCAATGTAGTCATGTAGCATTCGGATGACAGATGCACCTTTGCTGTATGATATGGCATCAAATATCTCATCAACTTCAGAAGGATGGCCCACGCTGACCTGGCAGACAGTGTGACTCAAGGTTATAACAGGAAGCAGACTGACTGAATTACATACATACTGAATTACATAAAGAGCTTTCTAGAAAGACTCTTCTAACTCATACTTTTTGCCTTTAGGTGACTCATACTGTGTAATTGTTTAAAAGGGTGTAATAACTAGTACTAATAAAACAGAATACATAACACGATCCCCATCATCTCTTTAGGGCCTGGGTTCCAGTCTTGACACTGCTTTGCTGGAAGGCAAGTCACTGTGGATCTCTTTGGAGATAGGGAGGTGAAGGTAAGGAAGGGAGAGATGAAAAACATTTGACTTCTTGCACTTATTGGAATGGCTAACAGCTACATAGGACCCAGGTTAAATATGTCAAAGTAGACTATATGTCTAGCTCTTTGAAGGCAAAATTTATACATATAAACCAGCTGAAATAGGACAGATTAAGTCAAAAGAATTAAAATATATATGAAGCAATGACAACAACAGAAGAGTATGTTTAGAATTTTCTTTGAAACAACAGAATCATAATATTACCTGACAGATATGGTTCCCCCATTACTATTCAATAAAAATCTATTCAGTGAATGTGTATGGATACAGAAAACTTGCTTCTACAAAGATATAGATGTTTAAAATGAAACAGAGCTAGAACTTTGTACAGTTTCAAGGGGACTTCCTTTGTAGCTCACTCAATAAAGAATCTGCCTGCAGTTTCAAGATGGAAATACAAACTACAAAAGTAAGTGACATCACTCATGCAATTTTCAGAGTCCCAAGTATTTCTATTTAAAAAACCTACATATTTCATTGAAAGTGAAAGCAAAGGCCAATGACTGAAAATTACGTCTCACTTCAATGGGATGGCTGTTATCTAAGGCGTCAAGCTCCTGAGCTCGTGTATAATCAGCAGAAACAAACTGAGTCCAGATATCATACTCTGGGAAGCAGTGGTCTACACACAGATACTCAATCCATGATGCAAAGCCTTCATTTAACCAAAGATGAGTCCACCATTCCTAAAAACAGAAGATGGAAATATGTAAAGAAAAGATGCTTGTCATTCCACTAATATAAAAACTACTCTGATGTCCCTTCCGTTATACTCTAAAGCTCTTAACGAACTAAAATTCAATTCAAAACATTTAATAAATAACTCACATCTATGAACAAAAGAATTGCCAAAAACAGCCAACTGGTGACATCAGCATTATCACCACTGCTAAGTAACTTTTTGGTACTAAAGGTAGAAAAGGAGGAAGAAGGGGGATGAAAAACACCCTCAGGATGGAAAATGGGAAGAGAGTGCATAAATGTGTGCAACAGCTACATTGTCATATAAAATTTAGTTTAATAAACAACTCTCTTTAAGAAACCAGGAAGTTATTAGGACCAAACAAGGAAAACGGGGAACTATCTCCATAATGACAGGGGGAAAAAATCGTTGCTGAGTGACAAGTTAAACTTTCTAGACAAACAGAAACGTTGTACTGCTTATACAAGAATTACATGAAATTAACAAAATGTCACAGCAGTAAGTTTAAATATAACTGGTATTTAAACATTTATAGAATATAAAATTCTCATTTGTTAATAAGAATTAATAGTGGAGTGGACAAAGAATATAGTGGGTCACAGACAAAATCAACTTTTTTTTCTAAATCAACTTTTTCAAATAGAAATAAACTTTCTAGAAAGAGATTTCAATCTAATTTTCATTAAACTTGATTAAATCTCTTATAAAAAAAGCAATACTATATGAATTCAAGATAAGGGACAAATGCAATGGTAAAAAACAAAAGGGTATTTTAAAATTCTGAAAAGACCAAAGTTTTCAATAAAGTGATAAATGGCTATCTGTCTACATGCTTTGTGTATTTATTTAACTAACAGACTCCACTGGGATAAGCTGGTACAAAGCTAGTAATTTTCCAACTCTCTCTAAACCCCTATATTTCAGTTAATGAAAAAACTGACATCCAATAACTAGAAGTTACTCAAATACAACAAAAAGTTGTTTAAAAGCAACATGAGAATGCACACATTTCCCCTACTAAAATTTATTACTGGAAATTTAAAAATAAAATCACAAAAAATAAAATCTGCTCAACACAGCAAAAAAAAAAAAAAATTGTTTGGCAGCAACAAATTTGCTGCATTAGGAGAAAGGAGCATTTTTGACATTTGAACACAGGTACTAGCATACTTAATTTCATGTAAAAGTATATTTCAAACAACCTTTTCTTTTTTACCTTTTCTTTTTTTTTCCTTTTAACCCCTAAGCAAAATTTTAAACAACCAAAGCAAAAAGGAAAGGATTTATTTTCAAGGGCTGACTTTCTTTAGGAACTCTTTCAGACACACTGCTGTTTCGGTCGCTAAGTCACGCCCGACTCTTTGTGACCCCATGGATAGCAGCACGCTAGGCTTCCCTGTCCTGCGCTATCTCCTGGGGTTTGCTCAAACTCAGACATTTAAGAGTTGCTAAATGTTTTTCTTTCCTGCTTATTTCTGTGACATGTGGTCTCAACTAACATCCAAGTTGGGCTCTGCTCTTTGGCAGCCTAAAATGCCATCAGGAAATTTGGCTGGCTCCACAATCTCCAGTTCTTTCCTTGCAGAGGTACTTCTAGTTCACTTATGAAAAGCTGTGCTCCCAAGCTCTAACACAGTTGGTTGCTATAGATAGTACTCATTCAGAGTAAAAGGGAGAGGTCAAGACTAGAGGACAGAGATCATTCACTACAAACATTACAATAAACAAGGACTTCAACAGGACAGCTGGAAATTTTAATATACTTCAGTTATTCTGTAGTTTCTTTGCCTTCATTTCTATCAAATTTCAACTTAAAATTTTAGGCAATGAAGAAAATGACCCTTAAAAACATTTCAACCTTATTAAAGATTAGCTTGCTATTCATCAGGTTACTTTACAGCTAGTGACATATGACACAAGAAACTTCAGTTAGCCTGAATCGCACTGCATGGAAATTGTGTATCTAAGTGGAATCTCTTCCTTTCACCCAAATTAATATCAAGACTTGCCCCATTTGCAGGCAGTATTTAGAACAGTTTAGGTAGTATTTTCTGTTGAATAAAGATTACTTATATGTTCTTAATTAATATGGATATCCTGATAAAAATCTTTTCAAAATAAAGTTTTTCTATCAAAAAAGCTTTTTTGGTACCATGTGCCAGCCAAACCTGAAATACTATTTAGCCAACATAAGGTGCAGCAGGAAAAAAAAAAATGTATTTGAGCACTTAAAAATATTAAATACCATAGTAACAAGATTTCCAAACCATTGATGGGCGAGTTCATGTCCCACAACCAGAGCAACCCACTGGCGTGATGAAGAACAGGAGTTTTTTGGATCAATAAGCAATGCAGTCTCCCTGTGTTTAAAAAAAAAAAAAAATTTTTAAATAAAAGTATTTCAATAAAAGCAGGCATGCAGAAATGGGGGAGGGAGATTCAAACAGTAAATAAGATGGTCAAGTTAGGCTTTAAAGATGTCAAGAAAACATTTCCTCAGAGTACACAGGATAGAAAAAGTTCTGGGAAGATTAAAGACTACTCCAGTTGAATTCATACAAAAGAAGATCAAAGATGTGACACAAGTTTAATTATCTGTTTATAGGATAGCTGCCTGAAATTTTAGAAAAACTATCTAAAGGATTAGGGATTATTATGCTAAACAGAAAGTGAAGACAGTTCTTCCATTAAAAGCAGAGAAGTGGCAACCTGAGGGAAGATGCATTCCACAGTCCCAAAAAGAACACTGAACAGAGTGTCCAAAACTTAGCTCATCGAAGAAGGCAATTGAAAGTAGAAGGCCAAAACTTGTTTACAGACATTGCTTTTAAAATTACACAACCCACATGTTTGTATTGTGGTGACAGACATGTAAGAACTTGGCTGCTGCTGCTGCTGCTGCTAAGTCGCTTCTGTCGTGTCCGACTCTGTGCGACCCCATAGATGGCAGCCCACCAGGCTCCCCTATCCCTAGGATTCTCCAGGCAAGAACACTGGAGAACTTGGCTAGAAGACATTAAATCAGGGGAAGTTCTTCAAGCTGGATATATAACTATGTAACTACCAGGAGGAAGAGAAGGCACTGAAATGAGAAACTCAGCCAAAAATAAATCTACAAATGCTACTAATGCCAGATGCTCACTTTAAAATCTTACACTCTCAGATAGCACCAGAGGGTGTTCATCTGCATTCTTGAAATGTTCAAGGAAATGGGGGAAGGTAGGAAAATTTATGGCAGATCATAAAGCAGAAGCTACTAAACTGTAATTAGGAGTGAAGCACTCATGAAATCAGTGATTTAAAAGACAAGGCAGGGTAATACATCATTAACATACCTATAAGTAACAAGGCCCCAGTTCTCCATGGCACCTTCATAAAATAAATATAAACATTTATTGATATTTATACATACTTCTTCTTGAAAAAATCATACAATTCAAAATAAAAGTTATTACAATTTATCAATAAAATGAAATTTACTTTACCAGCTGCAAAGTCTGCAATAGCAATGAGATCAATTTTAGGTAGAGGATAAGGAACATTGAAGTAGTCCTTATAAAAAGGCAGAGTTTTAGCAGCAACCTATAAAAGTATAAAGAAAAAGAACCATCTGATAAATCCTATTGCCATTCCTACACAAATCCACAAAGGAATCCAGTTGCAAGCCAAATATCTCGAGTTACAAGAAACCAACCCTGGGGGACCCCACTTCCAGAGACTGCTTTAGCCCTAAGCTTTGTATATGTCAGCCAAACTTTAATCCATTTATAACTCAGTATGAAAAATACAATTACATATATTCCCACCCACTCTCTAGGTTAATAAATTCCATTCTAATATTCTCTTAATCAGTATCTTTCAAAATGTTAATACAATACCAAAGTTGCTAGTTCCAAGATTCTATTAAAAGTAAAACCAAAGTAGCACAAGATATTTCAGATTAGATTATAAATAATTGTACTAATAATTGATCAGAAATGTAAATTCCCCAACCTGGAGTTATGGACTGTTGGAACAATCCTCTTCAAGTACAATTACCTCTAACGCAAATTTTCCTTGCTCTGCTTTGCCAACAGGGGTGTAAACACGGACACACACACCATCTTTTGACCTTGTTTCTACAAAGTCATATTCACCCACAACAAATGCCACCAGATATGTAGACATGACAGGTGTTCGAGCAAACTTCACTTCCACTACATTTTCATCATCAGGGTATGGTTTCCGATCAATTACATTCTTTAAAAAAAAAAAAAGGAAAATTTAACAGATTTGCATTAAATACCTTAGAGCAAACACCACCCCAAAACTGTAGGCTTTGCACCCTTTTCTTCCTCCTTTCCAGCACTGCTTACTTCTCTATCCTAATTTACCCAGTACTATTATACTCTCAAGACTTTTCCTGTTAAGAAAGAAAGTGAACTGATGAAGCAAACACACTAAGAAGTTGGAGCTCAAGTGTTAAAACTACCAAGGATTTGAAAGGTAAAAGAAGCAACTTTTCTTGAATACCTATTAACCTAACAGGTACTGGGATGTTTTAAGATTTTAATACTTTTCAAGTGAATGAAGGATAGAAGACAACAAATATTAATGAAAATAAAATGTAGTTGTGAAACTGGACATTTCAAAGGGCACAGATTTCTATATTTAGAGCATATTCTGTATGAATGTTGGCTCTAAGCAAATTTGTGACAAATCTCGTTTACTTTTAGAGTTCCCTAATTTCCCTCTTTTTCCTACTCAGGCTCTCAGTTTCCCCAAGTTCTTGCCAATTTTTCTTCCAAGTAAGACTTATTCAAGAATTGATCTGATAAATTCATTTGCATTAAACTGTAAATGAACATTTCAGTGTAATTTATTAGCTTCCTCTCTAAGAATATTTAAGAAGAGCGTCTTTAAGAAGAAAATCTACAGAATTCTCTCCACTAATAAAGGAAGCAAAAGCCAGTTATTTCAAGTCCAGTAGGTGTTTCCAAGTTCCGTAGACGCCTATTATAGTCTGCCGGCTACTCTATGTCTTAAATAAGGCAGTCTTAGACAACACATTTCAAGTAGTAAATGCTTATTCTATTATGAATGACATTCAATGACATCAGTGAAGGGAGCACATCCAAGAACACAACCAGTTAGAACCTAAATACACTTCATTACCTGGCTATAACTTTTGGCATTTAGTAAGAATATCAGATTTTTTTCTCTCAGGTAATAGTTATTAAGTTCATTTCTTACTTTGAGTTCCAAATTAAAGGAAGCAGGTAATCTTGTTAACATAGCTTACAAGAAATTTCTTCCAGGATGCGGGAAAACTCCCCAAATAAGACAATAAAAAGAGGGCTTACAAGAAACTAAGAACACTAACATTTGTGCTCCCATTATATGTCAAGTACTGTGCTGGGTGACTAGGTAGTTCCATGCTATCCCATATAATCAGCAAACAAAATATGCTAAATGTTTATTCAAAATATAAGAATACTCACTAACACATACATACCATGTTTGATAAAGCTACTCTGTCTTTAGGAACAACCAATGAAATATCAAAAGTTGCTTTGATGGCAGGTTCATCCCAGCAAGGAAAAGCTCTCCGGGCATCAGTAGCCTTAAAAAAAGAATATGAAATATGAACTATCACTGAATGAACCTACCAGACTATTTCATGAAGTAACAATCATTTCTTTCTTTCTATCATTCATTCATTCACTTTTTCAAATATTTATTTTCGACTCAGTGCTAGGCAATAAACTAGGCACTGATTACAAAGAAAATACAAGGTAGCACTTTCACATACAACACATAAAACTGTCAGCATTTGACCTACTTATTTAAAGAGCTCTCATCCTTTCTGTAAGCATAGAAAAGAGTAATAAACTTTAAAGCAAAATAAGATTTAGTGGTGCAGCAGAATATCAGTTATAAAAGAAAGAATCTTTAATAAAATAGAAACAGAACTGCTGATAAGATTCTGTATCTTAAAAAGAACAAACAAAATGTGCAGAGGTAGAGAAAGCATATTGTTGTTAAGCCCCTCAGTCACGTCCGACTCTGTGACCCAATGGACTGCAGCACACCAGGCTTCCCTGTCCTTCACTATCTCCCAGAGTTTGCTCAAACTCATGTCCATTGAGTCAATAATGCCATCTAATCATTTCATCCTCTGTTGCCCCCTTCTCCTCCTGTCCTCAATCTTTCCCAGCATCAGGGTCTTTTCCAGTGAGTTGGCTCTTCCTATCAGGTGGCCAAAGTATTGGAGCTTCAGTATCAGTCCTTCCAGTGAATATTCAGGGTTGATTTCCTTTAGGATTGACTGATTTGATCTCCTTGCTGGCCAAGGGACTCTCAAAAGAGTCTTCTCTAGCACCACAGTTCAAAAGCAACAATTCTTCAGCACTCAGCCTTCTTCATGGTCCAACGCTATACAGACCTTTGTCAGCAAAGTGATGTCTCTGCTTTTTAATACACTGTCTAGGTTTGTCATAGCTTTTTTTTCCAAGGAGCAAGCGTCTTTTAATTTTATGGCTGCAGTCACTCTCCGCAGTGATTTTGGACCCCAAGTAAATAAAGTCTGTCACTGTTTCCATTGTTTCCCCATCTATTTGCCATGAAGTGATGGGATCAGATGCCATGATCTTAGTTTTCTGAATGTTGAGTTTTAAGCCAGCTTTATCACTCTCCTCTTTCACTTTCATCAAGAGGCTCTTTAGTTCCTTTTCAATTTCTGCCATTAGGGTGGTGTCATCTCCATACATGAGGTTATTGATATTTCTCCCAGCAATCTTGATTTCAGCTTGTGCTTCATCCAGCCCAGCATTTTGCATGATGTACTCTGCGTATAAGTTAAACAAGCAGGGTGACAATATACAGCCTTGATGTACTCCTTTCCCAATTTTGAACCAGTCCGTTGTTTCATGTCTGGTTCTAACAGTTGCTTCTTAATTTCTGTTTGTTTCTTTTCTTTTTTATTGCCTGAATAGCATGTGGGATCTTAGTTCCCCATCAGGGATCAAACTCATGCCCCCAGCCGTTAAAGTGTGGAATCTTAGCCATTGGCCTGTCAGGGAAACATATACTTCTGAAAAAGGATTTCTTGGGGCTTTCTTTGTGGCTCAGTGGTAAAGAATCCACCTGCCAATGCAGGAGACAAGGGTTTGATCCCTGATCTGAGAAGATCCCACGTGCCATGGAGCAACAAGCCCCCTATGCCACAGCTACAGAGCCTGTGCTCGGGAGCACAGGAGCTGCAACTACTGAGCCCAGGTGCCTTAGAGCTTGTGCTCTACAAAAAGAGAAGCCACGGCAAAGCCTGCATACCACAACTAGAGAGTAGCCCATGCTGACCACAACTAGAGAAAAGCCTGCACAGCAATGAAGACCCAGCACAGCCAATAAATAAATAAACAGTTTTAAAAAAGGATTTCTCCAAGGAAAAATGTGACATTTCTGACTGTACTGTCAAAGAAATTAAATAAATTATGAATTCTACTAAACAGTAAATAAGATGTTTGAAAAAGTAAGTAAACTGTAAGGAAAAAAAATACACAGAAAAATTCAAATTAGGAGCAGCACTAAATAAATGAGTTTATACGAGAGGAAATTAAATGAATGACACAGATAGTAAGTCTAAGTTTCTTTTTTTTTTTTAAATGTACTTATCTATCTGGCTGCATTGGGCCTTAGTTGCTGCACACAGGATATTTTGGTGTGGTGGGTAGGCTTCTCTCTAGTTATATCTAGTTGTGGGTGACCCACAAACTGGAGAATAATACCAAAGAAGTTCTTGCACTATGGTGAAGGTTCTGAACCCCAAGTAAGGCTTCCCAGCCTAGGTATTGGACAAAGGGACTGGGAATCCTCAGGAAATCTGGCCTTGAAGGTCAGCGGGATTTGATTACAGAACTTCCACAGGACTAGGGGAAACAGAGGCTCCAGTCTTGGAGGCCACAAACAAAATCTTGCACACACCAAGACCAGAGGAAAGGAGCAGTGACCCCACAGAAGACTGAATCACAACTGCCTGCTAGTGTTGGAAGGTCTCCTGTGGGGACGTGGGTTGGCAGGGGCTCACTGCAGGGACAGAGGCATGGGCAGCATCAGGCCAGGAAGGCCCCCCTTGGCATAGTAAACCCTCTTGAGTTTGCCATTAACCCTACCATAGGGCAAACAACTACCAGGGAGGGAGTGCAACCACACCCGTCAGCAGATAACTGGATTAAAGCTTTACTGAGCAAGGCCCTGCCCACCAGAGCAAGACCCAGTTTTTCTCACTGCCAGTCCCTCCCATCAGGAAGCTTACACAAGCCTCTTAGCCTCGTCCATCAGAGGGCAGATCGAAGAAGCAAGAAGAAGCAGTCCCACAGTCCCACAGCAGCTAAGACAAAAACCATAACCAAACACAAAGTTAATCTCAACGAAAAAGCAGAAAGTTATATCACAGATGAAGGGACAGGATAAAACCCCAGAAAAACAACTAAATGAAGTAGAGATAGGCAACCTTCCAGAAAAAGAATTCAGAATAATGATAATGAAGATGATCCAGGATCTCGTGAAAACAATGAAGATGCAAGAAATGTTTACCAAAGACCTACAAGATCTAAAAAACAGATGAATAATATACTAGAAAGAATCAAGAGCAGAATAACTGAGGCAAAAGAAGAGATAAATGACTTGGAGGACAGAATGGTGGAAATCACTGCTACAGAACAGAATATAGAAAAAAGGATGAAAAGAAATGAAGGCAGCCTAAGAGACCTCTGGGACAACACTGAATGCACCAACACTCACATTATAGGGGTCCCAGAAAGAGGAGGGAGAGAAAAAGGACTTGAGAAAATATTTGAAGAAGTAATAGCTGAAAATTTCCCTAACATGGGAAAGGAAAGAGTTAATCAAATCCAGGCAGCACAGAGAGTCCCAGGAAGGATAAACCCAAGGAGGAACACACTGAGATACATAGTAATCAAACTGACAAAAATTAAAGACAAAGATAAAATACTAAAAGCAACAAGAGAAAAACAACAAATAACATATAAGGGAACTCCCATCAGGCTATCAGCTGATTTCTCAACAGAAACTCTATAAGACAGAAGTGAACAGCATGATATATTTAAAGTGATGAAAGGGAAGAATCTACAAACAAGAATACCCAGAAAGACTCTCCTTCAGATCTGATGGAGAAATCAAAAGCTTTCCCAACAAGCAAAAGTTAAGAGAATTCAGCACCACCAAACCAGGTTTACAACAAATGCTAAAGAACTTTAAGAAGGAAACACAAGAGAAGGAAAAGACTTTCAAAAAATAAACCCAAAACAATTAAGAAAATGGTAATAGGATCATACATACTGATAATTACCTTAAATGTAAATGGGATTAAATGCACCAACCAAAAGACATACACTGGCTAGGCAGATGAAAACACGTGCATGATGTACTTCCACTTACATCACTCTGCTTGACCCCCTCAAGTTGTATGGAACTATTTTATATTGTTAAGTTAATCATGTTCCCAATATGGCTTAAAATTATAATTATCTTTTATTTTTTGTCTGGCTATTGACTGGGAAAACTGATAAACACCTTTTATTATGGTGATTATGAAACTATTACTCACTTTATACCATTGCATTATGATTGGTCAACAGAAAATTAATAGAACTCTGTATCACCAAACAAAACTACAATTTAACAGAAAAACCTGTAATCACTTTTTAAAATCCATATGCTTATCAGAATTATCTTGAAATTTTTTGAAAAATACAAATGCCCAGGCATTGCATTTTTTCCTCCAGAGCTCCAGGTATGTTTCTAATGAGCCGTCATGTTTAAAACAACTGGACTATATGACGATCTTTTACTCTTATCTAGTTTGTTTCACTTTTTCAGCCCTCCCATTTCATTTAGTTTATGTTTTCCAATTTCTCCATCTTTTTCTTTTTTTTAATGTTCTTTCTCAAGCCTTTATCAAGCATAGTAGAAAAGTTTATGTATACACGTACATAAATAATATGTATGATATATATATATATATTTTAGAAAACTTATGAATTTTTGCCTAACTAAAAACTAATATATTTTGATTCCACTTGTTTGACTTAGTATGAATAGAATGCTAGATTTCTAAATAGGAAGGTGAAATAAGCAACAAAGGTTTACTGTATAGCACAAGGAACTACAGTCAATATCTTGTAATAAACTATAATGGAAAATAATTTCAAAAATGATATATGCATAACTGAATCACCTTGCTTTGCACCTGTAACACTGTAAGTCAACTATACTTCAATAATATATATGTTGAGCAAAAAAAAAACCAAACAAAGGACAAAGTGATAAGAGCAATCAAAGGTACATTTAGGGGATAGACACTAGACCTAAATCTATTATTAAATTATGTTCCTGAAGAAGACATCAGAACAGAAACATAATGAACATGCAATAGAAGAAAATACCGCTATACTGATGAAAGATCTAAATCTGAATATAAGTAGGCTTCACCAACTATTAAAAGTTAATGAAAAGTGAACACCTGGTAAAAATTTTTAGGTACAAAGAAATAATTTAACAAGCAATCACAAAGAAAATAAAGCAAAATTTTAAAATGTGTTACTCTACAAAGGGAGAAGAGACATTTTAGTCTGACTCCTCCCATTTGACAAAATGAGATGTAAAAGACTTTAGAACATATTTTTTAATATTTATTTTTATTTATGTATTAGGCTGTGCCAAAAGACAGAGAACTTATCATTAGCAGACCTGCCTTATAAGAAATGCTGAAAGGAGTCCTGTAAGCTAAAGTGAAATACAGTAAATGGTAACTCAAATCCATACAAAGAAATGAAGAACACCATGAAGGGGAACACATAGGAATTATAAACACAGCATAAATATTTTTATTTGGGTTTTGTCTGTTTTTCATTTTTGGCTGCACCACACAGCTTACAGGATTTTAGGTCCCCAACAAGGGATCGAACCTTGATCAATTCCCTGTAGTGGAAAGTCCTAACCACTAGCCTACCAGGGAATTCCCATAAACATTTTTATTTGTAATTCTTTTTCTGTTTTGTCTTTAACTCTGTCTTTAAAAGGCAACTGTATAAGGTAATAATTAGAAAATGATTGACAGGCTTAGATGTATTAATACTATATAAAGATCAAATTTTTATGACAAGAATAGCATGAAGGAGTCAGGAGCTAAAATGAAGCAAAGTTTTTGTACATTAGAAAATTTTTCATATTAACCTGAACTATATTGGGTTTCTTAAATATTTATTTGGCTGCGCCAGGTCTTAGTTGTGGCATGCGAGATCTTCAGTTGCAGCACATAGGATGTAGGTCCCTAAACAAGAATCAAACCTAGGCCCCATGCATTGGGAGCTCAGAGTCTTAACCACTGAACCACCAGGGTGGTCCCTAGACCAACATTTACGCACCTCTGAAACAGAAAAACTGTAAGCCAGTTGTATCACTCTTACTGAAGAAGCTGGGCTTGTTAAGGGAAAACTCACTCAAAAGAAACCGTGGGGCGTCTTAGTTAAAATGTAAGAAACTATTATGTGATTTGGAATTTGCCTGAATGACTTGGAGACAAATTAAGGAAGAAAGAATTCTAAGTTGAGGGCTGTCAGAAAGTGGAGGCAATTTTATCAGTGAGTATTATCTTTTCTGTTAATATGAAGAGTGCAAACTACAGCAAGCCTAAGGCTGCAGCTGGTAAAAAAGCAACAGTCCCTCATTTTAACCAAGAAAGGGAGTTGTTTGTCTTTTGTGATGAGCAAAATGACCTTGTTTTTGTCTGTGCTTGGAGAAAATTATGAAGGGTCCTTGTTTTGTCTCACCTTATCATGGTGTCAAAGTAGTAACCTTGTCTCAGGTTGGCACTCTGTTTATATCCAACAGGAAAACAACACGTATTAGCTTCAGTGCTAGGACAACTTCTGATGCCAGAGGCTGTCTACAGCCATACCACCCTGAATGCGCCCGATCTCATCTGATGTCAGGGGCTGCACTTTTTTTCTTCCCCTTCCCCCAACACATCTTTTACATGTTCAGTAAAACTGGTTGAATACAAAGGCAAATGAAAGATTTTCTGATATCCCAATACTTAGGAAGTACACCACCCACATACTCTCCCTTTAAATATCATTTGGAGACATACTCCAGCAAATCATTCCAAGATGAAGAAGTGCTCAAAAGGCTAGAGATAAGCACTGGAGTCACACTCTCACATACACACAGGTAACAAAATTATATTTAATATATATATATATATAAAATCCATATATATCTGTATATAGCTATATATGCATACATATAGGTAACAAAACTTCAATACCTGGATTGCTTTTATATTTTGTACCTGTGGCTTTTCTTACTAAATTAATATTGATACTGTTATAAAAATATCATTCCCCAGCCCACATCCCTAATTCTCTCCCCTGTATAATAGAGATAACTGAATATAGAGTAAAAAATTTCAAAATCATTCATACAGTTACGGTTACAGGCATCGAGCCTCAAATAATCAGGCGAATAAGAGAACAGACCTTTGTCAGAATGTCTCACTGAAGATCATGGTTTTTTTGGCTGCCCTGGGTCTTTGTTGTGGCACATGGGCTCTTCATTGCTGATGTGGGCCTTCTCTACTTGCAGCAACCGGGGGCTACTCTCTGGTTATGGTGTGCAAGCTGCTCACTGCCATGGCTTCTCTTACTGCAGAGCACGGGCTCTAGGGTGCTAGCTCAGTAGTTGTGGCGCATGGACTTCGTTGCCCTGCAGCATGTGGAATCTTAGCACCTGGACCAGGGACCAAGCCCATGTCCCCTGCATTGGCAGGCAGATCCTTTCTTTTAAAAAAAAAAAAAATTTATTTCATTATTTATTTTTGGTTGTGCTTTGTTTTCGTTGCTGCGTGCCTTTCTCTAGTTGCAGTGAGCGGGGCTACTCTTTGATGGGATGCGCAGGCTCCAGGGTGCACGGCCTCAGTAGTTGTGGCGGGCAGGCCTCTACAGCACAGGCTCAATAGCTATGGCGCATGGGCTCAGCTGTTCCACAGCATGCGGAATCTTCTCAGACCAGGAACAGAGCCCATGTCTCCTCCACCGGCAGATGGATTCTTCACCACTGAGTCACCAGGGAAGCCTCTGGCAGGCAGATTCTTAACCACAGGTCCACGAGAGAAGTCCCAAGATCATAATATTTTAAAGTATGCATGTGTGCTAAGTTGCATCAGTCGTGTTTGACTCTTCGCAACCCCATGGACTGTAGCCCGCCAGGCTCCTCTGTCCACGGGTTTCTCCAGACAAGAAAACTGGAGCGGGTACCGAGGGATTGAACGAACATTGGCAGGAGGACTCTTTACCACTAGCGCCACCTGGGAAGCCCGTATTTTAAAGAATACCATACCTCAAACTGTGTGACAGCAGCATAGCGCACCTCTCCAGAAGGGGTAGTATATTTACTTCTATAGAAACCTTTCATTTTATCATTCAGCTCGCCAACAAAATCTATCTTTAAGGTTCCTGTACCTGTGATTGAAGATAAATGAAAACACTTTCATGGAGATATTAAGTACAAGTTATCAGAAGGATGTCATTAAGCATTAATTCATAGCTACTGACAAAGTTGGAATCATTCCTTTCTTTCTCAAACACTCTTCTTGGCAATGTAGAGAATATAGTATTTACTAAAGTAAATGGCAAACTAATCCTAAAGGAAACCTTAAAGTCATGTTTAGAGTGACTGCTAAGAAAGTTCTTTAATTTTATTAATGAGTTTCAAATTATCAATACATGACAAGAAGGAAAAGAAACAAATATATTCAATGTATGACCAGCTATTATGCACTGGCGCTTTAAAAATATTTAGTTGGGTAGGCATTGTCTCCATTTTGTGAGATGAAGAAACTAACCCTGAAAAGTTAAATCACTTGTCCAAGGTCACACAATTAGTAAGTAGCAAGAATAAGATTAAAAACTTAGGTCTATTTAATCCAAAATTCATGCTCTCTGCCAATTATGCCTCATAGACTGAAACCTAGGAATATTAAAGAAATAAATTTAAACCAATAATTATTAAATGCAAATAAAAATACAACCTGAATACATATTCTACTGTTACATAAGAGCAAAATCAATTTAGACAAAATAGGAGGTTTTTTTTAATTGAAGTATAGTTGATTTACAATGTTGTGCCAATCTCTGCTGTATAGTAGAGTGACTCAGTTATACACATAGAGACATTCTTTTTATATACAAAATAAGAGTTTTTACAAATATATATACAGCTGACTCTTGAATAATACGGGGGTTAATCCATCTATAATTTATAGGTGCTTAGTTGCTAAGTCATGACTATTTGCAACCTCATAGACTCTAGCCCTCCAGGCTCCTCCATCCATGGGATTTCCCAGGCAAGAATACTGGAGTGGGTTGCCATTTCCTTCTCCAGGGGATCCTCCCAACCCAGGGATCGAACCCTGGGTCTCCTGCCTTGGCAGGCAGATTCTTTACCACTAAGCCACCTGGGTAGCCCAAAAAAACATGGAACGATTCACAAATTTGCACGTCATCCTTGCGCAGGGGCCATGCTAATCTTCTCTGTATCGTTCCAATTTTAGTACATGCACAGCCTAAGCAAGCACAATAAAAGCAACTAACGCCTTCAGAGGCACCACTGGGACAGGGGCCTTCCCTATCTGCAGTTCCTCCACATCTCCAAATTCAACCAACGTTGGACTGTGTGGTACTCTATTTACTACTGAAAAACATCTGAGTATACGTGGGCCCATGCAGTTCAAACCTGTGTTGTTCAAGCATCAACTATACTTTCTTTTATAACAGAAAAAACCTTATCACTATTATCTAGTGTCATCTACTAAATTCAGATGCATGACAAAATAATCCCATTCCACATTTTATAAATCCAGTCACAAAAAACCCCCAAAATGTTGACTTTGTAATTGATCCCTTTAAAGTGCCTATTTATTAAAGAATCCAGAGCATGGGAATCTAACAAATCAGAGATGTAGTATGACCATAAAGTAATTAGCTCCTTATATCAAAACTTTTATATCCTGATGCTTCAAACTGACATTTTGGAATGCTTGCAGAGCAATGACACTGACATTGTTCAAAATGTTCTTGACTTTCTGACATATCCTTTTGGGTGTTCACCAAGTCAAATCTTCACCTTCCAAAATTGAACTTGCTTTTTGGAAAGGTCCAAGTCATAGAGTTCAAGTCTGCAGATTATGTGAATAACAAATTGCAATCTATTTCTAGACAAAACACTAACTGTGCCTATTAAGTAATTAAGCTAATTTCCTTATATGCCTCAAACTGGTTCTGAAAGTAATTTCAAGTAAAAATTTCAGATGTTTGCAGCAAAGTCACAACTAAAGAAAGTGCCACATTCTGAATCATGCTAGGAAAATAAAACCAAACAACTCAACTGAAGGTCCACTGAATAGACATTTGTGATAATATATATATTTTTTTAATCAGACATTCTGTCTGAAGGGGTCAATAAATACTTTAAAAAAAAAGAGAATGACAGATTACTGGGACAGTAAATATAAAAGCAGTAAAGGAATCTGAAACAATTACTGACTGATACTAAAGAATTTAGCTATAAATAATATAACATTTCTCTATTTTCATTAGGAATTCACTGATTTTAAAAAAAAAGTATATATGTTCACAGTAATCAAGTTTTTGTTGTTGTTGTTGTTGAGTCGCTAAGTCATGTCCAACTCTGCAGCCCAGGCTCCTTTGTCCAAGGGATTTTTCCCAGGCAGGGATACTGGAGTCGGCTGCTTCTCCCTGGATCTTCCCAACCCAGGGATCAAACCCATGTCTCCTGCTTGGCTGGCGAATTCTTTACTGCTGAGCCACCCCCAGGAAGTCCCAATAAAGTTAGTAAAGAATATCTGTTAGACTACAAAAACCTATTTAAAAATAGAACTGTTTGATGAAATTTTATATTACAATTCCATAAATGGAATTGGCCAGCCTGTTTTTCAGTAAGTCAACTGTTAAGATGTCTTCATATTTCATGGTAAATCTACTTATGACTTTTCCTATTTGAAATAAAAGTGGATTTAAAACTCTTAACTAAATAAGAAAGTCTGCTCACATTTTTACTCGGTTTTAAATCTCCAAGGTCACAGTACTATAACAAGATATTGACTGACATTTCTGAAAAGCGGCAGACTACAAAACACAAATTATTGGGAAGGGTTATTACTGAAATTGAAGCAAAACACAAGTTTTTGTTTTTTTAAATATATTACTAAATTTAATTGGTGTCACATTATACAGTACTAATTATAGAATATTTGCTATTGATACAGAATTTTAGGGCAAAAACAGGAGGAAAAAGGACTTCATGATAAATTTCATCTGTCAATTTTATACCACACTAAAGAACCAACTGCCAGAAAGTCTGATTTTATACCTATTTTCACATATAACTGACTTTGCTTCCTCAAATTAGATGCCTTATTTGAATATCCAAGGTATACAATATTTATCTTCTTGGGGTAATAAGCCTTTTAAAACATATAGCTCATTTATTAATTAAGCAACGGAAAAATTAGGCCTTCCCCCCAAAAAGTTTGGTTTTTAAAGCTTAGGAAAGTATAATAATTGTTGCAAAACCTGAAGTAACAAGATTATTAAAAATTATATTGTAAAAAATTTAATGCATCTAGCTATGAAATTTAAGACAGACTACTTTATATAAAGAGAATAAGTCTCTGACTTTTTGTCACCATTTCTTATGATCCTGTTTTCCACTCCTCAAAATGTTAATACCTTCTAGCACTTCGCAAATGATTGTCACTCTACAGGATCCTTAACCACTGATTCTAAGGTTGTTAGGCCTTACGATGATCATGGGAAGTTAACCAATATTCTAAAATGGTGCCAATTTCAGAAACGAAGATGTTTTACTTTGTTATATAGTATTTGGCATGACTGTTAAGTTTGAATCAGCTAAACACAAAGGTTACTCCTGATACATACTCAGTATTCATTATCAGAAGAGAGACCGCTTACTGAAATTTGAAAAAAAAAAATCAGGATCTTATTCTTAAAGCAAAGAATGACTAGGTAACTTTGACCCAGGTATCTGAGGAAAATGTGAAAGCCAATGATTTTCAAACAGATATTTATATATATTCAATAATTTAATACAATCACATCTGTAAATTAGATCATTTTTAATTCTAATATCCATATTAGTTACTTAAGTATATTAGCTAAAAATCTCCAAAACTTTGTCAAATATACTTTGTATGTGTGGTGCTAAGTCGCTTCAGTTGTGTCCGACTCTTATTTAGAGTACCTATGGACCATAGCCCACACCAGGCTCCTCTGTCCATGGGATTTTCCAGGCAAGAATACTGGAGTGGGTTGCCATTCCCTTCTCCAGAGGATCTTCCAGACCCAGGGATCGAACCTGCGTCTCTTAAGTCTGCTGCATTGTCAGGCGGGTTTTTTACCACTAGTGTCACCTGGGAAAAAAGTATAGTGTATACTAATGGTCATAATCTTCAATGACTATGTTCCTGCTTTTATTAGAAATGACTTAACAATTTACCATGTCTACTGAAAAAAATCCTTATCAAGAATGATATAGCTCTTATATATTGATAATAAATGAAGGAGAAAAGAGAGGTAGAGAATACATATGACATGCTAACTTCTGTGTTCTTAAATGGTATAAACATAAATGCTTATAAAAGCATGGAGCAGTTTTGAAAGAATACATAGGAAACTGATCACTTCAGAGAAGTGGAGCTGAGAGAGAAAGACAGGAATAGAACAACCAACAAATTATCACTATGTATCATTTGAATTTCAAACCATGTGCATGTGTTATATTTTTTAACATTTAATTTAAAAAATAAAAGGAGCATAATGTGGTGGTCAGTAGTACAAAGTTTTGAATTAAACTGCTTGTGTTCTCTGACTGCCACTATATTAGCTGTTGACCTTGGGCAAGTTATTTAAGTTAAATATATCATTTGGTGCAATAGTTTACCTTTAAAGCAGAGATCATAGAATCTATTTCAAAATGGATTAACAAATGTTTATGATGCACATAAAACAGTACCTGGCACAGATTAAGCACTCAGTAGATACATGTGTGAATATATAATACACACATATATTCATATACAGGTATACATCTCACACACACACACACACATACATATATCTTCTGGGAGTTTATGTCCTTTCTTATCTGATGAGTTCCAGCGAATATGTTCTGGCTTCTTTTGATAAACACACTAATATTTTTGACTTAAAAAATTATGTCAAATTTCCTAATGCTAAACCATTGAATCTATGCTATTTTTTTTTCCATACATGCTAACTAGGTTTATGTATCTTCTTAGGCTATTTTAAGCCACCTTTAAATGTTTTTGCTCCTCTCTTCCTCATTTTTATTTCATTAATTTCTGCTCTTAAATCTTTCTCTTCTACTTTCTTCAAGTTACCTATTCTTTTTGTCTAATGTTGATCTTGATGTCCACTTAATTAATTTTTAGCCTTTCTTCTTAGCTAAATATCCTCTCTGAAAATAATGCTTTACCAGCATCCTACATGCTCTATATGTAGCAATTTTATTATTCAGTTCTAAATATTTTCTAATTCCTATAACAAATCTTCGACTCATTAATTTTCATAAGTATCATTTTTCCAATATACGAGAAGGCATTTTTTGTTTGTCTTTTGCTACTGACTTTAATCTTTTCACAGTATGAACACAGAATATAGTCTGTAATGATACAGATTTTAAATTTTTTAAAATTTTCCTATCATTTCTATCAAAATAATAGTTCACAGTGTTAAACCTCATATATCTGCCTGCAATGCAGGAGACCCAGGTTTGATCCCTGAGTTGGGAAGATTCCCTGGAGAAGGAAATGGCAACCCACTCCAGTATTCTTGCTTGGAAAATCCCATGGACAGAGGAGCCTGGCGCGCTATAGTCCACGGGGTCGCAAAGAGTCAGACACGACTTGAGTGGCTAATACACAACACAATTCTACAGGCCCACCTATAGAAGCTGCAGGCACACCCAGGGCTATTTACTCCCTATACTTGCCTCAGTAACAACTCTGTGATTTCTAAATACCTTGCTTATTTAGCTGTTTTTTTCATTTTTCAATTTTCTTACTATAAAAAGTGAAGTTTGAGCTAAACTACATCTCTACTACTATATCTTTCACAAAGAGTTAAAATTTTCTATAACTTCAAAGATCTGAAAATATTTTCTTTAAACTTATTGTGTGGCTAAGCACAGAATTCTAAATTGAGTCAGATTCACTTATAATTTTCAAGGAATGGCTTTATTAGAGTCTGGTTTCCATTGTAAATCTATTGCTCTTTTGATTTCTGAACCTTGAAGGTAACTTCCTCCCAACTCCCTCGCCTCACGTAGAAACTCTTTGAGAGCCTCACTTTACCCCCTGAAAATTCTTAAATTTGCTTTGGTGTGGGACTTCTTACATTTATTGAGTTTCCTTTTGATAGTGTATTTTTTCAAACTTAAGCCTTCTGTCTCATCAGTTCAAATAAATTTTCATGTTGTGTGTTTTTCATAATTTCCCTTTCCCATTTTCTATGTCCTCTCTTTCACTAGCTGGATGTCTGGTCCTGCTAGATCAGTCCTCCAATCTTCCTATTTGGAAGATGCCTCTATTTCACCTTTCAAAACCTCTTTTGTTTTTTTTTACTCCTAATATATTATAATTTCCAAAAGTGTTCTTACTCTATTCCATCCTGTTCTTATTTAATGAATGTAATATTAGTAATACTCCTTAGGATATTAATCTGTTTGGGTTTTGGGGCACATTTCATTTTTCTTTGCTTTCAATTTTCTATATTTCTATTATACTTATTGCTTTCCTTTTTGCTTTATGTTTCATTTAGAAGTTTATCAAACGTCTGGTAATTGTTGCCCTAGTGACTCTGGGCTTGGCCATACTATTTGCTTTGCTCAATGAAATGTGAATGAACACCACCATCCACGTAGAAGCTTTAAATGTTTGTGATTTGGTGCTGTCTCCAGCCCCGAGCTTCTGCCCTCTGCCATATGAGAGAACAGCATGCTGCACATAGCAGCTACTCACTACAGAGCCTGGCATCAATAGACATATGAGCTTAGTGGAGTTCAGGGAAGTTGGCAGTATGTCTGCAGATGATCAGCAGTCCTCAGGGCCATGTGTAAACAAGAAATACCTGTTGCAAGCCGCTGATATTTGTGATCTCATTTGTGGGTTAAAATGTACACATACATTTATGTATACGTAGAATATTTCTGGAAGGATTCACTAGACAATAAAAGTAGAGGGTCAGAGAGAGGAATTCTCAATTTTCAGGTTATTATCTTCAGTATCTTTTAATACAGGTTCATGGCAGACATTTGTTTTTATAATAATTTCACACAAAAATAATCCTAGTGAGAAAAAGACAAAATGAAAGGTCTTTAAGAGTACCAAGATAAAACTTCTCCAATTTAAAATTTTTCTATAAATACTTTCATATTGAGGGAATATATTCTCAATATAAAAATTATGGAAAACAGAGAAAGGTATGAATAAGAATAAAAATCATCAATTATGCCAACAACCAGACATATAACATTATTCATACCATTTTAGAGATATGATTCATCACCTTGTATGTGTAATTCTGTATTCTGCTTTTCAATTTTACATTATAATAAGTACTTTTCAGTGTTAAGAATTCACAAACCTCACTTTTAATTGCTGGGTGTATTCACCATACATATATGTCATGATTAGCTTAATTATTCCCTTAGTGTTGGACAAATGTATTAATTCTAATTTTTTACTATCTTTGTAATGTCTGAAGAGACACTTCTAGGCATAAGGTATTTCTTGTATTTATGACTTTTCTTTAGGAGACTATATTCCTAATACCAGAACTGCCAGGTCAAAAGACATGAATATCTTTAGGCTCTTAACACATACTGCCAGGCTGCTTTCCAAATAAATTACATGGATTTACATTCTTACTAGTAATATTAAGGCAGTCACATAGAGATTCATTTTTTTACTTCTGATTACATGACAGACAAAAACTGGATTTCTCATTACGAGGAGGGCAAATATCTTAACTTATTATTCATTTGCATTTTCTTTCATATTATCTGTGGCTTTTCACATGCTCATTTATCAAACTCTCAGTACTTTACCAACTGATTTGTATATAATTTCTTCCATTATATTAAGCTCAGAACGTCTACTTTCTTTGTGCTTTTAAATAGCACATACAGTAATGTATCAATGAATCTTTCCTCCCATGCCCTCACTTAGCATAGCATCTCTCTAATCTCTGATTGTACCTCAAAATCATCTGTGGAACATTTGCCTCAGATATTTGGATTCAATTAGTAGAAGAACTAGGTAGATGTAATTTTAAAAAACTGAAACTGAAAACAACACATCATATTCTAGAATAGAATGACTGTCATTTTTTACTTTTTTCTGGTGGGCTAAAAGTTGAAATGAACCTGACTGTTTTAAGCTCTATCTTAATACTTTGTTATTGTTGTTGAGTTGTCAAGTAGTGTCTGACTCTTTGAGACCCCATGGACTGTAGCATGCCAGGCCTCCCTGTCCCTCACCATCTCCTGGAGTTTGCCTAAGATCTTAATACTTAATCTCCCTAAAACAAAGAGCTTTAAAAAAAAAAAAAAAAAGACATGCAATAAATTTGGGGGGAAGAAGTAAGATGTCACTATTCACTATTGGATTTATAAAAGCCATGTCTCCTACCTGGTTGGAGAGTACTAGGAAAAGACAAGGTGACTTTTTCATCTTCATTTTGATAGTTAAATCCTGTAGCATGTATTTCTGGAATGGAAAAAAAAAAAAATTACTTCACAAATCTGACTGGACCAAATCCAGGCTGCAGCAATTAACATTTTCAAGAGCAAAATCTCAAATAAAATTAAATATTCTGAATATAATAAATTAAGTTCTATTAACAAGAGTGTCATTTCAAATTAACCTATTTTAGACTATGTAACCTAAGCTAAATATGCTCCTTAAAAACAACTACACATCCTACATTAATTCACAAAACTTTCATGAAATAAGGAAAATAGGGCTACTATAAATATGAAAAGGTTTTCTACCAGATTCCCAGACACACTTCATCCTTCTTTGTGTGATAATGATACTGCTTTATACGTTGCAGTCTTACTCCTAAACATTTGAAATACAGAACCGGTTGCCAAGATTTCGGTGCTAAAGATATGTCAGTGATAAAGAACCCGCCTGCCAATGCAGGAGACACTGGTTAGATTCCCGATCTGGGAAAATCCCACATGCAACTAATTTAAGCACATGCACGCCCACGCACCACAACTAATGAGCCTGTGCTCTAGAGCCCAAAACTGCAACTCCTGAGACCACATTCCGCTACTACCGAAGCCTGTGCACCCAGAGCACAGGATCTGCAACAAGATGAGCCCGGCACTGAACAGCCCTTGCACTGCAAGTAGAGAGTAGCCCCCGCTCCCCATGACTAGAGAAAAGCCAAAGACCCAACACAGTCAAAAATAATTAAAAAAAAAAAAAACAAAAAAACAGATGTATCAGTGAAAGTTCTGTTCTCCCACTCAAACATAGGTAACAATTCCAACAAGATATAAGTCATATTTCCACTGAAATTCTTTGTTGTTACACTTTATAGAAATAAGGAAGGTAAAAACAGGTGTGCGGATTAAATTAAGGTTTTGATTTACCCCCTACCAGTAGTAAGAAGAGCCTGCTTATTTAACTGATACTTCAGAATGCTTAGTTGACACTTTAGGAAAAGAGCTAAGCAGATCAACTCCCACCCACATCCTCACTCCAAAAGAAAAACTGCCCAAAGAGGTAGCCTTAACAAGCACTTGAAAAGATGTTCAACATCTTTAATCATCAGGGAAATGCAAGTCAAAACCACAATGTGATACCACTTCATACCCACTAGGACAACTATAACCAAAAAGACAATAATAAGTTTAGGGAGGATGTAGAGAATCTGGAACCCTCACACATTGCTGATAGGAATGTAAAAATGTTTCCAAATGTTCTGGGAAACAGCCTGGCAGTTCCTCAAAAGATTAAATACAGAACTGTATAACTGTATAACCCAGAAATTCCACTCTTAGGTATATACCCAAGAGAAATGAATACACAAAGGTTCTTAGTAGTCAAAAAGTAGAAACAACTCAAATGTCCATCAACTGATGAACAGATAATATGGAATAGACAATGGAATATTATGTGACAATGAAAAGAAATGAAGTGTTAATATATGCTACAATATGGATAAGCCTTGAAAACATGTTAAGCTAAAGAAACCAAACACAAAAGGCCACACGTCTATATGAAATAGTCAGAATAGGTAAATCCACAAAGACAGAAAGTAAACTAGTGGCTGCCTAGGGCTGGAAAGTCACGCAGAAATGGAAAGTGACAGCTCACGGGTACTTTCTTTTTGGGGTGATGAAAATGTTCTAAAATTGATTCTGATGGTGGCTTAAAAACCACTGAATTGAATTCTATAGTGCATGAATTATATCTCAGAAAGTTATTATTAAAATAGAGGCAGCCTTATCAGTCACAGGCTTAAGTTTGATATGGGGAACAATGATTCAGATGTAATAACATTCTATGAGTCAGGCAAGATGCCCACAATGCACTCTTTTCTCCTAAGTTATCCAAAGATTAAATTTCCAATGTTTCTAATATGATGGTTCAAACATGTTTTATAAAACCAAAATCATTATAAAACCAATAAGAATTTATAATTTGTTTTTAAAAGAACTTTATAATCAATTACTCCTCCTTTTACAGATGAAGAAAATGATGTATATAAAGGAAATGATTTACCCAAGGTCACACTGCTGGACTAGAACTCAGTTCCTTTGCTATTCCTATTGCCAAAATTCTTTCTACTATCATAAGATAGCTCCTAAATTTGAACAGAAATTCAAGGTTTGGTATATATACAATACTGATGAAATAAATCCCTACTGAAACAATGACTTTTGCTGGTAAAAATCTGAGATTTGCTCTAACTTGATCCCCAAGAATAGAATATTCCTTAGCCTACAGGAAAGCTAAAAGGCACTTCAAGGAATAAGAATGCACTTCTCTAACTCAGATATAAACCAGCATTATGGTACCTCTAAGGTACTCTGCGGAGAAGGCAATGGCAACTACTCCAGTACTCTTGCCTGGAATATCCCATGGACGGACGAGCCTGGTAGGCTGCTGTCTGTGGGGTCACACAGAGTCGGACATGACTGAAGCGACTCAGCAGCAGCAGCAGCAAGGTACTCTGATCAAAAACTATCTCTATAAAAGTTTACTAAAATGAACTTGTTTTTATAAATGCACAAGAAAAGCTTCAAACTGGTAAGAAATGAAGACAGAAAAGCAAAAGAATAGCAGTTTTTAAATTGAAAAAATCAAATACTGTATTGCTAGATTGTATTCTACTGCATCTCCTTCCAAATGTACACATATCAACTACACCTGTGTATAAAACAAAGAGCAAAATTTCCTCCAAAATTCTCTCTCAGTAAAAAGAAGTAGCCATATATCTGAATTCTTTAAAAGTCTCCTGGATTACGGGATACTCTTCCAATTACTTCGCATGGACAACATACTACTTTACAAAAGTAGAGTTTGAAATAACCTCAGTCAACTGTAGTTTTGTACATCACCACCACTATTCAGTGGCGCAAGCCAAAAATAAATCATCCTAACCGCCTCCCCCTCCATGTCTGTTTGTCTCTAACACCATACATTCTACAAGCAAGTTCAACATTCTTAATCCCAGAATTTTCAAGGTTCCACCACTACAGCCCAGTCCTGTGTACCATTACTTCTCTCCTAGGTCACTATAATAGCATCTTAACTGGTCTGTTTCCATTTTTGCTGCCTTATAGTCTGTGTTATAGCAGTAAGGGTAATCAGTGAGATCTAAGCCTCTAATGGGAGGCCTACAATATTCAGAATGAAAATCTAAATCTGCTTAAAATGGGTGATTATTTCTCGGACAGGATCCAAAAAAAGCACTGATCACAAAATAAAAAAACTGATCAGATTTAATTAATATCCTACTGTATAACACAGGGAACTATATTCAGTAGCCCTTGATAAACCATAATGGAAAAGAATATAAAAAAAATACATATGTAAAAAACACTTAAAACTTGTAATTACCAAAAGACACTGAAGAAAATGAACAGGCAAACCACAGACCAAGAGAAAATATTTTACTTTGTATAGATGCAAAAAACTTATATCCAGAATATACATAAAAAATTCTTCAACCCAGTGATAAAAACACAGACAACCAAAAACATCTTTGACAGAATCTTTGACATTGGTCTCAGGAATACAATATCTTTCTAGATATATTTCCTCAGGCAAGGGGGAAAAAAGCAAAAATAAACAAATGAGATTACATCAAACTAAAAGGCTTTTTGCACAGCAAAGGAAACCACCAATAAAACAAAAAGACAACGTATCCAATGGGAGAAGACATTTGCAAATGACATATCCTATAAGGGGTTAACCTACAAAACATATAAAGAACACATACAACTAACAATAACAACAACAACAACCTGATTTGAAAATGGACAGAGGAGCTAAATAGACACTTTTTCCAAGGAAGACATACAAATGGCCAATAAGCACATGAAAAGATGTTCAACATCACTAATTGTTCAGTGACTTCAGTTCAGTCGCTCAGTCGTGTCCGACTCTTTGCCACCCCATGAATTGCAGCACGCCAGGCCTCCCTGTCCATCACAAAATCCCGGAGTTTACTCAAACTCATGCCCATTGAGTTGGTGATACCACCCAGCCATCTCATCCTCTGTCGTCCCCTTCTCCTCATGCCCCCAGTCCCTCCCAGCATCAGGGTCTTTTCCAACGAGTCAACTCTTCACATGAGGTGGCCAAAGTACTGTTAGGGAAATGCAATTCAAAACCACAATGAGATACTCCCTCATGCCAGTTAGACTGGCTATTATCAAAAAGACAAAAAATAACAGGCCAGTGCTCTGTGACAACATGAAGGGATGGGGTAGGGAGGGAGGTGGCATTCAGGATGGGTGGGTTCAGGATGAGGGGGACACATGTATACCTATGGCCGATTCATGTTGATGTATGGCAAAAGTGAAAGTCACTCAGTTGTGTCCAACTCTTTGTGACCCCATGGACTATACAGTCCATGGAACTCTCCAGGCCAGAATACTGGAGTAGGTAGCCTTTTCCTTCTCCAGGGGATCTTCTCAACCCAGGGACTGAACACAGGTCTCCCGCATTGCAGGCAGGTTCTTTACCAGGTGAGCCACAAAGAAGCCCTGATGTATGGCAAAAGTCATCACAACATTATAAAGTAATTATCCTCCAATTAAAATAAATAAATTTTAAAAAAGAAGTAACAAATGTTGGCAAGGATCTACAGAAAAGGGAACTCTCATACACTGTTGGTGGGAATGTAAACTAGTATAACCACTATGGAAGACAGTATGGATATTCCTCAAAAATTTAAGAATAGAACTACCATATGATCCAGCTATCTTACTTCTGGTATTTATCCAATGAATACAAAAACACTAATTCAAAAAGATATATGCACCCCTATGTTCATCACATTTACAATAGCAAAGATGTGGAAACAACCTAAGGACCCATCCACTGATGAATGAATTAAGATGTGGGATATATATAAAATGGAATATTACTCAGCCATCAGCTCAGTTCAGTTCAGTCGCTCAGTTGCGTCTGACTCTCTGCAACCCCATGAACCGCAGCACGCCAGGCCTCCCTGTCCATCACCAACTCCCAGAGTCCACCCAAACCCACGTCCATTGAGTCGGTGATGCCATCCAACCATCTCATCCTCTGTCATCCCCTTCTCCTCCTGCTCTCAATCTTTCCCAGCATCAGGGTCTTTTCAAATGAGTCAGCTCTTCGCATCAGGTGGCCAAAGTACTGGCGTTTCAGCTTCAAAATCAGTCCTACCAAGGAACACTGAGGACTGATCTCCTTTAAGATGGACTGGTTGGATCTCCTTGCAGTCCAAGGGACTCTCCAGAGTCTTCTCCAACACCACAGTTCAAAAGCATCAATTCTTTGGCACTCAGCTTTCTTCACAGTCCAACTCTCACATCCATACATGACCACTGGAAAAACCATAGCCTTGACTAGATGGACCTTTGCTGGCAAAGTAATGTCTCTGCTTTTTAATATGCTGTCTAGGTTGGTCATTCCTTTCCTTCCAAGGAATAAGCATCTTTTAATTTCATGGCTGCAATCACCATCTGCAGTGATTTTGGAGCCCAAAAAACAAAGTCAGCCATGGTTTCCCCATCTATTTGCCACAAAGTGATGGGACCGGATGCCATGATCTTAGTTTTCTGAATGTTGAGCTTTAAGCCAACTTTTTCACTCTCCTCTTTCTTTCATCAAGAGGCTCTTTAAGTATTTCTTCACTTTCTGCCGTAAGGATGGTGTCATCTGCATATCAGAGGTTATTTCTCCCGGCAATCTTGATTCCAGCTTATGCTTCCTCCAGCCCAGCATTTCTCATGATGTACTCTGATATAAGTTAAATAAGCAGGGTGACAACATACAGCCTTGAAGTACCCTCTTCCTATTTGGAACCAGTCTGTTGTTCCATATCCAGTTCTAACTGCTGCTTCCTGACCTGCATACAGGTTTCTCAAGAGGCAGGTCAGGTGGTCTGGTACTCCCATCTCTTTCAGAATTTTCCACAGTTTATTGTGATCCACACAGTCAAAGACTTTGGCATAGTCAAGAAAGCAGAAATAGATGTTTTTCTGGAACTCTCTTGCTTTTTCGATTATCCAGCGAATGTTGGCAATTTGATCTCTTGTTCCTCTGCCTTTTCTAAAACCAGCTTGAACAGCTGGAAATTCACGGTTCATGTATTGCTGAAGCCTGGCTTAGAGAATTTTGAGCATTACTTTACTAGCCATAAAAAGATGAAATACTGTCATCTGTGACTACATGAGTGGACTTTGAGGCTACTGTGCTAAGTAAAATAAGTCAGATAGAGGAAAGGACACATACCATATGATACCACTGTATAAAGTAATTAGGGACTTCCCTGGTGATCCAGTGGCTAAGACAGCGTGCACCCGATGCAGGAGGCCCAGGTTTGTTCCCTGGTTGGGAACTAGATCCCACATGATGCAACTAAGAGTCTCCATGCCACAACTAAAGATCTTGGAACGATGATCAAAGATCCCACAAGCCGCAACTAAGACCCTGTGCAGTCAAATAACTACACAGATATTTATTTTTTAAAAGCTAATTTTAAAAAAAGCAAAATAAATGAACAAATTAAATCAAGCAAAATCAAACATGCAGATACAAAGAACACAGTAGTGATTACTCTGGGAGTGGTGAGTGCCCAGGAGAGGGCAAAATGGGTAAAGGAGATCAACTGTATAGTGATGAATGGAAATGAAATTTCTGGTGGCAAGCACACTATAAGGGCATACGGCAGCAGAAGTACAATGCTGTGCACATGAAAAATATAATGAAATGCTGTTGTATATGTGGAGCAATAACCAGAACTCATATTTTGCCACTGATGCCTCACTGTTGTTCCTCAAAGACTGTAAGCATTCTCTAACCTCAGAGTTTCTGCAACTTCATGAAAAATTCTTTATCCCGTTACCTACACATTTTATGTCATTCAGGTCTCTGCTCAAGTCATTTCTTTGGAACTCTGTTCCATCACCTTAAACAGGCTTCATTCTAGATTCTGTTCCTGTAATTTCTGAGTACTTATCACTACATTCATTACATTACATATTTGTTATTTATCTTCCCAAATTGAATACATGTATCTGGAATGTTGACTCCTAGTTTTGTCCACCACTCTACCGCCAATGCTAGACTGGTTTCTAGCACACAGTAGATTTAGTAATCATTAGCAGAATGAATAGGTCACTTCAAAAACAACATTCTAAGCGATTATATCATGAAGGTCATCAATAGTACCCATATAAAATATATCAACAAAAAATACCTTTACTAATGATATATGAATGGGGATTTATGGCTAGAGAGAAAATTTTCAATTAAAACATAATACAGTAATTCAAAAAGGCCTTAGAAGATAGTATTTGCTCTGGAACAATTAGATTGTTCAAAGTGTGGAAAGGCATTAGGATAATACTAAAGATACATGAAAAGTTTCAATAAATATGCTTCAATAAAGTGGAGAAAAGGCAATAATATCAAATTAATGTTTACATTAATATAGTTATAATTTAAATTGTATATATGTAAACTGAGCATTATAAGTAGACAGTTTCCCACATCATGTATAAACAGTATCAGTAACCTCACATACCACTCTTATGGCAGAAAGCAAAGAAGAACTAAAGAGCCTCTTGATGAGGTGAAACAGGAAAGTGAAAAAGTTGGCTTAAAACTCAACATTCAAAAAACTAAGATCATGGCATCCAGTCCCACCATTTCATGGCAAATAGGTGGGGAAACAATGCTAACAGTGACAGACTATTTTCTGGGGCTCCAAAATCACTGCAGATGGTGACTGCAGCCATGAAATTAAAAGACACCTGCCCCTTGGAAGAAAAGCTATGATGAACCTAGAGAGCATATTAAAAAGCAGAAACATTACTTTGCCGACAAAGGTCTGTCTAGTCAAAGCTATGGTTTTTCCAGTAGTCATGTATGGATGTGAGAGTTGGACTATAAACAAAGCTGAGCGCTGAAGAATTGGTGTTTTTGAACTGTGGTATTGGAGAAGACTCCTGAGAGTCCCTTGGACTGCAATGAGATCAAACCAGGCAATCGTAAAAAACAATCAGTCCTGAATATTCATTCGAAGGACTGATGCTGAAGCTGAAACTCTAATACTTTGGCCGTGTGATGTGAAAAACTGACTCAGGAGAAGACCCTGATGCTAGGAAAGACTGAAGGCAGGAGGAGAAGGGGACGACAGAGGATGAGATGGTTGGATGGAATCACCAACTCGATGGACATCAGTTAGAGCAAGCTCTGGGAGCTGGTGATGGATAGGGAAGCCTAGCATTCTGCAGTCCATGGAGATGCAAACAGTTGGACACAGAGTATGTCAGGCTGTATATTGTCACCCTGCTTATTTAACTTATATGCAGAGTACATCATGAGAAATGCTGGGCTGGATGAAGCACAACTTGGAATCAAGACTGCTGGGATAAACATCAATAACCTCAGATATGCAGATGACACCACCCTTATGGCAGAACGTGAAGAAGACTTAAAGAGCCTCTTGATGAAAGTGAAAGGGGAGAGTGAAAAAGTTGGCTTAAAACTCAACATTCAAAAAACTAAGATCATGGCATCCAGTCCCATCACTTCATGGCAAATAGACGGGGAAACAGTAGAAACAGTGACACTCTATTTTCTTGGGGTCCAAAATTACTGCAGATGATGACTGAAGCCATAAAATTAAAAGATGCTTACTCCTTGGCAGGAAAGTTATGGCCAACCTAGACAGCATATTAAAAAGCAGAGACATTACTTTGTCAACAAAGGTCCATCTAGTCAAGGCTATGGTTTTTCCAGTAGTTATGTATGGATGTGAGAGTTGGACCATAAAGAAAACTAACGGCCGAAGAATTGATGCTTTTGAACTGTGGTGTTGGAGAAGACTCTTGAGTCCCTTGGACTGCAAGGACATCCAACCAGTCTATCCTAAAGGAAATCAGTCCTAAGTGTTCACTGGAAGGACTGACATTGAAGCTGAAACTCCAATACTTCAGCCACCTGATATGAAGAGCTGACTCATTGGAAAAGACTCTGATGTTAGGAAAGATTGAAGGCAGGAGGAGAAGGGGACGACAGAGGATGAGATGGTTCGATGGCATCACCGACTCAACAGACATGAGTTTGGGTAAACTCCAGGAGTTGGGGATGGACAGGGAGGCCTGACGTGCTGCAGTTCATGGGGTCGCAAAGAGTTGGACACGACTGAGCGACTGAACTGAACTGAAGCTTAACCAAACTTAACCTTGACAAAAAAACTTAAAAAAAAAAGAAATTTTAAATGGGAGAATAGTAATCTTATAATCAGGCATATGCAGTTATTCAAATCTGAGCCTTTACTGTCACATCTATAAAATTAAAATTATTACCTATTCCTTAGTTATTTAAAGATTATATATAATGCACTCTATGTAAAGGGCTTAGCATAGTGTCTGCTTATGACCATCAAAAAAATGAACACTCTTTTTCCAGATCATAATATATCTAACAGTTCTTTGTTAACTACAACTAATTGTTGTTGTTGAGCTCCTAAGTCATATCTGATTCTGCAACCCCATCAACTGAAGCCCGTCAGACTCCTCTGTGAACTGGATTTCCCAGGCAAGAATACTGAAGTGGTCGCCACGTCCTTTTCCAGGGGATCTTCCGGACCCAGGGATCAAACCTGTGCCTCCTGTTTGGCAGAATTCTTTACTGCCACCAGGAAAGCCCACTAACTCATTATACCTGTATAAATAAGGACTCTTGCTGAAATTACTTACAACAAAGTACTACATTTCAGAAAAAAACTAAATATAATTGGCATTTTGAAACATGTGGACATAAACACACATATTTGGGTATAAGCATGCATGTGTTGAATACGTATTTTAGTAATCAAATAAACAGAAGCAAAACTTGAATATAATCATAGCATGTATAAAACCATAACAAAAAAATCTTATACTCAAAACTAACAATATTCACCATGACTAAAAAAGTTTATTCATGACAATATATACCTACAAAGTTAAAAAATAATTTAAGATATAATTTTGACTTAGAAGTAAAAAGAATTTCAGAACTATGTACACAGTATGCTATCATTTATAAGCACACACACAATACATATGTAGATACAGATATATAAACATACATATATCTATAGATATCTGAAGATACATAGACACACATGAACATATATGTCTATAAATGCTTAGAACATCTGAGGAAGGATACATACAAACCTGACAACTTTGTCTTTAGGCAGGAGAGGTGGAAGGCTGGAGACGGGGAAAGCAGGCTTACTTAGTACTGTGTACCTTTTGAATTTGGCACCATGTGAACATATTAATTATGAAAAATTTTGTAATGGCAAAATCTTTTGAAAGATACTCCTTTTGAGATCCTGGTCAAATTTGTATAGCATGCCCATTTATCAAACAAATCTAATGAATATGTGTTCTCATTCTGGGTTTTCCAAGTATGGCTTATTAAGGAGGAGGCACTCTTGCCTAGATCTTTAGGACTCTGACCAATCACAATTCAAAAACCACAGTCATTCTTCGAGAACACAAAAGGTGAAGTGACTCATCTTGTTTGCGCAATCTACCAGTGCAAAAAGCTTTCACCATAACCAAAAGAAGGCAGACACTCTTAATCACTGTACCACTTCAGTTCAGTTCAGTTGCTCAGTCGTGTCCGACTCTTTGCAACCCCATGAACCGCAGCACAACAGGCCTCCCTGTCCATCACCAACTCCTGGAGTTTACCGAAACTCATGTCCATTGAGTCAGTGATACAATCTAACCATCTCATCCTCTGTCATCCCCTTCTCCTTCTGCCTTCAATCTTTCCTAACATCAGGGTCTTTTCAAATGAGTTAGCTCTTCGCATCAGGTGGCAAAAACACTGAAGTTTCAGCTTCAACATCAGTCCTTCCAATGAACACCCAGGACTGATTTCCTTTAGGATGGACTGGTTGGATCTCCTTGCAGTCCAAGGGACTCTCAAGAGTCTTCTCCTACACCACAGTTCAAAAGCATCAATTCTTCTGCACTCAGCTTTCTTTATAGTCCAACTCTCACATCCATACCTGACTACTGGAAAAACCATAGCCTTCACTAGATGGACCTTTGCTGGCAAAGTAATGTCTCTGCTTTTTAATATGCTGTCCAGATTGATCATAACTTTAATTCCAAGGAGTCAGTGTCTTTTAATTTCATGGCTGCAATCACCACATAGTCTCTGACAAAACTTGAGAACCTCTCTCATATGAGTTCTTCTAGAATACAGCGTTTGTTTTCTGTTTGATATTTGTGCAGGTATGCTATCTGGTCCAGTACCTTTCCTTTAAATGACTCTGCTCACTTCCACAAAGAATACCAGGATCCTCAGGCCCCTGCATACGTCTACTTTACTTACGAACCTATCTGCAGGGTAGGAATAGAGAAGCAGACACAGAGCAGTAAAGACAAAGTAGAGACATAGAGACATAGAGAACAGAACAGAGAACTGATTTGTGGACACAGCGGGGTGGGGTGGGGTGGGGGGGTGGGCGGTGGGCAGAAGGGAAGGTGGGGTGAACTGAGAGAGTAGCACTGATACACACACACACGCTACCATGTGTAAAACAGATAGCTCATGGGAAGCTGCTGTGTAACATCGGGAGCTCAGCTGGGTGCTCTGCGATGACATAGAGGGGCAGGATAGGGTGGTGGTGGGAGGGATGCTCCAGAGGGAGGGGATATATATATTCTTGTAGCAAATTCATGTTGTTGTACAGCAGAAACACAACACTGTAAAACAATTATCCTCCAATTAAAAATATTAAAATTAAAAATTACTTCGTTGTAATTTTCCCCTTTTCTGCTGGCCTTTCTCATTTTATCATTTAATATGCTAATTCTGGTGTTCTCTTCTGCCATAACAGGCCTCAAGAGGGATACAATGCTTTTTATTTAGTAAGCACCTACCCCTATGAAGGAACCTACAGCTGTTAAGGCCAATTTGTATTAACAATGAGTAACACAATGAGGAATTACAAGGTAACTCCTGTTTTCCCTATTAAAAAATTCTACGTCAGTTTCTCCTAACTGAAAATTTCTAAATATATCCATACGCACTTAGAATCCTATATTTCAATTTGACCTTTTATTCTATCTGTACCATGCTACCTAAATATTAAAAAGTAAAGCATTAAATATAAAAAATAAAGAATAAATAAACAGTTTCCTTCCTATTAAACACAGGCTTCGCGCAGGTCTCACTGGTTATCTGAACTCTTTATTGCACTGAAAATGTAAACATAAACCATTATCTGGGAATTTCCCTGGCAATCCAGTGATTAAGACTCCATGCTTCCAATGTAGGGTGCATGTTTCAATCCCTGGTAGGGGAACTAAGATCCCACATGCCATGAGGTCCAGCCAAAAAAAAATTATTTAGATGCTGAAGTGGCTCACATTTTTTTTTTTCAAATTTAAATAATACCAGTAGTCACATAAATTCTATTTTAAAGTATTACTAAATCCACAGAAGGTTGACCAAGAACTTAACAGATACTAAAAGTATCATTTCCTCCATGTCATCTACTAATGGAACACTGCAGGGCAGTGGGGAAAGGATCATGTTCTCGTAAGCAGTACTGAGACAACAGAATTCCCATTAAGGAGTAAAAGCCAAGCTCTGGGATCTGGATTCACACTGCACCTAAAAAGTAGATTATTTTTCAGTCGCTCAGTCATGTCCGACTCCTTGCAACTCCACTGACTGCAGAATGCCAGGCTTCCCTGTCCTTCACCAACTCCCAGAGCTTGCTCAAACTCATGTCCGTTGAGTCGGTGATCCCATCCAACCATCTCATCCTCTGTTGTCCCCTTCTTCTCCTGTCATCAATCTCTCCCAGGATCAGGGTCTTTTCTAATGAGTCGGCTCTTCGCATCAGGTGGCCAAAGTATTGAAGCTGAACCTTCAGCATCAGTCCTTCCAATGAATATTCAGGATTGATTTCCTTTAAGATTGACTGGTTTGATCTCCGAGCAGTCCAAGAGACTCTCAAGGGCTTTCTCCAACATCACAGTCCAAAAGCATAAATTCTTCGATGCTCAGCCTTCTTTATGGTCCACCTCTCATAGACATACATGACTACTGGAAAAACCATGATTAGACGAACCTTTGTTGGCAAAGTAAGGTCTCTGCTTTTTGACATGCTGTCGAGGTTCATCATAGCTTTTCTTCCAAGGAGCTTTTCTTCCAAGGAGTCTTTTAATTTCATGGCTGCATTCACTGTCTGCAGTGATTTTGCAGCCCAAGAAAATAAGGTCTGTCACAGTTTCCACTGTTTCCCCATCTATTTGCCATGAAATTACAGGACCAGATGCCATGATCTTAGTTTTTTGAAGCTGAGTTTTAAGTCAACTTTTTTACTCTCCTGTTTCACCTTCATCAAGAGGCTCTTTAGTTCCTATTTGCTTTCTGTCATAAGGGTGGTATAATCTGCATACCTGAGGTTACTGATATTTATCCCAGTTACTGATATTTATCCCAGCAATCTTGATTTCAGCTTGTGCTTCATTCAGCCCAGCATTTAGCATTATGAACTCTGCATATAAGTTAAATAAGCAGGGTGACAATACACAGCCTTGACGAACTCCTTTCCCAATTTGGAACCAGTCTGTTGTTCCATTTCCAGTTGAGGCTGTTGCTTCTTGACCTGCATACAGGTTTCTCAGGAGGTAGGTAAGGTGGTCTGGTATTCCCATCTCTTTAAGAATTTTCCACAGTTTGTTGTGATCCACACAGTCAAAGGCTTTAGCATAGTCAATGAAGCAGATGTTTTTCTGGAATTCTCTTGGTTTTTCTACGATCCAACGGATATTGGCAACCTGATCTCTGGTTCCTCTGCCTTTTCTAAATCCAGCTTGAACATCGGGAAGTTCTCAGTTTACGTACCTTTGAAGCCTAGCTTGGTGAATTTTGAGCACTACTTTGCTATCATGTGAGATGAGTGCAATTGTGCAGTAGCTTGAATATTCTTTGGCACTGCCTTTCTTTGGGACTGGAATGAAAACTGACCTTTTGCAGTCCTGTGGCCACTGCTGAGTTTTCCAAATTTGCTGGCATATTGAGTACAGCACTTTAATAGCATTATCTTTTAGGATTTGAAACCCAGGCCTCCCACATTGCAGGCAGATTCTTTAACATCTGAGCCAGCAGGGCAGCCCAAGAATACTGGAGTGGGTATCCTATCCCTTTTCCAGGGGAACTTCATGACCCAGAAGTCGAACCAGGGTCTCCTGCATTGCAAGTGGATTCGTTACCAGCTGAGCTACCAGGGAAGCCCAAGAAGTAGATTATGAAAGTCAAAACAATGAAGTTTTTAGAAGATAATACAGGAAGATACCTTCATGATGCTGCAAAAGGGGGGAAATTTAAGAACAAAACAGCAATAAAGGAAAACAATGATAACTGGGGCTCTGTAATAAGCTGTGCTACACTGCGCTTAGTTGCTCAGTTGTGTCTGACTCTTTGTGATCCCATGGACTGTAGCCCACCAGGCTCTCTGTCCACGGGGATTCTCCAGGCAAGAACACTGGAGTGGGTTTCCATGACCTCCTCCAGGGGATCTTCCCAACCCAGGGATCAAACCCAAATCTGCCACATTGTAGGCAGATTCTTTACCATCTGAGCCACCGGGAAGCCCTCTGTAATAAGCTAGAGGAGTGGGAAAGGGTAGGAGGTCGGAGGAGGGAGGGGACATATGTACACCTATGGTTAATTTGTGTTGATGTATGACAGAAATCAAACCAATATTGTAAAGCAATCATCAATCAATTAAAAATAAATATAAATGAAAACAATGATAAATTTGTCCCTATGAGAATTAAGAACTTCTGTACATTAAGAGGAATCATTAAGAAAGTGAAGATGCAGAAGATATTTGTAACATGTAAGTGGCAAAGAACTTATATCCAGAACATAAAAAGAATTCTTTTAAATTCTAAGAAAAAGACACAAAGCTCAGTAGAAAAATGGGCAAAAAATATTTAACAGCTACATCACAATAGAGGAAATAAATATGTCCAATATACATATAAAAGATAACTAACCTCATTAAAATCAGAAAATAAAAATTAAAACCTCCATCAAATACTCACCAAGTTAGCTAACAGCAAGAAGTCTGAAAATACCAAGTGTGAACGAGAACACAGCATAGCTGGAACCCACTCGTGGAAGTAATATAACTGCTATAACCCAAAGATATGTATACGCCGTAACTGAGCAACTCCACTCCTAGGCATATACTTTATGGAAAAGTGGGCTTATGTGCACCAAGCTGAATAATAAGTAAGAACACCTTTGTGCATAGTAGCCCTAAACTGACACAATCCAAATGTTCATCAATGTCCACCAATGGGAGAATGGATAAAAATATTTGGTATATTCCTATAATAGAATACAGGGCAGTGACAAAAGAGAAAAACTCAAGCTACACAAAATAATGTGGATAAACCTTTAAAACTTAATACCTTAAATGAAAGAAACCACACAGTATTTACTATGATTCCATTTTTTTTTTATGATTCCATTTTTATAAAATACAAAAAAGGGTAAATGAAGCAATATTGTTCAGGGATGCACACTTAAATTGTCACTACAAAGCAAATTAAGAAAATTATTACCTCAAAAGTAAGATAATCTCTTCCAGGAAGGACAGGATGTGATCAGAAGGGGACATGTGAGCGGTTTATGAGGTTTAGTACCAAGCTATAAAACTGTTATATGCACATTTTTGAGGTAATGATAATTTTCATAATAAAAAGTTCAAAAATTTTTAGAGGGGGTCATACAAAAACAGATGGATACCAAGACTTGGATGGCGGTCTAGTCCAGTAGAATCTGCTGTGCAATGCTGGGGATTCGGGCTGGGTCCCTGGCCAGGAAACTAAGATCCCAAGTGTTGCAGAGCAACTAAACCTGAACGCACAGCAGCTAGTGAGCCTGCACCCTCCAGAGTCCATGCACCACTGCTAGAGAGCCCACATGCCACAAGTGGGAGGGCTGAGCTCGGCAAGGAAAAGACCCCTCAAGCCTCAACTAAGACCTAACGCAGCCAAATTTTAAAAAAAAGAGAGAGAGCAGGACATCATCTACCCTAACCCCAAAACATTTCTTACACTGTTTTAAACATAACTAAACCAATTCAGCAGAAAAGATTTCAATGACAAAAGGAATTTACTCCACAGAAAAGTAAAACCTTTTTATGAAGAAAAATGTAAACACTACTTAAAGACATAGAAGAGAAATAAGAGAAAGGTAAATAATATTCTTAGTTAGGGACATAACAATGTTGTTAATTCTCTTAAGTTACATACCATATGATCTCAATAAAAACACCAACAGGAATTTTTTCATTTTATAATTATGCAATTTTACTCCAATGTCCATATGCAAAAATAAATAAGAGAAACTCAGTGAATTCAGGGTCTTCCCAGGTAGCTCAGAGGTAAAGAATTCGCCTGCCAATGCAGGAGACGTGGGTTGGATCCCTGGGTCAGGAAGAACCACCTGGAGGCAGAAATGGCAACCCACTCCAGTATTCTTGCCAGGATACAGGCAAGATAGATGGACACAGGAGCCTGGCAGGGTACTGTCCATAGGGTCACAAAGAGTTGGACACGACTGAGTGATTGGGCACATACATACATACATATAGTGAATTCAAAAAAGAAAAGTGCAATGAGAAGGCTTGTTTCACCAGATAGCAGAACAGATTACAGAGTTATAATAACTATAGTAAGCATGGAAATAAACTCAGAAATACAGAACATACTCAAAAGTAAGAAGCAGATTCAAATATATATATAATTCAGTATATGACAAAGGTGGCATTTGGATATGGGGAAAAAGATGGATATTCCATAAATGGTGTCAGAGCAAAAATTTAGTTGTAATCATATCTTATACCTAAGAGGAAAATTTCAGATGGAACAAAGATTTATATGTAAAAGCAGGAACTATTAATACTACTGATAAAAAATAATCTCTGGCTAGAGGAAGCTTTTCTAAATATGTCTTTAAGCACATGAAAAGGTACTCAACATCATTAATTATTAGAGAAATGCAAATCAAAACAACAATGAGATTTTCACCTCACATCTATAACAGAATGGTTATCACCAAAAAGTCTACAATTAATAAATGCTGGTGAGGATGTGGAAAAAAGGAAGCCCTTGCACACTGTTGGTGGGAATGTAAATTGGCACAGCCACCGTGGAAAACAGTATGGAAGTACCTCAAAAGACTGAAAATAGAACTACCATATGCTTGGTGATTAGTCACTCTTTGCTGTCCATGAATTCCAGTAAGTCGGCTCTTTGCATCAGGTGACCTAAGTATTGGAGCTTCAGCTTCAGCATCAGTCCTTCCAATGAATATTCAGGGTTGATTTCCTTTAGGATTGACTGGTTTGATCTCCTTGCTGGCCAAGGGACTCTCAAGAGTCTTCTCCAGCATCATAATTTGAAAGCACCAATTCTTCAGCATTCAGCCTTCTTTATGGTCTAAATCTCTCATCCATATATGACTTTTGGAAAGACCATACCTTTGACTCTACGGACCTTTGTTGGCAAAGTAATGTCTCTGCTTTTTAATGTGCTATCTAGGTTTGTCACAGCTTTCCTTCCAGACAGCAAGTCTTTTAATTTCATGGCTACAGTCACTGTCTGCAGTGATTTTGGAGCCCAAGAAAATAAAATCTGTCACAGCTTCCACTTTCCCCCATTCTATTTGCCATGAAGTGATAGGACCAGATGCCATGATCTTAAGTTTTCTGAATGTTGAGTTTCAAGCCAGCTTTTTCACTCACCTCTTTCACCTTCATCAAGAGGCTCTTTAGTCCTTCTTCAGTTTCTGCCTTTAAGAGTGATATCATCTGTGTATCTGAGGTTGTTGATATTTTCCCCAAAGTCTTGATTCAAACTCGTGATTCATCCAGCCTGGCATTTTGCATGATGTACTCTGCATATAAGTTAAATAAGCAGGGTGACAATATATGGCCTTGACGTACTCCTTTCCCAATTTTGAACCAGTCCATGGTTCAATTTTGAACTATTGTCCCATGTCTGGTTCTGTTGCTTCTTGACCTGCATACAGATTTTTCAGTAAACAGGTAAGGCAGTTTGGTATTCTCATCTCTTTAAGAATTTTCCAGTTTGTTGTTATCTGGCAACCCACTCAAGTATTCTTGCTTGGAGAATCCCATGGACAGAGGAGCCTCATTCATGGGGTTGCAAAGAGTTGGATACGACTGAGTGACTTAACCCTTTCACACAGTCAAAGGCTTTAGCATAGTCAATGAAGCAGATGTTTCTCTGGAACTCCCTTGCTTTCTCTAAGATCCAATTAATGTTGGCTATTTGATCTCTGGTTCCTCTGCCTTTTCTAAACTTTGCTTGTACGTCTGAAAGTTCTGGGTTCACATATTGCTAAAGCCTAGCTTGAAGGATTTTGAGCATAACTTTGCTGCCATGTGAAATGAGCACAACTGTACCGTAATCTGAACATTCTCTGGCATTGCCTTTCTGGGACTGGAATGAACACTGACCTTTTCCAGTCCCGTAGCCACTGGTGAGTTATCCATATTTGCTGGCATATTGACTGCAGCACTTGAACAGCATTATCTTTTAGGATTTTACATAGCTCAACTGGAATTCCATCACCTCCACTAGCTTTGTTCATCGTAGTGCTTCCTAAGGCCCACTTGACTTCACACTCCAAGATGCCAGGCTCCAGGTGAGTGGCTACCCCACTGTGGTTTATCCAGATCATTGAGACCTTTTCTGCACAGTTTTTCTGTGTATTCTCGCCACCTTTCCTTAATCTCTTCTGCCTCTGTTATGTCCCAAATGTTTCTGTCCTTTATTGTGCCCATCCTTGCATGAAATGTTCACTGGTATCTCCCAATTTTCTTTTTAAATACATGAAAAGATTTTTAACTTTACAATATAAAGAAATGCAAAGTAAAAGCAGTGCAAAATAACAAATTTTTTACCATCAGACTAACAAAAGATCAAAAAATTTGAGAAGATACGCTGCTAAGCATGCTGACTAATAAGCTGGTAGATGTTGGTACAATCTCTATAAAGTAAATCTGACAACATGATCTCTATAAATTAGACAATATCAAGCAAAACTATAAATGTACCTCCTGACCCAGCAATTGCACTTCCAGGAGTTTATCCTAGAGACCTAGTCACACGCGCAAGATGATGTGAGATACGCACAACACCACTCACTGCAGTATGGGCTCTTAATGACTTATTATAAACTCATTTCATTAAATAATAAAAAAGAGGAAGCTCTTTATGTACTGATTTACAACAAGCTCCAAGAAAACAAAGTATAAATCAGTTTCTCAGGAGATGCTACATTTATATTAAGAAGGAAGTCTACAATTAACTAAAGTTGGTACTTCACCAGTAAAATTTACCAGAAGCAGGAAGTTTTAAGTTTAGAACAACACCTCTTCTTCCTTACTTTATCTAACTTTTTAATGTTAGCCTTCTACATACATATATTTATTCTGTCTCTCTCTCTGCATTCAAAAAGTCTTCCTATATTAATACTTGAGCATGATAATCTTGGGTTGAAAGGTAATCATTAGTTAAGCCATGAAACTAATGAGCCAAGAAACTAATTGGCCTTCCCCTTTTGCTTAAACATAATGAAATTTTTAATCACTGAAAAGGAAGTATAAAGAGAGAACTACAAGGTGGTACACTCAAGAGACCACATTTTTTAAAAGTCTGAAACAGAAAAAATTAAATAAAATCAGCCAAAGTTGTCTGATTCTGCCTTCATATTATATTGAGATACAAAGTTCCAGAAAAACATCTATTTCTGCTTTTTTGACTATGGCAAAACGTTTGACTGTGTGGATCACAACAAACTGCAGAAAATTCTTCAAGAGTTGGGAATACCAGACCACCTGTCCTGCCTCTTGAGAAATTTGTACGTAAGTCAGGAAGCATCAGTTAGAACTGGACATGGAACAACAGACTGGTTCCAAATACGAAAAGGAGTACGTCAAGGCTGTATATTGTCACCCTGCTTATTTAACTTATATGCAGAGTACATCATGAGAAACGCTGGGCTAGAGGAAGCACAAGCTGGAATCAAGACTGCCAGGAGAAATATCAATAACCTCAGATATGCAGATGACACCATCCTTACGGCAGAAAGTGAAGAAGTACTAAAGAGCCTCTTTATGAAAGTAAAAGAGTAGAGTGAAAAACTTGGCTTAAAGCTCAACATTCAAGAAACTAAGATCATGGCATCTGGTCCCATCACTTCATGGCAAATAGATGGGGAAACAGTGGCAGACTTTGTTTTGGGGGGGCTCCAAAATCACTGCAGATGATGACTGCAGCCATAAAATTAAAAGACGCTTGCTCCTTGGAATAAAAGCTATGACCAACCTAGACAGCATATTAAAAAGCAGAGACATTACTTTGTCAACAAAGGTCTGTCTAGTCAAAGCTATGGTTTTTCCAGTAGTCATGTATGGATGTGAGAGTTGGACTATAAAGAAAACTGAGGGCTGAAGAATTGATGCTTTTGAACTGTGGTGTTGGAGGAGACTCTTGAGAGTCCCTTGGACTGCAAGGAGATCCAACCAGTCCATCCTAAAGGAGATCAGTCCTGAGTGTTCATAGGAACGGAGAAGGCAATGGCACCCCACTCCAGTACTCTTGCCTGGAAAATCCCATGGATGGAGGAGCCTGGTAGGCTGCAGTCCATGGGGTCGCTAAGAGTCAGACACGACTGAGCGACTTCACTTTCACACATTGGAGAAGGAAATGGCAACCCACTCCAGTGTTTTTGCCTGGAGAATCCCAGGGATGGGGGAGCCTGGTGGGCTGCCATCTATGGAATCACACAGAGACAGACATGACTGAAGTGACTTAGCAGCAGCAGCAGTTCATAGGAAGGACTGATGCTGAAGCTGAAACTCCAGTACTTTGGCCACCTGATGCAAAGAGCTGACTCGCTGGAAAAGACCCGGATGCTCGGAAAGATTGAAGGCGGGAGGAGAAGGGGACAACAGAGGATGAGATGGTTGGATGGCATCACTGACTCAATGGAGACGAGTTTGAGTAAACTCTGGGAGTTGGTAATGGTCAGGGAGGCCTGGCGTGCTGCAGTCCATGGGGTCGCAGAGTTGGATACAACTGAGCAACTGAACTGAACTGAACTGAACAAATGTAAAATCTAAAACTCTCAAGTTAGAAGCTCCAATTCAACTGTACTTGCAAGGTTTCTTTATAAACTGTCTATGTGGAACTCAGAATGTTATTTCCTCCAAGCCACTGCTGTATGTAACAGGAAACCTAGCCTAAGTGGTTCTAAGTAGTTCTATATAGTCCACATACACCTGTATAATTCAGTACTAGATTAAACATGTGATGATGTGCTTTTTTTTTTCCGGCAAGCTACCTACCATATTATGTCCACGATTTTAGAAGCCATTCTGCTGTATGTACAGTTGCACTTCAAGCAATACCTAGATTCAAAGTTCCATATTTTGAAATGGATTTATATAATAATCATCCTACCTTATTAAGCAATCTAAAAATTTTAAAGAGAATTAGTCATATACCAAATATACATGAAACCCAAAATGACTGCTACATAATTAGTTAAAATGGCTTATCAGCAATGCAAGTATCAGAGTAACACAAAGACAGATTCTAGACATGGTTCTGCCACTGATTATGTGGTATTACAGTATTACTTAAATCTCTGGATCTGTTTTCCTTATGTATAAAACAATTAGAAACTTTATTTCAAATAACGGAGTAATATGTAAAGAAACGTTCCTCCTCACTTACCCAGCTCCCTTAAAACTAAAGAAGTTAAATGGGAAAAAAAAAATCTAAAAAGCATCAAAAAGAAACAAGAAAAGGAAGCCAAGATGAAGAATAAATAGGATTCCAGAAACAGGAAGCTATTCTATGCCAGGCCACTTTTGTTCTAAAGTCATTTGCTGATCTTGTACACATGCCTTAAAGGCTGAATCTGGTGGGCCCCTGGGACAAAAAGTGGAATTCAGGGTCTGTCAAGACTTCAGGGTGGGGGTCAAGGTAAACCAATTCCTCCTTTGGATCTGAACCTCAAAAGATGATAACCTTATAGTAACGGTGACTAAGAAAAAAAGTAGTCCACACAGGAAACCACTTAGACTTCAGAAAACCTAAGGCCTGATACTGGAAAAAGATTATAACTGAGTACCAGTGACTCCCAGATAAAGTAAACAAAAGTCCTCCCTAGATGAAGAAAATATCATCATCTTGTTTTCATGACACAATTTTCCTAATTTAATATCCAATAATCTAATAAAGCCTGGCATGGAGGACAAGACAAATTAAATGAAAACAGTTAAAACAATGTCTTTATTACTCAAAAACATTTAACTAAATATACATATATACATAAGAAAATTAAACTATATCACAATAATACCATATAAATCAGAGGAAGATAAATGGAGATTAAGTGCTGTAAGATACCTATACTACCTAGAAAGGAAAAATGATCAATTAATACCGATTTTTTTTTTTCCTGCCTGTAAAGTGTGGCATGCAGGAATTCTCTGACCAGGAATCAAACTTGTGTGCCCTGCAGTGGGAGCATGGAGTCATAACATCCGAACCACCAGGGAAGTCCCAACACTGGATTTTTTTAAAAGTCAGGGATGGCTGTTAATTCCCAGAGTATTGACACACATCCAAAAAACAACTATAAATAAAAAAATTGTTTTTAACTTTTCTAAAATTACATACATAAGAAATACATCAGAAAATGGTACATAAAAAAAGCCAAATAACAGTAATTACATTAAATGTAAATAGATTAAACAGTTTAGAAGACAAAAATTTTCAGACTGGATTTTAAAAGGAAAAAAAGTAAAAAGAGCTGTTTACCTAAAACATAAAGATTTGAAAAGAGTGAAGGTAAAGAATGAGAAAAAACTGCATACAAACATTAACCAATAATTCATAAAACAAACAGGAGGAAAAAACTGGTAAAAATGAAGATTTAAACAAAACTAACAAAGTTGACTTTGTAAGACATACATAAAACACTACATCCAACAGCTATACTCTACTCCTAGTTTTTTTAATCTATTTTTAAGTTTTACTTATTTATTCATTTTTGGCTGTGTGGGCTCTTAGCTGCAGCACAGAGGCTTCTCTGGCTGTGGCTCTGTCGGTGCAGCACACAGGCTCCCCAGGCGTGGCGCCAGGACCCCACAGTCGCAGTGCCTGGGCTTAGCTGCCCTGCAGCAAGTGGGATCCTAGTTCCTGGACCAGGGATGGAGCTCGAGTTCCTTGCATTGAAAGGCAGATTCTTAACCACGGGACCACCAGGAAATCCCAGCTATATACTCTTTTGAAGCACACACAAGCATTTTAAAAGCTGACCATATCTTAGGCCATAAAGCAAGTCTTACTGAGCACACAGCACACATGTAGACATCATACAGTAAATTAAACTAGAAAATCTCCAGGTACAAATAAAAATTTCATAGACCAAAAATAGGAAAATATTTTTCACTGAATGATAAAAACTGAACATCAAAAAATGTAGAAACAGATCAGTGGCTGCCTGGGGAAAAGGAAAGGGAGAGAAACAGATTACAAAGGGGCATGAGGAAATACTGTGTGGGTGATGGGTATGTTCATGACCCTTGCATTCACAGGTCAAAAGGTATCAAATTATACATTTTCTGATATGCAGCTTATTATATATGAATATTGTATATACCTTCACAAAGCTATAAGGGGGGTGGGAGGGGAGAGGAGGGAAGGAGCAACAGGAATAGCAAGCAACAAGAGCTATAGTCACTGCCTGGAGAATTTTCCCCAAAACAAACAAATCCAAAAAAGTGTGGGATATAAAATACAGGACATTTTTAGGAGGAAAATTTACAGCTTCAAATGAATATACTAGAAAAGCAATTAATAAGCCAAGCATCCATCTCAAGAAATTAAAAAAAAAAAAAATCTTAGTTGTTTTATAAACAAACCCAAAGAAAGTAGAAGGAAATAATAAAGATAAGAGCAAAAGGTAAGGAAACAGAAAACAAACATTCAATTGAGGATTTTTTAAAAAATCAAAAGTGAGGGTTTCCCTGATGGTCTTGCTATTTTATTATAAGGGATCTCAAAGCAAAGATGCCTTGCAATTCTAAAAATTTGAAACTATTCACAGCAGAGATTTTTCACACAATGTTCGATGGCAGTTCTAAATATAGATTAGAGGTTTGCCCAAATATTGATTCCCTGGCCTTTGGGTCAGCCAGCGATCCTGAGCAATGAGAGGCTCACCCTTCTTCTGTGAGCCTCTCCTTTCCAGTGTACCAAGAAAATATCCTTTTCTATTAATATCTTTGGGGAAAAAAGCTAAGAAGCACTGATCTGGAGAACAATTAACTCTTAAGCATATAAGAACAGCATATATATTATGAAAAAAAGACAGAAGATACTAAACAAGTAGTGGCAAGGATATGTACAAAAGGGAAACTTGGTAATATTGTTGGGAATGGAAACTGGTACAGCCATTACGGAGAACAGTATAAAGATTCTTCAAAACATTAAAAAAACAACTACTTTATAGGGACTTCCCTGGTGGTGCAATAGGTGAGAATTCACCTGCCATTGTAGGGGACATGCATTCGATCTCTGGTCTAGGAGGATTCTACATTCCGTGGAGCAACTAAGCCTGAGGGTCACAACTACTAAGCCTGAGTGCTGCAACTACCGAAGCCCATGCTCCCAGAGCCTGTGCTCTGCAACAAGAGAAGCCACAGCAATGAGAAACCAGCGCACTGTAATGAGAACAGCCCTTGCTCGCCACAACTAGAGGAAGCCCACACAAAGCAACGAAGACCCAGTGCAGCCATAAATAAATGAAAATTTTAAAAAAAGAGAACTTTATGATCCAGTACTCTCACTTCTGTACACAAAGGAAATGAAATCAGTACCTCCCAAGTTCACTGCAGGTTTACTTACAATAACTATAACACAGAAACAACATAAATGTCTGTCAATGATGGATGAATGGATAAAGAAAACATGGTGGGTTTGTGTGTGTGGCTGTGTGTATGTGTAAGTAGAATATTGCTCAGTTACTTCAGCTGTGTCAGACTCTTTGTGACCCTATGGACTATGGCCCACCAGGCTCCTCTGTCCATGGGGATTCTCCAGGCAAGATTACTGGAGTGGGCTGCCATCCTCCAGGGGAATCTTCCCGACAAAGGGGTTGAATCCTCGCCTCTTTTGTCTCCTGCACTGGCAGGAGGATTCTTTACCACTAGCACCACCTGGGGAGCCCTAAATGGAATATTATTCAGACTTAAAAAAGAAGAAATTCCTGTCATTTGTGACAATGAGGATGAACTTGGAGGACATTATGCTAAATGAAATAGGCCACACACAAAAAGGGAAGTATTACATGATAGCACACAGTGGAATCTAAAATAATCAAACTCACAGAAGCAGAAAGTAGAATGGTGGCTGCCAGGAGCTGGAGGGAGTGGGGAATGGAGAGATATTGGTCCAGGGTATGAAGTTTCAGTTATGGAAGATGACTAAGTTCTGGAAATCTACTGTACAGCAATGCGTTTGTTGTTTTGCGGGCTTAAAACTTGCTAGCAGGTAGATCATAAATGATCTCACCACAAAAAAACAAAATGAAGCAAGGAACAGAAAAATGGAAACTATGTGAGGTGATAGACATGTTAATTAGCTTTGATGATTACTTCACAGTGTACATGTATATCAAAACATCAAATTGTATACCTTAAAAACAGATAACTTTTGCTAATTATACTTCAATAAAACTGGAAAAAATATCATATCATATAGTATTATATAATACTATGGAATCATTTTTCTCTCTCTCTCTCATTTAATCTTTTTTAAAAAGTATATAATTTACAATTTTTATGTTCTCCATTTCCTTAATACTAAAACACCATACAGAATCTCTACAATTAGTAAATATCTTTTAATTAACTTTAAACTTTTTATTTTGTATTGGGTACAATATATCTTGATTGTAGTCCTCAAAAGGAAGTAAAATATAAATTAAAGCTAATGGAAAATAATCCCAAATATAATTTTGTTACACATAAAGTCAATAGAATAAGCATATGAAGAAATTCACGCCTAACAAATATGACAGACTTACTCTTATTTCTTTACACTTTGCTTAGTTCACTCAATAAAAATTTACTGAACACCGACTATATGTCAGACACCAAGGAAGACTACAGATGAAAAAGAATGAATCATGGCTCTTAGACCTTAAGGAACTTAGATTCTAATAGGAAGCAGCACAGACACAAACATTAATTAAAATATGGTGTGGTTAAATTAATGACAGGCTGTGATTTAAGGGCATGGACTCTAGGAGCCAATTTTACGACCTAAAAGTAACCTCTCTATAAGGAGGGATATCTGTTATGATTCTGTATTTAGTGCCTAGCATAAAGTAAACAATGAACTCTTCATTGTTTTTATTATCATTACTATTAACATTATCATTATTAAGAAAAATGATACCCTTGGTTGCACCTGGTCGGAAAGTTAGGAAACCTAACAGGAAGACAAATATACCTTCTATAATCAAACAATACATCATCTAAATTCTTAAACTAATAGTCACTAAAGCAACCTATATCACCTTAAAGCTGTTTAATGTTTTAAAACTCGCCAAATACAGAAGATTTTTTCATTTATTATTTTTATTTTTATAATGTTTCCATGAGTTTTGTTGGCTTTTTAAAAATTAGTTTATTCTTGGTTGCACTAGGTCCTTGTTGCTGCGCACTGGCATTCTCTAGTTGCAGTGAGTGGGGGTTATTCTTCCTTGCAAGACATGAGCTTCTCATTGTGGCAGCTTCTCCTGTTGCAGAACACAGGCTCTAGGCACACGTCCTTCAGTAGCTGCGCCGTGTGGGCTCACAAGTTGGGATGTGCGGGCCCTCGTGCTCAAGGGCTCAGTAGTTGGCAGCACACAGGTTTAGTTATCCCTCGGCATATGGAATCTTCCCAGACCAGGGATCAAAACCAAGTCCCCTGCATTGGCAGATGGATGATTATCCACTGCACCACCAGGAAAGTCCCCAAATAAAACTTTTAAACTATAATACACTCATATACTTTATATTTGTACATAGCCATATGGAAAAAACTATTCATCAGTCTTTTTTTTTTTCATCAGTCTTTCAATTCAGTCGCTCAGGAGGTGTCCAACTCTGCCACCCCATGGACTACAGCACATGAGGCTTTCCTGTCCATCACCAACTCCCAGAGCTTGCTCAAACTCATATCTAGTGAGTCGGTGATGCCATCCAACCATATCATCCTCTGTTGCCCCCTTCTCTTCCTCCCTTCTATTTTTTCTAGCATCGGGTCTTTTCCAATGAATCAGTTCTTTGAATCAGGTGGCCAAAGTGTTGGAGCTTCAGCTTCAGCATTAGTCCTTCCAATGAATATTCAGGACTAATTTCCTTTAGAATTGACCGGTTTATCTCCTTGCTGTCCAGGGGACTCTCAAGAGCCTTTTCTAACACCACAGTTCAAAAGCACCAATTCTTTGGAGCTCAGCGTTCTTTATGGTCCAACTCTCACATCCATACATAACTACTTTGGAAAATCCATAGCTTTGACGATACAGACCTTTCTCAGTAAAACAATTTCTCTGCTTTTTATTTTTTCTCTGCTTTTTAATATTCTGTCTAGGTTGGTCATAGCTTTTTTCCCAAGAAGCAAGCATCTTTTAATTTCATGGCTGCAGTCATCATCTGCAGTGATTATCTGATTTTACCAATTTAATCTCAGATTTTATCAGTAACCTGAAGTTATTGCTATTTCTCCCTGCAGTCTTAATTCCAGCTTGTGCTTCATCCAACCTAGCATTTTGCATGATGTACTCTGTATAGAAGTTAAATAAGCAGAGTGACAATATGCAGCCTTCACGTACTCCTTTCCCAATTTGGAACCAGTCAATCCATTGATCCATGTCTGGTTCTAACTGTTGATTCTTGACCTGCATACAGATTTCTCAGAAGGCAGGTGAGGTGGTCTGGTATTCCCATCTCTTGAATCTTCTACAGTTTGTTGTGATCCACACAGTCAAAGGCTTTTGGTATAATCAAAAAAGCAGAAGTAGATCTTTTTCTGGAACTCTCTTGCTTTTTCTGTGATCCAGTGGATGTTGGCAATCTGATCTCTGGTTCCTGTCTTTTCTAAATCCAGCTTGAATATCTGAAAGTTCTCGGTTCACATACTACTGGAGCCTTACTTTGAGAATTTTGAGCATTACTTTGCTAGCATGTGAGATGAGGGCAACTGAGTGGTAGTTTGAACATTCTTTGGCATTGCCTTTCTTTGGGACTGGAATGAAACCTGACCTTTTCCAATTCTGTGGCCTGAGTTTTCCAAATTTGTTGGTATACTGAGTGCAGCACTTTAACAGCATCATCTTTTAGGATGTGAAATAGATCAGCCGGAATTCCATCACCTCCACTAGCTTTGTTCACAGTGACACCTCCTAAGGCCCACCTGACTTCATACTCCAAGATGTCTGGCTATGGGTGAGTGCTCACACCATCATGGTTATCTGGGTCATTAAGATCTTTTGTGTATACTTCTGTGTATTCTTGCCACTTCTTTTTAATCTCTTCTGCTGCTGTTAGGTTCATACCATCTGTCCTTTATTGTGCCCATCTTTGCATGAAATGTTCCCTTGGTATCTCTAATTTTCTTGAAGAAATTCCGGTCTTTCCCATTCTATTGTTTTCCTCTTTCTTTGCATTGATCACTGAGGAAGGCTTTCTTATCTCTCCTTGCTATTCTTTGGAACTCTGCATTCAGATGGATATATCTCCTTTTCTCCTTTGCCTTTCGCCTCTCTTCTTTTCTCAGCTCATCAGTCTTTCACTATCATTCAAAACCAACTAAAGTGAAAGTGAAAGAATTCAAGTATGTACAATTGCAAACTTCATGTTCTTTATCTCTGATTTGTACTAAAAAGGAATAAAAGAGTTAGCTAAAGCTATCATTTGTTCCTTCTAATGCAAGATTTATTCAGTCTGACTCCAGTTTACTTTCTTGCCACACAGCAGGTCCTGTAGGATCTCAGTTTCCCAAATGAGTTCTCAGTTACCAGGGGCTGAACCTGGGCCACATCAGTAAAAGCCTGAAATCCCAACCACTAGGCTACCGGGGAACTCCCGAAGATTATTTATTTTAAAATGGATCCACTCTGGGAGTTCCCTGGTGGTCTAGTGGTTAGGATTTGGCACTTTCACTGCCATGGCTTTCAACCCCTGGTCAGGAACTGAGAGATCCCACAAGCCATGGTGCTGCCAAAAAAAAAAAAAAAAGATCCATTCTGCACAGAAAGCAGAATACAGTTCACAGATAAACTCAGAAATTCCAACAAGATAAGGAATTAAAAATGTGAGGTTTTATTTTATTGCTAATACCATATATAGGTTCTTCCCTTGAAGAATATGTCATGTTTACCTCTATTGTTTTTGCAATTGCTTTTAAGTTTCTTGTAGATAAAGGATACTTCAGACATGCTTTCAGACTTAACACTTAAAAATCAATATTAGATAAAAACCTGAAAGACTACACAATGGCCACTTAAGCAAAAAAGGAAAAAAAAAAACTCTTTGACATTGGGGACAGAAAGCTTTCAAATAAATAATAAAGTTCCTTAACTAATTTATATGAAAAGCAAGCAGAACCTGGCAGATAGAGGGGAACTTTCTGCACATTACTTGCAGTTCCACAGTAATCAAAGTGCTTCTAACATAATTTACATAAATAATTATTTGTTTACACATCAACAAGATTTAAATAGGAAATCCCTTGGTGGTTCAGTGGTTAGGACTTGGTGCTTTCACTAATGTGAGCCTGGGTTTGATCCTTAGTTAGAAAACTGAGATCCAGAAAGCCACACGGCATGACCCAAAGGGGGGTAAAAAAAGACTCAAATAAACCAAAAATGCTAAATGTTTATAAAGCAGCCACATAATGTAGGTTTGGAACCAGTGCTTAAATGTTAGAATATATATACCTTCAGAGTAAAGTTCAATTAAAATAGGAAGTCACAAAATGTTGGGAGGAAAAAAAACAACAACATATTCTCCAAAACTGTCTCTGAATTGCTTACGGTTGTCAAAGCATCCAAAACAAGATCTGCAGGGAATTCCCTGGCAGTCCGGTGGTCAGGAGTCCAGCTTTCACTGCCGAGGGCTTGGGCTCAATCCCTAGCTGGGGAACTATGATCCCACAAGCCATGTAGTATGGCCAAAATAAAAAAAGGATCAACAGGTAACATATCTGGACTAAAAGATATGAGGGAAGTTTTAGTTTCTACTTGAAATGGTCTCACTTGTATCTTTCCAAGGAAGACAGGATAGAGGAGTAGACATCTCATACTCAATATAGTTTGTATAACACGGGACTTCCCTGTGGTGCTAGTGGTAAAGAATCCCCCTGCTAATATGAAAGACCTAAGAGACAAGGATTCAATCCCTGGGTCAGGAAGATCCCCTGGAGAAGGGAATGGCAACCCACTCCAGTATCCTTGCCTGGAGAATCCCATGGCCACAGTAGCCTGGTGGGCTATAGTCCGTGGGGTCGTAAAGAGTTGGACACGACTGATGTGACTTAGCACATTGGCAGTTCAGTGGTTAAGACTCCATGATTCCAAAGCAGAGGGCTCAGGCTTGATACCAGGTCAGGGAACTATGATTCCACATGCCAAGTGACAAGAAAGCCCTTTAGTTGCAATTAGAAAGCCAATAAGCCACGACTAGAGAGACGGTGTGCCTCAACTATACAGCCTAAGAATTCTGGGGCCTGTGTGCCACAACTAGAGAAGCCTCAATAAAAGATCCCGCATGCCACAACAAAGATCCTGAGGGCCACAAGACCCAACACAGCCAAAAATAAATAAATATTAGAACAAAAAAAGAGATGTATACCACATTAGCTTTAAAGAGAGCAAGGCATGGGGAGGGAGATGGGAGGGAGGTTCAAGAGGGAGGGGACATATGTATTATCTATGTATGGCTAATTCATGTTTGGGTCTGACAGAAAACAGCAAAATTCTGTTAAGCAATTATCCTTCAAATAAAAGATGAATTTAAAAAAAAGCAAGTTGTAAAACATTATGTGTATATATCATAATCTAACTTCTGTAATTACAGGAAAAAACTTGCATGTATAAAAATAATTCATATCAGATTATTAATAACGGTTACTTCTGAGACAAGTGGGGTAGGTGGTATAATGAAGTGAGGGAAGAAGACTTTTACATCTCATATTTTCTATTGTTGGATTTTATTACAACAAGCATGTAATACTTTTGTAATTTTAAAAGACAGGCAAAACAATATATTAAATACCATGTCAAGAACATAACCTATAATTGTTCATTTTAAAAACTGTTCCTGTGCAATGTTTACAAAAGTATTTTAAACTTTAATAACAATGTTCAGTGTTTTAAACCATCATTTTAAAACACTTCCTAATGATCATTTGTGTGCGCGCGCGTGCGCGCGCACGCGCATCTCACCTCAGTCGTGTCCAACTCTTTGCGACCCCATGGACTGTAGCCTGCCAGGCTCCTCTGTCCATGGAATTCTCCATGCAAGAATACTGGAGTGGGTTGCCATTTCCTTTTTTGGGGGGGATCTTCCTCACCCAGGGATCAAACCCGCAACTCTCATATGTCTCCTGCACCTTTAGTACTTTTTAATACTTTAGTACCTTTAGTACTACCTGGAAAGCCCAAATGATCATCTGTATCTGGCCAGTAACCGCTGAACTTACACAATCAAGTAAAATATCATCTTCTGCTACAGATTTTAAAAGGAAATATATTTCACATTTTAAAAGGATGAATCTAACTCACTCCAGTATTTTTGCTTGGAAAATCCCAAAGACAGAGGAGAATGGCAGGCTATGGTCCATGTGATCACAAAAGAGTTGGATACAATTCAGCAATGAAACAACAAACAGAGAAGTACAGAAGAAAAAAAAAAGATGCATCTAGACTTCCACTCTGGCTATTTAGCAGCTTAGCTGGTATCAGAATAACCATAAATACTGAATTTTTAAAAATGTTTTAAGTGTTTGAATGTGAGTCACACACAGATCAGCTCTAGATTCACAGGCTCTTTATCCCCTTGTTGGCATTTGCTGACTTCTAAGCAGAACACAGAGGCCAATGGAGAAAGCAGAGTAATAAAGCTTACACTAATATCACTAGGCAGAGGAGATAAAACTCGGAATTCAGGACTACCAAAGCAGCCAGTCTTCATATGGCCAAGATCCCAGAAAAGTGGAATAACAGATAAAGTCTAACATTCCTCATGCAACTTCCCTCCAAGACATTTACTGCCTCCTATATTACAGCAGTTTTATGATGGTAGAGAACTAGAAATTCGATTTCAGGACCAAGAAAAAAAGGAAAAATCTTAGCAAAAACCTCTAACAGGGCTACAAACCAGAAAGAAGAGCAAATCGGGGGCGGGGGCAGATTCAACAGGACCAAGATGACCTTGCTTAGTGAGAGACTGAAAGCTCTCCCCCTAAGATGAGGAATGAGGATGACTGATTTTGCCGCTTCTATTCAACACAGGACTAGAGGTTCTAGCCAGAGTAATTAGGCAACAAAAATAAATACAAGGCCTTCAAATTGGAAAGGAAAAAGTAAAATTATCTCTGTTTGCAGATGAAATAATCTTATAGGTAGAAAACCCTCAAGGTTATATACATATACACGTTAGAACTGATAAATGAATTCAGCAATGTTGCAGGATAAAAAAATCAATTAAAACAAATCAGCTGCATTTCTATACTCTTTTAAGAGTGAACAATCTCAAAAGGAAACTTATAAAACTGTTCCACTTGCAATAGCATCAAAAAAATAAAGTACTTAGGAAAAAATTTAACCACAGAGGTGGAAGACTTGTACACAAAATACTATAAAACCATGTTCAAAGAAATTGAAAAAAAAAAAATACACACACACAGATAAATTGCAAGACTTCCTTTGTTCAAAGATCGTGTGCATGTGTGGGTATGCATGTGCTCAGTCATGTCCGACTCTTTGCAACCCCATAGACTATGGCCCATCAGGCTCCTCTGGTTATGGGATTTTTCAGGCAAGAATACTGGAGCGGGTTGCCATTTCCTTCTCCAGGGATCTTTCTGACTCAGGGATCGAACTCACGTCTCCTGCATTGGCAGATGGATTCCTTACCACTGAGCCACCTGAGAAGCCCCTGTTGGTGGATTACTAGACAATACTGTTAAGACTGCCACAAAACTGTGTGCTGTGCTTAGTAGCTAAGTCATGTCCAACTCTGCAACCCCATGGACTGCAGCCCACCAGGCTCCTCTGCCCATGGGGATGCTCGAGGCAATAATACTGGAGTGAACTGTCACGCCCTCCTCAAGGGGATCTTCCAAACCCAGGGATCGAACCAAGGTCTCTCACACTGCAGGCAGATTCTTTACTACCCAAGGAAATCTATGTCGTCGTTCAGTCACTCGGTTGAGACCAACTCTTTGCAACCCCATGGACTGCAGCATGCCAGGCTTCCCTGTCCTTCACCATCTCCTGGAGCTTGCTCAAACCCATGTCCACTGAGTTGGTGATGCCATTCAACCATCTCATCCTCTGTTGTCCCCTTCTTATCCTGCTTTCAATCTTTCCCAGCATCAGGGAAAGAGTCACCTCTTCACATCAGATTGCCAAAGCGTTACAGATTCAGCATCAGTCCTCCCAATGATAATTCAGGACTGATTTCCTTTAGGACTAACGGGTTGGATCTCCTTGCAGTCCAAGGAACTCTCAAGAAATTTCTCCAATACCACAGTTCAAAAACATCAATTCTTCGGAGCTCAGACTTCTTTACGGTCCAACTCTCACATCCATATATGACTTTTGGAAAAACGATAGCTTTGACTATACAGACCTTTGTTGGCAAAGTGATGTCTCTGCTTTTTTAATATGCTGTCTACGTTGGTCACAGCTTTTCTTCCAAGGAGCAAGCATCTTTTAATTTCATGGCTGTAGTCACCATAAGCAGTGATTTTGGAACCCAAGAAAAATCTGTCACTGTTTCCACTGTTTCCTCATCTATTTGCCACGAAGTGATGGGAACGGATACCATGATCTTGGTTTTCTGAATGTTCAGTTGTAAGCCAGCCTTTTCTCTCTCCTCTTTCACCTTCATCAAGAGGCTCTTTAGTTCCTCTTCACTTTCTGTCATAACGGTGGTGTCATCTGCGTATCTGAGGTTTTTTATATTTCTCCCTGCAATCTTGATTCCAGCTTGAGCTTCATCCAGTCCAGCATTTCACATGATATATTCTGCATATAAGTTAAATAAGCAGGGTAACAATATGCAGCCTTGATGTGCTCCTTTCCCAATTCGGAAGCAAGTCCATTGTTTCATGACTGGTTCTAACTGTTGTTTCTTGAACCTGCATACAGGTTTCTCAGGAGGCAGGTAAGGTGGCCTGGTATTCCCAACTCTTGAAGAATTTTCCACAGTTTGTTGTGATCCACAAAGGCTGTGGTGTAGTCAATGAAGCAGAAATAGTTATTTTTCTGGAATTCTCTTGCTTTTTCTGTGATCCAATGGGTGTAGGCAATTTGACCTCTTGTTTCTCTGCTTTTTCTAAATCCAGCTTGTACATCTGGAAGTTCTCCATTCACGTACTGTTGAAGCCTAGCTTGAAGGATTTTGAGCATTACCTTGCTAGCATGTGAGATAAGTGCAATTGTGTGGTAGTTTGAACATTCTTTGGCATTGCCCTTCTTTGGGACTGGAATGAAAACTGACCTTTTGCAGTCCTGTGACCACTATGAGTTTTCCAAATTTGCTGGCATATTGACTGCAGCACTTTCACAGCATCATCTTTCAGGGTTTAAATAGTTCAGCTGGAATTCCATCACCTCCACTAGCTTTGTTCATGGTGATGCTTCCTAAGGCCCACTTGACTTCGCACTCCAGGATGTCTGGCTCTATGTAAGTGATCACACCATCATGGTTATCCGGGTCATTAAGATCTTTCTTGTATAGTTCTTCTGTGTATTCTTGCCACCTCTTCTTAATCTCTCCTGCTTCTGTTAGTTCCATATCGTTTCTGTCCTTTATTATGCCCATCTTTGCATGAAATGTTCCTTTGGTATCTCTAATATTTCAATAACCTCTAGTCTTTCCCATTCTATTGGGTTTTTTTCTTCCCCCATTCTACTGTTTTCTTCTATTTCTCTGCATTGTTCACTGAGGAAGGCTTTCTTATTTCTCCTCGCTATTCTCTGGAACTCTGCATTCAGATGGGCATATATTTCCCTTTCTTCTTTGCCTTTTGCTTCTCATCTCAGCTACTTGTAAGGCCTCCTCAGACAATCATTTTGCCTTTTTGCATTTCCTTTTTGTGTGGATTGTTTTGATTACCACCTCCTGTAAAATGTTACAAACCTCTGTCCATATTTATTTAGGCACTCTATCAGATCTAATCCTTTGAATCTATTTGTCCCTTCCATTGTATAAACACTAAGGGACTTAGTTCAGTTCAGTTCAGTCGCTCAGTCGTGTCCGACTCTTTGCAACCCCATGAATCGCAGCACGCTAGGCCTCCCTGTCCATCACAAACTCCCAGAGTTTACTCAAACTCATGCCCATCGAGTCAGTGATGCCATCCAGCCATCTCATCCTCTGTCGTCCCCTTCTCCTCCTGCCCCCAATCCCTCCCAGCATCAGGGTCTTTTCCAACGAGTCAACTCTTCGCATGAGGTGGCCAAAGCATTGGAGTTTCAGCTTCAGCATCAATCCTTCCAATGAACACCCAGGACTTATCTCCTTCAGGATGAACTGGTTGGATCTCCTTGCAGTCCAAGGGACTCTCAACAGTCTTCTCCAACACCACAGTTCAAAAGCATCAATTGTTCGGCGCTCAGCTTTCTTCACAGTCCAACTCTCACATCCATACATGACCAGTGGAAAAACCATAGCCTTGACCAGACAGACCTTTGTTGGCAAAGTAATGTCTCTGCTTTTTAATATGCTATCTAGGTTGGTCATAACTTTCCTTCCAAGGAGCATCTTGTAATTTCATGGCTGCAATCACCATCTGCAGTGATTTTGGAGCCCCAAAAAATAAAGTCTGACACTGTTTCCACTGTCTCCCCATCTATTTCCCATGAAGTGATGGGACCAGATGCCATGATCTTAGTTTTCTGAATGTTGAGCTATAAGCCAACTTTTTCACTCTCCTCTTTCACTTTCATCAAGAGGCTCTTTAGTAGTTCTTTGCTTTCTGCCATATGTGGTAGTGTTATCTGCATATCTGAGGTTATTGATATTTCTCCCGGCAATCTTGATTCCAGCTTGTGCTTCTTCCAGCCCAGCGTTTCTCATGATGTACTCTGCATATAAGTTAAATAAGCAGGGTGACAAAATACAGCCTTGACGTACTCCTTTCCCGATTTGGAACCAGTCTGTTGTTCCATGTCCAGTTCTAACTGTTGCTTCTTGACCTGCATACAGGTTTCTCAAGAGGCAGGTCAGGTGGTCTGGTATTCCCACCTCCTTCAGAATTTTCCACAGTTTATTGTGATCCACACAGTCAAAGGCTTTGGCGTAGTCAATAAAGCAGAAACAGATGTTTTTCTGGAACTCTCTTGCTTTTTCGATGATCCAGCAGATATTGGCAATTTGATCTCTGGTTCCTCTGCTTTTTCTAAATCCAGCTCAAACATCTGAAGTTCTGGGTTCACGTATTGCTGAAGCCTGGCTTGGAGAATTTTGAGCATTACCTTACTAGCGTGTGAGATGAGTGCAACTGTGCGGTAGTTTGAGCATTCTTTGGGATTGCCTTTCTTAGGGATGGGAATGAAAATTGACCTTTTCCAGTCCTGTGGCCACTGCTGAGTTTTCCAAATTTGTTAGCATATTGAGTGCAGCACTTTCACAGCATCATCTTTCAGGATTTGAAATAGCTCAACTGGAATTCCATCACATCCACTAGCTTTGTTCATAGTGATGCTTTCTAAGGCCCACTTGACTTCACATTCCATGATGTCTGGCTCTAGGTAAGTGATCACAGCATGGTGATTATCTGGGTTGTGAAGATCTTTTTTGTACAGTTCTTCTGTGTATTCTTGCCACCTCTTAATATCTTCTGCTTCTGTTAGGTCCATACCATTTCTGTCCTTTATTGAACCCATTTTTGCATGAAATGTTCCCTTGGCATCTCTAATTTTTTGAAGAGATCTCTGGTCTTTCCCATTCTGTTGTTTTCCTCTATTTCTTTGCATTGATTGCTGAGGAAGGCTTTCTTACATCTCCTGGCTATTCTTTGGAACTCTGCATTCAAATGGGAATATCTTTCCTTTTCTCCTTTGCTTTTAGATTCTCTTGTTTTCACAGCTATTTGTAAGGCCTCCTCAGACAACCATTTTGCATTTTTGCATTTCTTTTCCATGGGGATGGTCTTGATCCCTGTCTCCTGTACAATGTCATGAACCTCCGTCCATAGATCATCAAGCTCTCTGTCTATCAGATCTAGTCCCTTAAATCCATTTCTCACTTCCACTGTATAGTCATAAGGGATTTGATTTAGGTCATACCTGAATGGTCTAGTGGTTTTCCCTACTTTCTTCAGTTTAAGTCTGAATTTGGCAATAAGGAGTTCATGATCTGAGCCACAATCAGCTCCCGGTCTTGTTTTTGCTGACTGTATAGAGCTTCTCCATCTTTGGCTGCAAAGAAAATAATCAATCTGATTTCGGTGTTGACCATCTGGTGATGTCCATGTGTAGAGTCTTCTCTTGTGTTGTTGGAATAGGATGTTTGCTATGACCAGTGCGTTCTCTTGGCAAAACTCTATTAGCCTTTGCCCTGCTTCATTCCGTACTCCAAGGCCAAATTTGCCTGTTACTCCAGGTGTTTCTTGACTTCCTACTTTTGCATTCCAGTCCCCTATAATGAAAAGGACATCTTTTTTGGGTGTTAGTTCTAAAAGGTCTTGTAGGTCTTCATGGAACTGTTCAATTTCAGCTTCTTCAGATTTAATGGTTGGGGCATAGGTTTGGATTACCGTGATATTGAATGATTTGCCTTGGAAACGAACAGAGATCATTCTGTCGTTTTTGAGATTGCATCCAAGTACTGCACATCGGACTCTTTTGTTGACTATGATGTCTACTCCATTTCTTCTAGGGGATTCCCGCCCACAGTAATAGATATAAGGGACTTTAGTCATACCTTAATAGCATAGTGGTTTTCCCTACTTTCTTCAATTTAAATCTGAATTTTGCAATAAGTATATAGTACTAAGTAAGCCTGGTTTTCCCCTCTCCAGACTTTGTACTCCAAGGCCAAATTTGCCTGTTACTCCGGGTAGCTCTTGACTTCCTATTTTTGCACTCTAGTCCCCTATGATGAAAAGGACCTCTCTTTTGGTGTTCACTCTAGAAGGTTCTGTAGGTCTTCATAGAACTGTTCAATTTCAGCTTTTCGGCATTAGTGTTTGGGACACAGACTTGGATTACTGTGATATTGAATGGTTTGCCTTGGAAACAAACTGAGATCATGCTGTCATTGTTGAGATTGCACCCAAGTACTGCATTTCGGACTCTCTTGTTGACTATGAGGCCTACTCCATTTCTTCTAAGGCATTCTTGCCCACAGCAGTAGACACAATGGTCATCTGAATTAAAATAATCCATTTCCATTCATTTTAGTTCACTGATTCCTAAAATATAGATTAGTGCAATCCCTCTCAAAAGCCCAACAACATTTTTTACAGAAACTTAAAAACCCACCCAAAAATTCATACAGAATCTTGATGAACCCTAGAGAGCCAATACAATCTTGAAAAAAGAACAAATTTGGAAGTCTCACATTTCCTGACAATAAAGCTACATGTCTTGACTCTTTGCGACCCCCACAAACTGTAGCCCACCAGGCTTCTCTGTCCATGGAATTCTCCAGGCAAGAATACTGGTGTGGATTGCCATTCCCTTCTCCAGAGGATCTTCCTGACCCAGGGATCGAACCCTGGTCTCCTGCATCTCAGGCAGATTCTTTACCATTTGAGCTACAAGGAAGTCCCTAATAAAGCTACCGTTAATGCCAAAAAGTGTGGTACTGGCATTAAGACAGACATACAGACCAATGGAATAGAATGGAGAGCCCAGAAATAAACTCTTCCATGTGCAGTCAAACGATTTTCAACAAGAGTGCTGAGACCATTCATTCAATGGGGAAAGTTCAGTTCAGTTCAGTCGCTCAGTCATGTTCGACTCTTTGCGACCCCATGAACCACAGCATGCCAGGCCTCCCTGTCCATCACGAACTCCCGGAGTCCACTCAAACCCATGTCCATTGTGTCGGTGATGCCATCCAACCATCTCCTCTGTCATCCCCTTCTCCTCCTGCCCTCAATCTTTCCCAGCATCAGGGTCTTTTCAAATGAGTCAGCTCTTCACATCAGGTAGCCAAAGTATTGGAGTTTCAGCTTCAACATCAGTCCTTCCAATGAACACCCAGGACTGATCTCCTTTAGGATGGACTGGTTTGATCTCAGGGCAGTCTTCAAAAAATAGTATTTGGGAAACTGGATATCCATATGCAGAAGAATGAAGTTAGATCCTTTATACCATATACAAAAATGAATCAAAATGTGGGAATTAATGCTATCAAATGGGAGCTAAATGTGGAACTAACACTATAAAACTCTTAGAATATAAAAGTTTCATGACATTGGATTTGGCAATAATTCCAAAAGCACAGGCAACAAAAGGAAAAATAGACAAATTAGATATCATCAAAATTTAATGTACATTCTTCATGAATGATAAACTTTTGTGCATCAAAGGACACAGAGAATTACAGTGTTTAGGACTGCTGAAAGCCAGGTTCAATCCCTGGTTAGGGAACTAAGATCCCAAAAGCCATGCAGTGGGGGAAAAAAAAAAAAGACACAATCAAAGAAGCGAAAAGCCAACCTACAGAATGAGAGAAAGTATCTGCATAATATATCTGACAAGGGGTTAATATCCAGAGTATATGAAGAACTCCTACACTCTACAACAAACAAACTATCCAATTCAAAATGGCAAAGAACTTAAACAGACATTTCTCCAAGATATACAACTGGCCAATAAGTGAATGAAAAGATACTTAGTATGACTAATCATTAAGGAAATACAAGTCAAAACCACAATGAGATACCACTTCAGACCTCTTAGGATGGTTATTACCAAAAAAAAGAAAATAATACATGCTAGCAAGGGTATGGAGCAATTGGAACCCTTGTGTACTATCAGTGGGAATGAAAAATGGCACAGCCTGTACAGAAAACAGTATGGTAAAAAAAGTAAAACTAGAATCAGCATATGATCAAGCCATTCGTTTTAGGGTATATAGCCAAAAGAATTAAAACAGAATCTCAAAGAGATATTTACACACATATGTTCATAGTAGCATTATACACAATAGGTAAAAGGTGGAGACAAACCAAGTGTCTACTGATAAAATATACAAACTACATTTCCTTTAAAATGAAACACGCTGCAACAAGGATGAACCTTAAAGACGTTACTGAAGTAAGCTGGTCATGAAATGACAAATGCTGGAAGATTCCATTTATATAAAGTACCTAGAGTAGTCAAATTCATAGACAGAAAGTATAACCGTAGTTGCCAGAGGCTAAGGGATAGGGGAAATGGGGTGTTATTCAATGCGCACTGAGTTTTGGTTTTGCAAGACAGAGTCATGGAGATGGATAGTAGGAACGATTGTTCTACAAGGTAAATGTGTACCAATGAACTCTACATTTACAAATGGTTAAGACGATAAATTTTGTTTTGTGAATTTTACAATTTTTTTAAAAAGATGACCTAGCTGTATTCTGTCTGCAGAAGAAAAAGAAGAAAATTCCTCTCAAGAACGAGTTAAAATCTGCTGAGAGAAACTAAGGAAGATCTAAAAAAAGGGAGAAATGTATATTCTTCATGAATGGTAAACCTCAATATTGCTCTCCCCAATGGAGTCAATGCAATTCCTATAACAACATCAACAGGCTTTTCTACAGAAATTGACAATCAGATTTTAAAATGAAAATTAAAGGGACCAAAATAATTTTTAAAAAGAACAAGTATGGAGCCCTCACACTACCTGATTTCAAGACTCAAAATACAACAGAAAGAGTCTAGAAATTCAAGGGGGAAAGAATAACTTCTATAATAAATGGTGCTAAAAAAAAAAAGTAGACACCCATATACCAATAACTAATCAATTAATTAAAAATAGAACCTTAACCCTTATCTCATTACATAAACAAAATTTTTAACTCAAAATGGATCAAAAGATCTAAATGTAAAAGTTAAAGTTATAAAACTTCTAGAAGATAATCATAATGTCCTTGAATTCTGCAACATCTTAAATAGGTCATAAAAAAAAGCCATGCACTATAAAAGAAAAATTCAATAAACTGGAATCGATTGAAATTTAAAACTTATGCTCTTCAAAAAATAAAAAGGCAAATCACAGAACTTCCTTGGTGGTAGAGTGGATAAGAATCCTCCTGCCAATGCAGGCGACATGGGTTCAATCCCTGGTCCGGGAAGATTTCACATGCCATAGATCAACTAAGCCACAACTTCTGAAACCTGCACACTCTAGGCCTGCGAGTCACAACTAATGAGCCCCTGTGCTGCAACTACTGAAGCCCATGAGCCTAGAGGTTGGGCTCTGCAACAAGAGAAGCCACAACAATGAGACCCGTGCACCCCAACTAGAGAGTAGTCCCTGATCTTTGCAACCACATAAAGCTACACATAGCAACAAAGACCTAGTGCAGCCATAAATAAACAAATAAATATTTTTTTAACAAGACAAGCCACAGACTGGGAGAGTATGCAAAACATATACCCACCAAAGACTTAAACCTGGAACATATGAAAACTCTTAAATTCACTTAGAAGATAAACAACTTTCTCCAGGTGGCAAAGGTATGAACAGACACTTCTTCAAGGAAAGATAATACAAATGGCAAATAAGGACTTTACATCAATAGCCATTAGGGAAATATAAATTAAAACCACAATAAGACACCACCACACAAGCACTGGAATAGCTAAAAATGAAAAGTGGAATATAACAAATGTTAGTAAGGATATGGAGCAACTGGAACTCTCACACATATTAATGGAATATATATTGATGGAATATAAAATAGTACAGAGATTTTAGAAAACTGGCAGTTTCTTTGAAAATTCTCCATTTACCATATGATGCAGCCATTGTATTTACAGGTGTTTACCCAAGAGCAATGAAAGCATACGCCCACAAACGGCACAGATTGCTTTTACATTTTAAAAATAACAACCTTTTATGTTGGAAATAAAATCACCAAGAGGATTTCTGATATCTGGTTATGCATGTAAAGATCTTAGAAGTTGACATCCCAACCTAAGAACACAAGCAAAAAGGTAGAGAAACTGAAGATCAACAATTCTCAGATCCACCAGAGAAGTGAGGACAAAGGGTAAACCACTGCTGAAAAACTGAAGACAGGCAAATACAGAAAATCCCAACTTAACTGATAAGTGCAGAAACCCAAGAAGAAATCACCTCTGGCAACCTGTGCTGGGGTAGGAAAACCTGAACTGTAACTGATGAAGTGCTGGAGGCTCAGTGTGAACAAGTTTGAGAGTTTAAAATTCCAGGAAGACCTCGTCTTCCTTCACGCTTTTGTGAGTCTTACCTCTAGAAGCTATACAAGGTCGTAAAAGTGAGTATCAGGGTAAAATCCCCTCAAGCTTCTGGCAAGGGGAGGGGAAAAGAAACCATTCTGAAATATGCTGGCATATTCTGGTTCTTAACAAAACCTGCTCTCAGGAGAAACTGTTTTTACCAGAACTTAACCTGCTAGGGTTTTATCAGAGCCTAACCTAAGGGAAATGCCCAACTCCAGTCCTTCCAGTCATCCTGTCCCACCTAAGGGGGTAAGAAAACTTAAGAAGCACCAGTGAAGCTCTGCCCAGGAGTACTAGCTCACCAAAAGAGTAAGATTTAATCATAGGACTAAAGAATGCTTCCTCTCTGCTCTTACCTCACCACTGCATTATTAAAGGTCTATTTATCACAGTTCCTTTTACCCAGGACATCATGTCTACCTTTCAACAAAAAATTGCAAGGGATACGAAAAGGCAGAAAACACTATTTTAAAGAGACTGAACAAGAATCAAATCCAGAATCATATATGGGAGGATATGGCACAAGTGTTAGAATTATCAGATCAGTAATTTTTCTAAAAACTGAAGCTCCAACACTTTGACTACCTGATGCAAAGAGCCAACTCACTGAAAAAGACCCTGATGCTGGGAAAGATTAAGGGCAGAAGAGGGCGACAAAGGATGAGATGGTTGGAAGACATCACCGACTCAATGGACATGAATTTGAGCAAACTCTGGGAGACAGTAAAAGACAGGGAAGCCTGTTATGTTGCAGTCCAGGGGATTACAAAGAGTCGAACACAACTTAGCAACTGAACAATAACAACAGTAACACTAATGATGGGTAACACAAGCAGGGAGATGGCAGTTCTAAAGAAATAAAAGAGATGCTAGAGATCAAAAACACTAACAGAAATAATGTCTTTGGTGGGCTCACAGTTAGACACAGCTGTGAAAGGAATCTCTGAGCTTGAGGATATGACACTAGAAACTTCCAAAACTGAGAAGTAAAGACAAAAGAAAAAACAAAACAGAACAAAATATCCAAGAACTGTGAGAAAAGTACAAAAGGCATTAAGTACATACAAAAGGAATACCAGAAGGACAAGAAAAAGAAACAGAAGCAGGGGCTTCCCTGGTGGTCAAATGGTTAAGAATTTACTTTCCAATGCAGGAGACATGGGTTTGAGCCCTGGTCAGAAAAGGGGCAACTAAGCTCGCACACCACAACAAAGAGCCCTCACGCTGTAAGGAAAGATCCTGCATGCTACAACTAAGACCTGATGCAGCCAAATAAATAAGTATTTTTTAAAAAAGAAAGAAACAGTATTTACAGCAATAAAGAGTGAGAATTTCTCTAAATTAATGTCAGAAACCAAACCACAGATCCAGAAAATTAAGATAAGACCAAGAGGATAATGGGGAGGTGGCGGGGGGGCGGAGAGGTGGAAAGAAGAGGGGAGGAAAAAAACTACACTTAGCTATATCAGAGTCAAAATTTAGAAAATCAAAGCTAGAGAAAAAAAAAATCTTGAAAGATGCTGGAGGGGAAAAACACCTTAAGTATAGAGGACCGAAAAAAAGAACTACATTCAACTTCTCAGAAATTATACTAGTAAGGAAAGAATAGAATGAAATCTTTATAAAGTGTTGAGAGAAAAAAATTACTAACCTAAAATCCTGTACCTTTCAAAACTGTCCTTCAAACTGTAGGAAAATCTTTCAATCTTTTTGTGAATCTAAACTGCTCTAAAAAAAAAAATTTTTTTTTAAGTGAAGAGAGATAGAGTTTTTCTAACAAAAATCCAGGGAATCTGTTGCCAGGACACATGCTTTCCAAGAAATGTTAAAAGTTCTTTAAAGAGAAGGAAAATTACGTAAACCAGAAATTCAGATTTACATAAGAAAGGAAGAGCATCAAAGAATGAATAAATGAGAGTAAAATAAAAATGTTTCTCTTATTCCCAATTCATCTAAAAGATAATAGTTTGTTCAAAATACTAATAGCAGCAATGTATTTGACTATGTTGGCTTCTGTGTGGAAGTGTATGCATAAGTGAAATGAATGATATCAATGATACAAGGAATAGGAAAGAAGAATTAGGAATATATTATTATAAGGTACTCACACTACCTGTGGAACATTATCTTTTTATTTGAAAGTGGACTAGATTAGAAGTAAATGTGTAGTGCAAACTCTAAGGCAATCACTAAAACAAAATTTTTAAGTATAATTGATATGCTAAAAAAGGAGAGAAAGTGGCATCATATAAAATGTTCAATTAAAACCATAAAAAGACGGGACTTCTGTAGTGGTCAATGGTTAAGAATCCACCTGCCAGTGCAAGGGATATGGGCTTGATCCATTTTCTACAATCTCTTACAGAAGACAGAGGCAGACGGAATATTTCCAAACTCATTCTATGACACTAGTCATTACCTCAACATCAAAACCAGACAAAGACATTACAAGAATATTATAGACCAATATCTCTTATAAACACAGATGCAAAAACTCTCAACAAAATATTAGTGAATAAAATCCAACAATGTATATGTATATGTATGGCTGTATCCTTTCACTGTTCACCTGAAACTACCATAATATTGTTATTCAGCTGTACTCCAATACAAAATAAAAAGCTTAAAGTGTGAAAAAAAATAATTATAAAAATAATTATGTACCATGACCAAGTGGAATTTAACCCAATATGCAAGGCTGTTTCAATGTTTAAAAATTAATTCATGTACTCCATCACAGTTAGGCTAAAGAAGAAAAACCACATAACCAAATGAATAGATACACAAGAAACATTTGACAAAATACAACACCCTTTCATGATAAAAACACTCAACAAACTAGAAATGAAGATGAACATCTTTAACTTGATAAGGAATATCTACAAAAACCATACAGCTAACATCATACTTAATGAGAAACTCTGAGTTTTCCAGCTAAGATGAAGAACGAGCAAGGACGGCTCCTCTCACCTCTGCTTTTCAAAATCATACTGCAAGTTCTAGCTAATACAATAAGAAAAGGAAAAGGTATACATACTGGAAAGGTAGAAATTATCTTTGTTCACAAATGATATGGTCATGTAGAAAATTCAAAGGAATCAACAAAAAACTCTTGCAACTAATAAACAATTAAAGCAAGGATGCAGGATACAAGGTTAACACACTAAAGTCAACTGCTTTCCCATATACCAGCAATGAATAAGTAGTATCTGAAAAAGTATCATTTACATTATCACCCCACAAAATGAAATACTTAGGTATAAATCTAACAAACTACATAGAAGATTCATACAAAGAAAACTACAAAACCCTGATGAAAGACACCAAAGGAGTAAAAGAAGAAAAAGATATTCCATGTTCATGGATAAGAAGACCCAATATTGTCAAGCTATCTGTTCTTCCCAACCTGAACTACAGACTCAATACCAATTCCAATCAAAATCCTAGAAAGTTATTTTGTGGATGTTTTAAAATTGACTCTAGAGTTTATATGGAGAAGAAAACAATCCAGAATGTCCAACTCAATACCGAAGAAGAACAAAGTCAGAGGACTGACACTACCCAACTTCATTCAAGACTTAACAATAATAAAGATGATGGGGCATTGGAGAAATAAGAGAAAAATAGATAAATGAAAGAGAACAGACAGGCTAGAAATAGACCCACATAAATACAGTAAACTGATCTTGACAAAGGAGCAAAAGTAATACAATGGATGTATCTTTTCAATATATGGTGCTGGAAACTGAACACCCAAATGCAAAAATAATAATAATAATCCAGGGAGACCTTACTCGTTATATAAAAATTAACTCAAAATAGATTATAGTCCTGAGAAAACTCTTAAAGAGATGGGAATACCATACCACCTTACCTGCCTCCTGAGAAATCTGTATGCAAGTCAAGAATCAATAGCTAGAACCAGACATGGAACAATGGACTAGTTCCAAATTGAGAAAGAAGTATGTCAAGGCTGTATATTGTCACCCTGCTTATTTAACTTATATGCAGAGTACATCAAGCGAAATGCTGGGCTGGATGAAGCACAAGCTGGAATCAAGATTGCTGGAAGAAATACCAATAACCTTGGATATGCAGATGACTCTACCCTTATGGCAGAAAGCAAAGAGGAACTAAAGAGCTTCTTGCAGGTGAAAGAGGAGAGTGAAAAAGCTGGCTTAAAACTCAACACTCAAAAAACTAAGATCATGGCATCTGGTCCCATCACTTCATGGCAAATAGATGGGGCAACAATGGAAAAAGTGACAGACTTTATTTTCTTGCACTTCAAAATCACTGCAGATGGTGACCACAGCCATAAAATTAAAAGACGCTTGCTCCTTGGAAGAAAAGCTATGACAAACCTAGACAGTGTATTAAAAAGCAGAGACATTACTTTGGCGACAAAGGTCCGTCTAGTCAAATCTATGGTTTTTCCAGTAGTTATGTATGGATGTGAGTGTGGGACCATAAAGGAGGCTGATGACTGAAGAATCGATGCTTTTGAACTGTGGTGTAATCCTAGAGGAAATCAGTCCTGAATATTCATTAGAAGCACTGATGCTGAAGCTGAAGTTCCAATACTTTGGCCACCTGATGAGAAAAGCTGACTCATTAGAAAAGACCCTAATGCTGGCAAAGACTGAAGGCAGGAAGAGAAAGGGATGACAGATGACGAGACGGTTGGATGGCATCACTGACTCAATGGACATGAGTTTGAGCAAGCTCCAAGAGACAGTGAAGGACAGAGAAGCCTGGCGTGCTGCAGTCCATGGGGTCGCAAAGAGTTGGATATGACTGAGGGACTGAACAACGACCAAAGTGTAAAATACAAAGCTATAAAATTCTTGAAAGATAACATACAAGAAAATGCAACTGACCTTGGGTATGGTGAAGACTGTTCACATACAACACCACCAAAGACACAATCCATGAAAGAAGTAAATAGCCTGGGCTTCAATAAAATTAAAAGCTTCAAGGACTTTCCTGGTGGTCCAGGGGTTAAGAAGCTCCCTTCCAATGTAGGGGACACGGGTCTGATCCTGAGTCCAGGAACCAAGATCCCACATGCTGCAGGGCAACTAAGCCTGTGTACTGCAGCTACGGAGCCTGCACTCTAGAGCCTGTGCACCACAAACCAACTAGAGAAGCCTGCATGCTGCAACAAAGAACCTGTGTACCACAAATAAGTCCCTACGCAGCCAAATGAATGTACAAAGAATCCTTAAAACTCAACAGTAAGAAAAAGAACAATCCAGCTCATATTGTTCTATTGTTCTTCTTCCAACTAATATTGTGCCAGGCTTTCCAGGTGGCTCAGTAGTAAAGAATCCTCCTGCCAATGCAGGAGATGGAAGAGACACAGGATTTGATCCCTGAGTTGGGAAGATGTCCTGGAAAAGGAAATGGCAACCCTATCCAGTGTTCTTGCCTGGAAAATTCCATGGACAGAGGAGCCTGGCAGGCTATAGTCCATGGGGTTGCAAAGAGTCGGACAAGACTGAGCACGCATGAATGCAACTAATGTTGTGCAAAAGACCTGAACATACCCACCAAAGAAGATATTTTGATGGCAAGAAATCATTATGGTCCTGCAAATTAAAATAATGCCACACCACTACACACCTACAGAATAGCTAAAATCCAAAACACAACAACAAATGCTGGGGAGCATGAGGAGCGACAGGAACTCTCATTCATTGCTGGTTGGAATCTAAAATGATAAGGGTCCTTTGGAGGACATTTTGGCAATTCCTAACAAAACCAAACACCCTCTTATCATACGACCCAGCAATCATGCTCCCTGGTATCTAGTGAAAAGAGTTCAAACCTTATGTCCTCTACAGAACCTTTATTCATAACTGTCAAAACTTGGAAGCAACCAAGAAGACCTTCAGCAGGTGAATGGCTAAATAAACTTTTAGGTACAGACAAGGGAACAGTACTCAGAGATAAAAAGAAAGGAGCTACCAAACAATGAAAAGACATGGGAAAATGCATATTATTACATGAAAAAAGCCAATCTGAAAAGGCAACATACTGTATGACTCCAATTAATGACACACTGGCAAAGACAAAACTATGGCAAAAACATCAGTGGTTGCCAGGGAGAAAGATGAGTAAATAGGCAGAGCACCGGAAGATTTTTAGAGTAGTAAAAAGATTCTGTACAATACTATAATGGCAGTGGCAGATACATGTCACCACATATTTGTCAAAATCCATGGAATGTGTAACAGCAAGAGTGAACTCTAAACTATGGACTTTAGGTGAGAATGACATCAATGTAGGCTCATTTACTGTAACAAATGTACCACTCTGGTTTGGGATGTTAATAGTGGGAGAGGCTGTACGTGTGGGCACAAGAAAAATCTTTGTACTTCCTCATCAATTTTGCACTAAATTTAAAACTCTAAAAACTAAAGCTTTTTAATTTAAAAAATAAAATCAACATTTAATTCTGAAAACAAGCTGCCCTGATAGTTACCAGAGAACTGAGAAAATATTTCGTTCCTTAATGTAGCCTGGACACTATGGCAAGCTTATATGCATTAATTTATCTATTCTTCAGAAGAGTAACAGCACATAATAGACTTTATATTCAAAATTTCAAAAATTTGGGAGCTCCCTGGCTATCCAGTGGCTAGGGTTTGGCACGTTCACTGCCACGAGCCCAGGTTCAATCCTCGTTCGGAAAATAAGATCTCGTAAGTAAAGTGGTGCAGTCAAGAAAAAACAATAGTAAATAAACAAGTGGTGGTGGTTTAGTCGCTAAGTCAGGTCCGACTCTTGCGACCCCATGAACAGTCTCCTCTGCCCATGGGATTCTCCAGGCAAGAATACTGGAGTAGGTTGCCATTTCCTTCTCCAGGGGATCATCCCAACCCAGGAACTGAACCCAGGTCTCCTGCATTGCAGGCAGATTCTTTCCCAACTGAGCTATAAGGGAAGTCCCCAAATAAACAAAAGACAAAATAAAAACAAGTTCTCAAAAATAATGCCATTTTAGTGTTCAAAAACTCTAAAAGCTACCTAAAAGAAGATGTTATGCTATATTTTGAATTTTTTAAAAGTACATACCACTGGAACTCATATCACAAACTAAAACTATTTGCTTAACATATTTAATAGTAATGGCATATTATACATAATTTATATCAGTTTCAATTAAGAACCAAGAAGAATCTCACAAGGGATTTTCCTCTTTTTAATGATACATCTATGCTCAAGTCTTATCTTCATGTCCAAGTGATAAAGAATATGCATAACACACCACAGTTCCCTGAAATCCCTCTTCAGAGGTTGCAAAATCAACAGCATTCTGGCCCACAAAAATGTTCTGTTTGGCCAGAAAAGTTGCTTAAAATGTTAATATATTTATGTGCGATATAGACTCTTCGGTTCAGCCAATTTCTTATTTTTCTACATTTAGCCCAATTCATTCAAGTTTGTTGAATGAACTGGTTTTAGACCCTACCCCATACTGTTATTAGTATAATGAAAGTTATATTCAGATTTCTTTAAAATTTTTCATATGAATCGTGGTATCATATTTTAGTACATTTGTACTGGAAAGGGATATATTCCCTTCTTTCACTCTTCCCAGTTTGAGAGCTGGCACTTAATTAGTCACATATGTATTTTCAGAACAATGCCATAAACAACTCTATCACAAAGAGAAAGTGGTGTATTAATGTTTTTACTAATCCACACATAATTATGTGGAATAATAAAGATTACTAATGGTTGGATAAAAGCTTACGATCAAGTGTGAGGAACCTTTTTGTTTTTGAATAGTTTTACTCAAAATTAATATTTGGCAATATTTCTGTTTGTTTTATCCTTGCATGAAATACACATGCACATATGTGTCGTACTGAAATACACAATCCTACTTCAAGAATAAATGTGTTAAAATTTACATGCTTTATATGGCTAAACCAAAGTGATGCTGGTGGATCGGAAACTATATAACAGAACTTCACATGATATATTATGTAACCAACGGAAAAGCTTTTTCTTACATAACTAATTCTACAAACACATACCTGACAGAGTATACTAAGGGAAAAGTTGGTACAAAACTTTCAAGTGATCATTCTCTATGTGGTTATGCCCAAGCCATCAACTATTAATGATAAATTAAAAGACTATTTACCTGTCAGGACCTGAGTTCAGGCACTCAAAAGTTTCGTATTTCTCTTGCAGAAGCTGATGACAATACTAATCCCTGCACTGTGTAGGGAGGTGCATTCCTTGCACTGGCTTAAGTGCTAATGATTTCACCAACCCTTGAAGTGCAGAACAGTAAAAAAACAGTTTTCAGCCGTTTTTCTTACTGATTTCTCATTTTAAAAATTACAAAGTAAGATTTCAAATAGGTTTTAAAATAAATGATTTCTGTTTAAAAGGCAGTGCCTTAGTGTAAAAAGAAATGCCAATAGATATATCTGGATTACTGCACATATCACAAGATGGCCTTTTTCATCAATTAAAAATTTACATACAGAAGCAACAATTTCATGCCTTCAAATAATTTTCTGACTTTACCTTAAAGCACCAAGATTTTGGTTACAGATCCGTAAAGCAGTCTTCCAGAGGGCAATCATAAATATTAATAGGTACTGAATGAAATTAGCCGGGTTAAAAAATCCTGTCTCTCCTATTGACTCATTTATTACCCTGCCACCAGCTTACAGCCCTGGAAGAAGCTGACAGTCAAGTTCACAACTACTAGTTTCTAAAGAAACAGTGCTATACTCTCCCAATAAGATAAAAATCAAGAAATGCTTCCATATCTAAGGGCAAAATTAAGCTATGTATATATCTGGAAGGCCAAATCTATCTGTTTCTGTCTTCTTTTTTTTTTTTCAATTTTATTGGCACTATGAAATCTAATTAAGCTTTTGAGATTTTTATTTCCCACCTCAGTCACATTTTTTATTGTTATAAACCCCTGCCTCTACGTTGGGCTTTTGCAGTTCTGTGGCATTTCCCTTTTTTTTCTCTTTAATTTTAATTTTTTTAAACCTATTTTTTTTAACATTTTTATTTTTATTTTTTTTCCATTTATTTTTATTAGTTGGAGGCTAATTACATGTTTCTGTCTTCTTAAAATAGCAAATTAATGTAACTTCCTATTCTGTTACACTCTAAAATTAAGTGGGTTTACACATAACTCCAGGTTTTTCCTACTGCTATAGGGTGAGTTGAGAAATGAACCTTAGCTAGTTCTGAAGAAAATATTTTATGTATCTAAAAACATTTAATGTTTTACATGAATCTCTCTCCAAATCCTATTGCCTATGAATTTTCATTAAGAATACTAACACTGCTTCCTTAAGATTCAGATCTTTATGCACTTGGCACATTCAGTTACACATATTCAAACATTTAAATTCTCTGAATTCCTTCCTGCCACTTTAGTAGAGGAGGATAAAAACAAACCTGAGCTGAAACTATGCCAACTGGAGGATACACATTTATGTAGCTAGTTCTACCTAGCCAAACTTAACAACATTTTGAAACCCTATATTGCATTTAAACGCTCTCTACCTACAACAAAGAAAGCTTGCTTTGATATGCTTACCTAAGGTGCTTCCATTTTTCCTCAGTTACAGAAATTAAATAATCTCTTTCATTTACCAAAGATTTTTTTTTTAAATTGGCACTCAATCAAAGTCCATTTGAAGGATCTGTTCCTCTAACTTAAAATGGCAGCAGTTGACCTCATTTACAATCAACTGAACTTAAGTACTTCTTGGCAATAATACACTCAACTGCTACATATCTTATCTTTCTATGGACAACACAATTTAAGAAAAATTGAGGAGACACATATAGCCAGGCCTTAAAATGTTACTTGCATGCTTATTTTCAGTATACTGTGAAGAAGGGAAATAGCAATACAGAATGTAAATCAAAAGGTCAAATTTCTAACAATGTATATCAAAAGAGAAGATTTTCTAAGAGGAAAAATCTGAATAGCAAAGACTAATCAATAAGCCATTTTAACAGGGAATGTCAAGTCAAAAGTAAAAAGCAATTCAGATCTAAAATTGATATACTTGTGAGTTCATGCCAAACTTGGTAACTTTTTCAAAAGCAGTTTATGTGGGAATAAGAATTCAGGCAGAAATGGATTATTCAGTTTAATTCTTATTGTAATTACAAGATCTTAAATATTTCTTTGTTAAAGATGCTGAGTTCCCACACATTCTATGCTGTTTCTTTTCAACATTTTCTTCCTCTATAACTAACTCCATCATTTAGTTTCTAACCTTCATATTAGATCTCATAAAGCAAATATTTTCTCCCAATTATGAGTAACACTATCTCAATTTTAATCTATTGTTTAAGAGAATAAAAAAAAAAACTTTAAGAAACTCATGTATAAACTAGTCTGCTTGAGAAACTTTTCACGTTCAAAGTATTTAATTTTTCAAAATAACTCTTCAGATCTATGTGAATGGCATAATATTTATTTTACACTCATGAACATGTGATCTGCCTAGGGTCACAAAATAACTTAATGTTTGAAGTAGAAGTAAAATTATGACATTTTCTTTATTTCATATTATTCAAATATCTCCTATAACCATCTAAAGAATTTTCCTATTCTGAATGTAACAAACATTGATATCTTAATCTGAAGTGTATGTATTAAACACACACACACACCAAAGCACACACAAAAGCACATATTATACACAAACATGGAGACAGCAAACTAAAAGGGAAAACAGCGCTTACCTTCATCTCCTTCTGGTACATATGAAGCTGTAATAATGTCAATATCAGCACAATTCATCACAATCTGATTGGTTGCCTGCCTCACCTAAGATGGTTAAAAAAAAAAAAAAAGTCAGCAGTGTCAGAAATAGCCTAGATTATTAATATGTACATCTTCATCTTGGTCTAATATATGTCATAGGCAATTTTTTAAAAAATCCAGACATGACTAAAACCTAAGCTAAGTATTTATGCAACAATGGTAGAAATAAATGACTAGTTCTAAATATCCAAAGCAATTCACATTTTTGTGGTAATATTCAAAGCAATAATAAATACTTAGGTATTTCACAGAATTCAAGTATCTGACCAATGAGCTAAATAAAAGCCTTTTTCCCTCACTTAAACCTTGATTTAAAACAACTTAAATTTTTTAATTTCAAACAAATTTTAATCAGAAACCCTTTCTTATATGTTGCAAATAATTATGTATCTCAACCTGCACGTCATACCCATCATGAGTATACGCTCTTTTTGTAAGAATAGAAGAAGAAATCTGGTATTGTAAACTATGTCAAAACTTCATAAAACACTCTTTAAATTTTTTCTTTTCCTAAAGAAACATCTTGAATGTAACAGACACTAATGACTCACCACCAAGATTAAATAAACTTTTATGGCTTTGTCTTATTTGACTCAGATCCAAAAAAGTAAAATACAGATATAAAGAATGCCCCTTCCTCTCTTCCTCATTCCTTAGAGATAGCCACTATCCTAAGCTAATGTATATCTTTCTCATATATGTTTAGTACTTTTGTTACCTATATAAAGAACAGCAAACAATGTTTTTAATCTTATACAAATGATATCAAAGTATGTATAACCTTTGCACTGTATTCCATTGTTGTTTAAATGAGAATTTTTCTGATCACTAGTAACATTAGTTACCTCTTTTGTTTCTTCTCTCTCTCTCTCTCTCCCCAACTTCTACAACCACCCCCCCACCTCCCTTCCTCCCTCTCTCATTTTCTTTCTTTTTTGGCCCTTAAGTTTTTCCTCTTATTCATAACCCCTGCTCATTTTCCAATTTGTTTGTAACCTTGTTTTTATATAATTGTTGCATTAAACAAAACCTCAAATTCATTTTCAGACATTTGAACAGTCTAAATCTAAAATAACAAAAATACAGATGTCCTAAATCACAAATGCCCACAGAGGCCAATGAAACAGGTGAAGGCTATGCATAAAGGAAAGCTATATGCAAAAGAAGGAGGAAGTATACATTTCTTGAAGCCAACCAATTATTGCTATACATGGCGGGGGAGGGGGGGGGACCAAACAATGTTGCCAGATCTTTCAATTTTTTTTTTTTTTTCAGATCTTTCCATTCTAAAAAGCCACAAGTACAGATTTCATGTGCAATCTCCCAATTTTTAATTAATGACAATTAATTCAGATTTTTCAAAAACACTGTGTAGATCAAACAAAACCAACTGTAGTCAACAGTGCCTTGAGGTCACTGAACAGACCATAACACTAGGTAAAGAAACATAGTAATATAAAATCTGTATGAAAAACCTACCTAAGAGTAATTATTTTATTAGCAACCAATACATACATATGAGTAATATTAAATTAAAATTACCTGGCCTAAATTATAGACAGTATGTTATTAAACTTAGACTGTCAAAATCTCTAACACCTAAAGAGAAACTATTTTGGCTTACAAAAAAAAAAATCTTCTCATAAATCTTCCTGTTTCTAAACAAAAACACCATTTAGTGAACAGTTTTTTAATTTTGTAAGTGGTAATATTCCTTTCTTCACACTGTTTATTTTGCCAGAACACATCTAAACAACACTAACACTTTTAGTCCCAACTGACTGTTTATAGCACTACATTTAAACAAAAAGAAAAAAACAACTTTGCCTGTTCAAAAACTGACTTTTAAAAAATTTTTCAGAAACATAGGAATAAAGCATTTACTAGCATATGCTCCAAAGGGTAAAATGAATAAAACTTTCCAGGGTTTGAAGCTGGCATACAGAATAACAACAGTGGTTTAGTTACATGTCTTAAGCTTTACCTAGGCAACTTTTATTTTCATCCATCAACATCTACAATGAATTTAATGGTAGCCAAGCAGTTAATCTACCATGTCAAGATACCTGTACTACACTCTGTGAAGTTGCTCAATCGTGTCCGACTCTTTGCGACCCCATGGACTGTAGCCTACCAGGTTCCTCTGTCCAAGGGATTTTCCAGGCAAGAGTACTGGAGTGGGTTGCCATTTCCATACTACACTACATATGCCAAATGACATTTATCTCACTACTATCGTACCATTTTGAGGAAGAGTGTTTGTACTTTGGAAAGGCACAGGACACAACATCCAGTTACAAGTACAATCCAATTCCTCCTGGGTTTAGGGAAAACCCACCGGTTTATAGAAAGGACAGGGAAGCCTGGTGTGCAGCAGTTCATGGGGTTGCAAAGAGTCAGACATGACTGAGCAACTGAACGACCCCCACCACCACCAGTTTATACTAGCGAATTAAGCTGCTTGTTGAACAGCAACTAATTCTTTTTTCCAGCGTACTGCCACTTCTGCAAGGAAATACTCAAATTTCAATCAGACAGTATATTCTGTCTCATATCAGAAATGCACTTTAAACAACAGGATAATCCATAGAAGTGTTTCTTTTACCACTTAGTGCCTCACACACAGTAATCATTTAATAGATGTTATCATTAAGACACATGCACAGAGAACAAGACTAAATGTGCTCTAGTCATAAAGATATTAATCTGAATATCATCTAACAGCATTCACCTAATGGTTTAGAAAGCACCTAATCAAAATGATAGCAAACTTAAGAATTATGTGCTGTATTATAAAGCACATATTATATATTATATTGGGTATCAGCATACTCTTATGTACCATCCAAGGAATGTAATTTAAAACATCCAGGTGGACTTAAGCATGCACTCAACTATCACACTGATCTTTCTGATGCTTTACCAACAAGAGTTCTTTTTTTTTTTAACCAACAAGAGTTCTAACCTAAAAAAAAAAAAGAGTTCTAACCTGATGATTCAGTGATTTCTCACAGGTTAACATGGTCATGTTACTGAATACTGCTCATATGTTCCACTATCAAAAATACAGGTAATAATATAAGTCAACTATACTTCAATTAAAAAAAAATACCAGTAATAATTCAAAAGAATTTCAGCATTAAGATCTTCACTTTCCAAGCTTAAAATAGAAGCAGAATGCTAAAGGTGGGCGTATAAATTGTATTGATAACAAACTTACTTTCAACCTTTCCATCTGGTGCTATGACTAAATGGGTTATTAGTGTATTCTTTCTTTAATTCAAACTAGGTCTAGTTAAGTCTTCTTGGAGTCCCATACAGACTGTATTTCAACTAAACCAAACCACACTAAGTAACGTTTCTACTGAAGAGATAACTTGACCATCGGTAACAATTTTGCAATGGAAGTTTCCTAAGAGCTAGAAAGGGAGCAATCTGAGACAGTTTTTTTCCTGAATGAGTCTTTACCACAGTCACTCAGGAACACATCTTACGTGTACTATGAAGACTCAAAAGGGTTTTTTCCTGATTGCTAAAACCCTGAGATTTTACTAAAAGGAAATCTCCAGTGTGACAATTCCAAAAACCAGTCAGTATGAAACCTGAGTCACTTTGCCTAACAAGCAATTTCATCATTAAAATTTTGTAATAATCATTGCCTTTGTGGAACAGTGCTATAATTTCTAAAGACAATAAGGAGCAAATAATTAGTAAACACATATTGAGCCAAGTTTTCTAACAAAAGCACCATTAAAAAGAGCAAGCTGCAGAAAGTCAAACATAACAAGTAAACATACAGAACATTACTATTTATTGTTTGTATACCATAAAATTTTAAAATTATGCATAGGAATAACACCTACCAAAAAAGAGAATTTACCGTTCAGGGTGAGGGTGGGAAGAGATGGAAATGGACTTTAGTGGCATCTGTGACATTTTATTTTCCAAAAAACATCTAAAGTCTAAAGCAAATGGGACAAAGCACTAACATCTGCTAAATCGAAGTGGTGGGTTACTTCTCTGTATTTAAAATATTTCCTAATTTAAAATAAAATTTTACAATGATTGCAAATGGCCAAATAAACTGAGTACTACATACTTGTATGGTGATCAAAATGGAATCTCCAAGATCTAGAGAACTAATCTCAATTAACAACAAAACAGCTATCAGAGGACTCAGTCCTTTGACACTGACTCACGTACAGATTACAGTAAGATTTACTTTACAGTAAGAACAGGCTCATTTATGTAGCAAAGTTCAGAGACGTCTCACTGATAATTTACTATTCAAGACCACATTTATGTAGGCTGCATTGTACAATATCAATTATCAAGAACCAGGAAGTTAAAAAAAATAAATAAAGCCTTTATGGAAACTAGAAGATATGATACAACGTCCATACAATAAAGCTCATACCCTTCACTCAGTAGAGAATCCATCAAACACACTTAGGAAAAATTTTTAAGCTCAAACAAGTTTGTTTATTTGGTTACTTAGACCTATTCAGGTCAAGTTTAGTAAAACAGAAGAGGGAAGAAATTGCACAATAGGGAGCAACAACACACAGTAAGCAGCAAGTAATAACCTGAGAATAAGAAAAATAAAAAAACTTTAAAGAACAGATAACAAACTAATAAATTATAATACACAGTTCTGGGTAATCTAGGGTTATTAAGTATCAGTGACATATTGAGAATGCTTTCCAGTATTCAGAAACCTAGAATATGAGGAATCACAGAGTTTAAAGGGATAAATATTTCCATCAAATCAGTAAATATTTTTTAAAGTCTGAGTGTCTCAAAGAGTAAACTTCATTTATCTGGAAAGCTTACCAAAGAATTCACTGCCAGATGATACTGGATAAAACTTACCATACAAAACTTTCTTACACTTGGGGGTTTCCTCAATGATACATTTCAAGAAACATAACAGAAATCTGAACAAGTTCAATTCCTTATGACCAATCTTTCAAATTTACTTTAAGACCATTTAGTGATCTACCATAAAGCTGGACAAAATTAATTACTTTTATCTTTTTTAAAAGTAAAAAAAAAAACCTACCAAAATGACTGCATAGAAATCTGCAAAATTTGGGCAGAAACTTCTGTAACACTGGGTGGACAAAACATCCATTTAGGTGCCAAGTTTCAGTCTGCCAAACAATCTACTGTATCTGTAACTCTCCTCAAAGTGCCAATTTAGTCATCTCCATCATGAATATTTTGTTGGCAGAGGCCAGGGATTGTTTAGCACATCCTGACTCCTATTTCTCTGGCACAGGTAAACTATTTCCATAACACAATTACTGTATAGAGCACTACACACTCATAACCAGGAACTGTCACCACTCACATAAACTTGTAATCTATTTTTAAATGAATTACCTACAAAGCAAGAGAGTCAGAGTTTGAAATAGCTATGAAAGTCTATTTCTCTCACATATCCTAATGTAAAAGGAAGGGAAAGGGAATGTCCCATTTTTCTAGGCCCACGATAACACATTCTCAAAACCTGCTGAATTACACCACACACACTTATGTAAAAGACAACTACTTTTAAAATCAGTGCACATTGACTAATTCATCTTCTCCAGGAGTCCAAACCCAGGCCTGGTTAAAAATCCACTAAATTTCTAACATGTAACCTGTACAAATACTCTGGGCTTATGATAAAATTTTGCAACTAAAGCAACCAAGCAACTTGCACACTTTGTGCAATGTAATTCCAAACTGTTAGGGAACTGACACAATATCAGTTATCAATTTGGCTTCCAGAGATATAATTTTTGTCCACAATCAGATACCACCTAATCCCACAGGTTAAACTTACTGCTCCAATTTATATTTCAAAAACATCAATATATGCTAACAACTGTTAACTTATTACTAATGTTACGTCCTCTTTACATTTTCAAAAGCAGCAATGTGTACAATTAAAAAGTCCAATCTTCCTTTACTGTTTTTTTCCTTGTATCAGATTAACAAGTCCCTGCTAATACCTAATACATTATACCATGTGCTACCTCAATGTCCCGAACCAGCCTTCCACGTATTTCTCATTTCTTTCAAAAAGCCAAGTAGAAAATGGGCCAAGTAGAAAACGGGTAAGGATAAGCATGTCACTGCTTGCTGTTCTACCCTAACACTTAAATAAAACCTTTATTAACAATCTTTTTTCTGAAATTTTTCCCTATACCTCTCAAAATTATGAACCCATTATGGGGTATACCTCTCAAAATTATGAACCTATTAGGGTACACTTCTCAAAATTATGAATCCATTATGGGGTAAAACAACTATGGAGTAAAAAAACAAATGATTTTTTTTTAATGTTAGCCTTTTGACATAATGCAAACTCATTCATTGCTAGGTCCTTCTTCCCGCAGGTCTGCCAAGTCACAAGACACACTGTTTACACTCCCTCCCATCTGCCCCCAGCCAACATATATCAAACATTCTATAGTCACTTGGGTCAAACAGTCTCCCAAATAACCCTTTCAAATCCTAATTTAGACCCAAGCTGCACTCATTCTGATTCATATTCTCAAAGGAAAATTTTAAAATCACCTGACTTTCACAGGGGTAAGTTTCGTCTTTAGATGCAGCCAGACCACAGAGCCCTCATGCTTTCCTATGAGCACCCCAAATCTGACAGTATACTTTTTAATTCTACACTTTTAGACACATTTTCAACCTGAGTACTCGGCTTTCAAACACAACTGCCAACTTTCAGTTCATTACAACACTATGCTAGTCTACATTTCTTTTATTTCATTGCTACATACACCCTGTTCTTTACGATTGAGGCCTACTGATTTTCCCCACTAACTGCAGTAGGAAAAGAAATGAAACAAAATATATTTACCATCATCCTTTTTAAATATCTTTAAGTAAAAGATATTTAAAGATATTTAAAGATATCGTTACAAGAAGATATTTAAAGGTATTGGTAAACAGTTCCCATTTTTTCATTACGAACTTCACATAATACATCACATAACACGGTATCACAAATGTCTATTGTTCCTGACCTTTGTAGGGCATCAATACTAACGATCTCCAAAATCACACAATACTTTAGATAATCTGCGGGGGGAGGGGCGGGGGAGCATGATTCACCAAAAACTGCAATGAAGAGTAATGGAATATTTTCATCAGTGGTATACTAAAACTAATGGCTTCTTTCAGAGGAGCGTACTGCTAAGCAACCATCTCTGTAGCAATAAATCCACCTGCTTCAAGGGCTGCAAAGCTAGGAAGATGGGAGGAAAAGCGGAGACAGGGGTCCTCCTTCAGCTTCTCTAGAGGTTAGGAGAGAACAAAGTCACTGCTGCACTGTCACTAGAGGGGAAGGGGGAGGGGGCGGATCATCTTAGAAACCCTGCCCCTGGGCCGGAGCAGGCGGGGAGAACTCGGCTAGGCTGCACGGGATTAACATTCTCCTTCTCACTCTCTTCCCCCTTCTAGAATCCCCTCCTCTCTAACGCGCGGCAGCCGGAGTCCCAGATGACTGCCCCTTCCAAAGTGTCCTCCGTGGGGCGTAGGGAGAACGACGGAAAAGGCTGAGCATGGACTCCGATGACCCCTCTGGCCTCCCCAACACCCTCCAGCCTCTACCAGACCACGACCAAGCCCGGAAGGGCCAGGGTCTGGGGGAGGCCCCACACAGGTGTGCTGGCCCCAGAGGCGCGCGGCCCGGGCCCTAACCCAGCAGGGCAGAGCACATAGACCGGGCGCCCAGCGGCCGCCCCAGAGGGGCGCGCCCGTCCCCGAGCCGGCCTCCCCAGCCCCAGGTCCGCAGCGCCCAGGCCCGCCCGCCCGGTCGGGCCCCCAGCCCAGCCCGCGGGCGCGGCCTAACTGCTTGCCCGGCAGCTCGCCCCCGGCACCCGAGGGTCGCCGTACCTGGGCGGAGGCCTCCAGCTTGCCCTCGAAGGTGAAGTCCAGCAAGTCGGGCTTGAGGCAGAGGCTGTAGTTGATGGGGGAGACGTCGGCAGGCAGCCGCTCGAAGGGCCTCTTCTCCGGCATCGCGGCGAGGCCCAGGCTGTGGAGGCGGCGGCGGCGGCGAGAGGAGCGGCTGAGGAGGAGAAGGAGGAGGGGAGGAGGCGGAGGGCCGAGGAAGAGCAGGCGGCGAGCAATGGAGGGGGCGGCGGCTGCCAGCCACATCCACCGAGCGCCGGCGACCGCCTGAGGAGAGCGACCAGGGGAGTCTGGGGGCGGGGGAGAGACCCAGCCCGAGCGCCAGGGGCCAGGAGGGAGGCAGTGCGGGCGGGCGGGCTGGCGGGCCGGCTGCCTACGGGGAAGGGGGCGGAGGGGAGGGAAGGGGAGGAGGGCCAGCAGGGAGGGGAGGCGGTGGCGGCAGCAGCTGCGTGCGCGGCCCCGCGGGGCGGGCGCGCCTCCGCCGGTGTGCGCGCACGCGCCGAGGCAGGGGAGGGAGCGGCGAGGGCGCGGCCGGCTGGGCGGGAGGATGCAGGTTAGCGAGCGAGCCTTGGAGGCGGGAGGGGGCTGCTGGCGCTGCACCTGTCCGCGCAGCGCGGACAGCGGGCTCCTACCGGAGACGGAAGAAGCCCGGAAGGGTTTGAGAAGCAGAGAAGAGGTGTGAGGGCTCCCTTATTACACCCCCACGCCCCCCACATTCCCCTCAACCCCCCACCTCCACCCCCGGGCTGTCTTTGGAGTAGAAACCCATGCAGTTGGTCAGTGCAAAATGTTAAAATACCAATTCAGAACAAAATCCCAGCCTAGATTTTTAGCTCCAGATCAACAGAAAGCCCTGACTGGAGTCTTTTTGGCCGTAATTATTCCTGTTATTTTCAGTGTAACTTCAAGGGATGATATGAAAAATTTTGTCAGATAATCTTTTAATAATCCAGGTCACTAAAATAAGTAAGATTTGGACCTTTGAGCAAGTGCTTTCAAAAGTTAGAAGTTTTGTTTTCCTGATTTCATGTTAAAAAATAAGATATGTTTCACTTTCTTTCTGGTTTCATCTTTGTTTCTACTTTTAAAAAATAAATAAAAGACCTGGGAATTCCCTTACTGTCCAGTGGCTAGGATTCTGTGCTCTCACTGCCAGGGTCTGGGTTCTATCCGTGGTGGATGAACTGAGATGCCAAAGCCCTGCAATGCGGCCAAAAAAATTATAGTCATAAAAGACCTTTTACCAATTGTGGCCTCTTTAAAGGTAAATTAGCTGTGGCTCCCTCAGTTTTATAGCCATCTCACAAATTGAGGCATATATTTTTTAATATAAATATATGTTATACATAAATGTGTATATATTTAAATATGTTTTAAAGTGTAAAGGATGAGGAGATTTTATCTATCCCCCTGTTCCTTTATAGAACCTTCTTATATAGCACCCCTTAACTGTCAAAACTCAGTGCTGAAGACTGTACTGAACCAGCATTGTCCAATAGAAATATAATGCAACCTAGCTAACTAACTTTAAATTTTCTAATAGCCACATCAAAAACAAGAAAAAGGTGAAATTGATACATCTTATTTAAACCAGTATATGCAAAATATTATCATTTCACCATGTAACCAATATAAAAATATTAGCGGGAGAGTTCCATGGTGACCTGATGGTTAGGATTCCTTTCACTGCCATGGCCTAGATTCAATCCTGGTTGGAGAAACTGAGATCCCAAAAGCTTCGCAGCCAAATATATATATATATGTATATATATATGCATATATATATACATATATATATGCATATAGTATATATATGTGTATATATGCAACTTTTTTCCATAATAAGGATTTGAAATCCAGTGTATATTTTACATTTACAGCATGTCTCAATTCTGACTTGGCACATTCTGAGTGCTTAACAGTCACATGTGACTAGTAGCTATTATCAATATATTGATCAGCACCATCTTGGACTCTAGGCCTGTCCTGCTATCCTCTGAATCCTACAAACCTTTTAGGACAGATTGAAAAGCTGCAATCCTTTCAAACTAAGATGTGAGATGGGGCCTTTTGTTGCACGGATGCATTTCTTTGACCATTTTTGGTCATAACTATATATAATTTGTTAATCTAATAATAATGTATTGAGTGCTTACTAAACACTTTACATGTATTAATTCATTTAATTCATTCAACAATTCTTTTAGGTCGACACCATTATCCCCATTTTACAGATGAGAAAACAGACACACAGAGATTTAGTGACTTGCCGAAGGTAGTACAGCTAGTAAATGGCAGAGCCAGCATTAAGACTCAGCCATTATTTTTTCCCTCCTGGAAAATTTTGTTGCAGCTTCCCTATTTCCTAATTCTCCAGAACTATACAAAAAAGATCTTAACTACCCAGATAACCACGAAGGTGTAATCACTCACCTAGAGCCAGACATCCTAGGGTGCGAAGTCAAGTGGGCCTTAGGAAGCATCACTATGAGCAAAGCTAGTAGAGGTGATGGAATTCCAGCTGAGCTATTTCAAATCCTAAAAGATGATGCTTTTCAAGTGTTGCCCTCAATATGCCAGCAAATTTGGAAAACTCAGCAGTGGCCACAGGACTGGAAAAGATCCGTTTTCATTCCAATCGCAAAGAAAGGCAATGCCAAAGAACATTCAAACTACCACACAATAGCATTATCTCACACTCTAGCAAAGTAATTTTGAACTAGCCTAGCTCAAAATTCTCCAAGCTAAGCCTCAACAGAATGTGAACTGAGAAATTCCAGATGTTCAAGCTGGGTTTAGAAAAGGCAGAGGAACCAGAGATCAGATTGCCAACATCCATTGGATCATAGAAAAAGCAAGCAAATTCAAGAAAAACTTCTGCTTCATTGACTACGCTGAAGTCTTTGACTGTGTGGATCACAACAAACTGGAAAATTCTTCAAGAGATGGGGATACCAAACCACCTTACCTGCCTCCTAAGAAATCTGTATGCATGTCAAGAAGCAACAGTTAGAACTGGACATGGAGCAATGGACTGGTTCTAAATTGGGAAAGGAGTACATCAAGGCTGTGTATTGTCATCCTGCTTATTTAAGTTATATGTAGAGTACATCATTCAAAATGCCGAGCTGAAAGAAGCACAAGCTGGAATCAAGATTGCTGAGAGAAATATTAATAACCTCAGACATCAGATGACACCACCCTTATGGCAGAAGTGAAGAGGAACTAAAGAGCCCCTTGATGAAAGTGAAAGAGGCAAGTGGAAAAGCTGGCTTAAAACTCAACACTCAGAAAACTAAGATCATGGCATCCAGTCCCATAACTTCATGGGAAATAGATGGGGAAACAATGGTAACAGTGACAGACTATTTTCTTGGGCTGCAAAATCACTGCAGATGGTGACTGCAGCCATGAAATTAAAAGACACTTGCTTCTTGGAAGAAAAGCTATGACAAACCTAGACAGCATATTAAAAAGCAGAGACATTACTTTGCCGACCAAGGTCCATCTAGTTAAAGCTGTGGATTTAGTTATATATGGATGTGAGAGTTGGACCATAAGGAAAGCTGAGCACTGAAGAATTGATGCTTTTGAACTGTGGTTTTGGATGAGACTCTTGAGAGTCCCTTGGGCTGCAAGATCAAACCAGTCAATCCTAAAGGAAATCAGTCCTGAATCTTCATTGGAAGGACTGATGCTGAAGCTGAAACTCCAATACTTTGACCACCTGATGGGAAGAGCTGACTCACTGGGAAAGACCCTGATGCTGGGAAAGATCAAAGGCATGAGAAGGGGACAACAGAGGATAAGATGGTTGGATGGCATCACCAATTCAATGAACATGAGTTTGAGCAAGCTCCGGGAGCTGGTGATGGACAGGAAGCCTGGCCTGCTGCAGTCCATGGGGTCGCAAAGAGTTGGACACAACTGAGTGACTGAACTGATCTGTACCTCAACTTCTTTAAAAGTTAATTTCATTATGCAGGAACCCATGAGGCTCCCTTTTTCTGTTAAAGCAAATTTAATATATAACCATTTAAGACTCTCCATGAAGAACAGTGTGGAGATTTCTTAAAAAACTGGAACTAGAACTGCCATATGACCCAGCAATTCCACTTCTGGGCATACACACTGAGGAAACCAGATCTGAAAGAGACACGTGCACCCCTATGTTCATTGCAGCACTGTTTATAATAGCCAGGACATGGAAGCAACCTAGATGCCCATCAGCAGATGAATGGATAAGGAAGCTGTGGTACGTATACACCATGGAATATTACTCAGCCGTTAAAAAGAATTCATTTGAATCAGTTCTAATGAGATGGATGAAACTGGAGCCCATTATACAGAGTGAAGTAAGCCAGAAAGATAAAGAACATTACAGCATACTAACACATATAAATGGAATTTAGAAAGATGGTAATGATAACCCTATATGCAAAACAGAAAAAGAGACACAGATGTACAGAACAGACTTTTGGACTCTGTGGGAGAAGGCGAGGGTGGGATGTTTCGAGAGAACAGCATGAATATTATCTATAGTGAAACAGATCACCAGCCCAGGTGGGATGCCTGAGACAAGTGCTCGGGCCTGGTGCACTGGGAAGACCCAGAGGAATAGGGTGGAGAGGGAGGTGGGAGGGGGGATCGGGATGGGGAATACATGTAACTCCATGGCTGATTCATGTCAATGTATGACAAAACCCACTGCAATGTTGTGAAGTAATTAGCCTCCAACTAATAAAAATAAATGAAAATAAAAAATAAAAAAATAAAAGTATTTGTACAAACCAGAAAAAAAAAAAAAAGACTCCATGAGCCGTCCTTACCATTTTCTCAGACTTGTTTCTCTACCATTTTCTCAGACTTGTTTCTCTTTACCCTTTAACACAGATTCTCCAGTCTTAGCAAGCTAACCTGTTTATCACTTGGTTCTTAGAGCTTGCTCACTCTCTTCTTTACCATTGCTCACACATTATTGCTTGGAAAGACCTCCTCATCCTTCTTGGCAAACGCATGCCCCTCCCTTCCTTCAAAACTCACCTCTTCCAGAAAGTCCTCATTGACTACCTCCACCCAGCTGTAACCCATTTTCCATCATCGTCTCTCAAGTACTGGCTTTTGCTGATTTATTTGTACTTGTTCTGTCATTTTAATTTGTCTCATATACATATCTTTTTAAGATGTACTACCAGCAAGAGCTTGACTTCTTATTCTGTAACTGTCAGGACTGAGCCCTGCACAGAGTACATCTCAATTGTTATTGACCCGACTAACCAGTTGACCAAGAGATAATACTTTACCCTTTGTATTGAAGGGTTAAAAAAACCCTTTGTGTTGTGTGCTCCACAGAGAAACTATGTGAACCTAAGTTTAGAGGCAACCTTCTTTTATAAAATCACAGGAATGATTTTTGAAAAGCAAAACAAAAAACCTACCAGGGCTAATGGACTTCATGGCAACAGTAATTGTGACCCTGCTGGGGATAAAGGGGAGAACCTTACTTGGCCTCATCCCTAGTCCCATGACCCAGAGGTTTCAATGCAGCAAGTCAAGACTGAACCCAGGCCTTCTGGGATAGAGGAATGGAAGATAGCATATAGTTCCCATAAAAAGACTAAAGATCTGACATATGTTCCAGACAGTCTTCTCTGGGATAACTTAAATGAAGTTTAAGACTCTCAGAAATTAATTTCCCTCCAATGGGGCTTCAGAAAGAATGGAAAAGGCAATATATCTCAAGATCATTAGCAGCACTTCCAACAGATTTCTTGGCTTCTCTCTTTAACTGATAATAAAGGCCTTAAAGCAGATAAGTGCAGAATGCATACTTTTCTCAAAGAAAAGTATTATGTTCACTTGTGGTTTGAGAATTTCTTTAAAAAAAAATCTGTCATGTTCTTAATATCAGAATGATCTTCATAGCATGAGTTGGAATAAAAGGATATACAGTTGGCCCCTGGACAACCCAGGTTTGAACTATGCTAGTCCACTTATACTTGGGGTTTTTTTTTTTCAATTAATACAAACTATAGGACTGCATGATCTGTGGTTGACTGAATCCTCAGATGCAAGGGACTGACTATAAAGTTATATTAATAGACAGATTTTTTTGACTGGAGGGAGTAGTCAGTGACCCTAATCTCTGCTGTTCAAGGGTCAACTATATAGGGCAAATGTAAGTCATTGAAAGAGATGTTTCACAGCAAAGAGAATATAAAGGAGTTGGGTTACGGATCCCAAATATTCCCCACATTACATGAAAGCAAAGCATTATTGTAACCATTTAGTTTCACTAACTTAGAAATTATAGACTTCAATGTCAGTTTTGAACTTGTAACTCTAGTTCCACTAAGGTGAGTCTTACCTGCGGAAGATGGTGAAGGGGTTCCAAAAACCAGGGAAACAAAAAGTTGGAGAGCAATCCATAGGTAACTGATGCCATGAGATCCCAGCTTTCACTCTTTTCTGTAACTTAAAATGGCTGTTGGAATGACCGTTGGGGAGTAGATAGAATGTTGCCTACCTATCCTGTGTTCTTCATGAAAGAGAAGTAGATTAATTCCATATGCTTTATTTAAAATGTGGATAATAATGACACATAACAGGTGATATATGTATGTGTGTCTGTATGTATTCATTCCTTTATTTATTTGAGGATGGCAATATGACATTATATACATCCAAATATGGCCAAAGAAAGACTCTCAGAGTTGGAATGAGTTTTGTTTCTCTTGGTATCTTTCCATCAGGAAGTTGAAAAAGTCATGTATTTCCACCTCTACCTTTCTTACTTCCTTTCTAGCACCTCCCCTCTTTTTTTTCCCTTTCCCAGTACTTCTGCGTCTTTTTTCACTAACACCAGTCCAGGATTATTTACCAATCCTAACTGACTGGGCAACTACGTGACTAAACACAGGCCCTTTGTTGATGATCTTCAAGTTGAGATGAGCCTGTTTGGCCCTGTCCTCTTATGAAGGGTCAGTCACCCAACTCTTGCAGAACGTGAATTAGAAAATAAGGCCAACGCCCTCTGCTGCAGGGAAGAATGCATATATCTGTCTGACGCGTGGGTCCCTGGAATGCTGCTACAACATTTCCCGTGAAATCACAAGTCTTTAAAGGTTACAGTGTTCTGGAGCTGGCATGCTAGAACTAACTTAGCAATGGTGTTGCCTTGACTTCAAATCCCAAAAAAATAAGTGAGGGCTCAGATTGAACTAGACCAGTGAAGCAGCCAGGAGCATTGTCTCGGCAATTTAGCAACAGTCAGATAGCCTCAGTTTCTCCACCCTTGGCTCAATTTCTATTTGTTTTTTAAATCCCTGACAAGAAGAATTTACATCAGAATTAGTCCTCCCTTAAGTCTTGACCCCTTACCTCAAAGAGAATAATCTCACCTATGTCCAACCCTAGGTTAAGGGTGGGGTGAAGAAAAGACACTCAAAACATTAAGGCCTGCCAACCTGCCTTTGAAATTTTAGCCACATTTTAAATAACTGAGGATGAAAATCAGCTGCTGCCAGGCTCCCTACAGAATTTGCATTGGAGTCAAGATAAATAAACACTTAAAAAGTGTAGGGGGAGCTAGAAATCAGCTTGTGGTCTGCTTATGCACAGGACTGAACTGAAAGTTATCTTGTCCTCAATAAAAAATGAATAAAATAATAATGCCAGAGGGGAAGACAGATTGAAAGGTAGGCATCTAGTCCCCTTTCATTTGCAGATGTTCTACATTATTCTAGGAAAATAGTCTTGGAATATGGAGGCTAGCCTTTGAGATCTGGTGCCTGTTTTTTCCAAAATAAAATTTAGAGGGTATCATCTCTGTATTGTGGATTGACTCAAAAAGAAGCCACAGAGACAAAAAGCAATTCAGACTATTCATATTCTTTGGTCCTTGGGAAACCATACCAGCAGATTTCTAGATATGGTCTATTTTAGTTCAAAGTGCGATCACACTGTATAAAACATACATTCACTGAGAAGGAGGCAGAGCACAGATACCGTGGGGACCTGACATCAGAAATTAGGGCAGGCCGAAAAAAAATAAATTGACAAAACTCTTTAGGCAAAAAGGCACAATTCAGACATTCAAGATATATATATATTTGACTGCATCAGGTTATAGGCTTAATTGCTCCCTAGCATGTGGGATCTTAGTTCCCCAACCAGAGACTGAATCCACATTCCCTGCAGTACAAGGCGGATTCTTAACTGCTGGACCACCAGGGAAGTCCTGGGAACAATGTGTGTGTGTATATATATATACACATATATGTATGTATATATATTTTTTTGCCCCAAACCTAGATTAGCTACTTAGTGGGAACACAGTCTTAGGAACTCTACGTCAGGAAGCCCTGAACTCTTTCTGTCCTGTTCTGATATGTCTCAGTGCCAAGTGATGCCAAAATATAACAGCTTTGTTTGACCCTATGTGCTTTTACTAAAGTGATTCATTACTATCTTATCTCAGTTTAAGAGGATATCATGTAGAGGGGAGGCTGACAGGATCAAAGGAAAAGGTAGAGGAGAGGAAAAGGAGTTGCTATTTTACCAATAGTGCTATCCTTACTGTTTGACAGGGTAAATCACTTTGGTTTATAAGCCCCTTTGGAAATGGCAACCCACTCCAGTATTCTTGCCTGGAAAATCCCATGGACTGAGGATCCTGGTAGGCTACAGTCCATGGTGTCGCAAAGAGTCGGACACAACTGAGCGACTTAACTTCACTTCACTTCTTTATTTTTTCTGGGAGTTAGAATACTGCAGGTCTGTCCAGGTTGGGTTCAGACTTGAAGTTTACAAATTGCAGTCCTGAAAGCTGACACTTGTTTTATACTCCTAAACAAGAAATTAAAATTAAATGGTAAAATCTTTAAGATCTTAGTTTTCTCTGACTTTCCCCACCCTCTTGGTAAAGGGACAGACAAGCCCAATATGCTGTATTATAAACACTAGGATTCAAACTTAAATTTTAAGGATAGGCACAGTAAATTCAAAACAGGCTCCTTTTGCTTTGTTCTTTTTTATTGTTTTTATAAGGGATTTCAAATAAAAAGGATCAGAAAGTTACAGAGAGAGATTTTTGCAGTTAATTTGGGGGAGTAATTTGCCCCAAATTAACTGCAAAAAAAGCCATGAAGAGAATTTCTGATTCCTGGTCCTGTCTCCTTTCCAAATATCCATGCCATCATAGGTAACTGTCAGAGGACAAGTGCTGAAATATTAGGAGGACTGACTACATGCCCTAGATTTTACTGGACAGTCCTGTTTTCAAATATTCTTCATGGCTGTTGTCATAGCCATGTAAATGTCCTAGAAATTCCAAAATTCTGGCATTTGAGTTTAAAGAAAATGAAAGAAGAATTGTGGGCCTGGGAGTCAAGGCAAAGAGGGCACATGATAGCTGGTGTCAAGGCCAGGTAATAGGAAGAAGACAAAGATCTGATTGCTAGAATAACCAGGCAGCTCAAATGAAGGTAATAGAATCCCGCACCACAGAGCATCAGCTAATGCTAAGAAGAATGCTCCCTCCACCAGCATTCAAAGCAGACTCAGAACAATGTTGCTGTTTTCAGCCTACCTCTGGAGTACTGGTACTCCAGCCTCCATTAAAGAGGATGAGATCTGACACAGGGAGATCTGCCATAGTAACAAGCCCTGTGAAGTAGAACAATGCCAGTAATCCTTTAGTGAAAGAAGTGGGGGGAATAATCTTATTAGAAAAAAAATATTTTCATGCAGCAAATTTGAAGTCTTCCAGGTGCTTTACAAAATCAGGTTTGTTCATTCCTCAGGACTAGCAAATCTAACAAGAGAAACAAGTTCTCTAGGTTCATAAATCCATGTGGTTAATCCTAGGCTCTCAGCCCCATACAAACAAACTCTAGAGATCCAACTGAAGTATACTCTTTACTTAGTACAACTAATCCATTACCACTCTAAATAATAGGGATACATCTAAATATTTTTCACAGTACTTTTTGTGTGAATGAGTGTAGGAATCTGTGGAGCAGAAGAAACTTTCAGTTCTTTTTCTTTTATCATGACCATTGTTGTTGTTTGGTCACTAAGTCATGTCTGACTCCTTGCAACCCCATGGACTCTAGCCCTCCAGTTTCCTCTGTTCATGAGATTTCCCAGGCAAGAATACTGGAGTGGGTTGTCATTTCCTTCTCCAGGGGATCTTCCCAACCCAAGGATCAAACCTGCATCTCCTGCAGAATTGCAAGCGAATTCTTTACTGCTGAGCCCCCGGATAAGCCCCATCGTGACCATTGCTAACTTTGTAATTCCATGCAGTAATTCTCAAGGTATATATTCTTATCAGCCAGATTGGCAGGTGGGAGGGGGGTGGCAAGGGGTGAGGGAGGGCTCCTGTTCTGCAGAGTAGGCCAAGTAGCTTTCCCAAATACTAGGATTGCCAGATAAAGTACAGGACGGCTATTTAAATTTGATCTTCAGATAAACAATAAGTTTTTAAAGTTGTTTTTTAGTACAAATATGTTTTAAAAATTTCATGGGAGCTGCTAACACTAAAATATGCAATATTTGGGAGGAACACTTATACTAGAAAACTATTGTTTATCTGAAATTCAAATTTAATTGAAGATTTGATTCTAGATTTTTATTTGCTAAATCTGGCAACCTCACCAGTAGTCTGCTTTCAGATTTTGAAGATGGCAGCCAATGGCTTTTGAACTATTTGATTTTATTAAAGGGAATTTAAAAGTAGCTTTGTGTGTTTGCAAATATCTTTCTCTTGAGAGTCATTGGCATTCTGTCATGTTTAGTTTTTTAGGTTATGAAACCCCTAAAAAGGATTCTCTGACTGTCTTCAAATTTTCATATTCCCCAGGGTATTAACTTTAGTGGAAAACAGCATAGGTTGATATCAGCTGGCTCCATAAAAATCAACTTGTCTCTTCAAATATTTCAAATACTTTAAATACTTTTTCTGAGATTAAATACCCATGTTCAAAATAGGGTGGTGATTGTGCCATATTTTGTAAGAGAAATTGCTTTGAGAGTGATGTTGGCAAGATTATGTGGAATAGCAGCCAAATGCTGATCTACCATCCTGGGAAACCAATGGTGGTTTTTTATTTCTTTCTCCCACCACTGTTACTATCTTAATATCCTTTTAACATTTCCACTCACCTGCAAATGATTCAGGCAGACATTATAGACCCGATTCTGCCACTTCGGGAGAGATCAAAGCTTAGCCATTTTAATGCAGGAGGGAAAAAAACAACTGTGAATAATAAATATTCACAGAGCTGAAAGCAAAGAATATCCCAAGAGAATCACATTTTGCCATAACCCAGGGAGAGAAATCTTTTCCATAATTATTAATTTGGTTCTTTAGAAAAATCATCTCTTCACTTGTTTATTTAACATTTACTAAATGCCTAGAGGAACTCACTGTGTGTGTGTGTGTATGTGTGCTTGCTCAGTCACTCAGTTGGGTCTGCCTCTTTGCGACCCCATGGACTGTAGCCCATAAGGCTCCTCTGTCCATCAGATGGTCCAGGAAAGAATACAGGAGTGCGTTGCCATTTCCTCCTCCAAGGGATCTTCCCAACCCAGGGATCGAACATGTCTCCTGTGTCTCCTATATTTGCAGGTGGGTTCTTTACCACCGAGCCACCTGAGAAGCCCCATGGATGTGTATAACTTGACTGAAATATAATTTTTATGAATAAAATGAACAAATCTTAAATGTTTAGGTCAGTGCCTATTGACAATTGTAACCATTGTGTAACTACTAGTCAAAACAAGATACAGAATATTTTCATCACCCCAGAAAGTTTCCTCATGGCATTTTCAGTCAATCCCCACTCCTGCCCCCACTTCACCCACTTCAGCCTAGCAACCTGAGTACTTCCTGATTCCTATCACCATAGATTTTCTTGGCCTGTTCCTGTACTTCATGTCAGTGAAATCATTTAGTATGTGTTATGTGCGTTTGTGTTTATGTCTGATGTGTGGCTTTATACAACATAATGTTTCTGATTTGCATGCGTTGTGTGTATCAGTACTCCATTCCATCATATTGCTGAGTAGTATGGTAGGAGGATACTGTAACTTATTTATTCCTTCTCTTATTGAAATGACATTTGTATTATTTCCAGTTTGTGGCTATTATAACTAACGCTACCTACGAGGATTCTTACACAGTCTTATACATATATGTCTTCATTTCTCTTGACTACGTACTTAAGAATGGAATTCCTGGATCATGGGTTAAATATATGTTTAATTTTGTAAGAAACTGCCAAACAATTCTCCAACGTGGTGGTTCCTTTTTACACTCCCACCAGCACTATATGAAAGTTCCACTTTTTCCACATCTTCATGGACATGTGGTGTTGTCAGTCTTTTTTTAGCGCTTCTAGTGGATGTAATTGATATCTCCTTATGGTTTTCATTTGCATTTTCCTGATGGTTACTGGTGTTGAGCATTGTCACAGGTTGAATTCCCTTGGAAGCAGACTCATTGGGAGATTAATTAGCAGCAGGTTTTTTCAGGGAGAGCACTTGGGCTCAACCTCTGTGCAAGAAAAAAGCAGCATTATTGGACAAGGGAAGAAGTTGAGCTGTTGTACAATGGAGTCTCAGAGGCCTCAACTGACCTTACCAAGAGCTCTGAAAATGCGCTCAAAAAAATACAAAATGTTCTGAGTTTAGGCAAGTGGCTGGACTTCTCTGCCCCCATATTAATGGCCACTGTGACCTTGGGCAAGTCAGTGCCCTTGGGCAAGTCAGTGCCCTTCAGCATAGGCAGTCACTGAAGCAGACTGATTGAAGGCTGTCTTCTGACAGCCTCTCCAACAGCTGAAGAATAAGTCCTTCATTCCAAAGGAGAATCAGAGTGGCATATCATAGCATTTGCTACAAGCACTTTTCATGCCTTATTGGCCATTTATATCTCTCTTTATGTGAGACATCTGTTCAAGTCTTTTGCCCATATTTTAATTGAGTAGCTCAACATTTTGCTGTTAATTTATAGGCACTCCATAAATTATCTGGATATGAATCATTGGTCAAGTATATATATACAGTGATTACTATTTTTCCCAGTCTGTCATTTGTCCACTTATTTTCTTAGAGATGTCATTTTGATGAAGTCCAATTTTTCAATTTTTTTCTCTTATGGCTAGTGTTTTTTGTGTCCTGCTGAGAAATGTTTTCCTTCTTCAAATTACAAAGATTCTCTTCTGTATTTTTTTCTAGAAGCTGTATGGTTCTTGTGCTATTTTAAAAACTATGTTTAAAAAAATTTTTTTTAAATAAGGTTTGTTGTAAGGAGGTTTCAGATTATAAAAGGATTACTTGATCAATGTAGGGAATACAGAAATTTTAGATGAGCATTAATAAAGTAGTATCAGTAATTCTAAACAAAATCACTGTTAATAATTAGTACACTGACCACCTGTATTTTTTCCAGTGATACACCAACACATGCATTTACACACACACTTACCATTTTGGGATCATAACCTATTTCACTTAGTATATCATTCAAATATTCATGTTATTAAATATTCTCCATTATGACAATGGCTACAAATATACGCTAACTTATTTAATTAACTTATAAACTAGTTAATTTATTTTACTAATTTCCTATTCTTGGATATTTAAAGTGTTTCCAATTATGTTTGCTGTTTTAAATACAATCGGTAAAGAACCAAATGCTAAAGTCTTTGACTGTGTGGATCACAAAAAACTGTGGAAAATTCTTCAAGAGATGGGAATACCAGACCACCTTACCTGCCTCCTGAGAAATCTGTATGCAGGTCAAGAAGCAACAGTTAGAATGGGACATGGAGGAGAAGGCAATGGCACCCCACTCCAGTACTCTTGCCTGGAAAATCCCATGGATGGAGGAGCCTGGTAGGCCGTAGTCCATGGGGTCGCTAAGAGTTGAACACGACTGAGCGACTTCACTTCCACTTTTCATTTTCATGCATTGGAGAAGGAAATGGCAACCCACTCCAGTGTTCTTGCCTGGAGAATCCCAGGGAGGGGGGAGCCTGGTGGGCTGCCGTCTGTGGGGTCCACAGAGTCGGACACGACTGAAGCGACTTAGCAGCAGCAGCAGCAGCCAATGGGTAGAGGTGCATGTAGGGCTTCTCATAACACAAACTTTCTTCTCCACTGTCTTACTGATCAGCTGCTCACTCTTCAGCCCTTTCTCCTCTGCGTCTCAAAACCAAACCAATCTTAGACAAGTTCCCTTCACCAGCCTATAAACTCTATTCTTCTTATTGCCAATAAAGGATTTTTACCTTGGGGAAAAAAAAAAAGAATGGGACATGGAACAATGGACTGGTTCAAAATTGGGAAAAGAGTATAGAAGGCTGTATATTGTCACCCTGCTTATTTAACTTATATGCAGAGTACATCATGAGAAACGCTGGGCTGGATGAAGCACAAGCTGGAATCAAGATTGTGGGAGAAATATCAATAACCTCAGATATGCAGATGACACTACACTAGTGGCAGAAAGCAAAGAGGAACTGAAGAGCCTCTTGATGAAAGTGAAAGAGGAGAGTGAAAAAGCTGGCTTAAAACTCAACATTCAGAAAACTAAGATCATGGCATCCGGTCACATCACTTCATGACAAATAGATGGGGAAACAGTAGAAACAGTGACAAACTTTATTTTCTTGGGCTCCAAAATCACTGCGGATGGTGACTGCAGCCATGAAATTAAAAGACGCTTGCTCCTTGGAAGAAAAGCTGTGACAAACCTAGACAAAATATTAAAAAGCAGAATATTACTTTGCCAACAAAGGTCCGTCTAGTCAAAGCTATAGTTTTTCCATAATTACATATGGATGTGAGAGTTGGACCGGAAGGAAGGCTGAGCACGGAAGAATTGATGGTTTTGAACTGTGGTGTTGGAGAAGTCTCTTGAGAGTCCCTTGGACTGCAAGGAGATCAAACCAGTTAAGCCTAAAGGAAATAAACCCTGAATATTTATTGGAAGGATTGATGCTGAAGCTGAAGCTCCAATATTTTGGCCACCTGATGAGACGAACTGACTCAGGAAAAGATCCTGATGTTGGGAAAGATAGAAGGCAGGAGGAGAAGGGGATGAGATGGTTGTATGGCATCACCTACTCAATGGACATGAGTTTGAGCTGGCTTCGGGAGATGGTAAAGGACAGGGATGCCTGGTGTGCTGCAGTCCATGGGGTCGCAAAGAGTCGGACACGACTGAGCAACTGAACAACAATATAAAACCAAGCAGATGGGTAGCCCAAGCTAAGATTTTAAAGAAACATCATCCCAGCATTTAAAAATAAAATAATCAAACAAAAAGAGGAGGAAAATGAGAATAAAGAAAAAGTAATTTTTTTTTTTTTGGCTGCACTGGGTCTCCCTTGCTGCACATGGGCTTTTTCTAGTTGCAGTAGGTGGGGGTTACTCTTCCTTGCAGTGCACAGGTTTCTCATTGTGTCGGCTTCTCTTATTGCAGACAACAGGCTCTAGGCATGGGGGCTTCAGAAGTTGCAGTTCGTGGGCTCAGGGCCCAGGCTCTGTAGTTGTGACACACAGGCCTAGTTGTTTCGTGGCATGGGGAATCCCGGACCAGAGATCGAACCCCCTATATCTCCCGTGTTGGCAGGCAGATTCTTATCCACTGCACCACCCAGGAAGTCCAAGAGAAGTAAATCTTTTACTCTCCAGATAAAACCAAAGGAAGATTTCACTGAAGTCCTCTCTTCTCGCCTTCTTCTTTCTCTTAATACTTCATTCAGAGGACAGTTGTTTGAAACTTTCTCCCAACTAACTCCTCTTTTCCTGGTTCTTCCATTCCTTTCCTTCTTTTCCCCATGTCTGTTTGTTCCCTGACACCATTCTGAGTAAATTCTTCTCATTTTCCTATAAATATCTGCCTTTTTCAATGTAAATTAAGTTGAAGCTCTATTGCATTTTCTCTAGGACCCAACCCTCATTTTACCAGTCTGGTAGAAAAACACTCTTTTTGCCTCTGGGAGAGATAAAGGTTGTGAAAATTCATACTGATATTTTTTCTGTCATATAAAGAACAAACTCATAGATATATAGATATCTTTTTCCTCCTACATGTCATTGTTTCTTTAGGCTCGATATCTAGAAGTGAAACCCTGAGTCAAAGAGCATCAACACTTTTAAGACTCTTATATATATAGATAGATAGATAGATAGATCTAAAACTATCTATATGTGAACAACTCATAGATATATAGATATCTTTTTCCTCCTACATGTCATTGTTTCTTTAGGCTCAATATCTAGAAGTGAAACCCTGAATCAAAGAGCATCAACACTTTTAACGCTCTTAATACAGGTTGTCAAACTCCCCTCCAGAAGTGTGCCAACTTACATTCTTTTTTTTTTTCTTTTTTTTTTTTTTTCTTTTTTCCCGGCCAACTTACATTCTTTTTAGCAAAACATGAGAATATCTGCTTCCACACCCTCCAGCATCAGGCTGTAAAGTTTGTTTTCTTTTAATCTTTGTCAATTCAGTAAGTGAAAGTGATATCCCATTGTTCTTTATCTGCATTTCTTTGATTCCTAGTTAGGAAGAACTTTTTTTTTTCTTTTAACACTGGCCACTTTAATTGCTTTGGTGAATTGCTAGACACTTGATACTATGTATTTCTTTCACCTATCCCTCCACGTACCACATGAAGCACATGGTATTCTCATTTTGCAAAACTGAGAAATGCATTGATTGACGGAGTTGCCTGGGACTGCAGTGGCTAGTTACTGGCAGATCCAGGCCAACCTGACAGAAAAGGCACCCCTTCCATCTCAACACTCAGTCTTCCTGTGATCTCTTTCCATAAACTCTAGGGTTGATGTAATTTAGCCAAAGAATGCCTGGAAGAAGACAAGTCTAGGGCTTGAGTTCCCATTTAGTTCTTCCCTAACAGATGGTGCATAACTTGGTCCATGCAAGAGCAGATGTGCTTCCATCACCTGTTTCATTTAAGTATTGAGAACTGTACATAGCAGCAGTATTCACAATAGCCAAGACATGGAAACAACCTAAATGTTCATCAGCAGATGAATGGATAAAGATGAATGAAACGCTACTCAGCCATGTGCTGTGTGCTCAGTCACTCCGTCCTGTCCAACTCTCTGCAGCCCCATGGACTGTAACCCCTTGGGCTACTCTGTCCTGGAGTTTTCCGCAAGAATTCAGAGTGGGTTGCCATTTCCTATTCCAGGGCGTCTTCCCCACCCAAGGATTGAACCCACGTCTCCTGCATTGACAGGCAGATTCTCTACCACTAGCACCACATGTGTATTCTGTGTTTTCTTTGCGTTGTGGAAAAATATGTATATTATCAAGTGTGAAACAGATTGCCAGTCCAGGTTGGATGCATGAGACAAGTGCTCGGGGCTGGTGCACTGGGATGACCCAGAGGGATGGGATGGGGAGGGAGGTGGGAGGGGGGTTCAGGATGGGGAACACATGTAAATCCATGGCTGATTCATGTCAATGTATGGCAAAAAAACACTACAATATTGTAAAGTATTTAGCTTCCAACTAATTAAAATAATTGGGAAAAAAAATTTTTTTTAAAAAAAGAAAGAAAAATGTCCCTATAGTCAAAGCTATGGTTTTTTCAGTAGTCACGTATGGATGTATGAGTTGGACCATAAAAAAGCTGAGCACTGAAGATCTTATGCTTTTGAACTGTGGTGTTGGAGAAGACTATTGAGAGCTGAACAACAAGGAAGTCAAACCAGTCAATCTCAAAGGAAGTCAACCCTGAATATACATTGGAAGGACTGATGCTGAAACTGAAGCTCCAATACTTTGGCCACCTGATGAACTGACTCATTGGAAAAGACCCTGATGCTGGGAAACACTGAAGGGAAGAGGAGAAGGGGGCGACAGAGGATGAGATGGTTAAATAGCATCACTGACTTAATGGACATGAATTTGAGCAAACTCTGGGAGATGATGAAGGACTGGGAAGCTTGGTGTGCTGCATTCCATGGGGTCGCAAAGGGTTGGACATGACTTAGTGACTGAGCAACAATAGGCGCTACCTGGGAAGCCATAAAAATGACAAAATAATGCCAGCTGCAGCAACATGGATGGCCCTAGAGACTGACTGCCATACTGAGTGAAGTAAGTCAGACAGAGAAGGAGAAATATCATATGACATTCTTTTTATGTGGAATCTAAAGAGAAATGATACAAATGAAATTATTTATAAAACAGAAATAGACTCAAAGATTTGGAGAAGGAACTTACGGTTGTCATGAGGGAAGGATGGGGGGAAGGGAGAGTTAGGGAGTTTGGGATCATCACGCACACATGCACATATTTAAAATGGATAACCAACAAGGTCCTACTGTGTAAAACACAGAACTCTTGTCAATCCCATGTGGCAGCCTGGATGAGAGGAGAGTTTGGGGGAGGATGGATGCATGTAAACATATGGCTGAGTCCCTTTGCTATCCACCTGGAACTATCACAACACTGTTAGTTGTCTATACTCCAATATAAGATAAAAAGTTAAAAAAAAAAGAATACTTCTTTCTGACCTGCTTTTCTGTCCTTCTCACTGTCCTGTCCCCATGATATGTTGCATTATTTTCCAAAGGATCTCTGTCTGTGTCTCCCTGCCTCTTTCACTCTCTGTTCCCTGCCCAGATGGGGATATTCCCCCCCACCCAGTTTTGTTTCCATGGTCACACCCTCTGTGTTTCTACTTTTACCCTCTATCTTTCTCTAGACTCTACCATCCTCTTTGCATCTGTTCTCTATGTTCATCTCTGTAGAAGCTACAAGATAGTCATAAAGTCTGCAAACATAGAGAATAGTTTATATTTTTACAGATTGAACCCCCTTGATTACTTCTTCTGGGATATGTATGTTTATTCAGCGAAAAAAAGTCAGAGATAAATTATATGAGATAAGGCATCATAGACTCATTCGCAAGGAACGGTAGGAACAGCATTAGCACAGCATGCACGGCAGGTTGGCCCACGGCATTGAACAAGGCATCCTTAGTAAGGAACATATTGTGTAATATTATTGAACATAGCATGTTTTGTATTGTCATATTCATAAATCTTTTGTTAAGTATATTCACCCACGTTTCCAAATTTTATGACCATTTGTAGTTCATTGGTGGATTTTTTCCTTGCCTTTCCTTTCTTTCTGCGTATCTATATTTCGTCATAAGTATGCTCTTCATTAGAACTAGCCCCTGTTTTAATGACTTGGCTTTGTAGAACAAAATCCTTAAGTGGAAGTCTATTGAGAACCAGAAGCTGTAGAACAGTCAAGTTCTATTTTGGCCCTTTTATGTTTCTATCAATGGCCAGAATTTCTGTCCCAATTAAGAAAAGGAAATTACTCAAAAGAGGCCCCTCTCAGCAACACTCAGCACCCATTTAATAAAATAGCATATCAACCGTGACCTTTTTATTTTACTGAAACAATCTGAGAAATTATTAAAAACAATAAAATATATCCCTAATTGAGTACTATTTCCTGAGGCCTTTAAATGATTATCTATTATTCCTTTCTTTCCTTTTTTGCAATCTCATTGAGAGACAAAAATGTATTATTCCCACAGCACAAATGAGAAGTGGATGTACAGATAGGTTGTGAATGGCCAAGGCTCACAAAGATCTGAAGCCAGAAACTGGGTCTCTCTGCTGACTGAATCCCTTGGCCAGGCCTTTTTATCCTACAAGAGGCTGTCTAGTTAATGTAGGGTGGCTTGCTTATTCATTTGCTCATACGAAAACAAATCTCTTGTTTCATTCCTCCCTTCCTCCTACCTAGAAAGAAGTAAGGAAAGAAAGAAAAAGAAAGAGGGAATTCCCTGGCAGTCCAGTGGTTAGGACTCCATCCTTTCACTACCAAGAGCATGGGTTTGATTCCTGGTTAGGGACCTAAGTCCCACAAGCAAAAAAAAAAAAGAAGAGAAGAAAGAGGGGTTGCCTGGTGGTCCAATGGTTAGGACTCTTGGATCCCACAAATTGTGTGGTGGTTGGGGTGGGGGAGAGAAAAAAAGAAACAAGGGAGGAATGGAAGGAGGGAGGGAGGAAGAAAAGAAAGGATCCAGAGCAGCCTGTCAACGACTGGAATGGCTCAGATGATAGCCAGTCACTCAGAGGCAGGGAAAGGGTTGTGGTCACTGGTGATTTCAGTGATTTTTCCCACCACCAGCTGTCATCACAATTTCCAGAAAAGCTGCCAAGAAAAAGTAGGAATTAGCATTTCACAGATCTCCCTGCCCCCACGATTATGGATCTTGGAACTTCTCCTGACTGCCCTTTGCCCTCGTACCTTCCTACCCACAGATAAACAGGCAAGGTATTTAACCTCACCTGCATTTGAAGACCTACAGTACTTGCATTTGCCCTCGTACCTTCCTACCCACAGATAAACAGGCAAGGTATTTGACCTCACCTGCATTTGAAGACCTACAGTACTTGCAAAGTACTTGCCAGAAATCCTTCCTGAAGCTGAGTTATGATTTCTAACTTTCCCTAATCTGGATTGTTTCCTTACAATTAAAACACCAGAGATACGCACTTTATCCATACTTTCCCTTTTCCCTTTCTCCTCTTGTCCTCTCCCAGTCCAAACAATGCACTCAAGTTTCTAACTTTTGAGATACCATGTTGCAGGTAACTGGTAATCGAAGTGCTTATCTTCACTTCCAGAGTATGTGACTTACTCATGTTGTACCCTTACACTGCACAGGGTCTGGCTCATTGTTGGGACTCAAATGAATATTAACTGAATAGAAGAACTTGCCTAAGTTGGCCTCAGGCACTCCTGAATTTCAGTGTGCTGAGTTCCAGGGAAAATTAAACTGACTAAGCCAACTGCTCCCTTCCTGTCTAGGAAGAACCACCCAGAGAACAGAACAGGGAGTCCGCACCTCTGCAGAGGGAGAGAGAGGGCTTGACTGTTGTCCCCTTTGCCTGTGATCCCACCCCACACTTTTTCCTCTGTCACAGGCTAAATAAGGCAGTTCTGAAACTCATTTTTTCCAGACACGTTTGTGGGCAGAGCTACTAATAGAACCTGCTGTGGGCTAGATAGGGATCAGGGTAGAAACCAGAGTCTGAATTATACCATAGGAAGCCCTAAGAAAGGTTAGAATTTGATAAGAACCTAAGTAGACTAATCTCTCAGGAGAGATATCTGTCTGTAGGGGTTTAGAGTGTGATCTCTAGAGACATGCTATCTACCTTCAAATAGTTTGTGCAGTTTTTAAACTGTGTGACCTTGGACAAGCTACTTAACCTCTTTATACCTCAATTTCCTCACATATGAAGTAGGGATAACAATGGTACATGCATCACAAGGTTGATTAAATCAGTTAATACATGGACATGCTCAATATTGTTATTACTAAGAATGATGCCTTTGGATGGAAGCAGGTTTACTATGCTGAGGTTTGTATGTATAAATGCAGGGCTGGGGCAGAGTTAATTATCAGGGTCTGGAGGCAGTGGAATGACTTTGTGCAAATGAGTGAGAAGAATTTGGAGTTCAGGTGGGGGAGCAATCAAACAGAAGAGTAAGGAGGAGAAACGAAAGAGAAGGGAAAAATTAAAAGCCATTTCAAATTTCCAATAGTATAATAGCAAGATATCTTTTCAGTTCAGTTCAGTTCAGTTCAGTCGCTCAGTCGTGTCCGACTCTATGCGACCCCATGAACCGCAGCACGCCAGGCCTCCCTGTTCATCACCAACTCCCGGAGTCCACCCAAACCCATGCCCATCTTTTAAGAACAGGTATACTTAATTCAAAATTGTTTATGTTGCTGAGCTCTAAACTACCACTGAAGTAAAATGGTACAACTCCTTGGAGAGTAACTTAGCTCTATCAAAATTAAAAGCTACGTATCTTTTGATCCTTCCATTCTATTTTCAGGTATTTATCCTACCTTGGTACTTTCAAACAGACTCATGGCCTCTCTGTAACGCCAAAATTTTGGGAACCCCCTAAGTATCCATCAGCATCGTCTATCTATGCAATGGAATACTATGTAGTCATTAAAAAGATTGAGGCAAAGTTATACATATTATTTATGGAATAACAGCCAAGCTACATAAAAAAAGAGCTCTATCATAGGCAGAGAGAGAGTGCCAAGAGCCAACTGGAGGAGCAATGATGAAGTCCAAGCTGGAGTCTATATCCTAGAACAGAGACATCATGTATGGAGTGGGTGCTGGGGGTAATGAGAGTTGGGAATGACAAAAGTCTCTGCAGAGTTTCACAGAGGGAAGCGCAGCATGACAACAGGTGGGGAATTAGCAAATGGAGAAGTCACTGACGATACCTTTAAAAGCTGCTGGTGTTTCTGGGGCCCAAACAGATCTGTACTTGTGTGCTGCCTGAGTGGTTCTGGTTTGCATAATGGACTAGGAAGAGATCAGAGCAAGGTAGTAAAGGGTTAGGTAGATAGGGCTAAGAAAATGAGCCTGAAGCAATGTGGGTGGATAATCACATCTATATAGATTTTTAACTAGCTTATCAACTGAGTTCAAAGGATATTGATTAAAAAATTTGATATCAATAAAAAGAGAGACTTCACCATTGTATTGTTGTTCAGTCACTAAGTTGTGTCCAATTCCCTGTGACTCCATGGTCTGCAGCACGTCAGACCTCCCTGTCCTTCACTATCTCCTGGAGTCCACCTAAATTCATGTCCATTGAGTCGGTGATGCCATCTTATCCTCTGCCACCCTCTACTCCTTTTGCCTTCAGTCTTTCCCAGCATCAGGGTCATTTCCAATGAGTCAGCTCTTTGCATCAGATGCCACAGTACTGGAGCTTCAGCTTCTGCATCAGTCCTTCTAATATTTATTCAGGGTTGATTTTCTGTAGGATTGACATGGTTTAATGTCCTTGCAGTCCAGGGGACTCTGAAGAGTCTTCTCCAGCACCACAATTCGAAAGCATCAATTCTTTACTGCTCAACCTTCTTTATGGTCCAACTCTCACATCTGTACATAACTACTGGAAAAATGATAGCTTTAACTATCCAAACCTTTGTCAGCAAAGTGATGTCTTTGTTTTTTATAGGCTGTCTAGGTTTGTCATAGCTTTTCTTCCAAGGAGCAAGTGTCTCTTAATTTCATGGCTGCAGTCACTGTCCACAGTGATTTTGGAGCCCAAGAAAATAAAATCTGTCATTGCTTCCACTTTTCCCCCTTCTATTTGCCATGAAGTGACAGGACCAGCTGCCATGATCTTAGTTTTTTGGATGTTGAGTTTCAAGCCAGTTTTTCACTATCCTCTTTCACACCTCATCAAGAGGCTCTTTAGTTCCTCTTCACTTTCTGCCATTAGAGTGGTATCATCTGCATATCTGAGGTTGTTAATATTTCTCCCGGCAGTCTTTTTTTTTTTTTTTTTCATTTATTTTTATTAGTTGGAGGCTAATTACTTTACAATATTGTAGTGGTTTTTGTCATACATTGACATGAATCAGCCATGGATTTACATGTATTCCCCATCCCAATCCCCCCTCCCACCTCCCTCTCCACCCGATCCCTCTGGGTCTTCCCAGTGCACCAGGCCTGAGCACTTGTCTCGTGCATCCAGCCTGGGCTGGTGATCTGTTTCACCCTAGATAATATACATGTTTCGATGCTGTTCTCTCAAAACATCCCACCCTCGCCTTCTCCCACTCTCCCAGCAGTCTTGATTCAAACTTGTGATTCATCCAGCCCAGTATTTTGTATGATGTACTCTCTATATATTAAATAAACAGGGTGACAATATACAGCCATGACGTAGTCCTTTCACAATCTGGAACCAGTCAGTTGTTCAACATAAGGTTGTAACTGTTGTTGCTTAACCTGCATATAGGTTTCTCAGAGACAGGTAAGGTGGTCTGGTATTCCCATCTCTTTAAGAATCTTTCATAGTTTGTTGTGATCCACAAAGTCTAACGCTTTCATGTAGCCAATAAAGCAGATGTTTTTCTGAAACTCCCTTGCTTTCTCTACGATTCTAGCAAATGTTGGCAATTTGATCTTTGGTTCCTCTGCCTTTTCTAAACCCAGCTTGTACATCTGGAAGTTCTCAGTTCACTTATTGCTGAAGCCTAGCTTGAAGTATTTTGAGTGAAACCTTACTAGCATGAGATGAGCGAAGCTTGTACATTCGGTAGCTTGTACATTCTTTGGCATTGCCCTTCTTTGGGATTGGAATGAAAACTGAGCTTTTCCAGCCCTGTGGCCACAGCTGAGTTTCCCAAATTTGCTGACATATTCAGTGCAGCACTTGAACAGCATCATCTTTTAGGATTTGAAATAGCTCAGCTGGAATTCCATCACCTCCACTAGCTTTGTTTGTAGCAATGCTTCCTAAGGCCCACTTGACTTCACATTCCAGGATGCCAGGCTCTAGGTGAGTGACCACACCATCATGGTTATCCTGATCATTAAGACCTCTTTTGTATAGTTCTTCTGTGTATTCTTGCCACCTCTTCTTAATCTCTTCTGCCTCTGTTAGGTCCCTACTGTTTCTGTCCTTTATTGTGCCCATACTTGCAAGAAATGTTCCTCTGATGTTCCAATTTTCTTGAAGAGACATCTAGTCTTTCTCATTCTACTGTTTTCCTCTTTTTCTTTGCATTGTTCATTTAAGAGGGCCTTCTTATCTCTCCTTGCTATTCTCAGAAACTCTGCATTCAGTTGGGTATTATCTTTTCCTTTTTCCCTTTTTACTTCTCTTCTTTCCTCAGCTATTTGTAAAGCCTCCTCAGACAACCTCTCTGCCTTCTTGAATTTCTTTTTCTTTGGGATGGTTTTGGTCACTGTTTCCTGTATAGTGTTATGAAATTCTGTCCACAGTTCTTCAGGCACTCTATCAGATCTATCCCTTGAATGTATTCATCACCTCCACTGTATAATCATAAAGGATTCAATTTAGGTCATACCTGAATGACCTAGTGCTTTTCCCTACTTTCCTCAATTTAAGCCCGCATTTTGCAATAAGGAGCTCATGATCTGAGCCATGGCTGGTTCCAGGTCTTATTTTCACTGACTGTATAGAGCTTCTCCATCTTTGGCTGCAAAAAATAATCAGTCTGATTTTGGTATTGACCATTTGGTGATGTCCATATGTAGAGTCATCTCTTGTGTTGTTGAAAGACAGTGTTTGCTATGACCAGTGTGTTCTCTTGGCAAAACTTTGTTAACCTTTGTTCTGCTTCTTTTTGTATTCCAAGGCCAAAAAAAAAGAAAGTGAAAAGTGATAGTGTTAGTCACTCAGTAGTGTCTGATTCACGGAATTCTCCAGACAAGAATACTGGAGTGGGTAGCCATACCCTTCTGCAAGGGATCTTTCCAAACTAGGGATCAAACCCAGGTCTCCTGCATTGCAGGCAGATTCTTTACTGTCAGAGCCATCAGATAAGCCCCTGAACCACCAAACTTGCCTGTTACTCCAGGTATTTCTTGACTTCCTACTTTTGCATTCCAATCCTTTATGATGAAGAAGACATCTCTTTTTGGTGTTAGTTCTAGAAGATCATGTCGGTCTTCATAGAAGTGGTCTACTTCAGCTTCAGTGGCATCAGTGGTTGGGGCATGGACTTGAATTACTGTGATGTTGAATGGTTTGCCTCGAAAATGAACCAAGAGCATTCTATCATTTTTGAGATTGCACCCAAGTACTGAATTTGGACTTTTTTTGTTGACTATGGGGCTATTCATTTATTCTAAGGCATTCTTGCCCACAGTAGTAGATATAATGGTCATCTGAATTAAATTCACCCATTCCCATCCACTTTACTTCACTGATTCCTAAGATGTCAGTGTTCACTCTTGTCATCTCCTGCTTGACCACATCCAATTCATGGACCTAACATTCCAGGTTCCTATGCAATATTGTTTGTTATAGCATCGGACTTTACTTTCACCACCAGACACATCCACAACTGAGTGTCATTTCTGCTTTGGCCCAGATGCTTCATTCTTTCTGAAGCTATTCGTAATTGCCCTCTGCTCTTCCCCAGTAGCACAGTAGACACCTTCTGACTCATCGTCCAGTGTCATATCTTTTTATATTTTCATACTGTTCATGGGGTCTCACAGCAAGAATACTGTTTTGCCATTCCCTCCTCCAGTGGACCACATTTTGTCAGAACGCTCCACTATGATCCGTCGGTGTTAGGGGCCCTGCATGGCATGGCTCATAGCTTGAGTTACACAAGCCCCTTCACCAGGACAAGGCTGTGATCCATGAAAGAATCACTGGTGTATTAAATATGCTTAAAATCAGTAGCTTAGATAGTGATCTAGCTGGGAAAGATAATAGAATGGATGATAGAAGCAAGATTTATTTATTTATATAAATATTTATTTATTTGGCTGTACGGGGCCTCAGTTGTGTCATGCAGGATCTTCCTTTCATCATGCGGGACCTTTTGTGGTAGTGCACGGACTGTCTAGTTGTGGGGGGCAGGTTTAGCGGTTAGAAGTGAGATTTAAAATGATCTTAGACTGACAAATATCATATGATACTACTTATATATGAAATCTAAAAAGAAATGATACAAGTGAACTTATTTACAAAACAGAAATAGACTCACAGACACAGAAGACAAATTCATGGTTAGCAAAGGCAAAAGGTGGGGAGGGATAAATGAACAGATACAAAGTATTATATGTAAAATAGGGAAGAACAAGGACCTGCACAGAGAGCTATACTCAGTATCTTTTAATAACCTATAATGGAAAATAAATATATGTATAACTGAATTACTGTATACCTGAAACCTTGCAAATCAACTATCCTTCAATAAAAAAAGGTTTTAAAATAAACTCATCTTGACAGATTAGAACAAAATGCCAAAATCAAGAAAATGAAACTTGACGGGGATAAAATAAAACCCCACATTTAGGGGACTTCCCTGGCTGGCTAATGGGTAAGACTTTGAGCTTCCACTGCAGGGGGCATGGGTTTTATCCCTGATAAAGGAACTAAGATCCTGCATGCTGGGTGGTGCAGCCAAGAAAAATCAATTGTATAGGAAGGAGTGGGGCTGCCTTGACAGCATTTTATGTGAAAAAGATTTAGAATTCACCAAACCCAATGTAGTCACAGTTTCATGAAAAGACACAATGTCAGATTAAAAAGGATAACAGTGTCACTGTGCTTCAGTTCTGGGTACCTCATGTTTAAAAAGATATTAATGGGGACTTCCCTCAGGGTCTAGTGGCTAAGATTCTGTGCTCCTAATGTAGGGGGCCCAGGTTCAGCTCCTAGCTGGGGAACTAGATCCCACCTGCCACAAGTAAGAGTTCAAATACCACAACTCAAGATCCTGCATGCCACAACGAAGATCAAAGATCTTGTGTGCCGCAACTAAGACCTGGCACAGCCTGAATAAATAAATAAATGAATGAATATTTAAAAAAACAAAAAAAGAAAGAAAGTCACTGATGAACCAGTGTATGTCCAGGGAGAGATCAGGTTGAAAAAGGATCTAGTAACTTCCCAAGTAAGGAAGAATTTGATGGAGTTTAAAGATATTAGATATCGGGAAGAGAAGAGCAAGGTAGATAAATAATAACTGTCCTCAAACAACCGGCTTTTTTCAAGCACAGGCTAACAACATGAAATTGCAAACCATCCTACTATCTTGATATAAAAATGCAACTTCATTTGGTTCAACCTAATAGAAGGCGATGTCAACTCCTTTTGCTATGCTGCAGGAGCTAAATGAGAATCAATGGTTGAACAAGGGAAGCAATTACATCAGTATAGGAAGGAATTTGTCACAATCAGATGCTCAAGAATACAAGGAGCTGTTTCACAAAATTCTCGGTTCTATCTCATTGAAAGAGCCCAGGCAGAGCTGTCTGTTAGGAATATTAAGCATTTCTGTATTTAGTGGGAGACTCTCCATGATCTAGCCTAAATATCCAACCTCTCTACAGTACAGGGGCAACCCACGAGACCACTTTGACAGCAACCCTGGCCATCCTTGTGTTGTCTTACACCGCTGTGTCTTTGTGCATGTCAGTCCCCTTGCCTCGAATTGCACATCTTCTCACTATGGATCCTGCAAATTCTTACTCATTTCTCCAGACACTACCCAAGCGTAGCCCCACCTGAACTCTAAATGATGTGTCATACTCTTATTTATTTATTTTTGGTCATGCTGGGTCTTTGCTGCGGCACACAGGCGTTCTTTAGTTGTAGTGAGCCGGGCTACTCTTCATTGTCCTGCACTGATTTCTCACTCTGGTGGCTTCTCCTGTTGTGGGGTACATGCTCTAGGTGCGTGGGCTTTAGCAGTTGTGACATGTGGGTTTTTATTTGCTTGAGGCATGTGGAATCTTCCTGGACCAGGAATCGAACCCATGTCCTCTGCACTGGCAGGTGGATTCCTAGCCACTGTGCAACCAGGGAAGTCCCATACTCTCTTTTATACCCTCTACCCTGTGCTTCCTTCTGCAGTGGGACTTAATATTCTTTTGCAATGTTTTTGTGTACTTCTCTTTTTCCTACTAAATGCGAGCCGCTTGTGGACCAGAAATGTCTCTTTCATTTTCCATATTCCCAGTGATCAGAGCAGTATCTATGGTAACTCAATAAATATTCATGAAATGAATGAGATTAGATGTTTTGATTTTATATATAAAAAATAAAAAATTATCATACATATGCATTTTGAATCACATGTTAATCAAAACTAGTGTCCTTACATGTGATACACATTGGTATTTTCTATCTTTTTCATTTTAAAAAACAGAATTATTCTAGCTTCCAAAATTAACTTGGGTTCTCAGCCTTACACTGAAACACACTGAACTACAGGGTCATGAGGCAGGGATCTGAATGGAAGATCTGAGAACTTGATAAGAGCTGTGGGCCTTCTTGCCAGAAAGATGCATATATGCACTAAATTAGCATTCAATTTCAGAGGCTCTCTGGACCCACTGAAGTCCTTCCATACATCACAGGTTGTGAGAAAGTTCCTTCTAACACTTCAATCTTATTTTTGTGAGACGCATTAAGAAGTAGTCCAGGAATATTTTAAGAGTCACCCATAGGGAAAGCACAAAACTGGAAGGGAAGTACATAAAGAACAAAGAATAGAGGGAAAATTCTGAGATGGGATAGGCAAGACAGATAAAAACATGTGAAAAGTTAAAGGAATGGGGAACAGAATAAATCCTAGGTAAGGGTTAGGAGGAAGGGGAAGGTAGGAGCTGCCGGGTCAGGGTTTCAGGCCTGCAGAATCTGATATTCTTTCCAGACAATGAAACTTGGGGTTTCAGCCCTGTAGCTTTCATCTTCCCTCCCGAGGGCTCATTATTCCTTCCTCCCCTTTTTTAGGCAGACCTTATGGAAACTCTGAAATTCTTTTTCTCTTTTCTTCCAGATGGGAAGCTCTGGCAGAAAGAATGTTCTGGCCTGTGTGCAACGACTCCATTCTCTCTGCCAAAGGATAAAGCGAAAATCTGCTTTCTTGGAAACCAGCTCCTGTCTTCAGGAAGCATGACCCTAGTGAGGGAGTGACTGGGACCTTTGCGTAAAGGGGAGGTAAGGAAATAATCGTCAGCACCCACTAGCACGGTGGCACATGAGGACAGTAATACGTGAACACCAACGAATGATTTAAAAATGGAATCTCCTGTCTCCAAGATCTCAGCTCACACAGACAACTTACTACATTGGTCTTTGAATCTTAAATAACTCCGAAGTGTTTTCAACAGTCTGTTGCGGAGGAAACAGACATACAACTTGCATTTCCACAGGACAAACAGTGAGAGGGACCTGTATGAGGTCTAGAAGCAGAATACAATTGACTTCCTATTAAGCTCTCAGGAATCTTGGCGATTTTAAGAACTTCTGTGAGGGTCCAGAAAACCTGGACATTACACAAGTCCAAAACATTAGACAAGTCCAAAAGTAGCTAGACTGAGGCAAAGAGAATGGAATTTGGGGTGGGGTTAGGAGACCTGAGTTAGTCCCTATATAGAATCCTGACTCACTGTGTGATAACAGCCAGTCACTTCCTGGCTCAGTGTTCCAGTCCCCGTCCACCTCGTCCACCCTTATCCCAGCCCCTTGCCCTGCCCAAGAAAAATAAAATCACAATTTTATTCTCTCTGGAGAAAGTGAAACATGATTATTTCTGTAAAACAATCTGGAAAATAGCCGATTTCTCAGGGTGAGATGATTTTGTTCACTTTATAACCAGTGTAACCTCCTGGATGGTGTATAAAGCCATGAGAACGGCAGACTTATTGGTTGTTGGGATCCTCAGATGGGCAGGGAGTCCACAGGTGGTGTGCTGGCTTCTTCTGTTTTCTGGGATGATACTGTTGTGTTGTAAAGGCCTCTGGAGAGAGGTTTGGGAGATAACTGGGTAACACCCAACTAGGTCAGGGAATGAGTCAGGGCTCAAGGACTCGATACCAACCTCTCCCACTCCTGCCAGGAAACCTCTGGGGTGAGAGAGAGATGAGAGAGGAGCCGAGGGGCGGGCCTCACGGCCGCCTGCCCTGGGGCCTCTGGCTTGTGGTTTCACCCTGGTCTGCCCTGCAGCTGTAACGTGTCGGCTGACACGCAAGCCCTGACATGCTCACCCTCCCTCTTTCCCAAACTTCTGCTCAGTCTCAGAAACAGATGGCGCATTCCACCCCAGAAGTGACTATAGGAGAGATGAGAAGGGAAGAACAGAACCAGGTGGAGAGGTGGCTCTGCAGAAAATGCAGGGCAAAATACAAAGGACTTTTTGTCAAGGAAGTGAGGAGAAGTAGAAACTAAACTCACCTCCAAGGAAATCAAGATGAGAAAAAGGCAGAAGAGTGCCATGGCTGGGCTGACACAGAGAACAGAATAGGAACGAGGGCTGAGGCTGAGCAGGACCAAGAAGCACAAGCCCGGAAACCTGTAAGACTCAACAGCAAAATGGCAAAAAGTCACACTTCTTGTTTGGAGGTATACTCGGCTTTCAAAAATTCATCTTTCTTTCCTCAACATCATTTTCTGTTTGTGGCAATCCTGAGGACTCTCTGCTAGTTAAGACACAATTTTATGTACCTACTGTGTACCAGTCACAAGTTTTCATATAGGATTTCAGTACACAACACACACAGCCCTACATGGTAAATTTTCTTATTTAAATTGGTAAATTTTATTATCCCCATTTCACAGATGGGTACACTGGGCCTCAGAAGAGTTAAATAATGTGCCCATAGAATTCTGAAGTAGTGGACCCAGCCAGTTGAATTCCACTATACCAAGCTGCCTTTGATTTGATGTCAAATTAAATCAAAATAATGTCAAGAGTAGAGACTTCTTAAGCCTTCCAGGAGCAGTAAGAAGCAGACCAGGTAAGGAATAATGAATGGAGATCTCTTAATCTCTGAATGTAAGTACTAAAAAAAACCCTGTAACTGTTGGGTTTGCACAGGCCTCTTTGTGATCGGAGATGCCAGTGAAACCCTGGTACCCTCTAGTGGAAGTTCCCTGCATTCACACAGCTTCTCTGGCTTCCATCCCGAAGAGCTGGAACTGGAGAGCATCCCCAAAGAATGGCCAGATAAGAGATACATGTTCATATGTCAGGGCCCATAGAGGATGAAGGAAAGAACAAAGACCAGAGGGAAGGCGTGTTGAGCAATTGGTTCACAAGGCCCCTTTGTCAGGCCTTTATGCATTATCAATAGGAGCTCAATCTTGGTGGCTCTCTGTCAGTAAAGAATCTGCCTGCAGTTCAGGAGACTGAGTTTGACCCCTGGGTAGGGAAGATCTCCTGGAGAAGGAAATGGCAGAACACTCTAGTATTCTTGCCTGAGAAATCCCACGGAGCGGGCTACAGTCTATGGAGTCGCAAGAGTCGGACACGACTTAGCAACTAAACCACTACCACACATCAGTAGGGGCAGTAGGTTTTTAGGACTCCGGAGTGCTATTTTTTTTAATGGGGAAGATTAGTGGTCAGCGATGTGAAGTGACTCCCAAGGCCACAAGGAAGTCAATGTCAGCGATGGTGAGACTAGAACCCATGTTTCCTGCCTCCCAAACCAGAGTTCTCTCCATTATGTCACACTTTCTGTGTGTTGGGAACCCAGCCTATGAGAACAAGCTCCCAGGCTCCTGAACCTCATGCCCACACTCTGCAGGCACTGAGCTTCTTCCGCGAGTTCCCAGTGCCGAGATGTCAGATTTATTTCTGTCTCTCTCCTCCTGCAGAGGTAATCCCTGGGAATAGAAGTGGGTTAGAAACAGATTACTCTGATCCAGGGGCTTTGCCTCTCCTCCCTGAACGTGGCGGGTAGGGAGCGGAGAGGGGAAGTCACAAATAGCCTGAAATTCCCTTTCAGGATTATCGCTTGATTTAGCCAGCTGGGGTGAAAGTGGAGCGAGAAGGAGGGCGGGATTAACCTGAGACCTCGCTTGAACAGCGGGATGCATGGGCTTCTTTTCTGGCTGAGCCAGGAGGAGCAGTATCTCTTCCTAAACACACCTTTAGAAATAGAGTCTGAGGCATGCAGAAAAAGATAAAGGAGAAAGCCTTTGTCTTCAGCGGCAGGGATGAATGGGAGGATGGATGAGACAGAACAGCTAGGAGAAGAAAGTCATGCAGCACAGAAATAAGGAATCACTTAGGGGTATGGAAACAATCTACACTTTGATGGTTTTAGCTTTAACAGAAGCTCTTCGCTTCTCCCTAGCAAAAGAGACCTAACACACATAAGGCTTTCTGAGGATTTCCAATTCATATCCAGGTTATGGGCTCTTTTGCCTTAGGGACACTGCACTGGGGGTGGAATCTGGGACCACTGATATTATCTGTTTCAGCACAAGGAGCAGTTCCACTTACCAGGATCCTGCTAGGCTCCATCTATCCCTTCCACAGCTATGATGGGGCTTGGAAGCAATTACCCTAACTTAGCCAGAGCGGGACATGTATTAACTCATTTACTAAGTTAGTAACAATTCTATGAGTTAGGCACTTAACTACCCCTTTCCTATAGTGAGGAAAAGAGGTGGAACTAAGATGTACACTCAGGCACCATTATATGAAGAGCCTTGTCAACACTCCAAGCAACGCAAAAGCTCTGCTAACGTTGTTAGCTAAAGATCGGTTGAGACCATTTCTTAGAAAGTTAGAAGTCATGGTTTCTATGTCACCTTACCTTGGACAATTCACTGCCTTTGCTCTTCATGCTCTCACCCAAGGGAGGGAAGTACAGTATAAACACATGGCAAGCCTACGGCTCACTTCAATCCAAGTGTCATATTGTTTACTGTAATCAATAAACATATTGTAATCAGATTCTCCCAATTCTCCAGAAGTATTTTCCTTGTTCAAATCAACAGTGCTTCTCCTGGAAAGTAGCTTGGTGTTTAGTCGCTAAGCCGTGTCTGACTCTTTTTGTGACTCCATGAACTGCAGACTGTAGGGCTTCTCTGTCCATGGGATTTTCCTGGCAAGAATATTAGAGTGGGTTGCCATTTCCTTCTCCAGGGAATCTTCCTGACCCGGGGATCAAACCCAAGTCTCCTGCATTGGCAAGCGGATTCTTTACCCACTGAGACAGCACGGAAACCCAGAATGTAGGTCTACCAGGCAGAATTTCAGAAGTTCCAATCTTTGACATCATCTGCCACTGTGGTGGGGTGGGGGGGATGCAAGCACAGTGTATGTCTAACTGCTCATGGAATATTCTGTCCTCTTTGGATCCTCTTTAGAATAAGACAATGAGTGATCCCAGGAACTCTCTGTATTTGGGGAAACACAGAAATCAACTTTGCCCTCTGCCTCATCATAGTTTATCCGGGATTCTACTGATTCGCTTCTTTTTTCCCATGATCCACTTAATGAATAAATATTTGAGTGTCTACTATGTGCAAGACTGTTTCTTTGCAAGGCTGAGCCCCTAACCACCTTATTCCTTCCTCTAATTACAAAATGAGTTTCCTTTTCTTGTTCTTATCTTGATTTTTCTGAAGTGTGAACTACTATGTCTGTTGAATTAAGAAGTATCCTTTTCATGTTAACATCCCCAGGTAGACAGCTCCCAATTTTCCATGCAGTTAATGAGACAGAAAGATAATATGAATTTTCCAAAGAGCAGCTATAAAACCCACTTACAACTGATCTCAGAATGAATAAAAAGCAATTGACCCCTTATTATTTCATCCAGGTTGATATAAACAAGTTTGTGTTCCCCGATAAACTGACCAGAGGGAAGGCAGAGACGATCTAGGATGTGTTGGCTACCATGTGAGACAAACATAAGACTCAACAGTGAAGCAGATAATCCCAGAAAGACTGTATCAATGTTCTGCATTAATAACCACTCATCATGGAGTGGGGTTTCCTCATTTTTCAGGAAAACCAGTTAAAAAAAAACAATTCATGTTCTACTTTCGGGAGCATAGAGTAGATAGGACTTCGTTAAGAAATAACTATATATATATCTCTCTCACTTAAATGCTTAATATATTCTTTAGCATATACATATAACACCTAATTTCATGTCACTATTAATGTGTCATGCTATAAGTTCAAGGCTATGGATAAGACTTGTGAGAAAATTCTTAGCCTTGAAGACTATATAGGTACTTTCCTGGTAATCCAGTGGTTAAGACTGTGTTTCCACTGCAGACAGCACGAGCTCAATTCCTTGTTGGGGAACTAAAATCCCACAAGCTGCGGTGGAGCCAAAAAATGTGTGTGTGTGTGTTTGTGTGTGTACACAGTATAGTAAAAAAGTCATGATTTAAGACATCAGATCCCCAAATCCAAAAGTAATCTCCCTTTCCTTTGACAGTTGTTAACAATTTACTTGGACCTTTGTAGCAATTCTATTCTAGCCTGTACAGCTCATAGATCCCAACTCATTGCAAAATACCATAGGTAAGTGTTCAATAAACATTAATTGGCAGAATGAGATAAAAACCTAAGGGTAAGTATGAAAAGTGCTTATCTTTCACCTATGGTTACAGTACTGGATTTTCCAGGATGATCCCAACGACATGAATCCTTTAACCACTTAATGTTAAGAAATACAGGGCAGTAGTCAGTGCATGGATTCTGGAGTTAGACTGCTTGAATTTGAATCCCAGTTCTGCCAATTATCAGCTGTGTGACCTTAAATAAGTTACATACTTAATTTCGAGGCGGCGTATCTTTTTATTATATACAACAATATTACTCTTGTTTGTGATGAGGATTGAGTTAAAATATATAAAATACTTGGAAAATTGCCTGGCATCTGGTGAATGATTTCTAAGTATAAGCCATTTTTTGTGTTAATAAAACCTGTGCCTCTGTCCCCAAATGGCAAACAAATGCTTTTGTCAGTCCACGGGTCTTTTTCTTCAATAAACACAGTTGTCATTAATTTCCTTAATTCGATAGAATATTCTTCTCACAGTATAGACTGGGAAAATCAGAGCTCCGGCTAAGGTTACCCACCATATGGGATATAGACCTAGAAGCTAGACATTTTTGTCCTTCCTAAGATCCAAGTAGGCACCGAAGAAAACACTTGTCTCAAAAGGGAAACATCTTTTCGTTCTTTACGGAATGGAAAAAAGGTGCAGCTCTGTCCCAAACCTTCTGGAATGCAGTAGTTTCTGGCCGCCAGAAAACCTGGTGCGCAGGCGCGGTTGCGGCTCCACGCTCTCCGCCTGGCGCGTGACAACCGTGCTTCCACCCTACCCCCAACGCCATCTTACTGCGCATGCGCAGCTCCACTCCACCCTCGCTCCCTCCCGAACGCGTACGTGCGCGTTCGCGCCTCTCACACTTGGCGGAGGGCGCGTGCCCTGGAAAATTCCACGCCCGAGCTAGCTCCGCCCTATGCGCCTTCTTTCCAGCCGCCGGCTCTCCACTGTTTCCCTCCCAGCTGCCTTTGCGTGAGCAAAATGGCAGCCCCCATGCCGCGGAGTTTGTCTTGCTTATCCAGGGCTGTAGGACGGTGGTCTCGGCAGGTGGGTAGGGATGGGGTGGCTGGAAGTCTGGGGGCTGGAGGAGGACAGAGTAGAGGGAAATACTCACTTTACGGTTGTCCTTGGTGAACTTGGGCGATACAGATCATACCTAGGTAGGGAGCAGTTGAGGTAGGCGAGACACAGCTATTGTATAGCTATGTGGCTGAGTGGGGAGAGCCCTGGTAGGGCCATCAGGGCGGACAAGTTCTCGGGGATTAAGTTTCTCCGGTTTGCCCTGGGTCTCACTGGCGTACGGATGTTAAGTGGGAAAGTAGTAAAGGTTTGGAAGGTGGTCTCGCTTGCCGTTGATTTTTTATAACTGTCCTAAATTGATCAGTAGCTGTAAAGGAGGGAGAATCGTTCCTGCTTGAACAAACCTCATGGTCAGCGAGAAAAGGGATCTGGCCTTTAAAGAGCTTATTGGTTAATTGGGAGCTAGAACGACAAAATAAAGTTTACGTTGAGGCTCCCAATAGAATGAGCACAATGTAATCTGAGTAAATGTAGAGATTTCTGAGTTTAGGTAGAGCAGAAGAAGAGAGAGTACTGGGTTGGTGTTTAAGTTCCCCATCAGACTGAGCGTTCTTTCATCAGTCTGATCAACCTTGCTTTCATCAACTCTGCATCCTTGAGTTGGCATAGCCCTGTAGTATGAAAAGTACTGAAAGAAAGCCTTTAGTAAAGGTTGAGTGGTATTAGTATTAGTAAAAGTTGCTTACTGGTTTTTAGTAAGAGACAGCTATAATTGTTAAGATAGAAGCATTTCCCCATGATGTGTCGCTTTATAATTGTTCCTAAGTCATTCTTTGAATTTGCCCTTTCTATCTTTGCTTACAGTTTGTTTTTTTTTTTTTTTTTGCTTACAGTTTGTATAAGATTTTTTCCCAGGTTACCTAACCTTTTTCTGCTATCCTCCAGCCAATCCTGATGACTCAGTCCACAGCAGTAGTTCCAGCGAGAACTAAAAAACGTTTCACACCCCCTACTTATCAACCCAAATACAAAACAGAAAAAGAGTTCATAGACTATGCCCGGAAAGCAGGACTGGTCATTCCTCAAGAAAGTTTGGAACGTCCCATACATCTGGCCTGTACAGGTAAAGCCCTAACCCAGTCCCCTTCTGTCAAAGGTCTTCTTGAAAAGTGGAATGATTTGGACTGTGAATGATAGCATTTAATTAACCCCCAAATCAGTTCAGATTCAATAATTTGTATACGTTATATTTCATGAGGTCATCTTTGATCTTGTTTTCACAATATTCCTAGAAGACCAGGGTAAAATTTCTCTGTTTTGTACAAGAAGCAGCTAAGACTCTTTTGAAGACTAAGATTATCTTACTCTACTTTTTCTAATCCTGCATGATTTCCTCTGCATGGAAAAGTCTGTTGATATAAACTATTTTGTATCCAGGAGCCCTCCCAATTTTTTATGACCTCAAGATGACTTTTTCTCAATCTTGCAATGCTTTCTTAGCTTTCTCCTTCTCTCTTTACAGCTGGTATCTTTGATGCCTATGTTCCTCCTGAGGGTGATGCCCGAGTGTCATCTCTTTCTAAGGAAGGACTAGCACAGAGGACTGAGCGATTGAAGAAGAATGTGGCATCACAATTGTCGTAGGTATCTGAGACAGCTGGGAGTTAATATTAGAATAAAAATTTCTTGTTGCTACTTAATCCAGAGAGGCCGTCTTGGATTAGTTGTGTATAACTCTTTTGATAACTTGACAGTATATTCTTTCCCTGTAATAGACTTAATGTATAATAGTATGGGCATTCTGAATCTTAGCATCTCAGCCTTGATTTGTCATTTTTCTCACATCATTTAGGAAGTTGACATTGAAGTTTGTAGGACACTTTTTTGATCACATATTTAACAATTTAAAGTAGTAATAAGAGAGAGCATATTTATAAGAGAAATACCTGAGATTTTAAGAGAGTAAGAAAAACCAAAAGGCTTTAGAAGATAGACCTGTTCTAGGGAGCTAACTGTGCTTTAGTTAAAGAGCAGAAGCCAAAACTGTCTTCTTAAAGAGATTTTCAGCATCTGTCACTCTGGCTCTGACTGTATCTAAATTATAGGCTCTTTAAGGTCATATATAGATTTCTATGCACAAGTGTATTGAGTTAGTGGCAATTCTTCATGTGGCTACAACATTCCTCTAAATACAGATCTTATCACATCAACACACCTGCCTCAGACTCCTTGTGGCTCCTTATTATCTGAAGAATAAAATATAGATTTCTTCAGTGGTATTCAGGGCTTTTTAAAAAATAACTTGGCTCTTACCTTTCTCTCCACCATTGTCTATTTCATTTTTCTCATCCTAAGCGTTAACATTTCCAAACTAGTTGCTAGTTCCTTGACAATTGCTGTGCTGCTTCTCTTTGCACATCCTTTCCTCTGTCTGAAAAATGTCTTTTTTCCTCAAGCATTGTGTCTGCTGGTTTTTGTTTTTTTAAAATACTTATTTATTTTTGGCTGCAGTGGCTTCTCTTGTTGTGGAGCATGGCCCTACACTAGGCTCTACACCCCACACTACATGTGGGCTTCAGTAGTTGCTGTATGTGGGCTCAATAGTTACGGCTGCTGGGCTCCATAGCACCGTAGCTGTGGCACAGGGGCCTAGTTGCCCTCAACATGTTGGATCTTCCCAATCAGGAATTGAACTGGTGTCCCTTGCATTGCAAGGCAGATTCTTAACAACTGGATCACCAGGAAATCCCTGCTTTTTTTTTATAATCATACCCCCAGTTCTTCCCTCTCCTCTCCCCTCCCCCTTGGCAACCACAAGTCTGTTCTCTTTGTTTCTTTGTTGTTGTTCAGCTGCTAAGTTGTGTCCAATTCTTTGTATCCCTATGAACTGCAGCACACCAGGCTTCCCTGTCTTTCACTATCTCCTGGAGTTTGCTCATGTCCATTGGATCAGAGATGCCATCCAACCGTCTCATCCTCTATCTCCCCCTTTTCCTGCCCTCAATCTTTTTGAGCAGCAGGGTCTTTTCCAGTGAGTCAGCTCTTCGCATCAGGTGGCCAAAGTATTAGAGTTTCAACTTCAGCATCAGTCCTTCCAGTGAATTTTCAGGGTTGATTTCCTTTTGGATTGACTGGTTTGGTTTCCTTGCTGTCCAGGGGATTCTCAAGAGTCTTGTCCACAATCAAAAGCATCATTTCTTCAGTGCTCAACATTCTTTATGGTCCACCTCTCACATCCGTACATGACTACTGGAAGAACCACAGCTTTGATTATGTTTGTGTTTCATAGATATGTTTCTTTCTGCCTTTTTTTTTGGCTGCACCACTCAGCATATGGGATCTTAGTATACTGACCAGAGGGATTAAACATGCACTTGCTGCAGTGGAAACTCAGGGTCTTAACCACTGGACATCCCTGTGTTGTATTTTAGACTCCACATATAAGTGACATTGTATGTTGTTTGTTTTTCTCTTTCTGACTTACCTCGTAACGTATGATAATCTCTAGGTCTGCTTTAATTTCTGTGTCTGCTTCTAGCCTTCCCTGACTTTTTTTGGAGATGCCTTTGTTATAATTATAACTGTATGTTTATTTTTACTATCTCTGATAACTCTGTATTGTGATGATTTCCTCTCATGTATTTCTCTCCTGGCTTGTGAACTCTTTGGTAGAAGAGTTCATGATGTTGACGAACACAACACTTATTGTCTAGGGGAGGAGACCAGTTACTGATTGTATACACATAATTACAGATACGGTGAAGTATGAGTGCCATGGAAACACAGGACGGGGAAAGATAACTTTCCCTTCTGGGAGTTCAGAGTAGGCTTCTCTAAGAAAATGACATTTAAAGCTGGGATCTAAAGGGTTGCTTGGAGTTAGCTGAGTAGAGAAATGTGGTGAGGAATAGCATTCCAGGGAAACAAAACAAGGCTTTGAGGTGAAAAGAGTGTAAAGGAGTTGATTTTGTCAAATGCTTTTTCTCTGATCATTGACATGATAATGTGATATTTCTCCTTTATTATATTGATATGGTATATTACATTAATTGATTTTTTAGTGTTAAGCCAACCCTGCATTCCTGGGATAAATTCCTCTGGGTTATGGTGTCCCTCATCCTCTTAATACATTTCTGGTAGTACTGATTAGATCAGAATTCCCTGTTTACATTACTATAACTATGAAAACGCTGTTGACAGCTGAGCCATGCAGTACATTATTATTACATTTCCTTTCCTGCATAATAGTTTTTTTTTTTTAATTCCTGGCGTTAAGTGTCTTTTTTTTCTCATTTCCTTGTAGAATCCCTGGTTGTGTTAATTTTCTCTCACTGTGTAGAAAACATTATTTTATCAATCTCATCATAAAGAAGAAAGCCCTTTTGGAGCCTTCTTACCTTTTTCGGTCTGGATTGGTCACTCTTCAGGCTCACTGTACATTGTGGGGTCTACTTTTATCATCATCCTGCTAATCCATTTGCCTTGCTCTTATATATATTCCCTGTTTCCTGGATTTTATGTCTTTCTCCTTCATGTACATTCAGTTATTTTGGTGGTACACATTCCCTCACAGCTTCCTGAGAAAGAGTGGAAGGTAAATAAATGAAATGTTGCAAGGCTAAGAAAAAGTCTTTTTTTTAGTCTCCCACTTCATTTATAATTTGCTCATAGGGCTTCCCTGGTGGTCCAGTTGTTAAGACTTCACGCTTCCCCTGCAGGGGGCACAAGTTCAGTCCCTGGTTGGGGAACTAAGAACCTATCATGCTGTGCAGTGTGGCCAAAAAAATAAATAATTTGCCCAGATACAGAATTCTAGACTGGGAGTCATTTTTTTCTCCATCAAAAATACTCCTCCATTATCTTTCTAATCTTCTAACTTCTGATGTTGCTGGTTAGAAGCCCAATGTCTTTCTGACTCTTGAGCCTCTGTATGAAACCTGTTTTTTCTTCCTTAGTGCTTGTAGGATATCTTCTTTGATGTCAAAATTTCAGAAATTCACTATGAGAAGCTTTGGTTTTTCTTTAGAATAATTGATTTAAGTGTAAGTTAGAAGGCTGTATTTATAGGACTTGGCACATTCAAAAAACAATTACTGAATAAATGGACAGACATTAATGGAGGTAAAGTAAGCTGTTAAGTTATTAAAATGATTCTCATGCTTAATTTTACAGGATCCGGAGGATAAAAGAAAGTGATCCTAGTTTTAAAGTAAAGGACTTCCCTGAAAAAGCCCAGGATATCTTCATTGAAGCTCACCTGTGTCTAAACAAGTACGTGAACTACCTGTCTTATCCCCGTTATGTTCTCAGCAGCTGTTATTCTAGGTTTGTTTTTTTTTTTTTTTCTTCAGGTAAGAATTCTAGAGTGAGAGAGCTTCCTCTGTGGGAAATAATTGGAGCCTGGAGCTATCTTTGACTTCTTTCACTGTGTCTGGGAATTTTCACCATTTGGTCTGGCTTAGCTCCACTGGCAAGTGTTAGGACTCTGCTTAATGGCAGCTGTTTTCACCCTACCTCATCCCTAGCTCATCCTGATCCTTTCTGTGTGTTTGTCTTTTAGTCACTAAATCATGTCCAACCCTCTGCAACCCCATGGACTCTAGCCCGCCAGGCTTCCCTGTGTTATATTGTCTCTTGGACTTGGTCAGATTCATGTCCATTGAGTCAATAATGCTATCTAACCATCTCATCCTCTGTTGTCCTCTTCTCCTTTTGCCTTCAGTCTTCCCCAGTATCAGGGTCTTTTCCAATGAGTTGGCTCTTCTCATCAGGTGGCCAACATATTGGAGCTTCAGCATCAGACCTTCCAATGTCTGATTGATCAGACCTTCCAGTCTCTGATTACTCAAGGTTGATTTTCTGTAGAATTGATAGGTTTAATGTCCTTGCAGTCTAGGGGACTCTCAAGAGTCTTTTCCAGCATCATAATTTGAAAGCATCAATTCTTCAGCACTCACCCTTCGTTATGGTCCAACTCTCACATCCATGTCTGACTACTGGAGAAACCATAGCTTTGACTCTATGTACCTTTGTCAGAAAAGTGATGTCTCTGCTTTATAATGTGCTATCTAGATTTGTCATAGCTTTTCTTCCAGAGAGCAAACATTTTTTAATTTCATGGCTACAGTCACTGTCTACAGTGATTTTGGAGCCCAAGAAAGTAAAATCTGTCACTGCTTCCACTTTTTCCCCTTCTGTTTGCCATGAAGCAATGGGACTGGATGCCATGATCTTAGTGTTTTGGATGTTGAGTTTTAAATCAGCTTTTTGACTCTCCTCTTTCATCCTCATCAAGATCCTCTTTAGTTCCTCTTCACTTTCAGCCATTAGAGTGGCATCATTTGCATATCTGGGGTTGTTGATATTTCTCCCAGCAGTCTTGATTCCTGCTTGTGATTCATCCAGCCCAGCATTTCGCATGATGTACTCTGCATAGAAGTACATAAATAAGCAAGTGACAATATACAGCCTTATTGTATTCTTTTTCTAGTTTTGAACCAGTCAGTTATTTCATGTCCAGTCTGTTTCTTCTTGACCTGCATACAGGTTTCTCAGGAGACAGGTAAGGTGGTCTGCTCTTCTCACCTCTAAGAATTTTCCAGTTTGTTGGGATCCACACAGTCAAAGGCTTTAACTTAGTCAATGAAGGAGAAGTAGACGTTTTTCTGGAATTCCCTTGCTCTCTCTATAATCCAGCAAATGCTGGCAATTTGATCTCTGTTTCCTCTGCTTTTTCTAAACCCAGCTTGTACATCTGTAAGTTCTCAGTTCACATATTGCTGAAGCCTAGCTTGAAGACTTTGAGCATAACCTTACTAGCATGTGAAATGAGCACAATTGTTAGATAGCTTGAACATTCTTTGGCATTGCCCTTCTTTGGGATTGGAATGGAAACTGATCTTTTCCCATCGTGGCCACTGCTGAGTTTTCCAAATTGCTGACATATTGAGTGCAGCACTTGAACAGCATCATCTTTTAGGATTTGAAATAGCTCAGCTGGAATTCCATCACCTCCACTAGCTTTGCAAAACTGAAAGCAGATTGACTATATTCTTTGTAGCTGAAGATGGAGAGGCTCAATGCAGGCAGCAAAAACAAGATCTGGAGCTGACTGTGGCTCAGATAATGAGCTCCATATTGCAAAATTCAGGCTTAAATTGAAGAAAGTAGGGAAAACCACTAGGTCACTCAAGCATGACCTAAATCGATCCCTTATGAATTATACAGTGGAGGTGACAAATAGATTCAGAGGATTAGATCTGGTAGACACAGTGCCTGAAGAACTATGGACGGAGATTTGAAACATTGTACAGGGAGCAGTGATGAAGACCATCCCCAAGAAAAAGAAATTCAAGAAGGCAAAGTGGTTGTCTGAGGAGGCTTTACAAATAGCTGAGGAAAGAAGAGGGGTGAAAGGCAAGCGAGAAAGGGAAAGATATACCCAATTGAATACAGAGTTAAAGAGAATAGCAAGGAGAGATAAGAAGTTCTTTTTAAACGAACAATGCAAAGAAATAGAGGAAAACACCAGAATGGGAAAGACTAGCGATCTCTTCAAGAAAATTGGAGATATCAAGGGAACATTTCATGCAAGTATGGGCACAATAAAGAATAGAAATCATACGGACCTAACAAGCAGTAGAGATTAAGAAGAGGTGGCAAGAACAGACAGAAGAACTATATTAAAAAAAGTTAGTGATCGAGATAACCATGATAGTGTGGTCACTCAGCTAGAGCCAGATATCCTGGAATGTGAAGTCAAGTGGGTCTTAGGAAGCATTACTTCAAACAAAGCTAGTGGAGGTGATGGAATTCCAGCTGAGCTATTTAAAATCTTTAAAGATGATGCTGTTCAAGTCAGCAATTTGGAAAACTCAGCAGTGGCCACAGTTGGGTTGCTATTTTGTTATTGGGTTGCAGGAGCTCTTTATGTGTTCTGGATAGTAATCCCATATCAGATATATGCTTTGTAAATATTTTCTCCCATTTCATGGGTTTTGACTTTCTTGGTAGTGTACTTTGATATAAGAATGTTTTAATTTTGATTAAGTCCAAGTTACATGTTTTTTTTGTTGTTGTCTGAGTTTTTAGTGCCAAATCTACAAATCATTGCCAAATCCAGTGTCATGGAATTTTTCCCCTATGTTTTCTTCTAAGAGTTTTAGATTTGGTTCTCACATTTTGGTCTTTGATCCCTTTTGAGTTAATTTTGTGTATGCTGTAAAGTAAGCATCCAACTTCATTTTTTTAATAATATTACTTATGAAAAAAAAATAATAATATTACTTATGTATTTATTTGTTTATTTTTGGCTGTGCTGGATCTTCTGTTGCTGTGCTCAGACTTTCTCTAGTTGCACCAAGCCAGGGCTATTCTTTATTGTGGTACATGAGCCTCTCATTGCAGTGGCGTCTTCTGTTGCAGAGCAAGGGCTCTAGGCACACCGGCTTCAATAGCTGGGGCTTGAAGGCTGTAGAGCATGGGCTCAGTCATCGTGGCACACAAGGTTCATTGGTCCCAGGTGTGTGGGATCTTCTGGAACCAAGGATTGAACCAGTGTTCCCTGAATTGGCAGGCAGGTTCTTAACCACTGGACCCCCAGGGAAGTCCCAGTGGTATACCTTTCTGATTCCCTTCTTTCCTATTCTATAGATTTTAAAAAAATTATTTTCTTAACGGTTACTTTGGGGATTAGAATTAGTATCTTAACAGTTTAGTTTGGATAATATCAGAGTTTCAATAGTGTACAAGCAGTCTGCTCCTGTGTATCTCTGTCCCTTCCCCTTTGCATTGTTACTGCCACTGATTATATGTTTATACATTATGTGCCCATAACATAGATTTGTAACTGAAGTTTTATGCCTGTGCCTTTTAAATCAAATAGGAAAAAAATGAGGAATTACAGATCAGAAGTACAAGAATACTGGCTTTTATGTTTACCTATATAGTAACCTGTACCAGTGCTAATTATTTCTTCTTATTGCTTTAAGTTACTGTCTAGTGTCCTTTCATTTAGGTCTGAAAACTCCTTTAGTATATCTAATAGGACAGATCTCCTGGTAATAAACCCTCTCAATTTTTGTTTATCTGAAAATACCTACAATTCTCTTTCATTCTTTTTTTTTTTCTTTTGCGATACCTCATGGCATGTGGAAATTCCCAGACCAGGGATTTAACCCATGTCCCCTGAAGTGGAAGTGCAGAATCTTAACCACTGAGCCACCAAGGAAGCCCTTTCCTTCATCCTTACTGTCTATAGAATTCTTAGTTGACAGATTTTCTTTTAGGCCTTTAAATATACCATCCCACTACCTTTTGGCCTCCATAGTTTCTCATAAGAAATCAACTGTAACCTTTTTTTTTTTTTTTAACTGTAACCTTTTTAAGGTCCCTTGTATGTGACAAATAACTTCTCTTTTGTTGCTTTTAAGATTGTCTCTTTGTCTTTTGGTTTTGGCACTTGTACCCTGTCTCAGTGTGGATTTCTTTGAGTTCTCTCTGCTTGGAGTTTGTGGAGTTTCTTGGATATGAACATTCACTTCTTTTACCAGATTTGGAATGTTTTCAGCCATTCTTTCTATTCTTTCTTTTTTTGGCTACACTATGCATTATGCGGGAACTTCACTGACCAGGGATTGAACCTGTGCCCCCTGAAGTGGAAGCACAGACTCTTAACCCCTGGACCCTTAGGGAAGTTCCTTCAGCCATTATTTCTTCAAATGTTTTTTTTTTGCCTCCTCTCTTCTCCTTCTTGGACTCCTATGATATGGGTGTTGATGCATTTGACACTGTCCTATAGGTACCTCAGGCTCTACTCATTTTTCTTCGTTTTTTCTACTTTTTGCTCCTTAGATTGGATACTTTCAATAGTTTTATCCTCAAGTTATGTGGCTCAGCTGGTAAAGAATCCACCTGCAGTGCGGGAGACCTGGGTTCAGTTCCTGGGTTGGGAAGATCCCCTGGAGAAGGGAAAGACTACCCACTCCAGTATTCTGGCCTAGAGAATTCCATGGACTGTATAGTCCATGGGGTCGCAAAGAGTCGGACACAACTGAGCAACTTTCACTTGCTCCTTAGACTGGACACTTTCAGTAGTTTTATCCTCCAGGTAACTGATCCATTGTTTCTGCCTGCTCAGATCTGCTGTTCAACCCCTGTAGTGAATTTTTTTAAGTCTTTATTGAATTTGTTACAATATTGCTTTTTTTTAAGTTTTTTTTTTTTTTTTTTTTTATCTAGACCATTTTTAAAAGTCTTTATTGAATTTACTACAATATTGCTTTTGTTTTTTTGGCCGCAAGGTATGTGGAATCTTAGCTCCCTGACCAGGGATTGAACTCGCGCCTCTTGCAATGGAAGGGGAATTCTTAACCACTGGACTACCAGGGAAGTCCCTGCTTTTTTTTTTTTTTTTTTTTTAAATGTGTTGGCTTTTTGCCCAGGAGATATGTGGGATCTTAGCTCCCCGACCAGAAATTGAACCTGCACCCCCTGCACTGGAAGGCGAAATCCTAACCACTGCACTGCCAGGGAAGTCCCTAACCCCTGTAGTGAATTTTTAATTTCTTTCACTGTATTTTGCAGTTCTAGAATTTGTTTGGTTCATTTTCATAATTTTTATCTCTTTACTGATGTACTTATTTTGTAGATTGTTTTCCAATTTCCTTTAGTTCTTTTTCCCTGGTTGCCTTTATCTCAATGAACATGTAGGACAATTGATTTAATGTCTTTGGCTAGTAATTCTAATGTCTGGGCTTCCTCAGGGATGGCTTCTGTCAAAAATTTTTTCCTGTAAGTGGGCCATACTTTCATGTTTCTTGGTATACTTTGTAATTTTTTGTTGAGAATTGGACATTCTGAGTATTATTATGTGGTAACTCTGAAAATCAGATTGCTCTGCTCCTCAGGAATTGCTGACTTTGTTGATTAGTGTCGCTGCCATCCATTTGTGACTTTTCCAAACTAATACTGCTAAGTGTGTATTCTTTGTTGTGGGTAGTAGTCATTGAAGTTTCCGTTCCATTATCTCTGCAGTCAGCCAGTGACCTGACAAAGATTTCCTAAATTGTCTGACTGAATAAAAACAAAATAGGTGTTCTTTCCCCTTTATCCCTTTGTATCTGTTGATGGGAAAAGCTGCTGCAGCCAGCAGGACTGAAACCATGGCATGGTTTGTGTGGGTCTCTCTGCTGTCCACCAGATTGACCAGAATGTGCAAACTCAAATTTTGGAGGGGAAGGTCCTTGCTGCCTGCCCAAGTACCCGCCATCCACTCCAGAACACAGACCACTGTCCCACAGTCATGGCAGGCCTGAGGGAAAGAGGAGGGTATGTGGTTTGTACATGTTCTTAAATCCAAGCTCATTGGCTTCTCCCTTCATCAGGCACTCCCCTGGTTATTATAAGTATCCAGAGTTCTGAGATTTTGTTTTTCTTATTTATCAATTATTTCAATGAAAGGACCCACCCCTAATGCTTCCTGGTCTGTCGTTTTGTCTGATGTCTGTGTCTGTTGATTTTACTAGATTGATTCCAGGTCTGTTTTGTAGTGTTGATGATGGAGTGTGTTTCTTCTGAGGGAATTCCAGACAACCTAAGTTATGAACATGCTCCTAGAGAGGTTTTCTCTGTGTATTTCTGCCAGATCCTTTAGGGATAGTGTTGGCAAGGTATAAGTTTTTATGTTAATTTCTTAGTTTAGGAATTCTTGCATCATAGAAATAACTGTAAATTTTGTGTCCACATTTGAGTATAATGTGTATTTAGTGCTTTAATTTTTCAGTTTTCGTGGGGTTTTTTTTGTTGTTTGTTTTTCAGATTTTTCGCCCTGCTCAGAGCTCTAGACAGAGGGGAGCTTTGTCTCTAGGTTGGTGGACTATTTTTCTAGTTTCCTTTTCCTGCAGGTGCCAGACTTTTTTGAGGGTCATAGCTTTATACAGGGATTTCAATTCCAACTCCCTGTCCTTCCAACGTCCTGGGTTTTAGGAGAAGTCAAGCTCTAGTCATCAGATCCTATTTCTGGATCCCTAAATCATCTCTTACCTGGTTGTGGTATCAGGTTATGTTCTTTCCATTCTGCTTTTAATTCCTTCTTCCTCTCTGGCACCTATGGACTTAGCTTCCTTTCTTGTGTACTAGGCTAGAGATTTAAAAATGTGTGTGTGTCTGTGTTTATTATATTCTCTCCAACCTTTCTGGATGTTTACAGTGGGAGGGTAAGTTTTATTGCAAACTTACTTATAGGATAAGTTCTCTTACAAAATACTGAGTCAGCTCATAAAAGGGGGAGTTTATTTCTACTGAAGATTTCTAGGCCAAGATAGTGATGAGGAATTCATTGAGAGGTGCCAGGCGTGGTGGTTGTGGCACCTATCACCACAACTTGGTCTAGTCTAGTCTAGAGCTACAGTGAGGGGAAATGACTCTTTTTATTTGGAACAGAAGTGGAAGTGAAACAATTAGAAGTAACCTATCACCCACCCTGGCATTAGAGACACAGTTTTTCAAAGAGCAAGACTTAAACCACTCAGGAAGTGTTAAATTGCAGAAGATAAAAAACAAAAAAAGGCAACAAAAAAAATAAATTGCAGGAGAAAGTCATGAATGTGTATCTGAAAGAAACTAATCTGTGGTCTTAGGTTTACTTGAAGCCTACTTCAGTGAGGAACCCTCCTAAAATCTTACATGTACAGGAGCTTGGGTTTGTTGTCTCATTTTCTTACCGAATAGAATCAGCATAACTTGGTCACTTTGGCAGCTCCAAAGATGGGATGGAGGGATAGTTTGTGTGGAAAGGACCGGAAATGACAAGTGGTTATCTTTTACTTTTTCCAAACCTTAAGCTTTTTATTTTGTGTTGGGGTACAGCCATTTAATGGAAGCCGTTGACTACCCTGGTGGCTCAGACAGTAAAAGCGTCTGCTTGCAATGCAGGAGACCCGGGTTCGATCCCTGGGTCAGGAAGACCCACTCCAGTACTCTTGCCTGGAAAATCCCATGGACGGAGAAGCCTGGTAGGCTACAGTCCATCGGGTCACAAAGAGTCAGACATGACTGAGTGACTTCACTTTCTTTCTATAGCTGTTTAACAGTGTTGTAGTTTCAGATTAACAGTGAAGCGACTCAACCATACTGGTTATCTCTTGGCTAGGTTCAAGGATGAAAGTATAAGAAATAAGGCTAAGCAGTTGGTAGTGATAATGTATCCATGATAAGAGGAGATAAGTTGAGCTTTTGATTGTTGTTTGTGTTGAATCTTGTTCCAGCTTAGAACAGAAATCAGTCCCCATGTCCCAGTGAAGGTCTTTTACCCATCTCAAGGATGTATAGTAATTTCAGAGAAATTTCTTTCTGCTCCTGAGATTCAAACATAACTTTGCACTGCTTTTAGAGCTCATGGTTTTCTGAGAAATCATGTTATTCTTCATCTTTGTGTCTCTAGGACTTAGTATATTACCTGGTTTATAGTAGGGGTGCAGAAAATATTTGTAAAAATGAAGGGAATGGTTTTCCATTTTCAGGGCCATTTTCAACTTTCATATAGAGTATCATAAAAGCAGTAGTCAGTGATACAAATTTCTTTCCTTTTTAGCTCAGACCATGACCGACTTCATACCTTGGTAACCGAAAACTGTTTTCCGGTAGGTTCTCATCTTCCTTAGAATTGTGGGATGCCTGAGTAGACAGATTCTAGATAGCACCTCAGTTTTCTTAAGGATCAGTTTTGAGAGTACAGGAACTTTAAGGCAAAAGGCTGAAGTTCATTATGTTTGGCTGCATGGTAATGACTTGCTATGGAGTCTGGTAAGGGCCTTGCAGCTGCAGAAAGAGGAGGTCCCTGAGCAAGTACTGAGACTACAGACCCTGAGGTGAGGGGATAGTCACCTTAGGCCAGCCCTGCACATGCCTGTGCTACAATAAAGGACTTAACCAGTGTGCCTGAGGCTTACACTGTGTGCTAACAAGGGTGCTAGGTACTCTGGGAGACTCCTGCCAATGAGGACTTTGTGGTTTAGTTAGAAGTTAAAGAATAAGAATTTCAGTTGCTCTCAGTTCTGCCTCATCTCCCCAGGCACAAGTATCCTAGTCTAAGCAGGTTATTAACCTTTATAAAAGTCTATCAAATTCCTATAAAAACTGCCGAAAGGTAAGAAGAAAAAAAACAAACATGTGGCCAACAGAAATGCATGCAATAATGAGCAGATTATGAAAGTGTGTGGGAGGGATAACATATTAGGTAAGCTGGCAGTTTGGAATGAGTTCTTCATTGATTTGGAGAAGAGTCCTCCAGGTGGTAATTGGCTCTTGAGTCATGATTTAGAAAGGAAAAGCAAGTTGTTGTAAGGTGAGCTTGAGCAGTAGCTTAAGAAAAATTTAGAAAAGTGAGGCAGAAAAGAAGCACCAGAGCACATTTGATGGGAAACGTTGCATGTTGACTGTGGCATTGCAAGAAGAGGAAGCATGGAAATAAGCACCCACTTCCCTAAGGGGGCGGGGGTGTGCAGGCAGGAATCCAGTTGAACTCTTCTCTGCCCTCAGGACATGGTCTGGGACATCAAATATAAGACTGTCCGCTGGAGCTTCGTAGAATCTTTAGAGCCACCCCAGGTGGTGCAGGTTCGCTGTTCGAGTCTGGTGACCCAGAGCAACGCGTATGGCCAGGTCACCGTCCGCATGCACACCCGGCAGGTAGAGGCACCAGTCTGCTTTCCTCCCAGCTTTTCTTCACTCTCAGGTTGAGCACTTCACTCTCAGGTATAGCTACCCAGGACTGTGAGTTCTAAGGAAAGGCTCACCATGGTCTTTCTTGCCTTGTCACTGTACCCTTCCCACTGCTGTGTGTTAGCTGTGAACACAGGTGTGGGGATATTATTTCCTCCGCTTTCTGGGATCCTTCCACTCCCTCCACCCTGACCGCTCTCCCCCCTCAGTCAGAACCCTCTAAGAGTAAAGTGTCAGTGGTTGATTGGTTAGTCTGGATTCAGAATTAAACAACTCTGAGGACTAACCAACTTGATGTGCTTTCATCTTTGCAGACTCTGGCCATCTATGACCGGTTTGGCCGGTTGATGTATGGACAGGAAGATGTGCCCAGGGATGTCCTGGAGTATGTTGTCTTTGAAAAGCACCTGGCAAATCCCTATGGCAGCTGGAGGATGCATGGCAAGATCATTCCCCCGTGGGCACCCCCTAAGCAGCCCATCCTTAAGGTAAAGCAGCTTGCATGGTTTAAGGTGTGCTAAGTTGCTTGAGTCTTATGTCCAGCTCTTTGCAACCCCATGTACTGTAGCCCACCAGGATCCTCTGTCCATGGGATTATCCTGGGAAGAATACTGGAGTGGGTTGCCATGTCCTCCTCCAGGGGATTTTCCCCACCCAGGAATTGAACCCCCCACATCTTACGTCTCCTGTATTGGCAGATGAGTTCTTTACCCCTAGGGCCACCTGGTTTAAGACATGGCATCCTCAGCCACTCCTGTTGGGTGCCTCCTAGTGGAGAGGGAGGGTGATGCAGCCCCAGGAAGAGGAATCCTTTGGGGATGGGCCTGGAGGCAGGCATGGATCTCTTGGGTAAACCATGGACTTGGACAGTAGATAACTCAGCTTCCTGCTGTTTCAGACGGTGATGATCCCTGGCCCCCAGCTGAAACCTGGGGAAGAGTATGAAGAGCTGCAAAGAGAGGCCCATAAGCCTCAGCTAGCGTGACAGCAAGAATGACTCCTGGGGTGAAGCATGGATGATGAGGCAGCTGGAAGCTGTGACGTCACCTGTCTTCTTCTCACTGTGGGAAGAACTGCCTTTGTTCCCTCTTGCCCTGCGTGGGTCTTTTAAGCAGTCTTATCCTCAATAACAGCTGCTGCTGGTTGGGCCCTGGTGGGTTGGGTCTATGCACAGCAGTGGCTTCGCTTCTTTTTTTCTATCTTATACCTTGTTTCTAACTCTAGATGAAAGGCGGTATGTTTCAGAGAACATGATACCAGCTTTCCCATAGCAAGAACTGTCAGGAGCAAACTGGCAGGACTTTCTAATTACAGGGCAGGGATCAGAGTTGGAAATAAAACACTATCAAGTATTAGACAAATTGTGGTGGGTTCTCTACATTTCTCCTGGTTCATGCTGGAAGTGGACAAGCCTTCAGATGGTAGAAGTGGAAGTTAACTGTGACTGTTGTGACTTACAGGAAACCCAGACTTGAGAAAAATAATTAGTGTTTATAAAAGTGATGTCATTTAAGGGGGTCTCTTCTCATACACTGATTCACTAAATCAGTATCTGTATTTCACAAATGAATGTAAATCCAAAGAAATCATTTAGCCCTCAGCTTTTGGATTTTGTTCTTAATTATCGACTGTATCCTGGTGTAATCCCAGGAGGCGTTGGTGGAGGCAGGGGCCATGGAAGTGTGGATACATTTGGGAAATTCATCAGTAAGACTTGGTTCCCTGGTTTCTAGCACTTTTTGGAGATGGTGACTATTTTTCCAGCCCAAATTTGGAGGCAAAGATTCCAGGATATGAACCTGTGGCGCGTGAAACAGCCCAGCCCCTACTTGTGCCTTAGCTCCAGCTGGAGGAGGATGTAGGACTTCACATGCTCGTGTCCTGGGTCATCTGAGGTGTGACAGGGAAGTCACTGTCCCAGCAGCAAGCTTGGCTTGTAGCACTATTACACTGATCAGCCCATGAGGTCTCCCCTTAAAAATTAGAACCTTAATTCTCTTATTTCTGTGTTTTAAGTCTAGAATTTTCTTTTAAGGAGTTTACCACTTGGCTAAGGATTAATCTTTTCTGACCTTATCTTGAGAGTAGAGTCCAAAGAAACGAATCAGGTTGAGAATAACCTGACTCCTCTCTGTAAAGCTACCATCTCAGCAAAGCAGCAAACAGACCAGGCCTCACTGGGGAGAACTAAGGTTTTAACAACAGCTGCCAAGTGCAGACCACAGAAACGAGATGTGTATGCTTAGGGGAGAGGCAGCACTAGCGGGTTAATCCAAAGCAGCCACTCTCATCATGCTACTTAGTCTCAACCCTTTTGGCTTAAAAATGTACATCAGTCTCCAGCATTGCTGCCCAAGTGAGGTTTGGTCATATCCTATTTGCCTGAGCCCCAGATTAAGGCAAAATGAGAAGGGAAGTGCTTTCAGTAGGATCCACAGCTGGGTGGGTGTGGAGTAAGGGGGAGGCGGTCCTGGGTGGGACAGGGAGCAGAGAAAGCACACTTAATGACCAAACAGCATTTTGATTTCTATGAAAAAAAAAAAAAAACATATAAAACTTTCAAATAAGCTATTTCACCCCACTTCCCTAGATCTGTCTCAGGGGTCTGTAGATAATCCTAAATAGCAGCTAAGCAATAGCTGCCACCAGGGAGCCAGAGGATAAGTGCAGTTTTCATTTCCCTTTGGGGTCAAATCCAGCTGAGCGGATGGCCCAGATGTACAGGATTGGCTCGAAGGGCTGGGCAGAGACCATCTGCAATGCCAGCCATGTAGCTGGGCACTGGCTGAGAATTAGCCAGACCGCCCCATAGTCGCTAAGGCTGCAGTGTGGCTACTTTGGACTTTAGAGCAGGCACTGTCTTTTCCTTACCTGTCTACTATGACTGTTTAGAAATGTTGAAAAAATAAATTTACCATAACAAGCTAGAAGCAACTACAATGGTCAAGAAAGCATTCTTTATTTTTTCTCCATGGCTTATTTCACAGCTGTGATTACAGGGACAACTTTTCTGTTCCCAGCTAGTCCATTCTCAGTGGGATTCTCAGAGGTGCAGCATTTGCATTGGTTCAGAAGCTAGGAGGGCTTCTCAGGTGGCTTAGGGGAAAAGAATTCTCCTTGCCAGTGCAGGAGACACAGAGATGCGGGTTCGATCCCTGGGTTGGGAAGATTTTCGAGTAGGAAATGGGAACCCACTCCAGTATTCTTGCTTGGAAAATACCATGGACAGAGGACCTGGTGGGCTGCAGTTCATGGGGTCACGAAGAGTCGGATGTAACTGAGTATACACACACACACAAGCTGTGAGGCTGAGAATGCAGCCTGGAGCAAGACCACACTTTAGTTACTGCTCTGGAAGCCTGGGGGAGGGCATCTAGGTAAGAGGGAGTGCTTAGACAGGGAACAAGGATGTCTGGTCTCTTAAAAGTGGGTTATTCCATGCTTTCTCTTCCTTTTTGGAAATGGAGCACTTTTGCTACTTTCTGTGAAGCCCTGTAGCTGCCCAGAATATTTACATGCGAACTTTTTTTTCCCATTGGGTATTTGGTTTCCTTTTGTCTTTTTTTCCTCCTTGTGAATGGCATCAGTATCTGTCCAGTTAGAAGGTGGGTCCCTGCCCAGCTCTGCCGTGTTTAGTCTGCCTGTTTCCACCCCCTCACCTCTGCCAGACCTGGGATGTCTGTGACCAGTGTTTTTCTCCTTTCTCATTTCCCTTTGGTAGTATCACCTATTTCCAGCACTCTGTTATCTAGGACCGCTTAAGTAAAAGTAGCCTGAATTGGCTTGAAGGAATAGAACAAGAAAGAGCTCCCTAAGAAAGGAGGCTTTGTACTTAAGGATGCCCTTTCCCTGGCCGTTGGGCTCTAACCTGCCCCAACCACTACTCTTTCTGAGGGCAGTTACAATGCTGGCTGTAAACAGGACCTCCTTTCTTTCTTGAGCTTCTTGGGAAAGAGACTGATGTGGGCCTCTTATTACTGAGCAAGTGAGCTGACGTGGTTCTTGCCTTGGAACCAGAAATTCCCCAGGCTCCTGTTGCGTTTGACAACAGAGAGGAGTCCCTTTAATGACAGTACTGAAAGGCTAGGAGAATGAGGCAGTGGGGTGAACTCTGCAGACTGTCAAAAGATGGGGCAGGAAGAAGAGAAGGCCATCTGAGAAGGCTAGCAAGAGGCATGCTTCTTCAACTGTGAGACAGTGTCTGGAAGGGAGAACTCGCCCTCGGCCTGTGTGGGCAGGACCTGGAGCTGTTGCCTTTCCCTTTATGCTCTCTGTTTCTTACATTCCTTTGGATGCCAGCTGTTAATATGGACGTAAATTCTCTTGATTGGCTCTACTTCAGTGAGCAGGGCAGGTAAGAGGATCAATAAAGCAGAAACTGGAGATCGAAGTCAAAATGACAAGATCTTTAAGGCATTACAGGGACCTCTTTTGAGCCATTTAAGTTTTCCTCCTGATTTGCTTTTGAATTTGAATTAAGTAGCTTCTAAACTTCCTGTGGTGACCTTTTATAATCTCCAGCCCCTATGTTGCCAATGCCTTGAGTGGTTTACTTTCTTAAAAAATATCCTTGGGAGATTTCAGAGAAGAATGGGTTTACCTTTGAGAAAGTGTGGGCTGGGTACAGCTGACTCCCTTTTGTCATTAACATTAGCTTTACAAGTGATGTCATAGATGGCTTGTGTTGAGTACTCTAGCTGGATGGGAGCATTAATTAGAAGCCGAAGGTCTGGCCCTTGTGCTCTGGAGCAGGAAGAAAAGAGAGGAAGTAAAAAGAGGATGGTATTTCCTTTTGGAGTCTGAGCTGCACCCTTCTTGTACAGTTTGTCTTGGAATGAGTTGACTTCTGGCCTTCTTGGAAAGGGAAAGTGGCCAAGTTTGTTTGATTCAGTTTTTTGGAAACACCTAGAACTTGGAAAGAACCTTGACTGTTCTGAAAGCTAGCCACCCATGTATGACCTCACCGATGGAGTTGTTACTCCCAGTCCCAAGGATAGACAGTTGGAGGGATGAGTTCTTCAAGCTGAGCTTCAGAAGCTATTTCCTGGTCTTCAGTTAAGGAGGAAGACTTTTGAGTCTCAGCTTCTTGGAGGGTTGGCTCTGGGGCTAAGCTGGTCCTCGGCTCAAGTTCTGAAGGGACTTGGAGTTCTCTGACACCCTCCAGAGTAAAGGTACTGGCTGGCTTGTTCACTGTGGGGCGGGGGCTTTTGCTGTCTGGAAGGAAGCTACCCAAAGGCCTCTGGACTAAAAGGCATTGTGGGTTCTCGGGGGCTGTGGGGCAGAGCATTTGTTTCTGAGTTGCTGTTAAAGCCAGAAGACCAGATTCCTCAGATGGGGCTCCAGTTCCCTCCCAAAGACATGAGTCAATGTCTGCCATGGTGCCCGTTACTTTATTTCCTTCGGGATCTGTGACTTCCCATTGACACAGCTCTGCCACCTGGCTCCCCATACTGCTTGCTCCATGGGGAATGACTTTGGGTTGGTCCATGGCTGGAGCATCTGGCTGGGGAGAGAGTCCTTCTGACCTTGTGCCTTCCCAAGGGCAGATCGTCTCCGTCTCTCTGCTGACTTTTACTTCTTCTGAAGAGTGTTCTTCAGTCCCTCCAGATTCTGCCTTTTGCAGGAACATTTCTCCTTGCCCTTGAGATTCTCTGTCCACCTCTGGTTCACATCCCCCATTCTCTGCTGTTTCTTGGCTCACCTCCCAAGGGCAGATTTCTGTTTTCTTATCAGGGGGAGCTTCTTGCGCTTCCCGTGGACACACTGCCGCTACCCTGGCTCCCACACTGCCTGCTCCCTCGGGACTTTCTTTGCTACTGTCAGAAGATTGTGGGGCTGGTTGTGGAGACAGACAATCTTGACTCTCCCGGGGACACACAGCCTCCTGCTTTCCATCTGCCCTTTCGGGCTTTTCCTGAAGGGCCACAGCTTTGTGCTCTGGTTTTTCTGGGGCTTTCCCCTTCTCCTCTTGAGTTTCCTCATCTCCATCCTGTCTTGACACTCCTTCCTCAGGGGTTCTTTCAGTCACTTCCCAGGGACAGGTCTCAGCTTTGGCGCCACTATCAGATGTGGGAGCGTCCATGGCAGGAGCATCCCACAGGCAGACCTCAGCGAGCCTGTCCCTGGCGCTGGGCAGTGTCTGAGAGCTGGCTTTAGGTTGGTCAGGGTACTGATTGTGTGGATGGGAGAAAGAGTCCATAGGGGCCATGCTCTCCTGTAGATGGATAGGTTGTAGTTCACTGCTCGTTTTTTCCCCATCTTCAGCAGTGACTTCTGCTTTTCCTGGGGCTACAGGTTCTGGGGAAGAGTCCATCTTTGGGTCTTGTGTCAGGCCCCCTTTCTCTGCTGCCTCATCGCTCATTTCCAGGGAGGGCCCCTCTACCCCTCTGCCGGACACGTCTGAGACAGGGGCCTGAGCAGAGGGTGCCCTCAAGTCCTTCTCCCAGGGACACACAGCTTCCTGCTCTTGACTCAGTTGTGTTTCCCATTTTGATCTGTCTTCTCCCAGGGAGGTGAGTCTCCCCCTTTCTAGCATTTTCTCCCTCTGCCCCACTGAATCAGTTCTCATCTCTTGTTCTAATTCCTTCCCAGGGGCTCCTTCATCCACCTCCCAGGGACAGACCTTGACTTTTTCACTAGTAGGTGCTCCGTCCGCTTCCCAGGGACATACCTCCACTGGTCTGCACCCCGCACGGTCCAGCTCCTGGAGCTCAGGTTTTGGGCTGTCAGTGCCCAGAGTATCTGAATGCCAAGAGGAGACCCCTGGATCCATGCTCTCCCAGGGGCAAGCCTGTTCGCACTCCTGGGCCTGCCTCTCTGGAGTAGCAACAGCTCTCTCGCCAGGTCCAGAATCTGCAGAAGGCTTCCTTGTTTTGCTTGAAAACTGCCCAATGGCCTCCATTCCCAAAGCCCTTCTCTCCCCAGCTCCAGCACTCACCTCCCAGGGACAGACCTCTGCCTTCTCGGCAGACAGGGTTTCCTCCGCGTCCCAAGGACAAATCTCAGCAGTTTTGCTTTCCGCACTGCCGGACATCTGGAAACTGGCTTTGGGTCCACCTGTGTCTTGACCAGGTTGTGGGGTGAAGCTGCCAGGGTCCACACTCTCCCAGGGACAGACTGCTTCCTGTGTTGGCATCTGTCCCTCAGGCTTTGCCCAACTTGGGCTAGCTTTGATGCCTGATGTTTCAAGCATCTTCTCCTTGTCCTTTTGAGATTCTCTTCCTTTTGGTGCCTGTCCTGATGTCCAGTCCTCTGTCGTTCTCTCATTCACCTCCCAGGGACAGACTTCTGCCTTGGCAGGTGTTGCTCCCTTTCCCTCTGACCTGAGATCTGGTGGGCAGACCTGTGCTGCTCTACTTTCTTCATTGCTGAGGAGTTGGCCATCAGCTTTGGATGAGGAATTGTCTAGATGTGGGCCAGAGTGCCCAGCAGCTGTGCTTTCCCATGGACACACTGACTCCTGCTGTTGGCTAAGTTTCTGCACTACTTTCCCAGTCCATCCCCCCATCCCTCCAAAGCTCCCTGTTCTGGAGGTTTCCCACTTTTCCTGGGGAGATTCTCCACCTGGCCCCTGACTCAGCATTTCCTTCCCCACTACCTCATCACCCAGCTCCCAGGGACAGATCTCTGCCTTGCCGATGGCAGGAGTATCTCCCGCCTCCCATGGACAGACTTCAGTGATGCTACTGCCCAAACTCCCCGAGCAACCAGGGGTTCCTGGGGCCTGAGTAGAGACCGCTGAGGGGCCCCGGAAATCTGTCCTTTCCCACTGACAAAGAGACTCCAAGCCTTCACCCACTTTCTGTTCTTTCCAGAAGGTTGTTTTCTTGGGAGTTTTCTGCTTTTCCTGGGGGAGTTTCTTTATTCCCTCCTGGGATGGTTTCCCTGTCTCTCCTCCTTCCCTTGCCTCCCAGGGACACAGCTCTGCCGTGGTGATATCAGATGTACAAGGTCCTGGGCCAGTGGCTTCCCACCGATGCGTCTCCACCTCTCTAGGCTCCATACTGCCCACTGCCTCAGACCTGCCTCCGGTTCTGTCCGAGTCCTGAGGGGCTGACCCAGGAGACAGACCCCCAGGATCCGCACTCTCCCAAGGACAAACTGCCTCCTGACCCCTGACCAACCTCTCTGGCTTTTTCCGAGCCACAACAACCACATCTTTGGGCTCTGATTTTTCCGAGGCTTTCCCCTTCTCACCTTGGGAGGCATCCAGATATTGCCTTAGGGCCTCCTTCTCAGGGACTCCACCCACCTCCCAGGGGCAGATTTCAGCTTTGTTGCTGCCATCAGGCTGACACAGTTCTGACTCGGTGATTTCCCAGGGGCATACTTCTGTCACCCTGTGGTCAGCACTGCCCAGGGGCTGGAGGCCAGCTTTGGGTAGTTCCCGCCACCCCACTGGAGCTTCTTTTGCTTGCTTAGCATTTTTGTCCCCAGCTGTGCCCTGCCTGAGTTGCCTCAGTGTGGCAGGGCCTGTTTTACCTGCTCTCTCAACCTTCCCCTCCCCTAGACACTGGGAAGTCCTCCTACCTCTGTCTTCTTGTTCCCTGCTGCCTTCCCGGTGACAGACTTGGAGCATCCTGCTGGTGTGAGCATTCTGTTGGTTCTGAAGGGACTCTTCGTCGTCACAGGGGGCAAGTGCCGCCTGCTTACTCACCCCCTTGGGCCGGCCTGGCCTGGGAGATCTGGGGCATGCCCCCACACCCTCTCCAGACGCTCGGCCCTTCTCCTCCTTCTTAGGACTCCCTTCCCCGCTCTCCTTCTCTCTGTATGTGCTCCGAGAACGGGTCAGAGCTTTGATAGCCAGGCCCAGGCTGCGCATGGAACCCTGCTGGACAGGGGTCTTGAGGCTGTGGGATTTAGAGAAGACCTTGGGCCTGTCCTCATCCTCCTCAGTTTCCCCTTGGAGACGCCCGCCCTCTGTGTCCACCCCATTCTCCCCAGGCCCCCTCTTGTCTACCGCCACAGAGAGGGCCCTCCAGAGACGGGCCCGAGCTGGGACATGAGACAGGTTGCCTTGCTCTGGCCCCGAGGGGCCTTCCTGAGACACATTTTCTTTCTTCACCGGCAGTTCTGCATTCTCCCAGGGGCAGATGTAGGTAAGTAGCTTGGGACTTTGTGGGGGTATTGGGATGGGTGCCAGGGCAGGGGCAGGAGCCGGCATCAGAGCTGGGGCCAAAGTGGAGGTGGGAGACAGCATCCCCGGCTCCCCCAGGCCCACCCCGGACGTGGCCATGATGGGTGTGGAGATCTGGTGCCGGATGGGCAGGTGCGGCAGCCTTCTGGCGGCCTCCTCCTGCAGCCTCCCGGAGACGTGGGCGCTGTCCACGCTGCGGCTCTTGGCCGGGGAAGGTGGGGCAGACACGGGGGCCGCTCGAACTGGCTCCAGCCTCCGGGCCGAGGGCCTCCGCGCCGGGCTGGCCAGGGCGGCCTCTGCCTTCCTTCTCTCCTCCCGCTCCTTTGCCTGCCGGTAGGTCTCCTCCAGGTAGGCCTGGCTGGCCACGAGCAGAGCCTTTTCCCTGGCGCCGGCCACGACGCTCAGCGACTTGTGCAGCGAGGCGGCCCGGGCGCGGGGCAACCGCTCGCCCACCGTCAGGTTGTGGGCGCTGGCCGACCTGAAGCCCAGCGCGGGGGACCCGGCCGCCGACTCGCGGGACTCGCGGCTGTCGGATCGCGGCCCCTTGCGGGCCAGCTTCCTCCTCAGCAGCGAGTCGACCAGAGGCGGGCTGTGGTCCCGGTGGGGGTCACAGTCTTGCTCGCAGGTGCTGCGGGACTTTCGCAGGCCAGGAGGCGCGGCGGGCTCCCGGAGGCTGGCGCTGAGCAGCCGGCGGCGGGAGGAGCCGGGCAGGCTGCCGCGGCCTGCGGAGCCCGAGTCCCGGGAGTGCTGGCGGGCCAGCGCCTCGGGGAACTCAGCCAGGTACCTCATGAAGGAGCGGCCCAGGCCCTGGCGCCAGCTGGCCCGCTTCTTGGGCAGGTGGGGGTTGTTCGCGGCCATTTCCTTGGTCTTGTGAACCTCGAGCTGGGCATAGAGCTTCTTCAGCTCGTCCTGGGGGCCGGAGAGCAGAGCCGGCTTGAGGACCATCCTCTCCATCCTCTGGCGGGGCTGCTCTGCCCCTCAGCTGGTGCTGAGACCCTTTTCTCTGCGGGAACGCTTTCCCACCAAGCCATGTCCTTTCCTGGCTTTTAAAACACTTAGAAAATTCACCTCTCTGTTTCTGCAGGGCCAACACCAACCTAGTTCTGAGCTCGACCCACTGAGGACGCAGGGCTTTGCCTTCTACCCGGCACTGTGGTCCGGTGGGCGGTCCCAGCTCCGCGCACAGGAAACCTGGGTGTGAGGCTGCTGACCTATGGTATGCCTCAAGGCTATTTTCTTGCCCTCTCTGAGTCTCTACTTCAATAAAGGAAGGAAGTCTGACTGCCTAGTGTTCACTGCCTTAAGAGAAGTGGTGCAACCAGTGGGTGTGAAAACGGCCATATTCAGGTGTAAGTGACAGGATGGGGCTTTGTTGTTTCTACTTTGGGGCTCTCCCCACAGTGAACATAGGGAGAGCACACCCACTGCTGATCCCCAAGCTGGAGGGTCAAGGATGGCGTGGCAGTGGTCACCTGTCTCCACTTAGGCCTAGGGTGAAGAGGACACCGGGGCAGTTGAGACAAGGAAGGAATTGGGGGATGTAAACAAGTCAGATGTGGAGGGGGCTTCAGGGAAGGTGGAGGGATGGACCCAATGGCTTCCTGGGACTGTTCCCACTGTAGATTCTATAAAACAATGGGCTTTACTGCCAGTCTCTTTATTTCCTACTCTCTGGGCCTCTCATCAGGGTTCCTATCACCATTATGATGTTCTTTTTTTTTTTTTTTTTCATTATGATGTTCTTAAGCAGAAAAATAAGGTGAGGATGCTCTCCTGATGTAAGACTCAGGAAGCACTTCCTTTCTCTAACACTGCTGAGTCCAGGGAAAGAGGATCCTGGTATGGAAATCCTTGGTAGCCACTCACTGGCTGAATTACCCAACCCTAATGGCCCTAGGAGCACTAACTGCTGGGTGTGCTGGGGGCTGAGGGGCTTCTTAGTCTGCCACTCATGGTGGCCCTGTTGAGTGGAGGACACAGGCGATTTGAGCTCCATGCATGGTTCTGCCTCTACCTTGCCAAGTGGGCCTCAGGAATGTGAGTTTTGGTATTTAGGGGGATCTTTTCACGTGTGTGGTCTCCTTTGTGTAGAAGCAGGAGAAGCAGCTTGGGGCAATGGTGGAGAAGAAAGGGAGGCAAGTCTTAGAGGAAAAGCTAGGGAGAGGACAGGGGGCCTGCAGTGGCACACAGCCCAAGTGGCAGGGCATCACTGCTTGCTGACCAGTCCCTAAGTAGCATCAGGAGGAGGTCAGGAGGGCAGCACCTACCCGAATGTCTCCAGGGTCCAGGCTGCGCTCGCTCCAGGCTGAGGCAATGCTGCTGTTGAGGTAGGAGCCTGAGCGCTGCAGGTCCAGCTCATCCTCGTACACCTCATCCAAGATCTCCTCTCGGGGAGGAGCCCCCGGCTTCCGGAACTGGCCAGGGCAGGCATGATCAGGAAAAAGACTCATGTTGGCTCCCTATCCTGTGGCATACATATTTACTCCACAAATCCTCAACCCCTTCTCTGATTTGGGATTCTGGAGGTCCAAAGAGTATTGTTCCATCTCATCCTTCCTGATTTTCTCTAACTTGGAGACCAGGGGTCTCTAATGCCCTGCACCCACAATTCCTAGCCATGTCCTTCAGCCCCCCTCACCTATCTCTTGTAACTGCTTCTGAGTTGATTTTCAGAGTCTGCCAACCTTCCAATTGTGTTACAAGGACCCCCTTCAGCTCTAGCTCTTATTTCCCTTGCCCAGGGATTGGAGACAGAGCGTCCTTCCCCAACTCCCTTATGCATGCTAAGTCGCTTCAGTCTTGTCCAATTCTTTGCAACCCCAAGGACTGTAGCCTGCTCGGCTCCTCTGTCCATGGGATCCTCCAGGCAAAAATACTGGAGGGGGTTGCCATTCCCTTCTCCAGGGGATCTTCCCCACCCAGAGATCAAACCTGGGTTCCCGCATTGCAGGGGGATTCTTTACCATCTGAGCCACCAGGGAAGCCCTTAGCCAACTCCCTAAGTGGGCTCCAAATCCCTCTGGGCCCAGGTGTCATCCTCACCCTGACCTGAAGAGGGCACTGTGGGCACAGCAGGCCCACAGGGCCCCTGGCAAAAGGGCCGGGGTCACCTCACTTGGAGGCCAGAGAAGCCCTCACCTTAGGGATGAAGATCAGAGCCAGTGTGGTGGTGACTGTGCTGTGGGTGTGAAAGAAGAAGAGGAGGAGCGTCCAGTCCGGGTGCAGGGAGGGAACCAGCACAAACCTGGGGGTGAGGAGGTGGTGGCGGTGGGGTGATGGTTAGCTGCAGGGGGGAGCGGCCTCTTCCCTCTCACCCGTCCCAGTGGCTCTCCTCCCAACCCCAGCCCTGCCCTCCTGCACGTGCTCAGTGGAGTGAGGAGGGCACTCTTCCTTCTTCCTGCCCTCCCACCTCAGGGCTCACGTTAATCCCCACTTCCGAGAAGCCTTCCCAGACTACCCCAGCTTGCCTTCTCTGGCTGCTTATAGCTCTGTTATGACCCACCCTGTGGATTGGTTCTACCTTCACCATGGGGCCAGATCCTTGTGGACACTCAGCAGGTCTGCTGCTGGGACGGCTGAGGTATGAGGGGAAGAAGGCAGGGAGAATGGAGCCCGTGTGGGGAGGAGAGCAGTGGGGGGTGGAATGGGAGAGCACTTAGGGTGTTGGGTGAGACATAGGGAGCAGGAAGAATGTCTGTTGGGTAGGGGGAGAACGCTACGTGAGGAACTTTCCTCACCTTGCAGCTATTGCCAGTAAGGTTGTGGGATGGGGGTACCCTCACCTGGGAGAGGTGAGGAATGGTGTTAGGGTGGAAGGCGTGGTGGGTAGGAGGGCCTGTCCTCACCTGGCTGTGTGGAAGGCAGCAGAAAGCAGCAGCTCGTTGTGCAGGGCGATGCCCATGTACCGTGGCTCATGGAAGGCTGAGGGGACAGCCCGGGTGGCGTAGCAGAGGAAGCTGCCCCAGCACAGGAGCAGCATCTCAGCTGTAGGGAAACAAGGAGGGACAGAGCCAGGTACCACCTCAGCAGCCACGCCACCCCTTTCTCTGTAGGGGGTTCTGAGGGGAGCCTGGTCCAGGTACCGACGGAAGAACCCTTGGAGGTACAGGGCGGGGGACCAGAGTGAGGCTGGACTCTGTGGGAGTAACTCACCCACCACCATGATGTAGTCCCAGCGGTCGTGGTGGCAGAGGTAGAAGTGGCGTCCTGCGTGCGTGTGGCCTCGTGTTACCAGTGACGTGTGCTGAATGCCTGGCTCCAGGACCCCTGCCGTCCATACAGCCAGGAAGCCCAGCACCAGCAGCAGGAGCAGCCCCAGACGCCGCAGCAGCCGCCCGCTGCTTAGGTGGGGGCCCCGCTGGGCCGTTCGAGACAGAAAGAGCTGGAGCACTCTACAAGAGTCAGGGTGTGGCTGGTAGACGCGGGGAGCGGGGGGTGCCTCTGGCCATTGCTTCCCTCCCCTCCACACATCCCTGTTCTCCTATCCCTTCCATGGGTCAGCGCCTCCTCTTACACTGCGCCCCTCCAAAAAAAAGTTACATGGTGGGGAGGGCTACAGTGATGGGAACAAGCCTTGGGGGCCCAGAAGAGTAGAGTGGGTGGGGGGTCTGGCGGTAAAGAGCTCCATCCCATAAATGAGTTGGGGTGGCCTGGAGGGAGCAGCGTGAGACCAAGGCCCAACCCGGACCCTACCTATAAAGCTTGAGTATAATGGTGCCGTAGACAGTGGCAAAGCCCAGCAGCCGGACCCAGCGGAGGGCGATGCAGCGAAAGACACCGGGCTTGAAGTACAGGATGAAGACCTGGTGGGGAGGGGGTAAAAACAATCGCTGTCCATTGCACTTGCCCTCTGTGTCAGGCCTACGCTAAGCACCTTGCTGGTCCTTCTAACAGCCTCCTCAGAGACATCATCACCTCCATTCTGCAGAGGAACAGCCTTGTTATCAGGTTAGATAACTTGTCCTAAGTTACACAACAAGTCATAGAGCTCTTTTAAGCCTCACTAGGCCAGCCTGTCACCTTTAGGTACGAGCAGGGGGATTTTGAGGCCTCTGAATCCCCCCACAGGATACAGAGGACAGATTCTGGGGTGTGGAGGGTGCCAGGTTGGAACTTGGGGGGGATGCCAGGAGGTGGGGTCAGGCTCTAGCCACAGACTCACAGGGAAGTAGAGCAGCAGGGATCCGAAAAGGATGGCTTCCAGCAGTACCACTCCAGATGCCCGGATCCTCTGTGAACCCAGGGAAGAAAGACGCATGTAAGCAGGACAGTGAGAGGATAGAGCCTGCAGGATGGTGCAGGAGGGTCTCAGGTCTGTTTGAGGGGTCACTCCGTGGCCCTGAGCTAAAGCCTCCCCCTATAACTTCAGCTCTGCCTTCTTCATCCACAGGCTCTTCGCTCCACTGGCACTAAGCCTGGTTGAGGCCAAAGGTTTCACATAGCCCCCGCAGCCCCACGCCCCTCCCAATCTCACCCTGGGCCTTGCTGCAGACCTGGGCTAGAATCGGAGGCTGCTGGAGCTGGAAGGGATCTCAGGCTTTCCCCCAAGCTTTGGGTCAGACAGCTTCCTTGCCTAGAAACTCCCTTCTCTGTGAATGGACCTTCAAGCTTGGCTCAAGTGGCATGTTCTCCAGAAAGTCATCCCACGCCATCTCAGGCGGGATGACCGGGTCCCCTCTCTGACCTGCCACAGCAACTGACACCTGCATTCTGGCCCCTGTCTTACTGTGCCGTCATTCTATTTACACATCTGTGTCTTCTACTCAACTGGGAGCTCCACAAGGGACCAGATCACTTCCACTAGTGCCTACATGGTGTTTTGAATCACGTCCAATGACTTCATTGCCCAGGTGAGGAAACAGGTCTCCGGTGGTGAGGTCACTTGCCTGATGTCACAGAGTGAGTTAGATTAAGGATCAAACTTGTATTTTCCAAGTTCTAGCCTTAGGTAGTCTTTGGTCTCCCCCTAATGCTAGAGATTCACGATGGGTAGGATGTGTGCAGAGAAGAGAGACGTGGGGCCTTGCTTGCCTTGCTCTGGCGGCAGCGATAGGAGACCAGCATGCTCAGGAAGACGACCAGCATGCAGCATGTCTGACAGGCCAGCACCGCTGCCCTCAGTGTGGGGGCTTCCTGCACCAGGCACGGCGTGGCATCCAGGCAGCTGGCACAGCCCTCGGCACATGGCTGGCAGCGCAGCAGCCTCCCAGGGCTGCCTTGAGGGGACCCAAATTGCCCAGGAGGCTGGGCAGCACCCTTGTCTGAACCTGTAATGAACAAGATGCATAGAAGGAGAGGGGCGTGGCCGGGGCATCCTGAGACCCCAGCCTTCCCTCCTCATGGTTGGCACAGTTCTTATCCTGCCCTCTTAGGGTCTGTGTCCCCTGGGGGAAGGAATGAGGAAGTGAGTACTTGCAGGGGAAGGCAGGAGAAGAGTTGATACCAGGCTAGGACTCACCATAAGGTCAGCTTGCATCAAATTGCCATGTTTTAGGCTCATTCTCAGAAGGCATAGACACCCCCAAATTGGACCCTGCCTGCGTCTCCTGCTTTTCTCGACATTCTGCCCTGGCCCCACAAGTTTTTCTCCCAGTATCTCACCGCAACCTGCCTTTCTTCCCCAGATCCCACCTCCAATCAGCCCAGCCTGTAAAACATCTGCCTGGCCCTCACCATAGTTACATACCCAAGGAGTTGCTTGCCCCGTAGAAGCCAGGTCGGCAGCGGCAGAGGTATTGGCCAAGGACAAAGCCCCGACTCTCCAGGGGGACACACTGTGGGGACGACAAACACCATAGGTATTTATACGGGGCTTTCCTGCCGGGGAAGCGTTGGGAGATCATCTACCCTCCTATCCACAGCCCCTGGGTCTACACTGGGAAGCCCCAGTCCTGGGGAAGCCTTCCCTCCCTGAAGACCCTACCCTGACCCCACCATTGTCTCTCTTATCAAAGAGGCCTCCAAACACAGAGTTTGGAGATGGATCAGCCTTTTATCCAGACTAGCTGTGACAGGAGCCTCATAGGTCCCATTTCCCAATCCCCAGCTGTTGCTAGAGCAAGGTGTTGGGGTGGTGGAAGCAGAGAGAACTCTGAGATCAACCACACCTGTGTGCCTACATCCTGCTTCAAAGGGTCAACATCAGCCTCCCTCTTGGGCACACAGGTGGGTTGAAAAGGCTTGCATGAGGGAGCAGCTTCCTCTATTAGGACCATCTGCCTTTGGTGTAGGACTGCTCTCCCCAGCCCTAATGCCAGGCTAATGCCAGGCTGGTGGGATGCCAAGGCCAGCTCTTTATTCCAACTCCACCCTCTGATGTTTGACCAGCAGGAGACAGAGCAGACCACAGAGCCAGGCAGGGAAGATAAGCACATGGAGGAGGTCAGATCTACTGTAGGGAGTGGCCAGGAACAGATAGCAGTGGGGCGAAGGAAGGAAGATTCCATATCCAGCCCCTGACTTCACCTAAAAGGTGCTTCTGAAATCGTGGCCCAACTTTCCCCTCTGCTCAGATTGCTAGAAAACACTCTGTTTCTGCCACAGTCTGCACCATCAGACAAATGCATACCCAGAGACATGAATGTGGCTGGGTTTAAAAGTGCACTGGACAATGGGAGCCTTTATGCATCCCTGGATGTATAGCTTCAGACACATGTGCCCTGAAGAGCAGCAGATGCCCAAACCCGCTCCACTTCCCAGCAGGCTGCAGGGCTCGCCTTGGCTTTGGTTCAGCTCAGGAACAAGCATGCAGTCAGTGTTACTGTGGAGCGGATTAGTTCATTGGCCTCCCAGTTTCCCAGTAGTGGGTTTGCAGGATTACCAACCATTGCTTTCCATTATCCAGATTCTCCTGTATCCACGGCTTTGATTTTGCCAGCACCTGGCCCGGGTCCCATCATCTTCACCAGTCCCAGAGCTCTTCAAGCTCCTTCTCTGGTTAGTCTCTTCCTACATCTCAACTTCCTCCTACCTTCCTCCTACATCCCAATTCCACTTATTTCAACAAACACCTAACAGAGCATCCTTTGTGGCTTAGAAGGAGCCCAGAGCTCTGTTGACATGGAGAATATGGTTCAGGAGAAGGAAAGGGGATGATTAATAGAGGCTCAGGAAGTGGTCCTGGGAAGGGATCCTGAAGCACCAGAAGGGACAGGGAGGCACATAGAGATTGCAAAGGAATGAAAGTGGCTGTCTCAGATGGGGGATGGGGCTAGGCTGTAAGTGTCCTCACTTTTAAATAGCTTGGTATCTCGTCTCTGTCTCATCAATAGGGACTTCCCTGAAGCCCTGAGAGGCTGATGTGCCTGACAGCCTGACAGCTGACAAACAGCTGCTCCTGATGGCTTGATGGGGAAGGGGAAGGGAGGCAGGATACCAGTACCCGACCCTCTGTATCCTTACCTGGGTGCTGTTGAGATCACACAGGTGTGTGTTAGAGTACCAGTCCGGGCCACTGGCACACTGATTGATGTCCACGCTCTGAAGGTCTACGTCCATCTGCACCTGCCCCCTAGGGCAGTGAATTGGCAGTTAGGGGTATAGTGAAGGGTGCCAAGGTGGACATGTATCCTTGGACCTCAGATCATGGTGCAATGCAAGCTTTACGAACTTTAGCACAGTGGCTGTACCGTGCCAGGAGAGAGGGCACACATGCATGCCACTTCTTCAGTGCTATTAATCCTCACTGTCTCTGCTTCAACGATCCTCCTCCCACTAGGTTTTTTATCCTGCCCCACCCCCCATCCCTTAGCTTTTCAATATCCTAGTATTTCCTGATTTCTATCAATGGGTAAAGGGAGTGGGCAAGACATATGGGAGCTGCAGCTCTGATGATCTGTCTGAAAGGGATTTTTCACACTTCCCCACTGCGTGTATACACACTCACACTCAAACAGGCACACAAAGCTCAGCTATTAACAATGCCCCACTCTGCCCAAACCAGGTCTGAATTGATCACAGTGAAGGAGATATGGAACAGAGGGGCCCAGATTCAAGAGCTGCCTGGCCCGAGGGCTCTCAACCCTGGCTCTGAGCCCAATGGGGAGAGAGCTGGCAAAGAGCCAGGCTGCCTGTGGCCAGGAGAAGAACTCTGCTGGGGACAATGAATGGGGACACAGAGCTGGGAAAACAACGTTGATTGTTGAATGCCTAGCGGTACAGTATCCACCTGCTCCCTCCTTCCCATCATGGCTCCCAGTCGGCTCTTTACTCCGGTTGAGGGAGGAGGTCAGTTATTTGAGGAGCATCACAGGCTCCTGGGCCAGGACTTGATATAAGAATACAGCCATGGGAGTGATGCTGGGGACCCGGCCAACTTCTGGGCAGAAAGGGCAATGGTTCCAAGCCTTCCCCCAGGTGTTTTCCTTCACTTGCAGAAGCCTCCTTTCCTAGTTCTAGATCGCTACAGAGTAGCGGGTTTCACTCCTGGAACACCCATCTGACTCCTCCGAGAAGCCGAGAAGCCGGTACACAGATTGTCACTGCTATCCCTGCCAAATCCTCTCCTGCATTGTACCCATTACTCAGATCTGGGAACCAGGACCTATACCCAGCTGTGCCCCCCATCAGTACACACACACACACATGTGTATGCCTATATGTAAATGGATCTACAGTACACACACCTGTGTATGTTAACACGTAGTTAGATTCCTAGAGTCAACTGCAAATATACACAGCTGAATGCAAATACACACATCTGTGTACCCCGATGCACATGTGCATACCAAATAGCCTATGCATAACTAGGACCCCCCTCCCCCGCCACCTCCACAGATCCACAATAGCATCAAATCCTGCACAAACCCACTTACCTGACCTCTGGGCTGAGGTCTGGCTTGAGTCCATAGAAGGTGGCTGAGAGTGTTATAAGCCAGCCGGGACGCAGTCGACCCTCCTGGCATTCTAGGAAGGGAGGAGACAGTCTCACGTGCTGCACGTCCCCGACATATCCATCACCCTGTGGCCACTTGGGGCTGCCAAGGCTCCCTAGGTCATTGGTCAGCACTCGCTTCTGCAGGTCAGTGGGGTGCAGGGCTCCAGTTGAGCTCTCCTCCTGCACCCTGTTCCCGGACAAGTCCTGAAGGATGGTCTCCTCCCCAATCCGGGTGGCCTGCAGGGCCAGCTGCAGGTGGCTGGCCCCCGGTGGAGGGTTAAAAGTCAGCAAAGCCCGGTATGCCCTTGGGTCCCCCTCGGCCACACTGCGGACCAGTGCCTGGTACCATTCCACGTCCTCCTCCACACTGGACTCCCGGATGTCGTTGGCTTGTAGCAGCATGTTGAGGAAGTTGGCGGCCTGGGTTACAGTGCCTGCTGCCCTCCATAGGATTGGGGGGAGTCCTGGTCTGGCTCCTGCCCCGGGGGCTTCATAGCGCTCACTGCAGTTTGCCCCAGACAGCTGTTGAGCATCTCCAGAGTAAAGAAAAGCCAGGGCTGCCTCAGCCCCCTCTGGGGGCACCCAAATGGGTACAGACCCTGGCTTGACTTTGGAGGACAGTGCGGGCAGAGAGTGGAGGGTCCTTGGTACCCCCAGAGCCCAGCCAAAGAGGAAACAGCAGCCTAGCAGCCCTGCCGCCGGAGAGGGCATGGCCACTGTCCTGGTGTCCATCCTCAGGGCAGCCTGCAGGGCCCTGGAGGCCAGACTGCCTGCGGGATTTGGTGGCTGCAGTGCTTCCACACCTCGTATCTTCGTTTCCTCTCTTCCTCTCTCTCTCTCATGCTTACGCTGTCTTGCTTGGTTTTTGTTTTTTTCTTCTAACATCATCATCTGGCTTCTGGACGTCAGCATGAGGGCTCTGCTCCCTCCTCTCTCAGTGTGGCCCCTCACTGCAAACCCTCTTAATCCTGGCACACCACTCTTCCCTCCCACTCTTATCCAATATCCAGGCTCCCTCCCCCTATTTCCCACCCTACATCTGCTCCAGAGAGAGACAGAAGGGAGGGGGGATGAAGGGACCAGCAGTCTCTCTCTTCATCTCTCCCTCTCTCCCTCTGCCCTTTGCTCCATTAGGAGAGATGGGCAAATCCAGGATGGGGCGCCATAGCAACCGCAGATGAGCCTGTGCCCCTCTCTCCACTCCTCTGTTCCACTTAGCCTCCTGGCAGCAATTTCGACGGCCATGATAAAGGGCCAAGCTGCAGCTCCCCGCAATCTGCTCTAGCTGCCTGTGGCTCCCCCCCCTCCAACCGACACCACGCTGCTAAACTGAAATCTGAGACTAGGGATAGCGAAGGGTGGGCAAGAGAGCTCAATAGAGCCATAATCGGTGTGTGTACAGACTGTGGCAGTGTACAAAGTCTTTTTCATGTGTGTTATCTCAATGAATCTTCCTCACACCCACCTGTGCTGAATGTTCTTATCCCAATTTCACAAACAGTAAGGCTCAGAGACTCACTTAGCTGCTGCATTTGAGTTGAGACTCAAACCCAGAGCTCTGACTCCCCTACAATGTCCTAGCTGGGACACTGGTTTTTCCCTTGTCTTCAGACCTGCGGTGAAACATCAACTTTTCCTGAGTACTGAGCCTGCTGCCCTTCGGACGAGAACTATACCACTGGCTTTCATGGTTCTCAGGAGCTCAGACTCAGCCTTGAATTACACCATCAGTGTGTTAGTCAGCTTGGGCTGCCACAGCAAAATACCATAGACTGGGTGGCTTAAACAATTCTGGAGGCTACAGAGTCCAAGATCAAGGTGCTGACCAATTTGACTCCCTCCTGAGAGCTTTCTTCCTGGTTTGCAGATGTTGTTGTTGTTTGTAGAGACCACTTGTAAAGGAAGGGAAGTTTTTAGCAACCACCACCCAACCCTTCCTACCTATACTCAGGGATCTGGGGCATCAAAGGCTTAAGAAGGGAGGTGGGCAGAGTGAGAAGGAAAGAAACGAACAGCACATGCACAGGAGCCAAATCCCTGGGTGACTTGTGATGGGAAGGTGGTGGGAGAGGGACAGAGAGGAAGGCTGAGGCTTTGTTTTGTGGCTGACTTCAAGAATCCACACTCTTCTGGATCCAACAACATCAACCCCCTACCATCACCCTGTTATTCATCCTTAGAGACCTCAAGAAAGCCTCTGTATAAAGGAGGAAAGCAAGGACCAGAGCTGAAGCGCCTTCCTTAGGATCACGCTGTTGCTTGTGATAGAGCAGGGGTCCACTACCCCACCCAGGGGGGCCTTCCTTTTCCTGCACCACAGTGGTTAAGATTCTGTATTTCCACTTCAGGGAAACAGGTTTGATCCCTGGTCCAGGAACTAAGATCCTGCATGCCAAGCAGTGTGGCCAAAATGAAACAAAACAACAAACAACAAACGCCTGGAGGTGGGGGAGTCCTACTGGGGGTGGAGTGGGGTAAGAGAGTAAACAGTTTTGTCTCTGCTTCTTTCACCCTCATTTTGTCATCCTCAGCCCTGTCTTCTTTCTCCCTTCATGAAGACCATGGCTAACCTCTCCTGCTTTTCCCAGTCTTCTTACCCACCACATCCTTCTCCCTGTTGGACACAGTAACTGGAAAGCCCAGAGTTAGCACTGTCTGAGGCAGCCTCCTTGGATCCAGAAGGGTGTGGATAGGTAGGAAGGGTTGCGTGGTGGTTGCTAAAAACTTCCCTTGCTTTACACATGGCCTCTACAAACAAACATCAATTCTGCTTTGGAACCTTCATTGGGAATGTAAAGGGTGGAGGAAGAGATGGAGGCTAGGGCACAACCCCCCACAAAATCCCTATAATGTTAGGACTAAAGGTGCCTACAGCAAGTGGTCACTGGGGTCAGACTGTATCACACATCCATACTTCCCTCCTTTGCCTCTCTGATTCCATGTGCTAAGAGAGAGAGGGATGGCAGGGGGCGGGCATGGTGAGCAAGTGCCCCATTCCATGTTCTTGGTATTACTGGTTACTGTTAGCCAAGAGCCAACAGGACACTTTTGGTGAAGACATAATAGTTTTTTCCTCCAAGAAGTTTTTCATAACAACTAATGTCTGTATAGCACTGTAGCATTTGTTTCCCAGGTGGTGCTAGTGGTAAAGAACTGACCTACATGGTGGGCTCTAGTCCACAGGGTTGCAAAGAGTCTGACACAATTGAGGTGACTTAGCACACACACACGTAGCAATTGCATGTAAGTTTTCATTTAATCCCTACGACAGCCCCATCAAAGGGGGATTGACCTATTTCTACAAATGAAACACAGGTTCAAATGTGTTTAATTATTTGCTCTTGGTAATATGTTGAGGAAGTGGCAGGACTAGGACTCAAACTAGATGGCAAGCTCCAGAGGGGCAGAGACCGTGCCTGTCTTACTCATCACTGTACTCGAAGCCGTTGCTGAATGAGTGCGTGAACTCAAAACTGGTTTAGATTCTCTGTGTTGTTCTTTGCAAACCTTTAAAAACTAGGGTTCTACCACTGCAGAGACAACTTCTATAGCCCTCAAGAAAAAGGTATCTATGGACACGAAATCCACACACTCACACAAATCCAACTCACCCAAAAATACACTTGCTTTGCTTGGAGCTTAATTTTCAACATTTTTTCCAGGAACTGGGCTGCAGGCCCCTGGATATTAAGGGAAATGGAAAAAGGCAGCATTCCTTGCCCTGTGTTAGAAAGAGCCTGTGCACATTCCCCTTGGCCTCTGTGTGTTCTGGGCTGGAGGAGATAACCCAGGGGGCAGAAACAGCTGGCTTCCCTCTGGGGCCAAGAAATTAGCTGGACAGCAGAGGGTGCTGCAGAGCTTCAAGACCTTGCATTGATGGGGTAATCTGTTCCCCAGCCAGAATTTTCCAGAAATAACCAGGATCTTGTTTGGGTGGTCTTCTTAGGCCTCTGGTGTTCTATGATCCTATAGCAATTACTCTTCTTTTCTCCAGAAACTTAAGTGACACCTAAGAGGGAGCTGAGGGAGAGAGGGTAGAAAATATACTCTTTGGGATCAGAACTGGTTTTGAATTCCACTGTATCTTTTTGGATTGTGTGACCTGGGCAAGGGAGGGTTATTAATTCTGTTGTGCAGAATCAGAGATGAATTTGTATCAGGAGTCTCTTATAAGCATGGAACCATCATTCCATGTATCAAGGGCCTACTCTGTGCCAGGCAGTCCGTGGCACTGGAGAGTCCATGATGGAAAAAAAGCAAACTAGACCCCTGCTCTCATGGAGCTGATGGTTTAGTAGGGAAGACAGACTTTAATCAAAGAACGCCACAGACAGATGACAAATCACACTTGTGCAATTAAGTGCAACAAAAGAGTAGTCTTAGAACTCAGGGAGGAGGAATTACCCAGGCAAGGAGATTTCCCTGAGGTAGAAAGGAGTAAGTCTAACTGGAAGGATGAGTAGGAAGCAAAAAATGGAGGGAACAGGCCTTTCAAGAAAACGGAATCACTTAAGCGATGGTCATAAAGTGTGTGAGCCTGACCCAGGGGGCTACTGGAACTGCAGGGCAGAGAGAACAAGGTGGAGCTTGGTGGAAGATGAGGCCAGAGAAGCAGGGGTCTGATCACACAGGACCCCATAGGCCTCCTTAAGGAATTCTATCTTTAGCTTAAGATCAGTGGGAAACCACAGAGGGTTATAATCACAGGCTACTGGCAAATATTCAGTTTTAAAAGGTCTCTCTGGCTATAAAACTCAGAGCAGATGGCTCGAACATCTACCCCTCAATGTACCTTCAGGTACTAAAGTTGCTAAATACTGCTAGACAATCCTTCTTCCTTATCCTTTGCATCCCTCAGCATCTCTTCATGGGATGATTGCAGTGGGACTGGTCTCCCTGCCTCCAGTCACACCTCCTCTACACAGGCTTGGTTTTATTTGATCTTCACAGCATGCTTGCAGGTAAGCAAAGGAGCAGTCCTTATCCTGAGTTTGCAGATGAGAAAACTGAAGTATAGTGGTGATGTGGAACTGGCTTGTGAAAGACCAGTTAAAATTTCAGAAATTTTGTAAGCCAGTTGTTAAACACAGCCAATTATTGAAAATTAAATCAAACAAACCTATAACTAAATTTATTAAAAACAAAGGTAATAAATTCCCAAAACTCATCACTTCTTAATAATTTTACTGTTATTATTTACCTATGCTCTTGAGGCTATTTGTATTACTGCTTCTGTTACATAATATGAAACTACCACATAATAGTATTCTCTGTATTCAATAAAGTCAGGATGGTAGATTGAAACCAGCCTTGGTGGGAATCTTTGCACCATAGAATTGGCAAACACTACAGAAAGGGACTTGATTTATTGTTTCATTCTTTATCTAGATTTAAGAAAGTAATGGAGAATAATAATTCAGATTTTAAATGAATGTATTGTCTGTAGCCATTACATTCTGGATAGACAAAGCTTGAGGAAACATTCTTTCAATTATTTGAAAACTGTTTTCTGATCAGCAAGGAAGTTGCTCCCAAAATTGACAGTTAAGACGTCTTTGTTTATTCATTTTTTTTCTTACACTGACACAGAGGACATCAACCAATAACCATGTCACAATTACATTCCCCCCCTCAACCGAAACCAGTTTGGCTACCCATATAGGAGTTTGGCAAAAATCAATGAAAGTATTCTGTGAGAATAAATTGGTTATAAAGAATTTGCAAATGTACATTATTATTTGTAAATTCTATGCTACATATCCTTTACATCAGTACTGCTGCTGCTGCTGCTAAGTCGCTTCAGTCTTGTCCGACTCTGTGCGACCCCATAGACGGCAGCCCACCAGGCTCCCCCGTCCCTGGCATTCTTCAGGCAAGAACACTGGAGTGGGTTGCCGTTTCCCTCTCCAATGCATGAAAGTGAAAAGTGAAAGTGAAGTCGCTAGGCGTGTCCGACTCTTAGCGACCCCATGGATTGCAGCCCACCAGGCTCCTCCGTCCATGGGATTTTCCAGGCAAGAGTACTGGAGTGGGGTGCCATTGCCTTCTCCGCCTATATCAGTACAATTTATGATAAATTTATGTACATATATATCATATGCATACATTCCCCTTTTCTCCCAACAGTCGGCTGTTCAACATTTATCAGCACAGCCCTGGCTCTAGAACATATTCCTCACGTGTCATTCTATAAATATTCACTGGATGCCAAGGCGGGGATACAGTCAATGAACAAATGACTCGTCCACGGTCACACATCGCAAGCTGCATAGGTAGGACCAGAGCCAGAGGTATTGTCCTCCCAAGGCCAGCGGCTCTCTCCCAGGACGATACCAGGCTTTCCAGGGCCATCCCACCTTACCCTCAACCGAACGGGTGGTTTCGCCCAGAGCGCCCGGGAAGTGAAAAACCAGGGTCGGAGTTGAGGACTAAAGACCAGGCGAGAAGCAGCTCACGACCAATAGCGGCCCAGGTCTCGCGCAACGTCACTCTCGGTAGAGGCCAGGGCGAGCAAGCCCTGGGGGAGGGGGCGTGACCACCGTCTCCCGGAAGTGACGCAATCTGGGGGCGGTGCTCGGTGGCGGCGACGCGCGGCCTGGGCTCGCGCTGGGCTCCGCGCGCCCCCCGCCCCCTCTATGAGGCAGAGGCCGCGGCGGCCGTTAGCGCTGTAGCTCCGGGGGCCTCGGCGGGCGGGGCTCCGGCGGGGCCTGGCCTAGTCCCCACCCCAGCCCGGCTCCCAGCCGCCCGCCCTCCCTCTCCCCAATGCAGGGGGCAGAACTCCGGGATGGCGAGGCGGCGGCGGCGGCCGCTTCGTACCGCGTCCTGAGCCGCCTGCTCGGCTATGGAGAGGCGGCCCCCGAGCCAGGCCCACCGCCGCCGCCCCCGGGCCATGGCCCCGCGCCGCCACCCTTCCTCGCGCGGCCCGGCCCGCGGGGCTCCAGGCCGCCTCAGCTGATGGTGTTCCGCAACGTGGGTCGGCCGCCGGAGGAGGAGGACGCGGAGGCGGCCCAGGAGCCGGGACCCTCGGAACTGCTGTGTCCCCGGCACCGCTGTGCCCTGGACCCCAAGGCCCTGCCGCCGGGGTTGGCGCTAGAGCGGACCTGGGGCCCGGCGGCTGGACTAGAGGCGCAGTTGGCCGCTCTGGGGCTCGGGCAGCCGGCGGGGCCGGGGGTCAAGATGGTCGGTGGGAGTTGCTGCCCGTGCCCGTGTCCTCCGCAGCCGCTCCCTCCGCAGCCCCAGCCTCCTGCTGCCGCCCCGCAGGCCGGGGAGGACCCCACGGAAACGAGCGACGCGCTGCTGGTCCTGGAGGGCTTGGAGTCGGAGGCAGAGAGCCTGGAGACTAACAGCTGCTCGGAAGAGGAGCTCAGCAGCCCGGGCCGCGGAGGAGGAGGGGGCGGCCGGCTTCTACTGCAGCCCCCCGGCCCTGAATTACCCCCGGTGCCCTTCCCGATGCAGGACTTGGTCCCTCCCGGGCGCTTGAGTCGAGGGGAGCAGCTGCAGCAGCCTCCCCCGCCGCCGCCGCCTCCTGGGCCCCTCCGGCCACTCGCCGGCCTTTCTCGGAAGGGCTCCCTCAAAATCCGCCTCAGTCGCCTCTTTCGCACGAAGAGCTGCAACGGTGGCTCTGGCGGTGGGGATGGGGCCGGCAAGAGGCCTTCTGGAGAGCTGGCTGCTTCAGCTGCGAGCCTGACAGATATGGGCGGCTCTGCGGGCCGGGAGCTGGACCCGGGGAGGTGAGACCGGCTCGGGGGCATTGGGGCTGGCTGACAAACTTCCTTTTCTCGTTTCATTTCCCTTTTATTCTACTGCTAAAAAGATCCTGACAGTTCTTAAGATGTGGCCTTCATCAGGAGGCAGAGACTTGGGGCTAAAGGTGGTAATATCGCCTAATAGGTCAGAGCTGTTTGTGGGAGCGGCGTTCACCCCCACCCCCCACCCCCACTTCTCAGCTGGTTAGCATCTCTCTAGTTGGGTGGTGATTTGAAACCACCCCGCCGCCACCCCCGCCCAGCTTGTAAAGTTTTTTCAAGGTATGTGTCTACCATTACCCCTGGCAGGAAGCTTGCTGGAAAGGTGTGGCCTTTGGGGCCGAAAGTTTGAGTTTGACCACCTTGCTTATTCTTTCTGTGTACTAGCACCTCACACTCTTCACGCTCATGCATGCAAATGATGTGACAAACTTGTGTAGTTGTAGGCCAGCAGTTAACTGGGCATCTCTAGTCAAAATTTTAATGTTTTCTTGATTGGTTTCTTAGACATGATATCTCAAGCCTGTGTGCTAACCACTGTGAGGATAGAAAATAGCCTTGTTCTCAAACCTGTATGAGAATTCTAAGTATGGTGTGCGTGCATACTCATTGTGTCTGTTCTGCAACCCACCAGGCCCCTCTGTTCATGGAGTTTTCCAGGCAAGAATACTGGTATGGGTTGCCATCTCCTCCTCCAGGGATCTTCCCCACCCAGGGGTCGAAACTGCATCTCTTGCGTCTCCTGCATTGGCGGGCGGATTCTACACCACTGGGCCACCTGTATTGGTACATGAATTCTACCCCAGTTGATGAAAATTCCAAACTTAGACATAGAGCTGTTTTCTGCATTTCTGAAGTGCAGACAGCTCTCTGACATCCAGTGTTAGATTTTCCCTTGTGGTAACTGCCATTGTGGTTTGCACTGCTGAATGGGTTCTTAGAACGTTTGGAATTGGTTTTGGCGCAGCTCATGTGATGGATTCATGAGATGCACCAGCAGCCACAACCCAAGGCTGAAAAACAGGTAGACAAATTGAGAATTTTACTGTGCGCCAGACTCACGTGGGGGGCTCTGGGAAAAGATCAGATGGCCCCAAAATTTGAATTAAAAAAAAAAAAACTCCCTCATATGATCTGGACTGAAAATCACTCATCCATGGACTTCTCCTTTCTTTTTTTTTCCTCTTTTTTTGGACTTCTCCTTTCAAAGGAACTTTTTACTCCAAGAGGAAAGCATGGGGTCATCTTTTTGTTGTTTCTTGGCTGCATGGCCTAGGGAATCTTAGTTCCTTGACTCAGGGATGGAACCTGTGTTCCCTGCAGTGGAAGTGTAGAGTCCTAATCACTGGACCGCCAGGAAATTCCTGGTCAGTTTGATTTTGTTGCCTTTTCTGAACAGCTTGCCAGGGTCTCATCTTGGGATCAGACAAAACCTAAACTCCCTGAAGAAACCAGTAAGTTGATGCGGGTTATCCCTTCAGGTAAATGTGTGTTTCACCATTTGCTTCCCAATGAACTCACGCTGGGAGCTCAGGTCTGAAAAAGCATGTGGCTGCTGAAGCAGCTTTTTTTCTGGTAGGCTCTGCATTCGATGCTCCACTTAGCGGTGTAGATGAAATTTTCATTTTCTGGGGGCAGGGCAGGATTGAAGCTGTGGGTAATGACCTAGGATAGATTGCTGATTTTCTTGTGGTTTGTCCTGCCTTTGTTCCATATTGACCAGGACTTGGTCTGAGATTCCAGAGACGCCAAATATGAGGTGTGGCGTGAAATTAGCTGCAACGTCTAATAGATTAGGAAGAGGAAAAGGCATATAACATTATACGGTTTTTTGCCTTTGGAAGCAGAATTTAATGGTCATTGGCTGCTCTGTCACCAACCCTCACGCTAAGCACAGTACCGATTTCTCCTGCAGAGCAAATTGGTCTGTAGCTCTGCAAAGAAGCTTAGTTCAGGGCACTGGAGAATTATATTTTTTGGTCCAAGAACTTTTTATGATGCATTGGAGAAGAGCTAGGTATTCGTGTATGAACGTTTGGTTGACTGCTGTTAGGAGGCAGCATGTTGTACAGAGAATATGAACATCTGGATGCCATGTAGGACTCCAACATCACCTGTGAGATGCAGGCCAATTTTGTTTTCTTCACGCTTCTCTCCTTTTTTAATCTGCAAAATGGGAGTGATTCCTGTCTTGTTCCTGACCTTATAGGAATAGAGTGAAGACGAGAGAAATTGAGATGGAGTATTTTTTGCTTTTGGAGGAGAGGTAGTAAAATAGAACTGGTGAAGTTTTAAAAAATGCTTAGGATTTGGTACTGTTAGATTTTCTTGTTAGCTTTTCCATAGCTTACTATGTGCCAGTCTTGCTGGCAGTCTTGCAGCTGTGAGAAACTTGATAAGTCTGGCCAGGGTAGTTGTGATTTTTATGGATCTACACCTCCTTAGTAAGTCTGCCCTGTTGGGAGGAAGGATAAGTTTGGATTTTTAGCTTGTTCTCTTGTTTCTATTGGTAGGACCTGGAAGCCATGAGAAGTGTCAGCCTTTTGCCAGAAGGTATATGCCTGCCTTCTCATTGTTGGTTGGAGTTAATTATGAGCCTCTGCAGTCTTTGCTGTATAATTTGGGGCTTTTGCAGTAACCTCTGGGCATGATTCTCTTTGCTTTTCTCAGCATTTACCTTTCCCACAGCTATCATGAGAAAGTATCTCCAACAATCTTTTTTTTTTTAATTTGTTTATTTTATTTTTGGCTGTGCTGGGTCTCCTGTGCTGTGCATAAGCCTTCTCTAGTTGGAGTGAGCAGGGGCCACTCTTGGTTGCAGTGCACAGGCTTCTCATTGCTGTGGCCTCTCTCGTTCCGGAGCGCAGCCTCTAGGCTTCAGTAGTTGTGGCTTGTGGACTCTGGAGCACTGAGTCCGTAGTTGCCTCAGGGTATGGGGGATCTTCTCAGAGCAGGGATTGAACCTGTGTCCCCTGCACTGGCAGGCTGCCTCCCAACCATTGGACCACCAGGGAAGCCCTCCTACAATTATTTTAAATTTTATTTACTTTTTTTGGCAGTGCGGCATGGCTTGTAGGATCTTAGTTCCTTGACCAGAGGAACTAACCTGCACCCCCTGCGGTGGAAGTACAGAGTCTTACCCACTGAACCACGAGGGAAGTCCCCCTATGATCATTTTACAAGACTTAATAGTTTCCATATTAAAAAAAAAATTATTTATTTGGCTGTGATCTTTAGTTGCGGGACACGAGATCTAGTTCCTTGACCAGGGATTGAACCCAGGCCACCTGCAGTCTTAGCCACTGGACCACCAGCGAAGTCCCTTGTATTTTAACATTAAGCAAAACTTTAGTTCCTTTCAGATGCTTTGGAGTCTGCCAAGTTGACCTTCCTGGATACACTGAGTCTTAGGTCCTGAGGTCTAGTATGAGTTAGCTTAGAGAACTCTTGAAGTGAAGGAATACATAGGCTTACCAGCTTATCAGGTTTCTGTTCTGGAGAACTGGGCTAGGCTGTGTAACACATATGTTGAAATTCAGAGAGCTGGGCTTGATGCCTATGGGCTTCAGTGTTATATAGGATTGCTATTTCAGGAAAACCAGTGAAGTTCCCTTGTCTGGTTCACATATGTTTAGCTGATTGTCTTCCTTTGTATTTGGTGAGAAATAGCATTCAACCCGACTTTTTTGAAGCATTCCATAATACACATTTGGTTGGAAATGGGTACCTTGTTCATTTCTCAAGGGTTTTTTTTTCCTACTTAATGGTTGAGGCTATTACTGGCAGTCTTCATAGTTGTGAGGTGGAAAAATGGAGAACAGTTTTGTAGTGGTTTCCTATCTATTTGTTTGGGAAAAAAGATACAGTTTTGGAAAGAGAGGCTGCCTTGGCGTCAGTTTGGGGCCCTGCTGTCATGGATAGACCTGGCAGACATGAGAAACCCTTTTCTCTGTTTTCTTGGGTCTTCAGGTCTAAGAGAGTCTTTTTGAGAAAGGGCGTGACATACTGAGAGAAAAATGATTTTATGGTGTGGTGAAGAGGGTCTGTCTTTATGTTTAGGTTTTGGGTCCATATTCTGTTGATCTTTTCAACTATTTTTCCACAAAGTGGTTGTGATTGGCAGCTCTGTTTTGGAATGAGCAACCTGGCTTTATAAATCTCTGTCCATTTGAGTCTTGTGTCTTTTACTCCTTTACATTTTGCTCACTGACATCATTTCTAAGCTTTTAGACATTGGGCTACCCCTCTGGGCTTTTCCCTGGAAGTTCCCTCCATAGGTTCTTTAGTTGGTTTATGGTGGAGTTTTGGATCTGACCTTGTTGCACAGATGTCTGTGTATTGGAACTAAAAATGAGCACATGGTTTTTGTGCCTGTAGCACATGAACAGACACTGGCTTGTAATGTGTTGGAAATGGCACAGGCTGGCTGACTTGGCACTGTATGCTTTAACAGGGACAGAGGTAAATTGTGGCTGCAAAACCTGATATTTGGACCCCTACTTTAAAAGTTAGCAAAAGACATGTGTAAGTCTTATGACACTGTAGAGGGATTTATGGACAAGAGAGAAAGAGCATTACTATGTCATTGTTTGTATTTTAGGTTTCAGGGAATTTGAAAAGTGGCCAGTAGTTATATCAATGTGTTGTCAGCCTGTCTAGTCTAATGTTTTTAACTCCTTTTATCCCACAGATCTGTTGCCATTTAATTAGTAATTTGCAGAGTGGAAATGGACAGAGACATCTTATGTCTTTGTTACCCGAAGCACAAGCAGTGCATTGCCGACACAAAGGACTGCTAGCCGCAGAGAAGACCTAAGGTCTTCTGCTTGCCACCTGAGGCATAGCCCACCATGTCCTACCTGACATCACCCCTCAGGTCTCTCTGCTGCTAAGATGCAAGTGGTCCACTGGCAGAGTTACAGTGGCTTAACTTTGTACCCTAATGCTTGTCAAGGTGATTTGGGGAGGAGAAGACTAATACGGGAATGTCGTATTGAAGGGTTAGTTAAAAATTTTACCTGGAGCCATATCATTCTTGTTGCTTTCCAAAAAAACAGCGTATCTAGCTTAGAATGGTTATCATTTTAAATGTTTCAGATATACAAAAAGAAATTTCTAAAATGTATATACTATAATATGATGAAATGTATATTTAGGTAACCATCACTAAGCTTAACAAATAAAATGTTATCAGTATCTTTGAAGACCCCTGAGTGTGACTTCCTGATTACATCTCCCCCCTCCCCAGTGTAACCACCATCCTCAATTTTATGTTAATCATTCCCTTGCTTTGTTTTTTATGTTTGTCTAGATTTGTCTTTTCATGAATGACTGCCATTAGAATGCTCTCAGGATCCTTGAGACAGAAACTGCTTTGGATTTTTAGTTAGACAATATCTCCCCAAAGAGAGAAGGAAGCACTTGTATTTGTTATTAGCCTTTCAGCCTCTTAGACCTTCTACCTCTCTAAGCTTCCTTATTTGTCTGAAAAAAAAAAAAAAATTCTGAGACACTCAAATGGCTCTGCCTTGGTTTAGAGTCATATATATTTCTTTTTCTAGATCCTAGAAACTATGATTTTCTTCTTCAAAATGTCGGGGGCGGGGAGAAGATGAGCTGGAGCGAGGCGGCCTCGGCAAGATGTGTGCATTGGGTGCTGCTGTTCTTCAGTGCTCGGCACTGAGGAGCTTCGTCCTCAGCATGGGCAGATGGCAGAGTGATGCAGCTTCCTTTGAAAAGAGGCAAACAGCCAAATGGCTGAGGTGTGAACCCTCTGAGAGGCCAGTGCTTTAGGTTTCTGCTTGCTGCGTTTAATGTTGTATCCACAAGTTACCGAATAAAAATCAGCTTGGACGCTCCTCAGTCTTAACGTCCAGTGGGATTCATTTTCCGTCCCAGACCTCTGGAGTGTTGGGACTAAGCTGCAGACTGCCACAAGCAACTTTTATAAATAGAGGGACTGTGTGTGCCCCTGTCTTTTGCGGATGCAGCCACCTCTCCTGTGTGTGCTGTGGGCGGGGCGTGCACAGTGGGCACCGTCATTAGACTTCTCAAGTCTCAGCATGGAGGCGGCTGCAGAGGGAGTGTGAGATGGGTCAGGAAAGGGAGCCCAGCATCTCAGCTATTTCTGAGCAAGGTCTTCACAGTATGGTTTTGAAATTCTGTTTGAAGTGAGTTCTGAGAAGCACAGACATCTGTGTTAAAACATAAATGCATAAAGATCTTCCAAAGTCAAGTAATTCAAAGTAGGATTTCATTTTGGATTTTCTTTGCTTTTCCCCATCTCTTGGTGCAGTTGAAGTTTTATTTAAACCTTTGGGTGAGAGTAATTTTGGAAAGTGAGCCAGGTCTAAGGTGTGGAGTCAGGCATTTAATTTGGCGGTGGATTTTTTTTTAAAGGCTGATTTATTGAGATACAATTTATACCACCTAAAATTCACCTTTTTTTCATTGCTTAGTTCTGTTAATTTTGACAGATGTCAAAATCATAACCTCTTCCACAATCAAGATACAGCATATTTTCATCACCTCCACTTCTTTCCCTTGTAGTCAGTTCAATCATCCTGAGATGATTAGCACATTTCTAGCCAGAAAGAATTTTATCAGTCTTTTGGATTCCTTTCATTTCATTTCTCACCCCAAGCCAGTTGAAATTGGTGCAGTGTGAAGTTACCTTTGGTGTGTCTTCAGAAATCTGGGTTTTCCAGCTGGTTTGGGAGCAGCATCAAGAACAGGCATGGGTTGGTTGGGGAGGCTATGACTAGCAGCTCAAAAAAAGAAGAGGCCACCTTCTTTGGGTGCCAGGCAGAGCATCTTAACTTGAAGAGGCTCCCTTGTTGGCTGTTGGCTTTGGCCCGTGGCTTGGGGGCATTTTGCAGAAATCAGAGGCCTTACTGGTTGAAGATTGCATGTATATCCTGTAGTGCTATTCTCAAATCCAAAAATCTTGCCTGGTTCACTTTGGGACCTCCTGTTCCTAAGAGCAGGCCCAGAGGGAAAGCTGGTGCTCTGAAGTGGCACCTGTTCAGGTCAAGAGCCTTTCTCTTGGCTTTCCTGTGAGAATCAACTCTGCATCTGAATTCCTTCCTCTAGAAGTGGACTTACTAATTACCACTCAAGATGTTTTACTCTTTTAAGGTGATGGGTGTGGAAAGCTCCAAAGAGATTTCTTATTGCTTTGTAGGCTGGTGAATTCTGTAGCCAAATCTATTTAAGGAATCGCCTTAATTATTTTATTTTTCCCTCTTTAAATTTTAGTCTTTATTACAAAAGTGCGGTTGACAACGACTTGGGTTTGCTTTATTTTTCGGTGCATCTGGAATTGAGCACTGCAGTGATTTAAATGCATGTGTGTTCATTCTCCGCCTCATTCTATGTGTGCTTTCTCACCCCTCAGGAAACCCAGGTTGACAAGAACTCAAAGTGCCTTTTCTCCAGTCTCCTTCAGCCCGCTGTTCACAGGTAGGTGATCTGTTTCTTTTTCTCTAACATCTAAAAGCAGGACTGTTCTGAGACGTGTCAGGAAACACTTGCAGATGCATCACAGAGGGAGCTGCAGGCATGTCTGCAGTTATTTTCTTCCTTCTGTGCCTGCTGGGTTTGGGGTAACACTATTTTTATGGTGTGGAATGTGTTCTTAACTTTGGATGCTTTATAGTTTGAGGTAGAGACTGCTTGCTGGTAATTAGGTGGCCCTGGCAGTTATGCAGGCTTTAGTTCAGGGTCATCACGTATAAATTAAAAGTAGAAAATACAAATTTATGGGCTCATAGCACATAAAGGACTCTGGAAGTCATACAGTTCCTGTGCTTGCTTCCAAAGGAAGTTCATGGATTATCTAATAAACATGATCCACGATGATCTGGTCTATTTTTAAAGACTTTGGGCAAAGGGGAATCACATGAACTCTTGTCTTACCCATTTGGGGAGATAACAGTTCTTGCAGCTGTTAAGAGTTCTTATTGCATCTAATTTAAGTCTCTCCTCATGCAGCAGGGAACACAGTTGCTAAAGTAAGAAAGTGGTCAAATATCCTTTCACCTTCTCCTTTGAAGGGAGCTTTTTCTGGGAGGGAAACCTTTTGTTCTGTGAGTCAGGTGTGGAGTTTCTGCTTGAGTGAGCTGTAGAAAAGGACATCTGGAGCACACAGCCTCAAGTTTCAAAAACTGGAGCGCTCCTCTCTGGGTGTGGCCAAGAATCCTTTAAACCTAATCCTAGTTTCAAACTCTTTTGGATATTGTGTCCCTCAAAAAAGATGATTACAAGAATTGTGATCTGGGACTGGAAATTTTCAGGAAAATGTTCAACAGGCTAGTGGAACCCCCATTACTGAGTAGACTGCTGTGAACTGTCAGAACAGGTGAGTTTGGTGCCTGTAATAGGCACCAGTGGAGAAGGAGGTCCTCTGTTCTTAGCCCAAGCAAGGAATTAAAGGATCTTATCCTTATCCTGTAGCAGAATGTCTTTCTAGCTAGTAGTTGTTTCCCTTTTAAAGTAATGAAACTAACATTTGTAATTTCAGGTCCCACGTTCTTATTTCAATGACTTGGGTTTGCTTTATTTTTCAAGAAGCTTAGCTCTCTTGAATTATTTCCTCTAAGTGCTATACTACCACCTACAAGCTAGACCTGTCTGACCCTTCTGGAAACCTGGGCTTGTTGCATTGCTCTGGGCAGCTAAAGTGAAAGTGAAAGTCGCTCATTCATGTCTGACTCTTTGAGACCTCATAGACTGTCCATGGAATTCTTTAGTCCAGAATACTGGAGTGGGTAACCTTTCCTTTCTCCAGGGGATCTTCCCTACCCAGGGATGGAACCCAGGTCTCCCACATTGCGAGCAGATTCTTTACCAGCTGAGCCACAAGGGAAGTCCTGGGCACGCAGGCCCTCAGTAATTAAGCTGTGTGGTGAATTCCTAGAACTTCCACTGATGACTTTTGGAAGAGCTTTTCTGCTTATCTTAGTGTTCAAGACCTTTGTTGGTCTTGGAAAAAAAAAAGGATACCACAAACTGTATTAGATTCTGAATGCGCAGTTCTTGGCCTTTTAGAGATATTTGTTACCTCATTTTCTTAACTGGGAAACATTAAGATTCTAGCTAGGGACTAATTCAGCTTCCTACAAAAGAAAAAGGTGTTGGAAATAACACCCTGAGTGCCAAATTAGAGAAATCCCAAATTCTGACCTGTGGATAGGATCTACCAAAACAAACTGACTCTTTGCAACCTTCAACAGAAGGTTGATAAAATAGCCTTCATTCTCTGGTGATTCATGTGGAGAGAGGGTAGCTGTGCTGGGTGGCAACAAGGAATGAATTTGGTAGAGAACAGAACTGCATAACATGCTGAAAAGTAAGAGAAACCATGTGTACCTCCCCCTGCCCCCCCACCCAGAGTTCCTACTGAGAAGCTTCCTCTAAGCTTTTGCCTGACTGTGGAAATAATTAATTATTAGGGCTGTAAATGCACTTTTCAGTCTTTGTAACCTCAGCTGTTAGGAATTAGTTGATATCTGAAATGGTTGGGCCTCTTAGGAGTGACTATTCTGGAAAATCTTGATGTGGAAAGCCATTTAGGAGGAAGTTGGGGCTAACATTGGGATCTTTATCTGGATTCAGCTTAACATTTTAATGGTGCTTGCTGTCCGTGTCCATTTGGGCTTGTAAAAAGTTGCTTGTCTTGCTCCCCGAGGCAAAAATTGATACCCAAATCTGTAAAAATAAATGGTGTGGGTTCCATTTGAATAAAGAAGACTTCTTGTGCAAGGTTATATCCTCAGCGGCAGAGCCAGCATTAGTTGGCTTTTTCACTGTCAATCCCATGATTTCGTCTTAAAGATCTGTGATCTGTAACAGAGTAAAGGAGTGATGGAATTTAAAACTGACTTCTCAGGTGTCTGGACTGGGGGGATTCCAGCCGTGGGAGCGTTAGATCTTGAACTTTCTGAGAGCCGTGGACCTCCGGCGTCCCTTGCTTGCTCTCTGCTTCCTTTTGCTTCCTGGCCTTGGCTTTGGGCACGGTGCTGCTGTAACATGCTTGCTCCATGAACCCCTCAGGTGAAACAGTGTCACTGGTGGACGTGGACATCTCCCAGCGGGGCCTGACCTCTCCACACCCTCCAACTCCCCCTCCTCCTCCAAGAAGAAGCCTCAGCCTCCTAGGTATAGTTTTCTTCCCTCTTCCTTCTTGCCCTGTGGGAGAGTGAGCTCTGTCGACCTGTTGTTTTTTGCCAGGAACCAAACAGACTCTTGGGTTTCTAATGATGACCCAGTTATTTCATTTCTTGTCCCATTCTCAGCACCCCTCTCATCTCTGAAGTGGTTAAATGGGTCTCTTACCTGCATGCTGTAATATCTACTGTCCATATATTGTTTCAATCTTTATTTATAAAGAGTATTTATCTTGTTCTGAATCTACTGCTGCTGGGCAGCTTTAGGGATATCCTTACTTTCCTACTTTCAAGCAAAGGAAACCAGATTAAGATGATTGTGGCCCTCTGTGCAAAAAAGATAGGGTGAAGCTCAGGCCGCTTTGCCCCAGAGGGCAGCCTGATGATCCTTTTCCCTCTCCTCTGCCTTCGCTGTGCTCATTCTGTGCCCATATTTCTGAACCTTTTGCTTTTGTTCTCTCTTCTAGATGATATCAGTGGGACGCTGCCTACGTCTGTCCTTGTGGCTCCGATGGGGTCTTCCCTGCAGTCTTTCCCCCTACCTCCGCCTCCTCCACCCCATGCCCCAGGTTAGCTTAGCTTAGAGGCAAGACTTGCAAGAGTGGGGAGTACAAAGTGAAACACTTTTGAAGGATGGGAGAGATCTATTTATGGAAATAAAAGAACTTAAGAGAAAGCTTAAGTCATATCCCCTTGACTGGACCAGAACTCCTTGGAAATGAGGCCAAGCACTAGTTATTTTAGCCTGTTTTCTTTATGGAGGCAAATCTGATTTTTGGTAGAGATAAAAGACTTGGATTTTTTTTTGTCTCTTTGCTACTGAAACTTGTTTGCAGTCCTTGAGTCAATATCACTTAGGAAACTGCCCTAATTTCAGTAGAGTGAGGAGGTTTAATGTGTTGCTGGTTTTCAAAGTTCTGTGGTTTTTCTAAGCTTTTAGCATTTACTGCAGCCTTGTAAATAAGTACCAAGCATTCAGTAGCCCATACCTGCTTGGCCAGCCCCCAGTGCCCAAGGAATAAAATGAATGAAATCAGCATTCTTTTCTACTTGGCTGACAAAATCTACTTGCTTGGCAAAATCGTTGCTCTTCCTGGGCAAGTTAAGTGAGTCACTATTTCCAAGGCTGCCGTACCGGCACTTCATCTCGAGGTGGGAGAAGTTGGAATCGCTCTAGGCTGGTGAAAGCCCTGAAGTAGTCACCTTAGTCAGGTTAGTGAGCTGCTGCCTCCCCCTTTCCTGGGGTTAAACGCCCCCACCCATCCTTCACAGCTTACACGAGCCCACACAGCTTTTTGTCCCAGCCCATCCAGCTCTTCCCCACTGCTTTGGCTTCCACCCTTTCCAGCTTAGCTTCTAATGCCTTGCCCGTCTTCAGTTAGCATCTCTGTTTTGGGGGGAGGGAGGGTCTACTTGAGGTTGGGAACGATAAGGGTCAACAAGTGACCACTGCTGTCTTGCCCTGCAGACGCGTTTCCCCGGATCGCTCCCACCCGAGCCGCTGAGTCCCTGCACAGCCAGCCCCCGCAGCACCTCCAGTGTCCCCTCTACCGGCCTGACTCGAGCAGCTTTGCAGCTAGCCTGCGAGAGCTGGAGAAGGTGGGTGGTGCCCAAGGCCTGACAGCTTCCTCCTCTCACATTCTCCTAATTCGAAGCCAGGCTCCCCTTCTGTTCTTTTTAGAGGAAGAGTAGTTTCCTTGCTTCTGTATTTACAGTGACAAAATAATATGTTGCTATCATTAGTTCTATGAGATGTTGTAAAATTGAATCTGAAAAAAACGTCTGAACCTAATGAGAGAGGTTATGGAGAAATATTTACATAGTCTAAGCTGACCTAGGTCCCTCCTCTCTTCTTTGTAGGGCTTTGGTAATGGAACTGTAAAATTATTTTTCTGTTACTTTTGGAGGCCTGAAAGTATGATGAACCTGATACTCATTGCTAATGGTTGAGGCACTCCTAGCAGCTTTTACCTACTGCAGTGTTTTGTAAATGGGGGGTTCTTGTGGTCAGAGTAATTGTGCTGAAAACTTTGACATTCCTGTGTTCTAACTCCTTGCCACTTCTTTGATAGTGTGGTTGGTATTGGGGGCCGATGAACTGGGAAGATGCAGAGATGAAGCTGAAAGGGAAGCCTGATGGTTCTTTCCTGGTACGAGACAGCTCCGATCCTCGTTATATCCTGAGCCTCAGTTTCCGATCACAGGGTATCACTCACCACACCAGAATGGAGCACTACAGAGGTGAGAGGTGCTGGCATTTGAAGGAAGCCTTCTTTCCCCTTTGGCTTTTGCTACCTTTGCTATCTGACTTTCTCATTGGAAGGGTTCACAGAAATGGAACTGTGAATAGGTGGGAAAATCTCATGGACTCAATTGAATATTGATATATGGGCACTGATTTCGATCACGAGAAATATTGGCGGGGATGGTGAGGAGCATAAATGTTCCATTTAAAAGTTTTCTCAGCACATCTTGTCTCCTAAACAGACTCTGAAGAAGACTACTGAAGAACAGAATAAAGCCAGTAAAACTCTCTTGGTAGCAGGAAGAAATAACCTAGGACCATGAGACAAATTCTCCCAAGCTTTGGTTCATGATTAAACTTAGCATCTAGAGATATTAGTCATGTAGATAAAGAGGAGAATTTGTGGATCCTGTGACTGTTCTGTACTGAATTTGTTTGCCTGGCAGTCACATCGATGATAATTATGTCTTTTTCTGGTCAGCTTTGTAGTCTTGTAGGAAATAGTCATCAAAACTCTATGAGAATTTGTGAAATCAACATACTGTCTGTCTTCCTCTGTGGTCAGGTTGTGCTTAATAGTCCAGTCATGTCGAGAAGCTGACTTGTTCAATACTGCTGTCTGGATGGACTTTGCGTCAGGACATTTGGTATTTGATTTGGGCCACAAACTTGTAATGGTCATTGGTGGTGGGGCTGGCTAATACATACTTTGTCAAAATACCTGCAGTATGCTACAAATTTAAAAATTGTGGAGAACTCTGGGGAGTTTTATGGACTTGCCCCTCCGATTCCTCTTGCTCCTCCCACATGTGATCAACCTTAAATGAACTGTGTGAGATCCTGCATTTCACGTAAGGGGCTCTTTCATGCTCTTCTCAAGCACCACTGTATCTTTCCTGCTCTCAGTCGTGTTCTGCTGAATTAATTTGGTTTGCTTCTCTTGTTAGGCAAGAAGTAGCTGTTTAGGTTAGCATAGCTTTGTCCATGGTTTCCTCTGCCCCCATCTCTGGTTCCAAGATGCATGAAGAGAAAGGAACTTCAGTCCAAAGACTTGAGAGAATTAGTTAGAGAACTGTGGGGTAGACTGCTACTTGTTTTCCTGCTGTTCCTAAAAGCAAAAGTCAAATAAACAAAACAAAACGCAAAACATAGCATTTCAGAGTGAAGTGCTTTTATAAACCTATTAAGATTATAAATGACTAGGCGATGGAAATGATGAATAAATGCTTGACCTCTAGGTTCCCGATAGGTGAGATGCCTATCCGAGAGTATTTTCAAATGATTCTCCAATTACTTTTTGTTCAAAGGAACTTTTCTTCCTTGAATAAATGGAATTTTAAATAGAAGCCCTGGGCCTTTCAGTTGCCAGTTTGCAATGGAACATTTGTCTTCATCTTTTTAAGTGATCCCAAAAGAGTAGTCAAGGTTCTCAAATCTGCAGTTCTCTTGAGTATCCCTTTTGTGACTCTTTTGGATTTAGTGCTTTAGTTGTTGAAGGTTTTTTTTTTTTTTTTAAGTTATGGGAGTTCAGATTGCTTTTTGCCTTTGGGATTCTAAAGTTTGGGGTGGGATCTTTGTAACATGTCGGGGCGTGGGATTTTAGAAGTTATAGAAGGAAAAGACTTAGAATTTGATTTTTGTGCTTAACACATACATGAATGAGTAAGACCCACAAAACCGCTGTTCCTGTCTTTCCTATTCTATGCATACTTGAAGATTTAAATCTTTCTGAGGGAATGTCATTTAAACTTACTTTAGCATAGCCGCCTTTTCTTTATGGTCTGTGGTTTAAAGATTAATGTTCATACTCAATAAAGTCTTTTTGTATCTTTTTTCTGACTCGAATTTATTATTGTTTAACAGAAACATTGTAAGACCTAATTTATATCTTATTAAAAGCAACATCTTTCTTTCCATTAGTTGTAGAACAAGCAGGAACAGGGACCTCTGACTCAGCTTGACCACAAGCTACCTTTCCAGGAGGGAAACTCATTAAAATGTTCGAGCCAGCTTCTCAAGTCTTCCTAAAGTAAGTTTTGCATTTTTACCTCTCCGTAACTTTCCATGGCAGGAACCTTCAGCCTGTGGTGTCATCCCAAGTTTGAGGATCGCTGTCAATCAGTGGTGGAGTTCATTAAGAGGGCCATCATGCACTCCAAGAATGGGAAGTTTCTCTATTTCTTGAGATCCAGGGTTCCAGGTAAGGCTGTTGTTACATTAATTATTTAACTTACTTGGGTATGATCAAGCATAATGTCCACTCCCCATGGCTCCCCTCCCTCTTCCCCCACAGTTATTCAAAGCTTTATATTAACTATTTAACTTGAGTATGATCCAGTGCAGGATCTCTACCTCCACTCCTGCACCCACTCACCCAAAAAACTCCCAAACCAGAAACACTTAAAGCTTTTTTTCCTGGCTCTTATAGTATCCACTCTTCCTCGAGCCTAGTGGGTAATATCCTGTCCTTATACATTAATCCCCCAGGAGCCTGGTGGGCTATAGTCCATGGGGTCACAAAGAGTTGGATACGGCTGACGAATACACATATTGAGAAGGAATCTTTGCTTCTCTGATCACATGAATGAGAAAACTGATCCTGCCCCTGATGTCTGGGTGTCATGTATTCACATTTAACTTTCAGAAGTCTTTCCTTGTCCCTAATCCAGGCATCTCACATTTACATGTGAAACAACTCTCGGGTCATTTTCATGGGAAACTGGGAAAGTAATAGAGTGTTCACTAGAAATGGGAGTGTCAAGGAGGCTGAATTTAATAGCAGTCTGCTCTGGATTCTGTGCATTTGTACTAAAATTTCTGTCAGAGAGTAGATACTTGGTTGTGTCCTGTATCCCTGCCAGTATTGAATTCAGAGACTAGTCTCCATTTGGGAGCACTGGCAGTACCTATCCTGCCCACTAAGGAAGGGGTATCTATATCATTTTTGTTGAAGGGATGGTTTGGAGGAATCTGCTTTTATAATGTTGGAAAAAAGTAAAATGAGGAATTTGTAAGATAGAAACAACTTAAAATGAGAACATCATGCTTTCCTGTTGAATCAAATTAAGATTCTTAAACCAGATGTCAAGAAATTGCTCTAAAAAGAAGTTATGGGGAAGCCTCTGGCAGAACATCAGTAACAGGATTGAGCCAGGTTACAGGAATGTGTTTTATAATCTTGGTGATTTAAATAAGGCATGACAGGGTGTGAACTGTATTAATTCTCACTTCATTAACTACTCGCCTCAGTGCTGTCAACACGGTTGGGTCTCATGCAGTTGACTTGGTTAAATAGAAAAAGTTAGAATCCTTTCTTATAGGAACTGACTCTGCCTAGCAATTTTTAGAGTTTGTGGCTTTTGGGGGGTGTTTATTTAATAAACAAACAGTATCGAATAAACTCAGTATCAAAAATAAGCCACTTCTCCACCTCAGAGAAGGATTCCCAGGTGGCTCAGTGGTAAAGAATCCCCCTGCCAATGCAGGAGATGCAGGTTTGATTCCTGGCTTGGGAAGATTCCCTGGAAGAGGAAATGGCAACCCACTCCAGTATTCTTGCTGGGAAAATCCCATGGACAGAGGAGCCTGGTGGGCTACAGCCCTTGGGGTCGCAAGAGACATATGTGACTGAGCACATACGCTACCCTTAGAGAGCTCTTAGCTTCAAAAAGGAGATAGGTAGGAAGAGAAGGCAAGAGCCCATGTTAAATTCTATATAAAGCCTGGTGGTGATTGACAGGGACAGGGTGGGTAGTCATGTCTGTTTGTGGGTGAACCAGGGAGATCCTCTCAAAGGAGTCTGGAGCATGTATCACTTGTAGAGTATTGAGAGACTTCGTGGAATCTTGGACTCCTCGGGTATAGCCCATTTCATTCCACAAATTTTAAGTAAGATTTTTTAAGAAATCTTACTTCTTAAAATTTTAAGAAATTTTAAGTAAGATTTTTAACGTTGCTGAAGGTTAGTACCTGCAATGATTGCTGCTATTTGTTATGTGCCTCCCTACCATGTGCCAGGTATTTTGTCAGGGTCTTTATTTAAATATCTCTTAATTTCTTGCAACAGCCTCAAAGTTAGCTAATAGATTGATCTCTTGAAAAAAATTTTTTTTTATTTTGTCAGTGAAGAAACTAAGGGTGTCTCAAAAGTGAAGCCACTTACTCTAAAGGTTATTCAGCTAATCAATACTGAAGCCAGGATTCAAACCGAGCTCCAACTGACTCCAACTCCTGTGCTTTACTTCCCACCCTCTGCTATGGGAAAAAAAAATAGCAGTAAGCAAGTTGGAGATTGAGTTTCCTGGCATTTGTTGAGAGGACATAAAGAAGTCAGAATTGTGTTTATCTGTGGATAAACACAGTGGAGAGTGTCTTTCTAGGGTACAAGTAGGATATCTATTTGCACTTAAAATTGTAATCAAGTTGAGAAGGGAAGGCAAATTAGTATTTGCCCCTAGACCGTAAGTGACTTCTCTTTGAAAGATTGGGACAAAGAAGGCCAGATCAGTGTTCTCCTTTACCATTGTTTGCTGCCTCCCTTTGCTTATCAGTGGTCTAGGCATTCTGTAAGGCTGACTTTATTAGGGGAGAGGATTCCCGTGAGGAGGTGGTAGTCATTAGATTTAGGCTGAGCTCTGTCAGCTTATACCAGGGATTTTAACTCAGTGGATGGTAAAGGAGCCCTTTTGTTTAGACTTTGGGATGCTGGTAACTGCCTGCAAGGGGCTCGTATTGTTTCATTTAGCCCTTATGAGATCCCTTGAAGGAATGTTACAGTCTCTCCCTCCTTTTTTATCTTCTTTAAAATACAGATTAAGAAACCGACGCACAGTGAATTACAGAGTCAGGATGCAGAGTCAGGTTTTTCTGGCTCAAATCTAGAGCTGGATGTACTAGCAGCATGTCCAGCCTGGTGTAAAAGGATGCCAGGGATTATAGGAATTATTAAGCCAGCCCTAATGAAAGTTCTAGATGGCACCAAGTGAGAAGCAGAAACAATTTAATAAGTAGAATAATTAGCAATTAGAGGAGAAATCATTGGTCAAGGATGGCCCCTGAGCTTAGTTTGCCCCTTATCTCTTCTCATGACAGTGTGGGAACATGGTCATGGTAAACCTGAGGTTGCTGATGACATCTCGGTCTGGTCCGATTCACAGTTGTAAGCTAAACACCTCACACCAAGCAGCAGTCTCCAAAAGAAAATGTGATTGGATTAGCACAAAACTTCTGATACTGTGAGAGCCAGAACTCAACTTGAATGTGTTCGTCTTAGTTAGAAGAATCTCCATCATCTCTGAAGTGCCTGAAGAGAAAATATTTTTTTTTTTTAATCACATTTGAGTTGGACACTCTAAGGAAATCCATTGCTTCCTCTTTTGCATCATCATTAAGACTATAATTAATTGTTCAGTGACATGTTTTCCTTGTATCTTAGATTTCTCAATTCAGTCCTGTTAACAGACATTTGGGGTTGGATATTTCTGGTCTTCAGGGAACAGTTTGTTGTGGGAGGAAGACCTGGGTATTTGGGTGCTCAGACCTGAAAGAGATTCTTTTTACTTTTTTTCTGAAAGAGATTCATCATGCCTGCGTGCATGTGTGCTAAGTCACTTTAGTAGTGTCTGACTCTGCAACCCCATGATCTGTAGCCCATGAGGCTTCTCTGTCAATGGGATTCTTCAGGCGAGAATACTGGACTGGGTTGCCATGCCCTCCTCCAGAGGATCTTGCCAACCCAGGGATCAAACCCACATCTCTTACATCTCCTGCATTGGCAGCTGGTTTCTTTACAACTTGAGCCACCTGGAAAGCCCTCATGCCTAACCCTGGTCCTTTGGGGGAAAAAAAAAAGAGCAAAGTGGCTGGAAATTGGATTTATGCACAGCACCCTGGCATGAGGACCACTGTTGATGACCACTGTTGTATCTTGCCTTTCCCTTTCAGCTGCACTGGTGTCTTATGTTGGATTTATCTCCATTTCTGATCTCTTCAGTGAACATGCTTTGGATGTCAGAGTTCCAATTGTTTGCTGTGTTTGGGGGCAAACAGTAAACAATCAAGTTAACACTAGGGAATATCAGAGAATTCACAGGTTTCAGATTGTTGTTTGTGAACCTAAGTCTAAAAATAACAATTAAATAGGCAAGTATATATGATCATTGAAATTTAAGTAGGCAAACAGTCAGATAATTATATGCTACTATTATCCTGACCTCTTTAAGTGCAAGTCCTATAGTACTGTCTTTGGGAATAAATAATTAGGTGCATAAATTACTTTTGTCTCTGAAACATCATGTTGGGTTTAGCAATATTACAACCAACCTCCCAAAAGCTTTCTGTTCATCATAGTGAAATTTACTAAAGACTGTTTTTAAAGCATATGAGTGAAAAGGTAAAATTCAAAGAGGCATTTGAACCCAGAATCATTTTAAAACCACTTGAGTTTAAATATATTCAAGAGAGAAATCCATGTTTGAATTTTTTTTAATGGTATATGAGGAGAGGGCCAAACAACGGTGTGTGTGAGTGGATGAGGGCTTTTGTTGTTCAGTTGCTAAGTTGTGTCCAACTCTTTGGGACCCCATGAACTACAGCACACCAGGCTCCTCTGTCCTCCACTAATCTCCTATCATTTGCTCAAATTCATGTCCATTGAGTTGCTGATACGATGTAACCATCTCATCCTCTGTTGCCCACTTCTCCTCCTGACCTCAATCTTTTCCAGCATCAGGGTATTTTTCCATTGAGTCATCTCCTCACATCCGGTGGCCAGAGTATTGGAGCTTCAGCTTCAGCATGAGTCCTTCCAGTGAATATTCAGGGTTGATTTCCTTTAGGATTAACTGGTTTGATCTCCTTGCTGTCTAAGGGACTCTCAGGAATCTTCTCCAGCACCACAAATCGAAAGCATCAATTCTTCAGCACTCAGCTTTCTTTATGGTCCAACTCTCACATTCATACGTGACTACTGGAAAAACCATAGCTTTGAGTATATGGACCTTTGTTGTCAAAGTGATGTCTCTGCTTTTGAATACACTGTCTAGGTTTGTTGTAGCTTTTCTACCAAGGAGCAAATGTCTTTTAATTTCATGGCTGCAGTCACCGTCCACAGTGATTTTGGAGCCCAGGAAAATAAAATCTGCCACTGCTTTCACTTTCTCCCCTTTTATTTGCCATGAAGTTATGGGACCAGATTCCCTGAACCTAGTTGTTCTAATGCTGAGTTTTAAGCCAGTTTTTTCACTCTCCTTTTTTGACCCTTATCAAGAGGCTCTTTAGTTCCTCTTTACTTTCTACCATTAGAGTGGTATCATCTGCATATCTGAAGTTGTTGATATTTCTCTTGGAATCTTGATTCCAGCTTTTGATTCATCCAGCCCGGCATTTCGCATGGTGTACTCTGCATAGAAGTTAAATAAGCAGGGTGATAGTATACATTCTTGTCATACTCCTTTCCCAATTTTGAACCAGTCATTTGTTCCTCATCCAGTCCTACCTGTTGCTTCTTGACCTGCATACAGGTTTCTTAGGAGACAGATAAAGTGGTCTGGTGTTCCCATCTCTGAGAATTTCCCATAGTTTGTTGTGATCCACACAGTCAAGGTGTTAGCATAGTCAGTGAAGCAGAATTACATGTTTTTCTGGAATTCTCTTGCTTTCTCCATGATCCAACAAATGTTGGCAATTTAATCTCTGGTTCCTCTGCCTTTTTGTAAACTCAGCTTGTACATCAGGAAATTCTTGGTTCACATACTGCTGAAGCATAGCTTGAAGGATTTTGAGCATAGCCTTGCTGGCATATGAAATGAACACTGTTGTTTGGTAGTTTGAACATTCTTTGGTATTGCCCTTCTTTGGGATTGGAATGAAAACTGACCTTTTCCAGTCCTGTGGCCACTGCTGAGTTTTCTATATTTGCTGGCATACTGAGGGCAGCACTTGAACAGCATCATCTTTTAGGATTTTAAATAGCTCAGCTGGAATTCCATCACCTCCACTATCTTTGTTCATAGTAACGCTTCCTAAAGCCCACTTAACTTCACACTCCAGGATGTCTGGCTCTAGGTGGAGTGACCATGATATTGTGGTTATCTGAATCATTAAGATCTTTTTTGTATAGTTCTTCTGTGTATTCTTGCCACCTCTTTTTAATCTTTTCTGCTTTTGTTAGGTTCTTACTGTTCCTGTCCTTTATCATGCTCATCCTTGCATGGAATGTTCTCTTGATATCTCCAATTTTTTTGGAGAGATCTCTAGTCTTTTCTCATTCTGCTGTTTTCCTGTTTCTTTGCTTATTCAATTAAGAAAGGCTTCTTACCTTTCCTTGCTGTTCTCTGGAACTCTGCATTCAGTTGGGTATATCTTTCCCTTTCTCCTCCCTTGCCTTTTGCTTCTCTTCTTTCCTCAGCTATTTGTAAAGCCTCCTCAGACAACCACTTTGCCTTGTTGCATTTCTTTTTCTTTGGGATCGTTTTGGTCACTGCATTCTATACCGTTTTACGAACTTCCTTCTATGGTGCTTTAGGCACTCTACCAGATCTAATTCCTTGAATCTATTCGTCATCTCCACCATATAATCAAAAGGGATTTGATTTAGATCATACCTGAGTGGCCTAGTAATTTTCCCTACTTTCTTCAATTTAAGCCTGAATTTGGAAATAAGGAGCTTATGATCTGTGCTTATGTTTCCATAGTGTAGTGGTTAGCAGGTCAGCTTTACATGCAGAAAGTCCTGGTTTTGACCCCCAGGGGAACCAGCCCCTGAGGGTGAGGGTTACAGTGCTTTAAAAATACAAGCGTTAGATTTGAAGGGATAGGGGTGAGAAGTCAAGGACTAAGAGAGACTGGTCCTGAATCAAGAAGCTGTGCCTGTCTCGACAGCACTGCCCGTTAGACAGTCACATGGTCAGGTGCTCTGGGAGACTCCTGGAGAACGCTCCTTTGAGGTTCCGTGGGCTCAACTCTTCCTCAGACAGAGCAAGTGTTCAGGGAAGGCCAGTTCTGTTGGTTCTGTGCTGTGAGCAAATTCTCTAAGCTCAGTAGGCCTCAGTTTCTTCATTGAGCAATGGGGGTATTAGTGGTATCTGTTTGGGAGCACAGCTTTGAAGACTGAGCTAGATGATTTTAAGATAAGCTTACTTATATAGCATAAAATGTATTTCAATTTTTTTTTTAGAAAGTCTGTTGTTAACAACCATGAAAAGGCTTTGGGAGACAATCTGCAAGCTTTAATTTTTCTTCTCATGGCTTCAAACAAAATTTTAAAACTGTTTGAAATTAAACTCCAAAAACAGATATTTTATTTTCCAACAAGTTGTGTCTACAGAATTTCATTTGATTCAACAATGGTTGAGAAAAGAATTCTTTCAAAGGTTTTGCAACTCAGATTCTCTCAGAGCAGTTTGCTTGTTTACCTTCCATCGTCCTTTGTTGAAACGCGAGTATTCTTTATTCTCTTGGATGCGTTTCAGTGTCCCTGCCATTGTGGGTGTCTCCGTTCTGTGGCATTGACCCCTGGGGGTTGGAATTTCCCAGCATGGAGCCTGCTGATACTGTGATGAAACATGAGTGCGGGGCTTCCATTGGCCCTGACTGGCTTTAGTCACCAGGCACTTGTACACAGAGCAGTACCAATTCAGCTTGCCCAAGCTACTGTAGTTGCTTTTCTTTCACAAGTATTATCCTGGGCTTCCCAGGTGGCGCAGTGGTAAAGAATCCACCTGCCAAGCAGGAGACGCAAGAGATGCTGGTTTTATCCCTGGGTCGGGAAGATCCACTGAAGAAGGAAATGGTCAACCCACTCTAGTATTGTTGCCTGGAAAATTCCATGGACAGAGAAGCCTGGTGGGGTACAGTCCATGGGGTTGCAAGGAGTTGGACACAACTGAGCACATATAATTAAAGTGAACCTTTTAAAAAAATAACCAATATGAATATTATTTGGAAGTTGTTTATCTAAAAAAGAAAAAGTATCATCATCTTTTTTTCTGTTCCTGTACCCAACCTAAATTTTCAGAAGAAGGGTGGTTGGTGGGGGTGGAGTATTGGCGGGGAGTAAAAGGTAGCTAAACCTGACTGTCCCGGCCTGAAGTGAATAACTGTGTGACCGGCCTGTAAAATTTGATCCTAGATGCTGCCTTCTGCTTACTGTCTCTCAGTTGGAATTTGGTGGGGACCCCTCTGAACAGCCTTTTTGAGTCCTCACCTTCAAGATACTCTAGATGCTAAACAAGTGTCTCCCATTCCCAACAAGGATACCTTTGGCCGTTGTCCTTCACTGAGAGCCTTGGGCCTGAGATTAGCCACTTGGCTCCAAGCAAAGTCTCTAGCTCGGCGTTTTTCATTGAGCTGTCCGAAGAGCAAGACTCTCAGTTGTTAGAAGTCAGGCTGGGGAGGCCCCCTGCCAGAGGGTAGGCTCCCCTGAGTATGAAATATGGTAGCAGTACTATGGAAACCAAGTTTTGTGGAGGGGCGCTTTTGCACAGAAGACCTATGGGAACTGTAAAGAAGCACCATTTCCCTTCCCTGGATTCTCTTCATAAGGAAGATTATATATAGTTAGCTGCCTTGTCTCATCTGAATATTTCTCTTGGTTTTTGTTCTTAAAGGACTGCCACCAACTCCAGTCCAGTTGCTCTATCCAGTGTCCCGATTCAGCAATGTCAAATCCCTCCAGCACCTTTGCCGATTCCGAATCCGACAGCTCGTCCGGATCGATCACATCCCGGATCTCCCACTGCCTAAGTATGATGGGGTCTTTAGAGCCAGAGCAGGAATGGAGGGTTACTTACAGTGTCAGTGAGGCCTGCAAGTGGAGTGTCCAGGCAGAGTCTGGCAACTCCCAGGCATCATCTTTTCACTTCTCCTGTGTCTTAGCACCTAACTTAGAAATGTCACAGTACAGCCCCGAAGGAGGAAGGTGTGTGCATGTGTCACTTTCCCTTCTGCAGACTCTGTGAAGAGTGGAGTGGAGATGGTAAGAGGGAGGGAGACAGAACTACAATAAGTGAGAATGTGGGGATTTTCTCAAGTTGGCAGAGACTTTTTGCTATTGTCTCAGCCATATAGGGATTGAAAAGAAGGGAGGGTTGAATAAAGTTGATCTTTCTTTTTTAAGTTCTGTATAACACTTGTGTGTACCCCTCTTGTATTATTCGTAGGCCTCTGATCTCTTATATCCGAAAGTTCTACTACTATGATCCTCAGGAAGAGGTATACCTGTCTCTAAAGGAAGCGCAGCTCATTTCCAAACAGAAGCAAGAGGTGTTGGAACCCTCCACGTAGCGAGGGGCCCCCTGCTGATCACCACCAAGGGTATGCATATTCCACCTCACTGTCCAGCCTGGTCCCTTCCTGGGCAGTTATCCTGCACTGGACCTAGCCCTCTTCCTCCCACCCCATGCACATACCCCAATCCAGGCATCTGTCCAGAGAGTTGCCACATCTGATCACAGAGTCCCAGCGGGGCACATACCCCAACGGGGAGAACAAATAGACAAGAGAGGCTTGAGTATTGCAAAGCAACATGCATGCTAATCACTGAATATATATAAAGAGGAGGCCATAGAAGTGCAGCTGTTGCACAAATGACATGTAAAGCAGGAAACCAAAGGGGAAGGAAACTTCATCAAAGGGAACACAAAATGCCTTTAATTGCAATAGGCATGCACTTCAGTGAGAGTTCTCCTGTCCCATGGCTTAGAATATGGGAATGAGGAAAAAACAGCTTGCTCTTCTGTTTAAAATTCCATCTGGGCCACTGAAAAGTAAATTGGTGAAAAGAATAAATGAATTAACTAAGGAATTCATTTATATAAGAGTGTATCCCATTGCTATACTGAGTTTTATTTGTTTGTTTTCCCATAAAATACCTTGGAATACTGGTTTGTACAGATAAATTCTAATTAGTCTTGGGGATTCCCTGGTGGTCCAGTGATTAGGACTCCATGCTTCCAGTGCTGAGGGTTCCGGTTTGGTCCCTGGTTGGGGAACTAAGATCCCCACATGCCCCGGGGCTCAGCCAAAAAAAAAAGTCTTCTTAAATTACATTAATGTGAATATTGAAAGTAGAAGTAAGTAGGGAACAGAATTACCAGAAAGTGGTGATTTTGATAGTAAGGGTTACGTGTCATGTTCTAGTGATCTACTGCTGGGGTCAAAGACTACCCTCCCCCTCTCAGTGGCGAGTGTCCTTTCTAAGCACTGAATTCTTCTAACCTCATCCGTTTCTAATCGCATCCCCAATACAAAACAAAGGGGAAAAACCCATAGGTGTGACAGCTTTAGAGTGGAAAGGGGGCTTTAACTCTTCCCACCCTCTCAGCTCTCTTCATAATGGGAGAGAGTGACAGCTGGTGTTTTTGTCCCGTGGGTGTTTTTGGGCCATGACTCAGATGACCCTAGCTGTGTGTCTCCTCTTGGCTCTGGATGTCTCTGATCCTGTGCTCTTGAGGGGAGAGCATGTGAGCCAGGACTAGCCAGGGGAGGAGGAATGAAGAGAGATCAAGAAATGGTAACTCCGGGAGGCAGTTGAGTTTTAACTTAAAGGATCCTGGGCTGGATGTGCAGTTTCTTTGTCAAATCTTCAGTTACAGGCATACCTGGGAGATGTATCATGGGTTCTGTTCCAGAACACTGGAAAAAAGCAAATTCGCAATAAAGCAAGTCACATGATTTTTTTGGTTTCCCAACGTATATAAAGAGTTTTATCTACACTATACTGTGTCTGTTAAGTGTGCACTAGCATTATGTATAAAAAATATACATACCTTAATTTAAAAATATTTTATTGCTAAAAAATGCTAACCATCATCTGACAATGTGGAGTTGCCACAAACATTCAACTTATAAAAGTGCAACAAAACAAGTTAAATGAGGTGTGCCTGTATTGGCAAGTTGTGTGTGCTCAGAAGTGTCTCCTAAAACATTTAAGTGCTCTGTTGTCTAGGAGGGTTTCTCTGTTTGGTGGCTTTGCAGTGATTAGGGTAGGGAACTGGGGGGACCCACCTGTTCATCTGCACTGTTGAGGAATAATTGGGACCCTTCAATTAGAGCACTGCTCTGTGGGTGCTGTGCCTTAGGAGGAGCCTACATGAGCACATATACATTCAGAGAAAGGTTCAGGATGGTGGGGGCTGTCCACACTTCATAATGCAGGGAATAAATTATTATCATGGACCAGAGAAATTTTAAGGTGAGAGGGGTTGGAGGCTAAAAGAAGTGTTTGATAGATTTTCCTAAGAGTGATCAAAATTTATTCTGTGTGGTTCCAGGGGGCAGGGCAGGAACACAGAGTAAGTTATAAAAGAGTTCAGTCTCCAGCTTTATTTCTACTTTATTTTGTTTTTGGTCACACTGCACAGCATGTGGAACTTTCCTGACCAGGGATTGAACCTGTGCCCCAAGCAGCAGAAGCTTGGACTCTTAACCACTGGGCTATCAGGGAAGTCCTCAGTTTATCTTTAGAAGAATCTTTTGAACAGATCCAAATATGGAATGGTTTTCTGCAGGAGTTAGTGAATTCCCCATTTGTTGATTCAGCAGACCTCTATATATTAAGTAGCCAGTACGAATTGGGAAGAGAGTGCTGAAAAGATAGTCAAAGGCCCTGTTCTCACAGAGCTGCAGTTCTTTAGGGAGAGATAGACAGCAACAAGTGAGTAAGTGAATTGGCTAGTTTCAGTTGACTGTACATGTTGTGAGGGAAATTAAATTGGGTGAAGTTCAGTGGTTAGTGGTAACATGGCATTCACACTCAAGTTTGAATGATCAGGAAAGGCTCTTGTGAGGGGGTGACATTTCAGCTGAGATTTGAATATCAAGGAGTTAACTGTGAGAGGACCTGGGAGCAGACATTCTAGGCAAGAGATCCTCTAAGTACAAAGGCCCTGATAGGATCAGGCATAGGCTGGGGCTGGCCATTGGTCATGAGTGTGGAGGGGCAGTCATGTATCAGTAGAGGATTGCACTGAACTCCCGGGGTCTCTTTTTTGCTGTGACTCTGGGATTGTTGCTTGTAGCAGAGGAAAAGCACCCTGCTGTGCTTGCTCTGAGGACCCCTTGAAAAAAAGGGAGGTTCTCTTGGGAATTCTTCCCAAGGGAAAGGCGTTTTAAGGTATGAAATTTGGCCATTATGATTTCTTTTTTTTTTTTTTAAGTGTCAAAGATTTTATTTAACTTATTAAGGAAACCAGTATGATGTTACAGCCGATCTGAAGGTCAGTGCAAGGAGTACACATGTATATAGGCAAGCTGGCCTGCTAAAGTGAATTTACAAATCACTGCCAAATAGGTCTATATTCATTGGGTAATAATCATTAACATTCTACTGACAAATTAATTTGCACTACTACGAACAAAAATCACCTGTGACACTACAGGTTTTCTGCAAATTACAGAGTTGTAAACAGCTCAAAGTCTCAGGACCCTATAGACTTAAGTGAAAGTGAAGTCAGTCAGTCGTGTGTGACTCTTTGCAACCCCATGGACTGTAGCCTACCAGGCTTCTCCATCCATGGGATTTTCCAGGCAAGAATACTGGAGTGGTTTGCCATTTCCTTCTCCACATTATGATTTCTTGTTGGTCAGACTTGTTTTAATTTCAGAGTTCTTAGAGGCCACTTGGTCTGTGCATGCTGTTTCCTGGAGAATTTCTTGCCAGGGTGCTTGGAGTTATGGGACAGAGTGACAGCTGGCACAGTGCCCTTCTTGAATCGGAAGGTTGACGCCACACTAGCCTTTGGGATGATATGTCAGCCCTCTTCATTGGCCAGAAGCCACAGGCTTGCAGCTGTTTCTAGCCTGACTCACCAGGGATTCCTCCAGGGACTCAGTTCCTTTTTTGGTCCCTAGAGCAGGTGGGCCTTAAGGGAGAAGCAGAGGGGAAGAGTGAATGGAAAATAAAAGGGAAAGGGAACGAGAAGGGAAGTGGTGTGAGGGCATCTTTATTTGTCATTTGGTGGTAGGCTGCTCAGGTCTCCATGACAAAGGCCACCCCTGCATCCCCAGCCACCTGCAGTGTTTGTGGAAGCACTGGGCTTTGCAGGCTACACTCTCCCTTTGAGCTGTACTTCTCTACCTCCAGAGGCTGTCCTTTGCCTCCGTTTTGATTCCACTGTATTGAGCCACTCTAATTTTCCCCTTTTTTAACCTAGGCATTTGGTTGCCAAGCTCCAGTTTCAAAGAACCAAATGAAGCTACCATGAAAAGGAGAGTGAGGAAAACAGGAGGGAGTAAAAAGGATTGGGATCCTCTGTGCAAGAGACTGGTTCCCCTCACCACCCTGGGGCTTGGATGAAGCACAGCAGCGGACTCTGAGCAGGGCTCCACCATGTCACATCCAGCCCTGTGCTCCTGGAGCTGGATGAACTGCCCGGAAAACGGGAAGAAGTCTCAACACTGTTCCTTTTTCAGAAGTTTTGTTTTGTATATTTGCATATCTCGGTACAGACTCACCCTAAAGGCACCTGGGGTTTGTGCCCATTGGATTGGAAGTGGTGCCGAGGGTGAGCAGGTCTGGGGGAGGGAAGAAGAGGAGAGCGGGTTGCCAGTGACGGTCATTCAGCTGGTGCCAAAGGCAGAATTCCAGTCTTCACATTGACGTTGAAGAAGGGGAAAGAAGGAGACAGAGTGCAGATCAAGTTGGGAGTTGCTGATTGAGGAGAACCTGCTTCTCTGTAAGCATGGGTAGCTTTAGCAGGAGCAGGAAAGAAAGGAGGGTGGATAGTCTCAAATAGAAGATGCTGGACAAAACCTGGCACATGGCCCTACTGGGGAAGTAGTGACTCCTCATATACCTTCCTTCTGAGGTTTAGGAACCTAATTTCAGAATCACCTCTCACAGAAGCTGTATTCGTTCTGTTTACTGAATTCTATAACTTCACGTTAGCCCTGTTTTCCCCTCAATCCCTTCCCTCGCGATAACTTCATTTCACTCTGGTCATGGTAACATCATTCCTACTGCTTCTCCCAGCTGTCAGGCAGTAGTCTTTTCATCACCTGAGCAGTTCAGAGCTGCAGTCTCGGGCTGCTGCCGTTAATGGAGCGTGCTTCCAGATTCTTAATGGCAAACGGTACCCGTGACTGAGGAGTCAGTGTTCCTCACCTCCATATGTCTGTCAGCTAGTAAGAGGGAATGTGGAGGAAGGTGAGAAAGGAAACTCTTGTGCTCTTCCTCGAGAAAGCTCCCTCATGGCTCAGCTTTAATGGGATGTTTGAGATCAGTGAGGAAGGAGGAGACCATTACAGCTCATCTTCTTAGGTTGGTCTGAAACAGGAGGTAGCAAAGGCTTCTTTATTTTCCTGAGTTCTTTCTAGCAACTCAGACATCTTCCTGAGTAATATCTTGTTTGCCCTCCTTTCATTGGGAAGTCTGTCAGATGCTGATTTGAGAGTTGCCTCTTTTCCAGATGGAAGTAGAGGAAGAGGGAGAAAAATTCCAGTGCTTTTCTGAACTGGGCCATTGTCAAATCACATAGCATTATGAGTTTGCTTTTATGTAGAGTTACTCTGGGGAGAGGTTTGTTATTAAGATGTGAAAATTGAGCTGTTTGATCTTTATTACTCTTTTGCAGTAAGTGTTCCAGTAGACTGCCTCTTTTGGTTCCCCTGTGTTTATATCTGCCTCATCTAGTGAGATAAATAATGTCAGGTTTGTGGTTTCCTGATGGTTTAGGGTGAGGCCCCAGTGTTCTGGTAATTTATAGGACTGCCTCACCTGGAAACATTGACCTTCTGCCTTACGTCCTGCGTGGAATGACCGTTCTTCCTCCTTTTAGCTGAATAGGGTGGAAACTTGCATTGTTACCTGGCTGTCAAGAGGTAACCCACAAACTGAGCTTTGTAGCATAAACACAGCACACCTCTGCTTTGTTGTGTGGTGCCTCTTCTCTCTTTGGCTGTCGTGGTAGTATTACCAACCAGTTAAGATAGTGATCCCAGGAATTGGCTTAACCAATGGGTCTTACCTCTTGAAGGTGCAAATTAACTTGCCATCTTGCAGAAAGTGCCACCCACCAAAAGCCTACTGACTGGAATCTACTGAGATCCTCAAGTGGCTGTTTTGCAGCTACCTGAAATCTCTTCTTTAAAAATTACGTTTTAGTGTGCACTTGCCTGGCTCTAGGCTAGCTACTGTGGAAAACACAAGAGGTGGAAGACATATTATCTGGCCTAAGGGAGCTTTTAGGTGATGGCCACATTTGGAGAATGACTCAGCGTGGCAGAGGAGAATCAAGGGCTGGCTCTTAAGTTCAGAGTGGGTAAGATCATGGTAGACCAGATGGTCTAGGAGAGCTCTGGGGCTGTGAGACTTTGGTTTTTAGGTGAGGGGAGGACACTGAGAAATGCAGGAACAAGAGCGCAGATGCAGATCTCTGCACAGTGTGTACTGAACAGTGCACAGCCCCAAGTTAGAGCAGCGGCATCAAAGAATCCTTCTTCTGTGCTGTGGTGTAGACCAAAACTTCCTGGTCATCAGGTAGATGTGAATGCTGAGGGGTTATGATGGCAAGGTGGAGCCCAGAGCCAGAAGTCAGCCAGGGGCCCCTGCCCCTGCCCATGGCTGGGGCTTCACTGCTCTCAGCATAGCCAGAGGGAGGGAGGCACAGCCCTGGACCCCTTGTGGTACCAGCGGTTTCCACTGGAGAATCTATACTCTCAGGTACAAATCCAAACCAGCTGAGGAGGCGTGACCCACCCTCAACCATCAACCTTTCTCCTCCCAGGAAGGGTAGTGTTGACCGTGTCTATGATCTGTCTGTGCATGAGTCACAGCCCAGGCTATACCCTACTTCTTCCTCAGTAGAGTGGCTGCAGAACAGAATTGTGCCAGAGGAGACAGGCTCCATCCAGAGGTGAGGAGGAAGGGCACCAGCCTGGTCAGTCAACAGAGAGAGGGAGTGGGAGCAGCTGGCTATCGTCAGCACCTCCCCTTCACCCGCCGGCTGTACCCCCATCCTGCTACCAGTTCTATGTAGTGCTAATTGAAAAGCAGTCTGCAGAAGAACTCATTCCTTTTTGGTGGTGGTTGTATTTTCAAGTCACAGACTGGAAAAGGTTCTCACTTTTAGGGACCCGTCATTGGTTGTGGCTAGGTGATGTCAGTACCTCGGATCTGCCTGTTTAACCTTCTCTTGTTTATGACTGATCTACTGTAACCTTCCTCAGGACAGGTGAGAACCACTGTGAGCTAGTGACAGTTACTGCTACAACTTGCTATTACTTGAAACTCATGTGCTGTGGTCACACAGGAGTGAGGAGGTATGGGGTCTTTGGTGTGGGACTAGATAAATAGGTGACGACTAGGTCTTAGGGACAGTTGGCAATGACCTTGGCCTGGTTGCCTGCCTGTGCCTAGATACGGTGAGTGTGACACCCTGTAAAGCCAGCCCTGGGTGGCAGCTCCCAGCCTCGTGAGGGCAGAGGTGTGGTGGGGAGCCCGTTACCATAGTTTCTTCTGCTTTCATGCTTGTCCCTGGGGCTGATTCCACAAGCCCCTTATTAAGGTTGGGAGTGATGTGGGGATGGCCACAGAACCCCTACGCTTCCAGCAAGAACTGGCGAGAGACAGGGTGGTTAGTGTTCCCAGATCCAGGGGTGAGAGACTACAGCAAAGCTGGGTGCCAGCCTTGAAGTCCTCACCCCAGGACCCAGAAGAACATGGCCTGCTTGAAACCCTTGACCCTGGTAGGAAAAGGCGATTGGAGGAACTTGTCCCCTTGGTTAGATTCCCCGCTGCCCTACCGCCTCTCCGGGGTTGAGCCCTGAAGTTAGAGGCCTCAGCACTGGGATGTACAGCTCCGTGGCTGCTGGAAGGAGGTCTGAAAGTCTGTGTGCATGTGTGTGTGTGTCTTTATTTGCAGAAGTCTTGCCACTAATGGGGGTGTGGAGAGCATCCCCACTGAGGGGAGACCTGCTGTTTGTTGTCCACTTCTAAGAGAATGACACGCCCCTGTCCCTAAGGGAGGAGCTTTTGAGTTAGACATTTTCCCTATGGGAATCCTCTTGGTTTGGTTCGTGGGAAAGGAGGAAGTGGAGAAGTGATTTTTAGCTCTAATTGTCGACACAGCTGTTCTTACATGGAATTTGTGCTATTGCATACATGGAGCCATCTTTCTTTTCACTGCAGCAGTGTTTATCAGTAGTTCAAAATGATTTATTTGCTCCTGGGGAGTAAAACCTTTTTTATTAAAAAAGAAAAAGAAAAAAAAAAGTGTGTCCCCCCTCCCCCCATGATAGCTATAGGATTATTGGGCCACACAGCTCAAGAAGGCAAAGTCAAGTCTGCCAGTCCCCGTGATCTATCCTGTTTTGACGTTGAAGTCTTCGTGCTCAGCACAAAATGGCAGGAGGCCTTGCGAAGATGAGCGTGAAGCCTTGGGAGGTGTGAGGGGAGAGTTGGAGCATAGAGACACAGGCACTGGGGACTTGGATGCCGCAGTTAGAAAAAGAGAGTAGGGAACTGTATTTAAATGATCGATTCTCTAATCTGCCAGGGAAAGACCTTTCTTTACATGCAGATTCCATATTGTCTTTGTCCTTTTCATGCTTCTTGACCTTCCTGGTAGGTGCCCCTGAATTCTTCCTGTTGCCCATCTCTGCCCCTTCTCCCATTCCTTCCCACTCTGGTCCCCCTCCCAGGAAGCCAGTCCTGCATGCTGAGTCTGTGACATGCCTCCACGCCCATTTCATCTTCTTAAGAGGGTACCTGGAATTGCTTCCTCCCCCCTCCTACCCCCTCTTTCAAAATGCTGAGAGGGGCAGGCAAACAGCAGCCAGTCAGGGCGGTGGAAGACCTGAATGTCTGCTCGCAGCTGGACTGCGATCCTAGTTGCTCCTGGAGATGGAGTGTAGTTGAAGTTAGGACACTTCTGATCAGAACCCAGGAGATCACAAACCACACAGCCCCGCACCGAGCTGCATCCTAAGCCCCCTACTCGGCTCAGGTGGAGCGGGAAGGCTGGTCTGACCACTCCATCCCTGGTGCTCCCTTGAACAGGGCCCTGCCCCTCACTGTCAGGCCCAGAACCTTCTCCAAGGGACAGGCGTCATCCAGGCACCGCTCTGTGGGCAGACCTGTTGGGATGCCCGAACTGGTGCTGCTTGTGGCATGGCCACTGCTGTACATTGTTCGGTTGTTTTTAGGGAACTCAATGACGAGGGCTGGCGGTCTGCGCTGGGGTGGTTGCCAGTTCTTCACCAGAAGGGGAGCCACATCCCCCTGCAACCACTTCCGTCCTCTTCTGCCACCCCACCCTCCTCCAAGCCAAAGCATGGCCTGGCTTTTGTCTTCCCATTTAGTTTTTCTCCTTTCCTCAACCTTTTTGTGCTTAATTTATTAAAATATTTGCTGTATAATTTATTTTCATAAACTATAAAAAATTACTAAATGGTTAAAATAGACTTGCAGGCCAATCTTAAATGGGGTGGGAGGGTCTGAGGGTGGGGTGGGGAAAGGGAAAGATGTTTTGATATAAACAAAACAAATGCACTTTGGATGTGTTTTGGTATTTTTCTGGGGATAGATGGGGGGTGTTGGGATGTCCCTGTAGATTAGTTCCAGAATGGGGTGTCTGTATATACTGTATTAATAGGCATGTTTGACTCTTGTAAAGGGACATTAGTAGCTGCTGCAGGTCCTGTTTGGAAAACCCATGTACAATTCCCGGTTTTTTGTAAAGTGTCAGTGCGGGAGACATTTGACTCTTGTGTTTGTATCTCCTTTTTATGATTGCTGTACTGACCCATGTCTTTTTGCGGAAGGGGTGAAAAGAGATTTGAAATAAAAATGTTTAGAAATTATTTCATGTTATTTGGGTGGTTGGTTCTTAGTCCCTCTCTCATCTCATGACCCCTGACACCATAACGACCCACTGAGGGTCAGATGGCCACCCTGGCACTCGGGGAATCCCTGTGATGTCAGCTAAACGGATCACATCCAGAAGTGGTCTTGTCAGAATTAGATTGGAAAATTCTTGAGGCTGATGGCCGTTGCTCATAGCTGCTTTCTCCTTCCCTAGGAAGTGCAGGAGAATTCCAGAGAGCTTTCTGGGCCTTTCTGCTCTATTTTGGGAGAGTTCATACTGCATACCATAATGGTCATTCCTAGTTTATATCTAGACTGGCAGTCAAGGTTTTTCATGAGTTTAACCTGTGTCCCTCCTGTTTTTCTAGCCCACTCCCTCTTGAGTGGTCCTCTTTGGAGAGGAGAGGACCAGAAATGTTTCTCTGATTGTGGCTACTTGGAGCCAATCAAATCTTCCCTCTTAACTCTCTTACCCAGTTCGTCTCCAAGTTCCCCACTTAGAAGGCTGGCACGCTAATAACCTTGGCACATTTTGGAGAGTTTTCTGCAGTTTCTCTGCATCCTCAGAGTGGAAAGCACACTCAAGTGAGCTGAAACCCTGGTTCTCAACCGTGGTGTTGTCTTAGGGTTGATTAGAGTGCCCCAGGAGGGGGTCTTAGGATCCCAGCTGGCCCCACTCAGCTCACACCCAAGTCGCAGGTCCACATTAGGATGAAACAATGTCTTAGCAATATTGATAGCTATTCTGTGAAGGCATGAACTCCTGATGAAAGTTCTCTTCCCTTTTGGAAGAAAAAAATGCTCCAAACTATGAAGTAAGAACATTACAAAGGAAAATGCTTCACTTGGAATCAGTAATTCCAGTGCTCTAATGTCCCCCATCTGGATACGGTCTGTCGATCATAAAGATCTTTGCCAACACCAACAGCCAAGAGTGTTAGTGGGCATTTCTTGAAAGTGAAGACATAGGTTTTCATCATTTCAAATCAACATTGTTCATGTTAGTGACAACGTGTGAGGTTTGTTGGGAAAGAGGTACTAGTCCCCTCTGGCTTGAGTGATAAAGCCATAGAAGAAAAGGCATTCTTTTGGAAAGAGGGAGCCCCAAATAAAATAGTCCCTTCCCTCCCTCCTCACCCCCAAAACCTGAAACCACCTCCTTCAATTCCTATGTTTCCTGTCTACTTTCAGCTTCCACTTTTCATTCCATCTCACCTCAGTTGTGTCTTACCATGCCTATTCCTAACCTCCTTGAATGCAGTTATAAGCACATGACAGTAACTGCAGATTTCCTCCTCCATTTCATCTGTGTCCCCTGATTGAGGGTGAGATGGGAAAAGTGAATTTTCTGTTTTGGTTCCTCTCCAGTCTCTTAGAGTGCAAGCATCTTGTGCCATATGGATTCTGAAGACCAACCGTTTTCCTTTGGTGCTCAGCCAAAGGCACGAGAGTTGACTCCAGCTCTGAAGAAGTACTAAAAGCTCTGAAGAGTCCATTAATCTCTAATGGAGCCCCTTCCCCAGAGGTTCTCAAGAGGAATTTTGACTGCAATTTTACTCTGTTCACAATCCCCATTTATGCTACGACCTGTCATGCATCCCTCCTCCATTGCCCTAGTTTAGGCATTTCCCCTTTTTCACCTGGACAATTTCAGCAGCTTCCCAACTGGTCTTCCTGCTTCCTGTTTCCCCTCTGCAGTCCTTCCAGAATAAAGATGTGCTCAAGTCACTTCCCTAAATCACTGATGACTTTTAAACTAGATACAAAAACCTTAACTCCTCAACCTAATGTTCAAGGCCATTTCTCCTGCTCCCGCCACACAGGATGCACTTGTCACAATGCATGACTTGAAGTTCCCAGATCATGGCATCCCTTCTCCTGACACTCCATCTTCCCTCATGCTGTCTTGTCTACCTGGCGGACCACTACTTCTCACCCTCTTCACCTGCAGAACTGCTCATCCTTCAAGGATTTCCCTCCACAGTCACCTCTGGAATTTTCACCAGCCATTCTCAGCCAAACAAATGCTCCTTTCTCTGTTAAAATATTTGTTCGTGTGTCTGCAGTTACTTGACTATAACCTCTGGTCTGTGAAGGACAGAACCTGTGTCCTATTCAGCTGTCTCCCTGCCTCCGGGCTGGTACACTGCCAAGGTGGTGGGGCTTGAGGAAAGGTGAGATCAGCCCCCTTCCCAGGAGTGCAGCCTCGTGTTCCTAGTCAGCCAGCCTTGAACCTGGATTTTCATCATTTGCATAGGACAACTTGGTTGTATGGAGTCATGGGGGTGGGGGGTTTAGGCCCTAAATGTCAGGCTTCTTGAGAATTTTAAGGAAGGGATTGGACTTTTGGTGAGTGGAGTAAGAGCATGGATTAATTGGTGTAGCTGTAATGTAAGATATTTCAAGGGAGATGTGGACTGCTTCCTCCTGGTGTCCGTGGAGTCAGAGAGAAGGACAAAGATGCTGCCCTTTAGGTGGAAGATGCTGCCAATGTAGGGTCAGCAGACTTCGTCCAGTGACCAGAGGTTGCACTGAACCACCCACTGGCCCCTGCTGGATAAGAAAGCCTGCAGTTAAACAGCTCAGCTCAGACACCTCCTTTTTTTAGTTTTATTTTACTCCATTTTTAACAACTTTGACTGCAATGGGTCTCTGTTGCAGCGTGTGGACTCAGTAGTTATGTTGCACGGGTTTAGTTGCCCAACAGCACGTGGATCTTAGTTCCCCTTAGTCAGTTCAGTTGCTCAGACCCCATTGACTGCAACACACCAAGCTTCCCTGTCCATCACCAACTCCTGGAGCTTGCTCAGACTCATGCCCATTGAGTTGGTGATGCCATCCAACCATCTCATCCTCTGTCATCCCCTTCTCCTCCTGCCTTTGATCTTTCCCAGTATCAGGGTCTTTTCCAACGAGCCAGTTCTTCGCATCTGGTGGCCAAAGTATTGGAGCTTCAACTTCAGCATCCTTCCAATGAATATTCAGGACTGGTTTCCTTTAGGATGGTCTGGTTAGATCTCCTTGCTGTCCAAGGGACTCTCAAGAATCTTGTGCAACACCACAGTTCAAAAGCATCAATTCTTCAGTGCTCAGCTTTCTTATGGTTCAACTCTCACATCCATACATGACTACTGGAAAAACCGTAGCTTTGACTATATGTACCTTTGTTGGTAAAGTAATGTCTCTGCTTTTTAATATGCTGTCTAGGTTGGTCATAGCTTTTCTTCCAAGAAATAAGCATCTTTTAATTTCATGGCTGCAGTTACCATCTGAAGTGATTTTGGAGGCTGAGAAAATAAGGTCTGTCACTGTTTCCATTGTTTCCCCATCTATCTGCCGTGAAGTGATGCCAAGATCTTTGGTTTCTGAATGTTGAGTTTTAAGCCAGCTTCTTCATTCTCCTCTTTCACTTTCATCAAGAGGCTCTTTAGTTCCTCTTCACTTTCTGCCATAAGGGTGGTGTCATCTGCATATCTGAGATTATGGATATTTCTCCCAGCAATCTTGACTCCAGGTCATGCTTCATCCATTCTGGCATTTCGCATGATGTACTCTGCATATAAGTTAAATAAGCAGGGTGAAAACATACAGCCTTGACGTACTCCTTTCCCAATTTGGAACCAGTCTGTTGTTCCATGTCCAGTTCCAACTATTGCTTCTTGATCTGCATACAGATTTATCAGGAGGCAGGTAAGGTGGTGGTCTGGTATTCCCATCTCTTTAAAAAATTTTCCAATTTGTAGTGATCCACATAGTCAAAGGCTTTTGTGTAGTCAATGAAGCAGATGTTTTTCTGGAATTCTCTTGCTTTTTATATGATCCAGTGGATGTAGGCAATTTGATCTCTGGTTCCTCTGCCTTTTCTAAATCCAGCTCAAACATCTGAAGTTCTGGGTTCATGTACTGTTGAAGCCTAGATTGAAGAATTTTGAGCATTACTTTGCTAGTGAGATGAGTGCAATTGTGAGGTAGTTTGAACATTCTTTGGCATTGTCTTTCTTTGGGGCTGGAATGAAAACTGACCTTTTCCAGTCCTGTGGCCACTGCTGAGTTTTCCAAATTTGCTGGCATGTTGAGTGCAGCACTTGAACAGCATCATCTTTTAGGATTTGAAAAAGCTCAACTGGAATCCCATCACCTCCACTAGCTTTGTTCGTAGTGATGCTTCCTAAGGCCCACTTGACTTCGCACTCAGGATGTCTGGCTCTAGGTGAGTGCTCACACCATCATGGTTATCTGGGTCATTAAGATCTCTTCTGTATACTTCTGTGTGTTCTTGCCACCTCTTCTTAATATCTTCTGCTTCTGTTAGGTCCATACTGTTTCTGTCCTTTATTGTGCCCATCTTTGCATGAAATTTTCCCCTGGTATCTCTAATTTTCTTGAAGAGATCTCTAGTCTTTTCCATTCTATTGTTTTCTTCTATTTCCTTGCATTGATCACTTAGGAAGACTTTCTTATCTCTCCCTGCTATTCTTTGGAATTCTGTATTCAGACGGGTATATCTTGCCTGGAGAATTCCTAGGACAGAGGAGCCTGTTGGGCTACAGCCCATGGGTTCGCAGAGTCGGACACGACTGAGCGACTGATATACACACACACACACATCTTTCCTTTTCTTCTTTGCCTTTCACTTCTCTTCTTTTCACAGCTATTTGTAAGGCTTCCTCAGACAACCATTTTGTCCTTTTACATTTCTTTTTCTTGGGGATGGTTTTGATCACTGCCTCCTGTACAATGTTACAAACCTCCATCCATAGTTCTTCAGGCACTCTATCATATCTAATCCCTTGAATCTATTTGTCATTTCCACTGTATAATCATAAGGGATTTGATTTAGGTCATACCTGAATGGTCTAGTGGTTTTCCCTACTCTCTTCAATTTGTGCCTGTATTTTGCAATAAGGAGTTCATGATCTGAGCCACAGTCAGCTCCTGGTCTTGTTTTTGTTGACTGTATAGAGCTTCTCCTTCTTTGGCTTCAAAGAATATAATCAATCTGATTTCAGTATTGACCATCTGGTAATGTCCACGTGAAGAGTTGTCTCGTGTTGTTGGAAGAGGGTGTTTGCTACAGCCAGTGCATTCTCTTGGCAAAACTCTGTTAGCCTTTGCCCTGCTTCATTTTGTACTCCAAGGCCAAACTTACCTGTTACTCCAGGTATCTCTTGCCTTCCTACTTTTACATTCCAGTCCCCTATAATGGAAAGGACATCTTTTTTTTCGGTGTTAGTTCTACAAGGTCTTGTAGGTCTTCATAGAACTGTTCAGCTTCAGCTTCTTTGACATTAGTGGTTGGGGCATAGACTTGGATTACTGTGATATTGAATGGTTTGCCTTGGAAATGAGCAGAGATCATTCTGTCATTTTTGAGATTGCACCCAAGTACTTCTTTTCAGACTCTTTTGTTGACTATGAGGGCTACTGTTTCTTCTACAGCATTCTTGTCCACAGTAGTAGATATAATGGTCATCTGAATTAAATTTGCCCATTCTGGTCCATTTTAGTTCACTGATTCCTAAAATGTCAATATTCACTCTAGCCATCTCCTGTTTGACCACTTCCAATTTACCTTGATTCATGGACCTAACATTCCAGATTCCTACACAATATTGTTCTTGATAGCATCAGACTTTACTTCTGTCACCAGTCATATCCACAACTGGGCATTGTTTTAGCTTTGACTCAGCCTCTTCATTCTTTCCAGAACTATTTCTGCACTCTTCTCTGGTAGCAAATTGGGCACCTACCAACCTGACAAGTTCATTTTTCAGTGTCATAACTTTTTGCCTTTTCATATAAAAGTTCCCCTGTAAGGGATCAAACCTGTGTCCTCTGCATTGGGAGGTGGATTCTTAACCACTGGACCACCTCAGGTGCCCTTCACACGGGCTTCTCATCTCATCCCTGGCTTTCCCCCTTCCCACTTCTGAGAGATATGGCTTTGTTTCTGGGCCTTTATTCTGCCAATCATGAGGGGTGATGGGATGAGCAGGAAAATAGGAGAGGCTAGTTAGATTTATCCTGAGAGAGAAAAGTAAGTATGAGAAGGTTAACAGTTGAGCCTGAGGGAGTTTGGAAGATATGGAATGGGGCAGGGGCATCAGGCAGCAGCTATCTTGTTTGAGAGATTGGCAGAGTTAAAGATTTCAAGAAGTTTCACTGTGGTTGGGTGTCACCTTCTTGTGCCCCTTCCCTGTAGCTGCCACCTTTTCCAATGTCCTAATGTTGTGATGAAAACAGCAGTAGAGATGGATATCCTTTTTTTTTTTTCAGACTTTTATTTTTATTTTTTTTCATTTATTTTTATTAGTTGGAGGCTAATTACTTCACAACATTGCAGTGGGTTTTGTCATACATTGACATGAATCAGCCATGGAGTTACATGTATTCCCCATCCCGATCCCCCCTCCCTGGATATCCTTTTCTTTTGGATATCAGGCTAGTTTTTGAAAGGGACACCATACATAGAAGTGATGGTAGGACCAGCTTTAGACAAATGAAACAATTGTTGCACATGGAAGGAGTATTTTGTGTCTTGTTCATCTTCACTTCGTCCTCCACCCCCACAACCTAGTGGTATGCCAGCATACAGAGAGATGCCCCCATGAATGTTTGTTGAAAACCCTGGAGCAGGTCAAAGACAGCCAGGCTGAAGTGGAAGCAGCAGTGGGGGAAGGCCCTCTGGGCCGGGATTACCTCTGGGCCTGAGTGCGGGGCAGGCGCACTGCAAGGCAAACGTGCACCGGAAGCAAGGCAGGCAAGGGGAGAGCCCAGAATGCCTTGTGGAGCCTGGAGGAGAGGCAGGGGGTGAAGGTGCAGTGGTTCTCAGCCAGGGAGGGCGTTTTGTGAGCCTGAATAACTTGTGTAACATTTTCAAACCTCACACTCACCCCAAGTCTAAGGCATCCTCCTAGAATCTCGAGAGGTGGGGGAGGGGAGAGGTAGGGACACAGCTCAGATGCATCTGAGGGGTCCTTCCCCTCCTCCCCACGCCTACACCCACTAGATAACACTCTCGAGTCAGGACCCTGGGTTTGAGAGCAATCTATTTATGCTTTCTCTATCTCCTCTTGAAAAGAGAGAGAGGTTTTCTTTACTTACCTCATGTGTGAGTAGATGAGATAATGCATGTGAAATGCCTGGGACCCCTTCAGCACTCAAACAATCACAATCACGGGCACTAATTATTATCATTGCTATTAGTGGCATTTTCCCTTCCCAAAGGCAAAGAGGAAGAATGAAAAGACTTCAGGGGCCCCATCATGGGAGGCTGGAGGCAGTGAGGGATGGGCTGGAGGGAGGAGGGAGGAGAGGGGAGGTTGTGGGTGGGTAGGACTGGGGATGGTGGTGGGAGCAGGTGGTGGGAGCAGGTGGAGCTGGCTGAGTTGCTGGGCTTCTCCTGCCACCTAGTGGCTGCTCAGGGCTAGGCCACCCAGCTGTCCCCTCGGGTCTGGGTGATGGTGGGGGGAGATTGGGCTAAGGTATCCTGAACACAGTTTCAGCAATCCTCTTCTGCTGCCCCCATTTAATATGCACTGTCCCCTTGGGGACCCGGGCCAGTGACCCATCCTCCCCATGGCCCTGGAGGATGGGACAAGCCCCTTTTCTCCAGGTGGAAGAGAGGGAAGCCTTGGTTCTCTTGGCTCCCAGACAGACTGGGAAACTGAGGCAGACACCCAGCGAGGTTGGGAGGGGTACCCTCCCACCCCACCCTCACCCCCACCCCCACTGGCTTGATGGTTGCTAATGGTACACCTGCCCCAGGGGGATGCCAGGGTCTCCTGGCATTGGGGACCCAGACCTGGATCACTGTCTGCCTTGGGTTTTTCTTTAATTCTATAAAAATGTACTACTTTGTGCAGGGCCTGGGTGAGATTCTCCTGGGCCTTCCCATCCCGCATCTCTGGAGGATTCTGCCCTTTGTCTCCAGGGAGGAAGGGGACACTGAGACTTGCAGCCCCAGGCCTGCTAGTGAAGGGCCCAATGGGGGCTTCCGAGTCACCTGGCGTCTGGGTCTCTTGTCATCTCCTGCCCCTTGTGGAATGATGTCCTCATTGCATCATGTCTGCCTTCTGCATTGAAGGCTGCTGTGACTCTTTGGGGCGGAGTCTGACCCTGGGTGTGGGGCTTCAGGAGGCAGCCAGGAGCCACAGTCACATGTCGGGCAGGGAACCAGAGTCCAGCATCCATAGGGCCCTTGCATCTGCCCTGCTGCTCCTGATCTCCCTGCCCCTCAAAGCCCACTTTTCCCTCTCAGGGCCTTGTAGCCTCAGCTGCACCAGGCCAGGATTGCATCATTCTTGGCTTTGTTTGCAGAGCAGCAGGTGGAGAAGTGGCCCCCCCTCCAACGCCCACGGCCCCCCTTCCCTCTCATCTCCTGCTCTCTCCTGGGTATTCCTCCTCCTTCCTCTCTTCTCAGGCCCCTGGCACCCGGGGACTGTCTGCCTTACCTGGTGACTCTTAGCTCCCTTTCCACTCCTGCTCCCCAAGGAGCCCCGGAGGCTGCTGAGGCAAAGAGAAGGAGGCTGGGGGCCAGGGATCAGCACCAGGCTGGAAACCGCCCTTCATTTCTGTTCCTCCACCCAGCTGAAGACAGGTGCCACCTTCCAAAGGACCACCTGGTTGTAGACAGCATTTGGCCTCCCAGAACTTGGGAACAAGGTCAAAAATTGTCACCGGCTGAACTAAGGCTACTAATAATCGACATGAAATGAATTCATTCAGCTCTTTGTAGACGGTACTTAACTTTCATTGATCATTTATGGGGCCTTCAGGGGACCGAGCATTTTATACTCCCATCTCATGTAATCTTTCATTGACCCCATGGTGTGGAAGCTGGAGCTCAGAGAGGCGAGCTTACCTGCCAGAGACCATAGGGCTACTGAAGAGCAGACCCAGGACTGCAATCTCAGTCTGCTTCCCCCCAGGCTGACTTCTCAATGAGATGGAAAGGAGGATGCTGACCAGACTTGGACATTTTTTTTTTTCACCCCCTAAAAGGAGGTTTTTGCCCGAGACACTCTTCAAGAGATAAGACAGTCCTCTTTTTAATCTTATGAAGCAGATAAAATAAGACAACCTGAGCTGGGCCCCAGCCCCCGCCCCCCACCCTGCCTTGAGGTACTGCTGTTGTTGAAGGTTCTGAACCATGGCCAGTGTAGAATCAGGAATCGAGTAGGAGCTTGTCAGAGATCCAGCCTGCCAGATAAGAGGGAGGCTGCACATGTGGATCCTGAAGGCTGGGGCAGAGACAGTGGGCGGTATCATCCCTTCCCTTCGGTGCACTGGGATTCTCTGTTTGCGAGGTTTCCTGTAGTGCTCAGGTTGCAATGATAAAATAGCTTTGCTGTCTAACAATCTAGACACCAGGACTTTGGCCAGTAGGAGTCCACTCTTTAGGGCCAGATCAGCATCTTTGGGGACAGACAGTTCTCAACCTTGCAAAGCCCAAGCCCAGAACTTAGGCCTGGCCAAGCAACAGTTGTTTCAGAGGCCAGCATGGGCGGCTGCTGCCACTGGGCCATCTCCTCCGCCTCTTAGTTTTTACTTCCAGTGGCTACTTCAGCCCTGAAAGAGAACTAGAGAGCTCTGGGAAGAATGGAGCCTGCCTTCCACAGCCTAGAGCCCAGCTCCACCACAGCCTGGGAGAGGCCAGGTCAGGGTCTGGATGATATGCTTCTCTGTCTCCCATCTCTTTAGCCCAAGACAGACTCCATTTGAAGGGACAAAGGGCCCCATTGACCCCATAGCCTTGTGACCTCACCAAGTCTGTCCCTCCCTTCCCCTGGCAGCCGGCAGGGCACTCACTCTGGTAGCAGACAGGGCCACGAGGCCGCTGAGAGGGCATGGCTGGGAAGCCAAGAGAGTCTGCTGCCAGCTGGGTGGAGCAGACTGGGAGTGTGTGGGTAGTGCCCCCCAGATCCCCAAGAGGAGGGGCGGCCGGGGATGAAGGTCTGCGGGGACTCCTGGCTGCAGTCCCAGGAGCAAAGCAGCAAATGCTCTGCAGGGCCAAAGCATGGGAGGGCAGGGGGAGTACAACCCCAGCCCCAAACTGGGCTGCCCGGGGGTCTCAGGGCCTCCCCAGCCTGCATTCCTGAATTCCTCCCCCTAGCATGCCCCCTACACCCAGCCTATAAAGCCCCCTTTGTCTGGGTCCACTGAGGATCTTAACTCTCCCCATCTCAGCTTCCAGCCCTCCGCTCCCTCACCCCCTGGTGCTAACAAAGAGGCCAGGGTGCAGTGGGAAGCGTGCAATCCCTTTTCATGCCTCCCGGCACTGGCCCAGGGGTGTTGGGCCGCCAGCCTCTGGACACCGATGCCCCAGCTCCATTGCCCACCTCAGGGCAGGTTAATTCCCACCCCTGTCCACCCAGGACTCCACATTCCTGTACTGGGCAGCATGCCTGCCTTTCACACGCCTGCACATGTGATAGCCCCTTGGTGTGGCCCTGCTCTCACAGGGGCAGGACAGAGGGGCAGCAGGCAGTCATGAGCCACCCCTGATGGGGTAGGGGGGTCTCAGTGTGGGAGGCCGTCTTTTTGCCACCTCCTTGGCTTTCACCAGAGTTGGTGGCTCCACTGTCCATAACGCAGGTCCCCAACTGGCATCTGGAGCTTCAGAGGACCCTTCTTTGGCAGCAGACAAACAGTTCAGCTCCTCCTCCTGCTTGGCACATGCCTGGGGCAGGGAACACGGTAGGCGACAGGAATTTCCATTCCTGTTCCCCACACCCACCCAAGGGCCTCAGAACACATGTTAAGAGAGGCAACAGGGAGGGGCCTCTCTCCATCAGCTCCTGACCTCCTGCTCATCAGGGTGGGGTCTCCCTGTGGTCCAGGCTCTATCTCTCTGGCCCACTCTAGGGCAATCACAGTGGTCTGGGCCAGGGAGTCAGCTCTGTCACTAAGCTGCTTTGTGACCTTGGGCCAGCCCCTCTGAGGGCTCTGTAAAATAAGGGGTGGGGCCCGTCCGACTCTAGTAACCTCAGAAATGAGGAGAGGGGCTTCCTTTGGAGGCGATCTTCTCTGGACTAAGTGCCCCCAGGACAGGCAGAACAGGAGGAGCTGGCAGGGATGCGCCCCTGGATGTGTGAGGAGTGTGTGCGTGTGTGGTGTGTAAGGTGTGTGTGTGCGCGCGCGCGCGGTACCCCTACCCGCGGGTGGGGTGTGGACGGAGGGGCGGGCGGGGCGGGGCGGGGGCGGGGCCTGCGGGCGGGGCCTGAGTGGCGGACTCCGGGCGCTCCTCGCGCGCGGCGGTGGCCGGGTGCGGGTGCGGCAACACCGACTGGGCGCATGGAGGGGCCGCCGCCCACTGCGCCCCACCGGGCTAGCGCGGCGAGGACCGCATAGCTGGCGGCAGCATGGAGCAGGTCAGCGGGTGCGGGGCCCGGGGCTCGGGTGCGAGGGTGGGCGCGCCGAGAAGGAGCGGGGCCCGCCACGGCGGGAGGGGTTTGGGGCTCTGGAGCTCCGGGCGGGGCCAGAGCTCTGGGGAGGGGATAGGGCTGGTGTGACATAGAGCTGGCGCGCGCGCGCACACACACACACACGCACACGCAAGTACTCTCCCACCACTGACACAGAGGGAGGCGCTCACCGAGGGCTCACACGCTCCCTCGCTCCCCATCCTTCTCCAGAAGGAGAACATTTAGAATCTCCCCTCCCACTCGATAAGGTTCCGGTGCCCCCTTCCAGGATCCTAGCAAGCTCTGCATAATAAGGAGTGGCAGAGAAGGGGGTGGCTCTCCCAGGGCATGTAACTACCGCTGACCCTCCCGACCTTGTCCCCTCCCCACAGTGGGACCTCGCGATACAACCATCCCCTCCCCCCTTGCACATCAAGGGGCTTCTCCCTGCCAGGCTCCCCCTCCAGTCCCAGTTACAGCAGCTGCAGCAGCTGCTGCCACCATTTCATGGCAGTGAAAAGATGGGGTGGGCTGGGCAGCTTGTCCGCATGCCCCCCAGATACAGACAAGCCACCCCAGCCAGGCCCTGGGTGGCTTCCTTTCACCCAGTCTCCATCAGAAGGGTCCTGGTGATGGCCCCCTTAGGTCAGAGCACCTCACTCCCTCCACAGAGCTCAGTAAATCCTGAACAAGAGGGGCTGGTCCCCTTAAGTGAGTGGGAGGGGGCCCTCTATCCTGACTTGCTGCCCCCAATTCTAAGAGGGGCAGCATCCTGAGGTGGGCTGGAGGGAGGGGGCTGCCTTGCTCCCTTCCTGGTCACAACTCAGTGAGAGGTCTTGGGGTAGGGTCTGGAGTGGAAAGGTTTTCTGTTCCTGCATGTGCCTTTCCATGTCCACACTCGCAGGCTCAGCTTAAAGCTGTATCCGGGGCCTGGGCTCTGAGACCCCTCCCCTGTGTGGCAGAGGGGCTCTTGGGTTGCCTGTGACGGTGGTGAGAAGGGGCTTGGAGGGGTGGAGGGTGAGGAGTCAGGGGATGGGGTGATCCTCAGTTCTGGGGGCTGGAGGGAGGCTCTGAGGAGTCATGAAGGGCTCTCGGCATCTTCCCTGGGCTGGGTGTTATGTGTGGAGAGGGCTGGGGGCAGGTCTAGTCTCCAGGCCTGCTGGGTATCTTGGCTGTTAATTTAAATGGCCCTTGGCAGCTCCCTGGAGCACCAGGCCTGGCAGGGGTCCATTCGTCATTCTCTGCTGTTGTCGTTACTGACTCTACCTTCAACTCCACTCTGAGCAGAAAAAAGCAGGGGTGGGGGGACAGGACTAAGTGCCCCTGCATTGCTCACGTTAAAACAGTTAAATTTATGTTATGTGAATTTCATCTCCATTTCTTTTTTTTTTTAAAGAAAGGAGAGGTAGGACTAGGGAACACCACTGCTTTCTGCCTGGTGGACCCTAAACACATCTCAGTGGGCCTGTAGCTCAGTCTGAGCTGCTCCTCCATTTGCCTTTTGTACTTCTTCTGGGGGTCAGGTGCTTTCCGTTCCCAGAGGCAGAGCCTGGCTCTCCTGTGCCCTGGCATTGTGGAAGGGAGGACAGAACACGGAGGAGAGTCAGGACATCAAAGGGGCACTGGGAGCCCTTGGACATCTGTCCTCTCCGGGCTGCCATGAAATCCCTACCAGCTGTGCTGAACGGTGGCTTTTGAGTCCTTTCTAGGTGTCCTAAAACAGCCCTGTTGAGAAGCACAGCAGGCAGCCTGTCCCCTAGATGGTGACACGCCCTCCTCCCCACAGCCCACAAGGGGACTCTGCCGATCAACACAGCCGTGGAGGTGCCCACGCTGATGTCAGCGCCTGGAGGCAGCCGCGGCCCTGCCAGCCCTGTGGGTGTCGCCAGCTTCCTGAATGTGTCAGAAGCATGGGGTGTATGGGGTGCTTCTGAAATCAGAGCTTCTTTCACCACCCCAGGGGAAGCTCCTATTTTAAGTTTCCCATGTGCGGAGCCCTCTTGTAAAGCAAAGAATCCTTTTATAGTGCAAGGACCGCCCTGATGTGTCTGTTTGGTATGTGTGGATTTTGGCATGGAGGGTTTCCTTAAAGGGGAGCATGCCTGGAATCTCTCACAGGGGTTGGAATGGCCGGGTGGAGTGAGTGCCAGGACAGAGGGGTTTGCCCCCTGTGGTCCGTGCCCTGCCCCGCTTTTTTTCTCCATTTAATTCCCCTCACTCCCTCCCTGGGCTGGCTCGGCGCCAGACAGAGGAGAGGGGAGCAGCTGCCGGGGATTTCCAGAGCTTCCAGGGGGAGGTGGGAGCCACCCCCCCCCCACCTCCTTTCGCTCCCCTCTGTTCCTCTCCTCCCGCCATCTCTTCCCTGCTCCTACATTCCCCTCCTCTCTCCTCTTCTCACCACCCCTCATCCTCCCAGAAGGGCAGAGAGACTGGGAGGAGATGGAGCAAATCCTGCTCCATGCAGGGGTGTGCATGGGCCAGGTAGTGTGAGGCAGGGTCCAGGTGGCCTGTGGCAGAAGTGATGCAGGCCAGTTGCTGGCAGCAGTTAAAAGCCCTCACCTAGAACCATGAATTTAGCATCCTGGAGCTAAAAGGGACAACCTGGCCTAGCTCCTCCCAGAGGTATCGCACTTGGTAGAAAGAGTAAGGGTTCAGTGTCAGACTTCAGCAAATTATTTATCCTCTCTGAGCCCGTTTCTTCATTATAGAGTGAAACTAATAATACCTACCTTATAGTGTTGTCATGGGGAGTCATGTTAGTAAAGAAATAATATTTGCAAAGAGCTTTGCACATAGTAGGTGCTCAACATACTTTAACTCCATTCCTCTCCATCTTGGTGTTTTCAGGCCCCTGCTAGGCGATGTCACAGTCTTCATCAGTTGTCACTTAGCCTTGCACACACACTCACACACACATAGTTCTCACACAGTGGAGAGCCTGTGGGGCCGAGACCCCAGCCCAGGGCCAAACTATGACATAAGTTTTCCAACAAGATTCCCCGGTGAGGTGCTGCCAGTTGAGAGTGGCAGGTGTGGGCGTCTTTTGTCCACCCCCGACCTGATGACCTGACACTAGGGTTCACGGAGTGTGGCTTGCTTGACCTACTGCTGGCCCAGGGAAGCAGCCACCTCTCTCTCCACCAGGGTCAGAGGTCCAGAAATTGCTGGACTGGGGCCCTAGCTGTTTGGCAGGTTGCCAATGCCTCTCAGCCCTCGCCTGGCCAGAGGGCTGTACCTCTCTCCTCAGGGAGTTTCAGATAATGGGATCCCTCTGGTCCAGGATTCCTCAGGGCCCTGGCAGCAGGGATGAGGGTGAGGACTGGCATGGTCTCGAGTGGACTGAGGCCCTACCCTACCCTGTTCAAGGGGCTTGATGAGGTCTGAGGTCCCCTCTCCGGGATGCCTGGGGCTCTGCCAGAGCTGGGCCCCCCACCCTTCCCCAGCCTCAGCCTTCAGGCCTCCTTTTCCTGCCACCTGTCTGTTACCAGCCTTCGAGGTCTAAGGCAAACACTCCCTCCCAAGGCCCCTGCCTTCTCCCCTCGTTATGGAAGCCTCCCTCTTTTTTTGTCCAGTGCTCTGTTTGTAGCACCATCCCAGCACCATCCCAGTCACCTTTGCTGTGCTTGTTGCTCTGCCTGGAAAATGAGCTCTTTGAGGACAAACACATCACCTGGTTCATTCCCCACACAGCAGTTTGCATGTAGTCAAAGCTCAATAAATGTCTTTGAACTTGACCGGACTGGGCCACCGCCTTCTTTTTTTTAATTAATGTTTTTATTTATTTGGCTGTGCCAGGATCTTCATTGCGGCATGCAGGATCTTTAGTTGTGGTATGCAGACTTTTAATTTGTGGCATGAGGGATCTATTAATAGTTCCCCCATCAGTGATTGAACCTGGACCCCTTGCATTGGGAGCTCAGAGTCTTAGCCACTGGACCACCAGGGAAGTCCTATGGGCCACCACCTTCTTTGGAGATTAAAATTCTTCTTTGGAGAAAACCTGGGGGCTGAAAGCCAGAGGAACAGGTCAGGTCTCTCTTCAGCCCGTCCCTCCAGTCCTGCCCTCCTGCCCTTCTCCACCAGGGGGTGCTCTCTCCCCTTCCGTGGAAAGGCCGGAAGCTGTAGCCAGGTGTATGCTTGGTCATCACCCCTATAACCCCTGTGACCATAGCCCCTATGGTCATCACCCCTATAGTCTTCCACTCATTGCTTCGATTCTTTATCAAATGTGAGCTCTCCATTGGAGACTGGTGGAGAAGTCCTATTGTTTTCGTCTACAGAGGGTGAAACTAAGGCTCAGAGTATGTACTTTTCCTCAAAGACATTCAGCTACTATGTGGGCAGGATGGGAACTTGAATGTGCTCTTGGTTTGGGGCTCCTTGATGACACCATAAAACCCCTCAATGGCTCCTAGGCCGGCCTGATTCTGGCCCTGGAATGCTCTGGTCTGGGGCTTCCCTGACTTCCCCCCACACTCCTCTCCTAGCCCTACCTGGGTCTGGGGAAGGCAGGTTCTTCCACTGGCAGGACGCTGGGTTCCTTTTCCTCTGTTCCACTTATCACAGCCTCAGGCTGTCTCTCCCTTGGCTCCTGCTCCCCAACCAAAAAGTCTGCTCAAGTGTCCCCCCCCGCCCCGGAATTGGAGCTGTGCCTCAACCCCACTCAGCTGTGCTGTCCCCCATCCCTTCCTGCTAACTCTCTCAGTGGCCCAATTCCATTTCTTCACACTTGATGCTCTTCCTCACTGCACAGTCTGGCCTCCGCCCCGCCTGTCCCCTGCTCGACGACACAGTGTCACTTCCTCCAGCTCTCTCTCCTCAGTCCTCCTTGCTGCCTCTTCCTTCTTGCCTGCCCTGAAAGGTGGGTGCTCCTCGGGTCCCATCCCACATCTCATCTTCTCTCTGCAGTGTCCCTGGAGAATCCGAACCCCACTCCTGATCCACGAATAACTTCCAAAGCCACGTCTCTAGCTCAGGCCTCTCTTCAGGGAGAAGAATCCAGGGTTCAAGCTGCCAATCACTACCCCACCTGCAGCACAGCCTGTATGTTAAGTGTGTGGACTTGAGCCCAAATGGTGTGTGTTATCACCCAGTTGTGTCTGGCTCTTGTGACACCATGGACTGTAGCCTACCAGGCTCCTCTGTCCATGGAATTCTCCAGGCAAGAATATTGGAGTGGGGAGCCCAAATGCCTGGGTTCAAATCCTGGGTGGCCTCAGGTAAGATGCTGAAGCTCTCTGGGCCTCAGCTTCCTTATCTGTAAATGAAGATTATAATACCTATTTCATAGACCCTTTATAAGGCTGAATTGGAATAATATATACAAAGGATTACTTAGCCCACTGCCTGGCATGTCCCCTCTCCCTGAGAACATTCTGGACAACTAATATCTCATATTCTGAACCATAAAACTTGGAGTTGTTCTGAGTGTAATGAAGGTCTCTCAGTCATGTCCGACTCTTTGGGACCTCATGGACTTTACAGTCCATGGAATTCTCCAGGTGAGAATACTGGAGTGGGTAGCCGTTCCCTTCTCCAGGGGATCTTCCTGACCCAGGGATCGAACCCAGGTCTCCTGCATTGCAGGTGGATTCTTTACCAGCTGAGCCACAAGGGGAGCCCATTGGGAGTTGTTCTAGACTCTTCCATTTCCTTTCCATAATACCTAGTTGGTTAACAAGATCTGGGGGCCTCTGATGATTGGTGCCCCCGCCCAGGTGCAGGACCCTCCCATCTGATCCCTCACCCCTGGCTCCTTACTGCCCTCCCCCACCTCTGTTCTTTCCCACATCATACTACAGTGGCCCTGGCACATCCCTGCCGCAAGCTAGGCTGGAATCTAAATGCCTCAGGCCCAGTCACTCCACGGTGACATCCCCACCCACATTTCCTTCCTCATCCCTCCGTGCTTCCTGCCCATGATACTTCCACTTGGCTCCAGCCACACTGCTGGAGTCTGCTTTCTCCTGCCTCCCTGCTTTTGTCCATGATCTTCTTTCTTCCCATGGCCCACCCCACCCTGTCCCATCCATGACACCCTCCAAAGATCATGGCCGCTTGCTTCTGGAAGCCTTCCTCTGCTTCTGCAGCCTTCCATGGTTCCTCTCCTGGGATCTCACACTAGAGTCAGGATTGGTAAGACCAGGACTCCTAAAGGGAAGGAGCTAAGCCTTATCTCTTATCCCTAGGGGCCACCTCCACTCTCCTACCCCAGGGTATATTAGGACTCCCAATAAACATTTGTGAAGGAAAGAAGCTGAGTGGGCTTAGAGTGGAATTTAGAAAGGGAAGAATATAAAGAGGGTCCTCAGTGAGGGGCACCCTCCATCCCATGTTGGACTTTATTGCCCTTTTCCCCAGAGAGTGTGCCAGGAATAGAGTGGATTCCGGGGTGGATGGTGGGATGCAGGTAATGGGATACAGATGTCAGAGGGGATGGGGAACCGAGGTGAAAAGGAAAGATGAGAGAGATGCTAGAGAAGATGGATGGGGGAGGGCAGGACAGGATGGGGGTGCAGGTCAAGGTGCAGGAAGAGGTGGGAAGGGCAGCAGGGTGGGGGAAGAGTGCACTTTCTGGGAAGTGGGAGAGGGTGGGGGAGGTGAGCGCAGTGCATTGTGGAGGGAGGAATTGCCTGCCGGCCAGTGTGAGCTCATTTCCTCTCACCGCCTCCTGCAGTGTCTGAGGGCATGAGGCTCTGGAAAAAGTGAGCCAGGGGCACCCCAGGGGCCACCCTCCCCGCTTCCCCACACCCTCAGTCCAGTCTGGATCTCAGATGTCACTGCTTCCCCCCCGTACACAGACAACAGATTTGTTTTGAGAGGAAAGAACCCCTGAGCCAGCCTTGGACCGTTGGAGCTTCAGGGCAGAAAGTCAGACAGAGGGACCTGGTTGAAGACTAAGCAAGAAAATACAGGCGGTGTGATGGGTTACAGTTAGATAGCAGGAAAGACTTCTCAGAAGTGGGGCATAATTCCGGCTGCATATGACCTTGATGAAGAGAGGTGAGGAAGGAAGAGGAGTCATTAACTGACCCTCCATCATTACAAAAGCATCCTTTTCTACTGACTTCCAGAGAATTTGATAATAATAAATAAAACATAAAGACTTAACAAGTCAACATCTCCTTCCTCAGGCTTATAGGAGTAGGGATGGTCTAGATGGTGTCTGGACAACACTGTCCCCTATAGGGTCTGAGTTCTTGATCCTGAGGGTCTAGGACTTGAGACTGATTAGCTCTCAGGAGTCAGGGTAGTGGTGGTAAAGCAAATAGGTTTTATGAGGCTCGTTGCCCCAGAGGGAGTGGGCCACTTCAGCAGGCAGAGTTGGCTTTCCTGCTTTCATTGCCTTCTTCATCCAAATCATATTCCTATTTATCTGTGACCTCTGCCTTCCTTTCTTCACAATTTGAAGGAATACAGGAGTCCTTTAGAACTACAAGAAGGCAAGGAAAAGAGGTAAGCATAGAATGTTAAAAAAAGGAGGTAGGAAGGATGTTGTTAGACAGCAGAAAGAACTTTCTAACAGAAACTAAAGCCTGAGAGACTCTCCCTTCCAGGGTCATCAGGGGATGGGCTGCTTGGGGGCAGGGAAATGAGAAATGGACTCAGGACCCTGGTTTGTTCCTTGGGCCCAGCTCAGAATGAGGCTGGGAAAGGAGGCTGTGGGAGCTTGTGACTGGGAAGCCTGGAGGGTCTCTGCTTTTATTGTCACCCACTGCAGAGTGGGTCTGTGAGCTGTCTAAAGGCGTGAGCCACACACTGGCTGGGTGGGGGTCTGAAGGTCTGCTTCTCTCTCACAGCTTCCTCTCCCCTGACTGCATGAGCTGAGACTGGGAAGGGAGTCCTAGATTGAGGAGCATAAAAACTCCTGAAAGCTCCCCTGTTACCCTCCCCCATCCCCCATCTCTGCCCTTGTCTCAACTGCCATGAGTCTCTGAATGGAAGGCTCCCTAAGTCTTTTTTCTGTCTCTCCCTCTCTTCCAACCTGAGTCTCTTCATCTTTGTCTCTCATTTTCTCTGCCTCTCTCTGTCTCTATCTTGTCTCAGCCTCTCTCCTGCTTTCTGAGTCTCTCCGTCTCTGTTTCTGATCATCTCTGTCTGGCTTTGTTTCTCTCTGCTTCCCTTTCCGTTTCTTCTCCCTCCCTCCCTCCCTCTCTAGGTGCTAATCTTGTGTTCTGTGCCCGTATCCTCTTTGCTTGGCCAGCCTGGATCATCGTCTTTTCTGGGCTGGGCCAGCCCAAACTGTCTCCCTGAGACCGTCTCTCTCCCGCTGGCTGTCAGCGCCAACCCCAACCTCAGCCCTCCCGTACGCATCTGTAACCCAGCAAGAGGCAGAGGGTGCGCCCTGTCCGGAGCGCAGGGGGCGGAGCGAAGAGACGCCCCACCCTCCGCGTTCGACCCCGCCCCTCGGCCCCGCCCCTCCCGGGTCCCTGCCTGCGCCCCCAGCAGTGCCCTGGCCACAGAGCCGCCCCTGCAGCCCGATGAATGGAGTCGCCTTCTGCCTGGTCGGGATCCCGCCTCGCCCGGAGCCCCGGCCCCCCAAGGTGAGGGCGCTGATCCAGGAAAGGGGGCGGATCCAGGCGCTGCCGGGGAGGTAGCAGCAGGGCCGGGGTCGCGGCGTCCCCGCTCCGTGGGCACAGCCTGGGGCACACGGCGCGGGCACCGCGAGGCACGGCCGCAGGGGACATCCGCTGGTGGTCGGGAAGGGGGCTGGAGCGGGAGCTGCCCTGGGCAAAGGACGGGAAGGAGGAAGGTAGTCAGGGGGTCGGGACGCGCTCCGGGCTGCCGGGGCCAGGGGCACCGACCCGGGCAGCGGTGCCAGGCCCCCGGCGGCCGGGCAGCGAGGGCGGGAGGCCCGCGCCTTTTGTCCGGGTTTTTCAGGCGGGGCGCCTGCCGCCGTTTCCTCTGCCCAAGTTTTCGTTTTCCGTTGGCGAGGCCCCGGCACAGCTGGAGGGAGAGGGAGTGGGGGAGGGGGTTCCCAGAGCGGGATGTCCTTGGCCACTGTGGCTGGACACCCCCTCCGTGGGCCACACTCCCCTCCTGCCGGGCCGGACCACCCGACAAGCTGCCTGGCGCAGGTCCTCCGCCCCACTGGGTCCTGGGGAAGAGAAACAGGGCCGGGACCCCCGGTCCTTCAGGCGCAACTGCCCTCCCTTCTGCCCTCTCAGGCTGGCTGTGGGTGGGTCTGGGCACGGGGTGCCAGGGGCATTACTCAGCGCTGGACTGCTTTGCTTGGGTTCTTTCATCTGCCAGCTGCTGAGGCTGGGGAGGGGCCAGCAGGGGCCTTCGGGGCTCCATTGGGGCCATCCCTCTCCCTACCTCTGAGCCTGACTGCCCAGTTCTGCTGGAGCACCACCCCAAAACACAATTCCCCTCTTTCCAAGCTGAAGAGTTGAATACTGTTGGAGCTGGGGAAAAAGTTCTCTGGGGGGTCCAGGTTGGGATCAAGGCCTGGGCCGAGGTCTCTTGCTCTTTTATCCAGGCTGGAAGATTTAGGGCTATTCCTTCCCAACCATCCGCTCAGTGTTGAGCAGGGGTCTGGTGCTTTGGAATCTCTAAGCCTGGTGTGTTCCTCAGGAGCTGGATGTGTGCACAGTTCTCCCTTAATCTGCATCTCTATCCCAGACTCCCCCTCTACCTTTCAGCTAAAAGTGTTTCCTAATTACAAACTTGAATTTCAGGATGGACAGGGGATGGAAGTGGAGGTCATTATCCTTGAGTTCCTTGGATCGCCCCCTCCACACACACTCCACCACCTACTTCATCCCCACCCCCCCTACTATCTCCACCCCCAGCCCCACCCTGTGGCTCTGCTGGGGGTGGACGGCATTTGATCCCCTGGGGTTCTCCCCCTCTGCCAGGGCAACAACCCCATTCCTCAGAGTGGCCGCTCTCACTGGGATGCACTCATTGGCATGCAGTTTGAATCTCAGTTACATAACCAGTCATCTCACCTCCAAACACAGGCCAAAGGCTCCCAGCCCCAGACTCTTCTACTTGCTCAGAAAGTGTTTGGGTCCACCCTAGGTTTCAATGCATAAATCCTTCAGTGCTGGATATGAAGGCCTCAGAAGCCAAGCCCTGGGAGCAGGTAGGGTGGATATTAGCGGCTGAGACTATACAACAATGGTGCTGAATCTTCTGATGGGAGTCACGGCACAAGATGAAACTCTGAGGAGGGGGTAGTATTAGGAAGGTGGCTTTGGGACACCATGAAGAATGGGGCAGGCTTTTGAGGATCTCAGCTCAAGCAGAAAGGGACTGGACCCTGGGAAGAGGCCCTGTGTTTAGGCAGCCTGCATGGGGACCTCTGTGCCCCTGCCTCAGGCCAGCTCTGAGCTCATGGGCCAGGCAAGCAGGAGGCCTGACTGGCCCTCCATGGGTGCAGCATTTTGACCTAGAGCGGGGGATGAGGGAGGGTGCTGGAGAACAGAGAGTGCAGGAGTGGGCAGAGGCATTTATTGCTTCATCGTGTATTGCAGGGATACTTAAGGACTTCATGATGTATCAGATTAAAAGAGAGTCTACAAAGGAGAATGGAATAAGTTACCAAATGAAGGACTGCAGTTAGCTCTTTGGGAGAACTTCTAGGGAGAAGTTTATAAGCTGTAGCATCCCAGTCTATCCTGGAGCATCATGCAGGGAAATTTCCTCTGGTGTAGTGGGCTAGGTAGATTCCTATGATGTTGGATTCCAGTGTAAAAATCTGGACAGATTCATGGGAGATGCAAATATACTCAAATGAGCATATACATTAGTGCCTGAAAAAAAATGTGTTGTTAGGATGCCGAGTTGCTTTAATAGTAGAGCTGATAGCTAAGACATAGATAGCAATTTCTCTGGGCCAGGATTTATATGTTACCTCTTTCAGTCCTCACAAAACCACAGTGATGTGGGTACTATTATTTTATTATCCTCAGTTCTCAGTTGAAGACACTGAGGCATAGAGAACCAATAGTTTGGCCAAAATCACATTACTAACCAGTGGCAGAGCCAGGATAGGAACCCAGCAGTCTGGCTTAAGTTCATGATCTCACTCCACTACCCTACGTCTCATGACCTGACTTGTCTGCTGTTACTCCCACCCTGAATCTGGGTCTGTCTTGGATACAGGCCAAGATCAAGGTCAATCTCTTGCTGGATTGGAGCTTGATGGCTTGTCTTTCAGCTGAGACAGAAATGGGGACAAAGATGCCTCAGGACGGCCAAGCCTCAGGTGTCCATCTGTGTTTGGTGGGTGGAGAATTGGCTCATTTACTCCTCTAGCCCCCCATCCCACCCCATGCCAACCCACCGCACTTGGTCCGTGGCTTGGTTCATTGGTGTTTTCCTTCCAAAGGGGCGTCAGCTGTGCTCTGTCTTGCAGGGGTTCAAAGGTGAGATATTGGCTTGGTCAGGGGTTTGGACAAAGCCTGGTTTTAATTATCCTGCTCTCTCTCCCTCCCCAGAGAGAGCCATGAATAGGGCCTGTGGGAGCTGGCTCTGCCTTTCCCCTAGCACCCTCCACCCGCTTCAAACACCCGCCTTTAGATCCAGGCCCCCCTCTTTCATGTGAAATTGTGCCAGCTTGTCAGCAGGGCAGTGCCAGTCAGTACCAGGCTGGCATCTCCTCCTCACTGCCTCAGTGGGACAGCAGTCTGGGGTGGACTCTGGGGCCAGTTGAAATCTCTGTCGGGGTGGAGCTTGTCACCTGTCAGAGTGGGTCAGGACCAGAGGGCCCATCTTGTCCAGCAGTGGGGAGCCTGAGGCCAGAGAGTGGCCAGGGCCAGACAACCCGAGAGTGGTGGACGTGAACCCAGGGCGTTCTGACTCCCAGGCTCCCGGGCTGTGCCTTTCCCCACACAGTTCTGTCCTGGGCACCCCATTCCAGTGCAGGGTTCCAACACTGGGAGGGAAAAGGGAGGGCAGGGAGGAGCATGGACGAGTGGACAATGTGTCCTGTTCATCTCTGTGTCCCCAGTGGCCAGCACAGTGCCTGGCACAGAGCGGCCAGCCCTCCATAAATGTTTGTGAAATGCAGGCCGGGGAGCAGCCCCTCCCCTGGACCTCTAGGGTGCTCTGGGCCAGCTCTGCCCAGCATCGGGATGCTTGGTCTACACATCAGTCTCCCTGCCAGACTGGAGTTATTTGAGGGCAAGAAAAATAATCATGGCCACCACTTCCACGGGGGTGCACTGTCCCCATCCCATGTGACGGATGAAGACACTGACACAAAGAATTATATGGCCTCCTGAGGTCACCCAGCTAGTAAGCGGCAGAGCTAGGGAGTTTACCATGCTTATTCCAGGAGCCCCAGAGGTGCTGTGTTTATCTTAGTGTCCACAGAGCCTGGTACACGGCCAGAGCTCTGAGAATGTTTGTTGACTGACTGACTGACGACTGTGTGGAAAAAACCATGGAATCCTGTAGTCTAATCCTTTGGAAGTAACTGGGTTAGAGTCTTGGGAAGGTAGCCTAGAGGTGCATCATCTTATTCTCTGCTTCAGGACTGCCTGAGCCAAAGCTAGAGAGGAAAGGAAAGCTCACCCTGGGGACTTACCTGGAAGTCCAGTGGTTAGGATCCTGCACTCCCGACCCTGGACGGGAGCTAAGATCCTGCAAGTCGTGTGGCATGGCCAAAAAAAACAAAGCTCACCCACACCCTATCACATCTGCTCTCCAAGGCCATTGGGGGCCCCCAGCTTTCTGACTTCTCTCTTGCTCTCATTCCCTCCCTTCCTCCCCCAGAGTTCTAAGGGAGTGGTGCTAAGCAATGGGCAGGTGGGAAAAAGACTACAGGTTGGATTAAAGATATCTGTTCCCTTTTCATCTCTCTGGCCCTGAGATGTTCAGCCCAATGTACCATCTTGGTGGAGGATTCCTTTCCTTTCAAGTTGGAGGGTGGATGGAGTAGCAGGTTTGGGACAGGGGCTGTCACAACTACCAATTCTCCATCTCTCATGGGAAGGGGTGTTGGGTTTCCAGTCACCTCAAGTTGTAAACCTGAAGCCCAAGGCCACCTCCTCCGGCTTCCTCCAGCCTGTGTACCCCTAGTCAGCTGACTTCTTCCCCTTTGACTCCCTCTGTTCCCCAGGGACTGCTTTGAATTAGCATCAAACTGTCACTATCTGCAGGCCACACTTCATCTGCTGACAAAGGCTGGTGGGAGCTAACTAGGAAAAAAGAAGCGTGGGGAGTGTGATCTGCCTTCTAATATAGACAGGCCACACGGGAGATGAGAGCCCCAGGTCTGGCATGGCCTCTGGTGCACTGGGAGGCACCTTGGGTGTCTGGCCTTGCCTTTAGCCTGAGTGGGTTAAAATTTCAGCTTTACCCCTTATTAACTGTATGACCTTGGCCAACTCACTTAGTTGTTTTTAGTTTCCATTTTCTTTTTTTTTTTATTTTCGCTTTCTTATCCCTGAAATAATCCCTCAAAATTGTTGAAAGGATTAAATGAGGTAATACTTTACCAAGTGGCTGACATTTGATAATTGCAACTATTAGCTGAAACTGTTATTAAACAAACAATAATCAGTGGCTAGAAATGAGAATGATACACCTTGGGCTCCATAAAGAGAACCCTTTATGGTTGGAGTAATCGGAAGAGCTGTCCTTGGAGGTAATGAGGCCCCCATCAGTGGAGGTAAGCAAGCACAGGTTGGACTAGAGAGAATTCAGGCATTGGGTGAGGAGTCGACACAGAAAAACCTAAGGACCCTGCTTTGGGATCAGCACTGCATGGTATGAAATTAGAGGAGCAGGTGAGATGTGGTCCCCACTGTCAGGAACTGGGGAGAAGAGTGAGAGGTTGGCTGCTGTGGTTTGGGCTGTGAGGCACCTCTGATGAAAGGGAATCCTGAAAGGCTGCCTGGAGGAGGCCTGGGAGGATGTATGGTTCTGATGGGTGTGAGAAGCGGCCTGGGCAGGGCTTGGTGACTGAGGGGCAGTGAGGTGTCTGGACCGCGGACTCTGCAGTCAGCCCAAAGCTGCCTCCACATCCTGGCTGCCCAAAGGTATTGGGTGTATGGTGGGGGTGGAAAACAGGTAGTTCCCTGACCTCCCCACCCTCGAGACTTAGCTGGACGAGGGATCAGGACTCCCTGTGGCAAAGAGCTGGGGCCTGTAAGGAGCAGAACTGGGGAAAGAAAGACTTCTCATGCCAGTGCATTTGGGGGCGTCCGGGGGTCGGGGGAACAGTGGGGCCTTTGTCCCCGGCCACCGGGAATCTGGCCCAGCAGCCAGCCCTGGGTCTGGCTGGGCCCTCGGCAGGCAGGTCCTCTTTGAAGTGACCCTTTCAAAGCTCAGCCTGAATCCCTGGGAGGAGAGAACTGGGGCGGAGCACAGGGATGACAGACCCACAGCCAAGGATGGAAACAGACCCGGCGCTGGCCCCTTCGGGCCGGCAGGCTGGTGGGAGGTGTGTGGGCCGGAGGAATGTGGCCAGGCTGGGGGGACATGTGGGAGCCATGTGGAAGGACAGCCGCTCCAGGGTCTTGGCCGCCAAGTAGGGGTTAATTAGGGAAGGACAGAGTTCATTTTGTCCTGGTTTCCGACAGTCCCTAGCTTGATTTCTATCTGACTCTGGGCTCCTAAATCTGCAGCTTCTTCCTTTTTCATTTCCTCAAAGTGTGTGAGAGCTCCTTGGAAAGAGTTGGGTGTAGATGCAGGACTTAGAGGGTGTGTCTAAGAGCCCCCGAAAGGCTGGAAGGGGAGGCTGCAGTGCAGACCCCTGCCCTCCACCTCAGTTTCCATCATTCTCTGAAAGAGAGTGAGGGGCCAGGGAGAGACAACCCCCCAGAGAGGGAACATCTTTGTAAGTTTTAGCTGGATGGATATTAAAGGCCGCCCCCACCTCTGGGCCTAGAGAAAGTCCAAGGCCGAGGGTCTAGAAGCAGAGGGGAGGGGACAGGCAACAGTGGGAGGAAGAGGGAGGCTGGACGCCAGGTGAGAAGCAGCTTCAGGCTGCTTGCTCAGTCCTGACCCGAGGGGAGTGGACAAGAGCCCATGGTCTCCCCAGCTCTGACCTGCTGTGTTCCGTGAAAGGGAGGAAAGGAAGGGGGGAGTGTCTGTTGGTGGGTTGCTGAGCAGTGGACCGCGGAGCCTTCGGAGCCCAGGTGAGACCCCTCCCCGACCCTGAGGCTGTTTTCTGGTTCAGGCCCCTCCTCCCCATCTTCCCCTGGCATCACGCGGCACTCTGTACTTGGGAAGACACTTCTCAAGCTCCCTTTCCTCTTCTGAGGGTGTGGCCCCTGGTTCCTCCCCAAGAGAAGGGGAGGAGGGAGCTGAGCACCAGGCCGTGATGGGGGGTTGGGGGCAGCTGCGGGTGGCTCTGGTACTTTCCTGTATCTTGCACTGGCATCTGAAGGGCTGAGCCGTCATGAGCTCTAATGAAGCCTTGGCTCTGTGCCCCCCTCTGCCCTGCAGCACCTGGTGGGGGTGAGGGGATAAGGGGGCAGCTGAGGTTGGACCCACAGCCCAGGAGGGGATGGCATGTCTCCAAGAGGGGAGAGTGGGAGTCAGGCAACGGGGGTCACACAGCAAGGCCAGGATTGCTGGTGGGATGAGAAATGGGTCCCCCTCCCTGTCCCACTGGGACCTTTTCCTCCTCCAGTGGCTTCCAGGTGCTTAGATCCCCACAGTGCTAGGGAAAGCATTCTCTGAGACTGGGTGTGGCCCAGGGTGCTGAGGACATTCCCAGGCCTGGCTTGCCTGAGAGTGTCCCTCTCCCTAATTTCAGCCTGGGGCAGGAGAAGGACCTGATGCCAAGAACTGGAGGCTCAGTGCCTGGGAAAACCAGGCAGTGGCGAGATCTTAATGCAGACCAGACCGGACTTTGTTCATTTGGTGGCCGTTGCCTGTGCACTGTCTGTGTTCCAGGCTCTCTCTGTGGATGAATATGAAATAGCCCTGCCCTCAAGGGGTTCCTTGTCTGCTTCCCCATCAGCCAAAAGCTCCACTAAGGTTTTATAAGGGGTTCTGAGATGTGCATGTATACTATCCACCAGAGCAGACACCCCTTGCCACCCCAAAAAAATATTACCATGAAAACTGGCCTGATCTAACCAGAGAGACAGACCTATGGTAGATACAAATGATGTCTTCACTACGACATCATTTCGGTGTAAATGTGGTCACAAAAGTGGTGACGGGAGTTGAAAGATGGAAACAATGCCACTGGGTAGAATTGCTATAGGGATTGGTTAAAAACCAGTTGGTGAAAAAAAAAAAAACAAAAAAAAAACCAGTTGGTGATGTGATTAATCTCCTTTCTCTCATCTCCTCTTTCCAAATCTATTGTTGAGAATTCTTTGATGAAGCCTCTTTTGATCAATTTTCAAGGACTGTCATGAAGTGGTTGTACATTTACAAATAACAAGAACCAAGACCCTGAGAGGCTAAATTACTCCACCAAAGGTCATCTGGCATCCAAATTTAAATCTGGGTCTTTCTGAATTCTAAGGCTATTGTGTGTCATGGCTACTTTCCCTGACAAGAAAGAGTCTGGGAGCATAGTCCCCATCCTGGAAAGGTGGACACTTCTCCTTGCTGAGCCTTGAAGTCCAGGTAGGGGCTGGCATAATGAAGGAAAGTTGGTGGATGCAGGCGGCACGATTATGTCCTGCTTCTCTGTGACCCTGCATGCACAGGGGATCCCCCTGTCTCTGAGATTGCTCGTGAGTGGTATGGAGGACCCCAGGGCTCTGTCAATAAACGTGGGCTGAGTCCCTGCCCTGCTAAAGATGCTCCAGCTCTGAAGGGATGAAGTCTTCCCCAAGGAGGTGAGGCTTGCCAAGGCTTGAAAGATGCCTGCTGGGACAAGTGGGGTAGTGAAGAAGGGAGAGAAGGGCATTCTAGCCAGAAGGACCCAGCGTGAGCAAAGACAAGGAGGTATCAAACAGTCTGGCCTCTTACGGGGCCAGTGAGTGCAAGACTGAGAGCAAAGAGAGATTGAGGCTGTCAAGGCCAATGAGGGCCAGATCCTGGCCCTCTTCTCCATCTCATGGAGGATCCTTCATGCCGTGCTATGGAACTTGACTTGCTCCCATAGATACTGTGGAGCCATGGAGAGGTGTCAGGAAGTGGAGGCAGCAGACCAGGTGAGAGTTGATGAGGGCTGAATGTGGAACTGGAGACGGAGAGGACAGGATGCAAGTGGGGTGTGTCACCCTCCTCCCCTTCCCAGGAACATGCCATACCATCTCTTCCCCTTGACTGATAGAACTTCCTTGCCTTCTTCATTTCACAAACTCCTGTTTATCCTCAATGTCCAGTTCAAATATCCTTCTCTGTAAATCTGCCACACAAACACACACACACACACACACACACACACACACGTATCAGCCACCAATTCCTCAAATATACAGGGATTTCCTCCTCTGGGCACTAGACTTTAAGCCCCACGAGGGTAGGGACTTTGTCTTGTTCACTACTCTTATCTTCAGCTTCTAGACCTGGCCAAATTGAATGAATATTGTTGACTGATGAACTGAAAGTTACCATAGTACTTCACACTGCCTGGTAAAAACTACATAATAATAACAATAGGAGTACTGGTTGCAACTGACTTTTATTGAACATTTCAGTGTCAGGCACTGCTGTACTGAGCACTTTATACACATTTATCTCTTTAATGTGTACAACAATAAATAGAGTATCTCTGTTTTATAATGTGTACAATAGGAATAGAGTATCTCTATTTTATAAATGCAGACAGAAGCTCAGAGAGGTTAGTAACTAGTCCAAGGATACACAGCTAGGAAGTGTGACCAAGTTGGGATTCAAAGCCAGATTCTTCTGAATCTTGTTTAGGAATGTTTAAACACTATGCTCTGCGGCCTTTAAATTTTCTCTCATGTCTGTCTCTTCATAAAATCAGGAGCTGTTTTATTAATGAAAAAAAAATCCTTTGTGGACTACTGAACTAAGATTTATCAAAAAACTCCTATGTGCTAGGCATTCCACACTGAGCCCTCTCAGGGACCTCATTCACAGCTGAGGCTTGGAGAGGGAAGAGACTTGACTGGGGTCACACAGCTAGGACCTGATCTTAGGTCTCTTGGACTCCTCGCCCTTGGGGACACCTAGTCAATCATGCCAGAATGAAAGAAAGAGGAGCCAGGCTCTGAGGTTGACTGAATCTTTTGGGGGCACACAAGGGGTTGCTCTGGGTGGGGGACTGAGTCTCCTGCTCCTGGCCCAGTGTGCTCCCCACTTTGGTCATTGATGAGAAAAGGGGAGGCCAGGGTGGGCTCTTGTAATTTTCCAAAAGCCCAGCTGTCAGACATATGAGCTCCAAGGAGGAGAGGCTGACCTGGCCCTGGGGTGAGCAGGGAATGGTATCTCAACCGCAGCACCTTACCAAGGCCTTGACAGAACTGGTTGAAATGAAGTCACTCAGGCGTGTCCGACTCTTTGCCATCCCATGGACTGTAGCCCACCAGGCTCCTCGGTCCATGGGATTTTCAGGCATGAATACAGGAGTGGGTTGCCATTTCCTTCTCCAGGGCATCGGGAATTCCCGACCCAGGGATCGAACCCAGGTCTCCCACATTGTAGGCAGACGCTTTACCGTCTGAGCTACCAGGGAAGCCCTGAACTGGTTGAGAGGTTGCACATATCACTGCGACTCATCCAAGGGGTGACCCGAAGTGCCACTGGGGAACCGCGACGGCCGGGGCAAAAACAAGTGTGAGCAGGGGCCCAGCGCGATGCTAGAGCCCATTCGGAGCACCCTTCCGGAAGGGCAGAGACCCACCAATCAGATAAGCCAACTGCTCTCTATTTGCATTTCATCTGCGTGACCACACCTCTTCGATCCTGCCACTCAGCCTCCGCCCCCAAGCGTGACTCCTTGGCCTCCGCCCCATTTCGGGACCTTATGCAGGGCTGGGCTCGGGGGATGCGGGCGTGAAGGGCCGACCTGGGAGGCCAGCGTGACCGCCCTATTCATAGCTCAGGGGCTGGCGTAGTTCGCATACTTGGCGTTACTCACGTCTGGCTGGTCCGAGGTTGCCACCCTCTGCGCTCCTCCTTCCCACCACTCTTCTTTCCTCTCCTCGAACTTCTCCCTGTGTCTCCTCCGCCACTTTCCATCTCTGTTTTCCTGAAGTCTGGGGGTAGCCGAACCCTCGGGAGGAAACTGAGGCCCAGAGAGGGGGCGTGTCTCTCAGCCGGGCCTCAAGGGAGAAACGTAGTAATGAGGCCTGTGATGAGGTGGCTGAGAGCCTGGACTCTGCCGGCAGACAGACCTGGGCTTGAATCTGAGCTGCTGCTAGCCGTGGTTCCCTGGCAAGTCCCGTAGCTTGCAGTCCGGGAAGCTTTTCAGAAACAGTCAAGCTGAGACCTGGAGGGTAAGGGAGAAGTTAAAGGAAGGTGGGGGAGGGAAAGACAAATGTTAAATTCCAGGGAGCGAGAGCTGTGGGTGTGGTGGGCCAGCACTGAGTGGACAAGGGCTTGGCCAGCTGGGGTAAGGGGTCAGTGGACCCTGTAAAAGAGACGAAGCAGCTTCCATTTTCTCCCTACCCCTGACTCTTTTCGTCCAGCACCCCCACTTTCTGGATCTGGTTCCTACTGAGGAAGGAGTTGGGGTGGGGTGTACAAGAAGATGGACAAAGATCTGAAGCAGCCTCTGCCCCAGACAGACCTTTCCTGGGAATGGGAGTTTGCCAACCATCCACCCTCTCTGAGGAGAGGCTCACTCATTCCTGAACATTCAGAAACAAGTGTGCTGAGCATCCACGTTGGGCCAGAAGCTGACACGGTCCCAGCCTTCTAGAACCTGCAGCCCCAGGGGGGAGATGTTGGTCAAAATAACCTCATAAATATATAGGCACCATCTCGAGAGTACTGTGAGATCTGACCTGGTCCGGGGGCCAGAGGAGGTGTCTCTGGGGAGTGACTCTTTTGCTGAGAACTGCAGAGTGGGTTGGAACTAATTAGGGTGTGGGTTGATGAGGCAGGGAGGGAGCTGGGGAAGAGGGAACAGCATTCCAGAAACAGCATGTGCAAAGGGCCTGAGGCTGGAAGGGTGCCTAGTCTTCAAAGGAACTGGAGGGAGGCCAGGGTAACCAGAGCACAGAGGAAGGGGGTGTGCTGGGCTTGGAACCCAGAGGCTCATTGCACAGGGCCTGGTGGTCCTCCTATTAAAACAATGCATGCGGACTGTCAGGGGCCAGAGGAGTGATGGAGACTTGAGTAGAGTGGTGGACATGGTGAAGTGGGTGGACTCAGGAGACGTTTGGGAAACAGAGTCCACTCTCGGATGGTGGGATGTAGGGCCGGGGCTATAACCCCTCCCACTTATCGGTTCCCAGGATGCTTCCCAGCAACTTTGTCAGACTGCTATACCTACCTTTGTTTTGTAACTGAAGAAACAAGAAAACCTGTGTGAACTCGAGGACACAGCCAGAAAAGGACTAGAGTCAAAACCGTTGGCCAGTGTGACCCTTTCTCCAGGTCAGCTTTCTCAAGTCTCCTCGCAAGCCTTCTGTCCCACGCCCTTAGGTGCCCTATGGTTTAGCTCAGCACCAGACTGGGTGGGGGGCCCAAGAGGCCAAGGTGGTGTGTGGGTGTGTATCTCACTTATCCTAAGAAGCTGCTCTGCTGTTAAATGAGGTAATGCATGTGAAGTGTGCCTGTCTTATAGCAAGGGCTCAACAAATATTAATTACTGCTGCGGCTGTCACAGTGTCCCCAAGTGCAGAGCCCAGCACCTGATGAGGGGGAGGATCTGGGGCTGAAAGCAATGCCGTCTGTCCCTTCCAGACCACAGAGCCCAGCCCAGAAACCATCGCGGCTCCCTCCTGGGCAGAAGCCAGGGGAGGTTGTTTGTCCCTGCAGAGCCACCGTCCCCTCCACCCTTCCAGCTGCCTCGGGGGCAGCATGGGCTGGATTAGGGAGAGGTTCAGCTCTTATGCTGGGCGCTGGGCGTAGGATGACCTGGTTGAGCAGGACCTGGGCTGAGGGGGTGGGTGGTTTCAGGGGTGGAGCTGAGAACCTCTCCCTGTAGGGAGCCCCATGTGCCCTTGGGGAGACTTTCAGAATCTGCTGAGACCTGCCCTGGGAGGGGATGTGGTCTCAGCTTGACTTGGACTGAGTGCTCCCCTGAAAGAAACCAGTGGGTGCACCTGTTGTCTGCCCAGGTGGTCAGACAATGGGAAGAACTTCTGGAGAGAGGTGTGGGGGACCACAGGAAGAGCCACGCCCAGGGTTCTCTCCCAGTCTCCTCTGAAATGAGCTTTTCAGTGTGGAGTCATAGAACGGATATGATGACTTTGGGGAAGAGTCATTGCAGGCATCCTCTGGCCTTCAGGAATGGCTGCCCCTAACACGATCTGGTCTGAGAAAGGGCTCTGGCCTCTCTCCAGGCCTCCTTGGCCAACCAAAGCGAGACCCTTCCTAAGGGTCCACAGTCTCTCTGTCCTTCTGCTTCTCTGTCTGACCCTGGGGAGTCTGACCCTGGGGCCTGGTTAGGGGCCTGGACAATGCAACGGGCAAGGGGAGTGTGGGGAGTGAGCGCACCCTGCCCACTCTGGGCTGCGAAAGGAGATAAGTGTGCCAGACCTGGGCCAGCAGGGGGCTCTGCCGCATGCGGGACCTGCCTGCGTCTCTGCCAAGTCTGCATCCTTCAGCGTGCAGGCGTGGTTTTCTTGGAGTGTGTGCCTGAGAGAGCATGGGAGAACAGGGATTTGCCTCTCTGTGCACACCCTGGTGTGTGTGTACATGTTACAAGTGTGTAACCATATGTATGTAGGTTTGGGAAAGACGTGTGTGTTGACGGGAGGGTCGGACCTCAGGGGATCAGGAGCCCCATACTCAGCCTGACTTTGCTAGAAAAGCTGTTCCAAGGTCCTGGCACCTTGGAATGTGGCATTTCAAGACATCGCATCCGTATGTCTGGCCTCCGATCGATGGTAAGTGAAAGCGTTAGTTGCTTAGTTGTGTACAATTCTTTGTGACACTGTGGACTATAGCCCGCCAGGCTCCTCTGTCCATGGAATTCTCCAGGCAAGAATACTGGAGTGGGTTGCGATTTCCTTCTCCAATGGATCTTCCCAACCCAGGGATCGAACCTGGCTCCCCCGTATTGCAGGTAGATTCTTTACCGTCTGAGCCACCAGTGAGGCCTGATATATGGTAGGTCCTCATCAACGCCAAGGATCTATTGTGTGCGAGGTTCAGACTCCCCTGGGCCTGAGAACTCCCCCTGCACGGGGACTACTAGGGCCCCAGAGATGACAATGGGGGTTCTGAGAGGACACAATGGAAAGGGATGGGAGGGAAAGGTTCTCCCCGCAAGAGGTGCCCAGCTGTCCTAGGCATCCACTGTGGGCAGGGCCTGCTCCTGGGCCCCACTGGAGGACCCGTTCATTTGTTCTATTTTCTTTCAACAATATATATATATTTAATTTGAATTCTGACTTTGCCATTTTCTTGGTGTGTGCTAAAATATAGGCAGCTCAAAATTGATCATTTTTAAGTGTACGGTTCAGTGGCATTAAATCCATCCACATCGTTGTGCAACCGTCACCACCACAAACCTCCAGAACCTTTTCATCTTCCCAAACTGAAACTCTGTACCCACTAAATGATAACTTACAGTCCCCTTTCCCCCAGCCCTTGGTAGTCACCATTCTATTTCCTGCCTCTGTGAATCTAGGTATCTCATATAAGCAGAATCATACAATATTTGTCTTTCTTTTTTAAAGCAGTGTTGTCTCTCTCTCACTTTTTTTTTTTTTTTTTTTTTACTTTTTGACCATACCACATGGCATGTGGGATCTTAGTTCCCAGAGCAGGGATCACATCCGTGCCCCTTGCAGTGAAAGCGTGGAGCCCTAACCGCTGGATCACCAGGGAAGCTCCAATACTGGTCTTTTTGATCTGGCTTATTTCACTTAGCATAATGTCTTCACAGACCGGGTTATTGTAGCTCAGACGGTAAAGAATCTGCATACAAAGTAGGAGACCCTGGTTCCATCCGGGGTGGGGAAGACCCCCTGGAGAAGAAAGTGGCAACTTACTCCAGTGTTCTTGCCTGGAGAATTCCATTGACAGAGAAGCCTGGTGGACTACAGTCCATGGGGTCACAGACACGATTGAGTGACTTTCACTTTCAATTCACAATGTCTTCACAGATCATCCATATTGTGGCATATGTCAGAATTTAAGACAATAAAATTCCATTGTGTGTATCTATATATATATATATATATACATATATATATATCACATTTTGTTTATCCAGTTCATCTATAATGGGTTGTTTCCACCTTTCCATAAAGGGAATCTTTATGAAATATGCTGCTGTGAACATCATTGTACAAATTTTGAGTCCCTGCTTTCACTTCTTTTGGGTACACGGCCAGATGTGGAATTGTTGGGTCATATCGTAATTCTATGTTTAATTTTTTTTAGTAACCACCATATTGTTTTCTACTATTTTAAAAATTGGAATATAATTGCTTTACAATGTGTCGATCTTTGATGAACAATAACGGAAGTCAGGCATAGATATACATACAGCCCCTTCCTCTTGAGCCTCCCTCCCACCGCCCCCATCCCATGCCTCTGGGTCATCACAGAGCACTGGACCTGGGCTGCCTGTGTTTTACAGCAGCTTCCTGCTAGCTATCTGTTTGACACACGGTAGTGTCAATGCCACCCTCTCAATTCATCCCCCTCCTCTACTTCACCTTCTATGTCCACAAGTCCGGGCTCTGCAAATGCAAATAAACCATTTTGCATTCCTACCAGCAAAGGGAATTTGCTGGTGGAATCCAGCAAAAGGAATCCCACCACAAGAGTTTGAATTTCTCCACATTCTCACCATCGGCAAATACTTTTTCAGAGCCTACTACAGACAAAGCACTCTAGCCATACAAATACATTTCTGAAAACGTAGTTTCCTTAGGAAACTCTCAATCTTGTGAGAGAGACTCAGGCCAGGCCCTGGAACACTGTCCAATCTGAGGGAAGGACGCAGGGCTTGACTGCTGAGAAGAGACTCTGGACTAACATGGGGCAGAACAACAACAAGCCTGCTCTCAAGGAGCCCAATCTGATGGAGAAAGCATGGCTTCTTCCTTCTGACGAGTCTCCAGACAGACCCTGAGACCAGAATGGCTACCGAAAGGGCATGCCCTGAGACAGTCGAGGGGCTGCTGAGTGAAGTAAATCAGGGGTTGAGAGGGCCCGTGGGGCGCCGTGGCCCACGCTGGGGCCACGGTTGCCTGGGCGATGGCCCTGCTGTTTACTTTGTGGCTGGCTCCAGACTCACCCTGCTCTGTAAGTGCTCATTTCCCACCATGAGGAAAGACCCCTCCCTCTGGTGTCCCTAAGGAGGGAACTGACTGTCCTGCTGGGAGGAGGCCCTGCCAGCCTGGCATCTTCACCATGCTCCTTGTCTGCTGGGAGCAGGCTCACTGCTGGGGTCTCGTGTTGGCCGCCCCTTCCTCATTCCCAAAGGGCCTACAGACAAGGCTCAGGGCCTGAGGAAGTTCTGCTACAAAAGTGGGGGGCTCCTGATGATTCCTCCCTGCTTATAAGGGGGAGGTGGGGCACGAAGGGGGCTGGCAGTGGAGATGATGGTGATGCCCACGTGACTAGGTTCACGTGGGTCTGTACAGATCTCCTTGAGCATCTGTACATGTCACTGTGTTTTTGTGTATGTGGGGCTGAGCTGTTTGTCTGAATGTGAGTGTGGTTGGGTGTGTGAGAGTGTGAATATCCAAAAGATGCTGAAAACATCTTGCACTGACCTTGAGGGCAAGTGAAACAAATCAGAGAAAGACAGATACTGTAAGTATGATTTCACTTATATGTGGAATCTAAAAAGAACCCTCCCCCCAAACAAAAAGAAAAAACCAAACCAGGTTCACAGACTGATGGTTGCCAGAAGTGGGGGGTGGGTGAAATGGGTGGAAGGAGTCAAAAAGTAAAGTCCTGGGAATGTCATGTATAGCATGGTGACCATAGTTAATAATAGAGTATTACATGCTTGCAAGTTGCTAAGAGAGTGGATCTGAAAAGTTCTCATCACAGGAAAAAAAAATCTGCAAAGTGTGGTAACATGTTTAACTAGACTTGTAGTGATCACTTCAAAATATATGTGAATATCCAGTATGTGAATAGCCATCCAATCATGCTATACACCTGAAACTAATATAATGTTACACGTCAGTTATACCTCAATAAAAAAACCTTTTAAAAGAAAAAGCAACAAACAAAAGCTTGCATTTATTGAATTCCTACTCAGGACTTCCTTTAATTGACTTAATTCTCCCAACAACCTATGAGGTGGAACTTAAGTGTCATTCCCTTTTTATTGGTGAGGAGCTGAGGCTCAAAGAGATTAAGTAATTTGCCCAAGGTCTCACAGCCAGGAAGTAGTAGAGACAGGACACAGGCCCAGAAGTTCTGGACTCCAGAGGAACCTGGAGTCCACGTGCTAAGCCCAAGCCACACTGCCACTGGAAGAACTAGGGGATTCGGTGCTGCTTGAGACTGTCAGTCTCTCCTGGATTTCTGGCATCACAAGTGCTTCCTCCTCCCTTTTCTCTCACCTTCCCTTCCCCCAGCCACCCTCGGGCCCAGTTTCAGAGTAGGAGAGGAGTGTCACCACACCCCTACTCAGGGCAAGACTGACCCTGGATAGGGAGAGACCCTCTGAGCCACCCCTGCAACTGCCTGCAGGCTAGACCCGAGTATGGGGTCCTCAGGTTCCCAGTGACGCGGGGTTATCTGCACATTGAGGAATGTTGGGGAGACCCGGCCTGCCTGGCCGGCTCATCAGCTTCGCCTGTTGGGGCACGTCAGGCTGCACACAAGCGGTGCTGAGAAGCAGGCATCCGAGTGGGGCAGAAGGGTGGAGGAGGAGGGAGGGGGCGGCCGCCCTTGAGCGAGGAGACTGGGGCAGGGGTCAGAGGCCCAGGCGTGGGCGGGCGGGCATGCCTTGGTATCACATTGCCTGCATGCCTGGGATGGACCGGCTGGCAGAGGATTTGCTCTGTCTGTATGTGAGGTTGTGGGGTGGTTATGGTGATACCGACCAGGTTCTTGGCCTTCCCCAATCAATAAAAATTGACTAGAAGCCAGACAAGAAATTCAGGCAAGGCCTTATTGGGGCCCCTGCTGCAGCAGGGTCTAGAGAGAACAAACAAGTTCCCTTGCTTGCTGCGACCCGAGGAAGGGGCAGGCTTGTTCCTTATATGGGGGGAGGAGTCAGGCTGGAGGGGTGTCTTAGGTATTTTGCCTACCCCTCTGGTGGTGTTGAGTATCGAGAACATTCGCAATACCCTTATTTTTCTCCCCAACTCCTGCTTTTCTTCTGGGCTCTTCAAAAGTGGCAGTTGGGTTTTTTGGTCTCTTTGTATCTTTAGTCCATAATTTTGCCCCAACTGTGAATGTGTACAGTTATTTTTAGTCCCATATAGTTTCTTTGCATTTTGTTGCTGGAGGAGAGTTTTGTCCAGGGGTGAGCACTGCAGCAAAGGGTCCCAGGTCCCAGCCTGTGTCAATGGGTCCCAGTTTGGTCATGTGCAGTGGGCGTGTGGAACCAGTAAGACCTTTGGAAATTCCGCATGACTCTCTTGGGGTGGTTGCATTGCTTGTCTCATGGTTTGGAACCTGTGTTCTGGGAGGAGGCAGTAAGCAAGCCAGAGGAAGAAAAAGCCGGTGAACTGACCCAGAGACCCTCCCTCTCACTTCCTGAACCACAGGCCTTTCAGCAGTATCCGTTCCCTCCTTCTCCTCTCACCTGACCCTTGGGCCCCAGGACGCTCTCCTCTCCCCAGCTCCCAGTTGTCAGGCTGGCCCCTGCAGCCTTCCGCTCCACCAGCCCCGTCCACCCTCTGGTTCAAAGGCTAACCTGGGAGGCCCCGAATGCCACCCTCAAACAAGCTGTCCCCTTCTAGAGAGAAGAGGCCCTGAATCCCTGACACAGGGGCTCCTTTGGTGTGTGTGTGGGGTGTCTCTGTTGGTGGGGGTGAAGGCAGCTGGCTTGGGCCTGAATCTAGAGCTGGAGACCCCTGAAGATTTCAGGAGCTTATAGCACTGTAAGTGCCCTGAGGGTGAGGTATGCATTTGTCTTATCTTCCTAAGGTGTCCCAGCCCCCAGAATAGCACCTGGCCCTCAGCAGGCACTCAAGTTCCTCAATAGATAAATAAGGGGAAAATGGAAAGAGATTTGAGTCAGTTAGAATCCTGGGATGGTCCCAGCTTAGTAAAAGTGAGCCTTGAATCAGTCATTTGTCCTCTTTGAGCCTCAGTTCCTGCATCTGAAAAATGGGTATAAAAATAATTTCACATATCCAGTTCTTAGGGTAAGGATCAAATGAGATAAAGTGAAAGTACTTGTAAACAGTAAAGGATGAGCTCATCTGGCGAGAGGAAGACTGGATGCCCTCACTTTGGGAGTGTAGTCCCCAAGCCCTCCCCAGGGACCTTCAGGAAGATAAGGTTGAATGGATTTTGCAAGCTGGTCAAACTAGAGGATGATGGGAGAGACTGCTCAGCGGGGTAATTCCTGATTTGGGGGGAGGAAGCCGGGAGGGTGTAGGGGAGGACTCACACCAGGCAGGAAGGCTTGGAATAGAATCTCAGCTACGCCTGGTATTTCCCAGCCCTTGGCCCCCTCCCTGACTGCACTCTGGGGCCCACCCCACATTCCTTTCCCAAAGGAAATGGGGGAGGTGGCTGAGAGGCTCCCCAGGCCTGGAGGATCATTTATTCAAACTGTGTATAGGTTTCTAGGCCCTGCTGTATGTACCCTGCACCTGCCATCCCTACAGAGGAAGCTGAGGTGGAGAGGGTGGGGTGGGGAAGGTGTCAGTTTGTGTTGGAGGAGGCTGTTACCTGCTTTTGGGGGCCTTGTTGCCCCTGCCAGGAGATGGGTGTCACAGATGGCCTATATTTCCCAGGTCTCTGCAGCCCTGCACACAGAAGCCTGGTGCTGCTTATCCACCTCGCTGCTCCCCGCAGCCCTCAGAAGCCTCACCAGTTTCCAGGGAGGGAGGTGGGTTCTTATCTGGACACACAGACACATCAGCACCTGTTGGCCATGAGGGACTCCATGGGGTACGAGAGGGGAGAGTGAGTCCATTTTCTGAGAACCAGCGACCAGACTTGCAGCAAGAGGAAAGGAAACCAGGCAGCTGGAGGGACTGACTGGCGGCCTTCTGGGGAAGCAGGTCAGGCTTTGAGTCAGGACATCCCTATGGTCACAGCCCTTCATTTGGGGTGGCAGAGCCTGAGGACATCTGGGCAGTGCTTCCAGGTGGTCTGAGGCCCTGGCTTTTGGAGGGCATGACAAAGGCATGAGTGGTCCTGACCCAGAAGCCTTGCTTTTCTAATGATGGGGAGCTTGCTGATGGAGATGCCAGGAGTCCTGCTCCCCCTGACCATGGATGGTCCTTTCCAGCTCTGCCCCAAGCCCTCCTGACTCAGCGCTGATGGCAGCCTCCCTCTTCCCGTCTGGCTTCCGCCAGGGAGGGGGTGGGGGTCTGGCTCCTGCACTGGGGGCCCAGCTAGCAGCAAACAGGAAACAGGAGAACAAAACCGCTCCCGGCCCCACACGCCTCACCCTCACCCTTCCTCCTCCCTCCCTCGCTCCTGCCCACCCTCACCGTCCTTTATTTCTCCTCCCTCTGCCCCTTGGTTTCGCCTCCTCTCTGTGCCCCTCTGTCTCTCTCCTCTACCTCCCACATGATCATCCATCCTGGCCTGTCCTTTCCTGGGACAGCAGGTGATGGGGATAAGGGAGGGAAGGGATGCTGGTTCTTCTGCCTGGTTCTCCCATCTGGTGGCTTCCCCCGCAAGGGCCCAACCCTATGACTCTTCCTCCCTGACTCCTAGATTTGAGAGAAGAGTTTGGCTGGATCTGTTCCCCGCTGCCCTCAGCCCTCCTTCCCTGGTGTTGGCTAGAGTTTAGGTGTAAGATCAAAGTCGGAATGAAGGGCTCCGGACTTGGAGTCTCAGTGCCATCCTCACAGACTGGGTGCTCTTGGGTTTCTGCTGTTTCCTTCTCTGAAAACTGGGTCAGGGCAGTGGCCCCAGGCCCCAGTGGGCCGCTGTGTGGGGCAAACACACGGTGAACAGTCAAGTGTATAGAATTGGTGGTGGCGACAACACACCTACCAGCCAAGGCCTCTGCCGGCCCCACCCGGGAAGGGGCCTGGGAAGAGAGAGAGCAGGAAGGGGCGGAGGACAGGGTCTGCCATGACTCCGGCTTCCTGTCTGACTCACGTGCTGGGGGTGAAGTGGGGGCCAGCTTGGAGCCCATTGTTGGCTTGTGGTGTCCCCTCTGGGTCGAGCTAATGGGCAGGGGGTCCTGGGGAAGAGGGGCGGTTACGTGTTCCCATGGCTGGTGGTGGGAAGTGTACAACATGACTGTGAAATGGGGTGGTATGAGAGAGAGCTGCTTTCTGTGCAGGGCAGTGTGTGTGTGAGAGAGAGAGAGAGACACAGAGAGAGAGAGAGAGAGAGAGAGAGGGAGAAAGAGAGACCTGAGGGGGCACAGCAGCAATGCATTGAGTGTCTGTGCTGAGTAGTGTGTACAAGTCCTATAGGTGTGTGCTGTTGTGGGTTTTGTGGGTCTCCCTGTGGGGGTTGTGTGTGTGGGTAGGTATGGGTGGGTAGGAGGGGGCCTGGTGTGCTTTTAAGGGCACAGTGGATATGCTTGCAAATGTGTCTCAGTGGGGGGTGGGGGCCATTATACCCATGGGAGGGTGTCCAAAGCATGTGTGCATAAAGAAGGGTGTCCATGCACACCATGTGTATGCGGGGTGTAGTGTGTTTGTGTGTGTGATTCTGTGGGGTATGTGGACATAGGGAGAAGGAGTGCACCTGTGGGGGGAGGGTGTGGGATGCCGGGATGTGTGTGTGGTGAGGTGGGTTGGGTGTGTGTTTACATGTGTACCCATGCGAGTGTATATTTCTCTGGGGCGCAGCAAGATGCGTGAGCTTTGTACTGGAAGGAGTAGAGCGTGTGCGGGCGGGTACGGAGAGTTTTCCTGCGAGTGGGGTGTGTGCGTGAGTGTGTGTGTGCATGCACGCGCGCCTGCACGGGGTGTGCAGTGTGTGACTGCGGGGGCACTGCGCAGGGCCTCTCCTGTGTGGGTGTGTGTGTGGGATGGGGCGGCCGCGGACAGGGGCCGCCCCGGAGGGGGAGGCGTCTGCCCTGGGCGACTCGCCGGTGTGTCCGGGTTCAGGCGCCCTCGGCGGAGAGGCGTGGGAGGTGCGGAGCCGCTACAGCCGTCCTGCCTCCGTCCGCGCGGGCCGTCCGTCCCCTCGGGGCCCCAGGGCCCCGGGCCCGCGGCTCCGGGGGGCGGGCGGGGACCCCCGGGGCCCGCCCGCCGCCGCCGAGGGGACCGAGGACGCCGCCCGCCGGGCGCCGAGGAGCGGCCGCCGGCCCCCGCGCGGCGCGCCGGGCTCCGGAAGACGGGCCCGCGGTGCGCTGGGGCCGGGGCGGCGGCCGGCCCCGGGGGCCCCCGCCAGCCGCGGCTCTCGTGGGCAGCGCGGTGTGGCGCGTGGAGCGCGCGGGGGCCGGGGGCTGGCGCTGGGAGCGCGCCGTCGGCGTGGACTGCAGCGCCCCGGAGCCGCGCTGCCTCTGGCTGCCCTGCCTCAGCCACAGCGACCGCCGCGCGCCGGGGGCGCGTCTGGCCAGGGTGAGCGCCGCGCGGGCCAGCGGGGCCGGGGGCTGAAGCGGGGCAGGGTGGATGGGACCGGGTCACCAACAACTCCCTGCGATCCTTGAGCTGTGTGCGCCGCCCAGTCTTCCGGGACCCATGCCCCGGAGTAGGGAGGGAGTGAGGAGCTGGAGAGATGCAGGTGAGGGCGGCAGAGTGGTGGCTGAGACCTTTTCTGGGGGTGCCGGATGACAACCCCCAGTCTGGTGGTGGCCTGCAGTGGGCTCAAGCCTCTTGGTTTACAGGTGGCAGAAAGATGGAAGGGACCGGGGTTGTTTGAAGAGATGCCAGGTTATGGAATTCTGGAGAGTTCGGGCTGACAGTGATCCTGAGTCAGAACTCTGTCCTCTCCCTGGCAGGGGACCTGGGCACAGAGACACCCAGGGTTTTCAAACAGGCCAAGGAGGTAATGAGTGACCTCAGGGTGAGGACTGATACGGCTGGGGGGTGGGGGGTGGGGACAGTGTTTCTGAGGTCCGAGATCCACCAGGCTGGCAGGGTGTGAGTCACAGTGGGCGCCGTGCCCAGCATGAACGCTGTGCTCCCCGCAATGACCTCTTTATGCTCCTGGGGGAGGGGAGGAGCCGGACTCCTGGGTTCTAGCTCCTGGGGTTGCCAGCCCATCACATGTCCAGGTCTGTCTGATTTGCGGCCCTGGGGCCACCTGCCCTTCTCCCACCATCAGTGGGAATTTCTGGATGTCTCTCCTGACCTCAGGGTGGGAGCGTTTGGAAGTGGATCTGGGCTAGGGGCATTACTTGGTGATGTCTCTGTGTCCCCCGAGCCTCCCTCTCCCCTTCCTCTCGTCTCTGTACCTACCTCAGATAGCACAGCTGGGGATGTGTGTGTGAGCTGTGCCTCAGTCTAATCACTTTCCACTGCTGATCCCTTCTCTGTTTCTTCATCTGTCACCTCCCTCCCCCTCAAGATGAGAGCAAGACCCAGCACTGTCCCGGATGGGAGGAGAGCAGAGGAAACATGCATGTGTAATAGCATGAAGGACTGAGGTTAAAGCTAAGGAAGAACTTCCCACAGGAGGGCCGCCAAATCTGGTCATTGATGGGGGCTGCAGTGTCTCCTCTTCAGGCAGGGCTGTGGTTACTGTGGCAGGGGGATTACCACACTGACATTCTCAGGCGCCTAGTTGGCAGGGATGGGGGAAGGGGCCTTGGAAGGAAGGAAAAGAGGAAAGGGAGAGGCAGAGATAAGGGAGGGAGCGCCAGTGGTGCCTGGGTGAGGAGAGGACCATAGAGAGAAAGGCATGCCTACTGCCCTTGATGACAGGCCCCTCCTCCCCGGGGAGTGGCACCCCCAGGCAGCTGGCAGCTCCAGGCAGGATGTGTGCTGGGGGAGGGGCGGGGGGCGTGCGGGGACCTGTCCCAGCCACTTCTCATCACTGGGGCAGCTGGTGGCTTAAACCTTAATCCAGGACACCAGCAAAACAATAGGCCGTGCACACAGCCTCAGCTCAGAGCCCGGGTGGAGGACGTGCAGCAGACGCACTCCACGCTGGGCAGGAGCAGGGGTGTTGGTAGGAGGGGGCAGGGGAGGGTCCCCAGAGGCCCTCTTCTCTTCCTCATCTGTTCCTTGCCAGATCAGCAGAGATAGGAAATCCAGGGGATTTCAGATCTCAGCAGAATTCCCAGAGAATTTTCTCTTCTGGGCTCCTCAGACCCCCGTGGGGGTGTGGGGCTCAGTGGGAGTGTCCAGGCTATAACCACAAGTGGAAGGAGCTGAGGGGGCATCATTGGACCTTCCGCCTGATGCCAGAAAAGCAGCTGAGGCATCCTACAGCCTCCCTGATGGGGGTCATCCAGCTTTCACTTGGGCCCTTGTGAGGACAGAGAGTTCACAGCCCCATCTGGGTCACTTTCCAGATGTATATGATTAGAATGATCTCCCTGGCTAGGAGCTTCGCTTGGCCTTCTCAAATCTTCCTCCTGGCTGTGTCTTCTGGAACTGTATGAAGCAAGCCTGTTACTTCTGTGGCACTTTAATCTGAGATTTGAGGATATCCCCTCCCCAAACCTCCTGCCCCATGAAGCCCAGCCCCCACCCCATGCAGAAATCCATAGCTTAGGGCTGGGCACAGGATCCACTCCTACCAGATGTGTAAATTGGAGGGTGGCTGGATGCAGGCAAGGACTTCTTCCTATGAGTACATTAGAGTTGCAGTTTCGAGGTGGGGAGTGAGGGGGATTTCGTAATGAAGTGGGAGCTCCTCACCCCCGAATCTTCTTCCCTCTGCACCCAGCTGCACCTTTCTTCCTGCAGCTGAAGGCTCCTCCTGCCTGGTGCCAAGGAAGAGCAAGGGGATGAGGACTGTTGAGGGAGGGGAGGGGCTTCTTGCCCTCCGAGGGGTTTGGATTAGGGGCACCAGGTAGGTTAGGCTGCCCGAGATCAGGGGTTAGTGAACCGCCCTCCTGTCACCCACTTTCCCTGTGTCTGAGCAGGGCACCTGAAGGGAACCTCCTCTCGGGCACTAACCTCCTTCTCTCCTTCTTGTCCCAGGAACAGACCCATGTGCCCCCAAACCTTTGTCTTCAGACACCCTCTGCCCTGCCATCTTGGGGAATCCCAAGCACTTAGGTGGGGTGGCCAAAGGGTAGCGGAGTGTCTCCCCAGCCCGGTTCTCCACTCATTTCTGGTGAGCCAGCCAGACACATGGGCTCGGTCCCTCCAGCGGACTGTCTGCTGTCCAGTCTGCTCCCCTGTGACTCATGGTCCCTCCCGTCTTCTTGCTGCTGCTCTTGAAGGATGCATGTGTGTGTCAGTCTGTCTGTGCCTGTGTATGTTGTGTGCGCATGTCTGTGTCTCGGTGAGCATGTGTGTGTGTGTCTGTGCACATATGTATGCACAGCATCGGTATGTCTGCGCACCTTTGCACACGAGTGTCTTGTCTGGGTGTTTGTGGTGTGTCCTGTCTGCGTGAGTGCATGTGGGTGTGTCTGTGCCCGTGTCCGCATGCACGTGTGTGTGTGTAAGATTGTGCAGCGGGGCACTTCCCCGTGGAAGGCAGGAAGGCTGTGTGTCTAGAGTCAGTGAACTTTGGCTGAACTGAGCAGAACGGACACCTGACTTGCTGCACTGTTATTTCCCTGGATGCATAGGTGTCTTGAGGGGACTGAGGGAAAAGAGAAGAGGCAGCTGTTGGGCTGATGAGTGTGGGAGAGGAAGGGAGAGGGGAGCAGGGGTCTGGGCACAGCTGGGTCGGTGGGCCCCGGCCGTCCCCCCAGGTCCTCCAGGCTGCAGGAGGCTGTGTGAGGACTGGCATCTCACCCTTCCTCGCTCTGCTCCCACAGCTGCCCCTGGGCCCAAGAGATGGGTGCTCTCCCGCGCGCCCCCTCCCTTGGCAGGGCCCACGGACACTGCTTCTGCACAAAAGCCTCCAGGATGGCTTCGGCTTCACCCTGCGCCACTTCATCGTGTACCCGCCCGAGTCCGCGGTGCACTGCAGCCTGAAGGTAGGCCCGCGCCCCGGGCTGCTCTGAGGGAGCTTTCAGCTTTCACTCCTTTGTGCTCTCCTCCGGGTGCTTCTGTGCCTGGGGAAGAGGGTCACCGAGAGGCAGGGGCAGCACTGGCTGGGTCATCTGTGGGCTATGACAAGCCCCCTATCCGCTCTGGGCTCAGTCTTGTAAGGAGAACGGGGTGGTTGGCTTGGGGCAAGGAGCTAGAGGTGGGGGAGTCAGGATGCTCCCCCAACCCCGGGACTCTCGGCCTCTGGAAGGTGAACAACTTCTCAGGAGATGGGCTTCCAAGGACCCTTTGTCTACTGGCCACTTCTGAGCTGGGTTAGTTGAGCCTCCCCAGCCTGAGCTTTAGAGCAGTTGACCTCACACACCTCTGGGACCCCTCCCAGAGCGCCCCAGGCCCTTACTGGCCTCAGCTCTGGGCCTAGAAAGAGCCCTGCGCTGGGCTGGAGACCTGGGCCCCAGTGCTGGTACAACTCCTACCTGACGGCGGATCTCGGGGAGTCTCACCCTCTCTGGGCCCCATGCCGGCTTCTGTCACCTGACAGCATTTATCTATTTGACCCCTAGGAACCCTTCCAGCCCTAATATAAATACCAGGTTCTCTGAGTCCAGGAACAGGGGTTACTCAAACCGAGCCACAGTATGGGCTGGGGGCCGGGGTGTGGTCCCTGACAGGAAGGCTTGAGGGGGGCCTAGACAGCAGCCCCAGGAGGGCCCAGTTCCCTTCCCCTCCTTTCTCCCAGCAGGAGGGGAGAACGATTTATTTTGGGGCCCATGAACCTGTTTCTCCCCTCCCCCAGGGCTGGGACCAGCCTGCACAGCTGTTGAGGGACAGGGAGCTTAGTCCCACCTGCCAGAGAACCAAGGCATTGGATTTCTCTGCCTGGGTCCATGTGCCTGCTCATGTTTCTTTGTATGCACACATGCGTGCATAGTATGCTAGTCATGTACACGCATGTGTGTATATCTAGACATGTGTCTATATGTACACTTCATGTGTACATGTTGCTGCATAGCTCTCACACCCGTGTCTGAGTCTGGGTGTGAGTCAAATCTTCTCATTGGCTGTAAGAGGGCTGATGGTGTGTGGTAGGGGCACCGCCTCACCCCTTATGCCTGAGGACACCAGCCTCCCAGTTCCCAGGAACCTCGGGTCCTTCCTTCCCCAGAAAGTCCCCCCTTCCTGGACCTTCTTCCTTCTCTCAGGGGACCTCCGGAGGGTGGCCCTGCAGATGCAGTTCGAGTGGTCTAGGCTGGGTGGTCAGCCCGTGTCTCAGAGAGACCTCGCTCACGTGGAAGACCCCAGGGCAGAGCAAGCCAGGGATGGGCTCTGTCCCTTTCCAGAACATGCCCAGGGCTGGGAGCCTGCAGGGCGCTCACCCGTCTAGATGCATCCATCTGCTGCTGCCTCCCGCTCACGGTGCTGTCAGCTCATATCAGCGGGCACGCGCCCGGCTCAGGAAGGCGGGCGCCAAGGGACTGCTCTCCAGCAGAGCCCCACGGCTTCCTGTCCTGGCTGAGGTGCCCCAGACTCTTGGGGTCCAGCACTGGCTGCTCTGTTGTCTCTGAGTGGCCCTGGACAAATCACACCCTGTTGTCTGTAAAGTGGATGATCTGTGGAGTGGATTAGACAAGATGACCCCAAAGGTCCTATCCAGCTGGAGAATGCTGCACCCCACTGGCCTGGACTGTCTTTCTGACTTCTTGCCTTTTCCCTGATTTCTCCTCAAATGCAGTGCCCTTCCCCGCTTACTCACGAGGATGAGCCCAGAGATCTCCCTCGTGGGTCTTTTTGTGGCCATTTCTTAGCCCTGCACCTAGATGCTGGAAACATTTTCCTATCTACTCTCTCCCACTCAAGAACTCCACTGGCTCTCTCATTCTTTCCTTTTGGACCTGAAAGCTTGAGTCTGACTCTTGTCACTTGCTGGTGTTGACTTTCTGCTTCGGCTCAGCTGACCCAGTCCTACTTCTGCCATCGAGTGCCTGCCTACTCTGCTCACCGCACCCCAGTGCCTCCTTTCAGCCGGCCTGAAACTTGCCTTAAACCGCCCCCTCCCAGAGGGACTAATCAGGCCTCCCCTGCCCATTCTCTGAGAGCTGATAGCCACTGTTTGCACTTGTCATACCTGCTTATCTGTGTCCGCCCGGGTCCTGTCTGTGTGTCAGTGGGTTTGGCCCCTCCTCCACTGGGCTTCGAGCTCTCCAAGGGAAGGGGTCCTGAGTCCCCCATTGGGTTGGGGGCTTTCAGATGGCTGAGATGCTGAGCAGGCATGAGAGAGGGCTCCTGTGACTGGGGGACATTGCCCGGGACGTGACCTCCCTGTGGACACCCTTCCCTCCCCCTCTTTCTTCTGGGCTAGTTAAAGGATGATAAGAGGGGAGGCTGATGGGTGGGGGAGCTTGAAGGGGCCCACCCCGGCGAAGCTGGGCCTCCCCCTGTGCTGCTGAGGGCCCACACCCGCCTCTGTCCCCTGCAGGAAGAAGAGGATGGAGGCCGAGGAGGAGGTAAGGAGCAGGCTGGGCTGGGCTGGGCTGGGGTCCCGCTCTGTGTCTGGCCCTCTCCTGAGGTCAGCGTGGATTCTGCTGCACCCTCGCCCTTGACTGCGGCCCCTGTCTGCTCTTTCCTGTGTATTCACTTGCACATATGCTTACTCTCTGCTCCTCTTTTCTCCACATTTGTCTTCCTTGGACCTGTCCATTTCACACTGGGGGTGGTGTTCTGGGGAGCAGATGGGTTTCTAAGCCCTGGCCCCTGCCCTAGAGTTACTCCCAGCCTAGATGGAGGCTCAGGCGGGACCTGCAGGGCCCTGGGGGTGGGAAGGCTGATTGAGGGCTGTCCTGGGGGGCAGAGACGCTAGGGTTCTCCGGGTATAAGGGCGGCCCTGAAGTCCTTCTGTTTCCAGATGTGAGACTAACTCCCCTGGCTGTCACCCTTGCTCTCCCAAATGGCTCCCCAGGGTAGTCAAGGCAGAACTCCTTGAACAGGCAGGCTTCCCTCTCTGCCGCTGAGGCTTCTACTGGGCGCGCATGGGGACTGTCTTTCTGAATCCCCACCGCAGAGGCCTGTGATGGGGGAGGAGCCAGCCGACCTAGTGCAGGCCTGTTTCTCTGATGGAGGCAGCACTTAGCAGCAGAGGAGTCATGCTGGGATGTAGCGTGATGTCATGAAGGAGCGAGAGCCAGTCCTGGGATCGCAGGCCTCCGCAGCCCTGACCCTGGGGAAGGGAGTAGGGTGGGAGGTCAGGGTGTCTGTGAGCCTCAGGGCTTTGCTCAGCTCTCCCTGGGTCTGGATGTGGACACTCTCTGAGCGTGCAGGTGTCTCTCCCTGCTGGACTATTATGGCACCCTTCTTTTGTCTTGTGGTGTGTGTGTGTGTGTGTGTGTGTGTGTGTGTGTGTGCATGCCCATCTGTCTGCCCCACTAGACAATGAGCTCGGGAAGGGCAGCGGCCACGTCTGTCCTTCCTCTGAGGTCTACTTTCTAGCTTGGTGCTAGGTCACCGGAGCCATTTAAGGAGCGACTCCATGTGTCCGTGTAACTTTTCATCCTCCCAGCAGTGTGTTTTGTCTGATCCTGTGGATGTGTGGCTCTGTTTTGTGTCCGTGTGAGTGTGCTCATTATCTGAGTGTGTGTCGCCCGTGTGTGTAGCTGTGCATGGGTGTGACCTTCAGTAGCCACCCCCAGCTAACCTGACTGATGCTCAGCAGGACCCTCCCCCCGGCACCGCCTGGAGCCCATGGACACCATCTTTGTCAAGCATGTGAAGGGTGATGGCCCGGCCCATAGGGCGGGCCTTCGCACAGGTGAGCTGTCCCAGTTACCTGGCTCATTGCACCTCTCTGGAATTTCTCCTCCCGCCCCTGGTTAGGATGGATCCAGCCATCCTGGGATCCAGCCATTGGGGAGGCTCCTGCCCCACATTGTCATCCATATGTGATGCAGGGGGTCTCAGGTGGGGCTACTGACACCTTTTGACCTGCTCACCTGTGGCCCTGCCCCTGGTCCCCAGGAGACCGGCTGGTGAAGGTGAATGGGGAAAGCGTCATTGGGAAGACCTACTCCCAGGTCATAGCTCTGATCCAGAATAGGTGAGCGCCCCTGCTTCCCTTCTCCCATCAGAGCCCCCAGCCCACTCCCCAAGTCCCTCCACACCCTCCCCCTCGGCCCTGGTGGTGCCCTGGCGACCAGGATCCCTGTTCTCCCAGACCCTGTTGCCTCAGCCTGGCCTGACCCCCTGCCCTGTCTCCGTAGCGATGACACTCTGGAACTCTCCATCATGCCCAAGGACGAGGACATCCTCCAGCTGGTGAGTCCTCCCCGCTGTCTGAGGTGGAGGACCCTGGGTGTGGGGCGGGATACAGCCCTTCTCCTTGGCCTCTCTCCCGTGTTGGCCCCTCTAGGAGGCAGAGGAGAGAGTGTGGGGGCACCACCAGCCCGGCAATGCCCCCCTGGGGATGCCAGGCCCGTCCCCGGGCTGGGGCTGCTGGCTGCTTCATTCAGGGCTGTGCTGTGTTGGGAGAGGAGGGCACTGGCTTTGACTGGCGGGATTCCTGCCAGGGTATCTGGGAGGAAGGTGACCCAGCAGGCCCTGCCTGACTGGCATGTTCCTGTGGCTCCTGTAAGATGTCTGTTCCCCACCCCCTCCCCGCCCGGCCTCGTGTGAGCACGTCTCCTGTAGATACACACACACACACAAAATACTGTTGTGTGCTCCCATTCACACGGCATACCACGGACCACCCCATACTCAAGCAGACACACTCGGTACACAGCCACGCCACACAGCCTGCAGCCCACCTTCCATCTAGCCTGTCCTATGTGATAACGCACCCCAGACACAACACACCACACACACAACCCCTCAGTATGCAGGCACCCACTGCCCCACACTCACGACCACAGGCATCACAGCATACCACACATTCCTCAGCATCTCGGATCCCCACCACACACCACCAGGGTGTCACAGCACAGGCTCGGGCTTCTCACCACTGCAGCATGAATATTTAGAACATCACGAATGCTTGCTGCTGTCACGACACATGTGTCCACAGACATCCCAGCCTGCTCCATCCCAGCACCAGCGTGTGTGCTCAGCAGGGCAACAGCCACATGAACTTCCACAATCATGATACGCAGTGCAGACGCCCCTTCCTTCACCCCACTGCTCACAGAGCAGGCACCACAGACGGGGCACGCAGTGTACCCTGCACTCACGTGTGTACCCGTTTATACCACACACTCCATGCATGACATGTGCACACACACAAACACACACGCTGCCTCTCTGTTCCCTCCCAGCTCTGACCCAGAGCCCAGAGCAGTCCTCTCTGCCCAGTGCCCAGCTCCCTGGTCTCATGGGTGCCAGCCAGAAGCCAGCTTGCTTGCCCCCAAGGTCACTGCCCCCCAGGAGAGGGCTGCGGGTCAAGCCTGGAGGCCTTGGGAGCCGCCGTGCCGGCTTCTACCCTGGATGTGCGCTCATAATCACTGTAATCTCAGTGCCATGCTTGGCACCATGCCCCTCTGGGAACCTCCACCCCATGACCTCGATTGTCCCCTCGCCCTTCCTGGGAAGGGGGAGGCAGGGATGGATGGGGGCCCAGAGAGGTAGGTGGACGGCTCTTCCCAAGTCTCAAAGGCGCTGCCCGTGCACCTTTTCCAGACAGACGGAGGCATGCTGTGGTGGGGTGGGGGACTGTGTGTGACCAGGCGGGACCTAGGGCGTTGCTCTCCCCTCTGGGCAGGGTGGGGCAACAGCTTTGAGCTCTGCTGCCCCAGCTCGGGTGGGCAAGCAGCCCCAGCTGTCAGCATCTGGGGGCCTCCGCCGGCCCCCCCTCTCCCTGGCTAGCCAGAGGGTGGGGCCCAGGCATTCCTGTGGTTGGGAGCCAAGGCTGGAGGCCAATGGGGCCGCGGCAGCTGCTGACGACACCGCCGACGCGGCGAGGCCCCTCCACACCCATCCTCCCCTCCCTCCTCCTCCCGCCTGAGAGAGAGAGTCGGTGGGGGCCGAGGGCAGCCGCCGGGAGGGCAGGCTGGGGGGCCCCCGAGGCCAGGGCCGGCACAGTGGTCAGTGGGGGCTGGCGGGGGCGGGGAGGGTGGAGACGGGCCGGGATGCCGAGGCAGCCGCTGTGAGCTGTGATGCGGGCAGTCCGGGGAGCCGGCAGGATGGCAGGAGGGAGAGGTACGTGAGTGTCCTGGCTGTGTGTGGGTCCTCAGGGGGCTGAGTACGGGGTGTGGTTTACTCACCCTCGTCACGTGATGTGTGTGCCCGGGACTGGAGCTGTAGTTATTTGTGTCTGGGTGTGTGTTTGTGTATGTCTCATTGTGCTTCTCTGTGTGTGTGTGAGTGTCTCTGGGTGTGTATTTTCCTGTGTCTCCTTGTGATGTGTGTGTGTGTGTGTGTGTGTGTGTGTGTGTGTGTATTTGGTTTCACCCTCCCTCTTTGATACTTCACCCTGAGTTAGGCCCCTGGGTAGCCCCTCAGGGGCCAGGCAAGGCCAGGGCCACAAGGCCGCTGTCCCTGGGGGCTGCCTCCTTTTTTGGCCGGGCCTGGGCGCTGGCCCTGCCACTCCTCAGCAATGCAGCGTCAGCCTCAGCTCCCAGCGCCAAATTCCAGGCCCAGGGTGGTAGAAGGTGGCGCAAGGTCCCTCAACCAGTCTGGCCTCTCCCTTGAGCCTGGTCCAGAGAAGCAGGGGGTGAGCAAGTCCCTCCCCCACCCCCCAGTGGCCCAGGAGCCAGGCCCTCAGCTTCCCGTCCAGGGGGATGGAGGGACAGCTGGGCTCTCCCAGCCCCCGCCCACCCCACCCTGTACACACCCCTTAGGCGGCTCCCTCCCCTGTCATCTGCCTCCTTGACTGGTCTCTGGTGGGGCTGCCCAGCTCCGCCCGAGGGTCTGTGGGCATCGTGGGACACAAGGAAGCAGGGAGGCGGCTGAGGCCAGTACGACGGGAGGACCCCAGAAAACAGATGTTGGAATGTTTGTGGCTAAAGGCAGTCCTTGTCATAAGCCTTAGAAAAATCCTGGCTCTTTTTCGAGTGAATGTGTGTGTGTGTATGTGTGTGTGTGTATGTGTGTATGTGTAAGACTCAAAGGCCTCTTATTTCTTTGTCCTCCCCTTGACTGTCTTTGGAGCATGCCTTCTCACCCCCGCCCTCTCAGGGCCGCCCCCCACAGCTTGGTCCCCTTCCTTCAGGCCCCTTTCTGGGGGGCTTTGACCTCCAGGGTCTGCCGTAACCATGCCCTGTGGGGCCCGTTCAGCCCTGCTCACCTGCTTCTGTGTCTCCGGGCAGGCCTACTCCCAGGACGCCTACCTGAAGGGGAACGAGCCATATTCTGGAGAGGCCCGGAGCATCCCCGAGCCGCCCCCGATCTGCTACCCCCGAAAGACCTACGCCCCGCCAGCCCGGGTCTCCACCTGGGCCACTATGGTTCCTGAGCCGCTCTCAGCACTGCCCGGTGACCCCCGGAGTCCTGCTGCCTGGAGTGACCCGGGGCCCCGCATCCCGTCTACCGCCCGCTCCCATCCGGACCACCCTTCCTTGGGGATGAGCCAGCCCCGCCCCAGCCCTGGTGCCTTCCCCCGCCTCCCCCCAGAGCCCCGGACGCCTCGTGCCTTCCCGGAGCCTGGCAGCCGGGCGCCCCCCAGCAGACTGGAGTGCCAGCAGGCCTTGTCACACTGGTTGTCGAACCAGGTACCCCGCAGGGCGGGGGAGAGACGGTGCCCCGCCATGCCTCCCCGGGCCCGCAGTGCCTCCCAGGACCGACTGGAGGAGGTGACTGCCCATCGCCCTTGGCCCTGCTCCACCTCCCAGGGTGCCTTGAGCCAGCTGGGCCAGGAGGGCTGGCACCGAGCACGCTCAGACGACTACCTGAGCCGGGCCACCCGCTCTGCCGAGGCACTGGGGCCAGGAGCGCTGGTGTCACCCCGCTTCGAGCGCTGCGGCTGGGCTTCCCAGCGTCCGTCTGCCCGCACCCCTGCCTGCGCACCCAGGGACCTGCCCGGGCCCCAGGCGCCAGCCCCGCCTGGCCTGCAAGGCCTGGACGACCTCGGGTACATTGGGTACCGGAGCTACAGCCCATCATTCCAGCGCCGGACTGGCCTCCTGCAGGCGCTCTCCTTCCGGGACTCCCCCTTTGGGGGGCTGCCCACCATCAACTTGGCCCAGTCCCCCGCACCGTTCCCACCGGAGGCCTCTGAACCACCAAGAGTTGTCAGACCAGAACCCAGCACCCGGGCCTCAGAGCCTCCTGCCGAGGATCGCCGTGATGAAGTAATCCTGAGGCAGAAGCCCCCCACGGGCCGCAAGGTCCAGCTGCCCCCCACAAGACAGATGAACCTTGGGTTTGGTGATGAGTCCCCAGAGCCAGAGGCCAGTGGGCGAGGGGAACGCCTGGCCAGGAAGGTGGCCCCTTTGGCCACTACTGAAGACTCTCTGGCTTCCATTCCCTTCATTGGTGAGTGATGGTGCAGGTGGCTTGTCTTGGGAGATTGCTTTTCTTTCTTTATTTTTGGGAGATTGCTTTTCTGTGCCCCTGTTGTACTCCACCTACCTGCCATCCGGGCAAAACTCTGGGGTGGGTGCTGATGGGATCAGCTCATTTCTGTGGCCATCCATCTGTCTGTCCATCCATCTATCCATTCGTCCATCCATCTCTCTCCCATCATCCTGTCATCCTCCCTCCATTCGTTGATGTGTCCAGTCTTCTTTCCCATCCACCTTTACTTCCCCTCTCCCTCCTTCCCTTCCACCCTTCTTTCTTTCCCTCCCTCCTTCTCCTCCCTCCTTTGTTCTGTTCTTCCATTCTTCTTTCTTTTCACCCTTCCTTCCATTCTTTTTCTATCTTTCCTTTGTTCCTTTCACCCTTTGTTCTTTCCATCCATCCTCCATCCTTCTATGCATCCAGCACATTATTGTGTCAGGCACTGTGCTAGGCTCTGTGTTCTCCTGGAGTGCATGGTCCATGGGAATATGTGATCAGACAAGAATGATCCAGTTGAATGGGTGTGTGATAGTAGAGGGAACGCTGAGAGACAGAGGAGGGCTGGGCTAGGGCACGGTGGCCAAGGAGAGAAAGGAGCTTTTGGCTAAGACAAACAAGTTAGGGGAAGAAAGTTCAGGGAGGGAGACGAGAATATGCAAAGACCCCGAAGTGTGAGTTAGGATGTCCTTCCAGGTCACCACATGAGTCGGGAGGGGCCTCGTTAGTTGATGAGGAGTTCGGACTTTACTCTGAGAGCAGAGGGAATACTGCAAACTCATTAGGAATAGATGCATAAAGGAGAGACGGGACAGTGGAAGGGTTTGTGATTCCCAGGTTTCTGGCCTTGTTGGAGGGTAGAGCCTCACCTCTGTATCAGTAAAGAAAAGGAGCGAGACGGGAAAAGGTTTTGGGTTTGCCAAATAAGAGGTGCTCATGAGGGAGCAGGATGAGCTGGGCTGGGTCTGGGGGCTTGGGAAGACTGGGCTGCAAGTTCATGGAACTGGAGCCCAGAGGTGGTAACCGGACCTGAGCGTGGTGAGCTCACCCAAGGGCAGTCATGGGAGTGACCCCGGGGAGAGCTCCGGGCCAGGAGAGGAGGCACGACCTGCCCCCCGCACCCCAGCCCCCGAGTCCGCTGAGCCAGCCTTGTCTAACAGGGCAGACGCAGCCTGTCGTCTCAGTAAGCTCCCGATCTGAGGTTAGGTGGTACGTCCAGTCTGAGGGGGAGACGTGGCACCCACTTCAAGGAGCCCCCAGTTGATGGGGGAGATAGATGGTCCTTATCCTCAAGAAGCTCCCAGTCTGATGGGGGAGACACACTCCATGGCCTCAGAGAGCCGTCAGTCTGGTGGGGCAGACACAGTTCCTGCCTCTAGGAGCCAGGTCTAAGAGGGGTGACTTGCCCCCCCTCCTGAGTGCCCTCCGTGTGATGGAGGAGACAGAAGCTGAGCTTGCGTGACCACAGTGGTGGGTGAGTTCCCTTGGCAGTTGGGGGTGTTGCCAGGAGGGCCCTGGAGGGCTTTTGGAGTCTGGGGATATGGTCCCAGCCTGGATGTGAGACTAGGGCGCGGGGTGGCAGGTAGGTTCAGGCTTCTGGGGCCTTCACCCACCGCCCCCTCCGCTCTCGCAGACGAGCCCACCAGCCCCAGCATTGACCTCCAAGCCAAGCACGTCCCTGCTTCTGCTGTGGTCTCCAGCGCCATGAACTCCGCCCCTGTCCTGGGCACCAGCCCATCCTCCCCAACCTTCACCTTTGCCCTGGGCCGCCATTACTCCCAGGACTGCAGTGAGTGCTTCCCGCAACCCCCGCCCCAGCCGCTCCCCTGCCGCCTGGTCCCACTGGTCCCTGTTGGGCCCGCTGCCTGATGGCTGGCCTCCCCCGACTGGCTTCTGCTCCTCCTGGGGTCCCCTGGGGACCAGGCCCCCGGGCCCTGCCGGATGGGAGGGCTCCGGGGAAGCCCGCTCCGCTGCCCCGCTGATCCAGGGCCCCTCTGGGCGGCTTTGCAGGCAGCATCAAGGCCGGCCGCCGTTCTTCCTACTTGTTGGCCATCACTACCGAGCGCTCCAAGTCCTGCGACGACGGGCTCAACACCTTTCGGGATGAGGGCCGGGCTCTGCGGTGAGGACTGGGTGTGGCAGGGCTCTTGGCCCTGGGGTCTTCTATACACGGGGGGTAGCAGGCTTCCCCCTGCAGGACCTCTGAGCCTTGGGGCTTGTGGGAGGTCCAAGTGGTGCCTCTCATACGCCTCATCCTTGATCCTCAACCCCTAGGCGTCTGCCGAACCGCGTGCCCAGCCTGCGGATGCTTCGAAGCTTCTTCACTGATGGGGTGAGTGGCACGTGTGTGCTGATGAGGGTGTCGGAGGGCTGGGGTGTCCCACCCTTCATCTCTGGAGCCTGGCCTTGGCAGCAGGGCCTGGCCTGGGACTCCTGCGATCCCAAATGGGTCACCCGGGTTCCTGTCTCCTTCCTTCCTTGGCTCTCCCTACACTCACTTTGTGCCAGCCACGAGACCCACCCTCTCTGGGGGCTCTGTCATCCCCTAAAGACACTGTGAGCACCCGCTCCCGAGGCCTTTGCACTGTCCTGCCAACCCCCCACCTCTCATCTAGAAGGTCCTGTCCATGCTCACCACCATAGCTACAGGACTCACTTTTCCACTTTCTCTAGATTTACTTTTTCCCCCTCTAGATTTTTTTTAGGCCTTCTGTCAGATTTCAGCCTAGCCCTGACTTTCATGCCTCCCTCCACCACTGTGCTTTCCTCTGAGCACTTCTCCTGTTAAGCACTTTATGCACTCATCTCCTTTCTTGCCTGTCTCCCCAGCTAGAATGTAAGCTCCATGAGGGCAGGGGTTTCATTTGTCTTATTCACTGTTTGACCCTACTGGGTATCTAACACAGTGCCCACAGTGGGAGGCACTGGGTCAGTATTTGTGTGGTGTCTTCAGGGGACAGCGAACACCCTGGAAAGGGGGGCAGGAACATGGGGTTGAGAGTGATGGAGAGGCCAAAGTTTCTAGCCTCAGGACCTTGGGAGACACAGGATCAGTTCTGAAGTGGTCTTTTTTGTTTTAGTATTTTATTTGTCTTAAAGTTTTTGAAATTATTTTTGGCAGCTCTGGGTCTTTTGTTGCTGTGTGAAGGCTTTCTCTAGTTGTGGTGGGCAGGGGCTTCTCTTCATTGTGGTGTGCGGGCTTCTCATTGCAGTGGCTTCTGTTGTTGTGGAGCTTGGGCTATAGGGAACTCGGGCTTCAGTAGTTGTGGCACACAGGTTTAATTGCCCCTTGGCACGTGGAATCTTCCCGGACCAGGGATTGAACCCATGTCCCCTGCATTGGCAGGCAGATTCTTTTTTTAAAATTTTTAATTTAATTTACAACATTGTGTTGGTTTCTGCCGTATAACAACACAAATCAGTTCTAACTATATATATGTACATATATCCCCTTCCTCTTGAGCCTCTCTCCCACCCACCACCCCCATCCCACCCCTCTAGGTTGTCAGAGCACTGGGCTGGGCTCCCTGTGTTATACAGGGCAGGCAGATTCTTAACCACTGGACCACTAAGGAAGTCCAGGCTTAAATCTTTTTTATTATAGATGGGCTGGAAAAGGCATCTTGATTTCTGTTTTCTTCTTCTTGGCCACACCCTGCGGCTTAGTAGGATCTTAGTTGAACCTGCACGCTCAGCAATGAAAGCGAGTAGTCCTAACCACTGAACCGCCAGGGAATTCCTGGCATCTTGATCTCATTAACACCTTGATGATTCTGTCACCTGGCTTCCTCCTTATCACTTCCTCTGCTTACTTAACCCTCCCTTAACCTGTCACTGCTATTGCTGGAGTCCTGCTGACACTGTCGCTTCCTCTGTTAACTCCTTGTGGGCATGACCACCTGCCCCACTAACTCAGTCTTTGTTGATGTTCCTACTTCCCCTGTTTATGTAACTCCATGCGGACACAATCACTTCCCCTGTTTCCTTAATTCCTTCAAGTCTATAAAGTTAAATGTGCTGAGGCAGGTGGCCTGCAGGTCACATAGCCTTTCGTCCTTTCTGGCTTCTCCAGCACATACGTCTCATGACATCAACACAGATGGATCAGAGAGGGCAAGCAAGGCCTCTGAGACCACACAGCACAGAGGAGTGTAGCACGCACCAGGCCCGTGGGGCTGCAAGTGGCCATGGGGTTTCTGAGATGCTGGTTCTGTGGGAGCCACCCTAAATCGCTTTCTGTTGTCTCTCTGCAGTCCTTGGATAGCTGGGGCACTTCCGAAGAGGCTGACGCTCCTTCCAAGCGACACTCAACCTCTGACCTCTCGGATGCGACCTTCAGCGACATCAGGAGAGAAGGCTGGTTGTATTATAAGCAGGTCCTCACCAAGAAAGGGAAGGTAAGATGGCTGGAGGAATGAGCTGGAGGTGGATGGAAGCTGGCTCCAGCAGAACTCTCCAGTTTTTCCTACACCCACCCCACTGCCTCTGGAGCTAAAGAGAGCCAGCTAAGACTGCCGCATGAGGGGTAGAGGTTAGATGCCAGGAAGAACTTCCCAGGGATCCTAAAGAACTCATGAAAAAAAGTTAATCAGAGAGATGGTCTTTGCTGTGGGTGGATCTGATCAAGTTGTGCTTGGAATTCTGACCATACTATCCTATGGTTGATCCTTGGTTGGCAGATCACACCCAGAATGGCCACTGGGGCTCATGGAAAATGACAGAGCAAGGCCAGGGTGATTCTTTTAGGGGAGCTGAAGCCCCAGAAGAAAGCAGAGTTCAGCCTTTTCTTTCTTTCTTTTTTTTTTTTTTAAGAGTTCAGCCTTTTCAAGGCCATCAGAGGTTTTAGTCTTTATCCTGAGAAGTATTAGTTGCTCAGCTGTGTCTGACTCTTTGAGATCCCATGGACTGTAGCCTGCCAGGCTCGTTTATCCATGGGATTCTCCCAGCAAGAATGCTAGAGTGGGTTGCCATTCCCTTCTCCAGGGGATCTTCCCTACCTAGGGATCAAACCCAGGTCTCCTGCATTGCAGGCGGGCTCTTTACCATCTGAGCCTCCAGGGAAGTCTTTATACTAAGAGCTGTAGTTCATGGGGTCTCAAAGAATCAGACATGACTTAGCGACTGAACAACAACAAGTGGCAACCAAAAGCCCCTGGGGCCCCTTCCACTGGGCTTCTGGGGGGAGTGAATTAGACAGGGTGAAAGGGAGGCAAGAAGGCCAGGTAAGGGCGGCTATGGAGATTCAGGTGAGAGATGAAGGGGGCTTGGGCCTGGGTGGGGGAACAAGCAGGACCCCAAGGGGTGAAGGCGGGGCCCCTGGATCTATGGAGTATGAACCCTGGCTCCAGGCAGCACCATGGGCCACAGAAGCAGGAGGAGGAGACACCCCACTGCTATGCCCCCAGCAGCACAGGCAGAGCCCAGCAGAGCGGTTAGTGAGAACCTGGGCTTGGCTCTTAACTGTGCTAGGAGTTGCTGGTGAAGCTCAGGCTGCTTGCTGACCTATGACCCAGTTTCCTCGTCTGTAAATGGAGCGAATGCTAATCCCCAGATCACGCATCTTTCCTGAGGATTAAATGAGATGATCTAAGCAAGAGTTTACCCGGGTGCCTGGCCCTCGGGAGCTGCTCTTCTGCTTATTGCTATTGTTTGAATTTTCTATCCTGCCTTCTAGGGTGTCTTGTACCTGGCGGGAACTTAAGCTTCAAAGTCAAACACACTTGGAATTCCTGCCCAGCCACTTATCAGGCACAAGGCAGCTGGTAACCCCCTAAATGTCCGAGTCTCACTTTTCTGACCTGTGAGGTGGGGACAGTGTTATTCTACTCCAAGGGCCCGTGTGAAAGTGAATTGAGAGTGTAGCTGAGGCAGGGCCGGCACTCCTCTGCGCCCTTGTCCAGCCTGTTCATGATGCTGGGCTGCCTGCTCGGCTCCAGTTCTCTGCTGAGGTTCTACAGATTCAGGGGTGAAGGAGCCAGGCCAGTCCTGCCCTGCTGGGGTTCATGCTGGGTAGAGAAAGCACAGTGTTTGACTGCTGTGATGGGGGAGCTCAGGGGAGCAAATGTGTCGTAACCTGTGACCCTGATCTCAGCGGGATGGGAGGGGGTGTCTGGAAAGCTGTGAAGGGTGTCTGGGGATCCATGAAGCAGGAAGGGTGTGATCTGACAGGGCAGATGCCCTCCTGGGCAGTCTAGGGGAAAGGTGGCAGGGGGTGCCAGGATGAGACAGGGCAACTGGGAGCCAGGATGAGAGATGGAAGCCAGGTATGGAGTTGAGTGCCCACCGGCTCGGAGGTCCATCCCTTGGGGTAAGCCTTTGCAGATAAGGGAGTGGGGTGGAGGTGTGAGCCCAGGAGGTAAGTGTTGCATCTGTGACAGGCGGAGACAAGGCCATTGCTGTTGTCCAGGTGAGCGAGGGAAGTGGGGTGGAGGAGAGGGGACAATTTAGAGAGATGTGAGGGGGAAGGAAAGCTGGGCGGGCTGCAGGCTGGGAGGTGAGGGAGGGTGGAGGAGGCAGTGTTGGTTCCTGGGGTCCCAGCATGGGCTGGAGGGTCAGTGACTGGTGGAACCCTTCCCCCAGCCGGAGGGGCAGGTCTGGGGAGAGGAAGCCAAGAGGTTCTTTGGGGGCCTATGGTATCCGAGGGCCCTGGGGCATCCCCTGGTGGAGATGTCCTGGTGACAGAGGCTCTGAGGGTGTGGCATCAGGAGGGAGGTCCCCCTGAAGAGGGTGCTTGTCCATCAGAGAGAACACGAGCGTCTGCAGACACAGGAGCAGGAACACTGAGGGAGAAAGCAAGAGATGGCTGGGCCTTGGGAGGAAGTGGAGGATGGAGACCAAGGAGGAGTAGGCAGGTGTGGACAAACGGTCCAGCCCAAGGCTTGAGGTGATAGCTGCTGACTCCTGCCTGCCAGTAGGCTGCCCCCCACTCTGGGAGGCGTCTGGCAGCCCAGCCGCAGGATCTCCTGGGCAAGGAAAGGACCTGGCCCCTCCCGGGCCCTTTGGTCTGTCCAGGATCCGGATTGCCAGCCAGATGTTATCTGCTCCAGACAAGTCCAACCTGCCCCCGGCCCCCAGCTCTTTCGGAGGCCAATGACTATCGGTCAGAGGATGGGATGGGTGGGTGTGACATATCCCTGCAGCCAGACCCATCATTGGAGCTGGATGTGACCTTGGAGACCAGCTGGGTCACCTCTTATTTTTCCAATACAGCATACTGATGCTAGGGGCAGGGGGCCTGACTTGTCCAAGGTCACCTAGCTAGTTTAGTCCCAGTGGGGCTCCTTGTCACCATCTCACTCTGACACTAAACTTCTCTTGGAGGGCCCTGCTGTTTCCTGCTGTGAACATCCCTGCCTGGGTCCAGTAGGTATGGGATGATGGGCAGGGTTCATGGCCAGACGTGGCTGTGTTCACCTGCTAGCCATGAAGTCTCCTCATCTGGTTTGTTCTGAGGACAGAGGCTCATGCTGGCTGGAGAGTCGTGGGTAGGCTGTGAGCCAGAGGAAAGGTGCCCTCGACCTAATGGGGGAGATGGAGCCCCAGCCCGCAGGGTGTCGTTCCGAGAACGACTAATTCATTTATTCAGTAAATATCGATGAGCACTTCCCCTGTGCCAGCATGGCTGTAGGCTCTGGAGTGTGGAGGCAAGAGGGCAGATGAGCTCCCTGGCTCAGGAGCTTTTCTGAGCTTTCCCGATATGGAGAAAGCTACCCATAGCCGGTAATCTGAGGCTGCAGTGGGCACTCAGAGGAAATGAACAGGGCGATGTGATTGCCTTTAAGTGGGGAGGAAGGAGGAGCTGCCATTAGGGGAGAAGTGCTTAGAGGTGGTTTCGCTAAGGAGGTGATGTTGGTAGCACTTGAGCTTAGACCATAAGGGTTAGAAGGAGGCAACCACATGAAGAAGAAAGACCAGGGGCTCTGGACAGAAGGAAGAGCATGTGCAAAGATCCGGAGAAAGGAAAGGCTTGGCTTGTTCACTAGAAAAGGCCCCTGTGGTTCAGCATCATGAGAAAAAAAGAGGGATGGGTTAGGAGAAACAGGGACCTGATCACAAAAGACCTTAGATTTGATTCCAGCTGTGATGGGAAGCCAGGAGAGGGAACCAAGCGGGGCAGCCAGGACCTCAGCTACATTTTCAAATGATGGCTGCAGCTGCTGCTTGCAGAGTGGGTTGCAGGAGGGAGAGTGGAGACTGGGAAGGTTCGTGCAGTGGTCCAGGCAAGAGGTGTTGATGTGGTGGCAGGAAAGGTGGAGAGAGGTGATATTTTGGAAGCAGAACAGTTGTGATTTCCTGATGCGTTGGAGTCAAGGTTGAGGAACAAGGAGGAATCAAGAGCAATTCCCAGGTTTCTGGACAGACAACTGGGTGGATTTACTGAGCTGGAAAAGATGGATGGAAGAGGAACCGTGAAAATCAAGTGCCCCGTAGTGAGCAAGCAGCATCTGCAGTGCCTGTGGGACATATGCAGGTGGACATACTGAGCTGACAGTGGGAGGTACGGAGTGTGGCTCTGGGGAGATGCTGGGCCAGGGCTACGTCTGGGCATCAGCATCAGCAGACAGACAAGATTTTAAAAAACGGGCGTGGATGGTGTCATGGGGGAGCTGTGCAGGGGGTGGGGGCCTAGGCCAAGGTCCTGGAGCTGCCCCTCCTTTAGGGCAGGGACTCGCAGCTCAGCATTGTTGGCATTTTGGGCCAGATGACTTTTTGCTGTGGGGCTGGCCTGGCATCAGCATGTTTAGCAGCATTCTCGGCCTGCCTCTGCCCACTAGGTGCCATGGCACTTCCCCAGGTGTGACAACTGAACATGTCTCCAGACAAACATCTCCTGGTTGAGAACTGCTGGTGTAGAGGATGTTGGTTGGTGGGGGGCAGGGTGGAGGGGTAGAAAAGCAGTCAGTGAAATTAGGAGGAAAACCAGAAACCATAGGATCCTGGATGCCAAGAGGGAGTTTGGGGAGGGAAGGAGTGACTGCTGGCTGGGTCCTCCACCACTAAGAGGCCAAGCAAAGGGCTGAGAAGGGCCTGGACGCTGCCACAAGCTTTGGCGACACCGGGCCCAGGTGGCCTGGTGGGCAGAAGTGGAGATGGAGCAGAGTCTTGAATGAGAGGCAGAGAAGCAGGGACAGCAAGCGTGGTTGACAGCTTCTGACTAGCTTTGCCGGCAAAGGGGAGCAGAATGTGGACCCCGAATGGCTTTAGGAGGATTGAATGGCTTTAGGAGGATTGTGTGGACGGTGGGTCCTGCTTGGTGGGGGGCCTGATTGCCCTCTGGAGCCCCCTGCCGGTTCTCTGGGGGCATTGCCGATGCCGCAGGAGCCTGGATGCTAGCGCTTGCAGAGAAGGTTGGGGACCCTCTGGGGGCTCTGAGAATCATGGGTAGGGGTGTCCACGCCGCTGCGGGGGACTGCGGGCAGGAGGCCGCCCCAGGTGCCAGCGGGAGTGGCGCAGAGCAGGGGCTCCCGGCGGGCAGTGGGGTGGAGTGCCCACCGCTGTCCACTGCAGCTCCTAGGGCCCCCTCGGGCTCCGGGGGCGGGGAGGGCAGGCGCAGCCTCTCACCCCGGCCCCCTCCCCTCTCTCCCCCTCCCCGTGTCTCCCTGCAGAAAGCGGGCGGCGGCCTGCGCCAGTGGAAGCGGGTGTACGCCGCGCTGCGGGCGCGCTCGCTCTCGCTGAGCAAGGAGCGGCGGGAGCCCGGGCCGGCGGCGGCGGGGGCGGCGGCGGCCGTCGCAGGTGAGGACGAGGCGGCGCCCGTCTGCATCGGCTCCTGCCTGGTGGACATCTCCTACAGCGAGACCAAGAGGAGGCACGTGTTCCGGCTGACCACCGCTGACTTCTGTGAATATCTCTTTCAGGCTGAGGACCGGGATGACATGCTGGGCTGGATCAGAGCGATCCGAGAGAACAGCAGGGCCGAGGGCGAGGTGAGGGCCCGGCCCGGCCCCAGGCGGACCAGGGAGGGCAGGGCAGGCCCCGGGCCCCTCTCACCGGCCGGGCTCCTCCCTTCGCCGCTCAGAGCCTCAGTCCCCCCTTGCATAAAATGGGCCAACAGGAGTATACCTGGCGACTCTGCCCGCCCAGGGTTTGGTGTGAAGAGACGATGCATGGGACAGCGGCTCACCGAGGGCCTGGCGTCCTTAGTGTTCCACGACTGGCAGTAACAATAATAGCTGTCAGAGTGACAGTAATTATTATTATTATCATCGTTGTTATGACTGCCTTGGGCAGGCTCTGGCGCAGAGAGGTCAGGTCCAGGCCAAACCCCAGCCTCTCTGTGGAGATTCTGGAGGCAGGGGGTCTCCTGTGAAATGTATTACAGAAAGAGGTCCCCCTGGGCCAGAGCTGTGGGGGACCCCCCTGCCAGGGCTGGCCTTTCTGCAGGGGCAAAAACACATTGACCTTGGGAGGAGGCCAAGGGGATTGGCCTTTGGCAGCAGGCAGCAGGGGCTGAGCCAAGGGCTTTGGCAGGGAATCCAGGAGAAGTTTTAAATGGCGCCCCCTCCACGCTGCTGCTGCACGCCAGGGGCCGATGCTGGAGTGTCTGCCTCCGCTCACTCCAGCCGCTAGGTGGCTGCACAAAGGTGCCTCTGCACCCCTGTAGTTATGTGGGGGTCCTGGGCTGGGGGCTGGTCTCTGCCAAGAGGATGGTGGGTATGGGCCCTGGTCCAGACGTTCATCTGCTCTGACCACAGGAGGGGGTCCTAGTGTCCACTGAGGACACACCATCTCACTGATCCAGGCTCTGCTGCCCCAGGATATTGTCTGTCCTCGCTGCAGGGAGAAAAGCACCTGAAATTTGGGGCCCTTCTCTGTGGGAACTGGCTGGGCTGTCCCCAACAGGGCATGAGCTGAGGGTCCCAAGTCACCTGCATTATGGCAACAGCTCCCCCTCTTGCGGCAGCTGGGCTGTGCCTTGCCAGAGCTGTGATGAATGCCGCATGCATAATTCTGTACACCAACCCTGAGGTTGCCATATTAGCTCTCCAAGGAGGAGACTGAGGCTCAGAGAGGTTAAGTGGATTACCCAAAGTCACACGGCTGGTGAGGGGGTGCTTGGGAGTCCGGCCCTGGCCTTTCTTGCTCCGGGGTCTGTCCCCTCCAGCTGGCAGATGGAGGACAGGGGAGGCGAAGCTGAGGCATGGGCCAGGGAGAAGTCCTGGTGGGTTGGCCATGGGCACTGATGGGGTCTGCTTTCTCTTCCCCTCCTCCAGGACCCCGGCTGTGCCAACCAAGCTCTGATCAGCAAGAAGCTTAATGATTATCGCAAAGTGAGGTAAGGCCCAGTCCTTGTCCTGGCCACAGGGTGGGGGACCCCCAGGGCAGAGGTCACCCTCCTGGCCCACCTCCAGACCTGAGGGCAGCCTCTAAATCGCCCTCACTTGAGGGCAGGGAGGGCAGAGGGGCACTGGGGTCTCCAGTCCCCAGAAGGGCATGGGGGGAATGGGCTTAGGGATGGAGGAGAGGTCTGAAGAGATGGGAGGCCAGGGCAGGTGGCATGCTGGGCCACCCCAGTGAAGACCTCTCCCCTCTTCCTACACAGCCATAGCTCTGGGCCCAAAGCTGATTCTTCCCCCAAAGGCTCTCGTGGCCTGGGGGGACTCAAGTCTGAGTTCCTCAAACAGAGTACGGCACGTGGCTTCAGAACACAGGACCAGCCTGCAGGGAGCAAGGGTAGGAAGGTGGCTGCTAAGGGGGTGGTATGCATGTGGGTGTGTGCCGTGGTTATCCTCATGTATCTGCCCATATGTGTATGCCTGTGAGGGTCTGGGGGCTCTGAGGGTCTCAGAGGTGGAAAGGCCTGGAACCTGATTTCCCTCCAGGACATCCCAGCTGGGTGGTCCTCCAGTCTCTGCTTGTGTCCTTTCAGGAGCAGGAGGCAGCCTTTTCCATCTTCATACACTTTTGACCATTAGAAAGTTCTTTCTTTGGTTGTACCAGAATCTATGGCGCCCACCTTGTTGTCAGTCCCTGAGCCCATACAAAAGTCCCCTTATTACTCTGAGGCCTCTCTTCCCCAGGGTCAACACCCTCATGACTTTGGCCTTCTCTGTTGGGATAGTATAATTTCCCATCAGCCCGCAGCATCCTGGTTGCCTTTCTGAAGGAGTCCCCTTACGTCTAGTGTGTGAATGTGATGTACCAGTGTTTGTGACCAAGTGTGGTTGCTGCCCCTCCCTGGGCCCCTAGCTCACCCTTGCTCTCTCTGCCTCCTCCAACCCCAGATGACAGTGTCTCCACCTCCAAAACCCCCTGGGGCATCAACATCATCAAGAAGAACAAGAAGGCAGCCCCCAGGGCATTTGGGGTCCGGCTGGAGGAGTGCCAGCCAGCCACGGAGAACCAGGTGGGTTCCTGCCGAACTCCAGGGCCAGCAGGGGAGGGGGCGACTGAGGCACAGAGGATCAGAGCTGCCGGGGCCTTGGAACCAGCTCTCCACCTCAGCTTATGGCACAGCTGGGGAAGCCGCCCAGGGAGGGAGCAGAGAGCTGAGGCAGAGTCCCTGATTCCCAGCTGGTGCTCCTTGCCAGACCATGGCAAGGCTTTGGTGTGATTTCTGGCTTCCAGACTGGGGAGGCAGTGAGAGCCTTTAGTAACTACCCTCCATGGGATTCTGGCTTTTCTCTGCTCCCATCTTGTCCTCCCCACCTCTGGCCCACTGGTGGAGAATACTGTTCTTTTTTAAATTGTATTTCATTGAAGTATAGTTGTTGTACAATATTATGCAAGTTATAGGTGTACAGTGTAGTGATTCACAATTTTTGAAGGTTACACTCCATTTATTATTATTATGGGGTACTGGCTATACTCCCTGTGTTGTACAATATATCCTTGTAGCTTATTTTATACCCAGTAATTTGTACCTCGAATCCCCTACCGCTGCCTTGCCCCTGCCCTCTTCCCTCTCCCTACTGATAACCACTACTTTGTTCTCTACATCTCTGAGTCTGCCTTTTGTTGTTGTTGTTATACTCACTATTTTATTTTTTAGATTCCACATATAAGTGATATACAGTATTTGCCTTTCTCTGTCTGACTTATTTCACAGAGCATAATGCTTCCCAAGTCCGTCCATGTTTCTGCAAATGGCAAAATTTTGTTCTTTTTTATGACTGTGTAGTATTACATTGTATACATGTACCACATCTTCTTTATCCATTCATCTATTGATGGACATTTAGGTGGCTTCCATATCTTGACAGTTTTAAATAATGCTGCTATGAACATTGGGGTGCATGTGTCTTTTCAAATTAGTGTTTTCTTTTTTTTTTCTGGATATATATCCAGGAGAGGAATTGCTGGGTCATCAGTCAGTTCAGTTCAGCTCAGTCGCTCCGTCGTGTCCGACTCTTTGCAACCCCATGGACTTCAGCATGCCAGGCCTCCCTGTTCATCACCAACTCCCAGAGTTTACTCAAACTCATGCCCATTGAGTTGGTGATGCCATCCAACCATCTCATCCTCTGTCGTGCCCTTCTCCTCCCGCCTTCAATCTTTATCAGCATCAGGGTCTTTTCAAATGAGTCAGTTCTTCGCATCATGTGGCCAAAGTATTGGAGTTTCAGCTTCAGCATCAGCCCTTCCAATGAATATTCAGGACTGATTTCCTTTAGGATGGACTGGTTGGATCCCCTTGCTGTCCAAGGGACTCTCAAGAGTCTTCTCCAACACCACAGTTCAAAAGCATCAATTCTTCAGCACTGGGTCATATAGTAACTCTATTTTTAGTTTTTTGAGAAATCTCCATGCTGTTTACCACAATGGCTGCATCAATTTACACTCCCACCAAGAGAATACAAGGGTTTCCTTTTCTCCTCATCCTCACCAGCTTTTGTTATTTGTGGTCTTTTTGATGACAACCATTCTGACAGGTCTGAGGTGATGTCTCACTGTGGTTTTGACTTGCATTTCCCTGATGACTGGCGGTGTTGAGCATCTTTTCATGTGCCTGTTGGCCATTTGCGTTTCCTCTTTAGAAAAATATCTGTTCAATTCTTCTGCCCATTTTTTAATTGGGTCATTTGTATTGGTTTGGCCTTGACCTGTGGCTTGCAGGATCTTAGTTCCCCAACCAGGGATCAAACCTGGGTCCCCAGAAGTATACACGGAGTCCTAACTACTGTACTGCTAGGGAATTCTCATGTTGTTTGTATTTTTGATGTGGAGTTGTATGAGCTCTTTATGTATGGTTGTTTGTATTTTTGATGTTGAGTTGTATGAGCTCTTTATGTATGTTGGCTCATATCCCTCATTGATCAGTCGTATCATTTGCAAGTATCCTTTGCTGGAGAATGCTGTTCCTACCCTCCCTAACACCCCTGCCCTGCCTGTGTCTCCAGCGTGTCCCCTTGATCGTGGCCGCATGCTGTCGAATCGTGGAGGCACGGGGGCTGGAGTCCACGGGCATTTACCGAGTCCCAGGCAACAATGCAGTGGTGTCCAGCCTTCAGGAACAGCTCAACCGTGGCCCCGGGGACATCAACCTGCAGGATGAGGTGAGTCTGACTTGGGCGTTGGGCGTTGGTCCATGGAAGGGGGCCAGTGTGGTGTGTTCATTGTACCCTGTGATGTGCCCGGCACTGGGCCAGGGCACCAAGATGGGCACGATGGGACTTGCCTTTGCAGACCAGCCGCAGGGATGGGCCTCACCCGGCTGTGGCCCAACAGGTGGATGCAGTCAGGGCCTGGGAGCCCCGAGGCAGAGGCTGGCGGGTGACTGGTTTTTGGGCCTGGAGGATGAGTAGAGTTCATGAAAGCCAGGGAAAGCCAGAAAAGGGCAGTCCAGGCAGGGAAATGGCCTGGGGGAAGCGTGGCTCTGAAGGCTTGCTGGCAGTCACTGTGCCTTCTCTGTAAAGGTCCAGGTGGCAAGTATTCCAGGCTTTGGTTATGTGGTCTGTTGTGCACCCTCCTCCTCCTTGTTCTCTTCCTTCTTCATCTTCACAATGTTTATTTGTTTATTTATTTGCTTATTTTTGGCTATGTTGGGTCTTCGTTGCTGCCCAGGCTCTTCTCTAGTTGCAGCAAGTGGGGGCTACTTTCTAGTTGTGGTGTGTGGGCTTCGTAGTGCCGTGACTTCTCCTGTTGCATTGCACGGGCTCTAGGACTCGTGGGCTCAGTAGTTGCAGCTCCTGGGCTCTAGAGCATAGGCTCAATAGTTGTGGCACACAGGTTTATTTGCACCACAGCATGTGGGATCATCCCGGATCAGGGGTTGAACCCATGTCTCCTGCATTGGCAGGTGGATTCTTTACCACTGAGCCACCAGGGAAGCCCTTCTTCACAACATTTAAAAATGCAAAACCCATTCTTACCTCAAGGGCCACACAAAAACAGGTCATTGGCTGGATTTGACCTATGGGCCATGGTTTGCAGACCCCTGGTTAAAAGAAAGGGAGTGTATGGTGTTTGCTGGAGTGGCCAGCAATATGGGTGGCTGATCAGATGAGACAAGACTAGTTTGTGAAGGGATCTGACAACCACACTTAAGAGTTTGAAGCAGGTTATAATAACAATGGGATATAACTAATCCCAAAAAAGGCAATGCCAAAGAATGCTCAAACTACGACACAGTTGCACTCAGCTCACACGCTAGTAAAGTAATGCTCAAAGTTCTCCAAGCCAGGCTTCAGGAATACGTGAACTGTGAACTTCCAGATATTCAAGCTGGTTTTAGAAAAGGCAGAGGAACAAGAGATCAAATTGCTGGATCTTCGAAAATGCAAGAGAGTTCCAGAAAAACATCTATTTTGACTGTGTGGATCACAATAAACTGTAGAAAATTCTGAGAGATGGGAATACCAGATCACCTGACCTGCCTCTTGAGAAATCTGCATGCAGGTCAGGAAGCAACAATTAGAACTGGACATGGAACAACAGACTGGTTCCAAGTAGGAAAAGGAGTACGTCAAGGCTGTATATTGTCACCCTGCTTATTTAACTTGTATGCAGAATATATCATGAGAAACGCTGGGCTGGAGGAAGCACAAGCTGGAATCAAGATTGCTGGGAGAAATGTCAATAACCTGATATGCAGGTGACACCACCCTTATGGCAGAAAATGAAGAATAACTAAAGAGCCTCTTGATGAAAGTGAAAGATGAGAGTGAAAACGTTGGTTTAAAACTCAACATTGAGAAAACTAAGATCACGGCATCTGGTCCCATCACTTCATGGCAAATAGATGGGGAACAGTGGAAACAGTGGCTGACTGTATTTTTTGGGCTCCAAAATCACTGCAGATGGTGATTGCAGCCATGAAATTAAAAGACGCCTACTCCTTGGAAGGAAAGTTATGACTAACCTAGACAGCATATTAAAAAGCAGAGACATTACTTTGTCAACAAAGGTCCATCTAGTCAAGGCTATGGTTTTTCCAGTGGTCATGTATGGATGTGAGAGTTGGACTATAAAGAAAGCTAGAGTGCTGAAGAATTGATGTTTTTGAACTGTGGTGTTGGAGAATACTCTTGAGAGTCCCTTGGATTGCAAAGAGATCCAACCCGTCCATCCTAAAGGAGATCAGTCCTGGGTGTTCATTGGAAGGACTGATGCTGAAGCTGAAACTCCAGTACTTTGGCCACCTCATGCGAAGAGCTGACTCATTTGAAAAGACTCTGATGCTGGGAAAGATTGAGGGCAGGAGGAGAAGGGGACGACAGAGGATGAGATGGTTGGATGGCATCACCGACTCAATGGACATGAGTTTGGGTAAACTCTGGGAGTTGGTGATGGACAAGGAGGTCTGATGTGCTGTGGTTCATGGGGTCACAAAGAGTCAGATATGACTGAGCAACTGAACTTAACTGATAACCTTTAAAAATTGTGAATCACTTTGCTATACACCTGGGGGCTTCCCAGGTGGCACTAGGGGTAAAGAACCCACCTGCCAATGCAGGAGACATGAGACACAAGTTTGATCCCTGGGTCGGGAAGATCCCCTGGAGGAGGGCATGGCAACCCACTCCAGTATTCTTGCCTGGAGAATCCCATGGACAGAAGAGCCAGGTGGGCTACAGTTCATGGGGTCACGAAGAATTGGGCATGACTGAAGTGACTTGGCTCACACATGCTATACACCTGAAACTTATATAATACTGAACGTCAATTAGATCTCAATTTTCACGAAAAGACATGTTTAAGCAGGTAAAAAATTACATAGAAGGACTCTGCTTCCAGTTAAGATAGAGAAAGCACACTCTGACCAATTTTTCCTAGTGATTACATCTAAAAATCCTGGACAGAGTGTATAAAGTAAATGTCAAATAACTCTGAAAGATGGGTAGCAGACTGGGGAGGAAGAGTGCAGCCTTCCAGAGGTCAAGGCCATCTAATGCAAACTCCCAAAATGTCTGTCCTATCTAAAAATGTTTCTGTGCTTTCATTACAACTTGTCCTCTTCAGATATAGAGAGAAATGTTCATGTCTCTAACCAGTGTTCACAATCCTGTTTTGGTATTTCCTCCAGATTTCTACTCTATCATCTCCCCTTTCTCTTGTGCTGTCAGCTGAATCATGTCCTCCCAAAATTCATCCATCAAAGCCCGAACTGCCAACGTGACTGTATTTGGGGACAGGGCCTATTGGGAGGTAATTATGGTGAAATGAAATCAGGGCTGCGGTATGACAGGGTGAGTGTCCTTGTGGAAGGAGACACCGAAGAGCTCCTGTCTTCACCCTCTCCACCTCGTGAGGACACAGCAAGAAGTTGACTGCCTGAAAACCAGGAAGAGAGCCCTCACCAAAAACTGAATGGGCCTGCACCTGGATCTTAGATTTCTCAGCCTCCAGAGTTGTGAGAAAAGAAAGTTCTGTTGTTTAAGCCAAAAAAAAAAAAAAAAAAAAGAGTTTGCAGCAGGTTAAATGTCAATTATATCACAATAAAACTGGGGGAAATATCCAAATAAACATTTTCACTTAAAAAAAGAGTTTGCAGTAGGGCCAGTGTTTCCCAGAATCCTAAGGTTCCCCAGAGGTGCTGTGGGAGGCTGAGGGCAGGCCAGGACCCGCATCCCTGCCTGAACTAGAGTAACCTGCTTTGCTCTGTCTGCTTTTTATTTATTGTATTTTTGGCTGTGCTGGGTCTTTGTTGCTTTGGGTGAGCTTTCTCTAGTTGCCGCCAACAGGGGCTACTCTTCCTTGTGGTGCGCCGGCTTCTCATTGCAGTGGCTTCTCTTGTTTGGAGCAGGGACTCTCGGGAGCTCAAGGCTGTAGCAGCACTGGCTTTAGTAGATGCAGCACGTGGGCTCAGCAGCCACGGCACGCAGGCTTAATTGCCCCGCGTCATGTGGAATCCTTCTGGACCAGGGATCAAACCTACTCTCCCCTGCGTGGGCAGGCAGACTCTTTACCACTGGACTACCAGGAAGTCCTTCTGTCTGCTTTTCATAATGTTGATTTTTTTCATATTGGATTTTCTTGGATCATTTTACTGGACAAAAGAGACTCTGCTGGAAAAGATGTTTCAGAAAACCATGAATTTGGGCAGTAAAGTCCTATGAGTCACGTACTCTGAAGCTGTATGCAAAGACATAAGACAGTCTTCCTGCCCCTGGGAAGGAGCTCGGCAGACAAGATGAGCACATGTGAAATAGTGGACAAGAGAAAAGGCTGGTTCTCATCAGGGACCAGATTGTGTGTCCCAGAGAGGGATCTGAGTGTCAGGACGGAGAGTGGACCCACCTCTTGGACTTGGCAGTGGAGAGGATGAGGCCCAGGGCTGAGGATAGAGGGCTTTTGGTGGCTTCACTAAAGCCTTTGACCTTGAGCTAATGGACAGTGGGGAGCCCTAGATGTTTCTTCAGTTGGGGAGGCATAGATGAGAGTCGGGTTGGAGAAGTCGGGCTTTAGCGTATGCCTAATGGGTATGCGGGCTTCCCTGGTGGCTTAGCTGGTAAAGAATCCACCTGCAATGTGGGAGATCCCGGTTCGATCCCTGGGTTGGGAAGATCCCCTGGAGAAGAGAGGGGCTACCCACTCCAGTATTCTGACCTGGAGAATTCCATGGGCTGTATATCCATGGGGTCGCAAAGAGTTGGACACAACTAAGCACCTTTCACTTCACTTCAATGGATGCAAACTAAGGAAGTCCAGAGCAGGATGCCTAGGGAAGAAATTACCCATTTTGTGTGTGTGGCGGGGGGGGGGGGGGGGGGGGGGGGGTGGTCAGGAGGACTCCGTGGTCCCAGGGGGATAAGGAGGATAGGAGCAGCTCTAGGGCTCGGCTGCATGAGAGGGAAGAAGGAGGGGTAGGAAAGGAGCCAAAAGTTTGAGCTGCAGACTGGTGGCATCTGTCCCTGGCAGACCTGGGGTGTAGGATGGGCAAGAGGATGTGTCATGTAGCAACCCGTTGCACTTGGGCTTGTCGATGAAAATTCAATTAACTATCAGTTAAGAAGGAAAAAGCGTTGAGCTATGGACCCATTGTAATGAGTACTATATTGCTGAGTTGTGTGTCTTTGCGGGAGGATTCTGTTGCTTTCTGAACATGCGTTTTTCTGAGCAGTTCCTATCCAGGGAGGACTTTGCATTGGGTGATGGCGCCCCCTGGTGCACAGAAGGGACACTGACCCGGCTGTTCATTCTTGTGTTCACAACAACCATTTGTTTAGCCCAGTTTCTCAACCTTGACACTTTGGGCAGAATAACTTTTTTTGTGGGAGGTTGTCTTATGCGCTGGAGGAAGTTTAGCAGCATCCCAGGCTTCCGTCCACTCGATGCCAGTGGCGTGCCCCAGTTGTGAAAACCAAACAGTTCCAACGTGCCTGCTTGAGAATTCGTGATTTAGACCAGCAGGAGTTGGCACCAGCAGGTCCAACGGGCAGGCTCATGTGGGGGTGGGTTTTGCTCACTTCTGTCCCCCACAGTGCCTGCACCAGGGAAGGTGTGTTCTCCTTTCTGTGGAGGGACAAATGTCCAAGCCCACTGGGCTGGCTGGAGCAGGGGGCGCTGGGGCTAGGGGCTCAAGGGGCTTGGACCTAGCTGGGGACTCTGTTCTGCTGTAATGGGTATTCTTAGCCCAGTGACCCCTGGTCTGGGCAGAGCTGGGTATGGTATCAGTAGATCCCAGAGAAGGCCAGAACCAGGCTGGGCTGGGCTCTAGGGCTGGACCAGCATGGAGGCGTGGGCACCAGGGCAGGGCCTGACTGCAGCCTTATGTCTTTGCCCCCTCCCCAGCGCTGGCAAGACCTCAACGTGATCAGCAGCCTGCTCAAGTCCTTTTTCCGAAAGCTACCTGAGCCTCTTTTCACCGATGGTGAGTTGGGGGCGGACGTAGAGGATGGAAGGGGAAGGGAATACCTGTCTATGCTGCATCCTGACTGCTTTTTAAATTGAGTGTGTGGTTTTACTTTGGGTGATAAAATACAAAAGAAACACATGCTTGTAAAAAACTTCAGTACTGATATAAATAAAGTGAACACAGAGGTCTCTGTCATCTTCCCATTTCCTGTCCACAGAGGGTATCCTAACACTTTCTGGGCATTTACTGTGTGTCAGGCACTACTCCCTACAAATCCATGAGTAGGTACTATTATTTCCACCCCATAGATGAGGGAGCTGCTGCACAGAGAGGTTAAGTGACTTGCCCGAGGTCACAGAGGTTGTAAGTGTGAGAGCCAGAATTCGACCCCAAGCATCTGTCCCCAGAGCCCAGCTCTTGGCCGTTTGCTGAGCTCCTTGCTAACAGTGTGCTGTGTTTGCTTCCAGACCCTCTTACACGTGGCTTCTCTTGTGACTCAGCTGATAAAGAATCCTCCTGCAATGTGGGAGACCTGGGTTCGATCCCTGGGTTGGGAGATCTCCTGGTGAAGGGAAAGGCTACCCACTCCAGTATTCTGGCCTGGGTCGCAAAGAGTTGGGCATGACTGAGCAACTTTCACTTTCCTTTTCCCTCTCTCATGCGTGACAAAGACACATGTGCCTACATAGGGCTTGCAGTTGGGTGAGTTGAGTGGCGTGCTGGTAGCTGTTTCATCTGGCTCTGAAAGGAATAAAACTGTGATGATAGCACTTTCCAGTTTCTAGAGTATAGATACTCCCGCCGTGGCTGGCTTCAGGATCCCAATCTGCTGTCGCCGACATGAGCTGGGACAAGACAGACACAACCAGTTGTCAGGAGTCCTGTGAGCGAGTGGCTCCACTGCTTGAGTGATTCTCAACAGAAGGAGGCTCATTAATTTTGAGATTTGTTCATGTCAGTACAAAGAGCTCGACCTTGTTTTCCATTTAAATCAAACCACGTAGTGTTTCCCAGCCTGAATAGACAATATGTTGTCTAATCACTCCCCTTGTTGTTGTTTAGTTGCTGAGTCGTGTCTCACTGTTTGGTACCCCATGGACTATAGCCCACCAAGCTCCTCTGTCCATGGGATTTCCCAGCCAAGAATACTGCAGTGGGTTGCTATTTCCTTCTCCAGGGGATCTTCCCAACCCAGGGATCGAACCTGTGTCTCCTGCTTGGCAGGCAGATTCTTTACCACTGAGCCACCTGGGAAGCTCAATCACTCTCCTACTGATGGATATTTAGATTGTCTTCACATTTTTGCTATTTCAATACATGTTAACAATGACTTTCCTTGACTGTGTCCCTGCATGCCTGGACCAGAGTCCTAGAGGTAGATTCCTAGACGTGGACTGGCTGGGTCAGAGTCCTGAAAAACATTTTTGAAAGCTAAACTCAAGTTGCATGCTGGGGAGCTGACCCAAGTTCACATTCCCACTAGCAGTGTAAGATATTTTGCTTTCCCACATTCCCATCACACTGGATGATGTTATTAATATTTTAAAGTTTTGCTGATCAGAGAGGGGAAATGGCATCTCACTATTGTTTTCATTTTCATTTCTGTCATTACTAGGAGATTAACCTTTAATGGATTCTATACTGAGATACATACATAAACATGAGTGTTTAGGAATACCTTATGATTATAAAAACATTTTCTTATTTTTCCCAATACTTGAATAAGTATTATTTTTGACTCTGTAATGCAATTAAATATGTTTGTGTATTACGTGAGCTAGAAATGGATTTATTTTCCCAACAAGATAGCTAATAGTCCCCGGGACATTATCGATACCACCATCCTTCCCTGCTGACTTGAAGTGCTATTGGGAAGATCCCCTGGAGGAGGGAATGGCAACCCACTCCAGTGTTCTTGCCAGGAGAATCCCTTGGACAGAGGAGCCTGGCTGACTACAGTCCAGAGGGTCACAAAGGGTCGGACACGACTTACCGACTGACTCTTTTTCATGTAGATCCACAGGGCCTGTCTCCCTCCTTTCACTCCTGACCCTTCATCCCCTTTCCCGGTCAGTGTCACGTTGCCTGAGCTGTACTGTCTTTTTAGTACTTTTCAGTATCTCACAGCGCAAATCCTCCCTCATCATTCTTCCCTTGGAGAATATTCTTGGCTGTCTTTGCACATTCTCTCATCCAGGTGTATTTCAGGATAAACTTACCACGTTCCCTTTTTTAAAGTTTCCTGTGGACTTCTTCTGAGGGGAGTTGGGGGAACCCTGATACAGATGGGGAGGGGTGTTTGGAGGCTGAAAGGGCCCTCCCTCTTTCTAGATACCCTCTTTTCTAACTTCGTGGTGTCCTTGTCCTGGAGCCTGGGGCAGGGACCCCTTCTCCAGGGTCAACAGGCAGCTGAGGTCTTATTTCTGCCCAAATGAGCACACCTGGGCTTCTCCGGGTCAGGTGCACGCCTGAGGGCAGCTCCGGTGGGTTTGGTCACATGAACACGGGGCCCTGGAGCCCCCCTCCCACCAACTGAAACAACCTCAGCACAAACATGACCTCCCCGCAGGGCCTCCTCAGCCTGGAAGCCCCCCTCTCTAAAGAATCCTCACTGTTCTAGACAAATACAACGACTTCATCGAGGCCAATCGCATTGAAGACTCGAGGGAGCGCTTGAAGACGCTGCGGAAGCTGGTAAGGACAGGGGCTGCTGCTGGGCCAAGGGCAGGCTGGACAGGCAAGCCCCAGGAGCCCAAGCCCAGGGCCGCCAGCTGCCCCTGTGACCTTGGCAAGCCCCTTCTCCACTCAGGGCCTCTATTTCTCCATCTGTCCACGGGGGGCAGTTAGAGAGTGGGTTCCAGAATCCCTGAGATATGCCAGCAGAGCCCCTTTGGGGTGTGGTGGGGAGGCAGAAGCCATCACACCCTTCTTTCTCCCACTCAGATCCGGGATCTCCCAGGACACTACTATGAAACACTCAAATTCCTTGTGAGTCATCTGAAGACCATTGCCGACCACTCGGAGAAAAACAAGGTGGGTCAAGCTCCAGTTTGAAGTGTGGTGGAGGGAAGCCTAGCGGGGTCTCCTCAGCATATTCTATTCAATAAGCTCCTCCAGGTCAGGTAACCTCAAGCTTCATTGGCCCCGCCATCCTACCTAGCGGGTCCTTCTGGTCCCCCTGCCCCCATATACTGGCCAGTACTTCTTCCTGAGTTGGCTCCTGAATTTCTGAGGGTCTAGAGAGGCGGAGAGCCTCAGACTCCGTATCTGGTGGAATCTACCCCCTGACTGAGCTCGGATCCCTTGTGTTGCATTTTCCTAAGCAAACCACTATATCTTCTAGTTCTGCAGGGGGGGGAGAAAGAGGGGACATACAGTATTCCTGCCAGTCCAAAACACCCTTGGGATGTCCAGTGGGTCTTCACTCTGGCCTCTCCCACTGCTAGACAGTACGGGTGTGCAGGTGGGGAACTGCCCGTGAGAGCTGGGCCTGGGGTTGAGTGGGGCTGAAATCCAACCTATTCTCTACTTACCAAGCACCTCCATGCCCAGCAAGGAGGCACATGGCCCCAGGCCAGGGCCAGCTCAGGATGTGGTTGGGCTGGGGGCCAGAGGGGCCCAGAGTAGGGGAGGCCCAGGGGACTTTAGGTCAAAGCTCACAGGGATTAATTAACACTGACCCGCTTCCCTCCCCTGCCCAGATGGAGCCCCGGAACTTAGCCCTGGTCTTCGGGCCGACGCTGGTGAGGACGTCTGAGGACAACATGGCGGACATGGTGACCCACATGCCTGATCGCTACAAGATTGTAGAGACGCTGATCCAGCACGTAAGCACCTCCCTGGGCACCTGGCTCCTGCTCGCCGGGGTGGGGGTGCTCAGGGAAGGATGTGGAAAATGCTCCAGGGGCGCAGGAGGCCCTTCAGAAGCAGTAGGCTGCATTTTAAGGCCAGGCGGGTATGAATCCTGAATGCCTGTCCCCAGCAGGAGAACCAGGAGGCCGCTGAGCTTCCAGGATGCATGTGCGGGTCAGAGGGAGGAGGAGGGTCAGGGAGAGGTGCTGCTGGGTTGGAGGGCAGAAGAGGTGGAAGAACGGGTGCCTTCAGAAGGTGACCGCGGGAGAGGTGTCCAAGCAGAACCGGGCAGACAGGGGGGACGGCACTGTCCCTGCAGGCCCACTGAGACTTCAGGGGAAAAATGGTAATTCCCTGGGGGAGAGGGAGGCGGATGGGGCAGGGTGGATGATGGGCTGGGGCAGGATCCTGGTTGCGTGGTCACTGTGTCTTGGGCTGCTCACCTTCCTCCTTAAGGCTGCCTGGAGGCCCCACAAGAGCCTGTGGTTTCTAAGGAGTCTTATTATTATCCACCACAGGATGAGAACCCAGAATGGCCAGCAGAGGGCGCAGGAGGCCTTTTTTTTCCCTTTTTTTTAAGCGCCAAACCCAGGGCAGCACTGCCCCCTTCTGGGGGCACTCAGAGATGTTTTTATGAATCATTGATTTTTCCATTTCCAAATCTTTGTGGGACCTGTGGTTTAACCCACAAAGAATGGAATCAGAACCCTCCTGCCAGGAGAAATAAGATGGGCAACTGGTCAAAAAAAAGGGTTTGCTTCTCTGGTGGCTCAGTACTAAAGAATCCACCTGCCAATGCAGGAGATGTGGTTTCCATTCCTGGGTTAGGAAGATCCCCTGCAGTAGGAAATGGCAACCCACTCCAGTATTCTTGCCTGGAAAATCCGATGGACAGAGGAGCGTGGAAGGCTACAGTCCATAGGGTTGCAAAGAGTCGCACATAACTGAGCACATATACATAACAAACAACAACAACAAAGGGAAAGGAACGTCAGCTGCCCCCACCTCGTAGACACTTTAGGGAAGGGAAGAAGCCAGGTCATGTTACTCCTATTTTACAGAGGAGGAAACTGGGGCTCAGAGAGGAAAAGTGATTTCTTCAAGATCACACAGTTATTAAGTAGCAGCCTCAGGATTTGAAGGCAGGTCTGTCTGACCAACTCCTCTGCTTTACGCCCCACCAAACGGGAGGGCCGACTCCTGGGTCCATCCTAGAGCTGGCTTCTGAGTGAGTGAGGTGGTCAGAGTTAGCCGAGTGAGGCCATGGGTAGACTTTGGTCATGCTGGCTGGCCTTGCCTGCTTCTTTTCTTCCTTCACTGCATGTCAGAGCTCTGAGCCATAGGAGGGTATGTCGAGGCCTGTTCTCACTCTAACATTGGGACCACCAGCCCGGAGGCCCACTCCAGAGCTGCTGGGGAGGCCAAGGCTGCTGGGCAGTATCAGGGATCCTGATGAGGCCTTGGTCTGGGCCTCTTTCCTCCCTTGGAAAAGTTCAGCTCCCCAAACGAAGAACCCATGCAGTCCCCATGAGTGTATGCTTGGTGGGGAAGGCAGTGAGGAAGAGAGGGAGACTGGCCCCCTGACTCCTAGTGAAGTCCAAAGAAGCCCAAAGCCTTGGTCAGCTGGAGTGTCAGGACCTTCAGGGACATGGGAGGCCATAAGTGTGTCTACGTCCCCTACTCTAGGGTCTCAGGGGGGACATCCCCAGTCAGTGACAGCATCTTTTCTGGGTAGGGTAGGGGAGGTGGAGCACATTGGTCTCCTTCATAGGTGTAACCCCAGCACTGAACCTGTGCCTGGCATAGAGTGAACCCTTAGTGTTGGTTGAATGAATGAATGAAATAATAAATAAATGAATTGCTGTTGAGGTTATGCCAGTCTGGGCATTCCTACCGAGGGAATCATTCCTGGGGAATGACCAAACGTGCACCTTTCCATTTTCTGCCCCCTTGGCGTTAAAGTAATCAGCCCTGGATGATTGTCAGTTGTCAAGAGAGTGAGCTGCCTGCTCATTCACATTGAGCCCACTGAGCCCACCCACCCAAGTTGGCCAGGATCTGTCAAGCACAGAGACTCTTGAGCCAGGGTAGTCCCAGTGGAGTCCCGAGCCCAGGCAGGGCAGAACTTGTGGCAGCAGTTGCTCTGGCTCTGAGCCCCTGGCCAGTGAGCGGGTGGTTGGAGTTCATGGGTGACATGACCTCCCGTTCCACTGGGAGTTTCAGCTGTAACCACCCCTGCCTCCCTGCCTGGGGCTCCTGCGTTCCAAGGAACTTTTGGGCAGCAGGGCTGGAAGGGGCCTTAAGGTATGAGACCTGACCTTGCATTGTACGGAGAGTGAAAACCGAGGCTTGAAGAGGAACGGTGACTTGCGCAGGGTCCCACAGCAAGATATGGCCGAGTTATGAGCAAACCTAAGTGTTCAGCCACCCAGCAGCAAGTCACCAGCCAGCTCATACCCATGATTACTAAGCCAACTGAAACCAAACTGAAGACCATACCAAGGCATTTGTTCATTTATTCACTCAGTAAACGTGGTGATTCCTACTGTGTGTGCACTGGAACTTCTCAACCTGGCACTAGTGACCATTGGGGCCAGATCATTGTTTGTTGGGGGCTGTCCTGTGGCTGATAGTATGTTTTGTAGCATCTCTTGGCCAGATGCCAGGAGCCTCCCTCCACTTGTGACAATTGAAAATGTTTCCAGACGTCACCAAATGCCCTCTTGGAGGGGCACAGTCACCCCAGTTGAGAAGTACTGATGCAAGGGTTCAGGACACTGCCCCTGGGCCAGCCTGCCTGAGGTTGAACCCTGGTTCTGTCCCTTATATGCTGTGAGGCCTTGGACAAGTTACTTACCCTTTTTGTGCCTCTGTTTCCTCTCCTGTTTGTCTCCCAGTGTTATTGTGAGGGTTGCATGAGTTATTATCTGTGAGGCACTTAAAATGGTGCCTGGCAGGTAGTAAGTGTTGTATGAGGGTTAGTCATCACCATTATCGTCATCATCAGCATCATTGTCATTATTCCATACCAGATACAAATGCAGGTGCTGGCAACACAGAGATGAATGGAACTCAGCCCCTGCTCTGAAGGAATGCTGCCCAGGGAGGGCATCACTTTTCCATGCTCTGGGCTGTGTCCAGGGAGGCCACATGGAAGGACCCAGCCCAGCCCTGGGTGCAGGGCTGGGACCAGAGTCAGGGAGCTCCTGAAAGACACTAGGAATTTAGCCAGGCAGAGAAGGGAGAATGAGCATTCCAGGCAGAGGGAACAGCATGTGCAAAAGCAGGGTGGCCTGAGCTAGTGTGAATTCTTCCAGAGAACCGCGGGCCATCCGGAAGCTTCCTGTAGCCTTCTGGGCTCTCAGAGCACTTTCAGGTATTCTCAAACCTGAGTTAGAGGCTGGCTTTTTAGGGCTCCTTCTGGTCAGTCTGTCTTCAGGGACTGCACATTTTCATAATAGCTAACATTTATTATACACTAATGTGTTGTGCTAAATGCTCTACATACAGTATTTCTTTTTTGCTTTTTTAAAAATTGAGATGTATTGACCTATTAGTTTCAAGTATACAAAATGATGATTCAATATTTGTATAGATTGTGAAATGATCAGCACGATAAGTCTAGTTAACGTCCAACACCATACATAGAAAACTTTTTCTATGATGAAGCCTTTTGAGATCTACTCTCTTAGCATCTTTGAAATATGCAATAGAGTATTATTAGCTATAGTCACCACGATGTACATCTCTATGACTTATTTATTCATTTTACAATTGGAAGTTTATACCTTTTCACCATCTTTGCCCATTTCAGTCACCTCCCCATCCCTTTTCCTCTGGCAGCCAACAATCTGTTGTCTGTATCTATGAGTCTAGATTATTTTTTTCCTGATTCCAGATGTAAGTGCGATCATACAGTATTTGTCTTTCTCTGCCTGATTTATATCACTTAACATAGTGCCCTCAGGGTCCATCCATGTTGTTTCAAATGGGAAGGTTTCCTTCTTTTTTATTGTTGAATAATATTCCACTGTGTATATATGCTACATTTTCTTTATCCGTTCACCCATTGATGGACACTTAGGTTGCTTCCATGTCTTAGCTATGGTAAATAAGGCTGCAGCAAACAGGGAGGTGCATATATGTTTTCATTTCCATCAGATAAATACCCAGAAGTGAATTTTATGGATCATACGGTAATTCTATTTTTAATTTTTTGAGCAGCCTCCATGCTGTTTTCCATAGAGGCTGCACCAGTCTACATTCCCACCAACACCGTACAAGGGTTCTGTTTTTGCCACATCCTCGCCAACACTTGTTATTTTTGTCGTTTTGATAATGGCCACATAGTATTTTATTTTAATCCTCAGCACAGTTCTCAAAGTAGACACTGGTGTATCATGCCCATTTTAAAGATAAGTAAGTAGACTCAGAGAGGTAATTTGCCTGAGGTGAACTGGAGCCTGAAGTGACGGACTCCAGACCTTGCATTTCTCCCTCATCACTGCTCACTCTTTTTCTTGTGTCTCTTCCTTGTTTCTGTTCTGTGCTGCTTATTTGAGTTAATCATGCCTGATTATGATGAATAATAACTGAAGTTCATGGCCCAAGATCATAATCAACTTTGCAAGTCTCCTTGTTTCTTCCTCCCTTCATTCCAAAGCCCACCCTGCCTGGCCCCCAATAATTACCATTCTAATAGGTTAACCTGTGTCTTTTCAGTCCGCCTTCTACATGCTGATTTTAAGTATAAAGATATCCATAAATATAAATAATATTCCGTGTGTTTTAACTTTGAGTTAGTGAGCTTAGCTCATTTACTTTTTGTAATTTCTGTGCTGTTAGGACTTGTTTCTGCCATCTTAAATGTCTACTGCATTTTCATTTTATTTGCTTTTTTGGGTCTTTCCTACCTTTGTATGGGTTGGTTTTATTTTCCTGATATAAAACTTACACAATTTATAAAACCTATACTTATGTTGAATGATGCAATTGCAAAAAGCCTGTAGTCATGTTTAATTTTTATTATCAATTTCTAAAGTTTATTGGTATCCCTGTCTTCCTTCCACCACATCTAAGAGTCAAGTACCTTAGTATATTTTCAACCTGTCACTGGTTCCTCCCTATGAATTTGAAGTCCATATTGTCATGGGTATACTTGGTGTCTGTGTATGTATGTGTGCATCATTGCTTAGTTTGATAACAATTGACTTTTCTACGCTATTATGCATCCTTACTTCTTAGAACTTCCTGTTCTGTCCTGGATTCATTTCTTTACTTGCTCATGTACTCAATTAAGAGACTCTTCATGTAGCAAACTTTCTGATGTGTTAGAATAGCTTTATTTCACACTCAAATGAGAGTTTAGCAAGATATAAAATTCTAGATTCAAAATCCCTTAAATTTTAGTTCAGAAACACATCAAGTATTTCATGTCTTCTTGTATCCTTTGCTGCCAAAAGTTCTAGTTAAAGCTGATACCTGTTCACGTGTAAGCAACGTTTTTGTTTTTCAGAAAGCTTTTAGGGTGTTATCATCAAGATTCTCAAATTTCACAAAACATATTTGAGTGGGATTTTTATTTTCTATTCTGTTTGGCATGTATGAGAAAACCCGTGCCTGCCTGACCCTCAGGGACCCTCCTGACACTTCACCTTAGGCACTTGCCTTTTCTGGGGTTGGGGGCACCAGCCCTGTTGTTCGTGTGGAGCCCAGGCTGGGGTGGGATACGCGCAGGTGCGGCCGCAGGGGCTGGCCGTCTCCCTGCAGCGGAACTCGCTGGCACTAGATGGCGCTGCTGCGCCCCTCGCTTCTGGTTTGCAATAGGGAGCGGCCGTGGTGATGTAGTGATGTCCTGAGCCGGGCATCTCTCTGTACCCGGACCCTCTCCCACTCCAGGCTGTGTTTCCTTTCCACACTGGGTCCCAGCTTTTCCATCGAGTGCCTGAGTGGGTCCTCTGAACCGAGCAGTTTGGGAGCCCTTGTCTCGCCTCGCGGTCTTCCCTCAGCCCCTTCCCACGCTGATTCCATCACTTCCTTTTGTCTCCTCTGCAGTCAGACTGGTTCTTCAGCGACAGCGAGGACAAGGGAGAGAGAGTGAGTGACGCAGGGGGGCCGTGGGGTGGGGTCAGGTTGGTGCTGGGCCCTCATCCCAGGTGGCTGGGGTGGGCAGCAAGTCTGAAGCAGGAGAAGGTTCCTGCCCTTGGGACATCCCAGTCTGATGGAGGAAACATAGGCCTTCTCCTCAGGAACCTCCAGTCTGATGGGAGATATAGTCCTGGCTTTTATGAACCCCAAGTCTGAGGGGGAGATAGAGGCCGTGCCCTAAGGAATCTGAGTCCAGTAGCAAAGGCAGACCATGCCCTCCAGTCTTATGAGGATAGAGGGCTTAGGAAGGTCCAGTCTGATGGAGGAGACACAGATCCTACCCTCAGCGGAGGGAGCAGCTCGGCCTTTAGGGTTCAGCCGAGGTGCTGGGGAAGGCGGGGACATGTAGGACCTGCCCTGGAGAGCCCCAGTCTGATGGAGGAGACCTGCGCCCTGTCTTCAGGGTTCCCTGTTCCGAGGGGTCTGCAGTCACCCATCTGAGGCTGTGGGGCCTGACCCTCCTCCCGTTTGCAGACCCCTGTGGATGACAAGGAGCCTCAGTCAGTGCCAAACATCGAGTACCTCCTGCCTAACATTGGCAGGACCGTGCCGCCTGGAGAGCCGGGCTCAGGTAAGAGCATGGGCCCAGGAAGGGGTGGAGAGGCCGTGGGATCTGCATTCCTGAGGGTCCCGGATGCCTGGCCAGGCGCCAGGCTGCCCTGCTCCTGCCCCACGGGGCCCCTCCCCGTCCCCACCACAGGGCTGGGCTGTGGCAGGGGCTTCCGCCTCCTCGGCTGCCCTGGGCTGGGTAGGAGCTTTATTTCCACTGGTTTCTTTCCTGAGCTTTTTATTTCTCGAGGGCTATGTCCTGGGCACATGCCTCTTTTTAATTTTTCTTCCTTTTCTCCTTGCACCCCTCCTCTCTCTTCTCCCTGTGCTCTCCCCCCGTCCCCTGGACCCTGCTCTTCTCTTCTCCTCCCTTCCCTCCTCCAGCGGACCTGTTGGAGATTTAAAGGGTACAGTGTGGCATCGCGACCTCGGTCACTAACAGTGGCGGGTGATTATAAGAAGGCTGGGCAGGCATGGGGCAGGGGGCAGGCAGAGCTGTCTGGGGCGGTGAGGACCTCTCCCTGACAGTCCAGCTCCCCATGCTTGTTAACAGCGTACCGGCCTCCCATCTGAAAGCCCTTTCTCAGGACGAAGGAGGCACTTGCTAGAGCCAAGTCGGGTCCCCTTGCCAGGAAGCCTGGGCACCACATGGCTGCCCCCCGACAGCACCCCCCCCCCCCAACTCTATGGCTTTCTCTCTGCGCTGAGCTCGGCCACTTCTGATTATCTGGGTGGAGGAGGCTTGGCTGGTAGTGGGACCTAGCATCTCCAGACTTCAGGGATGCCACCCCAGAAGCCTCTGTACATACATCTATAGCTCTGCCTCAGCTGCTTCTGAGGGCTGGCTCTTCCTGCTCCTGAAATCGGAGCCCCTGGTCACTCAGTCCTTAAGTCCTGCTCCCAGGCCTCTGGCTGTCATAGCAGAGGAGTCCAGAGACAAGAGGGTAGCCTTCTGGCTCTAGCCACTAACTCCTCCCACTCTGTGGGTGACCCCCCTTATGTCTCTGACAGAGGCATACCACAGCACCCCTAGTTGCAAGAGGCAGGCTGGGGAGGGGGCCAGAGGACATGGGGGTGGGGATGGCAGAGAGGAGCCCCCGGTCTCTTCTAATCACCTGCTGCCACTCTCCTGCCCGTGTGTGTCGCTGTGTGGTCAGCCCATCTGCTCTTCTCACTGTGTGCAGGGGAGGGCTGGGGAGGAGGCGTCTAACTTGCTTGCTGGAGAGTGTGGATTAACTGCACCTGCCCCCCTTCAGACCCCCAGAGATCCTTGGGTGGGCCTGCTCCCTCCCCAGTCCTGGGGACAGCACTGCAAGACTTATTTCTGGGTCCCTTCCCACCCCAGTGTTAATAAGGGGGTGGATCCCGCACTCCTTCATAACTCTGATAGTAAACAGGGGCTTTGCCCCTGAGGACAGCCTGACCTCTGGTCTGGAGGTAGACCCTATCCAGGCTGCAATCACCAGCCCTTTCTACCTCCTGCCCCGCTCATCTCCTATCTGCCCTGTACCCCATCATTCACATGTCCCTCTGCCCTCTCACGTCCCTGAAGTTGGGGGTGAGGGGAGGTATGGAGCACCCACCTCTCTGCACCGTGTGCTCTCCATTTCCCCAGAGCATCTGTGATTTGCTGTGTTTTGTGTTGTGGTTTCTGTGAACTGCATCTGATGTTTGGCATTTTCTCTCTAGTGCTTCAGAGTAACAGGGACAGGAGGGCAGGGGAGAGGCCAAAGGAAAGTCCGCCTTGCCCTTAACCCTGGGCAAATGCAGGTCCAGTGGCCTGATGTCACTTCCTGCCTCAAAAGGAAGTGGTGATTGACTTCCTTCTCTGCTCCATCCTTATCCCCCAGGAAATGACATCAGAAGTCCACCACACTCCCAGGACCTGGGGAGAGCTCAGGTTTCTGAACTCCCTGGTTTCTGAAGCCTTTGAGGAGAGGGAATTGTGTTCACAAGAATCAGCCTTCTCTTGCCCAATCCAACTTTCATTGTTCTTTGGTTTCTTACCAACAGATTCCACCACCTGTAGTTCAGCCAAGTCTAAGGTAAGTGCCACAGTGATTCTGAAAGTTATATCCCTGTACAAGCCAGCCCATTTCCTTTTTGGTCACAACAATTGGGAGAGTTGTGATTGGAGCCTTGAAGAAGATTGTTAGTCACTGGGAAGGAAGGTGGGAAACACCTGAGTGACCAAGGTAAGCTGAGGTTGCTCACCTTAGCAGTGCTTGGGGAGATAACTGATGAAGTAGAAGCTCTGGCTTGGGAGTTTGGTGGCCCGAGGCAGTGTTGCCTACTGGTTAGGAGCACAGACAGTTGTGGGCCCGCGTCCTGGCTCCACCACTTAGTAGCTTTGGGACATTAGGCAAGTTATTTAACTTCTTTAAGATCCTCAGTTTCCTCATACTATTTATGAGGATAATATTTCTCCTCATAAATATGAGGATAATATTTCTCCTCATAAATGGGGTTAACAACAACTATGAGTGATATAATGATTGTTTTTAAGGTCTTTGCAGAGCCCAAAGCAAATGAAGGGAAATAATAAAGATAAGAACTGAAATCAATGAAATTGAAAACAATGAAGCCTAAGCTGGTTCTCTGAACCAGGTCTCATAGGCAGCTAGTTGCCTGTTCCAGAGCCTGCCAGTAAGGCAAGGATGCCTGCCTCAGATGAGCCCTGCCCGACTGTTAGGTTAGAGCTTGAAGGCCAGGGGTGTGTCTTAATCAACTCTGGCTGCCATAACAAAATACCACCTACTGGGTGGCTTAAAAACAGAAATTTATTTTCTCACAGTTCTGGAGACTAGAAGTCCAAGGTCAAGGTGTTAGCATGGTCAGTTTTTGGTGAGAACTGTCTTCCTGGCTTGTAGATGGCTGCCTTCTCACCATGTGCTCATGTGGCAGAGAGAAAGGGAACAGGTGTGTGTGTAGACAAAGAGCAAGCTCTCTGGTTTCTCTGCTTATAAGGGCACTAATGCAGCCATAAGGGCCCCACCCTCATGACCTCATATAAACCTAATTACCTCCCAAATACCCCAAGTACCATCACACTGGGGGCTTAGGGCTTCAACACATGAATTTTGTTGGGGGAACAGCTCTGTCCATAGTAGTGGGTGAAATCAACTAAATGTTGGCTGGTCAAACTGGGCTCATTTCTTTCTGGATCTCTAAGCCCTGGCTGAGTCTCAGCAAAATCAGTGTGCCTGACACCAAGCACATTATGTTATCCAGTCATATTCATTATATATTAACATATACATACATATATTATATATTCATTATTTATAATACATGTTTGTTAGTTCATTACATGTCAGATGAAAGCCCAGAAGGAAGGAAGGCTGCTCCAGTCTGGTGCAGAAGTCCACTGTAACCTCTTCATAGAGCCTCTGCTTGCACACCTCTGGTGATAGGGAGCTCACTCCATCACAAGACTGCCATGGCAGGGAGCAAATTAATTATAGTGACCTGAATCTAGTTCCTTGTCACTTCCACCCCTTGCTCATGCCAGACCCCTGGTTTCCTGTAGCCTCTTTTGGACTGACCCCTCTACCTTTATGTGAACCTGCTGACCTCTGTATTCCCTAGAAGTGACCATTTCTGACTTCATTGCTTCTGTAACTCACCAGGATGAGAGTGTAATTTGATCAGATGAGCCCAGAGGTCTCTCAGGTCTCCCAGAGAGCACAGGCCAGGAAAGAAGGCCAGGGAAGAGGCCACCATGTGCCTCAGGCTGGTTGTAGCAGTGCTGCACCTCACACAGCTTCAGGTCTTGCTTTCTAGAGTTACACCATGTGGGCAGCCATGGCCCAGGAGCCACAGGCCTGTGAATCCTGAATCCCTGACAGACTCCGGTTTTCTCAGAGCTAACTGATATGAGAGAGGGCGGCGGTCATGGGAGGCAGCGCTGTGTCTCCGTCCCCTGCAGGCAGACCTCGTTTTCTTACACTTTCCTTTGTGCTTTACGGCTACTGCATTTTTTTTTAAAACAAATTGAACGTTTGTGGCAACACTATGTTGAGCACATCTATTGGCACCATTTTTCCAACAATATTTGCTCACATTGTGTCTGTGTTCACACTTGGATAATTCCTGTGCTGTTTCAAACTTTTTCATGATAATTATATTCATTATGGTATTCTGTGATCAGTGATCTTTGATGTTACTTTTCCAAAAAGATTATGACTCCCTGCAGGCACAGGTAATGTTTAGTGTTTTTCAGCAATGAAGTATTTTTAAATTAAGGTATGTCCACTTTTTTAGACGTTAGTGCTAGTGCACACTTAATAGACTGCTGTGTGAACATAACTTTCATATGCTTTGGGAAACCGAAAAATTCATGTGACTCACTTCATTGCAGTATGTGCCTTATTGCTGTAGTCTGGAACTGAGCCAACAGTATCTCTGAGGTGTGCCTGTTACACTGTGGCTGCAACAGGAGGTGGCCGATGAGAAGGGGTGGCAGGGCAGGTCATTCATTCCAGCCCAGCAGGGGACCAGTCCCAGCATCTGCTTCTACTGAGCTTCCTACGTTGGTTCACCTACTTGTTTAATCACTTAACATTTCTCAAGTGCCTGTTCTGTGACAGGCACTATGCTAGGAGTCATGATGCAAACACGAGCCACGCGACCTTGCTCTCAGAGGACCCAGGGTTTGATACAGATGATGTGGAAACAAAGCTATTCTGATGTGAGAAAGAGCTGCTATATGTGTATTTTCAAAGGTCTATGGAACAGGTAGAGAAGGGATTTCCCAGCTCAGCCTAAAGGAGCTGGGTGGGAGGCTGCCGTACAGAGGATGCTGTATTTGCGCTGTACCTAGTAGGCGGAGTAAGAGTTCATCCCATAAACAGAGTGTGGGGGGGCAACTAAGAGCTGCCAGTGTTAAAGTGCGGCCCTATCAAGGGAAGGGTCTTCATCGCCTGAGTGACGGCTGTGTTCATTTGGGGACAGGGCAGAGGGACCCCAGGCAGGTTTTGAGGGCCCTGTGTCTGTGCTTTATCCTCATGGGGGTCTCGTCCTGCAGAGGCTGGAGGCAGTCAGATTCTTGCCTTGCCTTAGAAGGACTGACTGCTCTTAAGGGGGAGGGGCTGGGATGACGTAAGGGTGGAGGCAGGGAGTCCTGTTTGGAGAGGGCACAAAGGTCTAGAAAAGGCAGGGTGAGGGTCTGAACACAGGATAATGGGGATGAACCACTTTGGGAATCATTCCTGGAGAATCTAGAGGGAGGAGGGGAGAGGGAGGAGTCAGAGTCACGTGAGGTGAGGACGTGAATGTTGGCAGTCTAAGGCAGGGGTAGGGAATGTAATGTGTTTCCAGGTAGGTGAGTTTCAGGTGCTGGCAGACCCCTTGGTAGAGACAGATTTGCAGTTGGAAGAGGAGTTCTGGATGGAGCTCGAGAAATAAAGAATTTGGTGTTGGAGAGGGAGACCTCGGGGGCAGGATATTCCCAGGGAGAGAGAAGAAAAAGGGGGCTGAGAACAGAGCCCTGAGAACATGGCTTCTTAAGGGGTAAGAAGAAGAAAACAAGCCTCCCAGGAGACAGAGGACAGGCCAGAAAGGCAGGATTAAAAACCAGGTGGAGGAGGCAGTGATGGGCAGCTTGGGCTCTGCTAGGGGATCATGGAAGGCCAGGACCAAAAAACACCCACGGGCTCAGCAGTGAGAACAGTGGCAGAAAGCTGCCCACGTTGCAGCTGTAAACCACAATTTGGGAGTGGCTTCAATCCAAACCATTGGATTGTGCAAGATTCTTAAGCCACTTTTGGCAGCAGAACTGGTGGTTGGACTGATCTGGAGTTGGGGATTGTGGAGGTGGAGAGCTGGTGGAAAAAAAAAAAAAAGTGAAAATGTTAGTCACTCAGTCCTGTCCGACTCTTTGCAACCCCATGGACTGTAGCCCTCTGTCCATGGAATTCTCCAGGCAAGAATACTGGAGTGGGTGCCATTCCCTTCTCCAGGGGATCTTCCTGACCCAGGGATCCAACCCGGGTCTTCTGCATCGCAGGCAGATTCTTTATCATCTGAGCCACCAGCAGGGTGCTGGTGGGACCACAGAGATGCTTAGGGTGCGGTGGGAAGGGACATGAACTTGGGCAGGTTGCCATAGAGAGGCTGTTCCCACTGAGTAGGTGAAAAGGCAGGTTTCCTGGTGAGACTGAGTGGAGAGGAAGGGAGGGAACAGTTGCTGTCAGAGAAAGGTGCAGGCTCTGGTATCATAACCCAGGATAGTACACGTGAAATGGGTTCAAACTGTCAAGTGTCATTTCGCTGTTTAGAGTCTGTTATTAGTAGAGCTGGAGTCTAAAACGATTTATGCGACACTGGATGTGGAGAATGGAATGAAAGTTGGGGCGAGGTGAGAAACCAGCCCCCAGCTCGCAGGAAAAAGCTCCGAGTCTGGATTAAGACCAGAGGAGGCGCCAAGGAGGCTTCAGAATTGAGGGGGCGGGGGTGGTAGGCTCTAGGGCGGATCTGGTCGGGACAGCCGTCCCGGAGGGAACAGCGGACGGTGCCGGTGGGGGTGCTGGGCTTGGCTTGGCCCTGTGGAGATTAGGTGCTGTGGTGTGGGGGGTGTAGGGGCTGGAGCTTGGAGGGCGCCTCCGGCACAATGACCTGTCTCCCGCACAGGGCTCATGGGCCCCCAAGAAGGAGCCGTACACCCGGGAGATGCTGGCGATCTCCTTCATCTCGGCGGTCAACCGCAAGCGGAAGAAGCGGCGGGAGGCGCGGGGACTGGGCAGCAGCACAGACGACGACTCGGAGCAGGAAGCGCACAAGCCTGAGGCGGGGGCGCCGGCGCCGGGGGCCCAGGACCGGCCGGAGGGGCAGCGGCCGGGAGCCGCGGCCCCCGAGGCCCCCGGACGCCTCAGCCCCCAGGCGGCGCCGGAGGAGCGGCCGGCCGCGGACACGCGCTCGATCGTCTCGGGCTACTCCACCCTGTCCACCATGGACCGCAGCGTGTGCTCGGGCGCCGGGGACCGGCGGGCGGGCGCGGGGGACGAGGCGGACGACGAGCGCAGCGAGCTGAGCCACGTGGAGACGGACACGGAGGGCGGCGCGGGGCCCGGGGGGGCGCCCGGCGCGCCGGCCCTCGTTCAGCTCGCACCACCTGATGCCCGGCGACACCTTGGCGCGGCGCCGCCTGGCCCGGAGCCGCGCGGACGGCGAGGGCGCGGGCGCGGCCGCCGGGCTGCCGGGCTCGGCCTCGTCTAGCAGCCAGGAGTCGCTGCGCCCCTCGGCGGCCGTGGCGGCGGCGGCGGCGGCGCTGGGCTCCCGGCCCTCGCGCCTCGAGGCGCTGCGGCTGCGCCTCCGCGGCACCGCCGACGACATGCTGGCCGTGCGGCTGCGGCGGCCGCTGTCCCCCGAGACGCGGAGGCGCCGGAGCAGCTGGCGCCGCCACACAGTGGTGGTGCAGAGCCCGCTGACCGACCTCAACTTCAACGAGTGGAAGGAGCTGGGAGGCGGGGGTCCCCCGGAGGCCGCGGGCCCGCGGGCGCACAGCGACAACAAGGACTCGGGCCTCAGCAGCCTGGAGTCCACCAAGGCGCGGGCCCCGTCGACAGCCGCCTCTCTGCCGCCCGCGCCCGGGGACCCGGGAGCCCCGCAGAGCCAGCCCCCGCGCCGCTCGGCCGCCTCCCGCCTCCATCAGTGTCTGTGACACCGCCCGCGCCGGCCAACCCCCCGGAGCCCCTTGGTTTCCCAGGAGTCGTCTTTGCCTGCACCCCTTCTCTGGTCGCCCATGGGAGCATCCGGGTGCAAGTGGGGGGCGCTGAGGTTGCGTCTCTGGTTTGTGCGCTGGATTTGGTCGGGCGTGGCCAGCGGAGAAGCCGGGGCTGGACACGGAGCGTGAGCGGCGGGCAGGGGCTCCGAGGCTGAGGAGACCCAGAAGGGTTAGGCTACTGCGGCTCCGTGCAGGGCTGTGAACGTCTCTGGCCCCTGGATAAGTGTGCCCTTCTGGGCCTTGTGTCTGCACTTAGGGACCCTTATCGGCCCATGGGGTGTGGATAGGGAGCCCCTAAGGCTCAGACTAAGGAGAAGACACTGGGTGATGCTGGCTCCTCACGCCTTTCCTCTGTCCTCCCTGCCCGCATTAGCTCCTAGCTGCCAGCTAAGGTGGGGGTGTGTGTGTATGTATGTTGGGGGAGAGGAGGTAGGGTGATAGTGTCCGTGGGGGGAGGGGGGTGGTGTGTGCGAGTGTGTGTCCTCACTGTCCAAGTGTTTCCAGTAGCAACTCCCGCCACTCCCGCCCCTTCCTCCCCCGCCCCATCAGGGCTCCCCGTCTTCCCTGCACAGGGATCCTGCTCCCCGGCTGCTGGTCAGAGCCAGAGAAGGGGGTTGGGGCCCCTCCACAGAGGCAGGACTGACACTTACCAGGGTTACTCCCCACACCAATCTTTTTCCAATCTTTACCTTACGACCATGGGGAGCTGCCCATGCCCCAGACCATCTGGGGAGGGTCCAGAGTCCCCCCTGCTAAACCTCTTGCCCCTCTTTTTGTCCTTCCAGCTGTGCCTGCTCCTTCCACAGCTCAGGCACACGGGCCCCACCTTCTTCCCTTTAAGAGGGAGGGTAGACAACATCCCTGGTGTCTGAGTGTCTGTCTCTCACACTCTTTCTCACTCGCTCACTCTCTCTCTCTCACACACACACAGACAGATGGATGGGATCTGTGCTGGGCTGCTCCTTCAGGAAGGGCAGGACCCAGCGCCCTTTTCCCCCCACAGTTGTAAATAGATCTCAGATCACAGGCCTCTCCACCCATGTCCTCACTCATCCCAGGGAAGCCCAGGGGGTTGTGAACCCACTGCCACGTCTATCGGTCCTCTTGTTTTATGCAAAGATTTGCTGTAAAGTAGATTTCTTGATCCTCCCTCCCTCATCCTTTATTGTAAATATTGTCTCTAAATGTGTAACATATTATAAAGAATTTATAAGGATTTTTAAAGATGTTTTGCTCATTTAAAAAAGTGTTGTAACAGTGTTGGATAAGCCTCTGCCCGACGTCCGCATGTCTCCTTTCACTGTGTCCTTGACACACCTCTCTAGGCGACAACTAAGATTTCCTGCTTCTGAAAAGTCCTGTCTGAACAGTATAGTCTATATCTTGGAAATAAATGGCCTTCCTTGAGGCACGAGTCAGCTGTCTCACTTGTTTGGGAGGGAGGAGAGGGACAGAGTGGGGCTGGGAGGGGTTAAAAGTGAGGTACCTGGCCCACGGAGCGGGGGCAGTGGGGATGGGCCAGGTGGTGACAGTGGAGACACACCTCTGCTTCCTGGTAGCTTGGAGGTGTCCTGGGAGACTGGCTGGAGCAATGACTTGGGCACAGAAGATAAGATGGAAGGGTGCTGACCCTCATCGCTGCAGATTTTCATGCACCTGCTCTCTTTTCCTGCAGAGTCCAGGAAGGGCACAGGCACCTTCCTTCTCAGGTCTGTCTGGACCTTCAGAAAGGTCCAGAGGTGCTGGTCAGCAGAGAGGAGGCTTTGGGAAAGCCCAGCGTCCCTCCTGGCCAGCTGTCATCATGGGCACTCCGGATCCAGACAATAAAGAGGACAGTGTGGATTTTGCCCTTTGTCTTATTCACATATGGTTCCAAATAGGAAAAGGAGTATGTCAAGGCTGTATATTGTCACTCTGCTTATCTAACTTATATGCAGAATACATCATGAGAAACGCTGGGCTGGGAGAAGCACAAGCTGGAATCAAGATTGCCGGGAGAAATATCAATAAACTCAGATATGCAGATGACACCACCCTTATGGCAGAAAGTGAAGAAGAACTAAAAAGCCTCTTGATGGAAGTGAAAGAGGAGAGTGAAAAAGTTGGCTTAAAGCTGAACATTGAGAAAACTAAGATCATGGCATCTGGTCCCATCACTTCATGGCAAATAGATGGGGAAACAGTGGAAACAGTGGCTGACTGTATTTTTTTAGGCTCCAGAATCACTGCAGATGGTGATTGCAGCCATGAAATTAAAAGACGCCTACTCCTTGGAAGGAAAGTTATGACTAACCTAGACAGCATATTAAAAAGCAGAGAAATTACTTTGTCAACAAAGGTCCATCTAGTCAAGGCTATAGTTTTTCCAGTGGTCATGTATGGATGTGAGAGTTGGACTGTGAAGAAAGCTGAACATCGAAGAACTGATGCTTTTGAACTGTGGTGCTGGAGAAGACTCTTGAGAGTCCCTTGGACTGCAAGGAGATCCAACCAGACCATCCTAAAGGAGATCAGTCCTGGGTGTTCATTGGAAGGACTGATGCTGAAGCTGAAACTCCAATACTTTGGCCACCTCATGCGAAGAGTTGACTCATTGGAAAAGACCCTGAGGCTGGGAGGGTTTGGGGGCAGGAGGAGAAGGGGACGACAGAGGATGAGATGGCTGGGTGGTATCACCGACTCAATGGACATGAGTTTGGGTAAATTCCGGGAGTTGGTGACGGACAGGGAGGCCTGGCATGCTGCGATTCATGGGGTCGCAAAGAGTCAGACACGACTGAGTGACTGAATTGAACTGAAGCTTACAACCTGGGATGGGCTTTCTTCCATGTCATGTCTCTATAGTTGCTCCGGCCAGCTTCAGGCTGTCTCTGATGACACTAGTAGCCATCTGTAGGAAAAACAGATGACAGTCATCAAAGAGAACCTAGGGAGGAGCCCTGGAACTGGGAAGAGCTTAGTGACTCACTGAAATCTGCTTCCTTCTTCCACCTCTGTCCCGGAGGTTGTTTTTGATTGGCACATGAGCTAAGAGCTAGTGTCATCCTGGGCTCACACCAGCCCCCAAGGGCTTTATATGTCCTTAATTAATCCTCCAAAACTCTTTGGAGCTATGGCCACAACATTGTTGTCTCCATTTTTATATGTGAGGAATTCTTAGGCACAGAGAGATGACATACTTGTCCAGGGTCACACAGCTAACAAGCGGTAAAGGCAGGATAAATCTAAGCCCAGAAAGACGTAAGGACAGGGTTACTGCCCACTGGGCTTCCTTCAGGCTATAGGAGGCTTTGCGTGAGAATAGATAAAAAACCAGGTTTCTCTAGTGGTTCAGTGGTAAAGAATCTGCCTGCCAATGCAGAAGACAGGTTTGGTCACTGGGCCGGGAGGATCCCCTGGAGAAGGAAATGGCAACCCACTCCAGCCTTCTTGCCTGGAAAATCCCACGAGCAGAAGAGCCTGGCAGGCTATAGTCCATGGGGTCACAAAAGAGTCGGACATGACTTAGCAACTAAACAATAACGACAGATCAAAACCCTGTGCTTTCCTTCAAAACCAAAGAGAAATGAAGATGTCTCCACTAAAGAAAAGCAGGCAATTTGTCATTAGCAGGTCTGCCCTATGAGAAATAATGGAGTCCGGTGAGCTGAAATGAAATACACTAGATGGTAACTTGAATCCATACAAAAACATAAAGGACACTATTAAGGGGAACATGTAGGCATTGTGAAAGACAGTATAAACATTTTTATTTATTTATTTATTTGTTTTTTGGCCATGTCACATGGCTTGTGGCATTTTAGTTCCCCAACTAGGGATCGAATTTATGCCCTCTACAATGGAAGCAGGGAGTCCTAACCACTGGACTGCCAGGGAATTCCCATAAACATCTTTATTTGTAATTCTTCTATTTTTTGTCCTTAACTCTCTGTTTTTTTAAGGTAGTTGCATATGATGATAATTACAAAACTGTGTTGACAGGCTTATAATGTATAAAGATCAAATTTTTTTTTTTAAACATTTATTTATTTATTTGGCTCTGCCGGGTCTTAACTGCAGCATGTGGGAACTAGTTCCCTGACCAGGGATCAAACCCAGGACTCCTGAACTGAGAGCATGGCGTCTTTGCCACTGGGCCACCAGGGAAATCCCTAAAGATCAAATTTTTATGACAATAATAGCATAAAGGAGTCAGGAGGAAATGGAGTTATAATGAAGCAAAGCTTTTGTATGTTATGAAAATTAAGTTAGTATTAATCTAAACTAAACTGTCAAATTAAGATACTAATTGTAACCCCCAGGGCAACCACTAAGAAAATAACTCTCTCAAAATATTATAAATGAAAAAAAAAACAGCGAATTAAAAAGGCACACTAGAAAATATCTATTTCACACAAAAAAAGGGAAGGAACCAAGGACTACAAGAACAACAAAAACATAAGACATATGAAAAACAGCAAAATGGTGGGCATACATCCTACCTTATCAGTAATTATGTTGAATATAAGTGGAATGAACACCCTAATCAAAAGACAGAGATTGGCAGAATAGATTAAAAAACATGCTCCAACTACATGCTGCTCACAAAACCTTTACTTTAGACTCAAAGACACAAAATAGTTGAAAGTGAAAGAATGGAAAAAGATATGAAATGATGAAAAGAGTTATGAAAGAGAGCCAGAGTGGTTATACAGGTATGAGATAAAATAGGCTTTAAAGATTTAAAAAAAAAATCATTACTAGAGACAAGAAGGATGTTTTATAAGAATAAAAGGGTCAGTCTACCAAGAAGATAAAATGATTATAAATACATATGCTTCAAAAAACGATCTTCAAAAAATGAAGATCATGGCATCTGGTCCCATCATTTCATGACAAATAGATGTGATAACAATGGGAACAATGATAGACTTTATTTTCTTGGGTTCTCACATCACTGCAGATGGTGACTGCAGCCATGAAATTATAAGATGCATGCTCCTTGGAAGAAAAGCTATGACAAACCTAGACAGCGTATTAAAAAGCAGAGACATTACTTTGCCAACAAAGTTCTGTATAGTCAATCTATGGTTTTCCCAGTAGCATGTATGGATGTGAGAGTTGGACTATGAAGAAACCTGAATGCTAAAGAATTGATGCTTTTGAACTGTGGTGTTGGAGAAGACTCTTGAGAGTCCCTTGGACTGCAAGGAGATCAAACCAGTCAATCCTAAAGGAAATCAATCCTGAATATTCATTGAAAGGACTAATACTGAAGCTGAAGCTCCAATACTTTGGCCACCTGAAGCAAAGAGCTGACTCATTAGAAAAGACCCTAATGCTGGAAAAGATTGAAGGTGGGAGGAGAAGGGGACAACAGAGGGTGAGATAGTTGGATGGCATCACCGACTCAATGGATATGAGTTTGAGCAAGCTCTGGGAGATGGTGAAGGACAGGGAAGCCTGGCATGCTGCAGTCCATGGGGTTGCAAAGACTGGGACATGACTGCATGACTGAACAACAACAATATATGCTTCTAACAACAAAACCTGAAGCAGAAACTAACAGAATTGAAAGGGAAGTAGACAATCCGAAGCAATAGTTGGAGAAAATTCCAGTGGTTAGAGCTCCATGCTTTCACTGCCCAGGGCACAGGTTCAATCCTTGACCCCTCAAGTTGTGTGGCGTGACCGACAAGCAAACAAAAATCAAAACAATAGTCAGACATTGCCACTTTCAATAATGACTAGAACCACTGGACAGAAGATCAATAAGGAAGTAGAAAATGTAAACAATACTATGAACCAACTAGATCTAACAATCTCCAAAGAAGCTTCCACCCAACAATATAATATACATTTTCCTCAAGTGTGCATGGAACATTCTTCAGGATAGACCAAAAGCTAGGCCATAAAACATGCCCAGAACATTTAAATTACAATTTAAATTTTAATAAGTTTAAAAGGATTGAAATCACACAAAGTTTGTTCTCCAAACACAAGGGAATTAAGCTAGAAGTTAGCAACAGAAGATTTTGGGAAGTTCACAAACATGTGGCAATATAAAAGCACACTCCTAAATATCTAATGAGTCAAAGAAGAAATCACAGGGAAAATTAGAAATACTTTAAGATGAATGAAAGCAAAAGCACAGTATGTCAAAGCTTATGGGATGCAGCTAAATTAGCTCTCTGAGGGAACTTTATAGCTGTAAATATCATATTGGCAAAGAGAGATTTCAAATCAACACCGTAACCTTGCATCTTAAGAAACTAGAAAAAGAAAAACAAACTAAAGCCAAAACAAGCCAAAGGATGGAAATAATAAAGAATGGAAATAAATGAAACAGAAAATATAAAAAAATAGAGAAAATTGATAAAACTAAAAGTTGGTTCTTGGAGAAGGTCAGTTGTGTACTGACAAATATTTAGTTTTTTTTCTTGGTCAGTCTAACTAGGTATTTATCAGTTTTGTCAATCTTTTCCAATAACTAACTTTTAGTTTTATAATTTTTAATTAATTAATTTTCTCTTTTTTTTCTATTTTCATTTGTCATTTAAAAAATACAAATCTCAACCACAGTGAGATACCATTTCACACTCACCAGGATAGATTAAATCAAGAAAATAGAAAATAACAAGTGTTGCTGAAGATATGGAGAAATAGGAACCCTGGAACATTGCCGGAGGCAGTGCAAAACAGTACAGCTACTATGAAAAATAGTTTGGTGGTTCCTTAAAAAATTAAAAATAAACTTACCATATGATCCAGCAATTCCACATCCAGCTTTATACCCAATAGAAATGAAAATATATGTCCCAACAGAAACTTGTACCTGAATGTTTATAGCAGTATTGTTCATCATAACCAAAAGGTAGAAATAGCCCAAATACCATAAATAGATAAACAAATCATTGTATATACATAAAATGAAATATTCAGCCATAGAAAGAAAGAAATCTTGCCATTTGCGACAACATGGATAGATCTTGAGGACATTATGCTACATGAGACAAGTCAGGTAGAAAGGACAAGTATCATATGCGCTCATTACATATGGAATAAAAAAATCTTACAGAGAACAAATAGTGGTTGACAGAAGTGGGGGTTGGAATGGGGGGAAATGGGAGAAGGGAGTCAAAAGGTATAAGCTCTCAGTTATATTTAAAGTCAGTCCTGGGGATGTAATGTACAGTTTGGCAACTATAGTTAATTATACTGTTGTATTGCATAGTTGAGTGCAAAAGAGTAAATCTTTACTAAGAGAGAAAATCTTAAGAACTCTCATCACAAGAATAAAATTTTCTCTAACTATGGATGGTGAGAGATGTTAACTAGACTCATCATGGTGATCATTTTACAATATACACAAATATTCCATCATTATGTTGTATACCTGAAACTGATTCAATGTTGTATGTCAACTGTATCTCAATAGAGAAGTCTTTATCACTCCTCCCACTTTATTTCTATTAGCAATGAACAATCTAAAAATGAAATTAAGAAAACAATTCTATTTATAATAGCATCAAAAATAATAAAATGCCTAGGAATAGATTTAATAAAAGAAGTGCAAAACTTGTACCAAGAAAATTAAAATATCATTGAAAGAAATTTTAAAAGATCTCAATAAATGGATATTCCATGTTTCAGAAGATCTTATGTTGTTAAGATGGCAGATTGAATACAATCCCTATTAAAATCCCCATTTTTTTGTCTTTTTCGGCAGAATATTCCATGTTTCAGAAGATTTTATGTTGTTAAGATGGCAGATTGAATATAATCCCTATTAAAATCCCCATTTTTTTGTCTTTTTCGGCAGAAATTGACAAACTGATCCTAAAATTCCTATGGAAATGTGAGGGACCTAGAACAACCAAAACAATCTTGAAAAAGAAAACCAAGTTGAAAGTTCCCAGTTTCAAAACTTACCACCAATCAAGACACTGTGGTACTGGCATGAGGATAGACATAGACTTCATAGGAAAACTCCAAATCTGTTTGGGTTGAATTAAAGGAATAAGGATTTTTCTCTGACATGGGCCAGTGGAAGGACTACATTAGTGGGCCTGAGCTGAAGCAGAGAGTCTGTGGATTTGAGTGAAATTCCCGGCAGGTGGCCAGGAGTATGGGGTGGAGTTTCCTGCCAGATGGCATTAAGAGGGCTGTCAACCAGTCGGCATTAGGGAATGTTGAGGGAGCCTATGTCAGCTAATGGGTATGATGGCCTTGGGCCCAAGGTCCTGGCACTGTAAAGGATGCTTTGCTGCCCTGTGAGTTTAGGATCACGTAAGCCACTCAGATCAAAGAGGAAGAACACTCCCAGGGGCCTCAGAGATGTACAGATGGTGAGGGAGAAAATATGTGGACTTCCCAGGTTCTTATTGGTAAAGAAGCCCCCTTTCTACTATCAATTAGAATCTGGTTCTGAGACCAACCTGAGGTCAGTCAAATCCTTTGCTCAGTCACTCTCCCCATCAGTAGACAGGAGGTAATAGCACATATGGTAAGGATTAAATGAACACTTACTATGTGTGTTTGTGTGCTCAGTTGCTTTAATCGTGTCCGACCCTTTGAAACCATGGACTGTAGCCTGCCAGGCTCTTCTGTCCATAGGATTCTCCAGGCACATGTACTGGAGTGGGTTGCCATGCCTGTCTCCAGGGAATCTTCCCGAGCCAGGGATCGAACCTGTGTCTCCTGCATCTCCTGCATTGCAGATGGATTCTTTACCCACTGAGCCACCTGGGAAGTCCTTAATATGTGTAATGATGAGTATTAAAAGCACCAAGAAAGCATGGCTAACAGGAGAGATGAGTCATGGGTTTGAGTCTCAGCTCCATCACTTTGTAGCTACAAAGTCTCTAAGACTCAGTTTCCCCTACCTCAGCCATCAAATTGTTCACTGTGAATGAGTTCAGGCAGCCATCATCTGCACCCCACCCTCACGCCACCTCATCACACCACAGCCATAAGTAAACTCTGAAAAACAGCGTCAGATCATGTCACCTTCTGACTTGACCCTCCTATTGGTTCAATGGCTCTGAGAAGAAATCCACCTTCCTTGCTACATTTGTCCAAGACCAAGACTTCCTGTGACGCTGTGCCCCCTTGCCAATTCTCAATCTACTTGGGTTTCATTCATTTTCTAGAACCCACAGATGACTTCCTACCTCAGGGCCTTCTGTGTGGGACACCCAGCCACCAGCTCCCAGACAGTCCCCTTGTGGATACTGAAGACCTTCCCTCAAATGTGACCTCAGGGCCTCTGGTCACACTCTCTGAGGGGGTCTTCATTACTCACAGCCACCGCCTTTGCAGGCCTGCTTGCCTTCCTGGGGCACGGCTCACTGTCTGTCATGATTTTGCTCAGGAACTTCTGTTTTGGCTGGGTCTCCTCCTAGGCACTGAGCCATAGTCCCAGTGAATCAGTAAGCAGTGCCCAGCCAGGAGTAGACAGCTGGGAGGTATTTGAAGGACGAATGAAGTGCCTGGCGTAACTCCTGTCATGCACTGATGGTCCCATTTATGACTTGATCTTGAACTGTTGGTGAATGGGGTGATTCTGGAAGATGAAGGGGTTTTGGCTACTTGCCCAGCTTTCTGGAAATAGGATGGGAGAGAGAAGGCAAGATCTGCTGCCTTTTAAAAAGGACAAGAGGGGTGGGGTCTGACTTTCAGTCAGACCTCAAGGGCTACTTGGCAGGTGGGTGACCCAGGGAGGGGGCATTCCCTGCAGACAGCGAGCACATCCTCAACCTAAGTGCGACTGGGTTCCAACAAGGCCTGGAAAACGGTGGTTCTAGGCCACTGTCATTATCTCATGGGATGGAAGGGATGGTTTTACAGGAGGAGGTAGAGGAGATCGAATAATATCCCAGGTCTCAGCCACGCTGGGCAGTGCCTAGAAGGGCAGCCTCAAGGACGATTAGAACACACTGGGATAGTGGCACAGCCTTCAGAATTCCAGGGAAACCTGAAAAACCAAAGCAGGTCAGCTGGCCCACTTGATGGCAGGGCAGGCTAGACTCTGACGTGGTAGCCTGGAAGGGTTCAGGCAGCTTGCTGGCTATAGGGTCAGGGTCCAGGGCTCCACCCAACCAGCATCTAGGGTAAATCTCCTGTCAGGGGTCTTCCAATTTCAGAGGCGAGCATGGTGTAAGAGGAACCAGAAGGCCTTTGAGGAGGACAAAGCAGAAATGCTATGTGACTGGGGCTAAATCTTCAGACTAGTATTTTGCAAACTGTGGGTTTTGACCCTTTCAAGGGTTATGAAATCCAGAGTGGGCTGTGACCAAATGTTTAAAATTTAACAGAAAATAAAAAAATAAAATAAAATATAACAGAAAATAGTGGAGGGCATAGTATACAGTAGGTACTATTTCACTAAATATGTGGGTGTTTGTGTGTGTGTGGACACGTCTAAATCACTGAGATGTAAAATGAATTTCTTACTGAGATACAGCTGGAAAAAAAACAATCTGAAAGCTGATGTTCTTGATAGGATGGATGGAGACCATTAAAGGGTCAGCTCACCCAAATGGCAGGAGGCTGAGGCCCGATCCAGGGAACAGCTGGAGGTAAGCAGACTGGATTCAGTTTTTGGGGGGTAGGCATTGGTTTTGGAGTCGGGCAGAGCTGGACTCCAATGCTGACTGTGCATCTAACTAGCTGTGTGATGGTCGCTAAGACACCTAACACGCCTGGCTTTGTCACTTGCAGGTGTCAGTGATGCCAGCAGCATCCTCGCTGGTGGTGGAGAGCTGGCACCCCATGAGTTCGTGGGGTTCCTCTCCAGCATCCAGATGATGTTGGCTCTTAAGGGCTCTTGTGGGCAGCAACAGCCACCCCAGGCCCTGATTCCACCTCTCTCACTTCGTGCTCTGCCTGATAAGTCTTCTGCCCACTAAGTCTTCTGCCCCCTAAGTCGTAAGGCAGTTGGCTGCCAGGAATTCCCCCTCCCCCGACCAGCCCCAGCACCTTCCAGGGTGAAGATGAGAAATAATGAGACAGCAGCCTCTAGGAAGGAGATCCAGGAGAGGAAAAAGAAACAAATTTTATTTAAGCCCCAAACACTCAGCTAGAAAAACCAAAAAGGAAAGAGAGCAGGAAAGTGGGGGAAGAAAAGGGACATTAAAAAAGAGACAGAGAAAACACAGCAACCCTTTTCCATTTAGAAATTGTCAAGTTACACTGACAGAGGTCACAGAATACCCACAGAAGCCATCACTGCTACACCAACATGGGCCCTACGGGGGACAGGGTGGGGTGTGAGCCAGGCTCGCCCTGGGGGGTCCCAGGTGGGACCCCTTGCAGAGCCTCAGGCCTGAGGCTCCTGGGGAAACAGCATATTGTGGAAGGGGTGGGAGAGAAACCCCCCATGCGAGTAACACAGTGCACAGTGGGCAGGGGCTGGGGGGACCAGGTACAGGGGTCCCCCCAGATGTCTTGGTTTTCTCTTGGTCAAGCACACATTGATGGACGGAGCAGTGAGGCGCATGCAGCTGGGGGGGGCTTTGACGTGCTGGGGACTTTGAGAGGGCCCAGGGGCTGGGGGCTTGAGAGGAGTGCCAGAACCAGTGGTGCAGGGATGAGGGAACACACACTCAGGCGCTTCTACACTTGGGGTCTACACACGTGTGCACGCACGCACGCACCTCCATGTACACCCCTCCATGTACACATACAGGTCTCACAGCTGCTGCGTCTGCACACACATATTACACACGTTCTTACACACCAAGCTTCTCCACGCCAAGGTGCCGGTGCGCGCGTGCCAACGCCCAGGCTGGTTACATGCACCGCTGTGGGCGTGCCTCCCTGCACACATGGGCGGGAGGCCATGTCTGTGCATGCTCATGCCCCCTCTCCTCTGCACACCAATAAATGGACTAGTGCCCGTGGACACACACACACACACACACACACACACACACACACACACACACACACAAGTTGTGCACAACTCCTATAAATGTACTGGCACCAAAGTGAAAGGTACAAATTCCACTGGGCTCCACATTAGCAGCGGGTGGGGTGGGGCACACGACTCCCTCCATTTGCCCCCGCATGGATGGACACGCCCCCTTCCCCTCCCTCACAAAGGGACATTCAGCTCAGGACAATGACGGTGAGGCAAACATTCAGGGCACAGGGCTGAGGGTGGGAGGTGGGGCAAGGGAAAAGTAGCAAGCAAAGAGTAATGGAGTGGAGGGAGGAGGGGGCACCACTCCCCCCTCCCCTCCCAAGTCAGGGGTCTCTGTACAGCCGAATCAAACCAAACCATTTCACTGGACCACAGAAACCAGGCCAATGCGCCCACCCTCCAGCCCCCTCCCCCGCCAAAACAGCGGCCAGGGAGAGTGCTGTGGTTTTCTTTTTTTTTTTTCTTTTTTAAATATTTATATATATTTATATTACGTATATTATATATATATAATATGTAAATATATTTTTAAAACAATATAAAATGTTAAGACACTTCACTTAAATGTAAAGAGTTGCCTGCAATTAAAAGTAATTGCATCATTTATGAGGTCCTTTTTTTTTTTTTTTCTATTTTCCAGGGGTTTTTTTTTTTTTTTTTGGGAGGGATTTTTTTTTTTTCCTCTTCTTTTGTTATTTTTCAAAAAGGCTTGCTTGCCTTTGTACAAAAATGATCCAAAGCTAGAAAACAAGGATGAACCAACAAAAACAACAACAAAAAAAGAAAATGAAGTAACACAACCCAGTGTCCCCTCCCTCCCCAACCCTCAACAGCTCTCCCTGGCTCTCCTCAGGCGCCAGGCCCCAGAAGGTTCTGCTCCTTCAATGGCTCCTTCTTTCTGTGCTTTCTGGGGGGGGTTGGTGACTAATCCCAACCCCCTCCTCCCCTGTGCTTACTCCACTTTGTGCTCCAAACAGAATCCTGCTCCCTGGGGACCCCTCTCCATCCTCCTCCTCCCCCACCCACAGAATCTCCCTGCTGGCCCCTCACTGTGCCCTGAGGGTGGGGGGGGGGTGGTTGCTGAGAGCCAAAACTGATCTCTGCCTCCCCTTTTCAGGACCCCCACCAAAAGCCTCACTGCCCACGGCCTCTGCAAGGCGGGTGCCCACGGGCCGGAGGTTGGGGGCACTGGCTGGCTGGTCAGGCCTCAAGGACCCTTGAGAATCTCACCAGGGTCACCAGCTCCCCATTTTAAAAACCATCTCTAACACCTTCCCTGAAAACCCTCAAATCTCAGAAAGGATGGTTAAAGGTCAAGTCAGGCCACCTGTGGGGTCAGAGCTGTCCTCACTGCCCCCCATCAACCCCCTCTCTATTGCCCCCACTTCCCTCACAACAAGACCCTTCCCACCCTCCAGGCCTCCAAGTCTAATTTGTTAGGCCCTTCATTCTTATCCATCCCACCCCATTAAATAAGTTAATGTCATTTAAAGTGCTAAATTAGGAAACTAAAATATCAGATACCCCTCCTCGGGTCTGCCCTCTCCCAAGACAGTGTCCCCGGCATCAGGCTGTCTGCTCAACCCACCGTCCACAGCCAGCAGTCCAAAGGTGCCCCGTTCCTCCCACTGGCACGGGCCAGGCAGCTCCTCACCGCAGGGAGGTGGTCCCGGGAAGCCAGCTCCTCTCCAGGGACACACAGATTCAGTGGCGTCACACCACCCTGAGGCCCCTCTGACTCTGGCCTCCCTCTCCAGCCCACCTGTCTTGACTCCAGGCCCACCCGGGCATGAGTGGATGGGAGCAGAGAAGCAGCAGAATTCAGTCATGTCCTGAGGGTGGGCAGGTGCGGCACCTCCCGGGCCAAAGTCTCCTTACGTCCAATTTTCTAGCCTGAATTTGGGGTTGGTCCAATGTCCAGGTTTTCCTCCAGGAAGGTTTCTGAAGAAGGGGAAAAGGGGGTGTCTTGCCCCTCCAAGTCTCCGTGGCTCAGAGTTTGTTTGGAGTGCTCTTGGGAAGCATGGGGTGGGGGAGTGAGAAGGGAGGGCAGGGGTGCAGGAACTTCAGGATGGACTTGGGAGGGAGCATGGGGAAAGAGAAAAGGGAAGGACGGTGACAGGAAGTGCGCCATTTTGGAATAAGAAATCAAGGGAAGGTGGTGTGTTTTGGTCTTTAGTTTTACTGGTTTGCTTTTTTTTTTTCCCCCTTAAAAAAAAAAGACAAAAATGAATCATTCAAAAAACCAAAAACACCAACAGGGGATGGGCAGAGAGAGCTGAGAGGGCCACATCCATGGCAAACTCTTCAGAGATTCTGGACAATGAGGTGGAAATGAAGGGAAGCAGAGGAAAGAGAGATATGGCAGGGAAGAGGGAGGAGGGCAGGCTGGGGTGGGGTTATAAGGAAGCTTCTAGAAGGAGATGGAAGAATTCCTCGCTCCAAAGGAAGTCAATACGGGGATGGAGGTTCTGGAAGCCGAAGGCTTTTCTGAGACTGGGCTTGAGGTCTCATTCGAACCACTCATCTCTTTAGATGGTTTAGTAGCCTAGAACAAAAACAGAGGTTGGGGTCAGAGAGAAGGGGAGCCTTTGTACTGGCCCCCAGTTAGTTTTTTTAGGTTCTCAGTTATCTGTTTTATACATAGAAAGTGAAAGAAAGTGAAGTTGCTCAGTGGTGTCCGACTCTTTGCGACCCCATGGACTGTAGCCCACCAGGCTCCTCCATCCATGGAATTTTCTAGGCAAGAGTACTGGAGTGGGTTGCCATTGCCTTCTCCAGGGGATCTTCCCGACCCAGGGATCGAACCCAGGTCTCCCGCATTGCGGGCAGACGCTGTACCATCTGATCCACCAGGGAATCCCAATCTTTAATACATAGTAGTGTTTATATGTCAATCCCAATCTCCCAATTTATCCCACCCTACAGTTTTAAAAAATGAAAAATCTCCACAAATCCAAGAGAAAATTAACTTCAAAAACCAGAAACCAGAGGAACATCTGGAGAGAGTGGTCCCCTGAGACAGGGCAGGAAGGTGTCAGAGCAGGGGTAGAAAGGGGAACACGAGGTTGGAACAAAGGGCCTGGGGTGGGCGGTTAAGTCCACAGTTACTGACAGGAAAGACAGAAGGTGGAAGAGAGACCGGAGAAGCACAAGGAAGGCCAGCCCAGGACCAGAATGGGGAGCAGGAGAGGGAGCAGAACCAGACCAGGTGGGGGAGGGGGAGAGGGCAAGGAAGGGAAGGAAGAAATGAAACATTAGCTGCCCAAACGGAGGCAGGAGGGGAGAAGCAGCCCAACCAGGGCCCCTTCCAACTTCAGCAGGAGGTCTTCCGGTGGCAGCTGAAGAGTGCACTTGTCCTCCTGGAACCCTCAGGACCCCCACACCCACCCCCACCTCCTGCCCTACAAGTGTTCCTCCAGCTTTGAGCTGTGCCTCGTGGGTAATGGGGAGCCACCCTCTCAAGACGTGTCTGGCACTCACTGGTCACCTCTGATCGTTAGAAACAGCCGTGCCCCCTCCCCACCTCCAGCAGACCCCTGGCACCTACACTGGTCCTGGAGATGTGAGAGGGTTCTAGACCCATCTGCATCTCCTAGAGGGGATGACCTCTGACAAATGCAGATTCCTGGACCCTGCCCCAGGATCCATCTGTCCTGTAAGCTCAGGAATCTGTGTTTTAGGCCAGCACCCCACGTGATCCTGCCACACAGTTAACTCTGAGATCACTGGGTTAGGGTAGACCAGGTTTTCTCCTTGTAGTTGTATCCACTGTCCCTCCCAGCCTTGCTTAGCCACTACTCATGTGATAACCAAACTGCCCTGATTAAAGAAAAGAGGGACGTGGACTGGAAGCAGAGTGCTTGGCACACTGCCAGAGACGTCCTGCAGGTCCCGCCCGGGCATGGCCACGCCGCTTCTCCTCGACCTACATAATTATCTGGCTGCTTGGCAGCCTCTATCAGATGCCTTGCAGGGGGGGTGGGGGAGTGGAAAGCAAGATGCCCTCCACCACCGGGAAGGGAAGTGACCACAGGCACCTGACTGGCTGACAGTGAACCTGCCCTTGAGGTTGCTGATCACATTTCTTCATCCACATGTGCACAGCGAACTATCTCTGGGTTTTGCTCACCACACTGTGGTCTGCGGTCTACATTTTCCCCTTTATGAAAATCCAGGCATGAGTTCACTGTTTGGGTCTTCTAACCCCTTTCATCCTGGCTGTGGCTGCTCACTCCTTTCTCAGAGGGCTTCCAGGCCCGCAGCCCCCACATACTTTGAATTGCTCAGCCCTTTGTGGAACCCATGTGCCTGGCATGGCCTGTGTTGCAGGGGTCCTGGTACCCCGGCCTGGAGACGGACTCATTTAAAGACAACCAGGAGCTCTCTTACTCCCTCATCATTTACTGTGGGCTCCAGTCCCACCCCTCCCCTCCTACCATTTCCCATTTAGAGTTTTTTCTCCCAAACCCAGGGGGGCAAGGGGACCTGTCCACTTTCTCCCAAGTCTCTTCACATTCCCTTGTGACCCTGCGTTCACTCAGGCGAGGTGTCCTCATTGGGAAGATGCCCCCTCCTCTTCTCCTATAGCTGGTGCAAGGCCTTTAAGCTTCATGGAGCAGCAGCAGTCACCAGCTTACGTGGAAGCCCCTGCCTTTCATGGACACCTCTTCTGCTTGCTCTGTGAGCATCTGTTTTGTAACATCCTCTCAGGCCATCTTCCCTTCCAGGAGAGTGCCCACCACTCCTCTGAAGCTGAGGGAATGTGTCCAACTGTCCCCAGTGGCCCTGCCCTATGCTGCTCAGAGTTCCCGGCTGATACAGCTGCTGCCTCTGAAGGTTTTCATTGCTTCCCTGTCACCAGCTCTTAATTATGTCCCCCATTGCTCTTAATTATGTCCAGAGAAAGAGCTTTGCCACCTTTGTGACAGGCAGAAACCTCATACCCAGATGGTCAGCTTTTAGTGGGGGGAAACAGGAACCATTAGCCAGACCCACTCAAAGGGCTGAACCCCACACCCCTCCTCTTCCTGTGGGCCAGAGTCTAGCCCTCTCCAGGCACCCTGAGCATGCTGACCTGTCACTCCAGGCTGTGAGACACAGATTCTCACACAAGTATAGGTCATCTTGGGGCTTCCCAGGTAGCTGAAGAGTAAAAACTCTGCCTGCCAATGCAGGAGATGCAATAGACTCAGGTTCAATCCCTGGGTTGGGAAGATCCCCTGGAGTGGGATATGGCGACCAACTCCAGTATTCTTGCCTGGAAAATCCCATGGACAGAGGAGCCTGATAGGCTACAGTCCATGGGGGCAAAGAGTCAGACACGACTGAGCACCGTCACCCACATGATAACAGATCATCTTGATGTTGCCAGCCGGGTTGGTGCCTCCTCCAGGGTCATTCCTGGTGCCACTGTCCCCTGCCCACATGCCCTTCTTCCTTATTATTTGCCTGAATCAGGTACTGGGCTGCCAGAAGAGGCAGGACTTCCTCTAGCCCAAGGTGGGAATAGAACCAATGGCAGTTCAGGCTGTTCCCTTCTAGCCAATGATGACCTAGGGACGGGTAATCAGAAGAGAGGGGAGATCAGCTGGGAGTCTCTGGGGAAGGTTCTCCTGTTTCTAAAATGATCTTTGGGGGCCTTCCTGGTGGTCTGATGGTTGAGAATCTGCCTTGTAATGCAGGGGACACTGGTTCAATCCCTGGTCTGGGAAGATCCCACAAGACACAGGGCAGTTAAACCCGTGAGCCACAACTCCTGAAGCCTACGTGCCTAGAGCCTGTGCTCCGCAACAAGAGAAGCCACCACAATGAGAAGCCCGCAGAGTGCGATCAGAGAGTAGCCCTGACTCGCTACAACTAGAGAAAGCCCTTGCAGCAACCAAGACCCAGCAGTCAAAAAAAATTAAATAAATTTTTTTAAATCAAGCTTTAAAAAAGAAATGATCCGTATACTTACAGCCCTGAAATGAAGGCAGCCGTGCTGGGGTGTGGGTGGGAGGATGTGCCAATAGAACCAAAATATGGAAGGCGCCCAGGTCCTGAAGTCCTTGAGTATATGAATTCCCCAACCCTGGAGCCTCCCTGCTACTTGTTCTGATAAAACTTTTCCTTGCTGTTTAAGCTGTTTTGAACTGGAGTTTCTATTATTTGTGGCTAAAACCACTCAAACTGCCCCAAGTGAGGCCAAAATTGCTCCCTTGATGTTCTCATCAACAGCATCCCCATCATGAGTAGCAGCTCCCGAAGGCTTGGTGGCAGCCACAAAGTTATGCTTCCCGCCAAAGCAGCAGAATGCAGCATTAGGACAGCAGCATTTGTACCTGGCAAATCTGGCTTCAAGCCCCCGGCTCTGCCACTTCCTAACTGTGCCACCTTTGGCAGGTATCTCTCTGGATCTTCATGTTCTCACCCGCTAAGCAAGGATAACAGACCCTACAGCACTGGAATCAGGTTGAGATACTGTACACAGAGCCCAAGACCCAGTGCCTGCTCTCAGGACGCAGGCGATAAATGGTAGCTGTTATTATCATATCATTAGTATATTAATATTTCAAGTCTGCATTGTATATTTCCATTTGGATTGGGCCTGATCACTGGCAAATTCATTCATTCATCCAACCACTCATTCACCTAGCCAACAAATATTTACTGAGTACCTGCATGTGCCGAGAACTGTTCTAGGTGCTGTAGGCCTGTAGCAGTGACAGAGTGCTTAATGCACGTATGAAGATATAAAGTTGTTCTGAACATTAAATAAGATATATATGCTTAAAATTGGTACAGAAAAGGAGCGCTGTTTTCTATTTTTCCTCGCATTCCCCAAATCTGATTTCTGCTCTGCGGCCAGGTTGGTTGACCCTGCCATCCCTTGGCTGACTGGCTTCTTGTTGAGTTTGGCCAACGGGGGTTAGGATGGGGCGGGGGGAGAGAGGGGGTAAAGTTTCTTCTCTACTCCCTCCTGACTCGGTGTATGTTGCAGGCATGCTGCGCCCTCTGTAACGATAGCGCCTACCGTTTAGCTCTCCCAGGACTCCCTAAGCTCCCAGGTCCCTCTCCCCAAGGAGGTCCAGCTTCCAGCTCTCACGGGTCCCTGAATGCCTGAACATCTCCTGTTGTTCACTTCATTACAGCCTTGTCACTGGAGTCATCCAAGGAGATACACTAAGTATTCAGCAGATTGCTTAACCCAAGTAGAAGAGGGTGTGTTCAGTTTTCATGCTCGCACCAAGCCCTTGATCCTTGTCCCCTGGGAATCTAGTTCTTATCCCACCCCTGAATCTTTTTTTTTTTTTAATGTAGTTATTTATTTATTTTAGACAGCACTGGGTCTTTGTTGCAGCACACTAGCTTTCTCCAGTTGCAGCGAGTTAGGGCTACTCTCTAGTTGCGGTGCTAGGATTTCTCATTGAAGTGGTCTCTCTTGTTGTGGAACACAGGCTCTAGAGTACAAGCTCAGCAGTTGTGGAGCATGGGCTCAGTCGCCCTGAGGCATGTGGAATCTTCCTGGACCAGGGATCAAACCTACGTCCCCTGCATCGGCAGGCAGATTCTTAACCACTGGACCATGAGGAAAGTCCATCCCACTCCTTGAGCACCACATCCAAGCGCTTTTCCTCAATCATTTCCCCTGATTTCTCTGTAATACCAGGCACAGTTGTACCCCTTTCTCCCAATTTCTGTGTCTGGTCCTGGCGCTTCTATTCCTCTCCCTTTCATCACTGCCAAGGCAGCTTGGAGCTCCTAGTGTTAGAACCAAGAAGTGAGGGAGAGGCCTCTGCCCAGCCCCTGGCCCTGCCAAAGGGACAGTGCAGTCGAGCACAGAGGTGACTCCTCTTTGGAGAGCATGCTGTGGCTTTCGAAGCTATTTTCCACACCCAGTATTACAGGAGCTCAGAAACCTGCCCCTGGGTTCTTGTCCCCATTGTACAGATGAGGAAAGAGCCTGCAGAAGGCAGAGGACTTTGACCAGGGTCACAAACAGAGCTGGGAGAAGCGGTGCCCCAGCTGGAGGACGGAAGGCCAGGTGATGCAGGGCAGCTGGAACGAATGGAGGTGAAGCGTCAGGGCAGCCAGTGAGGGAGTTTTGATTTTTTTTAAAATCCAGCTGGGGCTGCAGGGCACAGGTGGTGAGCTGGGGGCAGTGACAACCCAATCTGCATTTTAAAATAGCCCTCCCCACCCCGCGGGTCTAGGAGGATAGGTGAGAGGTCACAGAATTCACAGGGAAACCTCAGGAAGGCTTGCACTGGGGTACTGCCACATTGGGTGATTTGTTTCCCTGCCTCTTTATGATGTCTCTTTGCTAAAACATCTCTACAAGAAACATGTAATACTTCATTAGAGAGAAGATGCCTTTAAAAAAAAAAAAAAAAGAAAAAGCATTTACTAGAGAAGTGAAAGGGAGAGAGATAAAGCCAGACCAGTCATGTGGGAGGAGAGAACCACCGCATCCCTGAGGGAGGGGGTAGCTCAGGAGAGCCCCCATGGGGCTTGGGTGGATGCCTGGGGCAGGTGACTTTCCTGAGCGGAGAGCAAGGGGGCAGGCTTGAGCTCAGAACAGAGACCTGGGCCAGAAGAGATGGCAGCTGGTGCCCAAGGAGAGGAGTGTGTGGTGTGAGAAGCTGAGGAGGAAGTTGGGCACAGAGGAGCGAAGAGGTGGGCATAGGAGAGTCTCCCAGAAAGGAGCCAGGAGGTGGGTGAGGGCTGGCAAGGGAGGGGGGGATGCCAAGGAGAGGAGGGTCCCATGGCCCCCAGTGTGTGGGGGCAGACTGTATGCCCAACACGTTGCAGAGAGGTGAGCAGACTGCAGGGCGGTAAAGAGGCCACTGGAGACCTAGCCGAGCCCAGGCGTGAAGCTCGGAGTGGCCTGGGCCGGGGAATGAATGGAGGAGAGGCGATGGACGTGACTGGAGGGGAAGGAGAGAGGGCAGCAGGCAGAGGAGCTGGGTGCCAGGGGAGTTGGGAGCCAGGGGGAGAGATGGGGAACCTGATTACAGAGGAAGGAGACGCCCACTGAAGAGATGAGGCAAATGTGTGCCAGGGTAGAGGGGTGGCAGGGGTGGAGGGTGAGAGACAGAGGTGTCAGACAGTCTGGATTTGAAACCCCCTCCACCACTTGTCAGCCGTACGACCTTCGGTAAAGCCTCAGTTTCCTCATCTGTCAAATGGGGATAATAAGGCCCTTCCTCAGAGTGGGGAGTGTGCAGTGGGTTAATGTGTGTCTGACAGAATGTCAGCTGCCATTCTAGACCCCGAGGGAGAGACCAGCCTGCACAGGACAAGGGAACTCATACACGGTGGTGACATAAAAAAGCTGGGTGTGTCTGGGGACCTGTGAGGAAGGCAGCAGGCCAGCAGGGAGCTAGTGGAGGCCTGGCTGACCTGTCTCCACTGGACTCTGAGAGAACCAGCAGGCCTGTGTGCCCAAGGAGGAGCAGAGCCGTGCGGTGGGAAGAGCTTTGAGATTTTGGGGTCCCAGTCCTGGCTCTGATGCCACCTTGCTGTGAGCCCTTGGGAAGTTCCCTTCCTTTTTTGAGCTGTCCCCTGCTCTGTCAAGGAGGTGACTAGATTTACCCATCTCTAACCTCCTGCCTCTGAGCCTAGATCCTTTTCCAAGTCATAGCATCTGGACATTTCCTTCCCCCAATCCCCCCTAGCACTTAGAATACAGGAGCTGCTTGGAAATTCTGAACCACATGAGTGAACTAAAGGTCTTTCCTGACATCTAGACCACCCTGCATCTTCTGATCAGGCCACAGGTGGGCCATGGGTGAGGCTGTCACCTCTACATACCATCCTTTAATCTCAAAGAGGGTACAGCACCTTCACCACTTCTATGCATCCCGCTACAACCCAAACACAAGACTGAAAAGGAGATGCAAGACTGGTTTTTCCCTCAGTTGGGAGGTGGCCTAAAGAGCCAGGAGGGAGGCTGAGTTGAGAGAAGAGGGCCAAGGAGCAGGTGGGACCTGAGGGCGGAGGGCAGGAAGCAGAGGAGGGGGAAGAGTGGCCGGAAGACCAGGAATAAAGGCCCTTCCCACACCCCAGGGCACCAGCCTCAGAAGGGCCCAGGCATTGGGGTCTGCTCACTCCACCTTGTCCAGGAGCAGCAGGGGAGATGGCCCTCTCTGGCCCTGAGTGAGGGGCCTTCTGCGAGAGGAGTGATCAGTGATCTGGCTATGTTCTCAACCAGATCCTGAGCACCGGTACTGGAGAGAGGAAGCAAAAAATGGTTTGAGGGACCGGTGGGGTAGTCCTAGCCGGGAGGACCTCCCGGGACAGCCGCAGGAGGGTGGTCACAGGAATACTGGCAGGAGACAGCCAGCACCCAGCTGGAGTGTACAGCACTGCTGGGGGCTGGAGGTGAGGTGGGGGGTGGGGTCTGTGTGGGGGGCGGCCCTGCGCACCCCCCCCGCCCCCCGCCGCCCCTTGCCTAGGCTTACCTGCTGCTGGGCCTGGATCCTCATGTACTCGGCCCTCTGCTTGCCATGTTTGCCTTTGTCGGGGCTGCCTGCCTGGCCCTGGACCGCCTTCAGCCGAGAGGCCCCTGGAGTCACCACCTTCATGGGAGGCACGCTGCCACCGCCGCTCTGCACAAAGAGGAACAGAGTCAGAGTTGGAGATGGGATCACACAGGCGCCCTAGGTACAGTAGGCCCTCTGAGACCTGGAGAGCCCTCCCCAGAGCTTCATACCCCCATCCAGGACTCAGGCCCACTCTCTGAGGCCAGGGTTAAGGCTTCCCCACAGGGGAGGGGACAGAACCCCAGCCAGATTCCCAGAAACTCCCAAGTGAGAGCTCTTTGGTGGTTTCCTTGGGTGGCCCAGGGGCAGCTGGTGCCCTTCTGGGGGACCGTTTTTAAAGGGAGGGTCCCTGGCATCATCCTCACTCCTGGCAAGGGCTCCATCCTGCGCCCTGGAGAACACACCCGAGATTTGGGAGAGGGGTCTTTATGAAAGTGAAAGTTGCTCAGTTTTGTCCAACTCTTTGGGACCCCCAAGAACTATACTGTCCATGGCATTCCCCAGGCCAGAATACTGGAGTGGGTAGCCTTTCCCATCTCCAGGGGATCTTCCCAATCCAGGGATTGAACCCAGGTTTCCTGCATTGCAGGCAGATTCTTTACCAGCTGAGCCACAAGGGAAGCCCAAGAACACAGGAGTGGGTAGCTTAACCCTTTGCCAGTGGATCTTCCTGACCAAGGAATCGAACCCGGGTCTCCTGCGTTGCAGGCGGATTCTTTACCAACTGCACTATCAGGGAAGCCCAGCGGTCTTTATAATTGCCAACAAAGTAGGATTGGCAGCCCCAGGCCCACACTTTCCTTTGAATGGGAGGATAGGGGCAAAGTTTCCCTAGAGACGGACAAGTCCAGCCCCCTTGAACAACTCCAGGGACCAGGCCTGCCCAGAAGGGCTTTGGGGATCCAGAAGCGCAGGCAGAGAAACCACAGAGACAGAGAAAGTCAGACAGGAGAGGAGAAGGGGAGTGTGGGGATGGAAAGGGGGGAAAGAACTTTATTTGTTGGTTTACAGATACAGAACGAAGCGGAGAGGCCCTGGTTCCCGCCAGGGCTGGTTAGGCTGATCCCTGGGCAGGCCAGCTTCCCAGCCTGCCAGGGGCTTTGCCTGCAAACCCAGCCTGGCATCAGGCTCCCAGGAGGGTGGCGGGGCTGAGAGAGGCCAGTAGGCGGAGGGGAGCTGGCGTGGTGCTCCTGCAGACCCCGACTCCCTCCAGCTCTGAAGACAGACAGACTGGAGCAGGAAGACAAGTGGAGAGGATGGAGTGGCAGGCAGCCACCTGGGGGCCAGGGGGCAGAGGTGGGGGGCTGCCAGGGGGCCCCGCGGCAGAGGCCATGCCCATCTGGCTCAGAGTGGCTTCCAGCTCCCGGAGTGTCTCCTCCAGGCTGTCCATCCGCTGGGTGATGGCAGCACGCTGAGCCTTGTGCTCCCCACTGCAGGGTGGGGTGTGGTGTCCAGAGTCTTTGTGGGTCTCCTCTGGGGAGGTCTCCGCAGTGGAGGGTTCTTGGGTCTGCTCTGGGGCAGGTCCCCAAGGACTGGGGATCCCAGCTCCTCCCCTTTCTGGGCTGCAGTCCCCTGTCACCAGTGTCTTCAGGGCCGCCCCTTCCTTCTCTAGCGTCGGGCTGTTCCAGGCCTGGGAAGCCGCAGCCACCACCCCTGGCGGGGCTGGTGGATTATCCCGGCCCAGGAGGCCGCTGGCCAGGGTCCGGGGTCGTGGGGTGGGGGTTGTTCCAAGACCGGGTTCCTCAAGCCTGGTCTCTGGTGGGGAGGGAGGGTGGGGGGCACATTCCGTCAAGATGATCCGGGGGACAGAGAAGGGCCTCGGGCCTGCGGCAGCCTGAAGGGAAAAGAGAGATGAGGGAGGGTGTGATCCCTGTAACCAAACACCCCCGAGCTGGGAGGGGGGGTGCATGTGGGTGAGCCCAGTCCCTTCCTGTCGCAATGGGGAAACTGAGGCAGGGGACGGTCCCGACTGAGTTCACCCAGCAAGTTAGAGGCAACGCTGGACTAGAACTCAGGCCTCTTTTCACCACACTCTATCATCTCCACCTCCCGGCAAAGATGCCAATTTACTTAGAAGCACAGATGCGTGCGTGCTAAGTCACTTCAGTTGTGTCCGACTCTTTGTGACCCTATGGACTGGGAGCCTGCTAGGCTCCTTTGTCCATGAGGATTCTCCAGGCAAGAATACTGGAGTGGGTTGCCATGCCGTCCTCCAGGGGATCTTCCCGACCCAGAGATTGACCCCGAGCTTCTGACGTTTCCTGCATTGGTAGGTGGGTTCTTTACCACTAGGACCACCTGGGAAGTCCCGCTATACATGTTTACTTCTCAGCAGCCAAGTTAAATTCTGGGAGCAGGTCTCATGGTTACTGCCAGGAGTTTGCCTGTCTGTGCGATGGGGTAACAATAACACAAGGCTGGTGGAGGATGAGGTGAGCTCACGTCGGCATGTGCTTGGAACAGTGCCTGGCACGGTGTAAGTGTTTGATAAGATGTTAGCTATTCGTAACATAGAACTGAATGTCCGAGACCCGCAGCCCCATGGGGGTGGAGACCAGGTGTTGGCCTCTGGCCTCAGAGCATGGGTCTGACATCCTCATCTTAGGCCAGATTCCTCGTGCCCACCCCCTACTTCTGAGCTTTCTCTGAGGGCTTCACAGCCACAGTGGGCAGGGCTCGGCCAAGTCCTCTGCTGCACCAGCTTGGGCAGAGCTGGAGCACCCACCTCTGGGTGAGCACCCCTGGCTCTGGCTTTTATGGGGGCACAGAGAGAGGCCCCCAATCACCCCTACCCCAGTTGAGTAAACTCTGGTCTAATTCTGAGCAGTCTTATACCAGGAACTGCCACATACGCCTTCATCTTTAATCCTTTCTGTTCCCCATGAAACAGCTACTATTCTTATCGCTTTACAGATTAGGAAGCAGGTGTGTGAGGGGGTGTCCTGTAATTTACTCAAGGTCACTTACCCACAGCTAGCTAGTGGCAGAACCAGGACTTGAACCCAAGAAGTCTGACTCCAAGTCCAGTGCTCTTGCCACTAAAATGAGCCATGGGGAGACACGTGGGGGGCAGCAGGGACCCCCAGCCCCCCTCCCAAGGGAACCCACCCAGCTCTGCCACCTGCTTACCTGGATGTAGGAGGTGCAGACTGGGAAGTCAGTGAGGGCGACCCACGCCCACCCGGCTCCACTGCCTGATGGCGCCTCAGGATGCAGGGGGGCAGCCAGCCCAAAGGGCCAGTGGAGGGGCTCTGCCCGCCGGACCCCTTCAGGAGCTTCCAGGGCCAGAAAGGAGTAGTGGTTGGGTGCAGCGTGCCCAGGTGCTGAGGGCACAGCCGGCCCAGCGCAGCGCTGCCACACCACTCACCCCCAGACGGCTCCTTGGACTGCTCTGTGCCCATCCTCTGCCCAGCAGACAGCCTGTCTACCTGTTCACTGCCCATCTGCTCCCCCCGCCAGGGAGCCAAAGCACCACCAGGCCTCAAGCCAGGCTAGAGATCAGGTGGCAGCCAGCAGTGTGGGCCCAGAGAGCCAGACAAGACAGCTGACCACGTGTGTGCCTCCCCAGACCAGAGGCCCTCCTGCTCCAACCTGACTGGGCAGAAGGAGAGATGCTCAGACCATTGCCCCCCGACTCCCCCTCCCCAAGCACAGTCCCCTGGGGTGCAGACAGCAGGTCACCCGCAAATTCCCAAAAAAGAATAAAAAGGAAATAAGTGCAGCAGGACAGCAGCAAGGACTGAAGTTAGAGTGAAGGGAGAACTTCCCAATGCTGAAAGACGGAACCAGCAGCCAAGGAAGCGCATGGACTTCTTCCATCCCAAGCTCTCTGACCAGGTGGGGCCATGGGTTGGGGAGAGAGGCTGTAAAGGAGCCTTCCTCCTTGGGTGTCCTGGCCCCCAGCACAAGGCATAGATTCTAGGCAGAGAAACAGAGCCCCCGCCTGGCACAGGCAGCCGAGTGGGGAGATGGGGGCAGGGACTAGGCAAGGCTTCAAGACAAAGTCAGGTTTTGAGCTGGGCCTAAAGTCATGTAGCAAGCAAGATCCAAACTCCAATCTTGGACCCAGACAGAACCTGGGCTTCGAGCCAGACCTAAAACTCTGGCTCTAGATCAGAATAAAATACCCAAGCCACCAGGGGCCAGGTGCGGAATCAAAGCCTGTAAGGAAATGCAGACCCAAGGGGCCACCAGATGCCAGGCTGCTGGAGTCTCGAGAGGGAAGGAAGGGTGATGCTCCTGTCCTTGGAGCGGGGAGGGGTGGTCCACGGGGTGAGGTTGTGGCAGTGGTGGGACTCGGGCACGTGACACGTTCTGGCGGGTTAGCGTGAGAAGTGAGGAGAGGAAGCGTGGAGGCACAGGCAGAGAGAGCGCTGTGAGAGGAGAGGGGCAGCCCGTTACCTTCCATGTGGGGCCCGGGGCTGAGCCCCTGGGGGGCCCCAGGTCCGGGGGGGACAGCAAGGTGGGGATCGGCTGGCGGCGGGGCGTGGGGGGGGGGGGAGACACTGAGCTTCTCTCAAACACCTGGGGAGCAGAAGGTGGGGGCAGGTTTGGAGGAGGGGGCACGGGGACCGTAGCCTCACTCCTTGGCCCCTCATTGTGGCCACCGGTCACTCTGCCCTGCGATTTGTCTCTTCCCAGAGGCCCTGGTGGTGCAGGTCTCCAGCCTCTCGGGGAGGGGCGCTGAGAACACTCGAGTCTGGGGGACTTACAGCACTGGGAGGGGCTCAAGGCACACGGATGGAGGTTGTTAGAGCTTCGTTCTCAGAATACTAGGGGGTGGGGTCGCAGAGCAGAGGAGGTGTCAGGGCAGTAGGGGTCTCAGAGATTGCAACAAAAAACTCAAACATGCAGGGAGGGACTTACACTCCCTCCCCCATTGTACAATGGAGAAGAAACTGGGGCAAAAAGGACAGAATCCGAACCAGCCTCAGAGGAGAGCCAGGAATCCAGCCCCTCATCCTAGCCTGGGCACCCCACCCTGAGATCCACATGGTGGGGGAAGGGGGGCGCCTGGCTGATGACCTGGGGACCCCTGACCCACCTCCAGCTCTGCGATGATGCGGTCCTCATCGTCCTCATCCTTGATGGCAGAGGCCATGATTGGGGGTGTGGAGGCTGGGCGGGCCACCTCGGACACAGTCCGGCGCAGCTTCACCTGGGGCTTCTGCACCTCCAGCTCCTCGGACTCGGCCTTCTGCAAGGCCCGGGCCTCATTAGACCAGGCTCTGTCTGCCTCCAGCCAGCTCACCTCTTAGGTCCTATCCCTTCCAGACTATCTCCCACCTGCCCACCTAGCTCTGCATCTGCCAGGCCCCTTCCCATGGAGGAAGCACGAGACAGAAGCAGAGTCACCACTGGCCAGCCTCCTTTCTTTCCTTCCACTTCCTCTGAGCTAGGGGATCACTCCAGAGGGTCTCCAGAGGTCCTCTCAGGCATCCCTCCCACTCAACCCCACGTACCTGTCCCCTACCCAAGGTGGGGGGTGGTACCTTGATGAAGGCCGAGTCCTTCTTGCTGGTGACCACGACCTCTCCGGTGCGCGTGGTGGTCAGGCCATGGGAGGAGGGGAAGCTCCGGCGGGGAGGGGGTGGCGGGGGTGACTTGGAGGGCTTCTCGGTGCGGTATCGGGGCACTGTCAGCTCATCTGTGGGCAGCCAAGGGGCTGGGGGTCAGAGGACCCATAACCCTGGAGTCTGTGCGCCACATCTGACTCCAAGGTTAGGGTAAACCTGGCTTCCTCCTCCAGGGAGGAGGAGAGGGGAAATCTCGAGGAAAGGACACAGGCCCCCTCCTCCTCCTCTCCTCCCCCCCATGCAATCCAGCCCCAAGCCCTGTCACTCCTTCGCTTACAGCACTCTCATCCCTTCTACTCAAAGCCTGGTCTGGGGAGCAACGGCACTGGCAGCACCTGGGAGCTTATTGGAAATGCAGAAGCTCAGGCCCTACCCCGCGCTGCTGAGTCAGAATCCACATGCCAGCAGATCCTGGGTGATTTCACATGCACATTCAAGTCTGAGAATCGCTACTCTAATCCACCACTTTCCCGCCCACCCCTCAGCTCTGCCCTGGCACAGATCTTCATCCTTCCTCCATCAAGAGAGAGTAGTTAGTACTATTGCAAGAGTCTGACCCTGCCCACCCGGCTCTCCCTGCCCCCGGTTCTTCCTTGGGGTGGGGGCTATTTCCTGGGCAACCTGCAGAAAAGTCACTCAAGCCTGACATTCCTCGCCCTTTGATCCCTCACTGAGTCCCCACAACCCCAAACCTCCATGCCTGCCAACCTTTCAGCTTCAGCTCTGCTTGCTACTCTTGGGCCTGGACCCAGCTGGGCAACACCAAACACATATCTCCAGGCATTGGTACATGATGTTTCTCCCTGGAATGCCCTCTCTCACTGGCCAGGGAAATTCAAGACTCCAGCGAAAAGTCCCCTCCCATGGGAAGGACTTCCTGCCCTCTCAGGGTCTCCTGTAGAACAGCATTTAGCACCTGCCTCCTATTTCTGGTTTACACACTGGGTAAGGCCTGGGACAGATTACTTAACCACATAGAGCCTTAGTGTCCTCACCTGTAAAATGGGAATAATTACTGTATCCACCTCCTGGACTTGTTGCAAAATTATATGAATTAATATACAGAAAGCATTTGGGGTTGTTTTTTGCTGCACAGTAAGTGCCTGATAAACACAGATGTTAGTATTATTCTCCTACTACACTTTAAGCTCCTTGAAAGTAGTCATATCCTTATCCCCAGCACCTAGCACTCGTGTGCATGCATACTAAGTCACTTCAATCGTGTCTGACTCTTCGCAACCCTATGGACTGTAGCCCGCCAAGCTCCTCTAGTCACGGGATTCTCCAGGTAAGAATACTGGAGTAGGTGGCCATGCCCTTCTCCAAGGGATCTTCTCGACCCGGGGGTTGAACCTGCATCTCTTATGTCTTCCGCATTGGAAGGCGGGTTCTTTACCACTAGCGCCACCTGGAAAGCCCTAGCACATAGTGGGCACTTAACAAATATACAGGTGGCAAGAATGAATAAATGAATGAGTGACAACTGCCGTTTTCCTATTCGGGTTTCTGCTTCCTCTGTGAGCTCACAGGCTTGGGGGCACAGGACCCACGTCTGCATCACTCAGTGCTGCACCCCATCTCAGCACAGCCTGGCTCCTGGGACACATGCTTGGACAAAACATGCAGGAGGACGACCCTCTGCCTGAGCTTTCTCATCCTCCCAGTGTGGTCCTCTCAGCAGCCATGGGAAAATCTCTGGATGCAGTCCAGGACTATCCCATCCGTCTCGGTCTCCCCTGAGTGGCCAAGGGTCAGGCCAGCACCCCCCCTTCTCTAATAGCCCACCCACAAAGATTTTCACTCCCAAGCACCTCCCTCATCAACCTGAGAGCTCCTGAGGCTGGGGCTCCCCTCCTCTGGGCTCTTTGCAACCCCCTACCTGCCCCATACCTGAACCTCTCCTCCCACTGGGCTCCGTTCGGGGGGCTGCCTTCTGGCCGTGGGGGGTCTTGGGGGGCTTGTGGTCCGGGGTTGGGGCTGGGCCCGCGTGGGCCTTGCTCGCACAGTCTAGGTCAGGGATGGCCTTCAGCAGCTCCGCCTGTGTCTCCTCCAGCAGCCGGTTGATGTCCTTGGCGCTGTACTGGGTCAGGGCTGCCCGCTTCTCCTCCCAGTCCCGCTCGGCAGCCTTGAGAGGAGGGCCAACAGTCAGCACTGAAGCAGCTGCCCTACTCCTGGACTTCTGGGGCCTCAGCCACACATGCAAGGAATGCAAAGGAAGCCTCCCATTTGATCCGCGCCTCGGGCTTCTCGAGTATTACATGCCTTTGCTGTGAGCCTGGAATGCCACCTTCATAACCAAGTACTCTCAGGAGAAATTTAGACCTGCTTTTAGACATTCTATTCTATTTCATTGAGCACATAATCTTTTCTTGTGCTAACCCCGCACTGCCTTGATTATCATAGGTTTATGATATGCTTTCCTGCCTAGCAGGACTGATGTCACCCCTCAGTATGCTTCTCAGATTCCCTTGTCCCCCAGGAACAAGTCCCCACGTGTCGGCACTGGCCAACATAGGTTGGTGGTAAGAATGTGTGAGCCTAGCTCCGGCCCCCCCATCCCGGGCCCAGCACCTCAACAGACACAGCCTTGTCCACGCTTCTCTTGCCAGGAGTGTCCAGGCCTTTGGTGGGGTTGCCGGCCTTGGGGGCTGGAGGGGCCCCCTCGGTTGGCCCACTCAGCTCGTGGAGGTTCAGTGGAGGGCTAGGGGGTGGCATTTCGAAGTCTAAGCTCTTGTTGAAGTCCGTCTCGGCCGTCATCTTCTTGGGGGACTGACTCAGGAGGTTGCTGGGGGGTGGCCACACACCCTCGTCCACTTGCCTGGGGTGGGAGAGTTGGGGGCAGCTGTGAGGTCAGCAGAGTCGTGGCTCCCTGGGAGGGAAGCCTGGCTTGGGGGAGGCGGGGTGTGAGGGGGGCTCTGGGATCTTGCAGGACAGATGGAAGGGCCTGGGGAGGGGTGACTGCATCTGGGAAATGGGAGCGCCAAGCCTGCAACATGCAAGGGGTCACAGGTCAAAGTGCTGGGTCACAGCCAGTCAGCACACCGCTGACCTCTGCAGGGAGTCAGAATAAGGGATCTGGGCCCGGTGTGTGACCCCATGGGAAATCGCAGGTCAGAGATAGGAGGTCAGGGATAGAATGACCTTCGGATCTGGGCCAGGGTGTCCGTGACCCCCCGGCACCGCTTGAGTAGCCCATCCAGGCGCTGGGGCTCCTCCTTCAGGAACTTCACTGCCTCCACCTCCACACGCAGCACTACCCGCATCTTGCTCTGCAGGCCTGGGAAGTGAGCTGAGGCGAAGGGAAGGAGTGAGCGGGAGGAGGGAGCAGCTCTGGACAGCGGGGAGGACAGGCAGTGGGGTGGGGGTGCAATGCCTTGGGTGGGGCTGAGGGGTGCCCCGAGGCTCACCCTTGAGTTCGGTCAGTGTCTCCCCGAGCTGCTTCAGCACCAGCGCCTTCTCTTCCAGCTCAGGCCCGGGCACCAGTCGGTGGTTGTGGGACACATCCCTCTGGATCTTCTCCACCGACTTCTCCAGGTCACTGCAGTCACAGAAAGACCCTTTCAGCCCCTCTGGCCCCAGCCCAGCCCCCTGAAACTGAACAGCTGGGAACAAATCAGGCCACTGGTCAGATCAAAATTAAAAGCCATCCACCAGGCCACAAGCCCAAGTGAAATCAGAAAGCCAGACCTCAGAGATGAGACTTCAGAAGCACTCCATAACAGGTGCCCCAGGTCCCCGTGTTGAAGTTCTCATCTTTAGCAGCATCAGCCAGAATCTCCCTCCCTAGGACTCACACCTTCTGATTCTCATTAGCCAAGGACACAGCAGAGAAATTGGCAGCTTTTCAAAGAACTGGAGGCAGGTGTGTGTGCCCCTAAGAGCCTCTTCTTTTTTCGGGGAAGCATCCACCTTTTCTCAAATGATCCAGACACTCAGCCTCTTTCCTCAATGACAAAGCTGCTTCCTATTTTCAGATGGCTTATGCTGAGCTTGTGTCATTTTAACACCCTACATCTTTCTGAAATGTAAATCAGACCAAGTCACCACCACCTGTGTTGAACCCGAAATGGATCCCGACATTCTGAGGCTAAAATCCAAACTCTTCAAGTGCAGCCACAAAAGGCATGGGGATAGTAGCTGAAAACTTGGGTCTGGAGTCAGACAGATTCACATTCCAACCCGCACTCTGCCTGACCCAGAAGAGATCTTGGAGAAGTTACCAACTGTCTCCAGATCTCAGTTTTCTTATCCCCAGAAAATGGGGATGGTAAGAGTTCCTCCCTCCTGGGGCCACTATGAGGATTAAATGAGCTGAAAAGCAATTAAATGAGCTAATGCATGGGGTCAGTCCCTGGGGGCTGCCCTTAGTTCCTCTCTAGCTACATCCACTTCCTCTCCATCTGGTTTGCTTCTGTTTCAAACCATCCAGAATTTCTCTGAGGTCATTGTATGTGCTGCTCTCCCTGTTGGTTGTTCTTGTTTGCCACACTAGGTCTCCACTGCGGCACGCAGGCTTAGTTGCCTTGACCAAGGATCAAACCCAGGCCCCCTGCATTGGGAGCATGGACCTTATCCACTGGACAACCAGGAAAGTCCTTCTCCCTGGGCTTCTATAATGCCATTTCCTCTGCCCAGAACATTCCATTACCACCACCTCCCCACCCCCCATGCACATGTGTGACTAACTCCCACTCATCCCCAGGTCCCAGTGGGAAACTCTCCCCTTACACTTGGTGTTCGGGGTCTGCTTCCTGCCTGGAGCTCCTGTTTGCTGGGCTGAGCAGCTCTAGGTAGAAAATAAGATACCTTGTCTTTCTGATTCATCTCTGATTCCCAGCACCTGGCATGGTGCCTGGAGCAGAACAGAGGTCTGGTAAGTAATTATGGAAGGAATGAATAAGTGAAAGAAGGAACTACTGCCCAGGTAGGTCATCCCAGTTCTGCACCTGAGTCACTGATATCCCTGACCCACATGCTGGACGTCACATATATTCCTGTCAAATCCCATCTGTTGGATTTCAGCTCAACAATCCAGGGAGGAACAACTTTTGAATCTCAGTTCTACCATCCAACAGATTTGCTCCCCCTCAAAGCTCTGTGTCATCAGCAAAACTTATCAGCATGCTTTATATATCTTCATCCAACTAGTGGGTGAAAAAACAGACCACACTGGAGCCAAGGCCAAAATTCTGTGAGTCAGCACTACCAGTTAAAGAGGTATCTTGTACTAAGTGCCTACAGCGTGCCAGGTGCACATTCAGCCCCTCACTTTATCCTCACCACAAATCCTGGGAGTGGGAACCATTATTATCTCCAGTTTACATACAAATAGTAGCTCAGAGTAAGAAATAGAGGAAAACAATAGAATGGGGAAGACTAGAGATCTCTTCAAGAAAACTGGAGATACCAAAGGAAATACCAATGGAATCATGCAAAGATGGACACAATAAAAGACAGATACAGCAAAGACCTAACAGAAGTAAAAGAGATTAACAAGAGGTGGCAAGAATACACAGAAGAATTATACATAAAAGGTTTAATGACCCAGATAACCATGATGGTGTGGTCACTCACCTAGAGCCAGATGCCCTGGAGTGCAAAGTCAAGTGGGTCTTAGGAAGCATTACTATGAACAAAGCTAGTGGAACAAATAGCTCCAGCTGAGCTATTTCAAATTCTAAAAGATGATGCTGTTAAAGTGCTGCACTCAATATGCCAGCAAATTTGGAAAACTCAGCAATGGCCACAGGACTGGGAAAGGTCAGTTTTCATTCTAATTCCAGAGAAAGACAATGCCAAAGAATGTTCAAACTGCTGTATGATTAAGCTCATTTCACATGCTAGCAAATTTATGCTCAAAATCCTTCATGCTAGACTTCAACAGTACATGAACCGAGAACTTCCAGATAAAAGGTAGAGGAACCAGAGAGCAAACTGCCAACATCCACTGCATCATAGAAAAAGCAAGGGAATTAAAAAAAAAAATCTACTTCTGCTTCATTAACTACACTAAAGCCTTTGATTGTGTGGATCACAACAAACTGAAGAAAATTCTTAAAGAGATGGGAATACCAGACTACCTTACCTGTCTCCTGAGAAACATGTATGCAGGCCAAAAAGCAACAGTTAGAACTAGACATGGAACAATGGGCTGGTTCAAAATTGGGAAAGGAGTATGTCAAGGCTGTATATTGTCATCCCACTTATTTAACTTACAGAGTATATATCATGTAAAATGCTGGGCTGGGTGAATCACAAGCTGGAATCAAGATTTCTGAGAGAAATAACAACAACCTCAGATATGCAGATGATACCACACTAATGGCAGAAAGCGAAGAGCCTCTTGATGAGGGTAAAAGACGACAGTGAAAAGTGAAAGTCACTCAGTCATGTTAGACTCTCTGCAACCCCATGGACTATGCATTCCATAGAATTCTTCAGGGCAGAATACTGGAGTGGGTAGCCTTTCCTTTCTCCAGAGTATCTTCCCAACCCAGGGACCAAATCCAGGTTTTCCACATTGAAGGCGAATTCTTTACCAGCTGAGCTATCAGGGAATCCCTAGATAGAGAATGAAAAAGCTGGCTTAAAACTCAACATTCAAAAAACTAAGATCATGGCACCTGGTCCCATCACTTCATGGCAAATAGATGGAGAAAAAGTGGAAACAGTGACAGACTTTATTTTCTTGGCTCCAAAATCACTGCGGATGGTGACTGCAGCCACAAAATTAAAAGATGCTTGCTCCTTGGAAGAAAAGCTATGACAAAACTAGACAGCATATTTAAAAACAGAGATATTACTTTGCCAACAAAGGTCCGTATAGTCAAAGCTATGGTTTTTCCAGTAGTCACATATGGATGTGAGAGTTGGACCATAAAGAAGGCTGAGCATGGAAGAATTGATGCTTTTGAACTGTGGTGTTGGAGAAGACTCTTGAGAGTCCTTCAGACTGCAAGGAGATCAAACCAGTCAACCCTAAAGGAAATCAATCCTGAATATTCATTGGAAGGACTGATGCTGAAGCTGAAGCTCCAATCCTTTAGCCACCTGATGCAAAGAGCCTACTCAATGGAGGAGGTCCTGATGCTGGGAAAGATTGAGAGCAGGAGGAGAAGGGGACAACAGAGGATGAGATGGTTGGATGGCATCACCAACTCAATGGACATGAGTTTGAGCAAACTCCGGGAGACAGTGAAAGACAGAGAAACCTGATGTGCTGCATATGGGGTCACAAAGAATCAGACACAACTTAGCAACTAAACAACAAGTAGCTCGGATACTAAACTACATTCCCTAGCCTCCTCTGCATGTAGAAGTGCCATTCAAATAAGGTCTAGCCAATGGAATATGAGTGGTAGTGGTACATGCTGTTTCCAGGTCTGGCTCTCTAAAGTCATCCTATGTAAGCTCCTCCACGCTCATTTCCCCTTCCTGTTGGCTGAAAGACAGTGACCCTGAGGGTAATCTTGGAAGGCACATATTGAAGACGTGCCTTATTGGAAGACACTTATTTCCATTACCCTGGGTCCCTGAATGACTGCATGCAGGAAAGCCACTAGGCACCCCCCTTAGGCTCAATTAGCACCTCAGTCTTCTGATCATACAATCTGCCAAAGTTTGGGGGCCGATAACCTGAGCAGGCTCTGCAAGAAAGTCCAAACCAGCACAAGTCTAGACATTGGGATCAGAAAGTGGTGGGGTTTTCCAGACCCAGGTTTAGTTCTGAAACAGTTGAGAGGTGAGGATCAGGGCAGAACCACAAAATGTGAGGTGGCCCAAAGCAAAATAAAGATTTTGCCCCTAGTATAAAAATTAAGAATTTCAAGATAATGACAGCAGAGCATTGAACCAAGTACGGTCCCTCACAAGCATGAGGCCCTGTGTGAACAACAGGTCACATGCCTATACAGTTGGTGCTGGGCTGGGCTATGTTACACTCCAGAGGTCAAAGGTCTCAGTCAGCGGAGGCTGCCTCTAAGGGCAACATCTAAACAATGTGCTTGGCTAGAGCTACAGGTGAGTAAGCCAAGCTGAGTGAAGCACAGAATCAGCTGTAACTTCCAGCAAGGTGCCAGGGCAAAAGGAAGGGGTAGAGTGAAGCCAAGGAAGTGGACAGAGGCTGGTAAGCTAGAGCAGGGGTATGGATGGGCCAGCAGGGCCATCCAGTCCTGGGGAGGCTATGGAAACTAGGCAGAGAGGCCCCTCCTGGTCAGACCAAAGCCACTGCAGCATTGATGTGCAGCCCAGTCCAGATTCCACCCAAAAAGTCACCTTCGAAGTAGATGGAGAACCCTGCCAGAAGCAATGTATCAGCCCCCAAGCTCTCTAGAGTGAGCAGTCAGAGCAATGGGTTTGATAGCAGGGCAACGCATAGGGAGACTGTATTCCTGGAGAACTGAGGCCCCAGGAAGCAGAGGACCAGACACTCATATGACAGGAGCATAAATACGTTCTTTCATCCTTCCTGCCTCCTCTGTACTTTTATATTTCCTTTTATTTTCCTTTAATGTCTCAGTAAAGTTCCCTTTGAAAATTCCAATCCAGTTCCTCTGTGCTGAATAAAAAAGGGGGAAAAGAGGACAGGAAAGTTAGGTAAATGGAATTTCCTGGGTGAGGGGGGATGGTAGCCATCCGTCTACTTGGAGATCTGACGGGAGCTGTCACTCAGCTTTCACACCAGGGGTGATGCAGTTGACTGCCACGCCATCCAAGTGGGATGGCCCCTTACTTCATCTCAACCACAAGGGGTCATGGGAATCTTGCCCTGTGCGTCACTGAAATGCACATGGATCTCCAGGCTGTGTGGGCCCGAGGCTGAGGAGCAGGGGTCCTTCTTAAGGAGCCCCTTGCAAGTGATACAGCCAATTATGACTTTGGTGAGGAAGCCGGGCTCCTCTGAGCAGTCTTCCTTAGTTCTGAGTAGTTGACCTGTAGAAGCCAAAGCCCCTTCTGGAAAGAACTGTGAAAAGCTTAACCTTGGGCACAGGTGTCGAAGCTGAAGCACAGAGATGGGCAGAAACTGCTCTGATCGCCCAGCTGCTCAGAGCTGGAGCTGGAGCTCCGGCCCCTCTGCCCTGTGCCAAGAGGGAGACCAGGCGGAGGAGCAGGGTCTCTGTCTCAGACCCAGGGACTGACCAGGGAAAGCTGCAGGCGGCTGGGGCTGCTCACTCAGTGGACGGACAGCGGAAGGCAGCCTCTCCTTGCAATGGTGCCAGACAATCGAATCTTGGCCAGACAGCTATTTACTAAATTTGGATCAGAGAACTGTCTTCTGTTAACCCTTCCATGTCTAAGTCTTTGGGGGCGGGGTGTTCTCTATTCCTGGAGCCCTGTTTCAGCGGCAGTAGGATGGGAGGAGGGTTCTCCTTGGCTATATCTGCTCTAAGAGATGGTGGTGAGGGTGGCAACAGTGACCAAGCTGGCCCACCGGAACTCTACTCGAGGATCAGTATGCAAGGATCACAGGCCAGAACGAAAGCAGGCAGAGGACAGAAATGAAACCGGCCATCTGGAAACATGAGAGTAAGGCTGCAGGCCACGGGGAAGCCGGACCTTGGACCATTAGGGAGTGAGACCACAGCAAAAGCAGGCATCAAGCCACAACAAAAGAAAATAGGACTCCCGCCAGAGTGTCAAAGGTTTGTGGGTCACAGAGACATCAGACCACAGAGGAGACAAAAATCAGGCTTCGGAACAGACCCACGTCACCTGGGAGTCAGAAAGAAGGGAGCTGCGCCTCCCCGTAATACCAGGTTGCGGGCCACCGAGGCCGCACTCCCAGCCCTCCCCGCAGGCGCTGCGCCCAGCCTCACTTGAGCTGCTGGGTAATGAGCTCCTCGTCGTTGAGGTAGCGCAGCCGCTCCTCCTCCACTAGGGTGCGCTGCCGCTGCAGCGGGTCCTCCTGCCGCCGCGCCGCCTCCGACACGCGCATGCTCAGCTCCGCCTCCGTGCCCTTCAGCAGCGCGCGCAGCGACTCCAGGTTCTGTAGCTGCGGGACGCAGATGGGCCGGTGGACGGGGGTGGGAGGGAATGGAGGCGCGCTGCGGGGAGAGGACTGGGAGGAGGCGGGCAGAGGACAGCCCGACCGCGGGGCGAACTCCACGGACGATACTGCTGCTTGGCTGTGGCCGTGAGCAGCAGCGGAAGGGGGGGGGGCACAGGCCGAGGGTTACTTTCTGGGGAAGCATAGAAGCAAGAGGAGGATGGCTTGGGGATGGTGGAGGGAGGCAGGACTGCCAAGTTGGGCCGTGCGGAAGGTGCGGCTGCTTGGCTGTGGCAGTTAGTTGCAGCGAAGGGGTCGGGGGAGGAGGACAAAGTTTCTTTCTGGGGAAATATCTTAGAGGCTGGAGAACGGGGTAGGGGATATTTGGGGGCAAGAGATGACCCTACCAGGGCCCTGCCCACCTTGGGGCTGCATGGCTGTGGCTTCGATGAAGGACTCAAGCACTGTGGTTTGACAGTTTCCTTGGCTGGGACCGGAACATAACTAACACTTGAACCTAGTTCTAAGGCCGAGTGGAGGCAATGGTGGGGGGAGCCGAGATCTTACCCATTGCCCAGATGGCAACTCTCTGCCCCCTCACCAGCCTGTCTCTACTCATTATTCTCACCTGATGGGCCCCGGGGCACTCTCGAGGAGCGGGCACAGGGATGCCAGGCTCCTGACTGGTAGGACCATCTGCCAAGCAGGGCAGGCTGGGGAAGGCTGTGTGGGCTCAGGAAGGTAACGCTGAGGGGATCTGGGGGAAAGGCTTCAGCCCAAGGGAGGGGATGAGGGAAGGGAAGGGACTGGGACTGCCCTGAGGGATACTGACAGGAGGAGGGGGCTCAGTGGGGTAGGCTGGGGCTCCAGGAAGGCGGGAAGGATTCAGGGAAAGGGAAAGAGGGCCCACAGGGGGACACGGGCCAGGGGTGGTGGCTTGGTGAGGGAATAGAGATTCAGCGAGGTGACGGGAGTTCGAGGAGGGTTTCGGAGAGCAGCCCAGTAAACGGCGAGGGACTCGGGATGGGGCAGACTCTTGGGAAGGAGTTTCAGCAAGTAGGTGGGTTCTGGTAGGGCGGGGTTTGGGGGGGCGGGGCCCCGGAGGGGTGGTGGTTACCTGGAGCTTTCGCAGTTGCTGAAGCTGGCTGCGCAGGTCGTTCGTGCTGTTTTGCAGGCCACGCAGGTGCAGCTGCACCTGCAAACGGTTGATGGCAGTGGGCTGCCCCGCAGGGGTGCTGCTGGCCGGAGGCGGGGGAGGGCCGGACACTGGGGTGGCCCCGCTGCTCCGGCTGCCTGACCCACAGGCTGCAGACAGGGACCACAAAGATGGGAGAAAGGGAATGAATCGTGAGCTGGGAGAGATCGGGGTAAGATCTTCCCCACTCGTGGCCCCACACAGTAGCCAGGGAGAAGCGTAGCTCTGGCTCCCTGCCCCAACCAGTGGTCAGCCTTTCTGAGGGGTCAGTGGTCAGCCTTTCTAAGGTGACTACTCATTTACCCATGGAAGCCTGGTGATGTAGCCCCTTTACAGACTAGGAAAAGACCAGAGAGGCTAAGACAGGGCAAGGACCTCTGGGGGAGGAAGAAAGGGTCACTCACGTGCTGAGGGGGTGGCTGCTCCATTGGAGCCTTCAATCTTCTCACTGTGGTACAGGGAAAAGATAGCCATCACGGGGTCCAGGCTGGCCCCAGACTGTCAAAGCTGGGTGAGACTTTAACGTAAACTCTTCCAGTCCCCTGGTCTCAGGATGGAGTCCCCGAGAAGGGAAGGGATTCACCCAGGGCACCATGATGAGACATGGGCAGAGCTGAGCCCAGGGCTCTTGCTGCTTACTTTCCCTTCCTCTTGCCCCAACCACAGGCCTTTGGCAGTGGTGTTGGGAAAAGAACCTCACCTGGGGGTCTCAGGCTCCGAACCTCTCAGTAGGGCACTCTGCACCAGGCCTGTGAGGCTGGCAATTTGCTTCTCCATGGCCTCCATGCGCTCCCTAGGGAAGACAGTGGCCTTGATCAACTCCATCTCTGGTCATGGGGTCCCTCCTGCCCAGCCCCCCTCTCCTAAGATTGATAATTAGAGGAAAACCATTTCCTCCTCAGCCACCAGCACACAGACCATTCAAAGGGCCTCAACACCTAAGGATCAAGTCCACAGCCCTCCCACACACCTAACACTGGAAATGCCCTTCCCCATTTGACAGTCTGGAGAAGGAAATGGCAACCCACTCTAATGTTCTTGCTTGGAGAATCCCAGGGACGGAGGAGTCGGGTGGGCTGCCATCTATGGGGTCACACAGAGTCGGACACGACTGAAGCGACTTAGCAGGAGCAGCAGCATTTGACAGTCACCCCCTCCCTCTCCAGACTCATCTCTCATCACTAGCTCCCTAATGGGTCTCACCCAGGCCCCCTCTAGACCTCTGCACATATATTCCCCCTGTTAGGCACACCCTTCTCCCTACCTCTTTTCTGACACCATCCCAGAGTCCCCAACTGCCTTGAGGAATACACCCTCCCAAGGGAAGAACAAATTTGTTTGTTTGTTTTTAACTATGTCTCCCCCACTTGACAGGGCAGGAGCTGGGTTTGCCCAACTTGGCATAAACAGTGCCCATTGCAGTGCCTGGCACACAGGCCACAAGAAAGCTATGTGAATGAATCATTTCTCCTCACCTCTCATCAGTGCTGCTTGAGGGCAGGTGCCATGATTACCTCCTCCAGCCTTGCACCCTTAGCAAGGAGCTGGGTGATAGGCACGAGTTCCCCAACTCGGAGGCTACTTAAAGAAATGTACCTCTTTCATCCCCACTTCTTACAATCACCCCCTCCCCAGTGGATTTCAGCCGGCCTTGTGCTGGACAGCTCTCAGGGCGGCACGTTTTGTGCCGGAGGAGGAAAGGCATTAAATAGAGTTCTGTCTCAGCCTCAACTCTAGTTGAGGAAACTAAGGCTCAGGGACCAGATGCAAACCCAGGTCTCCAGGCCCCTTGTTTGGGGCCCTCTCATCCATCCCTTGGGGCTTGCAGATGAAATGTCTGTCCAGTGCCTGCCCTGGCGCGGCCAAGATAACCCTGGTGACCCCTCAAGGATACTCCGGGTCTAGAAGGACTCCCGGGTCTCAGAGTCCAGGGGACAGCCTGCCACGGACTCTGCCGCGTCCCCTCTAACCCACCGCACCCGCGCATCACCGAGCCTCGCCAGCTCCCTCACCTGGTTTCCGTGTCCTTGGCTGGCACAGGCGGCCCGAATCCAACGAGCGGGCGCTCCCCAGGCCCGGGGAAGAGCTCGGAAGGGGGCGCTCCGGCCGTCGAGGAGCCCCCGGTGCTGCGGGTCTTGCCTCCGGGGCTCTCGGCGAAGACCGACGAGGAGCCCGAGTCTTTGCGGAAGGACTGGCGCACCGGCGAGCCGCGGCTGGGCGGCCCCGAGTAGGGGCTGTGCGGCGGCGGGGGCCCGCCCGGGGGCGCGGTCACGTCGGCCAGCTTCTGCGGCGACGAGGGCGGCAGGCGGAAGCCGTAGCCGTCGCCGTAGAGCGGGCCGCCGCCCGCCGCCTTGTACAGCGAGTCCTCCAGGTCGGACTGCAGCGCGGCGGCCGAGTAGGTGCTGAGCGAGCGCACCGAGCCGCGCTTGTACAGGCCACCGGCGCCCGGGTAGGCGAACGGGTCGCCGGCGGCCGCCGCCAGGCTCAGGCGGCCCTCGTGGAGCAGCCCGTAGGGGTCGGCGTAGAGGCCCTCGCCCTTCACCAGCACCATGCCGCCCGCCTTGCCCGCCAGGTCCTCGTCCGGCTTCACATCGCGCCGCTCCAGGATGGCGCTGGGGCTCGGGCTAACGCCCGGGGCGGCGGGGGCGCCTCCCAGCCGCTCAGCCGCGTGGTGCACCGGGCTGCCGGCGTAGGAGGGCGGGCGCCCCCCGGCGTATGAGAGGCGAGAGCGCGACGGCGAGCCCGACGGCAGCCCCGATGGTAGCCCCGGCGGCGGAGAGCCTGAGGCCAGGTGTGGCGCTGGCGACAGGTTGTTGAGGCGCCGCGTGGGCGACGACTCCCGCGACGCATACACCATCTCTCTCTGTGCAGAAGACAATCCCGGAACCCCACAAGCCGGTCACAAAGGGGATCCCTTGCCTCCTGCTTAAGGAGCCAGCAGCTCCCCCGACCCCGTGACGCTGAGGAAGTCCCTTCTGTTCTCTGCCTCCCCACCCTCCTGCTGCATCTTCGACCCCTTTCCCGTCAGGGCTCCCAGGACGGAGGAAGAAGTGGCAGAGGGCCAGGCACCAGAGAGGGGAGAAACCTCCAGCCCACCCCATGGTGGGGGATGGAAAGCCAAGAAGGAAGGGGCGGTTCCTGAGAGCGGTCTCCTAGGATATTTAGAGGCAGGTTTGAGAAATCCTGATCTGACCAGAGGGGAAAGTAGCAGATGAGGGGAGGGACACCTCCAGGATCCACATTAACGAAGGCCATCCTCTGCTTCAGCCTCCACGTTCCCTTCTCCAAAGCTGGCCCTGGTCCCTGGTGACAAGTGGCTAGACTCTGCTCCTGGACCCATCTGCCCAACCTCCCCCATGCCCTGGGCCTCCCCAGCCATACCCGAAGGTCCCCGTTGGTGAGGTGTGAGCCAGGGAAAGCGGCGTAGAGTGGCTCCTTCCTATAGATCTTGATGATACTGCGATCCTGGATGTCCCTGGGGGGAGGAAGGGGTGCAGAGGGTCACCATCCCCCAGCCCTGCGATGAGAGGGGGCACCTCCAGGCAAAGGGGAGAGGGGTGGCAAGAAGGGCCGCGAGGTCCAACCCCTTAACTCCTTGCTTAGTGAATCTCAGGCTGCCTGCCACCAACACACAACCAGCATCTTCTACCCGTTTACCTCGGCCTCACGAACTATTTTCAGTTTGGCTCAAGCCAAGGCCAATCAGCAGGGGTATCGGATGAATTAAAGGGGAGGCGGTGGGGCCGAGAAGACCGAAGAAGGGGGCGGGGCGGTAAGGCTCCGGGAGGAGAGGGGGAAAGGGCTGAGGCTAGGTGAGGAGGAGGCTGGGGAATGACCTGTGGCTTCGAGCCCCCCTCGGAGGAGGAGTATCGGGGAGCCCACCCCATTCCCCCCGGGGCCACGCCCACCGGACGTCCTCCAGCTCGTAGAAGACGTTGCGAGCCTCATCTTTGATAAGGATGGCTGTGTTGGGCGACTTCAGCATGCCCATGGTGAGCTTCTGCGGGAACATGTGCGCGATGAGTGCGTGCAGCGTGTCCAGGCTGCTAACCTCGTGCGTGATGTGCACGCGCCGAGTCTCCTCCCCGAACTGCAGGAACAGCACCCCTGCAAAGGAGACGCCACCCTTGGTGTCGGGGCCGCCACCGCCACCACGCCGGCGGCTCGGGGAGCCTTCGGGAGTCGCGCCGGTCCCGCAGAGGCAGGGTCTGAGGCCGGACGCCGCCCCGGAGTGCAGGTGCACCCAGGCACTCCTCATGCTGCCGGCCTCTCAAGGCACCTCCCCGACCCCAGGCAGGTTGGAGTCCGGATGAGGAAATGGAATTGCGGGCCGGAGCAGTTGGGGCAAAAACTGAGAGTGAGCGGGAGAGATGAGGGAAGCGGGGAATGAAGGAAAGGGGGGCTGATGAAGGGGGTGGGAGAGGGGAGGCTTAGAAAGGGAGAGAGGGACAGGGAAGGGGGTGCGGAGGGAGACAGAAGTGAGGGAAGAGAAGTGGAGAAGCCTGGTAAGAGAGCTATGAGGAGGGAGAGGCCCTGAGGGGAGGAGATTGGAGGCGGAGGGGTGGGCGGGAAGATGGGATGGGGGAGGGGAGCCAGAGTCTTCCTAGAAAGGTGCGTGAGGAGAGATGAAGCGGTCAAGGGGAGGGAGAGGATGCCGGGACGAGCAGACCAGAGGGAGGAGCCAGTGGCCAGGAGGGAAGATGGACAGGCAGTACCTGGTGAGCGCAGCTTGGTCTGGCTGGCTGAGCGGGAGAGGGGTAGGCTCTGTCGGAAGCGGTTCATCCTACTGAAGCCTAGGGGGAGCTCGGCCTCTGACATGGTCTCCAGTGACTCGGCCGAGGCGTACGACAGCTTGGCCGCCTGGTCTGCCAGCCCAGGCTGGGCTCCCTGAGTGTGGCGTGAGCTGCGGGTCTGCAGGGATGGGGCGGGGGGGGGCGAGAGGAACCAGGCATCAGCCCCTTTGCTCTGCCCCCTGCCCCCATCCAGGCCTGGGGAGCCCCAGCCAGCCAGCGAGACACACACACACACACACACACACACACACACACACGAGGGTCTCCTGGATTTCAGACTTGTTGTGTGGCTGCAGGAGAGTTCCCCAACCTCTTGGGGCCTTGGTCTCCCCAGGACACCCAGCAGGTAACGACTGGGCAGAGGACTCAGGCACCCTGGGAAGCCAGACAAGAAACCATCTGAGCGGGGAGCCATGGGCACGCCTGCTATTTTAAGCTTCCAAAGAACAACAACAACACAAATTTGTCACCGAGGTGAGCAGCAGAATCGTTGAGCAAATTGGGGCATTAGTTCCAGACATTAATTAAGCGGCGGTTTTGTGAGTGATGAATTTATCCTTCGTGGAGTTCAGAGGGTTGGGGTGGGGGTGGGAAACAGGGTCCAGGAAGAAAACAGAGAGCTAGGGACCCCGGGATCCCAGTTCTTGGAGGCATGGCCCCTCACAGAACTGGGCACAATGTCCTGGACCTAGGGTGACTGGAAGAACCACCCCAAAACCCCCCAAACCAGTTGGATGCCAGTTTCAAACAGACTACCTGCCTAGTACATGCAGTGCACATGCTCAGACCACACAAGCACATGGCCTAAGTGCCAGGCCTTAGCCCCTTCCTGCATGGCACATGCTGCCACATGGCCAACGTGCCTGGCTAGCGGCCCAGAATGGCCTCCTCCAGCTCATCACAGCAGCCCTTGTCCTGAAGCTACAGCCGAGGGTGATATCTGCCTGGGGCTAGGGAAGGGTGTCACCCAATGACCATCCTCTGCCCCAGGGACAGTTTGATTACCCTCTCTCTAGGAGAGGGGACACCCTGATTTCAACTGCACTTCAAGAACCTACTTTTGGCGGAAGGGCTGGAGCTCTCATTCAGCCACAGCTCCTTCCAGTCTGCCCCAGCTCCTCCCCTCAAACCTGGTTGCTGTCAGAAACTCATTTATTTAAGGGTGAAAGATAATGAATCAGATCTACATCATTCTGTTATGCAACATTATATATATATGAGATGTATCACATATACATGTTATCAAGAAAAAGATCATGTTGCCCAGTTGTATTTTTTTTATAAAATAAATTACCTAGTTTAATAACCACAAATCATTCAAAACCATAAACATTGGTTATCTTGGGGCTGAAACACACCTTTCTCTTTACTTTATACATTGCCTGGCTGTTTGAACTTTATACAATCAGAATATATAATTTTTATATTTTTTGTTTTTTATAATGCTAGTGTCTTTTAAAAATATTTATGTATTTATTTGACTGAGTTGGGTCTTTGCAGCATCGGGGATCTCTCATTGCAGCGCTTGGAGCTCTCTAGTTACAGCTCTTGGGCTCAGTAGTTGTGGCACGCCCGCTTACTTGCCCTGCAGCAGCCCGCTTGCTTGCCCTGCAGCAGGTGGGATCTTAGTTCCCCAACCAGGGGTCAGACCTGCGTCCCCTGCAATGGAAGGTGGATTCTCAACCACTGAAGTACCAGGGAAGTCCTCATTTTTATAATTAAAAAAACAAACAAACAGTAAAAGTATCTCTAAAAAGGAATTATTCTCCTCAGCTCCCTCCTTCCCTAAATCCTGATTAACCCCTAATTAATCTCCATCTTCCTATTAACTCAATTTAATGTTCCAATCGGATTAGCACTCTCAAAAGAGAAAGCATCTTCTTCTGATGAGCAATGTGCCCAGCTGTCCCCAAAGTGGCTTCAGAGCTTCAGGATGCTGCAGATCAGATTTAAGGACATCGGTGGGCATCCAGCTTTGAGCATAATGCTTTGATCAGTGGGTGGGCGTGGGTCTGGGGAGGAGGGAGGCTGCATAGGAACTGGGCCCACTTGGGGGATGCCTGGGCCCAGACTTTGGAGCCTGCAGTTCAGTTCTAGGCTGATCACCAGGGCCAGCCTGTGCCCCTCTCTTTCCTCACAGTGTGGGGAACCAGGCTGGCCTGGTGGTCATGAGGTTGCCAGGCAACTGGAAGGTCAGTGGTTGCCAGGCTAGTGTGGATGAGGGGCTACAGAATTCAGGCAAGATGAGGCAGCTAGCGGGGATGAAGAGTAGGGGGTGGCCACATCACCTCGGGGGGACACAAATGAGTTGCTGATAAGAAGATGGAACAGGAGCCAGAATGAAGGGGACTAGGGATCCTAGGGACTGAGAAGGCAGCCCCTTGCCCAGGGAACCCTGGGAGAAGACACACCACATTCCCTGCCCCACCAGTTCCAGTCTCCATCCTGGTCTTCTGGGTTCTTATTCCATTCTCACAGCCTTTGTAGAAAACCCTCTTGAGAAGAGAGAAAGCGCAATAGCGCTTCTCTCCAGCCCTGAGCTGGGACAATAGAGCAGAGAAAAAGTGAGACATCCAGAAGGATTTCCTGACTACAAGGGAGATGGGAAGAGAACAAAATAGTAATTCAAACAGAGCTCCGCAAAGATAGGAAAGGGCTTCCCAAAGATGGGAAGCAGTGAGCACTGGTCCCCGCAGATGCTCCAGGGAGGAACTGATGACTCCTAGTCAGACATCAGACAGAGGGAACTTTGAGTAGGGGTGGTCAGACTAGGGCCTGAGGTTCCCAAAGGCTGTCCACAGATGGGGGCAGAATCACTTGGAGCTTTTAAAAACACTCTCTCCAGGGCTCACATTCACTGAATCTGAATCTCTGGAGGTGAGAGCCTGGGGTTCAAGGTTTTTGACAGGTTCCCAAGGTGATTCTGAGTGGAGAATCATGTCAGCATCCATGATGCTAACAGCTAACGAGGTAAGGCTCCCCATGGGCCAGGCTTTGTATTTAGGACATGCAGTCTCTTGTCCCTTCACTTTACATCAACTCTATGATATAGATACTGCTCCATTTTATGGAAGAGAAACCAAGGCTCGGGGAATTTATATAACTTGCCCAGGTCACTCAGCTAGTTAGTAGCAGACTGGAATTCACCACCCAGCAGTTAGGCCCTCAGCCACATGCATTGAACCACTATGCGCTACTGCTTCCTACAAAAAGCCTATAATGCCTGACACCACGAATCTACAATTCTGTGGTTCTCTGATTCAAGAACTTCTCTTTGGGAGGATGCATGCAAACAAGATGTTTGGAGCAAGATGGCACTGGGGGAGTCTGGAATGTATGCCTCCCACCCCCTGTCATGATGCCCAGGATTTGAGGAACCGGGGACTCCAGGATGCAAGCAGCAGGCTAACGTGGTTTAGTTCTAACTCTGGTGCCAAAGAAGATGGGGAGGTCCCAGAGTGTGCTCCCCCAGGGGTCAGAAGGATGTCCTTGGAGGGCACAGACGGATCTCCAGCTGTGGATGGTCCGAACTCTCCAGAGGAGGCAGGAGAGCACCATCCTTGAGCTCAGCCCTCCACTTGGGCAACAGGTTTGGGGGGTGCAGGGCTGTGAGTCTCTTGCCTGGCATGACCAGCTCTTTCCATAGTGGAAAGTAAGAAAAGGATGAGGGACCTATTGTAGTCACGGGGCCTCCTGTCTGGAGAGGCCTTCCTCCTCCAGATTTAGAAAATGAAGTCTGAGTTCAGAGAACAAGGCCCTCAATAAGATCGTGGGATCCAAGTCCCTCCCTCTGAGCCAGCTGTCTTTCCAAGCAGGGGGAAATGCCTCTCTCATTCCCAAATGCCCTTGTGTCTCAGGGTAAGCCTGAGCATCCCCCACCCAGATTCCCAGTAGGGGTGGCCCAAACTGCCACACTGGCTCCACAATCTCCTGGCAGGCGAACCCAGGCTCTCTCAAAGCAGCAGCCCCAGCCTGCAGCCCCAAGGCCCACCGCCCACACCAGATGGTCCCCTGCAGACGCACACCCCTGTGCAAAGCATGTGCAGGGAGGGGTGAGGGCGGGACAGCACATGCAGTTGTCACAGAAGCAGAAGCACCACCACTGACCTTGAAACTCCAGTAGTTTGGCTGCTGATGGAAACAAGAGAAGAGATGGTTATGTGGGGGCTGGGAGGGGAGACTAGGGCCAGGGGTAGGTTAGAGACCCTTGGCACTCAGCATTCAGCCCTGGGCCCTCCACCCTCCCAGGAATGGGAAGGAAGCCATGCCTGGTACATCCCACTCTCTCTGGAGACCGGGGATGGCCCTGAGCAGGCTCCAGGCCTGCTAGCAGGGGAGGGGAGAGCCGTTCCAGATGTTTCTAAGTCACGCAATCTAGTCACGGTAACAGTCCTCAGAGAGTTACAGGCAGGAAAAGACGCAGATGACCATGATATGAGAACACGTGAGATGCTGGCAGAGATGAATCAGAGCTGCGGGGTGAGAGAAATGGCATCTGGTTGTGTCAGCTGAGGGAAACTTCCCGAAAGAGGTGGCATTGGAGCTGGGCATAAACAAATGAGCAGCTGGAGGTTGGGAGGAAGAGCATGGGCAGAGGGCCTGGGGCAGGCATGTGCTGGGTGTGTTGAGGGGACAGTCCAGTTGGTTGGGGCAGAGCCTGGGAAAGTAGCATATTAAGCTGCGAAGGGACTGGGGCTAGAGCAGCACCCTTAAATGCTGAGCGAAAAAATTTAGACTTAACTAAACGAGGTGGACAAGCAGAAAGCATTTGAGTGAAACCAGGTGGGATGGGAAGTGGACCACAGGAAGGTTGACGGGGCAGGGAGTGGAAGAGGGAGGCAGGGAGCCAAGGCCAGGGCAAGCAGGCCTGTGTGACATGATGGACCCAGGTTTCAGGGAAAGTGGACAGATGCCCATCACCCCACAGCCCTGGGCAATGGATGGGAAGCCACAGGCAGCAAGGGATCGTTGGCGATGTCCTGTGGGTGGACAGATGAGAGAGTAGGGCTCCTTGCTCCCCCAAAATGGGCGTGTTAGGCTTCTCCTCATTCACAATAACCTAGAGTCACCCTGCCTTCTCCGGAGACCAGAAGGCCCCTCCAGATGGCTAAGGACAGGGAGGAATGGCCCGGAGGCTAGGCTGGTTCTTGGCAAAGCTGAGGGCACCCTGCTGACCGGTGCCAGCCTCAGCAGGGAGACAGAGGCAGCAGATGGCCTGACCCTGGGGTGCCTGGCACCAGCAGATGAGATTCCCTAGGCCTCAGAGCCGCTGGCAGAGGAGAGAGACACCAAGGCTCCCTGATGGCAGAGGGCACCTCAGTGGGGTGTCCTGTGGATCTGAACACTTCATGGCAGGGAGGAGCTGGAGAGGGATTCTGCTGGGAGGAGGCTTCAGACCTTTAGGGTGGGGATGATGCCACTAGGGCTGGGATGAAGAGGGTTACTCACCAGGACCATCCCATTTGGGTCACAGCCCTACTCCTCCCCCTAGCATTGCCTCCAAGAGATGCAAAAAAATAATCACATGACTGGCAGAGGAAGGGGACAAGGAAGTCTGTGCCCTCGCCAGTAACTAGAACCATCTATGGACACATTTCACCCATGGGTGCTGAGTGGAGTGGTGGGCAAGGGGCTGGAATAGCAGGCTCTAGCCACAGCTGCCCATGGCCTGGGGAAGGGAAGGGGGAGCAGAGGGAGTGGACATGTGATCGAGGTTGGGGCGGGGAGGCAGAGCCAGGCAGAGGGCAGGGGAAGGTTTATGATGAGAGTCATGTCTGCAGCCCCAGTGGTGATGGACGGCTCTGCAGAGAAGGCCGCCGTCCCTCATTCAGCTGCACGGCCCTGGTGTGCACACAGACCACCCACAGAGCTGTGTACAGACTCTCAGACAACCTCCCATGAGAACCTCACCACAAACACACCCAGAGCAACAGACACACCCACAAAGGGACAAGAAACACTCGGAGAAGAGCCGGCCACAGTCTGAAACACAGAAACTCAGACGGAGATATCCGTAGGTGGACCAACCCCAACCATACAAACATGCACAGCCTATTCCCACCCCCACCCCGCACCAGACACTGATCTGCTCACACACACTTCTACAAGCAGAATCACAGAGGAACCCCCCCACCCCAGCCCTAGCCCCTAGGGAGTCACGGAAACACATAGAGACAGGGATGCCCACTCACACATATGCATACACATACACAACAACTGCAGAGACACACAAAGCCACACACACACACATACTATGCACACACAAAGAGAGAGTCGCATGCCTCCCTCCCCCCACTAGCCGGGTCATGGTGCCTCTGGCCACCTCAGCCACTGTACCAGGCCTGTGATGTCCCAGACGTCATGTGTCAGGTAGGACAATCATGTGTCCTGATTCAAAAGAAGCAGGAAATGCCCCTCCCCCACCCAGCCCCAAAAGTCAACACACCAGGCTCAGTATGTGACTGGTGCCCACCTCACATCTCTGGGAGCGGAAGAGGGATGGGTCCCGGCTGCAGCCATGCTAGGTGGGCCCCCAACATGGGCCCGCCTCAGGCAACACTAGGCACATCCCTGGGGCACTCAGACCTGGAGAGATCACCAGCTGGGCCCAGGGGAGAGGCCTGGGTGGCACCAGGGCCACAGGACGGGCCAGCCAAGCCCCACTAGCGGGCAGAGGGAAGAGTAGCTGTCTTTGTGTTGGTGAACTTGGAGTGAGGCTGGGACCGGAGTCCCGGGACTCAGGGCGCTGGCTGGTAGGGCACGCAGAATGCTGCCCCTCCGTCCCTCCTGGAAAGTGGGAAGGATGGTCCTCTCAGGGTGTCCTCACTAGGGTGAGACAGTCTCCTGGCAACTCAGTGTCCTTGGAGGGGAAAACCGTAGTAGCGAGGGGGCCTTGGGGATGTCGTGCATCCCTGTCTGTCTCTTTCCAGGGTATTAACCCCCTGGGACAGCCTTGGGTGACTGAGAGGAGCAGAGGCTCCTCCTGTTTGTGAAGGTAGGACTCCCCTCGTGCAGTCGCCAGCACCCTTTCCTCCTCACCCTCTTCCTGGTGTCAGCTCCTCCCGCCCTGCCCCACACGGTGCCTGGTGTTAGAGGCCCTCTCAACAAATATTTGGCCACAAATCATTGCCAAGAACTCTGGACCAGCCATGGGCAGGGGGGTGGGGCGGTGTACCTCTGCATGCTCTTCCCTGGCACCACTCTCCATCTCCTGGCACCCTGCACTGCTCAGCCTTCTAGGTCTTTTCCCTGGGAATTGCCCAGCACCAGAAACCCCTGGAAGGAGGACAGGGGGCAGGAAGGGCCCAGAGAGATCTGGCTCCCCAACCCAAGGGTAAAGCTGTCTCCCTCCCCCAGACTCAGAAAGGGGGTGTCTCACCTTTCCAGAGGACAGTGAGACTGTAGAAAAAAGGAAGGATTGCACAGGAAAGCCACTTGAGGGTCATCACATGTAGGGAAGAGTCTTAGGGGAGCAGGGGAAAAATGAGAGGGTTCTAAGAGGATAATATGGAAGTCAACCATCCATTCTGTAGGGACCAGGCTTTCAGTAATACGGGCAAGGAGATTCCTGGAGACCCAAGGAAGCAGTGCCAGTGGGTCCTCAAACTCCCAGGTGAGAAGAGGAACCAACTTCTTCCCTCCGGGGGGTTAGGAGTTAACATCCTGCCTCCTCCACCCTAGGCACCCTTGGTGGGGGTGGGGGGGTTCTTCCCTCCCCCTGCAGCTGGTCCTTTCTCCCCAACTCCTTCCCTGGGAGGGCGGGGCCCTGTCCCCTGGGAGCTTCAGCCCCGCCAGCTGAGGTCTTTCCCCTCCCCTGGGCAGATGTCCCCTGCAGGCTAGGTGAGTGCATGACCCCTCCCTGACCTCCAGCCCCAACGACCGCGCAGCCTCGGGAGAGGGAGGGCACCCTATGGGTCGGACCCTAGCTCCAGTTCCCTGGCTCCGCGTGCACCGGCGCACACACCCACCTCTAACTCCAGTGAACACGCGTCCACGTAAACACTCGCCCCCCACCCCGCCCAGGCTGGGGCTTCTTAACGCCCCCCCCCCACCCCCCGCCAGGGCTCCAGCCTCTCACCGCGACGCACGTGCCTGACTCCCCCGCGAACACGGCCGCCTCGTACCCCTTCCCCAAGCAGAGTGTGGGTGGGGGGCGGGGGTGGTGGTGCTGCAGGACCGGCGCTGAACCGGAGGCGAGGGCGCACCCCGGAAAGGTCATGACTTTCTGAGGCTGGGGGAGGGGGCGCCAGCCGCACGTCGGGGTAGGGGCCGGTCCCCTGCGGAAAGCTGCGAACGCGATGGGGGAGGGGAGGGGGCGTTTCTCAGGGATCGGGAACCTCAGCGGCCTGCGCGCCCCCAGCCCCAGACCGCCCCTCCGAGCCGGGTGGGAGGGCCTCCCGTCTCCGCGCCCCCGCCCCGCGGAACCCGAGGCGGCGACCCCGGCCCCCGCAGCCGCTCCCCCTTACCTGCGGCCACAGGTGTATGCGCGGGGGTCCCCCAGCCCCAGGTCGCGCGTCGGGCAAGGGGAGGGAGGGCGGCCCCCTACTCCCACCCACCCGGGCTCTCCCCTCCCCCGGCCGCCTCCGCAGCCGCCGCCGCCGGTGCCCTTTGCTGCAATGCGAGAGCCGCCGCCGCCGAGCCGGCCCGGGCCCCGGTCGCCCCGGTAACCGCGACTCCACCTGGCGCGGCACGGCGCGCCGCCGAGCACATCCTCTCCCCGGCCCCCTCCCCGGCGCGGCCCCGCCGGCGCAGCCCCGCCGAGGAACGGCGGAGGCTGGTGGCTGCGTCGCCGCGGTCACCCGATACGCCGGCCCGCCGCCCGGGACTCGGGTTGCAGCAGGAGAGAGGGAGGTTAGACAGCTTAGTGGAAGCGGGGGAGGGGCTGCGACTTGGAGTCTGGCCTTCGGTCCCCTCCCAGGGTCTTCTTCAGGCCTCCACCCCTAACGATCCGGCCTAGGGTGGTGGGGAGGAGAGTGGCCGGTCTCCGGACCCGCCACCCTCTGAGCTTACAGCCTCTCCCCACCAGGGTCTCTGCGGTGCACCGTGAGCCTTCTAGCTCTCCAGTGATTCAATTCCGAGCCAAGCCTGGGCGACCTAGGATGCCTAAATGTCCTCGGTGACGTCTGATCCTGCTCGACTGTGTGACTCTGGCATTTGCTGAACGTCTCTGGTCCCGCACTTCACAAAAAGGGGCCTCAGACACAGTCATCCGGAAAGAGAAGTTCAATAAGGACTAGGTATAAAGTGATGACAAGATCCTGTGCACGGCCACTGTTCTCTGTACTTCAAAGCCCTGGGGGTGAAGACCCCTTCAAGCTCTCCCCTTCCCTCCAACAGAGTAGATTCCAGATGTGGACAGGCCTGGGGCCCCATAACCTGGGACACCAAGTTCACCAAATCCAGCCTCACTTCCCTCCACCACTCCAACTCAAGACATTCCATCTGCTCCATTTGGGGCTCACACCTCATCCCCATTCCTGTCCCAGTCTGACCTCTATCGCACATGTGACCACTCTAGATGAGTCCATTCCACTTGCTGTCTAGCCTCGGGGGCAGACACATCTCTGGTCTCTAAGTTTGGTCAATACTGGGCCAAGACCCGGGAAGGGCAGTGGGCTGGGTGCCCTGTGAGTGATGCCAAGCACGCCAATCTCATGCTAGACTTGAGTTATACACAGCTAAGAGTCCCTGCTCTGGAGCCATTTCCTAGGCTGTCACGTTTTTCCTTCTCCTCATTCTCGTTGAAAAACTCAAGACTTCCTGCCCTTCTCCAGGGGAAGGAAGCAGGATGCACAAGGGAGAGAAACGGTTCCCTCTTAGATTCTCTGCCACAGTGCCTCCTCTGCCACCCTCAAGTCAAGGCCTCCTTAGGGCTGCCCCTGGCCTGTTGCAACTCTGACTCTCTGGTCCCTCCTCCCCTCTGGGGCTTCAGATGCCTGTTTTTCTCCCACGGAAATGTCTAGGCCTGAGCTGGGAGGCTGAGCCCTTAAGATACTGTCTCTGGGTGTCCCTGTCCATCTTCCCATCAGGGAAACTGAGGCATGATGAAGAACCAGGCAATCAGTTCAGAACAAGTGGCTAGATGCCAAGGTTGTCTTCAAATTTTGAAATTAAGCATCGGACGTAGCGAGAGGGGTGAGAGAAAGACATCATGAAGGACTTCCTGCTGATGAGACATCAGGGAAAGGCTGGGTCTGCTCAGAGATGGAGGGCGGGTGGGGATAGAGAAATGAGATGGTCTGCAGTGGGTGTGGGAATTGGGCACGAGAGATTCCTGAAAACCAGTAGGGGAGGGTAGGAGAGACATACTCCAGTTTAAAAGAGGGAAGAATTTTTAAAAAAAACTTTTTTTTTTTTAATTTGAGGAAATACCCCTCAAAAAAATTCCTTCCCCAGAGCCAAGCTTTGGCACAGGTTTGGGGAGGTAATTGGAGAAGGAAATGGCAACCCACTCCAGTATTCTTGCCTGGAAAATTCCATGGACAGAGGAGCCTGGTGGGCTACAGTCCATGGGGTCGCAAAGAATCAGACACGACTGAGTGACTAACACTTTCCCTTTCCCTCTGGGGCGGGAACAGTAGGAATTAGACTATCGGGGGAGAGTACAGGGCATAGGAGTCTTCTGAAAATGCCGGCTCCATATAAGAGCAAGGGGTGCAAAATTAAAATCCTGGATCTCCCCTTTCCCAAAAAATATCCTCCCCAAAGCCCAAGTCTGCCATGGGTTTGGGGGGTGGGAGGAGGCGGGTGACTCACCTGGGCCGGCTGGCCAGCCCCGGAGGGGGCGGAGTCGCCGTGGAGGTGGGAGCAGAGGGAGCTGAGAAGGCACACGGGGTCCACGGTCCAGCCGCCAACCTGTGTGTGCGAAGCGGGGGACACCCCATTAGGGGGAGCGGGCAGGAGCCGCTGGGGCACTGGGACGGGACGGGGCGGGGAGTTCTGGGGGCCAGTTTGGCGCTGAGCTCACACTGCAGAGGGACCCTGCAACACTGGCTAGTCCCTTACCAAGTCTATGCCTCTAACTAGGGCCCTCCAGCTGTTTCCGGGTCTTTCTCTCCAGAAAGCCCCCGGTTGGAGGCTCTCTGAGCCCAGGGCAAAGCCTTCCCCAACAGATACTCCTGAAGTCCTGTTCATCAATTCTTCACTGCCTCTCTGGACATTCTGCAAGGGAGCTGCCCCTCACCTCTCCCCTCTTCCAGCTCTTCACTCCCTCCTGGCTGAAGCTGTCACCTCCTACCCCACAGACGTGGGAAGGAGGGGGCCTCACCCCAGCGTACCCCTGCCCTGCAGCACCGCCTTCCTGCCCCCCATCTCAGGGAGGCCGCTTTCTTCTCCTACACCACACCTGAGACTGGAAACCCATCCCTTCCTGGTTCCTCCAGGCCCTCTTCCCCCTCAGCATCCTCAAAGTCGTCCGTCTCTCATTCGGTCACCCCACAAACATGTACTGAGCCCCAGCTAGGCTTAGGCACTGAGCACTAGATGTAAGTGAAATGTCTGTAGATCCTACCCACTTATACGCATGGCAGGGAATGAAAGAGTGAAGGAATAAAGGAATGCATTTGTGAGTGGCTGTGCTTTGATTCATCTACTAAGTATTTACTGAGCGCCTGCTCTGTGCCAGTGAACGTGTCAGACACATAGGAGGCCCTCAAACATGCCCACATCCTCTCTCCCAGGCCTGCTGCCCCTTGAGGCTGCCATCCAGTCTGTCTTCATGATTTTTTTCTGGCCAGACCTCCCCAGACAGGTCTGCAGCCCAGGAGTCCTGTTCCCTCGCCACCTCCAACCCCTGACACTGGCCGTTACATCATCATAGCTCAAGAAAGGAGCTCTCTATACCCTGTGGATCCACAGATCCTGGCTGGTCCCAAGGGCTGTTTCCAGACTTCAGAAGTGCAGGGGGCCCTCCTGCTGGGCCTTCCTCCCCTTCCTTGGGGATATAGGACATTCCTGGTCCCTCCCCTCTTCCCATCCATCCTGAGCCCTCTCTCTTCTCAGACTCCATTCTGCCTTGGTGACTACACTTATCCCAAGTCCCACTTCCATTTCTGCCCACCTCATGCTCAACCCCCTTTCTAGAGTCTTGAGTTGTATATTCAGTGCCTAAACAGACATCCTGGTGAAACACTCCTATGCCCCCTCTAACTCATCTCCCCTCTTCCAGTCCCTCACCCTCTCAAATATTTCCCTCCCAACCATTTTATTTCCCCCTAAGCACCACCACCATCTCCCTATCACCCAGGTTTTTCTGTCTTTGCCTTCTGGATCCAGACAGCAAACAAGCCTTGCTCATCTTCCTTCCACCCCACCTCCACCCCATCCCTTTCCCTTCATCCTTCCTAACACACTCTCTTCCTGCTTTCCTGCCCCTGCCTCCAGACACTCCCCCTGCCCCCTCCTATTCACCATCTAAAAACAACCATGGCCCTCCTAGTTTCCACCATCTGGCCCCCACACCTCCCACGGCCTCCCACCCTGAGCTTTCTTCATCAGCCTGTTGGACCTCTATGCCAGTCCCCAAAGCAACTCAGATCTATACTCACCTCCCATCTTCCTACCTCCTAAAACTGTTCTCCTCCTCTGTGACCATTCAGACCCTTTTCATCCTTCTAAGCTTAGTTTAAGTACCTCTTCCTCCATGAAGCCTTCCCTGATCAGGGCTGTCCACCTGATCTCCCTTCCTCCAAACCCTCTTCCGACTGACTGTGCTCCTTATACTTAAGTTTCACCCCATCTAGATCACAAAGGGCCTTGCCCCCTCCTCCTAAGTCAGAGCAGCAGAAGGAATCCACCGAGAGGGACCCCTGAAAGGGAAGGCCTGATCGCCTTCATCTGCAACTCTCCCTTATCCCAGTTGGAACTCTGCTCCCGGGAGCGCTCTGGAGATGGGAAAAGGTAAAGGTTGGACAGAACTGGAGGTGGTATGAGAGGCAGATAAGGTACGAGATATGCTCCAATGTATCTTTGTTCCCTGCAGTGAAGATGGAGGTGGGCACAGTCTTCCCCCTACCTAGCCACGCCCAGCAGTACTTGGAAAGGGAGACAGAGCCAGACATCTGTGGGAGCAGGGACTGACACCCCAAGGCTTGACTGAAAGGATGCTGGCGTGCTGATGGGAACAACTCTCCTCCCCTCCACTCTTTTTCCCAGAGTAGATAATGCCTGAGTATCAACAACCAACATGCAGCAGCTGTCAAGGCCCCGCACCAATGTGGGACTGTCCAGTCCCAAGAAAGAACTTCCTTGCAGACAAGAAGGCCTTACTCGGATGCAGACATGCATCCAGGAACCAAGGATCTGGGAGAGCTTTACAAAGGAAACATCACACCTCATGTAGAAGGAGACGAGTCCTGGACCAGGGGAGCTGGAGTCCCGACTCGCCTCTAAGGCTTACTGATGACAGGAGAGGAACAAGGCAGAGTGGGGAGTCCTCTAGTTCAAACTCACCCAGCAAGTCTTGGGGGAAGGAACAGGTGAAGAATGGGGGAGGAGGGAAAGGCGCCAGGAATTCTGGGCTCTTTCGGGGCACAGCAGACCCAGCCTTCTGAAGCTCCCAAGGCCTGACCTTCCCTTAGGGGCCATATCACAGAGGTGCCCACCCCAAGGTACTCCAGCACCGGATGGACTCTCAGACCCAGAACAGTCAGCCCTGGAGGCAATCCTTTCTTCCTCCCCACCACTCTCTTGAGCTCCCAGACAGCCTTCCTTCTCAGCCCACCAGCCCCAGGTGGAGGCTGGGCTTTCTCTGACCAGTCCCATGCTCCAAATTCCAAGACTGCAGGCAGAGGTCTGGGCGCTGAGCCCCCACCCCCTTCCTCCCCAGGCTCCCCAGAGCCAACCGGCAGACTTCTGCATCTCCCACTCTGCCCCAGAGGCGTCTCAGAATCAGGATGAGCCTGGCGTCCGGGGCGCACAAGGCAGACCCCCTCCCCAGCCCGCGGCCGGCCCCACTCACCTGCTCCCGCATCCTGTCTTGCTGACCCCGCAGGGCTAGGGCATGCTGCGGGTACTTGCTCTTCAGGTGGTCCATGAAGGCATCGCGCTTGCGGTCGGCATCCGCCTTCTGGAGCCCGCTGAGCGCCTCCAGGCTCTGGGCGGCGATCACCGTGTGCCGCCGCTCGGACGTGTGCACCAGCCCCACGTTGGAGAAGCGCCGGCCCCCGCTGCCCCCGCCGCCCCCGCCCCCCAGGGTCCGGTACTCCCGCGGGTACTCGGCATCGTCTGCAGACAGCATGGGGGGGCTGCTCCGCTCCGGATCTGCGAGGGGGAGAGGGGGTTCGGCGGGGTCACGGTGCGTGCTCGGCCTGGGACTGCCCATCCCCCACTGGGGTCACTGCGAGGAGGGGCTGACCTAAGGAGGGCGGCAAGAGGCCCCTGGGGGTGAGGCAGGGACTGCCCGACAGGCACTAGGAACAGAAGAGGCAGAACGGGGGCAAGCAAGAAGGCTGGGGGGCAAAGGCAGTGTCCAGCTTTCTGCTCTTCTGCAGGGTTTGGAGGATAATGATGCGGGTTAGGTGCTGGCCTTAGGAGCCAAGAAGGGGCTGGGAGTAGGGGTCCTGGGCACCTCTCCAGCTGCACATCCCCTTCCTCCTTCCTTAAGCTGGGGTGAACAGGGGAGGGAAGAGGAGTTCCTTTTAGATGCTTTCTGCAAACTGTGGAAAAGAACCTGCACTGTCTTTCTTTCAAGAGCATCCTCTTGGGAGTGGGGTGGAGGCTAACCTCCTCCCTCAGACTAGCATGTCTAGGACATACTTGTCTTTAGGCTGGGGGTCGGCTTGGAAAAGGGCCAGGACTAGGAAACAATGGGGGGGTGGGGAGTGAGGGCAAAAATCACACTTCCAAGAAGATGCAGGTCCAGGGTCTGGGGCTTGGGACCCCCTTTTCCCTCCCCATCCCCAAGACAGACAGACAGACAGACAGGAGAGGCTGGGCACAGAGAAGACAGTGAGAGATGGATTGGGGACAAACTCAAAGAAAGCAGACAGAACAGCTCAAGCTTTCCCCGCTGGGACCCTCCCCACCCCCTCCCTTCCTTCAGTCTCCCTCCCAACACACACAAGTTCAAGACCTATAAGGGACGCACAGGGGACAAAGGACAGTACAGAAGTGAAAAAAAGAGAAGGCCGGGGGTTGAGGTCTCCGTGCAGAACTCTGAAGCCCGTCCCCACTTGCCCACCAGCCCTGAGCCCTCCCCTGGCCTCCCCAGGCCCAGTTCTGCGGTCTCCCATCCTCCAGCCTCCATGCTGACCTTCCCATAGCCCAGCAGGGACGGCGGTTCCAAGGTGTCACCCACACCAGGAATGGGAGGAACTGCTGGGGCTTACTTGAGCCATATTCCTGGTCATAACACGAATTTGCCCTCCCTCATTTCCAGAAATCATCCACTTAGCAGACAAACACAGTTTTCCCAGCATAACCCCAGCCTCACAATTCACTAGTCTCAAAGGTGAAACCCTCAGGGTGCCTTGGTTTGAAAGCATCCAGCACTGTAGCAGACACAGGCAGCCCAATGCAGGGGCCGATGGGGGCAAAGGAGGGGCGCTGAGGATTCTGGCACCTGGCCAGGTTCCCTCCAGTGCAACCTCTCTTGGCCCCCTCCCTCCACACATCCACTGTTCCTCAGGCCCCTCCTGTCCACCACAGGAGGCAAGAGGACATTCAGCCACGTTCCAGGGAAAGCCACCCTTTGCCCAACACACACATACACTCCTCCCTGGATGTGGCCGAGGCGTGTAGATCTCCGGGACAGACACCCAGTCGACCCAGCACCTCCCACCAAAACCAAGGGAAGAATGGCTCCCAGAGACCCAGAGCTCTGAAGTTTCCAAGGGTCTGTCTGACTGATCAGTTATCATGGCCTTCAAACCTCGCTGCACTGCTGTGGGGGTATTACTGTAATCCCATTTCAGAGATGGGACTGTTGAGGTCAGTGAAGTGCAGTGACATGCCCAAAGCTGCAGTAAGTGGTAGAGGCCAGACTTGACTCCAATATTTACTAGATTCACCTCACCCCTTCTCACCATGCCTTCTGACCAGACGACAACTGTTTGCTGCTGGAACAATGATACCACTGGCACTCCTTGTTTATCTGCTGTCTCCCCACCCTGGCGCTGGGTCTGGGGTCCCTCCCTCCCCCAGATATCTGTCCCTTGGTTGTGCTCCCCAAAGTGAGGTCCAGACACTCAAGAGATGACTATGGGAGGAATGCTGCTTCAGAGATTAATAGTTCTATTTTTATTTTCAAGGATTTAAAAAAAAAAAAACAAGAAGGCCCAACTTCTGATTTCATGGGTATCATTCCTTGGGATGGCAGTGAGCTAAGGTTTCCTTTTAAGTGAATGCATTAAATTCAAAGTGAGTTAACAAAGAACAAATTGAGTTTGCATTAATACAGTATGAAGGTTTGCGAGAAAATTCCTGAGGCTGGCACCTGACTAAGGCTGGGAGCCCCAGGGCCATCTTGATGGGGACCCAGCCCTTGCTCTTGAGGCGCTAGTGGTACCCCATGGTGGCCAGTGAATATGGCTGGAAAGAAGTGACCTGAAAATCATCCAGAAGAAGGAGGGCCAGGATGGGGGGTTGGTGCTCTGGGTGCTGGAAAAATAGCCCCAACCAGAGTCAGGGGATTGCCTCCCATGACCCTTAAACTCTGTCTTCCACTCACTCTCACCACCAACAGGAGGACTGCTACCTCATGGGACAGCGCTGAGCTGGAAGAGACCCTCCATGGCGGAGCGCCCTGGATACTTACTTTGTTATCTTCCTTTGCCCAGTGTGGGGTGGATTCTGCCTATAGCCTCACTGCTGGAAGCCCAGCTTTCAAGCCCAGCTTGAGCCCTGCCTGAGCCAGAGGGCGCCCCCCACCCGCCTGCGCCAGCCAGCCAGGCTCGCCATGCCACCTAGGGCTCTGGATACCTAGGTGCACTGGAAAGGTCAGTTCTCATCTGCCCTCCTGCCCTTCCACGTCCCTGGACTCAGAAGAGCTCCTCATGCCCACCTGCACCCTCTGTGCCAGCTCCTGGGGAGCTGTGCCAGCGTCCTTCCCTGGCTCCTGGGGGCGGGGTCTCAGTGCACACGGGTGGGGCAGGCAGTATGCCAGCCTGAGAGAAGCAGGGATGGTGGGGAGGTCCAGGGTCACCCAGGCTCTCCCAGGTCAATTAAAGGGGCCGAGGTGGGGCTGGCAGGTATGGGTCCGGGCTGTCAGAGCAGGCAGCGGGGAGGCTGAGGCTCCAGACAGTGAACGTGTGCCCACAGCCTTATTGATGACTACAGCCCCGTAAACCTCACAGGAGTGGATGGCACTGGGGATAGGGAGGAGGCCGCTGAGCAGGCCCAGAGACAGCAGAGCAAGGACCAGCTCCTCCCTGCCTCCTCCACGACAGGGCTCAGCCTCAGGTGCCCGGACACTGGCAGGTGCGTGCAGGGTCATGGGTGAGGCAGGACCTGGATTCTGGGGTTGGTGGGGGAGAGGAAGAAGTAGGAGAGACAATGGGCTGTCTCTGAGGGGAGGTGGGGCTTCGATTTGAAATCTTTAGACTCTTCTGAAAACTAAGAACCTTTGAGATCCTTGGCTTAACAAAGAAACTCAGGGAAAGAGGTGAGGTAGCTGCCTGACCCAGGAGTCCTAGCTCCCTGCTCTGTGCAGAGTTCTCTCCTCTCTGTGGGGCCCCAGTAGACTGAGACAACTGGCCTGGGATTCTTGGTTGGGGCGCCATCCTGTTGCCTGGGGATAAAGAGGCCCTTGGGGGCTCAGAGGGCTCAGGCAAGAATTTATCTGAGCCAGCCCCGGGGCGCCCGAGGTCAGAACACTGGGAGAACAAAAGCCCAGACCAGAGACCTCCTTGGTTTAGAGGGGTCCCAGGTTAGCCGTTCTTTTAGTTCTCCATTCTAAAAGCCTCTTCTCTCTCAGAGCCTGAGGGTACTAATCTGTAAAATGGGGACAACATCTCTAAATCCCCCTCCTGGGCAGTGGGTGAGAAGCTGGCAAGACAATGAGGAGAGAGCGCATTGTTTTGAATTAAAGACATTCCTGGCATGTGGGCTGTCGGGACAGCAGGACAGCCTTCCCATTGCCCCAGACCTGCTTCAGCCACCACCAAGGCCTCAAGTGGCCCTGACCCTCCCCAGACAGAGCAGCCTGGTGAAAAGCCAAGGAGATCGATTCCAATCTAGCCAGCAGTGGCTCTGGGTAGCAGTGGCCCTGAGCAGATCGATGCTTCTGTTCAGCAGAGGCTGCTGAGGGATCTATCTGGCAGGGGTCTTGTGGGTGGGGGGACCTGGGGAGGCAGATGGGACAAGGAGGCCTGAAGGCGGTAAGCAGACTGGATTCTACTGGGGCAGGGTGAGAGACAGGGGATGCAGGGGAAAAGTGGGAGACCCTGGATGGGGAAGCAGAGCTGGGGTACACTGCTGGAAGGGGCCTTGGGACAGACAGCCCCTGAGGCATGGGGGTTGGGGGAGTCAGAGAGGTAAGCTGGAGGTCTTGCCATCTCTCCAAGAATCCTGTGTGTAAGGCCAGCTATAATTTTTGAGTCAGAGATTAAAGCTACAGGAGAGATGCCCAGGACTAGTGGAATCCAGCTCAGAATGAGGGGAAAGGGAAAGTGGGGAAGTGGGGGGGTGCTGTCGCCTTCCTCAGCTCTGCCTTCCCCACCTGAGCGATGGGGAAGTGAATCTGCCTGGACGCTGGGATGACCAGGGAGCAGTGGGCGCCCCCCAGTGGCCAGCTGAGGATAAAGGCGCAGGTGCTTGGGAAGAGAGCGACATTGTTATTTGCTCCACCAATTCCAAATTCCACGTTTATTTATGAGCCCAATTTATTTTTATCCTCACTGCATTCTTTCACATGAGATCACTGTAACTCATGATGAGAATTAAGATCCCAAGGTTTCAGTGACACTGTCTCATAAGCCATCCAGCCCCTCCCCACCTTGCATCTTTACCCCAGATGTCACCATCACTCTGTCCTCTGGCTGCCACTGGGCAACATTTACACATGACATCATCTTCAGAGGAGGAGGGTGTGGAGAAGGGGAGGGGGGAGGGAGAGGGAAGAAGAAAGAGGAAGGGGAGGAAATAGAGGGAAGAACAAAGCCATGAGCCACAGAAAAGAGAAGGGTCTCACTGGGGCCCCTGCTGGGAGGACCAGAGTTCAGGTCTCTGGGTCCCTCTCCCCAGAGATCAGGAGGGCTGGACAAGGCCCCTCCCATGGGGACCTGAGGTCTCACAGGTGTGACCCCAACCGTGGCCTGGGCACCAGCTCAAGGAGTCCAGAGGGCCTGGGGCTAGATCCCAGTGAGGTCAGCAGGCAGGTGGGGAAGTGGGGGGTGTGCGTGGAGATTGCCAGAAAGGTGGAGGGCCTGGCTCAGACCCCAAAATGCCCTGTCCGCGTACACACACACACTTGAATACATGCAGCACAAGTCCCACCATCTTCAGCCAAAGCAAGAGGAGCCCAAGTCACCCAGGAGGAGCCCTGAGGCGACTGCCACCATCGATTGTGCCTGACAATTTCATCCTGCTGGGCGGCTGGCTGCACAGTCAGGAACCGCACTGTGCTGGGAGGTCAGAGGCCAGAGGACAAAGGTCAAGCTTGGCAGCGGCTTCAAGAGCCTGGATGAGGTGAAGGGATCATCCCTTCCCACCCCTCCCTCAGTGAAGAGGCTGACCCCTCAGTCTCCAGGCGCCCCTGGCTCTAGCTCCCTGTGTGCCCACGGCCCTCACTCAGCTGTCTGTCTGTGGGTCCTTGGAGCAGAAGCCCATCTGTGTCTGTTTTCTAAAACCATCTTTTCCGCCCCATACCACAGCAACCAAAGTCATTTTCCGGGCAATTGCCTTTCTGTAAACATTCCTGTGTAATATCCCCCCAAATTGCTAATGCCCAGCACCCTGTTGAGTCTCCCTGTCCCTCCAACCAGAGCCTCGGAGGTGGGGGTGGGCAGAGGGAGGAACAGGCATCAGGGGGAGAGGATTAAGGATGGGGCTTCATGTCCAGCTCCTGGCATGAACCCCCACACCTGCCCCCGCCGTGTTCCCCCATCCCCCACCAACCCAGCCCCACTCCCGTGAAGGCCAGGCCTCCTCAGGATACTCTGCCTGGGCCAGGAGGGATGACAAAGAAGAAGGGGGGAGGCGATCTCATGGCAAGGAGGCCTGGGAGGAAAGGGAGAGGACTTGAAAGCATGCGGGCGATGGTCAGACAATAAAGGTGACTCCCTGGAACCTGGGAGCACAGGGGCAAGGCCAGGCAAGCTGTCATCACTGGGCCCCCAGGGAAGGCATTTCCCTTGTTCCTGAGGTGTTGGGAAGGAAGGCATAGACGTGGGAAGAGGCCAGGTGGAGACCATCCCCATGATGGACCAGTTCCCCAAGGCAGGGCAGTGCTGGGGGATGGGTGCAAGGCGAGAGGGTATCAGAGGGAGGATGGTCCTTGGCTGGTGACACAGATGCCCCCTCGCCACCCCCCAGCACTAATCTACAGAGCCACAGTGGAGAAGGGCCTGGGTTGGGTCGATTCTCCTGGCAGTACAGCAGGGAAACCGAGAACGGGGGAGGCTGAGTGAGTTAACTGTGCGGACTCCCTTCCCTGGCTGGGGGGAGAGGAGGAAGAGGACTGTGACCCCCCTGGACTCTTCTAACCCCTTGCTCAGGGAACCCTGCTCCCCACCCCCCCCCCAGCCCCAGGGAAGCTGGGCATCTAGACTCTAGTGGGGGGAGTAGGGTGGGGACCACAGAGTCCGCCCGGGAGGGAGCTGGGAGGCAGGGGAGGGTGTAGGGCACTGCCAGTCACAGCTTCATGCAGGCAGAAAAACACAAACCAATTTGCACAGATTTAAAACCCACCGAAGGCCACTTAGTTGGTAAACGAGTCGGAATCTAATTAAAGGACCTGTCAGGCCTCGGGGAGGGAGAGCTTACCTGCCTGGGTTCTGGAGCTTTCCCCAGGGAGAGGGCATCTGAGAGAGGGAGGGTGTCGGGCTCCCTGGGGGTGGGGTGGGCACTGCCCCAGCCAGAGGGTCCCTGCCCCACCTCTTCCCTCCCACCCTTCCACAGGCTGACTCTGTCCTGTGACTCTGTCCACTTGCTCAGGCCGGGAGCGCCGCAGGGCAGGGCTTCTTCCCTCCAACTGGGCACCTCTCAGGGCAGGGCCCATGCCTCCTCTCTCAGACTAGAGCCTTTGTGTTCCCCCCTTAGGCTGGGGACACCCCAGAGCAGGGCCCCTGTCTCCCCCATCAGACTAGGGGCTCGCCTAGGACAGAGCCTTATCTCCCCTTAGACTGGCCAGGACCTGGGCCTCCTCTTTTGGGGCACTAGATAGGGCCCCCATTTACCTCTTTGTATTAGAAGCTCCTTCAGGGCAAGCCCCCCTTAGACTGGGGCCTCCTTGAAGGCAGAGGTACCCCCTCCCCCGCCCAGACTGGGTGGTCTTGCAGGACAGAATTAGGTGGGATGAAGAGACTCATAGGCCACCTCAGGAGTGGGGTGGGGCCTGGGGACAGTCAAAGATGCCAGGCTTGGCCTCAGTGCCCTGGCTCTGCATGGCTGTGGAGTCCTTGTCCCCTTCGACCTGCTGCCCTCTCTCCGTGACTCCCCACAACCATAGGACAGCCCTCTTCCTGGCAAGGTGATGGCTCTTCTCTCTTAGCAAAGCAGAGTGATGTCTCGAGACTGTTCAGCTAAGCCCTGCCTGCGTCTGCTTTCACTCCAGCCAAATGCCTCTCACGGGGAAGGAAACCGAGGCCCAGAGAGTGAACCTGAGTCACACAGGAGCTGGAAGCAGAGCCAGGAATGGAACCTGAGCATCCTGGCCCCCAGGGACAAGGACATTCCCACCCCTCTCTGACACTTCCCAGAAAGCAATTACCAGGGGATCCCTTCTCCAGGCCCCAGACCCCAGGAGGGCAAGACTAACAAGCTCCTTAGGAGAAATCAGCAGTGAGGAGGAAAACGCCATGGCACCCCGGGCCCCAGAGGGAGAAGGGCCATGGGTCACAGTCCAGCCACCCCCTCAGGTGCCCATCCCGGCCCAGCAGCTGCTCACCGCACAGAAACCAGGGCCCCCAAGTGGCACCTGAATCATATTCCTCAGACAAGACCCCACTCCTGGCGAAAGAGCTGACAAGCCAGCCTCCTGCTCAGAATTTCAGATATGCAGGTGAAGCTATGGCATGACCAAAAATCACTCAACTTGGGGGGAGAAAGAGCTCTGTTCAAACCCAGCTCTGCCACTGTCTGGCTGTGTAACCTTGAGAATGCTAGCAGCCTCTTGGAGCCTCAGTCATTTCATTTGTTTTTGTTTTTTTGAAAAACTATTAACACTCAGACGGGTGTGCAGGTTGTACACTGCACAAAGGCACCGGCCAGGGGCGTGGGTGGGGGACAGTCCCTTCCTGACCTGCCCAATCCCTTGATTTCCTTTCACTCCACGGTCAGGCTTTTATCACAACCAGGATGGTAGGGGGTTGCATTTTAGCGACTGATGAAGATCTGGCTAATTTGTTTCCCCAGGAAGGGCGCGGGCGGGGATGCAAAGGGGAGCATGTCACCCCTAGTCTGAAGCCCTCGCCGGAGAAGCTGGGAACAGCCCTGGCATGTGCCCACACAGCCCGCGCTAACAAGCTGACTCCTGCCTGGCGTCTCCACCACCATCACGCGCCCCGGGGAAGGTGTCCTGTCAGCCCCACATCTCCTTGGAGAGGCAGCGGAGAGGAACACAGGCAGGGAGGAACGGAGGGAGGTGGGGGGAGGCGGGAAAGCAGAAGCCTGTGCTCCAGCTCTGCCACTGCTCCGGGGAGGCTGCCAGAGCACCTTCCATCCCCTGGGGGGGAGCTCGAGCCTCGGGGTGCTAAGGCCTCGCCAGCGGGTGTGGGCAAGGGGACCTTTACCAAACCCCTGAAGCTGCCTCGGGCTGAAAGCAAGCCCAGAGGGAGGCATCCTGTTCCCAAGAAGAGGGACCCCAATCTGTTGGAGGCGAGGGAGTGGAAGCCCCACCATGCACCCCAGCTCCCCACAGGGAAGTGTCATCAACACCCAGGCTTCCTCGAGGGTCTCACAACTGTTGGACAGGAGCCTCAGCCCGGCTGGATTCCTCCACATCCTCCTCTGAGACACCGCCCTTCATGGGGTCAGGTTCCCTCTGGGAGGCTTTTTCCAGCCCCACACCCCAGCACCCAGACAGCTCCCTCAGCCACCAGGATGATGGGGTCCTGGTGCCTGCAGTATTCCACCACAGGCCACGCTTCCGCTTGTCAATGTCTATGCCCCGTGGCGCAGGCCCACATGCCCAGCCCAGGCTCACGGACACGTGCCCAGTCACGAGGGGCACCCCTGCACCCACCACAGGCATCCACACACAGAAAGGCACACCTGGGCCCAGCTGGGACTGGGTGACCACAGAGCCGCCACCCTGACCCACCACTCTGCCATCTTTGATGCCATGCGGACAGGCAGGGCATGGTGCCCGCACATGCATCGTGTACATTTACCGTCCCCTGACAGATTCCGTGCACGTGGGAGCTCCCTCGAGTGTTAGTCTGAGGCACCTCCAGTTTGGAGTGAGACACACTGGGGACCCCATCTGCCATCCTGAATCCAGCCACCCCTTCTCAGAGACGCGATTTCCATGGCCCCTGTCCTGCTTTGCCAAGTTCAGGGTCTCTGAAAGTGTTTACATTTCGTCCTGACATAAAGGCCACTCCACTCTCACCAATGTTTACCCAGCCAGGCGATGCCAGGGACCGAGAGGCCGCTTCCAGACCTGGCACACCCAGCCCTGTCTCCCCCTACAGGTGCTCAGCCTCCTGCAAGGAGCTGGCGGGTCTTGGACCCACTTCCACCTGCTGCTGGAGGGTGAAGGACAGGGCTGCGAGTTTCCGCCCTCACCTCACAGGTCAACTACTCTACAGTCCCGCAAGAGAGTGAGAACAAACAGCAAATGTGCATCCCTCTAGTTTCCCTCCCTAGGGATGCTGAGGTTAGTACTGGGAGAGACTCTGGAGGATGGAAGAGGCGGAGCCTGAGAAGGCAGAAGGAGACTCAGGGTTTCCTGCCTGACTGCTGGGTCCACCCTGAGCTGGAAGCCTCCTTGGATTCCAGGGGCATCTTTCGGTTCTCCCTGGCATCTAGCCTGAACTGTCCCACCAGAGCAGCATCTGGGAAGGTGACGCATGAGCTGGAAAGCAGGGGAGAAATGCACAGTTTCTCCTTCCATCTGCAAAAGTCTCCAAGACTCCAACCTCCCATCTCAGTTAAATCCACCCATCCATGTGGAGTGACGAGATGTGAACTCAGCACCAGGCTTGCTGGGTGCTCTGGGGGAAGCGGACCAACCGTGAAAGACAGCATTCCTGATACCCACCCTCCCACCAGGCATACACTCAGGACGGTTCCCAAGGGGCTCTGATAGCTGCTATTCATTCAGTTCTCAGACACACCTTGTGAGGTTGCTCTCTCCCATTTTACAGATGAGAAAGCAGAGACTCAGGAAGGGGTGACTTGCCCACGGCCAGAGCTGGTAAGTGGAGAAGGCCTCTCAACTGTGGGGTTCTCAGCCAGGATCCCCCTTCCCTCCTCTATGCCCTGCTGATTCATCCCTGAGTTTTTGTCTCAGCCTCTGGGCCAGAGCTCCTTATATCCCCTCAGTCTGTCTAGCTTCCTAAGAAGGAGGACTCGAATAGCCCCCTCCCTAGTGAAGCACAGAGACCCTCAACACCATCCTTTCTGGGGAGACCGCACACCAGAAGAGCAGGGACCCTTCCCCGGGTCAAGGCTGACAGAGGACGAGGGGCAGGGAGCAAGGCAGCCCCAGGGCCCCCGAAGTCCAGGATGGGAAGGGGGTCCCGCCTTTCCACAGCCCTCCCCCGCATCTCAATTTGGTGGAGAACTGCCCCCCGCCAGCCCCTGCCACAGGCTGTGCCAACACCGAACTGCAAGTCCTCCATATTTCAGGAATGCCATCCAGCTGGGACTTGGATGCCTCCAGAAACAGAGAGCTCATTATGTCCAAGGTACCAGACACCTTGTGGGGCCCCTCCTTCCTTAAAGTGAGCCAGAGTCTGTGCCCACGGCCCTCAGAGGGACCCGGGGTAAGTCATGACTTCTCCCTTGGGGCCAGAATGAAGGCTCCTGAACCCAAATCTTCTCTCCCAACCCAACACCTCAAGTCCCTTCGTCTGTGGCCTGGCTTCAGCCCCGGGCTCCCCGCACTGCCCTCTGCTGGGTCAGCCGCATGCTGGAAGCACTCCTGTTAACTGGCGGCCTTCAGAACTGCTCCGATTGTTCAGACGAGGTCTGAGCAGCCCAGGTGAGCCCTCTGCGTCTGCATTCACCAGCCCTCCTCCTGCCCCCAGCACATGTGCCAGGAGAAATCAATGCCAGGGCAGACACAGCCCTGCTCTGGGACCACAATGGACCTTCCTTATCCCCTGCTCCTAACTTTCAGGCCTCCCCTGACCTCGGGCCTCAGGGCCAACTTGACTCTTCCTGCCAGGGATGGATGATTCCTGGCAAGGTGAGTTCAACCTGCCGGCTCCTTCGAGGCACTTCCCTCTGCCTTCCCTCTGCCTCACTAATGTGATTCCAGGAGTCTGCTCGGGGTCTTAGCCCCTTCCTAGCAACTATGGCCCTGTCAGCCCCAGCCAGGCATATCCCAGCTCCAAACACCAAAGCCTTTGCCCAGGAGTTTGAGTGGGCAGCGTGCTCTGCCCATAATTCTCTGGTTAGTGGCCTGAGGCCCTTGATACCCTGTCCAACAGCCAGGCATTGCAGGGGTGTGTCTGGCCACTCTAAGGACTGGAAAACCACAGCCCACACGATAACATCTGAAGCATGTTAACCACACAGTGCTTCCTCCTTGTTAACCTACTTCCTCCTCACCAGACCCTGCCCTACTGCCAGAGGGCCCTGGATTGGAAGGAGAGGCTCCCTCACCCCCCGCTGCTTCCCAGCACTCTGCCCCGTATCTGCATGCCATGCTCGCACGGTGGCTAATTCTGGCATCTCATCAGACAGTAATTATGGGGGAATCAGCAGCACTGTCATCTCTGCAGCTCGGCACCTGTCACCACGCCACCATCCCCAGGCTGCTGGGCTGGGACCGGAAGCGGAGGGAGGAAGGGTTCACCAGGGTGAGGGGCATCACTCCCTCCTCGCCTCCGCAGTCCTCACTGCCTTCAACCCTACCTCCCCACAGGGGTGCAATGCATGTCAACCAGGTGCCCACTCGCCACACCAGAGCTCCCTGTTAGCAGGCCAGGTACGGAATGCACGTGCTCCGGGTCACATAGAGGTGCATCAAGGAAGGACACAGCACGCCAAGGTTCAAATAAAAAAATGCCCCTTCCCGTAAGTGTGACATTTGAACAAGTTATTTTACTTCACTGGAGATCAATTTCTCTAATGGGGGAAATAGTGCCCACCTTGAGCAGAGGGGAAGAAATAAATATATAGAGTATCTAGCACAGTGGCTGACACACATATGATCATGTATTCACTCAACAAACACTGCGTGCACACCTACTGTGCGCTGGGCAATATGAAGATGCCAAGGTAAGTGAATCGCAGTTTAGCAAAGACCATACTGGGTCTAGGCATGGGTCCAGGCCACGCTGGGGGTAGGCATTTTGTTTGGCTGGTAGTGTTTTGTTTCTTTGATTTTTAATGCCTTTAAGGAACATAAGCACGCTTCCCTACGGTCCTCATCCACTGCTTCACTGACTTCTGGCCCCTGAAAGCACTGGGTTTGCTGCCCCAGGAGCGAATGTGAACTCAGAGGGGCGACACCGAACTGCAAGTCCTCCCTATTCCAGGAACGCCACCCAGCTGGGACTTGGATACCTCCAGAAACAGAAAGCTCGTTATATTTAAGGCACCAGACATCTGTGGTGCTCAGAGGGGCAAGCCTGGAGGTGGTCAGGGAGGGACACTTCAGGGAGGAGCAGAGGTGGGAGGTGACAAAGGGAGGGCCTTCCTGGAAGAGAAGGCGCAGGAGCAGAGGGTCACAGAGGGAAAGGAGGGGCCCACGGGGCGCTGATGGAGACAGAGGCCTCTCGAGGGGTCCTTCCCAGTGCTGGATTTCCGGCTACAGCGCCTCTGCTCCTCCAGAATGTTTCCCAGGCGGGTCCTGCTGGTGGAACTATGATGTATAACCATGTCCCCTCGCCTCACGAGCAGCATCTGCTGCCCCAGCCTATCACTGGGTCTCTTCCCTGGCCCCACGGAGAGGAACGCAGCCCACCCCCACCAGAGTGGAAAAGGACTCTGGCTAGAACCGAAAGGAGGTATGCACTTGAGAATTGTCTAACCTCCAACCCACTTCTGACCCCTGACTTCAGGGTCAGGAAGCCCCTGAGACTCCCCCGGGGGTGGACCCAGGAATGCGGTAGGGGGAGGGAAGTGGATTCCCAGTGACTTGGATCACAGGGAACCATGCTTGCGGGGGTGCAGAGAGTGAGGCAAAGGCACAGCTCTCTTCCTGCAGCATGAGGGACAGGGGCGAGACTTCAGGAGGACTTCCGGTGGAAGGCACAACGGCAGCAGGGGGAGTAGGGCTGCAGTTACCACGGTGGGTCATCTGTGTGACCCTGGGCATGTCACTTAACCTCTCTGGTCTGTCACCACCTTTGTAAAATAGAGACTACAGCATCGAGCTCACGCGACAGCTATGAGGATGAAATGAGGGAGCACAGATTCAGGGCTTGATCCAGCATATGGCTCATACAGTTTTCAGCAAATGTTCAGTAAATATTGGTCATCTGTACTTTTATTATTACCAGGAATACTTCCCCCCCCCAAACTCAGTAATGACCAAATGAACCCCCCATACCTTTCCAGCCCTGCACTCCCTTGCTCTCTCTGAGCCACGGAGGGAGCGTGGAGGTATCTTCTAACCAGAGTCAGCAGAGAGGAGCTGACTCCACAGGGCCCACATCCATGGAGGCCTCTGGCCCCGGATGATGCCTGCCCCACCACAAACAATCTAATAGCCCTTCACAGCACATTTTCAACCCCCCTCCCCACATGTTATTCCACTCTGGGTGGTAAAGCTGGACAGGGGTTGCTCTGGTTCTTTACAGATGTAGAAAGTAAGTCTTGGGAGGGACCAAACTCCCTGTTTCTGGGAGTATTTCGGAAGAGGGTAAGTGAAAAAAGAAGACATTCACTCTATCCTCTTTTCCTAGTTCCTGACCCTCAGCCTTGGCCCATCTGTTTGTGTGGAGAAGTGGCGAGGGGCGGGGGGTGGCTTGTGTGACCAGGACAGGGGCTGAGGGGAAAGGCAGCAATTTCAAGTCACTCCTGCCTTCTCCTGGCAGCAGCCACTGATAGGGGAGGGAAGGGAGCAGCGTCGTTGCTCTTTTAGGAAAACGGTAATTTTAATTAAACGGCAGACAAACGAGCGCTCTGCAGATTGTCTCCGAGCAAAGTTATTAAAAAGCCATCAAGGCGGCAGCAGCCACAGTGGCAAGGAGGGCTGCCTGCCCCATCTGCCCACCCGGACTAGAGCCGAAGCATCCTTCAGAGAGTGGAGAAGGGCTGGGGGACATGGAGCCTGCAAACAGCCAAGACAAGGACTATGCAACCCCTCTTCAAGGTGAGACAGGGGCAGCACTCAGACAGTACCCGGCTGGAGCTGCCCCACCCCAGGGAGGGGCTGGGGGAGGCGCAGACAGGGAACTGCAATGGGGCAGCCTCTGCTGTGGGCCAGGCTCTGGTCCGGCTGCTGCTTTTCCTATATTCTTTTCAACCACCCTGCCATTTTATAAGCAAAGACATTGAGGCTCAGAGAGGGAAAAGTGGCTTTTCCAAGGCCAGCAGCTCGGACAAGGCTTAAGTGAGCATTTGAACCCAGATCAGGCTGATTCTCAAGTCCAGTGCTCTAGGCTGCTGGTCCCGGGCACAGAAGTGGGAGGTGGGCTCCCAGAGGCCCTCTGAAGTGGCCTCAGCTCTGGCCCAACAATGCTGCTCACAGTCCCCAGGTTGCATGGATTGGAACGTCCAGTCACTGCCTGCTTGGCGGGACCACACTATAAGAGGAGTGCCATTGGGATGCTCGACAGAGACCTGCAGTGAGGATGAGCCGCCAGCAGGGGGAGCAGGGGCGGATGAGCATCAGTGGACAGAGGGTCACTGCCCTTCCGAGTCAGCTGGCCAGGCCACAGCCTCAGGCCCCATAGCCAGTGAACTCTGCCAACCCCTTAACCTCTATCCCCACACCACTTAACCAACAGAAGAACCTTCACTGTCTTCGTCACTGTTGGCCTCTAAGCCTAGCCCAGTGCCTGGCACAGGGAAGGTGTTCAGTAAGTCCATATTGAATGAAGGAATGCATGGATAAACAAATAAACCATTAAACAAATGAAATGAGATCACAGATTTACAAGCACCTATAAACTCAACAAAGCTGTGCTGAAGTCGACATGGTCCCATCTTCTCCCATCCCCCTCCACTAGCTGATGCTGGAACATGGGCTGTCCCCCATAAGAAAGGCCCCTTGCTCCTGACCCATCTCCCCAGGTCTCCAGGTCCCTCGACAGAGGGTTGCCTCCTCCTCCCCCTGCCCAGCCCCCACTACACGGAGCTTTGCAGCCAGCACACACATATACATGCACACGTGTTTGCTTGCACATACTAACTCACATGCACACACGTGCACACACGGACACATTCTCTGCCAGGCAAGGTGCCCTCCCCAGAGTCAAGTCTCTGCTGCCCTCTCCCCGAGCAAAGGCCTGGGCCCACCAGGGATAGCCCCCTCCCCCATTGCACCAGGGAGCGGTGGGAGGCAGGATGGTAGGGAGAGACCCCCCTCCTGGCTTACCAACCTGGAGACTTTAAACAGAGGGAACAGAGTCCTGGAGCCTTCCCTCCCGCTGCACGCTGGAGCCCTGGGTGAGGGACAGGAAAGGAGGAAAGTGTGAATGAAGGCCAGAGCCGGAGGAGAGGAGCTGGAGAATGGATGGGGCGGGGGCAGGGCTCCCAAATCGGGATGGTCCCTGAGGGCTGGGGGGCAGGCAGGACAGAGATGGGGTGCTGGGTCAAGAGCTGGGGCTGAAGGGACAGAGACATTGGTGGGAGACAGACAGGAGGACAGACAGCAGGACAACACAAAAAAACATGGGGTTCCTCAGAGTGGGGTCCCCAGGACAGACAGCCAACAAGCCAGGCCTGGTTCTCCTCCCAGAAATGGGGACAGCCTCTTTACTGGGGGCCCACACAAGACCCCAGATGAGAGCACCTTGGAGGGCCCATCTGCCTCCCCCAGCCAAGGCCACCCCATTTGGGAAGGTTGGTGGGTTCAGAGTCTGAGGGCCTCCCTTCACTGCTCTGCTGAAACCCCCTCCCAGGCCAAGAGACCCCCATCGGCTCCACTCACCCCTTAACTTTGAGGAAGGCCCCCTCCTCTGTCTGCAACAGAGGAAGCAGGGGTACTTCATACCCAACAAGCACGCACGCACGCTCGCTGTGATGGGGACCATGCCGGAAAATGGCACCCCTGCCCATACCGCCCATACCACCCAAGCCCTGTGCCCAGCTCCTGCTCCCATGCTCACCCAATCCTCAACCTGCCAGAGCAGAGCCCCTCTCAGCTGTCCATCCCGCTGCCTCCCTCTCACTCGCAGGAAGTCCTTCTAACTGTGCTGCCTCCCCCAGGGCCATGCTGCCCGTCTTCTGCCTTTCATCCTGGGGTACGCAGCACCAGGACCTGCCTGCATGCGGGCACTGTGGCCTGGGCGTCCTCTTGGGCCCAGCTCTCACTGGGCTGGTTCAGACCCATCCACACCCACATCATGTCTGGCTGCAAGCATCCTCAGAGCCCCCTGCCAATCTCATGGTTCCAATTTTCCCACTGATTACCCAAGACGCAGGCACCCTGGGGAGAAGCAAATGTTGTACCCAGATGTTGGGACCTTGACTGGGTGAAGAAATCGAAAATGTTCACTAACATATCTAACCCCAGAGGGCTTCCTGGACAAGGCAGTGGGGTTAGGGGTGGGGCCCAGAAGGGGCAGCTGGACAGAGGGGCACAAGTTGGGGGCCTCAAGAGCCCGAGCTCCCGTCTCACCACTGTCCTTAAGTGGCAGCTCCAGGGGCCCAGCCCCAAACAGGCTGAGGTGAGAATCTGGGTTTTAAGTAAGACTAAAGAGACTTTTTCATATATGCCCCTTCTTCCTGGGGGAACGGCCACCCATTATTCACTCTCAGTTGGACAGTAAGGAGGATGAGGACAAAGATTACTATTTACTGAAAGTTCACAATGTGCCAGGAACTACGCCTAAATTACCTCATTTAATCCTGGTACCCACCCTGTGAGGAAACCACTGTGATCAGCCCCAATTTACAGATGAGGAAACTGAACTTCAGAGAAGTGAAGTGACTTGCCCCAAGACACACAGTGAGTGTCAGGGCTGGAATGCCAGCCAGCCCAGATCTGTCCAAATCCAGAGCCTGAGCTCTTGACTCTAGATCTGAACTGCTTCCCATCCATCCTCCCCCAGGATTAGTCTCTCTCCCATTCAGGGCCATCTGGGAAGTTCTGCCTGAAGTCTAACTTCCTTCCATCCCAGGCTCCAGGATAAACTATCTTTCATGGACAGTAGGGGAAGAGAAGGCTTTGCTTCCGTCCCTTTCTGCCTCGTCCTAGGAGTGGGAGGCAGATAACTCTAACCTTCAGCTGCAGATGGACCAGGAATCAGGGGAAGGGGATGAGCTGTTGGGTTCAGAAGTGGGTTCAGGATCTCCCAAGCTTCATCATTAAATGACTTCTGGCTCTCCAGGAGCCTTTTTCTACTCTCCAGTCACCATGATGGAAGAAGCTCCAGGAAGCCCCTCAAAGGTCTCTTCTCATTTTAACACCCAGAAGTCCTCCTGAGCACCCAGACTAGGGAGAGTCTAAAAAGTCAGGGGCAGCAAAGCGAGAGTCACTGTCAGTCCTAGCAGCCCTGGCTTTTCCCCAGAGTTCCAGTTTTCAACTCAGAAGGAGGCTGAGGCAAGAATGGGGACTCATCAGGCCAGCCTGACCACAGGGAGGGGCTGGACTGGCATGGGGACAGCCCAGGAGAGAAGGCAGAGAGGCCCGGATGTATCTGCAAGGACTTCAATGAGCCGTGGCATGCCTTCCCAATGAACTGGGATCGTTAATTCTTCCCCAATGAGGCAGATGCTGGGCCTGGGGTGACGCCACAGATGCCTGCTGTGTCTGCAATTATCAGTCACCCGGGGTGGAAGGAGAAGGCAGGACATACACCCCCTCTGCCTCCTAGGCTTTGCACAAACATCTCCAGGAAGGGCCACTACATGGGGGTCTCTGGCTCTGGGCTCCCCCACAGCCGATGTGGGCCCCTGGGCCTGAGGTCTCCAGCACGCTCTGTGGCTGGAGTGGAAAAGAGGCCAGGGTGCTGGGATGATGATGTTTGCCAAGGTGTGGCGGGCAGGCATGTGAAAAACCCAGCTCCTTCCCAGTCTTAACACTACTCCACTCCGGGATGTGCAAGCAACTGGGCCAGGTGGTTGAGGCTACCAGGAACCAGGAAAAGGTTGTGGGGGAGATGAGCCACCAGCTGGAAGTGCCTCCGCAGAAGAAAATATGGACTGGATTATAGTCCCTGGTTGGAATGGAGTGCGGCAAAGCCTTTCTGGGGTGGGAGGAAAATGGATGTAGCTGAATCCTATAGCCTATCCCTTATCCATCCTCTGGGTCTATCGGACAGATTTAGACAAGGTGTGCCTTTGGAGCAGGAGGGACTGTTTGTAAGGCATGTGCAGACACACGAAAGCACCAGTATTCTCTTGGGCCAAATCTCCATTTTTCCTGGTTTATCTGGAGCTGGGAAGTATTATTCCCACTCTCTGTATGGCAAGGCCTGTATTGTCTCAGGAGAGAGGAGATGGGTAGAACCTGTGACAGCTTGAAGGACCTTAGATTCTCTAGTTCCATCCTCTTGCTCACACCAGGGACGCTGAAGACCAGAGGAGGCAACTAACTTGCCCAATGTCACACAGCAGTAGGCAGGCAACCTGGCACCATCCAATGCTTGCTCTTTACCCTGCACTTGACCTCTCTGCCCTGGGGGATCAGACTGACTTCCCTGTCCCTTCTCCTCCCCAGCAGCTCTGAACCCCTCTCCATCATGGCCTCCTGCACTCTGCCAACCACCACAGCCACACGAGATTAAACTGGACCTACCAAGCTCCTGACAATAGCCCAAAGGTCATCTCAAAGGTCATATTAACCAGCCCCCTGCACCTAGGTACAACACTAGCCTACTTGCACTCATATACACCTATCATTGAGGGAAAAGATGCACAAACAGCATCTCAGAGCAGCCACCCTTCATGCACCGCGAGATTTCCTTCCCATCTAACCTCGATTCCTCCTGCTGCAGCGTGGGCCTGTTTCCTCTCAAGCTGTCCTGAGCAAAGACAGGGGGAGGGGGAGAAGAACAGGATTCCCAGCCTCCGAACCCTCTGTCTGCCCACCTACGGCAGAGAGAATGAGGGCAGAGTGTCCCAGGGTGGCTGGGCCCAGTGCGCTGAGCGAGGGGCAGGAGGGCTGCGGGGGCAGCTTGAACGTGGGAGAAACAGCTCTTCTTGGAATCATCCTTCCAGCTTCTCATTCCCTGCAAACTCCTGCATCTCGGGTTAGGGGAGGGTCTCCACTGTGTTCAGAGACAGCTATCCCCTCCCCATACCATTTATTATTTCTTATGTGACAGGCACTGTGCTGGACATTTTCATCCGTTGTTTCACTTAAGCGTCACAACAATTCTGTAGTCAGAAACTAATTTGCATGCTGGGTCAGTTCCTCCCTGAGACTAAATCTAACCTGGATCCCTCTTGCTGCACGTCCTCTGGTCCATCCTCCGTGGTGGTGGAGAGGTGATTTTTGCTCCTGTCTTCAGAAACCCCCATCTTACTCAGTGGCCCACCTTATCTTGCCCAAGCTGCCAACCTTTACCCCAGTATTGCCCCATGTGATGGGCATTATGAGGGGATGGGTGAAAGAAACTGAGGCAGGTGGAGGGTTGAGATGCAGGACACTGGCCTGTACCAAACACAGCACCTAGCAGGTGGCAGGGGAGGAGGCCCGTGAGGCCAGGCAGTGTGCTGACCGGGCAGCGCCCAGACATGCAATGATCCTGGTCTCAGTGACCATCTCTCAGGTCCAAATTCCTACCCACATATAGCTAGAGCCCAGGTGCCTGAGTAGAAGTGAGTAGGGGCATAAGATGGCAGGACCTGTCCTGGGCTGTGGGAGGCAGCTGAAACCAGAGGGAGGGACTCTTACACCTAGCTAAGCTCCTGGCATGTAGAGGGTACTTAGGCCCTGAGAACAGAGGACGGAGACCCCCAAGCCCCTCTGCCCGTCTCACTGGGGTTTCACACAACCAGTGGTAGCCACAAGCAACTGCAGGGAATTCACACCCACTTGGCTTTCTTGTTTGGACTTTCTGGAGCAGGACTGACAAGGGTAGGGGTCCCCTCCACTAGGGCTACCCCCTATTCTGCCTCTAGCAGGGTTCGAACACAGGAGCCACCTCCCTAGGGAATTCTCAGACCCCCCCCACCCCCACCCCCCCACCCCCACCCACCCTGGCTTCCATCCCTCTGGGAGATTCCTGCAGTGACAGCCTGGGCCAATGGGCAAGGGGAGTCTTGAGTGGTGGGTTGGACTCTGGTCCCTGTGGGCGGCACCCTCCCCCTTCAAGCAGGCACCATTAATGTATGCAAAGCATATGCAAATAACCCAGAAGAGAGACACAACATCGGTGGAGTGACAGAAGAGACCTTGGAGAGGAGCCAGCCCGCCCCCTTATTTCACAGGTGAGGAAAGAGGCCCTTGCCAGGAAGGGACTTGTTCAAGGTCACTCGGACATTTGGGCGCTAACGAAGGATCCTAAGAAGGTCTCTTTACTCAGCCCAGTGCTCTTTCCATGACAGTCTTGTTTTCCATATGGGGCGCTTACATGATGGTGAAGGGGTCCCAGGGTCTGTACGGGGTTCCCTTGGCCACCTCCCTTCCCCATCTGAGCCTGAGTAGGGGGTGTGGGGGAACCCTGGCTCAGGGCGGCAATGATGCCTGGGGCAGTGGGTGATCAGAGGGGTGATGGGGCCAGAGGCCGAGGCACTGGATTCCCGGCAGCCAAACAGCAGAAGGTGGCAGGAGAACTTGAGTGTCTAAAGCCCAATGTCAGGGCAAGGTGCCCGCTGTGTGCGGGGAGGGGGACAGCGCCCTCACCACACACACATCTCTAAGTGCTCAGCAGCCCCCTTCCGCCTGGCCTCTGGTAACTATGACACCTGACAGACCATAATAGTCCATTCAAGCCCATCCCTTCTGTGGCTGCAGCTCCCCTTCCTCCCCAGCCCCCCAACCAACTTGGCTTCTCAGCCTTCCAGTCGGTCCTAGAAAGCAGGACAGATGCTATGGAAAGAAGACGGACAGACAGATTGGAGGGGGCAGATGGGGAGAAAAGGGGAGACTCAGGAGTCGAGTGAGGGAGACAAAGAGGAGAGAGCGCTGGAAGGGCAGAGCGGGAGGGATGGAGGGGTGGAGGGGACTGGGGAAGAAAGTGGGGAGTCTGAGGAGCATAGCGGTGAATGGGTGAATGTAGGAACAGTGGAGCTGAGGGGGGGTCCCAGTCTCCAGACCTGAAGGATAAGGCTGGAGCCCGGCTGAGGGGCATGGGAGCCCCATCGAGGCCGGAGGAAGTCCGGGACCATGTCCCTGCCCCTCTGCCCACCTCCCCAGCAAATCCCCCGGCTGCCAGGAAATCGGTCTTCCCTTCGCTGCCTCCCTCCGCTCTCCTCCCCTCCCTCCCTCGGGGCAGGCAAGCACAGCTTCCCAGCCAAATCCAAAGCCTTCATCTCCGCTTTTCAGAGCTGGGAATGAAAGAAGGGGAAGCAAATGCAGCCCTCAAACCCGCTGACGGCCAGATTTTTATTATCTTTGCTCAAATGGGCCCTAGGAAGCCAGCAAGGGATTCTTCAAAGAGCATCTGAGTGGCTCATTGAAGCCTGCACCTGCACCAGCCCACCCACGACAGGCAGCCAGGGCCTAGGGGGCACAACCTGTCCGCCACCTCCCACCAAACCCAGACACCAGTGGGCGAAGCCTCACTCTCAGCCCCCTGTGCCTAGTCAGGGGCTGCTCGGTCAGACTGCCAGGCTCAGAGGCCAGACGCAGGCCCACTGGGCTTCGGAGGCAGTCTCTGTCCCTCTCTGGGCCTCGAAGACACAAACGAAGGAAGAAATCAGATCTCCTTGCCAGGGGTTGGAGGAGATAAGTGCTTGGGATTCCTCGAAAGCAAAGCTTTCATGGCAAGCTCCAGATCCGTCCCTGAACTCTCTGCCTGCCCCCTCAAGGGCCCACTGTCTCTCTTCCAACAGAGCAGCCCCTCCCTTCCCGAGCCTGGCCCACTACTCGGGATGATCCTGGGACTCCAAACACAGCTCCCTCAGGCCAAAACCTCAAGCCCATCTCCTTTCCTTCCCCAAGTCCTAACCTGGAGTGGAGACGGGACTAAAACAGATGTGATACTTCCAAGAGCCCAGCCCCTTCCCTGTTCGGACTGGGCAGCCGTTCCACCATCAGCCCCAGCTCTGACCGCACCGGTGAGATCGATGCCCACAGCCAAAGAAGGAATCAATGGTTCTAATTAAACCTTTTTTCCAGGGTGGGTCCCTGGCCAGAGAGAGAGAAAGAGAGATCACCTGAGGCTTTGCATCACAGCACCCAACTCTGTACCCTGTACAAATTTAAGAGACCTGGAACCCTGGATTCCCAGCAGGAATCAGGCCGTGAAGACCCCAGACACCATCCCCTCCTCATTAGGCAAGGAGACAAGGAGGCAAGCAGAGAGCAAGGGGCGGGGGGCAAGCCTCCCAATTCCCAGGGACCTTCCCCTAGGAGGGCTTCTGGTCTCCACTCAGCACTGCCTGAAGACCACAGCTGCTTCATACAGATCTCCAGAGCACACTTGCATCTCCATCCCAGCCCTGAGGGTCATCACAGAGAACTGGCCATCATAGTAAGGACAGAAGGAGCAGGGCTGGGGTGGGGGGGCACCGGACAAAGACCCTCTTGTCCCCAAGGCACGGTGGCAGGAAGCCAGGGCAAAGCCTTTGCACTCGCTGCCAACGGTGCTTGGGTGCCAGGCAGTCTGGATGGAGGGGGAATTTTATTCTTGGAACCCCCTCCCCTTATGCCCTATCCCTTGCTTCTACACTAGGCCACCAGTTAAGTCTCTGCCTCAACAACTCCCAGCTTGCCCGGAGCTTTCCTTCCTGTATGAATGCCAGACCCTGACACTTGCCCACAGTGGCCCCAACCAGCAGACCTCACACATAAACCATAAACTGCCCCCCACATTCGTACACACGCACAACCATGCCAGAAACCACTACCACAGCTGCCACCAGTGATGACGGAGCCCCACATTTTCACAGTGACAGTCTCCATCAAATGCCTCATCAGTTTTTTAAGACAGCAAGAGGGATAGGGAAGGGAATATGAGAAACTGAGGCACGGAGTTAGACAGCAAAGCAGTTGGCTCAAGGTCACCCAGACCAAGATATTCAGAGTTGGAAAGAAGGCATCCTATCCCCGCCCCCAAATGCTCCAACTCAACACCGATGAATATTCAGACTCACAAGCCTGGAAGTCTGGTTACCTATCCCCTCTCCCAGCCCTCATCTGTTTTTCCCTTCCCAAAACAACAGGAGTTCAAACATCTTCTGCAAGGCTCCTGCCAGGAAACCACTTCCCTTCAAGTTGGGGGCTACAAGACCTGCTGGTTCCCTAGTATTGGAGAAGAGGGACTGCCAGTCCGGGATCTCTTCGCACATTCCCTGTTCTTGCTCACCTGGCTCCCCTCGGCCCCCGGGGTCCCTTGGTCCGGCCTCCTCCCTGGGAGATCGGGCTCTGCCCTCCGCTGTCCTCTCCCACCAGGCCAGGGCAAAGCGCCGGAGGCACTGCCAGGGCTGCATGAGGAGGGGTGGGGCGGGGGGGCTTGCACCAGCAGCCGCACACGCCCCGCCGGGCCCTGCCAGCCGAGCTCCGGAGGCACCCGGCCGGCCCCCTCCGCTTCCACCAGCATCCTGCTGCCCCCACCGACAAGACTCGGAGCTGGCCCAGGAGCTTCTGACGTAGCATGGGGGTGCGTGGGAGGGGAGGGGGGGCTTAGCGGGGCCCCTCCCCAGCCCCGCCCTCTGCCGCTCAGCTTCCCTCAGTCCCTACCTCCTCACTCACCCTAGACGCTCTCCCCAGCTGGGGGCGCCCTCTCCCGCCCTCTGGCCTCTTCACCCGGAGGGCTTACGATCACATGGCCCCTCCCCCAGTCCTTCCCTCTTGTGACCCCTCCCAACCCGCCAGTCGAGAGGGGAGCGGGTCCCCAGTTTCTGCAACTGCTACCTTGCTACCTAGGCTCCCAGGTCTCCAGGGCTAGGGCCTCGAGGTGACAGGAGGCGGGGGGGGGGGGGGGGGGGGGGTGGGGGGTGGGAAGGAAAGGGGAAGGGGGCGGGAACACAGGCTGGTATCCTGGCAACACAGCCAATCCCAGAATACATTCATCCCCTTCCTTCCCTGGGGGGCTGGCGCAAAGCGCCTACCACCACCATCCAAGGGCGTGCACCCCATTCTGGGACCTGGGGGGTAAGAGAGGCCCTTGATGCTCCCACCACCTCTCCATCCCCTTCGCCTCTCTGCATCCTCCTCTTCATCCACCTCGGATGGACCACTCCCTCCCCCACTCCCTTCACCATCCACCCCCCTTTCTCTTCTCTCCTTCCTTCCCTGCCCCGCACAAACCTCTTTAAAATTGAAGCCCACCTCTCCGGGGCTCCCTTCCCCGGGCCTCACGAAGCCCTCCCCACCCGGTCTCCAGCCTCGCCAATGCCGGACCCCTTCTCTGAACCCAGCACTCTTCTCGCCCGGTCCTTCTCCCGAGCCCGGCGCGCCGCGGTCCCCTGCCCCCCACACACCTGCGACCCGAGCACCCCTTGCCCCGCCGGCCGCCGCCTCCCCGGTCCGGTCGCCGCCCCCGCCCCCGGCCGAGGGGAAAACACACAAAGAAAACAGAAATACCTTCCACTTAAGCATGGAGGCACATTAGGAAGGAGAGAGACAGGGACATGCCTTGGGACGGAGCGTTCCCCATCGGGCGGGGGCGCGGGGGGCGGGGGCCCCGGGCCGGCCTGCCTGGCGCTTGCCCTCTCGCCGCCTCGCGGGCTCCTCGCTGGGCCCCAGCCCCGGGGCGCGGTGCCAGGCGGGCGGGCCGGGGGCGCGGGCCCCGCCGGGGTGGACCAGCTGGGAGGGCGCCGGCGGCCTGGCGTGTGGGTACGCGCGCGCGCGCGGGCGTGTCACCGAGTGTGCGAGAGCGAGTGTGTATGTGTGTGTGTGTGCGCGCGCGCGGGGGCCGGTGCGGGTGTGTCACTGCGGGCGGGAGCGCGCGCGGCGCGGGCACGCGCGTGTGGCTGGAACGTACAAAGGGCCTCTGGGGTGGCGGGGAGCTGGGAGGGGAGGGGGCCGGCGCCTCCCGCCCTCCAGTTGCACGGCTGGATCCTGCGGCTCGCGGCCGGGCGGCGGATGCCGGGCGCGCTCAGGCCTGCCGCCCCGCTGCACCTGCTTCTCAGACCTTGAGCAATGCTCAAGCCATGATAGAGACAATTGCCTAAATCCGAAGGAGGGGGCTGCATCTCGAGGGTGTGGGAACTTGTTCTCCAAGCCCTGGCGCGCCGCGGGATGAAGAAACATTGGGGGAGGTACGGGCAGGGAGGGACCAGGGGTTACTCTTCAGCCAAGGTGACCTCCGAAAGCCACAGCTCCCTATGCAGAGAGAGTCTGGACCCTCCTCTGCCGGGACGCTCCCCTCGCCCGCTCCTTAGACCTGGCTGGGCCAAGGGGACCCAGTCCCCCGGCGCCCCCTGCTGGGCTGTCTCCTCCCCGCCCCCCGCCCCCCACCCGCTCCGGTTGCGGCCCCTCCTGCAGGCGTCTGCTGAAACTGCAGGGGCCGGCGCTGTGAGTGAGGGGAGTCTCTGCCCATCGGTCAAGTAGGACCCCAAAAGAGGGCGCTCCAGCTCCTGCCCCTTCTCACACCTCACTTGACGACACCGTGGTCACCTCCAAGAAGCCTGCAAAGCTTCAGCTCTACCTCACCCCTGCCTTACTCCCACCCCCTCCCTGTCCCACCTTAGCCTACCTGTTGGCTCCACAGACTTCTCCAGGTGACTCTGTCCCCTCCTCCTGTCCTGGTTGTTTGCTCCCTCTCTCCTTCCGGTTCTCTGTCCTGTCCCCTCTCTCCCAAACTTCTCTTGGGGAGGGGAAAGTGGGCCAAGACCCCTGTCCCTTTTGCTTTCTCCTGGCATTCCCAAAGCCAGCTTAGATGAGCAAGGAAGGGACACAGTACCTCTCTTTGCTGCAGGCCACCAGGCAGAGTGGCAGGCGGGCAGAGAGGCAGGAAAGGAGACCCCACCCCCAAGTGGCCCAAATGGCAAACCGGTTTCCCCACTTCCTGGTCTACCCAGTTGCAGCCTTAATCCAAGACTCTCTCTTCCACTTTCCTTCCCGCCCCCAGGCCTGCCCTGAGCCAAGCACACTGCCTGATGCCCTTAGAAATTTCTCTCCAGCTACAGTAACTTAGGTGGCCCAGCCAGGGTAGGAAGAGGAGGGACTCCAGTCAGACAGCTCAGGAGGGCAGCCAAGCGCGTCCTGGACACACCGTCTGGGCACACGACCCCAGCAGTCGGCTCCCTGACTTCTCCCCTCCTGGGCCAGCTGCCTCTCCCTCTGCCAACTGGACGGTGCCCATCTTTTGGCCTTTGAGCGTGCTGTGGGCCCTCATCCAGCTCCCGGCTTGGCTGCCTGCCCAGGATGGGTATGGGAAGCAGCAAGCCCTGTGTAGAGGCAGGGTCGGCAAGGGGAGGGATGGCTTCCCTTCAGCTGCGTGGACGCCACCTCCCAAGCCTCTCAGAGCCCAGAGGCTAGGGACTGATGCTGCTGCTGCTCCTCCTCCATCCAGGCCCCCAACTCAACCACACAGGGTGCTGCCCCTCCCTTCCCCCTCAGGTTACCCCCTCCACGAGACAAGGTCTCCTCTCTTCTCCATATTGTGCCCACCTAATATGCGTGCATGCTCAGTCAATTCAGTCGTGTCCGACTCTTTGCAACTCCATGGACTGTAGCCTGTCAGGTTCCTATGTCCATGGGATACTCCAGGCAAGAATACTAGAGTGGGTTGCCATACTCTAATCCAGGACATCTTCCTGACCCAAGGATCAAACCTGCATCTTCTGTGGCTCCTGCATTGCAGGGGCATTCTTTACCTGCTGAGCCACTGGGGAAGCCCCCCACACACACCTAATATGCTTTATTCATATTCTCTAATTTAAGCATCTCAACAACCCTACAAAAATGGCTGTTTTCAGCCCCATTTCAGAGAGAAAAGAGTTGAGGCTCAGAGAGGCATAAGTGAAAGTCGCTTAGTCATGTTCGACTCTTTGCAACCCCATGGACTATACATTTCATGGAATTCTCCAGGCCAGGATACTGGAGTGGGTAGCCTTTCCCTTCTCCAGGGGATCTTCCCAACCCAGGGATCAAACCCAGGTCTCCTGCATTGCAAGTGGATTCTTTACCAGCTGAGCCACAAGGGAAGCCCATAGAGAAAGGCATAACCACTTGCCTAATCTAAGAGTAGCAAAGGTGAAATTCAAATCCAGACATGCCTGACTCCAAAGCTCCCAGCCTCCTTTTATATCACCACCACCATCTCCTAACCCGGTGGGCTGCCTGAAGGTAAGGCCTAACATCTGACACACTCTCATGACCTTAAAGGAAAGGAAGAGAACTGAGCGCAGGAACGTGACTGAAGCTTAAGACTAGTTATTTATGTCAGAGTTGAGGAACTGGGCATAATCCCCTGGATGAAGACTGGAAAGATGCTTGTCCTGTCACGTGGAGGTTTTTCTGGCCTTTACACTAGATTCTAATAAGCCACGGGCTTGGGGGCTTGGGGAGGGGGACTCTGGGAACTAGCCCCCAGAGATTGGGAATACTTTCAAACGTGTCAGCAGGACAGTGCATCCATCAGTCACTACCCTAGGGTGACCTCCCACATCACGAAGGCCACTCCATAGTGAGGGGCTTAAATCAGATTCAGGTAGCGTTTTTTGTGTGGCTCACTTGTTAGAGACAGATCCTAAACATTACTGATCATCTTCATAGCTGTGAGCTCATTTGAACCCCCCCTCCCCTCAATCCAGGATTTCCTCCACTTAATCCAGGACTCCATGGGTCCTGTGGAGAGGTGAGAAGGAATACAGCTTGTGAATGGAAACAAAGATCCTTGAGGCCTGAGTTGAGCCTGAGGGCAGATGGCCTGACACCAGCCACCCTCATTGACCCTGCCCCGTCCTCTAGTATCACCGACTCACTGGACAGGCATTTGAGCGAACTCCTGGGAGATGGTGAAGGACAGGGAAGCCTGGTGTGCTGCAGTCCAAGGGGTCACAGAGTCAGACAGGACTTAACAACCGAACAATAGCAGCAACAAATCCTCTGCCCCCACCCCCCAGGGAAGCTAGGTGCCTGCTCCCCTTCTTATCCAATCTCAAAAGCCAAAGCTCCTTCTCCTAGGGAGAAGTATGGAGGAAGCCATCACCTCTGATCAGAGCGAGAGAAACACAGGTATTATTTCTCCAGCTGAGAGGCCAGAATTGCTCCTGGAAGCTGGCGTGGTGCCCAGGCACAAGAAATGTGCCAGCTGCCTCCACCTGAGATGCCTCAGGTGCCACCCCACCCCCACCCTCATTCCTCAACAGGTAACTTCTCTCTGGCCTTCCTCCCCTGCATTACTGGCTGCATCTTGGTTGGGAGGGGGCTGCTGGCTTGTCTGAGATGTTGGAACAGCAGATCAGCAGATCAGCAGCAGATCGTAACCACCCACTTGGCCCTTCTCACTCCACCCAGCCTGCTCACCTCTTCCCGGGAGACCAAGGGAGCAAAGTCATGAGGGAGCACCCTAGAAGTGAGAATTCTCAGCGTCACTCCTCCTTCCCCAAGGGGGTTCAGAGCCAGGGTTGCACCTGGACAAACATCTGGGCAGGAAGAGGGAGAAGGGGCCTGGTTATGGGCCGAGGGGCACAGAGGCCTCTAGGGAAAGCCACGAGGGAAAAGGTGATGTGAAAATGATAGTGGGACACCCCAAACTGCTCGCTCAGCCACCTTGGAGGGCCCCAACCCAGATCCCTGAGAAAGCACCCTGCCAGGAAGGTGACTGTCTGTCTAGGGCACATCATAAGCCCCATTTGGACCATCCAGACTCAACCAGGGTGGCCCAAAGGCAGTGAGGGGGCTGTGAAGAGCCCTCTTCCCAGGAAAGAGTGACCAGGGCAGCGAGCTGGCCTCTGGGGCTGGTTTGGTTTGGGGAGCCGAGGAGATGGAGGTTGCTTCCTTCTAACCACAGCCCAGTCTCCAGGAACCTCAAGCCTCTCCTCCAGTGTCTCACTCTCCCATCCCCCCTCCCACCCCAAGAAGAGGAGTAAATGGCTGTAAGTTTTAAAAGACCCTCCTCTGTTCCATGCGGTCCCCTCTCCCTTGCTTGTTATTGTAATGAATGCTAATGAAGCTCAATAATTGATGTCCTCATTAGCACATCAAACCCACTTTCTGAGGAAAGGAGAGAAAAAGTGGAAGAGAGGGGGTTTCTCTGGGGTCCTAACTGTAGCCAGCTCCCTCCAAAGAAACTCATGATGGTGCTTCCAGCAGGGAGGGACCCCACTAGAGGGACTTGCACTGAGAAACCTAGATGTCCCCCTCTGATTGAGAATTTTCTGAGCACAAGATTCTGTCTTCCCTGTCAGATGGCCAGCGAGGGTCCTGTCTCTCCCATCAGACTGGGAGCACTGAGTCCCTCTCTGTTACTAGGACTCTCCCTCAGGGCAGGGCAGCAGTTCTTAAACCAAAGCAAGAATTAGAATCACCTGGAGGACTTGTGAAAATCGGGGGAGGTCCCACCCCCCAAAGTTCCTGATTCAGTAAGTCTGAGGAGGGGCCTGAGAATTTGCATTTTGACAAAGCTCTCAAGACTGGCTACTGCTGATGCAGGGGAACCACGCTTTGAGAACCAGTGGGGTCGAGACCACTTTCTTGCTTGCCCAGTTTCAGGCTTTGCCTGCTAGTGGAGCTCAACTGGCAAGCCACCACAGGGCCTGTGGTCCAGGAGTGTGGACTCCTGTGGACACAGGAGTGTCCAGGAGAACTCTGTAACACAGGTGAATGTACCTCCTCCTCCTTTCCTTAAACCAGCACCAAAGCCAATCCCGGCCACCGTAAATGCCCCTGGTGACTCCTTCCTCCCCCGACCTTGACCTTTGAGGGCTGGAGATGGCCAGAGCTGGATCTCATGGCCCAGCTGCATGTGCCATGCTGGTGCTGCAGAAGCCAGTGGGTCCCCTCTTGTGGGAGGAGGAGGGAATAAAGGTGAGGGAGAGGGGTCCCAGCACCCCACCTCACTTTGGGATGACCTCCTGGGGCCTAAGTAGAGAGAAGGGCTTGTGGATGGAGTCCACAAACGTGCATGTAGCATCCCACCTCCTTCCTTCCTACTCAGTTGCCTAGACACAGGAAGCAAAGAGAGAAGAAAGATGAGAAGACGAGACTAGAGCAGGAAGAAAGAAGGCACTCTGCATCTCTCCATATTGTGAGCCACTGGGGCCCAGGTGGACCACAAGCCCAACTCCTGGAGGACTGTACCCAGCTGGCTTTTAGGCTCTAGACTTCACCACCTGATCTACTTGCTTTGGGAAAGAAAGGAAAGACAGCCTTCCAACTCTATCCAGCATCCTTCCCAGACTTGCCAACCAGTCTTATAAGCCTATGGTGGGCACTGGATCATCCTCACTTACTTTACCCATGGTAGCACCTGGAAACCCTCTCCACCTTCCAGGGTCACAGAATTACCTATCTGATAATGAAACTCCTCTATTGCTGGTGGGAGTATAAAATGGTTCAGTAGCTATAGGAAACTGTTTGGCAATCCTGAAAAAGATAAACATATAATTACTATATGACCCAACAGCCCGAATGTCCTTCAATGGATTAATAAACAATTTGTGATATATCCATACAATGGAATATTATTCTTTCATAAAAAGGAATAAAGTATTAATACACGATTAACATGATAAACCTCAACATTGTGCTAAGTGAAAGAAGCCAGATGCAAAAAGTCAGGTATTGTATGATTCCATTTATAGGAAATATTCAGAATAGGTAAATCCATGGAGATTTGTCTGGGGAAGGAAGAAATGGGGTGCAATTGCCTAATGAATATGGGGTTTCCTTTTGGGAAAATGTTTTGGAACTAGACAGTGGTGGTGGTTGCTCAACATGGTGAATGCACTAAATGCCACTGAGTTGTTCATTTTATAATGGTGAATTTCATGTTATGTGAATTTCACCTCCAAAAAAAAAAATGTAGTAGGCATTTTCCAGGGAGTTCATTAAGTAGACCCATCTGCAGATTTCAGAGTCTACTTTTTTTGGAAACAGAAGTTTGTGCCCACGTGAGTTACAGCCACTCCCCAGGGTTTGGGGCACCAGGCATCCACTCTGAACACTTGGAAGACGCTCACAGGACCCCGGGATGCAGTTCTTTTGGACCCAGACTGCATCTTGACAGCCTCCTGCTCTGCTTGGCTCCCATCCCAAGGGAGCCTCCCTTTCAGGTTCCTGCTTCCCAGGCAGGCAGCAGACGCCTGATCAAGTGTTGAGGAGCTCAGCTTCCCATCTTCAGCTAACGTCGAGCCATCTGCCCTCGAGGCTGGCCCACCCCTCCCTGATCATCTTGCTCCAAACATAGCTTGAAAAAGTCCTCCAGTTTTCTTTCCCACAGATTATTTTAATTACCCCCTAAATGGGCCCCTTGTTCTCTGGCATCTCTCACTCCCCCCCAAATCCTTTTCCCTTGAGCTTGGCCCTGGGCTAGCCTCTCTGGGTATGGGCAGGGAAAGGAGGGGTCTCAGGCTGAATCAGGCACATTTTCTGCTCCCCTCAGCTCTAAAGCCTCACTAGATCGTTCTGCTCAAAGACCTTCAGTGACCACTCCCTAGAGCAGAGGGTTGTGTCCTTTGGAGATTTGAACCTTTTGAGGTCCTGACAAAAGCTTTGTCCCCTTCCCTAAACAAATAAATATACACGACCAGCTGCAAGAAATCTGTGGGCCTCCCTGACTTCTGCAGCCCATCCTAGAACCCCTAGGGCAGGGCTTCTCAAAGTGTGGTCCACAAGATGAGTACAGAAATGAAGAATCATCTTTGAGGAAACTTTATCATGATTTGACATTGCCACATATCCTAGTGCATGATCATTTTTGCGGTGTTTTATAAAAAACAACCTGAGTTCACAGCTGGAAATGTTTTGCTCTAGCTAGCCCCATTCTTTGCAGCCTCATCTCTGGCTACCTCCAGCAATAACACTCACATACACACACGTCCTGTGTGTTCCCTTCACACTCCATGTCCTTGTCCATACTGTTCCCCACATTGGGGCTGTCCTTTCCTTCCTCTGCACCTGTGGACACCTGACACCCACTTCCAGGCCCAGCTCAAATTCCATGTCCTCAATAAAGCCTTCCCAATTCCAGCCCTGCCCTCCTCAGACACAGGCACATGGATACAAACACATTCTAGCTGACAGTCCCTCTCCCCTGGGTTTTCTTAACACTCACTTAGCTTTATTTGTGACCATCTGGTTTGCTTCTCTGGGGGCAGATCTTTCGTCCTCTTGGTCCCCTCTGTCTTCTCCACCCTCCAGGGCATCTGTGCTTACGGATTCAGGGCAACCTGCTGTCCTGAATCTCTGGGGTCCTCCTGTGGCTGGGCCTCCATATGCCCCGCTTCCATGCTGGGGGAGCTTCGGGCATCTTCCCAAGATAGGATCCAGGCCCGTATACCACTCCCTGCGCCATCCATCCCTGGCTTCACTCTCCTTATTAGAGGTCAGACTTTCTCAGTAAAAACCACTGGTGTATGACTGGGGCCAAATATTAATACATACAAGACTTTAAGGGCTGGAAAACTTAATCTGACTGGTTTTCTTTTTTGTTTTGTTTTGTATGGGTTTTGGTTGCCCTGGGTCTTCATTGCTGTGCACGGGCTTCTCACTGCGGTGGCTTCTCTTATTTGAGAGCACAGGCTCTAGGCACACGGGCTCAGTAGTCGCGAGGCACAGGCTTAGTTGCCCCACAGCACATGGAATCTTCCCAGACCAGGGATGGAACCTGTGTCCCCTGCATTGGCAGACATATTCTTATCCAGTATACCACCATGGAAGTCCTTGATTTGTTGTTTAATAGGAAATTCTATTTGTATGTGATGCAAAATTCAAAAGGTGCAAAAAGAAAAGTCAACTTCCCTGTCACTGCCTCTGTTCCCAGTCACCCAGCTCCACACCCAGAAACAAACATCATTCCCAGCTTCTTTGGTCTTTCAGGGCTTGCCTATATGTTCACAAGCATTTCTTTTGTGTTGTTTTATCCAAATGGCAGCAGACAATACACACTCAACAACATAAACTAGAGACTGTTCCGCGCAAGCACATATGAAGGTGCCCTGTTGACAGATGTGGTGCAAGAGATACCCTGCCAGTTACTTTATTTTACAAAATGTGAGTTTATATGTACAATAAATTCCTAGAAGCAGAATAGCTGGATAAAGGGTACGTGCATAATAACTGTTTTAAATATGAACCATTACTTCTGGTTTTGCTCTGACTAATGGCACCATAGCAACCAGTTTTTCCCAATTTGGCCACTTATTTCTCTTGTGGCGTGCGACTTGGAAAAACTGAGGCAGAGACGCAAACAACCTCCCTACCCCGCTCCTGGGAGAATTCAAATCCCAGATCCTGGGCAAGGGATCTGTAAGCAGGAAGACATTCAGTTTCCCAGACTCAGAAAATTGCCCCAAGGATCCTGCCCATCTTGAGAAACAGGGAAAGAGGGGATGTAAGAAAATGGCAACCCACTCCAGTATTCTTGCCTGGAAAATACCATGGATGGAGGAGCCTGGCAGGCTACAGTCCATTGGGTCGCAAAGAGTTGGACACGACTGAGCAGCTTTACTTTCACTTTCACTTTCTAGCCCCAAAAGAGAAAAACTAAAATAATGATCACCTCATATATGAAGGAGACAAGCCAGAGGACACCCAAAGTGTTCCATGTCAGCAAGGGAGACTGAAGTTAGCTCCCATTGTGAACTTCCTGTCCAAGGCACAGTCCTGGCTCTAGGCAGGGACAGTGGGTAACTCCCTACTCAGGGATCATTAAGCCAGGATTAAGGGTGGAGACCTTGCCAGGCCTGCTGGGAGGTAGAAGGCTGGAACTGGTGACCCCTTAAACCACTATGTTGGGGCACAGCCTAGCCAAGGTGGAAAGGCGGAGAAGTGGATTAATTAAGGCAGGGCCCTTAACAGTCTTCAAAGCAACCCCATACTCAAGGGTTCAAGGAGGGAAAGCAAGGTTTGAGTAGCTCATTTTGCTGATGAGAAAAGCGAAGCCCAGAGGGGTTAAGAAGCTTGCCTGAGTCTTCACAGGTGAACCAGGACTAGAAGCCAAGCCTTCAGACCCCAAGTCCAATGAGATGGCCTCCACTGTCCTGCCTCCAAGGCTGGAAGCTTCCCAAGATAGGACCCAGGCCTTGGTTCCTCCACCCACCTCCCCAGGCCCACTGCAGCCTCACTCCTCCAATAGCGGCTCCCCACCAACACCCCAACTACACGGCCCCAGAACCGGGCTGAGATGGCTGGAAGAGGTTGCAAACCCCTCTCCTGTCTAACAACTGAGCCGAGAGAGGAAGAAGGAGGTGGGAACAGGTCCCAAGCTCCCATCTCACTCATCCTCGCCCGTCTCAGTCTCAGACTCTCGTGATAGGAAAGTAGGCCAGTTTGGAATATGTCACGGATATTTTCAACATCCCCATCTGTACTACACAGCTTCGCACCCAGCCAAGTGGGGTGGAGTCGGAGCCTGCCTGCCGGATGAAAGGTACACCTGCTACCTCTGGGGCTCGGAGCCCACATGGGGGTGGGGACAAGCCCAGGAGGCCATGCAGGGCTCTGGGCAAGTGTTCAGCTGCCTGGACAGGGGTAGGGGCGAAGGGGAATGGACAGGGGGCCAGTCATATCTGCCCTCCTCCCAGAGAAGCAGGAGCTGAAAGCTGTCACCCGTGGACACCATCCCGCTGCCCCTGTAAACAGTGTGTATGGCCAGCCCGGAGGCTGAGCAATTTCCTACAGGGAAATGGGTCTGAGAAGCTTTATTAGAGAGATCATTGATATTTGAGGTGGGCCTTGAAAGGAGAGCAGGACTTGACTGGGTGGAAAAGATGGAGGAGCGTGTTCTCAGCCGAGGGGCATGCTTGAGGTAGGAGATGGGGGGTATAGAAGGCTGAGCAGGAATGGCAGCAAGAGAGACTGGATGGGGGTAGGTTAACATTGGAGCTGCTGCTGCTGCCAAGTCGCTTCAGTTGTGTCCGACTCTGTGTGACCCCATAGACGGCAGCCCACCAGGCTCCGCCGTCCCTGGGATTCTCCAGGCGAGAACACTGGAATGGGTTGCCATTTCCTTCTCCAATGCAGGAAAGTGAAATGTGAAAGTGAAGTTGCTCAGTCATGTCTGACTCTTTGCAACCCCATGGACTGCAGCCCACCAGGCTCCTCTGTCTATGGGATCTTCCAGGCAAGAGTACTGGAGTCGGGTGCCATTGCCTTCTCCTAACATTGGGGAAGGAGCTGTTAATGGTGAATGCCCAGATAAGAAGCTTGGGGTGCACCCTGCATATGCCCATGAGGCCTTTAAGTGCCATGATTCAGAAAGAACCCATAGCAGTTGTCAGGGAGAAGTCACCCAAGGGGGCGCTGGGGAGCTGGGAGTGAGTGAGCGAGCATTCTCTTCAAACTGCCAGCCACCTAGACCATGTCCTCTTCCCGTTGGCTGGTTGGGGGAGCAAACAAGATTGGGGAAGGGGAGACCAAAACGAGAAATGAACTCTTTATAGAGCTGTTAGAGACTTTTCAGTTTAAAGGAGACAAGGTCAGGACAGAGACTGCATTGGAAAGATTCTTCTGGAAGGTTGGTAGAGGGGACACCTGGTCACTATGTTTATTAATCACCTACTATGGGCATTCGCAAGATGGCCTCATTTAATCCTCACAATAAACCCAAGAGGCTTTCCCCCTTGTTACTGATGTGGAAACTGAATTTAAATTTCAATAGAAAAGTAGAAAGAAGTATAAGTTCCTTCCTTAAGGTCCCACAACGTGTGCATAGGATAAGAATTCAGGTCTGTCCATTCACCAAACCCGTCTCCTTTACCTTTCACCACCTCCCAGGAAAGAAGCAAGGCTCCCTCCCAGAGAAATGACTCAAGCCCTAATCTTCAGCCCTCTCTCACTATCTCCACCCTGGGCCAGGACTCTAGGGCCCCACACCAATCCCATGGGATGAGCTACTTTCAGATGAGAAAACCAAGGCTCAGAGAAGTGAAGTGACTTGCCCAAGGACACAAAGCTAATTAGTGGCAGAGACAGGATTTAAACCCAGATCTCTTCTCACACCTACTCACCTTTCTAAGCACTTAGCGTCTTTGTTGCCCAGTTTCCTCATCTGTAAAATGAGGGGAGATTAGAGAGAGGGCATGCAGATATAAGACACTTGGTACAGTGCCCAACAGTCCTTCAATGACCAAGAAATGTTTTCTGAGCATCTACGAGAAGCAGGACCCTCTTCTAGACATTGGGAGGTAAGAGGAAAAGAAGCCAGCATCTGCTATCTCAAGGTGGATACGAAGGCAAGGACTGAGAGGGGAGTGAGCCATGGACACAGAGACCAGACTCCATAATTGCTCCCACTAAGTTCTTGGGCAGTTCTCTCTGGACTTCTCTGCTTGTGGATCTAGAAAACAGGAGGATCCCAGAGCGGAGACGCTTCACACGGAGTAACCAGCCATGTACTCTGTCACTGCCAGTCCCCTAGGTGAGCAGCCCTCCCCCACCGGCTGTGAGACCAGCAAAGCTCCTTCCTCCCCGGACACGCCGGCCTAGACTGCCCCTGTGGCTTGGATGGGCACTTTGCTTCCTGGTCCCTCTCCTCACAGGACGTGCAGCCCCTGCTCCTGGTCCTGTGGTGGACTCCATCTGAGTCCAGCCCAAAATCTGATGCTAGTATCTTAGAGGCTGTGACAGCTGGTGGTTCAGGGATGACCCTCAAGGCTCGAAAGCAGCCCTGAGAAACGGGCCCCAGCTTTTTACTGTCAAGAGGTGAGGTGGATTCAGCCTGAGTCAGGTGTGGATGGACTTCTGGTCAAAATCAGGGCGCTCTTTGTAGGGAAAAGGGGAAATTAGAGTCTAACCTGAGGAATATAACATAATCATAGTTGGGGCCATTCTTAGGCACTTAGGACACTATTTTATTTTGTTTAATCCTCTGTGTGTATAAAATCCTATTTTATTTATTAAAAACAATTAAAAAAAATTTTTTTTGGCTATAGCACATGGCTCGTGGGATCTTAATTCCCCACCCAGGGATTGAACCCTGCCCGCTGCAATGGAAGGGTGGAGTCCTAACCGCTGGACTGCCAAGGAGTTCCCTAAAACCTTTCCATTTTAGAGTTGACAAAACTGAGGCTCAGAAAAGTGAAGTGAGCCCCTGAGGGAAACAAAAGACCCTGTTCCTCTCTGCTTTTAGCTGCCAGCCAGCTGAGCTCAGCTCTGCTGTCCCTGGGCTCTGAGTCAGGGCTGGACTCCAATCTTCAGGTCTAAACAAAGGCAGGGCAGCTGGGACCCAAGAAGTGGGGAAAAAGTCTTGCACCTCCCAGGGTATTGCTGGTCCTGTCACCCCTTCTTGGGGCAGCCACCCACTCAATCTCATCCCCAACCTCAGGGCCAGGAAGTAGGGCCAGGGTTGGAAGGTGAAGTCAGGTCCTTCTAGCTCCCCATTGCTGCTTCCATCACTCTGTCACTTTCTGTAAAAGCCCTGTGCCACCCTCTACCCTCTTCACTGGTGTTGTTTACTGACCTTGCCTTTTTCAGTTTATTGAAGTCTTTTGGCATCCCACCTCCTAGTGCACCCTGGGTAACTCTAAAGTCCCAGCCTCTGCATTCTACAACCTTCACATGTCTAATCACTTTCTCCTTTGCCTACACCCTTGTTCACAGCTTAGACATTTTCACCAACCTGTATGTGCTCACATTTTCCTCTCTGACCTCATTTCCGCTCCCTTTGTTCACTTATTCTTTGGACAACTGTTCTTCAGCCCCCTGACAACTGACCCAGAGATGTTTTCCCCATCCATCAGCTCCCTTCTGTCTTCGTTTTCTTCCTTTTTCAGCCCATAGTCTCTGTTTTATAAGATCATCTAACTCTCTGCCTTCAGTCTTTTGTGTTTACATTTGCCTGATAAAGCCCTGGATTTCTGATTCAGGAAGGCTACGTATGTTTACCACACCATCTTTAAAAATCTGTTTGAAAATGACAGAGAAAAAATATACTGGAGTTTTAAAGCACATTGCATTGTACTAATCAGAAGACTCAACAGAGAAGAGGAATCCACCCCACAGAGGGAGCTACTCAAAGTGTGAATTTTCCTAACAGGACCTCAGATTTCCTGCTGACATCAAGAACAAAGCAAAGATATTACTCCCATCATCACAATTCAGTGTTCCGGAGGTTCTAGCCAGTGTGCTAAGGCAAGGGGGAAAAAGCATCTAGAATTGAAAGGAAGACTTAAAACTGTCTTTATGTGAAGACAGTGTGAATGTCCATGTACAAAATCTGATGGAACCTAAAAAAATAGATACTAGAACTAATAGATGAGTTTAGCAAGACTGTGAGATGGGGCTTCCCAGGTGGCACTAGTGGTATAGAACCCACCTGCCAATGCAGGGGACATAAGAGACTTGGGTTCTATCCCTGGGCCAGGAAGAGCCCCTGGAGGAGGGCATGGCAACCCACTCCAGTATTCTTGCCTGGAGAATCCCCATGGACAGAGGAGCTTTGGGGGCTACAGTTCATAAGGTCACAGAGAATTGGACACAACTCAAGCGACTTAGCACTCATGCACATGAGATGTAAGACCAATCTACAAAATCAATAGTCTAGCAATGCTATATTCTAGCAATGAACATGTGGAAATTGCGATTAAAAAAAAAAATACCAGGACTTCCCTGGCGGTTCAGTAGTTAAGACTTCATGCTTTCACTGCAGGGGGTGTGGGTTCAGTCCCTGGTGGGGGAACTAACATCCTGAATGCCATGTGATCCCACCAAAAAATAATAATAATAAAAATTTTTAAATTTAAAAATATGTACAGTAGCATCAAAAAATATGAACTACTTAGAGATAAGTTTGACAAAGGATACGTAAGACCTGTACACTGAAAACTACAAAACACTGCTTAGAAAAATCAAAAGAGACTCAATAAAGGTGGAGATATACCATGCTCATGGATCAGAAGACTTGATATTGTTAAAATATCAATTCTCCCCCAGTTGGTCTATAAATTCAGTACAACCCCAGTCAAATTCCCAGCAGGACTGTTTTAGAAACTGAAAAGCTGATTCTAAAATTCTTAGGGAAACACAAGGGACTTAGAATAGACAAAACAACCTCAAAAAGGAAGGAGAAGGGGAACATTGGAGAGCCCTTCCCCATGACTGGCAGTAAGGAAACCACAGTGCCTGGAGTTGCTGTAAAATAGTTGAACCGGCAGGAGTCCATCAGGGCTTTGGCAGCCTTTTTCCGGGAAGCTGAAAGTCCCTGGATGGGCAGACACCATCAAGATAGCCAAGCATAAAGACCTTACTAACTCCAGTGAGAGCTGTGGAATGGCTTCCACAGTGCTGCACCTCTATCTCTGGAGATGTACTAGATAGGTTCCATGACCAAGACCTATGGGGACATCAGAGAAGCCATATTACATCTAGCAACTTCACTGGGGCTCCAAGAGTGTGGCCTGCCAATTCCTCCAAGCCCTGGAAGGGCTGAAAATGGTGGACAAGGAGCAAATGGGGGTCACAAGCTGGCACCTCAGAGATAGAGAGATATGGATAGAATGCCAGACAGGGCAGCTGCCAATGAGAAGCATTAGAACAAATGCTTGGGGGCTTCCCTGGTGGCTCGGTGGTAGAGAATCCACCTGCCAATGCAGGAGACAGGGGTTCCATCCCTGATCAGGGAAGATCCCACATGCCTCAGAGCAACCAAGCCCATGGGCCGTAACTATTGATCCCGTCCTGTAGAGCCTGGGAGCCACAACTGCTGAAGCCCAGTGGGCCATAGAGCCCTTGCTTCACAAGAGAAGCCACTGCAGTGAGAAAGTGAGAAGCCTGCACATCGTAACTAGAAAGTACCCCCAACTCACTGCAACTAGAGCAAAGCCCGAGAAGCAGCGAAGACCCAGCACAGCCAAAAATAAATAAATAAATAAAATTTAAGAAACATTTCCAGAACAAATGCTGGGTTAATAAATTGCCTCATTTAAAAAGAAAACAAGTTGGGACTTCCCTGGTAGTCCAGTGGTTAAGAATCTGCCTTTTGGTGCAAGGGACACAGGCTTGATTCCCTACAAAGAAACCGAGATCCCACATGCTGCAGGGCTACTGAGGCCACGTACCTCAACTGGAGCTGAAACCAAGACCCAATGCAGCCAAATAAATAAATAAAAAAGAAAACAAGTTGAAACACTTACACTACGTAAACTCAAGGTTATCAGGAAGCTATTGCATGTTGGCATCAAGATAGACAAATAGACCAAAATAAGAGAGTAGAAAGTCTATAAGCAGACCCACACACATATGATTGATTTTTAACAAAGATGCAAAGGCAGTCTAAGGGGAAGAAGGATAATCTTTTCAACAAATGGTTCTGGGAGATGTGGATATCCATATTCAAAATAAAATACCTCACACCATATATAAAAATTAATTCAAAGTTGATCTAAGACCTAAACATAAGCCCAAAAGTGTAAAATTTCTAGAAAACATAGGAAAAAATCTTTGCCACCTTTGGTTAGGCAAAGATTTCTCAGAAAAAACACTTTAAAAGGAAAAATTGAAAAATTGGACTTTATAAAAATTAAAGCTGTCTGCTATCTGAAAGACACTGTTATAGGAATAAAAAGACAAGTCTCAGACTAGGAGAGAGTATTTTCAAAGCATGTATGTGATAAAGGAGTTTCATTCAGAATATATAAAGAACTCTAAAATGTCATAAGAAAACAAACAACTTAATTTTTTTAAAAGGGCAGAAGATTTGAGCAAACACTTTGACCATGAAGATATACAGATGGCAAATAAGCATATGGAAGGATGTTCATTATCAGTCATTAGGGAAATGCACATGAAAACCACAGTGATATATCAATACTGGAATAGCTTTAAAAAATTTTTAATGGCAGTACCAAATGTTGGCTAGAATGTGGAGCAAATGGAACTCTTATACACTGCTGGCAAAAATGTAAAGTGGTACAACCACTGTGGAAACCAGTTTGCCAGTGTCTTAAAATGTTAAACAGATACCTACCCTATGACCAGCAATTCCACTCACAAGTTATCAACCCAAGAGAAATGAAAGCATATAACCACACAAAGACTTCTATGGAAACATTCACAGCAACTTTGTTTGTAATAACCAACAACTGGAAACCCAAATGCCCATCAACAAGTGAATGAATAAACAAATTATAATATCCATACAATGGAATACTCAGTTCGGTTCAGATCAGTCGCTCAGTCATGTCCAACTCTTTGCAACCCCATGAATCGCAGCATGCCAGGTCTACCTATCCATCACCAACTCCCAGAGTTTACCCAAACCCATGCCCATCGAGTCGGTGATGCCATCCAGCCATCTCATCTTCTGTTGTCCCCTTCTCCTCCTGCCCCCAATCCCTCCCAGCATCAGGGTCTTTTCCAATGAGTCAACTCTTCGCATGAGGTGGCCAAAGTAGTGGAGTTTCAGCTTCAGCATCAGTCCTTCCAAAGAACACCCAGGACTGATCTCCTTTAGGATGGACTGGTTGGATCTCCCTGCAGTCTAAGGGACTCCCAAGAGTCTTCTCCAACACCAGTGGAATACTACTCAGCAACAAAAAGGAATGGACTATTGATACACACAACAACATAGATAAATCTCAAAATGATTATGCTACGTGAAAGAAGCCAGACAACAAAGAGTATGCCCAGTATGATTCCATGAATTAATAATATCTGGAAGACACAAACTAATCTATAGCGACAGATAACACAGATAACACTGTCTGTGGTTGCCTACAAATGCGAGGCATTCGGTCCCATCACTTCATGGCAAATAGATGGGGAAACAATGGAAAAAGTGACAGACTTTATTTTCTTGGGCTCCAAAATCACTGCCAATGGTGATTCCAGCCATGAAATTAAAAGACCCTTGCTCCTTGGAAGAAAAGTTATGAGCAACCTAGACAGCATATTAAAAAGCAGAGATATTACTTTGTCAACAAAGGTCCGTCTAGTCAAGGCTATGGTTTTTCCAGTGGTCATGTATGGATGTGAGAGTTGGACTATAAAGAAAGCTGAGTGCCAAAGAATTGATGCTTTTGAACTGTGGTGCTGGACAAGACTTTTGAGAGTCCCTTGGACTGCAAGGAGATCCAACCAGTCCATCCTAAAGGAGATCATGTCCTGGGTGTTCATTGGAAGGACTGATGTCGAAGCTGAAACTCCAATGCTTTGGCCACTTGATGTGAAGAGCTGACTCATTTGAAAAGACCCTGTTGCTGGGAGAGATTGGGGGCAGGAGGAGAAGGGGACAACAGAGGATGAGATGGTTGGATGGCATCATCGACTCAATGGACATTGGTTTGGGTAGACTCTGGCAGTTGGTGATGGATAGGGAGGCCTGGCGTGCTGCGGTTAATGGGGTCTCAAAGAGTTGGACACGACTGAGCAACTGAACTGAACTGAACAGATGGGAGGAAAAGATGGAGGACAGTAAGAGCAAGAGATTAAAAGGGGAAACAAAGAATCTTCTTGGGCAATGGATATACTTATTATCTTGACTTGGTGATAGCTTCACAGGTGTTGCTGTTTAGTCTCTCAGTTATATCTGACTCTTTGTGACCCCCATGGACAGTAGCCAGCCAGTCTCCTCAGTCCTAGGGATTTCCCAGGCAAGAATACTGGAGTGGATTGCTATTTCCTTCTCCAGGGAATCTTCCAGACCCAGGGATCGAACCCAAGACTTCTGCATTGGCAGGTGGATTCTTTACCACTAAGCCATCAGAAAAGCCCCTTCACAAGTATATATGAAAACTTATCAAAGTGTACATTTTAAATACAAGTAGTTCTTTGTATTATCAATTATTCATCAATAAAGCTATACAAAGGTCAATAAAAAGAAGTAATAATCAAATAAAAAAAAAGAGTTAATCTGAAAAAAGAAATGAGATATAGGTATTGGAAAAAGAGTAAAATCATCACTACAAGCAGATTATATTATCATCTACTTGGAAAAGTCAATGATTCAACTGAAGCCTTGTAGAGCTTATCAGCAAGTTCAGTAAAGTGGCCAGTTAAGAGAAAAATATAGAAACATCAATAGCTTTCTTTTTTACCAACAAAAACCAATTTTAAAACGTTAGAAAAATGATTTTATTCATAACAGCAATTAAACCTGAAATACAGAGGAATAAATTTTACCGAGGACTTACAAGAAGACCCGAATAAATGGAGAGATGTATGCCACTTTCTTACAATGGGAGAAAACTTTGGTAAAGCTGTCAATTCTCTCCAAATTACTCTATAAATCCAATGCACTTCAGGTTAAAATTCCGATTCCTTTGATGAAAACTAGAAAGATAACTCTAAAATTCATCTGGAAGAATAAATGAGTACCAAGAGGAAAAAATGTTTTTTAAAAATGTGGATAATGGGCTGGGTGCAGATTGCTTGCATCACCACTAACCAAAATGTACCATCAAGCAGTTGCTATTGCCGTAAGACAAGATTTATCTTCATCCATAGTAGATCCTTCCCAAACATTTGTAGAATTGACACCGACCAGGGGTCTTGGCCTTCCTCAATCAATAGAAATTTATTAGAGGCCAGACAAGAAATTCAAGCAAGGCTTTATTGGGGCCCCTGCTCTAGCAGCGGGGAGTGAAAACAAGTGAGAGTTTCCCTTGCTCACTCCCCGAGGAGGGGGGCAGGCTGGTTCCTTATATAGGGAGGGGGTTGGGATGTGTCTAGGGGTTGGTGCAGAGGGGTTACTTAGGTGGTTTGCCCACCCCTTAGGTGATGTTGAGAGCAAGGGGCATTCACAGTACTCTGCTTTTGTTCCTAGCTCTTCAGAAGTGGTGGTTGGGTTTTGTTTTTTTTTTTTATCTTTTTGTATCTTGTTATCCAGAATTTGCCCCATCTGTGCATGTATGCAGTTATTTTTAGTTCCTTATAATTTCTTTTTATTTTGTTGCTCAAGGAGACGTTTGCCCAGGCACAAGCACTGTAGCACTGCAGCAAAAGGTCTCAGGTCCCAGGTCCCAGCCTGTCTCAGAATGACCAAGTACCTGAATAGGCAAATAGGTCAACAGAAAGATCCAGAAGCAGTCTGTGTATGGTGAATATTATATAATAAGATAAAGCTTTATTATGTTTTTCTATTAAAAATGTCCTTCATGTCCACGAGCACTTCACGGTAACATGCCCCAAACTGACCTAAGCACCTTACTCCCTTTCCCTATTCATCTTCCTCTCCCTGTTTCACAGTTCTACACCATCGCCCTGTGGTCACCCTGAATCCCTTTCTCCCCCTCACTCCCATTCAGTTTATCTTCTGAGTAGTCTCTGTTTCCCCCTCCCACCACATGGGAATTTAGCACAGGATAAAAACAGCATTTCAAACCAGCAAGGAAAGGAGACTGTGCTAGAACAAGTGGCTATCTATCTATGGAAAAAAAAGTGAAATCCATACATAAAAATGAATTCCAGATGGATTAAATATCCAAGTATGAAGAGTCAAACTATAAAAGCACCAGAAAGAAATATAGAAGGATTTTTTTTTTTTGTAATTTGGGGATGGGAAGGACTTCTACAAGACGTAAAATTCATAAACCATAAGGGAAAATATCAACAGATTTGATTACAGTGAGAAGCCCCACAAAGTTAAAAACTGAATGCTAAGCTGGGAGTATTGGCAACATTTAAGACATAGATAAGGTTAATTACTACCCTTAATATACAACAAGCTCCTGTAAGTCAGCAAGAAAAAGTTAGAAAACCCAATTGAAAAGAAGGGCAAAAGTAATAAGACAATTTATAGACTAAATACAAAAGGTTAATAAACATAAGAAAAGTTGCTCACATTCACTAGGCTCAGGGAAATGCAAATTAAAACAATAATGAACTATCATTTTTGTCCATTAAATTGGCAAAAAATTAATGCAACTGATAACATTCAGTTTTCACATGAGTAAGGATAAGAAAAGAATACATACATTGTTGTTGGTGGGATTATGAACTGGTATAACACTTTTGGAGGGTATTTATTAGTACTCATCAAAAATGTTAAATAAATCCTTTGAGAAAAACAACTCCACTTTTAAGGGAAATCTGTGGTTTCAGCTTTCTGGCACTTGTTTCCCTTCCTGCTAGAAACAGCCCCTATCCATCCAACATTCTCTGGAGAACCCCTCCTCTCCTATTCACAGACCCCTTATTAGGTGGGGCCGGCCCCACCTTCCAGTCCCAGGCACATAACTTCAGCTTGATCAATCAGTGTGGTCATCCTCCTTCAAGCAAATTGAATGGTTTAGGGGAGGGCATATGATCTGAATGAGGATCAAATTAGAGAATACCTTGTGACTTTTCCAGTCTTCCAGAAAGAAGAGCCAGGGGAGTGCATCTGGAACTTCAATGGCCATCTTGACTTCACATAGAACAGTTGATCCAAGAAGCCAAGCAAAGGAAATCAAAGCCATGAACTGGTGAAAAATTCATGAAGACAAAGTTTGGGCAGCTGGACCCAATTGGGCCTCAAGTCAGCTATCCGTAGGAATTTAGTATGTGAATAAATAAAGCCTTTTCGCCCATGTTTTTTTTCTGCTGAAGCCAATTTAAATGACATTTCTGTCCCTTGCAAACCAAAACGATTCTAATATTGAATCTATCCTTTAAAATATTTACTCAGGGACTTCCCTGGTGGCACAGTGGATAGAAATCCCCTTCATTGGCAGGGGACACGAGTTCGATCCCTGGTCCAGGATGATTCCACATGCCTTGAAACTACTGAAGCCATGCTCTAGAGCCCTCAAGTCGCAGTTACTGAAGCCTGCATACTCTAGGGTCTGCGAGCCACAACTAATGAGCCACTGTACTGCAACTACTGAAGTCCGTGCGACCGCAATGAGAAGCCTGTGCACCGCAACTAGAGAGTAGCCCCTGCTCGCTGCAACTAGAGAAAGCCCACGTGCAGCAACAAAGACCCAGTGCAGCCAAATAAATAAAATAAGTAAATAAAGCAGTGCATGCATATAAACAACAAAAAATATGTTTACTCAGTTTTCTTGGAAGGAGGGGTTTCAGAAGACTATATTTAAAATACATGTCTATGCATATAAAAAAGTTTGGAAGGACACATACACCACACAATCTGTAATCCCTAAGAAAGTGGCAATGAGAGGGAATCCACTTTTAATCCTTAAGTACCTTTACTGACCAATCATTGTTCTAGGCTTGGGGCATAGAATTAAACAAAACAAACAAAACCCCTTTCACAGTAGGTGGAGGCATCATTTTTTAAAAAAAGTGTCGAAAAAAATGAATGAATCCAACTCTGCTTTCACTATGCCTGCATCTAAGCAGCTGAGTATTACTAGACAAAAACACACAGCCAAAAAGGCAGGGACCAAAGAAAAGGATGGTTCTTGATGTTACATGGAGCCTGAACATGGTTTGACAATCTTCCTATGTTTGATGGTCTCTTGATCTCTAAAGCACTTTCAATGTCTGCCACTTCTCCTTATACTTCTAGAAGACTGATTGCGGTTGTCACAAGGACAGTTGATTGTTATTCTGTGTCTCTTTTTTCCTGGCACATGGTAAGATTCCACTGCACCAGTCTTTGAAGTTAGGGATGGCCATGTCACCTGCTTTGGCCAATGAAAGGTGGATGGAAGTTACATGTGTTACTTCCAGGTGGGTTCTTTGGGCTTCCCTGGTGGCTCAGTGGTAAAGAATCTGTCTGAAATTCAGGAAACCTGGGTTTGATCCCTGAGTTGGGAAGATCCCCTAGAGAAGAGAATGACTACCTACTCCAGCATTCTTGCCTGGAGAATTCCATGGACAGAGGAGATTGGCGGGCTCCAGTCCATGGGTCGCAGAGTGGACACAACTGAGCAACTAACACTTTGCATGTGGATGCTTTTAAGAACTAATGCACAATTTGCCATGTTTCATTCCCCCTGCCAGAGTGACCATCAGTAATCTAGCTGATGGAGGCTCCATCCAACTGGGGTTGATGTGAGAATGCTGTGAATCAGAGCCTCATGTCAACCCATGATGGCCACAAAGCCCAAGCAAGACACAAGCCATGATGCTGTGATAGTTTCTCTAAAAAGCAGAATTCTTGATAGGGTTAGATGTGTAAGACATTTATTGGGGCAAATGCCTGTGAAGGAGAAAGGGTTACGAGCCACAGTAGGTGTGGAGAGTCATCAGACCACAAGGAAATTCTGATACCTCGAGAGGCGAGAAGGATTAGGCAGAAAGAGAAGCTTTTAGAAATCTGATGGAGGGATTACCCATTAGAAGAGTTCCAAACCTCACACGAATGGGCCAGCACTAGTACTCCAGTGACTGAGAGGCAGAGGGGAAACACGTCTCAATATAAATGCAAAGAAGGATTCATAGGGGTGGCAGCTGGGACTGTCCATCAACCATGTTCCACATGGTAGGTTTACCTGAAGGAAATCTGAGCAGCACTTTTCATGATCCTCAGAGTTCTTTAACCCAGGGGTCAGCAAACTACAGCCCACAGGCCAAGTACACCCTGCTGCCTTTTTTCCTAAATATAGTTTGGTTGGAACATAGCCACACCCTTTTGCTTACACTTTGGCTACTCTTACATTACAATGGCCAAGTTGAGTAGTTGTGACAGAGATTATAATCTCTGTAGCCTGTGATAGTAGTTGCAGTTTACAGATCCTAAAATATTTACTAGGTGACCCTTGGCAGGAAAAGTTGCCAGTTTCTGCTTTCAGTTCAGTTCAGTTCAGTCACTCAGTCGTGTCTGACTCTTTGCGACCCCATGAATCGCAGCACGCCAGGCCTCCCTGTCCATCACCAACTCCCGGAGTTTACTCAAACTCATGTCCATCAAGTCAGTAATGTCATCCAGCCATCTCATCCTCTGTCGTGCCCTTCTCCTCCTGCCCCCAATCCCTCCCAGCATCAGGGTCTTTTCCAATGAGTCAACTCTTCGCATGAGGTGGCCAAAGTACTGGAGTTTCAGCTTCAGCATCAGTCCTTCCAATGAACACCCAGGACTGATCTCCTTTAGGATGGACTGGTCGGATCTCCTTGCAGTCCAAGGGACTCTCAAGAGTCTTCTCCAACACCACAGTTCAAAAGCACCTACTGCAATTTGCGGGTTGTTTATTGCCATAGTAAAACCTAGCCTATTCTGACTGTTCTGACTGGTGTAGTGATCTCAATATATCTTCTTTCCTCACCTTCCCCTCCACCACTTACTCCAACCTTGTGCCACACCTCCCCTTCCCCTTGACTCCAATCAAACTACTCTTTTTAATGCTGTAGAATACCTGTTTTAGTCCTTTTTTTTTTTTGACTGTGCCCTGCAGTATACAGGATCTTAGTTCCCCTAAGTGCTCCCGGCACTGGAATTTCGAGTCCTAACTACTGGACCACCAGGGAATTCCCCGTTGTTCTAGTTCCTGTCTAATTTGAACTCTCAGCAGTATACACCAATTACCTATTGCCCACTTCTATTTTTACCTTATGGCTTCGCCCTGAGGCCTGTGGGATCTTAGTTCCCTGACCAGAGATCAAACGGTGCCCCCTGCACTGGAAGGCGAAGTCGCAACCACAGGATTGCCATGGAAGTCCCTACTGCACTCTTCTTAAAACATACTCTCATCCCAGCCTCCTGTACACGATACTTTCTTGGTTCTCCTTTTATTATCTCTTTGACCACTTTTTCTTACTTTCCTTGGCTCATCTCAAATATTAGATGTTCCTCAAGTTTTTGTTCCAAGTTCCTGCTTCTATCCTCATTCCCTAACATTCTGTGGCTTTAATTACTACATATTCTAGTAGTTCCCAATTTAATATCTCCAGCTCTGGGACTTCCCTGGTGGTCCATTGGTTAAGACTCCACATTCCCAATGAAGGGGGCCCAAGTCCCTTTAAAATATCCTTTAAAATATTTACTCAGGGACTTCCCTGGTGGCACAGTGGATAGAAATCCCCTGCATTGGCAGGGGACACGAGTTTGATCCCTGGTCCAGGATGATTCCACATGCCTTGAAACTACTGAAGCTGTCTGAGAACTAGATCCCAGATTCTGCAGCTAAAACACCCACATGCCACAACTAAGACCCTGTGCAGCCAAATAAATAAGTAAATATTTAAAAAATATCTCCAGCTCAGATGTTACCTCCAGTCCTTCATGAAAGTGAAAATGTTAGTCGCTCAGTCATGCCTGACTCTTTGCAACTCCATGGACTGTACCCACCAGGCCCCTCTGTCCATGGAATTCTCCAGGCAAGAATACTAGAGTGGGTTGCCATTCCCTTCTCCAGGGGATCTTTCCAATCCAGGGATTGAACCCAGGTCTCCTTCAATGCAGGTAGATTCTTTATCGCCTAAGCTACCAGGGAAGCCCATATTCAATCGCATACCAGGCCTCTCTTAAAACCAATCTCATCATCTTTTCCCTTAATCCTCTTTCTCCTCCTGAATCTTTAAACTGAATGGTAGCTATCATCTGCCAAGCTACTTATACCAGAAATCTAAGAGTCTTCTTTGATTCTTCATTACCTTTCACCCCACACCTAAATCCAGTCACTAAGTTCTGTATTTCCTACCTGTAAAAACTAATTTGTCTGCAACTCTTCTAACCTTATTGCCATGAATCTAATCCAAGCTGCCCTTTTTATTCACCCAAACAACTGCTACAATCTCTTAACTGGTATTTCTGTTTCTGTTCAAGTGTTTCTCCAATCAAATCCTCACATTTCAATCTGTGACCTTTGCCAGTGGGAATATAGGACCAAGTAGGAGACAAATAGATTATGATAGATTTAACCTCACTATATTAATACTTGGGTTTCCCAGGTGGTGCAGAATCCATCTGCCAATGCAGGAGACACTAGAGACTCGAGTTTGATCCCTGGGTTGGGAAAATCCCCTGCAGTAGGAAATGGCAACCCCCTCCAGTATTCTTGCCTGGGAAATTCCATGGAGAGAGGAGCCTGGCAGGCTACAGACCATGGAATCACACACACACATTAGTATTTATGTGAAATGTAAGTGGGCTAAATACTCCAGTTAAAAGAGACAGACGTGAAACTATAACAAATAATCCAATTATATGCTATTTACAAGAGACATATCTTAAATATAAAAATACAGAAAGGTTAAAGGATGAAAAAAGATACAATGCAAGCACCAACCAAAATAAAGTTGGTGTTTATTTTGATTAAGATATTTTTATATGTCAGACAAAGTAAATGTTATGACTAGTAGTACTACTAAAAACAAACAGGCACATTTTATGATGATAAAAGGGTTAATCCAACAGAAATACATGACAGTTCTAAAGTTAAATGCACCTAATAATATAATTTCAAAATACATAAAGCAAAATCTGACAGAATTAATGGAGAAATAGATAAACCTTCAATTGTAGCTTATATTTTTAGCATCTTTCTCTCAGCAACTGATAGAACAAGTAGATTTTAAAAATTGGTAGAGAAATAGATGATTTGAACAACATAATTAATGAACTTCCCTGACATTTATAGACTACTATTAAAAAAAGAGGGAGCTAACAACTACAGAAGGCACATTCTTCTCAAATATCAATTTTCACACTTAACAAAATTGCCCATATGCTGGGCCATAAAACAAATCTTAACAAATTTCAAGTTATTAAAATCATGCATAGTATATTTTTTGAACTCAGTGAAGTTTAAATCAGTAACTAAAAGATAATTAGAAACCTCCTTCCATCAAAGTTTAGAAATTAATTAATAAGCATCTAAATAACCAGTGGAACCAAAGAAGAAACCACAATGGAAATTACAAAATATTTTTAACTGAATCATAATGGGATACAGCTAAAACCATGCTTAAATAGAAATGTATAGACTTAAATTTATATATTAGAAAAGCATAAAAGATAAAAATCAATGACTAGCTTCCATTTAAAGAATCTTTAGACAAAAAACAGCAATTAACCACCCTTCCAAAAAAAAGCAGAAGAAAGGAAATGGTAAAGACAAGAGTAGAAATCAACAAAATAGAAAAAAATGCAATTAAAAAACAGTCAACAAAGGCCAAAAATTTGGTTCTTTGAAAAGACCACTAAAATTGATTAAAAAAAAAAACCTAGCAAGAAAACTAACTGGGGTGGGGGGTAGCACAAATAAGTAATATTAGGAATAAAAATTAAAACATTACTATGGACCCTACAGATGTTAAAAAATAATACAAGGATATTAAAAACAACTTCATGTCAACATTTGAACATTTTACTAACATGGGAAAATTCCTCCAAAAGAAAAAGCCACAACTTACCAAAACTGTCACAGGAATATCCAAAAATATCAAAAGAATACTCTGAATTTTGAGGTTACAGGAGGCCTACATCTAGTAAAGAAACTGAATTCTTCATTTAAACTCTTCCCACAGAGATAACTCCAGGCCCAGATGGCTTTTCTGGAGAATTCTTCCAAGCATTTAAGCAAGACATATACCACCTTACACAAACTCAGAAAATAGAGAAAAAAGGAACATTTCTCATCTCATTTTCTGAGACTTGAATAAGCTTGGTACCAAAACCTGATAAGCTTCTTATAAGACAGGCAGGTTATGGCCAATATCTCTAATAAACAGAGACACAAAAATCCTACACAAAAATACCAAATCAAATTCATATTTATTATTATTATTCATAGTAATAACCAAATGCAGTTTTGTCCAGCAATGAAAGTTGGTTTGTTATTCCAAAATCAACCTATGTAACTCATCATATTAACAAAATAAAGGGGAAAAACTACCTGACCATTTTCAATAGACTCAGAAAAAGCACTTGACAAAATTTCATACCCATTCATGAACTCTGAAACTCTTAGATAACTGAAATAAAAGGAAATTTCCTCAATTTGATAACCATTGTGTCAGAAAAACCCCTATAGTTGACATCATATTAAATAGTGCAATATTAAGTGCTTTTTCCCTAATATTTGGAAGAAATGAAGATATCTACTCTTATTTCTTCTATCTCGACATTATCCTAGCTAGCTCAATAAAGAAAGAAAACAACTTGAAGAAATGATTGGGTAGGAATTAAATCTGGACTTCTATACAACATGATTGCATACAAACAAAATCCTAAGTCATCTACAAAACTATTAGAGCTAATGAGTGAACTTAGCAACAACATTATCAACATACAAAAATCAATTGTCTTTCTATAAGCTGACAGCAGGAAAATTAAAATTTAAAAATACCACTGACAATATAAAAAAAAACATAAAATATTAATAAACAAATTTCATGGAAAATGTGTGAGACTTCTACACCAAAATTACAAATATTACTTAAAGAAATAAAAGACAAATAAAGAGACACCTCATGTTCATAGATTGGAAGATACATTGTCAAGGTGTCATGATTCCCATGTTGATCGATAGATTCAGTGCTATCATAAACAAAATCTTGGCAGATTTTTAAAAATAGAAATTGACTAACTGATTCTATCATGTGTAGGGAAATACAAAGGACCTAAAATAACCAAAACAATTTTGAAGAACAAACTTAGAAAACTTACACTATCAGATTTCAAGACTTACTACAAAGATATAACAATTAAGATAGTGTAGTAGTAGTATAGGATAGACAAACAGATCAATGGAACAGCATGTTCATAGACATATAATGAAAATCAGTTTTTGACAAGCCATAAAGGCAATTCAATGGGAAAATGAAAGTTCTGATGCTGAAACAATGAAACAAGCCCCAGCCCTCATCTCACACCATGCATGGGAAGATTAATTCAAAATAGGTCATAAACCTAAAAATCAAAAGCTAAAACTATAAAACTTCTACAAGAAGACATAGAAGAATATTTTGCAGCCTCAGGGTAGGAAAAATTTTCTTAGGACAAAAAGTTCTAACCATAAAAGAGAAAAAAAATGATAAAATGGATTTCATTAAAATTTCTGGGACTTCCTTGGTGGTCCAGTGGCTAAGACTACACGCTCCCAATGCATTGAGCCTGGGTTCCATCCCTGGTCAGGGAACTGGATCCCACATGCCGCAACTAAAAGTTCGCCTACCACAACTAAAGATCCCGCATTCCACAACCAAGATTGAAGATTCTGTGTGCCACCACTAAGACCTGGCACGGCCAAATTAAACAATATTATTTATTTATTTATTTATTTTTGACAAAGCAAGAGATTTTATTGGGAAAGGGCACCCGGGGTGGAGAGCAGTAGGTAAGGAACCCAGGAGAACTGCTCTCCCTCATGGCTTGCAGTCTTGGGTTTTATGGTGATGGGATTAGTTTCCGGGTGGTCAAACAATATTCTTTAAAAATTTTAATTTCTGTTCACCAAATGAGGATATCATCCAAATAAAAACTAAGCCACTGAGTGATGATTTGATTATGAAAATAACCATAACATATATCTGATCTAGAATTTATATACAGAATAAGAAAATAAGTTGCGTAACTCAGTAATAGAAACAATCCATTTTTCAAATAGGCAAAAGACTTGGAAGAGGCACTTCATGAAAGATACTGGAATGGCTAATAAGCAAATGAAAAAATGTTCAAGGTCCTCGGTCACCAGTGAAATTCAAACTAAAAGCACAACAGTATGCATATCAAAATAACTAAAATTAAAGTCTGAAAATACTACATATTGAGAAGATGCAGGTGATTAGAACTCTCCTACATGTAAAATAGTATAGCCACTTTGGAAAATAGTTGGGCAAATAAACATATGTCAACTCTATAACCCAGCATGCCTAGGTCTTATTCAAGAGGACTAAAAACATATGTCCACACAAAGACTTGTACAAGAATGTTCATAGCACCTGTATTCATAATAGCCCCAAACTGGAATCAACTCAAGGTTCAACAGGTAAGTGAATAAATAAACTGTGAGAAATTCATAAGATGGAAAAGTAGTCATCAATAAAAAGGAATTAATTACTGATGCATGCAAGAATATGATAAATTTTTAAATATTATGATTAGTAAAAAGGCTAGACACAGTACATATTGAATGATTCCATTTATACAAGGTTCTAAAATAGGCAAATTTCAATCTGTGGGGAGAAGGATAAGAACAGTAGTTTCTTCTGAATACTCTTTAGTTATTTTTACTGTTTTATTTTATTTACTTATTTATTTTGGGGTCTTTGTTGCTGCATGCAGGCTCTCTAGTTGCAGTGAGCAGGGACTACTCTCTAGCCATAGTTTGCAGATTTCTTTTGTTGCAGAGGGCAGGGTCTAGGGCACACAGGCTTCAGTAGTTGTAGCACACTGGCCCCCTACTTGCCCCACAGCATGTGGGAACTTTCCTGACCAGGGATTGAACTGCTGTCCCCTGTATTACAAGGTAGATTCTTAACCACTGGATCACCAGGAAAGTCCTCCTCTGGAGATTAACTGAAAAGGGGCATGAGGGAACTTACTGGGGTAATGGAACTGTTCTACTTTTCAATTGGAGGTAGTGGTATACATATGAGATATATATACTTTTTTTTTCATTGATTTTATCTATTTATTTATTTTCCCATTTATTTTTATTAGTTGGAGGCTAATTACTTTACAATATTGTAGTAGTTTTTGCCGTACATTGACATGAATCAGCCATGGATTTACATGTGTTCCCCATCCTGAACCCCCCTCCCACCTCCCTCCCCATCCCATCCCTTTGGGTCATCCCAGACTCTATGGGAGAAGGTGAGGGTGGGATGATCTGAGAGAACAGCATCGAAACATGTATATTATCAACTGTGAAACAGATCACCAGTCCAGGTTGGATGCATGAGACAAGGGCTCGGAGATATATATATACTTTTGTCAAAACTATATACTTGAAAATCTGTGCATTTTATTGCAAATTAGGCTTCAATGAAAATTTAATCATATATATATAAGTAGCATGTCAATTATATACAAATTGCTTTAGGATATGATAGCTCAGTTGGTAAAGAATCCACCTGCAATGCAGGAGACCCTGGTTCAATTACTGGGTTAGGAAGGGATAGGTGGAGAAGGGATAGGCTACCCACTGTAGTATTCAGTTTCCTTTGTGGCTCAGCTGGTAAAGAATCTGCCTGCAATGTGGAAGACCTGGGTTTGATCCCTGGGTTGGGAAGATCCCCTGGAGAAGGAAAAGGCTACTCACTCCAGTATTCTGGCCTGGAGAATTCCATGGACTGAATAGTCGACGGGGTCATAAAGAATTGGACACGACTGAGCAACTTCCACTCACTCAAGGAGCTTAAAACCAAGGTTAAAAAAATTAGTTAGCTTCATACTTAATGAAAAATATTGAAAGCTCTTCTCTTAATTTAAGAACAAGGCATTTATTCCACATGACATTGGATTTTAGCCAGTGCAATTAGGCAGGGAAAGGATATGATATTAGAATGAAAAAAGCAAAACTGTAATTAATAGATGATATAAGTTTATATGTAGAAAATCTAACCGAACCTGTAGATAAACTACTAGAATTGACAAGTAAAATTAGCAAGGTCTCTAGATACAAGATCAATATCCAATCAATTAATTTTCTATATACTGACAATAAATAATTAGAAAATAGAGTTTAACAGAAAGTACAACATACAAAAACATAAAAAAATCAAATACGTAGGAATAAACATAACAAAAGATGTGCAAAATACTAATGAAAAGTAGAAACTGGTCTTGAGAAATGGAAGAAGACCTAACTAGAAATATCATGTTAGCAATCAGGAGATTCAATATTATAAAGATGTCAATTATTCTCTTAATTTTTAATAAATTGAATGAAATACCAATCAAAATCCTGAAAGGACTTCTTTTTGTAGATTGACAAATTAATTCTAAAATTTACGTGGAAATGCAAAGGCACTAGATTAACCAAGGAAATCTTGAAGTGCAAAGTTGAAAGACTTACAGGATCAGATAGCAGGACTTATTATAAGCGATAAATAAGACTTCCCTGGTGGTTCACTGCATAAGAATCCGCTGGCCATAGCAGGGGACACAGGTTCCATCCCTGGTCTGGAAAGATTTCACATGTTGTGGGCAACTGAAACTGGTGTGCCACAACTACTGAGCCTGTACTCTAGAGCCGGAGAGCCACAACTACTGAAGCCCAAGTGCCAGGAGCCCCCAGACTCTGCAACAAGAGAAGCCACTGCAATGAGAGGCCTGTGCACCCCAGCGAAGAGTAGCCCACTCACCAAAACCAGAGAAAACCTGTGCACAGCAACGAAGACCCAGCACAACCAAAAATTAATTAATTTAAAAAAAAGAGATAGATGATAGATAAATCTACAGTAATATACTAGCACAAGGGTAGGCAAATAGACCATTGGTACAGAATATAGCCCAGAAACAGACCAGCACATATATCATTATTTACTGCTGCTGCTGCTAAGTCGCTTCAGTCGTGTCCGACTCTGTGCGACCCCATAGACGGCAGCCCACCAGGCTCCACCGTCCCTGGGATTTTCCAGGCAAGAACACTGGAGTGGGTTGCCATTGCCTTCTCCAATGCAGGAAAGTGAAATGTGAAAGTGCAGTCGCTCAGTCGTGTCCGACTCTTCACGATCCCACGGACTGCAGCCTACCAGGCTCCTCCGTCCATGGGATTTTTCAGGCAAGAGTACTGGAGTGGGGTGTCATTGCCTTCTCCGATACCATTAGCTAATATACAGCAAAGGCACAACTGCAATTCAGTGGGGAAAAGATGGTACTTTTCAATGAATTGTGCTAGTATAATAGAATATCCACATAGGAAAAATGAAACTTTGGCTCCTACCTCTAACATATCCAAAATTTTACTTGTGATGGATCATAGATATACATGTGGAAGAGAAAACAAATAAAGCTTCTGAAAAAAAAAATCTTAGGGAGGGGGGTTCAGGATGGGGAACATATGTAAATCCATGGCTGATTCATGTCAATGTATGGCAAAAACCGCTACAATATTGTAAAGTGATTAGCCTCCAACTAATGAAAATAATTGGCGGGGGGGGGGGAAGAAAGGAATCTACATGGCTTTGGGGAAGGCAAACATTTCTTAAACCAGGCACAATAAACACTAGAGATAAAATAAAACATTGATATGTTTGACTTCATTAAAATTAAAAACCTTGGGAATTCTCCAGTGGTCCAGTGGTTAAGATACCACACTTCCAGTGCAGGGCATGCAGGTTCAATCCTTAGTCAAGGACCTTAGGATCCTACATGCTGCATGGTGCAGCCAAAAGAAAGTTAATAAAAAAAATTTTAAAACTCTGTACATCAAAAGATACCATAGGATTTCCCTGGTGGTCCAGTGGTTAAGAATCCACCTGCTAATGTAGAGGACACAGGTTCGATCCCTGGTCCAGGAAGATCCCACATGCCGCAGAGCAACTAAATCCGTGAACTACAACTACTGAGCCAGCACTCTGGAGCCCATGACCCACAACAACTGAAGCCTGTGTGCCTAGAGCCCATGCTCCACAACGAAAGAAGTCATCTTAATAAGAAGCCTGTGCACCTCAACTAGAGAGTAGCCCCCACTCACTGCAATTAGAGAAAGCCCTCAAGCAGCTATGAAGACCCAGCACAGTCATAAATAAACAAATAAATTTGAAAAATAAAAAAAGACCCCATAAAGAAAGTTGAAAATGCAAACCACAGAACACATGAACAATTCTTACTAAATACTTTTAAAAATCAAGCAATCCAATTTAAAAAAAAACACTTGAATACACTTTACAAAAGAGAATATTCAAATATCAACAGATACATATGGAAAAGTGCTCAAATCACTAGGCATCAGGAAAATGCAAATTACAACCACAGTGAAATACCAATGCACATCTGCAAGTATGGATAAAATTTTTTAAACTTAGAATTTATGATGGGAGTGTGAATTGACATAATCACTCTGGAAATCACTTGACAGCTTTCATGAAAGATAAACATAGCTTACCCTATGATATAGCAACTCTACTCCTAGATACATGAGAAATATGAATGTATATTTCTAGTAAAAAAAATGTAGAGCCAAAAACTGGGAAAAAAAAAAGACAAGTGCCCATCAACAGTAGAATGGATAAATTGTACAACACTCATGCAATGAAATTTTATACAATAATTAAAATGAATGAAATTTTGCTGCATGTAATAAAATGGGTGAATCTCACAAACATAATGTTAAATGAAAGAAACCAGATTCAAAAGAATATGGACAAACCCTCATATACTATTGGTGAGAATGTAAATTGGTGCAAACACTATGGGAAACAAAATGGAGGTTTCTCAAAAAAACTAAAAACAGAACTAATATATGACTCAGCAATTTCAGTCCGGCACATATTTCCAGAAAATACAAAAACACTAATTTGAAAATATATACATACTTCAATGTTCATAGCACCATTGTTTACAATTGTCAAGATATGGAAGCTATGTAAGTGTCCATCAACAGAAGAATAAATAAAAAGTTGTGGAATATATATACAATGGATTAATACTCAGCCATAAAAAAGAACAAAATTTTGCCATTTGCAGCAACATGGATGGCCTTCGAGGGTGTTATGTTAAATGAAATGTCAGACAAAGAAAAACAAATACTGTATGGTATCATTGATATGTGGAATCTAAATAATAAATGCACTGGTCATAGCAAACACCCTTTTCCAACAACACAAGAGAAGACTCTACACCTGGACATCACCAGATGGTCAATACCAAAATCAGATTGATCATATTCTTTGCAGCCAAAGATGGAGAAGCTCTATACAGTCAGCAAAAACAAGACTGGGAGCTGACTGTGGCTCAGATCATGAACTCCTTATTGCCAAATTCAGACTTAAATTGAAGAAAGTAGGGAAAACCACTAGACCATTCAGATATGACCTCAATCAAATCCCTTACAATTATACAGTGGAAGTGAGAAATAGATTCAAGGGATTAGATCTGATAGACAAAGTGCCTGAAAAACTATGGACAGGGGTTCGTGACATTGTACAGGAGGCAGAGATCAAGACCATCCCCAAGAAAAAGAAATGCAAAAAGGCAAAATGGTTGTCTGACAAGACCTTACAAAGAGTTGAGAAAAGAAGAGAAGCTAAAGGCAAAGGAGAAAAGGAAAGATATACCCATGTGAATGAAGAGTTCCAAAGAATAGCAAGGAGAGTTAAGAAAGCCTTCCTCAGTAATCACTGCAAAGAAATAGAGGAAAACAATAAAATGGGAAAAACTAGAGATCTCTTCAAGAAAATTAGAGATACCAAGGGAAAATTTCATCCAAAGATGAGCACAATAAAGGACAGAAATGGTATGGACCTAACAGAAGCAGAAGATATTAAGAAGAGGTGGCAAGAATACACAGAAGAACTATGCAAAAAAGATCTTCATGACCCAGATAACCATGATGGTTTGATCACTCACTTAGAGACAGACATCCTGGAATGCAAAGTCAAGTGGGCCTTAGGAAGCATCACTACAAACAAAGCTCATGGAGGTGACGGAATTCCAACTGAGCTATTTCAACTCTTAAACGATGATGCTGTGAAATTGCTGCATTCAATATGCCAGCAAATCTGGAAAACTCAGCAGTGGCCACAGGACTGAAAAGGTCACTTTTCATTCCAATCCCAAAGAAAGGCAATGCCAAAGAATATTCAAACTACTGCACAATTGCATTCATATCACACGCTAGTAAAGTAATGCTCAAAATTCTCCAAGCCAGACTTCAACACTACATGAACCATGAACGTCCAGATGTTCAAGCTGGATTTAGAAAAGGCAGAGGAACCAGAGATCAAATTGCCAACATCCGCTGGATCATTGAAAAAGCGAGAGAGTTTCAGACATCTGCTTTTGCTTTATTGACTATGCCAAAACCTTTGACTGTGTGGATCACAACAAACTGTTGAAGATTCTTGAAAAGATGGGAATATCAAACCACCTGACCTGCCTTCTGAGAAATCTGTATGCAGGTCAAGAAGCAACAGTTAGAACTAGACATGGAACAACAGACTGGTTCCAAATCGGGAAAGGAGTATGTCAAGGCTGTATATTGGTCACCCTGCTTATTTAAGTTATATGCAGAGTACATCATGAGAAATGCTGGGCTGGATGAATCCCAAGCTGGAATCAAGATTGCCAGGAAAATATCAATAATCTCAGATATGCAGATGATACCACTCTTATGGCGGAAATTGAAGAAGAGCTAAAGAGCCTCTTGATGAAACTGAAGAGTGAAAAAGTTGGCTTAAAACTCAACATTCAAAAAAATAAGGTCATGGCGTCCGGGCCCATCACTTCATGGCAAATAGATGGGGAAACAATGGAAACTGTGAGAGACTTTATTTTGGAGTGCTCCAAAATCACTCCAGATGGTGATTGCAGCCATGAAATTAAAAGACACTTGCTCCTTGGAAGAAAAGCTATGACCAACCTAGACAGCATATTAAAAAGCAGAGATATTACTTTACCAACAAAGGTCCGTCTGGTCAAAGCTATGGCTTTTCCAGTAGTCATTTATGGATGTGAGAGTTGGACTATAAAGAAAGCTGAGCACACAATAACGGATGCTTTTGAACTGCGGTATTGGAGAAGACTCTTGAGAATCCCTTGGACTGCAAGAAGATCCAACCAATTCATCCTAAAGAAAATCAGTCCTGAGTATTCGTTGGAAGGACTGATGCTAAAGCTGAAACTCCAATACTTTGGCCAGCTGATGCAAAGAACCAACTCATTGGAAAAGACCCTGATGCCGGGAAAGATTGAAGGCAGGAGGAGAAAGGGATGACAGAGGATGAGATGGTTGGACAGCATCACCAACATGATGGATGTGAGTTTGAGTAGGCTCCAGGGGTTGGTGATGGACAGGGAAGCCTGGCGTGCTGCAGTCCATGGGATCACAAAGACTTGATCACGACTGAGCGACTGAACTGAACTGAACTGAACTAATAAAATGAACTAGTGGATATAACAAAAAAGAAGGGAATTCCCAGGTTATCCAGTGATTAGGACATCATGCTGTCACTGCAGAGGGCCCAGGTTCAATCCCTGGTCAGGGAACTAAAATCTCAGACACTGTGCAGCATGTGGCCAAAAAACAAATAAATTTAAAAATTCTACATTTTGATCTGAGAGTGGTTACACCATACACCAAGAGAAAAATTCATCAAGCTGTAAGATGTGTGCACTTAGCATGTTGTGCCTCCACTAAAAAGTTTTAAAAAGATAATGAGGATGTTATTAATTACTATGACTAAATTTGTAAATTTGGAAAAAATCAGAAAATTCTTTAAAAAGCACAACTTACCTAAACTGAAACAAGAATAAATTTAAAAATCTGCCTAGTTCCATATCCATGAAGGAAATTGAATCAGTAATTGAAAGCCTAGTCACAAAGAAAACCCCAGGCCCAGATGGCTTCACTAGTAAATTCTTCCAAATATTTAAAGGAGAGATATAAAACTTATTCAAGAAACCCTTCCAAAATGAGAAAGAAAAGAAGCAGTTCCCAATCCATTATATGAGGCTATTATAAACTTGATATTGAAACATGATAGAGATATTACAAAGGAAAGAAAAATACAAGTCAGTCTCTCTGTTGAACAGAAATGGAAAGAAATTTAAACCAAATATTAGCATAGCCAATATAATAATATATAAAAGAATAGTACATACCTACCAAATTGGGTTTATTCCAGGAGTACAAGACTATTTAACATTAGAAAATCAAATAGTTACTTAGGTCCTTATCAAAATAAAGTACAAAACCCATATGATTATCTCAGTAGATGCAGAAGAACTTGAAAAAATTCTACACCAATTCATGATCTTTAAAAAAAACTCTTAGCAAAGTAGGAAGAGAAGAAAATATCCTTAATCTGATAAATGCCAAACTATCAAAAGCCTTCCTCTGAGATAGGAAACAAGACAAGAATGTCTCTATCACCGCTACTTAACATTGCACTGGAAATTCTAGTCGATGCAATAACACAAGAAAATTATATAACAGGTATAATGATTAAAATGGAAGAAATAATCATTTTCACAGATAATATAACAGTGCACATGCTGTTGTTTTTCAGTTGCTCAGTCATGCCCAACTCTTTGTGACCCCATGGACTGCAGCACACCATGTCTCCCTGTCCTTCACCATCTCCTGGAGTTTGCCCAAATTCATGTCCATTGAGTCAGTGATCCCATCTAACCATCTTGTCCTCTGTCATCCCTTTCCCCTCCTGCCTTCAATCTTTCCCAGCATCAGGGTCTTTTCTAATGAGCTGGCTCTTCACGTCAGGTGGCCAAAGTACTGGAGCTTCAGCTTCAGCATCAGTCCTTCCAATGAATATTCAGGATTGATTTCCTTTAGGATGGATTGGTTTGATCTCCTTGCAGTCTAAAGGACTCTCAAGAGTCTTCTCCAACACCACAGTTCAAAAGCATCAATTCTTCGGCACTCAGCTTTCTTTATGGTCCAACTCTCACATGCATACATGACTACTGGAAAAACCATAGCTTTGACTAGACAGACCTTTGTTGGCAAAGTGATGTCTCTGCTTTTTAATATGCTGTCTAGTTTGTCATAGCTTTTCTTCCAAGGAGTGAACGTCTTTTAATACACACATAGAAAACTATATAATATGAATATGAAGACAGTGGTAGTCACTTAGCTGTGTCCAACTCTTTGTGACCACATGGTCTATAGCCAGCCAGGCTTCTCTGTCCATGGAATTCTCTAGGCAAGAATACTGGAGTGGGTTGTCATTTCCTTCTCTAGGGGATCTTCCCAATTTAAGGACTGAACCCAGGTCTCCTGCATTGCAGAAAAATTCTTTCCTGACTGAGCCATCAAGGAAGTCCAAGCATTATATAAATATGTATTATGTATATGTGTCAAATTAGTTAATAGTACTGGTCAAACCTTTTATATTCTTACTGATTTTCTCTTGTTTTATCACTTGTTGAGAGGAATGTTAAAATCTCTGACTGTACTTATAAATGTCCATTTCTATCAGTATTTGTTTTATGTATTTTGAAGCTTTGCAAATAAACCTTTAGAATCATGTCCTCTTCAGAAGACCTAAATAGACATTTCTCCAAAGAAGACATACAGATGGCTAACAGGCACATGAAAATACGCTCCACATCACTAATTATTAGAGAAATGCAAATCATAAATACAATGAGGTATCACCTCACACCAGTCAGAATCATCATCAAAAAGTCTACAAATAATAAATTCTGGAGAGAGTGTGAAGAAAAGGGAACCCTCCTAAACTACTTGTGGGAATGTAAATTGGTATAGCCATTATGGAAAGCAGTATGGAGGTTCCTTATAAAACTAAAAATAGAGTTACCATATGATCCAGCAACCCCAATCCTGGGCTTATCCAGAAAAGATGAAAACTTTAATTTAAAAAGATACATATACCTCAGGGATATCCCCCATGGTTCAGTGGTTCAGAATCCACCTCCCAATGCAAGGGACTCAGGTTCCATCCCTGGCTGGGGAACTAAGATCCCACATGCCATGGGACAACTAAACCTGCATGCTGCCAACCACAGAGGCCACGCACTCTGGAGCCTGTGCATCACAGCTAGACAGAAGTCCACACGCCTCAATGAAGATTCCATGTACTGCGATTAAGACCCAGCGCAGTCAAAAATAAATAAATAAATATTTTTTTAAAAGATACATATACCCCAATGTTCATAGCAGCACTACTTACAACAGCCAAGACATGGAAACAATCTAAATGTCCATACACAGGTGAACTGATAAAGAAGATGTAGTGAATACATATACAATGGAATATTGCCCAGCCATGAAAGAGAATGAAACATTGCCATTTCTAGCAACTGAACAGACCTTGAGATTATCATACTAAGTAAAACAGGTCAAACAGAGAAAGACAGATATTGTGTGATATCACTGATACGTAGAATCTGAAAAAATAATACAAATCACCTTAATTACAAAACAGAAACAAACTCACAGATATAGAAAACGAACTTATGGTTACCAGGGCAAAGAGGAGGCAGAGAGATAAATTAGGAACATGGGATTAATAGATATACACCACTATATATAAAATAAACAGTACGGATTTACTGTATAGCACATGAAACAATATTTAATATCTTGTAAAAACCTATAATGAAAAAGAACCTGAAGTTGAACATCTGAAACTAACATAATATTGTAAATCAACTATAGTTAAATTAAAAAATTATCTGCTTACGATGCAGGAAACTTGGCTTCAATTCCTGGGTCTGGAAGATCCTCTGGAGAAGAAAATGGCAACCTACTCCAGTATTCTTGCCTGGAGGATCTCATGGAGAGAGGAGCCTGGTGGGCTACAATCCATGGGGTTGCACAGAGTCGGACACAACTGAGAACTAACACACGTCCTCTCATTGAAATGACCCTATTATCATTATGAAATGGCCCTCTTAGTCCTTTGTGATGATCTTTGTTCTGAAATTTATTTTATCAGATATTTTGATTAGTATTAGCATGACATATCCTATATTAATACAGCCATTTCAGCATTCTTTTGATTAGTGTTAGCATGGTATATCTTCTTACTTTTTATCTACTTGTGACTTTAAGTGGGCTTCCTATAGACAGCATATAGTTGGGTCTTTCCTTTTATCTGCCTTTTAATTAGGTTATCTAGACGATGTATTGTTGCTATTGTTTAGCCACTAAATTGTGTCCTGCTCTTTTGCAACTCCAGGGCCTTAACCAGCCAGGCTCCTCTGTCCATGGGATTTCCCAGGCAAGAATACTGTCATGGGTTGCCATTTCCTTCTCCAGGGGATCTTCCCAAACCAGGGATAGAACCCAAGTCTCCTGTACTGGCAGGCGGATTCTTGACCACTGAACCACCAGGGAAGCCCTAGACCTTGTATGTTGATTGCAGTTATTGAAATGGTTGAGTTTAAACCTACCATCTCAGGTACACAACTGTATAAATTTACTAAAACTCAAGTAAACCACCAGGCTCTACTTGAGTTACCCTTCCCTGTCCTGTGGCCTAGAAACACTCCAGGCAGTAGGCTGGGCCAACTGTAGAGCTTATAGCTTTCTCTTCTCTCAGGGATCATTGTCCTGATTTCTAACATCTGAACTTTATTGTTTCATATGTTTTGTCTGGCTTTTCAGGTGTTACAGATAGGAGAGTAAACCTATTCCCTGTTACCCCATCTTAGGCCAACGCAGAAGCTCAGATCATTCATTTCAGACATTCATGTCCCTCAAGTCTGTGAAATTTTCTTGTATTAACTTTTTGTCTATTTCCTTCCCTCTTCATTTCTGCCTTCTTTTTCTGAAACCCCTATCAGGCAAACATTGAACCTCCAGGACTGGTCCACCCAAGTCTTCTGTATCGTCTTCCCCACCTGTTTCTTTTCTTGGGAGTCTCTCAAGTGCATGCACTTTGGATTCTGTCTGCTGCTTATCATTGGAGACTAGAACATAGTGGGGCTCAATGAATTTCATTTCTTTGTCTTTTTGTTCTGCTACTCTCCAAGTGATTTTTATTTGTTTTACTTCCCAACCATTCTGTTGTCTATTTAATAAAGAACGAACTCTCTCCCTTGTTCTTTATAGCTCTTTTTCACTGCATTGTATTCTTTTTAAAATAATTATTAGAGGATACTAATTATCGGGAGGGGTGTGTTTAAGTTGGTTTGGGTTTTTTCCCTATTTCCTCAGCTTTTCTTCCTTCTTTGTCTTTCTCTTTCATGCTGGGATTGTAGCAGCCATGGAAATGTACCACTCAGATCTCACTTCAAGAAAGCCCTCCTTGACGAGGGCTGTCAGCTGACAAACTTCAGCTTCCACAATTTCTGAATCAACTGCAGTGTTTGAACTGAGGACACACTTTCCTCAGGCAACTCCAACCAATTACCCAGCACAGCGGGGGGTTTTACCACTGGGACATCTCGGCCCAGCAGGGTCTCCCCTAGTGGGCAACTGTCACTCTGAAGCTCTGGCTGAGACCGTGTGTCCCACCACAGACTGAAACTCACCCTCCCCAGCCTTCTCTCCTTCTGCCACTTCTTTCTCACATGTCAGACCTACATCACAGTCTGAAGATTTTTCCACCAGCATTACCCACAATAAATTTCATGCACTTCTGACTCCACTTTATGTCTTTCCTAGGACACAAGAGTTTTCTTTATTAGTCAGGTGATCTTTGCTCAACTATTTCTATTTAATGAAAAGCTTTAAAAAGCAGACTGGAAATGCCACAGGCAGGGGTAAGGGTTTTTTTTACTGGTGGATTTTGCTTTTTAGTGATTGGGCAAAGAGCCAACTGTTTTGCTGGAAACGCTCCAAATAGTCCTCTATGGAATTTTTCTTCAGAGCCTTTCAGTTTCTCCAGGTGAGAAAATTCTGATCTTCTGCCTTTCTGTGCAGAGCAGTTGTGCAGAAGGTCAACTGTTCATCCACCCCATGACTCACCTCTGCACCTCTGCCTACACTGATACTTCTGAATCCCCTTATCCCTTATTATCATCTGTCTTCCTCTGTCCTCATCACTAAATCTAGGACTATTCCTCAATCCACTTCTAATCTTCCAAAACGTTGCTGAAATCCTTTATCTGCTGAGATATCGTTTTCTCTCTCCTTATGGATTTATACCTTCCTTCTTTCTTTACTACCATCTTAGTGGGATCTTAAAAGGGAAAGGAGATGCAGTTCATCATCATTAACTAGAACCCCCACATGGGAGTGAAACTGTCGCACAGTCATCCTGCTGCTTTGTGGAGAATGGATTGTAGAGGGGCATGAGTAGTAGCAAGAAAGTCAATCAGCATAGCCACCCTGCTGTATTTAAAATGGATAACCACCAACGACTTCCTGTCTATCACTAGGCACTCTGCTCAATGTTATGTGGCAGCCTGAGTGAGAGGGGAGTTTGGGGGAGAATAGATACATGTATGTGTATGGCTGAGTCGGTCTGCTATGCACCTGAAACTATCAAAACATTGTTCATCGGCTGTACTCCAATATAAAATTAAAAGTTTTAAAATTTTTTTCCAAAAAAAGTCAGTCCAGAGGCCACTGCCATAGCAGAGGTGAGTGATGAGGGTGATTAGGACTGGAATGGTGGCAGAAGAGATGAAGAGAAGTAGATAATTCAGGATATACTTAGGTAGCATTTTAAAATACACCCATGAATTCTTTGACATGCCTCCCTTCAAGAAACAGAACTTAATTCTCCTCCACTTGAATGCGAGCTGGACTTAGTGATTCAAACCTAATGAATGGAACATGACAGAAGTAACAGTGTGAGGCTTTCAAGGTAAGATCAGAGAAGGGACTGCGTCTTGCTCTCTGCTCTCTCCTAGATCACTCGTCCTGAGAAAGCCAGCCAGCATGGTATGAGGACACTCAAGCAGCTCTGTGATGTCCGCATGGCAAGGAAGGTAGGCTTCCTGCCAACCATTAGCATCAACTTAACAGAAATGTGAGTGAGTCCCCTTGGAAGCAGATCCTCCAGCCCAGGCAAGCCTTTGAATGACTGCATCCTCAATGACATCTTTTAAAAATTTTATTTGTTATTTATTTGCTTTTCTTTGCACTGGGTCTTCGTTGCCGTGTGAGGGCTTTCTCGAGTTGCGGCGTGCCAGTTTCTCACTGTGGGAGCTTCTCTTATTGCAGAGCACGGGCTCCAGAGCACACGGGCTTCAGTCGTTGCGGTGCACAGGCTTAGTTGCTCCACAGCATGTGAAATCTTCTCAGAAGTGAAGTGAAATGAAAGTCGCTCAGCTGGGTCCAACTTTTTGCGAATTCTCCAGGCCAGAATTCTGTAGTGGGTAGCCATTCCCTTCTCCAGGGGATCTTCCCAACCCAGGGATCAAGCCCAGGTCTTCCGAACTGCAGGTGAATTCTTTACCAGCTGAGTCACAAGGGAAGCCCAAGAATACTGAAGTGGGTAGCCTACGACTTCTCCAGCAGATCTTCCCGACCCAGGAAGTGAACTGGGGTCTCCTGTATTGCAGGCGGATTCTTTACCAGCTGAGCTAAATCCATGTGCCTTGCATTGGCAGGCAGACTCTCAACCACTGGACCACCAGAGAAGTCCCCTTCACTTAACACCTTGAGTGCAACCTCATGAGAGACCTTGAACCCAGCTAAGTTATTTCTGGATCCCTGACTCAAAGAAGCATGTATTATTTGAGATAGTAAATGCTTATTACTTTAAGACACTGAATTTGGGAATAATGTGTTCCATAGCAAGAGATAACTAAAACAGGGGATGAGGGAGAGAGGAATCAAAGACTTATTCTGGGCTTCTGGGCTTGAGCAACTGGGGAGATGACAGTATCATTTTCCAAAGTAGAGATGCCTGCGAAAGGAAAAGGATTAGAAATCACAATGTTGATTTTAAGATGCCTTTCAGACATCAAGTGGAGATGCCATGTAGGTGTGGATTATAAGTCTCCAGGCTGGAAAAATAATTGAGAGTTCCTGCCATGGGGCCAGTGGTTGAAGCCAGGGACGCCCAAGGAGAAAAGGTGAGGGGCCGTAGGACCCTCCAAACCTTAGAGGTAGACAGGGAAGAAGGACTCAGAATAAGAGTGGCCAACAAGGTGGAAGGAAATCCAGAATACAAAGCCAAGAGCAGGGAGAGTTTCAAAAAGGAAAAAGAGATCAGCTAAGGGACCAGCAGCAGAGCAAGAAGTTCAGAAAAGCAGCTTCTCCTGGCGACAGCTGCTTCAAAGAACTCAGGCTTAATAGTGAGTATAACAGTCACAATTTCTTGTGTGCCTACCAGATGCTTGGTACTTTAATAGATTCTCTCGTTGAATCATCCCATTAACTCCATCATTATTCCCATTTCACAGGTGAGGGAATTGAGGGGCCGAGGTTAAGTAATTTGCTCAAAATCATGCAGTATGTGGAGCAGCACAGGCTGAGTTGAAACTCAAACATGTGGGACACCAAAGGCCAGAATCTGGACCACAAGAAATGGGCAAAATGCAAGGGGTCTGCTGGTTTTTTTCTTTTTTTTGCATATCACCATGAATGGGTTTCCTAAGTATTTTGTGTCAGGCCCTGGGGAATCTAAGCAAATATGGGCCCAACAGGTGAATGTTTCCCCAGAGAGTGAGCAAAAAAGAGTGGAGGGACAGAGGTGGAAAAGGAAGGCCCAGGCCAGATCTGTGCCTTTTGACTTTAAAGGAGCAGCATGTAAATTATATTCAAAGCAACATGCAAATGATATGTAAATTGCATTGCGAATGAGCATCTGTTCTTTTTGAGTCAACAGCTCAGGCACTTTTGGGTGAGCCCTCCCCAGCTTTCTCCCCGGGTTGCCCAGGGTCAAGATCCCCTGCAAGATCTATCAACTAAACTGAAGAAGTAGCATATGTCTTCTCCAAGGCAAACTGGGCTCTGGATTGGAAGAAGAGGACTGCTCACCATGTAGGTCATTTATTCGCACATTCACCTAATAAATACTTGTAAAGCACCTACTATGCCTGGGGCTTCCCTGGTAGCTCAGCTGGTAAAGAATCCGCCTGCAATACATGAGACCCCGGTTCGATTCCTGGGTCAGGAAGATCCCCTAAAGAAAGGATAGGCTACCCACTCCAGTATTCTTGGGCTTCCTTGGTGGCTTAGACGGTAAAGAATCCACCTGCAGTGCGGGAGAGCTGGGTTCGATCCCTGAGTTGGGAAGATCCCCCGGAGGAGGGCATGGCAACCCACTCCAGTATTCTTGCCGGGAGAATCCCCATGGACAGAGGAGCCTGGTGGGCTGCAGTCCATGGGGTCGCAAAGAGTCAGACACGACTGGGCAACTGAGCACAGCACAGCACACCTACTCTGCATAAAGTCCAGAGGCCGATGCACTAGACAAAGAGAAGGCATTATTTCCAGCTTCTGGGAACATACTCTGGTGGGGGGATAAATAGATACAGTAAAGACTCTGGTATCATCTTGAGTCTAGACCAAGGTTTCTCACCCTCAGCACTATTGATGTCCTGGGCAATTCTTTATTGAGGGGACTGTCCTGTGCATTATGGGCTGTTTAGCAGCATCCCTGGTTTCTCTCTATCCCTGAGATGCCAGTAGCACCCTCGTCCCAGTTGTGAAAACCCAAAACTGTCTGCAGACAGTGCCAAATGTCTCCTGGGCTGGGGTGGGGGACCCAAATCACCCCAGCTGAGAACCACTGTCGTGAGCTCTTTGAATGAGTCAACATACTCAATGAGCTCAGGGCTCACCTTCAAGGATCCACATTGTTCCATATTTTTATATTTTAACCATTGTGGAGAGCAATTTCTCAAATTTCTCATCTAATTCCTTTCCACCAAGCATGCAGACTCCCAGATGTACCAGGCCCCTACTCTTGAGCATGAGTCCAGGCCCCGGAGATTCTTGGGGAGCAATCAAGATTGCCCCAAAACTAAATGGCCCCAGCCTTGAGCCCTTCAGGCTTTGCATGTCTGCTTTTTAGCATCATTCTACCTCTTTTTCCTTTGTCATCCAGTTGTCACCTGTGGGACTGTCACATACACTCCTATCTCTGCTGGCCCCCATTCCCTTTGATTGGCAGCTTCCAAGAGTTAAGAAACTAGATTTGCAGATCAGTGTTTTTCTAACTGTACTCTGCCAAGCGCTGGGAGTCCTGCAGGGCCTCTCAGGAGCCCCTAGGGGATGGTGGGAGTGGTTGGAAATGTTTCCAAGGAGCAGGGCAGGCAGGTCTCCCTGGCCCACCACCCCTGACTTCTACCATAGCAGCTGTACTTTTCTCGGTTTAGTTTCTCTCTGCTTTTATGTGATATCCTTTGGACCGAAAATCCCAAGGTAAAAGGCGTTTGCAAACTGTTGATGGAGATAGGGGGCACTGTGAAAGTGGAGGGCTCCCTAACGTGTAAAATGTCTGTGCTCTGGTGTGCAGCTTGGTGCTGTCCTTCGTGGGTGTTTGAGGCCATTTAAGCTTCCCTCCCAGCTCCTTATTAGTGAATGGATGCTGGGGATGCTCACTGGAGGATATCACTTTACAGAGAGGTCAAGCCCTCTAGGTATGTAGGTATGGACCAGAGAAGCAGACCAGGCCTTCAGGCTTCCCTATTAGATCATGATGCCTCTCCCTGGGTAGAGGAGGCAGAATAAACCTCAGGAATTGAGGGCTCTAATCCCCCCAGAGAGCAAAATAGAGAGTAATTGTTCTGACGTGGCAGCACAAAGAACTGAGGCAAGACACCAGGAAGAACTTTCCCATGCAGCCCCTGGGGGTGGAGCAGCCAGCTCTGGGGCAGAGGGGTGTCCCAGCTGCAGGCTGAGGGATAATCACACACACCTTCTCACACACACTGGCCCCTGCCCCCAACCAGGGCTGAGTCCCACACAGACAAACCTCCAGGCCTGGAGACTTGGCAAGAGGTGGGGGGGCAGGGCCTGGGACCACGCCCCATCCTCCTTCTCTGAGAAGCCCTGTCTAGCGTAGCCTTGCCAGACTGCAGCAGAAAGAGTGGGGATCTTGTTCCCCAGAGGCTTAGGGGATGGAGCAGGCTCTCCTTCCCCTGCCCCCCACCTCCCGACCTCCAGGCCCCCCTGAACCCTCAGGACACAGGCACAATCAGGCATTTCATGCCTTGTAAGGGTCAGAATGAAAGGCCTGTGTCTGTCTGCTCTCCCCTCCCCCTCTTCCATCTTCAGATTTTTCCATCTGCCCTAGGGCCAGAGCCTCATCTTTCTTCCTCCTCTCCCCTTCCTGCCAGCTAAATTCTTTACAAATATCTGGGAACAGAAGGGATCGCTGTCAATATTCTGCACTGCTTGCTACTAACTCAGATCTCCAACATGCCAGGGAGGGGAGGAAGATGCCGATGATTGTTCCCTGTCACTCACAGAAACCAGCCAGCTCAATGACACCTCAAGGTCACACAGCACCAGCCAGACCTGCTATTCTCCTGCCCGGCTCCTCCCTCCCACTCTGTCATCCTCTGCCCTCCGTGGTTTACCCTGGGTCTGGGGGAAGCCAGAGAAGAGGATGAGTTTTTTGTGGCTTCCCATGGAGTAAGGGCTTCTCCCCTCTGGAAAATCCCCAGACGCTGAAATTGACCAAGACCTGGAGGAGTCACTGAACCTAAACAGCAAGTTCACATCAGAGGTCGATGGCTCTGCCCCAGGAAGGGGGCTCTCTGTGCAGGCTGGAGCTGCTTATCCCTGATGTGTTCTCCCCACCCCCACCTTAATGCTGACGTCTAGAGCGGCAGCCAAGAACTGGCGTCACCATTCTCCTGTCCCCCAGACGCTCGTCCCACCGCCGCCACCCGTGAGCAACCATTCCGGGGCCTGACATTCTGTCGGCTTCACACCAGCTCCCAGGGCCCCAGCCAGGAGCGCTTCCTGGATAAAATATTAAAGATGCAAATCTGAGACAGTGCCTTAACGAGCGACAGACTGCACGACCACAGCCTGGCAAAGGAGACGCACGCCGTCCGGGGGTGGGGGGGTGAGAAGTATATATAGATATAGACTTTGGATCTATCCGTGCAACGTGTGTATAAGGCAGAGAACAGCAGGGATGGAAAACTACAGTAGGAGCCTCCAGCTCGGGTGGCCTGAGGTCGGCTGGAGGCTGGTGGGGAGGGAGGATCAGGAGGATCCCCAAAGCCCAGCTCAGAGAGGAGGATGACAAAAGCCTTCTGTGCTTGGGTTCTGTGCGGAGGGGGCCAGAGACTCAGGACAGAGGAACGAGCATTTGGTTTTGAAGAAGGATGTTGGTTAGAGATGAGGTCTCAAGGAGGAAGTAAAGAAAGGTGAGAGACGGAGGAAGCAGAGGCCTGGGGAACCACAAGGAGAACACCTTAACTCCCATGTGGCACTGGGGGCTCTTTAATATGGCGCCCACATTGGCCTGGGGGGTCATGGAGCTCACATAGCATTGGGTCAGTGTGATTCCACTTTGATCCAGATTGACGTGAACTTGACAACTGTGCTGCTCAAATTTTAATGTGCACATGCATCAAAGGTCTTGTTAACAATGCAGGTTCTGATTCAGATGGTCTGGGTGGGGGCCTGAGAGTCTGCATTTGCAGCAAGTCTTAGGTGATGCCAGTGCTACTAGTCAAACTGAGCAACCATGATCTGCAAGGAAGGACACGGAGCTCACTTTGGCTCAACGGACAAACAACCCACAGTAGTCCTGAGAGGCCCAGGGTGCTGATAAAGATAGTGCTTATCCATGGTGGCCAGTGGATCAAGGAATTAGAACAATATGGCACCTGCCTGGGCCCAAGCTAACATTGAACTCCTAGTCCAGAATGTCAAGGGGCCCACAGCAGTCCACCCTAAGGCACCCACGGGACCTGGAGTGATATGGAGCTGGGGGGGGGTGTGCATTGATGGGGGGGTGGTCTTGAACAAACTAATACAGGGCCTATGTTGTTTCAGAATATCATGGAGCCCACAAGGAAGTAGATCCAAGTGGAGCCTGCTTTGGCCCAGAGTGAGATGGAGCCACAGTAGTCACAGGGGTCTGCACTGACTTGGGACCATAAAGGATGAAGGTGATGCCACACTGGTGCCCAGATTGACATGGAGCTCACAAGGGCTGGCATGGCCCTGGAAACAAAGCCCCAGCTCGAAAGAGACCTGAAGTGGGGCCCTGACAGAGCAGGGGGCTCTTCACAGCCGCTCCAAGAGGCAGAAAGGAGGAAGGGAGGGGATGGAAGAGCCTGCAGAGGGGAGGGGCAGGAGCCAAGGAGCGTGCCAGCTCTGGGGCTGCTGTGTGCCTGCTTGCCGTGGGCTGGGTGGTACTTGGCTGGGCCCCGGGTTGGAAGGTGTTGAGAGAGAAGGTGCTGCTGCTGAGCTGCAACAGCTCAGACAGAGGAGGAAGTGGGAAGCTGGAGGCAGGGTAGGCACGGGGCCCTGACACGGGCGAGCACATCCTCCCTAGAAAGGCCTGGCATTCAAAGGGCCCACTGACCTCTCCAGGGCCCTGGTATTCACACTCCCTGATCCCATTATACACAAGGATGTGGGGAGTCATGGGCTTAGGGATCCCAGATCAAGGGGTGTCTAGCACTAGGGGAGCCAACAAAAGAGCATCTCCTTTGGTTGGTGGGGACTCAGGTCCCAGAGGAGTAAAGATGCTCTCTCCCTGGGGTAAGAGACCCTTCCCATGCAACCAGGCCCCGGGCAGGGTGCCCTACACTGTTGTGCCCTTCCCCAGGGGAAAAATGGAACTTCCACCTCCCCAGGTCCCCCAAGGCCCCCCAATAATATCTGGAGGCAGATGCTGACCATCTTTTTCTTAACCAAATCTAACCCTCACTCTCCCACTGATCAGACGACCCTCAGCCCTCTTCCCCACCCAGGTGAGGGGCTATTCCAGGTCCACCTGCAGCTTCCCTTTATGCCCAGGGGAGGCAGAGGAGGAAGGGATGGAGGGAGGTGTGTTGCTATGGGTTCTTGCTACAGCAGACCTGGTGGTGACAGGCAGGAGGAACACCAGGGAAAAAGACATTTTTCTTAACCAAGCCCCCAGACAGCTGGCTATTCCATGCAATATCTGCACCCCCCAATCCCACCAGCCCCAGGCCAAGAGACCCTCAACATCTCTGCCTCTGGGCCTGCCTCCCAACCCCCAGTCCTGGTCCCTGAGTGGTTGGGTCCTCCACAGCTCACACTCCCTTCTTTGGTGCCCTCCCCCAAGGGCAGGTATTCCAAAGAGGCTAGGAGGCTCCCAGATTCCAAAGGTACCTTTCTCTGCCCTCTCCCCTTCCTCCACCCTGCCTCCGTTCCCCACTTAGCCTGTTACTACTGGAGAATCGATTCCCAGCTCCACTTCGCCGCACGCTGACCTAGTTTCTGCCTCAGTGCAGAAGGGACACATCCTTACACATAGAGCTGTGCTTGGCCGAGAAATGCATGCTCCATGCATTCAGGATAGCCTGACGCAGGAATTTACTTGTTCCTTCAAACATGCTGAGATTCAATGCGTACCCACACGCACGTCCAGAGACACCTCCACAACTCAGGAACTTGCGAGGGACCCGCTCACGGACACACACAGGACTAACAGACCTGCAGACAGGCATACAGGTCCCCATAAACTGCAGACAATTCCCCACAGGGGCACCAAGGGGCCTCCCCACAGCCCCACTGCCTCCAGCTCCTGCTTCTGAGTCCCCACCCTCTTAGACAAAATAACACCAAAGGAGGCTCATGGCTTCTCAGGCCATGAGATCCAGATCACTCCCAACCTGGGAATTTATCCTCCTCTCTCCAGTCTCCCCTCCTTTCTCCAGGGAGTCCACCTTTTAGAACTGTAGGCAGTAATACCTTATTTTCCCACAAGACCCTGTACCTCCATGGAAAGAACCAAAGGTGGCGAACACTTCCTATCTGTTTTCATGGCAATAGACATGGTCCTGTGACCTGGGTCTGTGGCGATCACAGGAAGTGGGTAAGGCAGCCGCACTGTGGGGCCTTTAGAATCTTAATCCCTCTCAGCTGTTCCTCTGTTAAATGCCAAATCACACAGGTAGGAAAATGAAAGCCTCCGTAAATGGTTAGGCTCCATGACACAAATGCAAGAAGTCACTGTTTACTCTGCCTGCTGATGTAATGTCTGTGTGGTGGGCCAAGGGAAGGCTCAGGCCATCAGCCACCTTGCCCATATCCCTCAAATTTCAAAGACTCTGGCTCTTAACTCCCAGAATGCCTCTCCAATTCAAGTCTTGCTGTCTTCCTGGGCAGCCCTGAGAACCCCAAAGTAGGCAGCCTCCTCTGGCCACCCTCCCCTCCTTCCAGCCCTCACGCCCTGCTCCCTCCATAGCTGCCCTGTGCTCTCTGGGCACCCTCACCCTCTCACACTTCTACTGAGATCTTGCCCCTACTTGGCCTTCAACCTTGTCCCATCCATCCCCTGAAGGCATTGTTCTGGTCCTGCACTTCCTCTGCGCTGGGCCCACCCACCTGCCAGCTGCAATCCTGGACCCCAGCCCCAGAGCCCAAGCTCAGCTGGAGAAAAAGCACCCACATCTGAGAAGTTTGGTATCTCCACCAATTCCCAGTTTCCAACTGTCTCTGTATTGTTAGCAGATCCTGTCTCTCAACTTTACCTTTCCTGATCCCCTCAATCCTCCACCCAGCTCTTCCCCGCCCCACACTCTACTCTTTAACTTAGTCCCGCTTCTCAGAGAAAATGGAAACTCTCCAGAAAGTACTCCCTCCCTCTCCCACAGCTGCCAACGTGCCTTGAATGTACACATGTATGTGCATGTACACACACACACACACACACACACACACACACACACGTGTTTGAGAAGACACATTTCCTGCCCTGTCACCAAGTTCTGGGTCCCAGCTCCTCCTCATCAGCAGAGGCCCCACTCCCTCACTCATCATTTTTCCAGCATCTTTAACCCTACCCTCTCCCCCAGCTCCATTGTAATCATGCTTGATCCTGAGTCCCCTTTTAGATCCTTCCCCATCTCTTTCCTTCACATCCAGCTTCCTCCAAAGAGATGTCTAAACTTGCTGAATCTACTTCTTTACTGCCTGTTTCATCCATCCATCCCCCAGCCTGCCCCCCAGTGGTGCCCTGGAAGGGGCCACTAGAGTCATCAGTCACTTCCTGGTTGCCAAAGCTGGTGGATGTTCTTCATCCCTTATTTGAGCTAATCCTTGCGTGGCTTCCCCTGTGGGTCAGCACTAAAGAATCTGCCTGCAATGCAGGAGCCACAGGAGATGCAAGTTCAATCCCTGGGTCAAGAAGATCCCCTGGAGGAGGACATGGCAACCCACTCCAGTATTCTTGTCTGGAGAAGCATGGACAGAGGAACTTAGTAGGCTGGTCACAAAGTGGTAGAGGCAGAGTTGGACATGACTGAAACAACTGAGCACGCACACGCATATGCAGCATTCAACATGGTTTCCCACATTCTCTTTCTTGATGCACTTTCCTCTTGGTTCTCTTATTAGATAGGATAAGCTATATTGTATTCGTTTGGCTTTCTATTTTTCTATTGTACTAGTTAGGTTGAAAAGTGAGAAAAGAAAAGGTGAAAACTTTAGTCACTCAGTGTCTGACTCTTTGCAACTCCGTGGACTGTAGCCCATCGGGCTCCTCTGTCCATGGAATTCTCCAGGCAAGAATACTGGAGTGGGTAGCCATTCTCTTCTCCAGGGGACATTCCTGTCCTCGGGATCGGACCGGAGTCTCCTGCATTGGCAGGCGGATTCTTTACTGGCTGAGCCACCAGAGAAAGAAAGAAACCTTATATTCTTTGAGCTGCTGTCTTTTTTGGGTCTCTTTATTATAGGGTCTCTTTATTATATTATTATTAGGTCTCTTTAACCTAACTAATACAACTTAAATAGGCTAATACAATTTAGCCTAACCCAGCTAATGTAACTAGTTAGCCTAATAAAAATTGTTAGGCTCGCTCATATTCTGAGTGAATATTCCAGGTCAGTGAGGAACTTTCCTCACATAGTCATTTAGAGACCCAAGTTCTGTCTGTGGTGTTGCTACACTGCCCCCTAGGGCTTATCAGTGACTCAAGACCAAAGCTGGGTGACCGCCCTGTGGGGCTCCAGCCTCAGGAAGGAGAAAGGGAATGTAGGGAGGATATACCTAGAGGCTTACAGCCCAGGCAGGGAAGGGCTCACACCGCCTCCCTTGGCCTCCCACTGGTGGGGTGAAATCCCACAGCCAGGCTTGGCAGGGGGGAACTGGGAAGCAAGTCCACCTGAGCAGCCTCCGGGTGCAGACTTAGGTGGAAGACCAGCAGGGGTCGCCAAAGCTTCCGTGGCGCCCCTCCCCATCCTTTCTGTCATCTGAGTTAATGTCCCTCGGGGTTCTATTCTTGGATTTTTCCTAGGAGACACACATTCCCTGATCATTCTTGTACAGCACCATACACTGATGACTCCAACCACTTCTTTCCCCAGCCCAAACCTCTCTCTTGAACAGCAGACCCACCTGGGCACCAGGGCCAAAAGTTGAGATTCAAGCTAGACTCCTCCTGCCTTCACCCCACGCTTCACCCATCACCAAGGCCTACAATTCTGCTTTATAAACGCCTCTCCTCTCCTTCTCCCCACAAACTCCCTCGTTTTCTCTCACAGGCTCCAAACTCATCTCCCTGCCTCTGCCCACTTCACACCATTCTCCAGTGCCACGTGAGGCTCCCAGCCCTGAGCCCTCTTCTCTCCCCACTTATTAGTCTTTCCCGGAGCCCCCATCCAGCCTCCCAACCTCCATTCCCAAGGACACCCAAGTGACTCACATGAGTGCATCTCTGGCCCTGCCCGCTTCTCTGACCGTCAGACCCACCTAGCCACTTGGACTCTACGTGCCCAAACCTGAGCTCAGGAGGCTTCCCTCTGCTCACACCCAGCACAGTGTTTCCTGTCTCCTTGCCAACCCAGCGTCTAAAGCCACAGTCTCAGGACTTGCTCTCGTCACCTCCCTCTCCCTCATCCCCTGGGTCTAACCCTCACTACATCCAGTCAGTTGTACCTGCATCCACTTCGCTCCACATCTACATCCCCCCACATCCGTCCTCCCAAGGCTGGCCACCATTATCTCTTGCCTGGACTCTGACAGTGGCCTCCTCACCAGCCTTCCTACACCTGCTTTTGTCCCCCTTGTCCACACCAATGCCACAGTGATCCTCTCCAAACACCATAAATCTGATTGCCACAGCCCTACTTAAAACTCATCTCTATCTTCTTGGTGTTGGTGGAACAGGCCAGGATCCTTACCTTGGCCTCCAAGACCATACCTGCCTCTGCCCAGCCTCTCCCCTGCCTCGGCCCTGGCTATACTTGGCTCTTTGATGTGCCTTGCTCCCTGCTCCAGCCTCAGGACAATTATCCATTCTGTTCCCTCTTCCTGGAGCACTCTTCCTTCCTTCTCCTTGTTGTTAACTTCTAGCCATCATTCCAAGCTCATCTCAAGCTTCATTTCCCCCAGAGAAGCCTCTTCTGTCTCCCTGACCAGGGCAAGCCCTCCTGGCACAGCCTCTTATACTAATCCCCTTCACACTTGTCTCAGCTGCATGATTATTGATGATTGGTCTCTTTTACACACACACACACACACACACACACACACTAATAGGTCAGGATCCTACCATTCTGCTCACCACTGCCCTCATCGCTTGTCATATAAGCCCTGTGTTCCAGGCAATAGGATCTGTTCAAGAGATCTCACTCAAGCTATGAATTCCTCCCTACCCTTCATGCCTTCACTCACATAACCTCCTCCTCCGGCAAGTCCTCCCTGACTCGCTCCATTGTCCCCTCAGCCACATGGGTCTCCATCTCCATGCTGGTCACGCTATCCTATGACTGTTTGCGCACTCTTCTCTCTCCCTTCCTAAGCTGTGAGCTTTGGGGAGAAAAATATGGGCATTTTGTCATTTCTTATCTCTAGTTCATAGCCCATTGTCCAGGACAGTTAATGCCTGAGTAAATGTTAGCTCTCTTCACTGTCTCTCCCAATTCATTTAAAACTGCACTGCACAGCTTGATGCATGAAGCTAAAAACTGGAAATGACCCAAACATCTATCAACAGAATACATCAATTGTAGAATATTCATACAATGAAACCCTGCTGTACGGCAATGAAAAGAATAAACCACTGCCACACACAACAGCATGATGAAGCTCACATGCATAAGGTTGAACAAAAGAAGCCAGACCCAGAAAGTACCTTCCATTTCTATGGAGATCAAAAACAGGCAAAATAAGTCTCTGGTTAATAGAAGCAGCATGGTGATTATCTCCGGTGATTATTGACTGGCAGAGCTTCCTAGAGGGCTGGAAAATGTTACTCACCTACACCTGGGTGGTGATCATACAGGTATATCCATGTGTAAATATCAATCAAGCTGGACTTTTTATGCACTTTGAAGTAGATACCTTGGGGACTTCCCTGGTGGGGCAGTGGTTGAGAATCCGCTTGCCGGTGCAGGGGAAATGGGTTCAATCCCTGGTTCAGGAAGATCCCACATGTGCAACCCATGTGCCACAACTACGGAAGTCCACACGCTCTAGAGCCACTACAATGAGAAACCTGAGCAACTAGAGAGTAGCAATGAAGACCCAGCAGCAATGAAGACCCAGCACAGCCAGAAAATTTTTAAAAATTTAAAAAGTAGATAACTTTACCTCTATTTTTTAAGTACTATCATTTTGCAAAAAAATTATGAAAAACAGCCCTCCTGTGTCTGACAGTCACTTCCTGCTACAGTTTCTTCTGATTCTAATTGAAGCCCAGAGAGTGTAATCCACTCAGGTAGAGTCGCCCAGCACGTCTGTGGAGAGCCCACATCCTAAAGAGGGGACTATGTGTCCTGTTTTTCCCATGCAACTAAAAGCTCCATGGGGTGCCTTTGTGTTTCTGGAACAGAGCTCAACAGTCTCCAAATGGTGGGGGAACTACCCCGAGTCTGTAACCGGTTGCTACTGGGGTGTTGAAACATGGCAGCAGGGTGGTCATTAAGAGCACCAACTCTAGGGACTTCCCTGGTGGTCCAGTGGCTAAGACACCCTTCTCCCAATGCAGGGGGCCCAGGTTCGATCCCTGGTCAGGGAACTAGATCTCACATGTTGCAACTAAAGAGTTCACATGCCACAACTAAAAAGATTTCACATTCTCAAGATCTCGCATGCCTCAAGGAAGACTGAAGATCCCATGTGCTACAGCTAAGACCCGGCACAGCCAAATAAATAAATAAATTTTTAAAAGAGCACAAAGTCTAAGGGCACAATTCTGTAGCTGTGTGGGCTTAATCCCTCTGTACCTCAGTTTCTTCATCTGCAAAATGGGGATATAATGGTACCTACCCCATCGTGTTCTGAGGATTAGATGAGTGACTAAGTATAAAACCCTTAGAACAGTACCTGGCTCAAGCCATGTACGTGTTTGCTGTGATAACCTCCGTGCAGAAAAACCCAGGCAGACAGTTCAGAGTGAAACTCTGCTGCTGCACTCGCTGCGCCACCTCAGGCAAGTTGATTAATCTTCCTGAGCCTCCATTTCCTTGTCTATTAATCAGAGATAATAATATCTACCTATTGTTATAAAAGCAAAATAATGCCTGCAAATCCCCTGGCTAAGTTCCTGTGTGCAGAGGCCAAGTCTTCAACATCTCTCTCCCCAAGCCCCAGCACCGGGAGGCGTTCAATTGCTTGGAAGAATGAGCCCTTCCCCACCCAGCCTTCTCCTGCGTCCCTCCTCCTTCTCACGCTAGCAGACAGCAGCATCTAGTGGATATTTCTGGAACTGCAGGCTCCCCAACTTCCACTGGCCAAGCTGGGTGCAGTCCGTTTGATAACCCTTTTGTAATATGCACTTTGCATTGGACAAGTATGCGTTAGGTGCTGCCGTGTACAGGACCTAAATAAAATGAAGCGAGATACACAGGATAACTGTAGAGGGTGCAAGAAAAATCACAATTAGAACCTTATCAATACCCTAATTTTCTATCTTAAAATTCGTAGGGGGATTTGGCATACTGAACAGTGTCTTCTTGGGAAGTTTTTACTCGCAGGAGTGGTTTCCAAGTGGCCGCCATTTCATGTCAATGACTCTCAGTGAAGGTCAAAGCAATGAAAGGAAAGGTGATTCCCTTAGGGTAGCCCGACTAGCTTCCGGCTCTCCGCGGAGAGGAAAAGCAGGAGTGTTTGGCTCTGAAGCCCATATTCTTCCACCACACTTCACTACCTCTCCCCAGACATAAAAGAATGAAGAAGGTCTAGCGGTGGCCCAGATCACATCCAACTAGAGGAATCAAGGAAGACTGCATGGAGGAGATGGCATCCTATATGGGAAATGAAAATAGAGACAGAGTGGGTGGTTGGGGAAGGAAGGGCATTCTGGTGTGATGGACCACATGGTGGATAAAGTGAAGTAACAGGGATGGGCTGGACAGGAGAGTTAGAGCCAAATCAGACAGAATAGACAGGCCAAGGAGGCTGCATTTAATAAAATCAGGGGACCCACTGAGTAAGAAGGTAACATGATGCGAGGGTATCAGTGAAGAACCAGAGATTCAGAAACTAGTTAGGTAGGCAAGAGTCCAGACCAGACTCGTGGGAGCGGCACCATGAGGGAGACAATAAGAGATACACATCCTAAGGAGGGGACTATGTGTCCTGCTTTTCCCGTGCAACTAAAAGCTCCTTTTGATAGGCTCTGTGGCGAGGCTAGAAGCAGGGGGAGGCTTGGGAATTATAAAAGTGGGTCAAATGGGAGAAGTCAGGGAAGAAGTCACGGTGCTGAGATGATAAGGAGAGCTGTAACCAGATGGTGGACTTGCCCAGGGGACTGATGTGAGCCAGGAGTGGAGACAATGAGCTCCATGAGTGGGAGTTGCCAGCGTCCATGCGGAGACGTGGCACCAAAGTTCAGGAGAGGAGTGCTGGGTTGGTGTGGGGCACAGCCCCGCTAGAGCTGGGGCCACGAGCCTCCCTGAACTGGAGCAGCCTGAGGAAAGGTAGAATTGGAGCCCTCCAGCTGGACTGGAGGGAGGGGGCAGGTACAGTCATCTGGGAGTCACTGACTTATGCCTGTGCCAGCGGAAGACTTGGGAGAAGACAAAAAAAAGTCATGTGGGGAGACATGGGGACAGAGGGCAGATGTCACCTCATGTCAAAGGTCTGCCTCGTATTAAAGCTTCCTGGGGACAGAGGAAGATGAGGCGGCCGGGAAGACAGAAGGGACTTTGGAGAGAGAAAGTCAGGAGACCCTGGCACATGTCCAGCAGCGTCACAGGTCACGGAGTGATTCAGGGGCCAGGGCGGCTGAGAGGCAACCACTGGATGTGTGATTGGGGGTTGTCATGGGTGACCCTGGAAAGAGCAGTTTCGGGGGCAGGAATCAAGCCGCAAAGATTTAAGAGGCAAGAGGCAGAGAGTGTGGGGCAGCGGGAGGCTCTCAGGAGGAGGGAGGTGATGATGAGCAGAGCTGTATTAAAGGCAGGCAAGGTGCCTTGGAAAGAAAATTGAAAGAAGCACCCCCTCTCAGTGTCATGCTGGTGGCCCAGGGGCAGACACCGGGTCCCAGAGCTGTTGAGAGGTAGAGACCCTCTAGGACTAAAGGACCTGAGATAACCCAGGAAGGGAACTTAGAGACCCAGGCAGAAGTCAAGACCCTTCAACCTCCACATCCAGGCAAAAACAAGGGTGGCTGGCGGTAGAGCTGGGGCAGGGGAGGGACGGAAAGAGGGGAGGGAGCAGGGGCTGGAGACAGAGACAGGCAGTGAGAGTGGAGGAAGTCAGGGAAGGGGGGAAGGCTTCCCTGGGGCCTTCCTGGGGAGATTCCGCCCACCCCGCCTCTGTTAGGAGAAGGGAGAGTCCCAGCATCCTTGGTTCAACCCGAGGAAAGCAAGGGCTCCAGTTCTACCTTTCCTCAGGCTGCTCCAGTTCAGGGAGGCTCGTGGCCCCAGCTCTAGCGGGGCTGTGCCCCACACCAACCCAGCACACGCTTCCTTTACCCGGGAAGTCTGAGCAAGTTTCTCCATCCTGGGACTTAAATTTTGGTAGTGGGCTGAATGGTGGCACTGGAAAAGTTAAGTCCCCGACGGAACCCCACTGCCCCCAGAATCTGTGAGTGTGACCTTATTTGGAGAAAGGGTCCGTGCAGAGGTAATTAAATTAAGGTTGTCAAGAAGAGATCATCTGGATTATCCAGGCGGGCCCTAAATCCAACGACAAGTGTTCTTACAAGAAACAGAAGAGGGGAAGGGGGAAGGCCGTGTGAAGACGGAAGCGGAGATTGGAGGAAGGCAGCCACAAGCCAAGGAATGCCTGGAGGCTGGAGCCACCCAAAGCGGGAGGAGGCCAAGGGTTCTCCCCTAGAGCCTCCGAGGGGAGCACAGCCTGCAGTCGCCTTGATTTTGGACTTGTGGCCTCCAAAACTGTGAGAGAATACAATTCTGTTGTCTCAAGCCCCCCAAGGTTTTGGCAGTTTGTTGCAGCAGCCAAGGAAAAGCCCTACTCTCTAAACTGTCTAGAAAGATTCTAGGGGTGCTTCTGAGAGTCTCCATTCTGCAAGGAGAGGAGTTCCAGGTCTGGACAAAGTTGTGTTTTTTAACTCACTGCCCAGCCCTTTTCCAGGGTGAAGATTAATATTTTGACTTGGAGGAGGAGGAAAACCAAAGGAACAGCATCCTCGCCCACTCCTCAGAGAAGAAGGAAATGTCCCCAAAGAGTATTTCATGACCCAATGCTCCTCTCCTTCACCCAGAGCTCACGCATCCCACCCAGGCTGCTCGAAAGGGCCCAAACTGACCCAACGAAAAGCAAGGAGCTCTTTAAAAACTGGAGTCTGCCTTTCTCAATCTCTCCTTGCAAACCTTGTGCGTGCCCCCCCCACCCCCACTTCACAGCGACTCTCTCCCCACCCCTCACATCTGCCTTCTTCCTCGGTCTTCCCCATTCTTGGGGGGCAAGATAAGATGGATACCCCTGAAGCACAGGCATGGAAGGCACTCCCCCACCCTCCTCCCTCCTCCCCACAACACAGCTGGAGGGGGAGGGGAGGTCAGCAGGGTTCATAAAGGCCAGATGTTGAGGAGAAAGAGCACTGCCCAACCCACACCCACCCACCCCACCCCCACTCCCACCCCCAGCAAAAGAAAAATTAAAAGAGACAGCTTTTAAAACAAACAAAACTTTTGTGGTCCAAAACAGTTTTTTTTTTTTCCCCAAGAATCTGCTCTATGCAAACATTAACAACTTTTTACAAAGCATTTTCACAGAAAAGGAGACAAGTCCTTCCCCAGTATCATATATGGGAATTGTTCCTCCCTCCTCCCTTCTTGGGGGAAAAGGGGAAAAAAACAATATTCACTAGTGTGGACAGAAGGGTCACCGGGTCCCTCACTACTGGACAGATCGGCAACCCCCAGGTTCCCCTCAAACCTAAACTTGGAATTTCCCTAAGAGCTAAACTCCCCAGACCTCACCTGGGTGGAGAAAGTAAGTCCACTCCCCTCTGACTCGCTCCCCTCCCCCAGGAAAACAGAACTTCTGACCTCAAAACTAATCCCCGGCCCTGCCTCTTTCGGATCCATCAGGTCCCTGACAACTCCCGAAATGCCTGAAGTTGGGTGGGGGGAGAATGCTAAAGGTTTCTCAACCCAGTTCCCATCCAGACTCAAACTGAGTCCCTGCAAACACCCCACTGGACCTTGTGGTTAGGCCAAGAGCCCTTTCATCTACCCCCTCCACAAAGAGCAGCTTGTCTTGTTTCTAGCCTTGAAGGAGGCTGAGTTTGGGTGTCCAAAGAATGGCCCTAGGCGTGCCCTCTACCTCCACGCCCTCCATCCTTAAACGGTGGAGAGGACCTGGAAGGAAGGGCAACTTGTTTGGTCTGATTTTATTGATTTCTTCCACCTTCCATTACTTTCCCTGGGATGGTCTCTGGCTCCTTCCCCTGGCAGTTTGTACTTCTGAAGGGCAGGAGTTTCCTCAGCCTTGCCCCTCCTAATACCAGGATTAAACTAGAGGAGGTGGCAGACTCATGGCAGGGGTGGGGGTGGGTGGGGGGTGGGGTGGGGGTTGTGGGGGTGTCCTCTTTTACCCATCAGATCTTATAACCTGAAAGCAAATGGAATACTGACGGAAACTCCCAAACTGGACAAAGGGGAAAGACTGGTGGCTGAGAATGAAGACCTCAGTAACTAGGGGTCACTTGACTTGGGGGACCCTAGGAAAAGAACCGGGAGAGGGTGATCTTACCCTTACCTAAGCTGCTTCGGTCCCCATGAAGGCTACAGTGGTGCTTGGAGGCTAGGGAAGGCCTGAGGGGAGTGAAGGGTTAAAGGCCTGGTTGGTGGGGGGTAGAGGATGCCCCCAGGGAGCTGCCAATCACCTCCCCACCCCCACCACAGCCCCCACCCCATCCCCAGGCTCGCCCACAGAAACAACCGGTTTGTCCATCACCAAGGTCTCTCTCCCTCTATTTTTTTTCCTCCTCTTTGAGTTGTAGCCTCCTCGACTCCCCCTGGGGTGAAGGCCCTGCCCCCAGAGATCCGAGATGGAAGAGGGGAGGGATTGGAATCTACGTCTTTAAGCCTTTTTCGGTTAAGCCTTCTCCCGACTCCAGTCCTTGGTTCTTCTCCAAAGGATGAGGGGGAGGGGGTGTCACTGCAACCAGTTAGGTGCTTGAAGATCACTGTCATTTGAGGTCCTTCTGACCACAGCCCATAAAACCTAAAGAGGACAGGCAAGGTGAGAAATGACGTTCTATTCTCGAGCCCGCAGTCTGGCTGTGGCCCCCACTCTTCCCCCCTTGGCAGAAGAGGTCTCACGCTCAGGGCTGCTCCAAGTTGATTCCCCAGAATTTGAGGCCGGGGGGCTCAGGGACAGCGGGACCCCCTATCTGCCACCTCCACAGCGGGTGGGCAGGCGGGGGCTTAGCGTCTCCCTGGAGGCGAAGCGAGGATGCCGGCCCTAAGTCTCCGTCCTCCCCCACCACCAGGGCCGGGGGGCAGGGGAAGCAGTCGAGGAGACTGAAGGTGCTCGTGGTGGGGAGCGTCGGGGTAGGTCGGCGGGGCTGCGCGCTGCGTTGGGGGGGCGCCGGCCGCCGGCGTTTCTTGGCGGCTCCTCGGGCGGGCCCTTTGGCTGGGGGCCGCTCGGGCCCCCGGCGCAAACTCGGAGTGTCGAGGGCGAAACCCTTCGCGTAACACCACAGTTTCGAGCGGCGGATCAGACGATTGAAATGTTCCTGGCGGAGATCGCCGGGCGCGGCCGGAGCTTCGCTGGCCGTCGAGGGGCTGGAGGCCGGTGCCTCGGGGGCGACCTTCGGAGGGTTTCCATCGACTGCGGCCGTCTGGTTCGGCGGGGGCGGTTCCGGCGCGGCCCCAGGCCCCATGGGCTCAGAGGAGAGGCCCGCAGGTGGCGGCGGAGACCAAGAACCTGGCTCCTGATGCGGGCTAGCGGCGGGGCCAGGCTGAGAGTCGAGAGCCAGGGCTGGCCTAGGCGGAGCCGAGACGGAGCTGGTCGGAGATTCCCGAGGGCGCCGGGGCGCCGGGCAGTGGCCGGGAGGTACGCCGAAGCGAGCGCTGAAGTGCGGGAAACTGCCTCCGCCCTCTTCCTCCTCGCCGCGGCCCCGGCACACTGCGGCGTCGGCATCCTGGCGGGCCGGGGAGTTGGGATCGCTGGACCGCCCGGCCTGTCCCGCGAGGTGCTTCAGGCCATCCGGGGCCCTGCCGCCCGTGCACAGCGGGGCGCAAGGGCCCAGCAGCACCGGAGCCCGCGGCGCCAGCTCCCCAGGCCCCAGGCCCAGAGAGGACGCCCGGGGTTTGGCAAGGGCGCAGAAGGCAAGGGCACGCAGGCACAGAGGAGAGAACTCCTGGGTCCCCCGACGCGGCTTCCGGGGTGTGGGGGAGCAGGGTGACCCTCGCGGGGACCCCGGCACTGCGAGGCGGGGAGCGGGGCACAGAGTCTCCATGGAACTTTCCGGGAGGGTGTCCACTGAGGGGGCCCTGGTCCCAGCGGCGGGATGCCCTGAGTGCCCGAAGAGCCCACGGGCGAGGGGAACATCGCCCCCCCTCGACGGGGAGGTCTCTGCTCGCGAGCGCCCCCGGCCCGCACCCGTGGGCCACGGAGCTCCGGGTCCCTCTTCGATCTCGTCACGCGGCCCTCTCGGCGGCCGGACTCCTGGGTCCCCGTGAGTCCCGGCGCGGTCGGCCGCCCTTCCTGCCGCCGCGAGCCCTGTGCAGCCTCGGCGGGAGCCCCTCTTGAGTTGCCCGGAGCGCAGAGGCTGGGGAAACAAAGCGGCCGGCGGCCGCAGGAGGCGGGAAGGACCCCGGGCCCGGCACCCGGTGCCGGGGCCCAGGCGGCGGGGAGGGCGCCTTCCGCCCGCTCGGCTTCTTTCTTCCCCGCTGGCTCCCGGAGACCGCGTTATAGAGAACTGCCCCCTCGCTGCCCCAATACCAGCGCCGGGGCCGCGAGCCCGCCGCTGATTGGGCGGCACTGCTTGTGACGTTAGCCGGGACCCCACCCCTCCCGCGGCACCGCCCCCATCCCCATTCCGCACACAGACACACACACGTGGACCCGGCGCTGCGGCGGCTGGGAGGGAGGAAAGGAGGGTGCGTGCGCGGGTGGGATACCGACGGGCTAAATGCGCCGCTGCACGTGGCGCAGTGGCGTCCCAGTGTTTAGTGGCCGCAAAGCCCGTCATTTTTTCCCTCATCAGTCATGGTTTTCGCATCCGTAAAATGGGAACGTTCACATCTACCCCCTTGGGGCTGCGTGAGTCAAACAGAGGTGAATCTCAAAGCGAAGTTGAAAGAAAAGATGAAAAGAGGTTGTTTAGCGGCTTTGCACAGCAAGGACTCCTGCGGGCCGAGAATGTTCCCTACCTCTCTGTTTCGGTCGCCCAGAACAGTGCCTGGTACAAAGTGGGCTCAAAAAACGTTGAATGAATAGTTAGGAATTCAATGAGTGTGTGTGCAAGATGAAAAAAGGAAGAATTAAATTTGGAAAGGAGGAGTATCATTACACCCATGAAAAACGATAAATAGACTTTCTCAGTACCTGTTTCCATTTCTCACTTAACTTGTGGCCGGCCCCTTGAGCACATTCTGAGGGGCTGGCTCTGCCGTACCCCCTCAAATCCCAAGATTATGCTTTGTGAGGCTTGAACTGCCAAAATGGGTTTAGGAGACCAGAGGAGGAGATACATAGACCCTCACTCTTATCTCCCCTAGGGAGAGTAAAGCAAAGAAAAAGTGAATTCCATTAAAAACCCTGATAAGGGAGGACCATGTACCCGCAGCACATTCCCATCCTCCTACCCTTGTTTAGTTTCCGTAGAGCTCACTATTATATGAAAATCTATGAATGTATTTCTCTTTATTGTCTGTCTCTCCCATTAGTCTGGAAGTGAGCTGATGAGAAGTTTGTCTTGATCACTTCTGCAACCTCAGTGCTTTGAACAGTGCCCAGACTTAATAGGTGCTCAATAAATATTTGTAAGTGAATGAAAGAATCCCTGAAATATTCCTCTCTTGATAAAAATAGGGTCATTGGACTGCTACCCATCCCCAGAAATACAGAGAGACTGATACAATGACATGGAATAAGGGTATGTTTGTGTAGGGGTGGAGAAGGGGATGACAGAGGATGAGATGGTTGGATGGCATCACCGACTCAATGGACATGGGTTTGGGTAGACTCCTGCAGTTGGTGATGGATAGGGAGGCCTGGCGTGCTGCGGTTCATGGGGTCGCAAAGAGTCGTACACGACTGAGTGACTGAACTGAACTGAACTGAAGGGTGGTCAGAGAAAGAAATATCTTATTCCCCGGCAGGGGTAAGAGGGTTTCTGTAAGGAAACAAATAAGGCAGCTTGTATCCTGGTCCTTCTGGTGATGACAACAGAAGTACTGTTTCCCTGACATGTCATCCTGTAACATTTGGGCAGAAAGGGATCAGGAAGCTCTGCCTCCCTTACAACCCTTTTGCAGAAGCTGGAAGTGAAGACCCCAAGGTAAGGCTAGTATTTGAGGAACAAGGAGCCGTGATGTTCACTTGCTCAAAGCACTCACCGCTTAGCATCTTCTGCAGAAGTCTGCAGGGAAGTTGCCATGAGGGAGGATCCTGGGATCCTGCCAGGTTTGGAGGAAAGTTCTGGAAGGATGATGATCTTCACAGTTATCTCTTTTGGTGGACAGTGCTGAAAACTTTTACCCTGGAGACTGCAATACCAGATTTCTTTTGTTTATGGATGAGGGGGCATGTGCTTCAATCTGACCCTATTCTATACTCTGAAGCTAAGATGCCAGGGGAGTGGGCTTGGGTCCCACCAGTGGGCTTGAGTTTCCCACCTCTGAGAAACTCTTTTTATGGCCTAGAGCCTCACTTATATTTGCATCATCGTGCCTAGTACAGTGTTGACAGGAGAGAACACACACAAAAATTTTAGTATAAATAAATGAATAAATCTTATATCGCAATAGATCAGTGGGCTCCTTTCTCCCACTCTGAAAGTCACCAGTCCCACAAATCTGCATTTAGGAGCTTTATTTGGGATCATTACTTTATTAGGGATCATTGAGGCCATCCCTGGAGGGGGAATTCCCTCCACCTCCACTTTCCCTTCTTCCCCTTCCTTGAATCAGACACCCCAGAATACAGCCCAGCAGTGAAACAGCAGAGGTAGTGAGTAACTCTCCAGCTAAAAGAACCTGGAGTCGTGGAACCTCCATTGTCAGAAGGCTTGGCCCAGGGGTGCCAGCTGTGTGACCCTGGGCGGGTTACCTGGGCACTCTGTCTCAACGTGTCCCTATCAGTGAAAAGACACAACAGTAACTTCCTCACAAACCTTATCAGGAGGGTGGAAATGATGTGTGGGCTGACCCAGCTGTTGCAATTCCTGTTGCCTACGGTAGAGGACACTCGACCCCGTCCCCAGCCTGGGTGAGAAGACCGGTTTCTTCAGAAACCTGTCCTCCTTCCCAGAGGCTGGATACAGGACCCCATTTGACTCCTTAGGAATAAGGGATAGGAAGGGCCCCTCAAGACCTGGATGCCAGGCTTCCCTTTCTGTGGCTCATCTGAGTCTCATCCAAAGGCCTGTGTTCAAGGATTTGGGAGCGAGGGACCTGTCCACTTTCACCAGAGGAAAGTACAGTGGGGAATAGTAATTTCTATAGTACTGATGTCATTCCAATCTCTGTCCTAAGAATTTTATGTTAATTTTATGAACTTTATGTTAATCCCGGTAATAATTCTATGAGGTACTGTAGTTACAATACTTTGGCCACCTGATGTGAAGAGTTGACTCATTGGAAAAGACCCTGATGCTGGGAAAGATTGAGGGCAGGAGGAGATGGATGCAACAGAGGATGAGATGGTTGGATGGCATCACGGACTCAATGGACATGAGTTTGAGCAAACTCCGGGAGATAGTGAAGGACAGGGAAGCCTGGCGTGCTGCAGTTTATAGGGTCGGAAAGAGTCGGACATGACTTATCGACTGAACAACTTTTTTTCATTGAATAATAGTTGATGTACAATGTTGTGTTAGTTTCTAGTGTATAGCAAAGTGATTCAGTTATACATACATGTACAGACTCTTTTTCATGATGGTTTGTTATAGGATATTGAATATAGTTCCCTGTGCTATACTGTAGGACCTTGTTGTTTATCTACTTCTCATATAGTAGTTTGTATCTGCTAATCCCATACTCCTAATTCATCCCTCCCCACCTCCTTTCCCCTTTGGTAACCACAAGTTTGTTTTCTATGTCTAAAATCTGTTTCTGTTTTGTAAATAAGTTCATTTGTGACATATTTTAGATTCCACATATACGTGATATCATATGGTATTTGTCTTTCTCTTTCTGACATGCTTCACTTTGATGATTTCTAGGTCCATCCATGTTGCTGCAAATGGCATTATTTCGTTCTTTTTTATGGCTGAGTAGTATTCCATTGTGTATATATACCACATCTTTCTTTATCCATTCATCTGCTGATGGACTTTTAAGTTGCTTCCATGTTCTGGCTATTGTAAATAGTGCTGCTATGAACACTGGAGTGCAAGTATCTTTCCAAATTATAGTTTTCTCTGGATATATGCCCAGGAATGGGATTGCTGAACCATATGGCAATGCTATTTTTAGTTTTTAAGGAATCTCCCTACTTTTTTCCATAGTGACTGTACCAATTTACATTCTCACCAGTAGTGTAAGAGGGTTCCCTTTGCTCCACACCCTTTCCAGCTTTTGTTACTTGTAGACTTTTTAATGATGGCCATTCTGATTGGTGTGAGATCGTACACATAAGGTAGATAGTTTTAATTTTAAAAAATTTACATACTATCCGGAACCCACTTTAAATGTCTAAGTCAATGATTTTCAGTAAATTTACAGTTATACAACCATAACAACAATTCAGTTTTACATTCCCTAATTTCAAAAATAATATATGTGAATATGTATAACTGAATCACAAAAAAGAAAGAATTCTACTTTTTTGAAATTTAGTAATATTTATCTTTTTCCAGCTTTTCTAAATGTCCTATGGAAATCTAATAACAATGTATGAGATGCAAGGTTTTAAATATGATTAATACAAATTAATACAAATATAAATCTATTATATTTAAATTATTAATGATATCATTCAAGATGCTCCTATTCTTTTTTTCTGCACTTGATAAAATTTTCTCAGAAAAATGTTAATGTCTCACTATGATTTTATATTTTTTTCTTTTCCCTTATAAAAAAATTTACATTTCCTAAGAGATCCCTCATCCCCTCTTGCAGTACCTCCCTGTTCCCACCCCAGGGAACTACTTTCTGTCTCTATAGATATGCATTTTCTGGACATTTCAGAGAAATGTGGTCCTAAGTGGTCTTTTGCATCTGACTTCTTTTACAAAAAGATACCATTTTGAGGTTTATCAGTGTTGTAGCATGTCTTAGTAGTCTGTTCCTATTTATTGCTGAAGTATCCTTTTTATTGCTGAAGTATGGATATACCCCATTTCGTTGATCCAAACACATTTGGCTTGTTTCTACTTTTTATTATTATAAGTAATTTTATGAATTTTGGCATACAAGTCTTTTTTTTTTTTTTACAAGTCTTTTTAAAAAATATTTATTACTTATTTGTCTGCGCCAGATCTTAGCTGCGGCATGCCGACTCTCTGTTGTGGCATGTGATCTAGTTGCTTGACCAGCGATCAAACCCAGGCCCCCTGCATTGGGAGTATGGAAGGCTCTGGTGTACACGTCTTTGTGCAGACATGTTTTCATGTCTCTTGAGTAGATAATAAAGAGTGGGCTTGCAACATCCTAGGGTAAATTTATGTTTAACTTTTAAAGAAATTGTCAAAATGTCTATTAATGAGGGACAGAGGTTCTAAGTGACTTGGCCGAGTTCATGCAGCTGACTAATGTCAGAGTCAGCTTTGTCCCAAGTGGATGCTGATAACGGTTCATCTGCCTCAAGGTGATGAATGTAAGGGGGAAGCCGTTTCTCATCCCATTACTTAACAGCCACCGCCATTGTTGTCCATCTTGCTTCTAGAATTCCCTAAGTCAGACTGTGCCAATTAAGAGGGTTGTACCATCCCTTAGACAACATCTACACTTCGCTCTGGAAACTTGCTGAGGTTAATAGCTAAAGTTCTGCAGTCAAATGGGTCTCTTCATATTCCAGACTCCTCATTTTACCAGTGGTGTGATTGGGGGAAAGTTACTTAGCCTCTGTTTGTATTTTATTTATTTATTTATTTGTCTGCACCAGGTCTTAGTTGTGGCACGTGGGAACTAGTTCCCTGACCAGGGGTCAAACCTGAGCCCCCTGCACTAAAAGTGTGGCGTCTTAGCCACTGGACCACCAGGGAAGTCTCAGCTTCTGCTTTAGTTCCTTGTATATAAAATAGAAATGCATGTGTGCTAATTTGCTTCAGCTGAGTCCAACTCTTTGCAACGCTATAGACTGTAGCCTGCCAGGCTCCTCTGTCTATGGGATTCTCCAGGAAAGAATACCGGAGTGGGTTGCCATCCCTCAGGGGATCTTCCTGACCTAGGGATTGAACCCCCATCTCCTGAGGCTCCAGCATTGCAGGCAGATTCTTTACCACTGAGCCACAAGGGAAGCCCAAAGTAGCCTCTTCCTTTATGCAATTTAAAAAATGACTTATTATGGAAACTTTCAAACCCATACAAAAGTTACAGAGGAATACAGTGAACCTCCATGTACTCAACACTCAACTTCAAAACTAATCAACTGATGGTCAGTCTTGTTTCATCCTTATCCTCATCCATTTCCTTCTTCACTGAGCTACAGTTTACATATAATAAAATGCACATTTTAGGTGTATAGTTTGAATGAATACTTTTCACAAATGAATATACCCATAAGCACCACAAGTAAGATAGAGAATATAATTCTATATTATCTTGATGCAAATTCCAGATATCATATGATTTCATCCCAAAATATTTCAGTACATATTATTACAAGATGAGGACTCTTGAAAATAAAAACCCCAATGCTATTATCAAACCTAAAAAGAATTAAGTCATCCTTTAACTTCATCAAATAGCCAGTGTTTAAATTTCTAATTATTAATATCTTGAAATATTTTTCTCTACAATTTATTTAGTTTATTTGAACTAGGATCCAAGGAAGGGTTTCACGTGGTTGATATGTCTCTTAATTCTCTTTTAATCTATAAATTCCTCCTTTCTCTCTTTTTATATTCTCCCTGAAACTTACCCATTCAGTGAAGATATCCTACTGCCATCTAGATTTCCCACCATCTGGAATTTACTGATTGCATTCCCATGGTGTCATTTAATCAAGCAATGTTTATTCAGCAATATTTATTAAGCATCTACTAGCATCTACTATGTACAGGATTGCCAAGTTTAGCACACACACAAAAATACAAAACACATATTAACAAAATTATTTCTCTGTAATTCAATTTTAGTATATGTGCTACTGAAGCAAGCGCTATTTCTCTGTAATTCCAGTTTAACTGGATATCCTATGTTTCATCTGACACCTTATCTATGTGCCTATGTTGGAGGCACAGTCGTGAGCAAGACAGACTCCACTCCACCTTGAGGATATATTCTAGTTAACTAGGAGGAGTCAGGTAACATGCCCCAGACAACATTCCTTCTGGGGCTATTGTGAGGATTAAAAGAGAAACCCATATATTTAGTGATAAATGCAAGGGCTCTTGGCAGTAGCTTAGCCTTGTCCCCTCTCCTGTTTCTTCCCTTTTCCATCCCTGCTCCACATCCTTCCCCCTCCACCTCATTACTCTGGGCTTGCCCTCCCCCTGTTAGACTTCCTCTGCATGTCTGTACTTAGTTCATTTATCTATTCACCTCCACATTCCTTGAGGACCTCCCTTGTAGCAAACCCCGTACTAGATCCTAGGAACACAGAGGCAATAAAGACAGGGTCTGGAAGGAGAGATGGACATTCTAGGCTAATCTGGGAAATAGTAATCAAAGGACAACCATGGTCCTTGGACTGATAGAGGCAGGGTGATGGTAAAAGAGGGAAGTCTTTTTACAGAAGATAGTAATCTTCCACTTAGGCTCTTAAAGAATGAACAAAAGTACTCAAAGGAGGCATGGGAGAATCCCAGCTGAGGAAGCAGTGAGGGCAAGGACCAGAGGCAAGCAAGTGCCTGCCCGAGTGCTGCCAAGTACCAGCCATCAACATGGTCCCTCCTGCTAAGTTGAAGGAGGGCTGGCATTGGTCCAGTGCCAAATGCCCTCTGAGAGGCACCCCGTATTATTTTTCTTACCAACTCCATCAGCATGTCTCTCCCATTAGGGAGCTAAATCTCCCCCTTGACCCCACAGTCCCTACCCCATCCATCTCTCCACCCCCTCACAGTCAAACTTCCCCCAAGAGCTGTCTACACACTGTCTTCCTTTTTGCACTTCCCACTTCCTTCGCAACCTGCTTCCATCTGCTTCCATTCCCACCAGCCACCAAAATAGCTCTTGCTGAGGTTCCAGTGGCCTCCATCTCATCAAAACTGGCAGGCTCTCCTCAGCCCTCCCGTCTTGACCTCCCACATGATTGGCCACTTCCTCTTTCCAGGAATTTTCTAGTCCCTCACCTCTGGGCACTTGCCTGGCGTCTTCCTGCCTCACTAGCTGCTCCCTCTCACTCAGTCTTCAGCCCAGGCTCCCTCTCCCCTCCTTGGCCCAAGCAAACATCAGGGATCCTTAAAGCTTGTCCAGTACTTCCCTCTTCTCTCTCTGTGTCCGCTGCGCAGGTACCATCCAGCCTTTCTGCACTGACCAAGAAACGCCATGCCCGCTTGGCCTCCACCTCTGGCATTTCAAAAGCTCCATAGACCCAACCTGTCCCGAACCATCTGCCACATGTTCCGCTTTCCGGCACACCTGTTTCAATGTACGGCTCCTCCCTCCACCCCCTTCCACAGTCAGAAACCCGGGTGTCAGCCTGGCACCCTGGCGTCAGGTGATCACTACACCCCAGGTCTGCTTACCCCCACCTCCATTCTGGCATACCCTGGCAGCACCCCCACACCCTGCCGTATCCTGTACATAGCCACCCAGCTGGATTGTGCTACCCCCCTGCTCAAAACCCGCTGATGGCTTCCCATTGCTTTTGGGATGAAGAATGAAACCATTAACTTGGCTCACAGGTAGGGTACAGCAGTAACCTGACAACCCTCCCACAGGGCCTCCTGGGGGGCAGGGGGCAGGGGGACGGGTTCCCTCACCTTCTAGCTCCCCTGTGCTGTCCACTCTCCTTTCAGCCACTCAGACCCCTCTCCCTTTAGCACCCAAGTAACCAGCTCCCTCCGCTCTCTTAGCACATACGATTCCCTCTGACCATACGCTTTACTCTCCTTTTTTCTCCTGTGCCTGGCCCACACCTGCTTCTAGTCAGAGCTCCACTGATTCATTCACCCCTTCCTGGGAGGAAGCTGCTCCCCACCACTCCAGACCGTGACCAGGTCAATTTTCATCACCATTTCCCACTCAAGACCTGTATACCTTTCCTTCAAAGCTTGTCATCTATTCATTTATTAATACTATTCTCCTCTCCCTTGAAATGTGTCACACTCTGTTTCAAGAGCCACATTAGATTTTGCCTTAGCTCAATGACTACCACATAACTGGCACTCAAATATATTTTTAAAAATCTTAATTATGCATATTTCAACCTAAAGAGAAGTAGAGAATAGTAAAATGAACTCCCATCTACCCATTACCTAAATGACTACTTATGTTAGTAATTAATTTTTTTAGTTGAAGTATGGTTAATTTACAATGTTGTGTTAGTTTTAAGTGTATAGCAAAGTGATTCAGTTACATATATCTATAATATATATGTAATATATATAACATATATTCCTCTTCCAGATTCTTTTCTGGTTATTATTCTTTTCTATTATAGGCTATTACAAGATATTGAGTATAGTTCCCTATGCAATACAGTAGGTCTTTGTGATCTACCTATTTTATATATAGCAGTGTGTATCTGGGCTTCCCTGGTAGCTCAGCTGGTAAAGAATCTATCTGCAATGCAGGAGATCCTGGTCCAATTCCTGGGTTGGGAAGATCCCCTGGGGAAGGGACAGGCTACCCACTTCAGTGTTTTTGGGCTTCCCTGGTGATTCAGGCAGTAAAGAATCCATCCACAATGGAGGAGACCTGGGTTCAGTCTCTGGGTTGGGAAGATCCCCTGGAGGAGGGCATGGCAGCCCACTCCAGTATTCTGGCCTGGAGAATCCCCATGGACAGAGGAGCCTGGTGGGCTACAGTCCATGGGGTCACAAAGAGTCGGACACGACGGAGCAATGAAGCCCAGCACAGAACATTGTGTATATGTTAATCCCAAACTCCTAATTTCTCTCTCCCCTTCCTCCCACTATCCCCTTTGGTATCTACAAGTTCGTTTTCTGTCTGTGAGTCTATTTCTGCTTTGTAAATAAGTTCATTTGTATCATTTTTTTAGATTCCACATGTAAGTGATGTGCTCAGTCGCTCAGTCATGTCTGACTCTTTGCAACCCCATGGACTGTAGCCCACCAGGCTCCTCTGCCCATGGGGATTCTCCAGGCAAGAATAGTAGAGTGGGTTGTCATGCCCTCCTCCAGGGGATCTTCCCAACCCAGGGATCGAACCCAGATCTCCTGCATTGCAGGTGGATTCTTTACCATCTGAGCCACCATATGGTATTTATCTTTCTCTATCTAACTTACCTCACTAACCTTAACCCTAGCATGATAATCTCTAGATCCATCCATATTGCTGCAAGTAGCATCATTGTGTTCTTTTTTTGTTGGCTGAGTAATATCTATACTACATCTTCTTTGTCCATTCATCTGTCGATGGACACTTAGGTTGCTTCCATGCCCTGGCTATTGTAAATAGTGCTGCTGTGTACATAGGGGTGCATGTATCTTTGCAAATTGGAGTTTTCTCCAGACAGATGCCTAAGAGTGGAATTGCAGAATCATATGATAACTCTACTTTCGCTGTTCCCAATAGTGGCTGGCTGCTATAATTATTAACATATTTATTGTATTTTCCAAAATATTTTAAAGTGCTTTCAAGTTTGCATGATAGTTTACCCCTAAATACTTTAGGAAGTTTTCTTAGCACAATATGATAATCACCCCTTACAAAATTAATAATAATTCCATGTATCATCTAATACCCAGCCCATATTCAGTTTTCTTTAATTGTCCCCCCAAAATGCTTTCTGGTTTGTCCCAGCTAGGATCTGAAAAAGGCCTACATAACCAAATGCATTTGGTTATGTCTCTTCCATCTCATAAATCTAGAATAATCTTTTTTCCCCTTATGCCATCGAGTTGTTGAATTGCTAAAGCATTTCAGGTAAATTACAGACATCATGTCCCACCGTCTAGATTTCTCTGATTGCTTCCTTGTGGTGGTGTTTACCCTGTATTTCCTGTAAACTGGAAATTAGATTTACAGGCTCCATTAGATTCAGGTTGACTACGCCGGCAAAAACACTTCCTGGGCCATGAGCACACATTGCAGTGTCCTCGGTGCCTGAGCTCTGCTCTTAGTGATAGGACGCTGCTGATGGGTAGGACACACTGGGGACAGCCCATCTCTCTGGGAGAAGTTGCATTTTCTTCCTTTAAAGCCAGCAAGTAATCTGTGGGTTAACACTTTAGAATGATTGTGCTTTTAATAAATGCAGTAGATCAGTGTGGCTTAACAGAGGTGAGAACAGGAACCAGAATTCAAACAGCTGAAGGCCTTGATAAGAAATTTGGACTTTATCCTGTAGGATGGGGAATTGTGGACCACTTTCAAGGAAAGGAAATCACACGATCAGCAGGAGGGATGGGGAGGCATGAAGGGAACAGGGAACTAGTATTTCCTGAATGCTCAGCTTGAACTGACCCTATGCTAGGTGCATACTTGATCTATGTGAAACCTTTTGTGTGTGCTGAGTCATTTAGTCATGTCTGACTCTCTGTGACCCTATGGACTATAGCCTGCCAGGCTCCTCTGTGCATGGGATTCTCCAGGCAAGAATACTGGAGTGGGTTGCCATGACCTCCTCCAGGAGATCTTCCCGAGGCAGAGATGGAACCTGTATCTCCAGCACTGTAGTCAGATTCTTTACCATCTGAGCCACCAGGGAAGCCCATAAGTGAAACCTGCCCTGTGTTTAAAAGAAAAAGTCTATTTTACAGATGAAAAAAATAGAGGACTCATTTAGTCACTCACCCAAGGTCACAGTAAGAGCTAGTAAACACCAATAGGAAGGCAGTAACCATGAGCATGGACAGGTATTGAAAGAGAATCAGCAGCACTGGTAACCAGTTGGCTGTGGGGAAGAGAGCAGCTGGGAGCCCCAGCTCTAAGCTGGAATGCAGGAGGGGATGGAGCAGGTTGGAGGGGAAGATGAGGAGCCCAGGCTCCAGCTGCCCAGATGTCTCCAAGCCGCTCTCTTGAGAAATGGTGTTTATAACGTGACAATGTCTGTAATTTGGCTTCTGGCACGACTCGATGATTAGCTTAACTTATCCCTCACTGGTGTTTCATTCAAAGCAAGGACACTCTTACATTCCTTCTGCTGAGGCCTGTTTTCCCTGAGTGTTCCAGGGTGAGTGTGAACACAGAGCTGAGCTGTCTCTTTTGCTCAGCCCAAATGGGTCAGAGACCGATGTCAAGGGTGTGTGGGCTGTCTGCTCTCTCGGCTAGAGTCTGTCTGTCTCCGGAGCCTGGTGGTGTGGATTCCGCCTCGGATGGGTAGCTGCCTGAGGGTGGGGTCCTGGGACCTGCAGAGCAGGAGCGTGGTCCCCAGGCAGCTTCCAGGAACCACGGGCAGGGTACAGTGATGAGGAAGATGGTCTGAGAGGCCAGTGTGGAGGCAGCTGCCAAGGTTGGCTACAGGAAGGCTCTGGTCTGAAAAAGGGCTGTGTTGAGGGGAAACAGGGAAACTTTTCAACTTAAGAGGTGTAGACAAGGTAGATTTTATGGGACTTGGGGCTGACTCAGAGAAAAAGGAAGAGAAACAGTTGAGAAGGACCTTTGGGGTTTTGTCTCAGGAGAGAAGGTCAAGGCTATTGACTAAGAGGGGACCTACAAGAGGAAGGGTGGGTCAAGGGATGGGGAGAGGTCAAGTTCAGTTTGGGTCTGAACCAAGAGCCAAATCTAAGTGGGTATGGTCTAAGGAGACCTGAAAAAGGCCAGCGGGGGCTGGAGGGCTGTCAGGACTAAGTCACAGGCCCATGGGCCAAGGGAGAAACTCCTGGCAGGAGTGAGCATTTCCAGGGAGGGTCCTGTGGATCCAGAAGAGGACCCCCCAACCCCGCCTCAGGACGGGAAGGGGAAAGGACCCCTGCAAAGGTGGCTGAGAATCTCAAGAGAGTGAGACATGCAGGGCAGTCATGGGGAGCAAATGTCATGGAGAGGTTTCATAGGGCAGTAAGGGAAGAGCTACTGGCCTTTGTGACTTTGAGATGAATCAATCAGGGGTCTGCGAAACTGATTTCAGCTTCTTAGCAAAAACAGAGAAGTGGAAGGGATCACCTGGAGGTGGAGCCTGAGAAGCAAAAAGCAGAGCTGTCACTCCATGGGAATGGACACAGGCCATGTCACCCACTGGGCACCAGGAGCAAAGCCATCAAGAGGGGACCACCCCTGGCCCCCCAGCAGCCTTTGTCCTGGTCACTCGCTCCTCAGAGTGGAGCATGAAGGCCTCAGACTGGCAGGGCTGGATAACGTGCTTGCATCTCAGTGTCCAGGGCACCAAGACAGAGGCTCAGCATCCCTTCCTTCAGTTCCTGCTGTAAACATTGTGCCAGACACAGCTCTAGGCCCCTGGAAACAGCAGCAAAATCCACAAAGATCCTTGTCTTCATGGCATGGAGATCAGAGAAGAAAGACTGACAACAAACAACGGATATAAATATGTGAGCCCACCAGGCTCCTCCATGCATGGGATTCTCCAGGCAAGAATACTGGAGTGGGTTGCCATTCCCTTCTCCAGGGGATCCTCCCCACCCAGGGATCGAACCTGGGTCTCCTGCATTAAAGGCACATGCTTTACTGACTGAGCCACCAGGGAAGCATAAGAGATTAAGGACAAAAAAAAAAAAAAAAAAATGGGTAAGGAAGATTGGGAGAGGCTGGGGAGGGTACAGATTGCAGTTTAAATAAGGTGGGCATGGAGAGTCAAACTGAGGAGGCAGGATGTACCTGGTGTGCACAGGACAACAAGGAAGTGATGTGGCCATGGCACGAGAAGGAAGGAAAGAGTGGAGATGAGGCCAGAGGGACGGGGGCAGCAGACCGTTTAGAACACTGTCAGCCCTTTAAGGACTTGGCCCTCCCTCCAAGCACAGTGGGAACTCCTGGAGAACTTGGAACCCAGGAGTGACCCAGTACACAGTTTAAGGGGATCACTCTGGCCACTGTGTAGGGAATAGATGGTAGGGGCAAGGATGGAGGCAGGGAGACTGGTTAGGAAGCTACCAGGATAATCCCGGGGAGAGAATAACGGTGAGCAGGGTGGGAAGTCATTGAATTCCGTGTATATTGTGAAAGCAGAGCAGCAATATCTGCTGAGACAGTGGATGTGGGAGAGGAACCAGCACTGATCCCAGAGTGTGGGCTTGAAGAACTGTAAAGGTTGAGTGGTCATCAATTGAGATGGAGAAGGCTGGCAGTAAAGCAGTTGGCCTAGGTGGGGTATACGGAGAGATCTAGGGTCGTCCCCTGAAATCAACAGGGGGACACTGGGCAGCCATAACCTCCAGAAAATATCCAAGACTGGTGGTGACTGGTGACCTTTGGCAGAGCAATTTTGGCAGGGATATGGGGAGCCAAAGAGTCACTGTAAGTCATGTGCATGGAGATGAAGTTCTTGGTCCAGCTTCTGATTAACCACGCAGAGTAGGGATGGAAGACAGAGGGGGCTGACAGACAAGGCGAAGGGGGTGGCCTTTTGGATTGGAGGTGGCCTGAGCTCATTTGGAGGCTGAGGGGAAATAGGCAGGTGAAGGAGAGCTTGTAAGTAGGGATAAAGAATCTCCACAAAAGGGCAAGCAAAGAGATTTCCCTGGTGGTCCAGTGGCTAAGACTCCATTCTCCCAGTGCAGGAGGCCAGGGTTTGATCCCTGCTCATGGAAGTAGATCCCAGTGTGATCTACTTCATACTGCGAGGACCCAGTGTGATACAACTGAGACCCAGAGCAGTCAAATAAATACATGGACAAATTTTTTTTAAAAAAAGAGGACGAGCAGAGGGTCAACCTCAAGGGGCTAAGGGCCTGGACCAGGGTCAGGAAACAGTTCCACTGAAGAGGTGGTCGGCCAACAGCCGGTGAGGCAATGATAGGTATGACTCCGGGATTTTGAATCTCAACTCCTACCATCCTATCTCAAGTCCAGGAGACAGGATTCATCTTCACCCTACCCCAGTCCCCAGGCCTCACCCTACCCCAGCTATGACCAAGGTCTGCTGCACCCCAGAATCCTAGCACCCTGAGCATAGCCTCATATCTGAACCCAAATCCATGTGGCTGCTTTCTCGGATTCTGCCACAACTGGGGGACACTGCCCACTTGCTGTCCCCCAACCCTTCCATCCCCCTGCCCCAAGGGGCTCCTCTTCTGCTCTCCACCTGAGCCCCCTGCTCAGCAATGGCTTTGTTTCCTATTTCAGAAAGAAAATACAGAGTTGACTGAGAGAAGCTGAACACAGAAGAATCTAAGATTCCACTTTAATGAAGTTCTAGAGCCAGCAAGGGCTTCCCAGGTGGCTCAGTGGTAAAGAATCCGCCTACCAATGCAGAAGACACAGAAGACATGGGTTCGATCCCTGGGTCGGGAAGATCCCCTGGAATAGGAAATGGCAACCCACTCCAGTATTCTTGCCTGGAAAATTCCATGGACAGAGGAGCCTGGCAGGGTACAGTCCATGGGGTCTCAAAGAGTCAGCCAGCACACTGAGCACGCATGCACGAAGAGCCAGCAAATTGAATCTACCAAGATCTATTAGTGATAGAAACTGGATTCATGTTGCCTGGAGCTGGGGGGAAGACTGCTGTGGGATATGAAGGAACTTTCTGGGGAGATGGAAATGTTCTATATTTTTATGGGGGTAATGGTTACATGGCTCTGTACATTTGCCAAAGGTCATCACTTATACACATAAAATGTGTGCATTTTACTATATGTAAATTATACCATAAAACATTGATTAAAAAATAGAGAACTAAAAAAATTTTTTTCAGGAAAAAATACATGCTATCAAGCAGAACATTCAGAAAACTAAGATCATGGCATCCAGTCCCATCACTTCATGGCAGATAAATGGGGAAATAGTGGAAACAGTGGCTGACTTTATTTTTCTGGGCTCCAAAATCACTGCAGATGGTGATTGCAGCAATGAAATTAAAAGACGCTTACTCCTTGGAAGGAAAGTTATGACCAACCTAGACAGTATATTAAAAAGCAGAGACGTTACTTTTCCAACAAAGGTCCATCTAGTCAAGGCTATGGTTTTTCCAGTGGTCATGTATGGATGTGAGAGTTGGATGATAAAGGAAGCTGAGTGCCAAAGAATTGATGCTTTTGAACTGTGGTGTTGGAGAAGACTTTTTTTTTTTTTGGAGAAGACTCTTGAGAGTCCCTTGGACTGCAAGGAGATCCAACCAGACCATCCTAAAGGAGATCAGTCCTGGGTGTTCATTGGAAGGACTGATGTTGAAGCTAAAACTCCAATACTTTGGCCACCTGATGCGAAGAGCTGACTCATTGGAAAAGACCCTGATGCTGGGAAAGATTGAGGGCAGGAGGAGAAGGGGATGACAGAGGATGAGATGGTTGGATGGCATCATCGAATCGATGGACATGGGTTTGGGTGGACTCCGGGAGTTGGTGATGGACAGGGAGGCCTGGCATGCTGCAGTTCATGGGGTCGCAAAGAGTCGGACATGACTGAGCGACTGAACTGAGCTGATCAAGCAGAAAAAGCCTACACACACACAAACACAGACACACACTCATCTGTCCCCATCCTTCATGTCCTACCTTCCCTGGGAGAAGCAACATGCCCCCTCTGGTCCACCTGAGCCCTTGTACTAGAGACTGTCCAGGAGACGGCACCCCATACCTCCCTGACCTTGCGTCCTCCTCCCCTGCGGTCCTCTCTTCCTATCTCTCCCATCCCAGCCCCTAGGAAGGATGTCTCCCCTCACACTCTCTCTCCTTTCTCACCCAATCTGCTGACATCTCTCCCACCACGCTGGATCAGTTGCCCCCTCTCTGAGACCCCTGTGGGCCACTCCCTCCCCCTTCTCTCCTACCTGGTTTCCATGACACCACTTTTTCTGGAGGTCCCTCCCCATCTCTGGAGTTTCCTTCTCATGCTCCTTGAGGTTCCTCCCCCACCCTTTAAATGCCAGCATTCCCTGAGCCTCTGGCCTTGGCTTTCTGCTCTCTGCACCTGCACAGCTTTCCAGCTTGACCTTACGCTCACCAGGACTTCAGTTACTATCTACTGCTGACAATGCTCAAAGATATCTCTGAATACTTTTCAGAGTATCAAGGATATGGCAGAAGAGGTAGGCAAAATATTACATATGCTTCAAAAGCATTTTATAATTTTTAAAGTGATACACAAATCCAATCCTCTTTTGGGATGGTCCACTAAACCTCAAATGCAGCAAGCCCAACCTGAATCCATCACTCTCTCCCAATTCTGTTCCTCCTCCTTTCTTCAGGAGTCCAGTAGTTTGAGGCAGAAACCTGGGAGTCACCCTCCCACTCCATGACTGCCAACTGTCAACAACCAGCTTCTCTCATTTTCACCCCCTACACATTCCCTCTCTCCATCCCCACCAACACTCCAGTCCAGGACCTCTTCCTCACTCCCAGAAATATTTCAGCACTCATCCATTTACCCATTCATTCATTCATCAAGTATTAACTGAGCACCCACTATGTGCCCAACACTGATCCAGGTGTTTCGATCACATCAGTAAACACAACAGGTAAAAATCATTGCCCTATAGACCCAAGTAGACATTTCTCCAAAGAAGACATACAGATGTGCCAACAGGCATGTGACCAAGTGCTCAGCATCGCTAATTGTTAGAGAAATGCAAATCAAAACCACAATGAGGGGCTTCTCTGGGGGCTCAGGGGTAAAGAACTTGCCTGCCAATGTAAGAATTTGCCAGTGCAAGTTCAATCCCTGATCTGAGAAGATCCCACATTCCATGGAGCAACCAAGCCTGTGCACCATACCTATTAAGCCTGTGTTCTAGAGCCCAGGAGCCAGAACTACTGAAGCCCATGTGCCTGGAGCCCGTGATCCACAACAAGAGAAGCCACGGCAATGATAAGCTCCTGTACAACAACAAAGAGTAGCCCCTGCGTGCTACAACTAGAGAAAAACCCACGCAGCAATGAAATAATAAATAAAAACAGCCAAAAATAAACAAAAGATAATTTTTTAATTATTAAAAAAATAAAGACCACAATGAGGTATCATCTCACACCAGTCAGAAGACTATCATCAAAAAGTCTACAAATAATAAATGCTGGAGAGGGTGTGGATTCTGTCCACGGGATTCTCCAGGCAAGAATACTGGAGTGTGTTGCCATGTCCTCCTCCAGGGGAATCTTCCCAACCCAGGGATTGAACCCGTATCTCTTACATCTCCTGCATTGGCAGGTGGGTTCCTTACCACTAGCGCCACCTGGGAAGACAAATATTATGATATCACTTATAAGTGGAGTATAAAATATGACACATATGAACTTATTGACAAAACAGACACAGACTCACAGACATAGAAAACAAACTTATAATTACCAAATGGGAAAGGAGTGGGGAAGGATAAATTAGGAGCATGGGATTAACAGATACAAACTACTATACATAAAATATGTAATCAACAGGGCTTTACTGTATAACACAGGTAAGTATATTCATTACTTGTAATAAGGGACAAAATAATATGAAAAGAATATTTATCACTTTGCTGTGTACCTGAAACTAACACAATGTTGGAAATCAACTTACTTGAATAGAAGAAAATCACTGCACTGTGGAACTTACATTCTAGAACTTGCATTAATTTCAGAAGTCACTCTGTTTTCCACCTTTACCCCTCTGACCACCAACTGTGTTGTGGCTACTGAACTTTGCAACATGTACATCTGCTCAGCATCTTCCACGGGACCTCATGTTCCTGGGGTCAAATCTGAGCCACAGGTAAAGTGTCTTGACCCCTTCCCTCCCACCCCCCTTTCATGAAACACTTGTACCCCTTGGACGCACCTGGGTATGTACATCCGCTCATCCTTGGCCTGTGATGTTCTCCCTCCCCTGGCTATCCAGAAAACTTCTGGTTACCTTCAAGTCATAGCCCAGCCCGCCTCCTCCAAGGAGCTTTGCCTGACCTCCCCAGACAGAAACTGGAAGTTCTTCTCCTGGGCTCCCTCTATAAAAGGTCCATTCCCCATCATAACACATATCGAACTGCACGGTGATGTTTGCCTACCCACCAGCCAGCCTTTCCCCTCCAGCCCGGGCACCTTCAGGGCTGCAACCTGCCTTGATCCTTTCTGCATCACCACTGCTTGGTCCATTACCTGGCACATAGTATGGGTCAACAAATGGTAGTGGATTAAAGAAATGACAGTGATTTAGTAGGAGGTGACAGACAGGGAGAGGCTTGGGGAGAAGGGGCTAGCTAGTCCCCAGAGCAGCCCCCTTATTGATAATTTGGACCGACCACATGGTTAAAGGCAGTGTCCAAATCCTGCTTCTGCACCTCCTGGCTGTGCACTCTGAGCTTGTTTCCTTCCCTATAAAATGAGAACAGGAATCAAATCTATCTCAGTGTCGTTGCAAGAAGATTGTTAGATGCTTAGCACAGTGCCTGGCACATTGGCTCTTGTCAAAAGTGAGCTGCTGCTGTTATCACGGTGATGTCGTCATCACCATCACTATACCACAGCTGTCCACTCCTGCCTCCTGACCCGTCCCTCCCCCTAGCACTGTTATCCACTATTTCCTCCTTCTCACCCTTCAATCTATGTTTGACCCACTGTGGTCAGCCTCCACCCCCGCTAGTGCCTGGAACTTTCCAGGCGGAAGTCATCAAGGAGGCACCCCCTCCTCTCCTCCACAAAGAAGCCTTTCCTCCCTTGACCTCTCAGTGGCATGTGACTTGGCATCACTTCCTCTTTCTTAAAGTTCCTCTCTGACTTCCATGACGTGAGCTCCCTGCCCCTCAGGATAGCCTTCTGTGCCTCTCACTCTGGGTCTCTGCAACCCAGACTGCAGATCCAAACCCAAACAATCGACTGCCTGCTAAGCATCACCACCCCACGTGTCACAGACACCTGATGTCAGCAGGCCCAGAGCAGTTCCTTGTCAGCTCCACCACCCCACCCCCACTCCTGAATTCTACAGTGAGTGCAGAGAGCTCCAACCAGCAAGTCCTCTACATTGCACCTCTGGGAGTCATCCTCCTGGTCTTGCCTTGCCAAACAGTTCCTGTCACAGTCTTAACATTCTACTTCTTTACATCCTCATCTGCTGCCCTTTGCTCATCCCCTCTGCTTCTGCCGGAGTCAAACCCTCATCTCTCAACTGGATCCTTTGAAGTCTCCTACCAGGTGCTATTCAACTGTGCTCTCTGGAGTAGCACCACCTGGGAGTTTGCTAAAAATATTGGGTCTCAACCCCCACCTCAGACCTACTGAGTCATACTCTGCATTTTAACAAGACCCCCAGGGGAATCATGTGAACTCAAGGTTGAGAATTGCTGTCCTAATCCATCTAACCTCCCCACAACCCTAACCAATCCCAGACTTGACAACCAGCGTGCAAACAAGGCTAAGCATCTTCTACTTAAAAGCCCTTACTGGCTCCCCACTGCTCTCAGGATTAAGTCCAAACTCCTTAGCAAAATAACCTAGGTCCCCTTAATCTGGTTTTTGGCCATCTCGCTAACCCTCCCACCTGTTCTACTGCACATACCACCATGGGGTATCCACAATGTACAACTCCAATGTACTGGTTCCCACCTCTGTGCTTTTAAACATGCTGTTCCCCTCCTGCCTGGAAAGTTCTTCTGTCCCTTATCCGCCTGCAAACCCTCCCTCACTCACTTAGTCCTAGCTCAGGCTTTCCCTAACCCCATAAATACAGTTCCTTCCTTCCTGCCGGTGTTAGCACTGTTTCTAGCACTATCACAGCCATTATCATCTTGAACTGAAGTTGTTTGTCTATATCTGTCATTCCCACCATCCCAGGTACTGTGTATCTCCTATGGCCTGCCCATGATGATTCAATGAAGAATTTGCCGAAAGACAGAATAATACAACTTTTTCCACTTCTGTCCTGATGGCAACTATAACAGGAAGAATGATTAGATTTCAGGAGGAACTGGTGAAAAAGAACACAGGAGGGCAAATGTGCTATTCATTTGTCACCCCTCAGCCTGGAAATTTCCCCAAGAGCAAACTCATCAACCACAGAATGTTAATTCCAAGGGGATTTTCAAGATCCAGTCACCCAATCAAATGATAGAGAGGGCAACTGCTCTGCCCAAGGTCACCTAGCTGGTTAGGGGCAGGGCTGGACTAGGTTCCAAGTACCTCTGGGAAGTCTGGGCAGATGGCTACCTTATTCCATGAACCTCTTCCCTTCCTACCCATTTTAACTCCCTAAAGGAAGTCCCCTGTGCCTTAAGTGACCAAAGGAGCTTCCTGGGCTCAAAGCTCTTAAAACACCTGCGGAGACCTTGGCTGGCTGGAGTTGTCAAAGCCCTGCACTTTGGAGGAGAGGATCCAATTATCCCCATTTTCCAGATTGGCAGATAGAGGCAGTGAGAATCTGTGTTACACTGCTAGTTAATGGCAGAGGTAGGCTTTGACACTAAGCACTGTGTTCTTCCCGTAGAAAGATCTGAAAAGCCAAAAATTCCACCAGGGTAGAGTCACTATTTATTACAATAATCATGACGACTGGCCGCCTAATGCTTGGGGGAATCCCCTCACTCCCACCAGTTCCTCTTTAAATCGAGCCTCTATTCCTCTTGCACAGGATGTCTAACTTAGGAAAGAACCTGTTCACCCACCCTCGCACCCCAACCAAGCTTGCTGTAGAGACCGCGGCAGTCATAACCCTTGACGGGGAAATCACCCTTCCCTATGCCAGGCACTTGATATTGTCACTGCTCACATCAACCCTGAGGTACTGTGTCCCCATTCTGAGATGGGGAAATTGAGGGTCCCAGACTAATCTATGGTCAAAGTCAGTAAACGACTAAGCTGGGTACCAAACCAAGGTCTTTCCGACTCTAGGGTCCTATCTTTCTATTTGGCCAGGCCAGGCTCTCCCAGACCGCAGGAAAACCACCTGAAGCCTCTTATTGTCTGGGTTATCTCGGAAAAGTAACCTAACCTCTCTGAACGCCCCCAAGGTCAGAAGCTTTGCTTTCGGGGGATAAAATGATATGCAAACGGGACGCAAATAAAATGCAAACCCGCGGGCGCCAGCGCAATCCCTTCCCGGAGCCCGGGGCTTTCTAGTGGGGAGGGCGCGCCCCCGGGACCGGCGAAACCAAGCGCCCGGCCAGCTTGGAGAAGCGAAACCTCAACACTCTTCAGCCTCCCCCGCTAGGTTCCGGGAACGAGCGAACAAGGCTTCGTGGAAATGCGGTCGGCGGCAGCCGCCTCGGATCCCAGGACCACCCCGACCACAGCCCGCAGTCCCGGGCCGGGAGGTGCGGGGGCCGGCGCGGTCGGGCCCGATCAGCAGCGCGATGCGCGCTTCCGCCCCGCTCCGCTCAGGCAGCGGCCGCGGCGGCCCCACAATCCCCTTCTGGCTCCGGGGACGGGCGGGGCGGGGCGGGGCGGGGCGGGCCGAGCGGGCGGAAATAATTTTCTGTTTGGTCCTCTCTGCCCCAGTCCCTTAGCCGCGGGACGCGCTAGGCGGGCGAGCGTGCCGGAGGCGGGAAGCCAGAGCGGGAACGCGCTGCCCTGGAACCCTTAGAGGGGTGGAGAGGGGGAAGAGCAAGGATTGATCGCCTACTGTGTGCCCTAGCGCTTTACAAAAGGATTTTCGTTAGATCTTCACTGCAATCCTTGCCAGAGGGGGTTAACGCCCCTTTTGAGAGGGATAAGTTGAGCCTCTGAAAGGTGAAGTCACACGCCAAAAACTGCACAGCCAGGATTAGCCTGACATCCCAGATCAGTGCTCCGTGACGCCAAGGAGAGCGCAATGAACTTGAACCACTTGTTGGCCGAGTACTGTTCTTGCTCATTTTTCCGTGAATCGGCACATAGTAGGTGCTCTTGAAGATGTTGGAAGATGGAGCAGGAGCTTGACAGCTCAGCCCTGGGATTACCCCCTGCGAATCCCGCCCAGCCCGCGGGGCACCGGGTTTCCCCAGACCTCAGACGGGAACATTTATGATGGGCGGGCATCCCAGTTCGACACTGGCATTCGGGGAACACACGGTGGTGGAGCCCCAGCTCTAGCAGAGAACAGACTGGGTTCAAATCCCCGCTCTGCCGCTTTCAGACAGTGTGACTTTGGGCAAGTCACTTCATTTGTGACGAACCTCAGTTACTCCATCAATAAAATGGAGAGTATTAACACCCCAAAGGGTTGTGAGTGACTTAAACGAAACCATGTTCCTAGTACTCTAAACTAAACGTACAACCCGTCCATCCCACAAGCTTCGGGCGGTGCACCCGCAAGCGGTGAGGACCCGAACAAAGAAAGGTTGCTTGTCCCCCAGTCCCCAAGTCGACCATCCCTAGACGCAGGGACCGACGGTTCTTCTAGTGACCCTCGTCCAGCGAAACCCGAAACTACGGTCGGCCACCTCGGTTTTGGCCACCTCGGCCAAAATCGGTTCCGAAAGCAATTACTCAAATATTCCAAAAACTGGCGCATGGCTTGGGCTGATATTTTTGCTTTTAATTTCCTTGATGTTTTACTCTTGTCAGAAAAGGCAATTCGTCAGAAACTCCTAAGTGAGACTTCTTGTCTGTGTCTTAACTTTTCGTATGAGCGAAGTTCACAAGGCAGATGAAGATATCGGCGCATAGCAGTCCTCGCGGGGATCCCGACCCTCGGACCGGTCCCCAACAATACCCTGATTCTTAGCCCCCTCCCCCAGACACGGAAGCGGCAGAGACAGGCCTCCCCCAACCCCCCTCCCCGCCCATTTAGACAGAGCCTCTGCGTCCTGGCAGCCCTCCGGATTCCTATGTCCCTGCAGGAGCAAGGGGAGGTGGGGACTGCAGCCTAGAACTCAGCTTCCCCGACCTCCCCAAACTCCAGCCTCGTCGGGATTAAGGGACTAAATCCCTGACGCCACAGACCAGGTCAAGGACAAGTTCTCCCCCGCCCTACTCCCCACTCCTGGGCGAGGATTCACCCCCCTTCTCGGATGAAAAGTACTAAATAGACGCGAAGGGAGGGGTGATGGCGGGCCCCGGCCCCTTGATGTTCCGGTTGAACAGGTGCTGGTGAAAAGGAGGCGGTCCCGGCGGAAGAGTCGGCCAGGGGGGCCTGCGCTGAACCGGGGGCAGCCTCCTCCACCCTCAGTCCTCCTGCCGATTTCCCCCTCTCCTCTCCGTCTGCCCCTCCCCCGCAGGAAGCGTTCTCGGCCCCGACGTCTTTGAAGTGTTGCTGAAGCCACCAGGACTGCCTTCTCCCCTCCGCCACCCCATCTCACGCTGCGGGAGTGTGACCTTTGGTCCCTGCGGGCGTGCACCCGCCCCCCTTTAGGAAGTAGGGGGGCCAAGTTTCCTCCCCCTTGCCCACAGCGGTCCTGGGGATGAAGTCTTCGGACTGACTCCCCCTCACTTCTTTCCCAGACCCAATTTCTGGGACTTTAGTCCTCTGGGGGCGTTGTGTGTGACTTTATGTTGTGTCTTTGGTACACGCATGGAGTTCAAGTGTAACTGGGTTGTTCGCGAGCACTTCCGCAGCAGTGGCTCCCTAACTCGCTTGGGTCTCTAAGCGCGCCGGAGGGGTTGGACCTGGGGTCTGTGCCCCTCTGGAAGGGTCAGGTAGTGTGGCTGTATGAGGCTGAGTGAGTGTGTGTATTTGCGGGTGCCTCGCCGTGCTTCCGAGGGCGTGTGTGTGTGTGTGTGTGTGTGAGCTGAACCGGAAGCTCCCCGAGGGCAGGCATACCCGTTTGTTCATTGCTCTGTCCCAACGACTGCGCATAGTAGGCATTCAGTAAAAATTTGTAGAATGAAATGAACAGATGTCTGCCTGTAAGTGTCTGCCCTCCAGACAGGCTTTCGATAAAACAGCCATTGAACGATCATCCAAAAAGCCCCCCTACCCCGGACACCATGGGGTGAGGAGCCGACTTCGCTCGCGCTCTTTCTAGCGCCCCTTCCCCTGATCTCCAAGTTTCCTTGGGGTTGAACAGTCGCAGAGAGGAAGACCTGGGCAGAAGGGGCTGGCGAATCGGAGACCCGGGGCCGAGACCGAAGGGCAGGCAGATGGAGGGCTCAGGAGCGCCAGCCGAGAGCCAGAGGAAGAAAAAGAAAGAGGGAAAATGAGCGCGGAGCAAGCGAGCGAAAAGCTCCCTACCAAGCCAGGCTTTTGTTCCCTGAACCTAAGACTTTACCCGGCGGCGGGCGGCGGGCGGGCCGGGAGCGAGCGAGCGGAGGCGCGCGGCCATGGCTGCCGCGGCCGGGCAGGGGGGCCGGGGGGGCGGCGCGTGAGCGGGCGGCGCGGGGCGGGCGAGCGCCCGCGATGTGCCACTCGGCGCCTCCCCCGCCGGGCCCGGGCTGCGCGGAGGCCGGGCGGCCCTGGTAGCTGGGCGCGCGGCGCGGAGGGGGCGAGCCCGGCGCGCGGGTCTCATTGTTGCGGGGCGGGGGGGGCCCGTCGGGGCATGAGGGCGAGAGCACGGCGGGGGGGGCGGCCAGACAGAGCGAGCGAGGAGGAGGAGGAGGAGGACGCCGAGGAGGAGGAAGGAGGAGGCAAAGAAAAGAAGCGGCGGCGGCGGCGGAGGAGGAGGAGGGAGCGAGGAGGCGCGCGGCCCCCCGCTCCCTCCCTCCCCCCCTGACCCCCGACCCCCGCCGGCCGGGCCCCCACCCCAGCCCCGGAGGGAGCTCATGGGAGTATGAAGGAGATGGTAGGAGGCTGCTGCGTATGTTCGGACGAGAGGGGCTGGGCCGAGAACCCGCTGGTCTACTGTGATGGGCACGCGTGCAGCGTGGCTGTCCACCAAGGTACGGGGGTGGCCGTGGGGGGCGGCGGGACCCTGGGGGCGGCGTGCGCAGGGCGCCCCCGGCCGCGCCCTCCCGAGACCTCCTGGGGCTCGGGCGCCCCTCCCCCACCCCACCTGAAGAGAAGGGAGGCGTCGGGGGGCTCCCCCCGCCCAGTCCTGGAGGACCGGGTCAGGCATTGTTTTCTTGCCTATTGTTCCAGTCCCGCGCCCCCCACCCCAAGTTGAGGGAGTTTGGGGACAGTCTAGAGGGCAATGAGTGCACTCTCCGCGCCCCACACCGCCGGTGTCGGGGCTGCCAGGAGAATGTTTACCTGCGAGGTGTCCCCTCCCGCCCGGTTATTTTGGTCCCGGCTCTGGGAGGGAGAGGTCAAGGGGGGGGTCATCCTCCCCTCTTGCTTCCGGATACTGGGAGGAGCGGAATTGGGAAGGGAAGAGAAGGGTCCCAGGGGAGAGGGGACTCCTAAAATCCTCCCGGGAAGAGCTGCGGATAGAGAGAGGTTGCGCAGGGGGCCGGGAATCGAGAAGAGGGAGGTTTGGAGTTTCCCCCAGCAGCACATGGTTCGGGAGTTAACTCCTTGAGGAATCTTGCCGAGGGCGCAGGCTGGCATCTCCCGCCTGTCTGGCTCAGCCAGCTGGGCCCCCCCCCTTCCTGGGACAGCCCTTAATCCTGTCGCTGTTGGCTCTTCCCGCCACTCTCCTATTGGTTACCTGCAGTGCACCTGCCCTCGGCCTTGACTTTTGACCTATTCCTATTAGAAGCAGAAGATGAGGTCCCTTAGACCCTCCACTTACCCGCCTCTTCTATTACTGGCCCTTTAAGAAATGCCCCCCCCCCATAACAACAAAACGTGTTTGACTATCCTAAATGTTGTTCCTCTAATATTCTCCGTTACTGATGATAAGGACTGGTCCTGGCAAGAGCTGGGAACCAGAAAGCTGGGTACAGAAAGGGCACTGGGGCGGGGTGGGATCTTCTAGAAGTTTAAAGTCAAGGTCTCAGACTTCCCACCTCTGCGTGGAGTGCTTGGTTATGTGGTTGAAAGCTGGGCGTGTGCTGTTGGGCATTCCTTGTGGTCCTGCTGTCTGTGAGTGACCCCCAGGCAGGGAGCAGCCCCCTGGCTGGAACTGGCTCTGGTTTGTAAGAGTCACCCCCTACCCCAGTTACTCCGGGAAAAACCACTGGTGACAGATTTGCTTGGTGATTCTCCTCCCTCACCCCCAGCTTGCTATGGCATCGTCCAGGTGCCAACAGGACCGTGGTTCTGCCGGAAATGTGAATCTCAGGAGCGAGCAGCCAGGGTGGTGAGTTTGAAACTTCCCTCTCCTCTCATATACACCTGAGCATCCCCTCCCTCCCCAATGAGCTAGGGGGCTCTGAGGCTGAGGCTGGGGTGGGAGTGTCACACAGGACTTCCTGTTTCCTGCGCACCTCTATCACCAACCCCATCTCTCCCTCTGCTTAACCCTCACTCTGCCCCACCACAGGCATTTTTGTTTTTGTTTTCTTATTTGTTTGAGCTTTTTATCATGGAAAGTTTCCAACCTATACAGAAGTAGAGGGAATACTGTAATTCATCTCCTGGTGATGAGGCTCCCCCATCTTTGACAACTATCACTCATGGTCAACCTGTTTTCTCTCTTCCCCCACCAGTTCCCCCTTAGACATCTAATCATTACATCCTGGGGCCCTCTGAATGTATTCAGGGAGGGCTCAGCCCAGCAGACCCCCCCCCCCCTTTTGGAAAAGCCCATCCCCCAAATCCCTGTGCCCCCTTGTATTGGCAGAGGTGTGAGCTGTGCCCACACAAAGACGGGGCATTGAAGAGGACGGACAATGGAGGTGAGGGGGTTGCTGAGCCCTAGGGCTCATCTGTTGAGGTCAGACAGACCCCCTGAGCAGGGTCTGGGAAGGCAGGAGCAGTCTGTGGGCAGGGGTGGAATGCAGAGGCTGGGTTTCCCTTCCCTTCCCTGGCTGGCAGTGGAGAGTCTCATGGGAAGGCCATGGAGGAGGGGATCGTCTGCATTATGGGGTTGTGAGGGGTCAGGGTCTCTGACTGGCCATCGCAGCTGAGGCCGGCCCCACACCGCCCCAGGCTGGGCCCACGTGGTGTGTGCCCTCTACATCCCTGAGGTGCAGTTTGCTAACGTGCTCACCATGGAACCCATCGTGCTGCAGTACGTGCCTCATGATCGCTTCAACAAGGTCAGCGGCCCCTGCTGTGCCCCATGCCAGGCTCCTTCCTCCCCAACCATTCTTGGGTCCCTCTCCAGCCCTCTCTTCACCCAGCGTAATTTGATTCTCTCCAACCTACACTCTCAGGGAACTCAGGAGGTGGCTAGGCACCTTCCATTGACAGACTCACGCTCATGCTCAGGTGAAATAGCAGGCTCTTTTGTAGTCCTGCCTGAGGGGAGATCTGAGCGAGCAGTTCACTTATGCATTCACTGAGCGCATTTTACTGAGGGTCTACTATGTGCAAAAACTGGGGCAAGGTGCTGGACACACAGTGTTTAGTATTGATCAAGACAGATGTGTTCCCTGCCCCACAGAACTCCCACTCCTGTGTGGGACGACTATAGATATCAGTAAACAGGCAAAGTAAATGCAGTGTGTGGTAAGTGCGGTGAAGAAAACAAGAAGGTACTAAAATAAAGAATACCGGCACGGGGGTGGCAGAGGGTGGGGGGGAGTTTATTTTAGATAAAGCAGTCACGGAAAGACATTTTGGTTGAGACCTGGGGGATGAGAAGGAGCCAGCCTTGAGAAGTGGGGAGAGGACCAGGTTCTAGGTGGAAAGAATAGTATGTGCAAAGGCCCAGAGGCGGGGCTGAGCCCCCTGGGGAGGAAGGCAGACATCCAAGGACTGCACTAACCAGTGTAGCAGCTACTTGCCACATATGGCTATGTAAGTTAGTTAAATACAACTTAAAATTCAGTTCCTCCGTCACACTAGCCACTTTTTCAGGGCTCAATAACCCATGTAGTTCATGGGTCCTGTATCGGACCATGCAGTCTCGAACATTTCCATCATCACAGAAAGTGCTATTGGATAGTCTGATGTAGGATCGTGGGGAGAGGATGGAATTGAGCAGGGAGGCCAAAGGATCCCTCAAGTAGAAGGGAGGAGGGGACGATTGCCCTGTGTCCTGCAGACATGTTACATCTGTGAAGAGCAGGGCCGGGAGAGCAAGGCGGCTTCAGGAGCCTGCATGACCTGTAACCGCCATGGATGTCGACAAGCTTTCCATGTCACCTGGTGAGACCCCTGCCTTCCCTGCGTCCACTCCTTAGGGTTCTCTGGGATCCCTGGCCAGCTGTCCCAGCCTTCTCCTGAGATTTGCCATGGATGGCTGCCAAATGGGTTCATCCTAACTGCTGTCTCTTTGTAGATGATGGCAGTACTTTCCTTGGGTGGTCTTGGCTTTGCCCCAGGAGGGGTCTTGGAGGGTGCAAGGGAGGTGGCTGGTCTGGTTTGGGACCACATCCTTCTCAGGCTGACCTCTCTCGATTAGTGCCCAAATGGCAGGCCTGCTGTGTGAGGAAGAAGTGCTGGAGGTTGACAATGTCAAGTACTGTGGCTATTGCAAATACCACTTCAGCAAGATGGTGAGTTTCATCTGGGTGTGAGTGGTTGGTCAGTCGTGGTTTAGAGGGTGTGGACTCTAGGGTGCCTGGTGCTGGGAAGAAAGACATGGGAGGAAGGAACTGTGTCCCTGCCCTTGAGCAGCTCACCATTGGATGAGGAATAAATTTAAGTACAGCCTGAGGGGTGTGAATCAGAGTTGAGCCAAGCAGTCCATCCCAGAAGACAGAGCTCAGACCCTGCCTATCAGAGTCCAGGAGGCTTCAAGAAAGAGGCAGCATTTAAGCTGAGCCAACAATTAGAGCCAACATTTGTGGGGCTTACCGTGCCCCAGCCTCTGTACTAATCTCTTTACGTGTGTGTGTTTGTGTGTGTGCGTGTGCACGTGGGTATGCATGCTCTTGCAGTCCTCCCTAAGAACTAGGTGTACTGCATTTACCCATTTTACGGATGAGTAAGCTAAGACCCACTAAGGTTATGTGACTTGTCTCACAGTTGGTGTGTGGGATTTAGAAAAAACAGTCTGAAGGTCCTCAGGAGCCTGCCAAGAAAGACAGGAATCCCAGGCAGAGGGATTGGCATGGACAAAGTCCCAAGATAGGAAAGACCATTCATAAGCAACAGAACAGGATGTTTGGTAGGCACAAGGCAAGAGATGAGGTGAAAAAGCTCAGGCAGGGCCAGAGCTGGACTTGCTTCTGCTTCAGTTCAGGGGCCAATGGAGAGGTGGGAGAAGGAGTGCTAACCCGTATTGGTGGAGAGACCTGCATGTCTCAGAAGCGGTTGGGTGTCCTGGCTAGGTATGCTGTGGCCTGACTGGGACAGCAGCTTGGACCTCACCCCCAGGCCACAGGCTTGTGAGGCTGCTTGTAAGCAAGAGGGTAACATGATCAGATTTGTTTTTTAGGAAGATTACCCTGGCAGCCACTGTGAAGCCAGATCCAAAGGGCTGAGGCTGGTGACTGGGAGACAGCTGCAAGAGAGGGGGGATGGAGGGATGAGGCTGGATTCTAGAATTATTTCTAGATAGACTTGCCTACATGTGGGGGTGGCTGAGAAGGAGGAGTTGAGGGTGGCACATAGGATACTGGCTCTTGATGTTGGATAGATGGGGCTTAAGCTCCTCAGGCAGTGGAGTGGACTTCCAGAATACGTCCTGGTCTGCCCCAGAGAGTCCCAGTTTGTGCCTGTTGCCTTGGTGTAATTATTAATAGCTCCTCCTTTCATTTTCAAAAGTGTCCTGGTTTGGATAAGTCATAAGGTCACCTTGGTTCAGGGTTTGACATCAACTTGGGGGCTTCCCTCGTGGCTCAGGTGGTAAAGAATCCCATTGCAATGCAGGAGATCCAGGTTCGATCCCTGGGTCAAGAAGATCCCCTGGAGAAGGGAATGGCAACCCACTCCATTATTCTTGCCTGGAGAATTCCATGGACAGAGGAGTCTGGCAGGCTAAAGTCCGTGGGGTTGCAAAGAGTCGGACACGACTGGACGACTCACAGGACATTAAGACAAGGCAGCGAGCTTGGTTTGGAATATAGCAGGTGTCGAAGTGGAGGTGTTTAGATTTGGTGGCTGTGTTCAGATTTCAGGCCCCCATTGGTGTGGCAGCCCCAGGTGTATAAGGCTAGGGGTTGGGGGCTCAGGTATGAAGAGAACCATGAAATGGGGAGTTGAGAGCTTAGCAGAGTAGGAGTGATGCCCACTGCTGGGGAGCCACTGGGTCAGGTGAGGCCTGAAACTAGTCCTTGAATTTGAGAGTTGGGAGTTTGTGGGTGATCTTAGAACAGCTCTAAGTCTAGGACAGGTAAAGCCATCAGACCAGGCATTGGGGAGTCCAAGGCCCTGGCTGGGAGGAATGATAGCACAGGGGTTGTTTGGGTGTTCCTTATGGATATTTCCTTGCCCTGTTTTTAAGGGCAGCAGATCCTTTGGGACAAAAGGAACCACTGTTTGGTGGAGGGCCAGGAAAAGAAGAGAAGGGGTGATGGCTGGAGCATAGTGTCTGGAGGGAAGGATGGGGTATGGGGAGCAGGGGCTCCCGTGAGGGCCACACTGCACATCCTCCACCCCAGGGAAGGAGGTTGAGGTGGGCCGAGGTCGAGCACCTGAGAGGGGCCAAGAGGGCACCATGGAAAGAGGTGGTGGAGAGAGAGACACGGGCCCGACGCCCACCTCCATCTATGCCTGGTACCTGGCTGGGGCCGAGATTCCCCACCTCTTCGGGGCCTCAGTTGCTGAATCTGTGCCCTGGGTAAGCCAGCTGGGCAGACAGACTCTAGGATTTCAGGCCAGGGAATGCACTCTGTTGAGCAGAGTATCATTAAGGACACAGGGTCCTCTTGTGACGGGCAGGGTAGGGGTGGGTGCTACTGACCCCCAGGATCACCTAATCTTCAAGAACCTTTCTCTGAGCTACAGAGAAGAGGGTGTGGCAGTTCCTCTCAATTCTCTCTGCAGAAGACATCCCGGCACTCCAGCGGGGGCGGGGGCAGCAGCGGAGGAGCAGGAGGAGGAGGGGGTGGCGCAGGGGGAGGCAGCAGCAGCAGCTTTATTGCTGGCCGGAGGAGCAGGTCGGCCTCCCCATCCACCCAGCAGGAGAAGCACCCTTCCCACCATGAGAGGGGCCAGAAGAAGGTAAGCATCTTCTCCCCCTGCCCCTCCTGCCCACGTTCACAAACACCTGCTTCTTGTGTGAAGCCACCACAGGTATCCCAGAGGCGATAGTGCCTGCCCCCTTCCTTCCTGAGGCCATTGAGGGCCAAGGGGGTGCTGAGGAAGTGACCTATGAGGGTCACAGAGGGTGAGGAGAAGGCCTGGCTTCCCTGGGGCTGTTTGCATCTGTGTGGTTCCTCTGTTGTTCCTACGACGTGACAGTCTCCCCAGAGACCCCAACACATGGCCCTGTACATTTGCACACATCTAGCCGTGTGTCAGTTTGTGGTGCACATGCCTGCATCCCCAGGGGCTGCACGTCACAGTGTGCCTGGCTTCTGTCCCTCTGCACGGCTCCGTGTCCCAAGGGGACACCCTTACAGGTGTGTGCCCCCGTGTGAGGTGTCCTGTGTCACTGGCATGATAATGGGATAGGCTCTTTTTAGCAAGCAGTGAGGATGGGCTTCCCTGGTGGCTCAGCTGGTAAAGAATCCGCCCGCAATGCGGGAGACCTGGGTTCGATCCCTGGATTGGGAAGATCCCCTGGAGGAGGGCATGGCAACCCACTCCAGTATTCTTGCCTGGGGAATCCCCAAAGACAGAGGAGCCTGGCAGGCTACAATCCATGGGGTCGCATAGAGTCAGACACGACCTGAGCTTACCACAGCACAACACACCGGAGGATGGGGGTAGAGAGGGGCTGTCAGCTCTCAGAGGAACCTGCCGGGGCCACTCCTGTCCAGCCAAAGTCCCCCAGTCCCTCCATGGAGGGGAGATGGCATCCACAGAGCCTTGTCCCTGAGAGGACCCCACTCCCGTCATGCATGTGTCATGTTTATCCTCACCAAGACTGTTTCCCAGCATCAGCGTCTGGTCCCTTCTTCCTCCCCAGAGCCGAAAGGACAAAGAACGCCTTAAACAGAAGCACAAGAAGCGGCCTGAGTCACCCAGCATCCTCACCCCACCTGTGGTCCCCACTGCTGACAAGGTACCCTGCTTACACCCAGGAGGGGCAGCCACGGCAGCGGGAGGGAGGCGCCGTGTGAGGGGTTGGGGCGTGCAGCCCTGGCAACTCTTGCAATTTCACATTCATGATTGCTGCACACCCCACACTACTCCTGTTCTAGACCAGGAGGGGCCTCTGCCCCTCAGCCCCGCTAGTCACTGACCAACCAGGAGGGGTGGGGGTGGGGGGCACCAGCCTTCCTGCAGGCTGCCAGATGTTCACATCTGCCTCTGTCCAGACAGAGGGCCTCGGCTCTGGGTTCCTGTCTGCAGATGCAGTGCTTAACGGCGGTTCTCCGAGTTTCTGGGGCCCATTTCTCCAGAGAGAGGCAGAGGACCCCCTCACTCTCCACCCCCGCACACACATCAGGAGGCTGCTCAGAGCCTGGTCACCTAACCAAAAGCCCACTCCGTGCAGGTTGGAGGGACTGAAAGTGTGGCCCATGGCGGCTTGCAGGGCAGACCCATGGACCATACCCTGAGACCCCTGGGCATCCCACCTTCCCAGCAGGGGCATGGCATGGCAGGCCTGACTCCAGAAATGGGCACCATCTGGATAAACAACTGGCAGGCCTTACCCGAGGCCAGGGAGTTGCTAATCCAAGCCACAGCAGCCCTCCCTGCCCCTCCTTCCAGCCAGTTCTCCCCTCACCCCCGGAAGAACAGGGGCCTGGAGACACGGCTTCCTCCTGTCGCCATTATTGCCCGTTCACCTCCACCAGCCTCAGGAGGTTGCCAGGGCTCTGGGCATCTTAGCAGGAGACTCAGGTATCAGGTTTCCAGGGTGATGTTGCTGTGGCAACTGTCCCAGTAACCCTCTCCCTTCCCTGCTGCCCAGGGCTCACCTGGAAAAGCTTGTCCTTGCCCTCTGATCTCTCCCTGGGGTCTGCAGGCATGGGGAAGGAGTGGGCCAGAGATCTAGGAGTGACCCCAGTGGTTGGACTTCCCTTTGGACATGTTGGAGCCTTCTGCCCATCCCCCTCCACCCACCCCAGCATTTCAGCCACTCCTCCCCCGGGCCCTCTCCTCCTTTGCTCTCAGAACCACATCTGGCTCCCTTCAGAACTCCAGCTGTTGAAAAGAACAAAGAAAAAGACAGAGCGAGGGCTCCGCCCAGGAAGGGGCAGCACAGGGTGGCTCATCCTCCTCTCCATCCTCCCTCTGGCATTTGTTCATGTACTGAATACCTGGTCTCCACCAGGAGGAAAAGCCGTCCCTGACTGTTACTACAAAGCCCTGACTCACTCACCACATGCCAGGTTCCCTTCTGGAACAGGGGGATGGAGGGGATGTGTGTGGATTTGCTCATTTAAGCCTCAAAATAATCCAATGAAGTAGGTATTTTATTAACCCCATTTAATAAATAAAGACACTGAGGCACAGAGAAGTTAAATAATTTGCCTAAAAGCAAACTGTTAGGGAATGGTGGAGTCAAGAGTTGCACCCAGGCAGTCTGGCTTGAAGACCTGTTCTCAGCTACCACAGGACACTCTCTGCAGTGTATTGCTAGAGCCGCACCATCAGAACCATCATTGTCAACCCCATACTATGTATCTGCCATTATGTTCCTCATAACTCTCCAGAGAGGGATAATTAGTCCCAGAAGGACACTGAAGCTCGGTGAGGTGGAGAACATACATACATGGTGGGAAACACCAGGTTCACAGACCCCAGAGCCCCTACTCTTCCAGCCACAGACATGGGGGACAATCTCTCAATACAATGTGGCAACTATTGACATGGCTGATGTGGGTGGCTACAGGGCACCCAGGAAATAGAGGACAGAATGATTTGTTCCACCACAGGTAGCTATCGGGTGACTTCACGGAAGAGGGGGCTTTTGAGCCAGATTTTGAAGAAGGAGATGTTTCCCAGGAAGAGAGAGGCTAGGTTGTCTGGGCAGAGGGCTTGGCATGGAGGCTAGGTTGTCTGGAAAGGCCAGGGAGTAGCCAGGGAGCAGAGTGTTAGCCAGGTGGCTGCAGCTGGGGGGTGAGCAGGGAGGGCATGGCGGGGACTGGAGGGCCCAAGAATGGGGCCAGGGTGGCCCATTCTCCCTGGAGTCCCTCTTCCCTGCACGCACCACTTCCCAGCACAAGTCCAGCCCTCTTAGGCCTGAGTGTTTCTACACTGAATGACTGAGCAGATGCATACTTGTGAACAGACTCTGGGACTGTTTTCATCTCTCCTTTGCATGAGACGAAGGACAGACAGCTTCTTGGGCTCAGAGCTCCCAACTCTTCACCTCTAGAAGTTACAGAGCTGCCTCTCCATCTCCCTGGTCTAGGAGCTCCCACCACCATCTATCTCCTTGCCCCACAGTCCTTCCTGAAGCTAACTCTGAGCTCTCCCAATAGATCCCTAGGTCCTGTGTCCTCGGGGCTCCACTCCCAAGTCAAGGGTGAGCCCAGACCCCCAGAACTGGCTCCAGCCTTCCCCTCCTCCCTCCCTCAGGTCTCCTCCTCGGCTTCCTCCTCCTCCCACCACGAGGCCAGCACTCAAGAGACTTCTGAAGGCAGCAGGGACTCCAAGGGGAAAAAGTCTTCCAGCCATAGCCTGAGTCACAAGGGGAAGAAGCTGAGCAGTGGGAAAGGTGTGAGCTGCTTCACCTCTGCTTCCTCCTCTTCTTCCTCTTCCTCTTCCTCCTCGTCTGGGGGACCCTTCCAGCCTGCAGGTGAGTATGGGCACCCCAGGATGTGGGAGCCGGGGAGGAGGTGGGAATGGGACAGTCTTTGGCCGTGAGCTTTTCTAGCAAGGCCCTTTGCATATTGGTTTGCATCTCATTTGCTTCTTAAATTGCCTGGTGGGGCAGGAATCCCCAGCCAGTGACTCCTCAACACTCCCTCCTCTCTCAGGGTGGAACTCCCCTCCCATCTCCCTCAGGGCCCACCTCTCCAACCCCTATAATGTATTCATTATTCCCTGGCTGATGCTGTCAAGTACCATTTTTAAAGCACTGACACTAATCTCCTGTAATCTCTGTAGTCATCCAGTGAGGTCAGTAGGGTGGGAGCTATTCTTCTACTTTGTCACAGGTGGGAAAAGCTGGAAGGCGGGGATACACTGGTCCCAGGACACAGAGACAGTGGCAGAGCTGGGACAGGAAACCCAGCTTCCCCACCCCCGACCAAAGCTCTCTCCTCTAGTATACACTGGGCGCAGGAGGGAGGCCGGGGCTCTGGGGTCCAGCTGTAATTCCGTGTCCCTCTCTGCAGTTTCGTCCCTGCAGAGCTCCCCTGACTTCTCCGCATTCCCCAAGCTGGAACAGCCAGAAGAAGACAAGTACTCCAAGCCCACTGCACCCCCCCCTTCAGCCCCTCCCTCTCCCTCAGCCCCCGAGCCCCCCAAGGCTGACCTCTTTGAACAGAAAGTGGTCTTCTCTGGCTTCGGGCCCATCATGCGCTTCTCCACCACCACTTCCAGCTCAGGCCGGGCCCGGGCCCCATCCCCTGGGGACTATAAGTCTCCCCATGTCTCGGGGTCCGGGGCCTCTGCAGGCACCCACAAGCGGATGCCCACACTGAGTGCCACCCCTGTGCCTGCTGAGGAGACCCCTGAGACAGGCCTGAAGGAGAAGAAGCACAAAGCCAGCAAGAGGAGCCGACACGGGCCAGGCCGTCCCAAGGGCAGCCGCAACAAGGAGGGCACTGGGGGCCCAGCCCTTCCCTCCCTGCCCGGTGCCCAGCTGGCTGGCTTCACCGCCACTGCTGCCTCACCCTTCTCCGGAGGTTCCCTTGTCAGCTCTGGTCTGGGTGGTCTGGCTTCCCGTACCTTTGGGCCTTCCGGGAGCCTGCCCAGCCTGAGCCTGGAGTCCCCCCTGCTGGGGGCAGGTTAGTGACCCTTGGGGACCAAGGGTGTCTTAGGGCCCAGCCAGTCTAGTGAGGGGACAGAGGCATAAACATGCAGTTAGAAGGAAATGTGACAGAAACTGCTCCAGAAGACAAAGGATGGAGGTGACAGTCACCTTTGAGACACTCCCCCATACCCATCTCCTGCATGGTTGTGGTGGGAGACACTGCCAACAGGACTTAACCAAGTTTGGGTTGGGGAATTAGAAAAACTGGGAATTCTTCAGGCTTGAGCAGGGAAGTAGAATAAGCAGGCTTGGCAAGCAGATGTCACTCAGGCAAGAAGTGACATCTTTGCAGCAGGAGGGTGAGACTGGTGTGTGGCAAGATCCAGGGGAGTGTTGGCCTTGGGGACTGGCTGCTCCAGAACTGACTGAGGAGGGGGCAGGGGAGAGGTGACTCTAAGCTTCCCTCTGTGTCCTTCTTGTGCCTGTAGGCATCTACACCAGTAATAAGGACCCCATCTCTCACGGTGGTGGAATGCTGCGGGCTGTCTGCAGCACCCCCCTCTCCTCCAGCCTCCTGGGGCCCCCAGGGACCTCGGCCCTGCCCCGCCTCAGTCGCTCCCCATTCACCAGCACCCTCCCTTCCTCCTCTGCTTCTATCTCCACCACTCAGGTGAGGCCTTATTCCTGGGCTCCTCCATCCCTGGGCAGGTGGGGGACAGCCTGCCGAGGACCCCAGCTTTCCATGGGAACTTGAGAGATTGGGCCTGATCACCACCAGAACTTCTCCCTCTTTCTGGTCCTCTCTCCTCCCCAGCACACCTGGTCCCCTCCACCCCGGTGCCCACAGTTGTGCTCTAGATCCAGGAATAACCACCAGGCTGGACTCTACCTCCTTTCCCTCAGGTGTTTTCTCTGGCTGGCTCTACCTTTAGCCTCCCTTCTACCCACATCTTTGGAACCCCCATGGGTGCCGTTAACCCCCTCCTCACCCAAGCCGAAAGCAGCCACACAGGTACGTGAGTCTCTGACCCTGTTCCCCTTCCCAAAGGGGCACCCGTCACTGGCTTGTCAACCCAGAAAGGACTAGAGGGCTTTCTGGCTATCCCCCATCCTCTGGCCATTGCTGACCCTGCAAAAAAACATTCCACATACAACAAACCAGGGTACATCACTTTCACATCAAAACCCCCTTAGGCGTTGGGGCATGACCTGGAAGAATTAGTACTACTCCATCTCACAAAAGCAAAAGGCAAGAGAGATGAATGACTTGCTCAAGGCAGTTGAAGTAGGCAAAGGCAGAGCAGCAGCTGTAATTCTGACTCCCTGGCTCCAAGACTAGTTCTCCTACCACTGTAGCAAAGCTCCCTGCTGGCCGCTTAGTGAGTTCTTGGGAATGGCGATTGTAGAGATCCCACTAGTTTGGCAACCGGCTCTCTGGGTATTCAGGAGTTAAGGGGGCGGATCGCAAGCACTCCTCCCTCTCCAAGTAGAGTGAACACAGCCCTAGAGAGCTGATTGGTGCAGAAGTACCACCTGGCTGGTTGAGGGGCGGGGCTTATCACTTCAGGTAAGCCTTAAAGGGGGCGAATCTGACTCCAAAATTAAGAACGTACAGAGTAGATGACTATTTTCCAAAACCCAAATTGGAATTTTGTGGCTCAACATAGGGTTTTGCGGTCTAATTGTGAGTTTATTAATATAAAAGTCATAAAACTGATTATAATAGCTACAGTAATTAAGGGCTTGCTACCTGGCAGCTAAACCGTTCAGCTTAACACTTCACATTTATTACCTTATTACTTCATAACAGTCACTTTGGAGAAGTTAGTTTTAAGCCCGCGGTCACATAGCAAGTATCCAAGTTCAACTCAGGACTGTCTTGGCCCCAAGTTCCTATGACTATGAAGTTATAAATTTTCCAGGAAAAAAAAGTTGGGAGGAGAAGCTGAAAGTAGCAAGGACGCAGGAGCCTTTATGCCGAGAGGAGGAGGAAGAGATTTCATGATTTTGCCTCCCCAGGGGCTGGGTTTTCAAACCAGGGCTCCAAAGAACTAGAACTGCCTGTCTGGGGGTTGGGAGATCCTGGGGAAAGAGGTCGGCGGTAAGGTCCCAGATCTGCACCCACTTCCCAGGCGGGGACTTTGGGGCCGACTGCACTTCTTCCTCGCTGATCCCTGCCTCCCTTCTCCTTCCAAGAGCCAGACCTGGAGGACTGCAGCTTCCGATGTCGGGGGACCTCACCCCAGGAGAGTCTGTCTTCCATGTGAGGGAGAGGGGGGCAGCTTGGGGGGCAGAGGGGGAGCTGGGAGCCGGGCGGAGGAATCCGGGGGGGGGGGGGGGTCGGTGCGAAGAGGCAGGCGCGCGGAGAGGGTGGGATCCTGAGCGGATAACTGAAACCCGCGAGGCGGGAGAAGGGCAGGGAGACGGGAGTGGGGGAGTGAGGTTAGTCTGAGCCCGTTTTCCCTTCTGACCCCAGGTCCCCCATCAGCAGCCTCCCGGCACTCTTCGACCAGACGGCGTCCGCACCCTGCGGGGGCGGCCAGTTAGACCCAGCGGCCCCCGGAACGACTAACATGGAGCAGCTGCTGGAGAAGCAGGGCGACGGCGAGGCCGGCGTCAACAGTGAGAAGGGGTGACAGCGGGCCGGGTGACTGTCCTAGGACCCCCAAACTCGGTCACCTTTCTCCCCGAGGCCCCCAGAGGTCTTTTAAGGTTCCTCCTGCGGCCACGCCCTTGCCTTAACTGTGACCCACCCCAGGCCTAGCCTTTAACCCTCGCTGGGACCTGCTCCAGGCCCCGCCCCCTCTACGCCCGGCAGTTGGCCCTCACGACCTCGTGGCCCTGATCTAACTTAAGCCTCAACTTCCGACCGCCCCTTCCCTCCAAGCACTGGGCTTCCACCCCAAGCCTTAGGCCCCACCTGTGGTCCTCACACCTCTGGCTCCCCAGGACTCACCTGAGTCCCTGGCTAGCCGGGGCCTTCTCTGCTAGGTCTCGGTCCTGGTTCCTTTGCCAGGCCCCGCCCCTGGTCACCTGGCCCCGCCCCAGCCTTCGCCCCTCCTTCTCAGGCCCGCGGGGCTCAGGCGCTCTCGCCCTCTGCAGTCGTGGAGATGCTGAAGGCGCTGCACGCGCTGCAGAAGGAAAACCAGCGGCTTCAGGAGCAGATCCTGAGCCTTACGGCCAAGAAGGAGCGACTGCAGATTCTCAACGTGCAACTCTCTGTGCCCTTCGCCGCCCTGCCTGCCGCTCTGCCTGCCACCAACGGCCCTGTCCCTGGGCCCTATGGCCTGCCTCCCCAAGGTAGGGGGCCCCCACCCAGGCCGGGAATGGGGGCCTCCGCTCTGCAGTCGGAACTGGCCCGGACTCCCGCCGCTGAGCTCCTTCTCTGATCCCCCTTCCTCAGCCGGCAGCAGCGATTCCTTGAGCACCAGCAAAAGCCCTCCGGGGAAGAACAGTCTGGGCCTGGACAACTCGCTGTCCACGTCTTCCGAGGTGAGCGCCATGGGGAGGGGCACGGGGCGCGGGGGCTGGAGCGGGGAGGTTCGAGGGCCTCCTAGTCGCATTTCCACCTTGCTGGGCTGTTGGAGGCTGGGCAGTGAAGTGATTGGCCGAGTAATTTGGTCGACTGACCCATTCATTCCTTTACTAAGTAAGTGATAATTAGGAGGTGCCTACTTAAGTCCAGTCATTGGCTAAGCAAGCAGTGAGCAAATTGAACAGAGTCCTGCTCTTGGAGACAGGCTCAATTCAAGAAAATCAATAATTACAAATGAGATAAGTGCTAAGATGGAAATCATTTGAGGGGTATGAGAAAGAATGGAAGGTGGGATTTTTCTCTGGATGTAAGGTGGTTAGGAAAGGCAGCTCTGAAAAGTGTTTGTGAAGAGTTTATTACAATTTATTTTAGCCACACAGAAAACAATCCCTGTGTAATTGGTGGTGGTTGGGGAAGCAGTTGCTATTATTATGCTGTGGTTATTATTGAAATTAAACAAAGTGGGTTCTTGTTCTCCCTACCACTTACTGTGTGACTTGGGCAATAATAATCATAATAACAGCAAACATTAATTGCATCCTTGCCCTTTGTCATGTCCTGGCCTGAGACTTTTCAAGCGTTGGTGTGTTTAGTCCTCCCAAGACGTTTATGGAATAGGTTCTCCTATTAGCCCCGTGTTATGAATAAGGAAACTGAAACAGAAGAGCCACCAAAACCATTAAATTGTGGGCATGGGATTTGAGCCCATCTTTCAGTTCAACTGCCTGCAGAGTTACTGAGCCTGTCTAAGACCCAGTGGTTTGACCCATAAACAGCAGTAGCAAGTTAGTACAGGTCAAGCACTGAACCTTGGGTCTGATTCACTAGGTGGTCACTATGCCAACTTCACTCTTCAGTGTTAAACGGGCATCATGGTGGGTGCTGGGGCCCCAGGAAGTGATTTGTGAAGACTGTTTGGATTCTTAGCCTTTATCCCTGGGCATTACTTCTTCCTCCTGGGTGGCTTTGCTTGGGAGTAAAGTGGGGGTGACCATGTGAGAATGCTGGTGGGTGCTGGGCCGGGGGCCAGAAAGGTCACGCTGGCCCCCTGCCCTTCTGACCCCTCCCTTCCCCCTCCCTCCCCAGGACCCACACTCAGGCTGCCCGAGCCGCAGCAGCTCGTCGCTGTCCTTCCACAGCACGCCCCCACCGCTGCCCCTGCTCCAGCAGAGCCCTGCTACTCTGCCCCTGGCCCTGCCTGGGGGCCCTGCCCCGCTCCCGCCTCAGCCACAGAATGGGCTAGGCCGGGCACCTGGGGCAGCGGGGCTGGGGGCCATGCCCATGGCTGAGGGGCTGCTTGGGGGGCTGGCGGGCAGCGGGGCCCTGCCGCTCAATGGGCTCCTGGGGGGGTTGAATGGGGCTGCCGCCCCCAACCCTGCAGGCCTGAGCCAGGCTGGCGGCGCCCCCACGCTACAGCTGCCAGGTTGTCTCAACAGGTGAGGGAGAGCACAGCTGGGGAAGGGGATGGGGAGGCTGGCTCTGGGAGGGACTCCCCCACCAACACCCACAGTCCCTCAGAAGGGAGCTGTCCTCCTGTCTTACGGGCTCAGCCCCAGCTTCTCCTTGGACGCAGACGTGAGAGCCCTCTGGATGGCAGCTCTTCAGGGACAAAAGTCGTCTGTTTACTCCTTGTGCCCTAGCTGACGTTTTCCCTCTGGGGACGTTTTCCCAGCTCATGCGTCTCCTCCCGCCATCCTCTCTGAGCTCAGTCTGTTCTCTCTCCACCTGGGCCTGAGGGGGAGTGGGAACGTCAGGGGCAGGGAGGAGTGCTGCCCTGGCCCTTCCCATGGTCTGCGTTTGTCCCCCTGCCTCAGCCTCACCGAGCAGCAGCGACACCTCCTGCAGCAGCAGGAACAGCAGCTGCAGCAGCTCCAGCAGCTCCTGGCCTCCCCACAGCTGACCCCGGTAATGCCCCTCCCCCAGCTCTGCCTGAAAGGTCTCAGAGGGTCTGGGCCGCCCGGGGAGGGCAGCCCCCAGCTGGGAAGGGAGCCCCAGGCTGGGAAGGTGAGACTGCCCCTGTGGGAGTGGGGCCGGGACCCTGTGGATCATGTGAGGACAGAGGGCATAAGGGCTCCTCTTGGGGGCCCCTGGGCGCTGGGGAAGGAATGCTATAGTGGCCCTAGATCACATCCCAGCAAGAGGATCTGGAGGGAGGTGAGCCCTCAGTTACTGAGCATTTCCAGTCGCAGCCCCAAGGCTCTTCAGTGGGGAACTTCAGGGTCTGCACAGAGAGGTGGCTGAGCAGGTGACAGACACGTCCTCAACCAGAGCAGCCCCTTTAGGTCTTTCTTGTTTGTTGAGTTCTACTGAGTTCCTAGGAGAAAAGGAATTCTTCCTTCTAGAAAGAAGACAGTTGTTGGGACTTCGCTGGTGGTCCAGTGGTTAAGACTCTTTGCTGCCAATGCAGAAGGTGCAGGTTCAATTCCTGGTCAGGGAACTAAGATCCCACATGCCATGCGATGCAGCCAAAAGATAAAAACATAAAAATAAAAAGGAGAGAGGTGAAGAAAAATAGAAAAGCACTCATTTTTATATAGAGGAACATGAGAAAGATATACAGTAAACTCGCTCGACTGGTTACCTACAGAGGCCAGATGATAGCAGGAATAAGATAGCAAGATTTCTTAAGCCTTGAGATTGTTTTGGGTTTTGGAACACTGAGAACGCTTTGTCTATTCAAAGCAAAAATAAATGAGTGGGAAAAAAATAGAGAAGTTGAAAACTATTAACCTCATTCAGTGTTCCTCAACTTGGGGTCATGCCACCCCTGGGGACATTTGTGTTTGTCATAACGACTGAGGAATTGACTTAGTGGGGGTGGGGGAGGAATGATAAGCCTCCTGCACTTGACTGGTTGTACCCCAGCTGACAAACACTGATGGTGTGCAACCACTTTCTTGTCCAGATGGGGAGACTGAGGCCCAGAGTGGGGAGTTAGAGATGGGACCTTGACTGTCTCCTGGGTCTCTTGCCTCATGGTACTAGTGAGACGGGATGGGGCCCAGGCCAATCAGGGTAGGATGACCCTGGGGACCACTGGCCAGTAAGCCATCTGGCCCCCTCGCAGGAACACCAGACTGTTGTCTACCAGATGATCCAGCAGATCCAGCAGAAGCGGGAGCTGCAGCGGCTGCAGATGGCCGGGGGCTCCCAGCTGCCCATGGCCAGCCTGCTGGCCGGAAGCTCCACCCCGCTGTTGTCCGCGGGCACCCCTGGCCTGCTGCCCACAGCATCTGCCCCACCTCTGCTGCCCGCCGGAGCCCTGGTGGCGCCCTCGCTCGGCAACAACACAAGTCTCATGGCCGCAGCAGCTGCAGCCGCAGCAGTAGCAGCAGCAGGCGGGCCTCCAGTCCTCACTGCCCAAACTAACCCTTTCCTCAGCCTGTCAGGGGCAGACGGCAGTGCCAGTGGCCCCAAAGGAGGGGTGAGTAAGGGGTCTGGCTTAGGGGAGGGGCTGGGAGTGGGGCAGAGGGATGTCCTGTCTCCTTTCTCCTGGAGACTCATTAGAAAAGGCTGTTTCCTCTCTGATTGGACCATTTAGAAAAAGATGATGCTCTGGGTGAGCCACTTCAAGAAAGGCATCCCTCCTTCTGAGAGCAAAGAGCCAGAGCCTGGGGGGCCCTTGGCCGGCACATGCCTGCTTAACTGGGCGCCTTATGCAGGGCAACTCTCCCAACAGACACATACATACACGGAAGTTGACCCTGGTGTGCAGCCGTCAAAGCCCAGCCCCTTATTGCACCCAACATCAGCTTTCTTGACCCAGGAAGCTATTCTCAACTGGGTGATCGGACCAGATACCTCCCCAATCCCCAGTCTCCCTTCCTCTTTTTCCAGACTGCTGACAAAGGAGCCTCAGCCAACCAGGAAAAAGGCTAAATCCACCCACACTCCTTTAGACCCCACAAGCGGAGGGGCAGATCCTGGTCTGAGGGGTCCCAGCCTACAGCGGGCACCTGCACCCCAACACTGGAGAGCCCCAGAGCACGTGCTGAGGCCTGGGGAGTGGGGGGTGCTCCCAATGCCGCGGACTGAGACCCAGAGGGGAGCCCTTTCCATCTGGCCCCCCCACCCCGCCTCTGCACTGGCCCCTTTGTGAGGGGCTCAGGAGGACAGGCTCCAAGCCCGCCTAGGAGCCCCCACTCTCAGCGAATGTTTCAGGGTTCCCTAGAGAGCAAAGTGGGCCATGGCATAAGTGGGGGGTTGGTTAAACCCCCCACATAAAATGGATCAGCACTTGAGTGGGAGAAGTGGGGACTAGGCCCTGGGCCTGCCCCTGCATGGAAGTCTTTTATGGAAGAAGGGGTGACCCCACTTGACCAGTTTCTACCCAACTTGGGCAGATGGTAGGAGGGCTCCCTTGGACTGTTTCTTGCTGGGCTCCTTCCCCTGCCCCCCACAAGGGTCACAAGCTGTGCTTGTAAAAGCCCACAGACTGGGGGGGCCGAAGAAGGGGCAGGATGGCATCAAACTTGGCCCAGGCCTCCCTGCCTCCCGGGGGGTGGGTCCCTGTGATGGGCTGGGGGAGGGCAGGGGTGGGCGGCCCAGCCCCCTGGCATCCTGCCCCTTGTTTGCACTATTGGATTTCGGAGTGCCGAGGGTGGGGAGATAGAGCTGCCTGACTCAGAGAGCTTGTGTGGGTGTGCCTGTGCACTGTGTGTGTGTGTGTGTGTGTGTGTGTCTTTCTGTCTGTCTGTCTCCCCCTGGCCCCCAGGCAGCCGAAGGCAGGGACAGGAGTAGTGCTCTGATGAGGCAGTACCAGAGGGGCGCTGTTAGCTCTTGTTTGCACCCTCTCACCTCACCAACTTTGGTCCCTTTCTGGGGCCCGAATGGTTAACAAAAACCAGAACCGTACTCCAATATTGGAGAGTAACTGGGGGCTGGGGGGCTTTAAATCAGGGTAATATCCTGCCTTTCCTCCCCCAGACTCCACATGGTCTCCGTGCCCCACCCAGCGCTCCCCTTCCACCGATAGTTGGTCCTGCTTCTCTGGCACAAGGGGTCCTCTAGGGACCAGGGGACAAGGCGAGGGGGGTAAAGTACCACTTCTTATAGTGAAAACTGCCTCCCAGAATCAGCCAGCCTGCCTCCCTGCACCCTACCCCTCCTCACCCCCACCAACCAGGGGAAACTTAAGCTTAAATTGACCTAACAACTGTCCCTTCACCCACCAGCTATTTCCCCGGGGTGCAGTGGGCAAGTCTCACCTTAGAGTCCCCACCTGCCCAGAGCCTCTGGTGGCTGAGGCTAAGGGCTGCGGGGGCAGCCAGGAGAGGGGCAAGGTTGAAGCGCGTGTCTGTGTCGGTGCCCTGGGCTCGGAGCCGGGCGGAGCGTGGCCAGCTTCCTGATGCCCGCGTTAATCAGTCTCTTTGCATGTGTGGATTCGTGTGCGTGTGTGGGTTTCTGTTTGGGTTTCTGTTGTTGTTGGTTTTGTTTCTTTTTGTTTTTTTTTTTTTAATAAAGAAAAGATGTGTATATTTTTGGCAATGACAGAAATGTAGTGCAGATATATTTTTGCCTGTGCTGCTCAACTGGTTTTTTTCTGATACTGAAAATAATATTAATATTCCTGTTGATAAGACTTTGTAAGATGTTAGGGAGCTGATAATGGAGGGGGTGGGTGGGAATCCTTCAGAGGCAATTTCTTAGGCACTTGCAAGGGCTTGGGGGGAGGGGGGAGGCAGTTGTGATGACCTCAGAAATACTCACTTTTTATTAATGCTAAATATCAGTTAGAAAGGAATGATAGAAGTCAGCATTTTATTCATCTTCATCTATTAAGCTCTCTAACTCCCTGCCCCCAAACCACTGAAAAGAAAAATAACCTTCAGAGATTCTTAGAAGAGTTGCTCATTCACACCCACGCTCTTGCCCAAGGCCGACCCACTTAGAACCAAAGTCAGCTTCTGTTCTGGACAGTGAAGGAAGTCGATTTACCCCAAGGCTGCCATGGCAGAGAGTGAGAGGTCCTGGAACCAAGACCTCCTCTTCCCTCCAGCACCCTAAAGTCTGGGGTTCTCATCTCCAAGAGTCTCTGTTTTCTGATTTTCCCCAGGCTGGGGTGCAGTGGTGGGTAGGCAGGTTAGATTTGAAGAAAGGCCCCAGGCTGCGTATGGATTAGTACTGTCCCTCAATTTGGGGCAGGGGGACAAGAGAGAGGTGGTGTGTCTCCTCTTTCGGGGTGGGGGGGAGCAGGCTTTATAATAAGAAAGGTCTGGAGGGCTTCTGGACAGAGCAGGCTCCCAGTGCAAAGGGCATGGCTCTCGAGCTGTCTGCTCCCAGCCTCAGTCCCTTTTTCTAGGATGAATTTGGATGGGGAGTAGGAAAGGATGCAGATTTATAGGTGGCTCTGTCTAGGGGAAGGGAAGGATGTGGTTTGCAGGGCGGAAGTGGAGTTTGAAACTGCAGAGTGGGGCTCAGTATGTCATCCCCTTCAGTGTGGAGGTGTGAGTGCGGTGTGCGTGCAGAGCTGCTGTCTGGCCTCACAATGAGTGCATGAATGTTAGAGCTGGAAGGGACCTGTCTAGGATCCTGCGAGCCAGCTCCTTGCCCCACGGGAGGTGATAGCTCCAAGCCTAGGAAGGGGGGGCAAGGGCTCAGGGGCAGAGCCGCGACCAGTCCTCAGGACCCTGGCCTCCTGGTCCTGGCTCTCCTGCCCCACTGCACTGCCTCCGTGTGGCTGTCCGTCTGTCCCTGTGTGTGTGGTGTGCAGTGTGAGTGCAGGGCTGTGCCCAGGGTGGGGGGTATCTGTGAAGCACTGACTGTCTTAGCTCAGAGCTGATGGATCCTCTCCAGAGACAATGACACTTTAAAGGTTGCCTTTTCTTGTCTAAGTTTTTCCGATGTGTGTGTGTTTTCCCTTCAGATTCCTAGGTCTATTGCTGCCTCCAGGTGCCCTTACCTTGAGGCTGATGACAGCACGCCTGCCCATTCCTGTCCTGAGTTCTAGGGAAGTACTCCTAGGAAGGGCCTCGACAGTGAGGGGAGCCAGAGTCTGGGAAAGAGAGAGCGCCAGCTCTGAGAAAGGGTGACCTCCACGCTGCCTTTTCCCAAACTGGAAATGCAGAGTTTTCAAAGACACGGGCTCTGCCTGCCAGCATCTTCCTTGGTGTGTGGTCAGCAGAGTTAAGGGTAGGCAGCTTGCTCCCAGCTCTCCTTAGCCCAGTTTCCTGGAGGGCTTGTGGTCACTTCAATTGGGAATCTGTAGGAAAATGGGGCGCAGTACCCTGGCTTCCTCCAATCACATCAGTCCAGATTAAAAGTGTGTCTGGCTCCCAGTCCCTTTGACTTGATCTACTGAAAAGCTGGTGACTGAGGGGTGCCTTCATCGCCCTTTGTTCACGTCCTCCAGCCCAACTTGGGACTTAGGTGGCGGGACTAGAGACCCCAAACCCTGGCTCCCAGCCTGTCCCCCTCTTTGCACCCCAGCCTTTCTCAATGTAGCAGACCCTTCCTAGGGGAGCAGGGAGGGGAAGCCACAGTTTGCAAACCCAGGAGCTCTTTTTACATTCTTTGTAAAGCCTCCTTTATATCCTCAACCCAAAAGGCAATGCCCCTCCCCTGCCACCTCCAAGCCTGGAATTGTGCATAACCCGGATCTTGTATCTTTGTATAACGGATGTTATTTGTACGAAGGGCAGTTCGTAAACAGCACTTGTTCTTTTAATAAAAGAATGTTTTACAAAAAAAAAAAAAAAAAAAAAAAAACCAAAGAGACCTTGGTTTGTCTGGCTTTACTGAAGGGAAAGAGAGGTGGAGGGTCAACTGTGGGAGCCTTGGGAGGGGATGGAGGTGGGGGTGGGCAGATGGTCTACTAACATTTCTTTAAGTACTTGGAATAGTACTTCACAGACCAAAATGCACAAAATACCCAGGTTGCATATTGAAAATCAGATACCTTTGCTCCACGCGTAAGAATGTAATGTGTAGGTCTGGGCCAGGCAGAATCTGATTTAAAAAAAAAAAAACAAAACAAAAACACAGAACCCCATAAGTGATGAGATACACCCACACCGCACTTCTAGAAGCACTGCCTTAAGGCTCGGCAAGAGAAAACGGTCCCGGTCCGGGCAGGATCCCTGCCCACAAGCCGGGAGGGGGTCGCCGGGAGGCAATGAAACGAGCGGCGATGCTCCGCGCAGGTCCTTCGCAGTCACGCGAGTACCAAACGGGGCGCCGGAGGGCCCTCCACACCCTGGGGGCCCCGAGGGGGCTGCCGGGCCGGCTCCTCCGGCCGACTTCCGGCAGCTGGGGCTGGACGGCCCGCGCAGGCCCGCGGCCCGCACCGCGCGAACCCCGCGGCGTCTTCCGGGCCGAGGCGGGGCTGGGCCGGAGAGAGGCGGGGAAGCGGGAAGGTGACCGGGGCGCGAGGCGGAGCCGGCGCGGCGCGGTGGTGGCAGCGGGGCTGCCATGGGCTCGGTGCGCGGCGTGGGGACGCTCGTGCGGCCGGCGGCCTGGGTGAGCACCCGCGCGGCTGGGGCCCTCCCCTGTCCTCCGCTCCACCATCCTCCGCTCATCGCCCCGCCTCTCCGAGCCTGTCCCTCGGTTGAGCTTCCCCCAAACCCCTGCGTCGCCTGGTGCTTTGCAGCCGTCCCTGAGCGCCCGTTGGGTGCCAGCACCTCCCCCAGCAACTCCCGTTCCTCTCTCGGGAGCGCTTATTACCTTCGTGTTTCTAACGCGCGCCTAAGCCCTGCGGTCTCTTCCCTCCCTCTGAAGTCTTCCGCTTTCCATTGATTTTATTTTTCTGTTTCCAAATCACCGCCCCGCGGATGCCTGCTTGCCTTGCAGACGCTGAACCAGAGACGGGACATCACCTCCTGGCTGGTAAGCCCTACCCCCCAACTTCACCCTGTTTCCCCTTCCCTCTACCCGAGTCCCCCAGGCCCAGAGAGACCACCGAGGTAGAGACCGGAGGAGGAAACCGGAATGAATCAGCCCTTCTTTGTAAACTCCAGCCTGAGACTCCCTTGTCTATAGCCACCTCGCCCTGGCTCCGGGGAAATGGGGTGAGGGCGGACGGCAGAGGACGGGGAGCAGGCTTCTGCATGAGCAACCCCGGTGCCTGATAAACCGAGTCCCAGGTGCCGTTGGCTCCGCCAAGGCTGGCAGGATCCTGGCCCTCCAGCCCTGGCACCAGGGTGAGAGCCAGGGCTTGAAGGGAAAGCCTGGACCCTGAAACCTATGTGGTTTCATGGTATTGAAATCTCTTCTCTATCCTGAGCTCGGAGGGCCTCAAGGTGGGGAGTGGCGGGGCGGGGGTGGGGGGTGGGGGTCCTTGCAGGGTGGAGTCAGATCAGCCTCATGCAAAGAATGCCTGTCACCAGCCAGGGCCCTGGGAAAGCTGGACATGGCCACAGGCGAGAAAGTGCTTCCAAGGCATGAGCTGACCTTTCATCTTCCCTGCCACAGGCCCGATGGTTCCCCAAAACCCCAGCCAAGTCCGTGGTGGCCCTAAAAACACCCATCAGGGTGGAGCTGGTGGCTGGGAAAACCTACAGGTGGTGTGTGTGTGGCCACAGCAAAAAGCAGGTGAGAGACCTGTATCCCCCTCCCCGTCGATATATCACACCTGTGGTTTGGGGACACCATGTGTGGCCCAGGAACTCCCATTCAAGACATTCCTTTTTCCCACATATACCTGAGGGACCATGAGGGTGGGGGTGGGGATATCCTCAGGCCAGCCCTCAGCTCCCAGTTCTCTGCATCCACCCTTCAAGATGGAGACAGACATAGAAACAGTCCTAGGGCCAGGCCGGTGGAACTAGAGTTCTGTCGTCTTCTGGTGCTCCTTACTCTTCAGAGGCTGCAGGCTCTGCCCAGAAAGGCTTGCCTGTCTCTCTCTCTCCCCTTTCCTTCTTCTTCCTGGGAAACATCTGGGTTCCCAGGCCTCAGCCCCCAACATTAGGAAGAGTCTGAGCAGCTTCTCTGTCCCGAGTGTGCCCTTCCTGGCGTCTGCTCCCGAAAACTCTCCCTTTTTCAGTTTCTGTGACTTCCCTGGTTTCTTGCTGTCTTGTCATCCTGGCTGCCCGCTCCCCTCTCTCCTGCCCCAGGAGCCTTCCATCCCTCAGGAACCTGTCCCACATTCTTAGCCTCTGGGCCCCTTTCCTTTCTGAGCTGGCTCAGAACTGTGTTCCTCCAAACTGCATGATGTGGTGCCAGCAGCCCAGGGTCCGAAGTCCTGCTTTGCCACCGATTTGCTGTGGACTTTGAGCAGGTCCTCATGAACATGGCGCTCTGCTGCCTGCCCGTGAGGCCTGGCACCGACTGGCCCTTTGTGTCTCTCTGCCTCTTGCCCTCTGGTACCAGTTTGCTGACTTTCATCTGCACACTTCTCCCATCCACCCTCCTACCCTACCCTCACTGGAAGGGCAAGAGGCCTTGGCTTCAGCTCTGCCACTCAGTAGCAAACCACCTGTCTGGGCCTGTTTCCATTACTCAGGCTGTGTAGGAACACCTTCTGGGGTGAAAGGGCATAGATGCTCACACCAGGCAGCCAGTTTGCTGTAGGACCTCACCGTCTCCCCTTCCTTCCACTCCCCTCCCTGCAACATCCACTCCCCAGAATACGCCCAGTTGTTTCTTGGAGCCAAACAAAATTGATACCCCAGTCTTAAAGCCCACTCAGAGAAGTTTGTACCTTAAGAACATGGGAAAGGAAATGAATGTCATGAACCAATGGAGACTCAGAGCCATTAAAAAAACCCCAAAAGCCATTATCAGTATAAAAGTTGCTGATTCTTAAGGGCCCATTTTGCTTTGAAAATTCTCTTCTTGGGTCCCCCAGAAACTATTCCTGTAAGGACATACTTACTGAACACTTTTCTACTGGCAGAGTGCATGATAAATCTTTATGCATTTTATTCCTTGCGATTACTCTGATTACTGTCACATTACAGATGAAAAAAGTTGGTCAGTGTCACTCAGATACCTGTCCCCTACCAGTGCTGTCCTGCCCCAGCAGGTGGGGTTGGGTCTCTCTGACTTCTTTCTTTTCCTCACTAGCCCTTCTGTGATGGCTCCCACTTCTTCAAACGCACTGGCCTGTCCCCACTGAAGTTCAAGGCCCAGGAGACCCGCATGGTGGCGCTCTGTACCTGCAAGGCAACCCAGAAGCCCCCATACTGCGATGGTACCCACAAGAGTGAGCAGGTGCAGAAGGCGGAACTGGGCTCCCCACTCTGAGGGGTGGCTCACCCCAGGGATCCCAGCACCCATAGCTGGTTGGTGAAGGGCTTGCTCCGATAACCCAAGGTCTCCAATCTGGGGCAGATGGGAACAGGCCCTGGCTTTGATGCCTGCTGGTGAAGATGGCATTAAATAGACGTGCTAGCCCAGAGTGATGTTCCTGTGGTCACAGGTGTGAGGGACAGGACCTATCCCCCTTTAGGATCTTAACCTGGGCTGGGGATACCAGACTGGCTGCAGGGAGGAAACAATTCAGGTTCATTCCATACGGGGTCCCCCAAAGCAGGATGACCCACTCCAGTACTCTTGCCTGGAAAATCCCATGGATGGAGGAGCCTGGTAAGCTGCAGTCCATGGGGTCGGGAAGAGTCGGACACGACTGAGCGACTTCACTTTCACTTTTCACTTTCATGCATTGGAGAAGGAAATGGCAATCCACTCCAGTGTTCTTGCCTGGAGAATCCCAGGGACGACGGAGCCCGGTGGGCTGCCATCTATGGGGTTGCACAGAGTTGGACACGACTGAAGCGACTTAGCAGCAGCAGCAGCAAAGCAGGATGAGCCCAGAGACTAGAGGAGGCCAGAGGACCCCGCCCACCCTTCCTGTCCCTTGTGTCCCAAAGAACTACAGGCTCCGGAGAGTATGCAGCATTTATTACAAAGCCAGGAGATACAAACATCCCAGGGCAGAAGGGTACAGCCACAGCACCTCAGACATAGGACAGGGTGTGAACACAGACAAACCCATTGGGGGATGCCCGGCCCCAAACACGCAGTTGTGATAGAGTACTGCCTCCTCCCCTCCCAATCCGATCTATGTACATTGGAGGAAAGACAGGTGGACAGGGGTCTCTTGGGACCTACCCCTCATGGGGGTGGACCACTTGACTTCTCAGGATGGAGCTGAGGTCAGACCTACAGGTTTCTGTCTTCTTGTGCTTTTAAATGTCTCTGTTGCTCTTTTCTGACTTGGCCTCAGCTGCGGGTGGGGAGGGGACTAGAGGACTGTTTGCCTTTGGCCAAATCTGGGGTCTGTGCTTATCTGAGGTCACCCTGCCTCCACCTCTCCATGCCAGCCCCCAGCGAGACTGCCCCACCAGCCTTGGTAGTGCGAGCTCCTGGGTGGGGGTGGGGGAGAAGGAGGGAAGCAGTTCACAATGTTAACACCACAGGGGAAGTTCAAGGGCCGAGGCCTCCTGTGGCCTGAATCTTCTTTTCCACAAGATAAATGATGCAAAGGCCACACACATGGGGGCACTGGGGGCGAGGGGAGGGGGGAGGCAAAACTATTCTATTCTTTATACAAAGTTTCCACTGCAAGAGGAGGAGGTAAGGGAGACGCCCTCTCCACTGCCCACTTGCTCCTCAAAACCAGGGGATAGGCTGCATTTGTAAAAGGCACTGTCTTTGCAATTCTCTGAACATTCAACAATGGTGGGGAAGGGCACTGGTCAGGGTACCGGTAGGACAGCAGCCAAGAGGGGGCAAGAAACAGAGAGGACCCCATACACAGCCAGATAGAGTTGTGCCTAAAGCTTTGGGGGTTGGTGGGGGCCTCTCAGCACCCCATATGTCTTGGGAAACAGGAGGAGGATGGGGCAGAGTGATACTGGGCCTCAAGTGGCCCCTACAATTCCACCTCTAGGCACCCCCAAAAAGAGCAGGGAGAATTCCACAAGACCCCCTAAAAATGAACACCCCACCCCCCACACATACACACACACATAAAGTTTGTTTCCTGTGGCATTTAAATTAATCTGGTTGGTCCATAAAAAATAAGTATGTATATTTGGTTTTTCCTATGTACATATATATATAGATTTATTTATAAAACCCATCCCCCACCCCTAAGGTGGGAGGAGCTGGGGAAAATAGAAGAGGTGGAAAAGGGGGCCCAGAAAAAGTGGAGGGGTGGAGAGGCATGGCTGGAAAAGGAGGGCGAGGGTCCCTTTCCTCAAGTTAAGGGGGGCACAGGAGCTCCATTGACAGTCATCTTGCGCCCCCTGCTGGTGGAGGATGGTGTCTGCAGGCAGTTTGAGGTGCCCCCGTTGGCAGCTGCAGTGGCCCCACCGGCTGTCACAGGGGGAGTGGGGGAGGTGGGGTGGGGGGCTGAGGGGCCATGGGAGCTGGGAGAGCCATGGGAGGGGGTGGCTGGGCTGGGCAGGGAAGAGGAGGTGGCCGGCAGGGTGGCAGGGCTGGGAGCCTTGTCACTGACTGACTCACACTCGGATGCCCCGCTGGTATTGGTGCCCTCAGAGGGGGTGGGTGCTGTGGGCAAGGTGAGTCGCTTGCAGGCTGGCTGGACGCGATACTTGAGGGGGAGAGGGCCGTTCTGCAGGGAGAAGGGGAGGGAAGGGTGTCAGGAGAGAGAGGCTAATGGGGCAGCCACCCACCCACCTTCACCCCATAGCGCCCAAACAGGGAGAAAGGGAGGACGAGACACACAGGTGGGACTGACCAACCAAGGCGGGAGAGGAGGAGAGTGTCAGGCCAGAGACAGAGAAAAAAGGCAAGAGGGAGGCCAGAGAGCAGAAGGCAAAGTTTACTCCCCACGGCCACCCAAACCGGCACATGCAGTCTGCCCAAGGATCCATTTTTCCTCCTGAGTATGGAAGGTCATCAGTGAGAGATGGTCTGGAGGGCCACCCTGGACATGCCCAGCCCATGAGACGAGGGATGAACTTTCTCTGATTACAGCAGGGTGGCCCACGTGATGGCCCAGGGTCCCTCCAGCCCTGTCCCCTGTCTTGTACCACCCCACCCACTCACCCGCCGCCAGGGGTAGATGTAGGCGATGTCCATGAGGGTGTAGTATTCCTTCAGCGGCTCATCCTCATAGAGAACCTCAACCTGGAGGAGGAAAGGGCAGACGGCTCAAGGCTCCAGCTGTTTGGCAAAGAGGCTCTGGGCGGGTGATCCCTCATCCCTCTGAGGTCACCTGGTGCATCTGACTTCCTCTCAGAGTTGTCTCAACCTAACTCCTGACCAGCAGGTGGGAAGGGATCCAGAGAAGATGCCCACATCATCAAGCCATCCCCGGCCATCCACACAGTGCTCTGGGTCCATGTCTATCTCTGGCATGTTCTCCAGAGGAGCTAACAGGCACAAAAACGGCCCCAGGGAGAAGGCACAAGGTGGAATCACACCAGTGCCTGGATCCTGCTCCACAGATTGTTTTCACTGGTATGATGTGAATTGAGTTTTAATCCTGAGAAGTTACTCCTCGTGTGATTCTGACATGTGGCAAAGTTTGGGATCTACTGTCCTAGGGCCTCAATAGTCCATGGACCAGCAGCACCAGAAGCACCTGGGAGCTTGCTGGAAATGCAATGTCTACTCAGTCAGAATTACATTTTAACAAGACCTCTAGGGGATCATACACACGTTCAGATTTGAGAAGCTATATCTAAAGCTCCTTGGAAATTTCAGACTAGCCAGCTGGCCCTAGATATGGCCCTAAATTTTTACACACACAGCTCTACCATAGTTCTAAGCATGCAAGCAGGTACACACACACACTTATCTTGGTCCCATGCACCTCTGCACACTGGTCTCAGCAGAAGCAGACTGTCCCACCTCAATCTTGTTTTCAGTGATCATTCTACACAGGCCGTTACACAATATGCAAGCCCTTGGTGACACCAAACCAGCCATGAACCATGACTAGGATGCAGAGACTGTCAGACACATCCACAAACAAGACACATGTTTCAAAGGGGCCAGGGACTCACCTTGTACTTACTGGGCACGTCCATCTTGTTACGGAGAAACTTGGCAAGATGCATGACAGTCATGGCTGCTGGGCATCGCAGGAAGCGCACGCCTGTCTGCTGGGGAAGAGGCACTCAAGGGCTGGGGTCCCCCCAGGCACTCTCTCCCAGCCCACACTCTGCGCCCGGGCAGACCCGAGTACTCACCTTCTCCTTGTCGCCATCCCCATTCTCCAGGGGGCCTTTCTTCTCTTCCCGGTCTCTGCAGAAGGAGAAGGAATGAAGCAAGGGAAAGCCTGCAGCAGGCAGGACCTAACGGCACACAAACATCTGGAAGGCCCTCCCGGAAGTGCCCTTTCCTCCCAGGGAATGGGGACGGCATGGGAGAAGAGACCTGCCTAGGACCCTGAAAGGGCCAGGTGTGGGCCAGACTTGCCTGACACCTTCGTAGAACTCGATGGAGAGGCTGACGATCTCGTCATCGCTCAGAGCTCCCTTCTCCTGCTCCAGAACCTCACCACGGTCCTCGTTGGAGCCGTTGGGGACTGCGGAAGGAGGGAGCTGGGAAGGCTTAGCTTAGGAGCAGGGAGAGGAACCCTCCATCAGCCCAGGGATCTCAGAGCTCAGTGCAGTGAGCCCAGCCTCCCCCAACCCTGGGCTGGGAGGCAGCGCAGTGCTGCCCACTGGCCTTCCATGCCTCTGGCCCTGGTGCCAGGGGAGGGCCACGTGTGCACACACACGTGAACACACTCACCTTCTGTCAGGGGGTAAGCTGCATAGAAATCCCGCCGCCGTTTCATCTCATCTGGAAGAGAGGGAGCTGGCTCAGAGGAAGCAACAGGCTGGGCCGTGAGGGCTGGTGGCAGGGGGACAAAGGGTGAGGTACCTTTAAAAAGCCCAGGGACCAATTTGTAGACAATGTCTTGAAGGGTTTTGTCAGATCTGAAAAAAAGCACATAGGAGCCGGTCGGCAACCATCTCACCCTGACTCTCCAGCCTAGGCCCCTTCTTCCCACCTCTCTTTCTGAGATCCAGGGCCCAGGCATGAGGGTCCCTGTAGGCCCCGTCTCTACCTCTCTAGAATTTCTCAGCTGGATACATCATCCCCAAGGGACAGTCCATGCCTGAATGCTCCTCCCCCACCTGCCACCCTTACTTCAGGAAGCAAGGAGGGAGGGGACAGAGGGCAGCTGCCCCAGAGGATGGGCGGGAGCAGGAGGAAGTGCTGGGCCCACCTGATGCTCAGCAGCGGCCGGGTTTTATGGACCTGCACATCGCACATGGGGCAGTACTTGTTGGTCTCCAGGTAGCGCACGATGCAGGTTTTGCAGACTTGGGGGGTGTGGAGAGAGGAGGAAGAGTCAGAGTCCCCTCTGTAACCCAGGATCAGCCCCCACACTCCCTGCTCAGGTTCAGGTATCCCCTCTTCTCCACCATGTTCCCGCAGCTCAGGCTCTTTCAAAAAGGACCCAATGCAGCCCTGCTCTGCAGATGGCAACTGCCCCTTATCCATCCTTGGGGGAGAAAAGATGTGTGTGTGTGCATGAAGCCAGTGTCGAGTACCACGCAGAAGATGAGTCCCAAGTTCCAAACCCCCTTGTAGAACAAATCAACAGCTAACCTACTAGATACCTCCCAGTTCCCTGACTGCTAGTCGCAAGCCCGTGGTACACACCAGGGCACCTTGTATTCATGGGGTGCAGTCCCATCCACAGAGACTCAAGGAGGGAATGGAGATTTCAAGTAAAAGTCTCCCAAACGAACTCATGGGCTGAACCCTGCCGTCTCCTCCCAGGCAGTCTCTCTTTGACCTGGGACCCTCACCAGACACATGGACACGTTTGCTCTTCAAGGCAGAGGCCACCTACCCCAGGAGCAGCCCTTGACCCCAACTCACAGGAATGCAAGCACTCCACGATGGTAGTGGCATCTATGAAGTACCCCCCACAGAGGGCGCACATGAGGTGAGGGTTCAGCTCGGTAATTTTGATCCGTGTGGTCCGATGCATGATGCTGGGGTAGGGGAGTCACCCTGGGAAATAAAACATGGAATCAGGACCCCCGGGATCCAAGAGCTCCTCCCACACTGTACTCTACCTGCCCCACAGGTGACATCTCTCCCTGGGCCCATGGCCCCCTCCTCACCCTCCAAAGCCAGACTGGGGTGGTTCTTTCTGACCCCCTCTGCATGTTCACTGAGGGCTCTAGAGGTTCCTATGACCTTGAGCAACAAGCTCAGGTTCTATCTCAGGAGCAGCAGAAAGACTGAAGTTAGACCACAGGAAGTACCACTCAACTCTCCAGACGGTGTGGGGATTCGGGAAAATGGAAGAGAACAGAGTTTTTAAAAATCTCCCCAATCCCAATCCATATACATACAAGTGAACTCCCTGGGAGCTATGAGGAAACTCAGCCTCCTGATTGGGTCTTTCTTCTCCATCCTACCGTCCTTCCTCCCATCACTGCTCCAGGAAGCCTCCTTCCGTGGAAACACTGGGGGAATGAACACCCTAAGTCTGAAGGGGGCATCCCACCAACTGTCCGTGGGCTCCGGCCCGGCCCCAGAGCAGCTCCTTTGAAACACACCACATGCTGACCACACAGGTTCTAGGCCTGGAGCTCAAGCAGGAAATACTGAGGATGGTCCTTAGGCTCCCAAAGTTGAGAACACACAGCTCCAGCCTGACCCCTGGCCCAGCCCTGGACTCTGCAGGTAACTGCAAAGAGTCTGGGCAAAACGACTGCTACTGCGGCTTCTATAGGGAGGCCACCACGTGCCCCGATGGATGGCCTGCTGCATGGCGCCCCTCCCAGGCACACTCGGGAATCTCCGCATGTGGGCACTGCCACCCGCCCATCTTCTCCCATCCACGACCTGGCCACAAGCTGCCCAGTGATAGGCCACAGGCTCTCAAAGAGGCCTGCCGAAGCCGGGCAGAAAGTTCTGTCCACAGCCCACCAAGCGCCCAGCCAGGCCCTGGGTCCAGGGAGGACAGGGAAAGCCCAGGTCTGGACTGATGTGCTTGCTTCTTAGTTTAGAAATCCAACCTGTACCCAGCAGCCACGGTACCTCCCTCCTCTTTCCCAGAGAAAAGCCCATGGGGCGGGGCCTGGGAGGGCAGCCAACCCCCCAGAGCTCTTTTACAACATACATCCTTCTCTCCTTTCCAGAAAGATTTCTAAAGCCAACACATTGGGTTTTCTAGGACCCGAAATTCACAGCTGGGAATCAGCAGTTACTATAGAGACCCCAGGATGAGTTTGGCCAGGACCCAAACAGCCAACAGAGGCTGTCCAGAGACCAAAAGAGAGGGAGAGACACAAAGACCACATGTGGGAGAGACACCAAGCTGCAGGGCAGACAGAAGGGAACACGCAAGCCCAGAGCCGGCATGCATGCAGCGGCCCAGACCTGCCTGAGGAAGGAAAGGGGTCTCCGCCCCCTCAGCCAGCCCTCCCTGCATGGGTCCCCCCTTCATAATTATGTAGAAACCTTGCTGGCTACTATACTGTTTGGTTGTTCCCATAGTAACCCCTGGCAAGATGCCCAAATATTATTACAACCATCCAGAGGAAGGAACAGACTCCAAGCGGCTAACTCGCTCAGTGTGTATAATATCCATGCGGTGTGTACATGCTGCTGGGCCTCCAAAGGTACTTCATGTGACTACGTGTGTGTGTGTGTGTGTGTGTGTGTGTGTGTGTGTGTACACAGCCAGGAAGAAAACTTTGGGGATCTGCTAATGCTGAGGGTCCAGACTGTGTGTACTTAGTCGCTCAGTTGTGTCTGACTCTTTGTGACCCCATGGACTATAGCCCACCAGGCTCCTCTGTCCATGGAGATTCTCCAAGCAAGAATACTAGAGTGGATTGCCATGCCCTCCTCCAGGGGATCTTCCCAACCCAGGAATTAAACCCAGGTCTTCTGCATTGCAGGCGGATTCTTTACCGTCTCAGCCACCAGGGAAGCCCAAGGGTCTAGACTGCTACTGGCAAATCTCATGCCCTCTTCTCTCTCCCTCTTTCACACACACACATGTGGGCACTTCACATTGCCTTAGCCACCTCATTCACATATTCATTGTGTTTCCAAACAGACACTTGGCGCTTAAGAACTTCCTTCCAGGGACTTCCCTGGTGGTCCAGTGGTTAAGACTGCGCTTCTACTGCAGGGGGCGTGAGCTCCATCTCTGATGGGGGAACTACTCGCCTGCTGCAAGGCACAGCCAAAACAAAAAGAGTTCCCATCCTCCCATTCATCCAGGTCCTGCCAGGCCAACTGTGGCCTCAACATGCAGGAGCTCGGTGACGCTCACCCTCTTTATTTCTGCAAGCGCTCGTGAGAATTCAGACCAAGACGACCCGTCGAGCTCTGTTTGGGATGCATGGGTGAAGGCAAGAGCTGTGGTGCTTATTGAATGAAATGTTCCTCCCTCTCGCTTTAAGAAATGAGCCCCCTTGCCACACTCCCGGTTCCCCTCTCCCATCTCCAGGGGCCTCAGACTGTTACCTCTGGGGCTGGGGGTGGGGAGAAGCACTGATTGGCTCCTCACCTGATTGCCATGGTTACCTGCAGGGCCCTGGCAGCAGGTGCCAAGAACAACAGTAAACAGGAGCTCAGTTCCCTCATCCTCCTTGTCTTTCTCCCCCCATGAGGCCTCAGGGCCTCACACCTGACACCTAGCTCCTCCCCAGCTACAACTGGCTGGACCTCCGGCTCCCATCAGCTTAGGGCAGAGCCTAAGGGAGAAAGAGAGGAAGAGACAAGTCCCAGGAAGCAGAAAAGGGAGACCGCGCCATTTGGAAGTGGCCCTGTGGAGCTTTGGGGGCCAGTTCCAACCACATCCCCACAGTGAACCTGAGCACCGTCTCCCATCCTCAACTGGGGGCCAAGTCCTTCAATACCGTCTGTCCCCATGATGATGGAACAGTCCTTGCTCCTGGCCCCCGGGTTTCAGCTACAGTGGCAGCAAAGGAGCTTGATCAGCACCCAGGACTCAACCCCAACTCCTCCGTGTCATCCAAGTCTGGCATGAGTCTTTACCCTTTCTCAAAGCCTCCTACTCACTGAACCAACCCCCCATATCTAACTAGGCTTTTTCTGGAAGCTCCCCCCTAATTCAGCCTTCTTTGTCATTTTTTTTTTCTTTTCCCCCTGAGAAATAGCCAATCTTTGATAACCCAGAGATCGCCTTCTGCTCCTTCATATTCTCAGCTATAGGATTCTTTGCTCTGCTTTCCCCCCATATGAAATCCACCCAACTCCCTTACTAGAAAATCTCCAAGTCTTGGGAAGAGTCACTCGAGGTCACATCCAGACATCTAAAATCACAGAAGTGGAAGGGAACTTAGAAAGCATCTTGTCCAGCCCCTTCACTTTACAGACGAAGAAGCTCAGAAAGAGGTGACTTGTCTCAGGTCAAGTGGTCACCCAGTGGCAGTCCTAGGACTAGACACAGCCTGACTCCTATTCCAGTGCTCTTTACAGACTGGCACCCATGCTAGGCTTCCCACTCATTTAAGGAGTCAATAAGCCTGGTCTGACTCCATCCAGGCAGGCAGAAGGCAGAAGGACTCCAGGTTCCATCAGAAGACCATTCAGTGAGCCGTCAGGGTTCAAAACATAACCATGCGGACATAGTCTCTCTTTGAAGTAGGAAGAGCAGGCAGAGGCTAATGGCCTCACCCAACTTCCCTCATATAGGTAGTGAAACAGGCTCTATGGAAGCTCAGAGAGCCAGAATGTACTGGATTCCAGAAGTCCATCCCTCTCCCAGCTGTGCAGGTTCAGCTTTGGAAGCCTGCGGATTTGCGTGTGTGCAGAGCGAGCCGGGGGTGGAGGTCTGCCTGGGACACTCTCAGTGTTCCCTGATCCCTGACCCTGAGTGCTCCTCCTGCCAGAAGCATCGAAAGAGTCCTCTAGTCTCTGAAGCCGGGCTCACTCTACCCTCCCTCCCCTTCCCACCTCTCAGCATCCTAAGATCAAACAAAGACAAATATCCAAAATATATACAGTTACACACTGCCAGACACACACACACATATGCACACACAGCCAGACACACCCCCTCCATTTTTCTCTCCCACTTACAACACACACGGCCAGACACTTGGCCAGACATACATACAGACACACCCCATCACACATAGAGCCAGACCAGAGCCAGGCCCACGCTTGCCAGATGTACAAACCACTCCCACCCACCCCAAGAAGCACACAGTCTGACATCCCTGCCTGAAACCAGAGCTGCAAACACACACTAACCTTTTGTGCATCCCTGGTCTACCCAGGGTAAATTATAACATAACTCTTCCGGCAACAAAGGCAGTACAGCTCCCAACCTCCACTCGGGGGGCCAGAGGCTGGAGGAGTGGGGTGGGCATCCAACCTGCACAAAGATGTCACCTTTTCGTGTTCAGGCACTCTCCATTCCCATGGCAACAGCTCCATTAACCAAGATCTTCCAGGGAAGACCAGGAGCAGCAGAGAGCACCCCCCCTCAAAAGACTTCAACTTGAACCCCACCCAGCTACACTCTCTCTGGATCCCAAGTCTTGAGTCTTACCTCGGGCCTGTTCCCTGCATTATTCCAAAGACAGCTCCAAGACCTCAACCCCCAACTCCAAGCCAAGAAACCCCTGGGAAAACCTCCCCACCAGAAAGCTATAACAGAGCTTTCTTTATGCTCCTTCTCCAAGTACTAACACCTTGGAACAGAGTGGGGATGGGGGGGGGGGGGGAGAAGAGAAACGAGAGTTTCAGGAACAAACTGCAAGAGGCCCAGAGAAGGAGGCTTAAGAACAGAGTGAAGGACAACCAGGAGACCACCACCCCACCCCACCCCAGCCTCAGGGAGCCCTGGAGACTAAGGCAGCGCGGCGGGAGATGCGGGGGGTCTCAGAGACAAAGACCAGGGGGAAGCGCGGGGCAACGCCTCCACAATATTTACAGAAAAATTCGCCACCCCCAGGCCTCCTCCCCTACCTCAAGCCATCCGGAGCAATTCTGGGCAGATGGGGGCAGTGGGGGAGGGAGAGAGGCAAGCCTGGGCCCCCCGTGGAGACGGGGGCGGGGGGCAGGGCTGTCTACTAGTTGAGGGGTCCCACCCCCTTAGAACTAGAAGCAAGAGGACCTAGGGAGGGAGGGGCAGCCGGGCTACCCAGTGCAAGTGGGGCCAGTCGGCCAAACCCCTCCTGCCTCTGCGGGCGACAGGAAATATCGCGATAAATCTTCCCCCTTTTCCTTCTACCCCCTCCACCCCGGCTTCGCCAGGAGCCTGGGTCAGACGATCAGAGGCCCCAGTTACGGGTGGCCGCTCCTACCTTCCCTGGAGCCAAACTTTCGGCGGGGCCCCAAGGAGGGGTGTTCCGGAGAAAGAGGCTCCGCTGAGGTGGTTCGGGGAGGGGGCGGGGCGCCCAGTCCCGGGATGGGGGGGAAAAGGGAGCGACGGGGGGAGGTGCCCGAGACGACGGGGCCCGGCAGGGAAGAGCGCCCTCCTCCGGCCCCGCAGCGATCGAAAAGCTGGTCCCCTTCCTCCCGGCTTCGAGTCCTCGCGCGTCCACGACGCCTCGGTGCCCACGGAAGAAACCGAGAGCGACCCCCCCCCCCGACCGAAAGGAGTACGGGGGGAGAGCCAGGGGCAGCTCTGGCTCGTGGGGAGGGCTAGGGGGGCAGAGATCCGCCCCAGCGCGGAGCCCCAAAGCCCTGCGGTGGCCTCGGACCCTCCCCCTCGCTACCTCGGGAGCAGGGTCTAGGGGGGCTGCAGCACAAAGAGGTGGTGGTCGAGGAGACGCCAAACCGTTAAAAGGGGGAACCCACTTCGGCCATCTTGGAAGGGAGGAAAAGGAAAAGGGGAGAGAAAAAAGGGAGAAAGAAAGGCGGACGGGGCGAGCTAGGAGAAGGGCCGGCGGGGGTGGGGCGGCGACGCGAGACCAGGCCGGGCTCAGAGCCTCCCCGGGCAGGGGTTTGTAAAGAAGGATGTGCCGGCCCGCGTCCCAGTCCCCAGATGGTTACAGGGTTGGAGAAGGAGAGGAGACTGCGTCCGCTTACCTGGGTTCGGGGTCCGGTGGGTCTCGGGGAGGGGGGGATGGGAGGGAGGGAGGGAAGGGAGGGGAGGGGGGCCGCAGCCGTGTCGCTCGCTCGGGCGGCGGGAGGGGAGAAACCTATGGTAAGAAAGGAGTTTGTGAAAGCGGTTTGGGGTGGGAGGGAGAGAGGGGAGGGGAGGGGACGGAGGGGGGGAGGGGAGGGACCGGGACTCGGAGGGGGGGGGGACAAAATGGCTTTTTTCCTCCAGACAAGAGTAGGTCCCGCCCACTACTCACCCACGTGACCTCATTCCTTCAGGGTGTTTGCGGAGAGGGGAAGAGGAGGTGGGGGAGAGGCTAACGCGGCTGCCCCCCAGCGCGGTGCCGGGCCCCCCAAAACTAGACTACGATCTCACTCTTCCCACCAGCCCCTGACCCTGGAGGATGAATCCTCTTCCCTGTTAACCCTCCTCAAGTAACCTCTGCCCCCAAAATATGTGTGCGCCCCCCTTTCCCCCAGACCCTGCGGTCCTCGCCCCTAGCTGGGGCTCTTGGAAACTGGTGAGATGAGGACTCGGCTGAAATGTGACTCGCTCTGCAATCCTCCACGTCTCGGCCTCGACCAAAGGGCGCTGTGCTCGGGCGGGGGACGCGACGCCTCTGGCCACGCGTCCGGGTTATTTTCATTCACTCTAAGTGACACTCCCTTGAAATTAATAACTGCATGAGTGAGAACGAGCGACTCCTTCCCACCCCCTGACACCCTCAGCCACCCGATCACCAGTTCTAAAACGCTGCGTCCGGGACCCAACCCGGCCGCTTCGGGGGCGCCAACTGCCGGGAGGACGAAGGCAGAGGCCTGGGGGGACGTCTCGCGGCCGGGGCTCGTTTGCTGTGGTGCAGGCTGGCGCCTAGGTGTGCCTGGGCGAAGAACGGGGCGCAGCCTGGGCCGGGAGGCAAACTGAGGACAGCAGCTCAGACTCCGGGCCGGGACACAATAATCTGGCTGAAGGCGAGAGACCCGAATGCATTCGAAAACGGGGCGCCGGGGCTCGGAAGTGGGCCCGCGCTTTTTCTCTGCGGGGCACTGATTCCCGCATTTTTCCCCCGCACGCCGATCGCGCTCTGAGCTCTGCACTGTTGGTGCGCTTCGCTCGCCCTGACGAGCGCAAAGGCCGCTGGTGCCCGCCAACTCCGACCATCGTTCCGGGCTTCGGTCTCCAGTGGCTCCTGCCGGGAGGAGAGAACTAGCTTGGAGCAGCCGCTGAGGCCGGAGCCGGGGAAGCCGATCGATATTACATTATGGAGACTACGGTGGGCCCTCCTCATTAGGACGGTCGATTTGCGTATTCGTTATTCAGGATTTATTAGGGATGGTCATTATGTCAGTCGCTCCAAAGAGCTCAGTTACTCGGCCAGAAGCGCCATTAAGCGCACTGGCGGTGGGTGGCTCAAGTTAGGAAATTAGGAAACGAAATCTTCATCAAGGATCGGATCCGCCTGCCTCTTCCTCCTTCCCTCCTCTTTGGCAGTCCTGGCAGATCGGAAGCTGAGGCCCCCGGACTGAATGCTTCCACCCTTTGGCTAGTGCCCAGGAGACCTGTGGACACTGGCCTCCAAGTGACCCCAGCTTTAGCCTTTGGCCCACACCCACGAGTGGGGGCGGGGGCGGGGGGAAGAGGAAGGGCTGGAGAGATTTCCGCCCAGGGGGGTGGTATGAGAACCCTTGGGAGCAGGGCCAGGGGACTCGATCACCTGCTGTGCTCTCCCTCCTTGTGCAGGGAGACCAAGAGTTCCCGCCCTTCACTGAAAGGGGGCTCTTGGCGTGGACACGCCCACTGTCCCTGGGCAGGTGTGTTGCGGGCATCGTGGATTCTGCCCGGGAAGACTCGGGAATCCTCTTCGGTCCCCCAGTCACCCTGCCGGAGGGGAGAGCAGCTGGGACTCCTGATCTGCGACTCCTTTCAAGCTAGAAGATCCCCGCGAGAGAAACCTGTAGGGGCTTCGCGAAGGTCTGGGTCTCATCCATGATCCACAGGGGGCACTCAGGGGCTGCCTGGATGAGGGTGGGAGGCTATCAGCTAAGGGGAAGTAGGCTGATGTCTCTCTGAGTCCCCACTGCGGTCCTTTAATCCTGGAGTGCTGCCAGAGGGTGCCACTGTGCTCACTGGAAATCCCTTCACTGGTTCCTCAGATAGTTATTTAAGCATCAGTCACAAACAAACCACAAAGCAGGGGAGCATGCTGAAGCCCCCACTACTACTGCAACTTCATCTTAATCATTTCAGTCACTTTCCAGTCCCCACATCCCTGGCCTCTCTGGCTTATCGGGGGAACCTTCTGACCAAACCCTTCTCAATTCTGAAGTTCTCTGGTTTCCCAACCAAGAAGCATCTGTCACATGCCACTGTCAAATATTGCACTAAACACAGGGGACGTAAAGCTGATGAGCTGGGCTTATGCCCACAGGGCACTCACAGACCAGTGGGGGCAAGCTGGAGGGTTACATAGCCTGTCCCGTTAGCTCCTATGGGCACTGTGTATCCCTCGGGTTTGCTGCTACCACCTACCACTGCCATTCCTTCCCTCCCCCTGTAAGGGTGGATGAGCACTGAAGAAGGCTTTCAGAAGAGGCCTCCTCTGAGCCCAGCCTTGGAGGAGATATCAAATGTGGAAGGGAACTGCTTGAGAGAGCGTCTCCTAAAAGCAAGCTGAGTCTGCCACTCCCAGCCCAGGGATGCGTCTCTGGCAGACATGAGGTGCCAAAGCTTCTCCTCGATTGTGTTAGTTGTAGTATCTCAGGAGGTCACCTAGCTGACAGACTCTTCATTAGAAGAGTCACTGTCTGTCCTAGACCAAAAGCTTCCAGAGGGCAGGAACTCGGGGAATCTAGGTAATTATTTCCAGCACATATACTAAGAGATACTGTGGTGGTAAGATCTCCTGGAAGAGGATGACAATGTTAGGAGAGAGCAGCTCCTCTAGACATTTTATGACTACCTTTACCTCTGTGCTCTTTGACTCCTCTCTCCCCAAAACAATGTCCTTAGATTCTGCTTCTATTTCCCCATCTTCTTCCCCACATCTCTTTATTTCTAGAAAAACAACCTGTTTTGTGGTTGTCCAACTCCTTTTTCTCATGCTTCCCATATTAAGAGTCTCTTTTCCCTCTTTCCATTTTCTCCAGGTCTTCCTTCCACTACGCCTGTTTGTCATGTCTTTCTCTCTCCGTATATCACAACTGTGTTCTCCTTTTCTCACCTTTCTCTTCATCCCTCAATTTGTCACTGCCTTTGTCTCTCGCGCTATTTTCTTCCTTTCCAAATGTAACATTTCGAGATTGTAACATCAATAGAGACAGACAGTGGAAAACTGACCGATCTCCACTGCAAACTCATTCTTAATCTTACGGAAAAAGCAACCTGAAACGCATTGCACGGTGAGACAAAAACCTGTCTTTGCTTTTCCGGCAATCCAATTTGGGGGCGGGGTTGGAGGTAGGTGGCGGAGGGAAGTGCTGGAGAAATCCTGTCATTAACTGAACAACAAAGAATTTTCAATCACAATGACCCTCTGATTACCTATAGAAAATGCGTTGTCTCTGCTATTTCAATACAAAATTTGGCTTTACAGCGGTTGAGTGAATAATGCCTTTAGATTTTCTTTTATGGTGGAAAAAAGTGAACGTCCCTGGGTGGGCTCGAACCACCAACCTTTCGGTTAACAGCCGAACGCGCTAACCGATTGCGCCACAGAGACTGTGATAACTACTGCGGTGGCGGCGAGCCGAGTCAATGGGAGTGAGCCTGCGACAGCGGAAGACTCAGAACAAATTCCATAGCGGGACCAAAGAAGTCAGACCCAAGGGAGAAAGGGAAGGGTCTCGATCAAGGGATGGGAGCAGGCGTCCGGGACGTGCAAGCCTCCCCTGCATTGGCTCGGGTGTGGCTGGGGCTGGCGAAATTGTCGCCTGCTTCCTCTGGATCTTGGACTTGGGGAAGTCCGGAACGTTCTTCTTTAGGGTGATGTGATACTGAGTCTACGTGAAGTCGACCTGCAGCTTCCAAATGCCCCCTTTGCAGCCCGACCCCTGCAGCCGCAGAATATCTGCGACGCCCTCCCAGCGCCCCTCTCCCTCTTAACGATAAATAGGCACTTTACGGGCGCCTCCCAAATACCGGACACTGTTCTAGTTCAGTGCATGTCCAGAGCCTAGCATGGTGCCTGGCATACAACAGATGTAAGGATTTCTGGAATGAATAAATGAAACAAGCTTCATGAGTAGTATCCCCGACCGCACAGCGTGCCCTTAACCAACCCGGTGGCCCTTCACTGGAGCCAAAGCCCTTTATTTCGGGTTTCACCAGCCCACGTGGACGGAGGTTCCGGCCGGCGTCTCTGGATTCCAGAGACTGGGTCCACCACTATCCCAGCGTGCACCGCGACGCCGAGCTCTTCCGCACTCACGGTGACTTTTCACTTTGCGCTTTCCTTACCTAGGTTTTGGCTTCTCAACCAAACTCCTGTACTGATGACTGACAAAGATGCACAGCCAATAGAAAATCAAAGTGTTCCGGAAGGGTCGGCCTCTCAGCCAATAGAGAGAAAGCAGCGAGGGTGGTTGCGTAGTCAGGCCCTTAGCAGGTTTGCTGGAATTGTGGCGATTGGAGGTCTTAACACACCGCAATCATGGTGAGACAGGGAGCAAAGAAAAGGGACATGGGGTAGGGATAGAGGAATGGGAAGGGGAGGTCATGGGAAGTTTGGGAGGTCGAGAGGCCTGGTGGTCGATTGAAGGAAGTCACTTCAGTTTGAAGGGGGAGCGAACCTCGGTGAGGACCGCGGCGGGGAATGGGGCTCCTCGCAGCCTCACAGCGCTAATCTCAGAGCTGGAGTTCAGGGTATCCAGGCGCCTCCAGAGTGGAGGACGGTGCGTACAGGAGCCTGCGAATCAGGGGCTGCGCCGGGTGCTATGGCCTCGTTTTCCCCTCGCGCTGAGCCTCTCCGCTCTGTTTGCTTCAGTCTATTATGTCCTATAACGGAGGGGCCGTCATGGCCATGAAGGGGAAGAACTGTGTGGCCATCGCTGCTGACAGGCGCTTCGGGATCCAGGCCCAGATGGTGACCACGGACTTCCAGAAGATCTTTCCCATGGGCGACCGACTGTACATCGGCCTGGCGGGTCTTGCCACCGACGTCCAGACAGTGTAAGTGTCGGGGGTTACCACACACACCCACGCTTCTTGGACTAGCCTTGCCTAGCGGGATGAGTGGCCTGGGTGTCAGTCTTCTACGGAACAACACCAGTGATTCTGAGACTGTCGAACGGTCTAAACGATAGAGTGGATCCTAACCAGCTTAGCATTTACTCTGAGCCAGATACTGTGGAAAGCACCTTATCTTCATGGACTTTAATCCTCTTAAGGACATGCATCATCATGTTACTCTCCCATTTTGCAGATGAGGAAACAAGGTATCAGAGAGTCTTACTGCTCAAGTTGTAAGCTAATGAATGACTCCCAGGATCCCAATTTCTGAGGCCAAAACTCATGCTCAGTCCCTAAAGAACTACAAGTGGTCTAGTTGGGAGACAAGGCAGGCATATAGAAAGATAACTAATCCATAATGAGCTGGTGCATATTAACTGCTAGAGTAGCTACTTAGTTGACAGTGATTTTGTGAGAGAAGGGAGAATTGGGGAGATGAAATAAGTGATTCTGTGAGGTGTGAGGGTTGTGGTCATAATGGGGTGGTGTGGTGGGAAAGGAAAAGAAGGCATTTCTGAGAGTTGTTGCTGACTTACCTCAGTGGCTACTTGGATATTGAGGTTGGGATTCATGTCTTTTTTATCTGTTAAGTGTCTAGTTTGGTATTTGACATGTAGGCAATTCAGAAATGTTTCAAAGATGATTTTTGTTTTGAGCATGTTGACTGAAATTGAGAAGACTAGTTGTAGGGGAAAGGGGATGACTTTGATTTTGATACCAATTTTGAAGTGACAAGGCGAGCCAAGTAGAAACATTATGTGAGCAGTTGAGGTTTTGAGATTATATCTCAGGGCTGGATAGGCATTGGTGATCTGTTTAATCTATGGGAACAGATTACAGAGAGACAAAGTGTATAGAGGGAAAAAAATAAGTGACAACTCAAGAGCTGAACTGTATATTCAGTAGTGGGATAAGAAGAGAGACAAGAGGAAAAGAGTCAGGGTCAAAGTTTCAAGAGGGGAGGTGTGGTTACGGGTGGCCTAAGAAGCAGCACTTCTTGGACATAGTTCTTAGAAGATTGATAGTTCCTGATGTGATATTTTTGAACTGTGGTGCTAGAGAAGACTCCTTAGAGTCCCTTGGACTTCAAGGAGATCAAACCAGTTGATCCTAAAGGAAGTCAACCCTGAATATTCATTGGAAGGACTGATGCTAAAGCTGAAACTCCAATACTTTGGCCACCTGATGCGAAGGGCTGACTCATTAGAAAAGACTCTGATGCTGGGAAAGATTGAGGGCAGGAGGAGAAGGGGACAACAGAGGATGAGATGGTTAGCTAGCATCACTGACTCTATGGACATGAATTTGAGCAAACTCCAGGGGATAGTGAAGGACAGGGAAGCCTGGCGTGCTGCAGTCCATGGGGTCGCAAAGAGTTGGACACAACTTAGCGACTGAACAACAAAAACATGTGGATGGGAGCTTGTTAGGAATTTTTTTCTCTCATTTCCTTCAAATCTTCCTAAAGTCTCAAGAATGTATATAACGTGAATATTCTTCCTGAGATCTGAACCAACCAGCCCTTTTATCCCAGTGCTGGTGGAATCAGAGAATGATGGCTTAGTGTTCCTGTCACTGTGAAGGCCCCCATTAGTCTTCCTGTCTCCAATCACAGCTGTTCCCCTCACACTATTTTCTTTTCTTCAGGAGGCTTCTCTCACCAAGTTTGCATGTTTGTGGGCTGTCATTGCTAATTTTGCCAGGCCTCATTTTCCTCACTATATGATGAAAGCTCAGGGTTGTGTCTCCTCTGGTGTCCTGTGACTCAGTGCTCTGCTTGCAACAGTCTTGTCACTGGCCTGCTCCCTGCAGGGCCTACCCCTGGGCTCAGACTGCCCTGGAAGGGGCGTGGCCTATTTTTTTAGGTGTCTTTCAGTCCATTAGTGCCGCTGCTGCCGTTTATTAACACTCATACATTATCTCACTGCCAAATGATTTATTTTGTCCCCATCTTAGGAATGGAAAAATTAAGCGGTAAGAGGAAGACTTAGCCCAAGTCGGCTCTCTCAGTTTATTGCTCTTTCTACTGTAAGCTGGCATCAGTATGTCTGCCTTCAGGCTCCTGTCCAGAGTGTGCTATATAAACTCTTCCTCAAAAAAGTGTGTGTGGGGGTGGGAGCGGGTGGAGTGGGAATCCACTTCTTTACTCCCCTTTTCTCACCTCAAAAAAAGTATGAGGAAAAAGGTTAGCAGAGTGGCATGTTTACAGGTAGAAGTGTTGGACAAAACCTCAAAGTGGGCATGAGGCTGGACTTCTGGTAAGAAAATCACTGGGAGATGGGGAGGAGTCTCTTGGCAGGTTTGGGATTGTGTGTCTCCTTAGACACCTCCTGACCTCCATGAGGTGGACACCAGGGGACATTCAGCAATTACTTGCTAACACACTTTCTCCTTCTACCACAGTGCCCAGCGCCTCAAGTTCCGGTTGAACCTGTATGAGCTGAAGGAAGGCCGGCAGATCAAACCTTACACCCTCATGAGCATGGTGGCTAACCTCTTGTACGAGAAACGGTGAGTAGAAGTGTAGCCTGGGACTTAGGGGACGTACCTAGGAAGGAGATTCCCCCTAGCTGATGCATGTCTTATTTGTAGGACAGTATCCTTATTTTGGGGGTATATTTTCTCTGGGCCTAACAATCAATTAAGAAAGAAAAAGGGCTACTTCAGAAGAAGGCAAGGAATGCAAACAGCAAATAAACTTGCTCCCAGGCAACAAAATTAATGCTACCAAAGTGTGCCCAGGAGTCTCCCAGCCAGGAGCCACCCTTACCCCAGAGTTCATTCTGTCATGATCATTAGATTCTCTGGAATACATGGAATCTAGGAATTGGGTATGTTAATTTTTGATATTGGAGAACTTTATGGTGAGACAAGAAAGGGCCCCTAATTGTAGAATTCAGTCCAGAACTTGTGATGAAATTGAAGGGAGAAGCCTGTAGATACTTTCCCCATCCATCTCTGGGCAAAACTGGGTGGTAAGAAGACAAGTTGAGCTCTTTTTTTCTTTCCTTATTTATTTTTTTAAACTTTTTATTTTGAAATAATTTTTGACTCTGTAGAAAAGTTAAAAAGTACTCTTTAGCTTTAAAACTAAATTTTTGCCATTTCCATATGTGGAGCAATATTGTTGCCTTTTTACTATTGAAAAATAGAGTTACTGTTTTTTGGTTTATGTTAATAGTCTTAGCTATGAATTATCTGACATATGTAATAACCATGTTTATCAAAATCCCAAATTGAGAAAGGCTTAACAAAAGATTTTTTAAAACTATTTTATGGGGGCAGGCAGGGAGAGGTGTTTCTTTTGTTTTGTTTTTTAAATTTAATTGAGATGTTAAATTAAATTTCCTATATAAAGTATTTATATATATAAAGTATTTTCTATATAAAGGTCCCTATGATGACCCAGGACCCTATGACATCCCTGTTCAGCCTAAAGAAGTCGGAGCAGTCATTACCCCTTTCCTCAGTGACCTGAGTCCCCATGGCCTGAGATGGGGTAGATAGTCAGTTAGTCACAAGCAGGGCGTTAAGGGGCCAAAGATTTGACCCATAAATAAAAAGAGTGGGGATTATGGAGCCCTATAATCAAGGTCACAGATGTGGAGCCGTGTACCAAGGGCATCTCTGGAACTGACTAATCCTCGTAACAGCTGTTGCCTTGAGACCCCCTGACCTAAACCAGCCAACTCCCTGACTCCATATTAGGTAAAATACCCACTGTATAGCACCCTAACCAATCACCTAATGCCACCCTTCCGGCAGGAAGTTTCTTTGTCTTTGAGACTATAAAGATTGGCTACTAGCCCACAAAAGGGGTCAGCTCTCCCTTGAGCTGGCCCGGTGTTCTAATAGCGTCTCCTGCCTAATCAACTGTATTTTCCTCTCAAAATAAAGAAATAAATGAAGATCTCTTAAGATAGATTCTTCTCAGATCTCAAGGTCTAGAACAAGTTTCTGATGAGCTGTTATTTCCTGATGGCAGACAATGACAATAACCCACCTCACTGAGTATGTTTTTTTGCTTTGCCTGCTGGGAGACTCAGAACAAAACTTTGTGTTTAGTTTGTGTCTTGTATTCTGTTCGGAGGGGTCTTTTTTGTTGGTGGTGGTGCATAGGAAGACGTTTTTTAAATGAACTGATTTACAATGTTTTGCTGGTTTCTAGTAGCACAAAGTGATTTAGTTTTATATATATATATATGCATATTCTTTTCCATTATGGTTTTTTCACAAGGGCTTCCCTGATAGCTCAGTTGGTAAAGAATCCGTCTGCAATGCAGGAGACCCCGGTTTGATTCCTGGGTCAGAAAGATCTGCTGGAGAAGGGATAGGCTACCCACTCCAGTATTCTTCGGCTTCCCTTGTGGCTCAGCTGGTAAAGAATCCGCCTGCAATGCAGGAGACCTGGGTTCGATCCCTGGGTTGGGAAAATCCCCTGGAGAAGGGAAAGGCTACCCACTCCAGTATTCTGGCCTGGAGAATTCCATGGGCTGTGTAGTCCGTGGGATCGCAAAGAGTCAGACATGACTGAGCAACTTTCACTTCACTTCACGTGTTTTTTTCTTTTACAGGATATTGAGTAACCATTATAATTACAAGATATTGAACATAATGCTGTAGAGTAGGACCGTGTTTAACTATTTCATATATAGTAGTTTGTATCTGCTAATCCCGAACTCTTAATTTATCCCTCTCCACTCCCTCTCCCCTTTGGTAACTCTAAGTTTATTTTCTGTGTATGAGTCTGGTTCTGTCTCATAAATAAGTTTGTGTCATATTTTAGGTTCCACATAAGTGATACCATATGGTATTTCTTACTTCACTTAGTATGATAATCTCTAGGTCCATCCATGTTATTGCAAATGGCTTATGTTTTAGTGGCTCAGTTTTATTTTCAGTGTTTTTCTACAAACTGCTTGAAATCTTTTTTGAAAGGAATAAAGGTATAGCTGTATAAATAGAAGACTGAATGGTGACAGGACCTGGATGAGGACAGGGAAGAGTAGGTAAAAAAAAAAAAAACAGACAGAATTCCCAAAGAAAGAAAGAGGAAGAGAGGGTCAGTGGTGAGGGAATATGAAGGTAAGAGTCAGAGAAAAGAAGAAAAAGTCTTAGGGCATTTATAGATGCCAGGAGAGGAGGGGAAAGGGGATTTGGATCTGGGCCAGGGCCTTGTCTGGATAGACTAAACAGGAAAGGAAATGTTTTTGAGTGCCATTTTCTCTCTCTGCTTCTGGTCCCACAGGTTTGGGCCCTACTACACGGAGCCGGTCATTGCCGGATTGGACCCGAAGACCTTTAAGCCTTTCATTTGCTCTCTAGACCTTATTGGCTGCCCCATGGTGACCGATGACTTTGTAGTCAGTGGTACCTGCACTGAACAAATGTACGGGATGTGCGAGTCCCTCTGGGAGCCCAACATGGTGAGTTGTTGGCATGGAGCGGGGCTGAGTTCTGAGGTGCCCACTCCATGACCATCAGGGGAAAATGTGTTTACCTGACTGGTAATGAGGAGAATCCCTGGAGAAGGAAATGGTAACCCACTCCAGCATTCTTGCCTTTGAAATCCCGTGGACAGATCAGCCTGACGGGCTACAGTCCATGGGGTCGCAAAAGAGTCGGACACGACTTAGCAAGCAAGCAACAATAATGGGGAGAATGGTGTGGGTAGGAGAGAAAGCCACAGCTGTTGAGCCTTGGAAGGGTGTCCAGGAACTTCATCTGCCAGAGCCTTGGCTCCTAGATAGAGCACCTTCTGTGAGGAGACCTCAGTCAGATATTTGCTACAGTGACAAATAATTGCTCATGTGGGGTTTATGGGGTTCTCACATCCATTCGTTGAATAAACATTTAACAGGGTGTAGGATTATTTAGGGGCAGCTCAGCAGAATGGGCTGTGGAGCCAGGTTGTCTGGGCTGGGAACCCAGATCCACCTCCCGTCTCAATTAGTTATGTTCTTCGGTAAGTCCCTTTACTCCTCTGTGCCTCCACTTCCTCAGCGGTGAAGCAGGGATGATAGTAGAACCTGTCTTACGAGTGGTGGCGTGAGGAAATGGCCTGGAAAGACAGGAACAGTGCCTGACAGGCAGGGTTAACTGGTGTGCCAGTTCTGCCAGGCTCCAGGGAGACCAGGTAGTCCATCCTCAAGGGCCCACTGTAGCCAGTGAAGGCAGACAGACACCCAGTTATCTGTTAAAATGAAGTTGACTGGAAAGAGGAGGAAAGAAAGGGCCTGGTTGGTAGAAGGAACAGCCTGTACAAAGGTCAGAGGTTCAGGAGGGGCCTGGGGAGTTGAGTGACTGGAGAGAGCTTGCTGTGGTTGCTGGAGTGTGGGCAGAATGTGGGCTAGAGAAAGGTGGAGCCTGGGGTCAGAATGAGACTTGCAAATGCCTTGGATGCCATGTCAAGGAACTGGCACTTTTTTCCTTTGACATGGTGTCTAAGATAGTAAGAGACCCTAGGAACCGGAGGCCTGCAGGTTGGTGCGGTGGGCTGTTGTCAGCTGCAGGAGGTGCTGAGGTCCTGAGCAAGAAAGTGGCATTGAGGGAGCAGGGCAGCCAGAGTCTAGAGGACTTGGTTCCTTAAAACAGAAATGAGAATGGTGGAGATGCTGAGGATACTTGACTTTCCTAGCTAAGCCAACCAAGATAAAGGATGTAGAGGACGGAAGAGGTTTGGCGGGAAATGGTTCCACGGTTGGACAGGCTAGGTTCTGCAGCACTTCTGAGCCATGTGGGAGGAGAGATCATCAGACAGCTGGTGAGGCACAGAGAAGCGGTGCGGACTGTTCTCCCCATTTCACAGAAGAGGGACTGAGGCTTTGTGAAGGGACACTGACTTGCTCAAAGTCACGCTGCTGATTAACGGAGGAGGTTCAGGGCCTCAACTTTATTTTACATAACCCTGCTTCCTTCTGAGAAGGAGCTGAGGGGGTTTCTCGCACCCAGGAAACTATCCCTCCAGACACAGGAGGTGTCAGAGCTGGGTACCTTGAGCCTAAAGAAAAGAATTAAGGAGCCAGACCAAGTGAAGGTCTGAGGTTCTGGGGATTGAAAGGCTGCTGCTCTGTTGGCAGGATCCAGAACACCTGTTTGAAACCATCTCACAAGCCATGCTGAATGCTGTGGACAGGGATGCAGTGTCAGGCATGGGAGTCATTGTCCACATCATGTGAGTATGCGTTGGGAGAAGTCTAGGAGCTTTGCAGACACGTGCCTCTCCCCTCCTGCACAAATAGCCCATCTTCCCAGCCCCCGAGTCAGGTGTGAAATAAGAAAGGTTCTTGCAGTAGGCACCAGATAGCAGAAATAATCCATTCTTCCTAAGGGTGGTAGCTGGGAGCCTACCTGGATTTCCCCAACCTCTGCCCAGTGAGGCTCCCTGGCCCCGAGTCACCTCCTCTTGCTCACAGTAGACATTTCTTTCCTTCCTAAACAATGTTCCCAGAATCTCAGGGACTGGTGCAGAGCTCCTGCAGATTGATCAGAATAAATCCTGGGTCCCTCCTCTCCTCTCCCAGGTCACACCAGCATGGAAGCCACACCTGTGTGGCGTACTGAGCTCTGTGAACACCTTCCAACCCCCTAGCCAGATTCCTAACTGCCACCCTTTCCCTCTTGTTTGGGGCTGTCACCGGGAATCTGACTGGCTAAAGTCAAAGGTACCCTTCCGACAGCTTTCCTTGGAAACTGTCCCAGAATAAGGGTCCCATTTGGACCCTTTTGTTACGGGATGACCTGCTTAATTACTGTGAAAAACAGATTGGGGCTGATACTGAGAATTTAGTCACTGGAGTGAAACACCTCCCACCTGCTTCCTCAATTGCTTGTTCTCGGCCTGGGGAGCTCTCGCCCTGCTCCGGAGTGCTTCACACTCCAGCCTGAGTCATCCCAGCCTCTGATGGCTTCACCTCCAGAAATGTCTCCATTTTCCCCTTCCTCACCACAGGCCAGGGAGACAAGCTGACGTTAGTGTAACATGGGCAACAGTTAACCCCAGAGTTAGGACAGCTGTTTGCTGTAGTTTGTTCTGCAGTCTCATGGATTTAGATGTTCTGTGACTTTCTCCCCCTGCAGTGAGAAGGACAAAATTACCACGAGGACACTGAAGGCCCGCATGGACTAACTCTTCTCAGAGCCCACTTTTTTTTTTTAATAAAAGATTTTCTTTCACTCCTGCTTCTCTGAGTATTTTACCACAGATCTCTGTCCCCCAGCTGGGCAGTTACAAACAGCTACCTGGGGCACAGCTCAGCCCTCAGGTTTTCTTGACTTGCAGCGTGCTCCACTGGTCCACCAGTGGGAATGGTATCTACAGATCCCTTTTGGGGCACCTGCTATGTGCTGGACCCTGCACAAGGTGCTTTGTATGTTCTAGAATTTAATCGTCATATTGACAAGGTAATAGTTTTTTTCCTTGTTTAATGACAGTTAAGTACCTTGCTCAAGGCCACATTGTGGTAGAGCAAAGGTGTAAGCCAATGTTCCATTTGACTCCGAAGCCTAGAATCCTTTATACTCAACTCTTGGAAAACCCTTAAATATTCTTTGTTTCAGGTAGAAATTTGGCCATGTATCCGTAAGTAATATCCTTACACATTAGTGTTTCTTAATCTTGGCTACATGTTAAGTCACCTAGGGTGCTTCCAAAACACAAGGTATTTTGATCCCTGATTTATTTGGCCTTTTAAAGGGGCCTGGACACCTCTTTCCCCCAAAAGTTCCCCAAATGATTCCAGCTTGCAACCTGTTGCAGATCCCCTAATAAGCAAGTAGTTCCTAAACTCTAGCCTCCATTATAATCATCAGGAGGGCTTGATAAAGCAGTTTCTAGTCCCAAGCTGCAGAGGGTCCTGAGGATTTGTAAGTTCCTAGGTGTGGTCCTGGACCACACTCTTGAGAACCACTAGATTATAAGCTAAAACTCTAGGTGGAGAACTGGAGGCACGTAGAAGTGACTTGTTAAAAGTCAACAACATAGCTAGTCAAGGGAGAGCTGGGACAGATGTGTGGCTTCCATCAGTGCTGGTTCTGCGCACTGGGGAAGTGTGGGCGGTTTGTCCATTCCTCTGAGAGGGCAGGGGTGACGGTAAAGGTAGCGGACAGGTGGACCCTCCGGGGTCTGTGCCCCTGCATGTGTACATGCTAAGTCGCTTCAGTCATGTCTGATTCTGTGACCCTATGGACTGTAGCCCACCTGGAAGCTCTGTCCTTGGGATTCTCCAGGCAAGGATACTGAAGTGGTTGCCATTGCCACCTCCAGGGGATCTTCCAAACCCATGGACTGAACCCACATCTCTTAAGCACCACCTTAGTCATTGCTTATTAACGGTATCTGAAATTGAGTGACCAAAGGTCCTGACTCTTACTCAAACTCAAGCCCAGATTTAGCCCAAGCAGTCCCTGAAACTGAGACCAAAACCTTCTAATTAGGAAAAAGATAAAAGGCTTATTTCCAAAGGACTCATATATGACAGATGTGTACACAAAGCTTTTTTGAGTTTTATTTTTTTCCTCGGGTTGGAGATTCATCTTTTAACATGCATGCATCTTAAAACAGTAACAGGGTCTCGAATTGTTCCGAGCAGACATTAGACAAGCACAGGGGTTTGAAAATTCCTATTTAAAAAAATGGAAACTGCAATGGGAAATTGAGAAGTCACACACATGTGGTAGGGTGGTAGTTTATCCTGCTCCCCCAAAAGCTGTATCTAAACTTCACATTTTTTTTACTACAATGACCTGACCTGATGCTTGGGTGTGCTGAGTGGCACCAGGCCTTACCCCCAAAAGCTGTTGGTTCCCCACTTCCTCCCAAAATGGCTCTGAGCAAGGAGAAGGGACTCCTCTGAAGTTTCCTCCCCCAGCCTCCAAACGATCGCCAGGGACAGCCAAGTCTCCTCTTCCCTTTGGAGACACTCTTCGTAAGTGTCACGTTTCAGAAGGTGCCAGGGCTGTGTCACAGAGCCCCTGCAGATGGCTGGTAGATTTGGGGGCAGTTTGAATGTGTTTTCCCTTTGATTCCTGTGCTCAGGTTGGAGCCCCCTCCCCACATTTCTGCCAGAAAGAAGTGGGGTCCCTGGAACTGGGGGAGCCACAGGTCTAAGGCCAGAGCCTTCTGAGGGTGGTTTTAAACACACCGTCCCTTCTAGACCCTAACATTTGAGTAGCTCAAATGCTGGGGATTGCTGAAATTTTCTCTCTTCAACTTGATAAAAAGACAGAGGAGGGTGGGATTGGCTACTGAGAAAAAGTCCTGGGTCTTTGGTCCACCTCTCTGGGCAGACCCTGGCAGACTGTGAAGAGAAAGCAGGGCAGGAGCATAGTCCCAAGCCCTGAGCACTACCAGGGAACCTGTGTGAGGCCTAAAACACAGGCAAGAGAAACAGGAGAGGGAGCAGGGAGGATAAGCTGCCTGTAGTGGGGACCTAGGGAGTGCCACTCAGCCACAGGGGCGACTTGTAGCACGTGCCACAGACCAGTTACCCCTGAGCTAAATAATGAGACATCGAGCACTGCCTCGGGCTGTGCCCCTGGAACTGCTGGCTTCCTAGCCTGCCCCGCAGCCCCCACGCTGGAAGGCACAGGGAAGGAGCTCGTACTGGGGGATGAAGACTCAGTGGTTCATTAACAGGAACAAGGGCCAGAGGCCTTCTTCTAGTGGTTGAGGTGGAGTTTTCAGGGGAACTCTCGCTTTGGTGGGGAGACCTGGGAGATGAGAGTTTTCTCAGCACAGACTTTCAGAAGAAGAGGGGCAGGATGGGAGAAGCTGTGACTGGTTAAGTGGTAGAGGGAGAGAATGGAGGGGAATCCTCCCTTATCCCCATCCAGGCCTCATCCAGTCAGCTGTGTCCTATTCTTATGCCTTTGTTCCTGGGAGACCCCAAATTATTCTGGGATGCCATAAGACCATTCAGCTTTTCTTCTTGGCTCCAGAGTGATGATGAGGGTAGTCACTTGCCCCTGGACGCCTTCTACTGCCCAGACAAGGCATGGTAGGACTGGGAAAAAAGCGGGGGCAGACAAAAATTTGGGGATCACTTCACTTTCTCTACATTCAAACTGCAAACCAAATTTAACATCTTCATCCTTACAAAAAGAAGAGAAAAACCTTGTATAAACCAAGATAAATAGCTTTTAAACATTTGAATGCCAAAGGAATTAAAGGACCAAACCCAAGGTTCTGAAGATAGCACAGAGAATGACCTTTAAAAAAAATTTAAAATCCACCAAACCACAGCTTAAATGTTTTGACCCAGTCAACAATACTGTCAGAAAAACAAAAAGAGCATTTAAAACAGAATGCTACCTCTCAAAATGTAAACAATATACAAAAAAAAAACAAAAACCACACACCCCACAAAAACTCAATGTTAAAGAAGTCAGATATCTCGTAGCTCACCTTTAACTGGGAACAATTGGTTACACTTTTCATACACATTACCGGGGACATGATCAGCAGACCAAATGGCAGGAAGCTGGAGACAGCCCAGGGCTGTGGAGGCCCCGAGAGGACAGCCTGCCAAGCTCAGGAGTTGCTGGGCCCGACCCGGAGCAGATTCAAATTTTCATTCTTGATTAGAAGGTGGGGAAATCAAGTCCAAACATTATTCCTACTAATCTCTCCCTAAGTCAAACCTGTTTTCTCCATGAGCCACTTGGTACAAGTTCTTCCCCAAGTCACTTTGCAGTCTTGCCGCTGACATCCAGAGATACCTACAGCCCCTTTCGGGGGGCCAGGGCAGTTGTCTGGCTCGTTTGCCTCTCTGGAAGGGTTCTGATAGCCCAGTAGTCCAAGAATGTGGTCTCTATTCCCCCCTGACCTAAATGCTCTGCATCGGGCACAGAGATGTTGCTGGTTCCTGCTTTAGAAGCTGAGCTTGGCCAGGTTGAAGAAAGCCAAAGAAACCAATCCATCCATTCAAAATGGTTCCACAAACTTTCTTTCCATTTGCAGAGTTATCTACAAGTTTTAACACATCTCATCCCAAGTCCCCAGTTCCTGGTGAGGAGGTGAGAAGACTCAGGAATGTTCCTCCCCCAGCACAGGGTTGTTTTCTCTCCTGACCAGGCCAGACTGCTCTGATGGCCTCACAGAAGGACGCAGTTCTGAGGCCTCAGTAGCAGGCTCAGAAGGTGGTAGAGATCCTGAAGGAAGCAGCCAGATGCCACTCCTGAGGAGGCCTGTGGTGGCAGATATGCAAAAAGTCTAGAGGGTGCATCAAGGAAACACAGTTCCAAGGTTGGGCCAGGTTGAATTGCACATCAGGCCTCCAAATTGTATTTCCCAGGCCAGATCCTCAAGTGACTCAGAAGCAACCTCAGGCTTGCGTGGCACACTCCAAAGGGGAGGGTGGGGTACACCATTCCTGCTGGCCACAACCATCCAGGTGACACATTACTGCATGGAAGCCCTGGGGCTTGAAGAGGTATCTCTGTAAGGAGCGCCCTAGGCACATGGAGACCTGTCCCCAGCTAAAAGCTCACCTACAAATAAGAATGCCTGGGAGAAGATCTGAAGGAAGAAAGTAAATGGATGGAGGGCACAAGACCTCATTTGATACTCATCAGCTTTTCTGGAGTTTTCTCAAGGGGAAATAACCATGTAAGCATGAGGGTCCTGTTATATCCAGAGGTGCTTTCTAGTTCCTCTTGACTCAGTGGGAGACAGGCTTCATTCATAGAGATGATGTCTACACTCCAGGAGCTGTGAAAAGCCCGGGGCTTGGATGATGATCATGGGGTTCTTGAGAACCAGTGGTCCCCCACCCCTGACCATCCCGTGAGGATGAACTCATTCCCCTCTGAGATCTTTGATTCTGCTCCAAGATGCCTGATGTTGACCTGGAGCATGCCTTTGGGAGGGAGAGCATTTAGATGGAGGAACTAGGTAACATTTCACTTGGAGCTGAGGCCAAAAAGGTAGAGGAAGCTGTGCACAATACTCCATGAAATTAAAAGTTAACCAGACAAGATCAAATGCAGCAGGGCCGAGGTGTCTAACCTCTTCTCCTCTGGCACCAGAGCATTTTGCTCTGAGAGGACCCTTCGCTGGGCCTGTGGGTGCTTCTTTAATTGAGGGAACTGAGAGCAGAGCGGGGACGGGGATGGTGGGTAGGGTGATGACATAAATCATTATAAATAGCAAATCTGAAGCAATGAAATTTCAGAAACAAAACCCAAAGAAACCCAGAAAATCATCTCTAGCCCCAAGGTATCCTAAAACGTTACAAGGTAACAAAAAGGAAACACCTTTTTAACCTAGGTCAAATGGGGGGAAATCAAGGGTAAGCAGATGAGGCTACATCCTGTGAGCACACGCATGCATGGTACATCCCCTCCCCTCCTGCTAGAGTCTCTCTCAGTCACAGGCTGCAGTCACGTTGCTAAAGCCCTCCCCGACCCCCACTCTGCTCCCCGCCCTCCCATCTAGCCCAGATAACACCTTCTCTCTCTTCCAGTCCCCGACCCCACATCCAGCACTCTGGCTCTGGCTGAAGGTAGAAGATAACTACGTCAGGATGTTGGACATGAACTCATTGAAGCGCTTGGAGTACTGCTCAGGGTTCACAGTCGAGATCTCGGCCCCCGCCTGTAATACACAGAGGCCCTAGTCAGGAGGTGGCACTGCCCCGCCCCCAGCTGGGCCACCTGGAGAAACCATTCCCACGTCTCAGAAGTGCCTTGGCCCTGCTTTGCTGATTCACAATCCCAGGGCTGCACCCACTGGAGCAGGAACAAGGCAGTGGGGAGGCGGCAGAGAGGCTCCAGAGCTCTGTGGGGGCCTGTCTGGAGAACAGTAGTTTGAAACCCATGGGGAAACAGGCCGCTGGGGAGCAGCATGGCATGTAAACAAAGCTATTACTGGCAGTCAACAAGATGCACGACATGCCCAGCAGCCCTGGGGAAAGGAGCCAGAGAACTTGGGGAAAAACAAGTTGGGCATTTTAGCCAGCAGCAGTGTGGGGACAGGGTGCAGATGGCAAAGAGGGAACACAAGGCAACTGGGCAGGGACAAGGGGGCAGCAGAGTGTCTCCTCTGAGCACGAGCCCCCCTGGGGGCCTGAGGGCCCAGCACCTGGGCCTCGATGGCGACAGGGAGAACTCACCCCATGTTTCACTGTTTTGGCAGCGTGTGCAGCTTTCTTCTTAGCGTCATATGGCGTGAGGATATCAATGATGGCCATGAAATACACCTCCTTCTTGGGGGCACCTGAAGGGGGAGAGGAAGCAGGGAAGGAGGAAGAGGCAGGGACGAGGGCAAAAAGCAGCTGGGTCCTTAACCCTTCAGATACGACATACAGATTCATCCCTGTCATTTTGAATCTGAGAAAAGAAATGATCCATGGAGTTCTTCTTAGAAGCTTTCATAGCTCTTATCTTATTTGATCTTCACAGCTACCTTGGGGGGTTGATGTGACACTACTTAGGAGGTTCTGTCCCTCCCATGAACCTGAGCCAAACCAGGCCTCAGCTATCCATGACACGCAAAGAGGTGAAGAAAGGCCTGACAGAGAAGGACCCTAGGGCCCCAGAAGACAGAGTTATTGGTGGTGACCCTGGATGGCAGCCGAAGGCAAAAAGAGGCCAGAGTCAGCAGTTAATAAGGTGGAGGCCCAGGCACCCACAGCACATCTGAACAGCAGGCCTGAAGCGGGGGGTGGGATGAGGGCTGGAGGGGCCTGGCAGGCACAGGCTCCTACTTACTTTCATGGCTCTTCATGGCATAGACGTCAACAGAGGGGTCAAATTCCCCAGGTCCAAAGAACCGGGGAAAGCTGAGGAGGTTGCCCGGGCTGTCTGGAGGCGTGCCGTAGGAGCAGAGCAGGCCGCCGCCCATCCCATCGTTCTCACACTCCTCATCCTCGGCCCGCTCCTCCACTTCCATCTCCTCCTGCTCTGCCCGGTCCACGTCGTGGATGCCCACCAGCAGGCTGTAGTCCATGATCTTCAGCTGGGCCAGGAACTAGGGAGGTGGGGAAAGGAAAGGCGGAAGGCAGAGGTTAACATGGGACATCTGGCGTTGCAGACTGGCATCTGGAAAGGGGAGAAAAGGCATTCTTTCAACTTAATTCTCCCACTCTGAAACAGCAGAGAATAAGACATCAGAGTCTCTGCCCTGGACAAGTTCGATGTCTAATGGTGAAGACAGTCACTCCACCGGGGCGAGGAGCTGTGTGAGTCCAGCAGTAGGAAGATGGCCTCCCTGAGGAAAGGAGTTGAGGCTGATCCTAGTGAATGAAGAGAAGTCAGGCAGGGTAGAGGCTGCGGGAGTAAAAGCAGAAGGAGCCCTGCACGAAGAGGGAAGCGTCAATTCCATCTGGGACGGAGAGGCCACGGTGAGTTGGAGGAAAGAAACAATGGAATGCTGCACTGCGCATTCCTCATCCATACAAGTGTTGGGAGCAGCACTGTGCTTAAGTCTCCTGAGCTAGGACTCTATAACCTGGAGAAGAACAAAGAGCGTGGGGACGACAAGGATGGAAATCGTCAGCTGGCATTCCAGTTTAACTAACGTGAGGCCAGTCATTGCTCCAAATCCTCTGTGAACTAGCCAGCAGCCACCATCAGCCATGTGCCAGGCGTTCTGCTGTGGTCACACAGCAGGAAACTGTCCAAATGACCACATGACTAGAGAACTAGATGGAGAATCACAACAGGACCAGAGTGGCTCTATCTAGAGGCCCGCAAAGTAACTAAAAGCACAAGAAGCCCTGATGGTAGATCAGCAGAATCCTCTGAGAAAGGTGAAGGGCACCACTGCAAGAACCTCTGGACAAAGCCCGCTCAAGGCCAAGGGAGAAGTGGCCAGGGTCCCAGAAGAGAGAGACTGTGAGCCGCACCCTCTCCTATCCACCTGCAAACATTTATACAGCAACATGCCAGTGAAAACAAATGAATGTGTCAACTGCCTTAAATCCTCCTTGGAGGCAGAGTAGGGAGAAAAGTAGGAAAAGGAGGAGAAAGACTCTAGACAAACAATGTCAGAATAAAGGTACAAACACAGTAGGTGATGGTTAAGAGAAAGCTTCCTAACAAAAAGAAGTTTGTAAAACCCATGTTCACAGCAGTATTATTCACAGTGATGAAGTGAAGGTTAACTTTACGTGTCAATTTGACTACACTACTGGGTGCCCAGAAATGTGGTCAAATGTTATTCTGGATGTGTCTGGGACGGTGCTCATGGACGAGATTAACATCTGAAATGGTAAACTGATAAAGCAGATTGCTCTCCCTAAAGTAGGTGGGCCTCATTCTGTCAGCTGAAGAGCGAAAAGAACAAAAAGGCTGACCCTCCTATGAGTAAAAAGGAACTCCTCCTGCCCAACTGCCTCTGAGCTGGGCCATCAGTTTTTTTCCCACCTTCAGACACAGACTGAAGAAACATCAGTTCTTCCTGTGCCTCGAGCCTGTTGGCCTCTGGACTAAAACTACACCATCAGCTCTCTTGGGTCTCCAGCTGGCCAACCGCAGACAGATCTTGGGACATTTGTCAGGCTCCATAATCCTGTGAGCCAATTCCTTATAGTAAATATCTATCTATTTACATCCTCTTCTGCTTCTCTGGCGATGTCTAACTAGATTAACTAGTTAACCTTAACTAGAGACCAAGTGTCCATCAATGGATGAATGGGTAAACAAAATGTGGTACATACATTCAATGGGATATTGTTCAGCCTCAGAAAAAAGGAAGGACATTCTGACAAAAGCACAAAATGGATGATCTTTGAAGACAGTATGACAAGTGAAATAAGCCAGACACAAAGGACAAACACTGTATGATCCACTTATAAGAGATTCCCAGAGTGGTCAACTTCATAAACACAGAGTAGAATGGGGGCTGCCAGGGGCAAGGAAGAAGAGGGAATGGGTACAGAATTTTCACTTGGGAAGATGAAAAAGTTCTGGAGATGGATGGTGGCAATGGTTGTACAACCACGTGAATGTACTGAATGCCACTCAAAAACAGTTTAAGAGAGTAAATTTCATGTTATGCATATTTTACCACAATAAAAAAAACATTTTCTAAAGTTTATACGGTTTGGATGTAATGAACAGGCTCCCGATTTATTAAAATAGGAGGTACCATGTTATCAAGCGGTGCAGATATCACATTCGTTATTTAGCACGTGTCCTCGCCAAAGAACTTCTCCACAGGAAGTTCCCTGCCAACCAGAAAGTTGCAAGGCAAGTGGAGAATCTGAGTCAGAGAAAGGCACGGTTGGTGGGTCTTAACAGTTGGTTTCCTGTCACTCTGACACCTGGATGCCTCCTCCACTAGGGGGATAACACTAGAAAGGAAGCTTGAAGAGGAGTCTGAAAAGGGGCTTATAACAGACAAGAGAAGAAATGAGGGAAAGCACTTCAAACTGAGTTACTCAGGTTTGACCAGCACAAACTGTGTCCTCCCAAATGGAATGTATACTTGCACTAGCTTTAGATGCAAGTAACTATCCACATGGCTCAAATCACCACCTTCTTCTTGTCCACACTCCTGGAAGTGGTAAATTCAATTTTCCTTAAGGTTAAGGAGGCTTCTGTTCTGGGGACAAGAGTTCAACCAAAGTAAAATCAAGGGTAAGTACATACCTCTACGTCCCGTTTCAGTTTTTCCAGGAAATTCTTTTTACTCTCTTCTCCTACGTGCAGCTTCTGCCCTTCGTTCAGGAAGTCATTGTCTTTGAAGGTTGGCAAGTCCTTGGCCTGAGAGAGCAATAGCAGTGTTAGGCTGGTGGCCTGCTTTGTTCACCTCCAAGGAGTCCTCTGCTGTGGGTAATGACACAGGAGAGGAAAGGGTCCTCGGCACAAAGATGGCCAACCTGCTCATCAACAGCTCTGTCCAGGAGTCTACAGTCCCAGCTTTGGACAGGCAGAGATGGCAAGTATGTGGCAGGAGTCAGACAATGAGGACTGATCAAAGGACTTCCTTCCGAGCCTGGACTACCAGGCTTGAGCTACCTTGAGCTCAGGGCTCAAGCAGCCACTCACTGATTCAGGCTGGATTGAGATGGAAGCTGCCAGCCCTCTAGGACTATAAAGAACCCAGCAAGGGCAAAGGTGAAAGGCTGGTGACCAAGGCCTAGGCCAAGGATGAGGGCAGGCAGGAGCTTAGTGACACAGTATTTCACATCCACAGACTGCATGTCTAAGAATAGGCTGGACGGCAGCGGAGGAAGGGACAGCACAGCTGGGAGAAGGTGTTTCTGATTCCAAGTGACCCATTCCACAAGTGATCAGCACAGACCCCAGCATACCTTCTCCTTGTCACTTGCTTCTCTGGCAACAGTAGAACCCTGAAAGGACAAGAGCTGTCAGGAGAAGTCCAAGCTGAGGCAAATTCCGTTGAGCGAAAAAAACATGTACCAGTCTTTAGGGAGAGGCAGCAGGTGAACTCAAGTAGACTGGTTAGACTCCTAGAGGGGCCAGGAGGCAGCAACTTGTTCACTTCCTCTGTCACAGACTGTGTACAGAGCTCTGACTATAACCAGACCCATGCTCAGCAAATAGGGCTGAACTGAGAGACTCAGTCCCTGCCCTTAAGGAGCTCTCCTTCTAACAGGGGAGACGGAGTATGCAGGAGTTACACAGTTAATTAATCCATTAATTACACTAGTGCGAAGTGGTACAGGTAGAAGGCAGGACTCTGAGAGCATGTAGTACAGGAGCAGGGTCCAGACTGGATAGGGGTTTGGCCAAAACCTGCTTCCTGGAATTAGTGATATTTGAGCTGAGCTTGAAAGGCTAAGTAGGAAGTGATTAGGTGGAGGAAGGTGGAGGTGGAGAAGAGGGCAGGGAGGGAAACAATGGCAGGCAGCCTCTGTGAGATGCTGAGGGTGTGGAGAGCATGGGCACCATGGGAGCAGAAAGGAGGCCAGTGCAGCTGTAGCAGAGACAGGGAGAGGGACATGAGGGACCGGGGTCAGGGAGACAGGTTCGGGAACAACGGAGCACTGCGGTTCACAGGCACAAGTGTGTTTTTTCCTGTGTCTAGAAATGTGCCTGTGCTGTCAGTCCATGAGGCCTGGACAGCTGCCAGGGTGTGAGCGTCAGCACAGCCTGTCCCCTCACTGCTGCCCTCGGTGTGCACACCCCCCAACAGGAACTGAAGAACGTTCATTGTACATGAATATGGGACATTTGGGGCTTGACTAACCTCCTGTCACTGTCAGCTGGACATGAGACAGCTCAAGTGAGTTAGGAGTATCAACTCTAGAGCCACTTGGCCACACCAAAATCTATGCCCCGGCTTTCCCAACATGTGGAAGTTGGAGTTGCAGCCCCTCCAAGCCTCAGGGAGTGACGGCCACTGAGCTGGGAACACAGAGCCCTTACCTTGAGGTCGTACTTGCGATGTACAGTGAGCCGATGGCTGAACACGTTCCTGGTGACCACCATGTAGGTTTCCACACCATCCACGGTCAGGCGGTACATGCCCAGGAACTGTGGCAAAAGGGTATTGCCGTGACACTCCACTATAAACTAGAAAGGAAGGGAGGAAAGGAACAGCTGAAGGTGCCAGGACAGACAGGGCTCTTCCCAGGCTAACATGCCCCCTGGGATTCTAGCCTCTAGACTGGTGGTGGTTTAGTAGCTAAGTCATGTCCGACTCTTGCGACCCCATGGACTGTAGCCTGCCGGGCTCCTCTGGCCATGGGATTCTCCAGGCAAGAATACTGGAGTGGGTTGCCATTTCCTTCTCCAGGGAATCTTCCCAACCCAGGAATCAAACCCAGGTCTCCTGCATTACAGACAGATTCTTTACCGACTGAACTACAGGGGAAGTCCAGCCTCTAGACTAGTGGCTCCCAAACCAGATTCTGTGAAGTCATGGGGTGCCTCAGACCTGCAAAAGGCAACAGTCACCCCTGCCCCCGATTAGCAAGGCAGACTGAGAGGCTGAGCAGGCTGTGCAGAGCCCCTTTGGTTTCATATGGTTGGGATTCTGCAGGAAAATCACTGATCCAGGCCTTGCATCCTCTCTACCAGCCTGATATGGGAAGCCAGAGGGGAGAGAGAGGGTGCAGAGGTAGGGCTATGATGCGGCCACCTGGGAAAACAGAATAGCTTCATACTCACCACTCTCACTTGTGCCAGACCCCAGGGTTTTCTGCTCTAACTCCCAAAACACCAGAGGGCCTGTGCACCACCTCTCAGGTGCCCACAGAGAAGCCAGTTTTCCCTGAAGACCCAGGCAGGCTTCAGACAGGCACCCCCTGCTTTTCCCACGGACAGGTTCCAGAAGAGAGGCTAGAGGGAACGGGAAAAGCAGCGGCCAGGCTGGGCCGACAGGGCCTCTTTCAGAAGAAATGAGGCAGATGTCAGAGTGTGAAAACTCCCCAACTCCGACGAGAAACAGCTGATCAACTGGAACTGCATCCATAACACACCTTCATTTCTTTTCTTTTTCTCAAGTGGGCATTTCACCTCACAGAAACACGGCCCCAGGGGAGGGCAAGTGCCTGGTTATCAGGAAGCACCCACCATTACCAGAGAGGACCCAGCCCTCTCCGGAAGCTCTACCGGAGACTTCTCTCCCTCTTCCAACCCATCCTCTGCTGTTGAAGTTCACGACTCACCATACCTGGTGGTATTTCTTTAAGATGTTGTGCATCTCAGCCACATCCTCACTTGAAACAGTCTTGATCACAAAGCGCCGGTCATAGGTAGTGAGGAAACGTGTGCCACACCGGCCCTGGCTGTCACTGTTGATGGGGGCGCTGCGTGTCACTGAATTCTGATGGACCAAGACAAAAGCTGGTCTTGGGAGGGGAAATAGGGACTCTGACTTTTATTCTGAGTCTTCTCTCATGGGCTAGACTGCTCTGAAGCCAACAGCACTGAGGTAGATGAGACCTTACCTGACCCCCTTTCTCTTGGGAAATTCACATCTCTCCCAAGTCTTCCTTAAAAGAGACATGAGTTGTTCCTCACCACCTGCTCCTAATCCTTGACTGTGATGAGAAGAGGACCGACTGTGAAATATTTCTTTTCATTCTGATCTTAGAGAGCTGCTGTAGAACCTAAAACAGCCTCATGTGTTAGAGGCCTGGGTTCTAATCCTGACGCTCACATGTACCGTGACCGTGGGTGAGCCTCTGCACTTCCTCCACTCCTGGGTTTCCTCATCTGGAACACGAGGAAGCAGACTGAGATGATTTTCCCAGTCTCTTGGGGGTGACAAAGACAAAGCTTAGGAAATATTCAAGAAGTCAAGCATAAAGAAGGAGTGGATAGAGTTGTCTTTATTTCCTGTTATGTACCCTCATGCTGGAAGTCTCTTCCTAAGTCAGGAAGCTGGTCCTCACTGCTCTGCCCAACACCTCTCCCCTCAACTCAAACTCCTGCTTGTCTGGGCAGAGCTGGGAGGCAGATCTGGGGAGCTTTTCTGGCTTTGTCCCTGCTCCTCCCAGGGCCCCATTCCTATCAGAATCCGAAGGCAGGAGATCCCTCAAGCAGGGAGGGTGTAGGGAAAGGTGTGCGTCAACCAAAGGAATGTGTTCACCAACCAGATGCCTCTGGGAGGTCAGAAGACAGAGGATGGACAAGAGCAGTTTGACCCCGCCTCATCTCCAGGTGGCACCTCCTGCCTCTCTCAGTCACTGGCAGTCCCAGAGCAGAGTCCCCTCCCTGAACACCATCCTCCCTGGCCCTCTTCCAGCCTTGAGCACAATTGTTTGCCCACAAGACTATTAGAGAAATAAACGGGGTGTGGCTAGATGGCCAAGGGGAAGGGAAAGAGCCACCGTGGAAGGAGATACCCCAACAACCGAGGGTTGTGCTAATGACAAGAAGTTCTCAGAAAACCTCATGCTCTGATCAGGGCATCACAGTTCAGGGTTTGGTCCCAATGGGAGGGGCTGGAGGGCGGCCCACCACCTCTTGGACATGACCATCCCTGATTGCTCAAGGCCCTGGCATCCCTTCCTCCTCTCACGTCCCCTCACCCTCCTCCTCAGGAGGCCCCCTGGAACTGGTAAAGAGGGGAGGAGACTCTGCTTCCTGTGATCTACTCTGTGAAAGACTTCTCAGGAGGGATGACCTTACTGTACAAGATGCGGGCATCCATTTTATAGTTCACTAGGCTGTGCATTTCTCTTTCCTCCCAACAGACAACTGAAACAAGTGAAGTGGAAAATTCTCCCACCTTCATCACCAGGCTGTCTGCCAAGGGAAGAAGTCCAAGGAAGGTGCTAGGTGGAGAAGTAACAGAAGCCACAGATGGTGAGTCACACCAGAATGTCCCTGATATGGGGACTGATTCCTCCCAATAGGTCAAAGGCCTCTGTGACATGATCACCCCCTGAAGGGGGCAGCTTCCTGCATGCCTAGCTCCCTCCCAAAGTCAGGACAGGGGACAAGTTCAGGAGGTGGCACTCATACCTGGCAAGAAGTTACACTACGCTTGAAGTCTTCCTTTTCTAATCTGTCTTATCTGCTTTAAGAGGCCTCATCTCCCACTGGCAACAATTGTCTCTCTTTTAAGTCAAACTACGAAGGAAAAGAGTTCTTCAGCCTAGACTGAGAATGCCAGACTAAAATGAAGCAGCTTCCACAGACTCCTCTCCCTCCCCGTGCTCCCTCCGAGGGAGAGGAGCCTGAACCTAGGAGGCACCATCAGAAGTACTTCTAAGGCCCTCATCCCTCCAGGAGCCCACCAGCACTGAACAAAGACTGCCTGGGTGGAGTGAGACCTGACAGGAAGACACAGACACATTTTTTTCCTCTACTTGTCCTGTGGCTTCCTGACCCACCCACCCCTACTCCCTACCCTCCTGATTTGGCAAAGGCACTCCATACCTGGTAATCCTGATCGTCAATCCCAAACCTCTCCCGGAGATTTCGGAACACCATGGGGCAGTACTCCTTAAACTTGAAGCGGCTGGGGAGGTTCTCTCTGGGGAAAAGCAGAGACATGTTTCTGTGAACTCCTTGCTCCTCTAATTCATACATCAGGGCTTCTCAAGCTGTGGTCCACACGTCACCTGAATCAGAACAATCTGCAGTGCTTAAAATGTAGCTCCCAACATTCCAGAGCTAAGTCTGGAAAGCTGCATTTTTAACACACTCTCCAGGTGATTCTGAGCATGTGAAAGTTTAAAAAAACTTCACATTCCTTGTGCACATTCCTTAATTCCTTGTAAAAATTAATCTAGCTGTATTTTTATGGTCTGTGTACTTTTTCTGAGTATATGCTATCTTTCCATAAAACTTACATTGAAGCAGAAAAAAACCTTACCTGCAGAGAAGTGAGACTGAGTGTGGGCCCTCCTTCCTAAGTGCCGAACTTGCCACAGAAAGGTGGCTGCACGTGAACAGCTGCTGTGAGGTAAACGTCAGTCTGACTGCTAAAGGGAAAGGACCCGTCTCCTCTGGGGAGGCTCCTATCAACGCATCCTGAAAACAGTTACACCCAGGAGGTCCTGCCCTTGGCTTCCACTGGGATGGAAGGGGTGGGTGCTTTCCTAAGTCGACTGACTGGGATCCCCTCTTTTTAGGAAGCCTTGTTTGCTGGCTGCAGGCACCAATCTACATCCTCCCCACTCCTCAGTCAATCCATAGACTTTCAGGAGGGAAGAGAATTACCTGAAGTGATGCCTCCTCCAAACCCTCCATCGTGACAATAGTCACCCTGCTTGGGAACTCCATTTCAGAAATGTGTCCCGCTATTCTCATCACAAGGAAAAAAATTTTTTTCTTTTTCTTTATTTCTATATGACATGATGGATATTCACTAAATTTACTGTGACAATCACTTCATGAATTATATAAGTCAAATTATCATGCTGGACACCTCAAACTTAAGACAGTGCTCTATATCAAATATATCTCAATAAAATTGAGGGGGGGGAAATATGTCCCTCTGATTTACTCCAGGATGGGAGACTTCAAGGAAATAAAAAGTAGTGGCTTCTCATGAAGGAGGGTCCTTGTCTCATAGTAAACAGCACTACAGTCTAATAACTAGCACATAAACAGTTGTTGAAAAGACAAAAGGAATCAGTGAAAAGAAAGAAAAAAAACAAAGATATTGGAAGTTTACTTTAGGCCAAAATGTCAATGTGGCGGTAGACACCACGGACCCCTGTTACAATGTGGTACACAGTCCACACCTGAGCCCTGACCTCTGGCACAGAACAACCCCTTTCCCTGCCTCAGAGGTTAGGGCTGTCTCTCCTTCCTTATGTGGTGTGATACCGAATATAACAAATACATATTTAGTCTTTGTCCCTGTTTCTGGCACAGAGTTCCTAAAATCTTTGGAATTTCCTAAGCGGTAAGCAATAAAGGTGTATTTTGTTCTTTGTAACAAACCCCCTTCAATCACACCTGAATTTATGTTGATGAGGTGACTTCTGTTACAACTCTAAGGATGGGTGCTCATAGCCAGGGGAACCAACCAGGACTAGAGGGTTTGAACTTTCAGTCCCAAGCATCCTACTTCTAGGAAGCGGAGAGGTGCTGCAGGCAGAATCAACTGCCAATGGCCAATGACTTCCTCAATCATGCTGTTATAAAAAAGTCTCCATAAAAATCCAAAAGGACAGGGCTGGAGAGCTTCCAGGTTGGTGAACACATCAAGGTTTGGGGCAGGTGGTGCGCCTGGAGAGGGCCTGGAGGCTCCCTGCCCCTTCCCACATACCTTGCCCCATGCCTCTCTTCCCCCGACTGTTACAGAGTTGCATCCTTTTATAATAAGCCAGTAACCTAGTATGTAAACTGTTTTCTCAAGTTCCCTTAGCCACTCAAGCAAAGTAATCTAACCCAGTGGGGAGGGTCGCGGGAACCTCCAACCTATATAGCAAATAGGTCAGAGTACAAGTGACAACCTGGACTTGAGACTGGCATCTGAAGGGGGGTCGGGGGGTAGTTTCCAGGACTCGGTCCTTAACCTGTGAGACCTGATGCTAACTTCAGGTCGATAAGAGTCAGAACTGAACTGAATTGCAGGACACCTTGTTAGTGTCCTACAGAACTGCTTGTTGTGGGGGAAACCCGCACATCTGGTGTTAGAAACAAGCAGTTGTGTGAAAATAGAGGAGAAACATGGTTTTTTCTTCTATACAGGTGGCCACTTAGCAAGTAGCAGCTATGAAGACAGACAGCTTCTGGAATATGATGTTATTACTTACTATGGCAGAGAGAAGCCACTAATAGATGTTTTCAAATCAAGCTTCTCTTCTGGGCTAACAGTCTGGGAATGGTGGGGTGACAGAATTCAGGTGGTGGGGACTGTGGGACAATGGAGAGTGGAACCAAGATTCAAATGCAGAAAGGAAGAGAGTGTGAATAACACATATTTCTTGGGTGACCCACAGAAGATGAAAGTGCCTCTACAAGGCTTAGAGGAGGTCCCAAACTGTGCCAAGGGAAATGGCTGCTCCACCAAAGTCTGAGACACCAGTGTTAATCCAAGAAGCCACAATGAGCAAAATTGGGAAGAACCATTTTAGATAGCACCCCTGGGCACCATGCTCAGCCTGTTGTTCACACACTAGTTGGAAAGAAAGGAGCTTGGCTGCATCCCAGGTCAGGAACATGCCTGGCAGTTTCTTGCCTCAGACTAAGATTAAGATAGGGCCACTGCTGTCGGCCTCGTACTAGACACCTCAGCTCCTGAGCAGCTCACTGTTACCTAAACTGGCTCTAGATGAATCACCCTGCGCCGAGCCACAAGTCCTGAGGGACACTGAAGGTAGGCTGATGGAGGACTGAGATGACAGGACAGCACAAGGGGGAGAGGCACATAATGAACACGTTTTCCCAGCCAGTTTTTCAGCTCTGTGATCCAGGTGTTGCTTTCACACCATGCTAGGTGCTTGCTTGCCCCATGATGGTGAGGTTTTGGGAACCTCTCTGCCTTGAGGGAAAGAACTGCCTGCAAGACCCACTCAGTAGGCCACTTACTTATTGAAGAGATGATTGTCCACCTTGATCTTGCTGTAGGCTTTGAAGTCATCTGGCATTAGCATGACAGGGACAGGAACATTGCTCAGCTCATTGATCTGCAAAGCAAGAGGAAAATGAGGTTCTCAGCCAGGCCACCTGCCTCAGAAAGATAACATGCTACACCATGGATGCCACCATCTCACCAAAGACATGTCCGCGGATTCCCTTCTTGTCTTTCTGTTCTTCTCTTCAAATATTTAATATGTTCCCAACTTCATCTCTATCTATTGTAACTCTCCCTACCTGATAAGGCCCACCTCCTCTATGAAGCTTTTCATGATTCTCCAGACTATAAAAGTTCTTTCCCATCTCAGAATTCCTGAAGCTTTGTTTGTATCCCTCTTCTGGCCATCTCACAGCCTCCCTCACATTGTATTTAATGCTCATAAACCTCACAAGCCTATTTGACTATAAGTAGGCAAGATCATATCACTGATCCTTTTACGCAAAGATCATCCACCTGACCCTTGGAGGCTCCACACAAGCTACTTGGCACCATGATTTGCATATAGTGGGTACTATGTAAGTATTTATCAAATGGAAAAAAAATGGATCAGTGAATAAATATCACCCAACATACGTTGAGTGTTCACTGAGGCCTTTGAACATCTTCATACAAATTAAAGGTCACTCAAGACAGCAGCCTGGGGCAAGAAAAAGGCTGGGTGGGTTTACATGGGTGTATAAGTCTTACCTCCAAAGTAAAGAATTAAATTTAAAGTGAGCAGAAGAGGTAGACATCTGGCTACTGGCTCACTCTTACTCTTCTAATTAACTGCTTTCATCAGGCCAGTTCCTAAAGCCACGTCCTGCCTTGGGCAGAACTGGGGGCGACATGGGAGGGGTGCCTTGCCCCCACTGCAAACAAACCTTCTCATTGTCTTTCATTCCCTTCAGAGAGCCGCAGGCTGCACAGGGAACTGGCCTCCCACTGGTGCAGAGCTGAGAAGGCAGCTCCTGCCCTTCCCCACCCGTTTAGCCAATTAGTGGCCTAATTAGCCACAGATGTCCTCTCCCATCACAGCAGAGTATTTGACATTTGACCCTCAACCCAGTTGCACTAATGCATTCAGGATTTAGAGAGGAAACCTTAGTCCTGACTTAATGGATAGGGGGCAGGGGGAGTACAATCTTGGGTCTCCCGGATACTTTCCTTGCAAATCCTATTATCTCAATGAGGCCCCATGCGGCAGTGAGGGAATAACCTAGTCATTAGGACTCCTCCAGGAGCATAAATGGGGGGAAATACCATTTAATTTGCTGCCCCTTTCATGTTCCAAAGCTTTTTTATTTAGAAATGTCAGAGGATGGAGGAAGTTCACATTAATGCAGCAACTGGGCGGGGGAAACCATTCCTTCCTAGAGCTGGTGAAAAACCCAATTTACTCCTGGGGAAACGAAGAATATGTGTATGGGGAGGGGCCGTAGGGTGGTAGTGTTAAGTTGGCAGTGGTGCAAGAGCCTCAATAAACTGCTGGCAAAACTGACTGGCACAGATATAAAAGTACATCTTATATGATTCCATTTATACGAAATTCTAGAATCTATAGTGAGAGAATCCAGTAAAACATAGCCTGGGTTGGGCAGTCGTGTGGTTGACTGTAAAGGGACAGATAAGCTGCAAATTCCAGGGTGTTAGAAATGTTCTATGTGTTGTTTAGGGTGATGATTCCATCAGTACATACATTTGTCAAAATTGATCAAATCGTATGCTTAAAATTTCCAGCATCCAGGTCTGAGATGCCCAGCACTGGCTAAACCACCACAGACATACACAAAACAACCCTGCAGTTACCTTTCCAGGGAGTGCTCACAAGACAACCTGATTGTTAAGTGGATGCCTACAGAGGCAACCATTCCACTTCTTGTCTCCCTGCCAACAGAAACAATTCATGGTAGCTGTGCCACTTCCTTTTTCCTGGCATATTAAGTCTGGCTCTGAGATTTAAAGAAGTTCATGGCTCTTATGCAATTCTTCCTTTTCTAGCTTATACCTTCATCCTAGAAAAAACTTACCACTGGCCCGAAGAGTATGATTTTATACTAAAAGGTTCCAGTATCTGCTACTGATTGAATCTGGGTTAGGCTAAAATCCAGACTCTATGCCATGGTCAGAGCTTGTTACTGGGAGAACTAGGAAAGACTAAAACACCCACTTTCGAGGGGTCAACTGCCTCTTAGCCATGATGAATTATTCTAACAAGAGCTGTTCACTATTAATTTTCTGTGTAACTCAAAAGTGTGGCATAGTTTGAACAGTTGTAAGTTGGTCAGTTTTTAGTTCTCAGTTCATCTCTATTCTCCATTATACAACCCAACAGCAGGAAATTTCTAACAGATAATATATTGCTGAATAATCTATACAGCTGAACTATGTAGACTCACCCTCATTTCCATTGGGCCACATGTAGATAGATGATTCACTCTAGGGATTAGCTGTACTATTTTTTTTTTTTTAGTTGTGCTAAATTTTATATCCCCAGAGAGTTCTATTCAATTTCAATTGAACAAGCACTTGCTGAAATACCTACTACATGCTTCACTTCATGTTAGGGAGAAGAGTGTGTGAAGCAAGGGAGCATTGTGAGCACTGCGCACAGAAAAGTGGGAGGCTTCTCCTCTCACTGGGGAGATGAGACAAACCCACGATACAGTAAAACTTGAAGTCAAGGAGCATTTAAGTAAGTCAGAACACAGGGATGGCAAACACAGCAGCAGAGTTTCAGAGGAGGGTGAAAATACGGTCAGTCCCAGCCCTCACACATCAGGCTAGAACGGAACCTAATGCCCCTCCTGGTATTGCCAAGAGCACTTGACACTGGAAGAACCTACAACAAGATCACGTTACACCCTGCTTAAAAATCTTCCATGGCTCCTCACCAACCTCAGGGTAAAGTTTTAACTCCTTAGCCTGGCACTTAAGGTCTTTCCGGATCTGGCTCAGACTCGGCTAAACTGTATTCAGTTTACTTCTCTCAATGTAGCCTTACTATGTGCCAGTACTGTCCCAGAAGCTGCAGATACAAAAACGAAAAGATATGGTCTCTGCTTAGCTGGGAAGACAGACAACAAATAACAAATAAAATGTGACGAGTGCTATAGAGTTATGGGTAAAAGGAGACGAAACAGCAGACTAAGAAAAGAGTGATTCTGGGAGTTCCCTGGTGGCCCAGTGGTTGGAATTCCAGGCTTTCACTGCCATGGCCCAGGTTCAATTCCTGGTCAGGGAACTGAGGTCCTGCAAGCAGTACAGCATGGCCAATAAAAAAAAAAAAAAAGACTGAGTCTGCCTGGGAATGGAAGAGCTGGTTGCTAGAAGCTATAGCGAAATGCAAATGAGAAAGGCCTAAGAGGTAGTTCGCCAAAAAAAAAGAAGAAAACACAAAACCCAAGGAAGGGAATCCCAGCTGTGGGAACTATAAGCCTCAGTGGTATAAAAGTATATCGCTCATTTTTGGTACGGGGGAGGGCAAGGGGAAGAGTGGCAGGATAGAACAGGTACTAAGAAGTAGAGAAATAGTACAGGAAAGACAGGTGAACAGCCTCGGTATTATCAATTAGTAAATAACAGCTGCTTCTATTTATGGCATGTCTATAAATGGTCAGTTCTCTATATTATTACGTATCATATATCTCACATACATATATTCTATTCTGTATTTCTAATACTTAATAGTCACATGAAATATTATTAATCTGATGTTGCCTTTTGCAAAAGATTCACGGTACCTCGTTCAAGGTCACACAGACAGTATGTGCAGAGTCAGGATTTGCTCCTAGGCCTGCTGGTGCCAAAACCTGGGCGTTGACACTATGCTGTGCAATCCTTTCTATGGGCAGCTACCTGGACTAAGGTAGTGTTTTCCATCCCTTTCCTCTGTCCTAATCATCTTCAAGGGAAGTGTTATGCTCATTTTATAGAAAAGGAAAATGATGCTCAGAGAGAGAATTACTACTCCAAAGCTATACTAAGGCACACAGCCTGAATTTGAACTTAGTTTGTCCACTATATAGTAACTTGAACTTAACTGTGTAGGCAATGGGAAGACCTCTCATAAGTCCAGGAATTCACATGATCAGATGGGTGATATAGAAAGGTAATTCTGGAATCAAGTAAGGCTTGGAAAATGCAAAGGTAAGAAACAGCAAGACCATTTATAAAGCTATTAGACTAGTTACCAGGTGACGCTAGTGAATCTGCCTGCAAACACAGGAAACACAAGAGACACAGGTTTGATCCCTGGGACGAGAAGGTCCCCTGGAATAGGAAATGGCAACCCACTCCAGTAATCTTGCCTGGAAAACCCCACGGACAGAGGAGCCTGGTGGGCTACAATCCATAGGGTTGCAGAGTTGGACATGACTGAACACATACACACACACACACATAATAGTTCAGGTAATAGACTATACCAGCAAAAACAGAAGAAGGAAGAAAGCTAAGAGAATCATCCAAGATATGGCTAAATAACACTTCTGTGAAAGCTTCCCTGTCTTTCCCAGGTTGAACTACTCACTTGTTCCTCTGTTCATCTTTATATCCTATCACATTCACTTGGGGAATTACTTGTTTACATGTTTGATTTCTCCACTAGACTCTGAGCCCTGAGAAAGAAGAGACTATGTTACTCATTTTTATGTCCCTAGCACAATGGCTGGCACATAGCAGTTACACAGTAAATGCTGGATGGAAGGACAGATGGCTAGAGAAAAGGGGACTGGAAGATGACTAACACTAGGAAAAAGAGATGGCAAAGCTGGTGTGACCACGCCAAAGGTTCATGGTCTGGAGGATGGAAAAGAAGATTAAGGTTAGCTACTGAGGCTATGACCAGAATGTAAAGAGTCTTAAAAGCCCAGGAGGGAAGAATAAACTTCACTTGGTAGACAAAGGAGAATGACAAAAAGCTTTGAAGTGTGAAAGGCTATGACTAAAGCACTGTTTCAGGAAGATCGGCCTTTCTTTACTATCTAGCACACTTCTGGGTCAACCTCCTTCACCTCCAGCAGAAGTGCGCTTGCGGAATGCAAACTCATTTGAGTAGTATGATAAACAGAATATATTAGGGTGGTAAATCTGTTGTATCTCACACCATGTAAGCGGTTCTGGGATTATCCACATGATCAACTCCATGAGCCATCAGCATAAACAATGAGGAGGCTAAAACAAGCTGTGTGAGAAACAACTTAGGAGCAGTGAGTTCACTCTATGCTGATCCGACTGGACATGAAAATTCAGTCGCTAGTTCTAATCTGGTAAACTTCTGATTCCAGAAGCCTCCAACTTCCCTGTTTGACCTTCATAGGAATTGCTACCCAGGAAGCTTCCTGACATGTGCCAGGGTTCTGTGGGTGGCTCGGCAGTGGGCTGGCCACCGCTGGCAATCATTTGTTACCTGTCACCATCAGAAAACCTGACATGCTGGGAAACGCATTCCCGAGACCAAGGACGTCCACGTGAGACCAAAACTCCAGGAAAAAAAAAGAACAGAGAGCCACAAGGGCCAACAAATCCATCCCTGGGTTTATGTCTCCTTTTTACACCTCGGTTTTCCTGCTCCTGTTTCTGAGTCTCAGTGCTCTCTGTGAGGTGGGAAGGTGTGCTGAAGGACAAATCCATCCAAAGGCTTTATAGAGGAGAAATATTTACTGAAGATTTTTAAAGTAGCAGGAGAAAAGAAAAAGGCAAGGAAAGGAGGTTCTAGGTCTGCATTAAGCAAAGAAAATGTGTGGACAGAATGGGGGAAGAATGTGGGGGAGAACTGAGCAAACTTAAGAATAAATCTGCTCCTCACACCATTCACAAAAATTAACTTAAAATGGATTAGAGATCTAAACGTAAGAGTTAGAACTAAAAGAGTTTTTCTTAGAAGACTGAGTTTTTCTCAGAAAAAAATATAGGAGTAAATGTTCATGATCTTGGGTTAGCCAAAGCATTCTTAGATAAGACACCAAAAGTACAAGTAAGCAAAGAAAAATAAATTGGACTTCATCAAAACCAAGGAAAAACAGATAAATTGGACTTCATCAAAATTAACTTGAGCTTCAAAAGATACCATCAAAAAAGTAAAAAAGATAATCCAAAGCATGGGATAAAACATTTGCAAATCATGTATCTGACAAGGGACTTGAATCTATAATATGTAAAGAACTCTTACAAGTTAATTATAAAAAAATAAATAGCCCAATTTTAAAATGGGCAAAAAAGTAATTGGCAAAGGATCTTAACAGATATGTCTCCAGTGAAAATATACAACTGGCCAATAAGCACATGAAAAGATATTCAACATCATTAACTATCTAGGAAAGGAAAACGAAATCACAACGAGATACTACTTCAAATCTACTAAGATGGCTGTAGTAAAAAAGACAATAACAAGGGTTGACAGGATTTGGAGAAATTAGAACTCACATACACTACTGGCAGAAATGTAAAATGGTACAGTCACTTTGAAGAATCAGTCTGGCAGTTTCCCAAATGGTTAAAGATAATTACCATCAACCCCTCCTATTCCTTCTGATCACTGGGGTGAGGCTTCATACAGACCCAGTTCCTAAAACGGCCAAAAGGTTATCAAGCCATGTCTGCCTCCTCTGGTCTCTACATACTTCTCTCAGGCCATCTTGTCCCTAACTCCAGGCTCCCTGAACTGTATTTCATCCACTAAAACACTGGTTTCTCTCTCTTTACTAGTTCTCCTCTAACAGATCCAAAGTCTTCCGATCTTTTCTTCCTGTTTCCTCCATAAAGTCTAGGGGCTGCATCTCTTGTGCATGACAGGAGGTCCTGTTTCAATACTGAGTTCAAAGGCCTCTTTTTCTACCCAGAAGTAAATCAACCACCTCAGGGAGAATATGTAACTGACTTGTGCTATAGATAAAGACATATACATCCTTCATCTACCATACACCATCAGCCAGAGACCATCAATGCCTAAATGCGTAAATGGGTGAGAAACTAAAGAAACAAACAAAAGGTGATATTTTTTTTCTAAAAACTTAGATTGCAAAAAGTTGCAGCAGTGGGCTCTGAAGGAAGGTAAACTCCAAGAAAGGTTATCAATCCACCAAAAGAAAGTGGTCCTGACTCCCTTGAGAACTGCAAGATTTTATAGTCTTTTGGGGAGATGCTCCATTTCACATGGGGACCCACGAAATCCTACACCTTATTGCAGGTCAAAAGGAAGCAATAAAACTCTTGACTAACTGATCTTCAAAGCTGGGCCTGTCAAGGACAGTGGTGCCCAGTACATTTCCCCTGAGGTGCTTGCTCAGTATATCCAGAGGCTTGGGTCTTGCTTAAAGTCAATGCCTTCCCAGATAGCTCTCAAACAAACTTTCTTAAAAGTTAGCAAAGAAAGAGGGTGACTGCCTAGTCAAAGAGAACCATAGATACCTCTTCATTAGCAGAGTTTCACTGCCTGCCTCTGGGAAACCAAGTACCACACACACTCGGGGAACTGGCAGATACAGGCACACACATCTGAGCATACATTCAGGTTCTCTAACGAGACCATGATTCTCATCTGTCCTGGAACTTGGCTGAGAGGCAGGACAAGGAACAGGAGGCAAATCAAACAAGACCTCTCATTCAAGCACATCATCAGCCAACACAGCCCATGGTGTGGACAATGAGCTGCATTTTTTTGCTCTGCAAAAGACCACAGGTGAACTAATTCTCCACTCAGGGCTTTCATTTCTTGATGTATAAAATAAGGGACTCAAATCCCTTCCAACTAGCAGTAATATTCCTGACTCTCAGACCACTACCAGTTCTCCACAGAGACAGGATGCCTTCTAGTGAGAAGCAAGCTCCACAACAAAACCAAAGATTGATTTCCAGGCAAGGACATAGGGTTCACATTTTAATGACCCACTTTCCCTTGCAATATTGTCAGATGACCCCTAAGGCAGCAGGAAGCAGACAGAACAAACTCTGCTGGACTATTGGATCAAAGCAGCTCCCAGAGAAGATCAAATTGGTCAATTCTAAAGGAAATAAATCAACCCTGAATATTCATTGCAAGGACTGATGCTGAAGCTCCATGTGAAGAGTTGACTCATTGGAAAAGACCCTGACGCTAGGAAAGGCTGAAGGCAAAAGGAGAAGGGGGCAGCAGACGATAAGGTGATTAGATAGCATCACTGACTCAATGGACATGAATTTGAGCAAACTCTGGGAGACAGTGGAGGACAGAGGAGCCTGGCGGGCTACAGTCTGTGAGATCGCAGAGTTGGACACCACTTAGCGACTTAACACTTAGCGACCACTTAACAACAACAGCTCCCAGAGGTCTAGGCATAAAGCTAGACCACAGAGACCCAGGGTTCTCCCCACCCTAGCCAGGACCTTCACCTCAGTGAGGTCTCTGAAAACAGTAACTTGGCCAACACCAGGAAACCTGTTGGTTGTCTTCATTAGACCTCAACATACTCATGCATTTCAGTATTAGAGGTAAAACCCTGGCCGGGGCTGTGGTTCATCAAACTCCAACCTGAGGCTCTTCCAGTAAAGCAAAGCAAAAAGTCCTGCTAGCCCTGCATCCCTTTGTCATCACTTGGTCTTGTGGGCAATTTCAAGTGCTCCGAGAAGTCAGGGAGCCTAAAGAACGGATGGATATCCACAGAAAACTCAAGCCATTAGCTTCATTCTGCTCATTCCAAACTTTTAGCTGGTGAAGTGGCATTTCAAGTCTTTCTACTTCCTTCTCCTCATTTCTGGTGTAGGGACTCAATGAAATGGTCAGAATGCAAGAAGCAAGTAGTTGGAAGAGAAAGAAAGACTCCCAAACAAACAGGACACAAAGTCCTCCAGCTCAAACACTGTGCAGGGTTCCAACTTCCTAACAGGAGCTACTGGACAATCCCAAAGCTACCCAAGGATCCAGGGAACCTCTTATCCTAATCATCGTTACATACAACAGAAAGCACACCACCTAGGAAGTCAACACCTTTGACATGAACCCCACAGCATCCAGGTCCTCCACTATGAACGGTCCTCATAAGCAGGCCTCATTCCTCTCAGATGGTTACACTCTCCCTTCCCCCTAACCCAGGAAGACCCCAGTGAAGTGTCCATGGTCCAAGGAAGCCTGTGCTTCTCCGTGGATACATCTTCAAGAAGAAAAAGAGGAAACACAGGGAAGATTTCCAGTCGGTGGTAAGGAGGTCTGGAGGATGGGGAAACTCTGAGCAGCCACATCAACCAAACGACCACAGAGGAATACTCAGCAGACTAATGCCACTTGCCTCTCAACTGGACAGCGAGCTAGGCAGCCCATTACAAGGAACAAGGAGGAAAACAAATGCAACTAACGGGATGAGGTGAGAGGAAAGGAAGTGGGGATGAAAGCCCTTTCATCCCACCCAGGCCTTCTCTCTGCGCTCCGGGGGCTGCCCGAAGCCAGATGCATGAAGCTTGAGAGGCTGGAGGGAAGGGGAGGACGCGACGGCACGCCACCGTCGGTGACACCAGGCCTCGCGTGGCGCGTGGGGAGGCACACCCGGCCGGGACAGCGTGCAAGGGTGGGGTGGGCGTGCAACTGGCTTGGCTAGGGGTGGCAGGCGTCACTGGCTGGGCCTGCCGAGCGAGGGCCCTGGGGCTGCGGGGGGCGTGAGCACGCGCGGGGCCGCGCTCGGAGGGGCTGGTTACCGTGTGGTTCACCCCCCACATCAGGACGCTGAGGATCGGCTCGCTGGCCCGGAATAGCTTCACTTTCTGGCACACGAAATGCTTCTTCTTGGTCTTGGTCTTGCTGGCGCTGAGTGGCGCCACCGCCACCGCCGTGGTGCTGGTGCAGTTGGACGACATGCCCGGGGCGGCGGCGGCGGCGGCAGTGAAAGGGGGGGCGGCCGAGACGGCGCACGAGCCAGCGGTCCCAGGCCTCCCCCGGACCGATCCCCACCCCCCGCTCCCTCACCGCGCCATGGTCGCGCCCGTCCCGTTACCTCCCCACCCCGCCCCGGTGGTTCCGTCCGCCCCACGCTCCGCCCTTCCCGGCCCGCCCCGGCCCGCCCCGCCCCGCCCCGCCCCAGGGAGCCGGCCGGCCCGCTCTGCACCCCGCCCCGGGCTGTGCTGCTGCCCCGCCGTCACCAGGCCCTTTCCTCCCTGCCTGGGTGGTACCGCCCGTCCCGGGGAGGTAGCGGGCCGCCCAGCCTGCTCCTCCTCCCCGGGCCTGACAGGAGCCAAGCCGGCCTCCGCGCGCCTCAGAGCCCCGCGCCCTAGCAGGGAGGGGAGGAGGGCTCGGTAGGTCTCGCAGACTACTGCGGGAGCATCTCCCTGATCAGGCCCCCCAAAGCTAGGGTTTGGGTCTTTCCTCAACCTGACGTGCCAAGATGGCGGCGGCACCGCGGGTCCGGAGGGGAGGAGGGGCGGGAATGCGAGGAGGGTGGGACGTACCATCCCCACCCCGGGGGAGAGAGGAGGAACACAGCGAGGGCAAAAGGAAGTCCTGCCGGGAAAAGCAAGAAACGCCCCCTCGCCCCACCCCTGCGTGGATCTTTCCCACTCCCCTGGGACCGGGGGCGCGGTCCACCCGCGGGACACGCCCTCTCCCCCCAGGGCCAATGAGAGGAGCCAGCCGGAAGCCTCGGGTTTTATGAATGGGTCCCGCTCTCACCCACCGGCGGCCGGCCTCCCGCCAAAGCGTCCGGTTCAGGGGCAGGCTGGCACCTTAAGACACCTATCATACGGCAGGGAATTATAATCGTCTTACTCTCTGGCTCACTCGGTGAAATCTTTGAGTAAGCTGCCCACGCTTTCTTCATAATTCCTCTCGGACTAAGGCTCTCCGTTTTATGTTGGACACAAATCGTGGATCAACATAGTTCTGTATGGGAATTCGGTACTCAGCACAGGTGGCTCTTTACACAGTTACAAAAATAAATGTAGTTTTTATTACCAAGTAATAAAAGACATAATTAACCCTAGTATAGGGAAGCGGGATAAGGTGTTAAATTGAGTAACAAGTGTATGTTACTTTCTCTCTGGGGAAAGGCTGGGTTTTAAGCATAACAGTGTCTGGCAGCATAAGTGCTCAAAAAATATAAATCCAAATTCGTTTAAGAATTAGGAATTAGCAGAACAAGGAACTAGCCCAACTAATGTGTGGATCAAGAGTACCTAGGACTCCTGAGTCAAATGAGGGCTTCTGGTAGGAGACAGGAAAGGGGTGAAGACAGGAGATTGAGCCTATGAGTTTGGATTTTTTTGTTTTTTTTTAATACCTGACTAAAAAATAATACCAAACAACTCCTGTAAACCTAGACTTTGAAATAAGATTACTACATGATAAAAGGGAAGGCATGAAATAAACAGCTTCCACTATACTTTCTTTTAAGAGCCAGGGTGCATACTGAGAGTTTGGTCCTGACTCCTAAAATGATTTGACTTCATTTCTGCACTGCCCACATCAGAGACTATAAGCAGTGTAAAAAGGACAGATAACCTAGATCCTATCAACAAATCCTGGGCCCTTCCAAAATTTGCCAGATTTGCAGAGGAAAGAAAAGCTGACCTGCCTTACTGTGTTACTGGATAACAAGATACAATGAGGTTCTATTACATAGTAAAGTCACTTACCAAACAAGATAGTCTCACAAAGCTAACTTCTTTTTTTCCAAAAGCATGTAAAAATTATAATTTATACATATACACACACTATATTTTACAGTTTGATAGTCCAAATAGTTTAACAGTTCATTTAGGGTTTTTTTTTTTTGCATTGTTTTCCCTCCCAGATTCTTTGTCGACGCCTTGGCTCTGCCCTAATCTGACATCATTCTGTCACATCATCTACTAAATCAAGTTAAGTATTCATTTACCTTGGTAAGAACAATCTTTCTGGGTGATTCAGAGGAGAGAGGTTTCTGAAAGGTCCAGTCTATTCTGAGGTGGTAGGGTTAAGTCTGTTCACACAGGTGGAGGGAAGAGGCATAGGGAGGCTCCCTCCAGAGCAAGATGAGTGCTCACACCTAAATGTCCCAGTGCCTACCCATTGAAAAACCTACTCTGCACCCAGCAAAAGTTACCAAGGGTCCCACAGAGCAAGTCACACTGGTTCTCAAAAGAACTGAGCTGTTTCTGGAATCCGTGGAGGAAAGTCACTTTGAACAGTGGTGGTTTGACATCTGTGAAAGAAGCCATTTGAACTCTTATAAAGAGAATTTTTAAGGGATCAGCAGCCTCCCTGGAAATTTCAGGAAAACCAGCAAGAGAGGGGATGGCTTTCATCTTTTCATAAAGTTCTTCTCCAGAGCTACTGAGGTTCTCTGGAGAGAGTAAATATTCCGCTTCACCCGATCTTCCAGAGAGGAGGTAGATGCGCTCTCTAGCTTCATGCGGCTGGAAAGAGAAGACAGGGGAAAGTTAAGTAACAAGCATTTGTTAACTGGTCAACTACCTGGCAGACTTAGAAGAAACAGGTTGTTAGCCATAAAGCAGCTGTAGAAATACAAGCTCTCTTTAAGTCTACATAGATAACTTTTGAGTAGCTCCATCTGGAACTCAATTTTTTTACAAATTTGTAAGGGAAAATTTATCTGTTCTGGAAAATAAGTCCAAGCCTCATTTGAAAAAGGCTTCCTGAGCCATGAATTCTTAGAAGGCCAAGAAGATTCAGTAAAATACCAATTCATTTCTCCTCCCCTCAAATCAAAAACATCCCACTGTCTGGCCAGAAGTTGAGAAGCGCAACAAAGGTGTCTGGGGGCTGAGCTCCACACAGACACAGAAACACTGGGAACACAGTGAATGAAGCAGTTTTCTGATTGCCTCCTTGGGACCACTGCCATGAAAGCTGTTAGGCAGGGAAAAGATGCACTCACTGGATAAACCTCCCATCCCGGGAGTCTAGCTTCTCCAGCCTCTGCTCCCGCTCGTCATCCTTGGCATGCCTCTTGAGGATGTTCAGCCTCTCTTCCTCCCGCCACTTGGCGTTTTCCATCATCTCTTGCCTTTTTCGCTCCAGCTCCTCTGATGAGAGCTTTCTGTTGAACACAAAAATCACCCTAGGGCCTACTTCTCTCCCAGACAAAAAAATAGAAATACCACAGGAAGAGAAACCAGGTAGGACCCAGGTTCTCCAGCCCATAGCTCTCTTCCCTTGGAAATGCCCAGCCCAGTGCCACACTCAGCAAGTTTCCTTCCTTCCTAACAACTTCATCAGGTGGTTTCATTCAAATTTCAACAACTTTTAGTGAAGGAATCCATACTCTCATTCAATAATCTCTAGAGTAATTATTCTGAAACAATAAATACATAATAAGAACTAATCAGGAGCCTCCATCTATGGCAATTATATTCCAATTGTTTGTTTAACAACTTATAGAAGAACAGGGAACCAAGTTTATCCATGTGATGGATGACATCTACCACCTACCCACTGGAGATGCTTAGAAATTCATGGACATAGCTCATGAGTATATCATTCAGGACTAAGCTAGAAGCAAGTTGCCTGAAGAATTTAACTTAGTCTTAGACAGTAATAGATAGGTCTTCCTTCCTAGCACTCACTGCAAATGAAGAGCAAGAAGAGGAGGTGATGAACCAGCTCAATCACTATTTACCAATATAAGACATCCAAATCTATTGTTTCTCAAATTGGTGTGATATACAGATCCCCCTTTAAAAGGAAAAATAATTTCAGAGTCCCATAAGGGAGTGGGAGCCCAATTTTGAGAAATAAACTTAAGATACTAAAAATCTGACATTAAGTTATCTATCGAAAGGAAGACTCCCCTTCAAAAACCCCACTAACTAAAAAGAAAATGGAAGAGGAAATAACTCTAGATAAGACATATGTGAACAAACTGTCAGAAGATACAAGAGGATGAAGGAGTGGTAACCACTTTAACAAATTAGAGGAAACTGAATCATAAGTGCCTGATACTGATCAGAGGCAATTCACATTGTAAAACCCAGGAGAGCTTCAGGTACTGTAGGCTTTAATACTTTGGAGTGTGGTGCACGAGGATGAAAACAAAGGGGCTAATTTAAAGTCTATATAAGGAACAATTAAGACATCCCGGGATCCTTATGCCTGACTCAGGGGAAGTCAGGGCCTGCTCTCCCAAACATCTACAGGAGACCCTCTAGAGGGTAGACTCTGGTAGTTTCTAGAGAAACTGAACCACACAGGAGAACCACACCAGACAGCTACATGTAAAAGAATAAAATCAGAACATTTTATCACACCACATATAAAAATAAACTCAAAATGGATTAAAGACCCAAATATAAAACCAGAAACCATAAAACTCCTAGAAGAAACAGGTAGAACATTCTTTGACATATAAGTCATAGCAATTTTTTTTTTTAATCTGTCTGCTCAGGCAAAGGAAACAAAAGCAAAAATAAACAAATGGGACCAGATCAAACCTGAAAGCTTTTGAACAGCAAAAGAAACTATCAACAAAACAAAAAAATTTACTGAATGGGAAAAAATATATTTGCAAATAACATGACTGACAAAGAGTTAATATCCAAATTAAATAAACGCTCAAACAACTCAATAGCAGAACACACAACCCAACTAAAAAATGAGTAGAAGACCTGCAGAGACATTTTTCCAAAGAAGATATACAGATGGTTAACATGCACATGAAAAGATGCTCAGCACTGCTAAACATCAGAGAAAAACAGATCAAAACCACAACGTGATATCACCTCACACCTGAAGAATGGCTAGCATCAAAAGGACCACAAATAAAGGTTGGTAAAGATGTGGAGAAAAGGGAGAAGCTTCATCTTTTCAATTGACAAGAAAGGTGTTTCAGATCACTAATTAAAACAAAACATTCAAAAGAGAACTCAAAAAATTTTAAATTCTTGCAGAACCCTCAGACCCTTGAGGAAATATCCAATGACTCAGAATCTGAGAAACAATATAAATAGTGCTAAGAAAGGTTTTACAGTTGTAATCTTTCTTTCGTTTTTCAGTACCCAAATCTTGGTTACATCTTTGGTGTTCAACTACGTGGAACACCAAACGAAAAAGAGGAGATCACAAAATCCATCCTTTGAAGTTTCTGTGTTTCCATTCCTGGAAGACTGAGATCTTGAGGGCTCTAACTCACTTTTTTATTTAAATTTTATTGAAATATCGGTCTATTGGTCCTATACAGTAGGAACCTGTTTATTCTAACTCATTCTAAATCACAAAATTCAACAAAAATTCTAACAGCACTAAGAAAAGGTTGACAAAATGAGACAAATTCAAGTGATGGCAGATGGCAAAAGAGAGAGAAAAACAAAGCAGGATCTGAAAAAGCAGACCTGGCACTGACCAAGAGTCTTAAAAATATATTAAAAAAAAAAAAAACCAACACATAGTCATGAGCATGTACCCCTAAGAAGAGCATGGATTAGAGCACAGCTGAAGAACTGACCCAGCGATACCAACAATAGATTAAATACCATGCAGTATACCCTCCTTCTCTGGAAGGCAGGGAAGTATGTAATATTTTGGAAAGTTGCCAGTCAAAATTAAACCTTAAACTTAGGGAATCAGGCAATTAAGAGTTAAAAGGGACCTTAGGGTCTGCATCTCTTCTAATACCATAGTGATTGAAAGAGGTTGTTATGAACTCAGTGATTTTTCAGTGCTGGTTGTGTACTGGAATTACTGAGGTAATTCATGTCCATTGAGTCGCTGATCCTAACTAACCATCTCATCCTCCCAGAAATTATATCATAGCAGCCACCAGGGAATGGGATTTTGGGTTTTCTTTAAGCTTTTCAGGTGATTCGAATATGCAGCCAACTGGGGAGGCAGTTAAAGGAAGTACACAAAAGTTGCCCAACTCTTTTTTTTTTTTTGCCAAATCTTAGTTCCTTCACCAGGAATTGAACCCAAGCCCTCAGCAGTGAAAGTGCAGAGTCCTAACCACTGGACCACTAGGGAATTCCCTCATCTAATAACTTCTAAGAGCAATTGAGACCCTTTGGGACAGCCTCTCAAGGGCACAGCCAACTCCACTCAGGTCCCAAGACTGTACATCCATTGTCTGTCAGACCCAAGCCATACCTAACTCAAATGCAGAGTTGATCTTAGGGCATTTGCTCTCAAGACCACCCTGCTTCCCTTTCAGCTGATGCCTCAAGAAAGGAGCACTCTTAAGAAAAGCTTCCTGTGGAAATCTCTGTGAGAATAACCGTGGTTTACAGATGTTGACAGAGAATCACTTAATGAATTGGTCATCAGTTCAATAGTTCAAAACTATTTACTTTGTCCTTTCAATGTGACTCACATGGAGTAAGGGGTGGGGGTGGATGGTTAAAAGTTAACAAGTGGAATAAGAAAGGGGTAGACAAAAAAGGTGATACAGATTATCCTCTTGCCCTGGTCTGAGCCACTCCTAGACTCAGGCCTGGGAGTCTGAAGTGGACCTCCTGGGCTCTGGACTCACCTGGTGTACCCAGGAGCATGCCGCCTTTGGTAAACCTCCTTTTTAGGAGATGGGCTCTTACTTCGGCCTCTGTCTTTCCTATTTACCTTAGAGTTGTGCCTGTAACAAGATACAGAGGGCAGAGAGGAGAAAAGCTTTTTCAATATAGGGGCTTCTATCATGTCCTTCAAAAGATGGAAGAAAAGCTAACAGCTTCAGAATCATAAGCCAAATTGAAGAAAATAGAGGGAAGAACTGGAAGAAAAACAAAGGCATAAGGATACGTAAGATTTGGTATTACTCTCACTCCAGAGATTCCACACATACAAATAGTATATGTGTATGTAGTTCTATAAATTTGAGCTTTACATTGAAAAAAAAAAAAAGGAACAATAGTAACAAAGCAAAGACATTTGGAAGAGTTGATGAACAGATATGGCCAAAAGCAAACCCCAGCTGTGACCAGGCCCCCCACATTCACAGGTTATTGCCCACTGAATTCCCACACTCACGGTTTGCTTGGCCTTGGGGATCGAGACCTTCTGCCAGGGGATCGGGACCTCCTATCCCGGGACCCTGCTTCCCTGGTGCTCTTCTTGCTGGTATGTCTGGGAGGTGAGGAAGAGGAGCTCCTGGACCTGGAATAATTCTTTAATCCATGCGCTCCCTTTCGTTCAGCCATCAGAGAACCCTGCAGTCCCTGACTATGGTCGGAGTTCCTGACCTGTATCATCAAGGAAAGGAAGGAAAGCTGTATGTAGGAAGATCCAGCAGCTCAGGAGAAGATGCAGTGAAACAAGAAAAAGAATAAACACTGAGGTCCAATAAGGGGCCCACTGGGTACACCAATCCCATCATACGGTTATCACTGAGAGCTACATACACTAAGGAAAGTCATCCTCAGAATGACCTAAAAGGATATATCGCCCAAGCGATATATTAAATTGGCCTGGCTCTTCTCTATAGCCTGAGGGGGAGTAGGACGCAGAACATGGAGGACAGGACCTGAGGGGAAAAAAGGAGTCCAGAGGGATGTACATTTATCAAAAAATCGTCAATCCGTACACTTAAAATGTATGCATTTCATGTAAATTACCTGCAGAAGGAAGGGGGGATGCCTAAATGCCCATTGGTGGTTTAGCCCCTCTACTCAGAGGGACTTCAGCTTAGTGAAAGGCTCAGGAGTAGGGAAGAGGCCTGTTCCCCAGCAATCCCAGTCTCTGCTGCCCAAAGTCCCTTCTTTCTGTGTGTCTGACTGGCTGCTAAAAATGCTCTATGTCCTTGCAGCAACATGAATGGACTTAGAGACTGTCATACTGAGTGAAATAAAAGTCAGTCAAAGGAGAAATATGTATGACATCCCTGATATGCAGAATCTAAAAATGATAGAAATGAAACTGTTTACAAAACAGAAACAGACTCACAGACTTAGAGAATGAACTTATGGTTGCCAGGGGGAAAGATTGGGGGAAGGAATAGTTAGGGAGTTTGGGATGGACAGGTACACACTGCTACATTTAAAATGGATAACCAGTAAGGGCCTACTGTATATAGCATTGGGAACTCTGCTCAATGTTATGTGGCAGCTTGGATGGGAGGGGAGTTTGGAGGAGAATGGACACATGTATATATATGGCTGAGTCCCTCTGCTATACACCTGAAACTATCATGACATCAGCTATACTCCAAAATGAAATAAAAAGTTTAAAAAAAAATGCTCTATATCCAAAAAGGCTGCCAGGTTGGCACGTTCCATGGTCCCACAGTCACTCCCTTTGAGAAGCCATATCCTTACCTGTAAGCCATATCCAGGGACTTTGGACAAAACAGGGGAAGAATTTGCCATCTTCTTTTGAGATCTAAGAGATTAAACACATACTATTGAAAAAGAAGACGCCTAAAGGTCCAGTTTACAGCTCTGTGCTGAAATGTGCTTCCTGTTTCAAATGTGACCTCTCCCACCTCCCGGCTCTCATGTGGGAGTATGTTTCTCTATCTTTGCTGGAAGATGCATCAGCACAGTCATGTTTTTCCTGTGAAAAACCGTGGGCCTCACTTTTCAGCCCCAGCGCCCGAGCACATTCTCCTCTCACCTCGTGCTGCTATTCTAGGGACTCTGAGTCAGCAGCGACAGCGCTGGCGGCTCCCTCAGAGAAGACACAGAACAGGCCCAGATGGGCCCATTAATGCATTTAAAAAAAAAAAAGAAAAAGCCTCCATAGAACCCACTTCAGTCTTGGTGGAATCAAGAGCTGAAATGAGGGACTGCTCTGGCAGTTCAGCGGTTGAGATTACGAGCTTCCAATGCAAGAAGCGCAGGTCCCATCCCTCATCGAGGAACTAAGATCCCATATGCCATGCGGTGCGGCCAAAAAGTAAATAAATAAATAAAAATAAAAAGAGCTGAAAGTCGCATCCAGGACATCTGATTTAGGACTGACACGGCTGCAGCCAGTCCTGCTGGGGATCTTGCCAGCACCTCTAGGAACTCTAATGCTATCTGGCAACTCCATGGGCAGAGAGCCAGAGTGTGCAAGTGCCCTCCACCGAGCCCCCAGAACCTAGCGGTTCTCGGCCCAGAGCAGGCGCTCGTCCACTTCTGTGGAAGGAATGAGAGTGAGCGACTCAGTGGTGCAGGAGGCCGCGCAGTGCTCTCACCTCCCCCGGCTGCGCTCATCCTCGCTGCTGCAACGATCGCTGCCTGAGCTTCTGTGCTTATGTTTCTTGTGCTTCTTTTTCTTCTCCTTCTTCTTCTTCTTCTCCTTTTTTTCCAGACTCATTTGCAACTAGAAAATACCCAGAACATAACAGCGCAAGATTATCCAGACCTATCAGTCTCTCTGAGGGTCATGCGCAAACTGCCTGACTCCAGGTCGCTGGGTCTACAGGGATTCGGGGACATGATCAATCAGCTGCCCTCTGTTGACAACAGTGGAGGGTCTTGACCCTGGTTGTGCAGAAACACCCACTAGACTACAGAATGGACTTTCTGGTGGGTGGGGCTGGGAATCTGTGTTTTGAAACAGTCCCCAGAACCACTGCCTAGGAATTTCTTTTCTGTCAAAAGAATCCAACTGCACTAAAAGTAATTAGGGACTGCAAGATCAATTTTTAAACTTTTCTTACCAACTGATCCAAGAAACATGCACATAAAGGGAGTTTAGGGGAGAATGGATACATGTGTATATAAGTCTGAGTCCTTTGTGGTCAACCTGACACTATCACAACAGTCAGCTACACTCCAATATAAATAAAAAGTTAAAAAAGAAAAAAGAAACAGCCACATAATATGTGAATGATGAATGGGCCCTAATGATGAATGGGATAACACCTGATCTCCTAAACACAGTGTACAATCATGCTTTCCACAGGCATATCCCAAAACCCTTCTTTTTCTGGAAGAATGACATCACATGCTGCATTTCCAACCAAAAGACATAAAAGAGAAAATCAAGCATAACTAAGCTTGATATAAGATTGCATAAAATCACCAGGAGACAGTCTCTAAAAGACAAAGACATTTAAAGCCATTCTGTTTTCCCTCTCATAAGAATAAATGGAGAGAAGGAAAAAAAAAAGAATAAATGGAGAGGAGTTCTCATGTTAAGTAGTTCTTAATGCTTACATAATGCACTACTTACCAATTCTTTGATTTTCTTCATTTTCACAGGATTATTCAATACTTCTCTTTTTTTCTCCTCCTCTTTCTTCCTAAAGAAAGAGAAGAAGTTATAAAAATTATGATTATTTCTTCAGAAAGGGAATTAAGTCATTCATTCTACTCTCCGTAACTCTATGCAGCAATTTTTTTCTAAATGCAGGCAGACAAGCCCTATGCTGCAATCTGCATGACGGTGTGAAAGCCAGAAATCTTCCCCAAGTCTGCATGAGGGATTGCATATTATGGGTAAAGTCCATACTGGCTCCCTGTTGTGCAAGAAAGTAAGTTTGGTCTGTTGCTTGTTAAGCTTCATGCTCAAGGCTTCCTAACTGGTCAAGTAAATGTATGTCATCTTGTGTATCAAACGTATGCAGCATTTCAATACTACCTCCACTGTTTAGCATGATAACACACTGAAAAGTAAAGAGAATGGATTCGTCTTTCAAGAAGTCTTATTCTCATATATTCATAGGAGGATAAACAGGTCAATTTTCCTGGAGGACAATTTGGCAACATTTATCACAGCCTGTACCTACTCACAAACTCTTTAATCTTACAAATGCTTCCTCAAGAATTTATTATTGAAGGGATATAATCAAAGAAGGTCACTAAAAAGTTGTTCATATTAGAACAATGAAAGCCTGGAAACAAGTTAGGGATTCAATAGGAGAATAGTAATAAAATAAATTATGGTATATCCATACAATATAGATATTAAAACTGATGTTATAAAAGCGTGGTCAGCAATAAAAAAATATGCCCCACATGTATGATTAGGTGGAAAAAAGGAGTTTATAAAATAATATGCATATTTATACACCAATGTTCATAGCAGTATTATTCATAATAGCTAAAAGGGGGAAATAATCCAAATGGGCATGAGAGATGAATGGATTAAAAAATGTGGTATAAACATGCAACTATCATTCAGTCTTAGGAAAGAAGGAAATTCTGATACAACCTGGGTGAACCTTGAAGACATTGTACGAAGTGAAATAAGCCACTCACAAAAAAGCAAATACTGAACGATTTCACTTCTATGAGGCTGAGACTAGTCCAACAATAGGAATGGAAAGCACAATAGTGGTTCCCAGGGACTGTGGGGGAGGGGAAATGGAAAGTTGTTTAATGGGTATAGATTTTCAGTTTTGTAAGATGAGGATTTTCCTGGTGGCCTAGAGGTTAAGATTCCGGGCTTTCACTTCAGTGGCCTGGGCTCAACCCCTGGTTGGGGAAGATCCAGTAAGCCTCACCAAAAACCAAAAAACAAAGAGATGAAAAACTTCTGGAGATTGACTGAATAATAATTCAAATGCCCTACTACTGAATTGTATACATAAAATGGTTTAAATGGGAAATTGTACATCATGTGCATTTTACCACAATTTTTAAAACAGAAATTCTGACACATGCTAACATGGATAAACCTTGATGACATGCTCAGTGAAATAGGCCAGTCAACAAAAAAATAAATACCATATGATTCCACTTATACAAGCAATTAGAGTATTCTCATAAAGACAGAAAGTAGAAGTGGTTGCCAGGAACTGGGAAGAGGAGGGAATGGGGACTTATTATTTAATGAATATAAGGTTTCAGCTGCAAAGATGAAAAAGCTCTGGAGAAGGATGAGTGGGGGTAATGATTGCACAACAATGTGAATGTACCTACTGCCACTGAACTGTACACTTTAAAAGAGTTAAGATGGTAAATTTTATGTTATGCATATTTTACTACAAAATGGGAGAAAATATGTACATATAAAGATATATAAATAAGAAATAAACATTTTCAATGTTCAATCTCATATCCTTGAAATAAAATTTATGCAAATTAAAAAAAAAAAAACACACACTACATGATTTTATTTAACACCCAAAAGGCAGCTTTACTTTGATCTGTTCTGTATTAAGATTTCAAGTAAGATTATAAAGTTTCTTTTTAAAGGGTTCTGCTATGAAAACAAATAAACAAAGGGAGGGGGAGAGGGGAGGGGAAAAGAACTCTATACATACCCCCAAATTTCTAAGAAGCTGCCAGTCTTTCTAACCTTGCTTCTACCTCTTATTATTTAATGACTAAGGGTAAATGGATAAATCTGGTCTGGTCTGGTACATTTACCAATCTCTTCCCAACTATAAAGCAAGAGGCAAGATAACATCTAGGCTGAGCATCTCTACAAAACCCCCTTCCCAGACCCTCATCAGTACCTGATGATGAAAAGCGGGTCCTCTCGGATTTTGCTGGCCATGTCCAGAAGGGAATTGGCACCTGACGGGGCAAAGATAGAGCCTGGGAGGAGTCCTGTCTCCGAAGAACAGCCTGCCTCCTTCTCCTCCATCTTTTCAAAAACATATTTGTCAATAGGACGCCCCAGCAAGTACTCATCACGGTTCACCATCCCACCAGGACCCTGGTACATCCAGTCCAATTTTTCCTCCTTTTTCCTAGTTCAAGGGAAAAAAAAAAGAAATAGTCAAAGAAAATGTAGACTCCTGCAAACCTGAACACAAGCGATAGATAAGCACAGCTAGGGGAATTCCCTGGCGGTTCAGTGGTTGGGACTCCATGCTCTTACTGTCTACGTCGTGGGTTCGATCCCTAGTCAGGGAATTAGGATCCCACAGGTTGCAAGGCATGACCAAACATTAAAGAAAAAAAAAAGTGTGGCTGGTCAGAATAGGACTCATTCTACAGGCTCTTCAGCAAAGGCTAAACACCACAGTCCATGAGGCACTTGGGAAGAAATGGTACTTGCTGTCATGGAGTTTACATTTTATAGGAGAGATCATTTCCACACAACTAAAGCAACCTGTGAGGACAGAACGTTCCTCAACCTGGGGCGTGGATCTTCGCTCAGGGCTTCTCAAGTCTCCTTTACGAAGTCTTTGTGTAGTGCCTTCATGTCGAGGATCATCTGAAACAGCTAATGTGCACATTCTGGATCAGCTCATCACCAAGAACAATTCCAGTGACCACACACGCAGTGGTGTTTATCACGTTTTGGAACTTACTGGCACACTGGCACCAGTGGTAATACCACATTCAAGAAGATAATGAGAAAAGATCAGCCATAACAAGTTACGTTTTCAAGCCAAAAGAGGGAAGCCAAATTATGTCACAGTATCATGCCAAATATTTCCCTGCGGTTCTAAAAGAAAAAGTGGTGAGAAAATTGGGTCTCCATGCAACAAACAATAAAGGTGTGCTGAACTCATAAGAGTATGTATTGGGACAACCAATATCACATTCACATTGCAAGCAGCAAAGTAGTTTCATCAAAATAGTACTATCTATAACATTAGTTTCAATGATTTTTGAATATGACATTTTTTGTATATTGATTTTTAAGATTATGTAACTATAAGCATAAATAATATCTTTCTAGCTATATCTTTGCACATTTAAAAAAAATGTTTCAAATATTTACTTTTATTTATTTCGCTGCACCAGGTCTTAGTTGCCACACGTGGGATCTAGTTCCCTGACCAGGGGATGAACCTGGGCCCCCTGCATAGAGAGTTTGGAATCTTAGCCACTGAACCACCAGAGCAGTCCCATGTTTGCACATTTTAATAAAAATAATTTAAACCAATAATAGAGGGTCTAACCTTTTAGATACCTCTTCTCTTATTAAAATTATTGGTTTGGTTTGATGGACTTCCCTGGTGGTCCAGTGGTTAAGAATCACCCATGCAATGCAGGGGGAACGCAGATTTGATCCCTGGGGAACTAAGATCCCATATCCTCAGAGCAACGAAGCCCTTGTGCCACAACTACTGAGCCCGTGAGCTCTGGAGTGCCTTGCAGCATAACCAGAGGGAAGCCTGTGTGCCCGCAGCGAAAGAGCCCATGTGCCACAACTAAGACCTGATGCAACCAAATGAAACAAATAAACATATCTTAAAATAAATAAATAAAATGAAAGGACATGTCAAAGATGACTGAAAGGATCATGCCTATACATGCCTGACATGAACATGGACTGGGAAGCGGGGACTAAAGGCTCATTTTTATTCATTTGTAAACACTGACTCAGCATACTTCCTGTGTGCCAGGCAGAGGAGTAACACTGGACAGATGACAAAGATTCAGGCAGCTGAGCTGCTCACAGGGTACCCAATAAGGCACAGAGGTCGACAAATTACCAAACGGTGCTGCTGAGAGCTATTGTGACGAGGTGACTGTGGGGCACGTGAAGCAGAAACACCTGAATATGCAGAGATACACGTGGGAGTCATCAGCATGAAGCTGACACTGGTACCAGAGGAATGAAGGCACTCTTTTTTAAAAAAACAATTTTATTTTATGTTTTCATTTATTGGCTGTGCTGAGCCTTCATTGTGGCTTGAGGGCTTCTATCTTGTGACGCACGGGCTTAGTTGCCCAGTGGCATGTGTGATCTTAGTTCCCTGACCAGGGCCTGAACCCACGTCCCCCACACTGGGAGGCAGGTTCTCCACCACTGGACCACCAGGGAAGTCCCTGGAGGCACCTTTAGAGAATAAAGGGAGAAGAGCATTGCGCCTTGGGGAGCAGGAGCAGTTATGAGATGAGGGAAAAGAAGCTAAGTGACAGAAAGAGAAGAGATGATATGAAAAGGTAGGAGGGCTGGGAGCCTGAAGGCAAAACAGCAAAACCTGTCCAGAAGAAATAAGGAAAAATGAAGACAGATACTTCTATGAAGTAGTATTTTCAGGGCTCCAGCTTTTAAAAGGACTCAACTAGGGCTTCCCTGGTTGGCTCAGTGGTAAAGAATCCACCTGCCAATGCAGCAGGCATAGGTTCAATCCCTGATCTGGGAAGATTCCGCATGCCACGGAGCCACTAAGCCCATGTGCCGCAGCTGTTGAAGCTGTGCTCTAGAGGCAGGGGGCGGTAATCACTGAGCCCTCCCGCTGCAACTCCTGGAGCCTGAGCTCTGGAGACCATGCTCAGCAATGAGAAGCCACCACAGTGAGAAGCCCAAGCAGCACAGCTCGAGAGTAGCCCCCGCTCCCCACAACCAGAGAGAAGTCCATGGAGCCACAATGACCCAGCACAGCCAACAATAAATCAATTCATTAATTAAAAATTTTTTTTTAAAAAAGGACTCAACTAATATGAGTCCTCCTCAGGCCCTCTGGTAAGAAACCATGTTGTAATCACAGAAATCCAGTGCCACTGGACTTGGCCTGGTTCCACCACTAAACAGCCCGGTAACCATGCAAGTTATTTCTTCACACTTCCACATCCTCACGTCTAAAATGGACCTAGTTTCCCAATACAGGGGACATGAGTTAGATCCCTGGTCCGGACACTGAGACCCCACACGTCACGGGGCAACTAGCCCGTGTACACTACTGCTGAGTCCACGTGCCTCAGCCTGTGCTCCCCAACAACAGAAGCCACTGCAATGGGAAGCCCACACACGGCAATGACAGAAAGCCCTTGGGCAGCAATGAAGACCTAACCAAAAATAAACAGGTAAATAAAATGTTTAAATAAAATGGAGCTAGTAACTGCCAATGCTCATTGCTTTTAAATGAGATCCTCTCTCTGAGTTTTTAAATAAGAAAAGATATAGAGTAAAAGTCATATAAAAATGAAATAATCTACAGATTTTTGCTGTTGCTATCATTAACGATATAGAACAGGTTCTTGAGGCTGCCCACAAGGCTCACCCAGGGAGATTTTTTGTTTTTGCCATGCAAGTGGCTTGTGAGATTTTAGTTCCCTAACCAGAGACCAAACCTGAGCCCTCGGCAGTGAAAGCCGAGAAGTGAGAGGTGTCCTAACCACTGGGCGGCCAGGGAATTCCCAGGGAACTCTTAAAATCTACAGATGCCCTTGCCCCAGACAACCCCTGCTATTCTTAGGAAATTGGCTGAGTGGGAATCACTCCCATCTTCATTTATCTAATCTCCCAAGGACACACCGAAGTGCAAGGGCTGAGAAATGCTGGTGTAGACCGTGCATGGAAAACACAGTTTTCTAATAATATCAGAGAAAACTAAAGCAACACTCCACTGCAAAGAGGAATCTGGATGAAGGTCAAGGATAATGTAGATATTAAGGTTTTTTCCTTTGTTCTAGGAGAGAAGCATAGTAAACATAAAAAAGATCATCTGAACCATAGACGTGAGCTGTTAAACAGGAAACGGTTTTTACTGGATACATGAATGGCACTGCACTGCAAAGAACCACATAAGCCAGCCCGCTGGACAAGCAGATCGTCTAGCTACGTCTGCAAGGAAAAACGGAGAAAAGGGACCTACATGTTGACCTTTGAGTTTCATGATATTGGAGGATATGGGTGATGGGGGTGGGGCAAAAAATCAAAAGAATATAAAACACCTTCCTCCCGTTCACAGCAGATAAGAGGGCGTGAGGGTCAGCAACATGGTAAACACTGGACTCCCAATCTGAAGCTGCTCATCTATACTCTGACCTCATCAGACTCTGCAAAGCCCAAAATTTCTGACATATCAGGTGCATAATCTGTAACATTTGTCTGAATAAAAATTTCAAAATAATGTTTTACTTTTGGTTAGTTGGGAAGTAAACTCTTCTGACTAACAGATATTCTGTCTAAAGTTGACATTTGTTTTAAAATCAAGGGTTCACAAAATCTAAAAGGTCACATATAAGAATGTCTTATAAGCTGCCCAGGAACTAGTCCAAATGTGTGAAACTGATTTAGTTTAAATTATAAAGGATGTAATTTATAAAAAGTATGAAAGGTAAAATAATTTAATGTGTGCCTATGGTTAAAAAAAAAAGTACAGAATTTTATTCTCTTAGCTCATTTTATATATTAATGGCCTAAATATATTGTGTTGTACTTTAAAAATTCCAAAACTCCTTTTATTTTAAAATATTCCAAATATTTTAAACTCATACTTAAGTCAGAATGGCATTCTCCCAATCCATTTTCCTGAAAGAATGTAATTGTTATCCTGCCTAAATTCCGTAATACCATTTCCATGAACTGAAACTAAGTCTCTCTCTTGGTCTGTGTCTCTTCTCTCTCTCTCTCTCACACACACACACACACACTCAAATGTCATTAATCCTCCTGTCATGAAATTACTAAGGAAAAGTCTTATATATCCAATATAGTGTAAAGTATGTCACATGTCACCCTGGAGACTTGTCCACAGGATACGAACAAGGAACAGTACAGACTACTCAATTTTATTGTAGAGTTTTTACTCAATTCTGATTTAGGAATGCACTGCATATTTTATGCTTTTTATTTTTCTCAGAACACATTTACTCCTATCACCTCTTTTGGAGGCTGGTAGGGTACATCATCTGTTACTTCTATCGGATATTATACAAGAGGAAGCTGAATGAGACTGTCCACAGTCACAAAGCTTTCACTGACAGACACAACATCTATCTCCTTCCATGGGACCTCACTGCCTCCCTAAAATGAGCCTGCAGTACACACATTAACAAAAGCAGGAATGTGGCCTCAACATAGTAAGCAGGGCAGAGGCAGTCATCCTCAGTCACAGTTACTTGTCAATTGTGTACCATGAACTTGGCCTACACTAAGGCCTTTACATGTCATCTCATCTGATCCTCTAAAAGCCTTAGGAGTTGGGTACTCTCACCTCCCCCCTGGTTCTATTGAGGTCACTGAGGCTCCCAAACTTGCTCCCAGATACATAGCTGGGCTAGTCCATACAAAGTCAGCCTTAGAACCCAGTTCAGACTGACTCCAAACTCATTCTCTTATGCAGCTATTATGCAACAACTGGACGATGCACCCACAGGCCTGCAATTCCCCACACACCAAGACACCCCCAGCCCAAATGGCCCCAGCGCCTTGCTTACTTGACAGCCCCGACATCCTCCGCATAGCGCTGCATCTCCTCCCGGGCCCTCTCCTCCCGCAGCTCACGCTGAAGCTCCTCAATCTTCTTCCGCTCAGCCTCATGCTTCTGCTCAGCCTTCCACACTTTCTCCACATTGCGGAGGGTCTGAGGGTGCCAGCTCTTCTTCAGATTCTGTGGCAAATGAAAGGAGGGAGAAAACAAGACAGGGAGTAGGTGTGTGGTGAGTATAACTGGCCTGCCTCACCCCACCCTGTTCATGCCAAGGCAGCCATGTAAGGGCAAGATGTCTCTAACAACGGCGAGGTTGGCACCCAACAATCTCTCACATGTGGCAGGCGGAGGAGAGGTTGTTCAAGTATATAAAATTTCAGAATAGAACAGGCCCCTCCGAGATTCCCTTCAACTACTTCTATCCTGAAATGTATGAGTCTAACTTCCACAGGCCATGCCTGAAGTGAGGGTTGGCGATGACAATACAGGAATGAGGCAGAGAGGTGGGAAGATATAGACTCTGAAAGGTGAAAGAACTCAAGTGTCTTTGGCATTGGACACATTCTTAAGAATACAACCTTCTTTTCCTTGAGTCCACTGAACTTGCCTTGAACTTGCATGGTTTACAACCACACCTAGTACCTCTTTCAACCTTCCTTCCCAAGAGTCTCCCCCTGACTCTGATCTTCCCTTTCACCCTCAAGGAGTGCTTCACTTCTGCCTTCCTCCCCATGAGTCACTGCATTGGTTCAGCTTCCCAACCAGGGAAGGTTTTCTGGAGGAAGTGACATCTAAGGACAATTATAAATTATCCCAGTGATGTAGGAAGCAGGGATGAGAGGAGTAGATTTCCAAAGAGAGGTAACAGCACACACAGCTGCAGGCCCAGAGGTGAAAAAGAACAGAATACAAATAATTCAGCATGGCTGGAGATAGGAGAGTAACCTGATGGGAAGGGGACTCAAGATGAAGCCAATAAAGAAAGTAACAGGTTAAGGGCCTTATTAACCATGTTAAGGGACTGAATTATCCTGTTGGCAGTAGAAAATATTAAACATTCATATGCAGCTAAAATGCATGACCAGCTTAGCACGTAAAGAATGAATTGGAGAGGATCAGGATTGGAAAGGCCTGGTGAAATTTCCTCAATCTTGAGGTATCTCTCTTATCTGATTAAAAGCTTTCTAACAGACATAAAACACCTTGTTAAAAACTAGCAAGGGGGCACTCTGTCCCCTTCTGACATCTATGTCAGAAGCTTTCCCTATCTCTGTTATACTTTAATAAAACTTTGGTACACAAAAAGCTCCAAGTACTCAAGCCCCATCTCTGATCCCAGTTCAAAATCCTCTCCTCCGGAGGTCACAAATTCCGGCATAACACATGGCTCACAGCAGCAACCTTTCACTTTCCCCTCATCAGATTATTCAACCCTTCCTCCCCCACCCTCCACCTTGTCCTAATGGTCCTTTCTCACTTGCCTTCAATACAGGTGACTGCGTCTCAAGGATCATTCGGGAATGTCTGTAGACACTTTTGGTTGTCACAACTCGGGGAGAAAGGTGCCACTAGCCAGAGGCCAGGGATGTTGCTAAACATCCTACATGCACAGGACTACACACACAACAATTATCCAGCCCGAAATGTCAATAGTGGTGAGGCTGAGAAACTTTGGATTCGAGCTTTCCTGTCCCTAAATGCAGCTACTTGAAGACACTAAATCTGACGAACCTTGATGGTATCTTGGAAGTCATTCTAATTGATAACATCTGACAAACTCTAATATAGCTACTAGACAAATGGCTAAACGGATCTATTTGCTGATTCAATTAGCTACACTTTCAGGAGATTAGCATTTTTCTGATATTGAACCACATTCTTATGGGTATATTTTCCCATTTGGTGGCTATACAGGTTATGAGAACTAGCCACATAACTTATAATCACTGCGGACAGTGACTGAAGCCATGAAATTAAAAGACACTTGCTCTTTGGAAGAAAAGCCATGACAAACATAGACAGCATATTAAAAAACAGAGACATCACTTTGCTGACAAAGGTCCATATAGTCAAAGCTATGGTTTTTCCACTAATCATATATGGATGTGAGAGTTGAACTATAAAGTAGGTTGAACATCAAAGAACTGATGCTTTCGAACTGCGGTGTTGGAGAAGACTCTTGAGAGTCACTTGGACTGCAAAGTGATCAAACCAGTCAATCCTAAAGGAAATCAATCCTGAATACTCATTGGAAGGACTGATGTTGAAGCTGAAGCTCCAATACTTTGGTCACCTGATGCAAAGAGCCGACTCACTGGGAAAGACCCTGATGCTGGGAAAGACTGAAAGCAGAAGAGGATTACAGAGGATGAGATGGTTGGACGGCATCACTGACTCAATGGACATGAGTTTGAGCAAACTCTGGAGACAGTGAAGGACAGCAAGCCTGGCGTCCTGCAGTCCATGGGGTCACAAAGAATTGGACACGACTGAGCGACTGAACTGAACTGAGCGACTGAACGACAATGAACGCAGAAGAAAGCTCTGCCACTACAGATCAGAATGCTGCACCAAAGGACTGAAAGTCAGAAAGGTCAACATGAGGAAGATCTGTGATCCCAGAACACGGCTCAGGGATGAGGAGAATGGGGCACAAGTCATCACAACTACAGCGCAGGACAAGACTGAATTCCTAGTTCAGGAAAGGCGAGGTACCCCAAGACAAAATACACAAAACAAAATCTGCGTGACACGTCCTCCATACCTGCCTCCTTTCCTAGCCACGGTTCCAACCGTCCCAAAGCTCCCCAGAATTTCCAGCCAGAAGGGTTTCCTGCCAACAAACACCACCTGCCATCCTTGGCGACCCACCTCACACACCTTTCCAAGTCTCCGCCCCGTCCCTCCAAGGCCTCCGTGATCCGCCCCCTGTCCAGGGCTACAGCTCCCTCTCACCGAAAGCACAGCTGCGTTATCAAGAATACTCACCGCCACAGCCGTCCCCAGCCCCACTTGGTCTCGGGCCTCGGTCCTCCCCCAGCCCTTGGCTCCCTCACTTACCAGGTCTCCGCCTCCCATGATGGTGGAGATGTTTCCTCACTCCGCGGATCTAGAAGACGCAGGAAGGATAGGAGAGAAACTTGGAGAAATAGTTCAACAACGACCTCCCGAGATCCGGTCCCGGGGGCAACCGGCTACCACTTTCACTGCCCGATCCAGAGCCCACTTCCGGGAGGACGTCCTATTACAGAGACAGCGTCGCAGGACAGTGACGTTTAATACTAGCTGTCGCAAAAAAAAAAAAAAAAAAAACACCTAGCTGTCGCGTTACGTGGCGGTAGCTTCGCGAGCAGTCTCACGGGATACGGCCCATGATATCGCGGGATTTGTGGTTTACTTTCGGTCAGCTCGAGTTGGCTCTTCCCCGTGGCTTTCCAAATGGTGTGTTAATAAGAGGAAGCTCTGTGGGGTCGTGCTTCCAAGGTGGCGCTAGTAGTAAAGAACCCAACTGGCCAGTGAAGGAGACATGGAGAGGCAGATTCCATCTCTGAGCCAGGAAGATCCCCCTGGAAGAGGGCATGGCAACCCACTCCAGTATTCTTTCCTGTAGAATCCCGTAGGCAGAGGAGCCCCGGCTACTGAAGCGACTTCGCACGCACGCGCTGTTTGGGTGTTCTAATTGAGCCTGGGCCTCACCTGGCGGTTCTGTTGCCATGGCAGTGCACTGTGGCATCCTTGGGAGCTCCCTTCTGGATCTCACTCCCGAGCCCCAGCGTGGACCAGCCTAGGCCACCCGGAGTTTGTAAAACGTCTTTTTAAATCAGCACTCTCCTCAAACCTCGACTAACAGCCACCTCCCTTTCCCCCCTTTCCCCAGGCTTATTTTACGGAGTTAAACAGAAACCAGCCAACCGAAATTCCATCAGCTTCCCTGCATCACCCTTTCCTTTCCCTTCGTTTATGGTGGAAGAGGCATCCCTCCTAATCTAAGGCATGGAGGTTCATCTGCTGAGATCCCACCCCTCACATCTGGTATTGATAAAGTACTTGATTAAATAGTTAATGCCACTAGGGGATTGTAAGTAGAAAAACGATGGGAGACCCTTCTAAGTTAATGCTTACTAAAAAAAAAAAAAAGCAGGCTTCCCTTGTGGCTCAGCTGGTAAAGAATCCGCCTGCAATGTGGGAGACCTGGGTTCCATACCTGGGTTGGGAAGAACCCCTGGAGATGGGAAAGGCTACCCACTTAAGTATTCTGGCCTGGAGAATTCCATGGAGTGTATAGTCCACGGGGTCGCGAAGAGTTGGAGAATGACTGAGCGACTTGAAGAAAGCAGGCTTGCTTAGCAATAAACCATGCAACAGAAGCAGGACACATGCCCATAAAACAATGAATAATGGCATGAGATCCATATCCTGCCCAGTTGCTAGGTCACGACTCTCTGCTCACATAAAAAACAATAATTTGTGGACCTAGCTTGATCACGTAGGAACAAGAAAACTCCCCTGCCCAACCTGGAGTAGGAACTGATAGTAGAAGCATGATGTCTACTGAAGAAAGACAAAGGTCTTCTCCCCCTCCCCACTTTTCCTTTCCTTATAAAACTGTAGCCTGGACACAACACCACCTTGCCCTCCTGCTTGTAAGCCTCACAAGCATCCTATTCTAATAAATCACTTCTTGTGTATCAGTTTGCCTCTGGCTGCATTCTTTCTGTGCTGAGACATAAAGGACTATGGTTAGGAGCTCTTTGGAGCCCCTGAAAGTGACACCAAACATTTTAAGTATTACTCAATTTCTCACTCTCTCCTCTAACTCCCTAAGTATTGGCTTATTGTCATCACCATTTTAGATATCCTTAGTTGATCCTTTAAAAAGAAAAAAGTTCATGTCTTTCCCTCAGCTGCTCCAATCTCCTCTCTTGTCTTTAGCAAACTTAAAACAAGTTGCCTCCACTGTGGAGGCAAGATGCTTCCGCTTCAACTTTGGCTTAACCTGAACTCTCCAGTCAACTATTCTTCCCATGACCTTCAATAATACGCCCCTCCTCGTATTTAAATCAAAAACCACATTTCACCCTCATCTGGACTACCTTTAACATTTGGTATTTAGGACTACTCTCTCCTTACTGAAATACTTTTTACTTAATTTCTTCCCATTACTGTCCAAATTTTCATTCTCTAGATCCTTCTCAGGGAACATTTTTTTTTCTTCCTCATTCCGCCTCTTAAGTTCTGTCTTAGGCCTTTTCACAGTGTTCTCCTTTTGTGACCTCATCTATTAAAATATGCTAATGATCCCAAATTCATTATCTCCAGTCATAGCTCCCTTTCAAGCTCCAGGGTTTTAAGCCTGGCTATTAGGCATTTCCACCTGGACAGGTCAAGATTTAGAGATATCTTGCTTTCTATGTGGGTGCAGGCTGTGTCTCTCTAAAACATATGATTTTATCAACCCACTGCTTTAAAAAGTTTCACAGCTCCCCATTATTCATACTATAAAACCCACATTTTAAAAATGTCAAGTCCTGGGAATTCCCTGGTTGTCTGGTGGTTAGGACTCCACACTTTCACTGCCAAGATCCTAGGTTCAGTCCCTGGTTGGGGAACTAAGATCTCACAAGCCACAATGAGCAGTTCTTTCATGACTTGACTCTTCTGACTCCTCCAGCTTCATAAGACTTCCTACCTCTCACTCACTACACTACAGCTAAATTTTTATTTCCCTAGCCAAATACTCTAAACAAAAACATTTTTAAATTGTAAATATTTTTTTTAAGATTTATTTATTTACTTACTTTTGGCTGTGCTGGGCTATTCTCTCATTGTGGTGTGCAGACTTTTCATTACAACAGCTTCTCTTGTTGTGGAGCACAGCTCTAAAGTACATGGGCTTCAATAGTTGTGGCACATAGGCTCAGTAGTTACGACTCCAGGCTCTAGAGCAGAGTAGTTCTGGCCCATGGGCTTAGTTGCTCCAAGGCATGTGGGATCTTCTTGGCCCAGGGATCGAACCCATGTCTCCTGCATTGGTAGGAAGAGTCTTTACCACTGAGCCACCAAGGAGGCCCTGTAAATATGTTTTAAAAGATAGAAAATTCAGCATGGTACAGACTTCCCTGGTGGTCCAGTGGCTAAGAATCTGTGCTCCCATTCCAGGGGCATGGGTTCTATCCCTTGTGAGGAAACTAAGATACCACATACCATATGGTGCTGTCAAAAAAAAAAAAAAATCAATGCAATAAAAGTCTCCCACCATCCTTATATCCTCCTCAATCAGCATTTCATTTATCTCAAGTTTCCTTTATGTATCATTATAGTTTTATACTAAATAATGTTTTTAGCCTTCAACCCATTTGGAATTTTTTTAATTGTCTTTCTGGTTGGCTACACATTCATCTCAACATCTCTACAGAGTAATCTTATATTTTCCCCACTGGTGAGAAATACATGCGTATGCACATATACCATATTCCCATTTTTATCTGAGTCTGTTTCTGAATTCTCCACTCCACTCCATTAATCCATTTATTCATGTGTTCTTATCAAACTGCCCTGAGAGCTTTGTTTTAATGATACAGGCCCACTGCACCCTCGCTACTCTTCTTTTCCTAGAGTTTCATGGTTCTTCTTACAATTTTAATTTTCTAGTCAACTTGTCCAGTTCCAGAAATGATGTTTTTAATGTTATTATTGAGAAATATATTAAATTCATAGATCACTGACTCTGTATTAAAATTGCCTATATATATGTCTGCATCCATGCAAGTTCCATAATGCTAAAGACCTTCACTTTGTATCCCTTATGCATGACACACTTTCTGGCACATAGTAGTTGCGCACGTGTGTGTGTGTGTGTGTGTGTGTGTGTGTGCCCAGTCGTGTCCAACTCTTTGCACATCCCTAGACTGTAGCCCACCAGGCTCCACTGTCCATGGAATTTTCCAGGCAAGAATAATGAAGTGGGTTGCCATTTCCTGCTCCAGGGGATCTTCTCAACTCAGGGATCGAACCCAAGTCTCTTGCATCTTCTACACTGGCAGGCAGATTCTTTAGACTGCACCACCTGGGAAGTCCTGTTTAATATTGTTAAGTGAATACATGAATGGATGGATGATCCTTAAAGGCCCTGTGTTCAGAAATCACCATAGACTAAGGTGTTTTGCATAGGGCATGAATTCATAGAAATAATTGTTAATATTAACAATTTCACATAATAATAAGGGAGTTATATGCTTTAAAAGTTAAAAAATGATGGGGTTATATGTTTACCTCCCTCCTGAAAAACCTGTGTGCAGGTCAAGAAGCAATAACTAGAACCGGACACGGAACAACGGACTGGTTCCAAATCGGGAAAAGAGTACGTCAAGGCTGTATATTGTCACCCTGCTTATTTTACTTATATGCAGAGTACATCATGCGAAATGCTGGGCTGGATGGGCGGGGAGAAAAATCAATAACTTCAGATATGCAGATGACACCACACTAATGGCAGAAAGCAAAGAAAAGCTAAAGAGGCTCTTGATGAAAGTGAAAGAAGAGAGTGAAAAAACTGACTTAAAACTCAACATTTAAAAAACTAAGATCATGGCATCCAGTCCCATCACTTCATGGCAAATAGGTGGGAAAACAATGGAAACAGTGACAGACTTTATTTTCTTGGGCTTCAAAATCACGGTGGACAGTGACTGCAGCCAATTAAAAGACTGCATTTAAGTGACTGCAGCTCCTTGGAAGAAAAGCTGTGATCAACCTAGACAGCATATTAAAAAGCAGAGACATTACTTTGCCAACAAAATTTTGTCTAGTCAAAGCTATGGCTTTTCCATAGTCATGTATGGATGTAAGAGTTGGACCATAAAGAAGGATGAGTGCTGAAGAATTGATGCTTTTCAACTGTGGTGTTGGAGAAGACACTTGAGAGTCCCTTGGGCTGCAAGGAGATCAAACCAGTCAATCCTGAATATTCATTGGAGGGGCTGATGCTGAAACTGAAGCTCCAACACTTTGGCCACCTGATGCGAAGAGCTGACTCATTGGAAAAGACCCTGATGCTGGGAAAGATAGAAGGCAGGAGCAGGGTACAACAGAGGATGAAATGGTTGGAGGGCATCACCAACTCAATGGACATGAGTTTGAGCAAACTCGGGAGTTGGTGAAGAACAGGGAAGACTGGCGTGCTGCATGGGGTCGCCAAGAGTTGGACATGGCTGAGCAACTGAACAAAAACATGCTTTTAAAAACTATGGCTTTATTTGCCTTGACACCAAGGCCATGACTAAGACTAAAAACTTGTTTCCCGTTGCTTCCAGGACTGCCTCAAGTCTCCACCTTCTCACCTGAATTTCAAATTTTTCATTAAATTCTTTTGCATTGGTGAAAAAATAAATAAATAAAAACTATGGCTTTGACTTGAATTTCAATCTCAAGTCTGTCAGGTATGTTACATAACCTTGGACAAGTTACACAACTTCTCTGAGGATTTTTCCTCATCTGTAAAATAAGAGCGATACCACCTACCCGGCAAAGTTGTAAGAATTAGAAGCAATAAAATTTGTAAAACATATTGCATGGTATCTGTTAGATAGTAGGTGTTTAATAAATAACAATTCTACCGACAAAGTTACCAATATCCATAGTAACTTATCTTCTAGGGCTGATTGATAACAAATGTTAGCAGGAAGAAAATGATTCTAAAAGACCACAGTGCCACAGTTTTGTGGTGGAAAGTACTTGAAAACAAGACAGGGCTATTTTTGAGGTAGAAATAACTGAAATTGCAGAAACTGCATGAGCCAATTTCTTTTCTCCAGTGTTTCTCAAAGTGTGACCTGAGACTATAATAGAATACATGGAAGGTGCTCTTAAACATGACAGATTCCTGGACTTTACCCTTGAACCATTGAATCAGACTTTCCAGGGATGAGATTCTCAGATTCTAGAAAGTTCTTCATGTGATTCATGTGCACACTAGAGTTAGAAAACCACTGCTTTAGAATACAGTTATTTTTCAAGGATAAATAAATAAATGAAGTGGTCTTAAGCCAAGAAACATAAAGGTTATGCACAAACGCTGTAATACAGCTGTTTTCTCAGTGAGCAGAGGGGAGATAGCAGAGGTGAATTAAGAAGTTAATTGCCACGACCAATCTGTGTTGCCTTTCATCTAGTTACTCATTATTTATGAATTTGTTCATTTTTCCATTCACTGGATGTCAGACACTGGACAAATTGTACTATAGCCATAGTCTGCAAACTGATAAATGCTCTTCCCAAGGTAGAGTCAGATCTTTGCTACTCCTCAGCTACTCCAGAGATGAATGCCCAAATGATGCTCCTTTGGATCTTGTGCCAGTCAGTCCTACAGTCAAATAACCACAAATAGCCCCACAGCTACTAAATCAGGTTAACAAGTATAGGCCCTGATCAAATGGTCTGCTTAAACATTAATTTTTGCAGAAAGTGGTAGAAGAAGGATCTATTGAGGTGGGGTTAAGTCAAAAAGTTTCATCCAAATTAGGAAACATTCCTTTCTTCCTTCCTTACTTCCTCCATTCAGCAACTTAAGGGAAGATTACTATGGGCTAGTTCAGTTCAGTTCAGTCGCTCAGTCATGTCCAACTCTTTGCAACCCCACGGACTACAGCACACCAGGCTTCCCTGTCCATCACCAACTCCTGGAGCTTACTCAAACTCATGTCCATCGAGTCGGTGATGCCATCCAACCATCTCATCCTCTGTCATTCCCTTCTCCTCCCACCTTCAATCTTTCCCAGCATCAGGGTCTTTTCCAATGAGTCAGTTCTTCGCATCAGGTGGCCAAAGTATTAGAGTTTCAGCTTCAATATCAGTCCTTCCAATGAATATTCAGGACTGATCTCCTTTAGGATGGACTGGTTGGATCTCCGTGCAGTCCAAGGGACTCTCAAGAGTCTCCTCTGGCACCACAGTTCATAAGCATCAATTCTTAGGTGCTCAGCTTTCTTTATAGTCCAACTCTCACATCCATACATCATTACTGGAAAAACCATAGCCTTGACTAGATGGACCTTTGTTGGCAAACTAATGTCTACGCTTTTGAATATGCTGTCTAGGTTGATCATAGCTTTTCTTTCAAGGAGCAAGTGTCTTTTAATTTCATGGCTGCAGTCACCATCTGCAGTGATACTGAAGCCCAAGAAAATAAAGTCTGTCACTGTTCCCATTGTTTCCCCATCTATTTGCTATGAAGTGATGGAACCAGATGCCATGATCTTAGTTTTCTGAATGTTGAGTTTTAAGTCAACTTTTTCACTCTCCTCTTTCACTTTTATCAAGAGGCTCTTTAGTTTTTCTTTGCTTTCTACCATTAGTGTGTTGTCTTCTGTATATCTGAAGTTATTGATATTTTTTCCCACAATCTTGATTTCAGCTTGTGCTTGTGCTTCATCCAGCATTTCGCTTGATGTATTCTGCATATAAATTAAATAAGCAGGGTAACAGTATACAGCCTTTCCCGATGTACCCCTTTCCCGATTTGGAAACAATCTGTTGTTCCATGTCCAGTTCTAACTGTTGCTTCTTGATCTGTATACAGATTTCTCAGGAGGCAGGTCAGGTGGTCTGGTATTCCCATCTCTTTAAGAATTTTCCACAGTTTGTTGTGATCCACACATTTATTTTTAATAAATTTATTTACATTTGGCTGCACTGGGTCTTCGTTGCTGTACTCTAGTTGCAGGACTTTCTAGCGCTTTCTCTAGTTGTGATAAGTGGGGTCTACTCTTTAGTTGTGATGTTCAGGCTTCTCACTGCAGTGGCTTCTCATTGCAGAGCACAGGCTATCGGGCATGCCAGCTTCAGTAGTTATGGTCACAGTCTTAGGTGCCCCACAGCATGTGGAATCTTCCTGGAGCAGGGATTCAATGTGTGTCCCCTGCATTGGCAGGTAGATTCTTAACCACTGGACCACTAGAGAAGTTCTGAATTTTGTTTTTTAACAGGAATCACAGAGCATAAAGGCCTTCACTGATAACTTGGCAGGTAAAGTATCCACCTGTAATGCAGGAGATACAGAAGATGTGGATGCTATTTCTGAGTTGGGAAGATCCCCTGGAGTAGGAAATACCCGGTCCAGTATTCTTGCCTGGAAAATTCCATTCCATGGATAGAGGGGCCTGATAGGCTACAGTCCAAAGGGTCACAAAGAGTTGGACACAACCGAGTGACTAAGCAGCGGCAGCAGCACAGAACACAATAATAGTCTCCAGTTCACCAATCTGCATTTTCTGTGCTGGGCCATTGGCCAATCGCATTTGGCTGGTTCTGTGGTTATTAAGAAGGAGTCTTCCTGTATTCTAGAGAGACTTGAATAGTACACACTACTGGATATCACTGAAATCATAGTCAACTCTAGTCTTAACTAGCTCACATCACTCCATTTTGGGTCTACCCTAGGTAGTAATGAGCCATCTCTGGAATTTATTTTTGTGTATGGTATGAGATTCATCTTCTTCCATATGGATATCCAGTTATTCTGGCACCTATTTGTGAAAAGACTTTTTCTCCCCATTGGATTATTTTGGTGCCTTGGTTAAAATCAAATGATCAAATAAGTGGAATCTATTTCTACACTCTCGATTCTCCACCACTGATCTATTTGTCAATCCTTATGCCAGTACCATCTGTCTTGATTACCATGCTTTTTATAGAGTATGGGAAGCAGGCCATGTTAAGTCATTCAATTTTGCTCCTTTCTTTGAAGATAGCTTTGGCTATTCTAGGACTTTTATGTTTCCTTATAAATTTTAGAATCAGCTTGACAACTTAAAAGTGCTGCGATTTGAGTGAGATTGTGCTGAATCTATGGATTTGGAGAATTGACATCCCCTATCCCTACTGAGTCTTCAATATGTGTTTTTTTTAACATGGTATATTCTTTTATTTATTTGAGTGTTCTTTAATTTCAGCAGTACTTTGTAATTTTCAGAATAGAGATCTTACATATCTTTTGTTAAATTATTCCTAAGTTTTTATTTTTTGTGATGCTATTTTACTTTTTTATTTTTTTGGTTGTCTGGGATGTTTGTATTTCACTCATATTCTCTTTTTTTAGAAAAAAAAATATTAAAAGAATAATGAAGGAATTTCCTGGGAGCCCAGAGGTTATGACTTGACATGGCTGGACAAACAAACAAACAAAAAAAAGAATTCCTTTTATCTGAATGTATAATATGAACATGAAATTTTTCACTTTACTGCCTCAAATGTGAGGTGTGAGAGCTGGACTTCCCTGCTGTACAGTGGATGAGAATATACCTGCTAACGCAGGGGACATGGGTTCGATCCCTGGTCCAGGAGGATTCCACATGCCTTGGAGCAACTGGGCCCATGTGGCACATCTATTGAGCCCTCACGCTGCAAATGCTGAAGCTCATGCACCCTGGAACCTGTGCTCCGATACAAGAAAAGCCACTGCAGTGAGAAGTCCACACATCACAAGTAGAGAGTGGTTCTGCTCTCTGCAACTAGAGAAAGCCCAGGCACAGCAACAAAGACCCAGTGCAACTAGAAAAATTACTGATTTATTAAAAAAAAAAAAAAAGAATAGTGGGAGACTTACAGATATTGAAAACAGATACCAAAGGGGAAACATGGGGTGGGGGGAGGGATAAATCAGTAGCTTGGGAGGAACACACACACACTAGCATATTTAAGACAGACAACCAACTCTATTGCATAGGGGACTCCACTCAGTATTCTGATAACCTATATTGAGAAAAGAATCTAAAAAAGAATGAATATTTGTATATGTCTGAGTCATTTTGCTATACACCTGAAATCAACACGATATTGTAAGTCAATTACACTCCCTAAACTCCAATAAATATTTTTATAAAAAGAATAGTGTATGCAAAAAAAAAAGAATAGTGGAAATGATTCATTTGTCCATTAATAGAATGCGTAAATAAACTTGTGACATAGTCAGACAATAAAAGATGACCAAAAAAAAAAAATCACAATACTGATGGAGACAACAACTTGAGTATATCTCACAGATGTGATAATGAGTAAATGAACCAGAATGTATGTACTGTTCATGTGCTGTATATTCCCATTATATATAAAGTTCATAAACATGCACAACAAAGCTATAGTGTTTGTGTCAGAACACTAGTCAGCATTAGCAGCAGAGGGACCACAAGGGCACCTGGGGAGGAATGCTGCATGCTAGTTACCCGGGTGCGCTCAGGGTGGGATGTTCATTGACCTGCACACTTTTAATATGTGCTCTCTTCTCTATGTGTGCTTCAGTGATTGTCACACAAAAAGAAATCATCACAATACCCACTCAGTGAGGCAAGATGTCCCTGCTAAGTGCTGGAAAAGCAGGTTTGGGGCTGTAGGTCCAAGCATGCTTCCCAAACCTGGCAAAGAACTTGAATGAGCACATTCCTGCTGCCGTCGCTGAGTGCTAAATGAAGTTGTTGGCCTGGGGACGCCTCTGCCCCGGTTATGCCCTGTATCATGACCTGATGTTGGATTATTTATGCATTTATTTATTTTCTGTCTTCCCAACTAAGGTGTGATCTCACTGCTGGCACATAGTAAATTCACAACAAATATTTATAGGATGTATTTACCTCTATATCCTTCATTAACTGAGCACAATTTGCCTTTCTCATGAATGCATTTTTTCACCTTTATTCTTTTTTTGCCAACATCTATTGTCTGATATAGAGGCAAAATAAAAGAAAAAGGAAAATTTTCCCTGTGATGATAACTCTAAGGATTTACTCTCCTAAGAAGTTTCATAGATAACATCTGACAGTATTAATTATATTAATCATGTTAAACTACCATCAGTTACGCTCATTTCACATGCTAGCAAGATTATGCTCAAAATCCTTCAAGCTAGGCTTCAACAATATGTGAACCCAGAACTTCCAGATGTACAGACTAAGTTTAGAAAAGGCAGAGAAACCAGAGATCAAATTGCTAACATTTGTTGGATCATGGAAAAAGCAAGGGAATTCCAGAAAAACATCTACTTCTGTTTCATTGACTATACTAAAGCCTTTGAGTGGATCACAACAAATTCCAGAAAATTCTTAAAGAGATGGGAGTATCAGACCACCTTACCTGTCTCCTGAGAAACCTGTATGCCAATCAAGAAGCAATGGTTAAAAATGAACAGGGAACAACTCACGGTTCAAAATTTGGAAAGAAGTATGACAAGGCTGTATATTGTCACCCTGCTTGTTTAACTTATATGCAGAATGTGTGTGTGTTAGTCACTCAATCATGTCTGATTCTTTATGACCTCATGGGCTGTAGTTCGCCAGGCTTCTCTGTCCATGGAATTCTCCAGGCAAGAATACTGGAGTGGGTTGCCATTCTCTTCTCCAGGGGATCGTCGCAACCCAGGGGTCGAACCCGGGTCTCCTGAATTGCAGGCAGATTCTTTACCATCTGAGCCAGCAGGGAAGCCCTATATGCAGAATACGTCATGCAAAATGCTGGGCTGGATGAATCACAAGCTGGAATCAAGACTGTGGGGAGAAATCTCAACAACTTCAAATACAAAGCTGATACCACTCTAATGGCAGAAAGTGAAGAGGGACTAAAGAGCTTCTTGATGAAGGTGAAAGAGGAGAGTGAAAAAGCTGGCTTGAAACGCAACGTTAAAAAAACGAAGATCATGGCATCCAGTCCCATCACATTATGGCAAATAGAAGAGGAGTAAGTGGAATCAGGGACAGATTTTATTTTCTTGGGCTCCACAATTACTGCAGATGGTGACTACAGCCATGAAATTAAAAGATGCTGCTCCTGAGAAGGAAAGCTATGACAAAACTAGACAGCATATTAAAAAGTAGAGACATCACTTTGCCGACAAAGGTGAAGTTCGCTCAGTTATGTCCAACTCTTTGCAACCCATGAACTGTAGCCCACCAGGCTGCCCTGTCCATTCCCCAGACAAGAATGCTGGAGTGGGCAGCCATCCCCTTTTCCAGGGGATCTTCCTGACCCAGGGATCAAACTCCTGCATTGCAGGCAGATTCTTGACCATCTGAGCCACCAGGGAAGCTGATAAAGGTGCATATAGTCAAAGCTAGGATTTTCCCAGTAGTCATGTATGGATGTAAGAGTTGGACCATAAAGAAGGCTGAGCACCAAAGAATTGATGCTTTTGAATTGTGGTGCTGGAGAAGACTCTTGAGAATCCCATGGATGGCAAGATGATCAAACCAGCTAGTTCTAAAGGAAATCAGCCCTGAATATTTATTGGAAGGGCTGATGCTGAGGCTGAAACTCCAGTACAGTGGCCACTTGATGCAAAGAGCCAACCCACTGGAAAAGAACCCTGATGCTGGGAGAGACTGAAGGGAAAGGAGAGTGGGGCAGCAGACAATGAGATGTTTAGATGGCATCACCGACTCAATGGACATAAATTTGAAAAAACTCCCGGCGATGGTGAAGGACAGAAGAGCCGGGTGTGCTGCAGTCCATGGGGTCGGAAAGAGTCGGACATGACTAAGCGATTGAACAACCACAGTACATCCCTGGTACTTGTTTATTTTATAACTGGGAGTTCATACCTTTTGACTACCTTCATCGAGTTCTCCCACCCTACCCACCACAGGCTACCTCCGGTAACCACAAATTTGATCTCTTTTTTACTAGTCTGTTCATTTGTTTGTTTTTGAAGTATAATAGACCTGTAACACTATGTAAGTTGCTGGTGCACAACACAGTGATTCAATGGGTGGGTGTGTGCTAAGTCGCTGCAGTCGTCCAGCTCTTTGTGACCCTATGGACTGTAGCCCGCCAGTCTCCTCTGTCCATGGGGTTCTCCAGGCAAGAACACTGGAGTGGGTTGCCGTGCCCTCCTTCAGGGTATCTTCCTGACCCAGAGATAAAATCCTTGTCTCTTACTACTAACCTGCCTTGGCAGGCAAGTTCTTTACCACTAGCGCCACCTGGGAAGCCCAATATTGGTATACATTTGTGAAGGGCAGGGTGAACATGGTGAAGGGCAGGGAAGCCTGGAGCGCTACAGTCCACGGATGGGGTCACAAAGAGTCGGACAAGATTGAGCGACTGAACAACAACAAAATTGTGATATTGTGATGTAATAAGAAATACAAATATTTGGTATTCATCTCTTGGCAGGAACTCTTAATCCACTTCTAATTGCCTAAGGGATAACAGCAACAAAGATGAAAGGGGCATCTTCCGTTATTCATAACAAGCCTCTTTCAACCCGCCTATTACTACAGGACAGCTGGTTGCCAGGGGAAACGACCTTGAGACTAGAGGGTTGGATATTTTAGCTCCACCTGCTGACTGCAGGGGAGAGGAAAAAGACTGGAGTTTGAGTTAATCAGCAGTGTACAGACCTATATAATGAAGTGTCCATTTAAAATAAACTATTAACTGAAAGGATTCCAGAGCTTCCTGGTTGGTGAACACGTGGAGATACTGGGAGGGCAGCCCATCCAGAAAGGTCATGGAAGCCTAGCGCTCCTTCCCACATACCTTCCTTATGCTTCTCTTCCATTTGGCTGTTTCTCAGTTGTGTCCTTTTATGTGCTTAGTTGCTCAGTCATGTCCGACTCTTTGTGACACCATGGACTCTAGTCTGCCAGGCTCCTCTGTCCGTGGGGATTCTCCAGGCAAGAATACTGGAGTGGGTTGCCATGCCTTCCTCCAGGGAATCTTCCCAACCTAGGGATTGAACTCAGGTCTCCCACATTGCAGTTGTATTCTTTGCCATCTGAGCCAATAATAAACTGGTAATTTAGTAAGAGGCTCCCCTGCTGGTTTAAATGGTAAAAAATCTGCCTGCAATGCAGGAGACCCTGGTTCGATCCCTGGGTCGGGAAGATCCCCTGGAGAAGGTAATGGTTACGCACTCCAGTATTCTTGCCTGGAGAATCCCATGGACAGAGGAGCCTGGTGGGCTACAGTCGATGGGGTCGCAAGGAATTGGACATAAGTAAGCAACTAACACTTAGTAAGTAAACTGTTTTCCTGAGTTCTGTGAGCTGTTCCAGCAAACGGTGGTTGGTGCTGAAGAAGTAGTATGGGAAAGAATGATATATGGCTGGTTGGTCAGAAGTACAGGTGACAACCTGGACTTGCATTTGATATCTGAAGTTTCGGGGGTGGGGCGACACTCTAATGAGACTGAGTCCTTCATCCTGTGGATTGGATGCTGACTCTAGATAGAAAGTATCAGAACTGAATTAAATTGAATCCTGGGGACTTCCCTGGTGGTCCAGTGGTTAAGACTCCATGCTTCCAATGCAGGGGATGTGGGTTCAATCCCTGGCTACAAAACTAACGTCCCACATGCTGTGTGGTGAAATAAAAAAATAAAATAAAATACAGGGAGAAACCATGTCAGCCCCACTAGAATGGTTACAGTGAAAAAAAAAAAAGGGAAAAAAATTGAATGTTGGACACCCAGTTGATATCTACAGAGACCCAGAGAGTTACTTGATGTGAGAAAAACTCTCACACATTTGGTGGTTAGAACTGAGTCTGTGAGTAAGAGAAACTTTTTTTTCATATATAAAAACATAATTTTTGTATATTAACCTTATATTTTACAACCTTGCTAAATTCACTTATTAGTTCTCATAGCTGTAAAGGAAAATCAACCTTTTGGAAAACAGTCTAGCAGTTACTCAAAAGGTTAAACATAGTTACCATATGACACAGCATTCCACTCTTCAATATATACACAGAGGTTTAATGAAAACATATATCCATACAAAAAGTTATATATGAATATTCATGGTGATGAAATAAAACTCATATTTTATAACAAGACAAGAAAAATTGGGGGATTTCTCTGGCAGTCCAGTGGTTAAGACTCTGCTTCCACAGCAGGAGGTACGGATTTGATCCTTAGTTGGGGAACTAAGATCCCATAAATACATGCTGCATGCAGCATGGCCAACAAACAACAAAACAAGAAGACAAGAAAAATTTAAACATAAAAATTTTCTTTGTCTATTTGGTCCTGTTGCCTCCCCTTTAGTGGGTATTGTGCATCTGCATTAACTAGACCTCCTTAGAGAGATAACATTCCTTCTTAATCTCATCAAGGGTCATAACTCCTCAGGAGATAACCTTCCTTCTTAATCCTATGACTCACCCACTGCTTGCATTGTACCTGTAGATCTGGATTGTGTAAACTGTCAATAATGTTAACATCCCTCAGTCTCAAAACCATATATAACTGTGCTTTGACCTCTACTGGGCAGAAGAGCCTGGAGGAGGGCATGTCAACACATTCCAGTATTCTTGCCTGGAGAATCCGATGGGCAGAGGAGCCTGGTGGGCTACAGTCCATGGTGGTGGTTGTTTAGTCGCTGTGTCTGACTCTTGGAATCCCATGGACAGTCCATAGGGTCGCAAAGTCTGTTGTTTGCCCAACAATTGCCATCCTATAAGGAGCATCCAGTGTGCATCTAGCATGTAATAGGCATTCTCTATTGTGATTACACTAGCAAATGAGTGACTGTGAGAATAGAGAGGACTCCTGGCCATTACAGAGAGCAAGCACAGTAAAGCTGTTGCTCCCAAGAAATTCCAGCTCAAGACACGGGCCACATTTATACACAGTTAAAAATCAATATAGGGCTTCCCTGGTGGCTCAGTGTTAAAGAATCCACCTGCCAATGCAGGATTCGATCCCTGATCCAGGAAGATCCCATGTGCTGCAAATCAGCTAAGCCCATGAGCCACAACTACTGAAGCCCTCACACCCTAGGGCCCATGCTTTGCAACAAGAGTAGCTCCCACTAGCCACAACGACAGAAAAGCCCACTCAACAACAGGACTCAGCACAGCCAAAAATAAATAAATAAAATCCATATAATTATTGGGATTTCCCTGGTGGTCCAGTGGTTAAGACTCCATGCTTCTGCTGCAGGCAGTATGAGTTCAATCCCTGGTTAGAGAACTAAGATCCCACTTGTCATGCAGCACAGCACCCCTCTCCAAAAAATGAATTTATCATAGAGAAACAAACATAGAATGTGTATTTAGCTTCATTCCCTCCCAAAACTCTGCCAAAACAATAGCATATATAACTTGACATGGAAAAAAGAGAACTGGAAAGGGAAGAGAAGAGCTGGGTCAGTTTTTGAACATGGAAAGTGGTGATGGTGGGGGCTATGATTTAGCGGAGAAGAGGAAGCTGAAACCTAAGTGTTGACTCTGGCAGTACACTACATTTTGAAAGCATATTAAAATGACCTGTAAGATAAAGAAACAAGTGTGGAGGCCTGGGTCCCATTAGGTATAAATAGTTCAAAAATATCTCTGGGTATATGGCAGTTCCTCAAAAAATTATCATATGACCCAGCAATTCCACCCCTGAGTATACACTCCAAAGAAACTAATGTAGGCACTCAAACAAATGTTTGTATATTCTGTTCATACTGTTCATAGTAGTAGTATACACAGTAGCCAATAGATGAAAGCAATGCAATGCAAGTGTCCACTGATGGATGGATAAACAAGATATATATACATATATATATAATATAAATACACACATATATATGAATTGTGTATATTGTAGGCAGACTATTTACCATCTGAGCTACCAGGGAAGCCCCTGAACCATATCATATATGTGTGTGTGTGTGTGGTCTGTCTTGACCAACTCTTCGCAACCCCATGGACTGTAGCCCACTAGGCCCCTCTGTCCATAGGATTTCCAGGCAAGAATACTATTGTGGGTTGCCATTTCCTCCTCCAGGGGATCTTCCTGACCCAAGGATAGAACTCATGTCTCCTGCATCTCCTGCATTGACAGGCGGGTTCTTTACCACTGAGCCACCTGGAAAGCCGTATATATATATATATGCATATATGTGTGTATATATATAAATGTTACACAATACATAATTATATAATATATTATCGTTATTATATTATTATAAGTATATAAAATATATTATATAATATAATTATATATTTACAGTTATAATTAATATAATTATTATATAATACCATATTATATATTTATTAATATATTATATATCATATGAATATGATTGATTATATAATTAATATTATATATCAATTATTATATAACATTATATAATATATACTATATAAAATATAATTGTATAATATAGAATAATATAAATATACATACATTAAATATATTATTATATATAATGTATATTATATATTATTATACACAATATTGTATTAATATGTATATAATATTATATAAAATATATATTATATAGCATATATTATTATATATAGTATATATAATATCTAATATCTAATATATAACTAAATATATATTATAATATATTATATATAATTAAAGTATATATAAGTGACATATAATATATTATGCATAAAATATATTAATATTAATGATTAAAATGTTAATATATTAACATAAATATATTATATATTATACAATTAATATATACATAATATATAATATATTATTATATATTTATTAATATTAATATATATCACAATATTGTATATTATATTCTATAATATATATAATGTAATATATATTACAATGTAATATATGTATGTATAATGTATAGATATATATAATATAATATTTATATTTATAATATTATAATATATTATATTATTAACTCTAACCCTAACTAACTGTGCCATAAAAAATTACAGTTAGGGTTAGGGTTATATATAATATATATTATATATATAAAGTAATATATATATTACAATGTTATATAATGTAATATATGTATATATAATATATAATATAATAATATATTATATCCTATTATTATATCTAATATAATATATAATATAATCATATATTATACAATATTATTATATTAAATACAACATTATATCTAATTTATAATATAAATTATATTATAATAATTATTATATTATTATAATATAATAAATTATGTTATATTATAATATATAATTATATAATATATATAATTATATATTATAATATAAATATATTAGGGTTAGGGTTAGTTAACTGTGGCTCTCAGTGTCAGGTTTATGGTGAGGGGATAAGTTTCCAGGTTGTCTCTGGCCAATCATTCTGACTCAGGGTCCTTCCATCCTGGTGGCACACACACTGCTCAGCCAAGACAGATTCCAACAAGGAGGATTCTGGGAGGTTGGTAGGACATGTAGCATCTCCTTTTGACCTTTCCCAAAAATTTTAAGTTGGTGGTGGCTTGTTAATTTCGTGTTCCTTACCAAAATCTCCTGTTGTAGAATAACTCATGCAAATGGTTACCATGGTGCCCGGCCAGGGTGGATGGTTTCAGTCAGTGTTTCTCCTAACATTATGACACCTGCTACAACATGGAGGAATCTTGAATCGTCACTTTACGCTAAGTGAAATAAGTCAGACATAAAAGACAGAAATTGTTTGATTCCACTTGTATGAGGCACTAGAGCAGTCAAATCCATACAGACAGTGGAATGCGAGTTCCAAGAGGGAGAACTGTGGAGAGGAACAGAGAAGAGAGCGAACTGATAGTTGAGGAACCCTGGGAAAACTAGGAACTTGGCACCACCAGGTGGGCTGCAAATAGGGAATTTTGGTGAAAGTCTGTATAAGGAGCAGTTAAGATTTTTTTTTTGTTAATTGTTTATTTATTGAAAGACTATTTCTTGCCCCAGTCAGTCATAGTTTCATAGTTCAGGAACACAAGAAAGTGACAAACTTCCATGGAACTCAACCCAAAGAAATTCTTTATATTCCAAATCACTTAGCACTCTGAAAGATACCAGCCTTCCTCATCTCCTCAAAATCTTTCATGGAATCATAATTTCTGTAGAAATCTGCATATGCCTTATTTCTTTGTTCAGCCACAGCAAACTTATAGAAAGTTGCAAACCCCAGGGAGACCATGAATGCTCCAACAAGATGAAATCGCAGACGTTTGGCCAGGAGGCCACGCATCTGAGGTTTTTCCAAAGCAGTGGACATGGTAGTTTTTCTTCTTGACGGCTCAACCGGGACGTCCTGCAGTTAAGATTTTTAATCTCTGTATTTCCAGTCCCACAGGTGAAAGATTTGTTGAAGAGACTGAACCTGAGAGACTCCTCTACTTTCAGTTGGATGGCCAAGGGCTTTCAGAATCTGCAGTGGGGATTAACTGAAAGTCTGCTTATTAAAAAACAGGATCACTAATTCCCTTCCTCCTCCCTGTCCTACTCCCAAAATGATAGCATCAATGTGTTTATTCTAGGCAGGAGATCTCAGGATTTTTCTATGGCGAAACTAAATGACCTGAGGAATGTAGGGGATAGTGATCCACAGATACAGACATTTGGAAGTTCGCAAATGAAAAAGCTGCTCAGCATTGGGTTTCTCACAAGCAAGTTCACCAGTCAGCAAGCCCTACCCAAGAACACAGAGCTTCCAATGGCCTTTATCCTACGGAGTTAATTGGTGAATGCTCTCAACACAAGAATCCCAAACCAGAAGAAACAGCAGTAGAAAGAACTTTGATGGAAAAATAGACACTTCTTGGAGAAGAAGAATACTTCAGTTCAGTTCAGTTCCGAAACTCAGTCATATCGACTCTTTGCAAACCCATGAACCGCAGCAATCCAGGCCTCCCTGTCCATCACCAACTCCCACAGTCCACCCAAACCCACGTCTACTGAGTCAGTGATGCCATCCAACCATCTCATCCTCTATTGTCCCCTTCTCCTCCTGCCCTCAATCTTTCCCAGCATCAGGGTCTTTTCAAATGAGTCAGCTCTTCGAATTGGTGGCCAAAGTATTGGAGTTTCAGCTTCATCATCGGTCCTTCCAATGAACATCCAGGACTGATCTCCTTTAGGATGGACTGGTTGGATCTCCTTGCAGTCCAAGGGACTCTCAAGAGTCTTCTCCAACACCACAGTTCAAAAGCATCAATTCTTCGGCGCTCAGCTTTCTTAACAGTCCAACTCTCACATCCATACATGACCACTGGAAAAACCATAGCCTTGATTTTAAAGAAACAAGAGACTAACCAGTATCCGTAAAACTAGAACAGGATGTAATAACAAAGGACCAATTGGAACCATGAGAAAACTAAAATCAAAGAGCTAACACTGTAAGATAATATGAGTAAATCTCCTAGAAAGTATGACAAAAAGACAAATGAGTCGGGGCGGGGCGGGGCGGGGCGGCGCGCGGGGTGGGGGGGTGGCGAGACAAAGGAACAGTAAGAGAAAAAAGATAATTTCCCCAATGAGCAAATGAAAGAGAACAAAGTATCAAAGAAATAATAAAATTTGGTACTTCCCTGGTGGTCCAGCAGTTAAGACTCCAGGCTCACAATGCAGGAGGCCCAGGTCAGGGAACTGGATCCCACATGATGCAACTACTGTATCCTGCAATGAAGATTGAAGATCAGACCTGGCACAGCCAAATAAATAAACAAATAAAAAGAAATATTAAAAAATAATGATAAAATTTAAGATTAAATCTCTAGATTGAAATGAATCACCAAATACATCATTGAAAAACTTCAGAACATCAGGAGCAAAGATTCTAAGATTTTATAGAGAAAGAGTTCACATATAGAAATAAGAATGCCATCAAATCTACCAAGAGACGCTAGAAGACAGTGATTAGCAAACTTCTGAAAAAAAATTCTCAACAATAATTTTATTCTCAAACTCTCTCTCAAGTGTTTAGGTAAAATAAAAATATTTTCAGACACAACAGGACTTTTTGCCTCCCATATATTCTTTCTCAGGAAGCTCCTGGGGGTTATTTTTGACTGTACAAAGAAGGAAACTAAGAAAAGGAAAACATTACCCAGGAGACAAAGAATCCAACCTAGAGAAGAAGGATTAGGAATTTCCAAGGCACCCCAAGCTGGATGGCAGGTCTAAACAGCTTGAAACAGAAGGATGCAGACTGTCAGAACTTCCTTGAAAAATTCTTTTGGTAGGTTTGACCAAGCATGTAATTGCACCCTGAGGCTATTGAAGTTCAAATTGTCAACAGGCACAAAGAAAAATACACAAGTGAAAAAATGAGGTAATTTTCTTCAGAAAAGTTTTCAAGAAAGAAAATGTTATCACAGTATATATAACTAACTAATAGTCAATAGTATTTACACAATCATGATAAAATGTGAACATGATTTAATACAAAATTTTTATTTAATTAATTTTAGCAAAGAGGAAATAAAGGGGTATCAGAAAGCAAACACTTAGCTGCCAGGACTGAAATTTATAACTTATCGTGCTCTCTTACAGTGGTTTCTTCATAGAGAAAAAAAAAGTATGGTCATGATACATTCAGTTTTATACCCAAACACCCCTCCAATTCTGGGGTAATACCTCATGTTGTCAGAGTTAGTGAGATAAGACCATCTTCTCCCCTTCATTGGAGAAGGAAATGGCAACCCACTCCAGTGTTCTTACCTGGGAGAAACCCATGGACAGAGGAGCCTGGCGGGCTACAGTCCATGGGGTCGAAAGGAGTTGGACACGACTGAGCGATTAACACAGGCTTCTCCCATTCATGGAGGAAAACGACAAACGTGTCAGACCACGGCTCAGCCAATCAAATGCTTCCACTTGGCATTTTCAAACTTGAGGAACTGTCCTGGAGATGTAGGTGCAGCTGGAACAATATCCACAGCACAGTGACTAATGTCTAGGGTTGGTGGCACCAGCAGCAGACACTTCTAAGTACAGGACTGAGCTGGATTTCTAAATTGTACCTAGAAAAAGTGGGTAGGTCTTTTTATTTTTTATTGGAGTATAGTTGATTTACAATGTTGTGTTAATTTCTTCTGTATAGCAAAGTGAATCAGTTATGCATTCTTTTCCCATATAGATTATTACAGAGTACTGAGTAAGTTCCCTGTGTGGTGGGTCTTTTTAAAAGCTATCTCTTTCTTGAGCAATGAAGTGCTCTTGCTCTAAATGGCTATGTGCAAATGTGTGAACTTCCATTAGACTGAAAGTGAATCCATTTACCATAGACTGGGACTCAAACCCAGTCAAAACCCTGCTTGGGACTTGAACCCAGACAAAATCCACGATATCTGGTTTCGGGGCCTAATAAAGCTCAGATTCTTGATGTCTCATCACAGAAAGAATTCAGTGAGAGACAAAGTGATAGGTAAGAAATGGATTTATTCAGATTCAGAGAGAAACACACTCTAAGACAGAGCATGGGCCATTGTAGAAGGCAAGTGTGGCCATGAAATGTGGTGTGGTTGGTCTTTATAGGATAGGTAATTTCATATGCTAATGAGTGGGAGGATTATTCCAACTATGTGGGGGAAGGTTCCAGGATTTGGGCCACTGCCCATTCCTTGGTCTTTTAACAGTATCTTGGAACTGTCATGGCACCTCTGGGTGTGTCATTTCACTTCTGAGGATCAAGGACTAGACTAGTCTGCCATCTTGGTCCCATTTGATTCTAATCAGTTTATGTTGTGTCCTTAGGCTATGTCATTCTCTCAAAAGTTGTGTCCTCCTTCCTGTTAGAAAAGTTTAGGAAAGTTGTTTGTGAAAGTTGTTACAGAAGTCCTGTTTCCCTCCTGTTACAGAAGTTCCCTGAGGATAGCTGCCCTCTTTCATCCTTTAATTCACCACAGCCTTGTGTGCAGTAAGCCCTCAACTATATATGTTATACCAACATCTTTATCTTTATTCTGTCACACATCATATCCATAAATTGTAATCACAGTTCTCCGATCTAAGAATTTCCTCAGGGACTTTGTCTTAATTGAAGACCAGTGGAATCCTCCAGGGATTTATCCTTAGTTCCTGGGGCTGGGAGTCAAGCATTTAATGAACATAAAATGGTAAACAATGAAGGGGGCACCCGGATTTGAACCAGGGACCTCTTGATCTGCAATCAAATGCTCTACCCCTGAGCTATACCCCCACAGCCTGTTGGAGGTTATCTTCCTTGTCCACTTATGGTGACTCAATACAAACAGTTTACACCCACTGTAGAATTCCTGCAAGCTTTGTATTCTAAAGTTCCACCCCTTTTGTATCTGTAATCTGCTTTGGCTTTTTTTTCTTGGCCACCAATAAAAGGGGTGGGGGCACTTGAAAACTGACACACTGGAAACTAGCTGAAAAGGAAACTGATATAGCATTAGTAGAGAAAGCTTTCACAAACACCATATTACTGTGTCATGATCCTCAGCTCCAGATATCACCCTGTTCATCCCCTGCCTCTTGATGAGTTGAAGGTGGGGAGGAGGAGGAAGACATCAGTTCTTTTGGATGGGGTGATCCAGAAAAACGAGGAACTTCTCAGGACAACCATCCCTGTAGCCACGCTGCCTGCTCTGTTCTTGATGGAAACAGTAGGTAGCTTCTGACCTGGGCCCTCCTGATGCCTGGGGAAGAGTTTCTGAGGGCTTAAGTAGTGTGCTTCCTCCTTATACAGGGGGGACCAGAGACTTCTCCTTTCAAGTCTGGCACTCTATTTACATGGAATTTAAGGGCACAACCTGAGACACCCTTTCCTCTCCCACCTCCTCCACAGGGTAGAGAAGCTGAGGGTGGAGAAACTAGCTTTCCCCCTCCCCCAGCCTCAGGGATGAAACAGCACACTGAGGCACTTACACAAAAGTTTTAATATAAAATAACACTGGGAGTTCATATAGACATCTGTCTTAGAAATTCAGGTGGAGGAGCATGAAGAGAAGAGCTGCTGTTAAAAGAGGGGGAACCGGGTGATCTCTCCAAAGACAGATGGGCAGTAGCGAAGGGCTGGGGTGTTCCGGCGATAGCCAAACCGACCATTGAACCCCTGGGTTGCCTTCAGGTTGGTATTATAGTGGTCATGCCCGGTCACTTGCTGGAGAGAATGCCCTTGGGGGACAGAGAGAGAGGCCTGAGCCAGTATTCAGCCCCTTCTTGTTTTCCCTACTCCCACTGGGCTGGTATAGGAGGCTCACTCAATTATAGTCACTGTGCTCCCATGTCCCTGCTGAACCCTGAGTCCTGAAGAGCCAAGGGTGGATGAGGTGGAGGAGACAGATGGCATCCTGGAAACCCATCCTCATACCAGGGGTAGCATGCAGAGGGAGCGTGAATGATATGTGCTGGGAGAAGAAGGGCCAGAAACTTCTGGGCTTGGTTGAACTTGCCTTGTATCCTGGAGAACTGAGACGATTTCACCCTTGTATCTGACCCATCTGGAGAAAACAGATGAGCTCAATTTGGCCAATGGTGTGAGGGATCATGTGACTAGGTGGGGTAGGAGGAGGGCTCACCCTGCCAGAAAAACAGCTCCCTTTTCCTACTGCTGCTAAATTGGGCCTGGAGAGTGAGCAGGACACAGTATGCTCTGGGAGCAATGAGAACACAGGCTTTCCTTGGAAACAGTGTAATTGCAATCTCAGCTCAGCCCTTCTTGGTGATGGTGGTTTAGTTGCTAAGTCATGGCTGACTCTTGTGATCCCATAGACTATAGCCTGCCAGGCTCCTCTGTCCATGGGATTTCCCAGGCAAAAATACTGGAGTGGGTTGCCATTTCCTCCTCCAGGGGATCTTCCCAATGCAGGGATTGAACCCATGTGTCCTGTATTGGCAGGCAGATTCTTTACCACTGAGCCACCAGGGAATTCCAACCCTTCTTAACAAATCATTTTACCTCTCTAAAACTCAATTTCCCTGGCTGTAACTTGATATTCTGAGGATAAAAAGCACCTGACACAAAGTGGGTGTTCAATAACTAACTATTAGGGAGCACTGTGACACCATCTGCTCATGCATGAGAAGAAAACTGGAGGATGCAGTCAGTCGCTAGGTCTCTTTCCCTTCCAGGTCTCTTTAGGACCCAGTTTCTCTCACTGGGGAAGGCACACCACTCTTCCCAGGTGAGATCATGATGAGATTGGAAAGGGAGGAGGCACTTGCCTGCCCCTGCCCAGTTTCTCCTGTTGAGGTATCTCTGTCCTTGCCCGAAGATGTGGAAATAATCCACTATCCAGCCATCCCTTCCTGTGCCGCCGTGATCCTGAGAGTGAGAGAGAAAATGCAGAAGAGTGTCAGCCGTGATGCCGAAAAAAGCCCAGTCCAAGCCTTGCCTCCTGGCTTGTTGGGGGAGGGAGAGGTCACAGCCCAGGGGTAAGAGGGCCAGACAGATTAAACATAGTGACCTACTGCCTTTCAGCAAGATGCATTGTAGTTTGGTAGTTACAAGCTCAATGTCTAAATGCCAGAGAAAGTGAAAGTGTTAGTGGCTCAGTCCTATCCAACTCTTCAGGACCCCATAGCCTGTAGCCTGCCAGGCTCCCCTATCCATGAAATTCTCCAGGCAAGAATACTGGAGGGCCGTAGCCATTCCCTTCTCCAGGGGTCTTCCGAACCCAGGGATTGAACCCAGCTCTCCCACATCACAGGCAGATTCTTAACCGTCTAAACTATCAGGGAAGACTGGTTCCATTTCCAGTTCTGCCCGTAACAAGACCTGAGGTCAGACACAGCTTTTTTGGAGCTCAGTTTCCTCAACAGTACTTTGAGGTTGAAGTGAGACATAAACGGGCCTCAAATAAAGGGTCTGGCAAATTTCAGTAAACACGATCTTCATTTAAATGAAAATAGTACCTACCGCAAACGGTGGTTGTGACTATTAAAGAAAACTTACAAAATGGAACATAGAAAGTTTCAAAAGTGTGTACATCATATTATTTTTCGAACTTTTAAGTTCTGGAGTTTTCCCCCAGATTCTGCTTCCTTCTGTTATAAATATTACATGAGTAGTCAGCGAACGCACCCAAATATGGCACCGATGTGGGTCCGTATGCCTGTGCTGAAAACACATGCGCACACACAATCACCTGGGACCACTGAAACCCCAAGATGTGTTTACAGAATAACCCGCATTCAGTTCTCTTCTCCCCGTATCACTGATATGTATTAATAGTGACAAATACTGGAAGCAAAAGTGTTGAAAAAAATTGGAGCCGTCAGCCTGTAATAGACTCAGAATCTTTGATCCCCCGTAAGGGGGATGTGCAACTGAGTAGAATCGAGGGCTGGGTAAGTTGGGAGGTTTCCTTCCAGTCTGTTCAAAGAAGGTCGCATTACATCACCGGACCGAGGGCACCTCGCCTAGTGGGCCTCGGCAATTCTTTGTCTTGTTCTCTGAGGGTCGGGCTTTGAGAATTTGCGGCGGGAGATCACCCCAAAGGGTGAATCCGTGACGCCAAAAAGGACAAAGAACCCAATTTCTCTGGCAGAGGCTTGCAGAGATCTGAAATGAGATCATTCTGAAATTCAGGCATGGAAGGTGAGCTCAGTAAGTTCGCGCTCAACACCTGTCTCCTGCCTCCAGCAATTCTGGAGTTTCATCCAGAAAGCTGAGAGGGTGCAAATCGGGCAGCCTCCGTGGTGGTGAGGGCGCTAGCATCAGACGCCCGGATCTGGGAAGCCAGCCGGCTACCTGGGCCAAGCTCTGCGGGCGCAGATAGCCGGGTCCTACGCGGGGCTCGGGTACCTGGTCAGTCTTCCGCAGGATGGGCGGAACCACGCGGCTCCGGAAGTACCGGCGGGAGTGTTGGTCCTGCTGCGCGTTGTAGGGCGGAATCGCCGACCAGAGCTTGGGCCTCAGGTGCTCGTAGGAGCGGGCCACGGTGCTCACGGCCACCCCATCCAGAATGAAGCCCTTCTCTCGCCGCAGAGGACACGCGCAAAGGTGCGCCATCCAGACAACCGCAGCCTCCGAGGACTTTTCTGGCAGAAGCGGAGTGTCCTAGGTGGAGGCTCCCCGGCACATTGTGACGCGGAATTAAACATCACGTAGGCGTCACAGTAGGGGACACAAACCCTAGTGTCCCCTTCCTACGGGGTAGCCTCGCAGGGATGTGGGGGTAGTTGCTTGCATGGTCCCGAGGTAAGGGATGTCTAGGAGGTAACTATGCAAGAGGAGTCAGAGATTGAAGAGAACGGGGATGACTGAATGTGGTTGTGAGCGCAGTCGTCCCAACTCTCCGTGCTCCTTTTAAGAGCAAGGTTCTCTCCTCCCACGTTGTTATATACTATTTCCCAAACCCAGTTCCTTTGAAAACCCTGAAACCTGAATGATCAGTTCAGACAGCATCTACTTCCAACTCGCATTTTACAGAACTCTAAGTTGAAGCTAGGAAATGTTGGAGTATTTCCTAATTCATTTAGTGACAGACCCAGAACCAGAAATTACCTCCTGGCTTCTAGTATATCCATTTAAATCACTTCTTCCCTCCCTACCCAATTCATCAGCTAATATGCCTCCTCCTGATAAATTTAAAAACCCAACAAAACAGTAAGTTGACACATATTACCATACTTTTCCCCTCTGGTTAATTTTGTGTATGTAATAGGATACAGCAAAACATGAACAATCATTTTCTCTAATTGTTGTTTTTTCTTTCTAGTTTACTTCTCCAATTTCCCTTTATGTAGATGCTTTACAAAGGGCCTTATACAAATTTCAATGCTCCTCATACAAACTGAGGTGCTATTATTTCACAAATGAAGTAACAAATCCAGGAATTCTTTCATGTTACTAGTTTACTGTGGTGGTTGTTTCGTTGCTAAGTCATGTCTGACTGTTGTAACCCCATGGACTGTATCTTGCCAGGTTCCTCTGTCCATGGGATTCTCCAGGCAAGAATACTGGAGTGGGTTGTCATTTCCTTCTCCAGGGGATCTTCCCAACCCAGGGTGGAACGTGGGTCTCCTGCATTGCAGGCAGATTTTTACCCAGGCTACGAGGGAAGCCTGTTTATTGTACAAAAGCCCAAGTATTAATTAGAAAAAGGTTGCATCATATCTGCTTCCCTGGTAGCTGAGTTGGTAAAGAATCAGCCTGCAGTGAAAGAAACCAGGGTTCAATCCCTGAGTCAGGAAGATCCCTTGGAGAGGGAAATGGCAACCCACTCCAGTATTCTTGCCTGGAGAATCCCATGGACAGATCCTGGCAGGATACGGTTCATGGGGTCACAAGACTTCCCAACTAAACCACCACATACTTGTACATATTCACTGGTCCTGATGTATCTACTTGGCATGTTTAATCTTTTTACATGGTGATAGGCAAGTCTTTATGTTAATAAATTAAATTTGAAATTATACGAAGTCTATAGTTTGCGACACTGTCATGTCTTGACTCTGCAACCCCATGGACTGTAGCTCGCCAGGCTCCTCTGTCCGTGGAATTTTCCAGGCAAGAATATTGGAGTGGGTTGCCATTTCCTCCTCCAAGGGAATCTTCCCCACCCAGGTATCAAACAGATCTCCTGTACTGGCAGGCAGTTTCCTGGAGTACCTGGGGGCTTCATGTCACATTAAAGACCTGAAATTCACCAGTCTGGAGGATGGGGTAGGGGAGAGTCAGATCTATCATACAACTTCACTAGACACATGAACACAAATCCTCTTCCAACATCTTTAGGCCAGACTTTTGATCCAAACCAGCTGAGTGGTCATTTCCCAAGCCCTGAATGTCACCTAAATCAACTCTCATGGCTTGGGCGAGGTAAAAGGCTATTAGCCTGCTGTGTTAACATTCTATCATCTTTTATTCTCAAACTAGGGTTTGGAAGATGTATGCCATCGAAATAGTTTTGATAGCAAAAAAATGACTTGTAGATATTAACAACTTAGTCATCTTTCATGAGAACAATTACCATGTGTTAGGTTTTACAAATATAAATGCATTCATGCACCAACTAACCCAAAGAAAACCTGTAACTGCAAAGTGCACATTATATACCTGTGTACCTTGCCCCTCTTCACATCATTCCTTGAAGTCCATGAGTGTCCAGGATCTGACCATACATTCTACCTTATCTCAAATACCTAATTGCAGGGCAGTTACCTGGGGTAACCTGTAACCAAACAGTATAGATCATCTGTAATTTAAGAACTAAAAAACTCAGGTAAGGATTAAGTGGTATCAAGAGTAACATGTAGAAACAAACAGCAGGGCAAGCATTGGGAGCAAATAATTTTTATTTTTTACAAATACACCAAAGAATCATGCAATGCTGCCAGCATTGGATGCAATCCTGGGCCACAAGTCTGCACATTCCTTTGCAACTGGTCCTGTGATGGCAGAACCTGCATAAAAGAATGAAGCCACACATAAGCTCAAAGGGTCCTTTCCTTGCGCACTTTTTGAGTTGAATCATCAAGTCTCAAAAGTTGAACAAAGATGTGGATTCTTTCTTACCTTTCATCTCGCCTTTATTGTTTACTATGACCCCTGCATTATCTTCAAAATAAAGAAACACACCATCTTTTCTCCGGTATGACTTTCGTTGTCGAATTACCACCGCTGGATGTACTGAGAGGGGGGGGGAAGAAAACAGCTGTCATTAAACCTGTCAAGTACCAATGTCACCATGAGAAAGCGGTTTACACCTTGTCTAGCTTCCCAACATTCCCCATTTGGACAGAATGCATCCTCATTAGCTTTTTCATTTCCTAAAATCAAGTGCGAGAGATTAATAAATATCCATCACCCCTTAAGAAAAGACCTTACTTCTAAGTTCAAACTGCAAGCATTTCCTTCCAAGCATGAATCTGTACTCTGGGAGTACAGATCAGCAACATACCAACAGGAAACTTGTTAAGCACTTTCTATACATTTCCCTACTTCACCAAAGAGGTAGGTACTGTTAAGATCCCAATGTCATAGAATTGGGAAACGGACTTTCCTCATACTGGAGAGGCTCATTACACAGTAAATATTCCATCCTCATTTCTATCAAGACCTCCAAGTACAAACTTTGATATAAAATTAGCACTTTATGCCATTCTAACTGCCAGGTACATGTTTTACTAGGCAAACTTGGAATTAACCTAAATTCCTCATGGCACATGCATAGAACACAATCACTTTAAATGATTATACATTTCTGTAACTTTTTATATCCAAGACAATCATCTGTGAAGCAAGAATGAATTATGGGAAGGAAATGGTCTTGCACTGGAAAATAGCACATACTACAAAATACTAAAAATGATCATCTCTTGGCGGCCTAAGAGTCAGGTAACAAATTCAACTTGTATTTCTTATTTAATTAACTCTAGGTTTAACGTTGTGAGAAAGTGCTTTCCAGGGTCATAAGTAACTTTTTAAAACCTACCTGCTCTGCAGTGAATACTTTTCCCGATATTCAAAGCATCGACTGCACTTGATAGAACTAGAGTCAGACAGACCTGAATTCAAATCTTGACTGACAGTAGTTTGGAGACCTTGAACAGATTATGCAATCTTATGACGTTTAAGCTTTCCTCTTGCAAACTAGGGATAATAGTTAAAATTTCTATATTTAAGATGTGGTGGTTTAGTCGCTAAGTTGTGTCTGACTTGTGCGACCCCGACTGTAGTCGAACAGATTCCTCTGTCCATAGGACTTTCCAGGAAGAATACAGGAGTGGGTTGCCATTTCCTTCTCCAGGGAATCTTCCTGACCCAGATATCAAACCGGGGTCTCCTGCCCTGCAGGCAGATTCTTTACTGACTGAGTTACCAAGGAAGCCCCATATTTTAAGATGAGACTGGAAATACAGCATTTTTTTAGGACAGGGATCCTGGCTATCCTTGAAGCAAGTACTGTGTTCATAGACAGTCTTTTGAGTTTTTAACACACTGAGTGACAGGTAATGCTGACCGAGACTCTCCTCCATTGGATCCTCATGTATTTAACAATTCTCACAAATGAATCTAACAAATAAGTAAGGTCATATGAATTCAGGATTCTGGATTTCCAGTCCTGTCCTTTCCCACATTTCTGCATGTTATAATGTATAGTCTAAAACCCATCTGTAACTTTTAGTTGACCCTCTGTATCTGCTGATTCAATCAACCTCAGGTTGTCTGGTACAGTAATATATATTTAGTGGGAAAAAAATCTGTGTTTAAGTGCACCCGTGCAGTTCAAACCCATGCTGTTCAAGGGCTAACAATATCATTTAGAAGAAAGAAGGCCCAAAGAATAAAGTAATAGAGTCGGAAAGTCAGACCTAGTTTTAAAACAAGAAGTATTCTCTGGTCTGTCCCACAACTGACTGAGACAGACAGCACGCCCTGCTGCCCATCTCACCCACAGTGATGGACAGCTGCTCTGCCCGTCCCTGACAGCTTCCCAGGCCACAGACCAGACCCAGCAACCGTTCTAGGAGGACAGCCTGTACAGGTGCATGCTGACCCTGATCAACACACTGCTCTATCAGTGCTTAAGTGCAATGGTTATTCCTTGCTTACCAAGTCCCCAAGAGCATACTGGAGGTCAACAGAGCTGGAAAGTCAAGTGCATTGAATATCAGAAGCTGTAAAGCCAGACAATTCAGCACCGTCTCAGCCCCAACCCCTAGTTCATACATGTAGTGGGAAACTTTTGGGGGTAGTCCACAATTAGGCAATGAGCAGCCTCTGGTTTCAATTTCTATCAGAAGAGATTTAGAAGTAACCATACTCAACTTTTGTTCAGTCACAACCCTGAGTTAATCTCATCTATATGTCACTACTCCCTTTCAAATTGGTTCCTGAAAAGAAATTTGCCTGGGGTAATTCAGGTCTTAGGGCTGCCCTCTCACCTGGTACCACCTGGCCTGTAGCCAAGGAATCAGCAAGCAACTAAAGACAATTATCTGCTCTCACAAGACACAACCCTAAATGTCACATACAAAAATCACCACCTGGATTCAAGGTTATTTGGAAAAGGGGAGAGTAGGGGGTAATGAGCAGAAGACTACTAGAATTAGAATATTCCAGACAGGGGACACAGCAAGAATCTGAGGCACAAAGGAAAGAATATAAGTTGGAACAAAAAACCAAGAACTAAAAGGAGACAGCTTGGGAAGGAATCATGTGGATGGACTGTAAATCCCAGTAGGACAGGGCTCTTGCCTCTACTTAAGGTGTAGGTATGTGAGACAGTCTGTTAACTACTGTTAACCAGATCAAGCTTTTAAGAGGCCCTGAGAATGGCAAAATTACTGTTCCATTTTTCCAATAATGAGAGAAATCTCTCAACTGTCCACAGACCAAAAGGAGAATTCCATCTCGCTACTCACCCTTCTTTCTGAGCTCTGGTTTGCCTTTCTTGACTGTGGCCATCACCATGTCACCCACACCAGCAGCAGGAAGTCTATTCAATCGTCCCTTGATCCCCTTTACAGAGATGATATACAGATTTTTGGCTCCTATAAAACAATGTAAACAAAAATGGAGACTAGTTTTGAGTGCCAATCAGGCAGTGCTGCGATTTTCCAACATCACCTCCTCCAGTCACACTCCCAAGCAGTTAGTCCCCACTAGGTGGAACACCTTGTCACACCACCGATTGAAGCAAAACAACACAACATGCTGCTGCTTCACCCAAAAGCGGTGTTTTCACTCTGCCCTTTCTTGACGGCTCAGCGGGTCATCAGCAAAAGGCCCACTGAGTGCTTTTAAAAGGGTGAGTATGGCAGGGGGCAGCCGAAGGTCTCACCTGTGTTGTCAGCACAGTTGATCACGGCTCCAACCGGAAGACCTAAGGAAATCCGGAATTTCGCACCAGAGGACCCACCACGTCCTGTAAGTAGGAAAGGAAACAGCAGAGGTCACTGCCCAGACATGGTTCGGAGTCCCTTTCACATGCTTAAAGTAGAAGTTCACTCGCGTATGCTTTAGCAGGGAAACGGCACAATGAATCCACACACTCCCTGTCCCATGTGCCACCCAGTTCTCAAGGCCAATACCAACTACCACCACATTAGACTGAGATTAACTGGCCTGGAAGACTCAATTCTCGATCCAACTTTTGCACCACGCAATTCTTCCTGCAGGGTGGGAGACTGCACAAGCCGCCCACACTGGGGCTTAAGTCAGTCCAACTCCAATCCCTTCACCGCAGCGGTGACGCGGAGTGAACCCGCAGAGTTCGATCTAGAGTCACGACTGGATCCTGCCAACTCAACCCTCCGGCCGGCCCCGTCACTTTCAGGGGCTCTCCCGGTGCTCTCCCGATGAACCCTCCAAGCCCTCTCGGGCCTCGAGCAAAGCAAATCGTCCCAGCTGCCCATGGCCGCCGCTACCGGCAAGGCCAGCAGCCACAGCGGAACAGATGGCGAAGGATCTTCCAAAGTCAAAACCTCACCTCGCTTCGACATCTTGAAGGCCGGAAAGGGACAAAAAGGAAGTAGAAATAAAGGACACTGGGATATGAGCTCCGACGCCCCGCCCAATCTGGGCACGTGATCGGAGTTTGCCCAATCCGCCTCTTTCCCTAGGGCGCTGTCTTATTACGTCATAAACGCGGGACGTCGCCTAGAGCTCGCGTTACAAAGTGAGCGGTGTAGGGGTTGAGGGTTGCAGAATGAATGATCCCAGGAGTACACTCAATAGGAGCTCGGAAGTAGTTGTTTGGGACACAGAAACATTGGTTTAATTGATCGGACAACCTCTTCTGAACACTATGTGCCAGGGACTTAGATGGACACTAGACATTCAGAAATGATTAAATGGCCCCCATAGAACGCACGGGCGTTGAGGGCAAGGGTTAAAGAGCTGGAAATGGTTTCATTAGGATGTGATACAACTGAGAGATGCCATTGTAGGGCTACAGATAATTCCATATTGTGTGTGCTTGGTCGCAGACCCACTTGTATTTTCTATATCTTGCTATATTCATCTTTCTTTTCACTGCCTCAGGCTTTCCCATTCTTCAGGCTTCTCTCTGTCGATGCATTCATTCAAATATTAAAAGACTACTGATTCCAGATTCTGTCCTGGGCATAGCCTAGACTATATCAGAACAAAACAGATCATTCTTGCCCTTATGAAAGTTACATCCAGTCAGGGTGGTGATGAAGGTGGATATTAGATACTGAACCACAGATGTAATAATGGCAGCATATAGTATGTTAGATGGGGATAAGTACTTTGAAAACAAAAGTAGAAAAAAGTAAGAGGGATCTGAAAGTGGGAAGAGGGGCAAATTGCAGTTCAAAATAGAATGGTCAGTGTGGGCTTTATGGAAGAAGTTGACATTAGGGCAAAGATTTTGAGATGAGAGAGTTAACAATTTGATTGTCTAAGAAGAGCAGTCCAGACAGTCATCAACCAATGAAAGACTCTAAGGTGGAATTGTGCCTGAACAATGTGAGGACCAGCAAGGAAGCCAGGAATGACTGGACAGAGTAAGTGGAGGGAAAAGCAATAGAATGAAGGTCATAAGTAATGGAACTGGATCATGGAGGGCTCTGTACATCACTATGGACTTTGACATTTACAGACTGATTTGGAAATCATTAAGTCATAAGCAGAGGAGGGACATGATCTGACTAATATGTCAGAAGGATCACTCTAACTGAGACTAGACTGTGGGAGGGAACACAAAGATACAAGTAAGAAGACCTATTTGGGAAGCTCTTGCAGTAACTCAGAAGAGAAATGGTGGTGGTTTGGACCAGACTGGTAGCAGTAGAAGTACTGTGATGTGATCAGATTCTGGATATGTTTGGAGATAGAGCGAACAAAATGTGGGATAAAGAGTAAGAGAAGAAAATGTTTCCAAAGCTTTAGGTCTGAGCAAGTTGCCATCAATGGAGATGGGGAAAGCTGTGAGAGGAACAGCTTTGGGGGTAAGAATAGCAGTTCAGTTTTGGAGATGTTGAGTTAGATGTAAAAAAGAGATTTCAGTAGCAGGTTGGACGTATTAGCCTGGAGTTCCAGAAAGAGGGAGATAGAAATTTGGCAGTTGTCAGCATATAAGTAAAGCCACGATAGTGGATGAGTTCAAAAAGAAGAAAGGGTCAATAAAAGAGACCATGGGCTAACCTCTGGAGCACTTCAACTTTAAGAGGTCTCTAAATCTATACATTTATAAATCATCCTTCTCACTGTTAAATACTTCACTTGCTCCTGCCAGTTTCTCTAGCTACCAGTTTCTCTCTCTCCACTTAGCCGAATTCCATTTGTTTCTGAATATATGATTTCATTATCATTTTTGCCTCTCTTGATAAATGGAACCAGCATCCATGTAGGTGTGCCTCTGAGATTCCTGCCCAGGTTCTTTTCAGTCTGCCTTCTCAGTGTCTCTCAAGTCTGTCCACTTCTCTCTATCTCCTCTACTAACACTCTGGTCCAAGCCACCTCCAACTCTTGCCTAAACTACTTCTGAAGCTCTGTAATAGGTCTCTTGGCCTCTATTCTCCCTCGTCCATCCACTCAGTCTTCATAAAATGGCCAGAAATAATTTTTCAGAAATGTAAATATTACTATGTTACTCTCCTGAAAATCCTCCCAATGGTTTCTGCACTCTTAGAATCAAAGTTAAAATCCATATTATGGCCTACTGGGCCCTGATCTAGCATTGTCCTACTTCTTAACCTTGTCTTGCATCATGGTCTCTCTTGCTCTGCAGAGTTGGCCTTTTTGTCCCAGATACCATATATGCTCCTGAATAGCCATTGGCCTCACACATGCTTGGCATACTCTATCCTGTCCACCCTCATCGTGTATTTTTACATGATGTAAAGTGTTACATTTTTACATCTATTGATTTTTACAGATCTCAGCTTAAATATCTTTTTCTTGGAGAAATTTTACTCTGACTTCTCTTAAGAGATATTTTTCCATCATACTATTTATTTCAGTTCTTAAATATGTATTTCATGACTTTGCTGAATGACTTCCCATCCCCGACAGTCAGTCTATATGATCAGTAAAAGTTGAGTTCATTTTTGTTGTTGTTGTTGTTCAACATTATATCCTTAGCATTCAGCATAGGGCCTGACTCTATAAATATGTGGCAAATGATTGCTGAACAAATGAAGTCTACCTCAATGGTGTCCATATGTCAGCATCCTGGCATGAAGGAAATTTTCATTCTTCTATGGCAAAATTAGAAATATTTGGAAAATACTGTGTTTCTCATAAAGCTACATTTGCTCAATTTAAAGGATTATCTTCCTTCATCTTTTTTGTTGTTAAAAATGTTCCCTTAAATCCTACGTCAACTTTTCACCACCTCAACACTGCCATCTCGGGTAGTTTCATTGGTCCATGAAAATCAGAGCTGTGAAATGATCTGTCTCTACTTCTTACTTCCTGGGTGCACACATTTCTTGGACCCCTGTAATCTAGTTTATTTCCTCACTATATGACTGAAATTATACTAGAAATTATGTATACTGATAAATTATACTAGAAAGTTCACCGTGACCTACTCTTTCCACAATCCAAGGACACTCCTCAGTCTTTATCTTACTTGACCTCACATTGTTGCACACTGGCACCAGTCCCATCTTCTTAACACTCTTCACCTAAGGTTTCCAAGATGCTAGTAATAATAGAAGTTACTATTTATGGAGTGTTCTTAAATACTAATCATTGAGTTAAGCATTTTATAGGAATGTGACTTCTTGAATCCTCCCCGCAACCCTGTGACTTAGGTATTATTAATCTCATTTTACAAATAAGGAAACTAGGAAATAGAAAGGTTAAGTGCCTTTGTCCAAGATCAAACAAATCATGAAAAGTAAAGATAGAATGGTATCCTGAATTTGACTGATTCCGAAGTACAGGCTCTAAGCCACTATGTTATATTGCTCTCTCCTTACTCATTGTCCCTTCTCAGTATATTTCTCTGAGTGATCACACCACCCAGTACCTTCCATTACTATCAATAAGCTAATAACTCCCAATTCTGTATCTCAGCCTAAGACATTTCTGCTTATATATGGAAACAGTGATAGGGACACCTCCACAGGCGCTTCAGACTGACACATCCACAACCAAAATAAATTTTTCCAGAAATTTTGCTTTTCTGCCTGTATTAGTTGTCTTGGTTGGTTACTTAGAGCATTGGTTCTCAAATATTTTCATCTGAATATCCTTTACATTATTAAATTATTGAGGACTCCAAAACAGTTTTGTTTGTATAGTTATATCTATTTACTGACAGTCAACAGATTAGAAATTTAAATTGTGAAATATTTAAGATGATCCGTTACCTGTTAAAATCTGTTAAGTTCATTCGTTCAGTCATGTCCGATTCTTTGTGACCCCATGGACTGCAGCATGCCAGGAACACATTCAGTCTGTTGTGACATCATGTAGCCTCTGGAAAGCTGTATGCATGAGTGGACAAGAATGAAACAGGTAAGGAAGTGAGAAGTAAATTCTTTTTCCCTATGTGGAAACGGTCTCACAGGCAGACCGTTGGAAGGATTCAACTCCCAAACACAGATTGGAACCCATAGGGTGGACCAGAAATTTCTTTGTTTGGGTGTTGACCTTTTTAGAATGTGAAATCCACAGATGCCTGTAGTTGGCCAATTTCTGTATTCCCAGAAAACACTGACAAATGACTAATTTGCTACCTATCAGGTTGAGGTGGATAAGGGTTAAAAGTGAGGACACGAGGGGGCACCCGGATTTGAACCGGGGACCTCTTGATCTGCAGTCAAATGCTCTACCCCTGAGCTATACCCCCTCTGCTGGTGAAAAGAAGATTACAGTTTATTTGTAGTGTTTATGGGAGCAGCCGTTGCCTTGGTGATTAATAATAGTTTGATACATATGACCAATTCTTTCAGGTTTCCCAGGTTGATGCTTAAGGACCAAGAGAAAAGGCAATCCAGACCCAAACGGACCCAGACAGTAGGAGGGAAGGACGAAAGGACGAAGTCCAGTCCAACCAGGCACACTGGGGGGTGTGCGATGGGATTTCCCTCCTCCAACAATTACAAGCTCTTATACCTCTGACATCTGAGAATTCTTTAAGTCTAATTTCCATCCTCCCTGCCTGCATCCCGAGTTGTACTAAATCCCCAGCCTATGCTTTGCACACGAAAGGAAATGCTTCCCTTGTCTTTCCCAAGGTATCTCCAGCATCTTGCGTCTCTTCCATTCGCTTTGCTCCTTCAGACATCAATAGGTTTCCCCTAGGTTGGAAAATCCTCCCTTTAGCTATGATCACCTGTCCAGTTTTTCTTTTTCACTATCAAATATTAAGAAAGTCTTTGACTTCATTTCTCTCATTATCAACAAGCTTTCCTCACAGTTCTATTACTCTCTACATTTACTTTCTCGACTGTCAGGAATTTTTCCCCCTTGGTGTCTGTATCTTGTTTCCCCAATAGACTAAGTTCCTGGAAGGTAGGATCACGTTGCTCTCCGTTTTGTATTCCTCACAGTAGTTGGCAGAGTGCCTCATTCACTATAAACCTTGGTGGTACCTATCAGCCAAACCTCATTAAACTCAGACTCATTCAACTCAACTATGGCATTACACCAAGCTTGCACCCAAGCAGTAGAATGAATGTTGTTAGAGGAGCGCTCAGAAGTCTGAGCCACTCCACCAAACTGAAACAGGCTCCATGTCTATTACTCCTCCACCACTGACTGCCTAGATTCACTTTCTCACTTTCTAAAATGATTATTTCACACACATTCTCCATTCTCAAACCTTCTACATCTTATCTTTCCTCCTCAGAGAATGCTGGCCTCTTCCTTTTTGGAGAACATCAGAACCAGTCAGAAGCAGGGTTGTGCTGATAAAAGGCTAATAACTGGCTCCCCAGGACCTGATTTGTAGGATTTGCCAATTCTCATAGTGTAAATACGTCCATCTGCTAATTTCAAGTGAAATCAACTGGCTTTAAAAATTCTGGAAAATTTAACAATTGGTCTCACAAGCCAGTGTGAGTCGAATCTAGCACACTTGTGGGATTGATTTTTCACCAGCTACCAGCTACATACTGACAACTCTTCAAATCACATTTCCAATCCAGACATGTTTCTGAACTTCAGAAATAACTGGATCTCCAGCTGCATACTTAAAATCTCCTCTTAAATGTCTGTCAGGCACATCAGACAGCATATTGGCCTTATACTAGAATGTGAAGTCTATGAGGTAGGGGGCTGTACTTTATTACCTTTGTTTCAGAGTGTTAAAAAGAAACTCTTGAAGATTTTTTTTTTTGTAAATTTACTCCTTTCTCAGTGTTCTTTATCTCAGGAAATCACATGCACCCAGATAGTGAAGTCAAAAAAGAAGAGTCATTCTTTAAAAAAAAAAATTTTATTAAAAAAAATTTTTTTATTAAATTCCATGGACAGAGAAGCCTGGTCACTTACAGTCCGTGGGATCATAGAGACACCACTAAGTGACTAACATGCACAAAACGCATAGTTAATTTACAATGTTGTGTTAGTTTCAGGTATACGGCAAAGTGATTCAGATATATATATATTTTTTAATAGTTTTCCATTATGGTTTATTACAGGATACTGAATGTAGTTCCCTGTGCTATACAGTAGGGCTTTATTCTTTATTCATTCTATATATAATAGTCTGCATCTGCTAATCCCACGCTCACAAGCCATCCCTCCCCAGCCCCTTGGCAACCACAAGTCTCTTCTCTATGTCTGTAAGTCTGTTTCTGTTTCCTGGATACATTCATTTGTGTCATATTTTAGACTCCATAAATAAATAATATTATATGGTATTTGTCTTTCTCTTTCTGACCTTTCTTAGTATGATAATCTCTAGGTTCAGCCACAGTGTTGCAAATGGCATTGTTTCATTCATTTTTATGACTGCTTAGTATTCTATTGTATATATGTACCACATCTTCTTGATCCAGCCAGTGGACATTTAGGTTGTTCCCATGTCTTGGCTATTACGAATAGTGCTGCTATGAACATAGGGGTGCATGTATTGTTTAGAATTACAGTTTCATCCCTAGGACCAATGCAGCAGCCAATTCCTTTAACTGGAATGCCCACTCCCAACAGATGGGCAAATGACTGTCTCTTTCATGTCATCCACGTCTTAACTCCAAAATCACCTGTGAAGAAAACTTTTCCTTGACTATGCATCTTGAAATACCCGCTCGTACCTCCCTAATACAGATCTTGTCTTTTATTTTAGTCATTTTCCTTATTCATTTATTCATTCGTGCACTTGTTTCTATTCTGTCTCCATTTGATTTTAAAGTCAGTGAGAATGAGAACCTTTGTATCTATTGAAAGCATGCTCTGAATTTACAATGGGGCACATAATAGTTGTTTCCTAAAAATAGAGAGGGACCACTAGAGAACATAGCCAGGGAAAGTCTCTCAGTGGACACGTCTGTTCAGCTGGTGCTTGCATTCTTTTTAGAGAGACCAGGAGAAAGGATTCCTTACTGTTTTGCAAGAAGCTCTTCTCTGACTTCTTAGGGTGAAGAGATGGGTGGGATCATGGATAAAGAATTGAACTTAGAAAAGACAAAAGTTCACATATTTTCAAAATTCCATGTTTTTACTAGGTCTTTTAGTGTTGTTCCTTGTTATTACTATTTAATATCTTGTAGCCAGAGGAAACTGATTTTAGAAAAAGAATTTTCAAAAAAAAGAAAAAGGCTGGAATGGATGTAAAAAGAATTTACCAGAACACTACCGGCAGAGGGGGTATAGCTCAGTGGTAGAGCATTTGACTGCAGATCAAGAGGTCCCCGGTTCAAATCCGGGTGCCCCCTTTCCCGGTTTTCCATTTTTCACAGCTGCAGGCTAACACAAAGTCTGTGTTCTGAATCCAAAACTCTCTGGAGATTCTCAGAAAGTACTCTTAATCCTGAGAAGTAGAGAGAGACACACTAGAAGTCACACAGGAATGACTGCACCACTTTTCCGGTGAGCACTCTAACTCAGTGGGCAGAAGCCCACTCACCTGTACCCTCAGTAGGTAGAAAGAAGGCTGAGACCTTTCCAGTTTGAGATCCTTCAAGACTTACTGGTTTGATGTTAATCATAGTTTCTTTGGAGGGGAAGAAATGGAATGCCTGGGCGGGGCAATATTATTTTGCCGAGTTCATAATAGTGGCGAAGTCACAGCACAGATTTAAGATGAAAAGTGGACGGCTTTCGTCTTCTTTATATTAGCTCAAAGGCAGGGTTTTGGCCTGATAAACCTACAGGTGGAGTTTGAGGCCTGGTGTCCAGGAACGGGGTGAAAAATTAGCTCTTTCTCGCCTCTGGGCTTTGAACGGCACAGCAGCTCTGCTTAATCGCCATGTCCAGCTTCACGACTTGTCTTACAGTAATGCATGCTCACTCAGTCGTCTCCCACCGTTTGCCACCCTAAGGATTGCTCCTCAGCCCATGGGATTTCCCTGGCAAGAATGCTGGAGTGGATTGCCACTTCCTTCTCCAGACAGTAATGGGAGTCCTGGGGAAAAAAATATTCGAGCAGTATTCCCCTGGGGCCCTGAGGGATGACACAACCAAATTCCAAGTTTAAAATACCACAAATTCCCCCTGACTCAAGAAGCATGCCTCTCCCACTATCCTTTCTTTTTCCTTTTTTTGGGCAAAACCTAGTGGAGAGGGTCGATCTTGCTCCCTGATCTTTTTCCTTGGACCCAACAGTGATAACCGCCAGTCATACAGTGGACAGTTATCTGTCCCCATCTTTAGGTTATGAAACTTAATGGCCTTGTATTATTTGCTCAGTGGTTCTCAAAGTGTGGTCCAGCAGCATCAGCACCCCCTGGGAATCTGTTAAGAATGCAAATTCTTGGGGTCCCACTCCAGGCCAAGAGTATCAGAAGCTGGTAGTTGGGGGGTGGTGGGGGTAGTGTTTTAAGGAGCTCTCTATTTAATTCTGACACACTCAAGTTTGAGAACCACTACATTAGTTTATATCAGGATGTAACTTTATTTTTGTAAATTAAAATGAGCTTTTGGGTCGGCATTGACCATTTCCACATCTCAAACTGCTTTCACTGTGCTGGTGTTATGAGCAATAAGGAAAGGTGCTTAGGGCACGCGCTTGTCACCGGTAATAAAGAAAGTTGAAGCTGGAGAAAATCTGTGTCTGTGGGTTTTCTTCTCTTGACCCACCCCTACCCAAAATGAAACACCAAATTGGGGGAGTCTTGCCTTCTGAACCAGCGCCTGGAACCGCCTTACACGACTGAGGCTGCCGCCGGTGACCGCAGAATCCCGGTATCTCCGGCGTGGGTCGTGGGGACCTGAAGTTTTTGTACCTGATTTGTGCCTGTACCCACCCCTTCCTGCTGCTGAGTACGAAGTAAAACCGAAAGCCTTCCGTTACGGTTGGAGAATGAGGAAGGAATTCTAAAATAGCTTTTCTCTATTTTCTCTAACCTAGGACCCGAGGTTAAAATATGGATCAAGAAGGAAGGAATTGTACTAGACAAAAATTAAGAAGAAATCTCCAAGGGGGCACCCGGATTTGAACCAGGGACCTCTTGATCTGCAGTCAAATGCTCTACCACTGAGCTATACCCCCACGCCGCGCCTTGGCTTGGAGGCGGCTCTTTTGGGTGTTAAGACACTGCTACACTAAATGGGAACAGTAAAGGTAAGTAAGGAGAAAGAAAAGCAAGAGGAAAAGGGATCAAGCGCAAAGCAGAAGCTCGCTGGATTCGGGGAACTACGGGAAAGTTGCACGGCAGAGGCGCGGGGACGGAAGAACTAACCCGGTCTGCGAGAGACTGAGTCCTGGAGGGAGGGACGGGTTCCGCCCTACATATTGTGGGAGAGGATGTTGCAGGGCCTGGCTAACATCCTAGGGGCGGGGCAGGGGGGTTCCCGTCGATCCGCAGATTTCTCGCCAGGTACCGACGGGTACAAAGGAAGTTCCGAGACCTGGCGACTCTGGTTGGGTGTTCGAGTGGGTTCGAACCCCAGCCAGGACAGTTGCGAGGGGCTCGCCCGCCCTGCAGCCCAGGTGCCCAGACGTGCAACCGGATCGCCCCCGCCCCGCCTCCAGCGGCGGAAGGGCCCTGGGCAAGGTCGCCTCTCCGCGCCTGGCCTCCGGGCGCATTCCAGGGCCCTTTCTGCTCGCGAGCTCACCTAGGCGCGTACCGCTGGGCCCGCTGTCCTCCCTGGAACCCGCCCCCGCGCAGTCCCACGTCGCCGGGAGAGCGCGCCTCGCCGCGCGCGCCCCTGCCCGCGCCCGCGGCGCGTCCCCGCCCCGGCACAGCCCCTCCTCCCCGCTGTGTTTATTAGGGGAAGGAGGGCGGGGGCGGAGGCCAGTTCCCTAGCTCTAGCCGCCGTCGCTGTACCCTGTGCAGTTAAAGCCGCGGCCGTCTCCCGCCAGCTCGCTCCGGGGAAAGAGAACGCGCGCGAGCTCGGGCGTCCTCGCCCCAGCCTTTCCCGGAGCCATGAATCCTAACTGCGCTCGGTGCTGCAAGATCGTGTACCCCACGGAGAAGGTGAACTGTCTGGATAAGGTGAGACTCGGGACTGGAAGACGGGTCTTTGCAATCCCTGAGCTCCAGATCGGAGGAGGAGAGCGGGGCTGGGTCTCTGCCTCCCCGTTACCGCGATCCCGGGAGGAGGGAAGGTGGGTGGTGTCATGGGGTGTGAGGGACGGACCCCAGTCTGGAAACCAGGAGATCCGGGGCGAGGAAGCGAGTCCACGCTTGGCGGGCAGCCTCTACTGGAGAGGAGTGGGCTCGGTGCCCCGGGGTGGGGAAGCCGGGCCCCGGAGTGGGGGTGGGGGGAGTGAGGGAAGGTTAGGGGTGCAGTCCCGCCCCCTAGGGCCGGGAGAGTGAGAGCAGACGGCCGCTCCCTCTCCCCGCCTCGCCGAGCGCCAAGTAGGCGGAAGCGCTGGGCGCTGGGGGAGGGGGCGGCGGGGGGGCGGCGCAGAGGTTGGGGGCCCCTGCTAAGCAGTCCGCTCCGGCGGCTACTGGCCCGGCTTCCTGGCCTGGAGACTGGAGGGTGGGGGCCGTCAGCGGGCAAGTGAACTGGCCTTCGGATAAGGACTCGAGCCCCATCGCGAGAGCCCGTTTTTTGGACGACCTGCAGCCCTCTAGGTGGTTCAGCGGTTAATGGACTAGCCGGCGTTCTCCATAGCTTCCCAGCCCCCACCTCAAATTAGAAGCCCACTCCCAGCGATGGTCCACCCAGCGGGACCCGGGCGGGGTCGCTTGCTGGAGTAGGGTGGGTGGGGGTTGCCTCACTGAGATCTCCTGAAATTGTGTTCAGAGGCTGAGTCCACCCTGAAGAACAAAGAGCTAACTTTTCTGAGCAGGTTTCCCCAATGGAGGGTGGGGTTGGCTGAGTTCAGGGGGAGCCAAGAAAAGGGGGGACGTGTTGGGGGGAAGGGAAGGTGGCCTTCTGGAAATTCACTGTCCTCTGGGGGCCCTTAGGCGTCTTCCTCCCCCCCGCCCCCCCCCCATCATGCTGGACTCGTTCATCTGGTTGCCATTATACTTTTTGAAGGGGGGCGGAGAGTGGAACTGGGTATTTCCTGCAGTTTGGGGTAGGATCCGGACCTCTTGTAATCTCGCTAAGGTCCTAAGGCAATCCACCTCCCCTCTCATCCCCTCCTCGGTCTGGAGGAGAGGCCTCTAGAATTCTGTCCCCTTCTTCATCGTGCCTTTCATTCACCTCCTAAAGCTGGCCCCCTGTCCACATATTCCCTCCTTCCTGCCTGGACTGGCCAGGGGTTGGGGGGCATGGGATGGAAGAGGGTGCAGGGCCCACCTGGAGTCAGGTATTTTTTGTGGGGGAGGAAAGGGTCGCTCCTTGGATTCTTTTGTCTTTCCCCTCCTCCTTAGGGTTGGCGCTTCCTCAGTAACCTTTGGCCTCTGAGTCAGGGTGAGGGGGTGGGGTTCCATGGTTCTGAGATCATTTTGATACTGCTCTTGGAGGAAGGGGTCATGTGGGGCTGCTGCTGTTTCAGTCTTGTCTCCTGGGCCTGGCTGGGCAGGAGAAGAGAAAGGCCATGTTATGGTGCAATGAGTGTGGGTGCTGACCTTCCCAAAGACCATGCGGGAGGGCAGGACTTGAGCCTGGGGGCAGGCGCTGAGAGCTCTCTGGCCTTGCACACTGGTGTTTCTGCTCTTCCCTGGTGGGAGGGATTTTGGCCTCTGCGTCTTGAGTTCCTTGTGCTCCCCTTCTGCACAGTCATGAATTGGGAAGAGGCAACGGCCACTTTCCACCCACATAAGGCAGAAGCAGTGTCTAATGGAAGGACTGCTAGCCTGGGCATTGGAAGACTTGGTCCTAGTTCCAGGTCTGCTCACCACCAGCTCGATGAATGGCTCTGGGCCTCAGTGTTCACAGTCTGTCAGATGGGTATGATGATGTCATTTCCATGGAGGTGGGGAGGTGCACTCAAGTGCCTGTCACAGTGCCCGGAAGGGGATGTGGTATAGGCTGTGCGCCCTCTCCTTTTCTGGGGTACTCTGTCCAGCCCCATACCTGGCTTTCCCTGTAAAGACCTTTGGTGTCCGAGGGGAGGGTGCAGACCCTTTAAGGCGCCCTCCCCAGCTGTTTTCTTTCCCTCTCAGGAAGAGGACATTCAGGTGGAGGGCGCCCTGGGAAGTGAGAGTTGGCGGTTCCTCTCTCTTCTTAGATCTCTGCCTACAGGAGGTTTCCCTGGGGAGATGTCACCCCTGCTCTGAGCAAAAGGCCTGGAATATCCAGGTATCAGACTGGTTCCTCCCAACGCCCTCCAGGCAGTAAGGGCAGGCACTAGGAATGGGGGTCTGATGCCTGAGGAGAGGTCAGTCCCATAGACACAGTTGCTAACCAGCTTCCCAAGGCAACCCATTTACAACAGGAGAGAGTCAAATTAGACTCACCTGTTTCACTGCAAGTTCCCTAGGACCCGCCATGACCCAGAGTACAAGCTACGTCCTTGGTGTCAGCCTTTCCTCTTCTCTGAGCCTTATCTACCAAAGGCTTAGGTGAGCGAAGGCTGCATCACCTCTGATGGCCACCCTACCGTCAACCTGCATTACCCAGCGTGTCCTCCTGCTGAATAAATGTGTATGGCTGGCCACGGTGTTTGAGGTAGAGATTTGTTTCCCCAACTTATGGGATTAGAGCTGGGGAAGAAACAGGGTGATGTCGCTTGCTCTTTCATTCAATGAATATTACGCACCTACTTGGTGCGGGGGCCCTCTTGGGCTGCTGCAGGGCCTCTGCGGAGAGAGAGAGGCTGTGTCTCAGAGTGTCCTCTACCTTTTGACAGACTTGGAGTTTGGTCCTAGATCACATTGGGAGGCATTAACATGGGGACTCGCCGAGTCCTCCTGGCCTGGCTTGCTTTTGCCGAGCTCCTGAATACAGATGGAGGCATTGAGGAGGGTAGAGGATTGGTGGGCTGAGTCCGCTGGACTCCCCCATTGGGAGGGCTCCCTGCCTCTGTAGTACCCTCCTCTCTCCCCATCACCCCCCAGGTGGCAGCAAGGTAGAAGGAAACGGGCCTGGACACAGACGAGGGGAAAGGCCTGTCGCCCTGGTGCCTCGTTACCTAGCGAAGAACACCCCACAGTCATCCCATGACCGTCCCTGCATAGACTCCTTGGAATGTGCCAGGCTTAGTCTTCCCGGGAGCCTCACAGAGCAGATGCGATGGCTCCTGTAAATCATGACCCCCGTAAGCAGAGGCCCAGACAGGTCATGCGGTTCACTCCCCGCAGCCCGAGCTGGAATTCAGCTCTAAAGTTCTTGGTGCTCAGCTCTTCTGCCTGTTGTGTTTGCAAAAAAGTACTTTAATTTACACTATCTCCCTAATGTTTGTGGTGGGCCCTCCCCTTCCTGACCCTGGCCTGTGGAATGCTAGGGGCCTGAGCTCTTGAACCAGGAATAATACTCCCTAGGAATCTGGGGAGGTGCAGCCATGGTCTCTGCCTTTAAGGCAGCCTCCCAGGTGGCCAGCTGAGGTAGTGACCAGGCCAGGGTGGGGCTACTGTTGCCCCTGGAGGAGTGAGAAACTGTAACCCTGGGTGACAGGAAGGGAGGAAGAGGTCTCATACTCTAGCCCTGAGTCATAGGGCGCCCGGGTGGCGAGGGTGGAGTGGGCAAGAGCCCAGGCGGCAGGCACAGCGACCTGAAGTTCACCGCACCCCCCACCCCCAGAGCCGTGAGCAGTTGCTCCCCCCACCTCTACTGTGACTCCAGAGAGAGAAGGCTGACCCCAGCCTTGCCCAAGTGCAGGGGATCTTGCTTCTGCCCCCAGCAGCCTCAGTTTGCCTTTCTGTGGAGTGGGTTGCAGCTTTGGAGCTCCAGGCCAGGAAGAGTGGAGGCTGATGCTGGAGCCTGGGACGTGGGCTGAGAGGCTCCTAACGGGCACCAGAGAACTAGGTTTTGGTGAACAGGGAAGCCGTGGACTTCCAGGGCAGTGGGGAGGATTCGAGTTGCATGTTTAGAGGTAACTGCTCCTTAGTCCCGGGAATGCTTCTCTGAAACTTTACCTGTGGCCTGTAAGAAAGAGGGGACTCCTGCTCTGCGGCAGGGCTCCTGGGGCAGGGAAAAGAGGTGGACAGAGGGTCAGTGTGGGGTGTTACTGACGTGTTTCCCTGACTGTGTCCGTTACCAGACCTGACTGAGACAGGGATGGGTGTCTTTTCATTTGGGATCTCCTTGGGTCTTCCTGGCTGTGTGTTTGCAAAAAAGTACTTTAATTTACACTATCTCCCTAATGTTTGTGGTGGGCTATTGAAATACTTGCCATTTTCTGCCCCCCACCCCCCTCACTCTCCTGTCTCCAAAAGGACACAGTGGTGGAAGCTGCTGGATTTTCTTGAACCTTTCTTGGCGCCTTCCTCCAGAGAGGGGAGGGAAGTGAGGCTAGGTCACCTCCCAGCACCTCCATGGGACTGGGATTTTAGTTCCAGTTTACAGATGAGTTCCTTAGTTACCCGGAAGGCATTCAGTCCCCTCCTTTTCATTATTCTGTTCCTGGACCCCCCCTGTAAGAGAACAGATGACCACTCCCTAGCCTCTAACGTGTCTAGCTGTGAGCAGGAGGTGTCTGGAGGTGAGGTGGGGAAGAACTATAGATAGAAATGGGCACTGTTCCCTTGTGTGGGGCTCCCCTTCCTTCCAGTGGTAGCTGGCGGCAGGGGGTGCCTTGTAGAACCCCTGGATTGGCTGCGGGCCCTGTACCCCAGCCTGGTCGGTATACTCTGCCCCCTTCCCAAGGGGCTTGGCTCCAGGGTGGGTACCTGGCTGTGAGCTAGGGTGCACGTGTCTGCGTCTCTCCCTTTGTCTCCCCCAAGTCAATCAGGGGGGCACCTTTGGAGGTCCCCAGGCCCAGGACAGTGCGGATTCCTGCCTATGTGTGTGTGTGAAAGTGGGTCATGGTCTGGATTCCAGAGAATGTTTTTCCTGGCAGGCCCCTGCGGGGGTGGGGGGAGGCGGGGGCCCAGGCAGGGGCATGTGCGGCTAAGCAGGCAGAGGCCAGCAGACTGGTTGGTGACAGAGCTGGGGCACTGTGCCAACACCTCCCAGGCATTGCGGGAGGCTGGTGGGGGGCAGGGACCACTCTGTTCTAGGTTTCCCGTGGGCTGTGGGATCAGCCCAGGTTGAGTTGGGAGCCCAGCTTCACCAGCCTCCTCTTTGCTTCCAGACTTCCCCTGGCCTTCTTCCCAAAGAGCGGTTCTCCTGCTCCTTTGGTCACTATTCCACTCCTGAAGAGGCCTTTGGGCCTCCTTGATAGAAAAAGTACCCTATTAGAAGGTGACTACCCCTCCCCCCCACCCCCCCACACACAATTACCCTGTGGGCTCTGGTCAACATGGGCCAGGGTGAGGGAGGTGGTATCCCAACCTCTTAACCTTTTTTTCTGTCCCTTTCTCCCAAGTGGCCCAGAAGCACCTCTTGGCTGGGAAATACATTTGAAAAGCACTGCCTCGGGGGAATTTCTTGATAGGTGGCCAAAAACCAGGTGTTTGCTGGGTACCTCGAAAGTCTCCCTGTGCCCTTCCCTGGCTTCTGGCCTCGTTCTCTGAGGAATCAGGAGTGTGTCCCTTGGCTCCTGGGAAAGGGGGCAGGGAAAGGCCAGCTGGGTCACCCCAGCAGCCCAGATTCTGGGGCCCTGGAAGCTGGGCTCCTGGTAGGTGCTAATCCCCGGGCCTCGTCCTGGGCTGCCAGGTGCCAGGGGCGAGTCTCTCATCTGCCTGGATTTTCTTGAGCTTCAGCATTTCTTGGGATGGGGTCACCTCTGTTACGTTACTTCCCCTGCCCTCGTGTTCTTGGACGCTGTTCCCCTCCCTTGGCGGCCCTGGATTGATCCTCGCTCTGTTCTGGGTCCCTGGCCTTTGCTGGGGTGTTCCTGGTTACGGAGTCTCACTCACAAGTCTTCTAGCTGTGGTTGGGCACCGTAGAGCCCCGCCTGCACCCCAGCACTCAGACACCTCCTGCCCAGCCCCCCTCAGCTGAGGGTCACCCCTGCCACACCCAGCACCTGGCATTTGAGTACTTAGAGCTGCCGGGTGCTGTGCTGAGGGTTGTATAGGTGATTTTTCATTTAAACCTCAACAGTCCCCAAAAAGATGGGTATTAAGGTTTCCATTCTGCAGACACAGAAGTGGCTCAGAGGTGTGGGTCCTGACCGAGGTCACCCAGCTAGCCAGGGTGGGGCTGTGATGGCCACTATGCAGGTGGGGGATCCACCTCCAAGCAAAGCTCTATTGCCTCCGAGGGAGACCAGCTGAGGAGTGAGACCAGCTGAGGGGTGGGAGATGGGTGAGGAGGGAGGGAAGTGGTGTGGGTGTGCTGGCTAGAGCCTGGGGCGCTCACCCACACTCTGGGCAGGGGTCCCTCAGGAAGAGGAGGCACTGGGGCTGGCGCCTTGCTCAGGCCCAGGTGTGTCTGGTGTGGGATCTGGGAGGGCCTGGGTGCATGGGGGCTGGGCCCTCCTGTCCCCCTAGACCTTGTCTAGGCTGAGGCGCTGCACCTCAATGTTCAGCAGCAGCGGCTTCTTAGCAACGCCTGGTGCAGCTTTGCATAAGCAATGAGGCTTCTCCTCCTCAGGCAGGCAGGCTGCAGGAGTGGTCTGGGGGAGGTGGAGCCAGTCTAAGGGGGCGCAGGGGGTAGTTTTTCCCCACTCACTCTGGGGTCTACCCTTCTTCCCCTGCAGACAGGATCAGTGGGACAGAGGAAGGTGTCATCAGCTGTTGGAGCCTGTGACCTGAGATGTTCTTGGCTCACTTCTGTGTGTGTGTGGGGGGGTGTCTGTTCCAGTCCCAGAGAGGAATGCTCCTTTCTGGGGCCTGAGCCCCCTTCCTAAATCCTGCTTATCTGATGGTGTCCTCCCTCTGCCCCCAGTTCTGGCATAAAGCATGCTTCCACTGCGAGACCTGCAAGATGACCCTCAACATGAAGAACTACAAGGGCTACGAGAAGAAGCCCTACTGCAACGCGTGAGTCCGCCTCGGGCAGGGGCTGTTGGGCGGGCACTTAGGTCTTCCGTGGTGGCTCAGATGGTAAAGCGCCTGTCTGCAATGCAAGAGACCTGGGTTCTATCCCTGGGTCAGGAAGATCCCCTGGATAAGGAAATAGCAGCCCACTCCAGTAGTCTTGCCTGGAAAATGCCACGGACGGAGGAGCCTGGCAAGCTATAGTCCATGGGATTGCAGAGAGTCGGACATGACTGAGCGAGTTCACTTTCACTTTCATAGCTTCCTTCTGTTCTGATACCCACAGTGTGGCGAGGCCCAGAATTTCCACACTCTGCTCCACACGTTTTAACCATGTTGAGTCCTTTTTACCACGGCTAGACAATAGTCAGGACTGTTAATATGCCCAGTTTACAGAGCAGGAAACTGAGGTTTGAGGAAGGGAAGGGACTTTCCCAAGATGAATGACTAGCGAGAGGCTGGTTCAGTCCCCATATAGCTAGCTTATTCTCTCCACCGCACCCTGCTGCAAGGGAGGGATCCACGTGGTCTTTCAAGAAAAGGTCCTGTTTCTGGCCTGTTGTGTTCTCTGCGTTACCTTCCACATTCTCACTGTGATGGCAGCTGACTTGTTACCTCTCCCCTGCCCTGTCTCTACCAGAGAATCTAGGCCCTGGGCCTGGGGGCCCCCTGACTGTCATTTCTTGAGACTGGGGAGCAGCATGAAGGGTGTGGCCTGACCCTAGGCAGAGCTCTTCTCTGCCTGCTGAGGGAGGCAGAGAACTTTGTGTCTTTTCCAGTATGAGTTTGCTCTGGCCTGCTGTGGGGAGGTGGGTCGAGGTGGGTCCTCCCATCCCAGGGAGACACCCTATCCCCTCCCACGCAGTTTCAGAGAATGCAGCGCCTTCGGGTTGATCATGTGCAGGTCTGGGCTCATGTAGGACTTCACAGCCTTGCTGCTCTGTGGGGGGCTTTGGAAGGTCAAGTCACTTAAGTAGGCAGCAAGGTCAGCATTCAAAAAAATTTAGGATCTGACTTGAGTTCCTTTATAAAAGAACGATCCTATATTTATTTATTTGGCTATCCTGGGTCTTAGTTGTGGCATGCAGAATCTTTAGTTGTGGCACGTGAACTCTTTGGTTGTGGCATGTGGGATCTAGTTCCCTGACCAGGGCTTGAACCCCAAGACCTGCATTGGGAGCACAGAGTCTTAGCCACTGGACCACCAGGGAAGTCTGAGTCCTTTTTTTGTTTTTTCCCTTTTAAAAATTCTCAGCCTGGAGGCTTTCTACAGCTGAAGTTCACATAGGAGGGGAACTTTGGGATTTGTCTAAAAGGAGTTGGGGTCTTAAACCCCTTTGAATGGCTGTCTCCCCCTTCCGGGAGATAGTGAAGGACAAGGAAGCGGACATGACTTAGCAACTGAACAACAACTCCCCCTTCCTGTCTTCCCCTCCCTGCTCACACTACAGCCTCATCTCCTTGGCTGGAGCCTGCATCAGGCACTTACTGCCTGCCGGCTGCTAGATGCCAACCTGTGCCAGGTGCTGGGAAAACCGATAAAATCTCAAGCCCAAGAAGCACCATGAACCTCCTCCCTTCTGGGAGGGACTGGGACGCTGGGGAGACTGCCTGGGCTAGACGGTCACAGCTAGGTCCTGACTCCTCCTTCAGCTGCCCCTTCTCTATTAGCTCTACTGGTCCTCTTCCCCTGCCGACCCCTCCCATCCTCCCCCCAAGGGAAATAGGACATTCTTCAAATTCTTAAAGGCTCACACAAGCCCTGATTCTCTGCCACTTCCTCCCTCTGTTGGGGAGTGGGGTGGGGTGCGGCAAAGCCAGAGGCTGGGGCAGTTAACCCCTTGATTGCTGGCCCACTTCGGGCTAGTTTCTGGGCACGAGACTCCTTTGGGGGCAGCTTCTGAGCCTCTGCTCCTCAAGGCAGGAGTCTGGCGGAGCCCAGAGCTCAGTGGGCAGCAGGGACTGAGGCGTCTTCCTGTCTCTTCCTGAGACTCTGGTAGCCTAGAATTCGGTGAGCTCTGGGAGTTGGAGAAAGAAATCAGGCTTGTCCTTGTTTTCTCGTGTGTTCTCAGCCTAGTACCAAAAAGTCCCAGCTTACTTTTTTCACCCTCTTCTAGGAGGCTGCAGCCAGTAGGGGTGGGGAGCTCCTGTAGGGCTTGGGGGGCTCCAGGGAAGGCGGAAGATGACACACCCCTCCCAGATACTGCTTCCCACCTGCCCAGGGTGAGATTCCCCTGCCTCTCCTGGCCTCCAGCCAGAACAGCAGGTTGATCCCTCTCTGTTCCCCCAGCCTTTACAGCTCTTATTCTTCCCCGCCCAGCTGACCTTTGACCTAGCTGGGATGTTACCTGGGAAGGACCCCGGAGGAGGGGCCAAAGAATTTGTGACCCAGCTGTGTTTCCTGGGAGCTCTGGCAGCACCTTGCCTGAGGCAGCCACACTCCCTTAAGCCAGAGTCTGCTGAGTGGCTGGTCTGTGCCAGTGAGCCAGACATGGGATTCGGGATATCTCAGATGCAGGCCCAGCTTGTTTTGGGCACACTCTGGACTTGTCTGGTCCTCGGTTATCCCGTGGTTCAAAATTCCCACCTAGGGATGCTGGAGCCTAGACCAGTTTTATTGAACAACTGTGCTGTGCCAGGCACTGTGCTGAGTGTTCACTCTCATCCCTTCCTGTTTTCTTCCTGCCTCTGACCCCATCCACCAGTGACATTAAGGTTCCCCAGTCTCGGGGTTTCTAGGCTATAGCTGTGCCCCAGTTCCCAGCCTGGCCTTGCTGTGTGACGCTCAGGCCTGGCTTTTCAGTATTTCCTGCTCAAGACCCAGAGGGACAAGTGATCATTCCTGGCCCCAGGCCCTTTGCCAGGGAGTGAGCCCACCTAGGGAGGGTGTATGTGAGTTGGTGTGCAGGGGGGGCCTCTGCGTTCTCTGGTTAGTCCCTGAGCCAGGATCTTGCAGGAGGGTGGGCAAGAGAAAGAATGCTGTCTGTTTCTCCCTGGTGGGCTCTGAAGACTGAGATTCAAGTTCTGGAAAGTGACTGAAAGCAGCAGAAAGGCCTCTTGTATTTTCTCTTTGCACCAGACTTGTCTGGGGTGAGGCTGGGGAGAGAACACAGGCCAGAGCCCACAGCCGGCCTTCTGGGTGGTAGTGGACCCCCAAGGCAGTGCATTCACACACGTGCCTCTGGATATCCAGACACACGCTGCCGGCTGTGGGGCCAGGGGTAAGCGCCAGGGAATCGGACTGAATAGGCCGCGTTTGTGTTCATACTTCCCAGGCCATTGGCACCCAGCACTGCTATGGCAAGGTAGAGGGAAGCATGCCTGTGTTTGTATAATTCTTTCTCGAAGCATCTAGGTAGGCGGGGTGAGCCTGTTCCACTGGTTAGAGGAATATATATGCCCTCAATTTATGCCCTCGACGATTTGTTTTGTAAACTACATTTTCTGATAGTGGGGCAGATCTGGTCACAATTACAAACCTGGTCCTTTATCTTGTCTCCAGGCAAATAATTGAAGAGCCTGGAGGTCGGGGTGGGGCTGGGTGGAGTGGGGCTGGGTGGGGGTGGGGAGGAATGTTCCTGTTCTTCCTCCTTGGAGCCCATGAATCAATGGAGGCTGCCAACTTGAGGCAGTTGCAGGCCCCGGGGACTAGCTTCTGGGGTGTTAAGTGGACAGGGGCTGGGGAAGAAAGGGGAATGCTCAGTTGTATCTTTCTGGGACTGTCCTTCAGTTGCCTTGAGCTGTGGGCTGAGGGGCTGAGGAGGGTGGAGGTTTCCCTGGTTCTAGGGAACAAGAGACTGTGGTCCTCCTTTCCCCAGGCCTCAGGGGGTGAGGTGGGACCTGTGCTGGTGGGGCTTGAAGTATCTCTGGGGTCTAGTTAACTGGGGATGGGGCAGTGACAGGCACATCCAGGACTGGGGTCTGGGGCTTTCCCGCCTCCCCAGAGTTCTCTGCCTCTAACTGGGAAAAATGAGATCAGGAGAAGGGAGTAGGAAGGGGTGTGTATGCTATGTTTAGGGGGGCGGGGAGTCCAAAGGGGCACACATAGTAACCTCTAGGCAGCCCCTACCTCACTCTCACCTTCCAGCTCCTTACACTCAGACATCAGGGCCTCAGGAAACCTCAGGGATCACTTTGCTTCCTAACAGCCCATTTTATGGATGAGGAAACTGAAACCCAGTGTTTCCATGCCTTTCCTGACTTGACATGATCATTTCTCTTTGTTTATTGCCTTCGATTTTGATTTTTCGTTTTATCTACAACCCCTGAGGGCTGGTCAGTTCTTCTTCTTGTCTAGCCTTGATCTTTTCAGCTGCTCATTTTTTTCCTCTGGTCAGACAATGCCTCTTTGTTGTTTCCTGTCCCCACCGTTTGGCCCCTTAGGCCTGGGGGACTGGTGAAAAACAGGGTTAGAGGGGAGTCCTCCCTGACTGCCCATGGGCAGTGTTCCCAGCAGGGGGATCAGTAGCTCCTTCCACAGGCAGGATGTCAGGGCTGTGGGTTGTTTTTCTTTTTTTTTCCCCTTTTGGCGAAACCAAAGGCTCCTTGTTGCTTTTTTGCTGTATTTTTGTTCCTCCTTGAACAAAAAGCTGTGGCTTTTGAAGGGATCCAAGGCTGAAAGGGGCAAGGCTGCCTGTCGAAAGCGGGTACTGGGCTTCCAGGATACTGGTCTATTCTTGTTCTGTGTCTGGAACTCGGCTGATAGTGGGACTAGGGACAGGGCTTTGACCTCCAAGCGATCCCTGTCATCAGTAAGCCCATTGCAGGAGCCCTGCAGTCCCTTCAAGCAGGAAGGTGACTCAGAGGTCCTCTGGGAGGAGCCCCCACTTCTGCACTGCCCCCTGCCCCGAGGTCACTGTCTGAACCTGCTTTAGAAATGTCAGAAGGAGTAGGTGGCTTCAGGCTGGGGGTAGCTGAGAGACCCCAGACGGTTGTCTTAGAATAGCCATGGTTGGAAACTGGTTGGCTTTAAAAGAGGAAGTTCTCCACCCACCCAACCAAGCATTTCTTTCCCCAGAACTAGGAGTAGGCTGGCGTTCACCTGGGGGAGGGAAGTCAGTCTGCCCTTAGCTGTACGGACATGTGTGGAATGGGGGAGAGTGCATTGGGCCAGATCTCTGTCCTTGACACTGAGTCTCATTTTCTTTATCTGTCAAATGGGCACAGGGATATTGCCTGCCTTTTCTAGCCCAAAGCCTTGTGGCAGGTTTCAGGAGAGAATGTGCATAGGATACAATGTATCCTGAAGTAACTTTACCATGACTCTGACTTCTCCCAGAGGCCTGGGCTGCTGCCAGGTGCCTGCTTATCTTGCTCAACTCTGTTCTTGCCCTCATGAATGCTAGATCCGTTCCCCTGCACCCTCCACCCCCAGGCTTCCTGTCCTAGTGGGCTATCTCCGTCCCTCTCTTTCCCAGAGCAGCTGATACTGCCATTGAGGGTGGGGAGGGGCATCAGCAGAGGGCCTGCCACTGGGAATGATTAACAAGGGGCCGGGTGCAGGCTGGCCCACAGAAGGGACAAAGAACAGCTGTGCTCTGGACCCAGCTCCAGGCCAGGGTTGGGAGGCCTGGTTCTCCCCACCCTGGCCCCTCGTTCTCTCACTGTGCGGGCCCAGGCTGTTGTTGGGGCTGCGGTACCAGGGGGGTCACTAGCTGGGGTGGAGGACCTCTCTTCTGCCCTAGCGCCTACATTGGGATACACATATATCCATTCATCTCGACTGGGATCTGAGGGTAGTAATGAGGGAGGGTGGTGGAGCTTCAATCTGAAGATGGAGAGGGAGGGAAAAGGTAGCATCCCCAGCAATTAATTGTTTCTGGGAGGAGGTCACATCAGTTGTAGCCCTCTTGAAGACAGTCGTGCTGGTGGGGGAGGGGCACAGACCTGGCCTTCTTGTGTCCTGCCCTGAAAACAAACCTGGGGCTGGCGTCTTCCTCATCTGAACTGTCTACAAGTATCCTGCAGACATAGCCTCCTGGTTTTGCCCTCACGGGTTCCTCTGCAGTTGAGGATACCCTGGCTGTCTGTGTCTCTTCCCCCACCCCCACAGACTCGCTCTGTCTGCCTGCTCTCAGCCGCTCTGCTGCCTGGAGCTGAGGATGAGGTTGCCATGGGAACCTGAAGCGCAGTGAGCAGGGGACAGGAAAGGCAGAGTTGTCTCGCCAGGGTTGGGGGCTGAGGGAGGGGACAGGGTTGACCCAGCAAGAGGAATATAGCCCATGCTTATGTCTGCCTGCCTTTTTCTGACCTGGGGTTGGGGTTTAGGAGGCAGGGGTAAGAGATCGGTGGCTCCAGAGCCCCCCTTTAATCTATCTTAATCTGATGCTTAAAATCCCCCTCCTCCTTCCAGACTGAGCTGAGTTGACGACATCCAGGCTGGTCCCCCCTTCCCTTCGGATGGGATTAGTGTTCTGGCCCCAGGTGGGGGCGCTGAGATCTTGGGGTCATGGTGGCTCCCAAGAGAGAATGAAATATCTGCCAGCCCCATCCATGCAGACTCCCGCTGCACGGTGGGGGGTCTCCTGAGAGCCTTCTCAGGAGACTGTAGATGTGTGAACGTGGACCTGCTGGCCTTGGCATCTAGGACATGAGCATTGCAGAGGCCTGTCTATATATTCACCACGTGTGAGGAATAACAGAGCATTCAGGAGCCGCAGAATTGCAGAGTGGGGGCACAGCAGGTGTATGAGTCTGGCTGACCTTGGACCACTGGACCCGGCACTCCCATTTTAACCCTGTACCTTCAGGCAAATGGGAAACTGCAGGTTGGCAGACTGGCTCCTGTGCATATGTGTTTTCTGAGCCTGCCAGACAAATGCTTTCCCATCAAATGATAATTACACCATCTTCTCTGAACTGACTCTTCAAGTTCTGGGCCAGAGCCACCCTGAAAGTCTTCTCCAGCCCCCTGCTTCTGGACCTGACCTCCCTCCTATGCTCATGAGCCTCCACTTATAGACACTCTCCTCATGACACCACCAGCCCTTGATGCTATCATAATGGCTCTGATTTGGTGGGCGAGTCCTCTCCAAAGCCTCCCTCAGTTGACCTCAAATCTCTTGCCAGTCCTGCTAGAGATCTTACTTAGATCCCTCCTGCTGTTCTCCTTCTATGCTCCGGGAACAGATTCCCAGTTGATCCTCCCTTCCCCTGGAACTCAGGAATTTTGAATGGAGCTTCTCCACTGTGGGTGGCCCTGGCTTCGTGGAGCTGGGCCAAACCTGGGACTGGGTCTACAGCCTTAGCCCCACCTTCATCCATGGAAGACTTCTGCTTCTGGCTGCAGGCACCTGTATTTGCCTTTTTTAGTCTCTTCTCTGGAGAAGGCAATGGCACCCCACTCCAGTATTCTTGCCTGGAAAATCCCATGGACAGGGGAGCCTGGTAGGCTGCAGTCCACGGGGTCGCTACGAGTCAGACACGACTGAGTGACTTCACTTTCCCTTTTCACTTTCATATATTGGAGAAGGAAATGGCAACCCACTCCAGTGTTCTTGCCTGGAGAATCCCAGGGACAGGGGAGCCTGGTGGGCTGTCATCTATGAGGTCACACAGAATCAGACACGACTGAAGTGATATAGAAGCAGCAGCAGCAGCAGTCTCTTCTTTCACTCTTCCCACTGCTCAGGGAGCCATGGGCTGGGCTGATCTGGGAGGACGAACTCAAGTGGGCAGTGGAGGCTAAGAGTTGGGGCATTTTACCTGGATCTGCCTGGTAGAATGGGGCACAGGTGAAATCACCTTGCTGTGATTCTAGGTCCAAGATGGTGAAACAGCTCACAGGGAAAAAAAGATTCGCCAGAGTCACCCCCGCAAGGCAGTGGCAGGGCTGGGCTCCTTCTAGCCACTGCTCCTCTCCCATTTAGTTGGGTTCTCTAGCACCTGAGTCCTGCCCTTGACACGGGGAAGTTGTGTGATTACTGATAGCTTTGGCTCAGGATGGGGGCAGGCGGCTGGAGAACATGCCAGTCTTGATGAAACCCACAGAGGTAGGAGGGCTGCTGGTGACCAGTTCTACAGCACATCAGCCTACCTGGGTGGCTGGAAGTGGGCGATCCATCTCTTACCTGGGGATAGCCTGAGAGTCGGGCACCAGGCCGTGGTCACAGTTGAGGCGAGGTGTGGTCAGCCAGGGCTGAGAGTGGCCCGCCCTTGGCTCCTGCTTGGAGAAGCCACCCGCCAGTCCCTGAAATCATTGGGGCCCCTGTGGACCCCCAGCCCTTTCGCATACCAGCACCTGCACACAGACCACAGTGACTCAGGGCTGCCTCTCTAGCTAGTTTTCTAGGGACCCGAGGGGTGGGGATGGAAGAGAGAGACCTGAGTTCTAATCCTGGCTCAACTTCAACAGCCTGTGTAGGACATTGGTTTATTCAACAAATATTTACTGAACACCAGATTTCTGTTTGGGGATAAGTCAGTGAAGAAAAAACACTGAGAACCCTCTTACCTCAGAGAACTAGTGGAGAAAAGACAGTCAACTGATGTGATAAATAATCATGAAGCCTGCTAAGTGCCCGGCACCAGCACACAGCCTTCTTCTCGAGGAAATGAGGGGTTTGGACTGGATGGCCCTGGAGGTCCTGGCAGGCTTGGCTCTGAGGGCTGCCCTGGCTCCTGCCACCTCCAAGCCAGGCCTCCTTCTGGGGGATAGGACCCTGGTCTGGCCTGTGTCTGGAGGTTGGAAGGTTGGGTTCAGGGTGCTGGGTCCTGAGACATGGTTTGGGAACAAATCCGGATGCCTCCGCTAGCCCTGTGCCTTGGCCACACTGTTTAACCTTTCCAAGCTGCTCTCTCCCATCTGTCAAAGGGAGACAATAGGGTGATTTTAGGAATTTGGTGAACTAGGGCATGGACACCCTTAGCACAGGGAACATCAGCCGTGGTTACAGTGTTGTTATCTATCACATGGGGACTTCTCTGGCCTCAAGCGGATCTCTCATCTGTTCTCTGGTTAAGTTGGACCCTGTTTGCCCTTTGAAACACTGGTGCCTTTTTTCTCTCCCACTGCCTTTTCTAGAAAGCCCCCCTGCGTCTGCATGTCCCTTTCCCCTTCTGTCTCTGTCTCCCTCCCACCTTTCGTCTGCTTCATTGGTCTCCATTTCTGGTCTCAGCTGAAAGCCTTGTCCTGAGCCCATGAGCATCTTCTCCCCTCCTGAGTGCCTGGCCCCCTTGACCTCCCTGTGCAGTAGACATGGATTATTTGGGTGATCTGAAACTCTTAGAGAATCTCCATGGCCTCCTGTGGAGTTCTTGGTGGCCACCATTCAGACCTGATGTATCAGTTCAGCCCAGGCCGAGTGAGAAACACTTGCCTCCCTGCAGCCATGGGTGGTGGGCACCGTGGTTCTGATGCTGGGGTAGGGACCACCCAAGGATAAGGGGGTGAAAAGCCCAGAAGTTCCCAGCCTCTCACCTACAATGAACCCCTACTGTGTGTTTTCTGTCCTGCAGACACTACCCCAAGCAGTCCTTCACCATGGTGGCTGACACCCCGGAAAACCTCCGCCTCAAGCAACAGAGTGAGCTGCAGAGTCAGGTGAGGGAGTGGGGCTAGAGCTGGGGCCTGGCCTGGGCGGGGTGGGGCGGGGCCACCCCTGGATTTGGCAAGAGCTCCTTCCTTCTGTAGTTACTCAGCAAGGTGCTGAAATCCAAGCACTTGCCTAGTCTCCCTGCCCCCACCCCCAGTTACTTTACATTTCCTGACTTGATCAGGAAATGTAAAGTGGGCGAGAGTGTGCCCGTCCTCCCCCTACCTAAAGTGGGTTGGAGGGGTGTGTGTTTCAGATCGAGAGTGTGCTCGTCCACCCCCTACCTAAAGTGGGTTGGAGGGGTGTGTGTTTCAGATTCTTTCTACATCAGGAATTTTGTGGGAGGCCCCTAAAGCCCACCTCCTCCAGGAAGCTGGTCCCCTCTCCCTCCTGTCTTTTCACACCCATCCTCAAAGGAAGGTCCTTGGGATGGCGGTCCAGTGGTTAAGACTCAGCCCTTCCACTGCAGGGGACACGTGTTTGATCCCTGGTCAGGGAATGACCAGGGAGAGTGAAGTTACACAGTCTATCCTCTAGGCATGTTCCCAGCCCTCCTCTACCTGTTCTAGGGGCAGGCTGCTAAGGGAGCCTTGCCCCAGGGGCCTGTCCTGCCCACGTCTCCTTGGCCTGATTTTCCTGCGCCCCTCCTCAGGGGGAGCCCTGCTTGCCACTGCAGTAGGGGAGGAGATGGGGCTCCTGCACCAGGGACAGAGAGCTGGGGCTTTAGGGGTCACTGAGGAATAAGCAAAAGGTCCAGAACCTTTCGATCAGAACGACTTACCCTGACTGGGGGTCTGAAAGGGCTTCCAGGACAAACCTGGCCCGGACTGTAAGGTGGGACAGGGCAGGGCTTTAGCAAAGACCTCTTGGGGGATGTAACCAAGTGGGCAGGGTGCCCAGGGCCAGGAAAATGTCTTGAAGGATCCACCTGGGCCTCAGGGGGATCCCTCCTGATCACTCCAGGTGGGGCTCCTGCTGCCTGATCTTGATATGAATTCTCTGGCTCCCGGTCTCCCAGTTGGTCACATGAAGGAGAACTAGCCCTGGAATGGCAAAGGCTTAACATGCATTCTCTCCTTTAATCCTCCCAGCAACCTGCAAGGAAGGTGCTGTTTTCCCATTGTACAGATGGGAAAACTGAGGCTCAGAGACAGTAAGGGGCTTGCTGAAATCATACGGGTAGCAGTAGCGGTAATAACTGTATTAGAAGCTAATGTGTGGAGTGCTTGGTGTTCTGGGTGTGTTAGCGTTCACGCCTCACAATAGTTCTGTGCAGTTGGCAGGATCCCTCTCACTTTACGGAAGAGGAAATAGGTGCTAATGCCGGTTTGTCTGTGACTTGTATTCTTTCCAGTTTTCCACCCAACTCCCTAAGGAGAACTATCTCTACTTTGATAATAAACATGATAGTTCCTCCTGTTGGTGAGAACTTTTATAGGTTAGCAAACATTTCAGTTACTTCACCTCATTTATCCTTGACTTGACTCCAGGCGTCAGAGACAGGGAACCAAGGCTCTGAGAGGCACCGGACTTTGCCTGTTGACACACACTCTCAGTGAGCTTCCAGGATCCAGGCTTGGTTTTTTTCACTCCCAAGTACAGTGACCTTGACCTTGTGCAGCCCTGTGAGGCCAGGGGTTCAGGCCTCCCGTGTATCCCACCGTGATGGGGGAGAAGGTGCATGCGTGCTAAGTCGTGTCTGACTCTGCAACCCCATGGACTGTAGCCGGCCAGGCTCCTCTGTCCGTGGGTTTTCCTAGGCAAGAATGCTGGAGTGGGTTGCCACTTTTTTCTCCAAGGGATTTTCCTGACCCCTGGGATGGAATCCACGTCTCCTGCATCTCCTACATTGGCAGATTATCTACCACTGAGCCACCTGGGGGCAGGTAGGGGAAGCTAATTTGGCTGTTAGCACAGCTCACATCTACCAGCTCAGGCTCTGCCACTGCTGTGGTATGAAAGCCGCAGTCACTGTGGGGGCTATTGTGGGCACCAGAGCCCAGCTGACTGAGGAGGGCTGGGTGGCTCAGCTGGCAGGAAGAAGACTTGAGATGGCACTTGGGCCTGGGCCTGATCTGCATAGGGCATGCCCTGGTCAGGCCCTGACAACCGCCTTGGGGACTCCCCATCCTGGGGAGAAGGGGCTTCATGGGGAGAGCAGGTCAGAGCATTGTGGGGTGACAGCGTGAAAGGAGTGTGGGAGTGTGTGTACACACTCAGGCAGAAGCAAGGGACACACACACACCCCACACACACACCTACTCTCAAGAGGAGAAATTCAAACCCTGCTAATTCCCTTAGCCTTTGTCTGTCCCACAAAAGCTGGACTGCAGCTCTTTTTGCCTGTGGAACTCAATCCCTGAGGGGCGGGGTCTGTAGGAGGAAGCACCCCCTGCCCACCTCCAGACCCACCCTGTCTCCCAGGGGCCTGGCCCACTGCCTGTCCCCGGGGTTCCTGATTCTTGGGAGGGTGGGGAGGTCATGAGAAGGCCGGTCACTCTTCATGGGTCATCACAGGGGGCCGGACCTGACCTCATTCAGTCGTCAAAACCACCTTGATGATGGAAAGACTCTTGTCCCCTTGCTACAGATGGGGACACAGGTTAGAGGCCATGCAGAGCCAGCTCCCTGACAGAAGTCAGGCCCTTTGCTCTCGGCCACCAGGGGGATGGTTCAGGGGATGAGGGTGGCATTTAGAATGCAGAGTCCTCGGCCCCACCCAAGGGGATTTTGGTTGCCACTTCTGGGCCAGGCCCAGGGAGTTGCATTTGGACAGCCCTGGTGATTCTGCTGAGGGCTTTTGGTCCTGCAGACCTGCTCTGAGCGGCTTAGAGCCAGGCTGTGGGGTAGAGAGGGAGGTGAGGAGCTGCTGTGAGGGGTGTGAGCTGAGGCTTTGCATTGAGACCACTGCTCTAATCTCCTGCAGTTGGGCTCTTGAGGGCTGGGGCTCGGGGCTGGGATAGGCAGAGGGTGAAGAGGGGTCCTGTCCTCTTTGCAAGTCTGGTTCTGTCTCCTGCTTCCCCGGGCTATGTGGTCTCAGTCTCACCCCTTTGCCTCAGTGTTCTTTTCTTTCCTGGTAAATTGGGGACAGAAAGCCCAGTTGCCTAGATGTTGAGGGCTGGGCCCGAGGTTCTGAGGCTTGGAAGGGCTGAGTGGGCCTGGCTGGGGGCGGTGGGCCGTGACAGTTCTGGTTCCTGTGGTCCTGTGGGGGCAGGGTGGGTTGTGGGGGCTGGGCCGGCCGGTGTGGCGGGAAGGGAAGCGGGAGCCTCCCTACCTAGCCCGCCCCACCCGCCGGGGGTCAGCCCCTGTCTCCTTCCAGGCCCCTTTCTGGGCCTGCGTTGGTGTCTGTGTTTCTTCTGTCTCTGGGAAGTTGCCTGTTCTATTTCAACTTTGTTTTCCTATTTCTAGATAGGTTCCCAAAGTGGTACTTTCGGTGTCTGGGACACCTGGAGCCTCCCTTGTGGGGGCGGATAACCACAGGGCTGACCAGAAATGACCCTCTGGGTGGGCCTGTCCAGGCCTGGCTGAGGCAGAGCCCTGGTGATGAGGGCCTAGCAGCCCTCCACCCCCCTACCCGCAAAGGGCAGCTCTCCCACCCCCAGCCCCAGGACTAGTAGAGGCAGCAGCTTTGGGGTGGGGCTGAGCTGGGGCTGTCTGTGTGGCCCTCTGAACTCAGACAAAAGTGAAAGGAGAAGGTCTTTTTAATTTTACCCTCATCATCCTTGGTGCTGTGCTTGGGAAAGGCCTTGGGGCACATACCACAGGGGACGGGAGATTGTAGCAAAGTCCTGTGCCTTTCCCTGCTGTGTGCAAAGTTCCCACTCTCTTACCTTGACTCTTATAACCTGCAGGGTAGGCAGCATACCTGTGTCACTCATACCTGAGCCAGTTGAAGGCCAAATCCTGGATCTGTCCTCAGTAGTTCAGTGACCTTGGACCAGTTATTTAACCTCTCTGAACCTTAGTGCCTTTATCTGCAAAGTACGAATTGCCTCTCTCCAAAGGTTATTGTGATATATTAGGTTAGTATACAGTAGGTATTTAGAACAGTTCTTGGCATACAGTCAGCACTCAGTAAATGTATTACCTTTCTCCTGGTAAGGAGAGAAGCTGGAACTTGGATATGATCAAGCTGAGGAGTATTAGACCTTTTGATGACTGCTTCCAGAACTGACCTTTTTCATTAGCTCTCCTCCCCATCTGTGTGTGTTTACTCTTAAAACAATTTCTTTTTTGTTAGAAGTGGGTGGGTTACATAGTATGTGGGTCAGCACATGGTAGGTACCTAATAAGTAGAAATTGTTGGTATCATTTTTTTCAATATATATATTTTTAAGTTGTGATCTTTCCTCTTATGTTGGGTCAGCAAGGCAGTTGTTTTTCAACTTATGCTGCCTGTTTGGAGATTTTATTTCTGCATTCGATTCATTCATCATTTACCCAACAAACCTTTGTTGGTACCTACTGTTTGCTATGGTAAGTGATGAACAAGCTAGAATCTGGGAGAATAATTAATAAATCTATATATGAAAAGTAGAATTTCTTAGGCCCTGGTTGTTCAGGCCTGAGGGGCCTTAGGCATCACTGCCCTCTCTACTTTGGGAGTGTCCAGGGTGGGAGGCAGGCAGCATTCAGACAGGACTCCTGAGTTGCATCCTAATGTACCAACAAGGCAGGTTGAGTGACCTTGAGCAGGTCACTTCCCCACTCAGAGCCCCATGTCACATCCTGGTGAGCCATCCCAGAGCAGGGCAAGCCCTCCAGCTTGGGTGATGGGCGAGGTTCTACATGGGGCCCTCCGCAGACTTCTAGGTCCTTGACTTTTACCTCTGCCACCTACTCCAGCTCCAGATGGCCAGAGAATCTTCCCCACCTTGATTCTCCATAGTCAGGGGCAGGTGCTTAAATATGGTCAGAAACTCCAGAACCAGGAGGACTTTTATTGATCAGCTGGCTGGCCACTCTCAGGAGATCCAGAGAGGGGGACGAACTTGCCCAGGAACACGCAGCAAAGTAGTGCTGAGCACAGGCCTCCATCCTTTCTTGCCCCCTGCTCTTTCCAGCCCCGCCCTCTCTGGGCTGCCTGTGCCAGGAGTGAAATGAATTATCCTTCCCCAGCAGGGAGGGAGAGGCAGTTCCTGAGCCTGGGAACCAGCTGATGTCATTGTAGTGTTGCCATGACAATTATTCCCCTGGATTAGGGGCCAGACCCTCCAGAGGGCCAGGAAGTGGAGGAAGGAGTCAGGGACTGGCGTTTGTTCAGCATTTGACAAAGCACCTCTACACTTAACACTTATCCTTGCACATTGAACCCTGCCGTGTGCTTCATAAATGTATTTGTTGCTCTAAAGCCACCTGTATCTTTGATTAGAATGGGTTGTGTCATGATCCCCATTTTACAGATGTGGACACTGAGGCCTAAGAGGTTAAATCAGTTGCCCAAGATCACTCAGCAAGTGGGAGACAGCCTGTGTTCATACCAACTCCCTCGGGCTCTTTGCTCTTGCTTGGTGGTAGGAAGCCCCCTCTCCATTATGGACAGTCCTCTTACAGGTGAGGAAATCAAGGCCAGAGGTCTTGGATCTGGGGCCTCTGCATCTGGAGCTATGCATTTTTGACTCTCAGTGCTTTACCTTTCTTGATGCCCGCTTCCAGAAGGGTCTCCCCACCAACCCACCCCTACCGCTAAGAGTTGCTGCGCTGACCCAGGCCTTCTTGGAAAGGTGCTGTGGGGCAGTTCTAGGCCCTTGGGGTGGGTTGGTACCTGGACCCACTGTGTTAACTTCCAGTCTGAGGGGACCTAGCACATTCAGGCCTTTATTTCAGTCTGGGTCAGAACAAAGGAGGTTCTGGAACTTTTTAGGGACAAGAAACCCTTGTTGGATGGGTGAGCTGGGGCTCTGGAGACAGACAGGGACTCCAGCCCCTGGGGGGTGCAGAGCAACCGACAGGTGCGTGTTGTCAATCGGGTCACGGTGCATCTCAGCCCTGAGGCCAGATGACTCCATGCCTGGGAGCGGCCTGGAAATTCCCAAGGTCCTAGGCTTTGTGTCCTGGGCTGACCTGCCTCCAGGACAGTGCAGCCTGCATGGAAGAAGTCCAGGCAGCTGGCGGGCTTTGGAACAGCTGCTGCCGAGGTAGACAGTAAAGACTCTGAAAGCCGGAGGAATAGGTCCCTGTCCCAGGGCCATTTCCAGCCTCCATTCTGTTCTTCAAAACCCCCAGGGGAGGACAGTTTTCATATTTCAGTTCCTTTAGTGCTTGGGAAGTCCTTTCTGAATGTCTGACTTAAGTCCCTCTAGTACTCAAGTTTCCATGGAATACTCAGAAGAGGGGGGCATTGGAGGGGGTGGTAGGGGTCTTTCTTGGTGCTTGGAAGCCTGAAGTGCTGTCTCTCTCCCACCCATTTCATCCCCTCCCGTGGTGCTGACCTCAAAAGCCAGCCTGGCAGGCTCAGGGCAGCCACCGGGGCCTGTCAAAGGCTCATTGATTGAGTCTTCCAAGTGTCTGTCTTACCGCCCTCCTTTCTGGGCACCAACTTTGTCCCTTGGCACAGCCCTCACTCAGAAACTCCCCCAGGCTCTCAGCGGGTAGGACCACATCCTGGCCAGGATGAGGGCTTGGGGCAGTCCTTGGAGCTCTGGAAAGAACCTTCTTCCTCTCGCTGTCAGGAAGGATGAGCCATGGTGAAGGTTCAGGAGTCAGGCAGATGAAAGTTTCATCCTGTTGGCTCTGAATTTGTGCTGCTAAGCTGTGTGAGCTTGGGCAGGTGACTTTCCCTCTCTTTGGCTCAAGTTTCCTTGTCTGTAAAATGGAACTAACAATAGTCTATAGCAAGACTTAAATGACAGTTCATGTAAAGCTCTTGGCACTCAGGATACACCAAATATGAATACATATTAATAGTTTCTTTTTTTTATATATATTAATAGTTTCTTATCACTGTTCTGATACTTTTTGGCCAAGGTTTCTGCCTGGAGGTGGGAGGTGGGAGTGGATGTCACTGCAGGGGGGTTTCTGGTCAGGGTCTCTCCTGGCTGGTTGCTGCAGGCTGGAGCCCTGTCTGCTACCCCTGCCTCGACTCTAATCCCTCTCCACCACCTTGGTCCTCCAGGTACGCTACAAGGAGGAGTTTGAGAAGAACAAGGGCAAAGGCTTCAGCGTGGTGGCAGACACACCCGAGCTCCAGAGAATCAAGAAGACCCAGGACCAGATCAGTAACGTAAGGTTCCCTTGCTCCCCGGGCACTACCCTGACCCTGGCGCTCCCTTCTCGTCTCCTCCCCACCTGCCTGGCAGTCGTGCATGAGGCCAGTTCTGTGCCGCCCCTGCTTTCCTCAGCAGGCCTGGCTGGTGCCTGCTTGAGCCGAGGGAAGGGAAGGGTTTGGGGTTCCCAAGATGCCTTTCCTCTGTGCACCCCCAGATTGCCCCTTTGATACCCTCTGCCCACATAATATTTCCACCTTGAAAGAACTGGACTTTTTTGGGGGGTATACAGGGAGGGCCTTTGTGCTCAATCACCCCCCTCATCCCCCACTCTCTCTGAAATTCCCCCCCCTGCCACCCCCCGCCGCTGGCTTTGGTGAGGGCCAGGGTCCGGACTAGCTGTTTTGTCTGAGCACAAAGGTCAGAACTGGGTGGCAGGGGTGGGGAGGGGCCGGCCTCCCCATCAGACTGCCTCTGGGTGCTGACATTGCAGTCGTTTCCGCCCTCCTTCAGCCTCCTCCCCCACCTCAGCTTGCTCTTCCTTCCTGTGTAAAAACCCCAGCTGGGTTTTGCTCGCTGGCTCTGCACCCCTTGGCCTGGCCCTCCCAGGCCCAGGGTGGTCACCAGTGTCTAGCCCTGGCAAGGCTGGGTGTGCAGAGTGGGCAGTGGATCAACGCCCCTTATGGCACCTGTGGCTGGGGACAGGCCTCAGTTTCCTGCTTGGCGGAGCCACAGAGTAGCAGCCTGTGGGGCCCTGGGCTTGTGGGGAGGCTGCTCAGGGGGCTTTGGGCAATGCGGGGGCACCGCTGTGAGTCACAAGCACGGACAGGGGCTGCAGGCCTGTGTGCACAGAGTCCCGTATGGGCAAGCAGGTGTCTTCAGGTCTGGTTCAGGGGGGCTTGGCAGGTTGCCTGGTATCACTCTGGGCTGAGGGACTGGGGATCGAGGCTGCAGGGGGCCTGAGTTTTAGGTGGTCTATCAGGCATCCAGCCCTCAGACCTCCTTGATCAGGCACTCTTGGAAGTGAGTTGGACCACTGTTAGGGTCGACTCACTGTGGCTCAGGTGGATGTCAGAAGCCAGGACCCAAGCCTTCAGAAGTGGCCATGCCTGAGACCTTGGCTCTTAAACTTTGATCAGCAGCCTGCAGTATGAAATACATTTCACATCGTGGCCCACTGAACAGGCTTGCTGATTTATTTAAGATAAACAGAACCAAAACTTTCAGGAAAGAGTGCTCTACCACTTAAAGGGCATTTGGATATTTTCTGTTCTATTTTAGTTTGTTAAAGATGCTGGGTTTCGCAATTAGATTGTTGACCCGCAGCTTGAAATTCGTGGCTTGAGGAAATGGAGTGCTTCCCTTGGGCTAAAATGCCTCTGACAGCTGTAATCCCCCCTTCCCCTCAAACAAGCCTGTCTCAAGTGCTTCTTTATAAGCCAGGGCCTGGCCTCAACCCGAGAGCTTCCCTGCCCAGAAGAAGGTGGAAAGAAGGTGTGGGTCTCAGCTGTCCTCATGGAAAACAGGAGGGAGGGGAAGCCTCGAGTAACAGGGAAGGAAGATACTGAAAACTGGACTCTTGAGTCTTTAGCCTCTGGCCTTTCATTGTGAAGACTGTTATCTTGGACACCTGCTCCCTTCCTACAACCCCAACCCCTCAGCGCATTCACTCATTGTTTCCAGCCTGTGGCTTTTAGAAGGGGGAGGCAAGCCCAGTCATCCTTGTCTGCTTTTCTGGAAGGCTTCCAGAATACTCCACACCCAGCCTTTTGCACCTGTACTTCCCAGCCTCTCCCCCGCAACTAGTTATTGGAGGTGTTAATGTCTGAGGAGCCCTGGTAACAACTCATTCTGGCCAAGACACTCACACCTGGGCAGATACCATCTTATCAGTAGCCATAGGGTTGCAGTGAGCTGATTGTCCTCTATCTGAGGTGGGGAGGTGACTGATGCCTGACCTGGTTCTGCTTTTGCAGCTTTAGCTGGGACCTGTGACACATGACCACAAAGCTGGAAGAGTCTTAGTTTTAGCAAATACAGTTAGTCTGTCAGCTGTGGGCTTCCAAACAGCTGTACTTCAATCACTTGAAAAGGTTGATTGAAGATACAGGCTAAAAAAAAGAAAATGCAGCCTCAGAGGCCTCCTCCTGGGACTGCCTGGGAGCAGAGCCCAGAAACTAGCATTAATTTTATCTCATTTTTAGGAACTAGCTTTTTTTTTTTTTTTTTTAATGTTTATTTATTTATTTATTTGGCTATGCTTGGTCTTAGTTGTGGCATGTGGGATCTAGTTTCCCGACCAGGAATGGAGCCTGAGTCCCCTGTGTTGGGAATATGGTGTCTTCGCCACTGGAGCACCAAGGAAGTCTCAGGAACTAGCATTTTATTTTTTAAGTTATTCTTGTTTTTTATCTTTTCTTCCATTTTTATTGATCTGTAATTGACATACTGCACTGTATATGTTTAAGGTGTCCAGCATAATGATTTGATTTACCTCCATCATGAAATGATTATCACAAATAAGTTGAGTGAATAGCCATCATCTCATATAGATACAAAATTAAAAGTGATAGAAAATAAAATTTCTTTTTCAAGAACCAGCATTTTTAACACATTCCCTGAGTTCCCTGAAGTTTGAGAATCATCACCAAGAGAGTTTGAAAAGAGCTTCACCAAAGGTGCCAGTCCTGGCTACATCCCAGAACCCCCAGGGAACTTTAAACCACCTTATTAAATTGTCCTTCCTCCAGAGGAGTTTTGGGAAAGATGATGTCTAGAGCCACACCTTTTGTTTTGTATCCAAAATAGTGTTCCTGTATGAGCTTGTCACTCACTTCCCAGGTTATCATCAGATGCCTCCTCCTTTGTGAAGAAAATATCAAGCACTTAGTCAGAGATAAATACTGTCCATTGCTATTAATTTAAAGGTAGACTTTGCTTTCTACATGGTGGTGAAAGAAGGGACATGGACTAAAGTTGGGCTGAAAAGTTGGGCCTTTGTCTAGTACTAAAAATGCATGGAAACTTGGGAGACAAGGTGCTAGTAAGTTAGACCTTTGTGGTGTGTAATTGACTTTTTTTTAGTTGAAGTATAGTTGGTTTACTATGTTGTGTTCATTACTGCTGTATAGCAAAGTGATTCAGTTACACTGGGTTGACCAAAAAGTTCATTCAGGGTTTTCCATAGAATGTTAGGGACAGAAGCAAACGAACTTTTTGGCCCACCCAATATTGATCTGGCCTTTGGTCACCAGCTCTGCTGGCTGTAATGGATGGGAGTCTCTCTGTTTGGCTGTGCTGGGCCTTAGCTGCTGCTCGTGGGCTTTCTCGAGCTGCAGTGCCCTGTTCTCCAGTTGGTGTGCACGGGCTTCTCATTGTGGAGCAGGGGCTCTAGCACGGGCTTAGTTGCCCCACAGCACGTGGGGTCTTCCCAGACCAGAGATCAAACCTATGTCCCCTGCACTGGCAGGTGGATTCTTAACCACTGGACCACCAGGGAAGTCCTGGATGGAAGTTTTTAATTGCTGAGTCCCTTTTACCAGGAGCCCCTGCCTTCAAGTAGGCAAGTTTTCATTTACCTACATGTTTCCTCATATGTAGATTTCCTGTATACAGTTTTGGGTCTTTTTAACTTTTCCTTTTTCTGTAAAGTATAACACATAAACACCTGTGTGTGTGTTCACCATGCAAGGCAGGAAGCAGAGCATGACAGCCCCCTGTCAAAATAGAGCTTTCAAAGTGTTCAAAAAAAGACATAACTCTCATGTAGTGAGTACCTATCATATAATTAACTTAATTATGAGGAACCAGCTGGGAGCATCTGACAGGCAGAGGTGAGGCCTAGTCTGTGAAAGAAAGCACTGGATATAATTAGATATAGAACTGGTTAGTGTTCTGCCATTAGCTGCAGAACTAGTTAATGTCCTACAGGACTGTAAAACCATAAGCTTTGGAGATAGCCTTGCTACAGGCAGAAATCTTTTGCATTTCTTACAGTCAGAAATAATTAGCAGTTCATATTTCTTAAATTAACTTCAGGCCTTATGCATGCATGCATGCATATGTGCTAAGTCGCTTTAGTTGTGTCTGACTCTTTGTGACCCTATGGACTGTAGCCCACCAGGCTCTTCTGTCCATGGAATTCTGTAGGTAAGAATACTGGAGTGGGTTGCCATGCCCTCCTCCAGGGGATCTTCCTGACCTAGGGATCGAATCCATGTCTCTTATGACTCCTGCATTGGTAGGTGGGTTCTTTGCCACCAGCACCACCTTGGAAACCTTTTAGTCCTTATAGTTTGGGCCCAATCAGTAGTCAGTAGTAAAGTCAAAGAAAATTCTAGCCCCAAAGTCAAATGGCTGGAGATGGGCTTGTTGGACACCCTGTATGCTTTTTTTTTTAAGTAAGTAATATTTTTTCTTTTTTTAAAGCTGAAGTACAGTTGGTTTACAATGTTGTATTAGTTTCAGATGTACATAAAAGTGATTCAGTTAACTTTTTCCAGATTCTTTTCCCTTATAGTTTATTATAAGATATTGAGTATAGTTCCCTGTGCTGTAACAGTAGGTCCTTGTGGTTATCTATTTTATATTTGTGGTTATCTATTTTATATTTAGTAGTGTGTATATGTATTGCAAACTCCTCTAATTTATCCCCCCTCCATAACTATGCATTTCTGAATACTATAGTTTTGTTTTCCCCAATTTTGAACATACAGTATTTTTGTGTGTGTCATATCCTTGGGGCAACACTGGGTTTAAAGCATCATGAAGCTGTAGTTTATTCTTTTCTGTTGTTGTGTTATATTCCGCTTAAGCTGCTTATCCCACATTTTGTTGATTCTGGGGTTGGTGGCATTTGGATTGCTTCCGTGGCTGTGGACAGCTTCATACGTATTTCCTGGTGTTAACGTGGAGGGCAATTGTTGGATCTTGGAGGCTATGTTCCCTCAGCCTTACCGGATAACGCTGAAATACTATTCAAGCAGTGGTATTGATTTACCCTCTCGCCAGCACTGATGAGTTTCCATTGCTCTGCATCCTTATATTTGTTCAATTTAGCCATTCTGATTGTGCGTAGTAGTATCTCATGGTTTTAACTTGCATTTCTGTGATTAGTAATGAAGTCGAGCACAGATTTAACATTTGTTTTAAAAACAAAATAGTGTTAGTCTCTCATAGGGAGCACAGCATTACTTGTGGTGGTTAAGGTGGTTAAGAACTAAGGAGCTGATGGTAGGACTCATTTATGCACCTGTTACCTACCTCCTGAGCCTTGGTTTCCCTGTCTGAAAAATGGGGATGATCGTAGTACATTGTTCTTGGGCTGGCTGAGAAAAGGAAATGAGTAATGCATACAAGTGCACCACAGAGGTCTGCAACAAATGGAAACATTGTTAGAAAAACCAGACCTTGGCTGGTGAGTTGATTATTCCATCCAGAGCCTGATATTCCCTTCTTGGCTGTGATGTGGAATCATGTGGGAGCAAGTGTGGAGTCAGACCTTGGTTTTCCACCACAATCAGGAAGGAGAACACGGGTTCAGAAAACAGACCATCAGCTGGCAGAGAAAATGCTTTTTCCATAGCTTTGGAATGGACCCTCAACGAGTCATGCTGGAGTCCTGGCTGGCAGGGCCCTGGGTGAGTGGGGAGGGTCCTCCGGGGCCTGGACCCCTCCACCTCCGTGCACTTGGATCTCCGGGTGTCCTTCCATGGGGTCCCAGGACAGTTTTCGGCTGGGCCTCTGCTGACGTTTCTGAGCTTATGGTGACCCCTTTTCAGGGCACTTAGATGACTGGAACTTTGCTGAGCTTGGGACTGAGATCAACTAGGGCCTTGGCCTCTGATAAGTGTTTATTTCCCTTTTGGATGTGCTCACACCCTTTAAGGTGCCTCTTTGCTTCTCAAACTATTAGGTCGATCAGCAAAGTAATAATAGTTTCCTGTGCAGGGGAGGGAGAGGAAGTTGAGAGGACTGAAATTTTATCAGGTGGCCCCCGGGGCGGGCAGGGAGCTGCAGCCTCACTTTTCTCAGTCCGCTTCCCTTCAGCGCAGCCGCTCCTGACTTCACTGCCTGGCGCCCCTTCTCTCGCAGTTAGGGTGACCTTGTGATTATCATCCCTTTTGAAAGCGAAAGGGAGTGCTATTCATATTTATTCTAGAAGACATGAACTGGGACCAGGGGCAGACTTGGGCATGTGTCACCCTGTCCCAGGAAAAGGACCCGTCCAGCTGTGGCTTTGTCCTTGTATCACCAGCTTTAGCCCTGACTAATGAAAGTCACTTCACTTCTGTAAAATGGAAATTAAAGTGTACCTATGGGACTTTTTTTTTTTTTAAGGGTGATTATTGTCAAGGCCAAGGGAGATTATATGCAGAGAACTCAGTGTGAAGAGCTGAGTCGGGGTTATCACAGTGAGCAGGTGGTTCCTGTATCGGTGGTGGGAAGGGTTCTCCTGTGTTCAGGCTGCCGCTGCTATGTCCACCTGGATCAGCTGGCCCTGCGCAGAGTGGCTTTTTAAGGAGCAAGATGGATCCCATCAGCCACTTGCGGAAACGAACACACGTCCAGACTTGCTTTCAGCTCTAGGATTTGGCTAGGTTCCTAGAGGTAGTTGGAAGCCTTAGGACTGGACCACATGAGAGCAGATGGTGCCATGGCCTCTTTTTTTAAGATGAGGAAATTCAGGCCCAGAGGGGATAGGACTCTTCCAAGTTCACATGAGCAAGTGAATGGCTCGTGACTCTAGGGGTGAGGTGTGGGAGGGACGTGCAGTCCTCGATGAAGGACTGAGTCTACAACATGACGGGGGATGGGACCCAGACATGCTTCTTCCTCCAAGAGTCACCCCTTCACTAATACAGACAGAGCCGCATCCTGAGAAGTGGACTGTCAACCAGGGTAGTGGGGGCCTGCCCCTCAGCCCACGTCCTGGCTCTTTCAGGGCCCACGGCAGGCCTCTGTCTGCCTCCACGTGGTCACTAGCTCCTGGAGTCAGGCCTCTTTTCATTACCAGAAAGTAAACACGGGAAGCTAATCTTTCCCACCCCCAGGACAGAAGTCAGAAGGGCAGTTGCCTTGAGAGCCTAGAGGCGTCTCCTTGTCCCCACTCCCCCCACTACTCCTTGCCAGAGGAGGGGGGCTCACTGAGTGGGCTCAAGAGAGACTCTCACCTTTTGCCCTCGTCTTAGGGATCTGAGAGCAGGATACTGGCCCTTGACCTTCACCCCTGGGTGTTCTACTTCATGGGAATTTGGGGATCCGATGGGTTTTCAGTCTGACCAGGGCCAGCTGTCTCCCCTTCAGGAACTGGCTTAGTTTATTTTGCTCTTTGGGTGTGGGTCCTTGCTTGGGCCTGAAGGAAAGGGGTGAGAGGAGGAGGGGGGCTCATCCTGACCCAAACCCCTAAGTGAGGCACTCCCTGCCTCCCCACCGGCCCATCCCAAGCTGTGCTGCTGCCCCACCTGTTCTCCCAGCCCGGGCTGCAGTAAGTCACCATCATTCAACAGCGGAAGAGCAGCAGGGAGATGCGGGTGGGCCCAGTCGACCACCCCTGCAGACCTACAGCCCGGCTGCTCCTGGCTGAGTTTTAGCTCTTGCCCTCCTTATAAAGCGGATGCGAGAAAGCAGCAAAGAAAGTGAGAAGGGGTGGACCACGGGAGCACCTGGGCTCGGACAGCTGGGTCAGGCAGGTTCCTGAGCACAGAATTCCAGGTTCCTTCTGCTCCTGGAGGCAGGGCAGGCTTGCCCCCTCCTTACCCTGTCCCCCTCACCCCACCCCCTTTTCCACTGGGAGCAGCGCAGGGCAGGATCCTAGTGAACAGGAAGTGAGAACCAGCCTCCAGGCCGGTGGTGGTCTGAGGTCTGGAGAGAATTCAGGCCTGGGTCTGCTCAGCACCAGACCAGTTTTCTGTGTCCCCCTTTCTGAGTTTCCTCTGGGGGTGGGTGCTCTTCGTCACTGTCTCACTTCCTCCACCAGCCCCAGCCCAGCGCTCCCGGAGTGCTAACCATGGACCTTCCACCTCTCCTCGGTTGCTTGCTTCCTTCCCCCTATCCTCTCTGAAAAGTCAGTAGGTCCTCAAGGTGGGGTGTGGGCATGTTGCCACTGGGAATGCAGGCAGAAAATCCTAGAACTCCTGACTCTGGTTCTTTTTCATCCTTTGTTTTATTCATATTTGTGCATTTTACACCCAAATGTGTATAGACATTCCATGTGTGTAAAGTGGTACTTGTGTGTAATTTATACAGTAGGTGCAACTTGGGAGGATTGTGCTGAAACAGATAGTACCAACAGGAATATTTGGGCAAATAGGGGACAGCAGACTTTCTGTAGAGCTCCAGAGAGTAAATGTTTTAGGCTTTGTGGGCCGAAGGGCCTGTCAAAGCTACTCAGCTCGGTAGTGACGACGTGAGAGTAGCCAGAGATAATATAGAGGTGAATGGGTGTGACTGTTCTAGTAGAACTTTATTTCTGGACACTGAAATTTGAATTTCATAGAAATTTCATGTGTCACCAACCTTACTCCTTTTAACTCTCCCCACAGGCTCCAAACGTTACTAAACGTAGTACCCGTTTTTAGCTCATATGCAGGCCATGAGCAAATGGGCTGCGGGCTCATGGACCAGAGTTTGCCAACCTCTGCTCCAGATCACTGGTTCTCAAACTTGAGCCTTCAAGACTCAGACTTACCTTGGGGAGCTTTTAGAAGTGCATAAGTCTGTGTGTGCTAAGTCGCTTCAGTCATGTCTGACTCTTTGTGCTATGGATCGTATACCTACCCTATGGACTGTAGGCCTGCCAGGCTCCTCTGTGCATGGGATTTCTCCAGGCAAGAATACTGGAGTGGGTTGCCATGCCATTCTCCAGGGGATCTTCCCAACCCAGGGATCGAACCCATGTCTCCTGCGTTAGCAGGTGGGTTCTTTACCGCTAGCGCCACCTGGGGAGCCCCTTAGAAGTGCATATTCCCTCCAAAAGAAAGAATAAAGGTGCACATTCCAAAACCCCAACCCTGATATTGTAGATTCTATGGAAGGTCCTGGAACCTGGGTTTAGCAGATAGTCTGAAGACAATTCTGGGTCCTGGTGGTCCTTGGTGAAGACCTAAGGTGTGTGGCTTCTTCAGGTCTCTTTTTGCCCATTTTTTAACCCGAGGAGAGAAGGAACTCATCTTCCAGATACTGACATACCCTTGGAGAGGGCTGGGCATTTCTTGTCCTGCAAGCTGGGGTCCTCAGCGGAGTTTTATGAGGTCACACCCACAAGGGGCAGAATCGCCTGCTGGTTAAGAGCATAGGCTCTGAAATCTCCGTGAGCATGGGTAACTCATGTTGCTTGTCAGTGCTTTAGTCTCCTTCTTGTCTGTTATATGGGGACTATACTGTACCCCCGTACAGGTGCTGACATGGTGAAATGAGCCTGTGATGCAGAACGCCTGGCATAGTGCCTGGCACCTAGCAGATGCTCTAAACCAGAGTCACTGCTATGGGCCAGGGTGGACGCGGGGCAGCTCCAGCCCTGCCACGGGGACATAAAACTGACTGCTTACATTTGTCTGGTGCTTTCACTTACATTCATTCCCTTCTGAGGGGAATGGCAACCCACTGCAGTATTCTTGCTGGGAAAATCCCATGGACAGAGGAGCCTGGCAGGCTACAGTCCATGGGGTTGCAAAGAGTCACAATTGAGGCACTAATACTTTAGCTTACATGGTCCTTTTACATCCACCATCTCATCGCATCCTCCAGCAACCCCTGAGGGGAGATCCTGATGCTCACCTCTGTAAGGTGGAAACTAGACTTGGTGAGGTTAAGTGCTTGCTTGAGGGCAGGTCCGCGGCACACCCCTGATGAGAACCTGGCTCTCTTGGCCTGGAGTCCTGCAGGAGTCTTTCCCATCCCAGGATCTTGAGTGGCAATGGAAAAGGGGAGCTTTGGTTGGCTTGCTGTGGGTCCTTCAGCCAGTGCTTTCTGTCCTTGCAGATAAAATACCACGAGGAGTTTGAGAAGAGTCGCATGGGACCCAGTGGGGGTGAGGGTCTGGAGGCTGAGCGCCGAGATCCCCAGGAGAGCAGCTACCGGCGGCCCCAGGAGCAGCAGCAGCCTCACCACATCCCCGCCAGCGCCCCAGGTGAGTGGGAGGGCTGTGGGGACCGAGGACCTAAGGCAAGGTGGGGAGGAGGTGAGAGGGAAGCCTCGAGTACACACACACACACACACACACACACACACACACGGCAAGGTGGGGAGGAGGTGAGAGGGAAGCCTCGAGTACACACACACACACACACACACACACACACACACACACACACACGGCAAGGTGGGGAGGAGGTGAGAGGGAAGCCTCGAGTACACACACACACACACACACACACACACACACACACCCAGACACCAGGTCCCATCACACACACACACACACACACACACACACACGCCCCCAGACACCAGGTCCCATCCCTACCCAGGTTGAACACACACAAACACACACACACCCCAGGTCCCATCCCTACCCAGGGCATGAACACACAGACACAAACACACAGACACACACACCAGGTCCCATCCCTACCCAGGGCATGAACACACAGACACACACACACAGACACACACCCCAGGTCCCATCCCTACCCAGGGCATGAACACACAGACACACACACACAGACACACACCCCAGGTCCCATCCCTACCCAGGGCATGAACACACAGACACACACACACACACAGACACACACACACAGACACACACACACACACACAGACACACACACACCAGGTCCCATCCCTCCCCAGGGCATGAACACACAGACACAAACACACACACACAGACACACACACACACACCCCAGGTCCCATCCCTACCCAGGGCGTGAACACACAGACACACAGACACACACACCCAGGTCCCATCCCTACCCAGGGCATGAACACACACACACACACACACACCCCAGGTCCCATCCCTACCCAGGGCATGGACACACATACACACACACACACACACACACACACACACACACACACACACCCCCCAGGTCCCGTCCCTACCCAGGGCGTGAACACACACACACACACCAGGTCCCATCCCTACCCAGGGCATGGACACACATACACACATACACACACACACACACCCCAGGTCCCGTCCCTACCCAGGGCGTGAACACACACACACACACACACACACACACACACCGGGTCCCGTCCCTACCCAGGGCGTGAACACCAGGGTCAGGGCTGTGCTGGCCCCGCTGTGATGGGGAGGATGCAGCTGGGACGTGTCAGCAGCATGTGTGCAGACAGACAAGCCCTTGAGAAGTGGGGGTTGAGAAGCTTGTGGGGTTGGAAGCACATGACATGGTCTCATGGAGGAAGGGAGGGGGCTCGGGGCGGGTCTGGGTTTGGCAGGACAGGTCCTGAGCCGGTCTCCCGCGGGCTTCCAGTGTACCAGCAGCCCCAGCAGCAGCCGGCAGCCCAGTCCTACGGCGGCTACAAGGAGCCTGCAGCCCCGGTGTCCATACAGCGCAGCGCCCCAGGCGGGGGCGGGGTGAGTGGCCCTGGCGGAGGGAGGTGTGGGAGGTGGGGTGAGCCTAGGGAAGGCTTCCTGGACGTCCCTTTAGAAAAGACCCTTCTTGGACACCCTTTTTTTGTTTTGTTTTGTTGTGTTGGACAGCCTTTAGAAAAGAAAACTCAGGCGGGACAATTCTCAGAGAAATAAAGTAGCCTGAGATAAGAGACCTGCTGGGGCCTCAGGCTCCAGATGCACAAGTGAGGGAAGGAACTGTCAGTGCTGTCTGGAGTGTCTGGGTGTCAGTGCTGGGTGGGTCTGAGAGGTCATCTGGAGGCTAAGGTTCCAGATAGACCAGCCAGTGCTTCAAATACTTACTGAGCATGTTCTGGACAGAAGGGATTTGTTCTGAGTAAAAGTTCACCTTCCTGCCCTCTCGGGAACTTACATTCCAGTTAGGGAGACAAACATGAATAGATAAGTAGTATGTGGCAAAAGGTCATAGATAAGCCGTGAAGAAAAAGACAGCAGGGTGAGAAGGGGAGGGGGCAGCAAAGGGCTCAATAAAGGAATCAGTGGTGAACAGCAAGTGCCAAGGCCCTGAGGCAGGAGAGTTCTAGGAGAGTTCAGAGATCTGCAGGAATGCCAAGGTGACTGGAGAGGGACAGGTCTGATCACACAAGGACTTGTAGGCTTCTGGCTTCCTTGGTGGCTCAGACGGTAAAGAATCTGCCCACGATGCAGGAGACCCAGGTTCAATCCCTGAGTTGGAAAGATCCCCTGGAAGGGAATGGCTACCCATTCCAGTATTTTTGCCTGGAGAATTCCCTGAACAGAGGAGCCTGGCATGCTACAGTCCATGAGGTCGCAAAGAGTCGGACATGACTGAGCAACTAACACTTTGCCTTTCAGGCTGCTGGGAGGCCATCGTGACTGGCAAGCTGTGCAGAGTAAGGGCTTTGACTTGTGTTTTAAAAGCTGGCTTCAGCAACTGTGTTGAGAAGCAGCAATAAAAAGTTGAGGGTGGAAGCAGGGAGATGAGTTGGTGGCTGTTACAGGATGCAGGCGTAGATGGGGGTGACTTGGCCCAAGAGATTAAAGGCACAGTTGGTGATAAGGACTGAGGTCACTTCAGTCATTCTATCAGGGTTGTGACCTTTTTTTTTTTTTTTTTTTGGTGGTTTCTAATATTTATTTTTCTGGTTATAAAAGTAGTGCATGAAGAGCACTGGATTGGGAGAGGTTATGAATCAATCCTGCAGGAATTAGATAGGTTGCTTTCTCAGAACCTGTGTTTCCTCATCTGGAAAGCAGGATAAGAAGCCTGGAGGGTTGTGATCTCTTTTCCATAGTCTTTAGGGCTGATGAAGCTGGTTTCTGCTGCACGGTGGGGGGTGGGGGGAATTTGAAGTTTTGTGCTATATAGGATAGGGGGCCTCTGAAGGGTTTAAAGCCAGGAAGTAACTTCATCAGCTTTGCATTTTGGAAAGTTCCTCCTGAGATCACAATAGATGAACAGTGGGAGGAGGCAGACCAGGGGAATGGAAACAGAATGTCTGAACAGGGTCTTGGAGGTGGGGTCGGGTGGTAGAGCAGATTCTGATTTCTGATGGATTCATCCAGCCTTGGACCCAAACGGATCCCAGAACCTGGCCTGGGGGACCCTAAAGGCTAAGCTGACTCCCAGAGACAAGTCAGTGTCAAGGGCAGTGATGGTCAGAGGACGTTAGAATCTTGCCTGCTTCCAAGATCACAGTTGGATTTCATGTGTTTTTTTGTGTTTTGTTTTTTTTTTTATTAGTTGGAGGCTAATTACTTCACAACATTTCAGTGGGTTTTGTCATACATTGATATGAATCAGCCATAGATATACACGTATTCCCCATCCCGATCCCCCCTCCCACCTCCCTCTCCACCCGATTCCTCTGGGTCTTCCCAGTGCACCAGGCCCGAGCACTTGTCTCATGCATCCCACCTGGGCTGGTGATCTGTTTCACCATAGATAATATACATGCTGTTCTTTCGAAACATCCCACCCTCACCTTCTCCCACAGAGTTCAAAAGTCTGTTCTGTACTTCTGTGTTTCTTTTTCTGTTTTGCATATAGGGTTATCATTACCATCTTTCTAAATTCCATATATATGTGTTAGTGTGCTGTAATGTTCTTTATCTTTCTGGCTTACTTCACTCTGTATAATGGGCTCCAGTTTCATCCATCTCATTAGAACTGATTCAAATGAATTCTTTTTAACGACTGAGTAATATTCCATGGTGTATATGTACCACAGCTTCCTTATCCATTCATCTGCTGATGGGCATCTAGGTTGCTTGGATTTCATGTGTTTTTACTGGACATTTCCTAGAGCTGGGGTTTAAACATGAGACTTTGGCTGAGGTTGGAAGGTGGGACCTGACAGGTACTTCTTGTATCACCTGGAGTTTTTTCTCCCAGGAGTTGGTCTTTATCCTGAACTTAAGAACCAGATTCATCAACAGCTTCAAAAAAAAAACAAGGAAGACTGGTGTTTATAATAATACAGATAATAGCACGCAGGGCAAGTCATAATTTTAAGCTCAACCCAGCATGGTGTCCACTGGACAGTACTGTATTCCTGTTCCGAGAGACAGGGTGGAGGTATTGTAACCGCCGTCCCTGTTTGTGTCTGGCCCTTAGGAGGTGCCAGATACAGTGTTAATAAGGTGATCGCTCTCAGAAAGTGTAACACAGAGGTGAGAAAACTTGAGGCAGAGCCTAGCCCGTCCTTGTCTCCCAGCTCCTGGTGCCCTCTGCTCTGGGGTCCCAGAGAGGTAGGCACCCTGACTGACCGCGCCCCCACCCCTGCAGAAGCGGTACCGTGCTGTGTACGACTACAGTGCTGCCGACGAGGACGAGGTCTCCTTCCAGGATGGGGACACCATCGTCAATGTGCAGCAGATCGACGACGGCTGGATGTACGGGACCGTGGAGCGCACCGGTGACACGGGGATGCTGCCAGCCAACTACGTGGAGGCCATCTGAGCCCGCCGGGCACCGCCCGCCCCATCCGTCTTCAGTGCATTCCACAGCATCGCGTCTGTCCTGGGCGTGACCTGTCCACCCTTCGGTGTCTCTGTTTTTTTAAATTCTGCAACAGCTTGTTTATCCTCCCCCTCTTCCAGCTTCTTTTGCCAACCGAAGCCTTGTTCTGCCACTTTCGCGGCTCCCCTTCTGGCAGGTTTTTCCCTTGACCAACTTCTTGGTTTTCTCTCTGGATGGAACACGTGTGAACCGCTCTGTGGGAGGCCAAGGCCTGTGGGGATGGTCTGGGTGGGAGACCCGTTGGCTCCCAGGCCTCTGCCTTCTCTCTTTTCTGCCCCCTCAGCCCCTCCTACCCACCTCCTCATACATCCAAACATTCCAGGACTGGGGTGAGCCCCAGATCCCCAGGACTCCCAGAGGAGGGGCTCCACACATTCCCAGGAGTGGGACCCTGCTGCCCGTGCCCTGGGATGGGGGTGGGGGTGGGGAGGGTGCTGCTGTTGTGCCAGTGAGATGGGCTCTGCCTCTGCGTCCCAGAGATGGGGCTGCCGGCCCTCCAAGAGGTCCCCTCACCACCCTCTTCCCGCTCAAGGTTGACAGAGGCGGGTAAAGTTCCTGCTTTGGTATTCATTCATCCTTCCCCACATGGTTCCTTTTCACACTGTGATATCGCTCTCCTGCTCACCCGGGCCTGGTGTGGGCGAGGAGCTGGAAGCTCGGCTTGGGTCTGCGTCTCACCTTTCTGCTTTAGGGACAGCTGCAGGAAAGAGGGGAATGGGGTGTTCTCTTCACAGCCCTTTTCTCTCCTTCCCACTGAGTCTCCAGGGTCCCTGGCTTGCCTCCTCCTGAAAGATGGGGCAAGGAAGCCTCAGGCCTCTCAGCCGTGCAACCCAGCCCCTGAGACCTGGTTAGACGGGCCGCTCCTCCTGGGAACGCAGCTTGGGGCCTTCCATGGCCTCCCCCCATCCCACACCACCTGATCTGACCCCACAGGGACTGGACCATGCGAAGCCACAGCCCGCTCTGTATCTCCACGACTTCCTGGAGGGGGAAGGAGTGGGTATCTGCAGGTGTCTGTGACAGGCGAGTGTGTGTGTGAGCGTGAGAGAAGCAGGCAGGGTGCAGGCTTTCAGGAGGGTGCACAGAGGGAGGTCCTTGAGGGAGAGAAGTTCCTTATGTTTTCTTTGGAATGAGAATCCCTCCTTTCCTTCTATCCCTGGATGGAGGAAGCCCACCACCCCCGTTTCCAAAGTGCAGAAGTGAGGAGGGGGTGTGTACCTGACGGAGGCTGATGTTGGGGCCTGTAGCGTGCTGGAGGAGTGGGGAGAAGAAAGACTTCATGACTCCAAGCAGATACTTTCCCCCCATCTCTGTGTCCTGGGCTGTAGATAGGGAGCCAGGGGACCCTGTGTCACCTACACTGAGTTCTCCCCTCTTGCTGCCCACCCCCTTCCACCCTGCCCTGCCCCCAGCTGGCCCATTTACCTAAAGTCTCCTTGAAATAAAGGGAGAGAGGGTCCCAGGGCTACAAAACTGGAAGCGCAGACCCGAGTCAAGAAGGGAAAGATGGTGCTATCTCCAAGTCCCTTCTCTCACTCGTGGGTGGCTGTAACCACCCTTGCCTGATTTTATTCATCTCTGGGCTTTCCTGCCACCCTTCTGGGTCTCCCCTTCCCATCTTTACCCCAAGGTCACTGACTCAGGCCCTGTGGTTGCCATCTTTGCATCCTTGTGCCCTGCAGGAGATGGAGGGGCCTGCAGGCGTGTTTAACATCTAGTCCTCACTGCTTGTGAGCTGGCTTGGGAATATTTACCCCCGATCAGAGGTTTGAGCCCCTGCCTGACTGACCAATCTCTTTCCCTCCTTGGCCACAGCCACCGTGAGGGTGGGTGGAGAGTCTCATACTGGGCAGTGTGGGGGATGAGGGAGGCAGAGAAGGAACGATTTTGGGAGCCGTGGGCAGACGCTAGTCCATTCTGTTTCCTCTTAATCTCAAAGCACAATGTGGATTCTGGGACCAAAGGTCAGAGAGATATCCTGTTGGAGAACCTGTGGTTGGCAGGGAAGTGAGAGGCTGGGAAGGGGGGGCTGGAGAGTAAGAAGTAGCCTGTTTTTGCTCAGCTTAATTTTTCTTCCAAAACAAGGCAAGCCAGCCACTGGAATCTTGCTGCCAGCCCTTGGTTCCTCCCATCCTAAAAATAGGGGACCTTTTCTTACACACCCCCAGAGAGAGGAGGAACTATCACACTGGTGCTGAGGGACCTAGGGGCTGCTGAGAGTACTTTTTCCTTTCCAGAATCATCCATCCCTAGCAGAGCACAGAACCTGAGGGCTGGACCGAGTCCCTGGTCTTTTCTTACAGTTCACAGAGGGGTTTTTTTTTTTTAGCCAATCTAATCCCAGGAAAGAAGATGCAACAAAGCTAGAATGTGAATATAACTTTAGTGGACCAATAATAAAATGCAAGAAGCCCAATGGTGAGAAAAGTGAATTCTCTCAATATTGCTTCCTGTTTTCTTCCTCATGTCCCTCCAGGGAAAACTACTTTATTGCTTAATTTCTGCCTTTTCCCCCTCACATATGCACTTTTGGGCCTTTTTTTTTTTTTTTTTAATAGCTGGAAAAAAAAATACCACCCCACAAACCTGTATTTAAAAAGAAATAGAAATGATCACGTGGAATTTGCTTCTGTCCAGACATTTCACCTGTGTGTATGTGCGTGCGTGTGTGTGTGTGAAGCCGTCCATCCATCTTTTTATATGGGGTGGTTGTCTTTTCTTGGTCTGTTTTGGTCCCCTCCCTCGTGGGCTTGTGCTTGGGATCAAATCTTTCTGGCCTGTTATGATTCTGAACATTTGACTTGGACCACAAGTGAATCTTTCTCCTGGTGACTCAAATAAAAGTATAATTTTTACCTGCGGACTTGGCTTGCTCTCTCTGGTCTTGAGGTGGTGTGTGTGTGTGTGTCCTGTCTCCTTGGGGGCATTTTAGACACACTTTTTTTCCCCTTTTACTTTATGAACAGCCCTATGAAAGAAGTAACTGCTTGATATCCATCTTACAGATGGGGTTCCCTGAAGCCCAGGAAGGCAGTGGTTTTGGTGGGAGTCACACCAGCTAGTGGCAGGGCCGGAGGTCTCAGGACTCCAATGTGATGCTCCTGGCCTCCTTCCGTGACCTTGACAGGAACCCTGCACCCACACGCTTTGCCCTCACCTCCCAGGCTTTGCCAGTATCTCCCAGGCTCAGTTCTTTGCTCCAGGTGCGTTGGGTCTGAACTTTGACCAGGTCGGGCAGCCTGCCTCCCCTCTTCTGCCGGGTTGGGAAAAGGAGGTGGCAGAGAAGGAATCCAGATCCTTTGTCCGCAGCTCGGGGGCCACTAGTCAGCCTTGTGCTGCGGCCTTGTGGAGAGCGGCGTTCTTCACTCTGGGCACAGAATTCAGGCTTCCCCTGGCTTCAGGATTGCAGCAGGGTGGAGAAGAAAAGGGCTTTCCCCAAAGTGAGAGCCTCTGTGATCAGGAGATGACACGGCTGCTCCGAGCAGCTGAGGCAGCGCTGGGTGGGATAATTGCAGATGGTACTGACACCACGGGCGGCCTAATGTGTCCTCAGTAGCAGGCAATGAGTTGGCAAATCTTGCCTCCATTGGCCTGCCCCTGTTTGCTCCAGAGCTGTAGCCCCCTCTCCCCAGGAGGCTTCATTCATTCCCCTTTTCGGGACAGTCTGCTTGGGAGGGAACCAGTGCCAAGTCTCCACTCCCAACTCACAGGAAGCTCTTACCCTGCCTCCCTGTGCGAACCCACGCAAGCAGTTTCTAGACTCCCTTCTAAAGCAGCCTAAGTTCCTGAGGCTTAGCATGACGAAGGGGCTGCTGTTGCCCCCATCCTGTGCCCCTCAAAGGAGCTAGTTAGGGTGGAGCCAAGGACACTAGGCCTCAGGTGTCACAGGGAATTTGCTTTTTTTTTTTTGCTTTTGTTTTTTAATAGGAAATAAGGCAAAAGGCATAATAAAAACAAGAAGGCATAACTACCCACCACCCAGCTTAAACTATGAAACATCAATTCTTTCCCCTCAGAAAAAGCCACTTGAAAAATGTGAAAAAGATATATATGTACAACTGAATCACTTTGCTGTACAGCAAAAATTAATACAAAATTGTGAATCAACTCTACTTCTACTTAAAAAAAGTCACCTGAGTTGCATTTCTAAACACTTAACTGCACAGGGATGGGCCTGACTGAGAGTTCTTTAGTGCCCTCTCTGGGTATAACACTGCAATGAGCTCTGAAGAGGATATAAGAGAAGATAAATGTGGGAAATGACCACAAAGAGATAAGGAATGGTTGGAGGAGAGGCCTCTGATGCTCACACTGTCATAGGAAGGATCTGTGCAAAATGCAAGTTGAGAAGCGCAGGTGGACCTGAGAGGGTATTTCAGATTAACAGGGTGGGCCGGTCTGGGGCGACAGAAGAATGTGGATTCCGGAGTGGACAAGCCTAGTTTTGAATTGGTCTCTGGCCTTTCCAGTGAAACATAAGGCAGGTTACTGATCATCTCTGAGCCTCATCTATAAAAGACTTGCAGGGAGGTTGCAATTACACCACGAGTGCAATATCTGACACAATATAGGAATCCCGTTGAGTCTCAGCTCCATCCCCTTGAGATGCCATCTGAAACACACGTGAGACCTTTGTCCTTGTCCCTCCATAACCTGACTCTACAACGTGCCAATGGCCCACCCAGCCCCCAACCATCATTTTGAGTTCCTTTGCCAAGGATTCATGAGAGGAAAAAGAGAAGAAAAGCACTCAGGAGGTATCATTCTTTGGGCACCTGGATACAGGTCAAATCTCTTCCCTATTTCCATAATATACAGACTCCATTTAGATACAAAGGGTAGGATTGGGTTCCTAGGGAGAAATTGAGCCTCTTCATTTCTGCCTGGTCTAAATCGAGCAGTTCCTTGGTTACCCGCTCCCGAGCTTTCTGATTGGTTGGCGAAGGAGGGGAGCGCGGGGGCGGGTAGTAAGCTGCCGCCGGAGCCGCAGTATCCCTTAGTCTCAGGCACTGGAGGGGGGAGGGGGAAAGGAGGGCTAAGCTGTAGAGGGAAAGGGGAGCCATTTCTCTCCACTGGCTGCAGTCTCCGTGCTCCCATTTCCTCGGAATCCAGAGGCGTCCTCGGCCAAGGACTCCACAATGCTGGATATTTTCATCCTGATGTTCTTTGCCATCATAGGCCTGGTCATTCTGTCCTACATTATCTATCTGCTTTAGGGACCCGAAGCGGAGGCGTGGAGCCCACAGCTCAGGGTGGAAGGATGAAGCTGACTGGCGGAGCATCCTGCTTGCTGACGCACCGGTAGATTTTTGCTTCTGGTCATTATTCCGGGTATTGATTCAAAAACAAAATTACAAGGGATCTTGTTTTCCATTTTTTTTTCCTCAGATGCACTGATGTTGCATTTCCCAGACCACTCTGAAAAGAATAAGAAATGCCAACTTCTTTCTTTGAGACCTAATCTAAAATAATGATTTTTAAAATGAAAATAAAGCCCACAATCAAAGGATTTTTAGGTAGAATGGGTTGGGAGTGGTGTGCATGGTGGGAGGGGCTATTATTTCCTAGTTTTTTCTTCAAGTTAGGTGCTCGAACTCCACTTTGTCCATTTTCTCCTGGTAATTAAAGGTTAAAAACATCTTTATGTCAGTAGAGTGGCTTACAATTATGCTTGCATAATTGCATTAATTAATTAACTAGTAACTCATTCTAACTTGAGGATGAGATAGCAAATGAAATTTACTTGGGAGTGGGATTTGGGGAAGATGTCAATTCTTCCCCGACTGTGGGGTTTGGCGGAGAGAGAAACTCCCAATGTCGGGAGCTGATACCTTTGTATTCCCATCTGAGCCTTGCTTTTTCTGGGTTTCCCACAGCTCCTGGATTCCAGTCCAACAAGAGGCCTCTTATCAACAGAAATCCTGCTGCCCAGCAGACCTCTTCTAAAGCTCTCCGGATATGGTTAACCCCTGTCCAGCAAGGGGATTTTTAGAGTTCAGAGGCAGAAGCACTCGGCTCGGACATCAGGAATTCATGGGCATGGCTGGCAACTGCTGCGTGCATTTAAGCTGTAGATGGAGGATGTTGAGAAAGAGCTAAAATGTAGACTCATTAAAGTTACCATGGAGAACTGCTCAAAAATTCATTTGATAGCCTTCCCTTAGGTCTTAATTGCAACTTCAATTAAGCTAAATTATGTTCTTTTCTTGCTCACATGAAGGGTGTTCCCTTGTAAGTCCAAGAGCATGTTGTCTATTTTCATCTATGAAGTAGTCACTTTATCACTCACTGACTTTAAAGATTGCACAATCTGGGTTTGTGTGGTTTCCGTGTCTCACTCTGTATAAGGAACTTGTCATTTGAGTTTTTAAGATTTATCTTCCCCACTCCATGCCCCTTGGGCTCCAGCTTCTCATTTAACGAGAGCAACAGTCCTCATTCTTTCTGCATACCTGAATTATAAATTATTGAAACAAAATGGCTACACTTGTTATTTGGGAAAAACTTCTCTCTTACCCTCAAATAAGTGTGTTTTTTGTTTGTTTGTTTGTTTCTTTTTTTTTTTGTATTGCCAAATGTTCTCTTTCTAAAAAAACAAAAGCAAAAAACTTTCAATATTTCTCTGTCCAAGTAGGGCTGAAGAAACCATATATTTGAGGGTCCAGAGTAGAATTGGGCTCTAAATCTGCAGTATCTATTTCTTTGAAAAGTCTGTCATGATTGTTCTACATTTGATTTTTCTTTCTGGCTTATAAATAAACAAGGAGAGAGATCAGCCTAATAGTTTTATTTATAACATTATGTTTAATTTCCATGTTTTAAAAAGAAAATTGAGAAAAAAAAAAAAGAATTGAGGAAGTATAATATACGTCACAACATCTGGCCAAGAAAAAACACTGCTCTAGGAACTTGTCTAGGCAACAAATTATGTGATCTTCAGTAAGTCACTTAACCTTTGAAAGTAAGTCGCTCAGTGCCTGAACTTTGCAAACCCATGGAGTATACAACCCAGGCCAGAATACTGGAATGGGTAGCCATTCCCTTCTGCAGGGGATCTTCCCAACCCGGGAACTGAACCCAGGTCTCCCCGATTGCAGGCAGATTCTTTACCAGCTGAGCCATCAGGGAAGCCCACTTAACCTTTGGGCTTCAGACTATTCTGATAAAAGAAATGGTTGGACTGGAAAATTGTTTATGAGCTTTTCCATTTCAAAATTCTATAATTCTAGGATGGAAATTCCATCTTTGAGAATAGAAGTCCCACAAAACAAACTCTTTTATAGTTTACCAGGAGTCCGCTTTTCTGCTCTCCCCAAATGACATTTTATAATGAAAACTCACCTGCAAAACTCTTTTTGGGTACCAACAGCCACATTATGAGGAGAAAATGAAAATATTTATTTACCCCCAAACATATATCAGCGATAATTTGCCTAAGCTGTTTAAGGAATATTAACAAGTACACTATGAGGTGGTATGTAGCAAAATGAGGTAAGCTGAGAGATATACTAATGGGGAAAGCATGGCTCCAAACATTAATATATTCAGGGATGATCTTCAGTTATCTGGAGTCCTTGATATAACATTTCCCACTAAAACGTTCCTCCAACTCTGGCATAACCTGTGTTTCACACTAAACTTTGTACTTCAAGTCAAGAGAGCAGCTCTAGGTCCTTTCCTAGGTAAGTAGGGCAAGTGTCAATATTTTGGAGTGGTCCAAGTTACACAGTTAATTATGGTAATGTAGATCTTCATGGTATATATAGAGTCTCTAACCAGGCTCCCTCTTAAGTCTTTTATGAGGTCAAGGCTCTTCAATCTGTATCCATATCGGTTCAGTTGTGTCAGAATCCTTGCAGCCCTATGGGTGTAACCTGCCAGACTCCTCTGTCTGTGGGGATCCTCCAAGCAAGAATACTGGAGTGGGTTGCCATGCCCTTCTCCAGGGGTCTTCCCAACTCAGGGATCAAACCCGTGTCTCTTATGTCTCCTGCATTGGCAGGCAGGTTCTTTACCACTAGGGCCACCTGGGAAGGCCATACAAAGTTGATATGACTAATCAATTCAGTGAAAACAGTCAGCCAATTTCAGTTATACACCAGTGATATTGGGCACAATATAAAAACAGATAATATTTTCAATCACCTGTAAAATATTATGGTTTTAATAAATAAATAATTACATTTTGGAAGAAATTTTATGACTTTGTGTCCATATCCATGCTATGTCAGTTTATAACTTGAGTTTTCCTGTGCTCATTTCGGTAAAAGTTTTCTAAATTTCACATTTAAATTATTTGTGTATTGTCATCCTAAAATGATAAAACACTGCAAAAATTACTTTTGTAATACAAAGTTTTCTTTAGATCTTATAAATCTGTGCCATAGGGCAATCATGTCCTATAAAAATGGGGTTGAAATTTTACTACATATCAATGTACTAAAAACATCTCTAAATAATGCAGATTACTTAAAAAATTGGTATAAAATTGGCATAAAATTAATTGGCTAAAAATCATTATATTAATACTTGCTTTCTTGATTAAAAAAATAAGGGGTTTAGGTGTAAAATAATGTATTTTATGTTAGGAGAAAGAGAACATATTTTAGGAAACAGTTAAACAATGGGAAGATATTAATAAATGTTACTAAATTGGAACCACCTAAAACTCATTGGGTATTTTTTATAAGAAATCCAATCCAAGCAATAAATGCTGGAGAGGCTGTGGAGAAAAGGGAACCCTCTTACACTGTTGGTGGGAATGCAAACTAGTACAGCCACTATGGAAAACAGTGTGGAGATTCCTTAAAAAACTGGAAATAGAACTGCCATATGACCCAGCAATACCACTTCTGGGCATACACACTGAGGAAACCAGATCTGAAAGAGACACATGCACCCCAATGTTCATCGCAGCACTGTTTATAATAGCCAGGACATGGAAGCAACCTAGATGCCCATCAGCAGATGAATGGATAAGGAAGCTGTGGTACATATACACCATGGAATTTTACTCAGCCGTCAAAAAGAATTCATTTGAACCAGTCCTAATGAGATGGATGAAACTGGAACCCATTATACAGAGTGAAGTAAGCCAGAAAGATAAAGAACATTACAGCATACTAACACATATATATGGAATTTAGAAAGATGGTAACGATAACCCTATATGCAAAACAGAAAAAGAGACACAGAAATACAGAACAGACTTTTGAACTCTGTGGGAGAAGGTGAGGGTGGGATGTTTCAAAAGAACAGCATGTATACTATCTATGGTGAAACAGATCACCAGCCCAGGTGGGATGCATGAGACAAGTGCTCCGGCCTGGTGCACTGGGAAGACCCAGAGGAATCGGGTGGAGAGGGAGATGGGAGGGGGGATCGGGATGGGGAATAAGTGTAAATCTATGGCTGATTCATATCAATGTATGACAAAACCCACTGAAATGTTGTGAAGCAATTAGCCTCCAACTAATAAAAAAATTAAAAAAAAAAAAAAAAAGAAATCCAATCCAAACTTTCTGAGTTTGAAACTTGGCATGACATGAATTATTAAATCTCAGAAAATTTGTTTTCTTTTAAAAGGCTTAAAATTAGCATTGTTCAAACTTTAAAATCCCTTAAAAGTATCACTTTAGGGCTTCCCTAGGGGCTCAGAGGTAAAGAATCTGCCTGCCAGTGCAAGAGACACGGGTTTGATCCCTGGTCCGAGAAGATCCCACATGCCAAGGAGCAACTAGGCTTATGCGCCACAACTATTGAGCCTGTGCTCTGGAGCCCGGGAACAACTACTGAGCGCACGCACCGCAACCACTGAAGCCCTTACACCATAGAGCCGGTGCTCCAACAAAGTGTGGCCCCTCGCTTGCTGCAACTAGAGAAAAAGCCCACTTAGGAACCAAGACCCAACACAGACAAAAATAAATAAATGAAATTGAATTTTTAAAAAGCATCATTTTAACTTTACATTATCTTTTAGAAATGAGAATTTCCCTTAATAAAGTACTTAAGCATAAAGTGGGAAAATTGTCTTTGTAAACCATATGTTATGGCTTTATCACAGACCAAATGTTTAAGCCTAGAATGGCCTTTTCTAAGTTAGCTTTGCTTCCATATATTTTAAGTAAAAATAAAATCAAAGTCATATATAAGGGGAGAGACAGAAAAAAATCATTGACACAATTTCCATTATAAACTAAAAAACAACTGCTAAGGCAGACACATTTTTTAGAAATATTTAAGAACTTCTATGTTTTAAAAAACACTAAGAGCTTATCATAGGAAATTGCAAGTAATGCACAATAATCACATATTTTGTTGCTTGAAACTAGTATTGAACTATGACAACTACAATTGTAGTATTTTAGCAGTAATTGGAATATCAATTGCTTGGGAGTGAATTAAACAGCAAATAGTATAGAATACTGTTCTGCTTATAGATTTATTATTCAATTTAAGAGTTGTTGCTAGTAAATGAATTTATACACTAAAATATTGAGCATAAAACACATAAATAAGTATATAGTACATAGCTAATTGAAGCATTATTTTGTATTAAGATGTTTAGTTTTTTGATCATGGTAGAGCTATAATTAACAGCTTAAATAAAAACAAGTTCTTCCACATGAAATAATTTAAAGAAACTACAAAACAAATATTTTATAATAACTATAAGTGGAGTATAATCTTTAAAATTTGTGAATCATTATATTGTACACCTGTAATTTATATGTTATACATCAACTTAATTTAATTTTTAAAATAGAAAAAAAATTTTAAAGGCATTACATGCTCAGTGGTTTGCATAAAGACAAACTCTGAACAAGTTAGAAATGTTTCTAATTGTATTTTATTAACATTAATAAATAACAAATTAAATAAAATTTAGCAAATATGTATCAAAGACAGTTCACCATAAATACAATACTTTAAAGATGAATATTTTTCAGTTTTGTGCACCGTTAAGAAAGCAGTGATCTTAGAAAATCTACAATTATTAATCTTTTTAAATTTAAAAAATTTTCAAGGGATAAACTAAGTTTTTTTTTTAAAGTTTAGTTACTTGAGGAATTTTCTGGAATTGTATTTACTTTCTTGATGAAAAAAATGTGTTCTTAGTCCTTTGGCATTTTTTTTTTAACCTAGAAAAGACTGTCCAATACAGCTGTCTTTCGGGTCATCTTTCCTATGTTAGTGATGTCTCAATAAGCTAAGGAGCATATGTCTATCACCTGATTTCTTACAGGTTTCAGAGCTACCTGCTAGTAGAATTGGTAAAGGAGTCATATTGCTAGTATGGTATCCAATAATGAAAGAAGTTTTTGTGGGAGCATTGTGTTTTTATCCTTTACAATATTGACATGCAAATCTGTAATCATATAATTGAGTATTATTCACTTAAGCTATTAACTCTTGAGTAATCATCACACAAAGGGGCTCATGTTTGCTTTTTATTGACATAATGTGGTTTTTCCAGTTACACCTTTTACTGGGCACCTCATGCTTGCTCTAATCTCCAAAGCTGAATAACTATCCTGGCAATAAAATATTTTGTTATAAATAGAAGAACTGGAAGCACCAACTAAGCCATGAAGGGATGGATAAAGTGTGAAATCAGGTGCCAATTGTTCATGTTATGGAGAGCTACCTGATAAAACAATTGCTTGAGCTTCCTGAATGGCTTCCCAAGTACAGTATGTACTATTGTGAAGATGATAAAGTTGAGGGGTCAGCACAGCATGAGAAGGAATTATCTAAAAAAGCATTAATGATAGAAGTTCTATAGTTTCATAAGGTGCAGAGTATTTCTCACAAGATATAAACTTTAGTTTCTAAGAAAATGAGTGTCATTAGATTGTTATTAGTGCTATTGTGGTGTGATGTGTGTGTTTAGAAACAACAGTAAAGATAAATATGATGATGTGTTGTTGAGTTTGTCTTCTAGTGGAAATAAAAACCATCCTATAAATCAAGCTCAAAAGAGACTGGGGAAATCATTATCAAAAGAGGAAAAAAGCTAGAAATCCAGGTTAATCTCCTAGTTTAGAAAGAGGTACAGGATAAATTATCTGACCTGTTGACAATTTACATCATTATTTTATCATGACTATTCTAGAGTGGGTTAGAAGTGGACAGTCGCCAACTGTTTTTAGACTATTCATTTGCGAATGCTCCCTTTTTGTGGTGATATGACTGCCTCTACCATCACTTAAACATCAATACTATCAATAATAATATACACTTTTAAAAGTGAATTTCCCACTTTAAAATTTGATATCACATTTCATTCCTGATGACAAATATATTCAGCAAAAGAAAATTGCCAAGTTGAGGAAACTGTAATTTTGGTCTCAAAGATTATCTTTATCTATTAATAATCAAATGAAGAATCTATCAGTTTACTTTTTATTGGTAACAAGATGATATCATTTATTTACTGTACCCAAAGAATGAATCAGATTTTCTTATGTTCCAAATTTCTGGGGAAGATGAGATAATAATCTCACAATTATTAAGAATAACAAAATAATGTGAGCTAAAAAAAATTTGCTACAGCAATCATGTCAGATGAAGTGTATAACGCAATTCACAGTCCAGATTAAAAAAATGTTTTAAATTAAACCACTATTCTTTTGTAAACATGCTGAAAATAACTGGTGTAGAGACTTAGATAATTCAAGAAATCAAAGCAATTTCACAATGTTAAATTTCTTTTTCTAAGGCAATGAACTTAACATCCATCTAGGAAAATATTTAAAATATTCACTATTTATATGAAAATTTTTAAAATATATTTTTTAATATGAAAATTTCTACTTAAAATATTTTTTCTTTTCCCCCCCCATATAATCTAATATTCTCAATTTGGAATCACCAGTGTTTTGATTAAGAAATGGATTAGGCTTTCCAAAGCACGTATGGAAAAAAGAGTGAGGGAACGGGGAAAAAAAGCTAATTAAAGTGTTACTTTTGTATTCTGGTATCTGACAATTTTTAATCCTTATAATTTAGTTGTGGGTGAATCCTTAAATTGAAGAGAAGAAAATGAAATCAGGATAAAAGAAAAAACTTTGTGCATAAATATACAAATACTAGACTCTGGAGAAAAAAATTCTTGCTACTGATGGAATTAGCTGGACAATCCATCAAAGAAAGGCAGTTAATTTCTGACCCCTCAAAATAAAGGTAAGTCTTTTTGCTATTAAAGTGTAGTAAAATCTTGTTACAATTCGTATTTTCTCCACAATTTTCACTCATTCTCAACCCTATTAAATCTCTTAACCCTCTTGTCGAACTGGAGAATTTCCCACAATTTCTATCCCAATTCTGTGGGTAATTTCCATATCTTCTAGTTTTGCTCTCCTTCATCAGCTCCAGAGATGATTTAAAACATCAAGGGCTCAGGAAAAGAAAGTCAGTCTCTGAGAAGTCCAGTGGGAAAGGGTGTATCTTCAGCAGGAGTAAAGTGATCAAACCCAAGGAGAAGAAAATGGGAGATCCAGGAGGGCTCCAGCATTATTTCAGCTCAATGGGCACTATTTTTTCTATTTTAATAGTAAGAGTGATGGTTGCAGATACTAGTCAAACTGAAATAGTCCTGGAGCTTCTTGGAATCCATTTACTTGAGTGAAGATAAACCTCACTCTCTCATGGATTGCTGGAACCATTCATGCTTCCAGTTTCAAGTCCTATTATTTAAAATAAGGAGAAAAGCTTTAGGAGCAGAATAGCTACTTTCTCTCATTTTATATTTTTCCTTACTTGCAACATTTCACTCAAATCCCCAGGAAAGAATAAAAGATGATTTGATTGTGTTAAGATAATATATACCTTCCTCTATTTATACGCTTTTTTAGATTATTTGTCTTAAAGAAGGACATATATGTGTGTTTGTGCATGTGTGTGTGTGTATGTGGCATATGTGTATATACACACACACACACACACACACATGTATATATACACATATATGTATGGATCTGTATATACACAAAAACATACTTCCTTTGGTTTTTGATCCATAAAAACATGAACCAATGGAGAAGGAAATGGCAACCCACTCCAGTATTCTTGCCTGGAAAAGTCCATGGACAGAGGAGCCTGGCGGGCTGAAGTCCATGGGGTTACATGACTGAGCATGTGTGCACGAGGGTGGAGGGAGATGGGTTGGTAGCAACAAAGTGGGAGAACTAAAAAAAAAAAGAAAAAACAACAACAAAAAAAACATGAACCAAACACAATGTTCTCTGTAATCATATGCAAAAAGGTGGTAAAAAAAAATATGATTTATATCTGCACAACCCAAAACATCATACTGTAAATCTTCACAAAACATTCTATGCTATGTCTATACAATCTAAGCAAAGTGAACACAGACACACTATTTGGGTCTGCTCTAATTATGTAACAGAATTTTCTCTTGCTTTGAGGATCCACACATATGGGTTAGCTGGCCCTGGATTTTTTAACACTAATGTTCCATTTAGTTTGAGAGGCACAGCTTGTTTTCTACAGAAATCTCAATACATTCTTGGGTTTGCCTGTAATTTTTATATTAGTAATGATTTAAGCAGTTGCTTCTAGAGTTTTATGCAGCTTTTAAATTCTTAGGTTACTTAGGTGATAAAAAGTCCCATGGATGCTATTCTTTGAGTGTGGAAAAGTAACACTCTTCTGATCATTAGTTCAGTGAGGTATTTTCTAAATGCAAAGATTTCTGAGTATTTAGGAAGAGAGAACATTCATGGTCAAATACAGGACCTCTTTATGGAAGCTAGCCTGAGCCTGCACAAGATGGAACAAATTCATAAAGCTTCTGTCGTCGTCATCACCATCTTCTATGCCATACACAGGAACAGACATAGAGAAAAGAAAATGACAGTTAAGTTTCTAAATATATGATTTATTCAAAACATACACATTATCCCTAACACTGTTGTAACAGAAGATTAGTTAGTGATTTTCATTAAGTTAGATGTTAACAACTGAAATCATGGAATTATATTAAGAGCACTGAATTAGAAATCAGAAAAAAAATATGCTGGTCCATACTTTATTGCTTCTAACTTCATGACCTTGGGCAAGTCAGGTAATTTCTCTAAGCCTGAGTTTTCTCCTTGGCAAATTAGGGTTAATTATCATATTTGCCACCTAATAAAACTGTGAAATAATATAATGTGCAAACTATACAAATAAAAGATATTATTATGATGGTTATAATAGTTGGTCAAGTAAGCAGGTTAAGATTTTTTGCTGTGCAGAATTATATTGGTTCCTTTCAGAGCAGACTCTTCAATTTTATGTTTTCCATTAAAACCAATACCAGATTTTAAAAGTGACAATACTACTAAAAAAAATAAAAATAAAAAAATAAAAGTGACAATACTAGAAACTAAATATATCTCATGAAAAAACTAACAATGACTGATTTTTCCATTCTTTGCTTAGGAATAAAAGTCTACACAGAATTATATTTGTCTTGAGGGAAGACTAGCATGCATTTTACTCACACTTGTGCACCATTCATGTGTATACTCACCAGACATAACTGACTGTAGCATTTCCATTATAGCACATGCAAATGCATTTGCCACACTCTGCAGGAAGTTATTTCTTTCCACTGGAGTGCTAAAGACTTTACAGACTCTTTGCATCATTTTAACTGCCCAATCCATGCAATATAGTTCTTTCTCACACACCTGGTTTAGACATACAAAGCATTGTGGTAAATTTTCATGTGAAGAAAGTTATAGAATTTGAAAATTGTATTAACAATTACTGTTTATAAGTTTAACATAATTTAATAACATAATATGTTGAGTCTATAAATGGCAAATGCTCTTATATCTAATACTCCTTTGCTTTCAAATGGTATAAATTTTGTGGGGAAAAAAGCATGAAGTAAATAAAAGCCTGGCTCAAGATTATTATAGGATACTATTAATGTAAAAAAATAATATTGCAAACAATTACTGGGAATTCCCTGGTGGTCCAGTGGTTAAGACTCTGTGCTTCCACTATGGGGGGTATGAGTTCTATCCCTGGCTGGGAACTAAGATCCCACATGCCACACGGCCAAACAAACACCAATTACTAAACATATGAAAACAAAGGCTCCTGCTCATTTATTCATTCATTCAGTAAATATTTATTGAGCACATGCTAACAGCTGGGGCTACTATGGCAAGCCATAAACACAAGGCCTCTATATTCAAGGGATCCAATGAGGGTGACAGACAAACAGGCAATTTCAATAGGCAAGAGAACTCTATGATAATATTAACTTTCTATCTTGAGAGCTATAAGGAATATTTCTCTCTTATTTAAAAAATAAATAAAATGAGGATTACATGTTTTTAGCTAAAACTGACTGAAAGGAAAAAGGTTGATTTACCAACATTCTAAATGGCAAATTGTCCAAGTAGCCAAATAACATACAGCATGAAAATAAACTATACAGTAATATAACCAAATAATGTTAATCTGACAGGAAAGATTTATTGACCACTTATTATGTATAAATCACTATACAAGACATTGTGAAAGAAGTAAGTGACATAGTTCTGGATTTCAAAGAGTTTCCCTATTTAGGGAGACAATTACCCCACAAAGATAGTAGCTTAAGATCACCAGTGGTAAATGAAGATAGTTCAGTTCAGTTCAGTCGCTCAGTCGTGTCCGACTCTTTGCGACCCCATGAATCGCAGCACACCAGACCTCCCTGTCCATCACCAACTCCTGGAGTTTACTCAAACTCATGTCCATTGAGTCAGTGATGCCATCCAGCCATCTCATCCTCTGTCACCCCCTTCTCCTCCTGCCCCCAATCCCTCCCAGCATCAGGGTCTTTTCCAATGAGTCAACTATTCACATGAGGTGGCCAAAGTATAGAAGACAAATCTGAGGTGATTTAGAGAAAATTAATGATCAGAGTTGAGATGTTAACCAGAGAACGCTTCTCCACCCCTAATGGCTTCCCCTCCATTCCTTTTGCTAGAGTGAGGCCAAAGTCACCTTCCAAAAAGTAAAATGGATAGTATCTCCCTGTTTCCTAAAATTTGTCAGCAAAGTGGCTACCGTGGTTCAAGCTCCACAGACTGGTCTACAAGGTCCCTCCTTACCTGGCCTCTCCCTTCTTATCTAAACTCACCACCTCCTCCTCTTCTGCACATTTTTCCCTTCAGAAATAATACTGAACTGCTTATAGTTCCCTGAGATAGCCATGCAATTCCAATTCTCTTTTTTTTTAGGACATCTGCTTATTAAAATAAATATTTACATTGGGAATACAGTTAATTTGGTAGCTTTCTTCACATTTTCACATCTTTTAAAAAATACTTATTTACTTATTTAGTTGTGCCAGAGCTTTGTTGCGGCATGTGGGATCTTTAGTTGCGGCATGCAAACTCTTAGTTGTGGCATGTGGGATCTAGTTCCCTGACCAGGGACTGAACCCAGGCCGCGGCAGTGACAGTGCTGCGTGCTACCTACTGGACTGCCAGGAATTCCCACACTGAATTCGTTTATGCATACTTTGGTATCTCTTAAAAGACTGTAAGCAGCTTTGGTCAGGGATCTGTTCTACTAATTTCCATAGTCCTAAAATCTTACACAGTGTATGGCCCATAGTAAACACTCAATTTGTGTTAAATGAATGGACATTAAATATATTTTTAAATGTTTTATTTTAAAAAACATTTTAACTATATAAAAGTAAAGAGAATAGTATTATAAACCCTTAGTATCCATTCTCCAGCTTCAGCAATTACAAATCTTGTTTCACTTCTACCACCACTCACTTCCACATTCCCTCCCTGATGCCCAGGAAATATCCTGGAGCAAATTATATAGGGTGCTTTATTTTTTTTTTAATGGAATCTAAGGGGAGAAAAGAATATAACTGGGCAGAGCTGTATAATGACAATTCAGATACAATGCGGGGAGAGGTTAATATAAGGAATGTCTCCAAAATATAATAGTTTGTTATATAAATTTAAAATTTTTAAGTATATATAAAAATATACTTAAATACGTATTCTTTCAAAATGTTTTGTACATATTTCAGTTCCTTCATGGCAGCTTCTTGGTAGGTCAGCTATAATGTTAAACAACTTGTTAGAAAAAACTTATTTTTTACTTACCAAAGCCAAAAAGACGATCAGCCTCGCCAGCTCAATGGTGCGTCCATTCACAGCTTTACTAGCCATGAAAGTGAAACAGATGTTGTTCCCACTTAGGATTAGGAGACGTGCATTATTCTCTAGAAGCCACTCACGAGGAACCACTTTTATTAAAGGAAAAACAGTATTTAATGAGATACTACATAATAGCTATAGTAAAGATCATTAAATACATGTAATATTATATCACTTTATTGGAAACACAATTAGTGTCAAAGGAGAATCTTGGAGAAAATGCTTTAGTTTTCCAGTTACAGCCTTTACCGGGCAAAAGAGCTTATTGCCAAGTCACAGTGACTCTCACAAATGTACTAGTAATATAGTCAAAGCATTTCTCCCACAAAGGTCAACAGACAAAGTGGTCTAATCCTGGGAAAGGAAAGAAATCTTGAGAATTTCAGAGCCTAAAGGATTATGCAGGAATGGGAAACATTGTTTCATATCTCCTGAACCAACTGGAAAGGGCTTTCCTCTTGTTCAGCATTAGGAGGTGTTTCTGAGAATTTACAAAATGGGAATAACTAAGCTAATAAAATAATGAAACTTTCAAATAATAATAACAATGAATAATATCTATAAAATTGACAAGGAAAACCGAAGGAAAGTAAATTGATTATATGCATTCTCTTTAAAAATCAAAAAGTGATTTCTGATGATAAGCCATTTGTTTCCTCTAGAGCTGTATGTATAACTTAAAAAAAAATTTTTTTAATTGCTTTATGTCCTTACAATTTTATAACTGTATTCTAATAATACATTTCTATTACTCTATGTGGTAAATATTTTTTTTTACCTGATAGTTCATCTACAAGACTGATAACATCATCTGCTGTCCATTCTTTGGTGCCTGTGTCATACAGTAATTTAATGGCATCAGCCAAACCTTTCAGACAGGATTCATCTGTAGGTTCTTCTATCATTTTCTGCCAAATCACCTGTCCTGAATGATAATTGAAACAAAAACTAGGCTATGACAGAATAGTTGCTTCTCTGATAAAGATTACATGGATTATTTAAAAAGGAAATTGGATTGCATAATGAAATCCATTACTTATACATGCTACTTTCATAATGAAAGGTCAATTCTGATAACAGTATAAATTTTAATGTTTCTGACTGATGCAATGAAGCACAGCAACAATAGCTAAATGAAGTAAAGAAAAGGTAGTTTCACCAAGCAAAACACTGTTTATGGTTCAAAGATAATGTTATCCCATAACAGAAATTAAAATAAACAATTGATAAAATCTTACTAAAATGAAATAAAACCTAGTGATAACCTTCCAAAAAGAGAGCATGCTATATTTCAGAATCTTCCAGACACTCATATCAAAACTGAGTAATCCAGTCAATTTTTTATTGTTTACCTATGACCAATACTTTTTCTGAATTATACACACAAACAAAATTTGCAAATTGGCTTCCTGCTGCTACGCAACACACTTTAAACTGGTTAAGTCCTGACATAATGCCGTGTGAACAAAAGAAATATATTCATCCAAGCAAATGTCGTGTAATGTAGTATACAGTTGTATCCACTTTAGTTATTAAGAATGATGAGAGGTCTCTCCTTGTGGCTGCAGCGTGAGAGCAGAGTATGAACTGTGGCAGCTGGAGTCATGTATTAGTTGAAAGAAGTGCAGCTGAAACTGTAACCAAAGGAGGCATTATGCTTCCAGAAAAACCACAAGGAAAAGTATTGCAAGCAATGGTGTTAGCTGTTGGATTCGGCTCTAAAGGAAATGGTGGACAGATTCAACCAGTTAGCAAGAAAGTTGGAGATAAAAAGTTCTCCCACTGGAGAAGGAAGTGGCAACCCACTCCAGTATTCTTGCCTAGAAAAGTCCACGGACAGAGGAGCCTGGTGGGCTGCAGTTCGTTGGGGTTACATGACGGTTAAATGAGCATGTGTGCACGAGGGTGGAGGGAGATGGGTTGGCAGCAATAAACTGGTAGAACTAAAAAAAAAAGTTCTCCCAGAATATGGAGGCACCAAAGTAGTTCCAGACAACAAGAACTATTTCTTAGAGTGGTGACATTCTTGGGAAATATGTTGACTGAAATTGAAATGGCATCATGTGAAGCTGCCCATTTCACTGAAGTTCTGAAATCTTTCACCATGTAAATAATTTCCATGGTTCTCTTTTATAATAACTAATGATATAAAAAAAAAATGATGAAACTAAGCAGGTACAAAATGATGTTTCCTAAAGTAAAAGTAATTAACCAGCTTTGTAACATACATCCCTAAGAAATAGATGCTCACCATCTTGAGGAGATATAGGCCCAAAGATGATATACAGTAATCTTGCCTGATTCACCATTGGCCACGGTTTCAATATACATGTCAACCAAAATGCAGAATCACTTCGATGGATCCAGTGATCAAGCAGTACGTTCCTACAGAATAGTCTGATCCTTAACTCCAGTTTTCGGGCACTTCCTATGAAGACAAAAGAATTGTAAAGCATTCTTCTTAGATTGATGTGCATAATTGGATAGATCAAAGACATACATCATTAATATGCTTTGTATTGAGAGTGTTACTTCATTTACTCTGTAAAAATTTTAGATTATCAAGGAACTACTTTTTAAAACAACTTTACTGGGATACAATTTACATACCATAAAACGTACCAATTTAAAGGACATATAATTCAACTTTTTTTCAGTATATTCATAGATATATGCAGCTATCACCAAGTTAATTTTAGAACATTGTCATTACCTCAAAAAGAAGCCCTGCTCTTTTAACTATACCTCTCCCATCCCTCTGTCCTTTATCACCCACAGCACTAACCATTACTTTCTGTCTCTATGGATTTCCTATGCTGAACTTTGATATGAAGTTATATAGTAGATGGTCTTTTGTGACTGGCTTCTTTCCAAAGCATGTTTTCAAGGTTCATCCATGTTATAGCATGAATCAATACTTCATGCTTTCTTACAGCCAAATAACATTGCATTGTATAGATATGCCACATTTTATTTATTCACCCATTGATGGTTGTCTCTACCTTTTGGCTATTATGAATAATGTTGCTATTAACATTCATTTACAAGCTTCTGTATGAATATGTTTCTCTGGAGGATATACCTAGGAATAAGATTGCTTGGTCATATGGTAACTCTATATTTAATCATTTGAAGAACTGCCAGGTTGTTTTCCAAAATGGTTGTATCATTTTGCATTCTGGCCAGCAGTGTATGAGGGCTCCAATTGCCCCACATACTCACCAACAATTGCTATCTGATGTTTTGGTTCTAGCCATCCAAGTGGGTATAAAATGGTATCTCATGTATTTCTAAAAACAACTTTATTGGAATATACATAATTTACATACCATATAACTTTAATGTACATAATTTAATTTAATGTATATAATTCAACAGTTTTTGATATATTACCTTATTTTCTTAAATTGTGGTAAAATACATATTATCTAAAATTTGCTATTTTAACCATTTTTAAAGTAAGAAATTCAGTGGCATCAATTAGAATCATGTTGTTCAACTGTTATCACTCTTACCCTATCTAGAACTTTTTTTCACCTCAAACAGAAACTTTGTGACCATTAAGCAATCACTCTCCAGCCCCCTCTCCCCCCAGTTCCTGGTAACCTCTAATCTACTTTCTGTTTTTATGAATTTGCCTGTTCTAGGTGCCTCACAGAAGTGGAACCATACAATATTTGTCCTTTTGTGTCTGACTTACTTCACTTAGCATATGTTTTCAAAAGTCATCCATGTTGTGGCCTATATCAAAACTTCACTCCTGTGAATTCCCTGGTGGTCCAATGGCTAGGATTCTGTGCACTGCTGGGGCCCAGGTTCGATCTCTAGTAAAGAAACTAAGATCCTGCAAGCCACATGGTGCGGTCAGAAACTTCACTCCTTTTTATGACTGAATAATATTCCACTATATATATATGCCACATTTTGTCTATCCATTCATCTATTGATGAACACTTGGATTGTTTCCTGGTTTTGGCCATTGAAAATAATGTTTCAGTGAATTCTGGTGTACAAATATTTGTTCAAGTTCCTGCTCTCAATTTCCTTAGTTAGGTGCCTAGGAGTGTAATTACTGGGTCATATGTAACTCTACATCTAGTTTTTTGAGGAATGACCAAACTGTTTTTCATGGTGGTGACACCATTTTACATTTTATATTCCTATACTACTTATGATCTACTTACTTGTACATAAGTGTAAATGGAAACTCTACCAACACACCAAAAACAAAAGAGCGAAAGTGAAATCACTCAGTTGTGTCCAACTCTTTGGGACCCCGTGGACTGTAGCCTACCAGGCTCCTCCCTCCATGGGATTCTCCAAGCAAGAATACTGGAGTGGGTTGCCATTTCCTTCTCCAGGGGATCTTCCCGACCCAGGGATCGAACCCAGGTCTACCGCATTGCTGGCAGACGCTTTAACCCCTGAGCCGCCAGGGAAGCCCTCACACCAAGGCCATGTGTAAATAAGTATTTCTTGATGTGTTAAGTCAAGTAGCACAGAAGTTCAGAGGAAAGAGATTATTGCAGGTCTAGGTAGATCAGGAAAGATCAAGTAAACTGGGTCTTAAAGGAGGAAAAGGAGACATGGCATTTCAGGAAACAGAGAGAATGAAAGGCATGAGGTAGAAATGTGTAAGAGAAGTCTGTGACACAGAGCAATATCCTGTGTCAAACTGATGTGGAGAGCAGTAGGCAGGAAGTCTGGAGAGGCAGGCTGGGGTTCATATGTGAAGGGCAGTGTGGCTTGCACTTTATTTTGAAGGTATCACTTGCTTAGTGTGCTGAGTCCCTCAGTCGTGTCCGACTCTCTGCAACCCCTTGGACTGCAGCCCACCAGGCTCCTCTGTCCATGGGAACTCTCCAGGTAAGAATACTGGAGTGGGTTGCCATGCCCTCCTCCAAGGGATCTTCCCAACCCAGGGATTAAACCCAGGTCTCCCGCATTGCAGGAGGATTCTTTACCAACTGAGCCACCAGGGAAACCCAAGAATACTGGAGTGGATAGTATTCCTACTACTGGAGAAGTAGCTATCCCTTCTCCAGGGGATCTTCCTGACCCAGGAATCAAACCGAAGTCTCCTGCACTGCAAGCAGATTCTTTACCTGCTGAACTACCAGGGAAGATATCAGGGAACTAATAAAACTTTCTGATCAAGAGAAGGACATGATAAAAAAAAAAAAGAAAAAAAAAAAAGAGAAGGACATGATAAATTAATTTTGCTATTGTTTCACTGGGCTTCTATATCTGCCTTAAAAAATTCTGCCATGATTTGTCTCATAATGAAATATTTCAAGCTGACAGAAAAACAGAGATACTATAACAAACATTGTATACTGATTATCTAGTTTTGTCAAATCTTAGTTATATTTGTTTCAGAATTAAAAAAAAATAAAACATTATTCATACAGTTAAAACTTTTTGTTTATCAGTCCCTATTCCCTTCTTCCCTAGAGATAATCACCATCTTGAATTGGGTTTTGTTCCTGTTGTATTAATCAGTGCTTTCTAGAGAAACAAAAGTAGCTGGATGTGTATATATACATAGGATTTGTCTTGCTTATGCAGATCACTGAAGCTTGGCAAGCCCATAATCTACAGGGTAGGTTGGCAGGCTCCAATAAGGCTGGGGGACTTCTAATTCAAGTCCAAAGACAGTCTGCTGGCAGAATTCTTTCTTGTTTGGGGAGAAGGGTAATTTTCTGTTAAAGCCTTCAAGTGATTGGATGAGGCCCGCCCACATTATGGAGGGCAATCTGCTTTACTCAAAGTCTGCAAGTTAAATGTCAATCTTATCTAAAGAACAAATTCAAACATCTAGAATACTGTTTGATTAAATATCTGGGTACCATGGACTACCAAAGCTGACACACAAAATTAACTATCATACCTCCCAACTATGTTCTTATATTTTTTTACATATGTATATAACCATAAAGAATATATAGAATTATTTTACATGTTTTTAATATGTATATAAATGGTATCATTAAAAGTATTGTTTGGTAGCCTTTTCTCTCAAATTATATTTTGAGATTTATCCATATTAAAAATACACATGGCTCTAGTTAACTCATTTTAACTATTAATGGTTTTTAATTGTATAAATATGCCACAATTCATTTATCCATTCTCTTGACAACAGGCATTAGGTTGTTGGCAGTCTTCCCTGTAATGCTCATTCTTATACACGTCTCCTTGTGCACACTGTGGGAGTTTCTCAGAGTGACATTGCTAAATTATAGATTTCTTTTAATTTTTAAAATATATTTCAGGTATATATAAAGGTTTAAAGAATATTATAATGAACACCTTTGTATCCTCCACCAGTTTAAGGAATAAAATATTATTAATATGGTTGAAGACCCTCTGAGCTGGTCTCTTTCTGTAATTACAGGCCACTTCTGCCTCACTGTCTGATTTAGTGTTTATCATTCCCTTACATCTCTTTGTCCTCTTTCTACAAGTAAACACTGCAGTTTATTTTAAAATACACTTTAGAAATATACTATTTTTTTCTATTTTAATCTTTGTATAATGTTATCTCTGAATTTTAGTTCTTTACCTGGTTTGCTGCAGACAGCTGTCTGCATCTTGCGGGACAGATTAGTCAGCTCACATAAGAAATTATAAACACGATGGCACTCGAGTTCATCCCAACCTGCTGTTAAGGTCTGAGAATGATAAAATAAAGGAAACATTGCAGATATTCAAACCATCAAATCAAAACATAAGTCACTATTGCCTTATGACCATCAACTGTTGCAGCACAAAATCAGGGTGATGTGCAATTTTTATCCAGTATGGGACTGTTAAAATTCATAGGAAATTTTATATTAAACAAAACCTAGAAATGCTCCAAAATCCAATTTCTTTGTGGTTGCATTGAGAGTCTCTTTTCAGAGAACTAAATGGTATTGAATCCTGACCTCTGACAGTTATGAGGAAAATAACAAAGTAAGGCCCAAACCCTAAAACACAACTTTAGATATCTGACTCACAACCATACTGTGGCTTAGTTTCAAACTACAGTAGAATTTAAATCAATCCCTTACGACTATACAGTGGAGGTGATGAATAGATTCAAGGGATTAGATCTGGTAGACAGAGTTCCTGAAGAACTATGGATGGAGGTTTGTAACAGGAAGTGGTGACCAAAACCATCCCAAAGAAAAAGAAATGCAAGAAGGCAAAGTGATTGAGGCGGCTTTACAAATAGCTGAGAAAAGAAGAGAAGCGAAAGGCATGGGGCAAGGGGAAAGATATACCCAAATGAATGCAGAATTCCAGAGAATAGCCAGGAGAGATAAGAAAGTCTTAAGTGAACAGTACAAAGTAATAAAGGACAATAGTAGAACTGGAAGGACTAGAAATCTCTTCAAGAAAATTGGGGATATCAAGGAACATTTCATGTAAGGATGGGAATAAAGGACAGAAATGATAATAAAGGACCTAACAGAAGCAGAAGAGATTAAGAAAAGGTGGCAAGAATACAAAGAACTATACAAAAAAGGTATAAATGACTCAGATAACCAGATGGTGTGGTCACTCACCTAGAGTCAGACATCCTTAAGTGTGAAGTCAAGTGGGCCTTAGGAAGCATTACTACAAAGCTACTGGAGGTGATGGAATTCCAGTTGAGCCATTTCAAATCCTAAAAGATGATGCTGTTAAAGTGCTGCATTCAAAATTCCAGCAACTTTGGAAAACTGAGCAGTGGCCACAGGACTGGAAAAGGTCAGTTTCCATTCCAGTCCCAAAGAAGGGCAATGCCAAAGAATGTTCAAACTACCTAACAATTGTACTCATTTCACATGCTAGCAAGGTTATGCTCAAAATCCTTCAAGCTAGGCTTCAGCAGTACGTGAACCAAGAAATTCCAGGTATACACGCTGGGTTTAGAAAAGGCAGAGGAACCAGAGACCAAATTGCCAACATTTGCTGGATCATAGAGAAAACAAGGGAATTCCAGGAAAACATCTGCTTCTGCTTCATTGACTGCACTAGAGCCTTTGACTGTGTGGATCACAACAAACTGTGGAAAATTCTGAAGGAAATGGGAATACCAGACCACCTTACCTATCTCCTGAGAAAACTGCATGCAGGTCAAGAAGCAACAGTTAGAACCAGACATGAAACAATGGACTGGTTCAACACTGGGAAAGGAGTATGACTGTATATTGTATATACAGCCTGTATATATATATAAAGACTGTATGTTGTTATCTTGCTTATTTAACTTCTATGCAGAGTACATCATGTGAAATACCAGGCTGGATAAATCTCAATCTGGAATCAAGATTGCTGGGAGAAATATCAACATCCTCAAATAAGCAGATGATACCACTCTAACGGCAGAAAGTGAAGAGGAACTAAAGAGCCTTTTGATGAGGGCGAAAGAGGAGAGTGAAAAAGCTGACTTGAAACTCAATATTGTGAAAAAAGAAGATCATGACATCCAGTTCCATTACTTCATGGCAAATAGATGGGGAAAAGTGGGAACAGTGACAGATTTTCTTTTCTTGGGCTCCAAAGTCACTGTGGATGGTGACTGCAACCATGAAATTAAAACATGCTTGCTCCTTGGAAGTAAAACTATGACAAACCTAGACAGCATATGAAAAAGCAGCGACATCACTTTGCCGACAAAGGTCCACATAGTCAAAGCTATGGTTTTTCTAGGAGTCATGTACGGATGTGAGAGTTGGACCATAAAGAAGGCTGAGTGTCAAAGAATTGATGCTTTCAATTGTGGTGCTGGCAAAGACTCTTGAGAGTCCACTGGACTTCAAGGAGATCAAACCAATAGATCCTAAAGGAAATCAACCCTGAATAGTCATCAGAAGGACTGATGCTGAAGCTCCAATACTTTGGCTACTTGATGCAAAGAGCCGATTCATTGGAAAAGATCCTGATGCAGAGAAAGCAAAAGAAGAAGGGGGCGGCAGAGGATGAGGTGGTTATATAGCATCACTGTCTTAAAGGACATGAATTTGAGCAAACTCTGGGAGATACTGAAGGACAACGAAGCCTGAGGTGTTGCACTCCATATCCGACTCTGAAACCCCATGGACTGTAGTCTGCCAAGCGCCTCTATCCATGGTATTCTCCACACAAGAATACTGGAGCAGGTTATCATGCCCTTCTCCAGGGGAACTTCCCAACTCAGGGATCGAACCTGGGTCTTTTTTGTCTCCTGCTTCAGCAGGCAGGTTCTTTATGACATGCACCACTTGGGAAGCCCCATAATAAAATCAGTTGTATCTATCATTTCCCATAGTCACAATTTTTAAAATACAGTTGATTTCTAAAATCACATCTTTAATAACTAGCCCAAGACTTAAAATTCATTACACATCCACACTCTGTATCCCACAATATTTCCAGTCATTACAATTGGCTGGAAACTTCAAGGACATTGGTATAGAGCATATAATTGTTAGCATTTCTTACTAGTGAGAAATCCAAGAAGAAAACCTGAGGTGGCAAACATATTAACACATTCTCAAACCTTTACAATGTTATTTTGTTTTCTTTTTAGATTATTATCACTTTTATTATTTTATAGAAAGACAGATTACATACTATACTTATTAACAGTTCAAAAAGAATTCCTTTTCTTTTTTCAGTAAATAAAAAATGTACCTGTAAAAATATGCCATAACATAGTAATCCTACACATTGCAAAGGAGATGCACATCCATTGAATTTAAAACAGGAAACCTATAAAGAGAACAACTATTAATTCCTCCTTTTCAGTGGAACTGTACAATGATTTGACATTCAAATTAAGTGGAAATATGCAATGACCTTTTTCGATCTTAACTGAAAATAACTAAAACAATATATAACTGATTAGTATCATGTTACATAGGTGGAGGATTATGAAAAAAGGATAAAACAAAGTCTCTGCCTCAAGGAGCTCACAATTTATTTAGGACAATATACACACCTGAAGCTATTTTTACATTTCAGGTTAGAATATGTACAAATGCTACAATGACCAAATAAACATATCAGACATGATGAAATCAGGGAAAGGATCATTCTGAGAATGATTTAAAAAGCTTATGAATGATGTAAAACAAGTAATGTCTTTAATGTCTTTAAGTGGGATTCAAATATAATGAGTAGATAGTATTGGTGAGGGAAACAATAAAGGGAAAATTATACAGAGGTAAAAATAAAAAAGGTTCCTCTGGAAAGAAAGATATGAGCAGCTTAGTCAGGCTCAAGATAGTAGCAATTAAGCTTGCACTGTCAAAGGGAACCTAAATACCACCTATGGACTTTGGACCTTATTGTGATGAAATTGAGTAACCACTGAAAGATTTTTTTTTTTTTTCCACTGAAAGATTTTTAAGCAAGAAAATTAAATTGATGAAAGTGATTCAGCATATAGAATGTCTTGGGGAGTGAAGAAATGTATGGCAGGAAGATCATCTTGGAAGTTGCTGCAATAACATAGAGGCTGAAGTTAATGCCAACACTGACATGAAAAAAGCCAGTGGAAACAGTTTGCATACTATTGAGTGTAAAATTGAATCAGCAATAGTAGATATATATTTGGACTTATATAATAAAACTCAATGTCTAACAGAGATTATGCCCTAACACATTAATACACATTTCCAAGTCATAAATTATCATAAAAGGATTGTCACTTTATATATTAAAAATGCTTTTAATATTTAAACAGCAAAATGTTAACATGTGGAAATTATTTTCATTTTAATAAAATATCTACATCATCACTTTAAAACATCTTCAGAATTCCCACAAGGTAAAAATATTTTTACTACTTTGATAAACCTAATAAACTTGAGTGAAAATACTCCTATACTACATTTTGGTGTTTTATAATCTGAGTACTTGGTAAAGTATTAATTATCATCAATCAATTTTCAGTATTAACTCATGAAATTCCATGAAAATAAATACAGATTTAAAATGAGTATAAGACATTAATAATAAAACATCTTTACTGGAAATCAAGATTGTGAACTAATTTAGAAGTATGATCTTACATCTGCAAGTATCTTGTGAATGTACTTTAGTCTGTCCTTTGTGGGTAGCAGCAATGTACATCTTTTAAATAGTAGACCTGAGAAAGTAAAGAGACACATGAAAAAAATTACAATAATATAATTAACTTAAGAATATCTATAAAAAAAAAAAAAAAGAATATCTATAACTCACAGCATAATGTTTCCTGAAAGTGAGATGTACCGTAGTGGACTGTGAGCTGATATCAGTGTTTTTAAGGGGAAGTTTGGGAGGAAGCGTGCACTATACTTGTAATATGTGGTGTTTACCAAGGATGACTCTGGTATTCAGCCAAGAGGCTATGACATGAAATCTTACAAAAAATTGTGAAATTGGTGCTATAGAATAGATTTAAGAAAGCATTTCAATTTAAAAAGATAACAATGGTGGACTACATGGACTGTAGTCTGCCAGACTCCTCTGTCCATGGGATTCTCCAGGTAACAATACTGGAGTGGGTTGCCATTTCCTTCTCCAAGGGACCTTGCTGACCCAGGCATCAAACCCGGTCCCTTGCATTGCAGGCAGATTCTTTACCCACCGAGCTACAAGGCAAGCCCCCCAAAAGACAACAATAACCAAATACAAAACACAATTGGGAAACTCTACTGTCTTTATTCCATAAAAAACATATTTCAGTATCTCTTTTTTTCCCCTGGTATCTCTTAAAATTAACCTCATGTCCACAAGGGAAAATATTTTAAGAATTGCTAATGGAATGAGTGAGAGAAGATATTTTATATTCCTTTCTCCAAATACTGTACAAAAACTTAGTCATAAGTACTTGAAATTTCAGAGATTAGAAGGCTTTTTTCCCCTCACAGAAAGTATCCAGTTTGGATGAAATATTTATCTCTTTCTTTAAAGATATCCTTTTACGGGGCTTGCATGTTAAGAATGTATAGAATTTTGTGTTTACATATTTTTTTAAAAAGCCTTTAATTTCCCAGTGAGCTATGTAACTTGAACTACAGTGACAGGAAGTGTATGATTTGTTTTCTCTAACTTTAAGTGTTCTGTTCTCCTAAAATGGCAATATATTGTTAACATTCCTATAAGGGCAAATATCCTCAAACTAAAAATAAGATATATGGTTAAGAAAACGCATACCTGAATATCATGACTTTCTTTAGTCTTCATCTTCTCTGCATTTACTTTTTTACATAATATAATAAACTTTATATAATTCTGTAGAATCTAAGGGAATTGAACTTATTTTTAGAAGTTGCTATGTTTGGGCAACACATTATCAGGATTGCATTTTAAAGATAAACCCTTCTTATTTTTGTACATAAAAAGACATTTTCAGTGTTTGGTTTTCAAGCTGAGTTCTTTTCCTTTCATGTTCTGGCATCCAGTCCCAAGGCATATCATAGCCGGGGAATTGTAAACTCTAATTGCATGCTTGTTGCTTTTTAAATGTAGAATGCCTATTTTTAAGGATTGCAATTTCCCATAAAAACCAATGCCGGTTGACTTATTTATTTTTTAACACAGGTGCTCTGTTATACTCTTTAGAGACCAACTTCTTTAATTTCTTCTCACTAAAATAGAACAGATGTACTGTTCTTTTCACATGGGCCATCTGCTCTGTTTTGTATGAAGCAGCAAATTAAAATGTATAAACCCCAGAATGAAGAATTCTGAAAATGTTATTTTAATGTCGGAAAACAAGAACAGAGGAATGGCTATGTGAGGAAATGGTAAGTACATCAAACATTTATCTAAAGAATCAGTCATAAGCTAGCTGTCTGCACCAAATTTAAATGGAAGGTTGAAATCATTACACAAATAAAATCATGTTTAAAAGCTACCTTTAAAGATCAACACATATCTATATATTTTTTTTCATATCTATATTTTTAACTGAATTATCCACAAAATTGTCTTAATGCTTTTGTTTTTTGTTTGTTTATGCAATTGAGCCTGGTCAGGGAGAAAAAACTCTTTCTAATTAAACTAAAGAATAAGCTTTTCCCAAGTACCACTTCCTCCACAACTGATGATGTTTGAAAAAAGATATTTACAATAAGTGGCAAAAAGTAATTGATGTATTCTTTTGCAAGCTTTACCAAGCTTAATCATAAGTACTGAGAGCAATAACATTATAACAAGATCACACACTTTTCATTTAGTCTTATTAAGTATACTTATCAAATACAGTTTGATGTATTTCACGTCTATGCCGTCTTATTTCATTATTTGAAAACTAGGCATCCTTGGGCTACTAAAAGGTAATATTCACTTAACTTACTCTCAACATCAGATATTCAGTTTCATTGCCATGTTTTGATTAACTACGGGTAGCTTCATAATTAAACTGGTGTCATCAAGTCAAAATTAGAATTTTATGTTAGCACTCAGGAAGAATGAAATCAATGAATGGGATGAAAGATATAAAAGATTACAAATCCAGGGAAGAAACTGTCCACAACTTCCTTTGCTAAAGTTAATTTAATAATAGCATAATGATTTATTAGTAAATGCATAGCATCCTTAAGAAAGGAAACCACTGTTTCTGATAACAGAATAATCATTTTCCACAATAATATATTTAAATTTATTTTATATTTTTAAAAACTAGATTACGGTTGAAAAGGAAAAGAAATACAGAGATAAAACTCATCATATCCACACAAAATAAAGGACAGAAATACATCAATTCCCTAAACTGGTAAGCCACCAGATGATAAGCTTCAATGACACTGTATCCACATGAAGTCACAAGGACGGACATTTTAAAATGCATTCTCTGGAGAAGGAAATGGCAACCCACTCCAATATTCTGCCTGGAGAATCCCATGGAGGGAGGAGCCTGGTAGGCTACAATCTACGGAGTTGCAGAGAGTCAGACACGACTGAGCTACTTCACTTTCACTTTCTTTCAAATAAGCAAATAAATTGATGTGTTTGCTGAAATACAAACTATTTTCAAAAAAAAAAAAAATAAAATAAAATAAAATGCATTCTCATCTTTAAAGGTAATGTAAGGGACTGTTGTCTGAGGAGGCCTTACAAATAGCTGAAAAAAGAAGAGCAGTGAAAGGCAAAGGAGAAAAGGAAAGATAAACCCATTTGAATACAGAGTTTCAAAGAATAGCAAGGAGAGATAAGAAAGTCTTCTTAAATGAACAATGTGAGGAAATAGAGGAAAACAATAGAATGGGAAAGACTAGAGATCTCTTCAAGCAAACTAGAGATACCATGGGAACATTTTATGTAAAGAAGGCACAATAAAGGACAGAAAGGGTATGGACCTAAGAGAAGCAGAAGAGATTCAGAAGAGGTGGCAAGCATACACAGAAGAACTGTACAAAAAAGGTCTTAAAGACCCGGATGACCACAATGTTGTGACCACTCACCTAGAGCCAGACATCCTGAAGTGTGAAGTCAAATGGGCCTTAGGAAGCATTATTACAAACAAAGCTAGGGGAGGTGATGGAATTCCAGTTGAGCTATTTCAAATCCTAAAAGATAATGCTGTTAAAGTTCTGCACTCAGTATGCCAGCAAATTTGGAAACTCAGCAGCGGCCACTGGACTGGAAAAGGTCAGTGTTTATTCCAGTCCCAAAGAAGGGCAATGCTACCTAACAATCACACTCATTTCACATGCTAGCATGGTTATGCTCAAAATCCTTCAAGCTAGGCTTCAACAGTATGTGAACAGAGAACATCTAGATGTACAATCTGGGTTTAGAAAAGGCAGAGGCACCAGAGATCAAATTGTCAACATTTGCTAGATGACAGAGAAAACAAGGGAATTCCAGGAAAACATCTGCTTCTGCTTCATTGACTGCACTACAGCCTTTGACTGTGTGGATCACAACAAACTGTGGAAAATTCTGAAAGAGATGGGAATACGAGACCACCTTACCCATCTCCTGAGAAGTCTGTATGCAGGAAAAGAAGCAACAGTTAGAACTGGGCATGAAACAATGGAATGGTTCAAAATTTGAAAAGGAGTACGTCAAGGATGTATACTATCACCTTGCTTATTTAACTTATATGCATCATGTGAAATGCTGGGCTGGATGAACCCCATGCTGGAATCATGACTACTGGGAGAAATATCAATAATCTCAGATATGCAGATGACACCACCCCAATGGCAGAAAGCGAAGAGGAACTGATCAAGTTTCTTGATCAAGATGAAAAAGGAAAAGTGAAAAAGCTGACTTAAAACTCAACATTCAAAAAATGAAGATCACGGCATCCAGTCCCATCACTTCATGACAAATAGATGGGGAAAAAGTGGAAACAGTGACAGACTTTCTTTTCTTGTGCTCCAAAATCACTGGATGATGACTGCAGTCATGAAATTAAAAGACACTTGCTCCTTGGAAGAAAAGTTATGACAAACCTAGACAGTGTATTAAAAAGCAGAGATATCACTTTACTGACAAAGGTCTGTATAGTCAAAACTATGGTTTCTCCAGTAGTCACGGAGGGATGTGAGATCGGACCATAAAGAAGCCTGAGCACCAAAGAAATGATGCTTTGGAATTGTGGTGCTGGAGAAGACTCCCAAGAGTTCCTTGGACAGCAAGGAGATCAAACCAGTCTATCCTAAAGGAAATCAACCCAAATATTCATTGGAAGGACTGATGTTGAAGCTGCAGCTCCAACCCTTTGGCCACCTGGTGCGAAGAGCTGACTCACTGGAAAAGACCCTGAGGCTGGGAAAGACTTAGGGCAGCAGGAGAAGAGGGTGACAGAGGATGAGATGGTTGGATGGCATCACCAACAAGACTTTGAGCAAACTTCGGGAGATACTGAAAGACAGGAACCCTGGTGTCCACAGGGTCGCAAAGAGTTGGACACAACTGAGCGACTAAACAATAAACAAAAGGATTGCTGTTAAGGGAAAGTCCTCATACTGGAAGAGTAAAACTGTCATGGAAATAGGAAGTATTCCATTTCCCACAGGCCTTATAGAATTGCATAATAAAACCCCCTTAATTAAGTATGGTTCTTTACCTGTTACAATTCTTATTTTATTACATAAATTACCTAGAGATTTGTAGTGATCCAATATAGTGATGTCTTCTCTGTCAGGCAGCTCAGGGTCATGAAAATCCTGTAGTAAAAGTCTTTTGCTTCCTGATGAGGTTGAGATATAATTAATAATGTGCTGGCTGACTGTTTTGGACACCATGCTTAGCATGCTGATATCCTTCACTATCAAAAGAAATATACATATATACATATATGTGAATGGCTTAAATACAAGAACATCACTATTAGCAGTCTATGAACTTACAGGTTAGCTCATTAACAATGCTACTAAATAACACTACTATTAATAATACTACTAAAAATAAATAATAAAAGTGGGGAAAAGGGTGAAATCTTAAAATTGTTTGAAATCTAGTTCTCAATGCATTAGAAACAGTTGGGGATGTAACAGTCAAATTACCATGTCATTATAATTAGAAGCATGCTTTAAGGAGTCTGAGTATCATATTTTCTCTGAGTACCACTTACCTAACAATGATGAAATTAAAAAAATAAACTAAATGTGAATACAGACAGGGAGGCCTGGTGTGCTGCAGTCCATGGGGTCGCAAAGAGTCGGACTTGACTGAGAGACTGAATTGAACTGAAATGAACACCATTAATATTCTAGCGGGGTCTAAGATGACAAACTACTTCTTGGGGAAAATAAAATATTCCATTATCCATGTTGCCTACTTAGAGTCGCCAAACCTCACCTGACAAATATTTTAGAATTATTTGGAATATTTCCACTGGCAAGGCTTTAAAATTTCCAAGCGTTGATAAGGGCTGAGAATCTGAGTCAAAGGTGTTAGAAAAATAGCTGGATCGACGATTACTACGTCTATATTTCTGGTTAGGAATCAAAGTGAAACTGGTATTTACTCTAGACGCCATCCTCTTCCTTATCTCATGAATTTATCCTGATTAGAAAAAAAAAGCACAAGAGACAAAGAAAAAGGAAATTATATTGATGAAGTGATGTTGTTTCTTTAAATGGAAAGATTCATATTTTGATGGGTAATAGTTATCTCTCTATATTTACAGAACTTTTAATGTGATGTCCAGTATATGGCATTCCAACCAGTAGAGTCTATTTATTCATTCCAGATGATATGAAATACTTAAAAATCTTTCCCCTCTTAGCCAGATATTTTAGACAGAGTTTTAGTAGAAAATGAGGTATGTATTTAGATGAAATGTATTCTAAGAAAAGAAATGTGACATTTTCAAAAAGCAAAAGAATTAACACAAAAAATTATAATTTCAATCCATTCAATATTTGTCAATTAGTATGTTGTTTTTACTTTAATTCTTAAAAAATTCAAAGTATTAATGTAGAATTAAAACTTTTCTATTTTTTAAAAACTTAATACTGACATGTTCTTTTGTTGGAACCATAAAAAAAATAGACTTTAGTTTGCAGCTTTTTAAAACTGACTAGCTCTAACAGATTAAGATGGTTTCATTATGATTCACTATGTGTGGTGAAATCAAAGTTTTGTAAAATAATAAGACTAGAATAAATTAATGAATAATTTTCCCTCAGTATCACTTTTGTTTAATAACAGCTAATAATGAAACTTCAATACTTTGGCCACCTGATGCGAAGAACTGACTCATTAGAAAAGACCCTGATGCTGGGCAAGACTGAAGGTGGGAGGAGAAGGGGACGACAGAAGATGAGATGGTTGGATAGCATCACTGACTCGATGGACATGAGTTTGAGTAAGCTCTGGGAGTTGGTGATGGACAAGGAAGCTTGGTGTGCTGCAGTCCATGGCATTGCAAAGATTGGACACGACTAAGCGATTGAACTGACTGAACTGACAAGTCTTAGGAAGGACCTACATAACTTATTTCCTAGAAAGAATTTTATTGAAGTTACTAGTAATTCACTTACACTAAACAATAATTCTTTTTTAAAAATGGTATTTTTCACACACACAGTGACTTTGTGTCATTCCTTTTCCTATTCAGAAAACACTGTCTTTTGTAAATATACATGCATAACTATAACTCCAATCTAGGGCTCCTTATTTCTGAAGAAACAACTAAGACATTTCATTAAAGAGTTACAAATATATCTGACCAAAATGCATTTTCTCCTTTTGGCACAAAATTGCTAAAAAATCACATTGCTACTTATTCATCTAAAAGGTTACATGTCAATTTACATCAAGTTAAAACCAGCTATACAATTGAAAATGTGGCCAAGAAATTTAGTGCTTAGTGAAAAGCATATTGTGAATTTCCTTTAAAACTATACCCTACATAGTGCTTTGCTAGTAGATATTTTAAAATAATCATTAAAATTACACAAGTAAAAAAAAAAATAAAAATAAAATTACACAAGTAATACGCACTGTCAAAAATTTTTACAAAATACAGCAAAACAAAAAGAAGAAAATTAAATTCATTTGGTTTTTAGCACAAAATCAAGCCCTTTGACTTACATCATTCTAGAGTTTTCCATGTTTTTTACAAAAACAGAGGAAATCACTGTTCACACTATTTTGTAATCCTTTTCAGTTGTAATTAAAATTGTAATTTCTTTCCATACCAATAGATATATTTCTACAAGTATATATTTTTAAAAGGACTGCATGGGATTTCACCAAATGAAAGAATATAAATTTATTCAATCCATAAGATTGTTTTTAACTTCTCACAGTAGCATTTTTCATTATAGTAAAATATACACCTGGCCTAGGTTTTTTTCTGTTTCTCTGAGCACTGTGTAACCTGGGACTTGGGTGGGAGCCTGTGGGCTCTTCAGAAACACACTGACACCTAAAACCTGGGGGGATTTAGTGTGTCAACCACACGCTGTATATATTTTTAAACCTCTGAGAGGAGTAAAACAAAGTGATCTAAATTCTGCTAAAACTAAAGTCTCCTCTTAGAATTCCTTCTTTTTCTCACTCAGACCTGAACGTTCCAGGGGAGATAACAAGACTTTCTGAAAATCCTAAAGGTGTAATCCCAAATTATTTCTGGTTTCCTCTCAGCCCTCTAGAGAATGAGAATCACGAACCCAAATAATCGTAATACGATGACGTTTCAGTGCCCTGTTCCATCTCACTACTTTTGCCCACGTTTGAAAGGCTTTAAGCACCTCTTGGATGAACTTTTCTCCCTCTTCTCAGAGAAAACTTTCCAACAGCAATTCACTAGGATTTCTATTTTGTTTTAACATAAGATAACCCTTTGAAGAGACCCATCCCCCCCTGCTCCGGAATAAGCTCAAAATACCTTCAAAGAGGTAAACTAGGGAGCCCATAAAAGAAAAACTGCCCAATTTAAGAGCCAAACCACACTGGGATGCATTTTTTTACTGTCTCCAGTCCATGGAAAGATGAAACTATCTCCAGAAATTACTGGGGGAAAAAAATTTTTTTTACCACAGATTTTGACAGTTTTCCGGCTAAAGGATCACAGGAAAATGGGACTTAGTCGTTCTGCCCCATCTCCTCAAATTTCTTAATATTTAGAAAAGAAAGTATTTCCTCAAGGTTTTGCCGCCAGGAAGAGCGAAAGTCCGGCTCCCGTCAGCTCCGAAGCTGCGTTCCAGTCTCGCAGGCGCCCCCTGGGCCTCGAGAATATTTTAGAATCCTCCCAGGAGCCCCAGCGGGAAGAAGGCCCCGCCCCCGGATTCCAAAGTGCCGTCCTCCCTGAGGAATATTTCAGAACCCTCCCTTGAGCGCCCTCAGGAAGGAGACTCCGCCCCTTATAAATATTAAGATTACCTCACAGACCCACCCACTTCATGAATAATCAACGAGGACAAAGTTGGTCTTTGGCTCCAGAACCTAAGCCAAAGACACTCGTTGCTTCTGGCTGTTAACAGGAAGGGGTGGAGCCGTTAGAAACGGGAGTGCGTGCGTGCTAAGTCACGTCAGACTCTAAGACCCCATGGGCTGTGGCTCGCCAGGCTCCTCTGTTCGTGGAATTCTCTGGAGTGGGTTGCCATTCACCTTTCCGGGGGATCTTCCCGATCCAGGGATTGAACCGGCGTCTCTCAAGTCTCCTGCATTGGCATTCGGGTTCTCTGGAATGGGTTGCCGTTCACCTTTCCAAGGGATCTTCCCGATCCAGGGATTGAACCGGCGTCTCTCAAGTCTCCTGCATTGGCATTCAGGTTCTTTACCATTAGCGCCATCTGGGAAGCCCAGAAACGGGAGGAGAGGATGCAAAATGAAGAGCCCCAATGTGGTGAACCGCACATCTGTTCCAAACAATTTCCTTTCCTTTTAATCTAGTTAAACTGGGTTTTAAATCCAGGCCCCCCCCACCCCCTGGTGGCTCAGACGGTAAAGAATCCGGCTGCAATGCAGGAGACCTGGGTTTGGTCCCTGGGTTGGGGAGATCCCCTGGAGAAGGGAACGGTTACGCACTCCTGTATTCTGGCCTGGAGAATTCCATGGACAGAGGGACCTGGCAGGCTAGTCCACGGGATCACAAAGAGTCGGACTCGACTGAGCCACTTTCGCTCCCCCTCACTCCCCCCCCCCCCCGCCCCCCAGCCAAGACGGTAAGTTACTAAGTTACGAGAGCTTTCATGAAAACTTCTTTTGGGGAAAACCCCCAATGTTCCTTTTTAAACCTACCTGGGTGCCTAGAACAAAGAAGGATGAGTGCCTCCATCATCTCAAGATGGAGTCCAAGACAAATCTTCCTTGCTTGGTCCTCCTCCTCCCTTGAAGAATAAGTTCTCATTTGTTTATTCATTCATTGGCAATTTATTGACACCTGCTTTGGGCCAGTCACAGGATCAGGTCTTAAGGGTACAACAGAGAACAAGTCATATGTGTTCTGCCTTACTGGAGCTCATTAGTCTAATGGGAAATACAGAATGAACAGACAAAATAAACTACAGATGGAGAGCAGTGTTACGGAGGAAATAAGGCAAACAGAAAATATGAAAGTTGGAGGCAGGGAACATGTACCTATGTTAGATGGACTGGCTTGAGAGGTCCCTTTGAAGAGGTTACATTTAATTTCAGAACTAATGGAGAAGGAGCCAGTCAGGAGATGGGCTGGGGGAAAAGGGAACAGCAGTATAGATTTTGGTATGTTTTAGGTATTTGCAAGCCTTGCTGGCAAGAGTTTAGCAAGCAACTAGGAGTGACTCTATGGAGACCCTGAAGAGGCAGCACATATGTGGATGTGCAGGACCTCGTATAAAGGCCCTAAATGAGAGTCAACTTAGAATCACAGTAGGCTCTTCCTGGTAGTTCAGCTGGTAAAGAATCTGCCTGCAATGCAGGAGACCCTGGTTTGATTCCTGGGTCAGAAGATCCCCTGGAGAAGGGATAGGCTACCCACTCCAGTATTCTTTTCTGAAGCATCCGCATGAACAGAGGAGTCTGGGGACTAAGAGTCAGACACAGCACAAATTCCTGTCTTTGCGGACCCACCACATTATATGCAAGAAATTAAGATGTACCCACATTCCTCAGTAAAATAAAATATATAAGTAACTTCATAATGGTTGAGATGAAATTTAGGATTAATTGACATATATCATGTAGTCACAGACATTCATTAATTTTGACTTACAAAGTCTTTTGTGGACAAGGAAATGTCAACCCATTCCAGTATCCTTGCCTAGGAAATCTCATGAACAGAGGAGCCTGGCGCCCTACAGTCCATGGGGTCGAAAAGAGTTGGACACGACTGAGCGACTGAGCATGCAGTGTTTCCTCAGATTTGAGCTCTTTGGAGTGCCCCCTGGTTCTTGGTTCTGCAGTCTGCTCTGGAGCCCTTCATGGAGCTGACCGGGGCCAAGTCACCTCATGCAGCTGCATTTCTTTCGAGAGCACCTAGCCCTTTAGATTGCTGGCTCTGAGAAACAAGTACTGCGTGAACTGTGCTTGCAGAGGTCTGTTAGAAGGGCCACACAGGAGAAGGTGGCCGTGGGCTCACACAGTGTCCACTGTAAGCCAGGTAGAAAAACATGTGTTTGTTCTGCAACATGATGAACACACTGCCAAATCTCCAGACAGTCCAGAGGGTCAGTTGTCAAGCAAATGAGCACTTTTTTTAATTTAATGAGCACTTTTGAAAAGTAGTTTTGCAAGATCCATCAAGAACCACAAAAATATTCATACCTATTTACCTAATAATCCCACTTCTAGAAATGCTTTATAAGAAAAATCAGAGATGTTATAAAAGGTTTATACATGAGAATGGTAACCCTAAGACTCAACAAAAACTCTGCAAACATTCATCATATGAGAATGACTAAATAAATTATGCCTCTTCACACTACAATTTTGTCCATTATTAAAAATGTCCTTTCAAAGATTTTTTAATGACATAGGCTATAAAGTTAAGTTTTAAGAAAGTTATGATATGATTCCAAATTTATTCTGTTTGTATATATATATACACATACATTTTAAATGTGTAAGTGAATTAAAAGACTAGACAGAAAAAACAAATTTTTTTGGAGCTACTTTTTTTTTTCCTCTTGTCCCAAACGTTTTTTATTAGGTCCACGACAAGATCTCAACCTCTAGGCAGTGGGCCATGAGTGCCTAATGGATACAAAGATACAGAGTGATAAAAAAAGCTTAGATTTTATTAAATGTCATGGAAAGTCATGGAGGTCTTTTAAGCAGAGAGTGATACAATCTGACTTACATTATTTAAAATTGCTCTGGCTTTTATGTGGAGAATGAATGAGGCTGGTGAGAGTAGAAGAGGTAAGATCTGTTAGAATTGTTGTGCAGGGTTGGAGTGATCACCTTGGAGAGACAGATTTGAGATATTTTTGGAGGATAAAAGTAACTGAACTTGTTGATGGATTGGATATGGGAGGGAGGTAAAAGGAGATAGGAAGCCTTCTGACTTCCCTAAGTGGATAGATGTTAATTTCATTTACTGAGATACTAAGGCTGGAGTTCTTCTAGCAGAAAATAAAAAGTTTAATTTTGCAGATGGTAAGTTTGGTGTGTCTATGAGATATCAAGGGAGATGTCAAGAAGGCAGTTGAATTACATCTGGGGGCTTGAGGAAAAAAATCTGGGCTGGATATATAAATTTAAGAGTTTTCTGCAATAGAAGAACAGAATCTCTTCAGAGATTGGGAAAAGGGAGACAGTGAAGCTCCAGACCACCTACTGAATCAGAATCTGCTTTTTTCTTTTTCTTTTTGTCACATCTGGAGGCATGGGGGATTTTAGTTCCCGATTAGGACTCAAACCCTTGCCCTCTGCTTTGGAAGGGCAAAATCTTAACCACTGAACCACCAGGGAAGTCCCCAGAATCTACATTTTAACAAAATCCACAGTCAAGTTTGAGATATGCTGATCCAGGCCATTTCACAGACCATCTCCTCCTTTTCAACACTTTACAATTCCTAAATGAGAAATATTTTTCCTCTTTTGAAACTTCTTAATTCTTTGCTTGTACTGAAACCGTGCAACTCAAGATTGGGACTTGAACCTACAGTCTTTTAATTGAGATCACACCTGGTCCTAGAACCTAATGAAGCTCAGGTTCTCGATGTCTCCTGGCAGAATGAATTCAGTGAGAGACAAACTGATAGGTAAGAAGTGGATTTATTTAGGATGGCCTCCACAGAGTGTGTGGAGAGTCTTCCCTGGTAGCTCAGACAGTAAACAATCTGCCTGTAATGCGGGAGACCTGGGTTTGATCCCTGGGTTGGGAGGATCCCCTGGAGAAGGGAATGGCAATCCACTCCAGTATTCTTGCCTGGGAAATCCCATGGACAGAGGAGCCTGGTGGGCTACAGTCCACGGGGTCACAAAGAGTCGGGCATGACTGAGCTACTTTCACTCCCTCACTCCAGAGTGTGGGCCATCTCAGATCGTGAGAGGCCCTGAAATAAGGGCTGGACTATTTCATAGGCTAATGAGTGGGAGGATTATTTCAACTGTTTGTGGGGAGGAGGGGCATGGGAGAGGGTGGGCATTTCCAGGAATTGAGCCATGCCCACTTTTTGGACTTTTATTATTAAGCTCTGAACTGTCATGACACAGGTGGGTATGTCATTTAGCTAACATATTACAGTGAACATATAATGAGGCTTAAGGTCTACGGGAGCTAGTTAGCTCTAATCAGTTTTTGTCATGTCCTATAACTAAAGAACCTCTTGATGAGGGTGAAAGAGGAAAGTGAAAAACCTGGCTTAAAACTCAACATTCAAAAAACAAAGATCATGGTATCTGGTCTCATCACTTCATGGGAAATAAATGGGGTAAAAGTGGAAACAGTGACAGATTTTATTTTCTTGGGCTCCAAAATCACTACAGATGGTGATTGCAGCCACAGAATTAAAATATGCTTGCTCATTGCAAGAAAAGCTATGACAAACCTAGACAGTATATTAAAAAGCAGGGACATTACTTTGCCGACAAATGTCCATATAGTCAAAGGTATGGTTTTCCAGTAGTTGTGTACAGATGTGAAAGTTGAACCATAGAGAAGTCTGAGTGCCAAAGAATTTATGCTTTTGAATTATGGTGCTGAAGAAGACTCTTGAGAGTTCCTTGGACAGTAAGATCAAATCAGTCAATCCTAAAGGAAATCAACCCTGAATATTCATTTTGAAGGACTGAAGCTGAAGCTCCAATCCTTTGGTCAAAGGATGCAAAGACCTGACTCATTGGGAAAGACCCTGGTGCTGGGAAAGACTGGTGCTGGCAGGAGGAGAAGGGGATGACAGAGGATGAGATGGTTGGGATGGACATAAGTCTGAGCAAACTCTGGGAGTTGGTGAAGGACGGGGAAGCCTGGTGTGCTGCAGTCCATGGGGTTGCAAAGAGTTGGACACAACTTAGTGACTGAACAACAATAACAATACCTATGTGATTTTTTAAAAGGTTGTGCCCTGCCCCCTTCCCTCCTGTTTCAGTACTTCTCAATGGTCACTTCATTTGGCCTTGAATCATAATTAATTACGTACAGGTCTTAGTTATCCTGTTAGATTGTGAGCTCTTTGAAGGATGTAACAGTGAAATCTCAATTTAAAGTTAGTAGACTTGGTATTTTGCTTGATACTCTGCTACTTCCCCATATACACATGTAAACCGATCCAAACCTAAGTGGTGCTAGTGTTGTTGTAATTGATACTCAGAATTTGCCAGGATCCATATGTAAATTGACTCTTATATGGGCCATGTGTGGGAGGTACTATATGTTGCAATTATTAGTATTTTTTAAAGTTGGAAGATAATTGCTTTACAATGTTGTATTAGTTTCTGCCATCAGTTCAGTTCAGTCACTCAGTAGTGTCCAACCCTTTGCGACCCCATGGACTGCAGCACGCCAGCCTTCCTGTCCATCACCAACTCCCAGAACTTGCTCGAACTTATGTCCATAGAGTCCGTCATGCCATCCAACCATCTCATCCCCTTCTCCTCCTGCCTTTAATCTTTCCCAGCATCAGGGTCTTTCCCAATGAGTCACTTCTTCACATCAGGTGGCCCAAGTATTGGAGTTTTAGCTTCAGCATCAGTCCTTCCAATGAATATTCAGGACTGATTTCCTTTAGGATGGACTGGTTGGATCTCCTTGCAGTCCAAGCGACTCTCTAGAGTCTTCTCCAACATTGATGCTTCTTCAAAAGCATCAATTCTTCGACGCTCAGCTTTCTTTATAGTCCCAACTCTCACATCCATACATGACTACTGGAAAAACCATAGCTTTGACTAGACAGACCTTTGTTGGTAGAGTAATGTCTCTGCTTTTTAATATGCTGTCTAGGTTGGTCACAGGTTTTCTTCCAAGGAGCAAGCGTCTCTTAATTTCATGGTTACAGTTACCATCTGCAGTGATTTTGGAGCCCCGCAAAATAAAGTCTCTCACTGTCTCCGCTGTTTCCGCATCTATTTGCCATGAAGTGATGGGACTGGTTGCTATGATCTTAGTTTTCTGAAAGTTGAGTTTTAATCCAACTTTTTCTACTCTTCTTTCACTTTCATCAAGAGGCTCTTTAGTTCTCCGCGTTCTGCCTTAAGGGTGGTGTCATCTGCGTATCTGAGGTTGTTGATATTTCTCCTGGCAATCTTGATTTCAGCTTGTGCTTCATCCAGCCTGGCATTTCGTATGATGTGCTCTGCTGCTGCTGCTGTTAAGTTGCTTCAGCGACCCCATAGACAGCAGCCCATCAGGTTCCCCCATCCCTGGGATTCTCCAGGCAAGAACACTGGAGTGGGTTGCTATTTCCTTCTCCAATGCATGAAAGTGAAAAGTGAAAGTGAAGTTGCTCAGTCATGTCTGACTCTTAGCGACCCCATGGACTGCAGCCCACCAGGCTCCTCCATCCATGGGATTTTCCAGGCAAGAGTACTGGAGTGGGTTGCCATTGCCTTCTCCGATGATGTACTTTGCATATAAGTTTAATAAGCAGGGTGACAATATACAGCCTTGACATACTCCTTTCTCAATTTGGAACTAGTCTGTTGTTCCATGTCCAGTTCTAACTGTTGCTTCTTGACCTGCACATACAGATTTCTCAGGAGGCAGGTCAGGTGATCTGGTATTCCCATCTCTTTCAGAATTTTCCAGAGTTTGTTGTGATCCACACAGTCAAAGGCTTTGGCGTAGTCAATAAAGCAAACATAGATGTTTTTCTGGAACTCTCTTGCTTTTTTGATGATCCAACGGATGTTGGCGATTTGATCTCTGGTTCCTTTGCCTTTTCTAAATCTAGCTTGAACATCTGGAAGTTCTCAGTTCACATACTGTTGAAGCCTGGCTTGGAGAATTTTGAGTATTACTTTGCTAGCATGTGAAATGAGTGCCATTGTGCGGTAGTTTGAACCTTCTTTGGCATTGCCTGTCTTTGGGATTGGAATGAAAACTGACCTTTTCCAGTCCTGTGGTCACTGCTGAGTTTTCCAGATTTGCTGGCATATTGAATGCAGCAATTTCACAGCATCATCTTTTAAGATTTGAAATAGTTCAACTGGAATTCCATCACCTCCACTAGCTTTGTTTGTAGTGATGCTTCCTAAGGCCCACTTGACTTCACATTCCAGGATGTCTGTCTCTAAGTGAGTGATCACACGATCATGGTTATCTGGGTCATAAAGATCTTTTTTTGTACAGTTCTTCTGTGTATTCTTGCCATGTCTTCTTAATATCTTCTGCTTCTGTTAGGTCCATACTATTTCTCTCCTTTATTGTGCCCATCTTTGCTTGAAATGTTCCCTTGGTATCTCTAATTTCTTGAAGAGATCTCTAGTCTTTCCCATTCTGTTGTTTTCCTCTATTTCTTTGCATTGATCACTTAGGAAGACTTTCTTATCTCTCCTTGCTATTCTTTGGAATTCTGCATTCAAATGGATATGTCTTTCCTTTTCTCCCTTGCCTTTATCTTCTCTTCTTTTCTCAGCTATTTGTAAGGCCTTGTCAGACAACCATTTTGCCTTTTTGCATTTCTTTTTTTTGGTGATGGTCTTGATTGCTGCCTCCTGTAAAATGTCATGAATCTCTGTTCATAGTTCTTCAGGCACTCTGTCTATCAGACCTAATCCCTTGAGTCTACTTGTCACTTCCACTGTATAATTGTAAGGGATTTGATTTAAGTCATATCTGAATGGTCTAGTGGTTTTCCCTGCTTTCTTCAATTTTCAGGGCATAGACTTGGATTACTGTGATATTGAGTGGTTTGCCGTGAAAACAAACAGAGATCATTCTGTCGTTTTTGAGATTGCATCCCAATACTGCATTTTGGACTCTTTTGTTGACTATGATGGCTACTCCATTTCTTCTAAGGGATTCTTGCCCACAGTAGTAGATATAACGGTCATCTGAGTTAAGTTCACCCATTCCAGTCCATTTTAGTTCATTGATTCCTAAAATATCGATGTTCACTCTTGCCATTCCCTGTTTGACCACTTTCAATTTGCCTTGATGCATGGACCTAACATTCCAGGTTCCTATGCAATATGGCTCTTTATAGCATCAGACTTTATTTCCATCACCCATCACATCCACAACTGGGTGTTGTTTTTGCTTTGGCTCCATCTCTTCATTCTTTCTGGAGTTATTTCTCCATCTTCTCCAGTAGCATATTGGGCACCTACCAACCTGGGGAGTTCATCTTTCAGTGTCATACCTTTTTGCCTTTTCATACTGTTCATGGAGTTCTCAAGGCAAGAATACTGAAGTGGTTTGCCATTCCCTTCTCCAGTGGACCACATTTTGTCAGAACTCTCTACCTTGACCCATCTGTCTTAGGTGGCCCAAGGCTCACAGTTGGTTGGCAAGGCTCACAGTTTCATTGAGCTAGACAAGGCTGTGATCCATGTGATCAGTTTGGTTAGTTTTCTGTGATTATGGTTTTCATTCTGTCTGCCCTTTGATGGATAGGGTTAAGAGGCTTATGGAAGCTTCCTGATGGGAGAGACTGACTGAGGGGGAAACTGGGTCTTGTTCTGACGGGTGGGGCCATGTTCAGTAAATCTTTAATCCAATTTTCTGTTGATGGATGGGGCTGTGTTCCCTCCCTGTTGCTTGACCTGAAGCCAAACTATGGTAGAGGTAATGAAGATAATGGCGACCTCCTTCAAAAAGTCCCATGCACACACTGCTACACTCAGTGCCCCGACCCTGAAGCAGGCCACCGCTGACCCACGGCTCTGCTGGAGACTCCTGGACACTCACGGGCGTGTCTGGGTCAGTTTCTTGCGCACTGTCACAGGTGGGCCGTGCGTCTTAATCACCTCCCTGGTCCCGGCCACTTGATTTCCGGGTGTGCCCTGAGAGCACCGTCTCACGTGTGCCGAATGTCTCCTCTGGAGAGCTGATCTCAGGCTACGACCCTCCTGGCAGATGTCAACCATCCAAGATCTCAGGAAGATGTGGTTAGAGTGTAGCAGCCCCTTGCCTTCCGAGCCTGGCTTTCTGCCTCCTGGTGGGGGGCGGGCCGATAGGCAACCGGCTGGCTCTCTTTTTGTATTTGCTCAATCCTTTGTTCTGAGAGCAGGCCAGGCTGCGTCTTAAGCTGTTAGGTGAGAGCCTTTCGCAGAAAGCTCTCTTTTGTGCAGTTGTGGTTAGGTGTGTATTCTGTGGGTTGTTTTTTTTTTTTTCTCCTGGTTATGCTGCCTTCTGAGATTCCAAAACTCCCCACAGACCCGCCTGTGAGAGAGTTTCCTACTGTGTAGAAACGTATCCTCCCCATGACAGATCTCCATCCCTAACTCTTGTCTCTCTTTTTGTCTTTTATATTTTGTCCTACCCCCTTTTGAAAAGAATGGGCCGCCTTTCTGGGTTCCTGGTGTCCCCCGCCAGTATTCAGAAGTTTCTGCCATACAGCAATGCAAATCAGCCACAAGTATACATATATCCCCTGTTGCCATTATTTTTTACTTAATAAAATGAGCATTTAACTATTTATGTTATGAAAGCCTAGAATATCATTCCTTTTACCTTCAGCTGCAGCTAAGTGATCAAATTATGTCTTCATTCGTGAATTCCAGAATAAGTGGAGAGCTGATGTAAAGTATTCAAAAACAGCTGGTTACTTGTAACATCACACAAAAATTTTAGGAAAGGAAATTTCACAAATTTCTTTGATTAAACCAATACCTAAGTTTTTTCTTTAAAAATATAATTTAAAATTCCTATTAGAAATCATTGTTTAGTGCAGAAAAAAGAAAAATATACACAAGTCTTTCCCTCCATCCCTTAAAAATCAACTTAATCTTTCTACTTGAGGGTAACCAATAATAATACTTTGGTACACTGCCTTCCTGATGGAATCTTCCCTGGTCTGTAAATATAGATCTGTATCATCTTTTTCACTAGTTACATGGTATTTCACTATAAAGATACGTCAGACATTCGTTTAGCTAGTTCAGCATCACTAATTTTTTTCCAATTTTTTTATATTAAACAATCCTGCAAAGAACATTTTGTATGTTCATCTTAGGATAAACTTTTTAAAATTTTGGTTGTAAGAGGCTATCAGTTAAAATTAGGAAAAGCTTCAAGTGATGGAAAATGCCGAGATATAGTAGCTTAAACAAGATAGAAGTTTATTTTTCTCATAAGATAAGGAATTAGGACTGATGTGGCAGCTCTGCAAACATTTGGAACCCAGGCCCCTTCTGTCTAGTTGCTCCACATCCTCAACCTGTGGCTTCCACCTCATGGCCCAAGAAGGCTTCTTGAGCTCAGGCTATCACGTTCACATTCCAGCCAGCAGGAAGAAGGAAAGGAAAGAAGGGACTTCTCCCTGACAGTTCAAAGACCCTTCCCTTGACGTGGATTTGGACAGAATTCTAAGGCCTAGATTTTTTGGGCTTTCCTGGTGTCTCAGAGGTTAAAGCATCTGTCCTCAATGTGGGAGACCCAGGTTTGATCCTGGGTCAGGAAGATCCCCTGGACAGTATTCTTGCCTGGAGAATCCCATGGAGGGAGGAGCCTGGTAGGCTACAGTCCATGGGGTTGCAAAGAGTTGGACACGACTGAGCTACTTCATTTTCACTTAGTAACATGGTCAGTCCTAACTGGGAAATATCTTGGAAGACCCTGTGTCCAGCTTAAAAATAGGGGATGCTATTACTATATAAGAAGGGAAGAACAGCTATCAGAGTACAACAGCAGTCCCTGTACAAATAGTAAGCACATTTTCCACTTTTGGTACATTTTATCTTCTGGTTTCCCAACCGTTAGCAAACAGTTTTTTAATGTCCAAATTAATCTAATAGCTTAAATCAATTTCCTGTTGGTTCTTGATCGAGAAGACCACATAGTTGGCTTATATCTTTTATATCATTGAAAATGATTAAAGCTACTTCTAAATTCCCTTCTTTAGACAAAGTGATTTCCTTTCTAGTTTGATTTCCTTGGCATATCCAAATCCTATTCCATCCTTCTGGGATATTTCTCATCTTCTCTTAATGTTGCTTTATTTGGACCCTAAGTCTGTTACCTTTTCTTTTGACTAAAGCCTAACTGGTTGAATTGAATTGAAACAAAGTGATTTCTGTCCTTTACTTTTGAGCATTTATTTCTTTAAATACTAAAAATAAAGCCCACTGACTAATTTTTTTTAAAAAAATTGTCTTTGCCCCATGGGGATTTCCCCAACCAGGGATCAAAACTGTGTCCTCTGCATTGGAAGCACAAATCCTAACCACTAGACTGCCAGAGAAGTCCCCCAACTGATGGGTTTTTTAATCATTTCTTTGGCCCTCTTTTTTTTTTTGCAGAAAAGATGGGTATTTTCTTTATGTTTATTTTATTTTTTTAATTTTCTTTTTATATTTAAAGACTAGTCAACTAAATCAGAAAGATTGCCAGCAAAAATAATAAGGCAAATTCATGTGCCTTGGGCACTTGAATCAGGCAGTCAAAAAAAATATAATAAGAATAAAACCGTGTGAGGGTATATGGAAGCAGAGACTATTACATAAAGTCCTTAGAATGTAACATGGTGACAAGATTTCATCCAAAAATAGGCGTTGACAACAGAATGGCAAGAAATTCCTCACTTTTCAGGCAAGGACACCAAGGTCCAAAAAATGTGTCTTGCCTAAGATTTTCAACTCCAGCATCCTTCTTGTTACAAAGCCAGTTTGAGTAATTACATTTGGGTCATGTCAAATTTTGCCTGGAAAATTGAGGGCAGGAGAATAAGGAGGTGACAGGGGATGAGATGGTTGGATGGTATCACTGACTCAATGGACATGAGTTGAGAAAACTCTGGGAGATAGTGAAGGGCAGGGAAGCCTGGTGTGCTGCAGTCCACCAGGACGCAAAGAGTTGGACATGCCTAACAACAACAACAAAAAGTCTACTATATAAAAAGAAGGGGAGGGAAAAGAGGCAAAAAAAGTCTACTATAATGTGCATAGTGTTATACTATTTTAAAATTAAAAAAATGTATACATGAGTATATAAAATGCTGGGAGTGTAAGCTGGTAGGGTAGGGGCTCCCTGGAGAAAGAGAACCAGATCTAGCTTTTTGACATAAGAGAAGCCATTTTTGGCCTAAGCCATTTTGTAATCTAAGCCTGTTCTCAGTGCTGGCCTTTGAACAGGTCTCAGTAATAATGAGAAGGCTTCCCTGGTGGCTCAGATGGTAAAGCATCTGCCTGCAATGCGGGAGACCCGGGTTCGATTGCTGGGTTGGAAAGATCCCCTGGAGAAGGAAATGGCAACCCACTCTAGTACTTTTGCCTGGAAAGTTCCATGGACAGAGGAGCCTGGTAGGTTACGGTCCATGGGGTCACAAAAAGTCAGACACGACTGAGTGACTTCACTTTCAGTAATAATGAACTTAAGGAAACAAAAGAACAATCTGTTAGCAGGCAAGAGAAGTAGCAGCAGCAAAGATAACAAATCAGTTGTAAATATTTCAGGTTCTGTTTCAAAGGTAGAGATCAGCCTGAAGCACTTTCTTGAGCTGTTTTGTAGAATTCAAACCTCCTCAGCACCAAAGCAACTGGAATCTAAGTGATGATTGTATTGACCCCTTTTGACCTCCATGGCTTTAATCAACTAAAACTTGGATTCTGTTGACCTTTACCCCAATTCTATGCTGACTTCTCTTTTCAAGTCCCTTCAAGAATATGTATGTATGCTTATATATGGCTTAAAACCTTACCCAATTTTGCTGTTTGGGGAGATACTGCTTCGGGAAAGATCCTCTGTGGTGTTCTTACTTTCTGCAAGTGATAAGTCCCTCCTTCCTCCAAAGTTTGGCTTGGGTGTCTCTTTTGGCTCAGTACCCACTAAGAGGTGAACCCAGTTTTCAGGTAACAGAAGAAATGCCACTATGTCATGTGTCATGCATGCATGCTCAGTCATGTCCGACTCTTTGAGACCTGATAGACTATAGCCCTCCAGGTTCCTCTGTTCATGGGATTCTTCAGGCAAGAATACTGGAGTGGGTTGCCATTTCCTTCTCCAGGGGATCTTCCCAAACCAGTGATCGAACCCATGTCTCCTGAGTGTCGTGCATTGGCAGGCAGATCCTTTACTACTGTGCCACCTGGGAAGCCCTACTGAGTAATATAGTAGTTATTTTTGCATGGCAATATTCAGGGAGATTTAAGTAAGTGCAGCCATGAAATTAAAAGACGCTTACTCCTTGGAAGGAAAGTTATGACCAACCTAGATAGCATATTAAAAAGCAGAGACATTACTTTGCCAACAAAGGTCTGTCTGGTCAAGGCTATGGTTTTTCCAGTGGTCATGTATGAATGTGAGAGTTGGACTGTGAAGAAAGCTGAGCACCGAAAAATTGATGTTTTTGAACTGTGGTGTTGGAGAAGACTCTTGAGAGTCCCTTGGACTGCAAGGAGATCCAATCAGTCCATCCTAAAGGAGATCAGTCCTGGGTGTTCATTGGAAGGACTGATGCTGAAGCTGAAACTCCAATACTTTGGCCACCTCATGCGAAGAGTTGACTCATTGGAAAAGACCCTGATGCTGGGAGGGATTGGGGGCCGGAGGAGAAGGGGACAACAGAGGATGAGATGGCTGGATGGCATCACCGACTCGATGGGCATGAGTTTGAGTAAACTCCGGGAGTTGGTGATGGACAGGGAGGGCTGGCGTGCTATGGTTCATGGGGTCGCAAAGAGTCGGACATGACTGAGCGACTGAACTGAACTGAAGTAAGTTCTTTTTTCTTTTGTGCATTTCTAGGTTTTCCAAGCTCTTTGTATTGAGTATGTATTATTTGTGTTATTAAAAACATTATTTAAAATATACACTGTTGCATATTACTGTAGGACAAATGGAAGAGATGGAAGAGGGTTGAAAAGTCATTTTGGATATTTTTTAATGAGGATCATCATCAACTGAAAGATATCAATAAATAAATATACTCAAATATTTAAGCCAGTTGATAGCTCTGTCTGGGAAATCATGAGGCAGAGGAACAAATAGCACAGAAGTTAGTGAGCACTACCCCCCTTTCCCAAAATCTTTTTCCAGTCTCCTTTCAAAAGGAGCCCTCCTCCAAGATTAGTTTTTAAAAAGGTGTTGGATTCTGATTTTTTTTTTTTTTTTTTGACTTTGCGACTTGTGGGATTTTAGTCTTGGCAGGGAGAACAAAGTCTTAACCACTTGGATTGCCAAGATTCTGATTTTATTACCTCTTAGATTGCATCAAGGTCCAGGCAGATATACCAAGAAAGCCCTAGGTACTGTGGATTCAGATATGAAGGAACTGGCTGTTGGCTCCTACCCTTGGAAGCCAACTCAGTCCCAACTGGCAATAAATTTTTAAAAACTGAAGTATAGTTGATTTACAATATTGTGTTAGTTTCAGGTATACAGCTAAGTGAATTAGTTATTTTTTTCAGATTATTTTCCATTATAGGTTATTACAAGATATTGAATATAACTCACTGTGCAATACAGTAAATAAATCCTTGTTGTTTATCTATTTTATATATATTGTGGTATATCTGTTAACCCCATAATCCCAATTTATCCCCTCCTCCCTTCCCTTTTGGTAACCTTAAGTTTGTTTTCTGTGTCTGTGAGTCTGTTTCTGTTTTGTAAACAACTTCATCTGTATTTTTTTTTATTTCACATGTAAGTGAATATCATGTAATATTTGTCTTTCTCTGACTTATTTCCACTTAGTATGATAATCTCTAGGCTCATCCATTTTGCTGCAAATGACATTATTTCATTCTCTTTTTTTGGGTGAGTAATATTCTATTGTATATATGTACCACATCTTCTTATCCATTTATTTATCAATGGATACTTAGGTTGCTTTCATGTTTTGACTGTTGTAAATAGCACTACTATGAATATTGGGTGCATGTATCTTTTTGAATTTTTTTTTTTTCGGGGGGGTGGGGCAAACCACATGGCTTGCAGGATTTTAGTTCCCCAACTAGGGATGAAAACCATGCCCCCTGCAGTGGAAGCATGGAGTCCTAACCACTGGACTGCCAGGGAATTCCTTGATTTAGAGTTTTCATCTTTTCTGAATACATACCTGGGAGAGGGATCACTGGATCATATGGTAGCTATATTTTTAGTTATTTTGAGGAGCATCTATACTATTCTCCATATTGGCTGTGTGAATTTACATTTCCACCAACAGTATAGGAGGGTTCCCTTTTTTCCACACCCTCTTCAGCATTTATTACTTGTAGTCTTTTTGATGATAGCCATTCTGACCTCTCTGAAGTGATATCTCAATGTGGTTTGTTTTGCATTTCTCTAATAATTATCATTGTTGGAGCACTTTTTCATGTCCAACTAACAATATATTTAGTCCTATATTTTATATTTCATGATTGAATTATTTAGGCTGCACTTTTAGCTTTGTGTTGAGAATTCTGGAAAGTGGTTTTAATTACTTTAATAATTAAGGCCAGTGAGCCATAAATTGGGAGCAAATACTTGCAAAAGACATGTCCGATGAAGGAAATTTACCTAAAATATACTATAATCTCTTAAAATGGTAAGAAAATGAACAATCCAGTTAAACGATGAGCAAAATACCAGAACAGATAGATATACCTCACCAAAGAAGATATACAGGGACTTCTTGGTGGTCCAGTGATTAAGATTCTGTGCTACCACTGCAAGGAACACAGGTTCAAGCTGATCATTGGTCCCACATGCTATGCAGTGTGGCCAAAAAATAAAAGTATTAAAAGAGGAAGACATTCAAATGGAAAACAAGTATATGAAAGATGCCATGCATCATATGTCTTCAGGGAATTGCAAATTTTAAACAACAGTGAGATCCCATTACACACCTATTGGAAGGGCCAAATTCCAAAATACTGACAACACCAAATGCTGGTGAGGATGTGGAACAAAAGGAACTGTCATTTATTGTTGGCAGAAAAGCAAAATGGTACAGCCACTTTGGGAGACAGTTTGGCAATTTGTTACAAAACTGAACATGTTCTTACCATATGATCCAGCAGTCATACTCCTTGGTATTTACCCAAAGGAATTGAAAACTTATGTCCACACAAAAACCTGCACATGGATGTTTATAGCAGTTTTGTTCATAACTGACAAAACTTGGAACCAACCATGTTCATCAGTAGGTGATAGATAAATAAACTGTGGTATATCCAGACAACGGAATATGCAGTGCTAAAAAGAAATGAGCTATCAAGCTACTGAAAGACATGGAGGAAACTAAAACACATATTATTAAGTGAAAGAAGCCAATCTGGAAAGGCTACATACTGTTTAATTCCAACTATATGACATGTGGAAAAGGTAAAACTTATGGGCAGAGTAAAAAGATCAGTGGTTGCCAGGGGCTAGGGAGGAGGAGGGAATGAACAGGCAGAGCACAGAGGATTTTTAGGGCAGGGAAACTATTTATGATACCATAATGTGGACAGAGGTTCATAGCATTGTGCAGGAGGCAGTGACCAAAACTGTACCAAAGGAGAAGAAATGCAAGAAGACAAAGTGGTTATCTGACGAAGCTTTACAAATAGTTGAGGAAAGAAGAGACACAAAGGCAAAGATGAAAGAGAAAGATATGCCCAACTGAATGCAGAGTTCCAGAGAAGAGCAAGGAGAGATAAGAAAACCTTAAGTGAACAATGAAAAGAAAAAGAGGAAAACAATAGAATGGGAAAGACTAGAAATCTCTTCAAGAAAATTAGAGGTATCAAGGGAACATTTCATACAAGGATGGGCATGATAAAGGACAGAAATGGTAAGGACCTAAAAGAAGCAGAAGAGATTAAAAAGACGTGGCAAGCTTATACAGAAGAACTATACAAAAAGGACTTAACGACCTGGATAACCATGATGGTGTCATCACTCACCTAGACCCAGACATCCTGGGATGTGAAGTCAAGTGAGCTTTAGGAAGCATTACTACAAACAAAGCTAGTGGAGGTGATGGAATTCCAGTGGACCTATTTCAAATCCTAAAAGATGATGCTGTTAAAGTGCTGCACTCAATATGCCAGCAAGTTTGGAAAATTCAGCAGTGGCTACAGGACTGGAAAAGGTTGTTTTCAGTCCAATCCTGAAGAAAGGCAATGCCAAAGAATGTTCAAACCACTGAACAATTGCACTCATTTCATATGCTAGCAAGGTTACGCTAAAAAATCTTTTGGGCTAGGCTTCAGCAGTATGTGAACCAAGAACTTCTAAATGTACAAGGTGGGTTCAGAAAAGGCTGAGGAACCAGAGATCAAATTGCCAGACTTTGCTGGATCATAGAGAAAGCAAGGGAATTCAGAAAAACATCTACTTCTGCTTCGTTGACTATGCTAAAACCTTTGGCTGTGTGGATCACCACAAACTGTGGAAAATTCTGAAAGAGATGGGAATACCAGACCACCTTACCTGCCTCCTGAGAAACCTGCATGTGGGTCAAGAAGTAACATTTCAAACCAGACATGGAACAGACTGGTTCAAAATTGGGAAAGGAGTACAGCAAGAATGTATATTATCACCCTGCTTATTTAACTTCTATGCAGAGTACATCATACAAAATGCCAGCCTGGATGAATCCTAAGCTGGAATCAAGATTTCCAGGAGAAATATCAACAATCTCAGATATGCAGATGATACCACTCTATTAGCAGAAAGTGAAGAGGAACTAAAGAGTCTCTTGATGAGGGTGAAAGAGGAGAGTGAAAAAGCTGGCTTAAAATTCAATATTTTAAAAAAAAAAGAAGAAGAAGAAGATCATGGCATCCAGTCCCATCACTTCATGGCAAATAGTAGGGGAAAAGTGGAAACAGTGATAGATTTTCTTTTGGGCTCCAAAATCACTGCGAACAATGACTGCAGCCTTAAAATTCAAGGATGCTTGCTCTCTGAAAGGAAAGCTATGACAAACAGCATATTAAAAAAAAAGCAGAGGCATCACTTTGCTGACAAAAGCCTGTATAGTCAAAGCTATGATTTTTCCAGTAGTCATGTATGGATGTGACAGTTGGACCGTAAAGAAGTCTGAGCGCTAAAGAATTGATACTTTCAAATTGTGGTGCTGAAAAAGACTCTTGAGAGTCCCTTGAACTGCAAAGTGATCAAACATGTTGATCCTAAAGGAAATCAGCCCTGAATATTCTTTGGAAGGACTGAAGCTGAAGCTCCAATCCTTTGGCCACCTGATGCAAAGATCTGAGTCATTGGAAAAGATCCTGGTGCTGGGAGAGAAAGGAGAGGGAGCAGCAGAGGATGAGATGGTTAGACAGCATCACCGACTCAATGGACGTGAATATGAGCAAACTCCAGAAGGTAGTAGAGGACATGGGAGCCTGGCATGCTGTAGTCCATGGGGTCGCAAAGAGTCAGACACAATTTAGCAACTGAACAACAACAATACTGGATACATGTCATTATATGTTGTCAAAACTCTTAGAATGTTCAGCACCAAAAGTGAAACCTGAGGTACTTTGGACTTTGAGTGACAATGATGTGTCTATCAAGTTTAACAAATGTTACGTTCTGGTGGGAAATGTTGATGCAGAGGGACGTTTTGTGAGCAGGGGGTCTCAGGCGAGGGGCAGGAGGTATATTGAAAATCTCTGTACCTTCCATTCAATTTTATTGTGAACCTAAAACTGCTCTAAAAAAAAAGAAACTTTATATGTAAAAAAGTTAAGGCCAACAATTAGTCTTTAATTCAGGAACATTTTTCCAGTCATAATAATAATTAAAAAAAAACACTAGACTGAAGATATAAAGCAGATTTTAAAAATAGGTACATGTATTCCAGATTATGTGTGAGTGTGTGAAAGTAGTTGAGTGTTTGTAGAAGACAAAAATTAAATATTCCAAAAATCTGTATAAGATACTTTAAGAAAAACATTTTTTCTGTTCTATTGAGTACTTCTTATCAGATCTCATAAACGCAGCAGTAACAGTAATTAATGAAGCTAATTTTATTTGAGTAGATTTGGGAGGACAGTTATTGCAAAACACTGGGTGTTATGGAAAAAACTGCTAAAAACTAATTTTTTTAATGTATTTATTTTTAACTGGAGGATAATTGCTTTACAATATTGTGTTGGTTTCTGCCATGCATCAGCATGAATCAGCCATAGGTACACATATGTCCCCTCCCTCTTGAACCTCCCTCCCACCTCCCACACCATCCCACCCATCTAAGTTATTACAGAGCCCAGGTCTGAGTTCCCTGTGTCATACGGCAGATTTCCATTGGCTATCTATCTTACATATGGTAGTGTATATGTTTGGAGAAGGAAAGTGTATATGTTTCCACATTACTCTCTCCATTAGTCCGACTGTCTCCTCCCCCCTCCACTCCCATGTCGATAAGTCTGTTCTCTATGTCTGTGTCTCCATTGCTACTCTGCAAATAGGTTTATCAGTACTATCTTTCTAGATTCTATATATATATGCATTAATATGTGATATTTGTTTTTATCTAGGTCAACTTCACTCTACACAATAGGCTGTAGGTTCACCCACCTCATTAGAATTGACTTAAATGCATTCCTTTTTATGGCTGAGTGATATTCCATTGCATATATGTACCACAGCTTCTTTATCCATTCATCTGTTGATGGACATCTAGGTTGCTTCCATGTCTTAGGTATTGCAAATTGATTTTTAGATGGTCAACTCAGATGGCTTGATTCATTTGAAATGTTTTAAAAATGGAAAACAGGGTGGCTGTTACCTGGTGGCTCAGATGGTAAAGAATCTGCCTGCAATGAGATCCCTGGATTGGGAAGATCCCTTGGAGAAGGGAATGGCTACCCACTCCAGTATTCTTGCTTGGAAAATTCCATGGGCAGAGGAGCCTGGCGGGCTGCAGTCCCATGAGGTCGCAGAGAGTCAGAGACGACTGAGTGACTTTCACTTTCACTTTTTTCCCCCCAAGAAATGCAAAATGCTAGAACTGGGAAAACTTGGAACTCTATAATTCTCATTAATTGACTGAAATTACTAAGTAAACAAGCCATAGGATCTAGAGAATTCAATGGCTACTGAAAAAGAGTGCATTTCAAGAAGAAACAGGTTCTGTAATTTTTCCAGCAGGTGACAGCAGAGAGCTGTGTAAAATTTAATATGTTTTCTCAAATGAGTGGAATCCTGAAGATGGGGAACTGGAAAGAGCTTTAGCAGAGAACACCCTCAGTTTATAGATGAAGAAATTGAACTGCAAGAGATTATCTGAACTTCTTAAGGCAAAACTCTTCACTAGGCTATGCAAATTTCACTTATAATTACTTTATACTCAAAGCAAACAAATTAATTTAATATGAAAAATATATTTCATATGAAATGTTAAGTTATGATAGGAAAGCCTTTGGAGTATTTCCAGAACATTTTCCTTTTTTGGTTAAAACTTAAAAGAAAAAAGGAAGGTCATCTGAAAGCTTTCTAAAATGGGAGGTGCCCTGAGGGAAAAAGTAGAGATTTGGGAAGCAAGCCTGAATCTGATGCTTCATCCATCTCATTTCTGTTGTCTCGTCTTGAATAACTTATTCAAGCTTTGTGTTCACTTAAAATTTTTTTCTTTTTATCTTTCAAAATTATTTTATATATTTAAACAAATTTTTTAAGTGAAATGTAATTAATTTACAATGCTGTGTTAGTTTTAGGTACAGTAAAGTGATTTAGTTATATAGATACACACATATATCTTTTTTTCAAATTCTTTTCCCTTCTAGGTTATATATAGCTCCCTGTGCTATACTGTTCGCTTTTAAATGGAATGGTAATATGTATCCCATGGGGTTGTTGTAAAGTTTAAATGAGATCACACTTGTAATGTACTGGGCTCATACATAGCAAACGCTCAACAAACATTTCTTTCTTTTTCTACCCTTTTTCACTCTGGGGCACACAGAGGTGGAGAAGCTGGGTATGTACATTAATGGGGGCTGCCAGATAAAACATAGGACACCCAGTAGAATTTTATGACTTCAGATAAGTAGTTTTTTAGTATGAGTCCATCTCATGAAAAATTTGGGACATGGTTACACTGAAAAGGTGTTCATTTCTGCATGGGACATACTCATACTAAAAATTACTTGGTTATCTGAAATTAAATTTAACTGGGTTTCCTGTATTTTTCTTTGCTAAACCTGTAATCATAAATTTTAAAGGCTCCTGATTTATCACAAAATGAAGAAACACCAAAGTGGTGTTATACAATTAATTATAAATTTAAACAAATTTACATTTAATAAATTAGAATGCTGAATCAAGAAATTTATTGTATTTTTTATAAATTCTCGTCAGAAGATAACAGTGGGACTTGGCCTGCTATTGGGACAGACACTTCAAGTTACATAACAAATGTCTTTTAAAACCCTTGTTTGTGTGCTTTTGTGACTGTATTGTAATCTTATTTGTAGATGAGGTCAAAGATCTAAATTTGGGGTTCCTTGAGACTGTAAGGGCTCTGTCAAACAGCCCTCTGGTCCCCCATAATAAGCCCACTTACTTTCTAATATAATAGTAGAGATATTTGGTACTTTATCATGGAAAAAGGTTTCTTTTGTGAAATATGACAGGAGCTTTTATATGGTTATATTTTATGTGTTATTCCTTTGTTGATGTTGGGGAAAAGGCAGAGAAAGCTAATGGAATGAATGCAGCCAAGGGACATAGTGGCCCAGTTTCTACCCTGTAAGGAACTGGAGGAGCCACAGCAAAACTTTAATACCCCAGAGGAGGGCACATTCTCCTTTTAACCACTTGCATAAAGGAGAGCTATGGTTTATTATGTACTAAAGCTGTCTGTTCATCACATCACAAGTACTTCTTCAGACGGCTATGGTCGTCTCATGGCCCAAAGGTAGTAGGATAGACGTAGCCTAGACCAGTCTAATGAAGCAATTGGCCTCAGTGTTTGACGCTGTGCCAGATTTACAAATAAAGCCAAACCTCTAAAATATATACTATTAGAGATCTTTTTAAAAATAAAATTACATTTATTAAATGCAGAATAAATTAAAAAGAATATTTGAAAAATATGTGTAAGAAAAAAGAATCATGATATAATAGGCTCCTGTGTATATCTCACCATTCCAATTTTAGGGAAAAAAAACAAAAAACAAAAACTATCATGACCAGTGAAGTCCCCTAGAGTCCCCACTTCCAGATCCTTTTCCTTCCCTCTCCTCCCTTCCCCTCTTCCCTCTCACCATTATTTTGAATTTGTGTTTCTAAATTCCCCTGTTTTTCATGATAGTTTTGCCACATACATTTATATTCCTAATATTTATATGTATACATGTGCTTAAAATTTTAAGAGAAATATGGCATGCATACAATATCAGGCATGAAAATACAGTCTTTTAGTTTAAAAAACAGCAATGAATACCTATGAATCTATTACCAGGCCAAGACGGAACATTGTCAAGACCCTACTTCTCTTCAATTGTGTCTCCTTTCTTCATCCTAGAGATGAATATTAACCTGGAGCTTTGAATTAATATTAACCACTTTTTGTTGCCAAGGCTATGGTTTCTCTGGTAGTCATGTACAATTGTGAGAGCTGGACAATAAAGAAGGCAGAGCGCCAAAGAATTGAACTTTTCGAACTGTGGTGCTGGATAAGATTCTTAAGAATCTCTTGGAAAGCAAGGAGATGAAACCAGTCAATCTTAAAGGCAATCAGTCCTGAATTCTTTTTGGAAGGACTGGTGCTGAAGCTCCAATACTTTGGTCACCTGATGAGAACAGCTGAATCATTGGAAAAGACACTGATGTTGCTAAAGATTGAAGGCAGGAGGAGAAGAGGGTGACAGAGGATGAGATAGTTGGATCCCATTACTGATTTAATGCACATGAACTTGGGCAAACTCCGGGAGCTGGTGAGGGATAGGGAAGCCTGGCATGCTGCAGTCCATGGGGTCTCAAATAGTAGGACATGGTGTGGTGATTGAACTTTTATTGTGGTAAAATATACATGATATTTACCATTTTAACTATGTTTAATATACAAGTGCAGTGACCTTGAGTATTGTTGTGCATGTTGTGCCATCATTACCACCATCCATCTCCAGGATTTGTTTTATTTTCCCAACTGAAACTCTGTACTCATTAATACTAACCCTTCATTCCCTCCTCCCCACAGATCCTGGCAGCCCTGAATTTATGAATTGCACTACTTTAGTTCCTTATTATACACATGGAATCATATCAATACATTATTAATCCTTTATTTAACCCAGTCTTTGAGCATCATCCATGTTGTAACATGTGTCAGAATATCCTTCCTTTTAAAAAGAGGCTTAAATTTAAGATAGGCCTAGAACCTGGGACCATTTACTGCAATACTGCAGTGCTTGCACCTGGACACACCTCTTCTCAAGCAATAAAATACAAAGAAACTCCATGGGACTAAAAATGACTGTGTAAAAAAAAAATAAATAAAAATGACTGTGTGCGTGCGCAGTAGGGACAAATTCTGGACAAAAGATACAAGCGATTAAAAGACCCAACTGCCACTTTTGAGGAGCCTGGAGCAAAATCAGGGGGTCTGGAGCAAAAATGGGGTACTGAGTCCTCTGCACACAATACCATCTAAGGGGTGGAAAAAACACCCAAGTCACTCCTTCAGCCTGACTCCTGGATATACCCTTACCCTCACCCTATATAAGGACCAAGCTTGCTTATTCCTTATATAACAAGCTCCACCCCCACCCCACTCCAACCCCCCAGCCCCCACCCCCGCCATACACCAGGGAGCAAGCAAACGAAACTTGTTTGTTCTCGCAGAGGCCCCAGTAAGGCCTTGCCTGAATTTCTTGTTGGGTCTCTAGTCAATTTCTATTTTTCTATTGATTGGGGAAGGCCAAGAAGTCTGGTCAGTAATAAATTCATCTGTGGAATGGGACTGCCATGAATCTAAGTTTTATTTGAGGACACCTGATGTTTTTATTAAAGCAAATCTTGCAGTCTATGAAGATAATAAAGCCCTCTGTTAATTTTAGTATTCTTTAATATCTCTTAACAAAGATTTATAATTTTTCCCCATAGAGATTTGGCACATCTTTTGTTAGATTTATTCCTAGGTACTTCATTATTTTTAATCTTATTATAAATGGTATCTCTTTAAAAGTACAATTTCTTTTAGAGGCTGGTGTATAGAAGTGCTCTTGATATTCATTTATTGGTTTTGTTTCTAATATAATTTCTTGCTAAATCCTCTTATTAAGTCTACAAATATACATGTATATCCTTTAAGATTTTCATTGTAAATACTCTTATCATTTGCAAATAATGACAGGTTTGTTTCTTTCAGTCCGATTTTTGTATGTGCTGCTCCTCTGATGGTCTTTCAATACAGTATTGAAAATCAGCCATTCTTGTTTCCAATCTTAAAAAGGAAATGTTTATATATCACAATTATGTTTGCTAATAGTTTTTCTTTTTTAAAATCATTAATGTATGTTCAATTTTGTCAAAAACTTTTTTTCCTTATTCAGTTAATGTGGTACATTTCATTACTTGGTTTTCCTTTTTCATTACTTTGCATTATGAAAAATTTCCAATATACATAAAAGTTGGAAGGATGGTACAGTGAACATACATATACCTATGACTTAGGCATAAAAATTGTGAAAATTGTACTATTTTTGCTTTATATCTGTATCATCTGGGCTTCCCTGGTGGCTCAGATGGTAAAGAATCTGCTTACAATGCAGGAAACCTTGGTTCGATTCCTGGTTGGAGAAGATCCCCTGGAGAAGGAAATGGCAACCCACCCCAGTGTTCTTGCTTGGAGAATCCCATGGACAGAGAAGCCTGGTGGGCTACAGTCCATGGGATTACACAGAGTCAGACATGACTGAGCAACTATCATATGTATCATAGAAGTAATATATATGTTTATATACTTTTTTTTGGAATAGGCTGTATGTATTTTTTAACTTTTATAACTTTGAGTACACACATTTTATTATCTATTTGTTTATTTTTGGTTTCACCTCTCAGTTTGTGGGATCTTAGTTCCCCAATCAGAGGTCAAACCCAGGTCCTGGGAGTGAGAGTACGGAGTCCTAAACACTGGACTGCCAGGGAATTCCTGTATCCTTTTTTCTTAACTATTTAAAGATAATCTGCAAATATCATGACACACCACCCATAAAATACTTCAGCATACAGCTCCTAAATATAAAGGACATTTTCCTATTAAAACACAATAAATGATCACACCTAGGAAAATGAATAATTAATTGACTTCTTAATATTCAGTCTACAAGATATTCCTGGGGTAAATCCAATTTGAGAAAAGTGTATTATTCTTTTAAACTCTGATGAATTCAATTTGCTAATAGTTTACTTATGGTATTTGCATCTATGTTCACGAGTGAACTTGGCATATAATTTTTCTTTCTGTGCTATTCTTGTAATGTTTTACAATGTCGCTTTGACATTGTTTTTAATTTAATTTAGTCAATTAAATTTAAATTAATTTAATGTGCCCATTAAATTGAGCTTGGTAATTGTTCTATTCATATATCATAAATCCTTACTGAGTTTGTTTTGTTTGGTTACCTGCTTGGTTTCTTGATTACTTGAGGATATTACTGTCTCTTGTTATGATGGCTTTTCAGTCCCATCTTTTAGTCTGCCAGTTTTTGTAGTATATTTTTCATCATTATGTAGTGAACTTTTCATATCTAATAATATTTTTGGCTTTCAAGTACATTTTGTCTGTTACTTATGTAGTTTTGTCAGCTTTCTTTTACTTAGTATTTGCTTAGTGTGTCTTTTCCATTCTTTTGATTTCAGCCTTTCTGTATCCTTATATTCTAGATGGGTCTTTTAAAAAGTATATAAAGCTGGATTTTTTACTGCTCTGATAAGCTTTTAACTGAAGTATCTATTACATTATACTTACTGCAATTACTGATATAATTTTTTTTAGTTGTCTATTTGGTTCCTCTTTTTATGATTATTTTCTCTTCTCTCTTAAGTTTGTTTTGATTGCTAACTTGTTATCACTATGTTTCTATTAGTTTAGAAGCTAAATATTTTATTCCTAGACTTTAAGTGGTTTGATCTAAAACTTTATTATGAGTACTTAACTCATCAAAGTCCAAAGTAAATCATTACTCTTTTGCCTTTTCCAAACACCGTGAGAACCTTAAAACACTTTAATTCCAATCCCCCACCTTCTGACTTATATGTTACTGGACTGTGTATTTTGGCTCTACCTTAGTTGAGCTTTTTTCTCCTGTAAAGTTTTTATTATGCATGGAGCAGGGAGGGGACTCAGTCTCTTGGCAACTGCTTCCCTCATGGTGGCCAGGACATTGCTCAGTTCTCTTGCTTTCCTCTTGGCGCAGATATGTGTCCCTAACATTTTCTGGATGAACTTGAGGGCCTGCTTGTCCTTGGAGACCTTGAACAGTTCTGTGGCATGTTGTTCATTTAGCGCAAAGCTGCACACTTCTTGGATCACGTCCTGAGAGAACTTGGTAATGTGCTTGATGAGGTGCCCAAGGCCACAGCTGTGTCTTGGTTGGGTCATGACCTTGGTCCCCTTCTGGCCGTTGTTAAGCCCATGGTGACACAGGGTAGCACGGAGCCGTGGCTGGACCTATACTGGGGCCCTGGGGCCAGATGACCACAGATATCCTCTTTTTGGCTTTTTTATGCCTTAGAAACTTACTATAGTTTTACATAGTCAATTGCTTAGATAAAATAGATGGTCAATATTTGATTAATTATTTTACCATTTACCACTCTACACTCCTTTTTATTTGTTTAATAGTCCTTCTTTTCTAGCCTTTGTTCTTTATAGATTTTCAGTGGGTATGGAATTCTAGGTTGATTGTAATTTTCTCTTAACACATTGAAGATATTTTTCCATTATCTTCTTACCTTTATTGTTGTGGGTAAGAAGCTGGCTATCAGTCTAATGTTGCAGCTTTGAAGTTATCTGACTTTTCTCTCTGCTTTTATGATCTGATCTGTCTTTGGTGTTCTGCAATTTATATGATGTGGATTGCAAATCTCCTTTCTTTCTTTGGCTACCCTGGTCTTAGTTGAGGCATGCGGGATCTATTTTCCTGACCAGGATTTGAACCCAGAACCCCTGCATTGGGAGCATGGAGTCTTAACCACTGGACCACCAGGGAAGTCCCTGCAAACCTCCTTTTATTTCTATTAGAAATTCACTGGAGGGATGTCTCTGGTTGTCCAGTGGCTAAGACTCTAGGCTCCCAATGCAGGGAGCCTGGGTTTCATCACTTGGGGAACTAGATCCCACATGCCATAAATAAGAGTTCGCATGCTGTATCTAAGAGAAAATGCAACCAAATAAATAAATAAATAAAAATATTTTTAAAAAGATATTCATTGGGCTTCTTGAATCTGAGTATTCTTTCATATTTCATTTCTTTGTCTCACTGAATTTCTTCAGGTGTTTTCTAGTTCAATAATTCTCTCTCCAGTGTGTCTAATCTGCTATTCTGTCCACTGTTTTAAATTTTAATTATTACGTTTTTTCATTTCCAGAATTTAATTGTTTAAAACTGCTTAATGATTTTTGTAGCTCTTCTAATTTACTTGTATTATTTCTTTTTATTTCTTAAAAGCTCTTAAGTAGATTTTTAATATTATGTTTCTGATCATTCCTATATCTAAAGTTTTTATAAATATGATTCTGCTGCCTGTATTATTGCATCTCATCTCTGGTGATAATTTCCTTGGGTTTTGTGATTTTTTAAATTATTTTTTAAAAATTTTATTGAAGTATAGTTGATTTACAATGTTGTGTTAATTTCCGCTATACAGTCAAGTGACTTAGTTTTATATATATATATATATATTCTTTTTCATATTCTTTTTCATTATGGTTTATCACAGGGTGTTGAATATAATTTCCTGTGCTATACAATAGGACCTTATTGTTTGTAGGTTTTATGATTTTTGACTGTGATTTAATATTTCTTAAAATTTTATCTATGGGCATTTTTAGGGCCAAGGATAAAGGTGGGTTCGCCTAAGAGGCTTTGTATTTGCTCTTTCAGCACTTAGGATCACTTTACCTTACATTTTCTGCTAGAGGCTTTTCAGAAATATGAAAAAGCCATCCAACTAATATGAATCTGTGCTGCAGATTTGTGTTAGGGCTAGCTTTTAGTTATACATTTTCCAGAGTTTGTTTCATTTTCCTGTAGTATCAAGAGTCAAGGCAGCTCATTTTGGTTGCAGACCTTCCAGATGGAAAGATTAGATTTATTTCTGGATTAGCCTAACAATGAAAGTGTAGGCTTTAAGTGCCTCACCTACATGAGGGGGTATCAATTAGAATCTCCACCTTAGGCAGACCCAGAGCTCTCTCTTATTCCTTGATCTCCTTGAGGTCTCAAAAACTGAGAGCTACATGGTGTGATAATTTCTCCGCTCATCTCAAAGGTTTCCTACCACCACTTGGTTTTGGCTGAATATTCCTTATTTTTTATTAATGAGTTTAGAAGTTATTTTGAGTATTTTATTCCAAATTTTTAGTTTTCAGCAGGGGAATTAGGATATCTGGGTTTATGACATCAGCTTAAAATCAGATTAGGATTTGAACGAAGCCAAAACCCTGATTGGGACTTGGACTATGTTCTTTTAATTAGAATCACTCATCTGGTGTCTGGACTTACTGAGACTCAAATTCTTTGTGTCTCCATGCAGAAGGAAGTCAGCAAGAGGCACAATAATAGGCAAGAAGTAGATTTATTACAGTAAGATGCTTGTGAGAGATGCAAGTGAGCAGGGAAGGGGGCACTGCCCTGAGGATTAAGTGGGCTACAATTTTATAATCAAAGGAAAGTGGGGGAGGCAGAAAAGAGCACCTTCTTCACGTAGATGTTAGGCTTACACCACTAGCTCCTCCTTCATGTTGGGCAGGAGAGTTCCTGACCATATGAGGTCAAACTAGGATTATCATATTGCTTATTCAAATCAATAGAAGGGTGGTAACATTTTTCTTTCACCTAATGACCTGGGGCACATCTCGTTCTTTTATTTATGGCTTTATAGTTAAGTCTGCTTTGTTCCACAGTGTTCCAATAGCTTTTTTGAATGATCATTAACTTATAGTCATCTCCCAGCATTCCCTAGGTTTCCTTCTCTATCCACAGTCTCCTACTGGGACCTCTGCAACTACCTGTTTAACTATCCCATTCTATCCCCATCAATCTGAAATGGAAGTCTGCATCATTTATTTTTCAATCATATTCATAAAGTTTCTTTAGAAAATACTTAGGCTTTTAAGTGCATTGCCTTTATGTGCCAAACCTTTTTTCCATCCCTTTATGTTATTCTTTCCTTTCAATACCCTGTCCTTTAAGCATGACACATACTCATTGAATTTAGCATGTGAAACTGATATCTTTGGCTGATGAAGAATTATGTAACGTTAGGCAGAGAAAGATTTCAAGGGCAGCTGAGGTCTGCAATGTTCATGCAGTTTTGGATCATTTTTGCCTCTTGTTTTCTCTTATGGTTTAAACTTCAATTTTTAAATACTTCTAAATACCCCTGTTTATTTTCCTCCTTAACATTTCTGGTAAACAGAACCAGCTTAATGTTTATCAAAGGAATATTTTTAAGGACAGCATGAGCAATTGGATGGTCTCCATTTTCAGCATGTTTGGTTTTGAAGCACATAATATAAGCATTTTGAGCATCTGATTCTCCACTTTTTATCAAATAACAAGCTTTATTTTCTGAGTGCTCTGATTATTGTAGCAAGAGCAAGAAAACACAGCAAAGAGGAGAGGAAATGAACTCTACTCTCTTTTATTTCTCAACTCAAAGGGGCCTTTCTTTTTCTCACTTTCCTTTTATTTGCTAAAACCTCTGACCAGCTTGGAGGAAGCCATCCCCCATCCTTCAGAAAGGGAACAAAAATGGTACTTCCCTCACTTTCAGGAGCATCCTCCTAGGTGACCTGCTTAGATCCCAGTGCTTTCTGGGACGTGATTTTCTTCTTTTTTTGCTCTCCTGTTTCTCTGGCTTCTCCATCTCACCTATTTCTCAGTTCTTTTCTTTTACCTATTCTTTATATGCCAGTGCTCATCAAGGCTGTGAGAGAGACCATTTTCTCTTTACCCAAACACTCACCCCCACCCCTGGCTTCATCCACTACCCTGTGTTGATGATTCACAAAGATCTGTCTCCAGGTCAGCCTCCCCATGAGCTCCAGATCCCCATACCCAACTATCTACTGGACACACCCTCCTGGATGGCCCGAGGTCTTCTCAACCCAGTATGTCCCGAACTTATTTTTATTTTCTAAAACAATTTCATTTATTTATATTTTTGGCTGTGCTGGGTCTTCATAGCTTTACATGGGCTTTCTCTAGTTGCTGCAAGTAGGAGCTATTCTTCATTGAGGTTCGCCAGCTTCTCATTGTGGTGGTTTCTCTTGTTGAGGAGCACAGGCCCTAGAGTTCATAGGCTTCAATAGTTGTAGCTCACAGGCCTAATTGCTCCAAGGCATGTGGAATCTTCCGGAACCAGGAACTAACCCATGTCCCCTGCATTGGCAGGCAGATTCTTATCCACTGCACCACCAGGGAAGTTCCCAAACTCATTTTTCTGCTCAGCTGTCCATCTCCACTAGTATCCATTTCTCTTCCTGTTTCTGTTTCAGCCAGAATCTGGCAATAATTCTACATCATTCTGTATCCTTTTTTCCTTATCTCCTTCTTCCTCTAAGGCTGAACAATTCTTTCTTCATATACGTAATTGTAGTAGTAGTAGTTTAGTCGCTAAGTCGTGTCCGACTCTTGCAACCCCATGGACAGTAGCCTGCCAGGCTCCTCTGTCCTCGGGATTCTTCAGGCAAGAATACTGGAGTGGTTTGCCGTTTCCTTCTCCAATAACATAATTAATACTATATAATAAGATATGATATTATTCATTCTCTATTCTGTTACCAATGCTACTGCCCCATTCAGCCTGGCCCTTATCCTTTCTTGCTCAGGCATTCACCCTCCACTCTGCCTCCAGGGGTCCTCCAGAGTGAAGGTTCTAGAATGCAAATCTGAGGGTATCGTTCTCTTGCTTAAAATCTTTCACTGGGGCACTTGCCTTCAGGACACATTAGAATCCCTCAGGGTAGCATACAAGCTCCCCTACTTCTATTTTGGCACTTGCCTCTCCTGGCCGCACCTGCCCTTGTGTGCAGGCTGACTGAATAACTCACAGTTCCCAAAGGCCCCAGGCCAGTGTGCTTTGCTGGGGATGCTTTCCTCCTTTTGACACTTCTCAGCCAGCTCATTCCTATTTATCCTTCCAGACTCAGCTCAGCATCACCTCCCCTTGAAAACCTCCCTTGACACAGAACTCTTCTCCCTTCCTCTGCCTGAATTAGCACCTCTGCTGAGCACATTTATGTCTTGGAGCCTCTTTGTCTATTAGCATGGAGCTCACTCTACTGGGTTGTGAGCTTCTTATGGCTAGCAGCTATTTCCTACTCTGGGATCTTTGGCATCTACAAGGGGCTGGGCATTTTAATCAGCGAGTGTCTCTTGATTGACTTCTTGTTTCCAAGTTCTTCTGTGTATTATCTGTGTGACTTTGAATGAGTCTTTTAACCTCCTTATATTTTAGTAGAAATAATAATAATATGCCTATCACAAGGATTAAATGAGAAGCCATTGCAATGAGAAACCCATGCACCACAACAAAGAGAGCCCCTGCTCTCTTCAACTAGAAAAAGCTTATTTTTGTGTATAGTGTGACTGAGAGTTTTAACTTCAATAATTCACATATGACTGTCTAGCTTTCACAACACCACTTGATGAAGAGACTGTCTTTTCTCCATTATAGTATATATTCTTGCCTCCTTTGTTGAAGATTAATTGACCGTCTATGCGTGGCTTTATTTCTGGGCTCTCCATTCTGTTCCATTGATTCATATGTCTGTTTTTGTGCCGATCCATGCTTGTTTGATTACTGTAGGTTTGTAGTGTCATGTGAAGTCTGGGAGGGTGATGCCTCTAGGTTTGTTTTTTTTTTTCCTCAGGATTGCATTGGCAATTCTAGGTCTTTTATGGTTCCATATACATTTTAGGATTATTTTTTCTAGTTCTGTGAAAAATGTCATGGGTAATTTGATAGGAATCACATTAAATCTGTAGATTGCTTTGAGTAGTATGGCCATTTTAATGATATTGATTTTTCCAATCCAAGAGCATGGTATATATTTCCATTTCTTTAAATCATCTTCAGTTTCCTTTGTCAATGTTTACAGTTCTCAGCATATGTCTTTCACCTCCTCAGTCAGGCTTATTTCTAAGTTTTCTTTTTTTTTTATGTGATTAAAAAAGGAATATTTTCTTTACTTTCCCTTTCTGATATTTCATTTTTAGTGTAAATAAATGCAACAGATTTCTGTATGTTAATCTTATATACTGCTACCTTGCTGAATTTGTTTATCAGTTCTACTAGTTTTTATGTGGAGGCTCACATTGTATTCTATGGGACAATGCTGGTTTCGAATAATGGTCAGTTGTGCTGGTTTCAAATAATGATCAGTCATCATGTTTTAGATGCCTAACTAAATGCTAAGCACTTTATGTGCATTCCCTTATTTGATCTTTCCATCATCTCCACAATTTTATTGTTATTCTGTTTTACAAATGAGGAAGCCATAGCTTAAAGGAGCTATATATAACTATGATAAAAGGGTAAGTTAAAAATAAATGTATCACAATGGAAAGTGTCCACAATAAATTGGTTTTTTGACCATACTGGATCTTAGCTCACGAACCAAGGATTGAACTTGTGCCTCTTGCATTGGAAGTGCAAAGTCTTAACCACTGGGCTGCCAAGGAAGTCTCTAAATTTTTTTTTTTTTTAAAAAGCAATGATCATCCATTGTCAGAAAAATAAAATATACCTATATAACTTATTTTAAATTAAGGCATTAAGTGACTTGCTTGTGGCCGTTCCACTAACCACAAGGCCAACACTTGAAATCCTGGGCCTGAGATGACTCCAACTTCATGCTCTTTTTTTTTTTTTAAGAGTTAATAAATATTAATTTTTATTTATAATATAATAAAACAATTGTTTACCGTTATTATATCTCTCTACAGGTTTTTAAAATATATATATATTTATTTATTTGGCTGTGCCAGGTCTTAATTGTGGAATGTGGGATCTTTAGTCATGGTATGTGGGATCTAGTTTGCTGACCAGGGATCAAACCCAGGCGCCCTGCATTAGGAGCTCAGAGTCTTAGCCACTGGACCACCAGGGAAGTCCCTCTCCATAGGTTTTATCATTCCTCTTTTACAATGAAGAAGCTGAGACTTAACAAAACTACTTAACCAGTGTGAATCAACTAGTGACTGAGCTGAGATTCAAATCCAGAGCCTCCAAAAGAAAGTGAAAGTGAAAGTCACTCAGTCATGTCCTACTCTTTGAGACCCAGGCCAGACTTCTCCAGGCCAGAATACTGGAATGGATAGCCATTCCTTTCTCCAGGGGAATCTTCCTAACCCAGGGATTGAACCCAGGTCTCCCACATTGAAGGTGGATTCTTTACCAGTTGAGCCGCCAGGGAAGCCCAGAGCCTCCAAGTATATGCCCTTTGCATGTGCATGTCTGAGCCAGTGTGTGTGGAAACCTTACCAGAAAGAAGAGGAGAGGGAAAATTCAGAAAAAACTGGAAATAGAACTGCCATATGACCCAGCAATCCCACTCCTGGGCAACTTCATACTCTTATCCCCATGAGGAGCCATAGAGATAAAAAGGCTTTGGAGGGCATAGGAGCTAAACTACCACACACAACAGGTCTTCTTTCTATAATATTCTTGGAAAGTGGCCAGCTAGCCCCTGCTTGAATACCTATAGTAATGGAGAGTTCATTACCTTCCTAGGCAGCATGCCCCATTGTTGACTACTTAGGAATCTGTTCATCCTAAATTCTGTCCTTAAGTTTGGAATGCTCTTAGTGGAGGAGGCCCCCTTGAGCTAGACTGAAAGGATAGGCTGGTTTGCACTGGTCTCTTAAGGAGAGTCCAGCACGTTCCCCACTGCTTCATGGGGATGGGAGCCCTAATCTGCCCCCACCCCTCCTCCCACCTCCCAGACCCAGCACTTCCTGTGGACTGACCCAGGTAAACCTTACCAACTCAGCGTAGGCTGCCTCGTCATGTGGCTGCGGGGCCACAGCTGCTGCAAATGCCTGAATTTCCATTCACAGTAAAGCCTCCCTCTGCTGAAAGGATAATCAACTCCCTGCTCCCCTGACAGGTTCTCACTGGGTGAGGGCTGAATGCTGGGTCTTTAGGAAAGACACCAGAAAAGGCAAGAGAAGTAACAATAGCAAAGATTATATATCATATCTCTGTATTTAATTATCTTAAGTGGACAAAAGAATGCAGGAACTCTACCTGTTATCAGGCAAGAGAAGTAACAATAGCAAAGATGATATATCAGTTGTAAAGACTCCCAGTCCTTTTTCCAATGGTAAAGATTAGCCTGAAGTGCTCAACCATTGGAACTGGATCAACTGGAAACTAGGGGAGGATGTGACCTTTTCTGACCTTTGTAACTTCAATCAACTAAAGCTTAGACACTACCTATAGCCCAAGGTCCTTCATGAATAGGCATATATCCTTCAGTCAGTTCAGTTCAGTCACTCAGTCGTGTCTAACTCTTTGGGACCCCATGGACTGCAGCATGCCAGGCTTCCCTGTCCATCACCAACTCCCGGAGCTTGCTCAAACTCATGTCCATCAAGTCGGTGATGCCACCCAACCATCTCATCGTCTGTCACCCCATTCTCCTGCCACCTTCAGTCTTTCCCAGCATCAAGGTCTTTTCCAATGAGTTAGCTCCTCTCATCAGGTGGCCAAAGTATTGAAGTTTCAGCTTCAGCATCAGTCCTTCCAATGAATATTCAGGACTAGTTTCCTTTAGGATTGACTGATTTGATCTCCTTGCAGTCCAAGGGACTCTCGAGAGTCTTCTCCAACACCACAGTTCAAAAGCATCAATTCTTTAGCGCTCAACTTTCTTCATGGTCCAACTCTCACATTCATACATGACTATTGGAAAAACCAAAGCTTCGACTATATGGACCTTTGTCGGTAAAGTAATATCTCTGCTTTTTAATATGCTGTCAAGGTTGGTCATAGCTTTTCTTCCAAGGAGCAAGTGTCTTTTAATTTCATGGCTGCAGTCACCATCTGCAGTGATTTTGGAGCCCAAGAAAGTGAAGTCTGTCACTGTTTCCATTGTTTCCCCACCTATTCGCCATGAAGTAATGGGACCAGGTGCCATGATCTTAGTTTTTTGAATGTTGAGTTTTAAGTCAACTGTTTCACTCTCCTCTTTCACTTTCGTCAAGAGGCTCTTTAGTTCTTCTTCACTTTCTGCCATAAGGGTGGTGTAATCTGCACATCTGAGGTTACTGATATTTCTCCTGGCAATCTTGATTCCAGCTTGGGATTCATCCAGCCCAGCATTTCACATGATGTACTCTGCATATAAGTTAAATAAGCAAGGTGACAGTATACAGCCTTGACGTACTCCTTTCCCAATTTGGAGCCAGTCTGTTGTTCCATGTCTGGTTCTAACTGTTGCTTCTTGATCTGCATACAGATTTCTTAGGAGGCAGGTAAGGTGGTCTGCTATTCTCATCTCTTTAAGAATTTTCCACAGTTTGCTGTGATCCACACAGTCAAAGGCTTTAGCATAGTCAATGAAGCAGATGTAGATGTTTTTTCTGGAATTCTCTTTTTTTTTCTATAATCCAACAGTTGTTGGTCATTTGATCTCTGGTTCCTCTGTCTTTCCTAAACCAAGCTTGAACATCTGGAAGTTCTCGGTTCATGTACTATTGAAGTCTAGCTTGGAGAATTTTGAGCATTGCTTTGCTAGCTTATGAGATGAGTGCCATTGTGTGGTAGTTTGAACATTCTTTGGCATTGCCTTTCTTGGGATTGGAATGAAAACTGACCTTTTCCAGTCCTGTGGTCACTGCTGAGTTTTCCAGATTTGCTGGTCATATTGAGTGCAGCACTTTTACAGTGTCATCTTTTAGGATTTGAAATAGCTCATTTGGAATTCCATCACCTCCACTAGCTTTGTTTGTAGTGATGCTTCCTAAGGCCCACTTGACTTCGCACTCTAGGATGTCTGGCTTTAGGTGAGTGACCACACCATCGTGGTTATCTGGGTCATTAAGATGTTTTTGTATAGTTCTTCTGTGTATCCTTGCCACCTCTTCTTAATCTCTTCTGCTTCTTTTAGGTCCATACCATTTCTCTCCTTTATTGTGCCCATCTTTGCCTGAAATATTCTCTTGGTATCTCTAATTTTCTTGAAGAGATCTCTAGTCTTTCCCATTCTATTGTTTTCCTCTGTTTCTTTACATTGATCACTTAGGAAGGCTTTCTTATCTCTCCTTGTTATTCTTTGGAATTCTGCATTCAAATGGCTATATCTTTCCTTTTCTCCTTTGCTTTTCACTTCTCTTCTTTTCTCAGCTATTTGTATCCTTAGCTCACAACTTCCCTAATTTTGCTGTTCAGAGAGACACTGCTTTGGGAAAGATCCTTGGTGTTCTTACTTTCTGCAAGTAATAAATCCCTCCTCCTGTTCTTTGGCTTACTTGTGTCTTTCATTCACCAGAGGCGAATCCAGATTTCAGATAACAACCCTGTCTTTTCCCACTGACTGAAGGAGTCTTTTGGGCCTAGAAAAGAGAACAACAGTCTCAAGGGCCCCTTGCTGAATCATCTAACTTCAGAGAAAACAAAGCATAACTTTAGTTCCAACCTGATGCTCCAGGCCAGCTGCATCTATCTGGGACTTATCACCCCCTGTCCGGAAACCTACCACCCCCTACACCCGCCCAGAAGACTTATCACCCCCTGCCCAACTACAAGTGTCATCTCAACAAAAGAATACTCAAAATATCCCGCCTGATTGACGTTTCCCTTATCGCTTCCACAAACCCCCTATAAGTATGAAGCCTCCCTGATCCCTTTCGGCGCTCAGCCTGGTCATTAGGCCGACTGTCGCCCCTCCTTGCCTGAATAAAGGTAACCTACTTCTGTTGAGGTCGTCTTTCCTTTTCTGCCTCGCCGGAACCATGCCTTACATTTTTGGTGCCGAAACCCGGGAGGGGGCGAGGCACTCGTCTCACTCTCTCTCACTCTCCCTCCCTCTCACTGTTTTCCCCTTTTCCCCCGGAGTCTGGGAGCGCAAACATCCTCCGAGCTCACTTCTCTGCCAGGGCTCTTAAGTTCCCCTCGGGAAGCCTAGTGCCTTCGTGAGCGGTGCAAGTCTTGTGCTAAGGCTTTATTGATGATTTGCGTACCCCCAGGCCTCGGCTTTACCCCCTTTTCTCTCTCTCTCTGACGACCTCCAGAATAGGGACCTCTTGCCATTCGACCGCTCTACATGCAACACTCCACTCCAGCCGGCCCCTAGATTAAGGTAAGATCCGATCCGGACTGAGTTCTAGAGGCGCCCTAGAATTCAGTCCTCTCCGGGTCCCAGGGACCCCCGGCCCAGGGCCACTCTGTAGGCGATGGTGGGGGACGCTCCACCTCGACACAGAGCTCTCTTCTCATAACTCCTATTGCGACTGCGGGTGACGACTCGAGTTCCCAATAGGAGCCTCTGCTTGCCTTTCAATTATGGGGTCTGGCCACTCTGTCCCAAAAGATTCCCCTCTGGCCTGTGTTCTCAAAAATCTCAAACCACTCTCACTCACTGAACTCAAAGCTAACCTCTTAAAGCAACTCTGTACACAGATTTGGCCTCAATATCAATTAGACAATCAAGACCGCTAGCCTGAGGTCGGCACATTTGACTTTAACATTCTCCAAAATCTCACTGACTTCCTTAAACGGAATGGCAAGTGGTCGGAGATCCCCTATGCCCAAGCCTTTTGGGCCCTTTGGAGCAGGCCCTCCCTATGCCAGGCCTGCTCCACCCACGAAGTCCTTCTATGCACCTTGCCTCTCAAGCTAAAGGGCTCTTCTTCCTCAACTAACCACAGACCGCAACCTTCTGCACCCCCAGAGTTCGACCCCGCGGACGAGCCCCCTCCCTACCCGCCACCCCACCGCCCCTCTCCTTCCCCTTCATCCAACTCACCTACTGGCACTGAAACCTCTCCTGACTCCCCCTCAGCCCCACTACCCCATCTCCCCGACTCCCCCTCCCCCCTTCCTTCCCCCCATGCCACACGGTCACGTACCCAACACATGTTTCCCCTGAGAGAGGTCACAGGACCAGAGGGCCCCACCCGAGTCCATGTGCCATTTTCATTGTCAGATATGAGCCAGATAGAAGAAAAGTTAGGATCATTTTCTGAAAATCCTACCAGATACAGAAAAGAATTCCTGAGACTCTCCCAGGCCTATAACCTCACATGGAGTGACGTATATTATATCCTAAATGCCACTCTCACCCCAGATGAAAAAGACCATATCTGGCAAGCGGCAAAAGCCCATGCTGATCATTTACATAACCAAGACCGGGACAGCCCAGTTGCTGATGAGGCGGTGCCTCAGTTAGATCCCCACTGGACTTACTAGCCCGGTGACCCAGGTATCAGGAGACTCAATCATATGGTCACCTGCATTCTAGAAGGAATGCAAAAAAATACTCATATCCATGTCAATTATGATAGAGTCAGGGAAGTCACCCAAGGGGCAGACGAAAATCCAGCCTTATTCTTGGCACGCATCACAGAGAAAGTCCAAAAGTATACCAACCTAGATATCACTACCCCTGCTGGGTTACTGTATCTTCATGTTCAGTTCATCAGCCAATCTGCCCCTGACATCAGACGCAAGCTTCGCCAACTAGAAAAGGGCCCTGAGACCCCCCAGAGAGACCTTCTAGAAGTAGCCTTCAAGGTGTTCAATAATAGAGAAGAGGAGGCTAAGAGAGAAAAAGAACGTGAGAGAAAAGCTAAATATGCTCTTTTGGCAGCAGCAATTAAAGAAAGAGATCAGCCTGGCCCAAGTCATCCCAGAACGGGTCTTAAGACTCCCCCCGGACCCTGCTTCCGATGCAACCAGTCAGGACACTGGGCAAAGGCATGCCCAAACCCGCGGCCCCCCACAAAAGCATGCCCAACCTGTGGTCAATGGGGACACTGGAAGATGGACTGTCCCCGGGGATGCCCTGGCACCCCTGGGGAGGTCCCCACCTCCCAGACCTGGAGAGTGGAATGTCCACAGGGACGCCCTGGCGCATCTGAGGAGATCCCCACTTCTCCCCGGAACCCCAGCCCAACTCTACAAGAATTGTTCCAATGATGGGGCCCGGGTTCCAGCCCCCCCGGCCCGTGTCTTTAACACGAGCTCGGAACTTAGGGTAGACGGGGTAGTGGCCGGAAAAAAGACCTCTTTTATAATAGACACTGGAGCCACTTTCTCTCTCTTAACTTCCTACTCTGGCCCAACTCAAGACTCAAAAATCACAATCAAGGGAGTCTCTGGAGTTCCCCTAAGGCCAAAAATCAGCCCTCCATTACTCTGTCAATTTGGAAAATCAACCCTTATACACTCATTCCTTATAATGCCTCAGTGCCCAATGGCACTTCTAGGGAGAGATTTGTTATCCAAATTGGGGGTCTTTATTACCATACCCCCCCTCAATACAGTCTCTATACTCTGCATGCAAATGGCACCTGGACAGTCCCTATCCCTCACCCCTGACCTTCCCTTAGATCTACCTGCCTTAGACCCCCAAGTCTGGGACACTGATCACCCATCAATAGCCAAACATCATCCCCCAGTCCACATTACCCTAAAAGACCCCTCGACTATAATCACCCAACAACAGTATTCTCTCACCCCAGAGGCCCACAAGGGACTTAAGCCTATCATAGACCGTCTTCTTCAAGCCTCTATCCTAATTCCTACCCATTCACCACACAACACCCCTATTCTGGCAGTAAGAAAGGGACCAAACTCTTGGAGACTGGTCCAGGACCTGAGAAAAATCAATGAGGCTATTATGCCGACATTCCCAGTAGTCCCTAACCCTTACACCCTTCTGTCTACCATACCCCCAACTGCAACTCACTTCACAGTATTAGATCTCAAAGACGCTTTTTTCACCATCCCCCTCCACCCCATCTCCCAACCTCTTTTCGCCTTCACCTGGCAAGACCCGGAGACTCACGTTTCCCAACAGCTAACATGGACAGTTCTCCCCCAGGGGTTTAGAGACAGTCCCCACTTTTTTGGACAGGCTTTACAAAAGGACCTACAGACTCTCAACCTAGCCCCGAGTCATCTCCTCCAATACGTAGATGACCTCCTCCTTTGTAGCTCAACCCGAAAACTCTGCCTCCAACATACTGCCAAACTCCTTGGGGCCCTGGGATCCTGGGGTTATCGGGTATCCCAATCTAAGGCCCAAATAGTCCAGACAAAAGTCACCTACCTGGGACTTTCCATATCCCATCAACAAAGAACTATTCCCCCAGATAGAATCCAGGCCTTAATTAACTGTCCACTTCCAAAAACAAAAAGGGAACTCCTGTCTATCCTCGGCCTCCTAAATTTTTTCCGTATCTGGATCCCCAACTTCTCCCTCATTGCAAAGCCGCTCTATGAGACAACTAAAAGATGTCTGGATGAGCCCCTCTTTAATCGTTCCTCGCTGGCCAATCCTCTTCGCCAACTCACCCAGAGCCTCCTCCGAGTGCCAACTCTCCACCTGCCAGATCACACCAGACCATTCTTTCTCTTTGCACATTCCAACCAAGGACAGGCCCTGGGGCTTCTATGTCAGCGGGCTGGAGACACCTGGGCTCCCATAGCCTATCTATCAAAACAGCTGGACATGGTGACCAAGGGGTGGCCTCCCTGCATACAGGCCATGGCTGCTATCGCAGCCCTTGTACCTGAAGCAAATAAACTCTCTAGACATGCCCCTTTAGCAGTCTGTTCTCCACACACCTTCTGAGACTTGCTGTCACATCGGGCTTTCCTCTCCCTTCCCCCTTCCAGGGTTCAGGTCCTACATGCCTTTCTCCTCGACCCTCAGCTCTCATTCTCCCCCCGCTCTCCCCTTAACCCCGCCAGCTTATTACCCATGTCCCCTACAACAGACTCCCTCTTACATAGCTGCAGCCTAACAGTAGATCTTACCCAAAACCCCTTCCAACATGTAACAGATCAGCCCATCCTAGACCCAGACACCCCACACTGGTTCGTTGATGGCAGCTCTCAAAAATCCCCACCGTTTGCAGCAGGATATGCCATCATCCAGCGGGACCTTCGTCACAATCATAAAACCCAGACAATTAAAGCTTCACCGCTGCCACCTCACACCACCTCCCAACAGGCAGAACTGATAGCTCTCACCAGAGCTTTAACTCTGGCTAAAAATCTAAGGGTTAACATCCACACAGACTCCAAATATGCCTATAACATACTTCACTCAAACATCCTAATATGGAGAGAAAGAGGTTTCCTAACCCAAAAGGGATCCCCTATTATTAATTCAGACCAGATTCACAAACTTCTAGAGGCAGCACTCTTACCAAACAAAGCCGCTGTCCTCCACTGTAGGGGACGTCAAAAGGGAAGTCTCATATCAGCCTACAACAATGCAGCAGACCAGAAGGCAAAGGAGATAGCCCTTTCCCATCCTTCCCTCCAGTGCCCTGTCATCTTATCTTTGACTCCACCCGACCCTCCCACCACCAGAGAAATCCTCTCTTATCTACACTCACTTTTTCATCCCTCATCCAAGACACTCCAGCAGTTCCTCCGTAACCACTTCCCCATATCCACTGCTGACCAACAATATTTAGATAACCTTACCCGCGCCTGTCAAACATGTCAACGTACTAACCCCAATTCCAACCTTAAACCGACATCCTTTCCAACCCATCAAATGCGAGGCAACCTCCCAGCACAAGATTGGCAGATAGACTTTACTCATATGCCCCGGGTCCGGAGAGTCAGATACCTACTAGTCCTTGTAGACACCTTTTCGGGATGGGTAGAAGCATTTCCCACTACAAACAAAAGAGCCCACACAGTGGCCCAAATCCTCCTCACAGAAATTATCCCCAGGTTTGGCCTGCCTTCATCCCTACAGTCTGATAATGGCCCAGAATTTACATCCAAGGTCACCCAACAACTTGTCCAATTCTTACAGATACCCTGTAAGATATGGAAATTTCACATTCCATACCGTCCCCAGTCCTCAGGAAAGGTAGAAAGGATGAATAGAATAATCAAAGAAACCCTTACCAAATTAACCCTCGAGGTACATCTGGATTGGACTAAACTTTTACCAATTGTTCTCCTCAGAATACGGGCTTTGCCCAGAAAGCCCCTGGGGCTGAGCCCCTTTGAGGTGATGTACGGAAGGCCCATGCTCCCTCCTGGACCCCCCCCTGAACCTCCTCCCATACCAAGCTTCCTACACTCCCCTCTGCTGGCGCAACTCCGCAATGCCCTCTGGAGAGACGTCAACCACAATCTGCCTGCCCCTGACCCCCAAGCCTCCCTGCCCCCTATACAAATTGGGGACATGGTCTATCTGTCTGATAATCCCCAGGGTGACCTAACCCCAAAGTGGCAGGGACCATTCAAAGTCATCCTCCTTACCCCAACTGCAGCTAAACTCGAAAAGGTCACCTCCTGGGTACACCTCTCTCGTCTAAAACGGTCACCTCCAATCCTGCGCTGCCCTCCTTAAATGACACCTATCAGGTCTCCCTCACAGGACTCACCTCCTTAAAATTCACCCGGCAACAACCCCTGTTAACCATCAGAGAGGACACTGAATGACCTGGACTCTCTTCAACCTACAACTGTTCCTGACCCAACTACTACAAGACCTCTGGATCAGCGCCCCAACAGAAACCTCCTTCAAAGACCTGACTACACTGGTGTCTCAACTGTGGCTCCAAGAAACCTTCTACAACCTGACTCCAGATGAAATTGATTTCTTTACTCTCATTCTCTACATCATTCTACATCCTAATGAGCACTGTTCCTCCTCAGATTCAAACAACCACCAACTTGGGGCCTTCTGCCCCTCACCCTGACTGGCCTCTCCCTGTCTCTCTAACTACACTCTTAATCTTAATCCTTGCTATAGGCCTAGTAACTGTCTCCCCTCAGGACCTTCTCATCGCAGAAAAGGAAAGGACCTGCCTTTTCCTAGGAGAGAACTGCTGCTATTTTGTTAATGAAACGGGCATAGTCCAGGGCCGAGTCAAAAAACTTAGAGACAGAATTGAACACCGCAGAAAAGAGTTACAAAACCTTTACATTCCCCAAAACCTGTTCCAACAGATACTCCCTTGGTTGCTCCCTTTCCTGGGACCATTGGTACTTATCATTCTATTCCTCTTATTTGGACCCTGTCTCTTTAATCTCTTTCAAAAGTTTCTCCAAGAACGGATTCGGGCCATCTCTCGAGATCAGGTCAAGACCATTCTTCTTCTCAAGAGCCTCACCTCAAGCTCAGAAAAAAGGAGACTGTGGGCCCTAGGACGATCCTCCATTCCAGACCCAAAACCGTCGCCCCTATCCAGCAGGAAGTAGCCAGAGAGATACGGCGCCCTTTTTCCCTTTTTTTTTTTATGATTTCAGGGTCTGGAATGAAGGAGTCTTTTGGGCCTAGAAAAGAGAACAACAGTCTCAAGGGCCCCTTGCTGAATCATCTAACTTCGGAGAAAACAAAGCATAACTTTAGTTCCAACCTGATGCTCCAGGCCAGCTGCATCTATCTGGGACTTATCACCCCCTGTCCGGAAACCTACCACCCCCTACACCCGCCCAGAAGACTTATCACCCCCTGCCCAACTACAAGTGTCATCTCAACAAAAGAATACTCAAAATATCCCGCCTGATTGACGTTTCCCTTATCGCTTCCACAAACCCCCTATAAGTATGAAGCCTCCCTGATCCCTTTCGGCGCTCAGCCTGGTCATTAGGCCGACTGTCGCCCCTCCTTGCCTGAATAAAGGTAACCTACTTCTGTTGAGGTCGTCTTTCCTTTTCTGCCTCGCCGGAACCATGCCTTACACTGACAGGCTTCTCCCTTGTTGTCTTATTTCTACCAGTGGTCTTCCCATTCTCTCCACCATCCTAGAGTCCTTGCTCTTGCTTTCCTCCCACATCCAGTCACTTGCCAAGGTTTTTAGATGCTCCTGCTGAAATACTGTGGCTCCCCCACCTAACCATTCCTACTACAGCCACCCCTTCAGAAAGGTCTCAGTCCTTGAGCCCTAAGCTGTCTTCATAGCTTATCACAAATGTGACTTTTTCCTTTCTTCCTTCCCTTCTTCTCTCTCTTCCTCTTTTTTCTTTCTTGTAACATTGTTTGTTGAGCACCTACTATGTGCCAGGCGCTAATAATTTTATTGAGTATCTACTAATGTCAGGTACTAGGGAAACAAAAAACTAAGACAGTGCAGACCCATTCCTCAAGATGTTTAGAGCAAGTGTTAGGGAAAACACTGACTGAAACTGCCTGCTCCGCCAGGCATTGTAGTAACCATTTGCATGAGTTATTCTATGACAGGAGATCCCAGTAAAGAACTAACAAGCCATTACCAACTGGAAAAATTTGGGAAAGATCAAAAGGAGACACCAGTCTATATATCCCACCTACCTCCCAGAATCCTTCTGGCTGGAATCCATCTTGGTTGAGTCATGCACATGCCACCAGGAAGGACCCTGAGTCAGAATGATTGGCCAGACAACCCGGAAACTAACACCACCATTACCATAAAATCTGAGACTATGACATGTGGCAGAGCAGTCCTCCTGGGTCCCCTTACCCTGCTGCTCTTTGCCCAGGCACCCCTTCACAATAAATTCTCTTGCTTTGTCAGTTCATGTGTTTCCTCAGACAATTCATTTCTGAATGTTGAACAAGAGCCCACTCTCAGGCCCTGGAAAGAGTCCTCCTTCCTACAATACAAGTAGAAGGCTAATTTCAAGAGGACTACTTCCCAGTGGAGGTAAGTAAGCAGATAATTACAAAGAGGCTAGACCCTGGGCCTTCTTTCTAACTGGTCTCCTGGCTTTCATTTATTTCCTCCATTCCAATCCATGTCACTTGCTCTGCCCTATTGACATTCCTAAGGTACAGTGACAGTTCTGCCAGGTCCCTTCATTAGCTCTTCATTGCTAATGTAAGTCCTCAATATGTTCTTATGGTGTTCACAAAATGCCCCAGCCTGCTTCTCCAAATACACCTCCATGGTTCGCCCCATCTAGCCCTTCAATGCAGCTCATCCACCAGTTGGAATATCCTGCCTCTGCCTTTCTTCTTATAGTTACCTCTCCCATCACCTCTATCTGTAAAAACCTTAACAATGGGTCTATTTGCACTCCCAACCTTAGAAGGTATAACTCTTTCCTCCAATAGAGCTTCAAACTGCCTTATCATCTTCACAGTACCCAGGAAACGGATGGTTTGATGAGCAAACACATCTGTTGGAGATGCAGACAGCTGCAGCATCACTCCGCCTTCTGGGGTTAACAAGCAAATCCTGAGAGACAGCAGCAGCAGCAACTAGGGTTCCATGGGAGTAGCAGCAGTCCAGAGCAGTCAGGAGCACCTTGGAGTCATGGAATAAGAATGCAGATGGAACAAAGCCAGCTACACTCAGTAAGGGCCATCGCCAGTGTCATGATGAGGAGAACGCAGTGTGTGGCCTCTAGAGTCTATGGCATGGGGCATGTACAGCGAACTGCACCAAGTCCTGGGAAGCAATCTCCCACCAAAGTTTTCCGGTTTCCCTCAGTCGCACGTAAGTGCTGTCACCTTTCAACTCCCTGGACATGTTACTTTTACATCTGGTGTGCCAGCTGGTATGTTCCTCTTTGTAGATCTTTTTATTCGTATATTTTGTCTCATTACTAAGTAATTTGCAGACTTGAATACAGAGAAATGTCTTGCATTGTAGTATAAGGCAGGAACTATATTCTATTCTTGGTACCCTCTATGGTGACTCATAGGGTGACTTCTATGAATGTGTACATTCTCAAGAAATGCTGCTGATTGATGGATTCAGCCCCTGAAGGGATTACATAGACTCCTTTTCATAATATTCCCGCGCAGGATAGAATTCTGAACCAAATGGAAATTTGTTCTTTAAAAATTTATATTTACATATTTGGCTGTGCCAGGTTTTGGTGGCAGCATGCCAGATCTTGTTCCCCGACCAGGGATCGAACCCGGGCCCCCTGCATTAGGAGAGCAGAGTCTTAGCTACTAGATCACCAAGGAAGTCTCCAAATGGAAATTTGAACAGAAAAATTCAGATTGAAATTTTATAAAATCACACATTTGGTTCCAGACACATAAGGAAGGAAGCCCCTAGCTCAGTGTCTGACGTATGGTAGGTGTGCCAAGTGGATGTTAACGTTATTCCATGGGCACACGACAGCCAACAAGGTCACAAGTTGTGACAGTGCAGCTGGAGAGAACTGGTTAGGTGATATTTTCCAGCAGATAAATGTTGCTCAGGGGTAACTGGCAGGAATGTTATGCATGTGGCCTGGTGGCCAAGTCCCTATGATGTTGGACTGCCAGATGGGCATTCCTGGACTTAACAGATAATGACTATACCCTCCTCGCATTACGTGGAAAGGTCAGATGCAGCCAGAAAATGCTTCATTCCCCTCTGGAGGTAATGGAAATTTTGCATATTTGGGGGTACTTTTTCATTATTGTGTCATTATTTTGAGGAGGTCAAGAGCACAGATTTTGAGCATCCCTCTCCATTAGAGACACAGGCTGAACTATTTACAGATAAAATGACACAACTTAAGTTTGCTTCAAAATAACCCAATAAAGGAGCACGGGTGGATGTAGAGCTGCCACAAGGATGGCCCTGTGTTAATGGTCGTTATAACTTGGTGAGGGGTATATGGCAGTTCATGGTACTAGTTTGTGGTGGTGTTATGTATGTTAGAAATTTTCCATAAAAAAGTGTTGTTTTGTTATGTTTTGTTTCATTTTATTTATTTTTTTAAAGCACAGATACTTAGTCCAGGAATGATCTAGGTTCAAATCCCTTCCTGTTATTTTTTTGGCTGGGCAATCTTACATTTAATGCTTCTAAGTCCAGTCTCCAATTCCTAAAATGTTTGTAAGAATAATTCCAGGCTCACAAATTTGTTGCAAGTACATAAAGCACTTAGGGCAAAGCCTAGAACATGGTTGGCAATCAGTAATGCTACTATGAGTTTCCTTGAGCCTAACCCTCTAGTTATACCAACTCTTAGGAACAACCTGTAATCATGGTATGGTTGCAAGCAGATGGCTGGCCCACTGTCTTGACCGCAGGGTCCGTCACAGCTTTGGCAGATGGAATGGAACTGGGGATCAAATTATAGGCTTCAGACCCTTTTCTAAAACTCCTGGGGGGCATTTCTTTTATAGCATTTTTATTCTTTATAAATTTTTCAAAACTGAAGCATAGTTGATTTGAAATATTATGAGTTTCAGATGTGCAACATAGTAGTTTATTATTCTTTGATGTTGAAAGTGGCCACGAGAGGAGAGAAAAGGCGGTGGGAGGGGTTTGATGATGCCACTTTTCTTGGCTGTCAGTGTTCCTGGGTTCACAGCTCTGCTGTAACTGGGAGGGGTCAGACCAGGAAAGCAGACCCGTGATGTACATGGTCAAGGCTGGGGGAGGTCCCGTCTGCAGATCCTTCCTTCCAGGACAGTTGCCCGTCCTCCCTTTCATCCGTTCACAGGCAGCTAGCATTTCACAGGTTGTCCAGGGACTTGGGGTTCTGTCTACCTGGGCACATTTTCAGGCTCTGGCTGGCAAGGCAGCCCCATCCATTTTGTAGAGGAGCCTGTGCTGGAAGAAGAAAGTGAGATCACAGGGAACTCATTAACATCCCAGATTCTTCTTTTCTCTCTACGCTTCCTCCCTCCCCCCATCCCGCATGGCCTAATCTTTATCCCAGCAATTTCTCTTTAAAGTGGCTGAGGGAATTTGTCAAAGCTGGGCCAAGAACTTACCTTTTCTGGTGTCTTTTCTAAAGACCCAGCATTCAGCCCTCACCCAATGAGACCCTGTCAGGGGAGCAGGGAGTTGATTATCCTTTCAGCAGAGGGAGGCTTTACTGTGAATGGAAATTCAGGCATTTGCAGCAGCTGTGGCCCCGCAGCCACATGACGAGGCAGCCTACGCTGAGTTGGTAAGGTTTACCTGGGTCAGTCCACAGGAAGTGCTGGGTCTGGGAGGTGGGAGGAGGGGTGGGGACAGATTAGGGCTCCCATCCCCATGAAGCAGTGGGGAACGTGCTGGACTCTCCTTAGAGACCAGTGCAAACCAGCCTATCCTTTCAGTCTAGCTCAAGGGGGCCGCCTCCACTAAGAGCATTCCAAACTTAAGGACAGAATTTAGGATGAACAGATTCCTAAGTAGTCAACAATGGGGCATGCTGCCTAGGAAGGTAATGAACTCTCCATTACTATAGGTATTCAAGCAGGGGCTAGCTGGCCACTTTCCAAGAATATTGCAGAAAGAAGACCTATCATGTGTGGTAGTTTGGCTCCTATGCCCTCCAAAGCGTTTTTATCTCTATGGCTCCTCATGGGAACAAGAGCATGAAGCTGAAGTCATCACAGGCCCAGGATTCAAGTGTTGGCCCTACGGTTAGTTGGATGGTCACAAGCAAGTCACTTAATGTCTTTATTTAAAATAAATGATATAGGTATATTTTATTTTTCTGATAATGGTGATAATTGTTTAAAAAAAAGAAAGAAAGAGAGAAAGAAAAACAATTTAGAGACTTCCCTGGCAGTCCAGTGGTTAAGACATTGCATTTTCAATGCAAGAGGCACAGTTTGATCCTTGGGTGGGGAGCTAAGATCCAGCATGGTCAAAAAACCAATTTATTGTGGACATTTTCCATTGCAATACATTTAGTTTTAACTTATCCTTTTCTCATAGTTATATATTTTACTTGTTTAAGCCACGGCTTCTTCATTTGTAAAATAGAATAACAATAAAATTGTGGAGATGATTAAAAAAGAGAATCCACATAAAGTGCTTAGCATTTAGTTAGGCATCTAAAACATGAAGACAGATCATTATTCAAAACCAGCATTGTCCCATAGACTATTACGTGAGCCTCCACACAAAAACTAGTAGAACTGATCAAAAAAATTCAGCAAGGTGACAAGATTAACATACAGAAATCTGTTGCATTTTTTTATACTAACAATGAAATATCAGAATGGGAAAGCAAAAAAAAAAAATTATTTTTAAATCACATCAAAAAGAATAAAATACTTAGGAATAAGCCTGACCAAGGAGGTGAAAGGCTTATACACTGAGAACTATAAAACATTGATAAAGGAAATTGAAGATGATTTGCAGAAATGGAAATATATACCATGCTCTTAGATTGGAAGAATCTACATCATTAAAATAGCCATACTATCCAAAGCAATCTATAGATCTAATGCGATTCCTTTCAAATTACCCGTGACATTTTTCACAGAACTAGGAAAAATAATCCTAAAACATATATGGAAACATAAAAGACCTAGAATTGCCAAAGCAATGTTGAGGGAAAAAAACAAAGCTGGAGGCATGACACTCCTAGACTTCAGATGATGCAACAAAGCTACAGTGACCAAACAAGCATGGTATTGGCACAAAAACAGACATATGAAGCAATGGAACAAAATAGAGAGCCCAGAAATAAAGCCACACATAGACGGTCAATTAATCTTCAACAAAGGAGGCAAGAATATATAATACAATGGAGAAAAGACAGTCTCTTCCCATCACGTGGTGTTGGGAAAGCTGGAGAGCCTCATGTAAATCAAAGAAGTTAAAACACTTCATCACCCTATATACAAAAATAAATCTCAAAATGGCTTAAAGACTCAATAGACAGGACACCATAAAATTCCTAGAAGAGAACATAGGCAAAACATTATCTGACATAATTTGTAGCAATGTTTTCTTAGATCATTCTCCCAAGGCAATAGAAATAAAAGCAAAAATAAACAAATGGGATTTGGGCATATATCCAGATGGATCTCTAAGTCAAAAAGATACAAGTACCTCAGTGTTTATAGTAGCATTATTTACGATAGCCAAGACATGAAATCTAAATGTCTACTGACATTTAGATAAATGGATAAAGAAGATGTGATACGCATACAATGGAATACTACTCAGCCATAAAAAGAATGAAATAATTGCATTTGCAGCAATGTGGGTGGACCTAGAAATGATCATAATAAGTGAAGTAAGTCAGAGAGAAAGACAAATATGATATCACTTACATGTGGAATCTAAAATATGACACAAAAGAACTTATTTATAGAACAAAAATAGACTCACAGAGATAGAGAACAAACTTACAGTTACCTAAGGGGAAAGATGGGGGAGGGATAAATTAGGGGTTGGGATTAGTAGATACAAATGGCTATAAATAAATATATATGTTTTTATATACATATATATATATAGCTATATATAAAGACTTTATTTTCTTGGGCTCTAATATCACTGCAGATGGTGGTGACTGCAGCCATGAAATTAAAAGATGCTTGCTTCTTGGAAGAAAAGCTATGAGAAACCTAAACAGCATATTAAAAAACAGAGACATCACTTTGCCAGCAAAGGTCTACATAGTCAAAGCTATGGCTTTTCCAGTAGTCATGTATGGATGTGACAAAGTGAAAGTCACTCAGTTGTGTCCGACTCTTTGCGACCCCATGGACTGTATAGTCCTTGGAGTTCTCCAGGCCAGAATATTGGAGTGGGTAGCCTTTCCCTTTTCCAGAGGATCTTTCCAACCCAGGGATCAAATCCAGGTATGCACATTGCAGGTGAATTCTTTACCAACTGAGCCACCAGGGAAGCCCATGGATGTGGGAGTTGGACCATGAAGAAGGCTGAGTCCCGAGAATTGATGCTTTGGAATTGCGGTGTTGAAGGAGACTCTTGAGAGTCCCTTGGACAGCAAGGAGAAGGAACCAGCAATCCTAAAGGAAATCAACCCTGAATATTCACTGAAAGGACTGATGCTGAAGCTGAAGCTCCAATACTTTGGCTACCTGATGCAAGGAGCCAACTCATTGGAAAAGACCCTGATGCTGGGAAAGATCGAGGGCAGGAGAAGAAGGGGACGACAGAGGATGAGATGGTTGGATGGCATCACTGACTCAATGCACATGAGTTTGAGCAAGCTCTGGGAGTTGGTGATGGCCAGGGAAGCCTGCCATGCTGCCATTCACGGAGTCACAAAGAGTCAGGTATGACTGAGTGACTGAACAAGAACAACATATATAAAGTAGACAAACAATAAGGCCCTAATGTATAGCATTATATTCACTATCTTGTAATAACCTATAATGGAAAAGAATATGAAAAAATATGCATTGTATGTATATGTATGTATATGCAGTGTAAGTATATGTGTATGTATGAATCACTTTGTTGTACCCCAGAAACTAACACAACATTGTAAATCAGCTATACTTAAATTGGGGTTCCCTGGTGGCTCAGACAGTAAAGAATCTGCCTGCAGTGCAGGAGACCTGGGTTCTTAAATTAAAAAAAAAGAAAATATAATGAGCATCTCATATGTAAATTTAAAATTTTCTAGAAGCCACATTAAAAAAGTGAAATTGATTTTATTAATTTATTTAACCCAACATATACAGAACATTATAATGTTAACATGTAATCAAGATAAAAATTATTAATGTGATATGTTTACAATAATTTTTTTGGTACTAAATTTTTAAAAATCCAGAGTTCAGGTTGAATCAGCTACATTTTAAGTTCTCAGTAGTCACATGTAGCTAGTGGCTATCATACTGAACAGTGCAACTCTAAGTCTTCCACCTGGGGGTTCCCCTGATGGCTCAGTAGTAAAGAATCTGCCTGCCAATGCAGGAGACATGGGTTCCATCCCTGGTCCGGGAAGGTCCCTTGTCCTGTGGAGCAACTATGCCCACAGTTCAGTTCAGTTCAGTTCAGTCACTCAGTTGTGTCCAACTCTCTGAGGCCCCATGGACTGCAGCACACCAGGCTTCCCTGTCCATCACCAACTCCCGGAGTTTGTTCAAACTCATGTCCGTCAAGTCCGTGATGCCATCCAACCATCTCATCCTCTGTCGTCCCCTTCAATCTTGCCCAGCATCAGGGTCTTTTCCAGTGAGTCAGTTGTTTGCATCAGGTGACCAAAGTATTGGAGCTTCAGCTTCAGCATCAGTCCTTCCAATGAATATTCGGGATTGACTTCCTTTAGGATTGACTGGTTTGATCTCCTTGCAGTCCAAGGGACTCTCAAGAGTCTTCTCCAACACCACAGTTCAAAAGCATCAGTTCTTCTGTGTTCAGCTTTCTTTATGGTCCAACTTTCACATCCATACATGACCACTGGAAAAACCATATCTTTGACCATATGAACCTTAGTTGGCAAAGTAATGTCTCTGCTTTTTTAATATGCTGTCTAGGTTGGTCATAGCTTTTCTTCCAAGGAGCAAGCATCTTTTAATTTCTTGGCTTCAACTATTGAGCCTATGCTCTAGAGCCCATGAGCCGCAACTACTGAGCCCACATGCCACAGCAGGAAAAGCCACTGCAGTGAGAGACCCGTGCACCGAATTTAGAGAATAGCCCCAGTTCATCACAATTAGAGAAAAGTCTGAGCAGCAATAGAGACCCAGTACAGCCAAAAATTAAAATAAATGAATATTTAAAAAATGATTTTAAATCTTCCATCTTATTTCTCCTTTGAGCTACTGTAACTCTGAGAGTTTAGTCTGCTTACCAATTTGAAAGAAAGTGAAAGTCGCTCAGTTGTGTCCAACTCTTTGCGATCCCATGGACTATACAATCCATGGAGTTCTCCAGGCCAGAATACTGGAGTGGGTAGCCCTTCCCTTCTCCACGGGATCTTCCCAACCCAGGGATCAAACCCAAGTCTCCCACATTGCAGGCGGATTCTTTACCAACTGAGCCATCAGGGAAGCTTACCAATTTAGGCCATAAATATAAATTAGATTGTATCGTTTTCTGTCTTGAAGCATCTCATCTTCTCTCTGACAGACTCTACAGTGAGAACCATAAAGGCAACTAGCTCCTGTATTCTTTTTTTTCTTTTTTTTTTGATAGGGGGTGATGTGCCGTGAAGCTTGCAGGATCTTAGTTCCCCAACTAGGGTAGAATTTGGGCTCTGGTGGTGAGAGGGCCGAGTCCTAACCACTGGACTGCCAAGGAACTCCTTATATTTCGTATTTCTAAACTCCTGTTTTACTGGGCTCAGGTTGAAGCCTAAAAAGTGCACTTTGATTGGTGTCCTTAGGAATCCAACAGTAAGTGAAGGCACTGGCTTCTTTTCTACTTTCTGGCCGAAATGCCTATGAGATGCTTAGTTTTGCCAGGACCATGAATGATATTCCATAAACATTAGCTGTCATTGGTATATTATTAATGGTGGAGGTGAAGCTCTAGTGTGATCTTCCTTTCAGAGGCAGTGGGACCTGAGAAAATCATTCAGTGTTCTGAGCTTCGGTTTCTTTTATCCTTAGTAGGAGATGCCGGTTTCCACCCTGCCAATCTCATAGCAGAACTACGATGTTCAGATGAGATACCACATTGAGAAAGAGTTTTGAAAGCCAAGAAGATCTGTCAATATCACGTATGATTATCCGAGTACTGAACTCAGCATCTTTCTTGGTGTTGGGCTGGGAGTAAGGACGGGATCAGGGGTCCAGATGGCCCTCGAGGCATATGACTTGAACGAGTGAAAGTGTTTTGAAAGCTGTAAAGCCCTAAGGGAGCTATCTTTTTATCATGAGTGAGAGTGGAGGCTGGAGAGGGAGCCCCCATTATGCCAAGCTGGTGAGGAGCTTTGTTTTCCTAGAGCATAGGGAGATACAAGTGCTGTGACAGCTGTATTCATTTAGGTTCTTGTAATTGCTGGTTGTCAGATCTACAGCCTGTAAAGAAGGAACTCATGGAACTAACAGAAATCACTGTGGTAGATATTTCTTTAACTATCAGCTCCAAGTAAAAGAACCAGGAGAAACCTTAGAGAAGGCTCATGGGAGCTTTTATGCTTCTATGAGCCCTGAGAGGCATAATGACTCCCTCAAAGGGACTTCTCAATAAATCTTCATAAACACAGGAAAGGGGATATTCCTTTGTAGCCTTTTGGTGCTTAACTCTGATCCTCTAGGGCCATGAACCCTTCCCTGCCTCCCACTCTGCTTGGGTGTTTCTACTGCAAAAAGCGATTTTACCCAGAAATTGAGAATCAGATTACAAAGACCCGGCCTGGAAGCAGTTTGTTCCAGAAACGCCGCTGGCACTTTGCTCTGCATTTTGTGTCCTTTTCTAATGCAGTGGGCTGCTTGTACGTCTTGTACTTGGGTGCTGAGGACTGAGAGCTAATTTGTGCCTTTTCTCTGAAATAACCAGAAACTGGCAGACCCAGCCCTCGGTCTTGTATAAGTGGGAAATGCTTCTGTGTACAATGACCTGTTGTCCTGATTCTGGGGTTGCCGGCGACTTCGACGTCTCCCCTCATGAAGGAGAGGAAGCTAGTAATCAGAGGAATGAGGATTCTGAATTTGGGTTTTCTGGTTGTTCTGTGGACATGCAGGAGAGCCACATCTGGGCTTATCTTGGCCTCACTTTGAAAAAACACTAAAGGCTTTTCACTCTTTTCCTTTTCATCAAAATATCCATGATTTCCTAGGTGAGGAAGAGTTGCTGGTTAAGAGGAATTCCTCTCCTTCTACATGCATCTTTTTTACAAATATGCAAAGTACTTGTTATGCACTTGTTGTGGGTGCTTTATTAGTTAAATCTGTTTTCAAAAATAAACTGCAACAATTAATCTGATTTATATTGAAAAGGAAATAGAAAAGCTAAAAAAGAAAAGAAAACGAAATGGAAAAGGCAGCCCACTGCCTCATCCAGTCTACTTAAAAAAAAAAAAAAAATCAGCCTTGAGTACTGAGACCTTCGTTCAAAATTAATCACTGAGGGAAGTTTCCAAGGTTTGATTTCTGCACTATTCCTTTCTCATATTCCATTTTTTCCCTTAAAGGACACGAAAATGAGCTTTTGAATATAATTATAGAAAGCTTAGAATGAAGAGTTTCAATGCCTGTTTCCTTGAAAGAAACCAGAACCACCTTGTTACATGGGTGTCTGTTGATGTCTGTCCCCATCTCTGGGGAAAGTGGGAGGCAGTCTGAGATGGATGCTTTCCGAACAGATTAACCAGCAGAGCATTTCCTTCTGTAGAAGCGATGCTCAGACATACAGACAGCAAGAGGCACCAAAAAATCCATCCATTGCCCTGGATAATAGGTGGTGTTGCATTCAGTAACTAACAAGCTAAAAAGAAGCCAAGACTTTTGGAGCAGTAACTGAGTGCTATGTTTGGCTCCAAACACTGAAATGTTTAACCCTCACAAAGCCTGAGGAGGCAGGTGCTATTTTACATATATATGTATGTTGTTCAGTCACTAAATCATGTCCTACTCTCTGCATCTCCGTGGACTACAGAATGCCAGGCTTCCCTGTCCTTTGCTGTCTCGCAGAGTTTGAGCAAATTCATGTCAGTTGGGTTGGTGATTCTATGTAACTATCTCATCCTCTAGGGGCTTCCCTCATAGCTCAGTTGGTAAAGAATCTGCCTGCAATGCAGGAGACCCCAGTTTGATTCCTGGGTCAGGAAGATCCCCTGGAGAAGGGATAGGCTACCCACTCCGGCTTTCTTGGGCTTCCCTTGTGGCTCAACTGGTAAGGAATCCACCTGCAATGCAGGAAACCTGGGTTTGGTCCCTGGGTTGGGAAGATCTTCTGGAGAAGGGAAAGGCTACCCACTCCAGTATTCTGGCCTGGAGAATTTCATGGACTATAGTCACAAAGAGTAGGACTTGACTGAGTGACTTTCACTTTCATTTTCATCTCATCCTCTGCCACCCTCTTCTCCTTATGCCTTCAATCTTTCCCAGTTTCAGAGTCTTCATGGACCAGAGCCTTGTCATGGCGAACGGGTTTGTGTAAATTAATGAAGCTTTGAGGCATGCTGTGCAGGGCCACCCAAGACAGACAGGTCATAGTGAAGAGTTCTGACAAAATGCAGTCCCCTGGAGAAGGAGATGGCAATCCACTCCAGTATTCTTGCCTGGGAAATCCCATGGACAGAGGAGCCTGGTGGTTATAGTCCATGGAGTTGCAAAAGTCAGACACAACTTAGCAACTAAACCACCAAGAGGCTCTTTAGTTACTCTTCACTCTGCCATTAGAGTGGTATCATCTGCCTATCTGAGGTTGTTGATATTTCTCCCAGCAATCTTGATTCCAGCTTGGGATTCATCCAGCCTGGCATTTCTCATGATGTACTCTGCATAGAAGTTAAATAAACAGGGTGACAATATACAGTCTTGTCCTACTCCTTTCCCAACTTTGAGCTAGTTAGTTGTTCGAGGTAAGGTTCTAACTGTTGCTTCTTGATCCACATACAGGTTTCTCAGGAGACAGGTAAGGTGGTCTGCTCTAAATATATATATGTATTAATTTGGCTGCACCGAGTCTTAGTTGTGGCATGTGGGATCTTCAGTCTTCATTGTGGCATGTGGGACACTTTTTTTAGTTGTGGAATGCAGGATCTTTTGTTGAGACATGTGGGATCCAGTTCCCTGACCAGGGATCAAACCTGGGCCCCCTATTTTGGGAGCATGGAGTCTCATCCACTGGACCACCAGGGAAGTCCGTGGTGCTGTTCTTTTCATCTCTTCCATTTAACCAAAGCAGAAAGTACGCAGAGACATTGAGCAACTTTGTGAAGTCACAGAGGTGGCATCACCAGGATTCAGCTCAGGCCTGGTAGCATCCAAGACATTTACCCTCCACACGTGCTGGAGAACCAGCAGGGGCCGCTCTCTCACTTCCTGTGTGGTCTTGGGTGTGATTCTTGACTTTCCTGAAGCTTCAGTTTTCCATCTATGAAACTCAGGGATTGAGGGGCTGGACAAGAGAGTCATTTTTACAAACTGGGCTCTTACAAATGAGAAAACATCAGGTAAGAGTCTCTTAGATGTGTTACCCAAGGATGGGAAGAGCCCCCCAAGAGGGTTCATTTCTACAGGGCGAAAGACTAGTATACTGGATTCACCATCTGTGGGGTCTCAGAGATTTAAAACTTCCACTTGGAACTAGGGCAATGGTGCCTCTTCCCACCCAATTTCACTTCCTGGCTGGGAAATGAGTCTTCTGTGGAGTATAGGGTCCACAGTGCCTTTGATAGAGGATGGGTCAAGGTGTTATGGGTAGGAGAGTGGGCATACCTTGGCCTCAGGAACCAAAGTTGAGGGCCAAAGACCAACTGACTTCTAGTTACCCTTGCCAAGTTCTAGATACCTTGCCTGAGTGACCTCATTGGTGACCCTGAGCAAATTCCCTCATGCTCTGACCCTCAGTGGCCTCCTAGGTAAAGTAGATATCACAGTAGCATTGGCCCATAGGTGATGATACAAAGAAGTCTCATAAAACACTGCCTGGAACACAGTACTTAGCAAACGTGAGTTGTCACCTGCGTGATCATCATCTCAAAAGGAAATCGATCAGGGTCTTGGTAAGTAAGCTTTGCTAATGCCTGGTTTTTTTTGGATTTGGTTCCTCCTTCACAGTGAGGGAGGGCTGAGTGCTTGTCTCTGGAGGCAGAAGGAATTGTGAACACAGAGGGCTTGGGGAGAAGAACTCTGTATGGTTGGGCTACTCAAGATGGCCATTAGAGAATGTGCTCTTGGCACATCTTCTGCCCAACCAGTGTCTGCTTCTCCTCTATCTTACCCACACAGCTGACCTTTCTATGTGCTTGCCCCTGGCCCTAGCTAGTCATCATTCTTGTCAAAGGGGCAGTGAGGGGCATGCCCCACTACTGGTTTCTGTGGTAACTAATGAGCCCACCTGATGGCAATTCCCTTATAACTGGTAAACTCCCCTTGGGGAGTAGTGAAGACTACCACCTTGTCCTGCCCACTGCCATCTGCTGCACACAGCAGGATGTCACCCCAGGACCTTGCTTCAGACATGTAAGCTCCCCATTCATGAAACCATTGATAACTCTGATGCTGACTCTGGGCTCTTTCTTTGGTCCTGAAGTTGGGCGGCACAGGCCTCGGAGGTGCAGCCCAACAAGCCCCAAGGAGCACAGAGGAGTGTCTGCAGCTCTGGAGGTGGGAGTGAAGCTGGGGCTGGCTGCCCTTTTGAACTCGAGGGGGCGGTCTTGGAATTATTAATACATACCATTCCTTGGCGGGGGAGTGGGCAGTAAGGACAAAAGATCACCATTAGACTCTTGCCTCCACTGTGCCTGAGTTAGTTGAGAGCAGCAAAACTGTGCAATCAAAATGGGGTCTAAGGGACTTCCCTGATGGTCATTGACTAAGACTCGGTGCGCCCATTGCAGGGGGCCTGGGTTCAATCCCTGGTCAGGGAACTAGATCCTACATGCACAACTAAAGCTCCTACATGCCACAACTAAGACCTGGTCAGTCAAATAAATAAATAAAAATTTAAAAATAAAAACTTAAAAAAACCAAATGGGGTCTAAATTGAGAGATGGTAAGGTCAATCAATGCAGGAGAGACGGGATCTGTTATTTTTTAAGGCTTTTCAGACTTCTTGCCACTGGTTATGGTGAGTCTTATACCTTTTGGATATCCCATGTGGTGATAGTCACTTTCTGAATAGAAAAATGTGAAAAGGAAAGACTGAAGCTGGAAGAAGTTTCTCACCCAAGACTGGGAGTGTATGATGAGATTTTATTGGCCTACGTTCAGATGTTTCTTTGAGCTTTTAGCTTTGTGGAAAACTGTGGGTATGATTCAGCTATCTCTAGGGACCAAATGTAAAAATGTTTTATGAACATCAGAAAAACCATCCCCTGAAGAATTTCTCTGGTGTTAGCAGTTCAAGGAAGGATTCTCCCTCCCCTCCCATCTCCCTTCTCTCCAGCCCCATGGGGACAGTGAAGTAATCAATTGTCTTCATTCAAAAAAATAAGCCCCAGGGCAGGCCTTGTGTTCTGTTAAACATTAAGGACAGTTTTTCCAAATCTTCCTGAGGGAGTGTTACTGGGGTAGGGGGGTCCAGTTGAGGAGGCAAGAACGGTGAGTCTTGGACTCTGTAAATAAACAGCTGATAAGCTCACAGTTTCGGGGGATAAGAGTGCATGTCCTTGTTCTGCATCTTTTTAAGACTCTTATAGGCCTAGGATGGCTCTGTTTATCTTTAATTTATTTGGCTGCTCAGAGTCTTAGTTGCAGCATGTGGGATTTTTGGTTATAGCATGTGGGATCTAGTTCCCTGACCAGGGATCGAATCCTGGGCCCCCTGCATTGACAGCACAGAGTCTTAGCCACTGGATGGCCAGGGAAGTCCCCGCTCCCCAATTAAACTGTGGCCACATAGCTCTGGCACTGCCCTGCCCTAGAGGAACAACCCCAGGTGGGAACCCAAAGTCCAGAGTTTGGGAATTCTCTCAGCTACTGTGTGACCTCGGGCAAGCCACTTAATGATGACTGGCACACAGTAGGTGCTTAATAAGTATGGAGAGAATGAGTAAATAAACAAGAGAACTGCCTGTCTGTCTCAATTTCCTCATCTGAGAGACGGGGAAATAATGCCTCTCCAACAGGCTGTGATCATGTCAGTAAAATTGCTTCCTAGAAATGCTTCTCAAATGTTCGTGCATTTCACCTGAGTCACCTCAACAGCTGGTCAATTGCAGATTCTGACTCAATAGGTCTGGGGTAGGTGGGCCTGAATTCTGCATTACCAGTTAACCCCCAGGGGATGCCTGTATGGACCACACTTTAATGCTCTACAGGTATTCTTGAGATTGTTAACATCTCCTCAACCAATGGGTTCAGGATAGACTCTAAGGATAGACTGACCACTGTCCCAGTGGGTTCTTGATCGAGTAGTTTCCTGGGACACAGGACTCTCAGTGTTAAAGTCGGGAAGTCCCAGGCAAACTAGAATAAGTTGGTTACTTTACTAAGGATGTGTGTGAAGTCACTCAGTTGTGTCCAACTCTTTGGGACCCCATGGACTGTAGCCCATCAGGCTCCTCTGTCCATGGGATTCTCCAGGCAAGAATACTGGAGTGGGTTGACGATTCCTTCTCCAGGGGATCTTCCCAACCCAGGGATTGAACCCAGGTCTCTTGCATTGCAGGCAGACGCTTTATCCTCTGAGCCACCAGGGATAATGGAAGCCAAAGTGATGCTTCCATTCAAGCTGCTTGTGAATTGGAAAGAACAAAACCAGATGAGCATATTTGCTAAAGAGAGGAAAACATCCTCTCCTTAGATCAATTAGTCCTCCCACTCCCTCATTCTGCAGAGGCCCAGAGAAGTTGGGTGACTTGGCCAACAACACACAGCTTCTCAGGGGCAGGGCAGGGTCTGAAGCTCCCACCTTCTGAAGCACCATGGAGTAGCCCAGGGCTTTCTCATCAATCCACATTGCCTTCTCCAATATACTCCTCTTTATTTGGCAAACAAAACATGTTTATTTATAAGCTGGCTTGTTTGGAGCCTGAAATTTGGCATAGCTGAGTTTGGCCGTGAGGAGTTCAAATTTTTCCTCTTTCTGTTTTGATTTGCTTAACCATGTTTTGTGAGCAAAATTGCGAAGTAATAAAAACCCACGGTGAGGCTGCTAAGGTGGTTCAAATGCAAAATCTCCAGAAATGTGGCAGCATCAATTTGGCAGATTTATTTTCTGTCTTGAGAGAGTATATTAGAAACCCATGTAGTTTACTTCCAGGGACTTACACACCTCTGATAAATAAATAGCTAGAATCTCTTTTCAGGCTGTTTCTCTTTGAGATGGGACAGGAGTTTGGGAAGAACACGCCTGCTTGGCAGATTGCTGAAGGCTCTTCCTCTGCTCTTTAGGGTAGGTCCTCAGAAGAAGGCAGTCTTCAATACTAAGGGCTGTGGGATGACTTGCATAATGTCACTCAAAATCTTTTGCACTTAATTTTGCACACGCAGAAGTTATAAAAGAATGTTGCCTTTTATTGTTAACACTGGGAATCTGTGCAAAGAATTCTCACGCTAAATATGTGAAGAGATTACATTTATTTTTTTTTATTTTTTATTTTTTGTCCTGAATGACCTACTCGTTCCATTCATCTGGTTTTCAGAATCAAGGTTTTTGACTCGCCTTTAGACTGACGCCTTAAGCTTTTCAGGGCAAAGACCCACAGCATGGCCACAATCTGCACCACTTGCCCCTGATTTCCCCAGCCCAGGTATCTAACCCACCCATATGTGCATCTCCATACTGGTTCTTGGCCTCTGCAAGCCACTTCTCAAAAGCCTTATTCTTGCATGTAAGACTCCACCAATGGAACATTTCTGGTGGCCTCTGAAAACATTCTCAGTTCTAATAAAGGTCTCTGGTTGTACCTGAGAAATGGCAAGTACAATGGGAACTGTCTTTTCCTGAAATGTTGCAGATCAGTTACAGCAAACAGAACGGTGACCGTCAAGGAAAACTGTCACTTTGGGCTCCTTTTTGACCACAGCAGCTATATGGAAGCAGCTGCAGCTTCGATAAGGGCCACAAAAGATTGCATTTAAAACAGGTAGGTTTCCCAGGTGGAGCCAGTGGTAAAAAATCTACTTGCCAGTGCAGAAGATGCAGGAGATGTGGGTTCGATCCCTGGGTTGGGAAGATATCCTAGAGGAGGAAATGGCAACCCACTCCAGTAATCTTGCCTGGGAAATCTCACGAACAGAAGAGCCTGGCTAGTTGCACTCCATGGGGTCCCAAAGAGTCGCGCGCAAACACACACACACACACACACACACACACACACACACACACACACACGGTGCCCTCATATCCCAAATCCTTTGAATTGTGCTGTAAACTCAGGTGTCTTTTTGTTGTAGGGGGGGCACCTGGGGGAGGGGAGAATGGGAGATGGTGAAAGACAGAGAAAGAGGCTGATTTGATTTGTGACTATACCTGATGTAGGGAGTCTGGGTATGGCTCCTGATCAGTGCTTTGTGAAAATCTGCTCCAGCACCCAGAGAAGACAATTTTAGCTCTGTCCACAATGAGATAAGTGAACAGCTCAAGTGAATACTCTGCTTTTCATATAGTGTGGTTGACTGACAGCTTTCCGCACTGTCTTAACATAACACATCTAGCTACAGGCTGAGCACAGCTATAAGCTTCATTCAATGTTTTTAGCAATTTTACATATATGTATATGTGTGTTTGTATAAATATATATACATACTCAGGGGCTCCATTACACAGGAGAGTCCTGGCAAAACACACAAATTAAAAAAATTGTTTCCATAGGCCCATCAAGAACCTCTAACAGTGACAAAAGGACATTTTCAACCTCAGGCTCCAGGCTGAGACCTGAAGACATGAAGAAGCAGTCTCCAGAGTCAGGGGCCTGCTGGGGTGAATGGGTGGTGATACCTGATTGAGGCAGGAGGGTGATGGGGTTTTAGTCCAGCTTGAAATCCCATCTGCTCCACCTGGGGCATTCCTGGGTACTGGAATTGCTGGCTGGGCTTATATGCATTCATGTTCTAGAATCAGAAACCCCCAAGGACCTTATTGGACAAATCCACAAATCTAAGGGCGGCTGATACAGGGGAATTAAGTTGTGCTCACAGCCTGATCCAGGGATCCCCTCTCACACTTGGCCTCTGCATTTTTCTTCTCTTTTTCTTTCTTTCTTTTTCTTTTGTGGCTTGTGAGACCTTAGTTTCCTGTCTGGCCACCGCAGTGGAAGCAGAGTCCTAACTTCTGGACCGCCAGCAGATTTCCTTCTCATTTTCTTGTTGACTCTCTTAAGAGTTCTGATGTAAAACAGAGCCTCCCAGAGAGCTTCTGACTTCTGGGTACCACATGGACAGCTGTTTCATGGGGTTGAAGCTTTCTGTCACAGAGATGAGCTTTCATGGACCCATCCAACCCCTCTCTAGTGGGCTCACTGTGAGGATGCCCAAAGGCACCATGTAGGGAAGGATCTGCTGACCACCTGCTCTCCTGGGTGATTTTGTTTGCCTGTGGGGCAGAGGAGTCTGGAAGTCTGCAAGCTATCTGTGGTTGATGGTGCGCAAAAGTACTCCATTGCTGGTTGACCATGAAACCACTATGTCTCGTTCCGGTCATTCACTCTGCAGCTGAGTCCCTCTCTGTAGTCCCTCTCTGTAGCTACCCGGTGAACCCCCTCTAAACCTTGGAGTTAAACTCTCGGGTCTGAGAGATGCTTGATCTTGTGAGAGAGCCTAAGGACAGGTGAGAACCAGCATTAATTCTGTGAGCTGCTGGCTGTTTCTTGGGAGTGCTTTGTTTTGACTTGAGGGGCTCTGAATGGCCAGGGACCTCTCTGAATGACACATCTTTAGTTCTTTTTTGCTGTTAACAAACCAGGCTACCTGCTGACAAACAGCTCTACTGCCTTCACCAATGTCATCCCAGGGGCCAGCGAGGCTTGCTCTGACTGGCCTGAGGTATGTTGAACTTTCTCCACCTGCGGTGTTTACTAGTAGAGGCTTCAGCACATCACTGCCCATTTTTTCATTCTCAGTCTTCTTTCCCTTCAGGAATCAGCATGATTGGAAGAGCCCCCGTTAGGAAGAAGCATGCTGGAGTTTGGGAGTGGGACCTGTGATGCTGTGCACCGCATCTTGTCACAGCTGGAACTCCCTCACTGGCTGTTTTAGACACACAAAGGTCATAGATTCTCTGCTGGTCAGCCAAGGGCAAAAATCACCCTCCTGCCAGCCAGCAGTGCTGGCATCCCTGAGTATTTCAGTGCCTGGCTGCGATTCTCTCATTAGAAGGGCTCTGTTTCATACCTTCAGAAGCTTGAAAAGAACTCTATTCTCTTTGTTGCATTATCTTTTTACTTTCTCAAGTTTGGATACAATTTCTCAAAATCATAGCTCTTCCTTGCCTGGCTTATGAAGGATACCCATGGAAAGCCGAGGTCCAGCATGTTTCCCACTCCAGTGGTTATTAGCATTCTCACCAAGGATAAACCATGGAGCATCTGCAAGACCATCAGTCCAGTGTTTGTCTGTGCCTGGTTATTTGCAGACTCCCTACCCCACACTTCAGGAGGCTTTGTACATAAACTTCTTTCTTTGGCAGCATGCTGGTGACATGCATAAAAGGACATGACTAAGGACAGTGGAGGGTTTCCCAGGTGGCTCAGCGGTAAAGAATTTGCCTCCCAATGCAGGACACATGGGTCTGCTTCCTGGGTTGGGAAGATCCCCTGGAGAAGAAAATGGCAACCCACTCTAGTATTCTTGCCTGGGAAATTCCATGGACACAGGAGCCTGACACGCTACAGTCCATGGGGTCACAAACAGTCTGACACAACTTAGTGACTAAACAACAACAAAGGATAGTGGAGACTGTGATTTAATGTTTATTTGCTGCTGATATTTTTTTTTTTTTTACTTTGAATGAGGGTGAACTATAGGTTTTCATTTGAAATGCTCTTCAGAAGAAACACCAACTGATGTCCGGGACAGAACTCACTTAAAAACCAGATTAGGTTTGGGAGCCTAAACTCTCTGCCCCAAGAAATTCTGGCAGATATAAAGCCCTTCCTTCCCGCATCAGCTTCCCCTGTCCCAATTGTTCTAGAGGTTTTGCTTTTCAACAGAATCCAACTGAAGTTCCCTGTTGGGTATGTTTCAAGAAGCTTCTCCCCACCTTATTTCTCTTTAATGGCTATAAAATTCCAGCTCAGAGGAGGCAAAGTATTGATCAGGCAGGCCCTGCCTTTGGAGGTACTGACTGGCACTGATGGAAGACCAGGCCAGTGAAGACAATGGACCCCCAAATGTGTCCCTGGAATGAAGAGCCCACCTGATGGATGTGGCCGCGCACAGCACGGCTCTCCTGGTGGGCTGGGCTGCCATTGGATAAAGCCCGTGACGTGGGCCACACGCGTGTTCAACGCAGAAACTAACTGATTCTCAGCAGATAGGGCCAGTTAGGGGAGCGAAGCCTAAAAATGCAATCTGCCCACAAGTTCTCTCTTCTCTCCTTTGGCTTTCTTTGGATGCCAGCATGCCAATCAGTGTCTTGCTGAAAGCGCTGGGAGCAGCCGTACCTGTGTGTAACAGATGGTGAGAACTCCTTCTCCAGACTTCTAGACCACAGAAGCTGGGGCAAAACACGCTGAATCCATAGCCATGAGGACCTGCTCTTGAGTCTATGGACCCTGGAATGCAGCAGCCGCAATCGAGGGCGTGGTTCTCTTTGTCATACACAGGGGCATTAGGTGATGGGAGCAGGGCATCTGTCCATCTCCAGGTGGGAAGGGACCTCTGAGGCAGCTCCAGAGTAGACCATTGAGAGACTCAGAAGGGGAGACCCCTGGCATTGGTGATTGTTACTGGTTATTGTGGCTTTTCCGCCCCTGCTTCAATATCTGGGGCGTGATGGCCAAACTGTAGCGCTGGCACCGCAGACCACGGGCTCGTTTTCCCAGCCAGGGTGTGTTCAGAGGAGGCCAAGAAAAGTCATTTCTCTGCTTTGCGTTGACTCGTGTGTTTTGAGGTCCCCGGGTCTTCCTTTGTACCCTTCCAAGGGAGACCTGGCGCTCTCAGCACTGCTCCGCCTCCACGAAGCCCTCCTTCTCGTGGCCTGAGGGCTCAACCTCGGTGTAGGTGGAGTGGCTGGGGTGGTTGCGGAACTTCATGGCCGGCCAGTGGTGAGGTCTCCGCTGCGGGGGCACAGATGCAGAGTGAGTGGGTGTGACCCCACCCACTGGGGACCATCCCCACCCTCTCCCCTTCACCCCGGGGGACAGCTCTGAGCACTTTTCAAGGGCTCTTGGGGGCTACTGTGTCTGAGCCAGGTGAAGCGTAGACCCCCTCCCCAGAAGGCTCCCGGCTGTGATCCTGGGTGCACTAGGAAACCGGCCGGGAGCCCCAGGAGTTGGGAAGGAGGTCATCTGATGCTTCACCACGTGGGCTGCAGGACACAAGGTGAAAAACTCAGCAATACATCAAGTGGAGCCTTAAGACTGCGGAAAGTGAGGGAATGGGCCATTCCCTCACTGGGAGGGAATGATCTGGGAGGTTCTGGAAATGCCAGGATGACCCTCTAGACAGGACAGGTCCTGCATCAGAGGTGGGGAGCTGCAGAAAACGCAGATTCCCAGGTCTCAGACCTTCCCGTCTGCATCCCTGTGGCTGGGGATCTGCAGGTTCCCCAGGTGACACCGGGTAGGTCTTAGCCTTGGCAGGTCTTAGTGTTAGCCTACCAATGACTGGTTAGAATTTGTAAGAAACAGGTGGCATTGAACCAGGGAGGAGGGAACCACCCAGGCCTCTGGATGATGAGGTCAAGGGGCGTGTGACCCACATGGAGGGTGGTGGCCCCAGAGGCCACCCTGTTGTGGGATTCAGAGAGCTGGTCAGTCGCCACGGGTGGAGGGTGGGCAGCGGCTCCCGAGCTCTGTGGCCCCCAGTGAAGGAGCCCAGGCCTTACTTCGCATGCTGCACGTCAGGCTGGCTCTTCTGAGTTCTGAGACGTTCAAAACTGCAGCATGCTCAACGAAAGCTCCCAGACAGAGCGACTCTTATGATTACTGTGGCCTGTCAAATCTAATTGAAAAACGCACACAGCAGGCCAAGAGGCAAAGACCTCAGTTTCATTATGGCTTTGGATAAGCCCCAGGCCTTGGAATTTGGGTGTGAGAAACCATAAATCACTGGGGACGGTCACATAACCACTCAAGGGCATGTGAGGCATCTGTGGTTTTCTCTCCTTCCTCTGGGGATGGTCACTGTTCTGATTCCACAAATGGTGGAGCCAAAGCAGAGGCCATTTGACAGGACAAGCAGGCCAGAGGAGTCCTGCGGGGCCAAGCCCTGGGGCTTAGGGACTCAGAGAGCGCCTGCCAGTGGGAGACACGCCCAGATGGAATTGATGAAGCTCCTCAAGTGGAAACAGGAGCCTGGTGTGAGGTGGGTGAGGGGCGAGATGAGGAGAAATGGGGACTGAATGGCTGAGGAATGCTGATGCAGATGGGGATGGCAGAGGGGGGCCCCACCCTGCACAGACCTCGATGAAGAAGAGGGCAGCATTGGAGGTGGGGTGACCGTTGATGTAGATCCCTGCCAGGATGATGGAAGCCACAAGGAGGACGGCCAGCACAATGCCCACGATGGTGCCCAGGTGCACAGGGGACCCTGTTGTCTTGGGGGCCAGGTTGTTCTGAAGGCCTGCGGAGAGACCATTAGGTCAGGGGATCAAGGAAGCAGGGGCCGTGGAGTCCTGGGTTCTGACAAAGTTCCAGAGATGAAAGCCGACAGAACCCTCAGATCTACTTATCAAATACATGAAAGGGTGGATCGGGCAGAACTATAATGAGGGTGACATTAACTTTGTTCTTAGCACAATTCAGGTGGTTTTCCAAAATCACTTAAAAGTTGCCCAAATGTCTACTAAGGATCATAAAAGCTCTCTCTCATACCCATCCCATATAGGTCCTTTTAAGGAATTCAAACGGCATGTGATGGTTAAGAGATCTGATGGTTGTGGGATCTGGAGTCTGGCTATCTGGTTTCAAATACAGACTCTGCTACTTACTAGCTGTGTAATCTTGGGCATCTTATTTAACTTCTGTGTGTCTCGGTCATCATTTCTGTAGAACAGGATAATAATGATAACTACCTGATAGGATTACAGTGATGATTAAAATGAGATAATTCATGTCAACTGCTGAGGAGCACAGCCAGTCTCTGGGACAACTTCAATAAGTGTAGCTATTATGAGAGCAAAATGACCACATTTTTACCTGTCACTGTCCGCTACCAGATTGTGACCTCCTGCAGAGCAGGGACAGTTTCTTATTCATCTCAGGGTCCTCAACTCTTAGAAAAAATGGCAGACCCATCAGAGGAACTCAATAAAAGAAATGAACTAGGTCCTCTAAGGGCTAATGAGCCAGCAAACACTCTCTGAGAACATTGCAAGCATTTGAAATACAGCCCAAGGAGAAGGCTGAGTATTTTCCATAGACTATGGAGCTGGAAGCACACCCAACCCAACCCTTTCTCGTACAGCTGAAGGAATGGAAATACAGAGAGGTAAAGGGATTCGTCCAAGGAATGCCAGTCGCTAAGAAGCCTCAGTTCAGTTCAGTTCAGTCGCTCAGTCGTGTCTGACTCTTTGCGACCCCATGGACTGCACACCAGGCTTCCCTGCCCATCACCAACTCCTGGAGCTTGCTCAAACTCATGTCCATCGAGTCAGGGATGCTAAGAAGCCTAGTTCACTAATATTACCTGTGGTGGCTTTTTGCTGCTTCTCCTTATCCTAAAAGGATGTGGGGATAATGACATAGAGAAGACACAGCAGCATGCGAGCAACAGAAATATTGTTTGTTTTATTTTGCTGGTGGGTGTGATGGGAATCAACAAGGGGTGGGGATTTTTAATAAAATGTTGCATACATCCAAAGTCATTGTGTTCCCCATACCCTTTTGTCTACAGGAGAAAAAAAGCTTAGGAGACAAAATACCCTGGGGCACCGCCAGGGTATCTGCCAAAAGCTCGGGGAGTGGTGAGGACACACCCTGAGCTGGCCTCTCCTGACCTGGCCATCAGCCTGCAGCCTTCAGTGACCCTGATGATCTGAGGGCAGGGCTTGGACTGATGAGCACACGATGTGGAATAACGGGAACGAATGTGGCTCAGAGGCCCCTGCCTCCCCTCAGCCCAATGGACACAGATGCACACTCACACCTGGTGCCCAGAGGAGCACTGGCTCCATCTCTGGTGGGAGGAGCCATCTAACTGATGTGTTAACAGTCCCTCCTCTCCCGTTGGAGCCGGGTTAACAGTCTCCCAGCCCCTGGAGCTGGAAGGCTCTTCCATCTCCCCTTTGTGGTAGTTGCAGCAAGGGCTTAAGCTGGCCCTGGGCAAAGGCCAGGGGAGATGGCCCCCCACAACCCCACATCACCAGAGAGGAGATTATCCCCCCAGGCAGTCCTGGGAGCAGGGACCCTACCTTCTTAAGCTGTGTAAAATTGTGGTGGACAACTTTTGTGTCCTCTCTGCCAACCCACGTTGGGAATCAAAGGCAACTTTGTTAGGGCAAACACTGATCAGATCCTGCCCTGGCCAGATCCCACAGTGCCTAGTTCACTAGTATTGAATGAGTTATCTTAAACTGGAGGTTCCGGTAAGGAACGTGGAACTAACAAGCTACCGCCAACTGGAATAATTCAGGAAAGGTCAAAAGGAGAGAGGAGACTCCAGTTCATATACCCTACCAACCTCCCAGAATCCTGGCTGGAATCCATCTTGGCTGATGCGCATGGCACCAGGAAGGACCCTGAGGCAGAATGACTGGCCAGAGACAACCCAGAAACTAACACCATCACCATAAAACCAGAGACTGCAAACCACGTGGCAGAGCAGTCCTCCTGAGGTCCCTGACCCTGCTGCTCTTCACCCGGGCTCCCCTTCCCAATAACATCTCTTGTTCTGTCAGCTCACGTGTCTCCTCGGACAATTCATTTCAGGGTGTTAGACAAGAGCTCACTCACGGGCCCTGGAAGGGTGACCTCATGGTCCCCCTTCCTGCAACAACTTTAACGAGAATCTACTCTCCACCCATCATTGGTTGGGAGGCCCCTTGGGGACAGCTAGGGCATGCCTGCCCTAGCTCAGCCTCTCCTCTGCCTCTCACTCCTTTCAGGGCAGTGAATACTCAAGAGCACTGTGGTCAGAAGAACTGCAGGAGGTTCCCGCCTGAGATGAGAAATGTCTAGATGTAGATTTGCTTTTTCAGCCTAGGCAGTGTGTGCCCAGAAGCTCCCACCACTTCCCGCACCTGCCCACTGAGCAGGAGGTTGGAGAAGCCCAGGCTGTGGTCGTTTCCCTCTCCCCCAGTCAAGGAGTACAAGCAAAGAAAGAAAGTGAAGTCGCTCAGGCATGTCTGACTCTTTGCAACCCCATGGACTGCAGCCCACCAGCCTCCTCCATCCATGGAATTTTCTAGGCAAGAGTATTTGAGTGGGTTGCCATTTCCTTCTCCAAAAAGCAAAGAGGCCAGGTGAAGGCTGCACCCTCTTGGGGGGTGAGTCCAAGAGGCAGCGGTGCGATGAAGAGGGGCAGGCATCTCTGTACTCACCATCTCCTCCAGCGTAGGGATTCACTTTGGTGTCATCTTCAAAGGGAAAGGAGAGAAGGCGCAAGGTTAGCAGAATCACACTGGCCTTTGTCCCTTTAGGATTGGATGTGACTTTAGCGAGGTTCAGTTCAGCCCTTCATTCTGAAGGCTAGGAAACTGAAGCCCAGAGACGGGAGGTGACCTGCTCAAAGTCACATAGCAGTCTAAAGATCGAAGGCCACAGACAAGCCAACTTTTCCTAGTGTTCATTCGTCCAACAAATACTTACTGAGTATTTACTTGCAGTTGAGCACAGGGAATAGGTACTGTGGATAGATGTGATCTCTGCCCTCAGCGAGGTCATAGGGTGGGGGTGGGGGGTGGGGAATGGAGGGACAATGAAAATTGTCCACACAAAGGCAGTCAAGAAGGTGGGATGAGATGTGGGGCTCAGACAGAGTCCCAGATAGACGGTGGGGCAAAGGCTGGAGTCAGCAAGAATTTGGCCAGTAGAGATATAGAAAGCAGTTCAGTACAGCTGGAGGGCAGACAGGCTGTGAGTAGGGGGTGATGAGAGGGAGTTAGGCTGGGGGTGGGGGTGGACAGCGGCCTGGAAAGCCAAATTCAGGGCCTTTCACAGTATCCTAAGGGGCAGTAGGAGGGGGAGGAAGGATTTGAGGTGGGGTGTGTGTGAGCCACAAGATCAAATCTGCTTGAAGACGCCCAGGGTACAATGTGGGAGACAGATTTCCAGCCAACACACTCCCTCTACACCTCAAGGAGTGTACCCTGCAGCCTCCTAAATAAGTTCCAATGGTTGACCCTTCCTGTGGTTCTTCCCCACAGATTCCTGTGGGGAAAGAACAGCAAAAATTCCACGTCAGGAGACTATTCTAGATGACTAGAGATTACTGCTTCAAGCATCAAACATTAAACCAATGGGACCTTCCACAATGTAGGGCCTGCAACCTGCTCTGCGTCCCTTCTCCGCCTCCACCATCCTCCTCATTCAAACTTCCACTGACTCCCCTTTGATTACAGATGTTCAAGACCCTTGGCAGTTTGTCCCAGTCTTCTCTTCTCCTGTCATTGGGTCAACTCAATAGCACTTGTCACAGTGGGTGTAACAAGCAACTCAAGGCTCTCCAGACCTCAGAGTCTTAGATCTCTGAGTTGCTGCATATTCTGTTCCTCCTACAGGACATGCCCTTCCTCCCCTTCACCACTCCTCTTTCAAAAGTCCCACTCCTGAAAGGCCTCTTGAGGGCTGAGGCTAGGGTGACACAGGTGAAACAGGGTCTGATTCTGTCTTTTAAAAATTTTTTTGATATTTTGTTCACCATAGAATTCTGGCATTACTTTCAATTTTTGAAAATATTGCATGAAAAGATTATTTCCTTAATTATTACTTTTGTGTGTGTATGCCTCCTTAACTTCTATATCTGCATTGAGTGTATCATTGACCTCAGCCTAGTCCTGGTCATAGCCCTGTCACTTCCCAGAGGATAGATAGATGGGGGTGTCCTCCCGCGTGCCACAGCATTTGCTCTGTTTCTGGAGCATCCGTAGATTATGAGCCTCTCATCAACCAACCGTTTTACACTCCCAGTACCTGAATGTAGCATCCTATTCTGCTATGTGTTTCCAATAAATCTTCAAATATCAAAAAATCACACTATAGTAAAAGAACAAATCAGAAGAAAATTTAAAAATAGGACCGCATAGAGGAAAGGGGCTTCCCTGGTGGCTCAGACGGTGAAGAATCTGCCTGCAAAGAAGGAGACCCTGATTCGATCCTGGGTCAGGAAGATCCCCTGGAAAAGGGAATGGCGACCCACTCCAGTATTCTTGCCTGGGAAATCCCATGGACAGAGGAGCCTGGCGGGCTACAGTTCATGGGGTTGCAAAGAGTCGGACAGGACTAAACAACTAACACTCTCACTTCACTTTCACAGAGAAAAGAGGGAATAGAATGGAGGAAGAAAACTAGAAACTAAGCTTCTTTGGATATAGTTGCTTTTGTAGATTTGACTTAGGAATCATTTAATTGTTTATCATTGATTGTCAACATTGTTCAGTTGCTAAGTCGTGTCTGACTCTTTGCAACCCCACGAACTGCAGCACGCCAGGCCTCCCTGTCCCTCACTATCTCCTGGAGGTTGCCCAAGTCCAAGTCCATTGAATCAGTGATGCTATCCAACCATTTCATCCTCTGCTGCCCTCTTCTCCTTTTGCCTTCAATCTTTCCCAGCATCAGGGTCTTTTCCAATGAGTTTACTGTTCGCATCAGGTAAGTTAAATTCAGAAAGTAAAGAGTCCGCCTGATAATGCAGCAGACCTGGGTTTGATCTATGGTCTGGGAAGATCCCACTGGCTGTGGAGCAACTAAGCCTGTGAACCACAACTAATGAGCCTGCACTCTGGAGTCCAGGAACCACAACCACTGAGCCCATGTGCTCCAACTACTGAAGCCCACCTCCTGGAGTCGGCGCTCTGCAGCAAGAGAAGCCATCACAATGAGAAGCTGCAACTAGAGAAAAGCCTGCGCAGCGACGAAGGTCCAGCATAGTCAAAAATAAAGGAACAAAATTACAGAAACACCCTAAAAATTCGAAGTGAAACAAAACGGAGAATTATTGACTTAAAATAGAAAGATACGTTTTCTTCAGGAATTGCAATACACAAGGTATTTATGTACGCCTCTGAATCTATTTCATCACTACAAGTTGAAAATGATGAATTGATTACTCAAAATTGACCGAAGTAATCCTAAACATGATAGGACAAATTAACTTGATTTTTTGAATCAACGTGTTTTGAATCTAGACCATTGGAAATACATTGTAGCCCAGGCCACACGCATTCTTGATAGACAAAAAGACACCTGCAGCCAGTCCCTCCCACAAGACGACTAAAGGTGACCACGCTGCACCCGCAGCAGATTTTCTCTCCCTCACTGAGGGCTGGTTCCCAGATGTTACCTTGCTGGGGGTCCACGGAATGCAAGCTGGTTCCCTAATTAATGGATTGTGGTCCAGGCCCATGAACAACCACCACATGTGTGGTGGCTACTGAATGAGTGGTCATTTTCTGTGGTTAGCAGTCACTTCTTGCTGCTACCAACATGTTCTGTTCAGCAACATGTTAGACTGCACAGATATTCCAGGTCAGTGCCTGTCTGTCCTTACGATAAAATGCATAGATTTTGTGGCAGCTGGTTGCCACTCTGAAGTCATTCTGGTTCATTTAAGTGGGCGGCATTTAAGCAATTAAGTAACTTAAAATCCAGCTCCCACACTTCCTGCTTCCCTGGCCCTTTCTGCTTTTCTGGCTGGCTGGGGAGAGAAGGGGTCCACGACCCTTCAGCAGCCACTCCCACTAACTTTTCTGCTCTCCACCTCTGCCCTGACCAGGTGGGTTCCCCTGGCTGAAGAGCTGTATCCCCATCGCTCACCGCATCTTCCTGGACCCTGAGCTAGGGACCCTGAGCTCTGCCCCCAGGACGTCATCTCCCTGTGTGGGCTGTAATAACATAGGCAGGGGGTGACCCAAATCTGTCCCTCCAGACACCTTGAGAGTTTGTTGTGGGGACAAGTCCTTGTCACATTTTTTTCTTAGAAAGGCAACTTGCTAATCTTTGCCACCTCCTCCAGGACTGGAAGGCCATAAAGCCATAATTGTCCTTACTCTAATTAATGTTTCCCATGTAGAATTTTATTACATAGCAAACAGGAGGAACACATTCCTGGGATGACAGGAGACACACACGTGATAAAACTGATCAATGGGACACGCTATGTAGGGACAGCCCTTCATGGCAGTGGCCCGGGACTAAAGGAAAATAATTCCAAGTCAGGGTTTGAACCCAACCTCCAGATGCCAGACACTGTGCTCTCTCCATCCCCACCGCAGCCACCCTTCTGGCCTCAGGCACCGTGGCTCACCCTTAAACCCCTGAGGGAAAGGCTGGGTTCTCACCTAGTGTCTGCAGACCCCAGCCCAGCTCTGGGCTCAGATTGAGCCCCCAGTAGCACATAGGGTTATCTCAAGGGTGACTGGCCAGGGGGTTCTTTTAAGTGGAGTTTCCTTCAACTGGAAGGTCACCCCTGAACTCCATTATAATTTCTGAGGGCAAGGTCTCCTCTTGCTCCTTTTTCAAGTAATGTATTGAATCCCCTGCCTCACTGTTCACACTTCACTATTTTTCTACCCATTGAACCCATGAAGACCCTTTTCTATTCCTTTCAGCACTGAGAAAAGCACTGGGGTGGAGCGAGCCAGATTGCTGCTTTGGGAACCAGATGAGACCCAATGCCACATTTTCCTGGCTGTGTGACTTTGGGCAAGCCCATCAACCTCTCTTAGCCATAGTGTCTCCTCTGTAAACTGCGGATCAAAGAGCATCAAAGTTCAGGATAATTAGGAGGATTAAGTGAGTATTAATGGGTACACAATGTCAGCACTCTACCTGGCCCATGGTCAGTCCCCTTAAATGTTTGTTCTTTCTATCAACTGTTCACTTCCCTCTGGCCAGATCCATGGGTTCCTGCTTTCCAGTTCTCTAGGCTGCATTTCAAAGGCAGGGGAGACCACAGAAAGAATATTCCACTGCTGAGCAACCTACTTTGCCCCTCATGAGCCCATTTCCTTGTCTATAAAATGGACTGTGGATGAATAATGTTTAAAAATACCAGCTTTTTCCTCCTTCCCATTTGCTCCTTTCAAACAGGTAATCTGGCTCAGGGGAGGTAGGAAGACCCCATTTTCAGTCTTAGATTTAGGGCAAGGGGTTAAAATCTAGATGCCATGTATCCAAAAAGGATGAGGAAGGAATTTCTCAGAGATGGCCAAAGAATCCGGGGACCCTGCCCGGTCCTCCCCACAGGGTGGATGGACATCCGGCAGCTTCGATGAAATCCTAGGCCTGAGTGAAACAGAGCAGGATCCTATGGGCCTTGCCCCCCATATCCTCAGCCTACAATTTCTCTATGGAAAAACTTTAACCAAAGAATAAGTTTAGTCAGAGAGGTGAGAAAACACAGAAACAGAGGAAAAGAGTTCAACAAGACTGAATGGTAATATAGACATTAGGCAGAGTCAAGGACCTTTGGACGCCAAAACCTCCACCCGGTGGAAGTAGTTAACTGCGTGATGACCAGACTGTAGCCATGACATCGCTGCCACAGTTCCGAGAACTGGCCTCAAAGAAATGGAAACAACTTGACCTTGGAACTGAAGACTGTTAGACAGAAAGTCAGACATGAGCAGGTCCCACCCCATCCTGGACGGGGTCACCTTTCCCTGCCTGACCTGGACCCTGGCGACCAGAACATGCCCAGAGAACTCCCTTTTTGTGGTTAAGGTTTGCAAAATTTCTAGCCTTATCAGTACCAAGCCAGATAACAAAGACCAACGGGGCTTTCCAAACTGCCAGTACTGGTTGGTGTAGGTGCAACAAGACCTAAGAGATGACTCAGAATAGCCTGGGGTTCATTATGCAGTATTTATAATAAATTAGTATTGCCATTCCCTGCCCACCACCCCTCCAACCCATTTGCACTTGTGTGCTTATGGGAGAAAAGTTACATAACCTAAAGCTGTCAACCAACTCATCACTCCAGTGATGCAGGACACAGGGAGGAACTTTCCATCACTCTGAACAACCCAACTCTACCTTCACTGTGGGCCTGCTTCTGGCCCCGAGACAGTCTGCTCACCTCCCTTCTCAAGAGTGTACATTTTGCTTTGCTTATTAAAACTCCCACTACTTAAAACTGTTCTATGTCTCTAGATAGATTTCTTTCCCTTGTGAGGACAAGAACCCAGGAATCACCATTCCACCAGTAACATGGGGATGGCAGAGAAGGCCCCAGGGACATCCAGGCCTGAAGAAGCAGTTCAGCAACACCCTAAGATGGTCAGAGATGTCCCACGCTACCCTCTGCCCCCTGGACATCACAGCAGTGGAAAGCCAAGCCCCAGTGCGGCGGGGGTGGAACTTCCCACCACGCCAGCCCAATGAGGGGTGGGAACCAGAAGGGAAGTCACAGAAAAATTATGCAATCTTTCTCTGACGTCTGAGTGTGTGAGACTGAGTTCATACCTGCTATCGGGATGCTAAGATCTCACAGGTTCTCTGAGAATTGCTATTAAGATGAATCAAGTTATTATGTAAAATAATTGGCAATGTGCTGGGACAGTAATTTTTTCTGTTGCCCTCTGTTTCACAACTCTGACGCGGGCATGGAGTCTACTTGTCCTAAACCTAGCTCTGGGTCTCACTGGCAAGTGACCCAGGCTCTGGGAGCCTCAGATGTGACAGGAAGCAACGACTCTGTTCCCTGAGATAATCGCTATCAGGGGCAGGGATGCTTCAGGGCCATGGCTCCTCTCCACCCGTACCTTCCGTGGTGAGGCTGTCAATGAAGAGGGATGAGGAGGTGGTGGTGAGGTCTCCATCAAAGGGGCTGAAGGAGCTGTCGGGGGAGGATGAGTAGGAGTCCTCGTCCTGGAAGTCTTCACATGTTCTGCCTTCTGCCTGCAAGAGAGACCCGGTGCTGCGACGGACAGAGGCCTTGCCAGCGGGCCCGTCGCACACAGGAGGACCCTGGGGGTGCTTTCATCCCTCAGCGGCCAGAAGATTTAAGATTCCAGTGAGTGGTCCAGGCATGGTAATCTAACCAAAGCTGGGCTCTGAATGCATTTGAGCTTTCCACTTTATCCTGAAAGTGTCTTATCTTACAGGGCAATTTATCTGTCAGCTGCTTCGAATCCTTCCTGAAGGAGCTGAGATGCCCATCTTAAATAAATAAAGCAAATGAGTACATCACCAACAGCCAATGTCAGAAACAGGCTGCTAGATGGACAAGGGGTTTGAGGGGTTTTTTTTTGAAGACCAGAAACAGCTCACCCAGCCACACTGATAAAACAGATGGTAGTGAGAGCATAGTAGTAATTCTGGGGGTTCACATTTAAATCCTGGGCCCAGCACCTTCACCATTTCACCAGCTGTGAGCTGCCAGCCAAGTCACTGAACCTCTCTGAGGCTCAGTTTCCTTCTCTGATCAATGGGGACACTGGTCCCTAGCTCCTGGGACCGTGATAAGATTAAATCAGAGCAAGTGCTGGGCACATGCCATGTGCTTGCCCTGCAAGAAGGGAAAGTGAGGGGAAGGGAGGGGAAAGGATACATACATGAATGAGTCTCTCTGTGCCAGTAAAAGGTGTGAGACTAGGACATGACCCATCCAAAGCATTGAGCATTCTGGAAAATTCCAAGTGAGAAGGAACCTGTGTTTGTGCATGCGTGCTAAGACACTTCAGCTGTGTCCGACTCTTTGCAACCCTATGGACTGTAGCCCGCCAGGCTCCTCTGTCCATGGGATTCTCCAAGCAAGAATACTGGAGTGGGTTGCCATGTCCTCCTCCAGGGGATCTTTCCGACCCAGGGGTCGAACCTGTATGGGATTCTAAATGGGAGGTGCCAGGTACAACCCACTTTGCTCCCAGAATGACCGCCTTCCTTAAATGCCTGAAGGTTGGAGCTGGGGCAGTGACTTCTTGAATGTTACCAGGCTCACAGCCTCCTAGAAGATTCCAGTATGGCCAAGGCCACACCCAATATACCCTCTGCAAGGACCAAGAGAGCCCCTGGAGAACTGCTGCTCTGGGCCAAGTCACCAGGAGAAGTGCTTGTCTCAAGGACCCACCGGGCCCTCAAAAACCTCCCACATTGGTCTCACTGGCACAGATCAGACAGGGAGGCAAGCCCCAGTGGAGGGGAGCATGTCACCAAGAGAAGAGCAACCAGACAAGGGGTGGGCCTGCAGCCCTGCCCTTCCCCCACCTGGCTCATTTCAGCCTCTCACCTCCTGGGCACAGCCGTAGGCCAGCCACTCCTGGCGGTAGCGGTCAAAGCCACTGGAACATCTGCAGGGGGAACCAAGAGGCCAGAGGTGTGATGGGATTGACAGAGAAGCCCTCCCCTCCCCTCCATGCAGTATTAGCTCTCCAAGGGGAGCAAGGAGGAGGCGAACCTACCCAAGACCACTGAGCAGGTGCCCCAGCCCCAGGTGGCTGTGATCAAGCCCCTCCTGCCCCCTCTACTCCTTCCCCCAAAGGAGGGGAAGCTATTTGTGGCATCCCCACCCTTCTCCTGACCCAGCTCCCCAGGACCAAGGCCACACCCACCCAGATGCATGTGTGTGTGTGTCTGTGTCTGTATGTCTGTATGTGTCTGTATTTATGGAGCTGACAGACTACATGACCTCTAATGACCTTCAGCCCTGCCCTGCAACTCCAGGCAGCCCAGAAATTGCTGAGAAACCAGGGAGTTCACACACATGTTCTCATCTAGGGAAAGTCTTGCTCATTCGCTGAGCCCCCCTTCTTTGTGGAGGAGCCTAAATTTGGCAAGGATGGGCGGGGCCAAGGATGGACATAAGCCAATCTGGCCAACATCCACCATGTGGTCACTGAAGGGCAGAAGTGAGGGTCCTGCCAGAGACTGGGAGAGATGAGATCTTGGCTGACCAGGGTCCCCTGAGAGGACACCGCACAGCTCAGCTGGGCTGGAAGACATCAAGCGCTTCCCTAGGGCAGGGGTGGGGTACGAGGATGAACCAGAGAATATTCTTCACGGCGTCATGCTCAAAGTTCCATTCTTCACTCTTTGGTGCCAGGAGAATCCACCAAGTCCTATTCAAGTGCAGGGACCTCTGCATGGGAAGCCAGTATCACTAGCCACCAGTGCTGAGAAAAGATGTGAGGCTGGTGAACTCTGCACCGGCAACTGCCTGCCCATCTGTCCAAGACCTGGTGAGGCAGAGGCGTCCAGGCTCTGTCAGTCCTTCCTTCTGAAGACGCCTCTGAGCTGCTCCTCCTGTAGCGGGGACACTGAGTGGAGCTGTCCACAGCCCCCTCTCTCACGTCCTCCATGCCCCCCTCCTTCAAGGCGTGGAAGACCAGGGGCACTGTTGGGAGCTGGGAACTGAAGTTTCCTTTAGGCCAAACTAACTGGTTCTTTCAAGGACTGAGCCTTGGATATAGGTCTAAAAGCATCCCATTCCAAGCCCGGGGCCAACCAACCCAGATGCAAAGGAGACGGGCATGAGAAATGGCCATTGTTTGAGCGTCTTCTGAATGCCAGGTGTTGCCCCAGTCACATGCTGCCCTTGCGCTATCTCTCAGGCCCTTTGCAATGACACCATAAGGCAAGGGTTATGACCCTCATTTTCTGAGCCAAATCCTGAAGTCAGGGTCACCCGTAGACTCCAAGGTGGGCCATTAGGGGACAATGTGGGATGAAAGGAAAATATCTGCATGATAAGTGAAATCATCTGAGTCAGATCCGGCCCCTCCGCGCAGGGAAGGGAGACTCTGCAAGGCTGAAGAGGGCAAAGCAGGTGGAGGCGAAGCCAAGAACCATGAGGTGGTTTCAAGCAGCAGTTGGTGGGAGAGACCATGGTGGTCGACCACCCTGCAGCAGCCCTGCTCTCTGGCTTTTTAGGAATCTGGAGTCAGCTCTCAGCTGAGGCTTGAGATCTGTCAGGAAGGAACAGGCCTGGCTTGGGTGAGCCCAGGCCCACGTACATCTGGGGACAGGATCCCTGATGGAGCTTTTCTGTCTTCTAGTTGACATAATCCCGCAAAGACAATGTCTACAGCCAAGGCCCTGCCCTCCCCCTCACCAACTCTCATTAAATTGACATGGTTTTCTGGGTTTGGGCATATGCATTAAGTGGGGGTGTTGCAAGCTAGGGTTTTGCTTTCATCTGACCCATTATGCAGTCCTCATGGCTCAGCTGTTGTTGGACGATGCTGAGTCACATGGTGGCAGCCAGCCGCAGCATTCCAGGGCTCATCTGAGGTCATCTGGATTATCGCCTCACACTCACATGGGGCTCTCACACTTGAAAGTGCACAAGATGGATCACACCGCAAGTCTCCGTGCCAGTAAGACGCAGTCTCGGGTCTCCCCCCGTGTGTTCTCTGAGGCTCTGCGCCTTTCATGTGAAGGACTCTGAACGCTTTGTAAAAATTCTGTCTGGTATTTGAGGAGTTAAAATAACAGGCATGTTCCTCACCCACATCTCCCTGAATGACATAACCCCAGCCCATTTTACAGGGAAAATAAACTGCGGGCACAAGAGAGTGAATAAACGCACAGCTGGTGGGAAGAACAGCTGGGAGGCCTGATGAGGGCCCCTTTCTCCTCCTGGTCCTGAGTCGTGTCTTGTGTGCTAGGCAGGCCGCCTGTAAAGGCAGTGGCTTTTATTTCTGCACCAGGACATTGGAAAGGAGCACAGGAAATACTGACAGTTATAGGACAGCTGCACGGAACTCAGAGCCTCTGTAATTTGCAAGTTTCAAGATTCCATGGTTCTTGGAGTTCACAGGTCTTCCCAATCTCATGACAGCTCTAATCTCCCAAGAAAGTCTTCCCCCCGCCGCAATTCCCCCCGTCCCCCACCATTTATTTATCCTGGACAAGAGAACAGGGGTCAAATTTTGAGTCTAATCTGTGAGGAAATGGTTGCAGAACAAGGAGTGGAAGATGAGTAGGATTTAAGAACTTTATCTCTGAAACTGAATCTCATCCAGAATTTTCCCTGCTTCCAAAACCAAACAAACACAGCTTTGTAACTTGTCCCAGCTTTCCACAGATACCTGCAATGTCCACACCCTTGGATTTCAGGGAACCCTGTTGTAGCCTGAGAACAGTCTTGAGGTGGGGTTTTGGGATCGTGGGGCTCTTGCCCATAGACGGTGGGTCTTAGGCTCACCCTTGAGCTGGCAGGTCTCACACTTGCTTGCGGATGAGGCAATGAGGTAAAAATGCAGGCTCCCTGGCTTCTTTCTGAAAGACCCTGATGCAGGGGGCCGGGGGTGGGCCCCAGGAATCTGCACATTTAGTTCAAGCCCTAGCTGATTCTGGGATGCTCACAGCTGTGGACCACTCTTGGAAAAGGCCTGCCAGAGGATGAACCAACCCCCCTGGTTGTGAGGAGGGAGCTGCAGTAGCTGGAATCTCTGAATGGTCTTCCAAAGTCTAGAGTCACTGCAGGGTGACATATAGTCACCTTGATGGGTCACAAGCCTCAGGGAGACACTCACTACCATAATATTCTTGTCCTAAGTGTCGGAGTAGCACTGGCCAAAGTTACCTTCATGTTGGCCATGAGACCTGAGGCAGGGAGCAGGGCGGTGCCACCCTCTGCCCGCCGCACAGTCTGCCCGTGGGAACCAGAGCTGAGCCTGGTACAAACCTCTGGAGGACGTGGCACCAGCTGCAGTTGAAGGTCAGGTCTGAGGACATGCAGGCGTCGCAGCTCCGATGCTGTAGGCAGGCTGCGAGAGAGAAGAAGGCAGCAGTCCCTCAGCACTAGTCCCTCCACAGACCTCCAAAAGGTGCGACTTCCCTGAATGCTGGGTCCTTACAGAACTCTGGAGGCTCCAATCAGCAGGGACCCTAGAAGTTTATAATGCCACCCTCACTTGAGTCCTTCCCTGGTGGCTCAGATGGTAAAGAATCTGCCTGGAAGTGGGAGATCTAGGTTCGATCCCTGGGTTGGGAAGACCTCTTGGAGAAGGAAATGGTGACCCACTCCAGCATTCTTGGCTGAAGAATCCCATGGACAGAGGAGCCTGGTGGGCTACAGTTGATGCGGTCAACGAGTTGGAGACGATGAGCAACACACATTTGAGTCCAGCCTTGATTCTCCGGCTCTCCCTCTCTACCCTCCCTTCCTCCCTCCCTCCCTCCCTGTCCCTACCTCCCCACTTCCTTTCTTCCTTTTGTCACTAGCGGATCAAGCCCTGAGCTGCTGCTAGCCATTCAGCAGTAAGACCTGGTACCTGCCTTCCTGGGCCTTACAGTCACACGGGAAGACAGATACTAAGCAGATCATCAAACAAAAATATCTACATAATTATCATTGTGATATGGTTTACAAAGGAAGATTACAGGGTGTCGTAAGGATGTACAAGGAATCATGCTTAGTCTGGGAAGTTAGACTTCTGGCCTGTTGCCTACAATTTACAGGGTTGAAAAGGATTTTTTTAAAATCAAGATATATTTGACAAACAACAGCATGTTAAGTTTCAGGTGTACAACACATTGATTTTATCCATTTATATTGCTGTACAATGACCATGGTAGCCTTTGCTAATGCCTCCATCACTCCACATTAGTATCGTTTCTTCCAGGGCTGAGAACAATTAAGATCGAGTCTCTCAGCAAATTCAGTGTTTATAATACAGTTGTGCTGTCTTCTATCACTTGAAAGGATTTTAGATGTCCTGGTTTGACCAGCTAGCGTTCCCCACTCCTGATGACTCCATGTGGCAGAATTGCCATCAGACACCCACTCCTGGCCTGTCCACCTCCTCCCAGGGAAGTCTGGGCTCCGAGTTTTCAAGAGTAAGCCAGGCATACGGGATTCCATTCCTTTCCTCTCCCTCTCCTCTTGGAAGTGAGCTAGTCCCAGGGAATGTGCTGACCTCTGCTCAAATGGGCTTAAATCTTCCCTGGAAAGTCCCCTGACCTCTTGGTGCCCCAGTACCCCATTTGTAATAGAGGGATCAGGATGCCGTCTGTGTGGTAGGCCAGCCATGAGAGGGTTTCTAACGTGCTGGCCACATGGGGAGCCAGTGAATGACACTTGTTATCGACTCTGGTCCATCATTCCTCTCAGGTGCTCATTCACTCATTCATTCTTTCAACAAATATTAATTGAGCATCTATCAAGGGCCCAGTACTGCCCCTGGAGATGCAGTGTGAACAGGAAAAGCCAGAAGTACTGCCCTCATGGAGCTTGCAAGCGAATGGAGGAGATGGTCGACAAATATACAGATGAAAAGATCCACCCTAGGGCTCCGCCTGGGCTTCCCTGGTGGCTCAGATGGTAAAGGAACTGCCTGCAATACAGGACACCCAGATTTGATTCCTGGGTCGGGAGGATACCCTGGAGAAGGGAATGGCAACACACTCCAGTAGTCTTGCCTGGAGAAGTCCATGGACAGAGGAGCCTGGTGGGCTATAGTCCATGGGGACACGACTGAGCGACTAACACATTCCTCTGGGGCTTCCAGTGGTGAGAAGGGCTAGGAGAATAGGGGAGCAGAACACGTGGGGGTGTGTTTTACTCAGGGAGGCTGGGGAAGGCCTCTGAGGAGATGCGGAGAAGGGGAGCCAGCAGGCAACTCTCCTGGGGGAGAAGTCCAAGCAGAGGGACCCCTCTGTGCAGAGAGGCCCAGGAGGAGTAGGTTCCAGGGTGCTCCCAACAGCAGGTGGCACTCTGCAGGGTGGAGAGGTGGAAGGTGGTAGGGATGGGGAGGAAAGGCAGCTGGGGCCTCACTGGGCAAGGCAGGGGGGAAAGCAGGGAAGTTAGTGGAAGTGGCTGCGGGAGGGTGTGTGGATCCCTTCTGTCATCAGCCAGCCAGAAAAGCAGAGAGGGCCAGGGGAGCAGGAAGGATGGGAGCTGGATTTTAAGAGTCATTCACTCGCTCAAATGCTGCCCACTTAAATGACCTTGGAGTGGCAAGCAGCTGCCACAAAATCCATGCATTTTACTGTAAGGACAGACAGGCACTGACCCGGAATAACTGTAAGCAGTCTGAGGACTCATCTGATGAGCAGCTGAACAGAACACGTTGGTAGCAGCAAGAAGTGACCGCTAACCACAGAAAATGACCACTTACTCAATAGGCATTTCTTCACTCTGTGGGTTTTCATGGGCCTGGACCACAATCCATTAATTAGGGAACCAGTCTGCATTCAGTGGACCCCCAGCAAGGCAGCATCTGGGAACCAGCCCTCGGTGAGGGGAAGAAAAGCTGCTTCGGGCACTGCGTGGTCACCTTTAGTTGCCTTCTGGGAGGGACTGGCTGCAGGGGGCAGTGTCTCCTTTCGTCTACCAGGGCTTTGCAGGCTTTGCAAGGGTGGAGGGAACATGGCAGGCAGAAAATAAGCAGGGACTGGCCTGACCCCATAATGACAGCGCTCTGGCTATTTTCTTCTCTGGTGCACCCAGAGGGTCTACACAGTGCCCAGCAGGTGGTAGGCAGTTAACAAAAGTTTATGGAATTGATATGGAGTTGCTCTCATTCCCATTTTATAGAGGAGGAACCTGAGGCTTGGAGAGAGTCACAGAGCTAAGAGAGGCAGATCTGGGTTTAAACCACGATCTGTCTGAGCTGAGAACCTGAGCTCCTAGCCTTGAGGTTCCCCGGGGAGACCCCCTTCCCCAGCTTCCACCTTCACGCCAGGCCACCTTTTCAGGAGTCTCTTCTAGAAGAAGGACTGTCCATGGAGTGTAATGGCTTAAAGAGCCACATCTCTGGAAGAATTTTGGCTAAGTTCCCCCCACCCCCAAAGGTAAGGGAGAAAACCTGGGGCTGTGGGGTGCAGAGTTTTCTGAGAACAAGGCAAACCAGCTTCCAGGAGTTTAAAACACAGCTTTGGTAGCAACTCCCTCCTGGACATGGGAGCCCGTGACCTGGTCATTCCCAATGACTCTGGAGGCCCCTTAAACGGCTCCAGTCAAACTGAGAAAAATCCCTAGGAGCCTCATGAGATATTAAAAAAACCCACTGACCTTTACTTTCATCTGCATTTCAGATGTCCTGTGCGCTATTAAATGCTTACAGAATTCACTGGAGGGGTGGGAAGAGGCTTAAATGTACAGACGTGTCCCAGAAACGCACTCCCAGGATGTTTCACTTCTTCTGCCTGGGTGATTAGCCCTGCCCTTGGATGTCCTTGCTCCCAAATGTAGTTTAGTCATTCCTGGGACTCGAGGTTTGCTCTCACCAGTCCTAGAGGAAGCTCTGCCCAGAGGGAGGGCGGCTGGGATGGGGGTGAGGCTGGGACCCCAGGGGTCCCAGCCCTGTCCCTAGGCATCAAGGGAGGACACCTGCTGGGACATGGCCTAGCATTAAGAAGACCCTTCCTCCTCCTCCTTCTTTCTTCACCCCCTGCTCCCAAAACCTCCACGGAAAAGGAAGAGGAGGGAAGCAAGAACCACCCCAGAAGACAGGGAGAAAGCCATGGCTCCAGAGGGAAGCAGGGAGGTATCATGAAACAGGAGAGGAAATTAAAACTGTCTTTAGAAATATAAGCATGGGGGCAGGGGGGTGGTGGTGGCGGGTGGCAACTTCTCTGGTGGTCCGGTGGTTAAGACTCCATGCTGCCAATGCAGGGGACATGGGTTCAATCCCTGGTCAGGGAACTAGATCCCACATGCCACAACTAAACACATGTGCCATAACTACTGAAGCTCATGAGTCACATAAAAGACCTGGTGCAGTTTATATAAATAAATATATATATATATATATGAACAGGAAGCACTGTCCTTCCCTCACTCTCCCCATCTGCCCTGACTGGATCCTTCAGGCTCCGCAGCAGCAGTGGGGGGCCTCCACCATGGCGTGCCTTCAACAGCAGGTGAGCAAGGTGCAGAAGAGTGACAGGACCCAGCCCCCTGGATCCTGGAGGGCTGCTGGCTAAATCCCGACACTGCCTTCTGCCTGTGGATACCAGCATCACTCCTCCTCTAAAGAAAATGCAGTGATAAACTTATGGTTCCATTCAGTTCCTGTATTATCTTTTCTATGCCCTCAATCCAAGTTATCAGAGGTATTTCTTTCCTGAGTTACAATTACATGTTAATAACAGCGCCTGCATGCTAAGTCGCTCAGTCGTATCTGACCCTTTGTGACCCCATGGACTGTAACCCCTCAGGCTCCTCTGTCCATGGGATTCTCCAGCGAAGAATACTAAAATGAGTTGCCATGCCCTCCTCCAGGGGATCTTCCAGACCCAGGGCTCAATCCTGTGTCTTCTGCAGCTCCTGCACTGCAGGCTGACTCTATCTCTGAGCCACCGGGGAAGCCCATTAATACCAGCAGCTGCATGTATCAAGCACAAACCATGCCCTGGGTCTGGGATGTGCCAGTTAGTGTCTGGACTTTCATTTGCATCCTCAGCTCTACCTAGTGCGGTTCTCACCCATACCATAGCCCTGGGAAGGAGGCAGTGTGAGGCCCATGTTACGAATGAGAAATGGAGGCCCAGAGAAGTCAGGTGGCTCTATCGAGACAGGTGACCCTGGTGAGCCTGGGATGGAACTCAGTCTGACTTCAGTGCTCTTGCGAGGATGGCGGCATGCCTCTCTTCCATCATTGGGGACAAGCCCTACTTACTCGGCAATGGGGTGAATTCCACGGCAGATGTGCTGGTGACCTTGCTGGGGTCCAGCTCCACACGGTGGTATTCAAAGATGGTCCTCCTCCGAGATTCTGAAACAGAGGCAGAGCCTGTCATCGGGAGCACTTCACAGGGTTCGGGACCTGGAGCCTGACAGGGGGGCAGGAGATTGTAATGAGAGGAACCAGGAGTCAGTATGCAGTCCCTGAGAGCAGGAAGTAAAACCATCATCCCAGGATGATGATGTTGAAACTGTGGAGACACAGGAGGATGGGAGTTGACTTTGAGCAGCGAGCTCTATGTCATAAGCAGGTTGACAACGCAGCGGCCAAGCTGTTGCTGGGGCCAGAACACAGGAGTCCACCCTCTGTGCCTTCAAAGCTGCTGTCCCCTTGACCCATCACACTCTTCCACCCTTTCTCTTCTTGTCTAGCTCACTCTTTCAGATCTAGCTCAGGGCCTCTTCCTCTGAGCAGCCCCCCTTGACCAGCTCCCTCCTATTACCCTCCTTTGCCCCAGGCCCTCCTCCCACTGCACTCCTTGCATTATGTGGGCATGATGGTCAATTTGGAGGGTGGGGACCACTCGACTGTGATCATCTGGTCCTGAACCTGACCCACAGTGAGTGCTCTGCAAATGTCTGCAGATGGACAGGCTGACCTTGGAGATCCTCTCCCCTCCTCGATGGTTCAAGGGCCAGAACCAGGTTGACATCCTGCCTCAGTCCCTGCAGAAACTTCCTAGGGGACCTCAGAGTCAAAAGACCTGAATTCTGAGTTGAGTTCTGCTCCTGACAAGTTGGATACCCTTAGGGCCTCAGTTTCTTGTCTGTGAAGTGGAAAAACATTAACACCTGCCCTAACACCCTTGCGAGTAAAAAGCTGGAATTGTAGATAGAAAGACTTCCTAAAATGGCAGTCTGAGATGCTCTGATATTTCCCCCATGCCCACCGAAGAACCATGACTTGCAATTGGTTTCCTTCAGCTCCAAAAGACAGGCTGCAAGCAGCTGAGTTTCATGAATGAGTTTTCCCACGAGGGGAAAGGGCCACTTAGTATTTGGCCTACCCAGGACCCCTTCTACCTTCTGGAAACAGAAGGAACTGACCCCAGCCCCTTCCTACATGTGGTCTGTACTGTATCTTCTTTCACGACTCTGCCTCCTTGGCCAACAGTGATTGGTCCAGGGTTGGGCATCTGATAAAGTCGGACCAATCACAGACTTTCCCTGGGACTTTTTAATTGTAACCAGGCTGCCCTTTGCTCGCTAGTAATAGTGCTGAGAAGATGCAAGCTCAGTGTCCATGAATGGCCATAGTTCCAGTCTCACAGGGAAAGCTAGAGGATGAAGCCGCCTTGTGGAAAGAAGCGTGGAGTACTGGTGGCATCCCAGTCCCTGGAGTCCCCAGACCTGCCCTGGTCCTGTGTTTCCAGGTGTTGGCTCTTCCTTTGGTTCTTTGGGCTACTTCAGTATTCCCAATGCACCCCTTTCCAGCTAACTAGTTTCAGCTGGTTTTTTGTCACTAGAAGCCCAGAATAGGTGAGGAAATAAGTTTCCTTCTAGCTGAAGGTGATTTTGAGGAAAGTTTCCTGAGGTGGCAGAACTCAGTAGGGGCATCCATGAAAAGGAGGGTGTCCTGTGCAGCCACTCGGCACCCCGACCTGAATGAAGAATCTAGGGCAGCAAATATTGCTCAAAAGAACATTTCAGTTATGTTTCTATCATCTATTTATCCTCAATCTATAGTTTGGCTCAAACAGTAAAGAACTGACTTGCAATGCAGGAGACCCTGGGTTCGATCCCTGGGTCGGGAAGATCCCCTGGAGAAGGGAATGGCAAACCACGTCTGGAGAACTCCACGGACAGAGGTGCCTGGTGGGCTACAGTCCATGGGGTCACAAAGAGTCAGGCACAACTGAGCAACTACCACCTCCTCAGTCTTAGAACTGTTCCCTCCGGCTTAAGCCAGGATTGAACCCCAGGCGATGACCCCAAAGCATGCTCTCTTCCCACTGTGCTCTCTTCTCTGCGGCAGAGCCTGGGGACACCTCTGTCCCTGAAACGTCTGCGACCACAGAATGTCCTTGAGACATTCTGTGCAACACAAAGGAAACTGCTCCAGCGCCGGGGGCCACAAAGCTCCCCTGGACTAAAGAGGAATCTGCAGCCCCACCTCAAAGGTCTGCACTTGAAATGTGAGTACCACCCACTCACATGTGCACATGTGAGCGCCTGCACACACACACACAGTCACGTGTGTGTGTGAGCACTTGCATGTGCACACACACACACACACACACACACACAGATTTTTTTTGATATAAGCAAGGCCCCTTGCCAAGCAGGGGTGGGTCTGAAAGAGATTGAGATGAGAGATTATCTGCTCAAAAGAGGCTCCAATTTTCAATTCACCCAACAGCCCACAGGTGCGGTAGGGCCCTCTCTGTGTGACACCAACTTCTCTGCAAAGGTGGCCTGGGTTTCGACTGAGCCCGGGCCATGTGAGATCTTAGGTGGAGGATGGGGAACTTCCAGGCAGCCTTTCACAGCTCCATCCCACCCACCACCCCCAGGGGCCAACTCTCCTGAAAAATCACCAGCTTCAACACCAAAATGGAATAGGATAAAAGTAAATGTGAAACTCCAGGTCTTCCAAGATGCCTGAGGCCCTGGAGTCTAGACTCTGTGTAAACATTTATTCCTTAATCTGTCTCTTCTGTCAAGGCTCAACTCAAATGACAAGTCCTCCTTGAAGACATCCCCCAAGCTGGGGTGCAGTTAGGGGCCCCTCCTCTGAGCTCCACAGCCTCCCCCCGCCCGTGCCCCATCCAGTGGCACCTGCTTCACAAACACTTACTCTGCTGGCCACCCACCCCCTGAGACTGTGAGCTCCCCAAGGGCAGAGCCTGCAAGTTATACGTCTCTGTCCCCTAGCCCCTTGCCCCAGGCCTGGCATACAACAGGGTCTTGAGAAAGGACTGTGAATGAATGAATGGCTTATAAATAGTCAGGAAAACCCTAGCAATTTATCATAACTTCAGCCCGCAGCACAAAGGAAGAATGTCTTTCCTCCCCAGCCCACTATAGAGTGCGGCCTTTCTCAAAAGGGCTGCCCCCAATGGGCCACAGAAAGCCAGACCCTTCCGAAGTTTAGAGCTTAAAGCAGGAGAATTGGCTTCCAGGGTGTCTCTATCTACAGCGCTGTAGGGGAGAGTTGGCTCTCAGTTAGAAAAGTGAAAGTGCAAGTTGCTCAGTCGTGTCTGACTCTCTGTGACCCCATGGACTATACAGTCCGTAGAATTCTCCAGGCCAGAATACTGGAGTGGGTAGCCTTTCCCTCCTCCAGGGGATCTTTCCAACCCAGGGATCAAACCCAGGTCTCCCACATTGCAGGGGGATTCTTTAACAGCTGAGCCACAAGGGAAGCCCAAGAACACTGGAATGGGTAGCCTATCCCTTCTCCAGCGGATTTTCCCGACCCAGGAATCAAACCTCGGTTAGAAGGAAGGTGAAATAGGAGACAAAGGGGTCAGTGTTGAGGCATGAAGAGAGTTGCATGAACTTGTCAAGAGAGTAGATTTTGGGGATAGAGAGGAGCAAGAAGCAGCTGGGGAAGGCGGGGCTCCCAGTAAACCTTACCCCAGAATCTAGGGATGGGTCTCCCCACCAGCCAGCTGGGGAGTGGGGATGTGCCTCAAGTGAGGGTGCAGCCAGAGATAATGGGATATATCCTCCAAAACCCAGCACAGCCCCACCAGCAGGGAAGGGGAGATGTGTGTGGTAAGAAGGGGGAGGAGGGTGGGTGGACGGAAACATATCTCTGACTGAAAATATTTGCTCACTTCAGCGGCCAACTTGTACTTGTTTAAGTATCTGATTTGGTAAGACTTTTATTTCTCAATGAACAGAACCCTTAGTATCCCAGTCTGTATTACTTGCATTTGGATTATCTTGCCAACATCTGGGGCTCGCCCAAAGATGATGACGTCTGTCTGCATAACCAACAGATCCCTCCCGGAACCGAGATGGTGGCCGCCCCAGAGCCACATTCCGGGCAGTTTGAGACGTTCTGTGTTATCTTTGCTTCCACTCATCAAACATTCAGAAATGCTAAGATCCAGACCCAGAGAGCCCTGCCATGCAATCAAGAGATGTCCGTGGCTCAAAGGAGAGCTTGGCATGTGCGGTTTTGTTTCCACACTAGACACCAGTGAGAGAGGGTTAGTTTGGTCAGAAGAAATCAGACTGACAGATCCAGCCACAAACTTCCCTCCAAGATGGTGGCTACCATACAAAAAAATTGAAGATGGTGGATCAGCAGGAATTTTTCATTTACTCATTCACATCTTCCTCTGCTCATTCAGTTATCCATTTAATAATCATGATTCAGCCCCAGTAGGAGACCCCAGAGATAAATACAATGAGAATCCTATACCCCAAGGAGCTTGCAGCCCAGCGGGGGAGGCCTCTCAGCACAGATGTACAGTAGAAAAGGGACTGAGGGAGGAGAGGAGACAAGAAAAGGCAACGCTCAGGGAGCAGAGTAGAAGGAAAAACAGGAAATAAAAGTAAAAATCAGGGCTATGGGGGGCGGGCTTGGGGGAGGGCACCAGGATGGATAAAACACTACAACAAACGGCACCACGGAGGATCCTTTATCAGGAGCAGGGGGATGATGAAATGGGCCAGATATGGTGACGATACCCCCTCCCATGCCCTGCTTGGCTGGTCCTCCTCGCTCCTCCGCCGTCAGTTCCGGGGCCTCCCCTCCCCACCCGGCACCAAGGTGCAGCTCGGGCTTCTGCCACATTTCTCAAGTTTGCCTTTGAAACGAAAGGAAGGTTCTGGAACAGGAGAAGGTTCTAGTGCTTGGGCCGTCCAAGGCCATTCTGGGGCCAGCCAAGGGGCAGGTTGCCATTTGGAGCTTTTAATAAGGAAATCCTCATTAATCAATTCCATTAATTCAGAATCTGTCAGTTTTGATATTGGAGACCCTAAAGTTGCTTTTATACTGTCCATGAAAGAAAGGGTTTCTTAAATGAATAGAGGAAATTATATTGACTTCTGGACCCTCCTCCAGTCAAATAAAGAGTGTATCAACTATTCTGTATGTTTTGCTGCTTCTGCAAACAGATGCTACTAATCTGAATCTTTTCTCTGCAACAAAGCACATTCTGCAGACTCTCTGCTCCAAAGCCTGCAGAGCAGTTTCTGCAAGGAAGTGATGGTAAGAGAAACTCTGCCTGTTTTCCTCCCTCAATCCCAGGAATGAGACTGTGCAGAATTCCTTCCACCTTCAGACAGGGGTGGGAGGAAAGTGCTGGGAGCCTGGGGAAAGGAGAGAGTCTCCCAGACATGGTTCAGTGGCTGGGGGATTCTTGAATAGTGAGGAGTAAATGCCACTCCTCACAGCACCCCAGGCAGGGAGGAGGCAAGCTTGGGTGCCAGGGCAGGGATATCACCTATTCTATAGGACAGGTGGGTTGGGACAACAGGAATATCCACAGTGATGATCACAGTGACATTGTCTGTGGACCAAAGGCCTCTCCCTGAACTTCTATCATGGTTTTTTGAAATCTATTGTTATTGGGTTGGCCAAAAAGTTCATTTTCCATATAACATCTTATGGAAAAAACCCAAACGAACTTCTTGGCCAACCCAATATTTGCATCTCAACCAAATTCAAATAAATTCCCTATTTGCTGAGTTGACTATCAGACCCAGAGGAATCTGATCTCTCAGCCACATAAAAGCCATCACTCTGAAAAGCAGGAGTTGTAGCCTATTTTAAAATCCAATGAAGGCCAGGGATACTGCCCTAGAAAAAGGCATACACGTGATCTACTTCACCCACACCTCGGTGTTCCTTTCAAGTCCACGCCTGATCCCCAAGCTGAAAAGTCTCTGACAGAAAGAGATGCAGCTATCAGAGCACTCACCCCTAAACTCAGATGTCAGGTTCTGTTCTGACTTGGGGTCACCAGAGGGCAGAGCACACGGTCTCCACCACACCCAGTCTCTTCAGCACCGGTTCTGGAACCCATTTTTTGAGCACCTGCCCTGCTGCAGGCACTGGGCTAAGTGCTGGAGCAGCAGGGAGCTCACAGCTAGTTGGGGAGAAGATGAATGAGGCAGGATGGTGTCATGAGTTCTATATTAAAGCTCTTAAGAAAGTACCCAGAGGTTGGAGGAGGAAGCCATGAATTTTGCTGCATGGAGGAAGCTGGACCAATGGATAAGGAGGATTTTGCCAAGTGGTACAAGGGTGGGGGGTGGCATTTTATATGAGGAACTGCATCAGAAAGATGAAGATTCCCCCTTGGCATGTTTGGGGAACACAGGGCATGCAGACCAGTGCTGACTGGACAGAGTGGTGGTTGATAGGAGGGTTCAGAGGCCAGCCCGTAAAGGTAGGCTGTGCCCATAATACACATGAGAAATACAATTAACACTGTTGTATGTTATCTATGAAAGTTATTAAAAGAATAAATCCTAAGAGTTTTCATCACAAGGAAAAAATCAATTTTTTTTCTTTAATTTTGCGTCTTCATGAGATGGAGATGTTGACTAAACTTATTGTAATCATTTCACGACATATGTAAGTCAGATCCTTATGCTATAACACCTGAAAGTTACACAGTGCTATATGGCTTCCCTGGTGGCTCAGTTGGTAAAGACTCCACCTGCAATGAGGGAGACCTGGGTTCAATCCGTGGGTTGGGAAGATCCCCTGGAGAAGGGTATGGCAACCCACTCCAATATTCTTGCCTGGAAAACCCCCATGGACAGAGGAGCCTGGAGGGCTCCAGTCCATAGGGTCGCAAAGAGTTGGACGTGACTCAATAACACTGAAAGAAAAATAAAACAGTAGGCTATGCCCAGCTGTGTAGGCCCCAAGTGCCACAATAAGAACTCTGAATTAGTGCTTTGGGCCATAAGGAGCCAGGGAAGGACAAGATCAGCTCTGTTTGGCAGTGACAACAAGGAGTAGGTGGACAGGGGGCAGGGAGCCTGGAGGCCGGGAGCTGCTGGGCAGCGTCTAGAGTCAGCGTGGGTTTCCCTTGACTGGTGGACTCAGCGCCTCATGAACCACAGCTGGAGTCACCTGACCTAGCCGCTCCCACAACAGCCCTTGTATCGCCTCCAGGTCTCACAGAACAGGCACAGCCGCCCTCCTGTTATTTCAGGTGGGTTCTGCTTCCTCCCTCGCCCCTCATTACCACACCTCCCCACATCTCCCTGGCTTGCTCTAAAACAGTCTTTCATTTTAGAACCACAGAGGAGCCTCAGAGGCAGACACTCTCGAGGGATCTGACTTCCTCTCACTCACCCTCATTCTACAGCTGGATCAACACACATTTCCTGAGACTGCCACTGGGCACAGGGCCTGTGAGGGAGGCACAGACTCCACCCCCGAGGTGCGTAAAACAGGGCGGTGGTGACGGGCAGGGAGGCATGGATACCAAGAACAGTCCTTCCTGTAAAACAGCCTGGGTGTGTGCACACAGTGCTGTGGGTGTTTGGGGAACTGAGGAGGGAAGAATTCCCCACTCTGGATGGAGTGGGAGTTGGTCGGATTTAGAAAGCCTCAACGGTGGACACCAGGGTTTAAAATACAGAAGATTTGGGTTTCAGTTCTAACCCTCAGAGCTGTGTCACACCACCTCTCTGAGGCTCCTTGTCTTCATTTAGAAAGAGACAAATGCACAGACTTCATTTACAGCGCTGCAGGATAATCCAATAAGATAACTATAAGCTCAGTATCTAGGGATGAGGTTGTAATCAGTGTGCCCCTAAATGACCCCAGTGATCCCTGCCTCCTGGGATTCACACCCTGTTTAATCCCATTTTGAGTGTGGGCTGGACCTAGGAACTTCCTTCCAACCAGCAGAAAGTGGCAAAAGTGATGAGGTTATGAGAAGGCTCTGGCTTCCCTCTTGCTCACCCTCTACTGCTGTCTTCCTTGCCTGCTCTGATGGAAGCCAGCTGCCACATATGAACTGTCCTATGGGGAGGTTCATGCAGCCAGAACTGAAGGGGGAACTGATCTTGTCACAGCCACATGAAAGCTCTTAGATGGCCCCCCAACAGTCACTGAGGCAACCCTGGCAACCACCTTAAGAGCAGCCTGTGAAACAGTCTAAACCAGAGGACCCAGTTAAGTCATGCTTTGTTTCCTGATCCACAGAAACCCTGAGATAATATTTTAAGCCTCTAAGTTTTGGCACAATCTGGCCCAGGGATTGAACCCGGGTCTCCTGCATTGTAGGCAGATGCTTTACCGTCTGAGCCACCAGGGAAGTCTGTTATGCAGCAGTAGCTAACTAATACAATCAGGGTGATACTGAAACTCTTTAGTAACTCACTCAGTATGGGTTTTAACCAATGAATTAGCAGGGTCTGAGCTACTCCCTAGAGTGCTGGGAGTTTGGGGGTGGGAGAGGGGACAGTGGAGGGACAGGTGAAGTGATGGCAATTAATCTTATGGAAATACTCACACAAGAGCATAAAAGTACCTATTTGCAAGAATATTCACTGCAGTATTATTTGCTGTAATCAAAGATTGAAACAACTGAAAAGTCTGGGCCCAGGGGACTGGTTCAATTAAGGTACATCCATGCAAGGGGTGTACAGTTATTAAAAAGAGTAATCCAGAAAGATGGGCAGGATATACTTTGTTCAGGAGCAGAACAGAGGACATCATATGCCATTGTTTATGTTAAATACACTTATGTATACGTACCTGAAGGCTTGTAGCTCTAGAAATATCCTGGTGGCTCTGGTTGCCTCCAGGAAGGGGAATTGGGGGACAGGGATCAAGGACAGGAGAGAAATCTAATTTTCCTGCCTCTTGAAGCCCCCTGCAATGCTCCTTCTATCATCTGGGTTTGGGAGGCAATTATGGTTGTGTTCTGGGAGGACTAATAAACCCTAATTTGGTGTCTTTGGAGATTTTCTAAGTGGAGGGTGTGCTGAGTAGAAGGGCCCTGGCTCCCCACTCCCCTCCACCACCAGAGCAGTGCCTCCCACTGGAGATTTTATTGGAAAAATGGTTCCTCAGCTCGAACGAAGAGAAGTTGGAACTCATTCTGCTCCTTTTTTCCCTCAGTTCCCACTTAACTCTCCCCACCCCCCAACCACTTCCTGTCACTGCCCTCTCCCCCACCAGCCTGGCTCAATCTGAGCTGAGTCCAGCCCTGTCCAGGGATCTCTGTGGGCCCCTGGGGTCTCACCTGGTACATCTGGGGATGGATTGAGAATCATGAAGGCATCTGACAGGCCTGCTTTGACAGGGTGCTGGGACGAGCTGATTTCCAGGACGGGTATGGGGATCTGCAGGGGGAAGAAGAGGCTCCGTCTATCCCTCACACACTCTTGGACCAGCTCTCCTTGGAGCTTCAGACCCATCTGCCTGGTGGGCGTTGCCTCCTGCAGGGCTCAGACTTCTCAAACCCAATGCGCCCATCCAAATTCCAAATCTTCCGCACATCATCTCCAAACACATTTCCTGTTTCTTTTCTTCCTCTTTGTGAATGGCACCTCCATGGAGGAGTCACCCTCAGCCTCTCCCGGCTTCCCTTCATTTCCCTCCTCCTCTGTCAAACACATCTCCAATCCTGTTAACTAGCCTGCTAACAGCCTCTAAAATCGATCCAGTTCTCTCCATCACCCTCACCCTACCCCAAGCTGGCCCATTCTCCTGCATCAACTCCCAGCATCTCCTCTGAGTCCCAGCCCTCTGCTCTCCACTTTCAAGCCAGAGTGGTGTTTTTCAAGATTTTCTTTTTTTTTTTCTGGATGTGGACCATTTTTAAGGTCTTTATGAATCAAGATTGCTGGAAGAAATATCAATAACCTCAGATATGCAGATGACACCACCCTTATGGCAGAGAGTGAAGAGGAACTGAAGAGCCTGTTGATGAAAGTGAAAGAGGAGAGTGAAAAAGTTGGCTTAAAGCTTAACATTCAGAAAACTAAGATCATGGCATCTGGTCCCATCACCTCATGGGAAATAGATGGGGAGACGGTGAAAACAGTGTCAGACTTTATGTTTTGGGGATCCAAAATCACTGCAGATGGTGACTGCAGCCATGAAATTAAAAGACGCTTACTCCTTGGAAGGAAAGTTATGACCAACCTAGATAGCATATTAAAAAACAGAGACATTACTTTGCCAACAAAGGTCCATCTGATCAAGGCTATAGTATTTCCAGTGGTCATGTATGGATGTGAGAGTTGGACTGTGAAGAAAGCTGAGTGCTGAAAAATTGATGCTTTTGAACTGTGGTGTTGGAGAAGACTCTTGAGAGTCCCTTGGACTGCAAGGAGATCCAACCAGTCCATCCTAAAGGAGATCAGTCCTGGGTGTTCATTGGAAGGGCTGATGCTGAAGCTGAAACTCCAGTACTTTGGCCACCTCATGTGAAGAGTTGACTCATTGGAAAAGACCCTGATGCTGGGAGGGATTGGGGGCAGGAGGAGAAGGGGACGACAGAGGATGAGATGGCTGTGGCATCACCGACTCGATGTGCATGAGTTTGGGTAGACTCCGGGAGTTGGTGATGGACAGGGGGGCCTGGCGTGCTGCAATTCATGGGGTCGCAAAGAGTCGGACACGACCGAGCGACTGAACTGTACTGTGCTGTACTATTGAATTTGTTACAATATTGTTTCTATTTTATGTTTTGCTTTTTTAGCCAGGAGGCATGTAGGATCTTAGCTCCCCAACCAGGGATGGAACCCACACCACCTACACTTAACCATTGGACTGCCAGGGAAATCCCCAGGCCGCCTTCTTTCAATGCTTTATACCAGCCAGGCTCAGTCCTGCCACAGAGCCTTTGTATATGCTTTGCTCCCTCCCAGAACACACTTCACCCTCCTCTTTGCGTCTTTAACTCCTACACGTTCTGAAGATTTCAACTCTTTTCCTCAGGAGAGCCTCCCAGGCTCCTCTTCAGGTAAAGAGCCCCATGAAAGGCTTTCCTGGCATCACTATGTAAGAACACTTGCCCCACCCCCCACAGTTACTATCTATCCCCCCAGCCAGATTCTCAGCTCCACAAAGATGGGCCGGCAGCCATCCTGTGAACTTCTGTATCTCCAGCACCACACCCTACATCTGGCCCACTACAGGGTCTCAACATATTTGTTGAATGAAAGAACGGCCCACTCACCTCTTTGTAGCCGAAGACAATACGGCCGTCTTGGTGCAGAGCTGCCTGGAAGGTGAAGCTGCCCCTGTCTTCCCGACCCTGGAGGTAGACGTGGTCCCACTGAACAACAAAGACTGTCCCTGGTGAGGAGAGCAGAGACTTGGCTGGACAGGGAGGTCGTGTGGGGAGCAGGGGCCTGCAGAAATGGTGGCCCATGTGGATGGGACACCAGCTGGTGTCCTTAGCGATGATGGGGTCAGTTTGCAAATTTGACTGGAGGCAGGAGCTGGGCAGCCCACAAACAGTCTGGCTCTCAAGCTGGAGAGGAGCCAGGAGACCCTGATTCAACCTCCCCACCCCCAAGCAGGTACTGTGATTGTACCTGTACCATCTCCAACCCCAAGCACTGTCCTGTCCTTCTTGCCTATCCTGACCCCCTGAGATGAAAAGGAGGAGAAACAGTAGAAACTTCTGTTCACCTGGGGTAGAAGGTTGGTTCTCAAGGGACAACCTGGGGAGAGTAAGAAACAATCAAGTTCTCTAATATTTATTTCATCTCTACTGAGAGCCAATTGTTTTCATTTGATTTTCTCATCAGGGAGCAGGCATTTTGTCCCCAGGGAGGAAAATGAACACAAAGGTAGGGTAGCTGCCTTGCTGTGTGACTGTGGGCAAGTCCCTTGCCCTCTCTGGGCCTTGGGCGCCTCTAAAGGGGCTAGACCAAGGCATCCCTGGAGCTGGATGAATTAAACTCTGAGCTCTGATCTCACCATTGTCAAAATAAGCAACTGTGGAGTTGTCAGAGTAGCCAGGGTTGAAGTTGGCCATCAGAGGGGCCACGTACTGAGTAGCTGTGAGCATCCGATGGACCACGTCACCCATAAAGATGAAGCCTGGGGTGGGAAGAAGTGTAGATGAATCATCAGAGATGGACTTGCTTCCTCGTGCAGGAAGGAGTAGTGTAGATGGAGCTGGAAGTGAGTCTTGGACCTCTGACCCCCCAGCATCACATGGTGGGCTTGGGTCTGGTGTATATAGAGCAAAAGGAGGCCAGACTAAAGAAGTTTCTCTCTGCCCCTCCACCCATCTCTGTCCCTTGGAAGTGCACAGGAATCCAAGATGGGCTCCCTCATATCAACAGGGAGCCTGGTTCCAGGAAACAGGCTCTTGGTGCAGTCTCCTCCCTCTCATTCACAGACTCAGAAGCACAAGGGCCGAGGGACAGCCCATACTGGCCTGTGCTCACCCAGAGGGAGACACACATGCATGTGCACTCACATCCACACACACACACACACACACACACACAATTAAGTCAGCAGACGTGAGGGAGGTGGTCCGAAACACTCATGACCTCTCACCTGAGACTGGGGCCCCAAGAGAGAGCCATTGTGGGCCCACAATGTGGGACCCACCCCAGTCCATCTATAAAACCCTGTCACCTGTGAACCTTCCCAGCTAGGTCCCAGGTTCTGGCTGAAATCTCCATACCCTCTCCCAGCCCCACAGACAAGGCCTTACCTCCGGTTGCTATGGTGATCTGCCGCAGAGGATGCCCGTAGAAGGGGAAATCAAAGGACAAGACCACTCTCTGCAGGGGATGGGAGAGAGTCAGTGCGGCCAAGCTGCAGACCCGGTGGCTGGGCAGTCACACCGCCCCATGCTTATCTGGATTGGGTGGGGGGTAGGCATGTCCAGGGCAGGCCCCCAGGACCACAGGTGGGCACCCCAACTCTGGTCAAGCCCCCTAGGATCCCTGGGAAGGCACTCCCCAGACCCCAGACCTCAGGCCATAGCCATGCCCACTGACCAGGCAGAGTGGGCTGGCCCCCAGCCTCCCAGCCCAAGGTAGTGCTGCCAGGGACTGGGGCACTCACCGAAGCCTGCCGGTGGGTGTTGGAGAGGATTCTGTGAACTTTCACTTGGCTCTGGTTGGCCTTGGTCACGTCCACCCACAGCTCCTGGCTGCGGGGCTCGCTGGGGCCATACAGACGGGACATGTAGTAGCTGTGGTTGTCCTCCTGTCGTTATCCAAGACAGAGCCCACAGGAGGGTGGGAAACAGGATGCTAGCAACCACCCTCTGCACCTCGTCCATCCAGATGTCTGGATAGAGAATTCATGGTCCTCCCAGACCATAGCCCAGAAGAGCTGGTTTAGGCCTGGGAGCCCCTTGGATGCTGTTGGCCCTGGAGAGCTCAGTACCTGCCCCCTAGCTACACCCCTCAACAGCTCTGCTCCAGCTAAATCCATGCCTGCTATACCTGTGGTCCACTCTGCCATCCCCAGGACAGGACAGGGGTTTTTTCCTAGAGCCCTGAGTTCCGCTCCCCGCTACCTCACCCCCACCCCAGAGCACACCCAAGGCAGAGCTCAACTCGGGACGTGAAGGAGCAACAGATAAGGCAGCCCCAAACCAAGCCCTGTCTTCAGGGAGCTCCCAGACTGAGGGGCAGACACAGCCCCCTGCCCTGGGGAGCACCCAATTTAACAGAGAAGAAAACTCTGAATCTTGGAAGCTACACATCTAAAGACAGAGGCAGATCCTTGATCTTGGGCACTGCTAGTCTGATGGAGGAGGTGGGACCCATGCAAACGGAATACCCAAACAGACACCCTCTAGCAGAGAAATAAGACAGGGCCCATACGAGTCACTACAGAGTTGAGAACGGGGAAAGAAGCAGCAATGATGCCTTCAAGACATATTTTTAAGCTTTACTATGTGCCTGATTGGGACAAAATAAAGAATAAGCCAGAATCCAGAGGGCTGGGAGTTAATTCTGTCAAGCCTCTCCTGCAAGGGAGCATTTAGGGGCAGGATTTAAAGGAGGCTGGGAAACAATCAGCAGAAAGAGTGGAAGAGCCTGGAGAGGAGGCCATGTCAAAGCATTTCAGCCCATCTGGGAGCACAGCCGACGAGGAGCGGAGGCACAGCACGCAGGTCCATTTGGCCGCTGCCACAGCCGTGGGGCTGCTGACCCGTGCAGAGCCCCGGGCGTTGCGGGTCATTAATCAGGCTGTCGGGCGGCAGTGGCTGCAGACACAGCAGAGCTAACCATGTTCTCCCTGCCAAGCCGCCAGCTGCCCAGCCAGCCCTTGCCCGGGTCCCAGCATGAGCAGGGCCGAGGGTCGCCTGCTCTCTCCACCCGCCCGGAGGCAGACTCTGTTCTTCTGACAAGTGATACTCTCTGGGGCCTGGGGTTGGGGCAGGGCTGGGGGAAGATGAGCAGGAGAAACACGGGGCTAGGCGGGGTGGGGGTGGGCGTGGGGGTGGGGGGTCGATTTCCTTTGGCTACTGCCTGGTTCCTCCCCTGCAGCCTCTAGACTGCCGGCCCCTCCACCCATTCCTAGCACAGACATCATGCAGATCTAAAAAATCAGAAACACATGAGGCCACCCTCCTCTTCTCATAAGCCATCTGGGGCTCCCACTAGCCCAAAGGCGAAAACCCAAACCTCAGCCATGCATGGGAGGTTCCACCATGAGCCTGCCCCACCCTCTCTCTAGCTTCACCTCTCTCTCTCTCCTTTACCTATGCACCCTTGGGCATCCACTCACCAGACCACCTCCCCAATAGTCTCAGGCCACCATTGGTCACTCAGGCCTTTGCATATGCCGATCTTCCTGCCTGGAGTGGCTCTGCTTTCTCCGCTGGCAGATCCCTCCTCTTCAATGCTCAGCTTAAAGATAACCTTCTTATTGTTATTCTCCCCTGACTTGCCCAGTGAGGACCTCCACCATCCACAGGAGTCCTCAAGGGGTGACTCACAGGTACTGTTTGTGAGAGTCACCTGGGCCCATGCTTGTTGAATTTCTGGTTTTACTCATGAAACCTCCTGAGCAGGGGGCCAACCTTAGGCCTCCCACTGCTGCCACAGTCATCTGCCCTGAGGTCCTAGAAGATGCCCAGAGTAGGAAGCACTGCATCTCAGCTTGCCCGCAGGTATTGGAATATCTGTGCTCATAGCCTCCCTCAAGAAAGCAGCCCCTTCAGCTTCTGGTTCTTCCCTCATCCCACCCCCTGCCCAAGACTAGAAGTCATATTTTCCCCCTTGGGTCTCCAAGTTTCCTATCTCCAATCATATGTGCTGGTGTCCCCATCTTGACCACCAAAAAAAAAAAGCAAAAAACAACCCCCAAAATTACCTGACACCACTATGGAAAATATGGAGGTCCCTCAGAAAACTAAAACTAGAATTATCGTATGATCCAACAATCCCACTCCTGAGCATATATCTAGACAAAACTATAATTTAAAAATATACATGCACTCCTATGTTCTTAGCAGCACTGTTTACAATAGCCAAGAGATGAAAACAACCTAAATGTCCATTGACAGATGACTGGATAAAGAAGACGTGGCACATATATACAACAAAATACTACTCAGTCATAAAAAAAAATGAAATAATGCCATTTGCAGCAATATGGATACAACTAGAGATTATCATATAAGTGAAGTAAGTCAGAAAGAGAAAGACAAATACCATATGATATCACTTATATGTGGAATTTAAAATATGACACAAATGAACCTGTCTACGAAATTGAAGAAGACTCACAGACATAGAGAACGGGGGAGGGATGTACAGAACGGATGGACTGGGAGTTTGACATTAGCAGGTGCAAAGTATTTTACATAGAAAGGATAAACAAGGTTCTACCGTATAGCAGAGGGAACTCTATTCAGTACCCTGAGACAAACCATAGTGGAAAAGAATATAGAAAGAATAGAAAAGAATATAGAGAAAATACTGAATCACTTTGCTGTATATCAGAAATTAACACAACATTGTAAATAAACTATGTATGCATGCATGCTAAGTTGCTTCAATCCTGTCCAACTCTTTCCGATCCTATGAACTGTAGCCCGCCAGGCTCCTCTCTTATTCCCTTCTCCAGGGGATCTTCCTGACCCAGGAATCGAACCTGGGTGTCCTGCATTGTAGGCAGATTCTTTACCATCTGAGCCACCAGGAAAACCTGGTGAATTAACTATACTTCAATTTTTTAAAAAAATAAAGAAGCTCCAGAAAAAAAAAAAAACAAACCTGCCAAGGAAGAAAGCCCCTTGCACACCAACTCATGCAAAAACACATGAACAAATGTGCCCAAGAGGAGTCCGAAGGCCCTCAAGGTGCTTCCAGGGAATCACGTGGTGAGTGGATTTTATTCCACCTCAAAGAACAACCACAAGGGGCCCTGACCAACACTGTTCATCTAAAAGTCTGCAGGACCGCAACTCTGAAGCCAATTCAGGCTCAGCTGCGACCACCTGCCACAGACACAGCTAGCGCTCCATTCTTCTCTCCACTAGGTCCAACAAAGGAGTGGTTTATTAAACAGCATCAGTGGGCCTAAAATTTTGCCTGGAGAAAGGAAACCTAGTTTAGATGCTATTCAGCCCACCATTTAGATATCTTCTCCAACCTCCACCCACCGCCTCAAACTCTGAGCCTCTGACACAGAAGGACAGGCGAAAATCACCTCTGCACCACGGCTCAAGGTCCCTGAATCCTTGATACCCGAGAAGGGTTTGCTGAGGCGAGGCGAGCGAGGCCTGTGCAGGGAGCCCAGAACCTTCCTTTTGCCCTTTTATAGAAGTAAGAGGGACCAGTGCCTGGCACAGTCAAGATTTTGGAAGTAAACTTGCCTCCCTAATTCCTGGGCTGTCTTTTCATAAAAAGTCGGGGAGGAGGACATGAGCAGCCAACAGAGCCCAGCAGGGTCTAGGTGGCTCTCTAGTCCTTTTTTAAAAAATATTTATTTAACTTAATCAATTTATTTGGTTGTGTCAGGTCGTAGTTGCGGCATGCAGGATCTAGTTCCCTGGTCAGGGATCGAACCCTACCAGGCCCCTTACACTGGAAGTTGGGAGTCTTAGCCACTGGACCACCAAGGAAGTCCCTCTTTGACTTCGTGGACTAACCACCAAGTTAGTCCTTTCGAACGCACAGAAGGTTTAATTGTGTCCCTCATAAAGCTATGTTTAAGTGATAACCCCCAGTGCTTTGGATATGACCATATATGGAAATAAGAGTCTTTGCAGATGTCAAGTTAAGATGAGGTTCTACTGCATTAGGGTTGGACTTAAATCCAATGACAGGCTTGTTATATGATTGCTACAAAACAAAGGAGAGGAAGATTCAGATACAGAAACACAGACGGGACACAGGGAAGAAGTCCATGTGACATCAAAGACAGAGATTGGAGTGATGCAGTTTACAAACAAAGAAACACCAAGGATTATCAGAGGCCACCAGAAACTAGGAGGAGGCGAGGAAGAATTCTACCCTAACCTCCAGAGTGACTGTGACCTTGCTGACACCTTGATTCAGATTTCTGGCCAAAACTGTGAGAGAATAATTTCTATTGTTTTAAGCCACCCGGTTTGTGATACTCTGCTATGGCAGCCCTAGGAGGCTAATACAGAAGTCCACAGTTGTGTGATGCTGTGCCTCAAAGGGGCAACCCTCAATGTCTCCCCCTTCTTGTCACAGTCCTGCTTAGAACATTCTGTGGCTTCCCAGCTGCACTCAGATTGAAGGCCACATTCCTTATCATGACCTCCAAGGCCCTGTGAGGCAAACTCTAGACTTCGCCTATCCAATATTCATTACCCCTCTTCTTTATTAATAGCACATTGATCTTGTAGCAAGCAGCAATGTAGTCAACTAAAAAACTTCATTCCCTGGATGACTTTAGGCTTACCATGTGATGCAGGCTGGCTTATGAGATATACTGAAGGTTCTAGTAGGGCCTTTCACAAGAGGTCAAATTTGACTGCTCATCCCTCTTGCCTTTGCCCTTCTCTTTATTCCTGCCTGGAATGCAGATGTGATGACTGGAGCTTCAACAGCCATCTTGTGAGCATTAAGACAAGTGAAAGTGTTAGTCACTCAGTCATGTCCGACTCTTTGCAACCTCATGGACTGTAGCCTGCCAGGCTCCTCTGTCCATGGGGTTCCCCAGGCAAGAATACTGGAGTGGGTAGCTATTCCCTTCTCCAGGAGATCTTCCCAATCCAGGGATCAAACCCTCGTCTCTTGCATTGGAGGCAGATTCTTTATCATCTGAGCCACCAGGGAAGCAATAAAGATAAGAGCTGCATCCTAAGGATAGTGGAGTGGACAGTTAGACAGAACCTGGGTCCCTGGAGGAATGCTTGTTAAGGCCTCACATTCAGCATTCTGTTATATGCAAACATGAATTCTTCCTGATACACGGTAGTCTGGCCCCTCCCCCCACCACCTCCCTCCCTAGGTCTCCCCTCCCCACCCCCACCCCTGCTCTCCTTGCCCCAGCCCAGCTGGGCTTCTTTCAGTTCCTGAAATCACCAAGTGCTTGTCTGACTCAGGACCTTGGTATTTCCTATGCCTCAAAACCTCTTTTTCGTTCAGTTCAGAAGCTGACTCCTCATGGTCCTTCAGACCTCAGTTCGGTGGTCACTGCTTCAGGTGCTCTTTCATCAGGAGTGGCTTCCTGATGTCCCTGTTACACTCTCATCACACCTTGGACTTCTGCCTCTCCATGTGTTGCACACTTGCGATGACTGATTTGACTTTTAGACTTGTTATGTCCATACCTGCCTTACCTAGAAGACCATAATTTCCCCACAAATAAGGTCAGCCTTTACCCATAGTGGGTTATTTTTAGGCTGTGCTGTACAGTATGTAGGATCTTAGTTCCCAAACCAGAGATGCAATCCGTGCCCCCTGCACTGGAGGTGTGGAGTGTGAACCACTAGGCCATCAGGGAAGTCCCACCTATGGGGTTTAAGCAGAGTATGCGCTCGATTGGAGAATATGTTAATAAATGAATGACCAACCATTCATAATTTCAAAGCATAGTTTGTTGAAAGCCTGCTCTTCCTTTGTTTTATTGCTATCGCCATGCATTCTAGAGAGCCGGATGGGATGTTACTACCAAACAAAGCGAGAGAGTAGCTCATGGGGAACAGGTTTAAAACAGCTGCTTGGAGGCCTGGAAAAGGGTCTGGTTTCCATCACCTCATCCCTGGGACTCACCTGGGGACAGTGTTCACCAAACCTCCAAGCACTGGAAATAAGAGCCCTGCACAGAAGCCACGCTCTGCAGTTGTGAAGCCCAAACAGACGCTGACACATCTCTTGCTATGTCACCTAAGAGGCAAAGGGTGGGGTGACTGGGGATGTGTCTCACCAGCCTGCTACTCTGAGTTCTCTGCGCGTGAAGGACAAACAGCCCACCTCCCGAGCCAGTGCTGCTCTGCTGAGGAGGCTGTGTGCTACTGGGGGAATCCTGGGACAGGATCAACTCATTCTTGGAGCTCCCAAGAAGCCTTCCAATGGCACATCTTAACTGACAGCCAGGAGATCGAACCAGTCCTAAAGGAAATCAACCCTGAATATTCACTGGAAGGACTGATGCTGAAGCTGAAGCTCCAACAAGGACAGCATCCTCCCCCATCACTGATGCAGGTGACAGACACAGGAGCCACTTGTGAAGGAAGCAAGTCTCTGGACAGCATTCCCATTGGCAGGACATCAGACACACAGGAAGGTGCCTCCAGCTCCCCGTCTTCTCTTCCCCAAATGCTCGTACCATCACCTGAGGAGGCCCTTCCAGTCAAAAGTTCTGAATTGGTACAGTTGCAGCTTGAAGCATGTCCCTTAGGCTGTATTCCTATCTGGAGTGGGGCAGGATAGGAGGAATTTGAGATGCTAGGAAGGGGAGAGGATGAGAAAAACAGTTCTCTGTCAAAGGAGAAAAGAAGGAGGGAGGGAGGGAAGGAAGGAAGGACGTCTCCTGATTCCTCAAGCTCTTCTCCAAGGAAGTGAAGCTAATGAGGGAGATGCTTTCAGGCCATGCAAGGAAACCCTGATTCCACCTGCTCAGACTTGGAGCAGGTCCTGGTAGTCCAGTGGTTAAGACTGCATTTCCAACACAGGCAGCATGGGTTCAATTCCTGGGCAGAGAGGTTCCCCATGCTGCCACCTGACCAAAAACCAAAACAATAAACCCAGAGGAAGCGTCCTCAGTCATGTGACTGAGAGTGCGCAGGGCAGCAAGTGAGGAGCACAGGGCCTCTGGTGTAATCAGGGCCTTGTCCTAAGTGTGACTGCTGCTCCACAGAAAGGAGAAGGAAGCCAGCCCTCACATGTGGCTTCAATAAATATATGCTGGATAAGTGAAAAAGAGACCGAGTTGAGGAGGGTCTCGAAAGACAGAAAAAGCAGCCCTGGTTCCTCATGGTTTTCTAGGCCCGAGGTCAGGCTGGAAGGTCAGGCTTCATCTCTAGCCCATGGATCCCATGGCAAGTCTCTGAACTCTCTCTATAAATCTTTCCCAAGACATCTTGAATGGCTCCTTGGCAATAAAAGAGCCCTAAAGAGAATAGCTGTACTCTTGGGGTGATCAGAGGAAGGATTTTGAGGGATACTCTAGACAGTCCTTCGCCAGCATAGATAGCAAGAATCTGCATGGAAAGAGAGAAATGAGAAACTAAATTTCTGGGAGAATTTTTCCTTGGCTGCCATGCTTTTTCTTCTACAAAGTCAATCGCCACTGGCTTCCGGACTTGGTGGTGGCTTGGAATTCACCAGCCATGGGGGTGCTTCCTGTCTGCAGCTGCAGGTCCCTTATCATGCTGCCACGGCATGCAGTTTTGATGGTGCAAGTCCACTCGTGGCAGAAACTGACAACTGTCTCCCAGTAATCATCCTCCTCTCCTTCCTTCAGTAGCAGAACTGCCCAGTTTTTGTTAGACACACAGGCATCCAGCTAGACCACATTTCCCTGCCCTCCTTATAGCTACGTGTGGCTATATGACTATGTCTGACCAATGGAAGATGAGAAGAATGACTGGCCTCAGTAGGAATTAAGGGGCTCTCACCTTTCTCAGTTTCCATTGGCTGGGATGCAGATGTGATGGCAGGAGCTGAAACAGCCATTTTGGACCATAACATAACAGATAAATGTTGTAGAGAGAAGCTGGGTCTCTAACACCATGGAGACACTACAACTCCTGCTTACTTATGCTCACACTATTACATGCAAGAGAGGAACAAATCTCTTTCATGTCTAAGTTCCCTGTCAGTTGGTCATTTTTACAACAGCTGAATCTGTATCCTAATTAATACAAGGTTCTAAATGGCCTCCTCAGGCCACTCAATCCGAAGCCTTCTTCACTGTTTTCCACATATATATGTCCTTTAATGACTATGCCAAAGCCTTTGACTGTGTGGATCACAATAAACTGTGAAAATTCTGAAAGAGATGGGAATACCAGACCACCTGACCTGCCTCTTGAGAAATCTGTATGCAGGTCAGGAAGCAACAGTGAGAACTGGACATGGAACAACAGACTGGTTCCAAATAGGAAAGGGAGTACGTCAAGGCTGTATTGTCACCCTGCTTATTTAACTTATATGCAGAAACACTGGGCTGGAGGAAGCACAAGCTGGAATCAAGATTGCCAGGAGAAATATCAATAACCTCAGATATGCAGATGATACCACCCTTATGGCAGAAAGTGAAGAAGAACTAAAAGCCTCTTGATGAAAGTGAAAGAGGAGAGTGAAAAAGTTGGCTTAAAGCTCAACATTCAGAAAACTAAGATCATGGCATCTGGTCCCATCACTTTCTGGCAAATAGATGGGGAAACAGTGGAAACAGTGGCTGACTTTATTTTTCTGGGCTCCAAAATCACTGCAGATGGTGATTGCAGCCATGAAATTAAAAGACGCTTACTCCTTGGAAGGAAAGTTATGACCAACCTAGACAGCATATTGGAGCTTCCCTTGTGGCTCAGATGGTAAAGCGTCTGCCTGCAATGCGGGAGACCCGGGCTCGATCCCTGGGTTGGGAAGATCTCCTGGAGAAGGAAATGGCAACCCACTCCAGTATTCTTGCCTGGAGAATCCCACAGATGGAGGAGCCTGGTAGGCTACAGTCCATGGGGCGGCAAAAAGTCAGACATGACTGAGCAACTTCACTAGACAGTATATTAAAAAGCAGAGACATTACTTTGCCAACAAAGGTCCGTCTAGTCAAGGCTATGGTTTTTCCAGTGGTCATGTACGGAGGTGAGAGTTGGACTATAACGAAAGCTGAGCGCAGAAGAATTGATGCTTTTGAACTGTGGTGTTGGAGAAGACTCTTGAGAGTCCCTTGGACAGCAAGGAGATCCAACCAGTCCATCCTAAAGGAGATCAGTCCTGGGTGTTCACTGGAAGGACTGATGTTGAAGCTGAAACTCCAATACTTTGGCCACCTGATGCGAAGAGCTGACTCATTGGAAAAGACCCTGATGCTGGGAGGGATTGGGGGCAGGAGGAGAAGGGGACAACAGAGGATGAGACGGTTAGATGGCATCACCGACTCAATGGACATGGGTTTGGGTGGACTCCAGGAGTTGGTGATGGACAGGGAAGCCTGGTGTGCTGCAGTTCATGGGGTCGCAAAGAGTCGGACACGACTGAGCGACTGAACTGAACTGAACTGATGTCTCCTGAAAGGGCTTCCCAGATGTCTCAGTGGTAAAGACCCTGCCTGCCAATGCAGGAGATGCAGGTTTGATCCCTGGGTCCGGAAGATCCCCTGGAGGAGGAAATGGCAACCCAATCCAGTATTTTCCCTGGGATAATCCCATGGACAGAGGAGCCTGGCGGGCTACAGTCCACGGGGTCACAAAGAGTCAGACACAGCTGAAGGGACTGGGCACAACAAAGGAAAAGGATTTAGAGGCTTGCCTGGCAGTGAACTCACCTGAGGAATTCACACACTTCACAGCTGACACCACATTTGACCTGCTATCTGTGAGGCAGACCTGTTACCCCAGAGGGCAGCCTTCCAGGCACTGTGGCTAGAGGCTTGAAGCTGTGATGGGGGTGACCTCACATGACAGAAGGTCAGAGAGCACAGCACAAGCCAGACCTCTTGGCAAGTCTGCCAAAGAGAACTGTGTTTCCTTGAAATGCCTGCAAGAAGCCCCAGTGGGTAAACCACATTCATGTGGGGAAGCAGCTTGACGTGGCTTTCAAATCTTTCTGGCCATGAAACCCTTTCTTCCAATTAGCCTTCCATGGAGGCGCAGTACATAAATTACATCAAAGTAAAGCACTCTGCAGGGAGAAAAGAGAAGGCCCGGAACCCAGCATGCTGTGCTAGTTCCTTCTCTACCACCTCACCCACGGTGGCCCCTGGGGTACCTCTAGGATCAAGGGCAGGAGCTGTGGAGTTAGCAGACCCGAGTTCAACAACTAGCCCCACTATATAATAGTTGATGCCACACATTCCTCTCCCCCCTGAGCATCAGTTCCCTCATCAGTAACCTTTCTCACAGAGCTCTTGCAAGGATTAGACAAAAACATAAGCACATAAAGCTCTTAGCCCAGCATCCACAGTAGGGGTTTGAAAAGTGGGAGCTATTATGATGAATCTGTTGAACCTTTCCAGGAAAGGTCTTGACTGGGGAGGCTGCCTCCTCAAAACCATCCCCAGCTCCATCTTCAGCGCCTGCTGTTACAGTGTCTCTTCTGCCTCAATTATTCATGCCGGGAGCCTGCCAGGCACTTCATTTCTGACAGCGGGGCAGCATTTACCTTGGCTGAGCTCAAGCCGTTTCTGGACAGGAACTCTGGCTAAGCTGTCACCATCAGCCCATCATCTGCCAGCCAACTGGCAGGTGGAAATGCCGGGGCAGGCAACCAAGTGCACCCTGCAGGGCCTGTTGAAGAAGCCAGGCTGGCCGTGCTGGTGAGAATGGTGGGCCAGGCAGCTGGGTCCAACCCAGGACATGCTGAGGAGATTACTGGGTAACCCATTGCCTGCCTCCACTGCTCTAGGAGGCCTTACAAGGCCAACGAAAATGTCTTCTAGATCCATGCTACTCAAAGTGTGGCCCAGGGACCAGCAACATCAGATTCACCTGAGAGCTCACTGGAAATGCAGAATCCAGGTGCGTGTGTGCTAAATCACCTCCGTCGTGTCCGACTCTTTGCAACCCTATGGACTGTAGCCCGCCAGGCTCCTCTGTCCACGGGATTCTCCAGGCAAGAATACTGGAGTGGGTTGCCATTTCCTACCCCAGGAGATCTTCCCAACCCAGGAATCAAACCCACATCTCTTATGTCTCCTGCAGGAGGGTTCTTTACTGGTAGTGCCACCTGCAGAATTCAGGACGCAACCCCAAAACTGCTGGATCAAAATCCACATTTAAACAAGCTTCCCAAGGCATTATTTGGCACAATAAAGTTTGAAAAGTTCTAGTCAAGAAGCGCCCTCTGTGTGGACCAACATGTCACTCGTTTTTGTCTCTGAGGTCTCCGAGGACAGAAAGGCCTGAGTTCTCATCCTGGCTCTGCCACTCACTGGTTGTGCAACCTTCGCCCAGCACTTTAGGTCTCTGTTCCCAGATAGTATTAGAAACACTTACAAAAAAAGAAAGAAAGAAACACTTGCTTCCTGGAGTGTTGTTGTTCAATCGCTCAGTTGTGCCCAACTCTTTGTGATCCCATTGACTGCAGCACGCCAGGCCTCCCTGTCCTTCACCAACTCCTGGAGCTTGCTCAAACTCATGTTCATTGAGTCGGTGATGCCATCCAACCATCTCGTCCTCTGTCGTCCCCTTCTCCTCCTGCCTTCAATCTTTCCCAGCATCAGGGTCTTTTCCAACGAGTCGGCTCTTCGCATCAGGCAGCCAAAGTATTGGAGCTTCAGCTTCAGCATCAGTCCTTCTAATGAATATTCAGGACTGATCTCCTTTAGGATGGACTGGTTGGATCTCCTTGCTGCCCAAGGGACTCTCAAGAGTCTTCTCCAGTACCACAGTTTGAAGGCAACAGTTCTTTGGCGCTCAGCCTTTTTTATTGTCCAGCTCTCACATTCATACACGACTACTGGAAAAACCATAGCTTTGACTAGACTAACTTTTGTTGTTGAATGGCTGAAATGAAATCCGGGGAGTGAGGCCAGCTCTCAGGGACTGCTCCTTCAGTTTCCCTCACCTCACGCACCTACATAATTAACCTCGATCTGCCCTCTTGAGGCATTCAAGCCTTAGACTGAAATAAACCACATGGAACACTGTCATCACAGACTTGGAGAAAGTAGGTCCCCTGGGCTAGCCTGGGAAGGGAGGGACCCAGGCTAGACAAAGGGGCTTTGATATGGTGCTAAAAGCCTGGGATAAAGAGGTGTCAGGATGCGTGAGACTGACCTGAGAAGGTGCTGAAAGAGGGGTTTGGACCAGGCTTGAAAAGAGGGTGTGAACTGACTTTCTAGACAAAGTACTTTTTAATACTCCCTGACACTTCATGGAAATGGAAGAATCATCTTATCCTGACACTGATTCAATATGTGGGCTTTTGGAGGAGTATCTATCAGTCAACCAGAGATTTTGACAGCATCAGTATATTTCATGTAACCACAGAGAATTAGAATAACAAGGAACAAAACAAAAACAGGCCTCCTCCACCTATCACCTGGTCCCATTCTGGCATATTTCCTTCTAGTCTTTTTCATCTGGATGTAATTTCACGTGGCTATAATCCTGCTGACTATCCAGTTGTGTGGATGGTTCTGTCATGTTTCATGATATCTGAAGCAGTTTCTGATGTTGAACATGGTCTTTTAACAATCATTTGTAAATGAATCATGACCATCTACTCAGAAGAAAACCCATAATTTTCTTAACTATCTCCTTATTCGGGAGCACTTAGTTTCCAGTTTTTATGCTCTATTTTTCTATTTTAAATACTACTCTGATGAATTTGTTGATACACTTTTCATATCCGGAATTATCATCCCTGCTTCAAAGCCTCTGATACAAAGCAGGGCTTCTCAAGTTTTAATGTGCATAAGAATCACTTGGGAGTCAGAGTCTGTTTCTGCAGGTCTGAGGGGCCTGAGCTTCTGCATTCCTAACAAGTTCCCACTATACAGTGAGGAATTGTGATGATATGAAGAGTAGCCCCTAAAGCTTCAAGGCCAGGAAATCCTCCTTTGTGGCTGGGGTCCCATTTTTGTACTTCCAGCTAAGATCTGGGGGGAAACCACTACTCATTTTTCCTAGACCTTTCTGATTAACTTTTCAATCAGTTAGCTCAACTGATTTTTATGAAAACTCTATGAGACATTTAGGTGAGGAAACTGAGGTTTAGAGGGACAACGCAGCAAAGACACACACTATTTACCATATTGGGACCAGATAAAGATGACCCACTGTTCCAATGTGCCTGAGACCGAGGGGTTTCCCAGGATGCTGGATGTTCAGTGCCCAAAACAGGACCATCTTGGGGAAACACAGATGATTGGTCACCTTAACCATAGCCTAATTCAGAGTCAGCTAATGTTTATCATTCCCAACCCCGGGGAATGTATGTTAGTCATGTAGGTTAGTGTATGACACCTTTGCCATTAGGCAATAGCATCCTCATGTGACAGTGAAGAAATGGGCTCAGAGAGGTTAAGAAACCTGCCTAAGACAAAAAGACAAATCACCCAATTTTATAAATGGGCAAAGGACATAAGTAGACCTTTCTCCAAAGAAAATATACAAATGGCCAACAAGCACAAGAAAAGAAGCTCATTATCATTAGTTATTAAGGAAACACAAAGCAAAACCATGGTGAGATACTAGATCACACCCACTGCTGCTGCTGCTGCTGCTAAGTCGCTTCAGTAGTGTCTGACTCTGTGCGACCCCATAGACGGCAGCCCACCAGGCTCCGCCGTCCCTGGGATTCTCCAGGCGAGAACACTGGAGTGGGTTGCCATTTCCTTCTCCAACCCACTAGGATGCTATAATTTAAAAAAGAGAGAGAGAGAAATAACAAACGTTGGCAAGGATGTGGAGAAATGGGAACCCTCATACATTGCTGGTGGGAATGTAACATGGTTCAGTCACTGTGGAAAACAGTCTGGCAGTTCCTCAAAGAATTTAGCATAGAATTACACTATGACTCAGCAATTTCACTTCTAGGTTATATACCCCAAAGAGCTGAAAATATGTACTCTAACAAGTACACGTATACATGTTCCCAGCAGCACTGCTCACAAGAGCCAAGAGGAGGAAACCCAAATGTCTATCAACAAAGGAACAGATGAACAAAACTATGGTATATCCATATAATGGAAGACACTATTCAGCCATAAAATGGATAGCCTTGAAAACATTATGCCAGGTGAAAGAAACCAGACATGAAAGATCATATATGGTATTTCATTTATATATGAACTATCCAGAACAGGTAAATTCATAGAAATAGAACACAGATCGGGGGTTACTTGGGACTTGAGGCAGGGGTTGTGGAGCTACAGCCTAAATCCAGGGTTTCCTTTTTGGGGATGAAAATGTTTCGGGACCAGATAGAGGTGATGGTTGCACAACACTGTGGGCGTGTTAAAAGCACTTCACTTTAAAATGGTTAATTTTTTAATGTGACTCTCACCTCAACAAGAAAGAAAGAAAACCAACCAACCAACCGACAGACCAACTAGCCGGCTGAAGGAAAAGGTCAACGAAAGGGATTGCGTGGGAGGCGGGCCGCCTTAGGCTGAGCAGCCAGCAGAGGGCGCTGTGGCGCCCTTACCGAGCCAGGCAGGGGCGACATCCCCGACTGAGAACGCAACAAGTGCCTGGCGTTTTGCTCTTGAGTCTCAACTTTGTAAGATCAGTACCTACCCGCTCCGTTTGAGAAATCTGAAGCTAGCAGGGGTTTGAAACGCCAGGTTCATTAACTGAGGGTTTTTAAGTGCCCGGCCCAAGGTCTGCCGCTGGTGCATGCCAGATGGGAGGCCAGGATGGTGGTACTCTTTCCACAGAGCTGAAGACTGGATGTCCAGACTCCACCTCTCACCTCTCAGGACACCTCTCCTTTTCACAAAATCTCTTATTTTCTCTCTCTTCGCAATTCAGCTCACAACTTTCCTTCCACCCACCTCACCCTCTACCCTCAGGAATCTTCTCCTAGCAGCCTCCTCACCCCATCCCTGCCCCTGAGTGCAGGCACTGGCATGCCTGGGTTCTTTGCTGAGCCATTGCTTGGGGCTCTTCTTGTGTCCCTGCTACGAGTCTGTCTGTCCTGTCTCCCCTAGGCCCTTAGGTCTAGGCCCTTAGGTCTGCAGGCACTGGCATGCCTGGGTTCTTTGCTGAGCCATTGCTTGGGGCTCTTCTTGAGTCCCTGCTACGAGTCTGTCTGTCCTGTCTCCCCTAGGCCCTGTCTCCCCTAGGCCCCTTAGGCCCTAAGCCCTTAGGCTTAGGTCTGGGGAGGGGGCCTTCTAGAGGTTTTGTTTTGGGAACTGCCTCCTTTGGGCGGGTGTAGAAACCAGGCAGATGTTGCACCCACTTGTCCCTCTCACTGCCCAACTGTCTTGAATGCTGTGGTCCCTTGCCCAGCCACAGAGTTCCTCAGCATTCCTAGGCTTGCCAGGGTGGTCAGATGAGCTGGGAAGTTTTGCTTGGGTCAGAGAGAGAGGAGAGGAATTCAGGGAAGCGAGGCCAGGGGGAATACTGGGGTGAGAGGTGGGGAGTCAAAATTTTCTGTTATGGAGTAAAACTGTTTTATTACGGGGGAACTCCCAAATCTGAATTCTCTTAAACTTGGTTCCTCTCAAACTGTGAACCAGACATGAACAACAGAACCAAGAAAACCTTTCATTTGGATTTGGAAATCCCCAGGTTTGAAGACATTCCCCTTCAGCCTCTTGGAGGATAAACTGTGGCTCTTCCCAGATATCTGACTTAGCACTACAGCCCCCCCCGCCCAATCCCTCCCTCCCCCATAAAATTTCCAGTGTCCCCAGGGCCTCAGGACTGGTCTTGGTGGAAAATCTCTGGAAAGCTTGAGTCCAGACAAGAATCCTATTTCCAGGGGAAATAGGATGGTAGATGGTGGCAGAGTGGGCGTGGGAATAAAACCCAAGGAGATGGCTCTGAGTCCACCCTGGGAACACAGGCCAGATGCCTCAAGGCTTCCAAAGCAAGAGGTCCGAGTTGAAGGAGCATTGTGGCGAGGTGGCCAGGCAGGAGGTGCTGGGCAGAAGGGACTAGGAAGAAGGGATTGGGCCAAAGGAATGAGAAGGGAAGATGGGGGAGCAAGGCTGGGCAGAGAAGGTCTGGAATGGGGGCTGGGCAGACAGGTTGAGGTGAGGGAGCTGGGCCAGCAGGGAAGCCGGGGCCAGGAGGGTGGACTGAGGAGCCATGAAGGAAAATGAGGAGGCTCCTGGGTGGGGCTAGGGGGTGGGGGCAAAAGGGATGGTAGCCCAGGTGCCAGGCCCTCAGCCTCTTGAGCAGAGGGAACCAGAGTCTGGTTCCTTTTGGCCCAGAATGGACTGTGATATGGATAAATGGTGGAAATGTTGTCCTGTGGAAATTGAAGAAAACTTCCTGAAGCAGACCAAATCAAACTTGCTGAAATGTCCCCTTTCGGCCACTTCTCTCTTGCTCAGCCCTCTGCTGCCAAGATGGAATTTCCTTTGGACAAGGAGAACCCCACTCTCAGAGACGCTGACTGGAGACACAGGAGAAGCAGGCATCTCTGGGCCCCTTCCCGGGACACCTGCAGGGGCCAAGAGGGCCCGCTGTCCAGGGTAGGGTGAGCACGCAGCCCAGGGGTGTGGAGGTCTGGCTGCGCTGAAGAGAGGCAGTCATTACCATTCTCCACTGAGCGCTGCTCAGGGCAAGGCCTAATGGGTTCAAGGCCAGGTAGGAATGGAGCACAGACCCCTCTGAGGATTCAGGCACGAGGCCCCCACTCCAGGTCGCAGTGTGTGGACACGTGTCCCGGTGCATATAGGGTGTATAAGCACTGATGTTGTCTTATATGTGTGGGAACCCAGGAGTACATAGAGTTGGGTCCTTTGAGGCCACTAAGTCCAACGATTCACCCCGGGCACAACCTCTTCTCTTCACCAACCCTGTCTTTCAAGGCCTCTGGAGATGGGAAATCCCTGCCTCCTTTGTTCCTTCAAAGGAGGAACTCCCACTGCGGGCCAGGCACTGGCAACAGAGTGATAAGACAATCTCAGGTCTCATGTGCCTCAGTTTCAGGGGAAGAGAGGCAATAAAAACAAATAGATACTTCCATGCAGGAAGGGATATGAGCTATGGAGAAAAATAATCCATTCCCTCTGCCCCAGTCCCAACCCTGCAGCTATTAGAAAACAGCCACATCTAGTAGTTTCTCTATAGCAGGCTAAATACCCCAGGCTCCTTCAACCATTTAGACCACTCTGGTTTCTACATAACCATCTGAAAGGGGACACAAGCCCCTCAGCCATGGTCAAGGCAAGAAACACCCTCCCTCCCCACCACAGGATTCCCAGAGCCCCAACCCTTGTCGCCGGGGTTTCTGTGGGTTTCCATGAACACTTCTGGCTTTCCCACCTCCGTCCTTGGCAGCCACTCCACACTCCTGACTCATCCCTGCCCACGAGCAGTGAGGAGCTCCAACTCTTTTCCTCATGAACCGCTGCTAAGCCACATCTCTCCCACCTGATTTTAAGCTGAAGTGCCAGGATTTATATTTGTCCCAGAAGTTTCATCTGGCCTGAGGCCACCTATCATCCAGCCTACAGAGGAGGGCTTCTGGTTCCTAATCTGACATCTGAACTCTCTTCTGGCTGACAGAGAAGTCTGATCTAGAAGTCTGATCTTCCAATCTTCTGGGCAGAGCTAGGGACACCTCCACAGCAGTCAGAGAGGCCTCCAGCCAGGGTGGGGTCGTGCTCCTTCACGTGGACTCTTTTTTTTTCCCTTTTGGCTGCACCAAATGACATGGGGGATCTTAGTTCCCCAACCAGGGATAGAACCCCTGCCCCCCTGCAGTAGAAGCAGAGTCTTAACCACTGGACCACCAGAGAAGTCCTCCTTCGTGTGGACTCCTGATGTGTTGAGGGGGCCACAAAGCCCCCAGGGCAGTGGAAGTCTTGTGATCGAGTACAGACACATGGCACCTGAGAAAGCCTCCCCTTCCGGTGATCATTCTGGTAATGGATTTTAAAGTTGGCGTGGAATGTTACAGCTCAGAAGTTCCCACACATAGAGAACCATCAGGATCATATGGGGGGACTTAAAGAAACAAATTCCCAGCTCCAGTGTTTCTCAACCCGTCAGTTCAGGGTGGAGCCCGAGAATTTGTGTTGTTTTTTTAAGCTCTGGGGTTATTGAATCCATACTGGCTCTTAACGATCCCCACTGCCCTTTCTGAACGCCCACAGACAATTGCTTCCAGAAGGACACGTCTTCTTGGCTCTCTTCTGCAAGGGCCTCTCTGCCCAGACTGGGCCATGGTCCTCTGACCGTGGGGTCTGGCCCAGAGCAAACACCAGTTCTTTAACTGATGGCCCAGCAAAGCTGGGGGCTGGAGGAGGGGTGAGCCTCCAGGCGTTCCCTCCCTCGGGGTGCCTCCCCTGCCCTGGCCCTCCGGTCCGTCACCCCACCGTGGCTCCTTGGTGCTGCAGAATGGAGAAGACAGGGCAGGATGGGAAGCGAATGGGGCTGCCTTCTCTGAGGCTCCACCTCACGGCTGGTATTAGGGTGAGGTGAGGGAGGCCCTGACCTCCGGTCTAACCCTTAAAATGGCACCAGCGAAAAGAACTTATTTACAAAACAGAAACAGACTTGCAGATTTTAAAAATGAATTTATGGGGACCAAAGGGGAAACATGGTGGGGAGGGGTAAATTAAGAGCTTGGGATTAATATACACACAAACTACTATATTTAAAATAGATAATCAAAAATAAATAAATAAAATAGGTAATCAACAAGGACCTACTGTATAGCACAGGGAACTCTACTCAATATTCTGTAATAACCTATATGGGAAAAGGATCTGACAGAGAATGAAAATATGTATGTATAACTGAATCACTATGCTGTATATATACCTAGAGCTGGGCTTCAAATGGTAAAGAATCTGCCTGCAATGCAGGAGACCTGGGTTCAATCCCTGGGTTGGGAAGATACCCTGGAGGAGGGAATGGCAACCCACTTCAGTATTCTTGCCTAGAGAATTCCATGGACAGAGGAGCCCAGTGGGCTACAGTCCATGGGTCGCAAAGAGTCAGACTTGACTGAGCAACTAACACACACACATACCTGAAACTAACACAACATTGTAAATCAACAAGACTCCAATAAAAATTTTTTTAAATAATAAAGTGGCATCAACAAACTCAGCCATCAAGAGAATATTTTAACGCCATATATTTTTTAAATCAAATTAATTAGTTCAATTGATGCCGAAAAGTCCATGATGAACAAAAGATCAACATTTTAAATAAAGACAGGATCAGTAATGGTGCCAAGCCACATCAGAGGCTGAGGTAAAGGGAAAAATAAGTCACAGAAACAATGCAGAGAGAGAATTCGGAGCACGTGTTACCCTGCTCCCTCCCTACCAGGCTGCAGGCGGGCTAGGTCCCTCTCCCAGCACACTGGTGCGGCCTGCCCAGCAGCCCCTGTGGCCGAGTGGCACAGTTCTTCCTCCTCTGGGGAACCTCCCTCCCTGCCAGCTCAGGCTCACGTGGACAGTTTTAGCTGCTCCCTGCTGCAGCTTCTCCTAACATCTTCTCTTCCTTCACCCTGCCCACTCCTGGCCCCTCCGTGTATACTGTTCCTACATTAAACTCTTTAAAAAACAGAAAGAAAGAAAGAAATGATGCAGGAAAAAATATTAAAATTCTAAAAATATCCTTAGAGAAGCTGTTACACCCATGACACAAGAACCATAGGGGACTATTTTTTTAAGAAAAGAATAAACAGCTCGTGGAAATGAAAAATATGATAGTAAAAAAAAACTGGTAACATTAAGAAAATAAGGTCGAGGAGACTTCCCTGATGGTCCAGTGGCTAAGACTCTGTGCTCCCAGTGCAGAGGGCAGGGGTTTGATCCCTAGTCAAGGAACTAGATCCCACATGCCACAACTAAGACTTTGCATGCTGTGATTAAAGAGCAAAGATCCCATGGGCTGCAACTAAGACCAGCAAAGCCAAATAAATAAATACTAAAAAAAAAAAAAAGGGTTGAGAAAATCTCCCAGAAAGTGGATCAACAACAACACTTACAAGCCAACTAACAGACAGACAAAAAAAATGCAAAGGGATGGACAACAGAAGAGAGAAGAAAGTTTGGGAATCAATTTAGATAGACATCTAATCAAGGGGTCTGGAAGAAAGAATTGAATATGTAGTAAGAGAGAAGATAGTCAAAGCAATAAAACAAGGTTTTCCAGAACTGATGAATATAAGTGCCTGGGTTGAAATAGCCCATCAATTGTTCAGCACAGTGAGAGAGAAAAGTCAGGACAGGCACTTTTAGAAGGCTGGGGTTAACTTAAGGTAACACCCTGAAAGCTTCCGGGAAAGCAGTTATCTACAATGAGCATAAGCACGACATCAGACACAACGGTGACATCAGAAGCCAGACGACCATGTGAGATGCCTGCAAACCCGTGAAGGAAGATTATTTTTAATCTAGAATTCTATATTCAGCCAAACCATCAATCAAGTGTGAGGATAGAATAAAGGCATTTTCAGACGTGCAAGTTCTCCAAAGAATTTCTCTTCTTCTATAACCTTTCTCAGGAAGCTAAACAAATGAGGGAGCAAAGCAGGAAAGAAAAGACACAGGATCAAGAGGATAGGGCACCCAGCGAGGAGAGAGGCGGAGTTCCAGGGTGGCTGCGGGCAGGCAGGCGAGCACCAGGCCGGGTTGGAGCAGCGTGACGACAGGAGAGAGATTCCAAACAATAAAAATAAAAATGAGACAGGTTTGACTGTGCCAAAAACTATATTTGAGGCCAGTGAATGTTTAAGAATACATAGTCATGGACTTTCCTGGTGGTCCAGTGGTTAAGACTCAGTGCTTCAAGTGCAGGGAGATGTGGATTTGATTCCTAGTCAGAGAATTAAGAACCCACATGCTGCGCAGTGAAGTCAAAAGATTTAAAAAAAAATTTAATTAAAAAAAAAAGAACATATACTGTTGGTAAATACAAAAATCTAAGCAACTAGGTGGGGGTGGGAGGCAGGAAAAGCAAAAATGATGCAAGAAAGGAAACAATGATAGTGCCCTGATTGGCTTAGCAGTGAGCAATATATACCTGATAAAGATAAAAAGCAGAGCCTATGGATTTAACAATATTGAGAGCATTAAACCACGTTTGGGGGAGTATACAGAAGGTGAATCTTCATCTACACAATGGGCAATCAACATATAATGTCCAAACAGATTTATCAAGAGGCAGCTGCATAAGCAAATTACTTAGAAACACACGGAGGTAACAGCCAGGTGAAAAGCTCAAAGTGGCATATTCTGAGCGACGGGTGGGCAGGTCCAGAGTGGAGGCGTGGGCGGCTGTGTTTTATTTTCTGACTTCAGCACTATTTGACCTTTTTGATTGCGTGCACGTCTTGGATTTAAAAAACGAGTTATCGAAACATAAAGAAATGCCCATCCTCTTGTTGCTTCTCCTTCCGTAGTTTTTCTGCCACCTGAGAATCCACCCTCTTCACTTGCAGCCGTGGCCGCCTCCGCTCGTGACCATGGGCATGTGCATACAGTCTCTCTCACACACTCACACTCATCACAGACACAGCAGCCCACGGTGACAGACACACAGGCAAATGTACATAATACACAGTAACCCTCAGACACACACGTGATGACAGATTCCCCCCAGACACAGAAGCCCCCATCAGCTCTTCTGTGGCCGCCGGGAAGCCGGCCAGCGCTGCACAGTCTTCCCTGCTTCACCAGCCCCAGGACTGCCCCAGGCAGAGGAGGTTTTCTTCAGCCACACCACTCTAATTGCCTTCTCTGCTGAGAGTGCCCTGCCCTGGGGCAGAGCAGTCACCCCATTAACCCTGTGGGGCCACGTGGTCTGTAGATGGTACAGAAATGAGGTAGGCACAGGGCCAGAGCTGGCAGTCAATGTGACTAGTAATAGCCACCTTCATTCTGCTTCTAGCGGAGGCCCTAAGACGTGGAAGAGTCCAGTGTCCTGAATCCTGTGGACATGCTGTGCATCCTTGAGCAAGTCACTGCACCTCTCTGAGTCCACAAGGAGGTAGGCAGCCTATGAAGCTCTGAGATGCTAAGATTTTCTGACCCAGGCTGGGCCAGGCTTCCATCCCCTCCCCTGGGAGCCCTCTCTCCACACTGACCTCCAGGATCGACCCCAAAGGATACGCTTGTGGGTCTGAGAAATTTGCAAGGGGCACCAGGGCCGCCCCCCCCATCCCCCCAAGGGCCACCCCCACCCACCCACCCCCGGCCACCACCACTTCCCTCCCCCTCTGTGTCCCTCCAGCACTCACCACCACCCTGGTCCCGTTATCCGGCAGCTTGTCAATGGCCAGGGTGCCCCCACCCAGGTCCTGGCTCAGCTGAGTCCTGTCCAGCTCCGACACCTGGCCAGGGCTCTCTCCGGCTCTCCGATTCCAGCCCCACGCGGTCCCCTGGGTGGCCCCTCCAGAGCCTTGGCCTGCATCCTGACCTGGGAGAAAGGGACAGAAAGCTGAGTCCTGGCAGTCAGAGTGAAGGCCGGGAGGGGGACCAGCCCGCTTATTCTGAGAAGCGCTGACCCCCCTGATATCATTGACTCTGGGGACACTGACACCAGGTCAGGAGACACCCAGCATGCACCAAGCTCACCCCACAAACTTTGCACTCAGGACACTTGAGCCCTCACTCCAGCCCTCCACTGAAAATGTGATGCTGTCCATTTTTCCAACAGGAATCAGCAGCTCACAGAGGTTAAAGAAGGTCATAGAGCAGATCAGAGACGGAGAGAAGTTTCAAACCCAGGCTGATCTGCCCCCAAAGGGTTGATTATTCTCAATCTCATTAGAATCCTCTGGGAAGCTTTAAAAATTCCTGATGTCTGGATTCTCCACCCCAGAGATTCTGATGTAGTTAGTCTATGATGTGGCCTGTGCGTGAGGACTTTTAAATGATCCCCAGGGGAGTTTCTGAGATGCCCAGGACCTGACAAGGCAGACAAGGGTGAGAACAACTGCTCTAGTACTTTCCAAACCAATTCCCTATTTCTCTGCCAGAAAAGGCACATAATCTCATCTTCCAAGGGACTCCAGGGACTAGAAGCCAGAGAGCAGAGTTATTTTAGTTCAGGGCTTCTCGTCCTTGGTACCACTGACATGTTGGACTGGATAATTCTTTGTTATGGGGGACTGTCCCATGCATTGCAGGACTGCAGGATTTTTAGCAGCATTCCTAGCCCCTACCCACTCGAAGCCAGTAGTGCCTCCTCCCAGGTTGTGACAACTGAAGATGTCTCTATAGTGGGGAGCACCGTTGAGTTTTATCACTACCTTCAAACATCTTGGGCAAGTCACTTTCCCCATGGAACAAGGAGCTTTACAAATCCATCGAGGATAACAAATGGGTTTCATCTCAAAAGCCACCTCCAGTGGATTAGTGAGAACCAGGAATGCTCTAATTGGGAAGAATTCTGAGGCTTCATTTGTTTTTAGCAGGAAAGATGGTCACGATCAATTGGCAATGTCTGCGGCGGGCACAGGATTGAAGAGTGGCTGCACCCAGGCCATCTAGCAGCCGTTCCTCGACTCAATATTCTCTCCAGTTCCCTCTTGGTCATTAAATGTATTCCAAATGACACAGAAACCATGCTTTTCCATTTCAGAAAAAGACTTATGCATGCCCACAAAGATGTGTCTTATCCTGTTTCTCCAATTGCCACACCTACTATGGACGTGTATATGTACCAGATGGGAGGAGCTGACATTCCCTGTGACCTCCACCAGTTTCAGGCCTGTGCTGTGTCAGATGCCCTGCCCCACCTGGTCCCCAGAGCTCCCGGAGGTAGTCTTCTCTCCTGCAGCACCCGCCAGTGGTCCAACTATGTGCCTACCTCCCTGGTAGACTTGGGCTCCCCCAGGACTCTGCCACCTACCGTAACTGCGTATCCTGGTGCCTAGCAAACAGTGGGTGCTCAGTCACTGCACAACTGAGGACATGATACTGGAGGTAACTTGGGAGCCAGCAAGGACAGAGGTTGAGAAAAGGCTTGGCCAGGACCAGGCCTGGGGCTAGGGCCAGGACTCTTTGCTGTGGGGCTCTGGTTTGTCATTAGACATTTTATCCAATTAAGTCATTCTTGGCTGCTGGCGCCTGCTGGATCCTTGCCGGCCCCCTCTCACTCCCCTGCCCCTAATCGCAACCAGATGCTCTGGAGAAGATAGGGAAAGGGTGGTCTCCAGACCCCTGCCCCAAGATGCCCACTGGCTGAGATGGACCTGAACCCAATACTGGGAAGGCAGCCTGCCTGTGGCTCGGACCCCAAGCCAGGGCTGTCTTGCCCCTCTCGGGTGGGGCCCACAGCTGCCTCTGGAGTCAGAACTATTTGTGCTGGGCTGCCCTGCCCAGCTCCCTGGGTCCTCCTGCAAGCAGCCCTCGGGCCTGGGCAGGAGCCAGAACAGGAAAGGAGCTTGTGCAGAATAAGCAGAGGAGCTTAGCTGGCCTGGAAAGGGATGCTAGGGATCTGCAGGCATCACAGTCCTGCATCCGAGACAGGAGGTGCCTGCATGGTGCGACCCGAGGCCTGGTGAGAGGGCCCCACCAGAAGTGCAGCCAGGGAGGGCACACTGACACCCACAGGCTGTGTGACCTCGGACCCATCAGTCCACTTCTCTAAGTAGAAGTAGAAAATGGGAATGACAATTGTGCCTATGGCACAGGCCACCATGATCATACAGTAAGAAGCAAAAATAAGATTTTATACATAGGAAGACTCAGGGCCAGGACCAGAGACCAAGTATCCAGGAAGGAGAAGGGCCAAGAGACAGAGAAGGAGGTCACCGAGGAACCTGCCCCGCCCTGACCTAACCCTGAATCTCACCCTCCCAGCCCCCGCCACAACTGTCTCCCTGACACCCTGCCCCCTCCCGGTTGACTAGGATGGGACATCATTCCCTCAGCTTGCAGAAGGAATCAGCACAGCTGGCTTTGCACGTGTGTATGTAAGGGCCTATGTGCACACACACACACGTGCCTGAAGACCTGGGTCCTCCTCCTGTGGGCTCCAACCCCTGGCTACCACTGCTCTGCCCTCTTCCCAGCAGCCATCCCCTGCCTCTGCATGTGAGGGGACCCGCCTGTGAGTGATGGCGAGAAGCTTCCAGAGCACAGCTAGTCATGCATTCATCCATTCCACCACCCATGACCCCAAGTGGCGAACAAGTCTGGTGTTCGCGCTGTGAGGGATAATAACAATAATAGCTCATTTCTAGAGAATGCTTACCCTGTACTGGCACTATTCCAAGGGTGGTAAACCCACTAACTCATTAAATCCCCACAATCGCCTCATGAGAGGGGTGCTGTTGTAGATTCATTTTACAAACTGGGAAAGCCAGGCCACGTGACCAGCCCAGGGTTTGCACTCAGGCATAGCAGGTGCAGGTTTGCTCACACCACAGTACACCAGGGGGCCGACACGCCAGGCTGTTCCCGAAGGTGCGGGACAGCCCCATGGCAGGATGCACAGGTGCCGCTGGGCCCAAACCCGGGAGGTTCCCCGGCAGACTGTACCCCGTGGAATGCCGAGGGGCAGCCCAGTAGCCATGCTCCAAACCTCTGCTGGTGCCGCTGCCCTGCTCCAGGGCAAGAAGCAATGCGCTGACTTTGGGAGGCCTGGTCCCACTATCCCAGCTCCTGAGCCAAGCCACCTTCATCCCACCCATCACCCGAGCTTGCCATTCCAGCCCCATGGCCATCACTCAGTTGTGGCTGCCACCACCTCTTTCCTGGTGATGATTTCACCCTCTACCCTTCATGCCCCTGGGCCAGTCTCCCACATGCCTGCCAGGGCATCTTGTCCAGAGGAAAAACTCCATTCCATCCTTCCCGTGCTCCCCTCTTGCCACGACCTTCGGCTGACAGCCCAGCTCTCCCACTCAGCACTTGAGCCTCTTCGTGATCAGATTCCTGCTGGCTTCTTCAGTCTCCCGTCTTCCTTTCCAGGACTCAGCCCCACTCTTTCTGGCCATGGGGCTTCACACATGCAGTTTTCTCAGCCTAGATCACTCTGCTCCATAAATAAAGGGAGCTGATGAGCTCTTGCTCATCCTTCAAGTCTCACGAGATGTCACTTCTTCCCAGCGCCTTCTCTGACATTTCTGTGCCTCACCCCAAATGCTACGTGCATGGTCCCAGCCCTGATCCTGACAAATCACTGCTACCTGTGTAACATAGGGCAGCTGCTGGTCAAGCACACACAGGTGACGGATGGAAAGAAGGAAGGAAGGCATGGTTAAATTTTCAGAGCTCCTGAGACCCACAGAGCTTAGAAGACCCTTCCCTTGGGGCACAGCCTCACCAGAAACCCTCCTTGTTATCACAGCAATAAAAACACAAGTTTGGAATCAAATAAGCTTGAGATTGAACCTTGACTGTACCTCTTACTGACTATGACGTTGGACAAATTGCACAATCTCTCTAAATTTCCTCCTCTGGAAAACAGAAATGATAAAACCTACACTTGGCAAGTCATTTTGCGAGTCTTTAACAAAATACTGTACACAAAGCATCCAGCAGGGTCCTCCTGCCTTTCCTGGGTTTCATATGAGGACCAGTTTTCCAAGGGGTCTGGGGAAGGCTCCAGACCCTGAATTGAAATCCTGCCTCTCAGTTACAAAGCCGCCAACCTCAGTCTCTTCCTTCCTGCAGGCAGGCAGAGACCCACTGAGGACCCTGATCTGGGGAGAGAGAGGGAGGCATGAGGAAGGGGCAGGGAGGGATGCCAGTGACTCAGAAGAAAAGAGGGGAAGAGAGGAGAAAAGAATTTGCCTCTCTGAGTTTCTCTCAAAGGGACAGAATGGGGTCTGTGACCCCCTCTAATTCATTCACTCACTCAATACATGTTTATTGAGCCCCGTGTGCCAGGGGGGCTTCCCAGGTGGCAAGAGTGGTAAAGAACTCACCTGCCAATGCAGGAGACATAAAAGACCCAAGTTCAATCCTTGGGTCGGGAAGATCCCCTGGAGGAGGGCATAGCAACCCACTCCAGTATTCTTGCCTGGAGAATCCCATGGACTGAGGAGCCTGGTGGGCCATGGACCGTAGGGTCACAAAGACTCTGAAGCAACTTGGCACGCACGCATATGTGCCAGGCACTGTGCTGAGTGCTGGGGCAAAAACAGCGAACAGGCAGACACAAGCCCTGTGCCCATGAAGATTCTAGTTGGGAAAGACACACACAAAATGAGCAATTCAGCCAGTAGGACAATGTGAGATGGTGAGAAGGACTGTGGAGGAAACAGAAGGATGGAAGGGTTGGGGGTTGTTTCTACTCTGGACAGGGCCCTCAGGAAGCCTCTCTCAGAGGGGGCCCTTGAGCTGACTGAGACCTGGATGAAGAGAAGCCAGTTACCTGGCGATCCCAGGGGACAGCAGCCTGAGTGATCTGGGGAGCAGACCAGGGCAGAGTGGAGCAGAATGGGGGGTGGGGAGGGGCTGTCCAATGGCCACTGGGCGGAGCTTGGATTTCAGTCTCCATTTGTTTGAAGAGCCCTGGTGCGCAAGGAGAAGGCTGGAAGCAGAGTCAAGGCTCCAAGGGGCCCTAGAGGCAATCTGGTCCAAACCTCATTTTATGGATGGAGAATCCAAGGGGCAGAAAAAGGATAAAGCTGCCAGGGCCACCCAGGGTTGGAGCTGGGCCTGACCTGATAATTCCCAGGACAGGATGCCACCTCCAGTGGCCTTTTCCTTCTCTGTCTGCTGTAGGCACTTCCAGTTTCACTCAGCCCAGACCCCAGAGTGCCCTCAGCTCCCACCATGCACCCTAGTATCTTCCTGTCTCCCCATCTGTCTATCTGCCTGTCAGCTTCTGTTGATCTCCCTCACCACCTGACTGTATCTTTGGGTCGCTCATCTTTCTCCTGCTCCTGTTTTAATGATAGATGAAGTTTCAAGGTCAGTTCATCAAGAGGGAGGGGAGAGCTCAGCTCCCCCCTGAGCCCTGGCCCCCGTCCCCCGCCCCCCGCATCCCCCCTCCCAGCCCAGCACAGAGGACTTGGATCCTTGGGGCTGGATGGCAGCACCCACCCCTCAGTCCAGCCCCCAAGTGCCCTCTCACCTGTCTCCAGGGCTCCACCACCCACCGGAGCAGCCCTCCCCCAGAGGGTCCCCCCCACATCTGTTCTCCCTAGAAGACACCCCCTGCCTCCACACAGGGCCCCGCTCAAACCCAGTCTGGTCGTTGTGAAAAAAAGCACGACTCGAGAGTCAGCAGCTGCCCCCGCTGGCTTCCTTCAGTCCCACCAATCTCGCCTGCTGCAGAGAAAGTTCATTTCTCCCGGCTGAATCTGTCAAAGTTGAGGAGACAGGGTGTCCTCTGCTGCGAGATGTGATTCGAGTCTCTGCCTGCCCCTCTGCCAGCCCTCAGCCAGGCCTGGCTCTGGCCCCCGCGTTGCCCACCCTTGTTTCCTTCCAGTGCCCTCTTCCCCACCCCTTTCCGTGGATCTCCCATCTCAGTCAGGTTCAGAGCCCTCCCTCATCAACCCAGTCATATCCAGAGTTCAGAAGTTCCCATCAGGATGGGTTTGCCAAGGACCTCAAAAATTGACCTGTCCAACCCATTCCTTTTTATATTGACTTAATTTTTTTTTTTTGCAATTACCCCATACACATCATAACAAATCTGAAAAGGTAAGAGAGTCATAAAAAAAAGAAAAAATATCTCTCATAATTCCATAATCCCACAAAGATTTTGCCCACAGCCTCACTTTATAAGGGAGGAAACAGGCCCAGAGAAGGAAAGTAACTTGCTCAAGGTCACACAGCAAGCAAGATGTTGGAACTAGAAGTGAAGTCTCTGGCCACCGTCTGTCTCTTTTTCTCTCTGAAAACTGGTGGTTTTGCACCAGCAGCCTCTTGCCACCTCAGCTTCTGCTGCCCTCTGCCCACTCTCCTTCTCAACAGGAACCCAGGCCTGTCTCAACTATATTCACGAACCATTAAAGTCAAGAATGCCGTCACTGATGCTGTGCCTGATGCCCGCAGACCCCTGAGACACAGCCGCCCAACTACAGCATCCCCCTGGACAAACTCTCCACCTGCTCCATCCCACCCTAGGGGACATCTATGCCTGTGAGGCACGGAACTCTATCTTCCCAATTCTCTCTGTCAAGAGGCTTGACTGCAATTACCCCCCTCCCCAACCCCAGAGAATGCCTGCATACATGAGGAAGAAAGAGGAGAATGCAAAATTACTTGCTGAAAAATGGTTCTCCTTTACAACAGGAGAGACTCAAGGTAGATCTCAGAAAGGACTTCCAGGTGGGAGAATGATTGCAGAGAACTGCTGTGAGGAAGGTAGGACACCCCACCCTCCTAATCTAGAGCCAGGACAGCTACAGGCCAAGGGCCACCAGGGCAGAGTTAGAGCAAGAGTGACTGGCGGACCCTAGAGGCTGGGGGTGGGGAAGCAGCAAGTTGCTTCTTTCTGGGCCCAGCACGGCTCTTCAAGTACCAAACAGAGAGGAGAGGGCGTCAGGCTCTCCACTGCCCTTGCTGGAGGAGAGATGGTGGGTCTCCTCCATCCTCCTGGCTGCTGCTACTCAGCCCCCAGACTGGGTCAGCTTGAGAGTGGGGGCAGGGGAGAGAAAAAGGAAACAAAACTGAGGCAAGAGACATCCCAGATTCCGCATCTCATCAGAATTCAGCCTCACCCAGTGTGGCCAGGGGTCCCTGTGACTCTCCCACCGTCCCGTTTGGGGCCAAAGCCCAATGCCTTATGGATTCCCTCTCTACTGGGGTCCCTCCAGTCCTTCCAGGAGGGAAGGAGAAATCGGGGCATCGGTGTCTGATCCCCCCACCCTCACTCACACACCCTGTGTGTTTAGGAAAGTAGGGGTCCCTGGTCACCTGCCACCGTCCACAGCGCTCCTGGCCTCCCGCGGACACGACCCCCGGCGCCTCTGACATCGCCAGCCTGCCGGTACCTGGTCCATGCCCACGCCAGCCCACCTGCCCCCCCGACCCCCGACCCTGACCCACCCCCACCAACTCTGGCCAGTCCTACCTGCTCCGGGCTGGGGGCTCAGAGCCCGGGCAGCCTCCCTGAGCACCAGCACGAGGAGCCAGAGCTCGGCCCGCATGGTGGAGGCCAGGACCCGCCCCCGGCCTGCAGCTGTCCCGGCCCGGCTCGGGCTGCGCGGTCCCCCGGGTTGGCCGGCGAAGGGGCGGGCGGCAGAGCGGCAGCAGAGCGCGGGGCAGGCAAGCAGTGAGAGCGGCGGAGCGCCAGCGGGCGGCGAGCAAGCCGAGCGGCCTCCCGGAGCGGGGACCGGGGAGGGGGCGGGGCGGGGGGGGCGCGGCGCCTCCGGAGCTCGCCCCGAGTCTTCCCCAGCCCTCCCAGCCCAGCCCGAGCGCTCCCCGAGAGCTCCCGCGGCCGCTTCCCAGGCGGGGGGAGGGGGGTGGCGGGAGGAGGAGGGGGACAGGGCGGGGAACCCTCGGGCTGGGAGAACCCCCGAAGAGCATCAGCTACCCCTACACCGCACCTTAGCGCCTGCCTGCCTTCCCCTCCTCCACTCCCTGGGGGAAAGCGGTGGAGAGAAGGCTCGAAGGGCCAGAGCCCAGCAAGGGACAGCGGGCGCCCCTTCCTCAGACCCTGGGTTCCTACCATCCGCCCCCCGACCCATTTCCACCAGGCTTCCCGACTTTCTGGGCTGTTCCACGGAGTTGTGTAGGGATCTGATGCCCACCCCCACCCAAGGAGTCTCCCCTTGCAGCAGAGGCCTGAATTCCACGCCTCTTATGGCTTCTCTCCACTTTATCCCACCCCGCAGACATGGGGATGGAGAGACCTGGATCATCCCTACTTTGAAATAACCTGGACTTCTTCCCACCCCCGGAAAGTAACTGAGGTCACCCTACTCTTTGGGGACCCCAGACCTCCACAGGGCCCGACCCAATCAGAGGAGAGCAAGGAAACGTCTCACCCCAACTGCCACCACCTTATAAGCAGGCTCTGGGAATAGATCACTTTTTTTTTTTTACCCTACCAGAACAGAATAAAAATACCCTCAATTTAGGAGATTTAATAGATGGCAGGGAATCAGGTCAGGACCCGGAGGTGCCTCTTCCCTCCTCGACCTACTTCGTGCGGAGGCAAGGAGATCTCGCGCTGGATGGAGGGAGAATGGGGGTGAAGGGGACGCTGGGGCCCTAAAGGCCAATCTTTCAGAATCCCAGTTCCTTCTTCCTCAGGACCCAGGGTCCCAGAACCGACCTCCTTTAGTCCTCTAATCACTTACAATGGGACACGATTAGGCCTGTCTGTAAGTTCTTCTTGTTGTCTCATTTAAATTGCGGTTTTGCCAACTCTCAGGATCAAAAAGGCTGCTGCTTCCAGCTGCGGCTTCTTGCTGCCCTCTAATGGCCACGTGACGAGCCGCAACGCGCGTGTTTTGCGGTTTTCCTCGATTTTCCAGACCAGCCTCCGCGCTGAGAGTTATCTCCGACTCCAGCCAGGCGGGTTCACATCTCCTTGCCCCTACCTTCCGAGAGGTCAAGGTGAGGACCCAGGACGGAATTTCAGCTCCGGCACTGATCTTTTTGAACAGTCCCCTGTCCGGGATGCGCCGCGCGCGGTCTGTTTTAAAAGGTCTCTTAATAAAGGACTCAGGCTGAAACAGCAACTTGGAAATAATTAGAAGCAAATGACGTGACAATTTTTTTTAAATGTAAGCTTCTAGAACTTGAGTGTACATCAGAATCACCTGGGGGGCTTATAAAACACAGATTTCTGGGAGCCACCCCCAAGTACTACAGCTCTGAGGCCGAGAATCCGTATTTCTAACGCGTTCCCAGCTGGTGGTGCTGTTCTCAGTAACATATTTTGAGAACCGCTGCTCTAAGTTTCTGTTTTGCTGTCTCGCCGTTCCTCATCTTGCCCAAAATAGAAGTGGTGAAGTAAACGTCAACACAAAATCGTGGAAGTAGAAAGTTGTAAGAAAAGAAGTGGCTGGGAGAATCCGAATTTGGTTTCTTAAAAACGTATGCAAGGGGGCACCCGGATTTGAACCGGGGACCTCTTGATCTGCAGTCAAATGCTCTACCACTGAGCTATACCCCCTCTGCTGATTACCCGCCTGCGGATGACTTCTTAGCGCTACTCCAGCGCAGGCGCTGTGCCTGCGTCCACAAACGGAAGTGGAATCCAGTATTTTCAAGAGACAGAGAGACTATAAATCTCAAGAGACTATTTATCTGAATGCAGAGTCTGTTTCCTGAAACTCTGAACTAAAGAATTCTAATGATGTAAGAAAAAGCAATTTGGGACTGCGGCAGGGGACGTCCCTCACTTCCCCTGGATTTCTCACTTCCTGGACCTTCTTTTGGGCCTGGGTCCGCGTTTCCTGCCTTGTTAGAGCGCCCCTAGCGTTTCTCTTGGCGCCCATCTCTCTCCTACACGCTCACAGACACCTCCAGTCCTTCCTGTCCCAGCCCAAGCCTGGCCCTTAGAAATTCAGTCTGTCTTCCAACAGCAGTTGAGATCCCGGGACACGTAGACCTGCGTGCGGGCGCTCACGCCTCCACCCCATCAGGAGAGTGGGCCTTTGCACAGCCCCCAAGAGGCTGAGGGCGTGGCTTGGCAAGACCTGGGTCTCCACCTTGATCGCCGGCCAAAGAGGTCTGCAATGTTGAAGGACACTTCCCCTTTATCCTGTAAGGGAACTTCAGTAGGAGCACTGCAGGACTAAGAAACAGGGGAAGGGAAAAAAAAAAAAAGACTAGGCCTTAGAGGGGGCACCCGGATTTGAACCGGGGACCTCTTGATCTGCAGTCAAATGCTCTACCACTGAGCTATACCCCCGTGGTACCAATGCTGCTTGCCACTTAGAATGAATTTCTACGGAATAAGGGAATAATTGATTTTTACCTATTGTGTTCTTTGTAGCTAACCTGATGGAAGGAACACGGCATCTAAATGGAGATGTTTAGACCTCCTGAGTTCTTCCCCCCGTCATTCTTTATGGAAACCACAGGGTTAGGAAATCCTGAGCCCGCTATATGTGTCCAGACTCTCACACCGTTGTGCACTTCCTGACTTCGGAAGAGAACAGACCCCCTGACCTCAGGACCATCCCAGGTTTTCTGGGGGTAATAGCACTGCTCCCCGTACAGGACAGGCAGCCTGGGTTTCCATCCTGTTTCCGGCTGTACTTTGATAGGACTCCTGGGCTTTTCCAACCCCTAAAGCCTCCTACTCCCCTCCTTCCCCTAGGCCCAGGCAGAGCCCAGAGCTCTGAGTGCTGGCAAACCTGGTGTTAGTCACCTGGCAGAGGGCTATAGAGCCCAGGACCGAAAAGCCAGTCCCCATAGAGACCCTTGAGGCAGCCCCTTTCCATTTCCTAGGTGGATTTCCCCTGCCAGAGAACTTTGATTGAAACTGAAAGTCAGTTTTGAGGTGCAGCCAAAGGAGCAGGCAGAAATAAAAGGTGAGCAGTTTTCAATGGCATTTATTACACCTTCATAAAATTCCTACTATGGTGTGGGGGGAAAAAATCACTACCAAAAGACAAGATAAACAAATGCTGTAGGAATTTGGGATATTGGGAGGAGTGGGATTCACACTGGGAGGACACTGGGAGTGAAGGGGTAGCTTAAAGCTCAAAAGCTGTGGTCAGACCCAGCATCTCAGAGGGAACGCGTAGGTGAGGGAGCAGTGGAACCCCCTGCAATATGAGGAACTGTCTCTGGCCGGAAGGTCCTGTCCTCCACCCTCTCCCCTCTCAGGTTTTGGCTCTGCCCTCCTTCCTCTGAGCCAGCCCCTTCACCTTTCTGGAATCTCCTTTGACGGAAGCATATGGGACAAAGATGGCTAAGGGGCCAGAAAGCTGGAGTGGGGGTTAAGGGCATGGGGTAGAGGTCTAGGAAATAAAGAACAATTCCAGGGGTCTCTTACTCTGCCCTCCATTTTTCCTACAGAGAGGTTGAGGGCTGAGGGAGAGGGCTCCACTTCCTAATCCCCCAACACATCCAGCAGCTTCCCTGGTGTCTCTAAGAAGGATGCCTGCTTCCATGGAGTGAAGGGCAGCTTTTTCTGCTGTCCTGCCTGCAGCAGCTCAGGGTGCTCTGTCTAGCTCCTCAGTGGGGGGGTTGGGTGGGCAGTGGCCATCTCACCATCCACAGATGCCCCTGGTCACTAGAGTGTCATAGAAAAATAATAAATAGTCACTTGGGTTTTCTACCCACGTAGTCCATGCAAAACCCTCCAAATTTCTGGTTGGCCTCAGGCTGGGACATCAATTGGCAGTGGCCTGAGACTGCATCCACTGCAGCCCGGCAGGCAGCCTGGAGGAGGGAAGAACAGAGCAAGGATCAGCATATCCCATGAGGCTGATGGCCTCCCCAGCCCCCAGCCCCACCCAGAGCTGACTGCTGGAACGCCCAAATTTATATCCAGTTTTGCATTCAGTTAACAAATATAAATGAACTTTGCAATGGGTATTATGCTAGGGGTTACTGGTGAAAAAATAGACATGCCCTCTAGGGCTTACAGTCTAGCAGAGGAGATAGATATTAAACAAATGATCAAACAAATAATTGTATAACTACATATTGTGATAACGTTTAGAAAGGAGATGTACAGAGACCTCTGGATGTTTGGGAGTCAGGGAGGGCTTCTTGGACAAAGAGGCCTGGAAAAAAAGAAAAAAAGAGGCCTGGAGATCCACCTTAGCAATGTCTTTGGGCAAGCCTCCAATGCCACCTTTCCACCCACTCCATCATTGGGTCAGTGCCAGGGTGGCTTCAAAGGCCTGCCAAGAGGCTCCATAAGCAAGTTCTTTCATTAGACTGTGAGCAACTCCTAGCAAGAATGGGGTCTTGGTCATGTCTGTATCACTTGACACAGTGCATGGCACATGAGGGTTACTTAGGAAATGCTGATTGACTTGAACTGAATATGGGTTGGAGACGGGGGCGGGGGGCTCCTCCTGACCCAGGAGTTAGAATGACATGGCCAGAAATACATGGTTCCTTGGGCTGGCCTGCCTAAAGTCTCCCCTTCTTCAACTGGGCATCCAAGCCCCTAACCCACTGTAACTCCACTTGAGAGGGAAGAGGACAGGGGATTCTCCAGGCCTGATTCAAGACCCTTTCTGTGTGACCATGACCTAGCTCCTTCACGTCCTCAGATGTTCAATCAGCAGCTCTCTTCTCAGCAGCCCCTCCCTGGACACATTATCTAAAATTGCAACATTCTCCCCAACATACATCCAACTTCCCTTTCCTATTGATGTTTCCCCTTCACACTTATCACTTTTTAACTTACTGTACATTTTTCTTATTTTTATTGTTCAGTTTCTCTTTCTCCCCTCCTGGAAAGTAAGCTCCGCGAGGGCAGGGATTTCTATCTGTTTTGTTCATTACTTTTTTTCAGGTGTCTAGAACAGTGCCTGGCACAAAGAACAGTTGTTTCTCTGTATCCATGGAGTTCCAGGGTTCCAGGACCCCTGCAGACATCAAAATTCTCAGACATTCAAGCCCCTTGTATAAAGTGGCATATATTTGCATATAACCTAGTCACTGATTTAAATCAGTACTTTAAATCAACTCTAGACTACTTATAATACCTAATATATTGTAAATGCTATGTAAAAAGTGGTAAATATAATACAAATGCTATGTAAATCATTGCTAGCACATGACAAATTCAATTTTCACTTTTTGGAATTTTCTGGCTTTTTTTTTTTTCTGAATATTTCCAATCTACAGTTGGTTAAATCTGAGGATGTGAAATCCATGGATATGAAGGAACAACTGTAGGTCCCCAGTGAATGTTAAATGAATGATATCATTTATTCTCTTTGGAAACACTGGGAGTAAACAGGTTTCTTTACAGATAAGGAAACTCAAGGCCAGAGTCAGAGATTTCTGCCTGGAAGGCTTGTCCCCCAGGTCTTCCCATGGTTGTCTCTTCACTCAGGTCTCAGTTCAGAAGTCACCTCCTAGTAGACATGGCCCCTTGACCACTAGAGCTCTAGCAAACCCATCCCTGTTATTCAATTTCACTTTCTTCATAGCACTTCTCAGTACCGAAAATGTTTGTGTTTGACTGGAGTGTCACCTCTCTCCCCACTAGAACAAGCCCCTGGGAGAGCAGAGACACTGTCTTGCTCACTGCTTACCCACAGCATCTTAACTGTGGGTGGGTATTCAGCTGTCTTGACCCAGATGCTAAGGGATGCTATGAGTCAGATTCTGACAGGAGAGAGACAAGAGAAGTTTCTGATGGTCAGCTGGTTGGGACAGGCCCTGAAGGTCCAGGTAGGACAGCCACTAACCCTTCCCCGGTGAGGGCACAGCAGCCCTGTATGTGCCACGGGTGGTCTTTGATGGCACTAAGGGTGAGGAACTGGGAGATCTCCACGATGGTCATGGAGTCCTTCATGTCCTGCTTATTGGCAAAGATGAGGATGGAAGCATCTCGTAGAGCCTGTGGACAGAGGAACCCAGCCCCAGTCAGCCTGTCAGGACCCAGCCTCCCTTCTCACTGCCCCATGAGCCCTCTCGAGCTCTCCTACTTTCCCAGCAAGACAGGCCCATGCCCAGGTGGGGCAAGGAAGGAGGCCCTGCCCAACAGTAACAACCACAGGAAACGACACCAACAGTTCATGGAGTGCCTCTCAACCAGCTCATAGAATCCTTACAATGATCCCAGGAGGTAGGAATTGATGACCTTTCCCACTTATATTGTACTTGGGGAAATTGAGAATTAGAGAAGTGCAGTAACTTGTGTGGGGTCCCACCGCAGTGAGTGAGAAGTGAGGTCAGGACTTGCACTTGCAACTCTGAATTCTGTGATCAGTTGTGCTGAAGGCGTTATTGCCCTTCATCTGGAATAATCTTGCCCTGCCCAAGCTGCTAGGATAGAGGTGCTCAGAGACTGGGGCATCAGTAATGATGCTCAGGAAGCTGTGTGAGTAGACTGAGGTCACACAGCTAGTAGCTAGCGCCCTGGGTCCTCCCCCAGCTGCAGGGAGCTTACCTCATGGGCCAGCATCTTGTACAGCTCCTCTCGAGTGGTCAGCAGCCGATCCCGGTCTGTGCTGTCAATCACAAGGATGATGAACTGGCCAGCAGAGGGAAGTTGTGAGTGATGACACACACATTCATTCATCCCATGAATATGTCTCTTCCCACATTACTCTGCCTTGATGTGAGCCCCACAGAAAACAAACTGTCCAGTCTCAAGACCTCACTGCCCTCGTCCCATTTGAATTCCCTTTTTATCCAGACCCAGGGTGGACAAAGCACAACTTCTGATTGTGTGCCAGAGGTTATGCCAAGTCCTAGGCATTGTGACTCCACTTGGGTCTCGTCACAACCTTGTGGAACTGGAACTGTTACTATCCCTATTTACAAACGAGGAGACTGAAGGTCAATGAGGTGATGCGGTGTATCTTGCCCTCAGCCATACAGCCTAAGGGTGGTAGTGCTGGAGCTTGAAATCAGCTCTCACTCCAGGAATGAAACCACTGGATTCTGCTGCTGCCAGAGTGAGAAAGTAAGGCCACCAGAGACAAAGAGCTTACCCCATCCGATGCATCAAACAGAAAGCTGCCAGCAAGCAGACAAAACTGCCAGAAAGTATTCAAAAATTTTAACAGACATTGTGCTGCATTAAGTATTCAACACATCTGAATTAGCTCTTGTTTAATTTTTTAATTTTCATAACAACTCATGAGATCATTTTTTTTTTTTTTATTCTTTGGTCAAGTTGCACGGCATGTGGGCTCTTAGTTCCCCAACCAGGGATTAAACCCACACCCACTGCAGTAGAAGCACAGAGTCTTAAACACTGGACCACCAGGGAAGTCCCAGAGAGGTCATTATCACAGTCTTCATCTCACAGTGGGGGAACCAAGGCTCAGAGAGGTTAAGTGACTGGCTAATATCACACAGCTCAGCTCCTCCAGCCCAGGCAGCCTCCTCACCTCAGTGTTGGAGTAATATGTGTTCCAGGTGGAGCGCAGAGCCTCCTGTCCTCCTATGTCCCACATGAGGAAGTGGGTCTTTTGCAGAACAATCTCCTCCACGTTACTACCGATGGTGGGACATGTATGGATCACCTCATTTGTCAGGCTAGGGAGGTAGGAGAGGGCACCAATCATTTAGCCCAGTTCACTGTCAGCTCTGGACCCCACCTTAAGTCAGGCTGAATCTAACTCAGAGCAACTCAGCCCAGGTTGACGGAGCCTCTGCCAGGGATGAGGGAATGCAGACAGGAGTGAGATCAAGTCCTGCTTGACTTGGACCCCAGAGAGGGGAGACTCATTAGAACAGTCTCCCCCAACTTTAATATGCAGCTGAGTCTTGTTAAACTGCAGATTCTGATCAGGAGGGTATGGACTGGGGCCCAGCGTTTTGCATATCTAACAAGTTTCCAGCTAATGTCAACGCTGCCAGTCTGTGGAGCACAGATTGAGTAGCAAGGGACTGAAAAAGGGGACAGACGTAAGTGAGGGCCTTCAGAGAGGGGCTTTGTTTAAAATGACTTAGAAAAAAACACATGTATTTATATGTAGGAAATACCTCTGGAAAACCTGGGACATAAAATGGAAAGTTAGGGGTGAGAGGGAACCTTACTATATATATACTCAAGTTGTTTGAATTTCTCTTTTCTTCTAACTTCTCTTTTCTTCAGGAACAATTATACTTTTTCAGGGAAAATTTTCCTAAGTAAATAGTCTGGAAGTTCCAAACAGGAGAGGTGCCATCCAGAGAGTGAATATCGGAAAAAGCACAAGTGCCAGGCTCTGCTAGACCAGGACCTACAGAATCCAGCCAGACCCAAAGCTGGCCCTCCCTTTTGGTCTGAAAGCGAGTGAGTGAAGTCGCTCAGTCGTGTCGGACTCTTAGTGACCCCATGGACTGCAGCCTACCAGGCTCCTCCGTCCATGGGATTTTCCAGGCAAGAATGCTGGAGTGGGTTGCCATTTCCTTCTCCAGTCTGAAAAGGGACCGAAACGGGGAGAAAAAATGAAGACACAAGGCTAGGATGCCGGAGTTAGCAGAGACCTGACGCTGGCGGGGGGGGGGGGGGGGGGGCGAAGCCAGAGATCATCGGTCAGGTTTGGACAGTTTTAAGCCCACAGCCGGCTTTGGCAGGGACCGCGCGGGTAGATGGCGGGGAGCAGTCGGGTTGCTCATACCGAGCAGGATTCTAACGTCTGGCCGAGAAGCCACTGAACTGAGGGGCCCCTGTTTCAGGAAGGTCACTCCTTCGCTCCGCCTGTCTGTTCTCCCGGCTGCAAGAAGACCCAGGAAAAGGCTCCGGTGATTGGTCCAAATGCCTGTCAGTCTCGTGGGAAGGCCCAGCCCGCTCCCCATACGAGAGTCACTTACAGCTGGTAGAGAATGGTGGTCTTCCCTGCATTGTCCAGTCCCACGATGATAACCTTGTGCTCTGGAGGCATGCGGGGAAAGGGCAGGGTCAGTGCCAAATCCGATGACCAAGGGATTGTGTGCCCCACCAGGCCTCCCAGGAAGGAGAAAAATGTTCCCAGCAGGCTGGGGTACCTCGGCCCACGGTACTACTTCTGCTCCCGCGCCCCCCGCCCCCACTAGAAACTAACAGGCCAGGTTTCTTTCCCACCGGGCCGGGACCCCTGCACCACCTCGGGACAGTGGAAATGAGAGCTGAACCCCACTTTTCCCTCTCCACATTTCCAGGAAAATGATTGTGCAAAAGGTCCGGGGAGCTCAGGGCTTCTTGCCAAGAGAAGGGGTCTGAAAAGAGAGCTGAGCGTGAAGTCACGACCGTAGGAAACCGGCGACAGCGTTTAGCCGGAGGAAGGAGGCTCGCTGGGCCCGGCGCTCAGGGATGCACCGAAGCGCGCGACCGACGAGGAGTGGGCGGGGAGGGGGCAGGGGAGACTTCGGAGCCGGCGGGGAGCCCCCACGCAGGATTCTTTGAGCCTGAGGTGCCCCATCACATCTTCTCAGACCACCCCGCAGGTTGAGGGGGAGGAGAGGAGGCGGGTAGCAGGTGGGAGCTGGGTCAGAGTGGTCTCTTGGATGACTTATGTGCCTCTTACCCCGTTCCCCGAAGATGCTCATCAGCTTGGCCATCAGTTGTCCCATGGCACGTCCGGAGCCAGACGGTGCTAGGACTCAGGGGGACTTCGGGGCCCAGGTCGAGCCCAGGTGCTTGGAGCCCCGCCCCCTGGGGAAGGCTCTCACAAGCTTTGTCTATGAAGTCTCCGAAGCCCCGCGAGTCTGTCCCCTAAGGGGCCTGGGAATCCCCTGGGACGCAGGCCCCAGGAGGGCACCATGGACCTCACAGGGACAATGAGCAACCTGTACAAAGCCCTGGAGGTGCAAGGAAAACGGGATCCAGATTTTACATCCTCCCCCTCACCCTGAGGAAACCCCTGAGTTCTCTGGGTGGACTAGTCTCCCCTGCAAATCAAGAAACCTAGCACGGGGGCCCACACTAGATGCCAGCTCTCCCTTCTCCAAGTGCCATGTCTGGGGCACTCAAAACAAGCGAAACCCTAAGCTACCCGCCTTATGTAGCTACTAGCTGTGTGAGGCAGAGAGGGCTCATGGATCCTCTCTGAGCTGGAAGAATGTTCCAGCCCTCAACAGGTCTCCAGTTGTTTCATCAGTGTGGGCCTTTAGTGCTCCTTCAAGTGAACTCCCTAGGCAGGGCTGGGTGTCCTCTCCTTCTGCAGGCTCCTTGGTGATGGACAACTCCTAGGAGTAAAGCAGTGCTGCTCCCATGATTTGCTGGCAAACCACCTGCTTGGGCATAGCTTTCTGATTCCCAAGAGTGGGCATCTGAAGATAGGGATGGAGCAAAAAGAGAGAGCCTTCAGCCGAGACCCTACAAAGGGGTCCAGGATACTGAGATCCAGCGAAGGAGAGCCTGCGCCAGGAGAGAACCAGGCTGAAGGAGACAGAGGAAGGGGGGAACTGCTTGTTGTTGTTTGTGTGTGAATTTCCTTCTTTGCATAAACTGGGGGAAACCAGAAGACAAAAGGAGATGTGACAAAAGCAAACCAACATCAGGCGGAGGGGGCAGTTAAGAGAGACCCATCACCGCACAAGGGACTCAGCGTCTTCCAGCCCACTGCCACTGCCCACCTACAGCCCATCAGTGCTCCTCTCCCCCAAGAGAACAACTCTTTAACTGGTCTCCCTGCCTCCCCTTTACCTAGAGTATCCTCCTCACAGCCCTATTAAACTTTCTCAAGCACAGCTCAGAGTTTGTTACTCCACAGCTCATAAACCTTCAATGGCTCCCTGTTGCCCAGTGGATTCAGACCCATCTCCTCACCTGACACTGAAGAATCCCCAAGAACAACATCCCACCTGCTTTTGCGGGTCATCCCCCATGCTCTGCATCCATGGTTCTTGCCCACACGTGCCCAACTATGATTTTGCCTCTGTGTTTCCTCCATCTGAGCGCCTTACACCTTCTCAGAAAGGTGAGTTCCTAAATCCCTTGAAATGCCCACTACATAAGCCACCGACTTCCCAAGCCCTGGCCTGGTTCTCCAGTCAAATGGGGCTTTCTTTCTACACTGAGATGATAACTGGCCTGTCTGCTTTCTCCAATCAACTGTGAGTCCTAGAGGGCAGGGTCATGTCTCTCTCACCTGTGTATTCCCCACAGTCCACTCCCATCAGCCCCGAGCCGGTGCACAGTGGGGATGTGTTGCTTTTGGACTGAAGGGCTATAAGCTAAATTACAGCCTGAGAAATGGTGCTTGGAGTATTAAAAAAAGGAGTATGAACGTACGTTGAAGAGGACTGAGGAAGGTTGGGTAGTTTGTGGAGAGAAGAGGGAAAAGTTCACTAAATACAGAATTTTCATCCCACCCAGAGTGTTGCCCAGAGTTAGGTGGAGGGAGAATTGACTACCAGAGCCCATCTAGGCTGATCCCATTTCAGCCCTAGTTAAAAATGAGCTGGGCTGTGCCGGGGTGGGGTAGGGTAGCGGCTCAGAAATGTGCTAGGAGAAGCAGCAATATTTAAAGCATTTTTACCATCTGTTTCCTGGGGGGGGTTGGAGGGTGGGAAGAGGGAAGGAACCTCTTAGTGCACCCTGCCCCCACCATCAATTGCAGAATTGAAAGTGACTTGTTTCTGCTCACTGGAGCACATTCAGTAAACAGACAAGAGCTGCCTCTGCTGTGAGGCCCAGAGGTAGGCTCTCCAGGGGGCACTCATTCATTTATTCATTCATTTGACGAATGTGAGTCAGGAATTAGAAACATGCCAAGCAGACAAAACAGGCCCTGTCCGGGTCTTATGGAGCTTGCCATCTAGTTAGGGAGACAAATATACGCACCCATAAAACAACTAAAAAAGAGACAGTAGGGGGAAGGCCTGATTTAGAAGGGAGCCAAGGCATGCTTGTCTGCAGATGGGATTACTGGGCTAAGATGAGATTTTTCTTGAGGGTACTGAGCTGGAAACCACCTCATCTTCTGCCCTGCTCCCAGGTCCTGGTGGTCACAACTCAGCTCTCATTTTTTAGCGTGAGGGAAACCTTCAACCTCTCTGACCTCAGCTCACTTTGGGGCAGAAACTACTGAAAAGACAGAAGCAGCTGGTCAGGGAGGGAGGTAGGTGTCCCCAGCATCTCAGTTCCTGAGTCCCTGAGGTGGCTGCGGTAGGAGCATCAGCCTCTCTGGGCCTAGTCCCAGCCGATTTCATGGGCGTTGAAATCCTCACGTGTTGACAAACCACCAACATGCTTATTGTGTGATGGTTGAGGGTTGGTGGTTACCAAGAGACAAGAATCTCTCTCCCCTCATCTCTCAATATCTCCAAACCACCTAGAAATGCCCCTGCCTGTAAGTTCCGGGCAAATGCAATTTCAAGCAAAAGGCACGTAGTGAAAAGACAGAAACATACTTGGACACCTGATTCTTCCTGCCCCGCACCCCTCCCCTTGCAGAAACCAGGGCATCCTGGGCCAGGGGAATCAGCACAAGACTTGGGGGTCATGGACACCACAGAACTTGAAATCTAAAGATCTCAGTTCAAGGCCTTGCTTGATGGCTGTGTAGCTATGGACAAACTGCTTAACCTCACAGAGCTTTATCTGTAAACTGAAGCTAATGACCCCTGCCTTTGATTGAAAATACCAGGATCCACTGCAGATGGAGTTCTCTGTGGAGCCCCAGACGGAGCCTGTTTTCTGCTCTTTCCCTCTTGGATGTCCTCCCACAGGAGGAGCTGTCTGCAGCTCCCACTTAGACTTGGGCCCACTTTGTCCAAAACTAATGTCTGCCTCTAACCTGGTTTTTTCACTTGCTTCCTCTATGTCTGGGAAGACCATCACCCACAGTCACCCACATGCCTCCCTCTCTCTCACTAGCCACCTCCAGTTGCTCTCCAAGAACTCTCAATCCTAAACACTATTTGTCTCTTGCAGCCACTGCCTCCTTACCTGTTCCACTGCAAACCCTCATTTCTCACTCAGAGCACTGCAGCTGTTTCCCAGCTAGGCTGCCTCAAATCTATGCTCCTGTGACCCCACTCTTCCCTTCACCTTGACAGCACCCTTTGCTAGTGAAGTGTCAAGAATGTGTCATGCATGTCACTTGCTTCCTTTGCCTGGAACACTTTGCCTCATTCTCTGCAGGTTAACTCCTAACCAGCCTTCTAGACTCTGCTCAAGACTCACCTCCACCAGGAAGCCCTTCCTAATCTCCCCAGGTTAAGGCAGGGACTTCTCTTCCAGGTTCCCCTAAGACCCATTGCTTCCCACATCAGAGAGGTCCCTTGTGAACTGTTTGCTGCTCCCACTTAAGACTTGTGCCTGGTACACAGGAGATGCTCAATAAATGTTTGGTCAATGAATAAACACGGGAAAGAAAGATTGATTCCACTGCAAGGCAAGGGGAAGAGCACCACAATGGGAGGCAGAATGGGCTCCAGTCCCAGCAGTGCTGGCTTTGCCATCACCTCCCTGTTGACCATGAGCCAGTCACTCAACCTGTGGGCCTGTCCGGTTCCTCTTTCCTTGGATTTGCTAACCCCTCATCTGGAGGGTCTGAATGTCCATTACCCTCTATACACACACACACACGCACACCCTGGACAGGATTATCTGGGTCTACTACCCCAAAAACAAGAACCAGGAGAGTGGAGAAATGGTTTCTTGGTGCTGTGTGAGGCAGACAAGTCCACATCCTGCCAGGTGATGACAGCAGGAACTGTCCCTCTCACCCACTGACTTTCTTCCTGGCTTTTGGGAGTTCCCAATCCTCTACCTCCCACCCCACAAACAGACCTCCTTCTCTCTCACAAGGCTAGTTAGCAGTGACTGGGGTGGGGGTTGTCGTGGAGGCGTCAGTGGGGGAAGCCGGAAGCTCAGCCCTTCCCTCCCTGAGGAGCCCAGGAGCAGCTGAGGCCACAGGAGCAGAATAACACATATGCTTCTAACAGTGAGCCAGTGGCTCTGGATCTGACCTCCTGAATGACATCCGGGACACTCCACTTCCCTCTAGTTTCCGGTTTTCCCTGGCTCTACTTATGGGGAGACAGGACAGGTATGGGGCTTGGGGCGGAGTGGAGCTGAGACTGGCCACGCAGCTCCTGTCAGGCTTGAACATGATGTGTCAGAGTCGCAAGTCAAAGCACCACGTCTCGGGCTGAGCGAATCACTCCGGGCGCAGCTGACTCCCGTGCCCACCGCTTCACTCTTCCTCCCTGCAGGTCAGCCGCTCCCACACACCCAGGCTGGCCACCTAGGAGTGGCGAGGGATGGGGCCAAAGAAGCAGGCCTGGGAGGCGGCGCAAAGGACAGGACGGCGGTTTTATATGTGGCAAAATACTTCTAGGGTCGTACAGACGAACAGACAGACAGATGGGAGCACAGGACACCAGACAGGAAAGGGGAAAGGTTGGGCAGTGGTCTCTTCTAACCAGTAAGTGGAAGCTGCACCCCACCCCAGATGGGGGGTGGGGTGGGACGACATTGGCACAGGAGGTGGCGAGACAGGCGTGAGGTGCCCATCCCTGAGGCAGGCAGCCGGGCAGGGCCCAGTCCTCGTTGGCACAATCGGCTCTCTCTGGCCCAGCTGGGTGCTGGGGGGGCAGGGCTGCTGGGCTATGGGATGCTAGGCAGAGGGACACTCCAGAGCAGAGGGGGGTACCAAGGCCTCTCCTGGGTGGAGTAGACATGGGTAAAGGACAGGATCACAAGAGGCAAATACAGAGTAGCAGCAGCAGCAGCCAAGCCCCCCACCCGCCCCAAGGGGAGATCTGACATCCAGAGGCAACCCCTGGGGTGGTGATTAACGCTGGGGTACCAACCATAGGGCCTCTTCCCTGGGGCCTCAGGGTGAGAGTGAAGCAGTTTTTTTGGTTTCAAAATGAGGCGGATCAGTGTTCCATGGGCCCAGGTGACGAGAGGATGGGGGGGCTCAGATGCAGAGGGGCCCCCTCTTCTGATGGCAGCAGGCAAGGGATGTGGTAGGCAAAGCTCATTCCTGGGGTAGGCAAAGGCTTGAGGCATGGAGGCGGTGGGACGGGGAGCAGCATCTGGGGTGGTCGCCTCCTCGGGGCTCTAGGTCCTGGGCAGGCACAGAGCACTACACCTGACGCCTGCCAGCATCTACCCAGACCACTCCGTGAGACAGCTCCCCATGGGGCTTCCAGTGCTGTAGCTTTCACCTCCCAGACAATGAAGCCAGGAAGCTGCGGGCAGGTGCTGGGGGCAGGGCTCACAGTAAAGGACGCTGGATCTGGGCTTTGGGGAAAGAGAGCCCTCATGGGAAAGAGTCTGTGGTCTCCCTCTCCAGGAAAAGCCCCTCCCCCCCCCCCCCATTCCCAAATACTCCAGGTTGGAAAAAGAAAGGGCCACACCATTTTAGGGCCCTCATTTAAAGCCCGGAGTAGAAGGAGTTAAGGAAGTGCACCTTTTCTCTGGGTGAGGGGAGAGAGCCCCCTGAGGTGGAGAAGGGGATACGGCAGAAAGGTGGGCATCCTCCATCCATCCACAGCAAGTAGGTAAAAACTTGCCGCTGAGGCTTAAGGGACTCCCAGGAGCTGGGTGGAAGGTTACCACCAAAGAAACTCCACACTGAGCAAAGGCATCTGAAAGGAGGGAGACAGCGCCCCCTGGAGGCAAGATACACCTCCGTGGTGAGCCCCCCCCCCCGCCCCTCCCCTCCCTCGGGCTCAAGAGCCCTTCCGCCCACTGTGTAGCCCCTGCCCCTCAGCGGATGTAGACGCCCCGCCCCCAACCCTCCAGCTCGTTCTTGTTGCGCCCCAGAACCGGGCCCCCGCCCTCCGCGCAGTAGCGGGCCTTATTCCGGCCGCGGTTCCGGTTGTCGGTTAGCTCCTCTTCATAGTCTTCTTCCTCATCCTCCCAGGATCCCTGTCGCACTGGTGGGGTGCCGCCCCCTGCAGGGTCTCCAAGCCCTGGCCCCTCGGAGGGGTCAGTCTCCATGTCCACACACGAGTCTCCCAGCTCCGTGTAGGCAGAGTTTCGGTTGCCAGGGGTGTCGGCATCAAACGTGTCTTGGCGGGACAGTGCCCGCAGGGTGCCCGCCCGGCCTGGCGGGTGGCTGCTGGGGTAAAGGCCTGGGGGCTGGCCCAGCTCTCCCGGGTACTCGTGCACACTGGCGTGCTCCCCCGTGGCCCGTTCCAGCGACTGGTCCCCGGAAGCAAGGTAGGGTCCCTGGTTAGCAGACAGACGGTACACACCATGCAGATCAGGCAGGAGTGAGAGAAACACAACAAAGCAAGGCAGGTTAGTGACGGCACCAAGACACCCAGCCTGGCTGAAGGAGGAGGGTGCTGGCCCTAGGGGGTGGGCAGCTGGGCAACCGGCTCTGGAGCCCAGCCAGAGGACAGAACTCAAGGCATTTGTTCTTCCATTAGGAGAGGGGGCGCCCGACCTTCTTAGGTGTGAGAAGGCATGACTCTCCTGGTAATCATGGTAGAGAGCCCATGAACAATTAGTCGTCCCTTCCTCAAGGCGCTCATTAACACTGTCTTGGGCTAAATCATCATTAACAGCACATTAGTATTGCCACTTGTTAGTGGTTGATTGGGTTAGTCGTTGCCCCAAATATACTAAAGAGAATTTCATACAGCTCCTTCAGCCCAATGGGACCCTAATCATAGGCGTCCAGAACTCCACACTTCCCCCTACTCCACTCTGAGTCAGATGACAGTCTCCAAGGTTGATAGGATTCCTCCCCTGCCCTCAACAGACTCAAAACGTCAGGCTGGGGAAGGCTGCTGCTGCTAAGTCGCTTCAGTCGTTTCTGACTCTGTGCGGCCCCATGGACGGCAGCCCACCAGGCTCCTCTGTCCCTGGGATACTCCAGGCAAGAATATTGGAGTGGGTTGCCATTTCCTTCTCCAATGCATGCATGCATGCTAAGTCGTTTCAGTCGTGTCCGACTCTGTGCAACCCTAAGGACAGGAGCCCACCAGGCTCCTGTCCATGGGATTCTCTAGGCAAGAATACTGGGGAAGGCTGATGGGTCTCTATTCCCCACTGGCAACGATGAGATGGCTCATTGTCCTCAGCACCAATGTCACATGAAGATGGCCACGGAGGCTGCTGGGTGGGGTGCCAGTGGGGTTCTAGTGCATCCCCTGCCACTTCAAGCTGTGTAAACCCTGAGCAGTGACTCCCATCTCAGTGGCCCAGTTTCTCTGTGGGGCTATGATGGGGATTAGGCTAGAGCAGCAATTTTCATTCCCTGGAATTCTGGGGTAGGTGGACAGGACAGAGGGAGCTTCAGGGGTCCCCGTGGAGCTAAAGTGGAGGCCAAGCCACTAGCCCTCTCCAAGCAGAGCAAGGATGCCTTATTTACACACTGAACTTCCCATAAAATTCAGTGAACAAATGGGTTCTGGTGCTGAAAACACATTTGAAAAGCAGTGGTCTAGAATGATTTCCTGGGTTTCTTCTGGCTCTAATGCAGAACTTAATGGTTTGACCTCAGAGATAGGCCATGGCTCCCATGGGAGATCAAGGTAGATCTCAGGAGGATCTTCCCTGGAATCTGTTTAACTGGGAGAAGGGTGGAAGGTTCTATATCAACTCATAGAATATGCTTCATTTTGGGTCTCTTCTGAGACCCCCTGGAGATTAGGGCTCTGGAGCAGGGGGCAGTCTCTCTGGTTTTAATGGCTCTGCTCTGTGCGACTCCCTGGGTCTGAGGGCCTTTGGTCTGTTGCATCTAAAATGCTGTGACCTCTGTTGAGTCTAAAACGGGTGTAGAGTCCAGCAAACATACATTGGTTTTCCTCTGTTTCTTCCTAGTCTCTTATCTTTACAAGGCCCCCAAAGGAGAAGCCCCCAAGGCAGCAGATATAGTCTTACGGGACCAGGCCCAGATAGGCCCCACCGGCTAGCCCCAACCCCATCAAAAACCACAGACACCAGAAGCTGCCACTCACCACATTTTTTACAAAATAAAACTCTTCCCTTCCTTCCCCAAGTTCCCTGCACTCAGTTCCGAGCCCTGGGCGGGAGGGGAGATGGGCGGGGCACCTACACGGTGTGCTCCTGCTGCTGGGGCACCGCCCTGGCTCGCTGCGAGGCCTCTAGCCCGCCCCAGAAGCTGAGATTTCTCCTGAGTGAGGTGAGCACTTGTACCTGGAGGTTGGAGACAGGGGCAGGGCTGGCAGCCAGGGCTGCCGTAGCCATGGTGCGGTTCAGCAGCGGATTGGGCGGAGTGCTGCTGGGCGGGTGTGTAGCCTTCCAATAGGCTTCCAAGTACTCTGCCAAGTGCTCGCAGGCGTCCTCCAATTGGTTCTCATCCAGGATGATGTCAAACATCTCCTGTGGAGGCGGGGTTAAGGGCAGGGCTGGGATGAGCTGGGCGTGACCAAGGGGTGAGGGTGTGGCCTGGGGGCAGTGGGTGGAGTCAAGGGGTTGAAGGACAAAGTTAAAAAGAAATCTCTGGATGTTCAGGAAAAGGAGGGCTCTCAGATATGTAAATTAAATATATATAAGGAGATCTTGGCACCTAGATATTATAGCTCCCTCATTCTATATGTAAGGTAGCCAAGGCGTGGAGAGGGGCTTAACTGTCCATAGAGAAGTGGTGATTCTGGAACTTAAAGCACAGTCTCTAACTGCCTGTCCAGCCCTCTTTTCCCAGAAAATCCATCTGCACCTCTGGACTGGACCCAGGTGTTCCTGGTCACTCTCTCGGCAGGCCAGAGGAAACCAGGAGAACCCAAACGCCCTCCCTTCCCTTTGAGCACTCACGGGGGGACACTGTGCCAGTTTCTCTGAGGCTGCTATTTGGACGTTGAGGTGTTTGGACTGAGACTTCCCTCGAGACTTGATGAGCCTCTGAAGAACCTGTTTGGTAGGGGGAAAAGAGGAGCTAGAGGGACCCTGCAAAGCACCAACCTGGAGAGTCAGGTCCTGGTTGGAGCCAATGTGGAGAGACAGTATCAGGGCTGGGGGAACATTCCATGACGCTCAGCCCTGGATGCCTTTTCAGAAATGACCTCACCAGCCCTGTGTCCATCCTACACAAAGCTCAGGCTCTCTCCTGGGTCTCATGCCAGCCTCTCCTGGGACATTCCAACGGTGACTGTATGAAGGGCAGTGGTTCTCCTTCCCAACCCCTGTAACCTTCATTACAGGTTTCATTCATTCTCTGAGCCAACTTCCCCTCCATGTTAATAACAGGCAGCCATCCTTTATAGGGACACTTGCTATGCCTTGGCACTGGTCTGTGCTTTTTTTCATTTTATTGTTGTTGTTTAGTTGATAAGTCATGTCCGACTCTTCTGCGACCCCATGGACTTGTAGCCCGCCAGGCTCCTCTGTCCATGGATTTTCCAGGCAAGAATACTGGAGTGGGTTGCCATTCCCTTCTCTGGGGATCCTCCCGACCTAGGAAACAAACCCATGACTTGCACATCGCCAGCCAGATGCTTTACCACTGCGCCACCAGGAAAGTCTTTTTTTTCATTTAGTCCTGACAATAATGCCATTAGGCAGCCACTATTATAATCCTCATCTCAATGATAACAATAATAATGATGATAATAGCTAAACATAGAGCTACAACCTTAACTAAGTGGTCAAAATTAACAGTACCAACAATACAACAAACCAACATCCTTTGCTTCCTGATGGAATGCACTCAGAAGGATACATCACTTGGGCAGTATTCCTACCAGAAATGCAAAACCTCAATCTATTGACAGGGAAACATCAGACAAACCCACGTTGAGCAACAATCTACAAAATAAGTGATCTGTACTCTTCAAAAATGACAGTCTCATGAGAATCGAAGAAAAGCTCAGGAAAGTTTTTAGCTTAAAGATTACTAAGGAGAAAAAAAAATGAAATAAAGAAGAAAAAATACTAAAGAGAGATAACAACTAAATGCAACACGTGATCCTGGATTGAAGGGGAAATTGCCATAAGGGGCATTTTTGGGACAACTGGTGAAAACTGAAGATAGACAGTATTTTAGTGAGATTTCTTGAATTTGACCGGTAAGTTAATGTCCTTGTTCTTAAGAAATACATATTGAAATTTTGAGGGATAAAGAAATACAAGAGCTACAACTTAAAACAGTTCAGAAGAAAGATATATATATATATATATATATATATATATATATATATATAAGTACATATATACATAATACAGACATACATAAAGTGTGTGCATGCTAAGTCACTTCAGTTGTGTCCGACTCTGTGTGACCCTATGGACTGTAGCCCCCCAGGCTCCTCTGTCCATGGGAATTCTCCAGGCAAGAATACTGGAGTGGGTTGCTATGCCCTCCTCCATGGATCTTCCTGACCCAGGGATCACACCCACATCTCTTACATTTCCTGCATCTGCAGGCAGGTTCTTTACCTGCTGAGCCATGGGGGAAGCCCTAAAGTAGATGTGGCAAAATGTTCAAAATTAGTGAGTCTGAAAAAAATTAATTGTATGCTTTAATTGGCTGAATTGAATGGCATGTGAATTTTACTTCTAAAAAGCCATTAAAAAACTGGTGAGTCTGAGTCAAGGGTATTCAAAGGTGATCCTTTGTACTGTTCCTGCAACTCTCCTATAAATGTGAAATTACTTCAAAATAAAAATCTTCAAGAATTGAACACATATAGCACTTAATAGGTACCAGGCACTTTGCATGGTTAATTTGTTTATTTAATCTTCATAAACATCACCTAAGGATTCCTATTTTCCAAATGAGGAAACTGAGGCATAGAGAAGTCAGGTGACCTGCCCAAAGAGCACAGAGCCAGTAGGTAAGTGGCAGCAGTGGAACCTAAACCCAGGTAGCCTGGCTTCAGAGTCCCCACCCCTAACCTCAGAGTCAGTGCTCAGTGAGGGCAATGGAACGTGTGTGTTACTTTTAGTTCACAAAGTGCTTTTGCATCCATTATCTCATTTGATCCTTTCAACCACCTCAGCAAGTACTTAAATCCCATCCTCCCCTTTATACTCATTAGAAACTGGGTGCTTAGCTCATAGGGTGCTATCATGCAATGTTAACCCCTGACTGCCTTCATCAGTCAGACAGAACTCTGGGCTTTTTACATCACTACCTCAAGAGAAGGATTATAATTCCCATTTTGTAGGTGAAAAAAATGTGCAAAAGCTAAATTATCTCTCCAAGATCCAAAGCTCAATACAATACAACCAAAAAACCAACAACAAACTTTACTTAATTAAAATAAGCCACTCAGAGCTAGGATCTGAACCTCATGCTGTCTTCTAACTTCAAATCCTTCACCTAGGGACTTCCATTGTGATCCACTGGATAAGATTCTGCACTCCCAATGCAAGGGACCTGGGTTCCATCCCTGGTCAGGGAACTAGATCCCAATTGCTACAACTAAGAGTTTGCATGCCGCAACTAAAAATCCCACATGACACAATAAAGACCCCGCATGTCACAACTAAGATCCAGAGCAGTCAAATAAATATAGAAACATTTTAAAAAATCCTTCAACTTAGCTCACCTTCCACGTTTCTCAAAACCACTAATGTCTAGGGGGGGAAACTAATGGAGCTGCTATATGACAAAGAAGTAAATCAGTCTTCCTACCAAGTTCATCTCTATCAAGGTCTAAATGAGGGCAGTACAGCAAAAAGGACTGAAGTAAAAAGACAGGAGAAAAAAAAAGACACGAGAGGTCTTTTTCCAACTGCCAAGTAGCTGGGTGACACTGAGGCAGAACACACAGAATTCTTTCTATTTTCTGGACTAAGGATGGGAGGTCAACAAAGCAGAGACAGGGGACTAACCTGCACAACTCTGATAATAATATTTAAAATACTTAATACATGATGAGGTATATTATACCAGACCATTTGCTAAGTGCTAAGTATTCACATTAGGCTGAATCTTCACAATATCCAGACAATGGAGATTGATGGAGAAGGGAATCTGGGCTTGAGGAGGAGAAGTCACATGATTAGCAAGCAGTACCTGGGGCTTAAACACCGGCAGCCCACCCAGAGCACTCCTGTCCCCAGTAGGGTCTTGTACCCACCTTAGGAGAGGTGATCTTGATGTAAACAATGATGGGGGCCAGTGAGGTCTTGGAGAGCTGGGCTGGATGGTTGATGGTGTCGGCATCCAGAGCAACCAACTGAAGGGTTCGGGCTAGCTCAAAGATTCGCTCGATCTCGCTCTGAACCTCAGCTAGGGGAGTGAAGTCATGGCGAAGGGGTAAATCTAAGGCAGCCTCCCAGGAGGCAGTGGGCAGATAGAGCATTTCTGGAGATGCCCCCTCACTCCCACATCTGGCCCCAGAGCAGGGTGGGGGTGGAGTCAAGAGATGGGCTCACCCAGGCTGGAGCGTGTATTGGAACGCTCGATGATGATGTGTTTGCTGGGGTTGTTGAGGACTGATCGTTTAGCCAGGGAAATGTCCGCTGTCACACGAGTGATGGAGATCCTAGGGGTCAGGGCAAAGTGTCAGGGGTCAGGGTGGGCTAAAATGTCCTGCCTCCTCGCTAGGCTCCAGGCTGGCCCCGTAGCCCTCAGTCCAAGAGTTCCACGATTGTCATTCAAGCCATCCTGCCCAACCCCAGCAGCAGAGAACCATGGTGGGCGTGGGGAACCAGCTCCAAAGGGCTTACCTGCCATCAAACCGATGCTTCAAGAAGTCAAATAAAGCTTTCTGCATCATATCTGTAACCTGAGGTTGGGAGGGGGTGGAGTAGGAGGAGGAGAAGTCAGGTGTTTAAAGCTCTCAAGAAGGGTAGACTGCTAGGTATCTGCCCCCTGACATTCCATTTTCTTCTTTAATCCCTGAGATGAATGAGTCCCTGTTCAGGGGAGGAAGTGATCCTTCTGAGTTTGAGGGGCCTCCACTGGGGTCTCTGATTCCAGAGATCCTTTCAGGTAGAATCTCTAGGAGGACTTTTCTGGGGATTTTTGAGAAGACTAGACCCTTCTAAGTGGGTCTCCCCATGGGTTGGGGCCCCCCTGGGAAGGGGAGTGGTCTGTAGCCCTCTGGGGAGGAAACCCTGGGGAGACCCTGCTGGGGGATGTCTCTGGAGTCTCAAGACCGTACAGAGTCTTTCTGGCAGTCTGGGCCCCTCTGGTCCCTATGCCCCTCGAGGGGCTCCTACCTCATAGCCCTTGAGCGACGGTCCCACCAGGATAATGGGCCTCATGGAAGGTACCACGTCATAAGGGGGCACGTGTTCTGTCTAGGGGGAAGCAGGGAGGGGAAACCCCAGAGTGGAGATGGCATTAGCCCCTTTCCCCCCATCTCCAGGATCCCCCATGCAGCCTTTCCTCCCCCTGGTCCCAAAGCCCAGATGTGGGGGATCGGGGTGGGGGTGGGGAGGTATGGTGAGGGAGAACCAGGAAGGGTGGGGGGAAATGGGGGCAGATATGGGAATGGGTGTTAGAAGGTCCCCTAGCTCATCCCAGGGAGTGGGGAGGGAGACATAGAAAGCTATGCTACTCACCGACTTCTGCTTCTGTTTGGCTGGGTCCAGATTGCCAAGATGGGGGAGGGGGAGGAGAAAGGGGAGGGTACCCAGGCAGGGGCAGAGGGCAAGGGAGGAGCCAGGACAAGAGAGGGAGGGAGAGCGGGCGGACGAGGAGAGATAACAGGGCATGCGTGTTAGTGACAGACAGAGCCAGAGAGAGGGGATGGGACCCCATGCCAAGGGGGAGCCAGAGATGGCCCTGGATCAGGGCCAGGAGTGGGACTGACAGCCAGTCCAGTGAGCTTGGGAATATTCAGACATCCTCTACCCACTTTCTGGGTCTAGGAAAAAAGCTGGGAAGAGTGATAGCCCCTCATTTGGTGCCCATCTCCTGGCCCCAGTGCAGGCCAACCTGCCCATTGTAAGGGTTCCCTTAACTGTCTTGCTCTGCAACCAGGAGATCCCTGGGCACCCCATGGGATCCGAAAAGGGCAAAGAAGTGTCACCATTCCACTTTCCCCTTCACGTGTGGGGGCGAGGGCAAACATGGAATATGCCACTGGGAGTGAGGGGGAAACGTCAGGTTTCATTACAACCAGATCTGCTTTCAGTTGGGGGGCGGGGGCTAGAAGGGCTGCTTCCATGGCGAGAACCATCCCTTCCAGGGAAGAGGGCCAGGGTGGGGTTGTGTATGGAGACAGACATGCCCATTCTTGGTGCCACTCTACCCTTCCCTCCTCCTCGGCAGGAAGGCCTGATCCCCACAAAATCAGGCTGATAACACATCTGAATCCATTCCAGCCCCCCTCCACCCACCAAAGAGCTGGGCCCTGACCTCCCCTCTCACAAGAACCCAGCAAGAATTACCTTCTTGAAGAAGGGGATGCGCTTGCCGTGGGGTGGCGGGGTGGTGACACTGCTAACACTAGTCTTAGCAGAGCCGCTCTGCTCCCCGAGCTCTGCCTCCTCATCCTCTAACTCTAGGGGGTCTAGTTCAAAGGCTAAGTTAGTCATTTCATTACCTGGACCGGAGAGTCAGGATTGAGGAAGGAAGGAGGCGAGGTGGGGAGGAGTGAGATGGACATGGAGACACAAGTACAGAACGCAGGGATGGGATGGGGAGAAAAGAAAGAAGAAGAGGTGAATGGAACAGGGCTGGGAGAAATGAATGGGGGGGGGGGGTAGGGGACGGGGGAGTCAGGAGGAGAGATGGAGCTACCGAAGAAATGGGAGAGGACAGACATGAGAGAGTGGGTGCTGACTGACCAGCCCAGCTTGTGGGGTGCCCTGCTCTTCATGGAGAGGGTACCACTGGATGTGTTTGGAGGACTCAGGGTTGGGATACCCCTTACTGCAGGGAAAGGAAGGGACAGGCAATGGGGAGACCACCCCGCCCGTGGGGTGGCGGCCGCTCTTACCACTGGCAGGGGGCGTGGGGCGGCGGGTGCCAGTCACCACGTCTCCCAGGCTGGAGCTGGAGTTGTCACCTGATTTGCTGTGTGGGCAGAGAGGCAGACGGGCCGTGAGCAAAGAGGCGGGTGTGAGGGCGGGGGATCTGTGCTCTCACAGGCTGTCCCGCCCCCCTCCACGGCCCTCCTTCACCAGCCCCACCGGCGAGGCCTCGGGCCACTCGGTGTCCTCAGAATATCAGGTCAACCCTTGGGGCCTACTCCTGGCTGGCTGGCCTCTCCCGGGGGTGGGAGTGCCCCGCCCCCAGCCAGACACCTGGAGCTGAGGCGGTTCTGGCGCAGCTTCTGTTCCTGCAGCAGGCGCAGGCTGTCCAGTTTGACAGGGCTGGGGATGAAGCCAACCTCACAGCCCTCCTTCACCAGTCGCCCGATCCACCAGTCATTATTGTATTTCTGCAAACAACAACGGCAGGTGGGGTGGGGGAGACCAAGAAGGAGATTAGAGGTACAAGCCAGCAGCCAGCTCCAGGAGATACCACCCCCCAGTCTTGCCTTCTCTGCCCAGGGCATGGCACCCTCAAAGAGCCCCAGCACCAGCCTCTGCATACAGCTCCCAATTCTCAGGGCTCTCCAGGACCAGCATCCTCTTGTGCCCTGGAGCACCCCACCCCCAAGCACATCTCTGTTCTGAGAGTCCTTCCTCCCGCCATGGGTCAGCTCTACCCTGGAAAGGTGGGTAGCGAAGCAGGTGCTGACACCTCCGTGTGCCTGGCACACTGCCACTCCACCGACAGGCCTCTTCACAAACCCTCCCAACAACCCCGCAACCTAGGTATTACCATCGCACGTTACCAGTGAAAAATCTGAAGCTCAGAGAAGTGGAAAGATTTGTCTAAGATCACAGAGCAGATTTAGCCCAGCTCTGCTTGGTTCAGAAGTCTTTTTCCACCAGAGCTCTGACTTGCCCCTCTCCCGGCACACACTACACTGCCCTCCCTCCAGATGGCCAAGTGGTCTCTCCCCACCTCTTTGATGTGCAGGAAGTCCTTCGGCTCGAAGGTGATGGCCACTCCCTGCACAGGCACCTCATCCCCTGGAGATGGGTTGTAGCCGACATTTGTCCGCACAGCAAATGCCACTGGCTTGGTCTAGAGGAGGCACCCAGGGTGGATGACAACCAGAGAGTTAAATCACGATGGGATGTACAACTCCCTGACTGGGGTGGTGATTATGGAGAGGTTTGTTTTGTAAATTCATTAAGATACACATTATACACACTACTATATACAAAGTAAACACAGACCTACTGTATAGCAGAGGGAACTATGTTCAAAATCCTGTAAAAACCTATAATGAAAAAGAATCTGAAAAAGAATATATATACATGTATAACTGAATCACGTTGTTGTACACCTGAAACTAATACAACACTGTAAATCAACTATACATAAAAAAGTTATTAAAAAAACAAAAGTATACACTGAACGGCTTATGCAGTTTTTTATGTGTATATTAAATTTCACAGTAAAAAAAAAAAAAGCAAAAAACAGAACTCAGTCCTCTCAGGATGGAGGGGGGTATCAGGAAATAAGTATAGGTGGTGGGGGACCCCAGAATGACACCAAGAAGGAATAGTCATAGTAGTAATAATAATAGATAGTAATAATAATGATAACAGCTACTGTTTAGTTTGCCAGGCATTGTGTTATATGTTTCACATCCATTATCTTATTTATTCATTACAAAAATCCTACAAAGTGCTATTATCATATTCACTTGAATGAATGGGAAAACTAAAGTTCAGAATGGTTAAGTGAATTGCCTAAGATCTCACAGCTAACAAGAGTCAACCCAGAAAGAGTAGAAATGTTTAGCTCCTATTATGTGTGGAAACAGTTTTAAGCACTTATTACACTTTATAAGGAGGCAGGTATTATAGCTTACATTTTTACAGATGAAAGACAGAGGCACATGGGAGGCGTATATCCGCCAGGAAGTGGCTGGGCCAAGACCTGACTCAGGTCTGTCCAGGCTGTCTCTAAGGCATGAGGTAAGGCAAACAGTACCAGCACAGCCCCTCCCATCTTTCTCACCTTGGCTTTCTCTAGCTGGGCTAATGCCTGACGCTCTGCCTCCTTCCTTAAGGCTTCCCGGTCCTCCTCCAGAGACACGTCAGAGTCTGACGGACGGCTGGTGTAGGACTCTGCTGAGCCCTGAAAACAGACAGCGCCAGCTCAGAGCCAATGCTGCTTCCCCAGCTCCTGGGTCGCAGAAGGCACCAGTGTGAGACCACAAGGGCTAGGAGAAGGTGGTATTAGAAAGAGCCTGAGAATGAGGTCTGCAGGCCCCTGGGAAGAGTGTGGCCCTAGAAAGGGTGATAGCAACAAGCAGGGAATTATGGCAGGTCCAAGGACAGCTGCTTGGGGCCCAGGGAGGGGTGGGAACCTGATAGGGTGCAGTGCAGAGGCGGAGTGCCAAGGGTCAGTCTCCACTCCCTGCTCCTCCTTCCCTCCCCTGCCCCCAGAACCCGCCGTGACAGACTCAGCACAGGCCCAGTGAGTCCTTCCAGGGGCCACAGGCACCAGCTTAGGTCTGAGCCCTCTGCACTGGTGGCCATGGGCAGCCTGCTCCACATGCTAGGGTCACAAAAAAATTTGCTACCTTCTGCTCAAGGGCTAGGGAAGATAGAATCCTACCTCCCCTGCCAGAAGCTGGAAAGCCCCAACCCTTAGGCTCTTAGAAGATACAAAAAAGAACCCAAGGTTCCTGGGGTGGGGCAGACAGGAGAAATACATCAAGAGAAGAACACGAGCAGGCTTTTCCCCTGTATTGGGGTGGCCAACTGCCAGCATTAAGGCGGGTTCAGAAGTCTGGGTGTGCCAGGAAGCTGGCCTTGACCACACGGACCATCCAGGGCACAAGGAACTCCGTCAGCAATGCAGACACATATGTAAGGCACACATAGCCCAGGAGGTGAATGAACACGCTCATTCACAGGTGTGCTTGGATGTGCAACTTCAAGACTGTTTGGGAGTGTGCGCTCCATGGTATGTCCTGGTGCATGACTGAATGCATACCGATCCATGTGAGTGCCTACAGTGCAGGGGCAGGGGGGCACCCTCAGTGTCTGCGTCCGAAGGGCACGTGAGGACGGGAGCCAGAAGGCGTGCATTTATTGCTACAAAGGGCAGGAGGGGATGTGATGAAAGGGTAAGACTGCAGGGGTGGGAGGTTTTTTTCCTGAAGACAGGAAGGGGTCACTTGGCCAGGAATGCCCATTAGCCTGGTATGGAGGGGACCTTGGAAAGAAAGAAGACCAAGTCTCATCTCCCCAGAGTGCCCTCGTCATCAGCCAGTGTGGCGGCCCATCCGTTTCCCAGCCAAATCAGGAAAATGGGAGACTCTGAGAGGAAAACTAGGGGGTGGGGTGGGGTTTTCATAGAAGCTGGAAAAGCGATACAAAGGAAAGAGTGAAAACCAGTGAATCAACTACTCTTTATCCCTCCTGAGCACTCAGAGTCAGGAAGACAGCCACCGGGAGAGCCAGAGGAACAGACCCAGAGATGATGAGGGAGAGGCACTTACTGACCCCAACACACACACACACACACACACACACACACATAAATGCATGCATACCAGAAATGGCGGGAGACAAGGAAATAGTGAGAAGGCAAGGAAACAGGCTGGAGTGAAGGCCTCCCACCAGCTTTCCTGAGGGGCTGCTCCCACCCCCCACCCCCACCTTCACTCCATCCCCAGCTCACCACTACGAGGGTCTGGTTGGGCGCCTCCATCCCGGCGCCCTCAGAGCCTGGCCCTGCTGGCCTAGGGGGTGGCCCAAACTGCCCGTTCCCCCAGGGGGCTCAGGTTACAAGCAGAGTTGCTACATGTGCAAACTGCTAGGGTATATTTAGCTCAGAGATGTGGCAAGGCCTGCCCCCCCACTCCCTGCCACCTACTGGGGGTCAGAGCTGGGGAGCTGAGCAGAAAAAGGATTGGAAACTGGGGTCTGATCCCCTAGGTTGGTAAACACTGAAGGAATGAGGCCCTTTTCTGTCAAGAGGGGCTCCATTGAGCACAGTGTCATTTTTCCTAGCCCTGGCCCTGGCCCAGTCCTACAACACACACAAGGGATGAGGGAAAGATCAAAGAAAGGAGTTCCCATTTGTATGTGTATTTAAGAATCCTGGGACGAAAGGTCCCTTTCCTGACCCTCTCAAGTCAGGCCTGGGCTTTCGAGTGCCAAGTGTTGTGGAGACAGAAGAATCAAAAAGAAGGGCCTCACTCCAATCAGTAGTGGATCTGCCTGGCATCACCCTCTCTCTCTTGGCCTGGGGGTGGCTGACTTTCCTACTGTCCTCTGTCCTCATGTGCCTGCCCATGTTTTCTTCGATGTACTCCTTCCTTGTCTGATCCTAAGCCCCTCTCGCCTTTTTTGGGTACCAGGCTTTGTTGAGATGCTCTGTAGTCATAGCAACCACATGGCTCTCTCACTGTCTCTCCCTGAGCCTGAGATGGTCTGGGGTTGAGAGTTAGGACAGAGATGAGAATGGCAACTTCCTGACTGAGAACAGAAGACCCCAGAAGGCCATTCAGTTATACCCCCCGCCCTTTCATTCAGGGGTGTTGGGTTGAAGTCCTCTCTAAAATCAACTTCCTGCTGCCTCTCCTCCACCCCCTCAACACACATTCTCTCTGCATATTAAAGAACAGTCACCAAAAAAAATAAAAAAATAAAGAACAGTCACAACTGGATGTGAGGAGGGCGTTTCCCCTGATCCACACCTAATCAGGGCTCCAGGGACCCAAATGTCCTGGCTCCCCATTTCGTAGGACCTCCCTCTACCCCATGCTGTCACAGATTCTGGGGGAGGACAGGGAAGAAGACAGCCGGCAGGGGGAGTGGGTGACAGCCTGAAGCAAGCTAGAAGGAGGCAGGCCAGGCTGTCCCTGAATGAGATGACGCAGGCAGGCAGCAGGGGCTGGTGCCTGGTGCTGGGGGAGGGGCTGGGCGGGGGCTGAGGGAGTGGGTACAGCTGACAGTATATACAGTCACAGTATATGCAGAGGAGGTCACTGGGTGTAAGGGTGATGGGGTGGTTCTAGGCAGGTAACAAATGATGTGGGGGAGGGTGCCTGGAGAAAGCCTCAGACCCAGCTCACCAATCCTGATCTCCACCAACCAGCCACCTCCCTCCTCTCAACCCAGCCTCCCCATTTACCTGGCGGACAAAGCTGTTGGATGTTGTATCCGAGGATGTGCTCCCATCTGACCTTTTGAACCGCCCTTTCCTCTTGCTGTATTTGCCCTGGAGAAGCCAGGAAGGGACAAGAGTAGAATCTCAAAGACCCTGGCCCAACCCTCACCCCATCAAGTCCAGAACTACTGCCAAGCCTTGGAAATATCATTCCCTGATCTCAAGAGCCTGCCCCTCCATTTTCTTCCTGAGATGGTACAGCCCAAGGGAGAGGGAGGGCCCAGACCACAGACATGGGGTGGGGGACAGAGCAAGAGAGCCCTAGGAAGCACACACAGAAACCCCCAAACCAAGTCAGAGGTTGGGAAGGGGGAGGTGCTGAGAAGCTGGAAGTTCATTAGGCAGCAAAGCTAATTAAGATGCTGGGCAGGCTGCAGAGGCCTGGGGGGGTGGGGAAGGGAGAGACTGCCTGCAGTGCTGGGGCTGTGGAGAGAGCCCCCGGGGAAAGTACCCTTCCCTCTCCATTTCAGCTGGAGCAGAACCGGGCTGAGTGTGCCTATAGCCCCCAGAGAGAAGAGGAATCGCCAACCCAGACCCAGCTTGGCTTTCCTGAGCCCAACTCTTGCCTTGTTTTTTGCAGAGTGGGGAGGGGAGTTGCAGCTCTCTGGTCTTAGAGACCTAAAGCTATTAGATTTCTACGGAGGAGGGGAGGGGACATGAAACTGTATTTGGAAAGTAAATATTTAACCCTAACCTTGACCCATGGGGGCAGATTTAGCACACCTCTCATCCTGGTAGGACTTTTTTTCAGCCCCCTTTTCACAATCACAGTGATCATACCTCTTCCCAAGGGGGCAAGAGACATCAAGCCCTCTAGCCCTCAGCTGCCACTGCTCACGTCCTGTCCCATGATGCCCACCAGGCTGCATAATCTAAATGCCCCTTGGCCCTCCCCCAAGAAAAACTGAGGACACAGCCCCAGCAGGGCCTCCGGGAAGCCGGGCCCAGTCCCGCTGGCTGGGCTCCTGGCTTGGGTGGTGTGGACACTGCCTGACCTCTCAAGTAGCCACCGATTCGAGTATTTCCAGGCCTCCTGGAAAGGGGGTTGCTTCTTTGCCCTCCTCAACTCACATATACACATCGGCCCCCAGGCAATCTAGAGTGAGATGGGATGATTGAGGGTCCAGGCCCTCCAAGCCTCTGTCTACAACCTCCATCCTAGAGTTTCTTTGCCAAAGAAGCTAGATAAGCCACAACCAGACTAGAGGCTCTGGTTCCTTGGGCTTGAGTACATTGAGATGGATGGATAGATGGGCAAGACACCTGGGAACCCTTCAAGAATCCTCCCTCCCTCACCTTCTCTCGAACCAGACATGTATCCAACCTCTAAGATTGAGGATCCCTATGAATTTAAGAGGATTCCCCCAGTGAGCACAAAGCTCTCTTTCACAACATCACCACTACTATCCCAGGCTAGGAAAAGGGAGTGGCACTCAGAGGGACAAGGGACAGCTGAAAGGAAGGCCCCAGTCAGCTGCCTCCCAGGCTCCAAGGGGCCTGGGGTGGAGAAAGGAAGTATTTTTAGGTCTGATCTGACACCCCCCCCCCCCCACCACGTGCCCATCAGCCATACTATCATGGTGGTTACAGTTGCTCCAGGCTGGCCACAGCAAAAAAAGAGTTAATGCTATCCTAGCCTTGGGGTGTTGCCAGAATGGAAAAGGACATGTCCCAGAGAAATTCTTGGGCACGACCACCCCAGACTCTGTTGGTCACTCCACCAGCACCCTCCACCCCAAGAATATCCCTTCTTGGGGGTAACCAGTGGGTACAGGAAAAGTGTGAGTGGGGGTGGGGCAGCAGACCCCTCCGCCCCGCCCCCCCCCCCGCCTCCCCCGCCCAGGTAACAGTTTCTTCCCCTCCAGGACAGTGAGTTGGCATCCATCCAACTTTCCAAACTTTGGAGGCGTTTTCTGGGGCTAGGGGGATGGGTCGGGAAGGGCTAACACGGGTGTCGGGGGAGGGGAGGTCGTCTAATATAGAGGTGGAACTAAAGTGGCTGGGACGGGGGCCTAGCTCGGTGCTGGTCCCTTCTCCACCCTCGAGGGCCAGTGTCCGCAGCTCTGAAGGCCTGCTGGCACCGCCCTCTGACCACCGCCTCGGCCATCTCCCAGTGCCACCCCCACTCTACCCACACCCGCCCGGAGCCCCTGAGCGTGCTCTGCGTCGCCCCCATTGCCTGAGCTCGCTCTCTAGCCTCCCTCAACCCCCGGATCCCGCCGCCAGCACCCACACTCTTAACCCACTGGAGCCGGTACCCAAGGAGCAAAGCCCCTGACGCGGGGGAGAGGAGGCGAGGGTGACAGGCGGCCCGACCGCCCCCTCCCCGCTCTGCAAAACCGCAGCACAACTCCCAGCCAAGCGCCTATCAATCATTCACTGGCAGGGATGGGGGGCGCAGAGCCTTTTCCCCTCCACGCCGGGCATGTAACCCCTCTCTCCCCGGTCCCCCCTCGATCCGACCCCACCAGGTCCACGGGAGCGGCCCCCTTCCCTCGATCCCGGCCATCACACCTCACCTGCGGGCTGGGGTCGAAGACCTCCATGGGGATCTCCTGGGAGGATGGGTAAGGGCCCCGGGACATGCTGGTCTTCTGGACCATGGAGAGGAGCCTCCCCTCCGGCCGCCGGCCCGGCCCAGCCGGGCGCCCTCAACGCATGAGAGAGGCCGTCGGAACCGAGAGCAGCGTAGCCAGCACCCGGTCCAGCCACCTGGCCCGGCCTTCGGTTGCCCTCTTCCTGCGTTCCCTCCCTCCTCCCGCTCTCTCTGCTGCCGCCGCCTCCTCCGCCCCTGAAGGCTCAGCATCTCCCCCCGCCCCTCCCTCCCTCCCTCCCTCCGCCAGTCGCGGCCCCGCCCCTCGCAGCCCCTCCGCTTGCTCTGCACAGACAATGGGAGGGAGGCTGCAGGGACGCACGCCTCTCCCGGCGAGCTCAGGTCTCCGACTGGCCTAGGGTGAGGGTGGCCACTCTGGGGGACATTAGAAACCTTGCCAAGGGGCTGAGGGCGGGGGGTGGTGGGGTGTGGGGGTGCGGTTTACCAGTGGATGCCAAGCGCGGATGGAACCGAAGCGCGGATTAGCATGGCTGGCACCGCCCCCCGCTTCCGTCCCAAACCGCTCTTCCTAGCTGGTCTCCCCATTCCATTCCAGGCTGGGCCACCGGAACTTCCCATCCCTGGTGATCCTGGGACCCGGCTTTAACTCCTTTCTCCCCACTGTTGTCCCAGGCCGCCTTGAACCAAACAGAAAGGCCCCTCCCTCTCCAATAGGTTGGTGCTGGATGGCTGGAGGCTGAAGCTGGGGTGGGGAGGGTGTCCAAACGGAGTTCAGCAGAGACAGCAACAAGAAATCCCAGGGATTCAGGAGTCCTATTGCCCTAGCGCTAATAGCTATCCCCCAAGCCTTTCCAAAAGGCCAGGGGTGGGCCTGGGTGAGGTCTGTGTTCCTGGGTAGAGAGGGAAGAGGAGAAAGAAATGTGGAGCTGAGACTGGAGAGTGGCGAAAATCAGATCTAATGACCTGTGACCTGGAATTGTTTCCCCGTTCATCCCTTATTTGGGGACAGATATCCAAGGCCTGGACCCCAACCACCATGATCTCTGAAGCTAAAAAGAGTAGAGGATTCTGGCAAGAGGCCTTAGTGCCAATTTGGTTCAGGCTCTTTCTGGTGGTGTGGCTCTGGGCACATCAGTACACCTCTCCTGTAAAATGGGTTTGCTGGTACTGTGGGGTGTCTGTCACCTGGGATTTTTGGGAGGAAGAGGAAATTAAATGATGGGTTTCTGAGATGTTTGGAGATGCTGTAAGATGCTGTGCAGGGCAGGGGTGGGGTGGGATGGGGTGGGGAAGGGAGGGGAGAGTGTCAATTTTGACAGGAGGACCTGTTACCACCTTACTCGACCCCTTCCCGGGCTCCACAAAAAAGAGAAATGAGAAGTAGAATGGAGATTTGCCCAGGTTCAATGACTCTAAAATAAGCCAAGCTGGGAGTTTTCTGGCAGTCCAGTGGTTAGGAGTCCATGTTTTCACTGCTGAGTGAAAGTGAAGTAGCTCAGTTGTGTCCGACTCTTTGCGACCCCATGGACCATCACCTACCAGGCTCCTCTATCCATGGGATTTTCCAGGCAAGAGTACTGGAGTGGATTGCCATTTCCTTCTTCAGGGGATGTTCCTGACCCAGCAATTGAACCCGGGTGTCCCACATTGCAGGCAAACGCTTTACCATCTGAGCCACCAGGGAAGCCCAGGTTTAATCCCTGACTGGGGAACTAAGAGCCTGCAAACCCGCGCTGCTAAAAAGTAAAATAAAATAAGCCAACCTGCTGTGTTCTGCTGGATGGGAGTCTGTGGAATACACCGACTCCTCCCTCTCACCCTGGGTTTTCCAACAGGTGTGGATCAGCCCTAAGATCCAACCCTAAGCAGGGCTCCCATCTTTCCCTTGGACACAAGAGAGCCTGGCATGACAGAGAAGGCCTGGGTTTTGTAGAAAGACCTGGGTTTTCAGTTTCTCTATTGTGAGAAAGTGGCATAAATTTTGCTTCCCTTCCTCTTTTTAATTTTTTTTTTTTTTTTTTGGGAGAGGGTGAGGGTGGCCACACCACACTGCTTGTGGGATCCTAGTTCCCTGACCAAGGAACAAACCTGGGCCCTCAGGTAGTGAAAGCACAGAGTCAAAACCTCTGGATCGTCAGGGAATTTCTTTCCCTTCCTCTTTTGGACCTCATCAGCACTATTTAGTGGGCTTCCCAGCTAGCCCTAGTGGTAAAGCACCCACTTACTAATGTAGGAGGCCTAAGAGAGCAAAGTTCGATATCCGGGTCAGGAAGATCTCCTGAAGGAGGAAATGATAACCCACTTCAGTATTCTTGCCTGGAGAATACCATGGACAGAGAAACCTGGAGGACTACAGCCCAAAGGGTCACAAAGAGTAGGACACGACTGAAGCGACTTAGCATGCATGCTCTATTTAGCAGCCAGGAAAGTTCAGCTGATAGATATGGGGTTACCAGCTGAAGCAAAGCAAGGAGTTAGAACCAGAACTCAGATTTATGTTTCTTGGACCCTGCAATGTTCTCCTTGGCCTCTTAACCAAAAGCCTTCGGTTCTCCAAAGCAAGAAGAAAGAACTATGAGAGGTCCTGTCGTTTGATTTTTTAAAAAGACTTTCCAACTATTCCACTCACTTGGTATTTCTCAAGTGCTTACTTATGTGCAAAGCTGTATAAGCCAAACCCAGGACTGGTTCCTGCCATCATGGTGCTTTTCTTAACGCCTTCTTTTGCAAATTAGATATCATAACTAGGTACACTATACAGAGGAGGAAATGAAGGCGCTAAGTAATTAAGGACCACAGTGGCTCAAAAGCTAATGTCCTGCACTCCAGGGTTCCCCAATTACTGAGAGAGGGAATAAAAGGTTGCTTTTGTCTGGTATCTGAGCTCATTCTCTCTTGCTTCATTCCCCTCCCCCCGCCCCCCAATTAATAACACATCCTTCCACAGAACCCACTACACCTGGGAGGAGTAGGCCACTCTAGCACAGACCCTTTATTCCGCCTGCGCAATCCAGCTGACTTCCGGCTTCCACTACCCACGTCATCGGGTACCCTCGCTGCGCATGCCTAATAGGAAGTCGGACTATGCCACTTTGGCATACCGAAGGGGGATACTTTCCATGTTTTAAAGTTTAAAACCGACTCCTGATGTTAGACTTCTATTACTCTGGGTCTTTTCAGAATATATAAGTAAGAATAGGGTGGCGGAATATGAAAGGACCGGACGGGAATACGGGCGAAAGCGGAACGGGGGATGGACTCTCCCCTTCGCAGATAATGGGAGGAGCCTAGCGAGGGCAAGTTCTTTCCTTTCGCCGCTGCGGCCGCGGCCATGAGGTAAGCGCTCTCGGGTCTCTGATCCTGGTTGATTTTTACTTTGCGGGGCTCGGTACCGCGGCCCATTACAGGAAAAGAAAGGGCGGAGGCCTCCCTGAAGCGACTGGTCCTGGGGCTTGGGGTAGCCGGAGCACACTAGCGCCCGGCCTCGAGGGAAGGTGGGTAGGGGGACGTCCCGGGAACTCTAGGCCGGGGGAGGGCTGGCTACGCGCCCTGCACGTGTCTGAGGCGACCCACTGGGGCAGAGGAAAGGCGGCGGCGGGGATTGGGCTGTGGCCCCCTTAACTCGCTGGGTCAGTCTGTTATTCGGAGCCCATCTCTGCTTCCATACGACGTAGGGCAGGCCGCGAATAGGCCTCAAGCCTCTGCCTGCCAAAAGTGAGGCAATCCTAGCATTTTGATGCCTTCTGCCCCGTAGACCCATCATTAAGAAAACTTTTAAAGCTAGTTTATTGCTGAGATAAAAGGCAAACAAGCCCAGGAAACAAAAGACTAGACTGGACTAGCAAACGAGCCCAGGAAACAGTCCACTGGCTACAGATTCTTCATGTTAAACACTTTATTTTTCATGCTGGGTACCAGAAAGGGCGTAAGCCCCCTCTTCATTCCAGTTTTATCCGTTAATTTTATTTTCCAGAGGGGAAAACAGACCCACAGACGTTATCTACCGTGGGGTGGGCAGGTTGTGTTGGGGATGCTCAGTCTTGCCCAGGTATGATTTCCAGGACCTGATAGTGTTTTCTGTTGGTCACAGTATGCTCAGGCTTCAGAAGAGGCTTGCCTCCAGCGTCCTTCGCTGTGGCAAAAAGAAGGTCTGGTTGGACCCCAATGAGACTAATGAAATCGCCAATGCCAACTCCCGTGAGTTCTTGGGGTCTGCGTTCCTTCTTTACCCTCTCCATTTCTCATCCTTTGTGCAATGAAAGGTGACACAATTATGTTGACTGTTAACATAGGCTAGCTTACAGTCTGGGGCGGGGGGGGGGGGGGGCGGGGGGGCGGTCTCATCAAATGGAGGAGTCATGAAAATATGGATTGCCAGAGGTTCTCTTCCTGACCTTTTCCAGAATGGCAGGATGGATGTTGATGGCAGCCACTCAGTGTTACATTAATAAATATCGCTAGAGTGGATGTTCTGTTTTATAGCTATGTGAGGAATTTTTGGAGAGAGTACAAGGACTGGGGTGGGGGCAGTGGGTAGAGATGACCGAGGAAATGAAGTGATGAATTGGGATGTTCAAAGCAGAGTATAGAGTGGGCAAGTAGGAATTTATAGCAAAGGAGTGGTGAAGGGGGTCAGTGGATGAAAAAATTACTAAGAGGATGACAAACTATAATGGAAAAGAATATGAAAATACATGTGTGTGTATATATATGTACAATAGTCACTGTGCTATACAGCAGAAATTAACACAACATTAAATCAACTGCAGTAAAATAAATATTTTTTTAAATAAAAATACTAAGAGGAAACAGGTTAGGGGTTAGGGGGTTTCTGGCTGAACTGACCTAACAGGATTCTTTAAGGAACTGTACAGATTGGCCTGTGAGAAGCTTCAGGAGCTGATGAAAGTTTAGCAGGAATCTTTGTCAGTATCAGGGAAATTCTTTTTGTTTGGGTTTGTGGTATTGTAATATGTGCTCAGAAAATCCTTATTTCAGACTGGTAGCTAATAGGTGAGACAGAATCTGAAGGACTAGGCTATATCTGTGTATTATTTTGATCACATATCCCCAAATACGTATATTTGAGTGCTATTAGACATCTAAAAGGATAGAAGTTTTGTTGGTTTTTTTTTTTTAGGAAAGAAATAGAAGGTCCCCAGTTTGCACCATTTTTGAAAACCAGGGATGTGAGCCATGCCTCTGTCATGTCCTGTTTGGACTCTTGAGTTATGACTGGTGGGACTAGGACCCACCTGACTGACCAGGTATATTTGTGATTTCCCAGGCCAGCAGATCCGGAAGCTGATCAAAGATGGGCTGATCATCCGGAAGCCTGTGACTGTCCATTCCCGGGCTCGATGCCGGAAAAACACCTTGGCTCGCCGGAAGGGCAGGCATATGGGTATAGGTAAGTGCGTTCTGTTTATTCCAAGACTTGGGGGAAAGATAGATGATTAAATCTAGACTGGGATAGATTCAGAATCTTTCCCCATTCTGACTTACTTTGAACCCTTTTCTTAGTCCGTTATGCTTGGTGTGTTTTTCTGTCTGCAAATCAGAAAGTTGGCACTGGTGTGGGAATTGATGGTATTGGTAGAAAGAGGTCTCATTTATTGAGCACCTGCACCTTGCCAAGGATCCTACTGGATACTTGAGGAATGTTGTCCTATAAATCCTAACATCGCTTTGTAAGGTCAGCATGATCTGGTGAGATGAAGGTCACACCGCCTTTTTTAAGATCTTCCAGCTTAACTGGTGCAGGCTGCCTCACCTGAGGCATGCCTCAGTGCATGCCCTGGAGTGTTCACATTCTGCCTGAAGTGAATGAGGGATAATTGCCTTGTTTCTGCTCTCTTGAAAATTGAGTAAATGAAAGAAGTTTAATACTTGGGATCATCTGTAAAATGGAAATAACGCTACTTAAGATGAGGTACAACTCTTGGTACATGACTCAGTGGACTATAGAGTGTTGTAGAAGTTAGTGGCTCTTGTTGCGACTAATCAGCTGGCTCTAGTAACCCAGATGCACTATGGTGAGCCTGACTCTTCCTCCTAGGTAAGCGAAAGGGTACTGCCAATGCTCGAATGCCCGAGAAGGTAACCTGGATGAGGAGGATGAGAATTCTGCGCCGGCTGCTCAGACGATACCGTGAATCTAAGAAGATTGACCGCCACATGTAAGTACCTTCTCTTAGGCTCACCAAGATCCATTGCTGCTTTGATGACTTGTTCCTTGCACAGATGCAAGCTCTATCTCATTGGCCTTGGGCAGAGAGCCATGTGTCTTACACTTTTGTTAGGAAAGTTCTTCCATTCTATCCTCCCTGCATATACCATCAGGGTAGCCCAATATCTGCCAGGTGAACTCTTTTATCTCCTAATTGTGCAGAAAGTCTTGGATGAGGGAAAGAATTCTCTGCACCAAGAGGGGAGAGGACAGGAACTCTACATGCTTAGGGGCCTTGTGTAGAAGAGGAGATCACAGACCTACTTCTATTGATGCCATTGTTGACCAGAACCTCTAATAACCCTTGTACCCTACAGGTATCACAGCCTGTACCTGAAGGTGAAGGGTAACGTGTTCAAAAACAAGCGGATTCTCATGGAACATATCCACAAGCTGAAGGCAGACAAGGCACGCAAGAAGCTTCTAGCGTAAGTTCTGAGACGTTAAAAATATGCTAATGTCTAGTCTTGGCTTCCATGCAGTCTATCCAGAATACAGCTGTTGTGTTAGAGATACATACTGCTTGTCCTGTACACACCCGCACACCACCCACCATCAGTGTTGGGGTAGTGTGGGGCTGTTGGTTAGTTGAATCAGCTTTTGGTGTCTCCAGCAGCTCACCCATCTTCTCTTTTCCAGGGACCAGGCTGAGGCCCGCAGGTCTAAGACCAAGGAAGCCCGAAAGCGCCGGGAAGAGCGGCTCCAGGCCAAGAAGGAGGAAATCATCAAGACTTTGTCCAAGGAGGAAGAGACCAAGAAATAAAGTTCTCCCCCTCTTCTCTGTACATAGTGGCCTCGACAATTGCATAGATCACTCATTCAATAAAAGACAAGCCTTTATCTGCCTACCTCTCTGCTTCCAAAGTCTTCAGTGGGGTCTTCACTGTTTATAGGACCAGAACTGAGGACTGGGATACAGACCCTTCCCTGGGTTCCTGCTTTGTTGCTTCCTTGACTCCTAGCCTCTGGTCAGGCTCATGCCCCCTCCATCCATGGTGTGTGGAGGCCTACTTTGAAGGGCGGGACGGAATGACTTATACCCAAGCTTCGGATATTGTGCCTCAAAACTGCCCTTTACAGCAGAGTATGAGTGGCACCTCAGACACGGTCTCGGATGTTGGTTTTTGGTTGGTATTCAGTTGTGAGTTGTTACATTAAAAATGACAGAAAATAATATGCTTGTGCTCCTCAACTGCACTGAGGTTCAAAGTTGCAGTCTGCTGAACCACCACCGATGGTTCAGAAGGTGGTGATCTGAACCTGAACTGCTGACTGCTGTCTGAGCTCTTTAGACAGCCTTAATGAGATAGAATTGAAGCTATCATTTTGAGCATCCCTATTTTTAATTTTTAAACCTTTTTTTCTTTCCCGTCCTTATCAGTACTGTTTCCTGTTTTGTTTTTTGCTTTATAACCATTAAAAGGGGTCCAAAGGAAAAAAAGACTTTCTTGGCAAGAGTTGGAATAAAGGCACATAACACACACTTGTCAAAGCCATTCTGGGTTAACTTTATACTCTTTACAAATGAGAAGTAGGTTTTATCTTCCCTGTTATATGGTAGTAATAAAGTATCTGCTCTATGAGCCTAAGTACTAAGACATTTACATTGACTTGCATTGATTCTCTAACATTCTAAAGTAGGGTACTTGCTTCTCCATTTTCAGATGAGAAAAGAGGTTAAGCCACATGTTGGAGTCACCTGTTCAGCCTGAATTAGTGTTGCATCATTAGGGATGGGGAGAATGAGATGAATAACCTGGCTTGGTTCCCAGGCCTCAAGCTTTGGAAGACTGGGCAAGAGACGTCTGATGGTCAGAAGGATCCAGTCACAGTGGAGAATACCTGAAGAGCTGACTTGAATATATTGAGTGGGTGACAGTTTGAGGGACTGGTGTCCAGGTGGAAGGGATCAGTCAACCAATTAAATACAGAAGTGTCAGCTCCAGTGAGAAGTGGGAAAGAAAGGGGAACAGCTATGATGTGCCCCTCCTGGTTACATCCCTGCCTTCCACCTGTCTTCAGGAGGAACTTTTGGAGTAATGCGAAGGCTAGTAAGGGATCTTAAGGGTGTGTAATGGGCAGGTGTGCCCATCTGCATTTGGCTAAGTGATCTTGAGGGCAGCAGACCTGTCCCCATCTCTGCCTGTAGTCTCCTTATCCAGTCTGGACAGGTGGGGAGATGGGTAACCCAAGGCAGGGAGGTGCAGACAGAACAGTCCAGACAACCTCGACCACCACCCATGTGCATCAGAACCTGGGCTGAGAGGACGCTGATTTGGGCTTGCCTGTTGACACCATAACCAGCCTGTGCATAGAGTATCCATAGGGCCTCCTCTAAGCCTATCATTCCAAATGGGGAAGCTGTGGCCTGGAAGAAGAAGGGCTTTCACCAAGCTGCTTGGAGCATGAGACACCTTCCGGTGCCTGGACCAGAGGAGGAAGGGCATGGAAGGCCCTCCACTTCCTCCAGACAGTAGAAAGATGATAGGAAGGACAGTTAGAACCTTCACTGGGGCTCCTGAGCTTCCGGCACAGAAAAGGGTTGCCATCACGGACCAGGAGATGGTGCTATTCTCTCACAGGTCACAGAAATGAAGTTAAGTGGTAGTTGTACAGTCGTGTCTGACTGCAACCCCATGGACTGTAGCCTGCCAGGCACCTCTGTCCATGGGATTCTCCAGGCAAGAATACTGGAGTGGCTTGCCATTTCCTTCTCCAGGGTCTTCCCAACCCAGGGAATGAACCCGGGTCTTCCGCATTGCAGGCAGATTCTTTACTATCTGAGCCACCAGGCAAGCCAGACCACAGGTCACTGAAGATATAGGAAACTGCCTCACTTTGGTGAGTGGCTGAAGGGAGGGGGAGGGAAGAACTAAGTTGTAGGAGCCTATCTCTTGGGAAGGCTTGCATTTAATCACTTCTTTCTGAAGCTCACTCCAGGCCTAAGTTTACCTCTTTCCACCACCAGCCTCTAACCCCTTTCCAGGCAGTGCCTAGGATGGCCCCCTCAGCAGACAGACCCCCTAAAGTAATCACTGGATCTCTTCCAGTCCTGGAGCCTTGAGAACTTCTAATTAAATGACATGTCCATTTGGGACTTAAGTCATGGTCCAGTGGTTAAGAATCTACCTGCCAATGCAGGGGACACAGGTTTGATCCCTGGTTCCGGAAGATTCTTCATGCTGCGGAGCAATGAAGTCCATGAGCCACAATTACTGAGCCCACATGCCGCAACTACTGAAGCCTTCGCACTCTAGGGACTGTGCTCTGCAGCAAGAGAAGCCACTGCAATGAGAAACCCATGCACCACAACTAGAGAAAACCGGCATGCAGCAACAAATACCCAACACAGCCAAAAATAAATGAATAAAAATTTAAAAAAAAAAAAAAGACATGTCCGTTCTCTCAAGAGCTTGCAACTGGTCCCATCATGTAATTTTTGCATACCCTTTAAAGGAGTTCATGGCCCCAGGTAAAGACTCCCTGAGCAAGTCCAACTCCATTTCTGGAGATGGAAACTGAAGCCTGGAGGGCCCCCCAGAATCCAAGCTTGGCTTGAACGCCAGCACCCACCTTCGATTCCTTCAGATGTGCATGGGTGAGGGGGGGTGACTCAGAGGGGGCCGCACCTGAGAGGTATAAGTACAGCTGCTGCGCCTGGACAAAGGCTAAGGTCCTTGGTCCTCTCTCTGAGATGAACAGATGAACCACCTGGGCTGGTTCCCCAAAGCACAGGGAGAGCTGAGGCGGGAGGTTTGCCCTATCTTCCTCGCACTCTTCAGCAGGTGCCCCCAACGTCCTGTGGATGTTAAGGAGGTGGGGAAGGGAGCCAAAGGCAGTAGTGCTAGTAAGATGGGGGGGCCTTACTCTGTCTGCATCTCCCTGCCTCCACCTCTGGTTTCCATCTTTCTGCCCTTTAAGGCCTCTTGTTTCTGGCCCCCAGACTTCCCCCCTTTTTGCATCTCTCCTAAACCTAGATAACCTTAATCTCTCAGGGTACCCAGGTTAAGCTCAGGCTGAGGAGGGGGGACAGAGGCCACAGACAACAGCCAAATGGTGGGTGGGCACCACCAGGAGGTTGCTGAGCATCCTCCACCCCAGTGGTGGTGTTGCTACTCCTGCCACCCCCAGAGAGGACACAGAGGAGGGCCGCGGCCACAGCGGGGGCACCAGCTGTTCCCGGCCCCCAGGCTGTGAGCCTGCTGTTGGGTGGTTCAGCCACCCGAAAAAGCTGCTGTGTTCAGCAGTGCAGCAAATGAGCTGGGGGGAGGCGGGGGTCCAGGCCAGCTGCCGGCTGGTACAGACACAAGTGGGTGTTCAGAAGGTTTGGCTGGAAGTCTCTGACTGTCTCCAGGGGGTGAGGTCTTGATCCCTGGAGCCCCTCCAGCATCTCCAGGGGTCTTTGTTTCCATCTTACTGGTTTAAGGCCCTGAGGAACCCAAGGTCAAGTTGGGGAAAAGTTGAACTGGGAAGCAAGAGAGAGAATTTCTGAAACCAGCTTGACCATTAATTTGCTGGGTGACCTTGGGCAAGTTATGAGTCTGCTCTGGGCCTCAGCTGCTCTGTGTAAAAAAGGGCCAAGTTTGGGCTGGATAATCTGTATGACCATGGGCAAGCCACCTAATATCTCTAGGCCTCAGTTTCATCATCTGTGAAAAGGGGACACCACCTCTTTCCTCACTGGGTCCTTAAGAGGATAGAATAAAATAAAGTCCCTGGCACAGTTTCCCAGAAATAGTAGGTGTCTATTTGTGTGAGTTCCCCTCTTTTTAAGCCTTTCCACTGGGTCTGTGACCCTTTTATCCAATCCCACCATCAAGGGTCCTAGGAAGGGGAGTCACCCTCCTCCTGCTCCTCCGCTGCCCCCCACCCCCATCATTCCTGGATGAAAGGGACCAAAGAAAGCGTGGTTGGCGACCCAGGGACTGGTCCCACCCGACCCACCTCGATGTGGGGGTGGGGGGCTGGAAGGCAGAACCGGAAGGGTGCCTATCCGGAGGAGCAGGCTCCCACCCGCTCTGCATTCTGGCTTCACGCCGTTGCCCTGGCACCCCCGCAGCCCGCCTCTCCCTCCCTCCGCCCGCCCCTCTGTCTATAAATAGCCCAGGACGTGCTCGCCTGGGCGATGACGCGGCCGGGCGTGCCGGAGGGGAAAGGCGGCTCTGCCGAGCAGGTGGGCGGCGGGCACTGCGGCGGGAGGGGCGCCACCATGGCCCCCTTGCGCCAGGCTCCCAGTGATGGGCGTGACTGAGTCATCTCAGGGCCGCACGGCCCACCAACGTACCTGCCTCGGGCTTAGGGGGCTGCGGGGGCGAGGCTGATCTCGGGTGGATATTGAGGCCGCCAGACCCTGGGTTCGGCTGGTCTCCGGGGGCACCTCTGGGTGGGCAGAAACGCGGAGGTGCGTGCCCGCCCCCTGCGCGACGCAGGTCCACATCGAACCAGAAAATGACCGCAGCCCCACCCTCTCTCCCTCCAGCGTCCACCAAACCTCCTCCTCCATTTCCTCAGATCTGGAGTGAGGAGACTTGGGGACCCTCACTGTCAGGGCCAGCCCGGCCCCTGTATCCCTCCTTTGAGATGAACTCATTCTCCGACCTTCAGGCTGTCTCCTATTTTGGTCCACACCCACAACACCCCCAGGCCACGCCCACCCCTTCCGTTCCCCTGACCCAAGTTGATAGATACATAGAGTAACGAGGTTGGGACAAGAAACATTTAATTAGGGGTCTGGGGGCTCAGCAATGCCCCAGCAGACTCCTCATGCAGCCTCATGTACAGTGGGCATTGGGCCCGCCCCTGGGATATTGCTGGGGGGGGCCTCATGGCAGCAAACAGGGCAGTGTGGCTTGAGTTCCTCCCCCCTCTTAGAGGGAGAGGTAGGGCAGGGGCCAGTGGGTAGGAGGATGTGTCCCTCCCACCACATGGGAGGGTGTGACTGTGCCCAGGATGGGGGTGGCATTGGCTGGCACGATCAAGGGCACAAGAGGCGGCTCTGAGCTTGGAGGTGGGGGGCGGGAAGGGAGGTTGGCACCAGAGAAAAGCAACCTGCAAGGGAGGGGTCCTCTTTGCATGTCCCCACACACCCCCTCCCCTAACGTGCCTACCCCCTTCCCTTTCTGGTGGTCAAACAGAATTCATTGTCTGTCTCCCACTCCCGCTTCCTCCCAGGGCTCTGTGTCCTGGAAAAGGGACCAGATGCAGCCAGAAAAAGGGCCCCCTGCAACGGCAGCCCTGTCCCCCACAGAGCCCCAAGAGAGGGGGTAAGGGAGGGCTATTGCAGGGTCAGTCCTGAGGGTGGGGTTCCTGGGGCAGGCCTGGTAAGGCCTGGGACAGGAACTGAGCGTTCAGATTCCTGACAATGAAATGGGGATTGTTTTGATCAGGTGTGGGCCAGGTGGGATTCTGTGTGCAGGCCGCTCTTGGGTGTGTCCTCTCCTAGTGAACAAGGGTAGAGTGCGGTTGCTCCGTGGGGACTGTCCTACTCGAGGGGACAGCCTCTGATTTGCCACATCCTCCTGAGACCTCAGCCCTCCCCTCCTCTGTCCACCCAAGTTTCAAGTAACAGGAGAGAGAGCTGCAGGACTTTCCTGAGAGTTGATGGAGTGACAGAGGTGATGAGACCAGGGTCCTCTGGCAGCCCTGAGCCCCCTCCCCACCCAGAGCTGGGGCTGAGGGACCCGGGAGGGCCCCACTCCCAAAGTGGCAGCTGCAGGGTCACACACACAAGGGCCCAAGCAGAGGCTCTGTGAGGAGGGGGGGGTGTCAGGCATGCAAAGGTGCGGTAGGCAGGGGCAGACTCTCTGGAAGAGGCAGCCCCGACGTTCCTCAGGAACTTCCTCTCAGGGCTGGACTCTGCATGGCAACTGGACCGGGGGGACCCACCTGGAGTTTTGCTATTCCCTCCCACTTTCTCCTCCTCCCCACCCCCAAGTCTCAGAGCTGCAACCTCTTCAGGGCACCCCAGGACCCCAGAAATAACACCTTTCTCAGTACAGAAGGCTCCCAAGCCATGGTGAGTGGCCCCTAGGAGAGGAGCAGAGGGAACCTCCCCCCCGGGGGGCCAGAAGCGAGGAGGGCTGGGCACGGGCAGGGGTGGCTTCTGGGTTCTCTTGGCTCCTCTCAGATCTCGGTCAGGGCATCGGCTGGAACCAGGCCCCGCTTCTTGCCACTGCTGACGCGGATGAAGCCGTCAGCATCTTTGCTCCTGGCCACGCCCACACAGATCTGAGCGGGAGAGACACAACGCTGAGGCCTGGCACTGCCTGCCCCCCACCCCCCCCCACCCCCGGCCCCGAGTCCTGCTGATGGCTCCCAGGGGGCCCATCCCAGGGGATGATGGGACCAGCATCAGATGTGGTTGGAGCCGGGGTGATGGGAGCAGATCCCATGAGAATCCAGGGCACAGCAGCAAGGACCAGGCGGTCAGCGGACACCGAGCAGCACTTCGGGGCTGACCTTTGAGATCAGCTGGTCTAATGCCCCTGACAAACTCCCCCTTTCCCAGAGGAGGTAACAGCGGGGAAAGGACTTGCCCGTGGTTAACAATAACGTTCAGACCTAAGCCTCTGACTCCTAAACCAGTGCTCTCCCCCCAGCTGTCTCTGACATAACTGAGCCCGTGCCTGTGCTGGCCACCAGCCCCAGTTCCCGGCAGTCCCAGCAGTCTTTCTCTCTTTCCTTGGTGAGAATCTCAGTCCCCTGACCAGAGATTGAACCCAGGCCATGGTAGTGAAAGCCTGGAATCCTAACCACTAGGTCACCAGGGAAGTCCCCAGTCCCACAGTTTATAATCTGCCCTCCCTCCGGCCATCAGGCTCCAAGCCTCCTCCTCCTCCAGGGCGCTCACCCACCTTCCCGCCACTTCTCTCCCTCCTGTGCCAGCCTCCCCAGCCATGCAGGGGCCAGGTTCTCACCTGGTTCTCCTTGAGGCTCATGTAGCCTTGTTCCTTGTTCCCGGAGAAGGGTTGGCAGCAGCGCCAAACATTCTCGCCCGGCCTCACCCGCTGCACAAAATTGGCTGGGAAGAAGCCAACCCGGTCACCAATCTTGCCCTGGAATGAGGCTGGCAGTGAGCGCTGTGCTGCCCCAACCAACTGCTTTCTCTAGGCCTAATATCCACTCAGAGCCAAGGCCATCATCCTGTAGATCCTGGGTTCTTTGTGTTTGAGCCCTTAGTCGGGGGGCTTCTGGGTTGGGAAGGGCACAAGGTAGGCAGAGGGACAAGACTGGGGCACGGAGGGGTGAAGTAAAGGCAAGACCTGAGGGTGAGCCTAGGCCTGGCTAGGTCGTGGAGGAAGGGGGTTATTAGGGAAAGCGCCCTCTATGGGTCTGGGCTAGTCGGGTGCCTACCACTGCTCACCCTCTGCTCCCCACCCTGCCACATCACCTTCCACCAGTCCTCGTTAGAGTCATCCACCAGCATGATCCGGTCTCCAGGCCTGGGACAAGAGAGTCGGGGGGTGGGGGGGCGTAGCATGTGGGGCAGGAGGGACCTGCCCGCCCTGCATCCCAACAGTCCTCGACCCCCAGGTCCCCTGCAAGAGTGCTCGATGGCCCCTGTGTGACCATAGGTACACAGACACTGCCGGACAGAGGCCTGGCAGGGGCAGGAGACATGGCATCAGTACCCACCCTCTTGGACCCTGGCACCTCTGTCTCATCTGGGGGCTCAGTAGCCTCCAGCATGCCAGGCAGAGGTTCCTGAAGGTCCCCCTCACACTCATGTTCCAAGGTCTGGGAGCGCAGAGCCCTGAGGTTGGAGGCAGGCAGCGCCCTGGGGTGGGGGCAGAGGTAGGGGGGAGGCTGGGCCGCTAGAGGACTTACTGCAAAGCCAGGTCGTTGTTTTCCTGGGGCAGAAACTTGTAGAGCGCCACGTAGGAGTACATGGGCCCCACATCCTTCCGGAGGGGAGGCCTGGGGGGCTGTGGAAAAGCTCGGGGTCATTGCTGGGAGAAGGACAACTTTATTACTCCACCCACTCTCCCCTTGCCCTGATCTTGCCTACCCTGGGGCTAGGACATGGGCCAGTGACAGGGAGAGGTCAGAGTCTCCTGCCTGCTGCGCTCACACACCCCTGAGGGACTGGGCCAGGGATGGGAAGGGGAGCCTCCTCTTCCTGCTGCACTGGGACTGCCCACCCTTGGGGAGTAGGAGTGGGCTCAGTAGGCATGGGGTCAGTGTTGGGAGGGGTAACACCCCTGCCTCCCATGCCTACTGACCCTGGTATTGCCCATCCCCACTCACCCTGGCATTGCCCATCCCTGTAGATTGAGGAAAAATGATGGCACAGTGAGACTCCCACTCAGCATACTCTCACCCACCTAGGGATCAGTGACAAGAAGGATGTCCCCTTCCCACCTGGCCTGCCGAGGCTCAGTGCCATCCCAGCCTCACCTGTTGTCCTGGGCTCTTCTCCTCTGGTCCTGACCCTTCGCTCTCGGCTGGGGCTGTGAATACTGGAGATGCCGGGGTGGGGCCAGAGTGTGAGGCTGCAGGTGGTGGCCCACACTGTGCTCCGCGCCTGCCCCTGGTCCCCAACCCCACTCACCGCTGTCGCCAGGGCCCTCCTCTGAGCTGCGGATGCTGCCCTCCCCATCCTCGGTGAGCTCATCCCGCTCGCTCTGGGGACACAGAGAGGGGAGGGCTCAGCCCCCCACCCTCTGGGACTCCCGCCCCCCCCACCTTGGTGTCTCTCATACCAGGCTCCTTGTGGGGGACTCAGAGGTGCTGCTGAAGCTGGAGCGGTTCATCAGGGCCAGGGAGGTGCCATAGCGCAGGGTCTCATACACGGGGTCTACCTTCCCACTGGCCCCTGCCGAGGAGTCACCATCAAGGCCGGGCACCTGGCTGCCCTGATCAGCCAGCCCTAAAGTGAATTCTGCATGCCCCTCACCTGCCCCTCCCAAGTCTCCCTAATTGCAGTGAGAACTCCATGTCCTCCCATGGTGCCCAGGCACGAGCCTGAAGTATCCTCGACCCCTCAACCTCCGCACTGTTTGTGTTCACTCCATCATCTTGTCCTGCCTCCCGAACAAGTCTAGCATCTGCTCACATCTCTTCATCTCCACGGCTGCCAGCCTGATCCAAGCTACCAAAATGGCAACCATCATAGCTTCCCCATGGTCTCCCTGCTTCTCTCCAGCCCCTCCAATCCACACAGTAGCCAGAATGCTCTTGTAAAAACACAAAAATTGACCTTAGAATAAAGTCCAAAGACTTGTGGTTACTGAGAGGGGGTGGGGGAGGGATAAATTGGGAGTTTGGGATTAGCAGATACAAACTGTTATATAGAGAACAAATAAACAACAAGGTCCTACTGTATAGCACAGGGAACTATATACAATATCCTGTGATAAACCATAACGGGAAAGAATATGAAAAAGTATGTATATATATATATAAAGAATGTATATAACTGAATCACTTTGCTGTAAAGCAGAAATTAACACAATGTTGTAAATAACTATACTTCAATAAACTAAACTTAAAAAAAAAGAATTAAGTCCAAAGAACACTCTTAAAAGGGACCCTAAGGCCCTGTACCCAGGGTTCTATCTCACCCTCTCACTCCCAGCCTCATTGTCCTTTTTCTGCCCCTTCCTGCTTCTGGTCTGCCTTCGGTCCACACTGGTCTTCCCCAGATCCTCAGGTTAATTCCGAATCCTTCAAGTTTCCTTGATGCCTTCTTTGTCTCTGCGGATGAGGTGGATGCCTTTTTATCCTCTCTTTGCTTCCTATCCTTAGGTTTCAGGCATTCACCAAATGGTGGCTAATTGATGACTTGTGTGATTATCTATTGCATGTCTAGCTCCCTTACTAGACCATGAGCTTGTGTCCCTGTGTCTAGCACAGTGCCTGGCACTTAGCAGGTGCTCAATAAAGTTTTTGTTGAAGGATGGATGGATGGATGAACAGATGAATCAACTCTAAGTTCAGGACAGGAGCTACCAAAGAATTAGGGGGAGGGGAAGATGAAGAAAAATCTAAAAAAATTAAAAGGGAGCAGTAGCAATGCCAAGAACAGGCAGTGCCAGTGTAACTCAAAGCCCATCTGAGGAGTGTGTGGGTCTCTCGTCACACCACGGGGATGAGGGGCAATGCTGGACACTCACCAGTGGGTGGGGACTCCTTGCTCATGGCACAGGCTGGTGGAGGCTCATGTACCAGGAGTGGGGAGCTGAAGTTGCGGCGGAAGGAGGAGGACTGTGGCAAAAGCAGGCAAAGAGAGGGTATAGAGAGGTCACGGCCCCTGAGAGCTTGGCCTTCCCCAAGCCCAAGCACCCCTCGACCTGAGCAATCAGCCGAGTGGCACTCAGAGCCCCGGAAGCCAAGCCTGGGAGCATCAGTCAGCCATCTCCACGTGGTCCCCACTCACCGTCTTGCCTGGGCATTTCTGGCGGGAGATCTCCTCGGAGCACCAGAGGTGGACGCTGACTTTGCATGTCTTACACCGCAAACCCTGCTTGGAGTTTCCTGCGAAGAACAAGAAGGGTGATCAGCGACAGGGGGTGGTCAAGATAGGCTGCATCCATGGACAAGGAGCAAAGGAGGTAGGTTAGGGCGTTGGGGGGAGCAAGGGATTGGGCTTCCTCATGCCAGCCTGGGGCTGTGCTCTGAGGCTGACCCCGATACAGTCAGGGTGGAGCTGACCCCGAAGCCTGAGTTGTTAGTAAATCCTGAGACCCCACCCACCCCCAAGGTGCTGCGTGTCCGCCCACGGGGAGGGGCGCAGTTAGGACTGGGGCCATGAATAGCTGGAGCCTCGACATCCGGCAGTCCGTTCCATGGGCCCACTCCCCACACCCACCCTGGCCCCTTCTGTTGCCACCCAGGCACCTACCCACAATGAGCTGGCGGCACAGCTCACAGGGGCTGGCTCGCTTGAAGACATGTTCCTGGAAGCTGTGCAGTCTCACTGGTCTGAGTGTCGCCAGGGGGCGTGGGACTGGGCAGGGGGATGGGGCGGGGGTGGGCAGGCCCCGGTCTGCGGAGGCTGGTGGTGGGGTAGGAGGGGGCAGCGGGGTCGGGGGCGTCAGCAGCACCTCGGTGGGGCACTTAAGCTCAGAGCCGGAGCGAAATAAGAAGTTCTCAACGCTCTTACTTCGGAGGATGGTCTTGAGAGAAAGAGAGCGCTTGAACCGCTGGAGCTGAGAGAGGAAGAGGGATGGTGAGCCTGGAGGGGGCTGGCTCCCGGGGGTCTCTCCTTGGCCAGCAGCAGCCTGAAGGTGAGAGCCAGAGGTGATACAAAGCTTCTCGTGAGAGAGAGGCTGCCAAGTTCCAGAAGGTAGGTCACCACCCCAGATGCCCACAAGAGCCAGGCAGGGAACCTCCTCTAGCAAAGGAGTTCTGACTGGACAGGCATAATTAGGAATGGTGGGGACTGTGGCAAACTGCATGGCCGGCAAGTAGCTGCTTGTCTCCTCTACCAGCTGAGGCTAGTCTATATGCGCAGCCCAGCATTGCCAGGGTTCCCAATTTTTAAAAAGAAATCTAGACTTTTATAAAGGTAATTTTTTTTGGTAATTTTATTTTATTTTACATGGCATGTGTAATCTTAGTTCCCCCATCAGGGATCAAACCTGTGCCCCTTGCATTGGAGCATACAGTTTTAACCACTGGACCACTAGGGAAGTTCCATATAAGTGTGATTTTTTAATAAAAAAAGATTAATCCGCTTAATGAACTTCTAAGCTTTAAAGTCAGTTAAGAGGGACTTCCCTTGTGGTTCAATAGTTAATATTCTGCGTTTCCACTGTGGGGAGTGAGGGTTGGGAGGTGATGAGGGGGTTGGGGGGTGATGAGCAGGTTGGGGGCATGGTCATGGGAAAATCCCCCATGCCGCGTGGCCAAAAAAAAAGTCAGTTAAGAAATTGAGACTCTTAAAAAAAAAAGAAAAGAAATTGAGACTCTTATGTGAAATTGAATAGAAACAAATTCAAGAGATTTTATTCCCTTTTTTTCTTTGCAGAAATGGTAGTATATTATTTCTCCTGTACCTTGCTTTTTTTCACTTAACAGTAAATCTTGGAAATCATTCCACACCAATACACAAAGAGTTTCAGCATTCTTTTTTTATGGCCACACAGGAATTTCGTTGAATAGGTGTACAATTTACTTGAGTTAACAACATAATACTTTGGGGGCCAAACAAAACATGCCAAGTCCTCAGTTCTTGAACAGGGAGAGGGGGAGTGGTCGCTCTGGACGCTCATCCTCAGTGTTGATTCTCCCTCCCAAACATCTTTCCAGCCCATCCCTTGCAACATCTCAGCACCCCCAGAACCCTGCCCTAGTTCAGGCTCTGGCACCCTCAGTCTGGTTCAGGGCTGTAACTCTTTGCCTTCACCTTGCCCATCCCCACCTGTTCTCCGTGCAGCAGGAAGGTGACCCCTGACAATGCAAAAACCATTCATGGCTCCTCAGGACTCAGTCAAGGCCTTTGTGCCAGCCAGGGCACTACTACTTGGTCAAACTCACCGTTCCACCCCATGCCTTCCACCTGAGTTCAGACATAATGAGTTGAACTCATCTGTATTTTATGCTTCTGAGCATTTGACATGCTTGTCCTCTTCCCTGCCTTATCCACTTGTCTCGCTTTCTATCCTCAGGGTTTCCTGTGACTATTCTTCCCCGGGGGAGCTATCTCCTCTGTAGGAATTCCTTTTAGTGGGACCACAGGAGAGCTCTGATCAGGTTTATGTTTTGTCGTTTACTTCTCACTCCTCCAGGAGGTTGTGAGCCCCTGGAGAGCAGGGAAAGTTGCTTTAAATCCCCATAATGGGCTTCAGCACATAGAAGATGCTCATTTCATGTTTGTGGAATAAATGATGAGCAAGTGGCTTGAACCCTAAACAGAGTGCATGTTCTGGAGCATAGGGTGGATTCTGCACGAGGCTAGAGCACTTTGGCCAGCTGATGTGAAGAGCTGACTCATGGGAAAAGACCCTGATGCTGGGAAAGATTGAGGGCAAAAGGAGAAGGGGGCCACAGAGGATGAGATGGTTGGATGGCATCACTGACTCAATGGACATGAGTTTGAGCAAGCTCCTGGAGTTGGTGAAAGACAGGGAAGCCTGGCATGCTGCAGTTCATGGGGTCGCAAAGAGTCGGACACGACTTAGCGTGGGAATAACAATGACAAAGAGCTATTTCTACTGCTCACCCGAACACACGCTTATTCTGCCTGGAATGAAATCTGGACCGCTCTACCCAGACCCTTGCCCCACCCACCTCCTGTTCAGAGCCCTTTCTCCTGCCCACTTCTTTTCACCAGTGATTAAAAAAAAAAAAAAAGATGGGGGAAGGGGCCATAGGGCAGGGAGACTTGGCCCAGGTTCCCAGCTGGGATACCAGGCGGCCTATGTGCCAAGGTTGCCGGCTTGGCAGCCATGCCAAGGGGATGGAAGTGGAGACCCCTCTAGCCCTGGGGAGGCCAGCAAGCCAGAGGACAAAGGGGAAGCAGAGGGGGAAATGTTTGGGCACAAGGTGGGTCCTGGTGTGCCAGCTGAAAAGCCAGACAGAGCCCTGGGGTGACTGGCATGTTGAGTTGCCCAGCTCCTTCCAAATCCAGTTTCCTGGCCAGCACTGTGGGCTTCTTTGTGTGTCTCTGAGAAGCAGGGCCTCAGGCCCCAGATGCCAGGGTGTTGGGGCAGAGGTGGAAGCCCAGAGGGACAATTAATTAGAACACAAATGTGTTCTACGGGCCAAACGTGGCTCTGGAGGCTCTGGCAGGCCTGGAGGCATGGGGGAACCAGCCACCGCTCTGCCCAGGGGCTGTGGGCACACAGCACAGGTCTCTGGGAGGATGGGCTGAGGGTGGGGGCAAAAATGAAACCTGCTACCTGAAGGCCAGTCACTTCACTTCCTCTCTCTGAGCCTCAGTTTCCCTACCCCCAAGAAGAAGGAGTCAGGATTAGATGCTCTCTAAGCAAGACAGAAAGCAAAAACCTGAAAACCCAAAAGCAAAAACCTAAACTTATGGGGGACTTCCCTAGTGGTCCAGTGGCTAAGGGAGGGCGCCCAGCCTCGATCCCTGGTCGGGGAAGTAGATCCCACATGCCGCAACTAGGAGTTTGAATGATGCAACTAAAACAGAGGCCCGGTGCAGCCAAAATAAATGAATATTAAAAAACAAAACAACAGAAAACTAAATTTATAAACATAAATTTATATGTTATGTTTATATGTTTATATGAGAGGTGGTTATTATCAGAGTCCTGGAATGGATATGCAGCATTTCATTAACCTTCCACCATCCTCTGAGGTGGTGACAGTTATTGTCCCACTTTTCAGGATGAGGAACTGAGGGGTTAAATTACTCACTCATCATGAGTCCTCAGCTGCTAAGGAGCAGGGCTGGGACTTGAACTAGTGGCTTTGGCTACTGAGTCAGAGGAGTAAGGCACCCTCTGCCTTGGCCCTTAATTCTGCCCCTCAGTTGTGCCATGGGCTTGTCATGAGATGTAAGCTTAGAAAGACTGGCCACCTACAGCAGTGCCCACCCTGCACTGCTCTGGCTACAGCCCCTTGGAATTGTTGTCTGACTCTGTTGGTCACCTCTTGTGACGGCAAGAACACCCTCTCTTGGGACAGTCATTCCATCTTTGGGCAGCTGCAATCGCTGGAAAGTGCTTCCCTATATAGAGTTGAAACCTGCCTCCCTGCCTATCAGCCCTTGTTCCTCCCTTGGCTCCAGAAAGGGCTACTCCCGCTTCCGCACATCAGTTCTTCAAATATTTGAAGACATCAATCATGTTCCCCCCTTCCGGGGCCATTATTTCCAAAGTAATCCGCACAGGATGAGGTTTCAAGCCTCCCTTCTGTCAAGCCTGTGCCCTCTCCTGGTCCCTGCCTGGCCTTAGTGCCGCTGCAGGGGACCAGAGGCCTCTGGAACAGACTGTTCCCCAGCCGGGGCAGTCCGGACTCTGCCCCAGATCCCAGGAGGGTGGAGAGGCAGGAAGGAATAACACCTGGGGTGGCTGGCGGATGTCAAAGGCTGTGGCTGGAGGGCAGATGCAGGCATCTCTGCCAAATGGCTTAATGCCTGCCCACTCCAGAGACATCTGCCTAGGCCACCCAAACCTCATCTGGGCTCAGCCTGGCCAGGTGTTTCCACTCCCGGGACTCCTAGTTTCCAGGGAAGACCTCCCCACTACTATCTTCTTGGTGCCCCTACTGTCCCAGGACCCTGACATGAGAAGTTGCCATATACCCTGGCAAATGGGCACATCTGCATCCCACCTCCTCTCCACCTCCCACCCAATCACCGCCAAAGCACCAGGAGCTTGTCTGGCTTGGAGCCTGGACCACCAGGCCTGTCATTCTGAGTCCCCTCTAGGAGGCAGGGCCTGGCCTGCCTGCCTCCTCCCCACCTCTCCACACCCTGGATGGTCCTTTCTTCCCTCGGTTCCCACCAGCTCCTGAAAAGGTATTAGGCAACTGGCAGAGGGGGTGGCAGATGTGACACAAGCTGATTCAGATGGCAGAGCTGGCATGGCAAGGTTTTCCCAAGAATGGCACCGGAGGGGGTGATGGCAGACCCCATGAAGTAGGATGGGATGGGGACCCAGAGAGGGCAATGCTGACACTAGGAAGCTCACGGAGTACCTTAGGTTTAGGAGTGACACCCAACCTTAGAGTGGGCAGGAGGCTGAACTTGGGCTGCAAGAAATTCCCAGGGGCCCCCCAACACTGATAAATAAGTCTGGAATGTTGGCTTCACTGCCTAACAGGCACCAGCCTCCTCTTGTACCTGCCTCAAACTGAGCTGGGTGGGCAGCAACCAACCCTCTCCCTTACTTCCCCTCCACCACCACAGTTTGAAGACAGAAGCTTCCTTGGGACAAGCTGAGATGGGGGGATGGAAGGAGGCTGGCAACGGTTCTGAATTCTCTCTGCCCACCTCTGCTCTCCTGTGTACCTTCCCCCCAGACCCGAAGCCCAGCCCGTGTTGTTATTACGGAGCCCTTCGTAAGTGAGGTACAGGAAGGCGGGCAAAGGGGCAGGGATCCAACTGACCTGGTACAGAGGGACCAGGCCACGTGCACACTCCCTTCCTTCCCTGCTCCTCAGATCCCCATGGCTCAGATCCAGAGGTGATGGAATGAGATGGTCCTTGGGCTGGGAGGAAGGAGGTACAGACGTGCCAGGCCCTGACAGCCCCCTCCCCACACAGCTGCGCTTGCTGAGGCAGCGCTGCCCAGCACTCCTGCCTGCCTTCAGAAAGCCCTTAAGGAGGAGGCGGAGTGGCCAGGCCATGGTGTGGGAAACCTGAGAGGCCCCCAATGCCCTGGGAAGCAAGCAGGGAGACTGTATGTGTCTGTTCAGGGTGATTAGAAGATAACTGAGGCCAGGAAACTGAGTTCATTCTGGAACTCAGAATGGGGCTCTGTTCCTGGGACCCTCTGCTTGAAAGAAGCTGTCACCGTTATTTCAAGCAATACCCTCCCACCTCAACACCTCATTCCTCTCCCAGTAGACTTGACTCTCTGAAGGGGAGTTAACTCTGTGGTCTGAGAGCCCAAGGTTTCCAGTTCTCAGAAGGGAGCGGGAGAAGGTCAAGCGCGAATCTGAAGTCTTGGACATGGAGACCCACTGGGTCCCTCCGGTTTAGGGACGGGACGCCTACCTGGGGTGCCTCAGCCAGACTCCATCCACTTTGGCCCTACTCATCTTTCCTTGGTCATTCCCTGGATGACCTTGACCTTGAATTAACCTCATATCCTGGGAAGTAGTCCAGACAGAATTAGGAGGAGGATGGGCATGGGAAATAGCTATAGATGAACTAGTGATACCAGGGGGAGCCAAGGATGTCACCCATTTCTGGTCCCGGCTGCCCCCCTCCTCATCTGGGTAACAGAAGCCAAGTGGGAACCATTTACCAGGGTGGAAAGGAAAGGGTAACCTTGGCCTAAAGTCTGGGGAGGGGGCAGAGAGCACTGCCCCTACTCTCCCCATCCCCAGGGACCCTGCTCAGGTTGCTTCCCGCAGAACTTCTTGTTGGTCAGCATCTAGAACTTGGGGAGGCAGTAGACAGATTCGATGTGGGGGTTGCAGAATGTGAGCCCTGCTGTGTTCTCCGGGCCCCCTCCCCGCCCCCAGCCCCTTCAGCGCCTGGAGTCTGGGCTGCGCCTGACTTCACTGGGGAATAATTTATTCATTGTGACTCCCGCAGGAGTAACAATCATACATAATTAGGGTTAATTATGACATTCATTAATTATGATGACTTCCCTTTTTGCTTCTACCCGCTCCCCACGCCCCCACTACCACCCAGCCCCCGTCCCGCTGGCAGGGTGGGGGTGGGGCTGCCTGTCTTTCTGTTCCGGAGCCGCAACGACAGTCCGCGGGTCCCCGCCCGTGATGGCCCGCGCTGCCGCAACCCCCAGCGCGAACTCGGAAGCTGCGCACCCCGGGGCCGCGGGCTCACGTCGCCGAGCCTAACCGGGCTGGGAGGAGGGAATGTCGGACTGCGGCGGGTCAGAGAGAGCCATCTAGAGACTCTGAGATAAACAAGCAGAGAGCCCGAGAGAGACTCACAGAGAGACACTAAGGCAGAGACAAACAGGTTGTAGAGACACGTTCAGAGAGACACGGGCAGAGAGAGAGGGACTGAGCTACAGGCGGAGACCCGGCGGACACAGGAAAGGTGCGCCTGGCGCGCACACTCGGGCGCGTACACCGGCCCACACCCGCTACACACCGCTACACACTCCCTCCGCTTTCGCTGCGCCGACTCCCTCCAGCAAAGCCGAGTTACAACCTCCCTGGAGGGTCGCGGGGGAGCTCCGCTCATCACGCGCGCAAGGGCGTGTCGTGTTTGAGTGATGGGAGCTGTTTGCGGTCCCTCATCCGAACCTACGGCTCCTGGATCGCCGCGCGGAGCGTTAGGGGCCACACGGGCCCTTCGGTGACTCCAGGGCACCAGAGGCCACAGTGGTAACTGAGTCGGGAGGAGGATGCCCCGGCTGGGGGCGCTCAGGGCAGGGGTCCAGGCCTCGCGCCTCTCGAGTTACCTTGGTTTCTTGGAGGGCAGAGACGGTCCCCGGGGGGGTGTGGGTGGCCGCGTCATCCGGTTCGTTCTCCTTCTCGCTCATTTCGGTCATGGTTAGGGGAGACGGGAAGAGAGGGTGCCGAGACCCGACGGCAGCCCACCTGGAAGCAGGCTAAGGGTGGTAGGCGTCTTTCCGGGACCTGAAGCCCTTAGAGACAGCCCCCCAACCCAGTGAACCCCTGGAGAAACCCGCCCGGGCAAAGCAACCCCCACTCCCGGGTGCGGGCGGAGAAAGTTCCTGGGTTGGTGGGTGAGAGGAGGCAATTATACGGAGCCGAGGGAGCAGGACGACCCCAGGAGTGAGGATCAAGGGTCTGAAGAAGATGCTGCTCCGAGCGATGGGAGGAGGAAAGTGGGGACTCGGGCAGGAACCGAGGGAGGGAGCGATGGAGCTGTCAATGTCCGGCCCGCTCCGCTGTCCTCTGCTCCCGCCCCCCACCCCCTCCCCCTGCCCCTCCCCTCCCCCCGCTGGCCCCAGCCGGGCACCCGGCGGCCCCTCCGCCCAGTCCTCGCCTCCTAACTTTGATTTAGGAGGTCGCCTGGTCCCTCCCCCTTCCCTCTGCCTCTCCCCCGCGCCGCTATGCAAATCAGGTTCTAAGCTATTGGCTGCCGCGGTGGCCAGGACGGCGAGCTGGGCGGAGCTTGGGGGGGCTCGACAAGATGGGGAGGAGCTTGGAGGGTAAAGAAGTGGAGGGGACAGTTTCCCACTGAAAAATCCGGAATGGGTGTGGGGGGGCATGACAAGGTTGAAGGAAGGTTCAGGAGATCATATTAGAGTCTGGAAGGGTTAGAGGAGGATAGAAATAGGTTGGAACTGCAGAAGGAGAGCTGAGAATGAGATGAAGGTAGGACTTCCTGAGAGTGAAGAATGGGGACGCTTCCACCTCATTAACTGGATGTCTCTCTGCCCTATAGACATTCTCTCCAAATGTACACATTCTTGAACTGTGCAGTAGGGGTTTCTTCTGCAGAGTATGGACAATTTAACACCATGTGTCAAAAGCCAGCCCTGTCCTGGAAAGCAGGACAATGACATGGCTTTCCAATCCTGTTGTCTGGACTTCAGCAGAGAAGAGGCCTCAGTTCCCACACTTGAGGTCCCCAAACCTCTCCAAGACACTGCCCCTCCTAAAGATCCTATCACAAGTGAAGTTAGATGGGGGTAGGGAGAGGTGGACCTTCCAAAGAGTCTTCTGTCCACTTGACCTGAAGCTACCTCTGCTAATGCATATCGCTCACCTGCCATTTCCTCAACATCTCTGCTCTCCCTTCCTGGCCCTTCTGGCCCTTCATCTCTGGGCCTGTCCAAGAAAATGGAGGGAGGTTGGAGATTGAGAGAATCCTTCCCTGGGTGTGGGTGGAGAGACTTCTGGGTCTAAGTCTCCTTCCTCCTCATCTGCTGTGAGTGATGAGATGAGGAGTGGGTGGCACTCAGAAGGGTCCTGCCTTTATGCCAGCCCTGGAGGAGGGTCTGAACCCTGTGTCCCTCCTTCCCACCCACCCATGCACACAGCCATTCATGTGATCTCTTGCTTCCTCAAGATGAGCTCACGTTGGAGTTGGAGCACTGCTCAGGTTACAGCATCTAGGGAAAGAGATTTATTTGCCAGTGGCAGAAGTAGGACAAGGGCAGACGGGCGGGTTTGTGGTTATGGGGGCTTAGTCTCCTCCCCCTCCAGATCCACAAACAGCAGACTCTCTGAGTGCTCGCTTTCCTAAAAGGAGTTTCCACAGAAGCTGACCTCAGCCCTCAGTCCAGTTTCCCCAAAAGCCCATTCATGATCAGCCTCTCCTGTTCCCCTCTGAGGGCCACCATCTTCCCTCCAGCCCAGCACAGGTCAGCCCAATAAACCCCTCCCTAGGCAACTCAGACTTAGGAATGCTTGGAGCACCCTGAGATGGTATCATCAGGCCTCTATCTCTAGCACTCTTGAGCTGGAACAAACAGGGGCTTCTTCTGTGTTTGGAGACCTCCTGAGGGATGTATGTACCTCTGTGTGTGTTAGTTGGTCAGTCGTGACCAACTCTTTGTGACTCCATGGACGATAGCCTGTCAGGCTGATCTGTCCATGGAATTCTCCAGGCAAGAATACTGGAGTGGGTTGCCATTTCCTTCTTCAGGGGATCTTCCCAACCCAGGAATTGAACCGAGGTCTCCTGCATTGCAGGCAGATTCTTTACCATCTGAGCCACCAGGAAGGTACCTCTATTTCCCCTCCAAAGAACTGAGGCTCTGGCTTCCTTCGAGTCCAATAACTGGGTAGGCACTAATTCGCTCGACCTTGGGTAGGTAACTGTTAAAGCTTTGATTTCTTCATCAGCGAAACCAAGACTCTGCCCACCTAATTGTTCAGAGGATGAATGAGATAGTGCAATATACCACTTAGCCTAGGAAAGACAGACACAGAAAGTTTTCATTTTCTTCTTTCTCTCCATTTTTCTGGGGGACTTGTCTCTTCCTAGGTCTTTTTCTGAGGCAGAGAGAAGAAACAACTTCCTTTCCTCACTTTCCTTGGCTGTTTGGAGCCTGTTATGTCATGGAAGAACTAACCCAGAAGGAGACCCTGGCTAGACTTGGGAAAGAATTCCTAGGGGAATCAGTGGTATGGGGGACCAAGGAAAGGCAGGGAAGTCGGTGGGCTCTGGGGCCCATCTGGTCTCAGCAATAAAAGCCTAAGGTAGAGCATATATGGAGGAGGCAGGGGGCTGGATCCCATGACCTCTGGATGTCCTTTCTGGCCGACAGCCTTCGTGTTTCAGAGCGATCTTTCATGAACTAAGTCTGAGTCATTGTCTCAGTGCTGACAATTCCCACTGCAGTGGCTCAGAGCTGGGGCGGGAGGAACAGTGCTGGCTTCTCTTGGGGGCACACTGTCCATCTTAGATTTGGAGGGCAGAAATGAGGGGCGGGCGGAGCAAGGGGCAAGGCATTCCAGGAGGATGAGTGGCAGTCACTCTCTCAAAAGGGAAGTCATAATAGACCTACCAGGAGGCCTCTTACTAGGAGAGCTGGGTGAATGAGCACAGCTGCTGGGCTCTCGGGAGCCTGGGGATGATGGGATGGACAGATGACTTCAAATCTGGATATGGCCAAGGTCCAGCACTAAGAGAACCTGGTCCTCACCCTGGTCTGCCCTTTTTTCCTACTCTGTGATCTTGGGCAGAGAGCTGTCCGTCATCTCTGGAGGGTCTTTAGTTTCTTTCTCTTCAGATTGGATGAATTGGACTAGATCAGTTTGAAATGGGGAGTTGGATTAAATGGGGAGGATAATTATCTATCTCTTAATGTTCTTTTGAGGATTATATAAGTTAATATATGTAAAGAATTGGACAGAGTAAGTACATGATATTTACTATTATATTTTTAAAAAATTTTAAGGATTCTTATTAACCTTGGGTTTGTAGGTGAGTTTCAGGGAGTTCATGAACCCCTCAAAGTTGTATCAAATTCTAGAGGATAAGCGCTTTCTGGAGGAGAGTCCAGAGCTTTCCTCTGCTCCTTAGAGAATCTAAGATCCCCCAAGATTAAGAATCACTGGCCGGAATGACGCCAGGGCCCTCCACTGGGGGTTGAGATTCTTTGACCGCTGTTCCATGAGGACTGACCTATTTTCTCCTGTAAACACCTTCAGTTCAAGCCCCTCCCTGCTTTGGCCTCTGCCCTCATGGGTTGTCAAGGACAGCCCAAGCTGAGCACATGAGTGGCTGGCCTTTCCCTCCAGCTTTAGAATCGGGGTTCCCAGGTTGGGGAGTTAGTCATGGTTGAGGCCAAGCCTGGGTTCTCATCTCCCAGCTGGGGAGAGGAAGAGTGCCCAGGCTCAGCAGGGCTGGGAATGCAGAGAACACAGTGAGAGGCCTGGCCTTGTCCCATCTCCCTCACGTCCCCCTGCCAGCCCACTCCATGGGCCCCAGAGGCAGATGCCGCTTTAATGAGCTAAGGCCCGTGGCAGGCATCGGTAATTATGATTTTATGGAAATATAGAAGGCTCTTACGCAAGTGCCTGACACACTTCCTGGCTGTGGCTTCTGGGACAGCAAGGTCCCCAGGGCCTGGAGGAGGGCCTCTCCACCCCTTGGAGCTCGGGACACTGGCATAGAGCCACCCTTCCACTGCCTGCGGCACTGTCCCTAACACGCCCTGAGCGAGCGGCCCCCTCTCTCTGTGCAGCCCCTCCCCCACCCCACCAGGCTGAACTGTCCCGGAGACCTGTTTTCATGGGAGGGGGATGTTTCCCTCTCCTCCAATAAGAAAGCCTCTCTTTCCCAGGAGATGCCCCTTCTATTCTCCTTGAGGCTGGGGACATAAGGCTGATGGCAGCCTGTGGTGGGGAAGTCATAACCCCTGGCTGCCCCTCCCAGGCCTTATGCCAGTTTGCCCACCCCCCTCCCCCATGCCTCTGATGTCCTGAAGTCTCCCCATACCCACCCACAAAGCATCTGTTACCAAGGCAACAGCAATGTCATCACTTTTGGGTGAGCAAAGAGGTGGAGCCCAGTGGACGGGGTGGGGGCTGTTAGGGGTTAGAATTTTGGAGGTATGATCACTGAAGGTCCCCAAACTCTTAAGGGAGGATCTTTTGCTGCAGAGGGGCCCTGGGCACAGACTGGGGTGCAGACTGCTACTGAGAGCTGGTGGGAAAGAGGGAGGATGAAGTCTGGGAGGAACTGGATCCAGGTGTTAGAGGTGAGGGTGACTGGCTTTATTAAGTGAGAGACACAAGAGGGTGATGATGTTAAAGAGAGGTTGAGGCAGGCAGGATGGGGCCCCCCTGAAACTCCTCCCTTAGTGTTCAGCTCCTTAACTCCTCCTGGGCAGAGATTTTCTGGCTGGGTGTCTAGACTGTTGAAACAGCAGCTAGAGTTCCTGGGGCCAGCCTGGACTCACACTGCCCCCTGCAGGCTATACAGAAAACAGCACTGGATATCTTTCGGGTAGGAGTGTGTAGGTGGGCTTCCCAGGGGGCGCCAGTGGTAAAAGGAACCCGCTTGTCAATGCTGGAGACACAAGTGAGGCAGGTTCGATCCCTGCGTCGGGAAGATCCCCTGGAGGAGGAAATGGCAACGCACTCCAGTACTCTTGCTAGGATAATCCCACGGAGAGCGGAGCCTGGCAGGCTACAGTCCATAGGGTCACCAAGAGCCAGACATGACTGAAGCGATTTAGCAGGTATAGGTGGGGCCTTTAAGAGTCTACATTTGCGACATCTAAACCATGGGGTCCTACTAAGTGTCTAGAGGGGCTTTGGGTTCCGGGGGTGCCTGTTAACTGCATTTGAAGCCCTCTTGTAAACCCTGACCCAGAGAGTGCCAACAATACAGGGGGTCCCTCTGAACAGACTTGGGGGTAGGGAGCAGTGGGGACGGAGCTGTGCCTTGAGCTGAGCTGACAGAGGCCATCAAGAGGGCTGGAAGGCAGAGGGAACAGCCTGGGCAAAGCCCAGGTGTGACATAGAACAGACTGTTCCTGAAGCTGCAGGACTGTAAGCAAGGGAGAGGGGGAGTGGTGAGAGGGAAAGGCAGAAGAAAGTGGACCAATGGCTGTGGATGCTGGGCCAGGAAGATGGGTTTTCTTGCACAAGCAGGCTGCTCAGACTCACTCAAAGGAACCCAGGTGAACAATCTGGGGGTACCATGGGGCATGAGGAGGGAGAAGGTGGGCAAAGTGGTTCACTCAGAACTGGAAAGGAATTTAAAGACATGGCTCTATATTAAATGTTTGTGCAAACCTTGCTTTTGACTCCAAGAATATCCATATTAGTTTTCCCACTAAAAAATGATTTTAGGGACTTTCCTTGATGGTCCATTAGTTAAGAATCCACCTTCCAATGCAGGGAACTCCTGTTCAATCCCTGGTGGCAGAGCTAAGATCCCACATGCCATGAGGCAACTAAGCCCATACATCGCAGCTAGAGAAAGCCCGAGTGATGATGAAGACCCAGCACAGCCAAAAATTTTTAAAGATTATTTTAAGCATTAACCACTGTGTACCACTGATGCCTGGAAGATGGGCGTGTTTACTCAGGGGTTTTCATAGCCCAGCTTGAGAATGGCACCGTGAGTGACGATGGTATGGTCATTCTTGTGTCATAGGAAGATCCCCCTGGCTCTCAGGGGCAGCAACATGGAAACAGCCAGAGTAGTGGGCTAAGAGCCTTCTAAGGGGATGGCCAGGAACGAGTCTTGTTTTGGCCTGGGTGCACGGCAGTGAGGTGAGTCAGGGTCCAGCCCACTTTCACTAGCTAATCAGTTCAGTTCAGTTGCTCAGTCATGTCTGATTCTTTGCAACTCCATGGACTACAGCACGTGCACCAGGCTTCCCTGTCCATCACCAACTCCCGGAGCTTGCTCAAACTCACGTCCATCGAGTCAGTGATGCCATCTCATCCTCTGTTGTCCCCTTTTCCTCCTGCCTTTGAATCTTTCCCAGCATCAGGGTCTTTTCCAATGAGTCAGTTCTTCGCATCAGGTGGCCAAAGTATTGGCCATTAGCTAATAACCTTGCGCAAATTGCACAGACTGTAATTGGGACTGTCTTACCTCAAGAGGTGGTTATAACATGCAGTGGGACCTGGAAGATCAAATACCCCAGAAAAGCTGTTCCCTGGCAGCCTTCACTGCTACTCATCCCAAGGGAATTCTCAAGTCATAGCCATACCTGAGGAAATCAAAATCCTGTATCCTGTCTCTCTGCCATCATTAGCCCTCCCACCCCCATCTACAAAACCAACTGCAGCAGCCAGCCACTATCATTCATATTTGCCCATCCTCAGAGCTCATGGCCCAGAAGTAGAACAGAAAGTATTTTGTCCCCATTTTGCAGCTGGAGAGGTCAGAAAGCTCAGAAAGATCAGAGGTCCCTCCTCTCATCAGAATCCAGGTTCCGGGGTCCAATACTTCTTTGAGAGCTGTTGAATAAATGAATGCATGAATCATTCAAATCCCGGCATCAGCCCCTTTCTTTGCAGGAGGGGTTGTAGACTTTACTCTCCAGCTCCTCAAGTTGGAATGTTGCTCGGAGACTCGTTTCAGAATTCCATACACATTTGTCAGGCAGAATGTGTCATACAGTACAGTCATTAGGAGAAAAGGTTGTAGTTCAGGCAGCCTGGGTTCAAACCCTGGCTGTGTCTTATCTTAGCTGTGTGACCTTGAGGTAGCTACTTAATCTCTTGGAGCCTCAGTTTCCCCATCTGTATAATTGGGGGGAGGGAGGCAGTGATAATAGAATAATAGAAAAAAATAGCATTTATCTTAGAAGGTAGATGGAAAAGCACTCTGAAGTCACACTGAGCACTAAAGAACTGTTTGTTAAATAAGCAGACCCTCTACATTTATGTGTTATATAAATAAACCTACACTTTCAAGTGTTAAATAAATTAACCTGTATAATGGGCTAGGCACTGGAAATATATAGAGAAAAGGACATCTATATTGGGACTTTGCTGGCAATCCGTTGGTTAAGACGCCCCATTTCCACTGCAGGTGATGTGGGTTCTGTCCCTGGTCAGGGACTTGAGATATCCTGATCCCACACACTGTGCAGTGAGGCCACAATAAATAAATAAATAAAAAGACACCTACATCACTGAGGGCTCAATTATTACCTCACTCATTTTTACCCAGCCCTGTGGGGTAGAGGTTCTCATCATCCCCTTTTTATAGTTGCAGCACGAACCTCAGAAAGGTTTAGTTTCTTGCCCAAACCCACTCAGCTGTGCTTGCACTCAGGGTCTATTTCGAGAAACATACTCTTAAACCTAAACACTAACCCACCTCTTAGTTTCTACTTTCAAGGGACTTCCACTCTGATGGGAAAATAGACATTAAGCAAAGTGAACAAAGAATAAACTGCATGTCAGATGACTGCTGTGAAGGAATTTGGTGAAGGGCTGAGACACATGGAGAACAAAAATGCCAACTGGCTGGGTGGCAGAAGGGTTTTAAGAAGGAGGCAGTGGACTCCCTTGGTGGTCGAGGGTTCAGAATCCAGGTGCCAGTGCAGGGGACATGAGTCATGCCGAGGGGCAACTAAGCCCCAGCACCACAAGCTTGCGCATTGCAACGAACAGTAGTCCCCACTCTCCACAACTAGAGAAAGCCCACGCCCAGCAACAAAGTGCAGCCAAAAATAAATAAATAATTTTAAAATATATTATTAAAAAAAAAAAAGGAGGCGGTAACTTTGAAACATAAACCAAATACCTTTCCAATGTGAGACTTCCTTTTGGTGAGATGAACTCTCAGGAATACAAGACTGGGGGCTCAAAGACAGGTCTGTGCATCCTCAAACTCTAAGGGCTGCTGTTCAGTATGATGCCTTGTGGACCTGCGCACCTAGAAGCCTCAGAGACAGTTTGTTAGGAAAAGGAACCCCCCTACTACTATTGGCCTATAATTGTAGCTCAGCTGGTAAAGAATGCACCTGCAATGCAGGAGACCCCATTTCGATCCCTGGGTCAGGAAGAGTCCCTGGAGAAGGGAACAGCTATCCACTCCAGTATTCTGGCCTGGAGAGTTCCATGGACAGAGGAGCCAAGCAGTCTACAGTCCATGGGGGTCTCAAAGAGTCAGACACAACTGAGCAACTTTCACTTGCTACTACTGGGTAGGTTCAATGAATGGATGAGGAACACTCCTCTTAGCCCTTCTTCCTCTGAGGGAGCGGTAGACTTCACACTCTAACTCTCCAGGTTAGAATGTTGCCTGGGATAAAAGACAAAACAAAACAACAAATTTTGGTTAGAGGAGAAGGATGGTGAATTATTCCTTAGCAATTTAAAAAAAAAAAAAGTTACTTCCTTGGTTTAGGGTAAGGAATAACCCCAAGGGTATTATTAGGATCGAGTTATGCCATGCCTAGACAATGATAGAGCTGTTTGGATGTGAAAAAAAATCCACCTTAAAAAAAATATATCATGCTTTGGGACTTCTCTGGCAGTCCAGCGAAGGCTTCCATTACAGTGCTCGTGGGTTCCGTCGCTCGAGGTGGGATTAAGATACTGCATGCCTATGGCGCAGTCCCCCTCCCCACTCCAGCTCTTGGTGGTGTCCTCTGAAGGGCCCACACCGGTCTCAGCCTTTTCTACTTCCGTCCTCTGTAACAAGCCTCCTCCCACCACCTCCACATTCCCTCGGCCCCACTGCCACTCCCTCATCCTGATCCACCCAGACCAGGGCCACGCCCTGCCTCCTGACCCTTCCTAGCCCCTTCCTCTGTCCTTCTTGGTATCTTACTCTGTCCAACCTTAGAGAGTCCCATTGGGGGCCTTCTGGTCTTGAATCCAGCTTGGGCAATGGGTGAGTCTTGAAGTCTTAGGGGTTTTAATGGGGATCTTGGGGACTCAAAGTTTCTTTGGCGCCCATTGGCAAGAATGTTCCCATCCCCTTTTCTCCTCTGGTCTGGCTTCATAGGAGAATGTAGGTACAGGACGGAGGGCCAGGTACCTGGAGGAACCCTGCCCATTGTGTGTGGGGGGGGTGGGGGGATGGGGGCGGGGAGGGCGGCATACTCTGGTTTTCCTTCTCCCTTCCTCTGAGGAGGGGCCGCCAGAATCACAAAGCCTGGATAGTCAGGGTCACATGAGGTCAGGCCACATCTTTGGAGCCCAATCTCTGCTCTCTGCAACGCCCTTATCTGTTTACACCAAACACAGTAGTGGGAGGTGGGGGCCGCAGGCCAGGGCTGACTGTGCACAGTGACCACAGGAGCTGAGCCCGAGGAAGGGGGCCGTCCATAAACACAGTCCGCCCCAAGCCCCAGGGCAGAGCTGGACCTCCTCTCCTTCTACCTCCCCGGGGAGGGGGCACTCCCAGGCCCACCCCCTCCTTCTCACAGGCGTGCTCTCCCTCCCATCACCACCCCCTGAGTTGTTTCCACAGCAAGCTGGACTATATTCTGTTAACTCCAGGCCCCTAGCCAGGCAGCCCCCAGTGACAGGACAGGTGTTGGGCCATCACTGCCCCTATATGGGGGGCGGCTGGGGGGAGGCCAGGGGAGCAAAGGCCCTTTGTAGGTCCACGTGATGCTGTGTGTCTGTTTGTCCTGTCCCCTGGAGCAGTCAGGCTCCCAGCCCCCATAGTGTCCAGCGAGGGGTCCAGGCAGGCGGTCTCCGGGAGTCAGCTTGGCTTGTATATCTGGAGCTAATCTCTTAGCCCCAGGGTGCCACTCATGGTTCCTGGGCCTCTTGGGGAACGGTGAAGGTGGGGTTAGTGGATATCCATCCCTGTGACTGGTCTTGCTGCAAAACTGTCTCCTCTTTGAATTAATGATTGGTGTGGAGCCCTAGGGATATCATTTCTCCCTTCCCCCCCAGCTAGGGCTGCCTAACAGGTCCTGAGTTTCCTGGAGCCCTGGTTGCTCAGCCAATAAGGGGCCGAAGCCTTGCCCCAGCCTTCCTTCTGTCCCTGCCTGTGTAAAGCCTGGGGCCCCGGCTGGATGGCCCGGGGTGTCCAGCCCAACCCAGTGCTCTGTTCCCTGTGACACAGCTGGTCCTGCTGTCTCTCCAAGATGCTGTTTTGGCACAACCAGCCGGACCACCTGTAGCCGAGCCCCGGGGAGCTGTACCCTGGGCCACCAAGCAGCTTGCTCAGGTAAGGGCCAGAACCCCTCCCTCCAGTCCCCGAGGAAGGCACTGATCTGAGTTGTGATGGACATGGTAGGGCCATCTGTTTCAAGCCGAAGATTATGGGCTTCCTGCTCTTGGGGGGTGGTTGGTCAGTGTGTGCGTGCTCAGTCATATCCAACTCACTGCGAACCCACTGGGAAACGGTCAAAGGTACCTGGAATTTAGTGGGTCCCAGGACATCTCAAAACACCGTAACCACCCACCCGCTCAGGACACCTGTTGGGCAGTCACTGGCTGTCAAGCAAGCCTTGAGGATGCAAATAAGTAATTGATGGCAGATGTTTGCAAATATTGTACTGTTGGGGATTTGCACCTGAAGGGAGGTCTGCTGGAGGCCAGAGGAGCTGAATGGGGACCCCTTAGGCCCTGGCTGCTGCAGGGGTACCTGCTTCAGCAAACTGTAGGCTCCCTGGAGGCAGAATGTGGCAGAAAGAGTCAAAGCCTCTTGGAGGAGGGGGTGGACAGGGCAGAAGCCAGCAGTGCCTTCCTCTTCCTGGCAGGGAGGCCTTGCCCTTCCCCTACCTCAAGCAGGAAGAGCTGGCCAACATCCCCCAAGCGGAGCAGCCCTGCCCCGCGTTCCAGTACGTGCTCTGCGCAGCCACCTCGCCGGCCGTGAAGCAGCAGGAGGAGACCCTCACCTACCTGAACCAGGGTGTGCTGGGCCTGGGGATGGAGAGGGGCTAGCGGGGTGCTAGCGGGAGGCTGGACCCAGGGTGGGCTGGGGGTGGCAGGCAGCCTCTCTGCCCCCCAGAGAGGGGTGCCCACTTCCTCTCAATTTCTCCTAGGTCAGTCCTATGAGGTACGGATTCTCTGCAACCCCAAACTGGTCGATGCCACCCAGGAGCCCCGGCTGCTGAAGGCAAGTGCCTCCACTCCCAGTCCTGGCAAAGACTGGCTATGACTATCCCTCTGGCAGGAAGCCAGTGTCATCACGGTGATGTCATTCTCAAGGAGAACCCTCTAAAGTCCACCTTTTCATTTGACCTTCACAACAGCTTGGTGGTGGCGGGAATTGTTGAGGAAACAGGCACAGTGAGGTGAAGTATTTTCTCAAGGACACAGAGCCAGTAAGTAGCAGAACCAGGATTTAGAAATACATTAACATAGCATTATTCACACACATGATTCCATCTCTCAGGAAAAAAAAAAGTTTTTATTTAGCTACCGTTCTTTGCCAGAAACTGTTCTATGCACTAGAGATTCATGGGTAAAGAGACAGATGTGGCTTCCTTCCTCAGGGGACTTGCGTTCTACTGAGACAAACATGTCATTGAACAATTTAGATATGATTACAAGTTGATTTACAAATTGCAAACTGCTAAGTGCTTCGAAGAAAGAGTGACTGAGTGCAAAGGGATTAACTCCTCCATTTTACAGATGAGGAAACTGAGGCTCTAGGTTACTTCCTCAGTTTCACCGCTTGTTGAGTGGCAGGTGGCACCTGGACACAGATCTAGTTATTTTAAGTCCTTTTGCCCCCTGGGTGTGGGAGGAAAGGTAAGGGAGAGGCTGGAAAGGTTGACCTGTCCCAGAGGTGGGAGCTGGTTCCCAAATGCCCCGGCACCGTCCTGTGCCCACAGAGCATGGTGCGTGTGGTTTTCCACGACCAGCGCCTGCAGTACACGGAGCAGCAACAGCTGGCCGGGTGGAGGTGGAGCCGGCCTGGGGACCGCATCCTGGACATAGGTGAGCGGGGAGGGACCAAGGCCCTTCAGGGCTGCTGTCTGGCTTAGAGGCCCCTGTGGATGAGGGGTGGTGGTGCTGAGCCCTGCTCACTGCCTGCCAATCTGTGCCTGCAGATATCCCACTGTCCGTGGGGGTGCTGGAACCCCAAGTGCTGCCCTCACAACTGAACACCGTGGAGTTTTATTGGGACCCGACCAAGAGGACCTCTCTCTTCCTGCAGGTGAGTCTGAAGCTGGGACAGGAAGGAGGCTGGAGGTCAGATGGGGGTGGCAGCAGCCTATATGGGAAAGGAAGGTGAGCTTGGGTGGAGGTCAGAGGAGGTAATAAGAATGAATCACTTCCAGAAAGCACTGTGAGGAACAAAGGTGGACAAATGTTGATTGAACGTCACCATAAGGAAGGACTTGTCAAACATTAAGGTGATGGAAGAAATGACAAAACATAGGACAGAATTTAGCTTCATGGAAAGTAATGGTCTGCAAAGTATGGGCAAAATTAAAAGGAGACATCAAATGGGAAAAATGGTTGCCACATATATATAATGTTATATTTTAAATATATAAAAAGTGCTCATACATTAAAAAGAAAAAGTAGATGAACGCTCAATATAAAAATGGGCAAAAGATATAAGCAATTTATAAAGAAGGATACAAATTGCTAATAAATGTAGACAGTTCAAACTCACAAAATGTTAATAATGCTAATTAAAACTACATGTATATATGTACACACACACATGCATACACGGCTTCCCTGGTGGTTCAGTGGTAAAGAATCCACCTGCCAATGCAGGAGATATGCCTTCAATCTCTGGGTTGGGAATATCCCCTGGAGAAGAAAATGGCAATCTACTCCAGTATTCTAGTCTGGGCAATCCCATGGACAGAGAAGTGGCAGGCTACAGTCCATGCATCGCAAAGAGTCAGACATGACTTGGCAATTAAACAACAAACTATATATATATATATATATATATATATATATATATATATATATATATACACACACACACACACACACGCACATATACACTAGCAAAGACTTTTATTATTGGTAAGCTTTAGAGAAACAGACAACCTCATATCCCGAGAATGCAAATTGGTGCATCCATTTTGTAGGTACGTGGGCAAATTTTATTAAATTTAATGTTCATACTCATTTTCCCTCATTTTCCACCTCAAGAAATGCAGTGTTGAATAAGTACCATAATAAATACCCCTGCCATTTTTTTTTACCCCTGCCATTTTTTATATTAAAAGATATTAATCAAAATGTCCATCAGATAAGGGTGGACTTTGAAATAAGTGTTTAGTAGTTTATAATGGAAATTGTGTAGCCATTAAAATGATGTCTTAGAAATACTCCATGACAAGAGAAACTGCTTTCCCATATGTAAAGGCAGAATGTAGACCTGTATTTAATGTTTGATGTCTATTTTGCAAAAATAAAAGTGTGTGTGTATATAAAAGTTGTGTTTTATTCTTGCCCAGAGAAAAGACAGAAACAAAACTTGAATGTTAACAAGTACTGTCAGGCAAGTACAGATGTCAGGCGAGTGTGTGCGCCTTGGCTTCTGTCTCGTCACAACGAAGATTTGGAGTGACGGTACTGTCTCTGAGAGGTGGGGTGATGGAGATGCCCGTATCCTTTGTACTTTTTCAGTGCTGTACTGTACTTCATTGCTCAGTCCTCATTCTTTGCGACTGGATGAACTGTGTAGCCTGCCAGGCAAGAATACTGGAGTGGGTTGCCATGCCCAACCCAGGGATTGAACCCAGGTCTTCCACATTGCAGGCAGATTCTTTACCCTCTGAGCCACCAGGGAAGCCCAAGAATACTGGAGTGGGTAGCCTATCCCTTCTACAGGGGATCCTCCCGACTCAGGGTTTGAACTGGGGTCTCCTGCATTGCAGGTGGATTCTTTACCAGCTGAGCTACCAGGGAAGCCCCCCCGCCCCTGCATATTCTATGTTGAATATAGTTCCTTTTATAATAAAAAGAATTGTCAAAATTCACCTATAAGTCCCTTTTTTGAATGTCCTCTGTACTCTAAGCACCTGGACGAGGAGCCAGGTGGATATGGCATAATTTCAGTTCCACCACTTCTTGGCATGGATCTTGCCCGGGTAATGTAATCTCTACGAGCCTCAGCTTCCCTACCTGTAAAGTTAGATTCTTTAGCTATTCTTCACAAGACTGCGGGAAGGCTACAGTGGTTGTACAGGTCAAGAAGGCTCCCTAGAGCAGACCGCTAGATTTAGCAAATAAAATACAGGACACTCAATTTAGATAAATTTTGAACTGGTAACTCTACCCTGGAATGGAATGTATGGGCTCAAGTGTGAGCAGAGGGAGCTTTCCCAGTAGAGGACTCAAGGGACAGCTCTGCAGGTGCATTGGAGTGGTCAGTAGGCTAGATGGGTGGGTCAGTGGGTTCATTGATGGGAGAAAGAGAGCAGACAGGCAAAAAGGTTTGACTTGTCTCTTTAAGGTGCTTGAATGCCACGGTCAGGGACTTTGCTTCTCATCTCACAGTCTTGAGGAGCCACTGAGGGATTTTGAACCAGGGAAAGAACCTAATAAGGTATGCCTTAAGAATAGACACTGGTTGGGGATGGAAAGTTGCTGTGGCTGGCAGGTGGCAGACAGGTAACAGGTTTCAGGTGAGATCCCTTGAATGTGGGCGGGACATAGAGTCACCTTCTTTTCCACCTCAGGTTCACTGCATCAGCCCTGAGTTCACTCCTCGGAAAAAAGGTGGGGAGAAAGGCGTCCCCTTCCGCCTCCAGATCGACACTTTCAAGCCCAATGACAAGGAGCTTCCGCTGGAGCACCTGCATTCAGCGGGCTGCCTCGTCAAGGTGTTTAAGGTACGGGCAGCACGGGGCCCTTTCCCCTCCATCCCTCTCAGGGACTGCCTTGCTGGCTGTGTGGATCTGACTTGGCTTTGTGGTGGACCCTCACTCAGCCTGCAGGTCCTGTACCTGGGACTGTTTCCTTCTCTAGACACAGAGGGGTAGGGCTTGGTCTCTTTCTCAGAGCCCTTCCTGTCATGAGAAGTGGGCAGGTAAGGAGGGGAGCTCTGACGTTTCCTTGTTACCCCCCTGTAGCCCAAAGGAGCTGATCGGAAACTGAAAACTGACCGGGAGAAGATTGAGAAACAGCCTGTGCATGAGAGAAACAAGTATCAGACAGCCTGTGAGAGCACCGTCTTCATGGAGGTATGCGGCTGGGCGGTGGGGGAGGTGGGGGGCAGAAAACATCCTCATGGTACACGCAGGGAAACTGAGGCCTCAGGTATTGCAGCTGCTGCAGGATCATCAGCACCACCCCCCCCCCCCCCCCCACACACACACCAGTGATTCCCTGTTTCCTGCGAGGACAAACTGCACTGCCTGTAGTTGACGATTCCCAGGAGCTGACGCTCACAGGCTGCCTCTTCTGCGCCCTGCTGTTGCAGCTACCTGACTTCTGCTCTCTCTTCCTGGAGCATCTCCCTTGCTGCTGTAGCTCCTCCAGGAAGCCTTCCCTGACTCCCCCAGCCAGACCTGAGGCTAGTTTAATTCTCTTCATTGTGTGGAAATTTGATCTACTTGTGAGGGACTCCTGGAGGCAGGGACCAAGTTTGTCCAAGGCCTGCCAGCAGTCACCACGGCACTCTGGAATGTCCAGGCTAACCTTGCTGTTTGTTTGCCCCACAGTGTTCACCGTGGCCAGAGCCCATTTCAGGGGCCCACCCGCCTCTGAGCCCTTTTGCTCTGACCTCTCCCCACTCCTGCAAGCTCCTGTCCCCGGAGAGGTGAGGCAGGATAAACACCTATCAGCCCCTGGGGTGAGAGTGAAGAGAGAAGCCCTCAACGCAGGAGGCAGGCCCAGGGGTGCCGCTGAGCGGGCTTCTGGGGACATGTGGTTGACACCAGGACAGGCCTAGGGAAGTGGGGGCAGGAGACTGGCCACCCTGCTCCCCTGAGCCAGACTCCCTGCTCCCCCACAGGCTCTGCTCCTCACCATTGTCCTTGGACACCTTGGGGGGCAGCCTAGCTCTTGTGAGTCTTCCCCCCACCCCCAACTCTTTTTGAAGCCTTCTCAGCAGTTCCATCTTTCTCCGTAACAGGGTGGCCCTGCCCCCTGGTGGGCAGATGTGGTATGGCCACAGATCGCAAAATGGTTGCCTGATGGCATCGGGCATGTCCCTCAGGCAGGATGAGCCTCCCTTCTCAGACTTGGGACCCCCAAGGGCAGGGATGTTTCCCCTCCATCTTGTTCTCAGTCCATGGTGCTACTTGGACCACTCTTTATGCCTCAGGATCTGAACCCTGGAGCCTCTGTCCCAGAGACACAGCAGTGGTTGCATCGGCACCGGTTCTTCAGCTACTGCCGGTTGCTGGCCAATTTCACTGGTGAGGCTGGGATCTGGCCCACAGGTAGGGACCAGACCTGGAGGGGACTGAGGGCCCTCAGGCAGGCAGCCTGTCTGTCCTGGCTTGCTCTGTGTCCTTCAACTAACTTTTATTTAGAACTAGTTGTTGACAAAGCACAATGCTTGCTAGGCTCTCTTGTGCATTATCTCACAATTTATACATCACCCCTGAGGACAGGGCTCAGAGAGGCTAAATAACTTGCCCAAGGGCACATAGCTACCAGTGGCAGAGGTGGGATTTGAATCCAAGTCTGACTCCCATGTCTGGATATACTAGGGCTATTTGTAGACTAATAGTGGATTGTATCCCTTGCCACCCTTGATCCTGGCCTCTCTTCCCCTAATCTAGCCCTGTCTGACTTTGCAGGCACTGATCTGCTGAAGCTTACTCGCTAGGACCTCATCCAGATCTGTGGAGCTGCTGACGGGATCCACCTTTTCAATACTCTCAGAGCCAGGTGCTGGGCGTTGCCAACCAGGGTTCCCTTTTCACTGCAGTGTGTGCGTGCTGTCACTTCAGTCACCTCTGACTCTGCAACCCTACGAACTGTAGCCTGCCAGGCTCCTCTGTCCATGGGATTCTCCAGGCAAGAATATTGGAGTTGGTTGCCACGCCCTTCTCCAACTCAGGGATCATCCCCAACTCAGGGATCGAACTTGTCTGTCTCCTGCAATGGCAGGCAGGTTCTTCACCACTAGTGCCACCTGGGAAGCCTTCCCAGTGTAGCAGCACTTACCAACTCAGCTGCAGCCCTGTTTCATAGAATGTTTAAGTGGAAGGCACCTGAAAAACTACTTACCCCCACTTCTTTTTACAAAGTAAGAAACTCAGGATAGTAAGAAACCTGAGGAGGACAGCAACCTGCTGCCTGAGGTCAGAGCAAGCCTAGCAGAGTTGGGCTTCAAGTTAGGCTGCTGTGACTTCGTTCTGTGGCCATCCCGTGTGCATCACTCAGTTTCTGGGAGTAAAGGTGGATTTTTTTCCTTTCCTTTCCCCACAGGGTCCAGCGTTCACTAAATCTTGGTGACCCCTCTCCCTAGACACCTGGGAGGAGGTGGGATTCTCCCAAAAGGGCTAAACCTGGGACCTGTTAGTTCAGGTACGATTGTAGACTTTTCTCTTGGTCCAGGCCAATCCGACACCTGCTGACCTTATATGTTGCTCAGGAGGCCTCTAGGCAAGACGATGAGGTTCCTAAAAACCCTGACTCAGGTGAGGTTCTGGCCTCTTCAGAAAACAAAAGAAGCCAGGCGTGGCTGCATGAAACCTCTTCTGGCCTGGGACCCAGCATGCCCTTGGCATTCTCATCTTTTGTGATTCGACTAGTCGTCTTCTTCCAGGATGTCTCCCTGGGTTTATTCCTCCATGCTCTACACTTTTGATTCCACAAATTCCATCCAAATTTGTCATTCTATTGGTACAAGGGGTTAGAACACTATAATCTTGTTATTGTATTTGGGCTTCAGTCATTCATATGGCGTCCCATCAATTCTTTAAACTGGAGGTTCCTCTCAATTTGAGGCCTTGCCAGAGGTAAGGAATGGGAGGTGAAAATGGAAGTGAATTTATAAGCTTTTCTCCTTTACTCCTCCCCATCTGGGCGCCTCCCAATGAACTGTTACTTTGCCCTCTGGGCAGTGGCACCCCCCACTGACTCCTGCCCCTGTGCTGCCCACACCCCCAGGCTTTTATCAAGAAATCTCTCTGGATAAACTCAGTGCTGTAGAGCTCTTGGGGAAACTGGCTGAACTCCTGGCCCTCCCAGCCAATCAGATCTATCATCTTTTCCATCAGGGCCCCGGGGGCATCCTCATTCTCCTCAGTGACCAGGTAAAGTAGGCAGTGGTTCCCTGCATGTTCCAAGGCCTGGAATACTCTTCCAACCTCAGGCCCAGTCTCGCTGTCTCTGCCATAGCTTATTCTGCTTGGCTCTAAGAACAGAATTGTCTTAGTGACCCCTTCTCCCTTGCAGGTGGTTCAGAATCTGAAAGATGAATCATACTTTGTGGCTGTGGTGAAGAAAGGTAGGGGTTTTAGAGGGAGCGGTTGTGTGCCTGGCAGGCCCTAGAAAGATTGCCTTACACTGTCTCCTATGTGAGACTGAAAGTTTCCTTGAAGGTGTGTTGTGGGTGCTGTGCCCCAACCAAGTGGTGAACATCTGCTCCATGCCAGCTTTGCATCAAAGAGACAGAGTCATATAGCCAAGAACGGCTACTCATTGCTCAGTAAAAAGTAACAATATTCTCACCGGGGGGGAAATGCCCTGGTTTCAGGGAGTTATTAGGAGGAGAGGGAAAGCTCCTGTTCTCCACACCACTGCCTCAACCCCACCAACAGTCATACTGGTCATGAGGGCAGGGGCTTGCTGGACATCACCTGGAGCAGAGCACTTCTGAGCAGCAGGCTGGTGGTCCTGGTTACTCACTGCCTGCCGTCTCTCCCTCCTCTGTGCTCCTGTACCCAGGGGGGTCCTAAAGAGCTGGACTCGGGGGCCCTGGAAGAACACTTGATGTGGCAGATGTACCACAGGCTGCTCTGATGTTTGGGAGCAGCAGAGTAGGTTGGAGGTCTGCCTCATTCCACTAGAGCCCCTTCTTTTTTTAACTGCTTTCAGTGCAGAATCCAGATGGCTACTACCTGGTTCTGACCTAGGCCCAGAGGTGCCCTGCTCAAGAGGAGGAGACTGGTGCAAGCCTGGTCCTTTGGGTTCCTATGTTCATCAGAAGCCTTGTTAAAATCCTCAGATGCTTCACCAGGGTTCAGGTGAAGAGCCAAACCGTGATGTGTCCTACAAGCAGGCTCCAGGCTCATGTTTCTTTCTGCAGCACGTTGTTGGAACCCCTGAGACAAGCTGAGCTGAGCTGGCCAAGCCTGTGAGGCAAACACCCTGGCAATATAGATAAGGAACTCCTGCCCCAAGGTGCTCAACTACAGTTATTCTTGAACAGTGAGGTTATGGGGCTTTCTTTTTTTAAAATGTAGTTGAATTAAAATCTTGTGTCATTTTTAGGTTTATAATCTACCTGAAACTTAATTTTCTGTGTATTTTTTTTCCATGTAGAAAACCAACTTTATATTAAATTAGGTACTTTTTAGTAAGTGGTATTAGGCCATGTTTTATTCCATTCCTTTTTTTTTCCCCCCAATTCCCTTCCCTTAAAACTTTCTGATGGAAAATTTTAAACGTACTGAAAAGAAAAACCCATGTGTGCATGGTGTGGAAGCCAGACCAAAATGCCTTTATTAATCATTTACCCCATCTGTCATTTACTGATCATCTCTGGTGAGTCCTAAACCTGGCTAGGTGAGTCTTGACCTCTGGCTAGGAAGGGTAGGCAGGAGGAAGGCTCTAAACACTGCCTGAACTGATTAACAGGATTAAAGGAAGGGAAGGAGAATATGCATATTGAAGTTCAAAGACCTAGAACTTGCGTCCCTCAAAGGCCAGTTCAGTCCAGTCGCCCAGTCACATCCCACTCTTTGCAACCCCATGAACTGCATCACGCCAGGCCTCCCTGCCCATTACCAACTCCCTGAGTCCACCCAAACCCATTTCCATTGAGTCGGTGATGCCATCCAACCATCTTATCCTCTGTTGTCCCCTTCTCCTCCTGCCCTCAATCTTTCCCAGCATCAGGGTCTTTTCAAATGAGTCAGCTCTTCCCATCAGGTGGCCAAAGTATTGGAGTTTCAGCTTCAACATCAGTCCTTCCAGTGAACACCCAGGACTGATGTCCTAGGCCAAGGCTGCCTCAATGAGGACAAGGAAGCAGGCAGGCATCTGCTTGCACCCCTGGAAGGCAGCGTGGGACCCTGTCGGCCCCGGATGACCAATCCAGACTAGGCCTTTACCTCATGCAGCATGAGTGGATTTCAAGTGAGGCTCAAGATCCCACAGGGCTCCCCAGGTGTGTTTCAGGGAAGGGTAGACACCCTGAGATCTAAATCAAGGTTGCTGATCTGGCTCCACTTCTAGTCCCTATCTCACCAAAGGACAGGGACTCCACTGCATTTAGCCTTTGTTTATCTTTCAAGCTAGGAGCCTCCAGCAGACTAGATACTGAAATGAAGCAAATCAAAGCAGGTAACGTGTTCACTGTATGCCACTATTTTTGCTTTTAATCTTCACAACTCTGAAACAGGTACTGTAGTCCCCACTTTACCAACAAAGAACTGAGACAGAGCGGTTAACTGAGATAGAGTGGTTAACATGGAACTTACGTGATTAACCATTACACTACTCCCTTACTCCTTTTTCAGTCTAAGGGCAATGCTCTGCACAGATAAGGGACTCAGACTGAACTGTTTACTATCAAATTAATTAAGACAAAGTTTTTTTATAAATTCTGATTTATATTATGTCCTCCATTTTTCTTAGAGACAAATGGAGTGCAGGGTATTAAGGCTGTTGAAAAGGCTATTGAAAAGATACTAAATACTTAAAAAAATTAATGACGAGTACTAATTAAAGGATAGCAAAAAAAAATAAAGATGCCAAAAAGATTGAGCCTCAGGGGCGTTTACACACCAAGGGTTCAAGGATGTTGAGATTCTTAGCTACAAGTCAGGCTATTTCCGCAGCAAAATGAAAAGTCTTCACAGCTTATTTCCTTTAATTACATCATAAAACAAAAATTAGAACATACAGGAAACAATAATAGTTACATAACAATTTACTTTATATATTTATATATAAAAAACATTTTTTTTTTCTTTTTAATCCAAAGATTTTTAAAGCAAAAGGAATCCTCTACTGCCACCTTGGATTTTATTTGTTTTAAATAACCCTCCCCCCCACCCCCCCAATCTCAAGCGCCAAAAGTACTGGGTGGAAACACAGTTGCTTGGACAGCTAATGGAAGCTGCTGTTAGGTCACCACAGAGGGAACTGTGTTGGCCCCAGGGACTGGCTAAGTGTTGGGGCAGGCCTGGTGGAGAAACAAGCAAGCAGCGGCTCCCACACACCAAAGCGCTCACTCCAGGGCAGGCCGAATGGCTGGACAAGGCTTAGGCCAGACAGCAATGTTGGGGATCAGACCCTGCCAGTCAACCATCCTCTGCATTTTACCCCTTCCTCAGGGAGTGGGGGTGGAGGCGGGGCAGTGCAAGGGTCAAACAGCCTGGTTTGAAGATAAAATTTCTCCCACAGCACCATTTACCCATCCATCTCTGTCCCCAAGCAGAGTCTGACAGGCAGGGGGAGTCCTCACAGTTCTCTGAGCTCTGCACAGGCCTGTTTCTCAGGTCTGGGCTCTCAGGGTCCCTGGAAGGTGGGCAACGGTGAGGAGAGGAGCTGGGAAATGACCGAGGCAGGCTGCTTGGGAAAAAATTCCTGGAAGGAGGGGAAAAGAGGCAGCCACAACAGGAGGCATCTGAAGGGTGATTGTAAAACAGGAATGGAGAAAGGCAAAATTAAGAAGGCCTTTCTCTCCCCGGAGCAACTCTTCGGACTGGGTAGTCACAGATCCTCAGGGGCCAGCTCTGAGAGCTGCAGTGTGGTGAGGAAAAAATACACCCACAAGTATCTTATGATGAGCCCCATCTCACAGATCTTGCATATGTTAGAGGTTAGTGTATTTTGGGGGAGCAGGGTAAGGAGGGAAGTGAGAGAAGAAATCTCAGGCTCACCACTTCCTGTACTTATGAAATTAACAGTCATCAGAGAAGCACAGGTAAGAAATTATTCTTAAGGGAAGGGGAGGAAAAAAAACAAAAAAACTGATGTAAACCCAGAAAAGTAGCAGCAAAGGTTTCACTTATTATTAGGTCTATTATATAGCACTAGGAAAGAAAATCATTCAAGTCTTTGGGTGGGGAAAGGTAAAGGAATTAATCAAACCATGCCCGTTAGAGACTCCTTTTCAAGTCAGGATTTTCTAAGACTTTAGGTTCTCATTCACTAGTGCCATAAAAAAAAGAAAACACAGAATAACGACATCAGGGGCTGAGAAGGGTTAGGCCAAGGTAACAAACACATACATGTATGTGAGCAGCAGTGTGGGACAGATTTGAATTAATAACAACAAGCGGTATAAGAGACACTGACAAGCCAAAACTTAGTGGGGCAAAGCTTCTTCCTTCACTTTAATTAAAAAAAAAAAAAAATTACTTCAAAGGTTTTCCTGGGTTCTCGGGGGAACGGCAGTTGAGAACACGTGTCTGAACAGCTCTGTTCCCTCCTCTCTCCCTGATGGGAGTTCTCACTGACTTCCTACCTGCTCGTGTTCTGGTGGAAACCACGCCCAGAAGTTGCTGGGAAGCACTGGTGGTGTTCAGTGGTGCCGATCCCCTTCTGGGTGACACTGGTCGGCTGTGTGCAAAGTAGAAGCCCTCCTTGCCAGGAAGAAGGGCATGGAGTTCATTAGATGGAAAGTAAATCTGCTCACATGCGAGGCAGTTGTTTCGACATATTCAGGACAGATGCTCGTACCTGAAGCAAAGTACCCCAGTTCCAGAACCAATTTTCTCCTTTACTTTGAAAATTGCAACTACCATTTCCCCACCCCGATTCTTCAAAACAAGACACTGAAAAATACAGAAAACAAAAAGGGTCAACTGATATAGTTTTGGTTGTTCATGGTTCTTTTTCCTAAAAGGGCAGTGAACCACCCTGCCTGAGGAAGCACTTAGTCTCAACACCTGGGAACCAACCTCTACCAAGGGCTTACTCAACAAACACAGGAGGCAGAGATGTAAGAAGTGCATTATGACATTTTTCTTAACACCCATGTAAACTTGTCCAACAATTTTTTTTTTTCCTGCTGAAAATTAAATGTAACTCTCTTGGGCTTCAAAGATTCCCTCAGACTCAGCTGAGAAGTTCTTACTGACTTTCCTAAGGATTGAAGGCTCCAGAGATGCAGAACTGATATTCTTAAGGATAAACATGGGCAAAACAGGTAGACTTGCCTTGGGGCAGGGGGGTGGGTGGGCTGCAGAAGCCCTTCCTGCAGAAAACTCACTTGCCTCAAATGGTAGAAAGTTTGTTTCAAGTGAGAGGGCAAGTTAGAGCAGCATGCCCTCTGCTGGAGATGTCATGTTAAGTTTGGACATCTGGACACAGCAAATACAAGCCAAATTACCTGGATTAATTATACCCTACTGAAATGGTTGTATACAGTTTTCTGTATCTTCCAATTTTCTAATTAGCATTTATGATAGAAATAAAGGTGAGAGGCTGAGACTTTTTAACTCCCCTCACGCTCCTACCACTTTAGGGTTCTTTGGTCCAAGATCATTGTAAGGGAGAGGATTCTGCCTCAAGACCTCCAATGAAACATCCTATCTGTCTTCTCAAACAAGACTTGACTAATTCAAACGGCCTAGGTTTGAGGTGGTTAAAGATCCTAGAACTGGTGGGCAGATAGAGAAGGCAATTTTTTAATAAAGTGTTCCAGAAGCTCAAAGCATACCACTGAAGGAGTCTGTCAGCCAGGATGCACAACAGGGATAGAAAACTAACCTTAAATCATGCACACAGCAAGGGGGAAAAGCAGGACAGACCCATTTCCTTTAAACCCTTCCTCTCTGGTGGCAGTTGTCATGAGCAATCTGACTTTCAGCCCAATAAACATGAAATCGACAAGGGTCCACCATGACCAAGTGTTCCTTGCTCTAAACAACACAGTCACCAAGGATATGTCACCCACAGGCAGACAGGAAACCAACTCTTCTTTCCTGGGATATCACACTTCCTAACAACTTCAAACTAAGACAGGTTCCAACTCGTATTTTGTTTAGCCTCCCATGGCATTTGTGGGTTATCAAACCAGTTAACAATGCATTTTACAAGGCAATTAGAAGAAATAAAAGAACTTGACTGCTACAGCATTGTAGCTATATTGAACCGTTCAAACAGTTTGGAAAGCCTGAAATAAAGCATCATAAAAATATTCACCAGATTTCCCTTTAAAAGGTGATATAAGGAATATGAAAAAATTCTGACTAACATGTCTGACTAAATCAACTTAATGGATGTGGAAATTTATAAAAACCACTTAAGAAATACTTTTACATCCACTAAAGAGCAGAATAAGATGAGAGATATTTTTTACATAAAAGCACAATGTGCTTCCATATTCCAAATATTGGAAACAAGGGAAGAAGCCAGATTCCCTTATTTCTTATATCTGACAGTTTGATTTCAAATTTAGTAAGCAAACATCAAAGATCACTCAGTGAAAAATGGCCTGAGCTGCCTAACAGTTACTGAATTCAAGGTTGTCCAGATCAGGACAAGAATTCAGAGAGGAAGCCAGATTGAAGACATGGAAATAAATTAGCACTGTCACTGGCAGTGAAGCTTTAAACAGAAGGCAAGAATGGGTACAGAAAGGAAATGGAAGTCTACACACACACAAAAAAAGGTGGAATCATCACCTTCATAGGTAGGGTCAATGAAGATGTAAAAGATACTGATGATGCTGGAAAACATAAGGGGAAAAGGCTGCTTAGAAAAGAGATGATCTGGATGTGTAATAACTTTGAGGATACCTTCTTACTTTGTGTAAATCTCTTCTCACTGTTCACTCTGGTTTTTGGTTTTTTTTAATTGAAGGCATACTCTGGAGTCAGACAAAGGGACCAATAAATTTTTCCTAATCTGAAAAGCCTTACTGGATTTTCGAGAGTTACTAATGTTGAGTCAGGAAATATTACGTTCAAATGATAGGACCCTTTCCACCTGACCAAAACTTACCATGGGTTCTCAAAGTCCTGTATATTTCATCACCGACACAGGTTTCAGATTGGCATAAAAATACGTGTCCTTCCAAGCTTTATGGGCCTTAAGTTTTCTTGAGAAAGGAACAAGGCTCCTGCCTGACCTTATACGTACCAGAGCTGCTTACTCCAAGGCCTTTATTCTCACCTAACTGTTCTCACCTGCACAAGTCCGCAGAGACTTGCATGTGGGTGCACTCTTTGAGAAGAGAAACAGCATTTTCAAGACATTCATGTACTAGTGAATAGGTCTGTTCCTTTTTTAAATAAAGAAGTACCTCAAGAACTTCAACTATTGGGAAATTAAAATCCACACTCACTAATAAATCAAAGGTTTATTCAGGCACTATTTTTTTTTTTTTAAACTTTGTATGTTAGAGCTGTTGCCCCAGTTACCTGGGGATCTGAATATTTTCAACCACATCTAGAAGTGTGTGTGCAAATGTGTATATGTATATATGTGGGATATAGCCAGAAGAGTGCGTCTCACTTTGAAAAAAAGTATATTCCTTATGTGGTAACCTGAAAAGAGGATAAGGGAAAGGAAATGAAAAATACATATAATTTGAGCTTTTAAAAGGGTGTAATAATAAAATAAGATTTAAAATAAATTTAACATGCTAACTAATGGTGGATAGTAGATTCCTAGGACCTTTTCAACTAATTGCTTATGGAAAAGTAAATCACATTTTATTCTTACATATGTTCATATTACTAACACCTGCAGCATTAAAACAAGCCTTTTAACAGCCTGAATCATGTAGAAGATGACCTAAGATTGTGGTGGGCTGCACATTAATGTCCTAAAAAACCAAAAGTCACCCTATTAAAAAATCACACAAGGTTTCTAACCTTGATGTTTAGAAATCTACTTCTTACACTTCAGAAACTCATTTTATTTCCCTTATCCTCTATGATTTTTTTTTTTTTTTTGGTGGGGGGAACTTCTTTGACTCTGATTCATGGGCACTGAATACTCTGCTCTAAGCTCTGGTGACCAGGCTGCCCAAGACACTGAACCCCCTACTTCCTCTCAATGTTCTCTTTCTGCCACCCCAATGCCTTTACCTGGCTTCTCTGATATTTCACTCATGGAAAGTCTGGAGCTCAAGAGAGATGGCTGATGGGTTCTGAAAAGGTTCTAGTCCTTTGAGGCTCCAACATTAGATATGATACCAAACACTGATGTACAGTTGACCAGCTGTGATAGGGTCATTCTTGCATCCCTGATAAGCTGAAATGGGAGGAAAAAAAGAGAAACAGCCCAGCTCAATCGCATAACTCCTCGAGCAGCATTCCTGCTAAAGTAGAACAAATCTCACAGGCACAAATCAGAGATGCCACTGATCACACCTAGATTTTTTTGGTCAACACACAATATTTGAGCTTTGGTGGAGGTGGCTTTCAGTTTCAGTTTTGGGATTTGCCATTCCACTCTTTCCTAATAATGCATTTCTCTCTCCTTATTAAGTTACATGGAAGGAAAAATGTGCAGGGGGAAATACTGGGTGTATCATGCATATTACCATTTATCACAAGATATAACAAAAACCAAAAGGCAAAAGTTTGTTTTCATCAAAATAGTCTTAGCTCAATTTCCTCTCATAATTTTTCTTGACTGGCAAAGATTCAGGCAGGGTCCCCTAATGGTAAAATTTAGAATTAAAAAAATATTTATTGATAATGTCTCTTTTAAAAATGTTTGGTAACCCCAACTAATCATCCAAATGCAACTGTAAACACAACAGCAGCAAAGGAGTAACAATTGAGTGTGAGTAAGCAGACTATTACAGATGACAGATTGAGCAAGAGTGCAGGAGGGAGCAACAGGGAAGGAAAGACAGGTACACCGTGTGCTACAGACAGTGACAATTTGAGTGAAGAAGTCATCACATCTGGACCACAGTGATTTCAATGCAACCATTTAGCAAACCTCTGGGCCAAATACTAAAACACAGGAGGAGGAATGGACAAGCCTTCTTTGTGAGCATGCTCAGCATGTTGGCATGGGAACAAGGAAGCACAGAAACTCTTTAGTCATCTCACAGTGGATGGCTACCATTTATAGGATGCAAAGAAATTTTCCCTCTGGTCCCTGTTACAAAATGTATTGTTTTTCTATGCTTTCCTTGACCCTGGAGGACTGCAGTTGCTGTTCCAAAATCGCCAAAGAAACCCCTTAACAAAATAAAGAAACCACAGTAGCAGTAACACTGGGTTTGCTGGAGTGCCCCCTTCCATCCACCTTGCTTATGATTTTCTTCTGGGCACATCCAACAGGAATGGTTAAGTTTTACCAATCCACATGATAAAGCCAGCTCGAACTCAGTCCCCTGGTCACAGAGACAGACTGGGTCAGGGTGAGAGTGGGTATGCGTATTTATGTGTGGCTCTGGGGATCTGGACACCGCCCTCACTTTGTAACCTTTGCCCGGAACACTGGGATTGCTTCCAATGGAGATCCACGGTAACTCTAGAAGTGTCATTAAATACTCAGTTCACCAAGGTTGACCACCTCCATTGTCATAGGATGATGCAGCATCTGCAGAAGCGCTGTCTGCTGCCCCCTACTGATGGGGGTGGAGTGACAGGTGCGAAGTAGGCGTGGACTTTAATATTGGGTAAATGGGTCTGAAACAAGACAGAAACGTTACTAAGAGGGAGGCCTTCAACAGAAACAGCAAGGTTGTTTCTCACAAAAACCAGAGGGACTGAGTGGACATGAAGGCAGAACAGAGGCTGAGCACGGACAGCATGTTGAGACCTAGGTTCTACTTCATACCATCCCAGGTTATTCTAAAAGACCGTATCAGCTCACATACCTTTGGTAGCTGCTTCCATAATAATAAAACTGGGGGCAAAAGTCATGCTAATCTCTTAACCTGTCCCAAAGGGATTCCTGGTTGGATTCCTATAGCTGGAAGAAATTATATAAACTTAAAAATTAATTTTTTCCAAGCCATTATGGACAATGTTTCCTCTGATATCTTTAAAAACTCATTATCCTCTTTTAACTAACATGCTTCTAACATTTACTACATAAATGGTTTCTAAACTCCTACTATGTTCAAGGCATTGTGCTAATTCTGTAAAGGGACAATGGTCAAGATAGAGATCCTGCTCTTAGGGAACTTAGGAGTCTAGACATGCACATAGATAGCTAGAGTGGAAGAGTGCTAAGTGATTCTTGAGGATTCAGAGGTGGAACCCCTGGCTGGGGTGGAATACAGCCAGGCAGGCCTAGGGACCATAGGCCACAGAAGCAGCTCTGGATGACCTGTGGCTTTTCTCTTTTGGTAAAGAAGAGATATGGATGCAAGGTCTTCCCACTGCAGTTACATTCTCAGTCCTCCAGGTCTAAAGGGAGAGGTGGAACTGAGGTCAACTGAAATTTCAACTTAAATCTGCTGCTCCTTTATGTACTCAGAGGCTATTAAGGCCAACACAGATATTTTTAAAGGTTGGTTCTAAGGGCCAAATTAAGCACAGTGCCTTTCCCACAACAGGTGTGGAGCAGATGTTTCAATAAACGTCTGTTGAGCAGAAAAGTCCAACACAAAGATTCATCTAGTCTTTTATAACCTCCTTGCTGGCAACCTGTCTTTCAGTGATTTGGCTATACATGAGACTGTTATGAAGGATGGGGCAAAAAGAAAAGGTAAAAAACTGTATGATCCAACCACAATCTGCTGTCTTAAAAAAAAAAGAACCCCAGCACAAGAGTTTGATATGAAAGGCTATACAAATTAAAAATTTTAAACCCCATTTAACTAAATATTTTTTCATTATTTCTTTTCTTCCTGCTAAACTTCCATCAGGAACAACAGGAAAAAACTATCTACCCTTTGGTTTGCCTGCCATCTTTTTTTCTCTTTGTTGAGAATCCAGGTAAATACAAATATCAAAGGAATCTAAACCTTAGAAAAGGAAATGGAGGGGGAGAAAAGAAAAAAGGAAAGTGCTGAGAAACTAGACCCACAGGGTGATGCTGCCATCTTTACCCTGAGTCTCTTGATTCCAGCCCGCGTGATTTGCTGGCAGTCATAGAGTTCTATCCGCTCGAGGCTGTGACAGCTCTTCAAGTGCTCCAGGGATGCATCTGTGATTAGGGGACAGTTGTCCAGTTCAATCACTTCCAGCTGGTCATGGGCGCAGGCCCCGTTCCCCAGGTGACGAATTCCATCATCTGTGATCAGCTCACAGTGAGACAGACTCTGCAGCCAAATAGAGTAGGGAAGGACACTGAAATATTTAATGGCATTCTTTGAATCAGAGGCCTGTGTGTAATCAGGGAAAAGAACTTTCTGGTTTGATTCCGAAATATATCGAGCCATCACTAGAGCCATGTGGTGAAATGAAGAATGCATATCAGAGTCAGTGGGGTTCTGATTTTGATAATCAAAGATCAACATTTCTCAGGGTGATTCTAAATACATCTTGAGAATTCCTATAATGACTGTGAAATAGTTCATAAACAAAATAAGACATCTCCCACAACCCTCTCGACACACAAATTATTAATTAATACTTTTTCCTCTCTTACTGGGACAAGGTGGGGCTCAAACTTTTCCTACAAAATTTTTTTGAAAGTTGGACTAAATATTGAATACCTGATGCAGGACATGCCCAAATAGTTTATTACCTGAAGATGATTCTTACAGCTGTAAGATGTGATCACCTGTTAACTTTAGAAGTTTTCCTTAAATCCCTGGTTCCTCCATGTGAAACACAGAACCCTTGACTGAAACCTGGTTTAATGTGCCACACAACACCAAAAATGAGCCTAGATACAAAACAGACAACCTAAATTCTTTCTCACAGTGTTACTGGAAGCAGTAGCAGAAACTCCCTCCAAGTAAAGCTTTGATTGGTTCTATTTTATAGGAACATATAGTCCCAATGAGAAGCAGACTGTATTTGGGGCCATCTCATCTCTTGGACCTCTGGAAATTTAAGCATCATTCAGGCTGGAGTGTAATTCATGCTGGAGGGAGAAAAACTGTCAGTTTTCAATCTCCAAGCATTGACAGAGAAAACATTTAACTTTTCCAGTTTCTATCTTTCTCCCTTGAGATTAAGTCCTCGCTTGGTCTTCTGTAAGTTGACAATTTGGAGAAATATACTTTCCCAAGATGGTAACCAGACAGCAATAGAGCTCAGTTTTGAGTAAATCCAATAAATATATAAAATTTCCAAAATCAAACTCACCAATACTTGAAGTCGAGGACAGTGTATAGAAAGTTGGATTAATGTGCTATCTGTTATCTGAAAGAAACATGTAAGTTTATTTTAGGTGTAATTGCAAAAAACTCATGGGCCATACCACATTTGACTACGCTGCCAGACTGATATCCCAATCATCAAACAACAGAATCTTAAGGTTGAAATCCCATCAGCTACCAGAACCTGTTTTTCTGAGAATCTATCCAGGCTAGACTTAAATCATCTAGTCATCTTTGAACAGGTCTGTTGAAAATTGTTTTTGAAATAAATGAAAACTTGTCCCCTCTTAACTTCTACCCACTGGACGTTTTTTGACCTCCTTAGAACCATCACAGAAGTGAATCAGAAGATATTGTTCCATGAAAAATATTAACGTAGGAACATCCTCAAGTTTTTAGATATCTGACCCATATTTTTATTTTTTAATAATTTATTTTACAATATTGTGTTGCTTTTGCCATACATGGACTTGAATCCACCATGAGTGTACATGTATTTCCCATCCTGAACCCCCTTCCCTGACCCATATTTTTATAAGCAATGCCACGACTCAGGACTGGTAACTGGTATGTCAGTTATTTTCCTCAAGGATGGCAGAAAGAAGCTGCTGGGTTAACTACGAACATTCAGTAAGGAAAAACTCCTGAGAAACAAGTCTTTCATAATTATCTTAGGATGAAAAGTAAATCAGCCTTTCTTTTCAAATTTGTCTCCAATTCTGAAATTATTATTATAATACACGTAACTCCACAGGGGCTAAGAAATGGCAGGGGGTAGAGGACTAGAGTGGGCAAGCATGTGTGCATCACTCAGAAGAACTAACACCGGAAAGGACACACAGGCATGTGCAAGAGATGGATGTGAACATGTTTTAGTTTAATAAGGATTAACAGGTACTAATTAGTGTCCAGATAACAAAAAGTTACCTGGAGTATATATAGTTACTGAATATATAGCTGCTGTAGTTACCAAAGTATCTTCTCTTCTTTGTTTTTACCATTAAAAAAATTCACCGCTCTTTTTTTTTTTAAAGTTTTTATCTTGGCTGTGCTGGGCCTCGTTGCTGTGCACAGCCTTTCTCTAGTTCTGGTGAGCATGCGTTACTATAGTTGCGGTGCTCGGGGTTCTCGTTGCAATGGCTTCTCTTGCTGTGGAGCGCGGGCTCTGGGGCACACAGGCTTCAGTGGTTATGGCGCATGGGCTTAGTTGCTCTGTGGCATGTGGAAGCTTCCTGGACCAGGGATCAAACCCATGTCCCCTGGATTGGCAGGCAGATTCATTACCACTGGACCATCAGGGAAGTCCTCTATCTTCTTTTCAGGAGTCCCCCTTTAAAATTTCTCCCTATCCAACTAATAAACTCAAAGCTCTTAACATTGGTAATAAAAGAAAGTGTTAATAAGGTAGTAAGTCAGCCTGCCTGAAGGACAGGGTTCCACACAGAGTTGGGTCTCTAGGGTTAATGATATATGAGGCACTGGGTCCAATTAAGCTAAAAAGGGACAGATATCTATCAGTGTCGTGGGGTTTTAATTATTTACTGGTATCATAACCCTGTAGATCTAAAGAAATATCTTAATATCTTTATGATCTGAATGCCTGATCCTTCTTTCTTTCTAATGGCAACCTTACTGATGACATGTATTTTTCCTAGCACAAATTGCATGAGCACCTGTGTCTGGTATGCCTGGAGGACACCTCAACAAATGGACAGCCAGCAGGCTCTACAATACTCGAGGGTAGGGAATTGAATGTTCTGACGTGCATATATTATGTACATTTCTATTATACTGTATTTCTCAGTAAAAATCCACAATCTTACCTGAACACACTCTTCCAGGTCCATCTTTTCAAGCTCATGGCAGTTCTACAAAATACAAACAACCCAACATTATAGAAAAAGCATTTAAAATATAGGAAAAAATTAAGACTAGAAAACTAAGAAATAGTATTAAATATACTGATGAAATCTCAAGAGCTTCAGAACTGGTGTCATTTTAATACCACTTTCTACCTTATTCCATTAATTACACTTTTTAAAAAGGCTTGTATCAGTGAATTTCTCAGTTATTCCATACTTCAAGTATCTAATATCTTAGAAGTCCAAAGGAATAAATTTCCTGAATACTGAGAAAATATAGAGATCCTTTCAACCAAAAACAATTTAATGAAAATGATTTCTTTGGAAGCACAGGAAGGGAATCTGTGTCCTAATCTAGTTATGCCAAGTGCTTCGCCCTGTTCCCTCCCCCATTAGTATTCCATTGATCTGCCCTTCCTTGTGGTGCATTACACTGGTCAAAGATGGTATACTTTTTTTTTTTTTGACGGTATACTTTTAAATAATATTATACAGTGACTTAAAAGCCACTTCATGTACTAATATCTTGTGGAAAATATAGAAAATCTCTTAATGCTCAGGAACACCAGCCACAGATATATTCTCCCACATCCCATACCTCAATTTTCTACCCCCTACATTTCCCTATGTTGATCATTCTTCTGAAATTAAAAATCCCGGACAAAGCCTACAGAACCTGAAGAAAACACTTACCCTGGCCAGAGTGGTAAAGCCTACATCGGTTAATTGAGAACATCTTGCCACTTCTAATATTCTGTTAAAACAAACGAAGTGAAAGTCAATCCCTTGGTCCCTGAAAACTGGGTCTATTAAAAGAGCAAGAATTTAAGAAAACAACCTCCTATTCCCTAAGGTCTATGTAACACAGAATGACATTCACAGCTAAGCAAGTCTGTATACAGATCTTGCCATTCTCTTTCATGGAGCGATCAAAAAGTGGTCCTGTAAATATATTTCAGGGTGACGCAATCAGAATAATATAATAGAAGCTTGTAGTTAATGCCAAAATGCATGATAAACGCATTAAAAAGCCTTCGTGATAGCATACTGCTTACCCCCCAGAGGGCAGCCTGCTCCTAGAAAACAAAGGAAATGTAGATAAAAACTCTTGTTTCAGTTAATCTTGCTGCTAAAGTAAATTATTCTCCTTCCCTATTTCACATGTAAGTTCACTCAGATTTAAATAGCTTTTAAAAATACGATGAAGGGACTGGTTAATCATAGGCCTGTCCCAAATAAGAAATTCCATATGTATGAAAAAAATATTCTTAAGCTTCCTGCCTCCTCCCACAGGCTCCCAGGGAGGCCCAGCAGAGAAGGAAGCTGAGCTGGCAGTCACTCTCCTATTCAGGAACTGCTGAACACAACCCTCAACACCAACCACAGGCTTGGGGAATCAAAAGTAGAAGCTCTTTTCTGTGACAAGTCTGGTGGTGTCTGTATGACAGTAGCAAAGAATACTGCATGTTTGCTGACAAATTACTAAAGAAGTTAAAAAACAAAACAAAACCATATACAGGCCCATGGCCAGGTCATTACAAAAAAGTTTTAAGGAAGTTTTTATTGGTTTACAATGATTACTATAGGTAAGAAAAGTGGTTTTGTAGGTTTTGGAGCTAGATTGCCTGGGACTGAACACTTATTCCTGCCCTTACTAATTGTGAGACCTTGAACTGTTTACTCAACCTCTTTGTGCTTTGGTCTTCTCATCTATAATATAGAGATAGTAACAGTGCTTATATGGTGTTATGATGATTAAATGAATTAATATTTTTAAGTCATTTAAAATGATGGCTAACACATTTAATATGTAAGTACAACGTAAGCTTTGTTTTAAAGACCAAAAATCAGTATGGGCTTGATACCATGTGTCTGATAACACAGCATTCTTAGTAAATACTCAGCCAATCTTGTACTTAGGTAGAGAAGAGGAGCCACAGAGAAATAAAGCTTGCTTTAAAACCATCAGTAAAAAAGAGGAATTGTTTTTTCTCTTTGAATATTCCCCGAGATGTACCTGACATCATTACTACAACAGAACAGGTAGGCCTCTATAAATTTTCTTCAGAAAGAAATTACATGAAAGCATTAATAAGAAGAAAATGCCTCTATTTCTTTCTTCAAGTAATGAGATAAAATCTTGCTATTTTAGTACTAGTTATATTCTAGTATGGACAGCAAGAAGTAGAAAATGAGGACTATTACCCCCAGGTTCAGGCCAATTACATGTAATCAAATGAGGTAGGAAGCAAGTAGGTGGGCATCTGAAAAGGTAGTAGTGGCCTTCTAGTGTCTACCTTAAAAATTTCAAGTTTCCAAGGAATGAGCATGAGTGGAGGCCGCTGCTCCTTTTCTCTGATTTTTTGAGACAAACAAGAAATGTTTACCTAAGCCGAGGGCAGTTCTGACCTAAAGCGTTCAGGATGGCATCTGTGATGTTGGAGCAGCCAGAGGCACAGAGGGACTGTAACTTATGGCATCCCCTGCATATAGTAATGAGACCTTCATCTGTGATTTGCTAAAAAAACAAGAGGGAAAAACCCATAGTTATCAGTAACTTAGCAGAAGATAAAGACAAAAAAAAGTTACCTCTGTGAAGTAAGTGCCAAAAAGAAATAAAAGCAGATTTGATATTAATCACGTAGCAGACCTAAAAGAAAATGAACACTTTCTTCCTTCCTTCCAGTTCCTTCTGATTTAGTTTTCAAGAGAATCTGTGCTCACTGCTGGTGCAAAGGGAAGAAGCTATAATGGGGTTCTTTTAACCTAAGGGGAGTAACAGGACTGGGAACAGCATGGGGTGCATCTTGGTGGAGGTTCAATTAAATGACTTTAAAACCTAGAAAACAGATAAGAATAGCAGTATTTTAAAAGTATAAACACATTTACAAGTTCAAACTTGATACTGATATTAAGTTACTTTAACAACCTGTGGATGAGGCTACTACAGCCTTTTATTAACCATAGATCCATTTATTTCTAAATTTCAGTTTTATTAAGACTATCCTAATTTAATGGAGAGAAACAGTTGTATCCAACTCAAATTTTGTATGTTTCAAATTATTATTTTAATTTTAAAATGAAAAAGAACACAGATGTTACATTAAAAAAAAAGATGTCATGTATAAACATCTTGTGTTGGATATGATCAACATTCTAATTTATCCTTATCTTGATAGATTCACTAATTTTGTGCAAGCCTCAGAATAAAGCTTTCCTGTCATTTCTGTTTAATCAAGCAGTATTCTTCGGTTGTAAGGACAACTGAAAAAAACAAACAAAAAAACCCTCAAACTTTAAATATTCACTGCTTAAATCAGTATGCTCTCAGTACTGTAGAACTGAAACACAAATGAAAAATGGATGCAAAGACAGATTCAAGATCTGTCATAAGAATGAGTTGATAAGGCGTATATACACAGGAAAGTATTTTGAGGGCTGTGCTGCCTTTTTTTTTCTTCTTCATGTTTTAAAGTCTATAAGGGATTACTGAGGAAAAAAGATGAAGAAAGTCATATTACCAATACTCTCCATTTTTAAAAAGAGTAAACATCTACTAAACTTTTATGTTTTCAAATTAGTCAAGAAGAAGAGACTGCATTAAGTATATACTTTGGTCACTTCAACAGTTTCAGGCAGAAACTTCAAGAAGTCTTATGAATGCTGAGAATCATTTCATCACATTGCACAGGAATGACGGATGGAATGACTCATGCCCTAAGATCTGGGTGAAGGTAAACAGTAAAAGAAACATATGACAGAGCTGGTTCTTTATGCCAGAAGGGTAGAGGAAATGAAAATAAAATGGTAAATGCTAGGCATGGTATGTATGTATTTATATGTATGTAACATACATATAATATCTGTGCATGTGTACATAGAAAAAAACTTATACATCTTCAGATTTTATTTATCACTGTAAGATGACGGTTTCATGTCTACCAAAGTTGTGTAAGATCTTTCTTTCATGCCAAATACTTCAGTTTCATAAATGAAAGTAGGCAAATTTCTGGTAGGTAGCAACTATGGGAATCAAAACATCATCCCGTTAACTCAGTCTCCAGGAGCATCTTAAACAGATCACTTATAGCACCGTCCCTTAAGGGCTGGAAGGACAGGATGCTTAAACTGCACAAAACATGGCCCTCTATGTGTCACCCTAAAATGACCACTGTGCTCTTAAGTCTCAAGTGACCAAAGAATAAAGGGAAAGTATAATAACCAGAAGGTTTAGCAAAAACAAGGAAAACACTCACTACCTTTTTTCACTGCGATGAGAGGCTCTCACTCCAAAGTAACACACACATGTAATTTTTAAGGCAAGAGAGAAAAGTTAAAGGGGTACTGTCCCACTCTTGGATCCTGAATAGTTTCAGTTAATTCTACGAGCAAAATCCAGGGGGTTTGTGATAGACACAAAATTGATAGTCTATTGGTTTTTTTTTTTCTTCAAAATTGATAGTCTAAATAAACAAACCAAATGTAAACTATAAATACTAATTGAGAATAATTTAAAGGGTATACTTTGTTTGTCATCTACTTATATCAGTGGTCCCCAATAGTCATGACTCACTGATAGATCTTAAAATGATGTGACTGCAATTAATTTACCAAAAATATTTTAAAGGCCAAACTTAAAAAAAAAAAGCCAAAGTTTATGAATAATTTACTTCTAAAAGGCAAGTTTTTCTAAGTAGAAGAGAAAGGGGTGGAGTTATACTTGAGCTTACTTGGAATTCTGTATAAGCTACTCTCTATCTCATCTATGTCAAAGGCCCTAGGAGTGAGTGCTGCTGAGCATGTAAAAAAGCATGATGTTTACTTGAATCCTCAGGGATGAAGTGGACAAACTGCTGGTCTTTATGACTGAAACTCTTACAATAACATTACTGAAATGAATTACTAGCACAAGAGCGGTCGGAAGGACTGCTTACTAAGCAAGTCTGCAAGTTCAAAGTCACCAGTTCAGGACAGTGTGCACCTATGTACTTGAGAGCTTCATCTTCTAGCTAGAAAAATTAAAGAGAGAGAAAAAACTATTACTGATATTGCTTAAAATTTTAAAACTTTAAAATCTTAAAGGTTTAAGAGTGTACATACACACAGAGTGTACACATTCATCAATACATTTTAAATGTTGCCAACCAAGTTTCAAATAATCATATAAAAGTGCAATTCATATAATTAGTACAGTTATAAGTCTTTGTCATCAGTTTGCGCCACATTAAATTCATATCACCAAATCAAGGGAAAGATAAACACTGCCTAGTGTTCATGGATATTTCTTTTAATAAATTAAATATGTTTCACAGCATTCTGCTGAAGGATTTTGAAACTAAAGTAACTTTCTAAAGTAACACATTTCTACACTCCATGTAAAGTTCCTTAACAAACTTTAGAGAGCAGGAGCTGAGAAAGGAATCTGCAGTTTATCTGCTGCTGGAAGATCACTGCTATGAATACAGTGCTGAGACCAGATGGCAAGTAACTTGACTATAATGATGCATCCCAATCAATATTTTTCAGGGTTCCATAAATAACCAGAAGTTCAATCTGTTGTTTTAAGGCAGTCATACTTTTGAAGCGCTGTTTCAAACAATGGGATATCCTCCCATTATGGTGAAAGAATGAGGGCATTTAAAAAAAAATAGAACCCAAGGCCTGGTTTTAGCAACCATTAATTTAAAAAAAGGGGAATAAGAGCATAGCCCTACTCTGTCAGTCACTTCTAAACCCACTCTTGATCCTTTCCTTCCAGATGTTGTCACCATGTCAATTCCTTTTTTCCCCTCACTGTAAAACACTGAGATATTAAAAATTTTAATGATAAAATATGTTGGATTTGTGATGTGACTGGCAGGAAAAAAGCATCAACACTATAAAATGTAGGTTGCTATAAACTTTGCATATCCAGCTCAAGGTCTCAGGCAGTGACAACCTGGCATGTTTTCTTTTCAGATTAAATTACATGAAACCCTTCTTGCCAACAGCACCTGTTCTATATGATTTTGTCTCCTCATCTTTGCCTCTCCTCAAAAATTTATCTTTGGTCAGGTGTTAATTCTTCTCCTTTTTGGGGGGTTGAGGTGGGGGTGTGGGAAGGCCATGGTGCATGGCATGTATGATCTTAGTTCCTCAACCAGGGATCGAACCCATGCCCCCTGCAGTGGAAGCATGGCATCCAAGGAATTCCCTCCTCTACTTTTTCACTCTAGGGAAAATGCTTTAATTTTTGGTAAGCATGGGTTTTTGGTCAATAACACACAACTACGTATCTCTCTAGCCAACATCTTGGGCTGCCCACCAAGCTCATGGTGCCTCTATCAATCTAAAGTAAGAGAGGGAGTTATTATTACCTGTGTGCAGCCTTTTAAGAATAAGGCTTTAAGACCTCCACAGCCTCTCACTAGAGCTTGGATACCATCCTTGGTTACTTGGTCACACCAGGAAATGTTTAATTGCTCCAACAGTGGACATCCCTCACTTAGGAATAAAACAAAACGAAACAAACATATGACTAAATCCAACTCCAAAGGCACCAATGTCTTATTTTATTGGTTATTCCATAACAACAAAAGGCGCATTTATCAATGCTTGTGGTGTTCACGTGGGACTACACCACTAGGAGGGCTAGCTCAAATCTACCTTAACAAGTTCAAGCACAATGCTGTTTTTCAGATATATTAGATTTTATGGAGCTTTATACTTTTCAAAATATATTCTTTCTGCACTTATCATAACTTTAACGGTCTCAGACAGGAAATGGAAATTAAGTGATTCCTTCATTCAAGTTAACAGAGTAATTAATGAAGAATGAGATTCAATCTCAAATTTTTCTATCAAACAATTCAAGCACTTATCAAAGTATTAGTAGTGAGGACACGGAAAATTTTCTTTTAAAAATTACAAAGGATCTGCAAAATTTTCTTTTCTGGGACATATCTAGGGTATATTTTACACAGGCTGAATTTAGGATATATGATATTAGATCTCCGCCTTCTATCAAACACTATTTCATTTTTTGATTTCACATTTAAACTATAGAAGAATCCCAAGCTCTAGGGCATTCTCTGGAAAATACTGCTTTGTTTTATAAAATAAAGCCAAGGGATCTTGGTTCAAGTTCATTCTTCAGCATTAATACTGTGACTTCCGGCAGTCACCTCAGGAAGTGTGCCAGAGCCTCTCTCAGACCAAGACTAGCAACAGTCCTTCTATGTTCTCCTCAAACTGATGCATTCATTTTTACCCTGCCACTTATTCCTCTGTAATACAACATACTTAAGTGTCTTTTTTCTTCTTCTAGACTCTGAGAAACTTAAGGGTAGAAACAGTATCTTATTCAGTTACCTCCCATGGTTGAAATCACAGTAACTGGCATTCAGAAGTGTTTTAGATTTTATCTGAAAAATGTCTACCTCACAAGATTTTCAAATAAATGAGCTCATTTATGTGAAGTGCTATAAACTATAAAGTTATACTACCTTATTTACTATACTAACCAGCCCTTGATACATGTGTTTTTAAGTACAGAAGGTACAGAAGGAGCCACATTTTCATATTACTTACACTCTACTTAACTAAATTTACATTTCTTCTTTTAATAATTTAATTATTATTCATAAATGTAACTAATGCATGGGACCATAATCATTTATAAAAGGCTGATAAAAAAAGTAAAAGTACAGAGAATGAGCACTTCATCCTCCTTTTAAGACATATCTTTTTGTAATGTAGTTTTAAAAATTACATTCACATTAAAACAATTAAAACCTACTGAGTGCTTACTACATACAGAATCCTGTGCTAAGCACTTCATTCATGTACAAAGTACTATTCTGTTCAGAAATCCTAGTTACTGCTAGTCATTTCACCTGAATTTGTCCTATAATTTGGGCAAGTGTTAAAACAAATGATCAATTCCAAACCACAGTACATATCTATAAAACAAAAGTTTCCTTCAATTCCAACTTAAATAAGTATTTGTTCTGATTATTGGACATTCTTGTTAGAAGAAATTTACCTCAGAGCTTTTAGAGACATGTTTGTTATTGATGTACAGGAAGCCAAGTCAAGGTGCCTGAGTTTGGAACAGAACTTGCTAAGGCTAGTACATGTACTGAAAAAGGAGAAAATAATAAACAAATATGAACACAGTCTACTAAGCACATAATAATATTATACACAGTTTTCAATAAACAAATAATACATCCTTAGAATTTCATACATGATTCTCATGTGTTACAAGAACTATAAAATTTCCATACCCCAAATATTAATAAAAAGTAGTTATAAATCCAGGCAGGGACCCTTCATGCTGAGGAAGAGGTAGGTTCTCAAAGGATAAAAAAAGTTGTGCTGTGTATAAGAATTTGCACGGGGGGAAGATCGTTCTTGATTCACATTTGGAAACATTAACAGCTATTGACAGTGACTACATTTGTGCTGATAAGAGATTTACAGGCATTTTGTAAATTCACAACACCAGAAAGCCAGCAAGAACATGCTAGCAAGTTGTGATACATGAAAACGAAAAGCTGTCTCTACTCTTTCACTTAAATCTCTTTCTGTAACAAAATAATCAGATTTTTGCAAGGTATACTGAGGATGGACCAGTGTTAGGCTGAAACAAACCAAGTTATGTAATATTACTGCCTGCTTTTCTTTATGAATTTGTTAAAAGCTCTTTTCTCACAGTGGTCAAGTTCCTCATTTAAATTTTTTTTTTAGTTATGGAAAATCTCAAATATACTCTCAAGACTAAATAACAGAGAATGCACATATACCATCATTAAACTCTTGACATTTATCAATATTCTACTATTGCTATTTCATCTATTTCCTTCCTTTTCCTTGTTCCAATTTTTTTAGAGGAAATCCCAGACATATTATTTCACCTGTAAATATTTTGGGACATATTTCTAACATATGAGGATTTTAATTCCTTAATGTCTGACACCCAGTCTGTATTCAACTTTTCCCAAATGTATCATAAATGCCTTTGTCAAACTTCCTCTTGTGGTTTTATTCTGCAGTTTAGTAATGAACACTCTTTCTTGTGTTCATTAGCCAATCATCTCTTTCCTTGGTGAAATGTCTAAGTGCTTAGGGCTTTTCTTTTCTTTCAATTGATTTTCTTTTTTGGGGGCCACACTGTGTGGCATGTGGGACCTTCGTTCCCTGACCAAACATCAAACCTGTGCCCCATGCAATGGATGTGTGGAGTCTTGACCACTGGACCACCAGGAAAGTCCCAGGCCTATTTTTAATTGGATTGCCTTGTTATTACTGACTATAAGAACTTCCTGTCCATCACCAACTCCCAGAATTGACTCAAACTCATGTCCATTGAGTGAGTGATGCCATCCAACTATTGCATCCTCGGTCGTCCCCTTCTCCTCCTGCCCTCAATCTTTCCCAGTACCAGGGTCTTTTCAAATGTGTCACTTCTTCACATCAGGTGGCCAAAGTATTGGGGTTTCAGCTTCAGCATCAGTCCTTCCAATGAATATTCAGGACTGATTTCCTTTAGGATAGACTGGTTGCATCTCCTTGCAGTCCAAGGGACTCTGAAGAGTCTTCTCCAACACCAAAAGCATGAATTCTTCAGCACTCAGCTTTCTTTATAGTCCAACTCTCACATCCACACATGACTACCAGAAAAACCATAGCCTTGACGAGACCAACCTTTGTTGGCAAAGTAATATCTCTGCTTTTTAATTTGCTGTCTAGGTTGGTCATAACTTTTCTCGCAAGGAGTAAGCATCTTTTAATTTCATGGCTGCAGTCACCATCTGCAGTGATTCTGGAGCCCCCCCAAAATAGTCTGCCACTGTTTCCCCAACTATTTGCCATGAAGTGATGGGACCAGATGCCATGATCTTAGTTTTCTGAATGTTGAGTTTTAAGCCAACTTTTTCAAACTCTCCTCTTTCACTTTTATCAAGAGGCTCTTTAGTTCTTTGCTTTTTGCCATAAGGATGGTGTCATCTGCATATCTGAGGTTATTGATCTTTCTCCCAGCAATCTTGATTCCAGCTTGTGCTTCATCCAGCCCAGCGTTTCTCATGATGTACTCTGCATGTTAAGTTAAATAAGCTGGGTGACAATATACAGCCTTGACGTACTCCTTTCCCGATTTGGAACCAGTCTGTTGTTTCAAGTCCAGTTCTAACTGTTGCTTCCTGACCTGCATACAGATTTCTCAAGAGGCAGGTCAGGTGGTCTGGTATTCCCATCTCTTTTAGAATTTTCCACAGTTTGTGGTGACCCACACAGTCAAAGGTTTTGGCATAGTCAATAAAGCAGAAATAGATGTTTTTCTGGAACTCTCTTGCTTTTTCGATAATCCAACGGATGTTGCCAATTTGATCTCTGGTTCCTCTGCCTCTTCTAAATCCAGTTTGAACATCTGGAAGTTTACGGTTCATGTACTGTTGAAACCTGGCTTGAAGAATTTTGAGCATTACTTTACCAGTGTGTGAGATGAGTGCAATTGTGCGGTAGTTTGAGCATCCTTTGGCATTGCCCCTCTTTGGGATTAGAATGAAAACTGACCTTTTCCAGTCCTGTGGCCACTGCCGAGTTTTCAAAATTTGCTGGCATATTGAGTTCAGCACTTTTACAGCATCATTTTTTTAGGATTTGAAATAGCTCAGCTGGAATCCGATCACTTCCACTAGCTTTGTTCGTAGTGATATTTCCTAAGGCCCACTTGACTTCACATTCCAGGATGTCTGGCTCTAGGTGAGTGATCATACCATCCTGATTAACTGGGAAGTGAAGATCTTTTTTGTACAGTTCTTCTGTGTATTCTTGCCACCTCTTCTTATTATCTTCTGCTTTCTCTATGTATTCCTGCTATATAATGGTTTTCAGTATAGAAATCTGGTACTTCTTATTCTCAGTAGGTTTTTCATGGAAGCTTTTGATCATATTAAGGAAACTCCCTTCTATTCTTGCTTTTTTTTTGGCTGTGCCACTCAACTTGCAGGATCTTAAGTTCCCCAATGAGGGACTGAACCTGCGCCCCAGCAGTGAAAGCACCGAGGCCTAACCATCTGAACCACCAGGAGATTCCCTGCTGAGAACTTTTATCATAAATGAGTGTTAGGAGTTTGTTATGTGCTTTTACTACATCTAATGAAGCATTAGTTACCTACTATTACATAGCAAATTACCTTAAAACTGAGCAGCTTAAAATAATAATTATTTATTATCTCAGTTTTCATGAGTCAGGAGTAAGTGCACAGGCAGCCGAGCAGGGTGACTTGGACTCAGGATCTCTCACAAGGCTACCATCAAGGTATACTAGCCACCGCTGGAATCATCTCAAAGGTGGCAAGATACTGATTCCCTTTCAAGCTCATTTAGGTTAAGTGGAGGTTGGCAGACTTAAGATGACCCAATTCCAAGCTTCCCCATTTGGTTTTTGATAGAATTCAGGTTCTTGCTGGCTGTTGGCCACAGACCTCAGTTTCTTGCCACATGGGCCTCTCCAGAGAGCTACTCACAAGAGGGCAGAATGCTTCCCCAAAGCTGGAGAAGAAAGAGCAAGATAGAAGACACAGTCTTTTGGGAACCTAATCTCCAAAGTGATACCCAATCTCTTTTGCAGTATTCTATTGTTAGAAATGAGACACTATGTCCAGTGTACACTCAAGGGGAAAAGATTACACAAAAGTGCAAACAGGAAGAGGCAGTAATTATTTGGGGGCCAGTTTATAAGCTGCCCATCACAATGAAAATGATCATGTGGTTTTTGTCCTTTATTCACTCCAGAGGACAGTAAATCTCAGCAGTTGCTTATTTTTGTACGTCCAGGAAGTCAAGAATGGTTTTGGCATTTTTAAATGGTTGAAAGAAAGTCAGAAGAAGATACTATTTTGTGACATGTGACATTAAATGAAATTAAAATCTCAGCAACATGCAATAAAGTTTTGTTGGAACAGAGCCATGTTCATTTGTTAATGTACTATCTGTGGCCACTTTGTAGAACACTGGCAGAGTTGACACTGACAGAGACTGCATGGCCAACAAAGCCTAAAATATTTCCTTATCCAGCCCTATACAAAAAAATTTGTTGTTCTCTGCTTTATTCTAATTATTATGAAAAACTACATTAATTGATTTTCAGATGCTAAACCACATGTATTTCTGGGATAAATCCCATTCAGATGAGATCCAACCCTTTTATATATTGCTGGATTCAGTTTGCTAAAATTTTATTAAGTATTTCTCCATCTCTGTGTCTGAGGAATATAGTAGACTTCCTTTTATTGTGATGCTTTCGCTTGCCTTTGGAATCAGAAAAACACTGGCCGCATAGGACAAGTTATGAATTATTTCCTCTTTTACTTTATGAGTGAGTTTGAGTATTAGTATTCTTCCTTCTTTTGATGGACTCACCAATGAAGTCATGTGGGCCTGGGCTATTTTTTTTTTGTGGGACAATTTTGAATTATTGTATTTACTTCTATAGATTTATTCAGACTGTTAATCTGTACCTTCCCAGGAACTGGTCCATCTCACCTAGGTTGTCTGACTAAATTTATTTATGATATTACCTGACAAACATTTCATCTTGTCTGCTTTTGACAATTTGAGCCTACCCTCTTATTTTCTCAGTCTAGGTTTGTCAATTAAAAAAACTTTTTTCAATGATTATTGATTTTGTTACTGTTTTTGTTTCCTGCTTCACTGATATCCATTCTAATCTTTTTCCTTCTGCTTGCTTTGGGCTTTGCTCTTCTTTTTGCTAAGTTTTAAAAAAATTTTATGTATTTATTTTTGGCTTTGATGGGTCTTCGTTGCTGCACCGTGGGCTTTCTTTAGTTGGGGCAAGCAGGGGCTACTCTTCGCTGTGGTGTGGTGGCTTCTCACTGCTGTGGTGTCTCTTGCGGAGTATGGGCTCTAGTGTGAGCAGGCTTCAGTAGTTGCAGCGCATGGGCTTAGTTGGTCTGCGGCAGGTGGAATCTTCACGGACCAGGGATCAAACCCTCATCCCCTGCACTGGCAGGCAGATTCTTAACCACTGGATCACCAGGGAAGTCCTTTTCTAATTTCTCAATGTTGACCACTGTTACTGATAAAAGCTTTCTCTCTTTCCTCTTTTGTGACACAGGATTGCAGAGTTGTATTAATATCTTGGCCGCATCACATAAATGTTGGTAGCTTTTCATCTTCATTCAGTTCAAAATTACATAGAAGCATGAGGCTGAATTTCCAAAGATTCTGCTGAGAATCTCTAGTTAAATTTTCTAGTTCTGGTTGAAGAATATATTTTGAATGATTTTAATCTTCTTAAATTAAGACTTATTTAGTAGCCCAATCTATGCTCTATCCTAGAGAATGTTCCAAGTATGTTTGTAAAGAATGTTTATTCTGTAATCATTGGGTGTTCTATCTGCACAGTATGCATTTTTCCATCTGTTTACTTTCAACCTATTTCTGAATTTCATTCTAAAGCTTGTCTCTTATAGACAGCACAAGCTTGGTCTTGTTTTTTAATCCATACTGACAATCTGACTTTTGGGTGAAGTGTTCAGTCTGTCCACATTTAATAAAAATTATTGGTTTTTTAATCTTTTTTGGGGGGGGGGGCACCATGCTGCATGGCATGTAGAATCTCAGCTCCCTGACCAGGGATCTAATCAGCAACCCCTGCATTGAATGCATGGAGTCTTAGTCACTGGACCACCAAGGAAGTCCTAGTAAAATTATTGATGATTGCATTTTCTCTCCCATTCTGTAATCTCTGTTTGTTTCATGCTTTCCTTAAGTTTGTTTCTCTGTCTCTCCTTTACTGTTTTCTTGTATCAGGTGTACTGTTTCAATTCCTCTGTTGATTTTTTTTACCTTTTTTCCTGAGTTATTTTCTTATAGTTTGCTCATAGAATACAGGATGTATCTTAATTTACCACAATCTATATCAGAACAGTAACTTAATTCTCACAAAACATAAGCATTTTACCCCAATACGTAATGGTTCTCTCCTCTCTCCTTTGTGCTATTACTTTCATATGTTCTAACATATTTTATATATTACTCCTATAAATACCATAGATCTATCAATAGTGTTGTTGTTCAGTTGCTCCGTCATGTCCGACTCTTTGTGACCCCATGAACTACAGCATGTCAGCCTTCCCTGTCATTCACTGTCTCCCAGAGCTTGCTCAAACTCATGTCCATTGAGTTGGTGATACCATCCAACCATCTCATCCTCTGTCGTCCCCTTCTCCTCCTGCCCTCAATCTTTCCCAGCATCAGGGTCTTTTCTAATGAGTCAGCTCTTCACATCAGGTGGCCAAAGTACTGGAGCTTCAGCTTCGGCATCAGTCCTTCCAATGAATATTCATGATTGATTTTCTTTAGGATTGACAGGTTTGATCTCCTTGCAGTCCAAGGGACTCTGAAGTGTCTTCTCCGACACCACCGTTCAAAAGCATCAATTCTTCGGCGCTCAGCCTTCTTTATGGCTGCCTTATTTAAGTTCTGGCAATTCTTCTTCAGTTCAGTTTCCCAACAATTGTTCTTTCCGTTTTAGATATTCTTTGCCCAGCTTTGTGGGGTCTCAGTATGTGCATATATAGTTTACTATTCAGCCAAATTTATGAAGATTTCTGTAGTCTTTTTTTGAGTAGCTTCCCTCTTTCAAGACACCTATTTAGTCATCCTGGTCTCCCAGAACTTTGATCTCTTTCTCCTCAAATCAGACAGAACTTTGTGCCCTGCTTGCATTCCTTCTCCTGTACCATTATCTCAAAAATGCCACCAAGCAGAAAGCCAAGACAATCATAAGCCTACCTCATTTTTTTCTCAGTTCTGCTCTGCATATTGTTCAACATTTCAGACTGCTTGCTTTCTATGTTTTGTACAGTTTTAGAGCTGTTTATAGGAGGGCAGTGACTGTTGTTATCAGAAGCAGAGGTCTCTACCCTTGATTTTTAAAGTCTGTATCTTTTTTCTTTTAAACTATATTTAACATACTGCTAAAGTCACTAGAACATGCAAAATTCTGAACATTAATTAACCTGTGGTTATTTGATGATTTTAAGATAGTTAGATTTATGAATTTAATGTGTTTATGTTAAAAGCTTTTATTTTTCAGAAATGTTTATTTTAGTAATGCATATTGGGACTTCCCTGGTGGAGCAGTAGATAAGAATCCTCCAGCCAATGTGGGGTACACGAGTTCCATCCCTGGCCTGAGAGGATTCCACATGTTGCAGAGCAACTAAACTCATGTGCCACAACCAGCGAGCCTTCACTCCAGAGCCCTCAAGCCTGCATGCTGCAACTACCGAAGCCTATGCCTAGAGCCTGTGCTCTGCAACGAGGCCACCACAATGAGAAATTCCCACACCATAACAAAGAGTAGCCCCCACTTGCCACAACTAGAGAAAGGCTGTTCAAAAGCGATGAAGACTCAGTGCAAAAAAAGAAATGCATTATTTACACTGTTTAGGAATTTTTCACAGTAAGATAAAGTGAAAAAGATAAAAGAGTGGAGGTATAGAGAAAACAAAACTAGCAATATTACTAAATAATATCAAGTATCAAGTTTTATTTTAAATTTCAAGGCAGAATTTGGGCCAAAATAAGCTTTTTGTTCCATTTCTAACTTCTAAAGTCACTTTCTCTTTCTTGAAACATCTCTTCTCTATAAAACCAAATGAAATTTACTAAATCTATTTAGTAGCCTACATTAAAGCTAGTACAGGCAGGACACAATGGGCTATGACTTACCCTTCTAAAATATAAAATACTTACGCATCTGTAGTCTTTGTACACCCGTTGAGATTCAGTACTTCAATGTTCCTACAGTTTTGTGCAAAGGTTCTTTACAGGAAAGAAACAAAGTAAAGGGTCTGAGGCAAAATGTGCACAATTCTCAGGATTAAAACAATAACAGGAGATACAAAACGGCAAATCTGGATATTAGTACCAAAAGTCGCTAAGTTACAAATAAATTAATTTTCAACTTTTAAACATCAATCCTCTTGTCAACCAAAGTTAAAATTATCCAAGCTTGAATTAAACAAACAACAAACTTTACTCAAGGCTCCAAATGAACCACTTATAATATATATGGGGAAGCTGGTTTTTTTTTGGGGGGGTGGGGGGGAGGCACGTGTTCTTGCTTTATTCACCAAACCACCCATCCCACTACTGGATATTTGTATGATAAGCAGTGAATGTGTATTTGGGTTCAGAACAGCTTAAGAGGATGAAAATGATCCCAGCCTCTGCTGGGTGAGATGCTGCTGTGTCTCGTGTTGCTTTTACTCCAGTCAGTAAGATCAGTTAATTAGTAGCTATGTTTTTACCTTAAAGCATTGTCTCCTACTCCAAGACACCCACGAAGACTTAACTTTCGTAAAAAGCCCCCACACCTTTTTGAAATATTCTCCACTACCCGGCCCTGTAAAAAAGAGAAGATGGTATACAAAAAGATAAGCCACCACATCGTTTTTGGAAAGAACACATTCTCATTTTTAAAACGTTTCTAACTCGCTGTAAAAACCTAATTAAATCAAATCAGCTTTCTTGATCTATTTAAAATATGCTTAAACTCTATTTGTTATTTATTTTTTTTTATCTTTAAGATACTTTGTATTTGAGGAAACGGTGCTCTGTAGTTCTCTTATTATATCACTGTATTATTGTTTCAGTATATTTACTATACTACTCTAAGTACAGCAGAGACTCAATGAACACTTAACAAAAGCTTGCTGAATGATTTCGTGGGTTAGGTTGCTTTAAACATTTACATCCATGAAGATAAACAGAATTGGGAAAAACAAAAATCCACCATGTTGATGGTACTTTCTGAAGACAACGGAAAGCTCATGTGACGTTTCTTAAACTTCTTATCCTCAAGACAACTAAGCTTCATTAGCACTTTAAAAACAAAAACCCAACCCAGCTGAAAAAAATCTAAACCTAAATCTTACTTAATCCTTGTAACACAGTGAGGAAGCTATGATTTGCACTCTCCAGATGAGAGAACCAAGGACCACAGAGTTAAAATTCAGGTTACTATAATATAAGCTTAAGCCATTCTTCATTTAAGAAAGCAGGCAATACTAAGGATGAAGTAGGAGGGAGAAATGAGAAGGGAAAAAAAAAATCTCTCCACAGCAAAAGTAATCCAATAAATTTTCCTGGAGAATGAAAGAAAAACTATCTGTAGGCTCTCCTAGAACCCAAAATGCTCATCAAGAAGAATTTATGCAAATATTATGCCTCAGTAAGTTCTTAACTCCACTTATTTTTCCATAAACGGATATAAAAAGACTTCCTAAAAAAAGCAAACACAGGTCCGTATTTCCACAACAAAAATAAAAACAAAAACTTAGTAATAAATAATTTACTACTATTTCAGTAAAATAACTCTGCTTATTCTCAAAGGCTGAACAAGTTCTTGGGGAACACTGCAGGCTCTCATGAAATTCGGATGCACTGAAATTAATGGTTTCTCTCTCCAGGGAAAGGAGGTTTATATAGCTGAGGCTAATTTGTTCCATGCTGTAATTACATTCTAACAAGAGAAATGGGGCCACACACCACATAATTATACCTCAATATCCCTCTGGAAATCAAACAGGTCAATTCGCTGCCAGTTACTGCCATCCAAAGCCAGAACATTCCAGGCCTATTTTGAAGAAAAAGACACAAAATGAGCAGAAGCTGAAATGAAGGGAAAAAGCCAGCAAAATCCAAGTTCAAAAGTCAACCTACTTATGATTGAAATTGTCCAAAAAAATGTCTCAGCACCCCCATCATTAACTCCCAAAAGGTGAGTCTCATTTCTGATTCATGTTTTATTCTCCAAGTAGATTATCTCATAAATGAGTGGGTACAGAAATTAGCAGCTGTGAAAGATCTTACATTAGGGGGCTGGGGAAAGGACAGCTTATAGTAAGTACATAGTCAGAGACTATTTTCTAACTGGAATTTCTAATTTCAAAATGAGACGATCCAACTGGTGAAAAGCAAGGCTGTTACTCTAGGAACAAGGTGAGGATGAAACTAAAAAAAGAAGATGGACTCTGAATGTAGTGTGTTCAATACATAGTACCATGTTCAATAAAAATATGCTAATCCATAGCATCACTTGTTTGGACCTGAAACTGTGACCTGGGATTTACAAAAGACTATCATTTCTCTAAATACGTGACAGAGACTTTAATGCTTTCCTCATTACCAATTAGCTCACTCAGGCATGTTTTTCAATTGTTCATCTTTCCTTTCAACTCGATTCAATGGTAATACATTTCTTTAATTAGCTAAAGAGAGGCAAGAAAACTTTTCAACTTTTCAGGATAAGGTGAAAAATGACTCCACAGAGTTAACTTGCTATGGATCATTCTGCATTGTATTTTAATCAGAAAGCCTTTTCTTTATTAAATTTAAAGTGTATGCAAAAGTCAATCCTGTTAAGTCATCAACTGAGAATATCATCTCCTTCTACAACAATTCAAAACACAGATTCGATACTGAAATTGTAAAAAGGAAACTGCAGGTACACTTTTAAGTTCCAGGTAACTGTCATACAACCAGCAAGACATATGCCAGGGGTACAGGGGAAAACAAAGTCATTATTCTAGAAATCTTTAATGGTCTCTTAGGATTTCAATGTTACTTCTCATTTTGTGGCTTCATAATTTTCTAATGTTTTTCTCCTTTTTTCTTTTAAAACATTTTATTTATCTTTTATTAGCTGTGCTGGGCCTTCGTTGCTGTGTGGGCTTTTCTCTAGTTGCACCAAGTGGGGGCTACTTTCTAAGTTGCAGTGTGCGGGCTTCTCCCTGAGGTGGCTTCTCTTGCTGCTGAGTACGGGCTCTAGGGCACACAGGATTCAGTACTGTGCGTCCCGGGCTCTAGAGCGCAGGCTCAACAGCTGTGGCACACCGGCTTAGTTGTTCTGTGGCATGTGGGATCTTCCTGGATCAGGGATCAAACCCACATCTCCCGCACTGGCAGGCGGGTTCTTTATCATTGACCCCTGAGGGACGCCCCCAGTGGGTTCTTAAATGGCTCCACGGGAGACAAGAGATTAACACTCGTGAAGATCATCTGTTCACTAAATTCATGGGCTAAATATACCTCTGATTTGGCTTGATATTTCTCATTTCCTCACACTACTTTTTCCCGCAAGCAGGAAACATGCTAAACTGAGACTAAAATTAGGAATGACAGGTTTCTCTCCAGAGTTGTTTTTTTTTTTTTTTAAAGCACATTAACAAAATACTTCAAGTACAGAGAGTAACAGGCTAACCACTGATGAACCAACTGTACAGATTTAACGAAGACTGGCATTGTGCTTCCTTTTAAGTTAAAACACATTAAGGAAGAACCTGAACATGAAAACAACAATTAAAACTCACTCAAATCAACACTCTTGAAATGAGACTCTGCTACTGAACAGGTTTAGACACCAGTCTGGGAATTTTGTTTCTCAGTGATGATCTCAGCTTCAAATGTAGACAGAAAAGAAACCCCGACTCATTTGTACCAGCTATGACTAGGGCAACAACTCAGACACCAGGAACAAAAATGTCATGAATAGAAATCATCAAACTATGACTGCCTGTTTCCTGAATAGCTGATACACAGTTTCAGTATGACTTTTAGGATGTAGAAATTACATTAAAGTTAGCAAGATAAGGTGAATTTTCTATGCTAAGTTCTGTGCTTTTTTGTTTTTCCTGAGGAAATCAGTGTTGGAGATTTGAAGGTAAACCTGTCTTTACAAAGATAAATACTCTGATATAACCATATTACATACTCAGCACCTACAACTATACTTGGCACATAGCAGGTTCTCAATATTTGTTAAACAATCAAAAAGCCATTGTCCATTTTATAAAAAGGTGGTAATTATATGTATTCACTCATTTTATTAATTATTATATACCTATATTACAAAAGAGACTAGGAATGGTTCATAATGTAATTTTCCCACAATAGAGATTCTACTCTTAGTATTAGCACAACAATAAGATTATGATATTTCACTGTTTTGTCACAGTAATGTCAATTGTCAAAGGTTGGTTAAGTAATGCAGAACTGACTTTGAGAGAGGAATCTGGTTTGCTCTATAATTTCTTAAAAATTAAATTCTAGTTATAACCTTTTAAGAAAAAAAATACCATGAGATATCAAAAGCTTTCCATGTATATACATAAAATGAAGTAGGATGAAACATGATGAAACACTGTATTGTTACAGTTCTAAGCAAAGTCTAGTCTTTTAATTTGCATGTTTAATATGCTTTTTCCTTGAAGATGCTTCCTCTGTACGTATTATAGAAATAGTCGTTTCAAAAAAACTAAAGTTAGAAACAATATAGTAGAATTCCACTGTAGAATTAACATGGGTTTAGGGATGCCATGGGTGCAACATCATCCTTGGAAATGTAACACACAACTACCATCTGAAGTGAATGGTTCGTCTGCTACAGAAGCTGATTATCATTAATGTCAGGAAGGGATGCTCTTCTAATCATGTCAGCCACTCTTACCCTGGAGACCTGAGCACAGCGACATAAGGTAACAACATCCAGAAAAGAAAATATCCTAAAAAGAGAGGGAGAAAAACTTTACTATACATTATATGATGAAGGAGTTTCTCTTGATTTTTGCCTATAAATAATTGGCTATGTTAACACATGCAGAAAAAGACAGAAGTCCTTTAAATAATCACACAAAAAGCGGAAGCAATTTATAAAGATTAATATTACCCATATAAAACAGGGGAGAAAGTCATATTTTACCTGATAATGTTATGTGTAAGTACAAGTTCATCATTCACATCAAGGGATGATAAAATATTTCTAATACATTTTTTTAAAGTAAAAAAGCAATTTCCATCCTCTGATTATCAAAAGAAAGAGGCTAGGGGAGGGATATCTTTATAAAGAATTTTACAGTTATGAAGGGAAAAAAATAAAATATTGGCAACACCTAAAAATCAGCAGCTGTAAAATGTTAAATCTCTATATATTTAAATTAACTCATTTAACACATCAATGTCAGGAAATACCACCTAGATTTTTTCTCAGTCTTAGACAATTTAGTATTATTGTAGAGACTCTCTTAGAGAGTTTAAGTAATATTATTGAAGCATTATTATTTGAAATAATTAACTTGCCTAAAGAACGATAACTCTCTATACCATAGGCCACCCATAAAGACAGGTCAGAGCACCCTGGGAATAAAATGAATGGGTCACTTGAGCTTCAAGGTCTCCTTACTCATGAATACCTTTAAAGGTCACTTTGATCTGAATAGCAAGAGAAGCTATTCTGTAGGTGGCAAAAGGTACAATATAGCATGTACTTTAAAGATGATGTTCCTTGAGATAGGATACTGGAGTGTTACAAAATGGAGGTCAAGAAGCATCCATCTGGAGATGAAGGCTACATTTTCTACTCCAAGTTACTGTAACAGAACAAACTATTTGGTGATTAGAGGCTGTCAGTCACATTTTAGAACTTGGAACAAACTGAGTTAATAATTACATCAGACAGAAAGTTATATACATTTTGTAAATAAAGATTTTTAAAACTATTTTTTAAATTTGGGTAATATACATCACATGAAACTTACCAGTTCACCACTTTTAAGTGCACAGTTCAATGGTATGAAGTACAGTCCCAGGGTTGCACAAGCACCGCCACTAGCCATCTCAAGAGCTTCCTCACTTTCCCAAACGGAAACTCTACACACAGTGAACAACGACCCCTCATTTCCCTCTCCCCCAGCTCCTGGCAACCACCACTCTACTTTGTTTCTCTGTGAATCTGACTACCCTACATACTTCCTATCAGTGGAATCATACAGTATTTGCCTTTTTGTTACAGGCTTCTTATTTCAAGTCTTCAAGGTTCATCCATGCTGTTCCATGTATCTGAACTGCCTTACTTTTTAAAAGCTGAATAATATTCCAATGTATACATATACCATATTTTCTCATATGGTAATTTTCTCTATTTTCTCATAGATGGAAAGTGTGAATGCCTTCCTTGATCCCTTGAGGTGACCCTGCTACAACCCTGATGGCTCTCTTTAATAAAATAAATTTTCCATCTTTTTAAATACTGATTACAAACTCCATTCCCAAATAAATACATACACTATCAATCTAGGTACCTCAATCCCTAAAACAGTAAGTTTACCTAATGCAACAAACCTTCTTACACTGCTTAATGCTGCTGCTTTTCCCTGTCATCCACTATATGCTATCTTTTTTGTGGAGCTTCCTCAAGATCCCATTTCTGCCAAAACACCAGTAATCCCTAAGTAATTTGCATAAATATAATGTTATACATGGCAGAGACAGAGGAGAGAAGTTTTAGATAATGGATCCTAGCTAGACTAGGTTTAGTAAAGGTTTAGTAACCTTTCAACAGAAAAGTTCTCCACAAAATAAAGCATAATAGACAGACATGAAACCTCAGGCTAGAGGTCAAATGTAGACCTAGGAGACTTTCTGAAGCACATATCCCAACAATCATAATTCCATTCTTAGAATGTACTGTCTGGGGTTCTTAATGTCAAAATTCCCTTGAGTTGGCTTTTCACCTGGGTTTGACATTATGCTACATTAAAAAGAGAGAAAGAAGACAAACACAGTCTCTGTGCCCCTCTATGGCAATAATAGTTTGGACTTTCCAGTCCTGATTTGGCTTCCTAGTAAGATAGATGGGATAAGTTTCTGTGCTTGAAAGTCAAAGTTGCTCAGTCATCTCTGACTCTGTGAGCCCATGGAGTCACAGGCTACCTCATGGAGTGGGTAGCCTTTCCCTTCTCTAGGGGATCTTCCCAACCCAGGGATCGAACCCAGGTTTCCTGCATTGCAGGCAGCTTCTTTACTAGCTGAGCCACAAGGGAAACCCAAGAGTACTGGAGTGGGTAGCCTATCCTTTCTCCAGGGATCTTCCTGACCCAGGAATCGAACCGGGGTCTCCTGCATTGAAGGCGGATTCTTTACCAACTGAACTATCAGGGAAGCCTAAGATGGATGTGACAAGCCTCTGTGCTTAAATCCCTTCAACCACTCCACCGTCTGTCTAAATGTCTGCTATTATTTAGTAACTTCTGGCTTCTACTTATCCTACATAGTTGACAGGAGAGCCAATTACCTTTAGAAACACAAATACAAGGACTGATGGGATAAGCCGCTAGAGTTTTAGTTACAGTGACTGGGTGCTGGAGAAGGGGAGAGGCCGGTTGGGGAAATGGAGGATGGTGAGGAGGAGGCTCACAGACATCATTTATCCTTCTAAATACGGTTAACAATAATTTAAACTAAATCAAATCACTATAATTTTAAGTATGCATTTGTAGGATAAGTCAAGGTGAAACGATACTGCTATTTTTATATGACAGGCAAGAACAGTAAAACTACATTATACTGCTTTTCATTATCTTCAGGCTTGGTACTTTACACTGCAACCCTTTACACAATGCCTTCTTGAGGATACCTATTATCCATAACCAGAATGGTTATGATCAAAGAGATAAGAAAACTGAGGGAGAATGAAAAGTCTGCTACTATTGAAGGATCCTGCTTGACTGCTTCAATAAAAGTCTTTCCCCATCTCTTATCAAGGGATTGTTGAAAAACTGGCCTAGCTTTAGGCCACCCAAGTTTAAGCAAAGTAGGCCTCATCTTCCCCATTCAAGCAAAAAGACTTTGGCTAGGTTCCTGAAATATAATGTGGAAGAAGTTAGGATCGAATTATAAGTAGATCTTACTGCCATATGAAAAAAAAAAAAAGATGTGCATGGTCCTAGAGAAAGTATTCAGAAGGTATTCAGAATTTCTGAATGTGGAGCCCAGATATCTGCACAATTTTTTTTTAAAAACTAATCTCTCCAGGTGATTCTTATGAATATTATATAAAGGTGATAAATTTATGATTTTCAAAAACATTTATAAAAGATGTGCAATTCAGATATTTTAAAGGAAACTGCAGACAACTACACCTTCATGTTTTTAACCCCCGATTATGGACTGAAATACACCAGGGTAGAGAGATGACAACAGTGAATAACAGCAAAGCCTTTTCATTAATTTACAAATTCAAATCTCTAGATGAAGAGGAATTTTTTGGTTAATCCATATCCACTAACAAAAAATGAATGTCAAAGATGGCATCTACCTGAGTTGAGATCTAATACTCAAAAGAAGTCAAAGTCAAGAATCATTCTTTAGTCAGAACTCATTTTAAAGATTCAAAAAGAAGGATGGGGTTGGGGCAGAAAGGAGGGACATATCTCCTGTTGGACAGATCTATCTGGTTTCTGATCATGTTTGTTTTATAAAGTCAGAAATAAACAAAATTCAGTTCTACTTCTGGTCATGGCTGAGTAAGTTTCCACTAGACTAACTTTCTAGATACAACATCAGATTGTGAACAAAATATAACAACAACCATCTGAAGGCAACAGAGTGAACAAATGCAAGCAGTTATTAAAGGGGAAAAGGGAACAACAAACGACTCTCCAGGTGTTTCGTTTTTTTCATGGGTTTTATTCTGAGGACAGGTTGTACTTGGGGCTCTTAGAACTTGAATAGAAACCTGTGAAGGGGAATCAACAGCAGAGTTTGGAGCAACCATAGGCAACAGGAAGTGAAGAGAGAAATAGAGTGAGAATGAGGTGAGGGAGCACAAATTCCGTCCAAACCCCCAAGAGACCTCTGGCTACTGCATGTGGTGGAAACACTCCAAGCTGCTAAATTTAGAAGAACTGAACTTGCATTTCAGGGGCCACCCACAACATGGGACACAAAGTTTGTAGGCTGGGGACAGCCAAGTTACCTATCTGCTAAAAATAAACAAATGAATACAGAATAAAACTCCAAACTGAATACACAGAGATGAATAAAATGAACTAAAATATTTTAAATGAATGTAAAAAAAGAGAGCCAATGTAACTTTTGAACTCTGTATTTTCTGTATATCACCAGGCAAAAGACCAAAAACGAATGAACTCATACCAAAAAACTATAAATAATGAACTCTAATTAGATTCTTCACAGTGTAATGGGTTATTTCATGTGCAATCTAAGATTGAGTAAATAAGTAATTATATTGTAGACAGAGTCATATTTCTCCCTTAGAGAAGAAGAGTCATATTACACCCATAAATATGGAAAGGAGAGCTAAAATGAGCCTGAAGGTATTAGACTAGGATTGGAGGTGTTAGTATAAACTGGTTATGTAAGAGAATTGTCATGTTTAATCTATCTATTCATCTATATATAGATACAGATATAAAACTGCATAAAGATGTGTTCATGCACTACCCACCTTCAAACATGTATTTCTTAGCTCCATCTGATGAGAAGATCCACAAGCAATGATGTCCAGTAGCAATAAACATAGCTAGGGTAGAGATCTTAGTTTCTAAATACCATTCTCCATTAAAAATCATCCCTGAGCTCCTTGCAAAAATGTCTGATGCCAGGACTGGGTCAGGAAAAGTACAAGAAGATCCTAGAGAATCTTGTGCCGAAAAACAAGGATATATTCAGAGAATGATAGGACATATTCCAAGAACATAGAATATAACCATTAGGGACTCCCACTGGCTAAATTTGAAACATTTTGAGCAGAAAACAGGAAAAATCCAAATGGGATTACCAAACACTGAATGAAATAGGAATTCATGAGTACATGTTGATGTTACTGAAGAAAGGAAAAAACGGGATAGAAAGGAAAACTCTTCTTTAGAGAATTCCAACTAGTAAAATGTAGAAGTAAAGATGGAATTAGAGAATTACGTTTGGTAACCACAACTGTAATAACTGTTTCAAGCAAGAAACAGAAACTTTGACTGACTGAATTAAAGTTTGATGAGAAACAAGATATTCACATAGTCTCAAAGTATTGCACCACAGGACACTTACTAAAGATAAAAGGGAAAATGGTAACATTACAGTGGAGAAATCTGGCAGATACCACCTTAACCTGATGATCAAAATTAACATCAACAGTAATGGGACAAACAGACATCTTATGCTTATGATATGAACAATGAGGGGGCCTCCCAGGTGGTGCTAGTTGTAAAGAACCCACCTGCCAATGCAGGAGACATAAGAGATGTGGGCTCGATCCCTGGAGGAGGGCACGGCAACCCACTTCAGCATTCTTGCCTAGAGAATCCCATGGACAGAGGAGCCTGGCGGGCTATAGTCCATGGGGTCACACAGAGTTGGCCATGACTGAAGCGATTAGCACAGCACGGCACATGAACAGTGAGAAGGGTACTATATTGTTTCTGTGGTGTTCCTACAAAATTGTGCCAACTGAATTTACTCATGAAGGACATTCTGTAAAGAAACTTCAAAACTGTCATTGGCTATAAAAGACAAATAAAGACTGAAGGCCTATTCAAAATTAAAGCCAGCTAAAGAGAAGTGACAGTAAATGTAACCTGTCATCCTGGACTGCAACTTGAATCAGAAAGAAAAATATTTTTTCTTGCCTTGTACTACAATGAACACGAGCAGGATCATGCATAGGATAACTGGTAAAATAGGGATAAGGTCTATAAACTTCATAATAGTATCACATCAACATGAATTTTGAAATTACAGTAATTTCAATTACTGTACTGTGTTTATATATGAGAGTCTTTGATTTTAGAAAATTCACACTGAAGTCTTGGGTAAAAAGTATGGTCTGCAACTTAACCCAAATAGTTAAGGAAAAAATAATTTAAGTAAGGTCAAAGGTTGTGAATCCAAGTAAAAATTTTACGGAATTTCTTTGAACTACTTCTGAATCTTTTCAGTAAATCTAAAATAATTTAAAAACAAAAAGAGGAAAAAAAGTGGCAAGAGGTAAAAATACAAACAATAACCACTGGCTTAGTATCAGCTATATATATCTAATTGGGTCATCTTGTATTTTGCAAGCGAACTCCTGCATCCAAGCCATGAACAATAACACAATTAACACACAGAAAACACAAACTTCAGGAAACAAAGAGATTGTTAAAAGATTATTTTCCAAATAATGTTTTCTTCTAGGATTATATTCCTAGGATACTCATGCTCCTTTGTCCTCAAGACGGCCCCAATCTTGACAGAGTCATCATTTTAGAGCTATCAAAAACTGGCCCCACAATATGAAGCTGAGCCTGGTGGGAGTTCATGTACTAGAATGTGTAATGATAGGAAAATAATAAGGACTTGAAAAAAATAGTATCTTCACATAGTCATGTGGCTCTCAGTCTCAAAAGACAAACAGCTTTGTGTCCACATACATAAATAACCTACACAAAGGCAATGTGCCTAATTCGTATCTTATTAATAGTCCATCACTACCAAGATATCAGGGCTTCCTTCTGGCTCAGCTGGTAAAGAATGTGCCTGCAATGTGAGAGACCTGGGTTCAATCCCTGGGTTGGGAAGATCCCCTGGAGAAGGGAACAGCTCCCCACTCCAGTATTTTAGCCTGGAGAATTCCATGGGCTGTGTAGTCCATGGGGTCACAAAGAGTCAAGACACGACTGAGCAACTTTCACCAAGACAACAAGGCAACACTGGAGAGTTGCTACTGGCTAAGAAAATGTGGAGCCAAGCAAGAGCTGAAGTCTCTCTCTAACAGATCTAAAATAAAACAGCCAATTCACTGCTCAAGAGTATTTTGTTACTGCTGTTGTAGTTCCTCCAGGCAACAGAATGTTAGGCTTGGAAACATTAAAACAGCAAATGGCAGGACTTCCCTGGTGGTCCAATGGTTTGGACTTGCTTCCACTGCAGGGGGCACAGGTTCCATCCCTGGTTGGACAACTAAGATCCCGCATGCCACATGGCACAGCCAAAAAAAAAAAAAAGGCAATTATGAAGAAACACGCAAACCAGGGAAGAGATGAAGTTTGAGACAGGCAGCATCCAATTTATTAACAGACTGGATATGCAAACTTTGTAAACTCTCCAATATAAACAATATCACAAAGAAGAGTTTGTTTGCCAGGCGAGCCTTAGGGGAAAAAAATCCTAAACTACAAAACTATGTATTATGCAAAAGAGCTTGAGCTTCAAATTTTATAGCATACCTGAATCAAAAACCCTTTGCCTCTGTCCACAAAGAGGAAACAATAATCTCACCTGAAATGCTCTTCTTTCTTACTCTCTTGCAACATCCAGTTAATCACTACTTACCCCTTTATGACTCAGCTCATGTTTCATTTCCTTGGAAGCATCTTCTGAACTCTCTAAGGTTGGCTCTAATGTCCTACATGTGAGCTTTGCTCTAGGCAAACCTCCATTATACCTTTATATTGATTATTTTCCTGTCAGTCTTTTCTACTACTCACTGAGTTTCTTGAGGACAAAGAGTCTCCTTTATTTCTATATCCAACATAATGCTTGGTACACTGCATGTCTCCTCTTACAGTAAGGTTTAAGGAAATTCCATCTGTGTAATATTCCAGAAAATGCGGAACTATGGAGATCAAAAAATAAGTGGTTGCCAGGGATAAGACCCTGGTGCTGGGAAAGACTGATGGCAGGAGGAGAAGGGGACGACAGAGAACAAAATGGCTGGATGGCATCACCGACTCAATGAGTTTGAGCAAGCTCCGGGTGATGGTGAAGGACAGCGAAGCCAGGCTGCAGTCCATAGAGTCGCAAAGAGTCAGACGCGACTGAGTGACTGAACAACAAGGGGTGAGAAGGGAGAGAGATAAACAGGCAAAGCAGAAAGGATTTTTACAGCAGTAAAAACACTATGTATGACATTGTAATGATGGATATGTTATTACACATTTGCACAAACCCATAAAATCTGTGGAGAAGAAAATGGCAACCCACTCCAGTACTCTTGCCTGGAAAATCCCAAGGATGGAGAGAGCCTGGTAGGCTACAGTCTGTGGGACTGCAAAGAGTTGGACATGACTGAGCGACTTCACTTCACTTCATAAAATCTACAACACCAAGAGTGAACCTTAAGGTAAACTATAGACTTAAGATAATTATAAGGTGTTAATATAGGTTCATCTTTGGCAAACAAACAAACAAATAAACAAAAAACATTCTGGTGGGTTATGTTGATAATGGGGGTGGAGGCCTGCATGTGTGAGGAAGGGGGCACATGAGAAATCTCTGTACCTGCCTCTCATTTCACTGTAAACCTAAAACTGCTCTACAGAAACAAATTCTTTAAAACAAAGAAAGAAAGTTGAAGGACTAAGGAGGACAAGAATGAGGCCTATAGTAATTACTGAACTCCAGCATTCCGCTAATGGAGAATAAAATACACTTCTTTTATTCTCTCACCAAGGAAACGTATAGATTAATTGCAGTAGCAAACTCAAATGAAAATGCATCATGCATACACAGTACGGGAAAAAACAGCCTAAACATATGCTTATATTTATAAAGTGTCATATATGTAAACTACTGTGTTAAAAATCGGTATGAAACAAAATGTTTCACATGAACCCCTGCCCCCCGAAAGGTTTAAGGGGACATAATTTAATTATTTTTGGTATCTCGTGGCTTTCATAAAGAACATCAATTATCATTCTATTCAGTGAAATCCTGAGTAACCAAGTGACTAAAACTTCTCTTCATTAAATAAACAACCCTGTACTGTAACATTTTTGAATGTTACTATTAATTTTTAATTGATGTAACACTGATTTATAACACTGTGTAAAGCCTCATGTGTAAAACACTGTATTTCTACTTCTGTATACCCTACAACATGCTCACCACCCAAAATTTATTTTCCATTAATTCACCATACAGTTGACCCCCTTTATACCTTTCCCATCTGGGAACCACTACTCTTTTCTCAATCCTACATGTTTGTTTTTGTTGCTTTTCTTTTTTTTTTCTTTCTCGTTTTCTTTCCTTTTTGAAGCCACATTGTGCAGCACACAGAATCTCAATTCTCCAACCAGGTGCCCCCTGAACTGGAAGCTCAGAGCTTTAAATAGTGAACCACCAGAAAAGTTCCCTGCTTTAGCTTGCTTTTAAAATTAGTTTTTATATATTCTCTCTTATTGTCAGATTGCTAATAATAAACTCAGTGGTCCCCCTATCAACTCTCCTGATCCCATTTTTATTTACTGATATTCATAATTGAATTTTTGTTAACTTTGTTTAACGAAAAAAATAAATAAGAAGTAAATGGGAACTGAGAAATGGGTGGTATGTATCCTTTAAGTAAAATGCACATTTGATCTTCCAGCTTGCTTTCTGTTTCTCTGATTTGTTCTGGATAATTGAGAAGACTAGAAAACGAAATGGTCAGTAACAGCAATATTGTTTTTCTGTTCTTTGATTCAGCAACATCTGCCAATGCACATTAAAGGTAAGAGATGATCACTTTTGGTAGTCTGAGCATCTAGTCACATCATTTTATGGTCTGTGAGTAAAAAACAGAATAGTAATATACATGACATTTTATTGCACTTCCTATGTGCCAGGCACTCTTTCTAGTAAGCACTTTATATTTATCAACCCTTATGATCCTTGTTCATTGTTGTTTAGTCATCAAGTCATGTCCAAATCTTTCGTGACTCCATGGACTGTAACTCACCAGGCTCCTCTGTCCATGGGATTTCCCAGGCAAGAATACTAGAGTGGGCTGCCATTTCTTTCTCCAGGGGATCTTCTAAACCCAGGGATTGAACCTGCCTCTCCTGCACTGGCAGGCGAAGTCTTTACCACTAAGTCACCAGGGAGGATTTTAGTACCTTCCTAAAAGGTAGGTACTAAACTCCAGTTTACAGCTAGTAAATGACAAAATGCAGGTGTTCAGATTTCAGAGTTGATGTTCCTAACCATTATGCCCTTAAAAGTAAGAAAACACACACTCCTATCCACCCCGAACTCTTGGCAATTGAAGTGAATGAAAATACTAGATATCATCAGTGTTGTAAGCTTCCTGGGATAGAATATAATAAGACAGCATGTATACACATCCACATAACATATTACATGATAATTATGACTCAACACCCCAAGAGTTGAAAAATTAATGAAAAAAGTTTCAGATTCTTGTAAATAATGATAATCCTATTTCTGAAACTGTATTTTGTTTCACAGCTAAAAGGGCATGTGTGGGTTCAAACAGTCTTACTTACCACTCACATTATTTTTAAAGTTACCAATATCATCCTCAGAAGGAATCCTGGGAAACGAGTTACTTTACATTAGCTCTTGGAAAACAGAAGAGTCTCTGTCTTATAAACACTGATATTCATTTTTCAAGAGGTACTCCTAAAGATATGCACATGGTTCTGCTCTGAAAGGAAGTACTGTCAATTCTGCTAACTGAATTTTACATTATGCAAGCAGTGGATTCCAGCCTGCTGGAGCATTACTAATAAACTTTGTTTCAAAAGGAAAGGAGGAAAATTAGTTAAGTTAAAGTAAGCTACAGCTAAGAAAAAACAGGAACACTTCCTTAATTCATTGGTAAATTGGCTGTGGCTCTGAACTTGGCCCTAGCAACACAAGTTTTCCCCTTGTAGACTGATACATGTTGGATCAAATAATGTAATATGCAACTTAAAAATCTAACCAAGCTAAATAGTCTATGCTACTTATTAAACTGTATTTTTTAAAACAGCTAATACACAGACATAGTATGAAATTCCAAATACACACACCCACAAATTTAGAAGACACACAAAAAATCTGACCAGTAAGTAATGACAGTAACAATATAACTCATAATAATACGAAACACATATCCACAAGTCTATACCGTTATAAATAACTGAATAAATAAACATAACAGATATGAAGGGTCTTCCTTACAGTAGAATTCTAATAAATAAACACAGGAAGAATTATGAAAATATAAAATCATGGCAAACATAACAACAGTAACTGTTTCAGGTAACATCAATGGAGGTTACAATTAGTGGACAAAAATGAGTAACAACACATAGTCTTAACGTATCTCCCTCAAGATATTTATCAGGCTATTTAAAGTTCCTAAGGAAATATTACATTTAATGAATTTCAAAAATTACAAATGCCCTGGACAGAATTCATTAATATTTACATTAACTAATTGGTTCCCTGTTTAGTGTAATTTCAAAGATATCACAAAATTTTCTTTTCTATTTCGCTTAATTGGTTTAAACAAAAAGTTGACCCATTGCCTGAAAGAGAAATCAGTTAACCCACAGCTTCAGGTAATGGTAAGAAAAAGCCACTGAAATTTAGGAGTTGTTTGTGGTAACAAAAACTGGTTGATATAGGAATTCCTCTTTATCCAATCTTCCCCCAAATACTATCTGTTCTGGCAACTATAGGCCTTACAATTCATCAACAGTTAATAGAGCAAAGTCAAAATAGTGACTAAATCAAAATTACAATGAGATACTAACTCTCCCCTATGGCCATTATCAAGAAGACAAGAAATAACAAGTGTTGGTGAGGATGTGGAGAAAAGAGAACCCTCATACACTGTTGGTGGGAATGTAAATTGGTACAGCCATTACAAAAAAACAGTATGAGATTCTTAAGTAAAGACAGATCTACCATATAATCTAGCAATTCTAATTCTGGGTAGTTATCTGAAGAAAACAAAAATCCTAACAAGAAGATATCTGCACTTCCATATTTGTTGCAGCATTATTTACAATAGTCAAGAGATGGAAACAGTGGCTGACTTTATTTTTGGGGGCTCCAAAATCACTGCAGATGGTGACTGCAGCCATGAAATTAAAAGACGCTTACTGCTTGGAAGGAAAAGTTATGACCAACCTAGACAGCATATTAAAAAGCAGAGACATTACTTTGCCAACAAAGGTCCGTCTAGTCAAGGCTATGGTTTTTCCAATGGTCATATATGGATGTGAGAGGTGGACTATAAAGAAAGCTGAGCGCTGAAGAATTGATGCTTCTGAACTGTGGTGTTGGAGAAGACTCTTGAGAGTCCCTTGGACTGCAAGGAGATCCAGCTAGTCCATCCTAAAGGAGATCAGTCCTGGGTGTTACTGGAAGGACTGATGTTGAAGCTGAAACTCCAATACGTTGGCCACCTGATGTGAAGAGTTGACTCATTTGAAAAGACCCTGATGCTGGGAAAGATTGAGGGCAGGAGGAGAAGGGGACGACAGAGGATGAGATGGTTGGATGGCATCACCGACTCAATGGACATGAGTTTGGGTAAATTCCGGGAGTTGGTGATGGACAGGGAGGCCTGGCGTGCTGCGGTCCAGGGGGTCCCAAAGAGTTGGACACGACTGAGTGACTGAACTAAACTGAACTGAAGAGATGGAGGCTACCTAAGTGTCCACTGATGGATGAATGGATAGAGAAAATGTGATACACACATGTACAATGGAATATTATTCAGCTCCAAAAAAAAAGGAAATCTTGCCATAAGCACAACACGAATGAACCTTGAGGGTACTTATGCTACATGAAATAAGTCACAGAGAGAAAAACATACTGTAAGATCTCATTAATATGCAGCATCTAAAACAACAACAACAAAAAGCCCCACAAATTTTTAACTATGGGTTTTGATGGATATTAACTAGATTTACTGTGGTGATCATTTTGTGGTGAGCCAGGATCTTAGTTCCCAACCGGGATTGAACCTGTACCCTCAAACAGTGGAAGCATGGAGTCTTAACCACTGGACCGCCATTTTGCAATATATACAAATATCAAATCATTATGCTGTATACCTGAAACTAATAGATTATATGTCAATTATATCTAAAAAAGGAAAGGAGGGGAGGGCGTGGGAGGGGAGTGAGAAATGGTGTCTAAAGCTAGAAAGGGCCAGGGCAGGCAATGGTGCAGTGTCAAGAATTACAGAAGATGTTATCCCTGTTACCCTCATTTCTTGCCTAGATTTCTTTAATAGCATTCTTATTGCTCCCCACTCCAATCTCCCAATCTGGCTGGCACATAGTACCCAGGCTAATTCTTTAAAAAATATAAAGCAAATCATATTATTCCCCTGCTGCACCATGAGAGGTCTTGTAGACCACTGTAAGGAATCTGAGCTTCATGACAGAAACAGAAAAACTCTAATGAAATATAAAAACATAAACACAGTATGATCACAGCATGATCGCTGTCACAGCCGACCCTTTGCTGGCCCATGGATTGTAGCCTGCCAGGCTCCTCTGTCCATGGAATTTTCCAGGCAAGAGTACTAGAGTGGGTTGCCATTTCCCACTCCAGGGGATCTTCCTAACCCAAGGATCGAACCTATGTCTCCTGAGTCTCCTGCATTGGCAGGGAGCGCCACCTGGGTAGCTCAGTATTAAAAATAAGTGTGTCTTAATGTACTCAGCTTATGGTAACAATGAAGAACATAACCTGTTTTAAAAATATTCTTCTTTAAGATAGCTAAAATTTCACTGAAATTTATGGGATACTCAAGATATTCAGAGTGCATTTTCCAATGGCTCTGGTAGTTTAGGATGTTCTTTCAACTAGTTAACCAGCTCGTATGTACGTTTTACTTTCATGGAAAAAATCCATTTCAAGTTCAATTCAGTTCTTTTTTTTTTTCCTTAGCATTTTCAAAATTTAAGTCCTAGGATTTAATTCCTGCTTCCAAGGATCCTGCAATGGAGTGGAGGACTCAGCATGCAAATACTTAGGAATGCCAGAAATACTCTTCACCAGCACTAGAGCGAGACATTTTTCACCCTGAAGCAGGGGCTGGTTGTGGGCTAGATGCAGCAGCAGCCGTGAGCAGAGGCCCCTGAGCACCCTGACTGCTGACACTCTGCAAAGAGAACGTGCTTCTTTCAGTCATGCTACTCTAATAACATCTCGAGTGCTAACAGAGGAAAGTTTCAAGCAACTTTTTAAAGGCTGTAATTCCTAGGATAAGACTGTTTAATAAAGGCATCAATAAATTTTAAAATTCAGATAATCCAGATTCTGAAGACACACAAAAATTAGCAAAAAGTCTAAGATTATTTTAAACAGGCAAAAGTGATACACAACAACAACAAAAAACCATCATAAAGTTAGACTTACCGTAATAGGAGTTCTTTGGGAAGTTTTTTATTGATTACAGCTTCATCGCTATTTGAGAACATCTGCAAAAACAAAATCATTGTGTCAAGTGCTACTTCACATTTTATCACGTTTAACTCAACAGTTTAGACACCTGGTAGCTCAGACGGTAAAGCGTCTGCCTACAATGTGGGAGACCCGGGTTTGATCCCTGGGTCGGGAAGATCCCCTGGAGAAGGAAATGGAAACCCTCTCCAGTACTCTTGCCTGGAAAATCCCATGGACAGAGGAGCCTGGTAGGCTACAGGCCATGGGGTCGCAAAGAGTCGGACACGACTAAGTGACATCACTTCACTTCAACAACAGTTTAGAGGTAATCCTCTTAGGAGAGAAGAGAATAAGTACAACGGATGTTATAAGCCAAAGTCATATTTTCAGAAATTCTTTAGGCTAAAAAATGTCTGAGACATTTCTGAGAATGTCTGAGAATCTTCTTATGACCCTTAATCTTCGTTTTACATATAAGGAAATTGAGCTACAAAAGGTTTACTTGCTTAAAATTGTATCAGTGCAGAGTGACCATTTGAAAAACCTTAAGGCAAGGTTATTCTCCATATCTAACTCATATTTACTTGTTCATGGAGTTGTTCAGAAACCTAGGGTAGGGAACATTCTCTTTGAAGTTTCATGTATCATGCAGAAAGCTAATAATGCTTCATAACCACAACCATATGCATTCTGGAGGCACAAAGGATCATTCAAATTAATGAAATAACTCACAGTAGGTACTTTTAAACAGACCCACAATTTCTTCCATTATAAGCTTGTCTAGTAAGCTACATTAAAAATCAAATACCTATATATCCAATAAAAAGTCATGAAAACCAACACACATGTCACTGAAACTGAGGACAGTCCCTGCTATTAAGTATTACATAGATGCCTCTTGACTTCACGAAGTGAACATTTACTGAACATCTTCTAAGTATTAGGCACCTTTCTAGGCAACGAAATACAGAGACAGTAAGATGTTATCTCTGTACTTAAGGGTCTCCTGCTCTACAATGAAGAACACGGAAATAAGCAAATATTAAATTTGGACTGGCATCAAGGAGATAAGTTAGAAATATGTCAAAATTATAGCTGAAGTAAAAGATGATACAGATCTCTGTAAGATTACAGGGGCAGTGGAAATGAAAAAAAAAAAAGCTGGAGAAAAAAGGAGTTTTTAAAAAGCTACAGAATCGCTGATGGAAGTTGGATCATCTACCAAGTTTCAGTACAGCAAATACACTATGTTATAATAAAGCTACTGCCTGACAATCACACGCTTCAGGGAATTACCTGACACCAAAGAACAATCTGCTTCCCTAAAATCTCTGTCCTTTAATGGAAGTTACTAAGGAAAAAATCATACTCCTTTTTGGTAAAGCAGACTTTCAAAATGAAGTCATCACATTTCCTCCTAAACAAATCTCAAATTTCACAGTTTCTAATTTTCTAAGACTCTTCACTATTATGATTATTTGGTTATTTTTGGCTGCACCACACAGGATTTTAGTTCCCCGTCGCAGGGATCCAACACATGCCCCCTGCAGTGGAAGCATAGAGTCTTAACCAGTGGACTGCTAGGGAAGTTCCATGATCATTCTTCTCTAGGTACACTTACTGGAAAGAATGCATGAAGGAGTTATAAAGTATACCCTGAATAATCTAGGGTTGATGACATAAGTAACAATGTCTTACAAAGACAGCTAAATGTATCGAAAGTTGAGACCTGCCTGGGGGACTTCTTAGCATACAACATGTACCTTAAGCTTGAGATCTTTGGAAAAAATTAAATTTGTAAGTTTACAATATCAATAAAGCACCCAATATAACAGACTATGCCCAACTCAAATCCACAAGATATAAAAGATAATCACTTTTATAGTAGAAATGCTGAACTCTTTATCTTGTATATTCAAAGTATTTAATTGAATACCCAGCAAGGCACTTCTGCTCATTTGAATATAAACAATAATTAAACTGATAAAGAATATAAACTTGCTAGGTATTGTTCACACAACTTGTACAATATAGAGTTTTTTAAAAAAGGAACCCAGTAGCAATTTTCCCCCCAAGTGAGCCTAAATGGGCTTCCCTAGTAGCTCAGTTGGTAAAGAATCTGCCTGCAATGTAGGAGACCCCAGTTTGATTCCTGGGTCGGGACAATCCCCTGGAGAAGGGAATGGCTACCCACGCCACGATTCTGGCCGGGAGAATTCCATGGACTGTATACTCCATGGGGTCGCAAAGAGTCAGACATGACTAAGTGACTTTTACTTCACTTCTTCAGCCTAAATAGGCCAAACGCTGTTGTCTCTATATGAACATGAGGTATATGAAAAAGTAAAGAAGAAAAGGAATAGTGTTCTGGGAGTACCTGGGAAAGACCATGGTGTATAAGACACCAGTCCAGATTTGTATTTCCCTCCTTTTCCTTCTGCATACATGTATCCTACTCCAAGTAGAGAAAGATCAGTGGTTCACAAACTGGTCAAACAAGAGCATCAGCATCAAACAGGACCTTGTTAGAAATGCAAGCTCTTGGGCTACACCCCAGACCTACAGCATCAGTGTAAACAGGGTGCCAGTGTGGTGGGGGGAAGAGAGAGGCAACCTGTTTTCAACAAGCCCTCCAGGTGGTACTGATGCCTCCTGAAGTCTGAGAACCAACAGACCAGAAAAAACAGATTAAGGACCCCAGAACTTAAGAAATCACAGTTCTAACACACAGTCAGAATATTTTATTATTTAAAGTGACAAAGCAATGGAACTTAGAAAATAATCCTAGAGACAGACACACATTAATTTTAGATGTTTTCTAGGAAACCCAAGTGGCTTCCACTCTAGTTCATGATATTGTTTATAAAGTAAATACTTCACAGAAGCAATAGAAAATATGTTTTAGACATCTTACTATTTCAGCTGAATCCAAACTCTAGATTTCTCATATAAAATATAAAGATGTCAAAACCAATTAGACCAAGGATATAATGGATTAGAAAAATGTGTGAAGGTTTGAGATATTACTGTTTTAGAGAAGCCACTGTTCAAACATCTGACATTCTTAGTTATCTCGTTTCATATTAATGTGTGGCTATACAGTGTCAGTTGCTCAGTCATGTCCAACTCTTTGTGATCCCATGGACTATAGCCACCAGGCTCTGCTGTCCACAGAATTCTCCAGGCAAGAATACTGGAGTGGGTTGGCATTCCCTTCTCCAGACCATCTTCCAGACTCAGGGATTGAACCCAAGTCTCCTGCACTGCAGGCAAATTCTTCACTGTCTGAGTCATCAGGGATATATAATTACGTATTTTAATAATCTATCTGCAAACAATTACAAGGATATGGGGATGGGGGTGGTGGGGGAACATGACAGCAGCTATAGTATTCTCTCTCAATTATTTGTTTCAAGGTAGGACATCATCCCCTAAACAAACAGACACTGTAAGGGCCCTCCTGTTACAGGGAGGGACATTCTTATATATTTATATAAGGGATATAAATATATCCCTTATATATAGGGATAGGACATTCTTGTATATTCAGGTTTTTAAAAATCTAAGTGATTTGGTTTGTCATATGTTAGCATTTATTACTGCTCTGTATAAAACTGTAATTGTTTTTCTATAAATTACCTAGTTGAGAAATATAATTGTGAAACTACTTTTTTATAAATTGTAATTAGAACAAAGAGCTCCTGAATAGTATGAAACATTTTTGGGCTATTATTTTAGCTTTCCTGATCAGTTTTGAAATCTTTGGCAAGCTTTGGGAATTAGTTCACTAACATAATAAATTTAAATGCTCAGCACACAACAAAGACACAGGAAATCAATTCAAGAGGTTTTAAATCCAGGATCTGAGTGGGAAATGGCAACTGGGTTTAATAAAGGAAATAGGAAAAGAAATACTTTCTCAACAGTGACCCCTGCTGATTAAAGTAAAGTATAGCTAACAACTCCAAAAAACAGAAATTATTCTGTTTTTTATTATTCAAGCATTATAGAGGAAATAAAAATTTAACACACATTTTGGCACAGATTACTAGTATCCCCCAATATCTTCTCTACACATCTAGGGTAACAGAACTCCCAGTTTTTAGCTAGCACATGGCTGTGTGGAAAGAAAACTTTATTTCCCATTACGTTCTGGCCAATGGGAAATAAGAAAAAGTGACGTATACAGTATAGTATCAGGGGGCTTGGAGTGTCCTTAATGAGAGAGGGTTTGCCCCTTCTTTACTCCTTCCTCAATTATGCTGTTCGAAATGTGGTCAGGATGACTGAACTCCATCTTATATCATGAAACTGAAGACTACAGTTTAGAGATAAGCAGAAAACTAGAAAAAGCTTGCAGATGACTAGAGACACCATACTTCTGGACTTACATATGAGAGAAAATAAACTCCTATCATATTTAAGTCATTTAATTTGGTTGCACAATACTGAGTGTATTATACCCTTAAAAAAGTATAGGATGGCAAATTTTATATGTCTTTTTCCACAAAAATTTTTAAGATTCTTTTTCCACATTTTAAAGTTTCTGAATTTAGGAAACATCTTACAATCAAAATCAAAAGCTTTTTGTGTGTGTGATATATAAAATAATGGTGCATTTTATAGATCGCTGCAACATTTAATTATAGATAGCAATTACAGTATGACCAAGAGGAGGAAAACAGAACTAAAATAAAAATGAAGGACCATGTGCTTCTCTTAAAACAAGCTCTGTGCTTTTTGTTTGTTATCTTCTCTAGAGCACCTATGCATCCAACTTGCCTATTCTGTCAACAGAAATCGAATGATGCCCACTGGTGTCATGAAACCTTTCCCAATCATCCTAACTGGATGTGACTGTTTCCATCTCAGATAAAATCCCAAAGCACCCTGGGGTGGTATGGTGTCCATTATATCAGACTGTAAGCTCTGATATAATGAGGAAGGGGGCCTTGTCCGTTTAGTTCACCACAGTACAGTCAGTAAACAACACAATGCCTATAAACTCCTGAACCAATGAATGTCATTTTTATTACACAGATCAGGAAATATTTTTTGACTGTAAATTCACAGCAGACCTCCATGCTTTCTTCACTTTATCCCGGTAGTGGAGGGGAGGGGAAGGGTGACAAAGGAGAAGGAGGGATATGGCTGGGAAGGGAGATGAGAGGAGGGGAGGGAAAAAAATCTAATAAATTGAATGTTACTCTAAATTCATCAAAAAACATGCAAATAACATGAATTTATTTCAGTAACAAACTGAATAATACTATAAAATATAACAAGTACAACACATGAAGAAAAAAGTTTGGATACTCAACTTATGTCCCCTTGCTCAAAAAAAAAGTTGTAATAATTGCAAAGTTTTCACCATCATGGGATTTCATCTGTATACAGCAATTTTAGCAGCTTTATTATGGCATAATTCACATAGCATAAAATTCACTGGTTTTAAGTGTACACTTCAATAATTTTTAGTAAATTTACAAAGCTGTCAAACCATCACTACAATTCAGTTTTGATGAATTCCATCATCTCCAAAATATCATTCATGCCTATCAGCAATCAATCCCTCAAGCAACTACTCATCTGCTTTCTGTCTCTGAAGATTTTCCTTTATGAGCATTTAAAAAAATAGTATCATAAAATAATGCAATTTTTTGGACGTGGCTTCTTTTACTCTGCATGTTTTTGAAGTTCATCTATGTTGTAGCATGTACTAGCAGTTCATTCCTTTTTATTTTTTGAATAGTATTCCAACGTATGAAATCGTGAATTTTGTTTATTCATTCTTAGCTAACAACATTTGAATTGTTACACTTGCTTTGGGTTGAAATAGGTTCCCATTTCTCTTGGATAAAATCTAAAATGGAGAGTTTATGGCTTGTATCATATGGTTAAGTACATTTTAAACTTTTAAATTATTATCCAAAGTAGCTGTACTATTTTACATTCCTACCAGCAATGTATAAGGTTTCCTGTCTGTCCGTATGTTACCATCCAGAGCATTTGGGATCTCCAAACAGGGATCAAACCCTACAATGGAAACAAGGAGTCTTTTTTTTTTTTTTTTGAAACAAGGAGTCTTAACCATTGGACCTCTATGGAAGTCTCATGTTGGCTTTTTTAATTTCAGCTAGTCTAATTTACTTTGGGGGGCTCCAAAATCACTGCAGATGGTGACTGCAGCCATGAAATTAAAAAACGCTTACTCCTTGGAAGCAAAGTTATGACCAATCTAGACAGCATATTAAAAAGCAGAGACATTACTTTGTCAACAAAGGTCCATCTAGTCAAGGCTATGGTTTTTCCAGTGGTCATGTATGGATGTAAGAGTTGGACTATAAAGAGGGCTGAGCGCAGGATTGATGCTTCTGAACTGTGGTGTTGGAGAAGACTCTTGAGAGTCCCTTGGACTGCAAGGAGATCCAACCAGTCCATCCTAAGAGAAACTGGTCCAGAATATTCACTGGAAGGACTGATGCTGCAGCTGAAACTCCAGTATTTTGGCCACTTGATGCGAAGAGCTGACTCACTTGAAGAGACCCTGATGTTGGGAAAGATTAAGGGCAGGAGGAGAAGGGGATGACAGAGGATGAGATGGTTAGATGGCATCACCGACTCAATGGACATGAGTTTGGGTAAACTCCGGGAGTTGGTGATGGACAGGGAGACCTGGCATGCTGCGGCTCATGGGGTCGCAAAGAGTCAGACACGACTAAGTGACTGACCTGAACTGAATGGGGTGTTATCTCATTGTGGTACCAGTTTGTGGTACCAATTTACAATTACTAATGCTGTTGGGCATCTTTTCATTTGCTTTTCGGCTGTTCAAATGACTTCTTGGGTGAAATGTGCATTCAAATCATTTACCCTTTTGAGTTGTTTAATTTCTTAGATTTAGGGGCTCTTTATATTAATATATTTTGAATCCACATTCATTATCTACTCTATGACTTATTTTCTCCCATTCTGTGTTATGTCTATTTCTTAATGGTGTCTTTCAAAGAATACTTTTTTTTTAAAGAGAGTATTTTTTATTTTGATAAGGTCCAGTTTATCTTTTTTTTTACAGATAATACTTTTGATATCATATATGTGAACTTTGCCTAACCAAAGGTTATGCAATTGTCTTCTAATTCAGAAAAATTTAAAGCCATGCCTAGCTGACTCAACCAGACACAAAGGCCTCTAAGCAGCTACAAGGATTACGCCACAGCAGACAGACACACCCGAAGTAGGGAGAGGTCTGTACTGAGAAGAGTCACAATGATGGAGCTTCTGGGACATGGAACAGCACAAATCAGATTCACAGAAAATCCCAGAAATTTTAAAACAAGTTGTACCTGCTGGGTACAACTACAACAAGGGACAGAGATTATTTAAAATGAAAGGAGGCCTCTGGACTCCCATCTTTCTGTAGGGAGGAAGTACTCTGAGAAAGCTACTTGGCTTCATAAGGTATTTCTTATGTAAAAGGAGAACCTCTTAGAAAGCAATGTTAAGAGCTCATGATGCAGTAGTAAGAATCACAGGGAACAGTGGATTAGGGAACCATTCCCAGGAAGTAGAACTGGGCCCCAATCAAGGCACACTTCCTGCTCCTGTGTTACCAAGAGTCAGATCCAACTGTTTGCCCACACTTGAGAGGCAAGGTTGGTGGAAAGGAAAATGCTTCATTGCAGAGGCAGGCAACCAGGGGACAGAGTAGACTCATGTCAAAAGGCCAACTTGCTACTGACAATCAGTGGGCAAGAGGTTTGTTTTTTTTTTTAAATTGAATTTTTAGACCCCAGCCTCAGAAGTCCAATTTATTTGGCTATCTGATTTATCTGGTTTGGGACGGGTTGTTCACTGCGGTAGGTTTAGCTGAGGCATGCGAGATCTTTCACTGCAGCGTGCAAGCTTCTCTCTAGCTATAGCATGCAGGCTCAATAGTTGTGGCACTCGAGCTTAGTTACCCTGCAGCACGTGCAGTCGTGTTCCCCAACCAAGGATCAAACCCACATCCTCTGCGTTACAAGGCAGAGGGCCTGGGCCACCAGGCAAGTGCCTGGGCAAGAGCTTCTAAAGAGGAGTTTCAGGTGTGTATACAGGCCAAGGGAGGGGGCTACAGTCAGCTCTGACAGACATCTTGGAATTGGTTATGCAGTGGTCTCATCAGTGTCATCCTGATTTTATCATCCATGAAGAGGAACTTAAGGCCCTTGACTTTGCTTAATAACTGAACAATTATTGTTTGGTTTTGTTTGTTCTCCTTTGCTTCTGCATTTTCTTCATTATCTGTTAAACTTGGAGAAGGGGAAAAAAAAAAAAAAACAAACTTGGAGAAGGACATGGCAACCCACTCCAGTATTCTTGCCTGGAAAATCCCATGGAAGGAGGAGCCTGGTAGACTACAGTCCATGGGGTCGCAAAGAGTGGAGCGACTTCACTTTTTCGGCTACAGATTGTCTACAGACAGAAGGCAGGCAGAGGACGTGGGGGAGAAGGACCGCCGGGTTCTGCTCCATTCAGCTGCAGTCTGTGGCCCTGACAACATGTCTACTGCATCTCAGGGTCGATCCGTGCATGTCTGCATGCTAAGTTGCTTCAGACGTGTACGACTCTTTGTGACCTCATGGACCATAGCTTGGTTAGCTCCGTTGTCCGTGGGATTCTCCAGGCAAGAATACTGGAGTGGGTTGCCATGCCCTCCTTCAAGGATCTTCCTGACCCAAGGATCGAACCTGAGTCTCTTATGTCTCATGCGCTGGCAGGCAGGTTCCTTGACATTAGTGCTGCCTGCCTGGGAAGCCCTTGCCTCCCATTACTCCCCCTTTTGGGGGGGACTATATATTTCCGTTATTTTCTCTCTGTGAATAACAGTGTATGTTGAATGTATGGGGCAGATAACTTTTCTTTTTAGCTCACAGGTCTCTGGATCAAGAGGAACTGCAGGTGAGTACCCTCAGTCCAGTTCAGTTGCTCAGTTGAGTCTGACTCTTTGTGACCCCATGGACTGCAGCACGCCAGGCCTCCCTGTCCATCACCAACTCCCAGAGTTTACTCAAACTCATGTCCATTGAGTCGGTGATGCCATCCAACCATCTCATCCTCTGTCATTCCCTTCTTCTCCGGCCCTCAATCTTTCCCAGCTTCAGGGTCTTTTCAAAAGAGTCAGTTCTTCACATCAGTACCCTCACCCACCTCTAAATTTGATACTGATAAGTTATAGGTATTCACCATTGTTTATTTATACTTTTTTTTTTTAAACAGGTTATCTGTCTTTGGATAAGATTTTGGAGGTCTTGGGAGAGAATGCTTTGCATGTGACAAGAACGTGCGAATCATTGGAGCCAAAGGGCAGACTATGGTAGAACCTTATAATAAGGCCCTCCAAAGAATCTTATCTCCTTGCTACAATACCCTTTTGCAATGGGGTTTTGCTGTACCTCCCTTCACTAAGTGGAGTCTATTTTCCCACCCTTTGCATCTGAGTTCACATGATTTTTGATCTGACCAAAACAAAAACAACAACAAAAAAAAAGGTGTGTGTGTGTGTGTGTGTGTGTGAAAATAACACTGATTTCCAAGGTAAGCCTTAATGGAAACTTTACCTTCTTGACACACTCATGCCACTATGTTAGAAAGCCCAGGACAACCTTCTGCATGATGACAGGCCTTGTGGAAAAAGAGTACGAGCTGACAGTGACACCATCTCAGACGCTCAAGCCCCTGCCAAGCCACCAGAGGTCTACAGTCTTGCCAGTGATCGTTTTGAGTGACTAGCAGAAGAAGAGTCAGGCTGGATAAGTGTTTCAAGCCACTAAGTTTTAGAGTGGTTGTTAGATAGCAAAAGCTGTGAAAACAGGTTCTCCATTTTTAGAAAGTGTATGACTTGTGATCTAAATTTCAAAGATTTGAATAAAATTAGAGATATACAGAAGAAGCCCAACCTAGGTAAAATCTTTGGGTGGGAAGAAAATTTCTGGGAGAGATTAAGGATGAACTGCCGTAGAGAAGTCCAGAGTTGATACTGCAGACTTTTTTTAAAAATGATTTTTTCCTGTAAGTAATTTTTACTGATTATGCCATTCCCCTTACTCAACCAACACCAGATGTTTTTCCAATTGGTTAGATTTTCTTGCCAAAATCTTAAGAGGAAAAACATTTTTGTATGGCTAAATAAACCTAAAACCAAATAACTATGTAATTCCTCCACCCAACATCTTGTCCTTAGTAGAAATATAATTGCCTTTTAGAAGCAAACTGCTGCCAGTGCATTACCATCTCATGACTAGATTTATCCTAAGAAAGAAATCCCTAGATAAAAGCACCAAGAAAGGGATACATTTAGATAACAGATACATTACTTAACAGGTCAAACTTTCTGCTTTGGATGCATTCTAGTATATGATTAAATATTCCAAGCTTTTCTTTTATCCTGACTTCTGCTTATTTAACCAAAATCAATATCCACTACCAATTTAACAACCAGAACATAAGTACACACTTCTATTCTGTTCTTTGGGTTGCCTTATTCTCCTCCTTGGGATCTTCCTGACCCAAGGATTGAACCCGTGTCTTCTGCATGGGTAGGAGGATTCTTTACCATTGAGCCACTTGGAAGCTCTACCCCATTACATACACACAAAAGAACTAGTAGATACAAAAAGGCCATGATGGCATCTGACTCAGGATTAGCAAGCATTTAACTGAATCTCATATTGCAAAATTATCAGAGGAGGTGGTAAATCAAGGGAAAGTAGGGTCTGATTTCCACATGTACAAATTCTAGTCAATGTGCCAGAAACTGAAAACTGGCAGGATGTGTGGAATTTTCCAAGACATATGTCAGATAGTAATTTTACAACTCAGTCACAAACACACATTCTAAATCATCTTACTGCTATGGAAATATTTCCAAAGCAATGGTATTTTAATACAGCCATGTTACTTATTTGTAGAAAAAGTATTCCCCTGTTTTAGATAATGTAGGAAACAAAGTACACAGTACCCAAGATATCCTAACTGCATGCCAGAAATTATATTTTAGATTTAAAGGGAACCAAAAGAAACAATATGCTAAATTAGAAAGATTCTTTAAAAAGGAAAGGAAGAAATAACTTTGTGAGAAAGGCATTAAGAAGAGTGATACCAAGGTAACAGACCAAGGAAATCTATTAGACTTTTTAGGCCATGATAGGAACTACTGGAGATCAGTGGAGAAATAACTCCAGAAAGAATGAAGAGACAGAGCCCAAAGCAAAAACAACGCCCAGTTGTGGATGTGACTGGTGATAGAAGCAAGGTCTGATGCCGTAAAGAGCAATATTGCACAGGAACCTGGAATGTTAGGTCCATGAATCAAGGCAAATTGGAAGTGGTCAAACAGGATGGCAAGAGTAAACGTCGACATTCTAGGAATCAGCGAACTAAAATGGACTGGAATGGGTGAATTTAACTCAGATGATCATTGTATCTACCACTGTAGGCAGGAATCCCTTAGAAGAAATGGAGTAGCCATCATAGTCAACAAAAAGAGTCCAAAATGCAGTACTTGGATGCAATCTCAAAAACGACAGAATGATCTCTGTTTGTTTCCAAGGCAAACCATTCAATATCATGTTAATCCAAGTCTATGCCCCGACCAGTAACACCGCAGAAGCTGAAGTTGAACGGTTCTATGAAGACCTACAAGACCTTTTAGAGCTAACACCCAAAAAAGATGTCCTTTTCATTATAGGAGACTGGAATGCAAAAGTAGGAAGTCAAGAAACACCTGGAGTAACAGGCAAATTTGGTCTTGGGAGTACAGAATCAAAGCAGGGCAAAGGCTAATAGAGTTTTGCCAAGAGAATGCACTTGTCATAGCAAACACCCTCTTCCAACAACACAAAAGACGACTCTACACATGGACATCACCAGATGGCCAACATCGAAATCAGACTGATTATATTCTTCGCAGCCAAAGATGGAGAAGCTCTATACAGTCAGCAAAAACAAGACCAGGAGCTGACTGTGGCTCAGATCATGAACTCCTTATGCCAAACTCAGACTGAAATTGAAGAAAGTGGGGAAAACTACTAGACCATTCAGATACAATCTAAATCAAATCCCTTATGATTATACAGTGGAGGTGACAAATAGATTTAAGGGACTAGATCTGATAGAGTGCCTGATGAACTATGGATGGAGGATCGTGACACTGTACAGGAGACAGGGATCAAGACCATTCCCAAGAAAAAGAAATCCCAAAAAGCAAAATAGCTGTCTGAGGAGGTCCTACAAATAGCTGTGAAAAGAAGAGAAGTGAAAAGCAAAGGAGAAAAGGAAAGATATACCCATTTGAATGCAGAGTTCCAAAGAAGAGCAAGGAGAGGTAAGAAAGCCTTCCTCAGTAATCAGTACAAAGAAATAGAAGAAAATCGGAGAATGGGAAAGACTACAGATCTCTTCAAGAAAAGTAGAGATACCAAAGGAACATTTCATGCAAAGATGGGCTCAATAAAGGACAGAAATGGTATGGACCTAACAGAAGCAGAAGATATTAAGAAGAGGTGGCAAGAATACACAAAAGAACTGTACAAAAAAGATCTTCACGACCCAGATAATCATGAGGTGTGATCCCTCACCTAGAACCAGACATCCTGGAATGTGAAGTCAAGTGGGCCTTAGGAAGCATCACTATGAACAAAGCTAGTGGAGGTGGTGGAATTCCAGTTGAGCTATTTCAAATCCTAAAAGATGATGTTGTAAAACTGCTGCACTCAATATGCCAGCAAATTTGGAAAACTCAGCAGGGGCCAAAGGACTGGAAAAGGTCAGTTTTCATTATAATCCCAAAGAGGGGCAATGCCAAAGGACACTCAAACTACCACACAATTGCACTCGTCTCACACGCTAGCAAAGTAATGCTCAAAATTCTCCAAGACAAGCTTCAGCAATATGTGAACCGTGAACTTCCAAATGTTCAAGCTGGTTTTAGAAAAGGCAGGGGAACTAGAGATCAAATTGCCAATATCCGCTGGATCATCGAAAAAGCAAGAGAATTCCTAAAAAACATCTATTTCTGCTTTATTGACTATGCCAAAGCCTTTGACTGTGTGGATCACTACAAACTGGAAAATTCTGAAAGAGATGAGAATACCAGACCACCTGACCTGCCTCTTGAGAAATCTGTATGCAGGTCAGGAAGCAACAGTTAGAACTGGACATGGAACAACAGACTGGTTCCAAATGGGGAAAGGAGTATGTCAAGGCTGTATACTGTCATCCTTCTTTTTAACTTATGTGCAGAGTACATCATGAGAAACGCTGGGCTGGATGAAGCACAAGCTGGAATCAAGAATGCTGGGAGAAATATCAATAACCTCAGATATGCATATGACACCACCCTTATGGCAGAAAGTGAAGAAGAACTAAAGAGTCTCTTGATGAAAGTCAAAGAGGAGAGTGAAAAAGTTGGCTTAAAGCTCAACATTCAGAAAACTAAGATCATGGCATCTGGTCCCATCACTTCATGGCAAATAAATGGGGAAACAGTGGCTGACTGTATTTTTTTGGGCTGCAAAATCACTGCAGATGGTGATTGCAGCCATGAAGTTAAAAGACATTTACTCTTTGAAAGGAAAGTTATGACCAACCTAGACAGCATATTAAAAAGCAGAGACATTATTTTGCCAACAAAGGTCTGTCTAGTCAAGGCTATGGTTTTTCCAGTGGTCATGTATGGATGTGAGAGTTGAACTATAAAGAAAGCTGAGCGCAGAAGAATTGATGCTTTTGAACTGTGGTGTTGGAGAAGACTCTTCAGAGTCCCTTGGGCTGCAAGGAGATCCAACCAGTCCATCCTAAAGGAGATCAGTCCTAAGTGTTCATTGGAAGGACTGATGTTGAAGCTGAAACTCCAATACTTTGGCCACCTGATGCGAACAGCTGACTCATTTGAAAAGACCCTGATGCTGGGAAAGATTGAGGGCAGGAGGAAAAGGGGACAACAGAGGATGATGGTTGGATGGCATCACCGACTCAATGGACATGAGTTTGGCTAAACTCCGGGAGTTGGTGATGGGCAGGGAGGCCTGGTGTGCTGCGGTCCACGTGGTCACAAAGAATCAGACACGACTAAGTGACTGAACTGAACTGATGAACAAGACAGTGGTACTGTTAAGAACAATATAGCTAAACAAAGGCTGTAAGATATGGCTAGATATTTGGCTGTTGTTAATTGATATATATATCTCTCTCGCTCTAGAAAGAGGTCTCTATACCATATAACTCAACTGAATTTTTATATAAAATGTCAACCAAGACAAAAGGACACTGGAAAAACAGTAGGATCCTCCCTATACCTAACAAATCTTGCAGGGAGTTCTGATATTTACCTCTGTTTTTCTAAATATGCTTATCAAATTTAGACAATTTCTTCCTGGTAACTCAGCTGGTTAAGAATCCGCCTACAATGCAGGACACCCCGGTTTGATTCCTGGGTTGGGAAGATACGCTGGAGAAGGGTTTAGGCTACCCACTCCAGTATTCTTGGGTTTCCCTGGTGGCTCAGATAGCAATGAATCTGCCAGCAATGTGGGATACCGGGGCTCAATCCCTGAGTTGGGAAGATTCCCTGGAAAGGCATGGCAACCCACTCCAGTATTCGTGCCTGGAGAATCCCCATGGACAGGGGAGTCTGACGGGCTACAGTCCACAGGGTCACAAAGAGTCGGATACGACTGTAACTTCAAGGTACTCTTTCTGGACATTTTTAGTATAGTCTTCTGTATCCTCAATTTACTGAAGTCATAATCAGTACCCATGATCTGTGTCTTTATGAAACTGCCTCAACTTTGCTTCCAATCTTTCTCCTAATTCTTTTGGAGGGTATCATTTTTTATTTCCAAAAGTTATTTCTTATTTATTGCAAGAGTTTCAAAAGAGTGTTCTCTCTTTTGAAGACACAACATTTCATTTCTAACAGATTAACACCCCTTGCCCTCTGGCCCACCGCTTTTCTCCCTCCACTCTCCACCCTGTCTTTTATTTGTTCTCCCCTCATCTTGGAGGCTCTCCTCGGCTGTCTACTTCTGTTCATTGCATTAAGAAGTGATATGGAAGCTCACCGTTCGGCTCCATGTCCCTTACTTTTCGTGCATCTGATACACCTGGATCCAGAATATCAGCTTCCACTTTCTTGGGAGAAAAAATAATGCCCAGTTTCTTAGAAGGGCAAATAGTTTACAGAGGATTCAACCACTTAAGACATTCTATAGCTATTATCTACTTTTAATCTCCAGCCTCATCCTTGTATTTTCACTTTTTACCACCAAGTGTTTTGTCTTTTCGGAGGTTTTATAAACCTGCTAGCTAGTCTCTGCAGACAACTCAGAGTGTACTTCCTTCCACTTGGCTAAATCGTTTAACACTCCAATACTCTGGTCACCTGATGCAAAGAACTGACTCACTGGAAAAGACCCTGATGCTGAGAAAGACTGAAGGCAGGAAGAGAAGGGGGTGACAGAGGATGAGATGGTTGGATGGCAACACTGACTCGGTGGATATGAGTTTGAGTAAGCTCCAGGAGTTGGTGAAGGAGAGGGAAGCCTGGCGTGCTGCGGTCCATGGGGTTGCAAAGAGTTGGACACGACTGAGCAACTGAACTGACTGAAAGGCAGACAAATAAACTCAGAGTCAAAAAAGGTCATATAATGATAAAGGGGGTCAATTCATCAGTAAGATACAAGTGTAAACATTTATGAACCTAACACTGGAGCACCTAAATATTTAGTAAATAGGACTAAAGGAGAAACAAACAGCAAAACAATAGCAGCAGGAGATTTTAATACCTCACTGTCAACAACAGATAGATCTTCCATAGAATCCATAAGGAAACAAGATTTGAACAACATCCTAGACTAAATGAATCTAGTAAACACACACAGAACAGTCCATCCATTAACAGCAAAATACACATTCTTCTCAAACATACACAGAACATTCTCCAGGACAGAAAATGTGTTAGGCCAGAAAACAAATTTTGACAAAACCAGTTAAGAGAGAAACTATATCAAGTATCTTTCATGATCATAATGGCATTCAGATGTATATTTTCCAACACCCAAGCAAAATCCCATTTCTCAGCAGACACAGAATTGGTGGCCTACAAATTTAACTCAATTCTGACACGATCTATCAAGAAATAGCATCAGATCCCACAGGTTAAGGGCTTGGTCCTACACGACTGCCCCCATGCAAACAACAATTGCAAGCCCAGGGACATTACCTGTGTTTCTGACCAACTGGCTATAAATTGAAGGTTCCTGCAACTCACTTCTCAGGTTTAATTAACTTGCTAGAACTGGTTCGCAGAACTCAGAGAAACATTAACTTATGTTTATGCCAGTTTACAGAATTCTATAAAGAATTCAGATGAACAGTTAGATGAAGAGGTACATAAGGTGGATGGGTCCTGAGTGCAGGAGCTTCTGTCCCCATAAGCACTGGGGTGTACCACCCTCCTTATATATGGATGCCATCAACATGGTAGATCTCTGAACATCATCCTTTTGGGTTTTTTAAATGGAGGCTCCATATATCATAATACACAGACATAGCTGACTAAATCAATGGTGGCTGGTGACTGGTTCAATTTTAGTTCCTCTCTCCTCCCTAGAGGAGAAAGTTCCAGTCCTCTTATGGTTGGCTCTCCTAGCAACTGGCCTGCATTATTCGGTTACCTAGGGGCTTTCAAAAATTCACCTTATTAACATAAATTCAGATGTGATTGAAAGGGGCTTGTTGTTAACAAAAAGACACCCATTTCACTTTTATGGCTCTTAACTAAGGACAAAAGATGTTTCCACTGCTCTTATCACTTAGGAAATTACAAAGGTTTGGGGAGTCAAGAATTAAGAACGAAGACCAAAACATATAAATGTTATAAATCACAATATCACAGGCATGAAACTAGAAGTCAGTAACAGAAGGAACATCAGAAAATTCACAAACACATGGAAATTAATCAACTCACTACTTAACAACCAATAGGTCAAAAGAGAAAGAAAAAAAAAAACAACAACCAATAGGTCAAAAGAGAAACCAATATCTTGAGATAGACAAAAATGGAAACACAACAAATCAAAATTTGTGGGATACAGTCTTAAGAGGAATGTTTAGAGCTATAAATGTCAACATTAAAAAAAGAAAAAAAGATCTCCCATCCCAAAACGAAAACAACATTTCACCTCAAGGAACTATAAAAAGAACAAACTGAGCTCAGAGTTAGCAGAAAATAAAATAAAGATTAGAGCAGAAATAAACAAAATAGAGAAAGGAAATCAATATAAAAAGTGAACACTTTGTTTGTTAAAAAGATAATCAAATAGACAAACCTACAGGTAAACTAATCAAAGGAAAGGAGAGGACTAAAACAAAATTGTAAATAAAAAAAAAAGTAAATTAAAGAGGAGACTTCACAGCTAATACCATAGAAATAAAAAGGGTCAGTTCAGCTGCTCAGCAACATCCGACTCTTTGCGACCCCATGGACTGCAGCATGCCAGGCTTCCCTGTCCATCACCAACTCCAGGAGCTTACTCAAACTCATGTCCATCGAGTCAGTGATGCCATCCAACCATCTCATCCTCTGTCATCCCCTTCTCCTCCCACCTTCAATCCTTCCCAGCATCAGGGTTTTTTTCCAGTGAGTCAAGTGAGTCAGTTCCTCACATCAGGTGGCCAGAGTATTGGAGCTTCAACTTCATCATCAGTCCTTCCAATGAATATTCAGGACTAATTTCCTTTAGGATGGACTGGTTTGATCTCCCTGCAGTCCAAGGGACTCTCAAGAGTCTTCTCCAACACCACAGTTCAAAAGTGTCAATTCTTTGGCACTCAGCTTTCTTTATGGTCCAACTCTCACAGCCATACACGACCACTGGAAAAACCATAGCCTTGACTAGACGGACGTTTGTTGACAAAGTAATGTCTCTGCTTTTTAATATGCTGTCTAGGTTTGTCATAGCTTTTCTTCCAAGGAGCAAGCGTCTTTTAATTTCATGGCTTCAGTCACCATCTGCAGTGATTCTGGAGCAGTGGTTTTGGAGTCATGTAACTATGAGCAATTATACTATAACAATTACAGGAAATGGGTAATTCCTAGAAACATGACCACTTACTATTATTAAAAGTAACTAAGTAATTAGACGGAGGTGGCTCTAATGTCTTGGTAGCTGACGTAGCAACCAAAACCTAAGCCAGTGTATGTGTACTGGAATAGAAGAAAATGAAACTTAAGGACAATCCCAAATAAGGCAAATGCTTAAGATACAGCTGATCACTTTGCTTCAGAGTCTTATTTATAAAAACCTTGCCCATAGCCCCTGGGCATGGAGCACTTCTAAAATCACTTCTGGATTGGTGCTCGCAATTCAGATCAATGTTTGCTCAAATAAACCCTTCAAAATTTTAATGTGCATTGGTTTGTTTTTTTAACACTTCCAAGACTGAATCATAAAGATGTAAAAGGTTTAAAAAGACAAAAATTACTCCCAAACTCATTTTATGAAGCCAGCATTACCCAAAGCCAGAGAAGAAAACTACAAGAAAACCACAGGCCTATATTCCTGACGAATTTAGATGCAAAAATTCTCAGTAAAGTAACAGCAAACCACATTCAACATCACATTAAAAGAATCATAGAGCATGATTAAATGGAATATGATACAAGGATGGTTCAAGGCACACAAATTAACCAATGTGATGTACCACATTAACAAAATGAAAGACCAAAATAATATGACCATTTAAATAGATGCAGAAAAAAACTGACAAAACTCAACATTGTTTCATGAAAAAAAAACTGGATACTAAAGCAATGTTCCTCAACATAATAAAGGCCATATACAACAAGCCTACAGCTGACACCACAATGGTGAAAGGCTAAAAGGTTTCCTCCAGGATCAAAAACAAGAGGAAAGTACTTTAATCACTCCTAGTTAACATAGTACTAGAGGTCCTAACCAGAGCAATTAGGTATGAAAGAAATAAAAGGCATCCACATCAAAAGGAAGAAGTACAAATATCTCTGTTTGAAGATAACATGACCTTACACAGAAAAATTTTAGATATAACATAAAACCATCAGACCTAATAAATCCATTAAAGCTGCAGGTTACAAAGTTAACATACAAACATCAGTTGTGCTTCTATACACTAAGAACAAACTAGATGAATATTAAACAATCCCAGTTAAAATAAAGTAACATTAAAAAAAAGAAACCTAACAACTCTCCCAGACTTCAGACAATCCTATAAAGCTACAGTGAGCAAAACAGTGTGAAAGTGAAAGTGTTAGTCACTCAGTTCCTCTCCAACTCTTCGTGACCCCATGGATTATAGCCCGCTATGCTCTTCTGTCCACGAAATTCTGCAGGCAAGAACACTGGAGTGGGTAGCCGTTCTCTTTTCTATGGGATCATCCAGACCCAGGGATCAAACTTGGGTCTCCTGAATTGCAGGCAGGTTTTTTACTGTCTTAGCCGCCAGGGAAGCCCGTCAAAACAGTGTGGTACTGGTACAAAAACAAACATGTGAATCAACGGAACAGAATAGAGCCCATAAATAAATTCACACACCTACGGTCAACAATCTTGACGAAAGAGGTAAGAATATAAAATGGGAAAAAGCCCCTACAGTAAGTGGTGCTGGGAAAGTTGGACAGGTGCATCTAAATTAACGAAGTTAGAACACACCCTCACACTATGCATTTAAAAAAAACTCGAAATGGCTTAAAGACATATAAGTAAGACTTGAAATCATAAAACTTCTAGAAGGAAAAATAGGCAAAACATTATGTGACATAAATCATACCAATTTTTCTTAGGTGAGTCTCCCAAGGCAATAGAAATAAAAACAAAAACAAATGGGACCTAATCAAACTTACAAGCTTTTGCACAGCAAAGGAAACCATTTATATACGTGTGCACACACACACACATTTATATATATATACACACACACATATATATATAAAAGACAACCTATGGAATGGGAAAAAATATTTGCAAATGATGCAATCAACAGAGGCTTAATCTCCAAAATAAATAAACAGCTCATACAACTCAACAGCAAAAAAAATCCAACTGAAAAATGGGCAGAATACCTTACTATACATTTCTCCAAAGAAGACATAAAGATGACCAGTACACACATGCAAAGATGCTCAACATCACTAACTACTTTAGAAAAATGCAAATCAAAAATATAATGAGGGGACTTCCCTGGTGGTCCAATGGCTAAGATTCCGTACTCAGCAGAGTTCAGTCAATGCTGGGGGCTCGGGTTCAATCCCTGGTCAGGGAACTAGATCCCACATGCCAAAACTAAAGATCTCACATGCTGCAATGAAGATCGAAAATCCAACATGCTGCAACTAAAACCCGGTGCAGCCAAATAAATAAAATTTTTAAAAAATACAATGAGGTATAGCCTCATAGGAGTTAGAATGACCATCATTAAAAAAGTCAACAAATGTTGGAGAGGGTGTGAGGAAAAAGGAACCCTCCTACACTGGTAGTGGGAATGTAAGTAGGTGTGGCCACTATGGAAAAAAGTATGTAGGTTCCTCAGAAAACTATAATTTAATTATCATATGACCCAGCAATCCCACTCCTGTGCATATAATCAAATGAAACTATAATTCAAAAAGATAAATGCACCCCTTTGTTCATAGCACTACTATTCACAGTAGCTCAAGCATAAAAACAACTGAAGTGTCCATCAACAGATGAAAAGATAAAGAAGATGTTGTACAATACAATGGGATACTACTCACTCGTTTAAAAAAAAACAAATAATGCTATTTGCAGAAACATGGATGCAACTAGAGATTATCATACTAAGTGAAGTAAACCAGAAAGGGAAAGACAAATACCACATAGATATTACTCATATGTGGAATCTAAAATATGGCACAAATGAACCTATCTATAAAACACAGAGATCAGAACTTGTGGTTGCCAAGTGGAAGCAGGAAGGGAGAGGGATGGACTAGGAATTTGGAGTTGATAAATGCAAACTTAATACATTTAGAAAGGATAAATAACAGGACCTACTCTAGAGCACAGGGAACTGTATCCAATCTCTTGGGATAAACCATAATGGAAAAGAATATTAAAAAAAGAATGTATATATTTTTAAAACTGAGTCACTTCACTCTACAGCAGAGAATGGCACAACATTATAAATCAATTATACTTCCATTTAAAAATTTTAAAAATACAAAGCAATAAATTTAACCACAGAGATGAAAGATCTATACATAAAAACTGCAAGAAACTGATTAGAAAAATTGAGGACACTAATAAATAGAAACATTTCCATGTTTAGGGACTGGAAGAATTAATATTAAAATGCCCATACCACCCAAAGTGATCTACACAGGCAATGCTATCCCTATCAAAATTCCAGTGACATTTTTCACAGAAATAGAAAATAAATCTTAAATTTTAATATGGAGCCACAAAAGACCTTGAGTAGTGAAAGCAATTTTAAGGGAGAATGACAAAGCTGGATGGATGACACTTCCTGATCTGAAACTACATTAAGAAGCATTAGTACTCAAAACATTAGGTACTGGCATAAAAACAGACATATAGACCACGGAACAGAACCGAGAGCCCAGAAATAAACCCATAAATATATGATCAACAGATATTTGAAAAGAGAGTCAAGAATACTCAACTGGGAAAATAGAGTCTCTTCAATAGATGGTACTGGGAAGAGTGGATATTTACATGTGAAAGAATAAAATTAGACCTCTATATTATATCACTCACAAAAATTAACTCAAAATGAATTAAAGGCTTATGTAAGGTCTAGAACTCCTAGAAGAAAATATAGTGAAAACACTCCTTAACACTGGTCTTGGCAATGACACCAAAAGCACAAGAAAAGAAGGCAAAAAACAAGTGGGACTAAATCAAACTAAAAAACATCTGCAAAACGCCTCACAGAGTAACTATGTAGTTTCCTTTACTCATAGAACTGCCTGTTAGATCTGTGGGAAAGAACTGCAAGACATAGCTGCAAAAAATTAAATAAAATAAAATAAAAAAAATAAAAAACATCTGCATAGCAAAAGAAACAATCAACAAAGTGAAAAGGCAACCTATAAAATGGGAGAAAAATGTTCACAAACTATGTCTGACAAGGGATTATTACACAAAATATACAAGGAATTCATGCAACCACCGCAAAAATAAATAAATAAATAAAAATGGGTGATGGATCTGAACAGAGATTTTTTTCCAAAGAAAAGGTGTTCAACATCATGAGGGAAACATAAAACTACAATGAGATATTATCTCAACATTTGTTAGAACTGCTGTAGACAAAAGAACTGAGAGGGACTTCCCTGGTGGTTCGCTGGTTAAGACTCTGCTCTTCAAATGCAGGGGGCGCAGGTTTGATCCCTGGTCAGGGAACTAAGATCTCACATGCCATCTGGCATGGTTAAAAAAAGACATGAGATAAAAAGGACTGGTGAAAAGGTGGACACTTGTGAAGTGTTAGCAGGAATGTAAACTGGTACAGCCACTATGGAAAATAACATGGAGGCTCCTCATAAAATTAAAAACATAACTGCCATATAATCCAGCTATCCCACTTTAGATGTATATCCAAAGGAAATGAAATTACTATCTCAAACACATATCTGCAACTCCATGTTCACTGCAGTATTATTCACAATAGCCAAGACATGGGAACAACCTAGGTGTCTGTCACTTAGATTAATGGATAAAGAAAACACACACATACATATGTGTTTGTATATAAACATAAACACACACATATACATACACACAATGGAATATTATTCAGCCATAAAAAAGAAGCAACTTTTTCTTGCCTTTTACAACATGGATGAACCTTGAAGGCATCATGCTAGGTCAAATCAGAGAAAGACAAACACTGTATGATCTCATTTATATGCGGTGGTTGCCAAGGGTCTATGAGGTAGGGGAAATCGGAGAGGGAGGGTAAAGGGTACAAATACCAGTTATAAAATGAGTAACTTCTGTAAATCTAATCTATAGCGTGATGACTACAGTTAACATTACTATATGTTACTATACTGAACATTACTGTACATACAAGTACTGTATACTTGAAAGTACTAAGAGATCTTAAATGTTCTCCCACAAAACAAACATCATTAGGATTTTCCTGGCAGCCCAGTGGTTTCCACTTCAGGGGGCACATGTTCAATCCCTGGTCAGGGAACTAAAATCTCATGCTGTGTGGCAGGGCCAAAATAATAAAATTAAAATACACTCAAAACAATATCATTAACCATGTGAGATGATGGTTATGTGGCAACTGTTTTGCAAAATACACATAAATCAAATCACCATGTTGTATACCTCAAATCACATAGTGTTAAAATATGTCAACTATATCTCTATAAAGCTGGATACAAAAAAAAAAAACAGGAAGGAGGAGACCAAAGAGGGAACCAATACAAATAAAGAAATGCAATTTACATAGAAGAATAGAATATACTGGGCTTCCCAGGTGGCACTAGTGGTAAAGAACCAGCTTGCCAATGCAGAAGACATAAGAGATGCGGGTTCAATCTCCAGTACTCTTGCCTGGAGAATTCCAAGGACAGAGGAGCCTGGCAGGCTATGGTCCACAGAGTAGCAAAGAGTCAGACATGACTGAAGCAACTTGGCACATATGCACACAGAATATACTAAAGTAGGTTTAGATTTAGTTATTTTTCTTTTTTTTTAAAAAAATATTATTTTATTTATTTGGCAGCTCAGGGTCTTAGTTACATGCAGGGTCTTTTAGCTGCAGCATGTGAACTCTTAGTTGTGGCATGTGCAATCTAGTTCCCTGACCAGGGATCAAACCAATGCCCCCTGCATTAGGAGCACAGTCTTAGCCACTGGACCACCAGGGAAGTCCCAGTTATTTTTTCTTAAACATTAAAAAAGAATCAAAATTAAAATCAATGAAGATTGAAAAAGCAGGCCAGTGTCATTACTAGATGTATGAACAAATTAGCTAGCACACAAGCTTGGTAACTCTGTTCTTTGGCAGTATGCTTGATCTCATCTTCTCAAACCAGTGGTGACTCAAGACTAAACAAAAACAATTAGGACAATGATATCTTTCATAAATCTACATGCATTCCATTTTTAAATGCTAGAACTACACCCTTCAGATTTGGTATAATTAATCTGTATTTCATTTTAAAATATCAATGATATATGAAACATTTAAAAAAATGTTGGCAACATTTTATTAGTTAGCCCCCTCCCTTTTACCCTCCCCATTTTACTAATCCAAGAATTCCTAGAATGTATGTTTTATGGACAGTTCTTGGAAGAATTTGGTCATGAAGTCGTGCCGCCAACAGCCATAAAAAATAAACAAAAACATGTTTATAGATTAAAAAAAATAAACACTGATAGGCACAAGAATGTTGATATACAAGCAGAATTTTAAATTCAGCTCTTTCTTCTCTGGGGCGTTCTCTTACTAGAAGGGGGACTAATCTCTTACTTGCTTGATGGAATTCTGGAACTAGGTGAGGGAAGGAAACCAGGACCTTTCACTGCTCGATGTGGCATCTCAGCTTCATTCTCCTCTGGGTTTAGGTTTCAGGGTCCTGAACTTCTCACATTGTTTCTTCAGAAATAATCTCCTGACTTCTGTAAGGTTGACAGCAGTTGCTCAACTCATTAGGATGAAAGGGATGCGTGTGGAGGTGGCGGCACCACAAGCTCAGCAGCAGCTCAGGTCCATCTCCCATTACAGATTTCCAACGCCCCCTGTTCTCAGCCTTCATCTGTAATATACAGTACTTTTATGTTCTGAGTTTTTCAGGGGTCCTGCAGACAAATCATGATCTGTCTCCTGCCAGTATTCTCCTCTATAGGGTTTGACCTTCCTCTCCTCTGTTAGATCACTTACTTTTTTTTTTTTTTTTAGATCACTTACTTTTTAACTAATTTTCCTTGCTTTCCTTCTTTCTATAGAAGTAGGATTACAGATGTCTCATCCTTTAAAAGATGGGAGCTTATACGCCTGTCTTCAGATGATTTTCAAAGAAGCCTGAAAGTAATTTTACTTTGCTCTCTTAAAACCAGAAAGGGATGGGTTTTGTAATCTTTTAAGTCAAATGACTTTGAAATAAAGCCAACTACTCTTCAAAGGCTAAATGTTTATGTTTGATAATAACTCCCAAAGGATAACACAAGTGAAACCAAAAACTTAAATGCTGTTAAATAGACTACTACCTCTTTTTCAAACAGAGTCTACACTTTCTCATCTCTATGGCTTTATATCTTTTACCTAGAAATTGATTCATTTTTAAAACGTTCTCCAATTTCATATCCTTCAGGAAAGCTTCACTGATTCTTTCTCCTAGAGGGGAATGCCTTTTTCCCACTTGAGGTTTTCCGGAGGAAGAATTTTCTATAAACTCACTCCTGACTTCTCGTACTTCTTTACTTATAGACACAGGGTAAATTATCTGAACCTATGTGACTACTTAATCTCAAAAAAATGAAGAGCAAACTTGGTTCATCTCTGCGGTTCTACTTTTTCAAGCTGTGGAGCAAGGATTCACCACTTACTCAGGGCCAGACTCTCCCTTGCATAGAGAAGCTTGAGTCAATACAGCACTGCTTGGAAGCAAGTGGGGGTCTCCTTAAAGGACTTCGGTTAAAAGGCACAATTTGGCTCACATATTGAAAGCTGTATCCTTCAACCTGGTCTCTGTTAGTAATAAAAGTGGTATTTTGAACCTATGCGCCACCCTTGTTTTCTCCATTTGTTCAGAACTTCGGCAAATTGTGAAGTAATTAGCCTCCAACTAATAAAAAAAAAGAAAAAAAAAAAAGAACTTTGGCAAAGATAAAGGATGCTTTACTTGAAACCTCTTCAGAAATTCCAACAACTTCTAGGTATTTCCTACTTGCCTATTATCCAGCACTCTATTTATAATTCTATTACAGATCTTAAATTTTGTCTTACTATGTTGACGGTCTTCTAATCTATAAAACTGTAAGCTTTTAGAAAGTGAACTAACTACAGTGCCATACACATGACCAATCAAACATAAATATTTGCTGCACTGACTGATTGAAAGGCTAAATGTTTCTCTAAACTAAAAGAGAATTTTATGGTTTCTTGCTATTTCAGGTTCTACTCATTCTAAAGTCACAGCAACCACATATCAAGATGTCAGATTTTAATTGATCTTATTGTTAAGATGTTATTTTTCCTTGTCAAATTTCCTCTACAATATGTTGGGTCATTATCACCAGTCCTGTTTTTTGCCTGCATTCTCTAGTATTTTTAAAAGCTAGTTATACATCTTCTAAATGTAAAATTGAAAGTAATTCGGCTTACACTGAGATGAATTCAAATGAAATGGATAGAATTTAAGCTAGTATCTCAAGATATCTTTCTATATGACAAAGACAATAACCACTCAAGTTCACTGTATTAATATACCGTCATCAGTGATAGTAGCTATTAAAAATTAGTACATAAAAAATGATGGACATGATATGGCCAAACTAATGGTTGTGGTCACTCTTCTACAGAATAAAGATTAGAAATTGAAACAGTACATTTTTAGTATAATTGAAGTATGTCAAAATTAGGAAGCCAGAATCAGGTCTTTTCTAAAACTTCAGATCAAAAGTGTACTCAGAGTGACATCAGCAAAAATGATGGAATAAGAAATTTTGAAATCCCATCTTTCTATGTGCTGTGCTTAGACGCTCAGTCATGTCCGACTCTTTGTGACCCCATGGACTGTAGCCAGCCAGACTCCTCTGTCCACGGGGATTCTCCAGGCAAGAATATTGGAGTGGGCTGCCATGCCCTCCTCCAGGGGATCTTCCCAACCCAGGTCTCCTGCACTGCAGGCCGATTCTTTACCATCTGAGCCACCAGGGAGCCCCCACCTCTCCATAAAAGTAACCAAAACCTGGCAAAATCAAATGTTCTTGAACTTCAGAAACTAACCGAAGGCCTGCAACAATCCAAGGAGTGTATATTCAAGCACAAAGCCCGAATTTCACTAAAAACAGAGAGCTTTGTGGCATTTTAAGTTACTCCAAGCCCCAGAACTGCAGTAGCAGTATCCTGAAAATAAGAGCTTGCATTGCTGGTAAACGAGGAACCAGAATAGATCTCATTTTCAAAGTGTTATAATTATTTGTCTTGACTGTCTGATTGCTCCCTGTAAGACCACCTCAAAAGGTCTGTCTGTATTTTGCTGGACTAAAAGGGTTGTTTTTTGATATTACCCACTAAGTCATGTCTGACTCTTTGGGACCCCATGGACTAAAAGGGGCCTAATGCCAAAAAAATTACTCTACTTTGTTCAAAACATTTACAGGCAAATGTTTTAGACACTGCTGCCTAAGGAACAGATAACAACTGGAGAAGACAACAGACTAACCAAAGAGCTTAAGGGGAAAGGGCTAGAGAATGAGATACCCATAAGGGTATTGAAAGTTCCAATATATTCCTGGGAATCTACAAGGTCACATGCACATCCAGGGTTGCACACACACTCAGGAAAGACCTGAGAAGACCCTAAGCTGTCACTTCTGGTTGATCTTGAGGCATTGTAGAAACAGGAAGTGAAGGCTAAGTTAACTGCCTGGATGAGTACTGAAGGCATGCTCTAACATGTGCAAAAAGCCCCTCAGCAAAGACTGGTTCCAAGTGTTTAAAACTCTGCATAATCATGAGCTGACTACTAAGTTAACTGAACAGAGATTTCAGAGGCCACACGCAACAAATACAGAGTTTACAGAACTAGTTCAGAAAAAGACACTAAACAAAACAAACAATACTACTACAATAAGCAGCAGCATCAAATCCAGGAGGGGAAAGAATGTGATTTCCAGAGTTGCCACATCTTAGCATTCAAAATGTTTAGCTTTCAACAAAAAATTACAAAGCATGCAAAGAAATAATTTACAAATCATCTATATGATAAAAGTCTAGTATTCAAAATAAAGAACTCTCACAATTCAACAGTAAAAATACAAAAAACCCAATTAAAAACTGTACAAAGAATATGAATAAACACTTCTTCAAAGATATATAAATGGCCAACAAGGACATGAAAAGATGCTCAACATCATTCATTAGGGCAATATAATACAAAGCTAAACTAGTCCATATAAGAGATAACACCCCATATATGCTAAGATGTTATAATCTGAGAAAAAGGAGGGGGGGGATGAAAAAAATAACTGTAAGAATATGGAGAAAGCTAAACCATAGTACATTGCTGGTGGGAATGTAAAATGGGCAGCTGCTGTGGAAAACAGCTTGGCAGTTCCTCAAAATGTTAAATATAGAATTACAGCATGACCCAGCAATTCCACTCCTAAGCACATGCCCAAAAGAAAAAAGGTTTCAAACACATACTTATATCTATTAATAATGATTGGAGAAAGAAAATGTGGTATTTTCATACAATGCGTTCACTATACAGTCATAAAAAGGTAAACATCCTAAAACAAGGATGAACCTTGAAAACATTATGCAAAGAAGCTAGTCAAAAAAGACCACACACTATATGATTCCATTCCTATGAAAGTCTGGAAAAGAGAAATCTAAAGAGACTAAAAGCAGATAAATGGTTGCTTAGAACAAGGGAGTGACAGGAGATAGAAAGCAATGTGTAAAAGTTGTAAGTTTCTGAGATGCAGAAAATTTCCCAGAATTGACTGTGGCGATAGTCAGCAAATATCTGTGACTGAATTATATACTACAAAAGGAAGAACATTCTTGTAATATAAATTATCTCAATAAAAATATAATTTAAAACTGTGTTCTCAACAAGGTCTTTGAAGAAAGGTACAATAAATTCACAGTAAACTTCTCAGTAAAAACAGAAGTCAAGAGACAAGGGAGAAAAATCTTTATAGAGTGCTCAGAAAAAATAACTGCAACTTTGTTCCTAGTCCACCCTAGATGACCCAGGCAATAAGGAAGGAAAAAAAATGTTTCCACACATAATTAGGTAAGTTCATCATCCACAGGTCCATAGTAAAAGGACTTTTTAAAAGGATCTACTTTCAGAAGAAAAGTGAAACAGGTACTTCTGCTTATAGGAGTAATAAACCAGATTATTTTCATGAACTTTGTAAAGATCACTAAAAAATTGATGAAATACTAAAAATAATAATAATAACAGTAGATTTTCTTAAAGCATGGAAGAGCAAAAAAAAATAGCATAAAGAACTATCAGTCCTTGGACTTCCCTGGTGGTGCAGTGGTTGAGAATTCACCTGCCAACGCAGGAACACCAGTTCGATCCCTGATCTGGGAAGATCCTACATGCCACAGAGCAACTAAGCCTGTGGAACTACTGAGCCTGTGCTCTGGAGCCTGTGAGCCTCGACTACTGAAGCCTACTCGGGTAGAGCCTGTGCTCCATGAGAGAAGCCACTGCAATGAGCAGCCCACACAATGCAACTAGAGAGTAGCCCGCACAGCAACAAAGATCCAGGATACCCAAAAATAAGTAAACAAATAAATAAAATTGTTTGAAATATAAATATATATATGGAGCAGAAACTACACTCTAAGAAGAAATAAACACATATAGAGATGGCCGGAGAACTTTAATACTCTTCTCAATGAAACCAAGAGACAAAACAGACAAAACATTAATAAAAACCTAGAGGATCTGAATATCAAAGCTTGATCTGAGATATGTGTAATGAACAGGGTCAAATAATAACAGTAACTTAAATTTGATGAATGCATATTGTATACTTGGCAGCCTTGTAAACACTTTTTATACATCAATTAACTCTTACAACAACCCTGGATAGATTCTACTGTCTCCATTTTCTTATTAAAAAACTGAGGTGCAGAGATGACATGTATTCCATTGTCTCACCACTGTAAATAGCAATCTCAGTCAAAATGCACTGATAAAATGTTACCTTTGCCATAATCTGACAGTACTGTATGTCATAATTAGGAATCATTAAGACCCTAAGAAAATAATGGATCCTTAATGCTTTATCGGATAAACATTATGATCCCTTTCAAAAGTGTCATCAGTCCTTTTGAAATTATCATCACCCCTTTTGAAGTTTTCCAAGCTTAAATCCACTTTCAAAATTTTGTCAGTCATAAATATGAGGTCCCCTGTGTACTTAGGGTTCATCATTAGGTGTTTCCCCTAAGAGTCTTCTTTTGTTTACTTAAGAGTTCTGAGGCCTTACTCTTCTGTAGATCCATCACAATTTTATATTTAGATATAAACAGAAAAACTATAATTTTAAGAAATGTTAAAAAAGTGGGGTATTCTGGTCTCCAGTGTCTGATGGGTAAGAACTTCTTCCTTCCTGCAATGTGCCCTTTAAAAGGCAGTCTCATTTAAAAATTTTGTGTCTGATTTTTTTCCCCTACATCAAACCTAATCAAGCATTTAATAAACAAAATTTTACTTTGTTCCAACACAGAATATTTACAAAAACTGATGATGTACTTGGCCACAAAGAAACATTCAAAAATCTGTTAACATATAAGCCACTAACACACTTACATGTAATGCAATAAAATTAGAAATGAACAACAAAATAGCCCCTCGAGATCGAAATACCTGAGATTTTAAAATACAGACAGGAAATATCAGAGCTAAGATTTGAACCCAGTTGATCTGGTTCCACTGTCTTGCTCAAACCCGAAAGTCCTAATTTATCAGGCTCTAAGACTGTGTTACCCAGTGTGGTGAAAATGAAGTGTTAGTTGCTCAGTCATGTCCGACTCTTTACAACTGTAGCCTGCAAAGCTCCTCTGTGTATGGAATTCTCCAGGCAAGAATACTGGAGTAGGTAGCTATTCCTTCTCCAGGGGATCTTTCTGACCCAGGGACCAAACCTGGATCTCCCGCAAAGACGACAGAGTCTTTACTGTCTGAGTCACCAGGAAAAGTCCATGGTACTCAGAAAAGCAAATTCACGGGCCCAGGTAATTTGCCAGTTTTCCAGGTGACTGTTAAGCAAATTGAAGTTTGAAAACCACCTCTCTAAACCAAGGCTCTTAATCCTGGGGAAAACCTTTGCTTTGGACTCATAATTTGAGATAATTCTTTAAGCCACTAAAAGGGTTTTCTGCTGTGCAGCTCAAAGCATGCTAACTGGACACAAAAATGAACATACAAAAATCAACAACAACTTTATAGCTCCCTAATGACAGTAAATTCTATCATTTCTACCTTTAAAATATATCCAGGATTCAATTACTTCTTACATCTCCATCACAACCAACTTCATACAAGGTACCACTACTACTTTTCTCAATTACTCAAAGAACCTTTAATACCAGTTATATACTACTTCTCTACAAAGGAAGAGTGATCCTTTCAAAGCTTGAATATTCTTCTGCTCAAAAATCCCTATGACTTCCCTTGTCAGAATAGAAACCAAAGGACAAAATGGTCAATAAGTCCATTTATGATCTGCCCTGCTCTCCCATCCGCCCAACCCTCACCCCTACTCCTAGCTCACAACTCTCTTGACCTCTTCCCTCCCAGTTAACCAACCTCCCCGTGACCTGGCCACAGTGACCAACCTGTTCACTCTGTTCCTAGAATATACCAAGAACACTCCCATCTTCCTTTTTGCATTCCTTCGCCTGTAGGAGTTTGCTCCATTGTTCCCTGAAGTCTGCTCAAATGTTAACCACCAGCAAGCTCTTCCTTAACCATTCTATGTAAAATGTGAACCATGCCCAGCTCCCTTCCTCTTTTTCTTATCCCTCATTTCTGTCCATAGCATTTATCAGCATCAGACACATTATGCATTTACTTTTTTACGTTTCATGTCAATTTCCCTTCACTAAATTTTAAACTCTATTTGGGCAGGATTTTGTGTCCTGTTCACTTTTATGCTCTCAGCATCTCTAACAATATCAGGCACATAGAAAGTGCTCAAATATTTGTTGACTGAATTAATGATTAAATAATGTTTAAAAAAAAAGAAAAAAAAATGACATGTAACCCAAAAAAGCCCATTTGTAGTAACATCAAAAACAGGTATGCAAAAATAAAAAGAACAAAAACCATGTAAGATCTTAAAGGAAGAACTCCCTATCATAATCACGAATGAGAAGGAAATTATAATAGATATAAATTCCCTCAAATTAACATGTAAAGCCCATTAATTAAAACTGTGGTACTGGCAATAAAAAATAGATGAAAGAACACAGTTCCAAAAAGGCCTTTGAATTCATTTAATTAGTTTTATGATAAAAATGGCATTTCAAAACTAGTGGGGAGAAGATGAACTAAATCATGTTGGGACAACTGGCTATCAAATTTCAGTCAATACTCTTATCTTATAAAACAAACAAAAAACTCTACCTTATAAACAAGCTCCAGGTACGTTAAAAACTACACTACATGGGATTGCAATGAGTCTGACATGACTGAGCGACTATCACTTTCACTTTTCATCTTCATGGAAGAATATTTATAATCTTGAGATGTCATTCTCTATTCACTAAGTTGTGTCCGACTCTTGTGACCCCATGGACTACAGCCCGCCAGGCTACTCTATCTGTGGGATTTCCCAGGGAAAAATAATGGAGTGGGTTGCCATTTCCTTCTCAAAGGGCTCCTCCTGACCAAAGGAGTGAACCGGTGACTCCTGCATTGCAGGTGAATTCTTTACCACTGGGCCACCTGGGAAGCCCAATCTTGAGATAAGGGACACTTTTTAAAAATAAACACCAAGAGGAAACTGACAAGACTATTTAATGAAAACCTTTGCAAATACATGGGTACATAAAGGGTCAGTATCCAATACAAAGAATACCTAGAAAGAGAAAAAAAAAAAAAGACACAATCTAATTTTCAAAATTTAACAGAGAATAAAATAAGCAAGAAGAAAGAAAAATTTCTTTCTTATGGAAAAAATACAAGAGATCAATAAAACATGAAGAGTAAAACAGGAAGATACTAAACTTCAGCAGTAATGAGGGAAATACAAAATACAATAAAACACAACTTTCCTTCTATCACTGAAAAATTTTAAAGTTGAGAAATATCACATGCTGGTGAAGATGTGGAGAAACAAGTTCACTTACATACTAGTGGCCAAAACATAAATTAAGAAGTCAGTTTGACAATATCTAATAAATATAATAATCATATATTCCCTATATGATTCTTCCCTATAAAACTCTCTTCTTGATACTTAACATAAAGGAACATATAAATGAACATTCACTGTATTTGTGTTTGTAATGCAAAGGACAAAACCTAAAGGTCCATTAATAGCTAGCTAAACAAACTAGAATATGCATATAATGGATTATTATATTGCTGTGAAAAGAAGTGTATCTAACAGACTCAAAGACATATTGTAGTTAAAATTTCCCAAAGTCAAACGCAGTATGAGGCTACTTACATAACCATAAACACAGAAAACTAAGGCTAGGTAAAAGCACAGGGGGAGAAAAAAAGTACGGAAAAAGGCTTTACAAGGACACTCATCAAGTTTAAAACTGGTCCTTATCTCTCTTTTTGCTTCTCCTTCTTAAATGAATTTTTACTGAAGTATAGCTGATTTATTAATACAACACTGTGTTAGGCACTGCTATACAGTGAAATGATTCAGTTACACACATACATGCACTACTTTCGTAAAATTCTCTTCCATTATGGTTTATCTCAGGATACTGAATATAGTTCTCTGTGCTATAAGTAATACTTGGTTGTTTATCTGTTCCTTATCTATAGAGGCGAAGAGGATCAGAATTAGGGGCAGTATAAGCAGGAATTATCATACTCGAAATGTCTTAACTTTTTTTGTGTGTGTGTGTCTTAGCTTTTAAATAAAAATTTATGCAGTATTTATATAAATTAAAACACTATAATCTTTTTAAACTTACTATAATTTTTTAAAAGAGAAAAAGCAAGGTTCTAAACCACATGTCCAACAACTTTGTTCATTCATAAAATGTGAACATGTCCATACATAATAATAGATACATACATTTATAAAATTATTGAACCCATGTCTCTTGCATCGCCTACACCGGCATATGGGTTCTTTACCACTGAGCTACTAGGGCTTCCCTTTATAGTGAACAGTTAATTATAACTTAACTTCTCTTCGAAGAACAAATACGAAAGCAAACATGGCGCAGTGGTCAAGAATCCGCTGGCTAATGCTGGAGACACAAGAGACATGGGTTCAACCCTTGGGTGGGGAAGAATCCCTGGAGTAGGAAATGGCAACCCACTCCAGTATTCTTGCCTGGGAAATCCCATGGACAGAGACTGGCACTCTACAGTCCATGGGGTCGCAAAAAGTCGGACATGATTAGGCACTCATATGCACATACACACACACACGCACACCAGTCCCAAATTAAAACAAAGGCCTGTAACTTCTGTTTTGCAAAAACAGAAGTGGGCAGAAGAAAGACCCATCCCTGAAACACATTACACTAAGAAACCTGAGGTTACTTTAGGACAGCCAAAGCAGATGATGCTCAAGCTGACTTTATCTAAAATAATGGTACACTTCAGAGAGTGCCAGTCATTTAATCAGCCACAGTCCAACATCAGCCGTAGTAAATAAAAGCTACAAGAAGGTTTACTGAGCTTATTTTTGGTTGTTTTTTTGTTAGTCGCTCAGTTGTGAACAACTCTTTGTGACCCTATGGACTGCAGCCCACCAGGCTCCTCTGTCCATGGGATTTCCCAGGCAAGAATACTGGAGTGGGCTGCCATTTCCTCCTCCAGGGGAATCTGCCTAATACAGGGATCAAACCTGTGTCCCTTGCATCTCCTGCATTGGCAGGTGGTTTCTTTGCCACTAGCGCCACCAGGGAATTTTTGGTTAAATTATACATAAGATTTCAATTTGATCATTTCCTTTGTAGTACCACTGGCATTAAGCAAAACAACTACTTACAAAAACTATTTGGCTGGCTATCCACCTTCAACCTGAATGTGTATCCAGGCCTAATTTCACAAGAGAAAAACATTATTTCCAGTTAAGATAATATGGAGCATATATATTCTCCCCTGGCTCCCAGCCTAATGCTGAACTGAATCCTGTCCTTTTCGTTCTGTTAATTCATCTCTGAAACAATACCGTTACTAGAAATACTGACAAGTCCCCAGTCACTTGACAACAGTCAGCATAGGTAAAACCTAGAAAAATAAAGCTGGATCCTAGGTAGGTGTGTAGTACTATCAAGACTAGAAAGGTAATGTAATGAATTATCACACATTTCATATGAATATATATTTGATAGATGTTAGAAGGGTCAGAGGGGCTTTCCTGGTAGCTCAGCTGCAATGCAGGAGACCCCGGTTCAATTCCTGGGTCAGGAAGATCCCCTGGAGAAGGGATAGGCTACCCATTCCAGTATTCTTGGGCTTCCCTTGTGGCTCAGCTGATAAAGAGTCCCCCTGCAATGTGGGAGAACTGGGTTCAATCCCTGGGTTAGGAAGTTCCCCTGGAGAAGGGTCAGAAAGATCTTGGCCATAACTCCAGAACACTTTGCACTTTATGGATGGGATTACTTTTAATGCAATTTCAAATTATTGAAATAAATAATTTAAACACTCTTTTTGTTTCTCAGTATTCTTCCTAATATTAATCTTTTATTCCATTAAGCCTAGTTGATCTTTGACCTAGAAATGTATGTTTATTCATAAAATACTGTATCCTGAATTTTTATTATTTTTCTCTCAACAGTGGTATATTGTTTATTACATGGATATCTAAAAGGAATTTATGACTTGGTAGGGTTTATACAAAGTATTTGTTCACAGTTGTTTAAGAGTTATTTAAGTCGGCTAGTAAGCCAAAGAACAGGTTCAATGCCCACGCTTTCCAGTTCACATGAAATTAACTTTGCTCAATTCTTCGGCCACAAATTTAAGTGTTAATCAATCGTAACCAACATCTTATAAATACCTGCTATGGATCAAAAGAGTAACAAACAATGGGTAAATTTTTCATAACAACCCATTCTCAGTTGGCATGCCCTACAGGCACATATAGCAGGCTTCAAGTCAACTGAATTGAAGTTCTGGGTTTTAAATACTTGGCTATTTAACGTGGGAAATGACAGCCTTCAGAGCATCTGCTTTCTTATCGATAAAACAGCAGAAAAATATCCTCTACCTACAAGATTTTTTTCTAAGTTCAAATGAAATCATAAATGGGAACTGTATTAAGCTGTTACTTAAGAGAGTTCAAAATATCTGTCCTACTGAAGGGAAGTTAGCAGGATGCCCTCCATATACAACGGTCAGCATTTTTCAATTATTTATAAATTCCTTAAAAATATTTATTATTTGCCTTAAAAACAAATGGAATAGTATGTGTATAACTACTTACTACATAATGAGTTCCTGGAACTACCGGTCTAAGTGTTATTTTCCTGTTACTAGTTTTCTTTTTTAAAATGTATTAATTTTTAAATTGAAGGATAACTGCTTTACAGAATTGTGTTTTCTGTCAAACATCAACATGAATCGGCCATAGGTACACATGTGTCCCCTCCCTCTTGACCCTCCCGCCCATCTCCCTCCCCGTCCCACCCCCCTAGGTTGACACAGAGCCCCTGTCTGAGCTGCCTGAGACACACAGCAAATTCCCACTGGCTATCTATTTTACATATGGTAATGGAGTTTCCATGTTACTTTCTCCATACATCTCACCCTCTCCTCCCCTCTCCCCATATCCACTCTTCTTCTAACCTTGATTAATTTCTGCTTAAATTTCTGAGAAATGTCCAGCTTTAGAGAAGAGCAGTTACTCTGACTAGCTCTCTCTTTAGTAATCCTACTGCTTTGTTTCCCAAGAAATGAAATCATTTCTTATAACTCTCCCATATAGCTAACACTGCCAGAACCCACTAAATTATTTTACGCATGCAGTTTTCTTCCTATATAGATTACAAACTCCCTGAGGAAGAGACAATGCTTTGGAGCAGCTTGGCATTTCTAACACCTATCAGTATTTAACACATACTAATGCTAAATAAAATTTAAACAGAACTAAACTCCTACCAACAGCATGCCCTGGTTTTCTAGACTGAGAATTTCTGTGCCCCAGACAAGGTCAGATTAGCTTTGCTGAGTTCCCAGATATATTTGTTCTTGGTAGTTTGAGAGGCTGTAGCATGGTATGATAGTTTCATTAGTATAACTGAATGTATTTCAGTTGTAAAATGTACAGGTTGTAACATAACTGTATTTTAGGTGCTACACACTAGCTATTTCTCTTGCTTCTAGGGCTAAAACATCTAGGACAGGACAGAAACCTGAAAAGAGCTACTGGTTTTATGATGGCAAATCCATGGTATGTAAACTGATTTCCCTATGGAGTTCAAGTTGTAAATACAAATTAACTTTGTATTCTTTCAAGGGATTAGTATTGTACAAAAAATTTCACTGGTGAGTCTAAATGTCTAATTCAGATTGCTACTTATTTATCTCTACTATGCAATTTGGTTGCCATAAATGAAATCCAGTTTCATTTATTCCTCCTTAATGCTGTCCAATTAAGTCATGGAGTATTATTAAAAAGTAAGAGTTTCAAGGGCTTCCCTGGTGGCTCAGTGGTAAAGAATCCCTCTGCAAATGAAGGAGACACGGGTTCAATCCCTGGTCCAGGAAGATCCTACAGGCCAAGGAGCAACTAAGCCCGTGTGGCACAACGATCCAGCCTGTGCTCTAGAGCCCAGGAACCACAAGCACTGAGCCACATCTACTGAAGCCTGCACATCGCAACTAGAGAGTAGTCCCCGCTCGCCGCAACTAGAGAAAAGCTTGTGGGGCAAGAAGACCCAGCACAGCCAAAAATAAATTTAAAAAAATTTTTAAAGTAAGAGTTTTAGGTTTAATCTTTTCTGTTTCAACAGAGGTATAATGGGCATAAAACACTATTAATCCAGTTTGTAATAAGGTAGGTAAATAGATACTGGAAACCTTCTTTAAGAGCTGTAAAGACAGAGAAGTTAGCAGTTTTCCCCAGTATGTAGTGTGAGTTTACAGTACTGCAAACAGAAGGTCCCTGGAGTTCTTGACTCCTGTATTTAGGCCAAATTTTTCTGTCTGGACCACAAACTGATGTGCTCAGATGAAATTTATGTCATTTAGGGTCTTTAATCCACCTTTTGAGGCAAATAATCTAAATGCAATTATTCTTTCTTAAGGAATGTGTTGACCTCGGTAAAACTGCATTTTTTGTTGTTGTGTAGATCTATATTTGGGAAGCTGCTTTTGTATAACTCCAGTCAGCTGTGACTAAGGATACTGAATATTAAGTCCCTTATCTTCCTGAAGTTACCATTCATGATAATATGTTAGGAAAGTTACATTATTAAATAAATGCTCAACTTATCCAAGGACACTTTCAAAATATATCAGGTTTCCTTTCTACAAATGGGCTGCAGAAACAAGCTATGATGTGACTTTTGCAACAGAAGTGTCTTTACATGAAGGTATGTAAACAACTTTCCAAAAAACTGATAAGGATGAGTGTGGGGAAAGCAATGCAGTGCTCCTAAAAATAAATAAAGGCATCTCTACTTACTTCTCCATGTTCAGTCATGCCATAGCTTTATTTTCTACAAAACAGAAAAGGAAAAATGACCAGTTTCTTGGGTAAAAGCTGACTGTTTTATATGTCAACTTACAATTTGGTTCCAGATTCTCATCTTAGGAGACATTTACCCACATCTGCCTAACAGTGAACACAATAATGGTTACAGTATAAACTCCATATAAACATCATCAAATTATTACTGATTAAACTCTATAGGTTCAACTACATAGTTCAACTACACTGATTAAAATTCATAGGTGTTCCTGTCCAATAAACCCAACTTATAAAATTGAATCAGAGGAAAAGGAATCATTAGTTACATTCTTTCCTTTGTAATACTTTTTCCTTTAAATAGTATATTCCTTTAAACTATTTAAAACAATGATTTACGAAAAATCTACTCAAAACCACTTTCACTCCAGAAAGTAATATAATAATAGGCATCATTTATTGAGCCCTTATCGTACAATAGACCATGTACAATGTTTGCTCAATGTTATAAAAACATCATAGAATTTAATCTTTATAATCCAGTGTAGTAGGTTTTATACCCATTTTTTAGATATTGAAAATTTGAGACTTTGACAGAGTAAATGACTTGTCTTAGGTCACACAGGGCTTCTCACGTGGCTCAGAGGTAAAGAATGCACCTGCCAATGCAGGAGACCCAGGTTTGATCTCCGAGTCGAGAATATCCCCTGGAGAAAACGGCAACCCACTCCAATAATCTTGCCTGGAGAATCCCATGGACAGAAGAGCCTGGTGAGACACAGTTCACGGGGTCACAAAGAGTCAGACACAGTGTGTGCAACCAAGCACACACGCACACTAAGTTCATACAGATGGTAAATGGCAAAGCCAGGGTACAAACTCAGACTTTAAAGCTAATGCTTTTAAATAGGTTCTCTTTATACAAATATATAAATTCCAAAAATATTAAAAACTGAATCATAACACACTAAACTCCAGGATATCACACAATCATTATACCTATTCCTCACGCCTTGGCAAAAATCATTCAAACAGATATAACATATCTGATACTATTAAAGTGCTGCACTCAATATGTCAGCAAATTTGGAAAACTGAGCAACGGCCACATGACTGAAAAAGGTCAATCCTCATCCCAATTCCCAAGAAGGGCAGTACTAAAGAATGTTCAAACCATTAGACAATTACACTTATTTCCTATGCTAATAAGGTTATGCTCAAAATCCTCCAAGCTAGGCTTCAGCATTATGTGAACTGAGAACTTTCAGATGTTCAAGCTGGGTTTAGAAAAGGCACAGGAGCCAGAGATCAAACTGCCAACATTTGCTGGATCATACAGAAAGCAAGAGAATTCCAGAAAAACATCTACCTCTGTTTCACTGACTACACTAAAGCCTTTGACTGTGTGGATCACAACAAACTGTGGAAAACTCTTTAAAGAGATGGGAATACCAGACCATCTTACCTGTCTCCTGAGAAATCTGTATGAGGGTCAAGAAGAAACAGTTAGAACCCCATATGGAACAACCAACTGGTTCAGGATTGAGAACGGCTGTTTATTGTCATCCTGTTTATTTAACTTAAATGCAGAGCACATTATGCAAAATGCTGGGCTGGATGAAGCGCAAACAAGCTGGAATCAAGACTGTTGGGAGAAATATCAACCTCAGATATGCAGATGATACCACTCTAATGGCAGAAAGCAAAAAGGAACTAAAGAGTCTCTTGATGAAGGTGAAGGAGGAGAGTGAAAAAGTCAGCTTAAAACTGAGCAGTCAAAAAACTAAGATCATGTCATCCAGTCCCATCACTTTATGGTAAATAGAAGGGGAAAAAGTAGAAGCCGCAATAGATTTTCTCTTCTTGGGCTATAAAATCGCTGTGGATGGTGACTGCAGCCATGAAATTAGAAGATGATTGCTTCCTGGTAGGAAAGCTATGACAAACCCAGACAGTGTGTTAAAAAGCAAAGGCATCACTTTGCAGACAGAAGTCCATATAGTTAAGGCTATGATTTTTCCAGTAGTCATGTACGGATGTGAAAGCTGGACAATAAAGAAGGCAGAGCAACAAAGAGTTGATGCTTTCGAATTGTGGTGCTCGAGAAGACTCTTGAGAGTCCCTTGGAAGACAAGGAGATCAAACCAGTCAATCTTAAAGGAAATCAATCCTGAACACTCTTTGGAAGGACTAATGTTAAAGCTGAAGCTTCAATACTTTGGCCACCTGATGCAGACAGCTGATTCATTGGAAAAGCTGAAAATGGGAAAGTTTGAAGGCAAAAGAAGAGGGCAACAGAAGATGAGATGGTTGGATGGTATACCGATTCACTGGACATGAACTTGGACAAACTCCGGGAAATGGAGTCGGACATGAGTTGGCGACTGAACAACAGCCGTATCTGTATACAGATATACATGCATAGGGTCAGAGGGGCTTCCCTGGTGACTCAGTGGTAAAGAATCCTCCTGCCAATGCAGGAGGCACACGTTTGATCCCTGATCTGAGAAGATCCCACATGCTGCAGGGCAACCAAGCCCCAGAGACACAACTGTTAAGCCTATGCTCTAGAGTCTAGGAGCCGCAACTACTGAGCGCATGTGCGGAGACTGCTGAAGCCCATGCCCTCAAGTCCATGCTCCACAGCAAGAGAAGCCTCTGCAATGAGAAGCCCACAGCGCAACGAGAGAGTGGCCCCTGCTGGCCGCAACTAGAGAAAAGGCCATGCAGCAACAAGGACTCAGCACAGCCAAAAATGAAATAAAGTGTATATAAAATAAAGAATATTTATATATAATAGTATTTAATTAATAAGTAAATAAATATAGGGTCAGGTCACAAAGGCTGTTTTGTGTTTACTGTAATAGTAGTTAGAAACAAAGAAATGTAAGAACACTGGCAATAAACTGAGTATCTAATCTCCAACTCACAGCAACCTGGGGGATTTATTTAGAGAGAATCATACAATCTCCATGCTGGAAGGAACCTTAAGAGTTGAGACAATGGAGGTACAGAGAGACAACTTACCCTCAGGCACACAGATACACATGTATATGTGTATATAAAATACTTACGCATGTGTTTCCTAGTTAAGAAGTTATTCCTTTCTATAAAATCCTAAAGATGTCATCTTAATGTTTTCATTCTCTCCTTACTCAAATTAATTTCAAAATTAGAACATTAAAATATATAGATGATCTAGCTCAAAAAAAAGATGACAAAAAAAGGATAACATATTCCAACAGAGAACTGTAGCTAACTAACATTTATACTTAACATTACAATGTTAATTTTCAAGGAACTATAAATCTCTTCTCTTTTTCTTCACCCCACCCATCTGAACAAAACAAAAAAGACAAAAAATAAAACAAACCTGGCTCTTTGATGGTAACTGCAATTCAGAATAAAAGCAGTTGGCAATGACTTTCCCTGGAGGGAAGCATAAAACAAGAGGTATTCTACATTTAAAATTTTACTGCTTTCTTTTTGCCTGTCCCTCCTGTCACATAAATTCTCATTCTGCATACAGTAAAACAAACTCAAAGCCTCTCAGAATAGCCATACCTATGGCATATTCTTACTACTGCAAATTACAAGTAAGAAACTGAGAATGCTTTTCCATTTTTCACTTTTAAATGATTGTGAAATTATATCTGCCTGCATCCTTCGGTTGATCAGAAAGTCTCACTCACCAGCAAATATCATAACAGGTGGTACATTTGATAATATAAAATTGGGCAGGCATTTGATATATTGCCTATCTTGACCTCCTTGTTATTAGATATGACTTGTGTCTTAGCACCAAAGTAATGCATAAAATCAATATACTATTTACTTTCACAGTGTTCTATTTCCTTTTTTAGTTTTTACTAGAAATTCCTGGGATCAAGGACAAAAATGACAGAAGACACAGCCAATACCTGTTTCATAACTGACTAAATCCTTGTTTACCATGTTTTATTAACAGGTGACTTTTAATTCATAGAAACTTAAAAGACAGCAAAATGGATTAAATTAACTATATTTCCATCTGATTACAACTGTCAAATATGTGGCTTAATAAAGACAACAAAATATCATAAAATCAAATGAGAGGAAATATGATTAGGGAATAAAGAGATTACTTACCTATACCTTTAAATCACATGCCTGCTAAATACTTATTTGATATGTGCTGAAAATAACTAGCCAGCAATGCCATTCTTTTAACAGAAATCGTCTTCAAGAGCTAATGCAAATCTGTTTTGGATTTATTACATTTAAATACATATATTTTTAAAAGTTATATAATTAAGCAACATGAATCAAGCACAGGTAGTTCAATACTACCACCTACCGTTAGTGGCTATTATTAAGTTAAAATCTTTTTATCAAATGGGTCCAAGTGCATTAAGATATATAAAACACCAGTTGGAAAAAAAAACAAACCACAGTTGGATGCCTTCATTATTCTGAGGCGATTTTTGGGTGGGGGTCTGATTTAAGAATTTATGAATTCTTGGATATTAAATAGGAAAACAGTGTAAAAGCAACTATGCACAGCAGCTAAATTTGGTCAGTTTAAGGGCATTCTTTCTTCTTCCTCCCTCCCTTGGATTTTCCTAGTGTAACGGAATATTTTATTTTGGACATCTAAAAATACCCTTGCAAAACCACAGTACTAGTTAGATTACTGAAATTTTTAATTTAGTTTCCAATCTGTCACCAGTTGAGAAACAGTAATCTAAGAGCTAGGAATAAAAAAAGTACTCATTAATCTGCAAGAAAAGTGATACCAAAATTCGAAAAGATACAACTCCGAAGATGAAAATAGAAGGATTTTAAAAATTAAGATTAAAAAACAACACCAACAGCTAAAAACTGACAAATGGCCTAGAACATGAAGACATGACTTTAAGTGTGGATACTTCTAACAGAAATACTGCTTTAATGAATGAAAATCTTCAATGTAGAAATAGATTACATCTTATAACGTAGGACTTAAATATCAACAATACATTTTGTACAGTTTCTGCCAAGTTAAAAAAAATTAATGACTTAAGCATAATTTCCAGTACCTAGCTATTTATCTTATGTATACTGTAGCAAGATACAAACATATGTTTAAGTAATGAGTGAACACAATATAAGTACATGACACAATGTACTGTGCTTCAAAAGGGCCTATGGTTGTAAAATAAAGAAACATCAGTAACACTATTAAAAAAAGAACAGATTGTCTGAATGAGCCTAAAAAGCACACTTCTAATTTTGATTTTCTATAGTAGTGTTCAGTAACAGGTAATTGCTTTCAAACCAATCTCTAAAGTGTTAAAAACAAAATTCCTTACTTTCACTAGTTCTCCTCCCATTGCAAGTCCTTTCAAATAGAGTGAAACAAATGACTCTCACCCACTGGAAAATATATATAACATTTTCCACATGTACCAACTTGGAAAATACAGTTATTTACTATGCAGAATGTTCTTTAGATTAGAGGATAAAACCTTAAGGGAAAAAAGGGTCACTACTGCAGTTTTAACTAAACTCTGTGACTGAGCCTACAAACTTTAACAAATACTGGGGTGGCTATTTCAGAAGAAACGACCAAGGTCAGCTTTTAATAAAAAATTAGATTCACAGGATCTGGAATAAAACGAACATTAGTAATTGATTTTAACTCCTTTTTCTTACAGAGGAGGTAAATGACCAAACCAGAGAAGTGAAAAGAGATGACCAAAGCTATAGTCAGTTGGTTGACAAAAATCAAAATTAACTAAAAAAAAATCAAGATTAACTAAATCAAGTGTTAACTCCCAACACAGTAACTTCTTTCTGCCACAAAACAGTTTATGATTTTTCTTATTTTGGACAAAGTGAAGCAGGTAAAGAAATATTACAACCTAATCAAACAAACTTCAGTATTATAGATAGAGCAGCAGCGATGTATAATGAAAAAAAAAAAAAAGAATAATGCCTAATGTTTCAAAATACCCAAACTGGAACTTATCACTTCCTAACTATGTGAGTCTTAACTTCTCCAAGCACTGATTAAACTGTAAAATAGTATGAGAATGTCAGTGAATGTTACTAATATATTTTTCTTAGATTATACTTTTTAATAAATCCAAATAAGATAGAATTTTTCCTCCAATAGTACTACATTCTTATAATGGAGCTAACTAAGTATGACAAAGTGGAGAGGCTTAACTAAAAAAAAATCTAAACTTGGATTCAAGGGCTAGCCTGACACGTGTCTGTCATTAATGTCACTATGTTAAGATAGTACTAGTTACAGTACTTAAAATGAAGGACAGCTATATTCTCTCAATAGCAAAAGCGAAATAAAACATGCTGGATAGAGAACTTTAGAAAAGCTCTTTCTCACATTTTATGAGCTTTTATACTATGTAATGCTAAAAACAGACCAGAATGATGGAGTGGAGTTAAAAAAAAAAAATGCAGATTGGAATCTTGGCTTCCCAATGTACTAGCTGTGCAACTTGAATACTTGTCAGGCCCTAGCTTTCCTCAAAATAGAATTGTGAGAATTAGAAGTAACAGAGGTAAAAACATCTATCTCAGTGCACCTGACATACAGGACACATTGAATAATCATTTTTAAATTTGAAAGGAAATTATCCAAAGTTGCCACAAAACAAAGTGTACTACAAGTAACATACAAGTATTTGAATGAGTTTCAATTAAAAGACTAAAACAATTTAGTACACATTATTTTAACTTATAAGGGTTATTACTGTGTAGATCTAATGCCAAAGTGATACAACAAAAAACAATTTTCACATCTGCATATCTTTTTTAAACTCTTTTATCCAACAGTCATCTACTTGGCTATTTCACAGGATGCTATATAGCTGCCTAATAGGTACTCTTCTCCCCTGATTTAACTTAAAAAAATATTTTGTTTTGTTTTTTACCGTTCTAACTGAGAGTGAGATTTAAAGTGTGCGGCTGGCACTTACAACATTCAAAAGCATAATACACAAGAATATTCCCTATAAAAAGACTTTAAATAATTAAACAAAAAAGTTTTAGTTATCCCCCGCCAAAAAGTGGCCAAGCAAAAGAAAATAATCTTTCACTTGTTGTATTAACCATAACTAACTTGAAATTAGTTGTTACATATCTGCTATAGAAATTTCCTATACTTAGATAAATCCTCAAAGCTACCTACTTACAATTATAAAATTATCAGTCTTTTAAAAACCTTCTGAGATTATGAGAATTTAAAAAATGTGATGTAAATTTTTAGATATGAGAAACCTGCTTATCTTATCTACACCTTTTATCCACTGAAAGTAAACATTTAAAATGTTTTCAATGAATTAGCAATAAGTGTATTATTTCATGAGAGACCAAATAGTTTACTGTTTTATTACTTGTAAATTAGGTCATTAAGGGGTACATGATTTTAAAAATATTCAGATAAGGAAACTCATTAACAGGTATCATTTGCAGTCCCTTCTCATTTGTATTCCAGCATGAACACTTCCATGGGGTTTTGAAGAGTCAGATACTGACTTGGAGACTCAATAACAACAAAAACTAACACTTCACATCATAGTAAGAGTAGCTTTTTGTTTACAAATAAACATTTTAATCACAAACACTGTAGAAGGACGGGTGTTCCCTCTCTCATTCTTATTGTTCTCATTTTCAGAAAACTTTGGTTCCCAGTTAATACCAATCAACACAGATATGCTTAATAAAGCAATACATTTTCTTATTGTTTTAGAACCACCAGTACAGATAAACTACAAATTAAAATATAAGTATAAAAACAGGATATAGTGATACAATTTTAAAGCACAAACTACAAATTTCCAACAATTACTCACATAACCTAAAAGTGAATAGCAAAATGATAAAGAGCTGACTGCAATGGCGAAAGGTTATCCTCCACTCAATTCTCCACTATTTGGGTTTCCTTTGAAGATTTCTGCTAACTGTTAAATGTCTATTTGGTAATTCTAACGACAGTCTGGACTTTTACAGTAGTACTGAATATGAAACCATCATAAATTAAGCTTTCTGGGTCTCTCTACATCAGGGCAACATAAAGTCCTATTAAAGTCAACACAAACATAACCTACTGTAATAGTATCTTCCCATGACTAACTCTAACGAGACCAATTCCTTGATTTTCTCCACTCCTGGCGCTGCAGTAACGTTGTACCTCTGAATTTAAACTCTCCCCAAACACTTCCTGTCTTGACCTTTGTGGGTAAATTAAAATATTTTCTCCATAAGCATAAAAAGAAATCAAGGAAAAGATTAAACTGAAGACCCTTAGGTAACGATTTCATCCTCTACGCTTAGTTGGCAAGTTTCCTGAAACTTCTGTCTCACTGTTTTACAATTTCATCCTCCAAATGAAAATGAAGAAAAACATCAAGTGAGATGTACACTGAAGGTGAGTGATTCCAGGTCAGCCTGATTCTCTGTCAAAAAAGGCCAGGTTAACATTTACTCTTCTTGCTGTTGTTTCTCTTTCTTGTCCACTCAACAAACCTCCCCGTATATTACTATACTACAGCAATTCACCTGTAGTTACAATACTTCCCTTCCCAAAGGAATCATTTCCCAACACTGCCTACTTCCTAAAGATGCTTTCAGATGTTTTCTTTCTTCATCCACTCCAAAATTTCGCTACTAAAACCTCTCTCATCGGAGGAAAAGTTCTCAGAGACAAAGGAACTTGAAAGGATTGTCTTAAGTCTCTCAGACCTTCGTCCCAATCTCAAAGCCTGTACACATCTAAGAGTTCCCAGAAACAATGAGCTACAGAAGTACAGACCACAAGGGAAAGAAGAGGAAGTACCAGAACAATACCCAGACCACACAGCACCGAAAACCCGTGGACGTTTCTATCATCTCAGTCTACCACCCCTACTCCCCTAGTTTAACCAAAGTGTCTCAAACTCAAGAGAAAAAGTCCCGGGCCCATAATTTCCCCCTCGCTTCAAGAATAAAGTGGCAGAAAGAAAAGAAACGAGGTCCCTCCGGTCGATCGCAGCTGTGATGCTTTTTCTGCCGGGTGAAGAGAGGCAAGCCAAGGGTTGTGTGAAGAATGGAAAGCTGAGTGATATTGGGGGGAGGGGGAATTAAGGCGCCAGAGCTAATCCCCCGCCAGGGCCCGCGAGTGGAAGACGCAGGAAGCGACCAGCCAGGAGGACAAGGGAAGCCGGGCTGCACCAAGCTTTTGGGGGGCGAGAAACGGGAGAGAAGTGTGGCAGCCCCAGAGGCCAGTGGGTGACGGCGCCAGGCGAGAGAGGAGATTCGGTGCGGAGCGAATTTTCCGGGGCATGAGAGCGGAAATAGTCTTTTTCACGGGACCCTAGCGCCCGCCCCCCTTCCCCCCCCCGCCCCCGCCCCAAGCGCACACCTCAAACCTGCTCTTGGTCACTCCGTTCACGTCCCTCCTCATGGGGCCGGCGGGTGCGGCCGGGGCCGGGTGCTGCGGCGTGCAAAGACTGGGGGCCCCGGGCAGGCCCCGGAGTTCCGGTACTGAGAGGAGTTAGAGGAGCAGCGGGATGGGGCCGTCGGCGGGGAGGAGAGACCTCTCGACTCCAGCAGGGCCTCCTCCTCCTACCGCGATAGTGGCGACGACTGCTCGTCGCTAGCTCTTCTCTCTTCTCAGCCTCAACTTCAACCCAAAACAAAAACACTCCCCACATGCCAGCAACGCCGCTCCTCATTGGGCAGAGCCGCCCGGGCCTCGGAACAGCGTGGGGAGGGGGAGGAGGAGGAGCGCGCAGCGGCGCAGGACCACCCCTCCCCCACCCCCGGGTACAGCCCGCGGCCGTCAGCCCAAGAACTACGGGAGCGCGGCGGCGGTGGCGGCGGTGGCGGCGGCGCGAGCCCGCTCTCGCCTCCAAGGCAGACAAGCCCACCGCGAGAAGGAGAGGCAGGGAAGTGCCTGTATGTCTGTGTGTATTTGTCTATGGGAGGGGCTGTGGGGCGGGTGCGAGTGCGCGCGTGCTCGCCGACCGGTGAGAGAGAAGAAAGCAGGACAACTGCACACAGCACCCGAGCCCCCTCCTCTCCCTCCGCGACAGGCAGCACGCACCAACCCACCAAGCACTTGAGCTGTCTGTCTTGTCCTCCCAGCCCCTTAAGTCTTGTCGCTTCCCAGTAGCCCGTGTTGGCACACATGTCCTTCCCAGCCACCCAGCTTCCCGTCCCCTATCACTCACTGTCGCCTTGAACCCAAAGTGCAGCAGGCGGTCCCTGCTCGGAGCCATTTTCCTCCTTTCTGGTAGTCTCTAGATTGGGGCAGTGCTGCTGCTGCTTTCGCCGCCGCCGCTGTTGCCGCCGCTGCTGCCGCCTCCCCCGCCTCCGTGGATTGCATTACCGGGTGTTGCAGTGAGGCTTGGGGGGCCGCTGCGGGACGTGGATCTCCCTGTGCATGAATCAGGGGGGACAGTTGCGCTGCCGTCTGCTCTGAGGACGAGCGGCGAGGCCGCACCTCGTGCCTTGTGGTCAGGGGGTGCAGTGCAGAAGCTGAGCGACCATTTCTTTTGCTGGGGGAGGGGCGCGCTTTGGTGGAGGTGGGGGCGGGTGAGGCAGAAAGGCCTTGACTTCCCCCGCCCCTCTGCCGCCCGACCGCCGCTGGCACCCAATGGGCTCTAGCGCTTACCCGCCCTCCAATCAGCGCTCTGGTTGGTGAGAGCCTGATCCTGACGCCACTTTGGCGGGAGAAACAAGCGTGTCTGAACGAGTAGGCGGTGCGGGGCGGGGAGGTGGGGAGCTTGCCCAATGGTTAACATTCTCTCTCTTTCCCTAGAAGCTGGATTGTGTCATGGTATATGTCACAGTATCCTTTAGCAATTCCAGGTCTCGAAACTTATGATCTGATTTCTATGAAATAAGGAATTTGTTTACCTTTAGAGCGGAAAATCACAGAATTATATCCCAAAGATAAAATATTAGAAACTGTATCACAAATTCTAGCAGTCCTGGCTGGACTACTTCTAATTGTATTCCAAAGTAGATGATTTTGTTTTCCTAGCATTTTTCATTTGCACTTTAAAGTGATTGGCTTATTATGAATGTCTGATTTAAGAGATGAGCTTACTTAAAGAGTAACAAGTGCAGAGATCTTTTAAACGGGCACATTATACCTGAAATGGGCACATTTTACCTGAAAGGCTTATCCTTCAAGCACTTTTTAAAATTACATAAAAAAAAAAAAAAAATCTTAGGGCTTCCTAAGAAAGGAAGCCAGCTTCAGAAACTTATTCTCAGGCCCACATACCCAGGTCTAGATGTTACAGCCTCCTCCTGTCCCAGACACTGTTAATGTTACTGCTTCACGTCAGTCAAATAGAAACAACCTTTTAGTTGCATCTCATCTCAGAGCAGTTTTCTCCCAGCAAGAACTATTGATGAATTTGGTGACAGAGGCCTGCAAAAGATAGTACAAGTGACTTGAGCAAAATAAAGCAGATGAAAACTTCCACAGGTTTTTCTCTAATTTCAATTATCCTTTCCAGTTAACCCATTATCAAGTACTACTCAGGAGACTTTTTTACTTTGTTAAAATTATTTTGATTGGATTTTTTAAAAGCTGAATAAATAAAAGTATTCAAAAGTTAAAAATTTATTACACAGCTCGCTTCGGCAGCACATATACTAAAATTGGAACGATACAGAGAAGATTAGCATGGCCCCTGCGCAAGGATGACACGCAAATTTGTGAAGCGTTCCATATTAAAAAAAAAAAAAATTTTATTACACATACACATGATGCTTTTTATCAAAGAAATTTATTTGCATGTAAATAAACACATTTTTGTAATGTTTTGGGAAAAAAATCCCACAGATTTTTGTCTACTTTCAAAAAAATGAAAAACCCCAAAGTATTTACAGAACGGCCATATGCACAGAAAATCAAATTTGAAAGTTTTTTTTAGAAAAGACCCTCCCCAACTGCTCCTGATGTACATTTTTAAAACGCAAAATTTAAAGCTCAGTTTCTACAACTGAGCATGTTTCCCAACCTAGCTTCTGAGATGTTAGGTACTGCCTACCCCTCAAAAAAACTTAAGGGTAGAAATAAAGAGGGAGGGAGACTTAGGGATAAAACATTAAAAAAATGAGACTGCCAAGGGATTGTGAATGACTTTCCTATACTGGAATCTGCTTTAAGTGACTCGACTGGATACTATGACTCACTGGCTCCCTGGAAGGTTTCTTTTCAGAATTCATGATAGTGCTGCCCTGTATTTTCAGACCTAGGCCTTAAGGAAAATCCTTCCAAGAGCCACCAACCTCAAGCCTAGTTTTGGCAATTATATCCTGCTTCATTTCACGCCTCCCCCATACTTATTTTAAAAGAAACTGATTTTTTGAATCTGGAATCTCCATGTACATCAGAGCAGGTTTTGACCAAGAACCCCTAACATGAAGCCAAAAGACAGAAGAGGAATCAGGTCAAACTAAGAATACATAAGACACCAGCAGCAGAAGATAGGTAGAAGTTGACTTCATGTCCTTGTCGTCTTTTGAAACAGAAGAATGAGTACACCTAGACAGGAGGGAGGTGTCCCAGGCTTGGTTTATTCTGCCTCTTCTCCTCCACCCTGTGGAGAAATGCAGTGCTCCCTGGTTCTCAGGCAGGGTGAAGCAGTTTAGCCCCGGCTCCCTGTTAAGCAAGTTCAGATGCTGGGTCAGTGTGTGGGGTGTGCCCATCGACAATTCAGGGGCTTATCCTTCATCCAGATCCTAACTCGGAATTCTTTGATCTGGGATGAAGACAGAAAGAGAGAAAAAGCTTCCCAGTTTACTCATTTTGGTATTTGTTGGCTCTACTTGGGGGAGCTGAGCCCCTGATATTATGCAGTACATTCCCCATACTTTCCCCACTCAAACTTAAAAACCATTTTAACTTTTTTTTTTTTTTCCTGCAGAAACCAATGGGATAGGATTCAAAACTAGGTGAGAAACTTGTGAGAAATCCAACCTGGTTGTATGTCTGAGAGGCTGCTACTGTATCAGCATCACAAGATAAAGCACTCTGGTATCACCTTGCCCATGTCCTCCTTAGTGTCACCCAAGACATTTGACTCTGATACGGTAACCGATAACTTTTCTTGCTCCACTTTGCAATGTTTCGTTTCCTACTTCTTATTACCGTGGGACACAAAAGTGGCAGAGTTGTTGAGAGCTGATGACCAGAAAAGGGAGAACACTAAAGGAAATCAGAGACAGTCAGGAAAGAAAGCCAAAGCTGATTTTCCAACTCTATGCTAACTCCAACCTGCAGAAAGAGCTGAATATAGAAATCTTCTTCAGCATCTGATGAAGTCACTCCATTTATCACACACACACACACACACACACACAAATGAATCACCTGGCTTTTTTTTTTTTAATCCAGAAGAGTTGTGCTGGGGATCGTGCCCCATCCTGCTGATACAGATCCTGAATGGAATCATCAGGAATGGCACAGTGCAGGTGTCAAAATCAAAGTAAGGCCGCAGAATTTTGAGAGGACCCTCCAAATACTGAGAACTTGTGTTGCACTCAAATGGTCTCCTGGATTTCTATATGTATGAGAAGGGCTTCTTATTGATGTCCCCCAGAATCCAGACTCAGACCTGTTCTTCCAAAAAGGTCCAATTGTGTTGCTACATAGTAGCAAGGGTTTATCTTCATGCCCACCTAGCATTCCAGGCCCCCATTACTTCAAGTGAGCTTGAAAACTGTTTTAAGTGAACTATGGCTGCAAATTTTTTTACTGTTTTATCTAAGGGAGCATACAGTGGAGTGATTAAAGTCTGGACTCCTTATCCTTGTGATGAAGGGAAACAAGGAGCCCAGTTCTCAGGAATGGCATCAGTTCTCCTACAAACAAAATGCTGGGATGTGGACTTTTGGCACATTGTAGAAATAGGAGAACTATGAATTCTGTAATGGTTTTCATGCCACTGGGTCAGGGAGGCTATCCCACTTTTAAATTTTACTGCATCTGAAAACATGTTTACATCCCAAAAAGCCAGCCAAGCTTTCTTTAAAGGAAAAAGAAACTATAAATCAATACCTCCATAGAAAGATAACTCCTAATATTCCTATGATGTCTGAACCCTATGAAAAACCTCCTACAACAAAAACACCATTTTGGTTTTCTACTTGACTCCAAAGGTGGGCTCTGACTGATCTGCTTCAGCTTGATACTACATTACCAGCATAAGCCACAAGCTCCCTACCACCAAATAAGCCTCCTTCTTGCCTCCCATCATTATGAACCCTGAACCTCATAGAATTAGAAAAAACACTGTATAAAAGCAAACAGATAAAGGGTTAAAATATTACAAATAAATAGCTAAAATCATCTTCCCTCCCCAATCACTCCTCTAAGAAACAGACACCAAACATTACTTAAGTGTCCAAAATGACCCAAGTCCTTCATTTGCCCCTGCCTCAAATGGACAACTACCCAAAGGTGAACAACCTTCATGCAAATGCATCAAGGAATGTATTGCTTTTTCATTTTCTGCCCAGCCCTTCAAATACATGCACTAAAATGAGTTTAAAACATGGCCTAAAAATGGAAAAAGGGAGAAAAAATATATATGAATATTTCCCACAAAACTGTTTCCCACCCTTCCCGCTCCCTAAGCCCTTCCCACCCCCTCCCTTTCATAAGCAAATATTTTAAAACTTTTTTTTTCCTGGCAAAGGAACAACTGATTTGCAGTAACCAGAATCAAACCCTATGGTCTCTTTAGTAGGGTCTGGCTATGCCTTTCAAAATTCATCCCACTTGGTGTCAAAGCCATGCCGTTTGAGATTCTTAAACACAAAATCAGACCTGTCTGACTCACTCCTTATGGTGATTTGCCTATACACTTAGTTCTTCTCTGGCCATATTTTTGCTTTAAAAAGTAAGGTTCCTAGTTGCCAATCAGGGCCACATCCATAAGATCGTCATCTTCCTCCCCAATCATAAAGTCAGGGCTGAGCCTTGAGGGCCTATCTGTAGATAAGATTGTGTTACTTGTCATAGACAAGGACTGGTCTGAAGAGATGGGTGATTTAGACCAACTCTCTGGCTTGATGCTATGAGATTTTTTCTTGTCTCGGTCTTTGTCCCGGTCCCTATCTTTGTCTTTTACTTTCTTCTTTTCTTTTTTGTGCTTCTTATGCTTCTCTGTGCTGTATTCTGGAAGAGGTCGGATGCCATCATCTGAGCTAGGACTGTTCTGATAAGATTTCTCTGCTATGGAGGAGCCTGACTCACTTTCACTGTCCAGATTCTGGGGGGTATATGCTGGTGACTTACTATGGCTGGGAGAGCCACGCTCATGCTTTGGAGTGGAACCACTGATGAGTGGAGAGCCATAGTTTTTGGAAGAGGCCATCTGAGGCCTGAGCCCTTCTCCACCACTTTCCCCAGGTTTCTGCAAAGTCACTTTGGCTTTAATGCTGGGGGATCCTCCATCATGCTTGCTGATGATAATTTTTGCCACGCCTGTGCTCCCCACATTTTTAGACTCTGAGGTCTTCTTAGATGAATCCACTGAGCCCCCCGAGGTGGAAACCTTTGATTTGTCTTTATCACTTTTCTCACGCTTGCCCTGGAACTCTCCTCCAGACATGTTATGTTTGGAGGACACAGGATGGCTAGAATTTGTGCTCACCCCCATTTGGCCGTCCATTGGGTCTTCACCCCCAGGGCCACTGGTGACAACCCCATGCTTCAGTTTATCTATGACAGCTGTTAAAGACGGCTTCTTATTTCTGCTGGGAGATTTCCCTTTGGAACTCCCATGCTGGTTCTGAGAGGAGGACATGGAAGAGCCACTTGAGGAGAAGGAAGAGGAAGATGCTGTACAAGAGTTAGATGATGGGGGAGTTTTCTGAGACAACGAGCCTGAGGATCCTAACCCTGAAGATGACTTCATGCCGGTGCTTGAACTAGTTCCAGACATGTGAGAACCACCAGAACCTGAACTGATAGGGGACTTGGCTTTAGAGGATGGGGGAGTCCCAGGAACAGGCTTCATTGGAGAGGCAAGCTTATCAGAGCCTCCAGGTGGCCTTGAATGGGAAGGGGATATGTTTGGTTTACTTAAAGAAGGATTCATAAGTGATGATGGCTTCCCTTGAGGTTTCATCTTGGTGCTGCTGGAGCCACTGCTCAGTCCATGCTTGGTAATAGGAGAGGAGCCTGGCTTTCCCCCAGACTGGGATGAATTTTTGGATTGGCTAGATCCAGAAGACCCTTGGCTAGAATATATACTGCTACTTAACTTAGAACTTGATGAACCTTCTGATTTACTACTTTTCATCTTGCCTGAGTTGGAAGCAGAAGATGAGGAAGAATGGCTATGGTGGCTTTTACTTCCTGAGGAAGACACAGAACCACTGCTGGTATACTGACTGTGAGAAGAGGGCTTGCCCACCATCACAGTTCCCTTAGGAATCTGAATAGTAATTTTGGGAATGGGTGGTGTGGCAACACCTGGGGGAGTCTGAGATCTTCCTGAACTGCCTGGAGATTTGGATCCACCTGTACTAGTAGGTGGGGTGAAAGGTCGGTTAGAAGAACTGTGAGATGGAGACTTTCCCTCAGTGTCTGCCTTCTTCCGCTTTGGAGGCTTATCTTTGCTTTTGCCATCATTAGAAGGGGTTCGACTGCGCTTCCCTGGTTTGCTGTCTAATCCTGTCCCTGACAGACTACTATTACTGGCACCATTGCCTTCCTTGACTCTCTTTTGAGTCTTTTCTTTCCCCAAGTCCCCAGTAGTCAATAAAGGACTCTGGCTACCACTGTGATGCTCCATAAGATCTGTAGGACCCAAAGCCTTACCAGCCACTGCTATAATACTGAAATCAACCGTGTCAGCTTGGCTATTGCCTTTAAACTTAGTCTCCCCATTATCACCTCCAAGCATTGGCACCCCCAAAGTATTTAGTGCCTGAGATGCAAATCCTTTGAAATCATCATTATCTCCACTTTGGCTGCTTTCATCAAAATACTCTTCTCCAAAACCACTTTGGCTCTGGCTGTTCAACAAATCAGGATTGAAATCTACGCCATCAGGAAAAAAATGATTGGTAGGTGAGTCACTACTGGGGCTGCCAGCAGCATCTGCAATAAGGTCAGCTGGATCAGTGTATGGATTTTCATTATTATTGGCTTGAAAGACATCAGGGTCAAAGAGGGCACTCTGAGAATGCCCAGAGCTTGAAGAATCTCGAACAGGGGTGCCAATGGGTGGACAATCGTCACTAGTGCTGGGAAGCTTAGAAGCTTCTTCTGCAATGTCTGAGAGGATATCAGTTACATCTGGGCCAATGCTGTCTGAACTGGATAGTCGGACCATCCTTTGAATACTGGGTTGGGGGTGAGGTACTGGTTGTGGGTAAGTTGTTGGGGGAGTACTACACTGGCTTGGAGCTGGAGTGATGTGTGGCGTATCCAGCGTGTCAGCTGTCATGTTGACATCAAAGATAGGGTTTTGTGAGTCAACATCCATTGAAAATAGCTCCCTCTGAAAGTCATCTTCAGTCTGGTGCTTTGGTTTGTCAGGTGGTAATCTTGATGACTTCTTCTTCTTTGTCTTGTTGCTTCCCGAACACATTTCCATCCGGGGTGAGCCGGAAGAGGAGTTCTGCCTTTCTAAAGGGCTGCTTCCATAAAGGGTTGAGAAATCCTGGGCAGGATTATCTTTAAGAAGGTTCATGAGCATCGGGTGGTTCTTGGTGTTGCCGGCCATCGAAGAGACAGGTGGCGGCGTGTGATGAGGAGGGGTCGGACTCGAGCCAATGGTAGACCCCCCGTTCCCTGTGATTTGCAACAAACTGGTAAGAATTGGGTTCTGAGATACCTTGCTGAAGTCCTCCCCATGGCCCACCGACTCATGCCGATCTTTGATGCTCATGCTCATATTAAACAAGGTGGTAATGGGACCCCCCGGAAAGGTGTTGGTTGGTGTAGTGGTACCACTCATTGGGTTGTTGCCTGTGGTCATGCCATACCCTGGGCTGCTAGCCGGGGGCAGGTTCTTTTTCACCATGTCTTCAACTGTCTCTGCAATGAGGGACAGTGCTGGAGTGTCGGCCTGAATGGTTTCAGCTTTCCTCCGAATAGCCCTCATCGTCACAGGAATCGACATACACCTGTAAAATAAGATGGAAAAAAACAAAATGAACAATGCACTAGGTGCTACTTAAAACAATTTTTCATTTGAGATAAAGGCTTTAATTTTGCCTTAAATAAAGGTTTGCAATAAACAGTTTTCCAGTAAGGCAAATAACTTGTAAGGCAGGAGCAGTTCTTTAAAATGCCAGAGCTTTGGGTATACCCATTCTAAAAAGAATCTGGAGGAAGACTTCCCTGATGGTCCAGTGGCTAAGACTCCATACTCCCAATGCAGGGTGCCTAGTTTTGATCCCTGGTAAGGAACTAGATCCCACATGCCGCAACAAAAGATCCACGTGCCACAACTAAGAGCTGGCACAGCCAAATAAATATTTTATATGAATGAATAAATAAATAAATAAATATAACCTGGAAGGAATTCCCTGGTGGTCTAGTGGTTAGGACTCCCAAGCTTTCACTGCTGAGGGCCCAGGTTCAATCCTTGGATGGGGAACTGATATCCTGCAAGCCACACAGGGCAACCAAAAAAAAAAAATCTGGACCAGGAGGCAATCATCAACCTCCTTTGACATGCCACCACAAACGAACCAATCATAAGCAAAAGTCCAAATAACTAGATACCATACTGAACTAAAATAAAACTGGTAATAATGACCTCAGTAAGAAAATGCCCTCCTTTGGGGACTTCACATATGATTAATGGTGTAACAATATATACAATTTATCTTAATTGATGAACCACTAGAAAAATCTCTTCACCCATCAAATTCTATACTTTAATAGCTTAAATCACCCCAAAGCTATACTATGAAAAGTACTACCACTGGCAGGAAATCCTTTTTATTTTAAAGCAAAGCACTTTTTATGTTACAGATAAATTCATGTTTATAAACATGTTTGAAAACATTTTGCTCTAGACTATGTCAACAACCTTTCTGAAAGACCAGACAGTAAGATATTGACTTTTGAAGATCACATGGTTTCTGTCCAACTACTCTGCCATCTTAGCTCAAAAGCTACCATAGACAATATGTAAAGGAACAGGCATGTGTTCATGTACAGGCATGTCTTATTATGTTTCAATAAAATTTATTTTTATTTACTAAACAGACCACTTGCACCTGCTCTAAAAAATCTTGAAATTACATATTAATGCTTCCGGGAAGCTGAATGGCTAAAGTATCTTCCCACATACTGCTGTTTGACATGTTACATGTGTTTTTTACAAAAATGACACAGAAGAAAAGTGAAAAAAAGATCTACATCTTTTTTCAACCCTCTCCCTCATAAAAGAGCCCTAACACTGGGTCTGAAGTTACCTACTTTACTTCCTATTACTCTTATGAGATTTATAAAATCAAAAACTCATATTGCTTCTAGATCCAAAAGCAGAGAACTGTGAATTCAAAGCAGTGACTAAATGCCTTCCTCCTAAATTTCTAATTCATTTATTACTGAAAACAGCATTCTTTACACATCTCTTAATGGTACTCTGATGAAAAAGGGCCAATGCTACCTTTGAACAACTTTGGCAATGAAGTCATCTGTGCAGATGAGTGCATCTGACAGCCCCTTGTAGAGTTTACAGCTCACATGTGTTGAGTCCTGCACATCCATTACCACTGAAAAACAAAACATATAGGAGGTGTTCAGGATGGATTTGGCTTCAGTTTCTGACTTTGCAAAAAGAGATAAAAGGACCAAACTGCTATCCTGAGAAAGGTGCTAGCCACCCACATAACTCACCACACACCAGGGAGTCATTCACAGGGTGCTGAAAAGACACGCTGAAACGGGACTCTGAGAGGGGACACACTTCAAATTGGAGAAGCCCTGGAGAATCTAAAAGGCAAAGAAAAGGATCATAAAATAATCAACCAGATAAAAGACTTGAGATATGTACATAGTAATTATTAATTATTTTCTCTCCCTCATTGGAAACTAAATCCCACACATTTTTTAAAAAACATGAAACCCACTGGCACTCACAGGTGATTGAAGAAATCAGATTCCAAAGAATCCACCAGTTTATGTTATAAATACTCTAAAACAAAGTAACTAAACTTCATTTTTTTAAAATGAAGATATTTAATCCCTAAATTGATAAAGTCCTTGGCAGATATAAACATCCTGCCTTGAAAATCAATTCTGAAAATAAATGTGGCCAAGAGGAGTTTCTCATTCTATTTGATAAGCAGACATCAGAATCACTGTCATACACCCTGCCTTCTACTAGCATACAGCTGTTAGCTATACATTCCATAGTCTGGTAAACATGGATGTAGGGAATACAATCTAAAATGATATATTTATGCCAAATACACTTACATATAACTATCATCATTGGTTTCTAAGCCAAACATGCCAAAAGCCCAGAGACAAGAATTATATACTTTCTTGGGAAAAAGTATGCATCTCTGTAGGACTAACTTCATAACTATCTCACGAAAACTCATTTTTAAATGCTCTAAAGCTATGTGGATAATCTCCTAGGATTAAGATACATGAAACAGAAGGGTCATAAGGATACTTGCACATGTTCTGTGTCGTTACTTCAACTTTCTAAAATTTCTCATTTCTGGAACAATTCTTATTCCCATAAAATATATGTCCTGATTTACCTTCTGGGTTTCTTCTTGCCTACCATTTGGCACAGTTCTATCACTGAAATGTTTACAACTAATGTAAAAAATTAACTATGATTAACTAGAGCAGCCAAAATTCATATCAAGATTTCTAAGAGCAAACTGTGTGAAAAACATCAGCATTCCAGAATCCTGGGAGAGAAAGAAAAGGGCACAGGTCTCATCTCTTTTTAAGCTATATGATTAAATTCTCCAGAGAAGGTGGAGAAAATATACTCAGGAATAAAACATGAAAAGCACTGCCTAACAACCTAAAATTTAGGTGTCAAGAACTCTCTTCCTACAAAATCTCAAATTATACCTTATCTATCTGCTGCAAGATTCAGGCCCCTAGGTACCCAATTACACCACTGCATGAAGAAAAAAAGTAAGTCCACCTCAAAAAAACTCCGTGGTTTCCATATGCCAGTATACAGATTGCTTCCATCAAAATTATCCACAGAACTTAAACTAGATTCCCAACTCCTCCCACAGAGATTCTAATTAAGTTCATTTGGTATGGAAACCAAATATTTGTAGTTTTAGAAGCTCCACAGGTGATATGATGAGCCACCAAATTAGAGAACTACTAGAGTAATCAGTACCATTTACCAGTAAATACAGCAAAAGAAAGGCAGTACCTTCCTTCAGAATAGTTCTTTTGACACAGCTTCCAATTAGGGTGTTATAGGCCACTTGGTGTCTGATCAGATTCAGGATAAGAGGAACCCGGCCAGGGTGCTGAAAGGTGATTTTGCTAACAAGGGTTCCCTGTAGACTTCTACCATCTGGAAGAGGAGCATCCTTGTTGAGGAAATAGCAGTGCTGTTGACCTGGAAGAGCCTGGCAAAAAGAACAAGGGAATGAATGCTATTTACTCAGCCACTGTACTCCAACCACAAACTATCCTGAAAACAAACAAACACCCTACTCCTCAAAAATCAGCAATTTCTTGCTGGACAATAAAGCTCCACAGTGAATTACTGGTCAGCTGACATTAAACGCCAATTACTCACTTGGCTGAAAAGACCCCTTTTTTGTAAATGTTCTGCCAGTGGTTTACTAACCTAGCTAACATAAAAATTACCTCAGAAATCTGTATAAAAGGGGTCCCTGAACAGTAAGTGCAAAATTTTTATTTTTAATAACACCCTATACAGTTATAATGGAGCCAGAATTGAGGAACTGTTAGACTACTGTCAAACATTCAAATAAATTCAAGTTCAGATGTGGTTTAAAAACCATCCTTAATTCACTCATCCCAGTACCTTCTTCTCTATAAGTATTCTGTAGATCAGAAGTTCACAGCACTTGAAAGGATTAAACAGCAAGAATTCTTAATACCTACTTATAAGTGTATAAAGTTTAGAATACCATTAAGAGACTTTCATTTGAAATTTCAACAATTCAACGTACATTGTTTCCTGACTTGGAAGTTATGTTCTTTTTCAGTACATTTCAAAGATATCTGTAATTTCCTGCCTGACTGAGAAAATAGGACATGATCCGGTAAGCCAAAAGAATGTCTTCTGATCTCAGGTATCCTATAAAAGGAAGATTCTGATCTTGGGTCCAAGCATAATCTGCAACAATCCATAAGGCCTTACTTACAGCATAAAATCGCATGTTGTGATTCAAAGGTAAGGGGTCAGGATCCTTTGACAGTTCAAATTGAGTGATCAGTTCATAGAGGGGTACATAAGTTGGCTGAGTTTCAAACAATGGAATTCCTGGAACAGCAAAGATCAATATAATCACAGTAAGATGAAAATGCTGACAGCTCAGTTTTCCCTTCATTTACCCATTTATTCAAAAAGTACTTACTAATAAGCATTGACTAGTTCAAAACACCATGATATCTATACCTATCACTAGTTTTTTGAGGTCAAGACTGAAAGAGGGCTAAGATAATGTGAATTTGAAGTTTGCTTTCACTTTTATAACAATTATTAGCTTCTGATGCTTCTTAAAACTCACCTGTGCAGTTCTGAATTTTCTGAACAAATGCTCTAGATACTGGAAGTGGCTGGGGAAATTTCAAGAAGAAACAAGCAGGAAGATCAACACTGTTGGCACTGGTAACTGAGGAGAAGGAGGGAGTCCTTCAAAAAAAAAAAAACGTGGAGGATTGGGATTCTGAATTGATGTAAAAATGAAAAATCTCAACACTCAGACACGTTTGTATCCTATAAACACATACAAAGGCTATCAAACTTCACTCTTTGAACTTCCTTCCCCCAATTCCAAAATATCCTATTTGTTAACCCTAAAGTATCTTATTGAACATCTATCCTGAAATATATTCTCTAGTTATTAATATTACTCCAACATAGCTCCAGATCAACATAAAGTCCCATAAGAAAATCCCATAGGGCAATCACTAAACCACTAAGCCAGTGGAAGTAGCACAGTTCTCTTCTTTCTCTTTCATGATAAAACTGTGTTCTATGAGCAGACTTCAAAGAGGAGCATGCAAATACTGAAAAGAGAAATCAAATGGATAAAACAAAAAAGCCCACCTCTAGAAAGTCAAGTGTGGGAAGAGCCAAGTCAAAGTAATACTTGTTTCTTACTGGACTTAAAGTTGAAAAAAAAGGACTTTGCTACCCTAGAATTATATTTCACTTACCATTTGTTGTCAACTGGATGTGATCCCATAATTAATGGTGCAATTGGGAGTTTATACATAGCAGACGTTCCTTCAATTGTCACTGATGCATTCATGCCCAAAGATCGAGGAACTGGGAAAAAGAAAAAAAAATGGTATTCTCCAGAATAACACAAATTATAAGGATCTTAACATTTAAAAAAAAAAGCTAGCTTCTGTGTAATTTGTCAGCCCTAATTATCAGATTCTATACCTATACACTTTGCCAACAAAGGTCCATCTAGTCAAGGCCATGGTTTTTCCAGTGGTCATGTACGGATGTGAGAGTTGGACTGTGAAGAAAGCTGAGTGCCGAGAAATTGATGTTTTTGAACTGTGGTGTTAGAGAAGACTCTTGAGAATCCCTTGGACTGCAAGGAGATGCAACCAGTCCATCCTAAAGGAGATCAGTCCTGGGCGTTCACTGGAAGGACTGATGTTGAAGCTGAAACTCCAATACTTTGGCCACTTCATGCGAAGAGTTGACTCAATGGAAAGACCCTGATGCTGGGAGGGATTGGGGGCAGGAGGAGAAGGGGATGACAGAGGATGAGATGGCTAGATGGCATCACCGACTCGATGGACATGAGTTTGAGTAAGCTCCGGGAGTTGGTGATGGACAGGGAGGCCTGGCGTGCTGCGATTCATGGGGTCGCAAAGAGTCAGACACGACTGAGCGACTGAACTGAAACCTATATAACTTAGAAATGCTAGAAGTACCTTTCTAACAAACTGATAATTCTGTTAGTAAATAATACAAAATATAGGAAACAATGCAGTCTAAGGAAAAAAAATTTTAAAGATCGATTACCAATATTAACTTATTTTCTCCAACTTCAGAATGCATTTAAATAGAATTATGATCATAGACAGCCAATGATTGAAGTTAAAAGGGGAGCAAAATGAGGTATTAGGCCTTTTTTCATTAGGTTTTAGTCTATTAAAGTGCAAATACAGGAATTTCCTGGCAGTCCGTGGTTAGAACCCTGTGCCTTCACTCCCAAGGGCATGGGGTTCCATCTCTGGTCAAAGAACTAAGATCCAGCAAGCCATGTGGCGCACCCAAAAAAAGTGCAAATACAAAGTAAGATCCATTATTTTAGTTCTTTAGTAAGTTGGTTAACTTCTTTACCTTTAAAGTGATGATTAAAGTGAATTATTTCAAGTCAGATTGTTTACATTTTCCCACTCACTCACTCATTCAAAAGGACCAACTATGCTTTTATTATTACGTATGTATATCCTATGGACGAGGAGCCTGGCAGGCTACAGTCCATGGGGTCGCAAAAGAGTCGAGCATGACTGAGCAGCTAGACGACAACAGATGTACATGTACAGTATTTATATATGCATGAATGTGTGTGTATGTATCAGAAGCAAACTCTGGCAGAAATGGAAAACTTTGGTAGGGATGGCAAATTTACTTGGGAGTAGCAAACCAGAAAGCACAGACAGGCCTGGGCATTCAAATTTTTTAAAATATTTTTTAAACACTGAGCAAAACCTTTAGTTACTTTATAGTGAAAGTCTTACCATTAGTCTCATGCAAAATGATAGGGGATGTTGTCTTATCATCCAGCAGGTCAGAAGGAGAGGCATAATACTTCAAGTTCATTAAATGACCTATGAAAAATAACACTTATCACTACTTTATCAGGTAACTTACAACAAAGAAAAATATTCCCTTCCTATAAACCTATATACCAGAAAATAGTTTACAGTATGAAAACTCATGATCCAAAGCAGCTTGTGAAATATGACAGAAGCATAAGTATTATTTCTAGCAGCAACAATTTACTTCACAATTAAAAAACAAGAAAACTAGGGGAGGGCAAGTATTGACACCTTAGAAACCATTAAAAAATACACAAATGAGAGAGGGGTAAATTTGGAGTCTGGGATTGGCAGATATAAACTATAATATAACAGTGTCCTACTGTACAGCACAGGGAACTATGTTCAGTATCTTGTAATAAACTATAATGAAAAAGAATAGGAAAAGGAATAAAACTATGTATAACTGAATCAGTTTACCATATACCAGAAACTAACACAACATTGAAAATCAACTACATTTCAATTAAACAAAAAGAAAACCATCACAAATGACTAGTGATTTTCACCTTCTGCTTATAAAACCAAGATGAAATTTTAAGTAGTAATCTTTCAACTAAAAATTAGGTTTTTTTCTAAACAAGCAAAATAGCATCACATACCCCCGCTTCTTGGAGTGAGATAGCCAACACTTCCATGAAGAATCTTATCCAAGGGACCAGCATTGGTTGCTTTCCTGCAACACAAATGATCTATGTTTATTTACATTTAAGCCCTGAAGATATTAGTATACAATGTGATAATGAGTTCAGCTCTTACACATCTTTTAATTCTATCCTAATAACTCTATCTTGGGCATTTAACAGTCATATTTCACCCTCAAGGTGAAGGGATTATTTCTAAGAATACACCAGTGTGTAATATGGTGAACAAAAATTACAACTATACTATTATTTATCAGAAGGGAGGCCAGGTTTCACAAGTCTTCTCATAAAACCTATGGAATACCAACCAACAACTTACAGATAGTGATATTCAGAAAATGGAACGCAATCATTTGGGAAGTGAAAGGATATGGACCAGATGTACAGTACAGGTAAAATACAGATGCATAGTAACATATATCTATAATACATATTTTTTAATAACAGAAACCTAGTAACCCATAGACAAAAAAACTTTAAGAACAAGGTCAAAGAGAACTGACACTTTAGCCAGTCTTACCAATACATAACTGCCATTTTAGATAGATCCTGTTCTAAGGATTGGAGAGCCAAGTACATTTTAGTCTTCAGTTTGCTAGAAAGTAAACAGAACAAGAATTAGTTAACAAATATACACAAATATTGAAAGCCTAGAGAGCAAGTCTACCTTGGAGGCAACTTAGATATCTATTTTAAAAAACAAAACATTAAAAAAAAATCATTAGTGATTTACCAAAGCTAATTTTTATCTCTACTTAAAAGACCAAGCAAGTAAGCACAATCCCAGGTAGGTTAAAAATAAAAATGACAACCAGTTCCATGACAATTTCTTTCGACCTAGAAATCAATATGTTGAAGATACCTCAAGGCTTATAATCTACCTTCTAGCACTATCATCAATAATGCAGATACTGTTTATTTAAAATACCTTTAAGACATTAAGTTAGAAACTGAGTTATAGACTGTCGGTATGAACAGAAATCACAAATGAGCTAGGGCAGAAGACTTGGCAAATTTCTAAGTATAAAATAATTTATAGATTTATACTAATTTTTCAAACAAAAGCAAAAAATACTTACTTGTCCCCTGGAAGGTTATAAAGATTAACAAGACCCTTAAGGTGCTTAGAAAATTCATCAAAATTTTTTTCCCTGTAAGATGTTCAGGGAAGAGAGAGGGAAGAGAATAAAACATACAATTACTACTCAATCTTATCAGCAAAGTCCCAAAACTCAAGCCTATATAAAACTAATCTTAATAATTTGCTTTAATTGCCCCCCCCAGAATTTTCTAGAATCAATCAAAAGTTGCAAAAGAAAATACAATGTTTTCCTTTCTCTGCCCCATTTTTCTGGAGAAGGTGCTAATAAACAGTATAAAAGATAGTCAAAAAGACCTGTTAACTCATATACTAATTTGTTCTTAAGTAATGAGACTTAGTTTAAATAAATCACGTCTCCTCTTAATTTGTAACTGAGATGACTGGATGTCATCTTTTAGATCTTTTAGAGAGAAAAAGGAAATAAATAAGATAGGACACTTTCATGTATACAGTAAGAGCAGAGAAAGGAAATGAACAGTGGGAGAGAGATGGGAGACCTAAGCAAAGGCAGAATAGGTAGTGTGGAGGCAAACAATGTATTTTAAAATGTTCCCATGACAAGATTTACCCCAGGAAAGAGAACCTACTACCAGGAATCCTGGCATCCTAAAACCTAACATTCAGAGACGGATTCTTAGTCAAATAAGCTTTTATGGGCAGGAATCCAACACAACTCAACAATTCTAAGTCTCTATATCCTTTTTCAAACTTAAAAAAAGTGTCTGTTGAAAACTGTACTGCTCTGACATGTCAGATTCTTGATCAGGCATTTATTGAACATGGCCCAAAGTGCCATGAAGACACTAAAAAGAAACAAGAGCAACAGCAAAATATATTCCTTACCTTAAAATCATCATCTATATAGAGTGATTAAAAATGCCTGGTAAAGACTAATATTCTTTCTAAGGTTCCCACTTCCAAACATGCTTACAAATTAACTTTAGAACACCATCAGTTCATAAACTGGTACAGTCTCCTATTCTACACTAGAACCAGAAATATTGGTTTCCTGATTCTGACTATTCTGATAATACATCTTTGCTAGACTTATTGAGTAAATGAAATTATGAAAGGTTATTTTTTTATGTTGCATTGCAATTTTTCAAAGCTCATTCAAATCTGGTGTATTTGGCTGTAAGGACATTAAAGGGATCACTGGAAGGCTGAGTGTAAAACTTATTTCTCAATGTTAAACCCTTAAGACTCCTCTGTGTGCTATCTGATAACTTCACTATATTTAAAACATAAAATTGATTTAACAACTTTCTCACATTCCCAGAGAGTTAATTCTGGGTTTAAATTTAAGCATGGAAATCTCCACTCAATTAAAGGAGAAAAGATAAGCCAGTGACAAAAAACATCAATTACTAAAAGAGACCGTCTTCAAGCCTAGTACTTTGGGACCCATAAACCTTAAATATAAAACAATTTTTCTCAAAGTGAAAAAAAGTTCTTTCCATAGTACAGACTCAATTTTCTCAAGCTTTCTCTAATAATTATGTTCTGTTTATTTTTATTCCACAGAGAATTCCTAAGGTTAACTCAATAGTTCTCAACCAGGAATGATTTTGTCCTCCAGAGTACGTCTGACAATATCTGGAGATATTTTTGATTATCACAGATCAGGAAGTTATCATAGATCCTAACTAGCTGGGAGGAAACCGGGGATGGTGTTTAACATCCAAGAATGAACTGGGCAACCCCCTAGAGCAAAGAATCTCCCAACCCAAACTGGCAATACTGTCAAGACTGGGAAACCCTAGGATAGATGGAATCGAGTATTTTAAAAAAAAAAAAAAAAAAGCTAAGTCAATTCTGAAAGTGAGCAAGTGCAGACTCTGAAAAACCCAAGAAAATAAAGTTATTCCTTAGAAAAGTAACTTCTGACCATTCTCAAAATGTTAACTATAAAGAACAGCACTGTCTGCCAAAAAAGGGAATGTAAACGTCAGCTGCTCACCTTAGCTGCTGTACAAGCTCTGGACAGCTCTGAAATTAAAGAAATTATGTTAAAACTCTAAACTACTTTAAGATGCTTGAAGACATCAAAAGTTTTTTTTTCTTATTAATAACACATGCTTTATAACAAAAACATTAAAACTATAGAAGGTCCTTATATTAAGATATCAAAAACATCTTCTTCCTACTTGGTAAACCATGGGGTTGGGTCACGAAATTAAAAATCAAATATATGAAATAGTTTATAAAGGAGTCAACTTTCAGTTGCTTGTTTAAAACATTAGGACCTCTCTTTAAAGCCATCCTTGGAATTCATATCCAACTGTCTGGTTATACACCTTTTTACATTCCTCTCTATTACAGGGTTTTTCAGAGACATTAGCTATATACAAGATTATCTGTCCTTCTTGATTATAAGTTCTTTGAGGATAGGAATTTAAATTATTTGTATCCCCAGCACCTATTGTTCAACTGCGGCTCATGTTTTGTTGATATGAATTGGAAAAGGTTCCTCTGGTGTTTCTTCTTGTCAAAGCCTTTGGATGATGTCAGAGATGGACCCAGATTATTCTAAATTCCACTCTACAGCTACTGATGTTGTAGCCCATCACATCATCTCTACAGTGGCTCGTGAAAAAACCTAAACCCAAGCTATTTCAAACCCCAACAATTTCTTTAAAAATTAATGTCCCTAAGTAAACCCCACAGATTCCAGTGAAATATCAACACATACCACAGGATTCTCCCCATGGTGAGCCACTTTTACATCACAAAGCTGTCCTGCAGGATCTAACTGCACTTCCACATAGAACATATCTGACGTGATGTAACATTCAGTGCCACTGGCACTGAGATGAGAGCCCAGTCTAGCAGGAACAAATCAAAACAGAAATTAATAGAAGACACATAAATAAAGCCACCCAAAGTCAACACTAAGTTAAATATTTCTGCCTACAGATATACTACTTACCCATTCTGTCTTGCTATAGACTCCAAACGGTCAGTCATTGCTGGTAAAGATGTTACTACACAAGGGTGAAAAAAAGGAAATCACAAAGCATGCTCCAAATAACTTAAACAGTATTCTTCAAAAACAGAAACATCCTGAGGAGTATATCTATCCTTCCAAAGCCATAAACACATTCAATAGTCCAAATACTTGTAATCTGCACAAAGCTCATCTATAGTTCAAATGCTTATAATTTGCACAAAGCTCATTGATAAGGCTTAGCTGCAGCCTAAGCAATAAGGGTCAAAAAAAAAAAAAAGATCTATTTGAAAAAAATTGAACCTTTCTCCTTTCTATTACTCATTTGGACAAGTTATCTTTAAAGAAGACATACTTAGGGACTTTCTGGTCATCTAGTGGTTAAGACTCCACACTTCCACTGAAGTGGGTATGGATTAAATCCCGGCTTATTTGTGATAATCAGTGTAAAACCTGTTTGTTTTTACTTTCATTTTCCTTCAAAAATAGACAGAAGTAGTAATTATAAGCTTGAATAATCAAGCTCATGACTTAAATTTCATGTTTGCTTTCCTGAAAACATTTTTTTCTTTCCTCTTTTCATGTTCTTATGAAAACATTCTTTTTTTTTTTTTTGAAAACATTCTTAATAAATACTGTAAAACAAAAAGTCCATCTTCTTATTGAGTTAACTAGGAGAGAATATGTGAAGGAAAAAAATTTTCCCCTCCTATATGCTATCTTGGTTACCCTTCATCAATTATTTTTTGAGTTTCTACCAGCCTTCAAAATAGAATAAAAAATAAATGTTTCAATTGGAGAAGGAAATGGCAACCCACTCCAGTATTCCTGCCTGGAGAATCCCAGGGACAGAGGAGCCAGTGGGCTGCCGTCTATGGGGTCGCACAGAGTCGGACACGACTGAAGCGACTTAGCAGCAGCAGCCGCAGCATACTGTATGGCCATACCACCCTGATCTCATCTGAAGGTGCTTATACTAATCCACATGGAGAAATTGATTCTGTTGTCCTTTGGAGGGCAGATAACTATTTTTATATGACCTTTTTGACAATATTCTGTTAAATGATGTATACATGTCAAATCTTGAAATTTTAAAATTGAAAATTCACAGAATTGAGGTTTTTTAATTCTTTTGTATTTATGTGCAGAATTTGTTTTTATCATCTGAGATTATGTTCCAACTCTAAACCACCTCCTGCTGAATTTATCACTTATTTGGTTGATCTTCCTTTCTTTTTTTAATGCTCTAATGTACATGAAAATTGTGATTTGTTATTTTAAGTTTGGGAACTAAACTGAGGATATTTAAGCCAGACAAAAATATGACAGGACTTCTAATGATGAAAGAAAGAGAGGATAACAAAGATTATAATTCAAAAGCACATTTGTCCTGCTGAAACTCTTTGAGGTATAGGCTGTTTTTATTTTTCTGTAATGGTATAGTTAATATTTTAAGTAACAAATACTGTAAATTTTGGCTACTCTTCCTCCAAATAGTTGTCAACATAGTAAATTATAGAATTAACTTTTTTCTCTATCATTATAATTTTAACCATTCTTTTTATTAATATCCCTGGAATCAATATGTTTTACATTTAAAACTGCAGAAATATGAATTATCATGTCAAATTCCATAGGACTCAGAATATTTTTCAGTTTTTTTATGGAGTTTAATTTTATAGGTCTCTAAATGAATTACTTTAGAAAGCTTGGTTTTATTCTCAATGAGTAGAATGGTTACTTGTATTGTGTGCACACCTATTTATGACCAAAATAAACTAAGATTGATTTAGAAAAATAAAAAAATAAAAAAAAATAAATAAATGTTTCAAAAGTTCAGGGCAAAGTTTATGTCAACTTCATAATGAAATCAAGAGTGATACCCACCTATCTCAATTCACATTTCTAGTATAAGTATAAAAGTCTTTCCTAAACTGGAGGGTTTTTAAGAAGTTAGCATATTTCAACAATGTTTACAAACCTTTGAGAGCTTTCTGCAATGTCTCCAAACAGCTGACCAAATGTTGGTGCCCTCCAGAACTCATTACAACCCTCTTCTCCTGTATTAAAATAGGAAAACATTTGAGGTAAAAATTAACCGAGCCAATAGTTTTTGGTAAACACATATATTATTCTAGAAATAATATTTCAGCATAGTCTACAGATTATGAAGTAGTCTATATACTCTATATTTCTTATATATTCTAGTTAACCTATAAATTTTTAATTGTTATTTTGTCCATCTATCCAAAAGAGGAAAGGTTAATCTACTGAATACATGGATACACCATATCCACATCCATGAAAGGAGAAAAAGGTATTTCCACATCTAGGACTTCCCTGGTGGTCCAGTGGTTAAGACTTTATGCTTCCAAAGCAGGGGATGTGGGTTCAATCTCTGGCTGTGGGACTGAGATCCCAGATGACACAGCGCAATCAAAAAAAAAAGTCTACAACAAAGGTATTTCCAGATCTAAAATAATTTTCAGGGAAAAATTAGAAGAATCAAAATGGGGAGGCAGGAGTGGGGATCGGGATGGGGAACACATGTAAATCCATGGCTGATTCATGTCAATGTATGGCAAAAACCACTACAATATTGTAAAGTAATTAGCCTCCAACTAATAAAAATAAATGAAAAAAAAAAGAAGAATTAAAATGTAATAAATGAAATCAGCCTCCTGCAGAAGTAACTACATCCTAAGACTCAGGATGGGGTGGCTCAAATTTGACAATTCCCAAACCTAATAAGGTGATATGCATGTAATCTAAGAAATACAACCAAACCTTAGTCAAACTACTGGGCCAGCTAAAAAGTTCATTTGGATTTTTCCATAAGATGTTACGGAAAAACCGGAATGAAATTTTTGGCCCACCAAATAGACTCACTCTAGGAAACAAGAGACATAGTCCAAAAATCCAAAGAGCAGAAATTTAGCATAATTTTTCTAAACCTATCCAAGGAAGCAGTTTCTCTCAGTACAACATTCTAGTCCCCAGAAGTATGAGCAGTTTTAGGATACAAGGATAGGTTTTGAGGCTTTTCCATGCCCTAAATCCATCTCTCTTGGCTCTAATTCCATGCTCCCAAACATCTGCTTAATTAATAATCTGGATTCCTTTATACCTTAAATAGACAAGGACTGTGTCCATTGCTCTAGACAATGGATACCAGTATTTTGGTAGCTGGAAAGACAAACCCTCATTACTAAACTGGCATTCTGACTTTCATGTTAATCTACTGAGATTTTGTTAGTATGTCAGTTTTAAAAGGGCTTCCCCAGTGGATCAGCAGTAAAGAATCTGCCAGCAGTGCAGGAGCTGCAGGACACATGGGTTCAATCCCTGAGTTTAGAAGATCCCTCGGAGGAGGGCATGGCAACCCACTCCAGTATTCTTGCCTGGAGAATCCCATGGACAGAGAAGCTTGGCACGCTATAGTCCATAGGGTTGTAAAGCGTTGGACATGACTGAAGAGACTTAGCATGCACACACACAGTTGTTGAAAATTCTTAAAAATCTTTTATATACCAATAAAAGTAGGTTTCTGAATCTGCAAAAGTGACAAGTAGACAAAGGAAGCTATGGTGACCAAACCAAGAACTGGTAACCCAAGAGAGGGTCTTAGTAGCCACCTGGAGTCCTCTAGCTCATGCTGTTTCTCTAATGACAATATCATTTATAGGCAGTATCTCAAACTAGAATATGGCTGCCTTCTAGTATAAAAATGACAACCTCTGAATACCCAGACTGGAAAAATTGTCATTAAGACTTAAAAAAAAACTACAAATCTTTTTTTTTTTTTCCAAATCTTTTTTATGTATACAATCCTGAGCCAGAAGATACCTGTAGAACTTAGTTACAGAAATCTCTAGGCAACACATTTTGGTGTCCATTATCTCATTTGATCTTTACAGCAAAACTGTGTGAAAAAGCAAACTAGTGTTGCTCATCTTACTCAAATTGGTGTCTCTACCTTCTAGATGAGGAAATTGAGGGTGGGAAAAAACAAGTAATTTGTCCAAGGTTACAGAGGTAGTAGTGGAGTCAAGATTAAAATAAAGGTTTTTTTGACAGCAAATTCAGTTCTCTGACTAGTGCTGTGCTATACACTCATCCCACTTCCTGTATTCCACTTAACTAAGGGCTCCTCATACTGGTGAATGCCTCAGGAAGGAGAAAGTACTGTAGAGAAAGTCACAGAGTAAACAAGTGACGTTAATTAAAAATGATTGTAAAAAAAAAAAAAAAAAAAAAAAATGATTGTAAACTCTACTACCAGTATAGATACAATGAAAGTATTAACACATTAGAATCAAGGAGCTTGATAGGAAGTAAAAAGTAAATGTTTCTCTATATCAGGCTATCACGTGTATCTTTTTTTTTTTGGCAGCGCTGTGGGACTTGTGGGATCTTAGTCCCTCAACCAGGGGCTGAACCCAGGGTTACAGTAATGAAAGCTGGGAATCCTAAACATTAGGCCACTAGGAAACTCATTATGTTTTATAAGTGTATTTCTTACAACTTTTGCCTAAAATATCCCAGCCTACTATAACTCATAATTAACACAATTCTATTAACATATCTTCTTCTTAGGTAGACTCTTAAAAGTTGAAAGCCATCATGTACGTATGATGTTACAAGAAATAAAACTAAAGACACACCATAATAACTAGCTAGAAAAAGTCTACACAGGTAACTTAGCTTATCAAATAATTTTCTAAGCACAACACTTTATCTACTTCACCATAATCCTCACCATGACTTGACGCACAAGCTTAATGGTTTCACTCCAAGGTCTATTTTGGTTAAATTTTGCATGGAGCCGTTCCAAGAGAGAACTCATCTTACTCAGCTTTTCCGACTCTAAGATATAAATCAGAAAACATCATTAGCAACTCTTCTTTCAAGACCTTCCACAGTTTTTCTTGCAAACAAAACTCCCAAACTTCATCCTGGAACGAACTCATTTAAAATCTTTTCCAATATAATTTACTTCAAAATACACAAAGAATTCATTTCTAATAACAAGTAGACAGAAATTACGGGTCTAATCTAACAAACACTATAGAAGGGGACTGCTTTCTCTTCAGACTTAATGAGAAGCAAAGAAAGAACCATCTCCAGTCCTGAGGATCAGGACTACCATTTAGTGACAAAATAATTTCATGATATGCATGAAATCCCTTTCATGACATATGCAGAGCATACATTTGAACATGGCCTTACTATGGCTGGGCTTCTCTGGTGGCTCAGAGGTTAAAGCGCCTGCCTGCAATGCAGGAGACCCGGGTTCGATCCCTGGGTCGAGAAGACCCCCCTGGAGAAGGGAATGGCAACCCACTCCAGTAGTCTTGCCTGGAGAATCCCATGGACAGAGGAGCCTGGTAGGCTACATACAGTCCACGGGGTCGCAAAGAGTCAGACAAGACTGAGCGACTTCAATTTCACTTTCACTTTCTTTACTATGGTTAGCTGGTTTTCAATGTGAAAACACACACTTTCTTAATTTTTTCACATAATTTTAAGAGATCAATTTGTAAGTATTATCAAGAAAACAAGCTTCACTTGCCATTCAGATATTTCCTGTTCGAATTCAAACTATATGAACAAGGAAGATGTCAAGTGACTAAAGGATGAGTTTCAGGCAAAGGTAAGAGAAAGAAAAGAATGGATCCCAGATAGTGTTTGAAGGAACCTCCTACAACCTCCAACACTCCTGTAATTCTTTTAACTGCTTAACATGAGCAAGGACTGTGCTGGAGACCAGCAGGGCAAAAATACAATATGCCTGAGATGACATCTGTGAGGGGGTGTGGATAAGTTAATGTGAAAATAACCATCACACAAAGCAAAATGAGATATGCTCTTAAAAACAGACACACACTACTATCAAAATTCAAAGGAGGAAAAGTGTGTAATTAGTTTAGGTATGTTACAGAAAAGATGTCTTGAAAGATGAATAGAATGTCAGCAATCAAAGTTGTAGTGACATCTTCAAATTGAGATTCAACTCCTCCCTCCAATGCCTTCATCTTCTGGAAAACTGTTTTTGGGGCTGTTTCATCCAGTTTATAATTCTGGAGAAATGTTTGGCAATTCCCAAATTTAAGACATTCACTCAGGCACTACTTATATCTCGGAGATACAGCAGTGAGCAAACTAGACAAAATTCCTGCCTTAGTAAGATTCCACTTGTCATTCCTCTGCACCCTTTTTTCTTCTTCTCCTTCAAACACACCTCCCTTCTCTCCCTTGAGAAGGCCGATGATAAATAAATATCTTTACAAAAATGCTTCAATGAAACGTTTTTTTAAGCAACTATTATGTGCCGGGAGAAGGAAACGGCAAGCCACTCCAGTGTTCTTGCCTGGAGAATTCCCTAGGCGAAGGAGCCTGGTGGGCTGCAGTCCGTGGGGTCACAGAGTCTGACACGACTGAGTGACTAACAGAACAACACAACATAATGTGCCCAGGACTATACAATGATGAGTAAGGCAAGATCCTGCTCTACAAAGCTCAGAGTACATTGGAGAAGACAAGAAAATAATCGTGTATCAATAGAACTATGTCCAAAATGCTAAGAAAGCATTTAAGCTGAAATGTGGAACTTTAGAGAATATAAAGTTACACAGAAAAGTGTTTTTCAGCAGTTCTTAGTTCAGATATTGAAAATCTGAAATTAAAAGCATTTTAAAAATATACAATACCACAAGATATGAACACTGTGACATTTTTGAAAACTACTGGCTTTTAATACCATAAGGACCTAATCATTTCATTCACGCCAAAACATCTTACAGTACTTTGATATATAGCGTTGTATTATTGCTTTATGTCATCATTCAGACTTCTCTTTTGGAAGGAGCAAGTTTTACATTCACTTGCCTGGTCTCCCATCTCTTTAGGCTAAAAAATGCCCCGAGGCCCAAATGTTGCCCCTTGCCACATAGGAAACCTTCACAGAAGTTGGGAGCCCCCATCTCCCCAAAGTCGAAGCTCTCCATCACCAAGGAAGGCAGTCAGAATCTGAAACTCAGACATATCCCGCCTCCTAGATCCTGAGCCCTCGGGAGAGTGGCCCCCGCGGAGGCATTGGCTCCCCCAGCTGTGTCCCGCCCCCTGCTTTCCCCCTCAGTCACTCACCCTCGGTTTCCCCCTGAGCCTTCATCCTGACGGCGGGGAGGGCCTAAGTCCTACACAAGAGGATATGCCCTTCCCCACCAGTAATGGAGGAACCAAGTTGGTTCGGGCTCCCGGGACGCAGGGCACCTGCAGTCCCACTCTTCAGGGAAGACTCAGTCTGAAGTCCCCGGCGGCAAGAAGAGAAGGGTGCTCGCGGCCGCCGCCATCTTCCCCAACGGAACTTCCAAAAGATCGCGAGATTAACCGTGATCCTGCGAGAGAGAGAGAGAGAGAGAGAGAGAGAGAGAGAGAGAGCGAGCGAGCGAGCGAGCGAGCGAGCGAGCGAGCGAGAGGAAAGGGGCTGGGCACCAAATATCGCGAAAAATAATTTATACGTTGCTTCTCGCGAGATTATCCCCACCCTGTCTGCTCTCTGGTTTGTCTCCGACTTCCCGGAGCTAGGCGTGGAGCTTGTGTAGCCGTAGTGTTCAACACCTCTGCGGAAGTTGGTACTTTCGGTTTGGCTTTTAAGCAGTTTGCAAAGTAAAACCCCAGCTGTCTTTACTGAAATACTAGCTTTTCGAAGAATATTGCTGTTAGGAATATTTTATTAAAACATTCCCTTTATTGAGATACTAGACGGTAGGTCTTTGTAACACGACGTCCCAAGGTAGCCCAGTACACTTAATTTCCATTACCTAATTTCCTTTTTAATTTCAGAAATATTTTTCTTGAGCAATTTCAATATTTCTGAGGACGTGGAAGGTTTTGAGTTAAGAAAAACTTGTTTGCAGCAGTCCAGTTCAGGTGAGTCGCTCAGTCGTGTCCGACCCCATGAACTGCAGCAGGCCAGGCTTCCCTGTCCATCACCAACTCCCAGAGCTTGCTCAAACTCATGTCCCTTCAGTCGGTGATGCCATCCAACCATCTCATCCTCTGTCCTCCCCTTCTCCTCCTGCCCTCAATCCTTCCTAGCATCAGGGTCTTTTTCATTGAGTGGACTCTGCGCGTCAATCAGGTGGCCAAAATATTGGCGCTTCAGCATCAGCCCTTCCAATGAATATTCAGCAGCCATCAGATACTGCTAATTATATTTAGGATCCCAAAGGTGTTCACAATGGATTGTATTTTTTTTTTTTATAGTCAGTAAAAGCAAGCAGGTTAGCTCACACTCTACACTACAAATCACAAAGAATTGTGTGGTCCTGTCTCTTGTATCAGTAAATTTTCACGAAGAGAAATCTAGAGTAATGCCGATAAGTTAGAAGTTCCTGCCCATTGGAACAAGAGCCAGGCTAAAATACAATTCTACTAGCACTGGGTGGAAGTTCTTAAAATAGTTAAGGTTACTTGGTTACTCTTTTTTTTCTTTCTTTTTTTTTCAAGTACATCCTTGAGAATAACTGCTGAAAAGTCGGATTTTACCTAATTTGCTGTAAGGATATTTAGCAGTGGATTTCCACTGGCTTTTTAGTCTCAGACTTTTCCCCATATTTCAAAAATGATATGCAAACATCCTCCAAAACAATTCCTGCTGGTAACTACAGTTCAGATGAACAGACATAAGAACAAATCTCTATTTGTGACATGCTTATTTCTACAAAGATATGTATAACCATGCTCCTTGAAAGTAGAATTTAATTTTACTTCTTGTCTATTCCTCTTACCCTCATTCCTTTCAGTCACTACACAGAGAGTTTCTTGAGGCAGTAATTGCCCCTCATTTCGAAATCCCCACTACCTAGCATTGTACCTGGGCTTAGTAGGAAAATCTTTTACTGGCCCTAAAATTCCTCTCTAAATCTAGCTCTTCTCCCCTTGCCAAACCCCAGCCACACTGACCTTCCACCTGTAGACAATTCCTTCACTCCTTCCTCTCCCGAGGTCCTTGAACAGGCCTTTTTAACTGCAGGAAGGCTTTCCCCTTCTCCATTCCGCCTCATCTCACTGAGGCCCTCTTATATAGTTCTCAAAGTAAATGTCTCTTGATCTCGACTAGAGATGGAAACTTTCTCTAAACCCTGACTTAATAAGGTCCTCTGTTACACTATTTCAGTACTTAATTAAGTACATGATGATGTATTCAATGTCTGTCTTCCCTGCTAAACTATCAAATCCAGGAGGGTGGCTGCACTGGGTCTATTTCTTTCACTACTGTCTAGTCTAGTGATACTGCCTACCCTAGTTCCTGACACATGTCAGAGACTCAATGCATATATAGAGGCAAATTGATAGGTTGTCAGATTTTTTAAAAACAGAACACTCAGTTAAATTTTAATTTTAAATAATTACATTTTTTAGTATAAAGGTATGTTCCAAATATTATAGAATATAAATATAGCAATATTAACACTGAAGAAGTACAGAGAGGATTTACCCAACTGAGGATTTCCAAAGATAGTTCATATTTAAAATGCTGTGGGAGGGTGGGGAGTGGGGAAAAAAAAATAAATAAAAAATAAAATGCTGTGGGAATTCCCTGGTGGTCCAGTGGTTAAGAGTCCATGCTTTCACTGCCAAGGGCCCAGGTTTAATCCCTGGTTCAGGCACTAAGATCCCACAAACTGCCCAGTGCAGCCAAAAAATAAACCAAAATGCTGTTTCAACAAGCATCTGTGCAGTCCTAATACCTGTGTATTTGAAGCTGGTAATATACACTTGACAACACAGCCCTAGCCCTTGATGGGTTCACCTGATTTAGAGTTCTGAAAATATGACTGGTCACTGAAACTGTAGGCACTCAAAAATATTTTGTTAATTTACTCATGTCCAAAGCATGACTGTTGAATACACAGCTACAGTTTCTCATGCAAGCTCTTTGTACAAGTGAACAATAAATACTGTATTAGTGTAGCTAGGAATTGTTAAACCATATAAAACTTGAAAACAATAAACTTTACCAAATTTTAGTCACAAAATAGAATGATAAGTTACTATTTCTCATCTGAAAATGCAGATTAAATGACATTGTTGAAAATTTGTACTCTAAAAGTAAAGATCCAAAAAATAAATAAATAAATAAAAGTAAAGATCCCTGGTGGTCCAGTGATTAAAATCTGCCTCTCAAGGCAGGAGACAGGGGTTTGGTCCCCAGTGGGTGAGGGAACCAAGATCCCACATGCCGCAGGGCAACTCAGCCTGAGCACCGCAACAAAGATCACCCATGCTGCAACTAAGACCCAAACACAGTCAAAAATAAAAATAAACAGATTTTTTTTTAAAGACATCCATTTTTATAAAAAGTCAAAATAAAGATAGGAGAGATATGTCATTAAATAAGAAAAGTAATTCAAGTGACACACACACACACCAAGAAGAGGACCATGGACAAATTTTAAATGACTAAGCTTTGAGGGAAACTTCAAAGGCTCTTAAAACCAAAATCTAAACTAACAAATTGGACTTGGGGTGAGGGGAAATTATTATAACTAGTTAAATATTTCCTCTTGCATAGAGCCTAAAGAGAAGCTTTCTGACTTGCTTTGGGGGACTTACAGGGAAACTACAGTCATCACCTGACTGGCCACTTGGGCTTCCCAGAGTTACCCTGACTCCCTGCCCTAGGAGATAGTGAAACAAACAAATCATGCAGCCCTGGAATTTCTGAGTTCAAAGTTTTCCTGTAGAGTGAAGCAATCCTTGTTCTACAAAGGCACAGTCCTTACCATTTGTTGGACCAGTCCCAGCAGTTTATAGTATGTTTTGTATTTAAAATTTTAGAGAGTCAAAATGGCTTAAAGGCTTAAAGATCTAACACCATAAAACTCCTAGAAGAGAACATAGGCAAAACATTCTCTGACATAAAGTGTACCAATGTTTTCTTAGGTCAGTCTCCCAAGGCAACAGAAATAAAAACAAAAAAATTTTTAAAGGGACCTAATCAAACTTGCAAACTTTTGTACAGCAAAGGAAACCATAAAATAAAAAGACAACCTATAGACTGGGAGGAAAGCATTTGAGAATGAAGAGACTGAAAAGGACTTAACTTCCAAAATATATAAACGGCTCATACAACTCAATGGCAAAAAGACAACCCAAGCAAAAATGGGCAGAAGACTAAAGAGACATTTCTCCAAAGAAGACACACAGATGGCCGACAGGCAGGCACAGAAAGATACGTTCAACATGGCTGATTATTAGAGAAACGTGCAAGTCAAAACTACAATGAGTGGCTTCCCTGATGGTTCAGCAGTTAAGAATCTGCCTTGCAGTGCAAAGGGACACTAGGTTCAGTCCTTGTTCCAGGAAGATCCCACATGCTGTGGAGCAACTGAGCCCATGCACCACGACTACTGAGCCTGCTCTCTAGAGCCCAAGAGCCACAAAGACTGAAACCCACATGCAGACTGCACAGAGCCTGTGCTCTGTAACAAGAGAGCCACTGCAATATGTCCTCACACTAACACAAGAGTAGTCCCCACTCACCACAACTAAAGAAAGCCCACATGCAACAACAAAGACCCACCACAGTCAAATAATAAGATAAATAATAAATACATAGATCTTTAAAAAAAAAACCACCTACAATGAGGTACCACCTCACACTGGTCAGAATGGGCATCATTAAAAAGGCAACAAATAACAAATCCTGTAGAGACTTGAAGAAAAGGGAATCCTACTCTGTTGGTGGGAATGTAAATTGGTGCAGCCACTGTAGAAAACAGTAAGGAGGCTCCTCAAAAAACTAGAGTTGCCATAGGAGCCAGCAATCCCACTCCTGGACATGTATCTGGACATAGCAGCACTATTCACAGTAGCCAAAATATGGAAACAACCTAAATGTCCATTGACAGATGACGAATGGATAACAAGATAACAAGATGGGGTGTGTGTGTGTGTGTGTGTGTGTGTGTGTGTGTGTGTGATGGAATAATGCCATTTTATTTTCTTGGGCTCCAAAATCATTGTGGATGGTGACAACAGCAATGAAATTAAAAGACGCTTGCTCCTTGGAAGAAAAGCTATGACAAACTTTTGTCGTTCAGTAGCTCAGTCGTGTCTGACTTTCTGTGACCCCATCAGGTGCATCATGCCAGGCTTCCCAGTCCTTCAATATCTTCCTGAGCTTGCTCAAACTCATATCCATTGATGATGCCAATTGGTGATGCCATCCAACCATCTCATCCCTCTGTCATCCCCTTCTCCTCCCGCCTTCAATCTTTCTCAGCATCAGGGTCTTTTCCAATGAGCTGGCTCTTAACAAGTAGCGAAAATACTGGAGCTTCAGCTTCATCATCATTCCTTCCAATGAATATCCAGGGTCGATTGCCTTTAGGATTGACTGGTTTGATCTTGTTGCAGTCCAAGGAACTCTCAAGACTCTTCTCCAACACAGGGACTTCCCTAGTGGTACAGTGATTATGACTCTTTGCTTCCTCTGCAGAGGACACAAGTTGGATCCCTGTTTGGGGAACTTAGATCCCACATGCTGCAAGGTGTGGCAAAAGAAAAAAAATATGACACAAATGAACTTTATCTGTGGAACAGAAACAGGCTCACAGACATAGAAAACAGACCTGTGGTTGCCCATGGGAAGATGGGTGGGGGTGGGTTTGGCTGGGAGTATGGAATTAGCAGATGCAAACTATTATATATGGAATGGAACAATCCCTTGAAAGTCCCTCGGTGTGGCCAAAAAGAAAAAAAATAAGTGCAGTGCTTAGGATTCCAGAAAGAGCTGTTCCTTCTCCTGTCATTTACTACTAATGTAAATGTGCTCCAACTCCTTCTGAGTCTCAGTTTCAGCCTTTAGGAGTTGCATATAATAATACTCATCCTGGTCACCTCATCAGGTTATTTATTTGTTTAATTGATATTTATTGACAGGTTTAAACGACTTCTGTGGAAAATTGAAAAGTGCTGTAGAAATAGAAGGTATTGTAAAAACTCAATAACACGCTTCATTCACTATTCATTCTTTAGGGGTTTATAGTCTGCTTCAACAGGAAACAGATAATTAAGAAAGGATTTGAAACTTCCCTGGTGTTCCAGTGGTTAAGAACCCACCTTACAACGCAGGGGGCAAAGGTTTGACCCCTGGTCTGGGAACTAAAATCCCACATGCCACTAGCAGAACCATGGATGGACCCAGAGATCGTCATACAGAGTGAAATAAGTCAGAAAGAGAAAAACAAATATTGTATAACATTGTTTATATGTGGATTCAAGAAAAATGGTACAGATGGCTTATTGGCAAAGCAGAAATAGAGTCACAGATGTAGAGAACAAACAACGATTACCAAGGGGGAAAGCGTGGGTGAGACGAACTGGGAGATTGGGATCGATATTCTGATAGACAGAGTGCCTGAAGAACTATGGACAGAGATTTGTAATATTGTACAGGAGGCGGTGATCAAAACCATTTCCAAGAAGAAATGCAAAAAGGCAAAATGGTTGTCTGATGAAGCCTTACAAATATATGAGAAAAGAAGAGAAGCGAAAGGCAAGGAGAAAAAGAAAGATATACCCATCTGAATGCAGAGTTCCAAAGAACAGCAAGGAGAGAAGAGAAAGCCTTCCTAAGTGATCAATTCAAAGAAATGGAGGAAAACAATAGAATGGGAAAGACAGAGATCTTTTCAAGAAAATTAGAGATACCAAGGACATTTCATGCAAAGATGGGCACAACAAAAGACAGAAATGGTATGGACCTAATAGAAGCAGAAGATATCAAGAAGTGGCAAGAATATACAGAAGAATGATACAAAAAAGATCTTCATGACCCAGATAACCACGAAGGTGTGGTCACTCACCTAGAGCCAGACATCCTGGAGTGTGACGTCAAGTGGGCCTAAGAAGCACCACTACAAACAAAGCTAGTGGAAGTGATGGAATTTCAGCTGAGCTATTTCAAATCCTAAAAGATGATGCTGTGAATGTGCTACAGTCAATATGCCAGCAAATTTGGAAAATTCAGCAGTGGCCACAGGACTGGAAAATGTCAGTTTTCATTCCAAACTCAAAGAAAGGCAATGCCAAAGAATGTTCAAACTACCACAGAACTGCACTCATTTCACACACTAGCAAGTAATGCTCAAAATTCTCCAAGTTAGGCTTCAACAATATGTGAACCGAGAACTTACAGATGTTCCAGTTGGATTTAGAAAAGTCAGAGGAACCAGAGATCAACTTGCCAACATCTGATGGATCACAGGAAAAAACAAGAGAATTCCAGAAAAACATCTACTTCTGCTTCACTGACTATGCTAAAGCCTTTGACTGTGTGGATCAAAACAAATTGTGGAAAATTCTGAAAGAAATGGGAATACCAGACCAACTTACCTGCCTCCTGAGAAACCAATATGCAGGTCAAGAAGCAACAGTTAGAACCGAACATGGAACAACAGACTGGTTCCAAATTGGGAAAGGAGTACGTCAAGGCTGAATATTGTAACCCTGCCTATTTAACTTCTATGCAGAGTACATCATGTGAAATGCCAGGCTGGATGAATCCCAAGCTGGAATCAAGATTGCCAGGAGAAATATCAGTAACCTCAGATATGCAGATTACACCACCCTTATGCCAGGAAGTAAAGAGCCTCTTGATGAAGGTGAAAGAGGACAATGAAAAAGCTTGCTTAAAACTCAACATGCAAAAAACTAAGATCATTGCATCTGGTCCCATCACTTCATGGCAAATAGATGGGGAAACAATGGAAACAGTGACAGACTTTATTTTCTAGGGCTCTAAAATCACTGCAGATGGTGACTGCAGCCATGAAATTAAAAGACACTTGCTCCTTGGAAGAAAAGCTATGACCAACCTAGACAGCGTATTAAAAAGCAGAGACATCAGTTTGCCAACAAAGGTCCGTATAGCTATGGTTTTCCCAGTAGTCATGTATGGATGTGAGAGCTGGATCATAAAGAAGGCTGAGTGCCAAAGAATTGATGCTTTTGAACTGTGGTGTTGGAGAAGACTCTTGAGAGTCCCTTGGACTACAAGGAGATCAAACCAGTCAATCCTAAAGGAAATCAACCCTGAATATTCATTGGAAGGACAGATGATGAAGCTGAAGCTTCGATACTTTGGCCACCTGACGTGAAGAGCGGACTAATTAGAAAAGACCCTGATGCTGGGAAAGAGTGAAGGTAGGAGGAGAAGGGGACGACAGAGGATGAAATGGTTTGATGGCATCACTGACTCGATGGACAGGAGTTTGAGCAAGCTCCATGAGATGATGGACAGGGAAGCCTGGCATGCTGCAGTCCACAGGGTCGCAAAGAGTCAGACACAACTGAGTGACTGAACAACAATATATACACTGTGGTGGTAGTGGTTTAGTTGCTAAGTCATGTCCAACTCTTTGCGACCTCGTGAACTGTAGCCTACCAGGCTCCCCTGTCCATGGAATTCTCCAAGCAAGAATACTGAAATGGGTTGCCATTTTCTTCTCTTTTGTATAAAATAGATAACTAATGAGAACCTACCATGTAGCACAGGGAACCCTATTGAGTGATGGGTGGTGGCTGGTGGCCTAAGTGGGAAGGAAATCTAAAAAAGAGTGGATAATGTAAACGTGGACTTCCCTGTAGCTCAAACGGTAAAGAATCTGCCTGCAATGCAGGAGACCAGGGTTCGATCCCTGGGTCGGGAAGATTCTCTGGAGAAAGGAATGGCTGTCCCCTCCAGTATTCTTGCCTGGAGAATCCCCATGGACAGAGGAGCCTGGCGGGCTACAGTCACGGGGTCGGAGAGTCGGACACGACTGAGCGACTAACACACACACGCATATGTAAATGTATAATTGATTCACTTTGCTGTACAGCAGAAACTAACATAACATTGTAAACCAACTATACTGTAATAAAAATTAATAAAAAAAAATAAAGTTTCTACTGCTGGAATGGTAAGCAGTGGGACGGGGTGGAAAGAGGGAGGGAGGTTCAAGATGGAGGAGACTATGTATACCTATGGCTGACTCCTGTTGATGTATGGCAGAAACCAACACAATACTGTAAGGCAATTATCCTCCAAATAAAAATAAATTAATTAAAAACAAAGGGTTTACTTGACAAAAAAAATAATGAAATCCAGCCCCATCACTCAAACACTCAAACACTCAAACTGCTGCTGATATGATGGTGGATTAATTTGGATGATGAATTTTATTCTTCAATATTTTATTTGACACATCATCACAATTATTTCTGCCATCCCCACTTTTCCATTTTGTTGTGGGTGTGTTGTGGGTGCATCCTGGGTCAAATACTTGATCTCATTTAAAAGATTAAAAAAATATCAGTAATTTTGCTGAACTCATGCCAATGTTTAATAAGGCTGACCAGTCACTTCCTCTAATTGACTCATTAAATTTCCTGCCATCTGCCATCATGTTAGACAATGGTGGACACCTTCACATCCAGGCCCTTTTGCAGCAATGAGTAAGTCACCACACCTGCGTTCAAGTACTAAATTCTGTACTTTTTTTTTCTTGACAGTATTAATTTTACTTCCACAGATGATTAAAAAGTTGTTAGTTCTTCCTTTTTCTTTGGCCTAGATGCATGGCTGGTGGGATCCTAGTTCCCCCACCACTGACAGAACCGGGGGTCCTGGCAGTGAGAGCATCTGAGTCTGGTTTCCTTATCTTTAAAACAGGGATGAGGCAAATCGTGTTTTGCAGGGTACAATGAGAGTCAGTAATAATTTAGCACGTAGTTGTATAGGCTACACAAGTTGGAAGAATTGTTAATACTTACGGACTTGGGTTGAAATAGCACCACATTGGCCCTTTATCCAGTTGGGAATATTAACATGCTGATACTTAAAGAAGTTGTATAGAGTATGCAAAAATTGGGGCTTCCCTGGTGGCGCAGACGTTAAAGATACACCTGCAATGCAGGAGACCCGGGTTCGATCCTTGGGTGGGGAACATCTCCTGGACAAAGGAATGGCAACCCACTCCAGGATTCTCGCCTGGAGAATCCCAAGGACAGAGGCCGGCTATATAGTCCAAGAGGTCGCAAAGAACCGGACAAGACTGAGCGACTAAGCATTACACACATACACACACACACACGCACACGCACCCACACACACACGAAAATTAGTTTGCGCCGAAGCGTAAAATGTACTTGTTCAATGAGTTATCAATAAAGTTTCAAGTTAAAAAATTCTCCCTGGTTCGTTTAAATAAAGATTTGCTCAAATGGCGAGCCCAGTTCTTATCGCGAGAATCTGGCGGAATGCTCCTCTGGCTGGAGACCTGCTCTCGCGTTGTTTGAGCTAGCAGCGGCGAGAGGTGAAAAGGAAGCACGAAATACCGCGAGATTACTGAAGATTCTCGCGGTATTTCTTGGGATTACCCCCCCTCCCCCCGCCTTCCTCCTAGTGCCGTTTCGGTTTAACCTAGTGTGTGACTGTGAGTCTGTGTGAGGGGCCGAGTGTGTGAGGTACTTAGGTGAGGCGGAAGCTAGAGAAGGGGCTCCCTCAGGAGCGAGGGACAAAAGGGGCGTGAGGCACCTAGGCCGCGGGACCCCAGCGACAGGAAGCCGCCCCGAGCCGGGCTACCGGGTAGGGGAAGGGCCCGCGCAGTCCTCACAGGGCCCCAGAGCCAGAGTCGGCCACACAGCACCGGGCCGTCGGCTTCCTACTTCTTCGACCTCCCCGGCGTCTGGGCCCGAGGATTGGCTCTGCGTGGGGAGGAGAAACAGATTCGAGCAGCTACTTGTCTCGCAACTCCACTGCTGAGGAACTCTCATTTCTTCCTTGGCTCCTTCACCCCCACCTCATGTAGGAGGGTGCTGAGGAGACGGGAGGGAGGAGGAGCCTGGACTACCGTCCCTTCCCTCCCCACCCCCTTGTAGGGGCGCTTTGGTAGGCGTGGGGCTGGGGGGGAGGGTGGGGGTTACTTTTTGGAGTGCTGGGGAACTTTTTCCCCTTTTTGAGGCCAGGGGAAAGGGAATGCCCAATCCAGAGAGACATGGGGGCAAGAAGGACGGGAGTGGGGGAGCTTCTGGAACTTTGCAGCCGTCATCGGGAGGTGGCAGCTCCAACAGCAGAGAGCGTCACCGCTTGGGGTCGAAGCACAAGCGGCATAAGTCCAAGCACTCCAAAGACATGGGATTGGTGACACCCGAAGCAACACCTTTGGGCACGGTTATCAAACCTTTGGTGGAATATGATGACATTAGCTCTGATTCCGATACCTTCTCTGACGACCTGGCTTTCAAACTGGACCGGAGGGAAAATGATGAACGTCGCGGGACTGATCGCAGCGACCGCCTGCATAAGCACCGTCACCACCAGCACCGACGTACCCGCGACTTATTAAAAACTAAACAGACAGAGAAAGAAAAAAACCTGGAAGCCTCCAGCAAGTCGGGCTCGACGAAGGACCGGATATCAGGAAGTTCAAAGCGTTCAAATGAGGAGAATGATGACCGCGGGAAGGCGCAGATCTCGAAAAGCAGCAGCAAGGAATCCAGGTCATCCAAACTCCATAAAGAGAAGACCCGGAAAGAACGTGAGTTGAAGTCGGGACACAAAGACCGAAGTAAAAGTCATCGGAAAAGGGAAACACCCAAAAGTTACAAAACCGTGGACAGCCCCAAACGGAGATCCAGGAGTCCCCACCGGAAGTGGTCCGACAGCCCCAAGCAAGATGATAGCCCCTCCGGAGCTTCTTACGGCCAAGATTATGACCTTAGTCCCCCGAGATCTCACACCTCTAGCAATTACGACTCCTACAAGAAGAGTCCGGGAAGTACCTCTAGAAGGCCGTCAATCAGCCCACCTTACAAGGAGCCTTCTGCCTACCAGTCCAGCACTCGGTCACCCAGCCCCTACAGTAGACGACAGAGGTCTGTGAGTCCCTATAGCCGGCGACGTTCTTCCAGCTATGAAAGGAGTGGCTCTTACAGTGGGAGATCACCCAGTCCCTACGGTCGAAGGCGGTCCAGCAGCCCTTTTCTGAGCAAGCGCTCTCTGAGCCGGAGTCCACTTCCCAGGTAAGCTATTTGTCTAACAGTCCGTTCTTTCCTACTATGGCTTATGAGGAACTGGGGGTTAGACCTGTTAACGTTTTGTGGAAGCCCCCAGTGTTTGGCATTGTCTAGAACACTTTGCTGTTGACTAGTCATAATGTAGGTGAGACTGGTCTCCTCTTAACTCAGAATTGAAGAGGAGAGATCACATGCCTAAAGCTGCTAAAGGTAGGTACTTCCAGTGCTGGGACCTTCAGCTGCAAGCTCCTATGTGAGAAAAATCATAGGCTTCTGCTTACTGAATGCGTGGAGTTGATACTGGTTCCCAGAGTTTATCCAGTTATTTCGGTTGTTTTATCTTAACTTTTCAAAAATCACTTTGGAATTAGTGCTTTAGGCTTCATTGGACCTGATTGGAGATTTCATTTGTGTTATTTGAGGCTGTTTTCCTAGGTCATCTACCATTTGTGTTGTCCACTGTGTCTCCAAACCTGTAAGTTTATTTCCTAATAGACAGGTTTGTTTTTTTTTTTTTTTTGATAACTTACAAAAGACTCCCATCTTTGATGTTTCTAGTGGGAATTAAGCTGATTAGTTCTTCCCTTTTATGGTATAACCAGGCAGAAATTGGTTCCAAGGATACTTCGATTTTCTTTACAAGTGTCACCATTGACCTATCTTGTGACCACAGCAGTTTTCAGAATCTTTCTTTTAAAAAAATGCTAATAGTATCTTCACTGTGATATTTTTGGTGATAAAGGCATGTTAGTTTGAAATTTAATTGTTGGAGTGAATTGTCTACAGAAAACTGTTCTTGTTCCTAAGTGATGAGGTGTATGTACCTCCCTCTTTGTAGTCTTACCATTTTCCACAAAAGGAGAATTTGGGCTTAGGAGTCACATCTGAGTGGAATCCTAATCTTGTTTTGTAACCTTTGGCATATAATTTAATTTCTCTGTGTGTGAAATGAGAGTAATAACTACTTAGTTCTAGAGTTGCGAGATTTAATTAGTAAATATGAGTGCATAGCCAGGTACAGTGCCTGGTCAGTAAATTCTGTCAGTGAGTGAGAAAAATGTTGAAAACTAGTAGAGAAATTATGCTAATTTGAAAAAAATCCATGCCATGTTTTTTATATGGCACTGTGAGTAATTTTTGCTGGCTTAAAGTTATAATTATTCATAAACTAGTTTGAATTCATCAAGTTACAAGAGTTCCTAGCTGTCAGAGTATGAAGTTCCTTAGGCTTTCCCCCTCCATTTTATATTGTAGTCAGGACTCAAATATGTACCACCTAGATTCTGCAGTTAATACTTGATATACATTTTATCCATCTCTTCATCAAGCCATCTTCATTTGTTTTGATTCATCTCAGTGTAAGTTGCATACATCAGTATACTTCACTATAAACACTTTAGCATGTACACCATTAGCTAGCTAACATCACTTTTTTTTTTCTGGAGGAATGAGAAGTAAATTTATATGCAGTTAAGTAGATGTCTTAAGTGTACTATTTGTAAAATTGCTTAGTTTTTTTTACCGACGCCTAAGAAATAGTCTCAGAATATTTGTTTTCTTGGGGGAGTAGTTTCATTAAGGCTGTTCTGGGGATTTTGATTGTTAGAGGGTTTGAGAATACAGAATTGCATTGAGGCTAAAACAAGTTTCAGTAAAAAACAAGCTGCTTTTACAATAATTCCTTTTGGATTCAAATCTCAAGTTCTCTCTTCCTATACTCACTTAGTTGAAATTAGTGCAGTAATGGTAAAAATAAATCAAGAAAAAATTGAAAATACAACATGATCCTATAGGACACAAATATAAACAGTAAATAATAATCCTGGAGTCACATGCACATTTTTAGTTGGCTAGTAAAGAGCATTACATGTTTATAGGTGTGCGGTATGTGCATATGTACATATTTTTCCTCATTCAGTTTCTTAGAGTAGGGAACATATAGATCCCTTTTATGGTCTTCTCGGTTATTTTTTTTTTTTTTTTCCTTGAGAGAGACAGTTAGAATTAAACAAGTGATATCATTTTTAAAGACTGAAGATGCTTTGAGAGAAACTTTGAAGGTCTTTGCATCCACCAAATTAGTGATTAATAGTAGCAAGTTCATTTCAAATGGGTGGAAGCTAGGTTAATTCAGGGGGAAAATATATTTGTTTTTAAAGACAGTTTTGTTCACTGTTTGAAGACAATTTACCTATTTGTTGTCCCCTTTTTACCCCCTTTTTTCCTTAAAGAGTGGATCTGGACCTCAACTTTAACATTTCTGTAACTTATAGCCATCCAAATGTCCTATTAACAGTAAGATTCTGTTCAGAAGTTGAAGGATTTGTAGCAGAGTTCTTTAGGAAGATTTAGTCATGCTGAAAGAAACAGTGGGTTGTAGAGCATGTTTCTGACATTACTTAGTGTTTTCCTGAGATCATGTTTCAACCCAGTCTGTAATTCAGAAAAAGCCTCTAGTTTTAGCCACTTTATTTACAGGAGATGTATTAGTTTTCTTAAGAGTAACTGGGTATTTAGTAAATCCGTTTAACTAGTTTGGTCTTGTATCCTCATGTTGATATAAATGATGATGTTTAATTCCAGTGATTATTTTATATTTTAATTAACTTTTGTAAGAAAATTTCCAAAAGGCATTATGAGTATAAGAAAATCATGACTAACATCATGTGAGTTGTTTCCCCTACCATGTATATGCTATTTGTTTTGAAACATTTTGAATTACATCAGTCTTACCAATGATCAACCATAAAAGGGAGATATTGAAGATCTGAAATGGGAACAATTTGTTTTAGATTATTGGACAAATTATGTTTTGCCCAGTCATACTTGGACACATTGTGTGCCTGCTAAGTTCCTTCAGTTGTGTCCGACTCTTTGTGACCCCATGGATTGTAGCCTGCCGGGCTCCTCTGTCCATGGGGATTCTTCTGGCAAGAATACTGGAGTGGGTTGCCATGCCCTCCTCCAGGGGATTTTCCTGACCCAAGGGTCGAACCTGCGTCTCTTGTGTCTCCTGCATTGGCAGGCAAGTTCTTTACCACTAGCACTACCTGAGATGGCTGGTAGCATATTTGACTTTTTATATTAAAAAGCAAAAAGAATTAAGGGGGGGTTGGATTTTAATTTAGAATAATCTGCCTTTAGATTCCCAGATTTTACTTCCCAATCCTTTCTTAATAATGGAGAAAATAAGTTGAACATGCAATAATACCTTGCTTTATGAATTTCTAAAATGTTTATTGGAAATCATTTTATATTTGAAAGTATTAGAAGCCATCATAGTTTTAAGAACGTCTAATAAATTATTTTGGCAAGACAGTTCCTCCAGTTTATGTAGCTTGTAAATCCTAAATCTTGTATCTTGGGAGTTTGTTTAATATAGGCACAACATAATTATAAACTAAGGATTCAGGAACAAAATCTTTTCCTGGGATTTCTCAATTAGTTAGCTCTCTAGTTTAAAATTTTAGGTTTTGGTGAAGTGTGCTGGTTACTATGTTTAGCATTAAGTATAACTTTTAAAAATCATGTTTTCACTTTATCAGATATTTAAAACAAAATTCTAAAAGTAATCATGAATGTGCATATTTTCTTACATGGGAAAAAATATCCATCTTCTTTCAGTTGAATAAGTAGGGGATAATTTTTAGATTATATGACTGAAATATGTTACCATGAAGGATTTATTTCCTTCTAATCCATTTTTTAAAGTAAAGAACATTTTTAAATTTATAGAAAAATTGTGACCCTAGTACAAAGAATTCTTTCATATCCTCAAACTCAGTTTCCCCTATTATTAATATCTTATATTTGTTATAATTAATGAACCAATATTGATACATTATTATTATTATTATTTGATGGTACCATCCAGTCCCATCACTTCATGGCAAATAGAAGGGGAAAAAAATGGAAGCAGTGACAGATTTTATTTTCTTGGGCTCCAAAAATCACTTCGGAAACGGTGACTGCAGCCGTGAAAGTAAGAGACACTTGCTCCTTGGAAGGAAAGCTATGACAAACTTAGACAACATATTAAAAAGCAAAGACATCACTTTGCCGACAAAGGTCTGTATAGTCGAAGGTATGGTTTTCCCATTAGTCATGTATGGATGTGAGAGTTGGACCATAAAGAAGGCTGAGTGCCAAAGAATTGATGCTTTCGAATTGTGGTGCTGGAGAAGACTCTTGAGAGTGGGTGCCATGGACTGCAAGGCAATCAAACCAGTCAATCCTAAAAGAAATCAACCCTGAATATTCATAGGAAGGACTGATGATGCTAAAGCTGAAACTCTAATACTTTGGCCACCTAATGTGAAGAGCCAACTTATTGAAAAAGGCTCTGATGCTGGGAAAGATTGAGGGCAGGAGGAGAAAAGGGTGGCAGAGGATGAGATGATTAGATAGCATCACCGACTCAATGAACATGAATTTGAGCAAACTCTGGGAGATAGTGAAGGACAAGGAGGCCTGGTGTGCTGCAGTCCATGGGGTCGCAAAGAGTCAGACAGGATTGAGCGACTGAACAACAACAACAACAATCTATTTTAAGATTGCTAAGTACTCAAACTGGGTTTTTTTAGTTACAGTTCTTCATAGTTTAACTATTTTCTTCCATATTACTATAGTCTATCCATTAAAAATTTTTTTTCTTTTTCCAGTAGAAAATCAATGAAGTCTAGAAGTAGAAGTCCTGCATATTCAAGACACTCATCTTCTCACAGTAAAAAGAAGAGATCCGGGTCACGCAGTCGACATTCCAGTATCTCACCTGTCAGGCTTCCATTGAACTCCAGCTTGGGAGCTGAACTCAGTAGGAAAAAGAAGGAAAGAGCAGCAGCTGCTGCAGCAGCAAAAATGGATGGGAAGGAATCCAAGGGTTCACCTATATTTTTGCCTAGAAAAGAAAACAGTTCAGTAGAGGCTAAGGATTCAGGCTTGGAGCCTAAAAAGTTACCCAGAGGTGTAAAATTGGAAAAATCTGCCCCAGATACTGAACTGGTGAATGTAACACATCTAAACACAGAGGTCAAAAATTCTTTAGATACAGGGAAAGTGAAGTTGGATGAGAACTCTGAGAAGCATCCTGTTCCTAAAGATACGAAAGTACAGGGAACAAGAGACTCTAAACCTGTAGCACTGAAAGAGGAGATTGTTACTCCAAAAGAGACAGAGACATCTGAAAAGGAGACCCTTCCACCTCTTCCCACAGTTACTTCTCCACCTCCTTTACCAACTACTACCCCTCCACCACAGACACCCCCCTTGCCACCTTTGCCTCCACTGCCAGCTATTTCACAGCAGCCACCTCTGCCTCCTCCCCAGCCAACACTTAGTCAGGTTCTTTCTTCAAGTACTTCAACTTTGCCCCCCTCTGTTCATCCAAGGACATCTACTCTGCCCTCTCAGGCAAATTCTCAGCCCCCTGTACAGGTTTCTGTGAAGACTCAAGTATCTGTAACAGCTGCTATTCCACACCTAAAAACTTCAACGTTGCCTCCTTTGCCCCTCCCACCCTTATTACTGGGAGATGATGACATGGATAGGTAAGTCCTGTAGTTAACTGGGAAATTTTAACCCTCTTGATCTAAGTGTAATGTAGTTTCTGTTCTCAAGCCTTTGTCAAAATTGTTCTGATGCATGTCTGTTTAGAATGCTTTCATGAATAGGAAATGCCTGTGATGTTTGGTTTTCAGTGGAAAAAGTCCTTATGTATGACATGATTAGGAAAAGAGAATTACAGTTTGAGGTCTAGTAATTCTTTTTCTCACAAGAGTATCAATAATTTTGATTTAAACTTTTAAAAATCATGTGTTTTTATCCTTAAATTTTTATGTTGAAAATTTTAGTATTACATTGCTACAGAAAAATTAACACCTGTTTGCCCTTCACCTAGATTGACCAGTTGTTAATTTTTTGCCTTATTTTTTTGAACTATAGATATTATGACATTTTTTAATAGTTTAGCATGTCTCTCCTACTAAGAACACTTTCCTATATAATCACAATACCTTTATCACCCTAAAAAACATTCATTTATTGAATAATATCAGTAGCATATCAATAATAATAATATCCTAAGTGGTCCCCAAAATGTCTTTTAAATTGACTTTTTTCCATCTTGATGCTTTAAAAAGATTATCCTTAAGAAGGAAAAGAACAATATGTAGAGTCTTTGCTAATTAGAATATAAATTCACAGTGTAGTGATAAGAAGAGCTCTCATTTTAATGAGTCCTCTGAGTATTGAGACCTGAAATGATTTGAAGCACAAATCTGATTTCATGGACGGCATTAGGAAATACATTTGTTTAATTTCTTGGTGGGCCTAGCTAGGCAAGTATAACCAAACTTGATAGAGCAGTGACATATACCTTGGCAGTCTTCGGGTTATTGTTTTTTCTATGGAGATTCTGCCCTCTTGTTATAGAGAATATGAGTTTCACTTAATACCATCATAAGCACAGAAATAAATATTATCAGTTGTGCATCCCAGATGAATTCCCAAGCTTCCATTACTTTCCAGGTGACAGCAGTAGTTTAAATAGTGATACATTTCAGCCCTTTAGGTCTATATTTTTTCAGACTACTCTCTGTGCTTTTTTAGAAGGTGCAAGTGCAATAAATGATGGGAAAAGAGACTATTTAAATGAATGGCTCCATTACTATATATAGTGGTAAATATGATTTTAAAGAAAAATTCCACATGCTCTTTCTAATATTAATAGGTATTAATGAATTCTGCCACATCCTGAGAACTACAAAGGAGAAGAAAAGAACCTGAAATTTATGTAGAAAAATTTGTTTGAGGTACACAATATACTTATCATAGATACAAAATATATATTTTTGTAGTTTTGTTGAAAAAGAAGTCATCCAGAGGGAATCTAGGCCACTATCTTTCCACGGGAACCTTGTTTAAATATTAGTTTACATAGTGGCTAGAATCATATCAGTGTGGCTAGGAATCTTCCTTTTGAAATGTTTACTTGGCTAACCAAGTAGACATTGAACCTGTCTACCATGAGTCAGGGTAGAGTGCAGATTTGCGGAGGTGGAACCATTTTGATAGAAGGCACATAGAGATTTCTATCTTTCAGATTCTAAATGAAGGGTAAAGTAAGACCATTCAGTGCTTATTTGAGTATGTGTAACAGTCTTTAAGAACACTCGCGAGAGAGAAGTGAGAAAAATTATTTTCGTTACATATTAATTCTGATTCCAAAAGTATAACTGTTTCATTTAATAGTCCTTATTAAAGGTAGAAAAATGGAAGTGAAGATTTCTTCCAATATCGTTTTATTTTTTCACTATGTACTAACTTAAAACTCAAGATGGCTTTTCTGTTTTTGTCTTCATTTACTTATTTGGTGCCACTCCTTCCATGTACCAGCTGTACCTTTCACATGAAAAACATTTGTTTATTAATTTAAAAAAAAGTTTTTTTGTCTGTGTGGCATTTGGGACCCTAGTTACTCAACCAGGGATCACACTTGTGCCCCCTGCATAGGAAGTGCTGAATCTTAACCATTGAACTGCCAGGGAAGTCCCAAAAAAATAATTTTATGTAAGAAGACTTTTTAGGAAGAAATCTGAAAGTTGTGAATGGAACTTCTATTCCTCTGTACTTTATGTCATAGAAGACTGCAGGAGCTTAAATGTTGAAAATGTGACTTATACATTTTTTTATGGCCTGTAGTACTTTAAACATAAAACATAGAATGCAGTCATTAAATATTGATTATTTGAATAAGTAAAACTGCTGAAGGAACCAGGGTCAGGGCTTGTGTGAAATGAAATTGGGCATGTAGTTAAGAAATTATTTGTCACATGGATGATATAAAGCTTGTATTAGAGGATTTGTCCTTTTGGGAAAAGAATTAATCTCTCTTTCAAACGTATGTGTGTGTGTGTATATATATATAGTATATATATTGAGCAGAAGTATATAGACCCAGGTATCAAATGGAAGAGTGAATTTAATTAATGGTATTTGCAAAAACCTTTCTGATTGACAGTCTACAATTCTTGGTTTCTAGAAGCAAAGGCTTCCAAACATCCACTTTCATATAATGCATTCTTCACAGACATAACTGTTCATGGAGATATGTTTCTTTTAAGGAGATCATCCATATGCATGCGGCTAAATTGCTTCAGTTGTGTCCGACTCTGTGCGACCCTACAGACTGTAACTCCCCCTGCCCCGTGTCTCTGTCAGTGGGATTCTCCAGGCAAGAATACTGGAGTGGGTTGCCATGCCCTCCTCCAGGGGATCTTCCTGACCCAGTGATCAAACCTGCATCTCTTATGTCTCCTGCATTGGTAGGCAGGTTCTTTACCACTGAGCCACCTGGGAAGTCCAATCATCTGTATACTCTTCTTTAAATTTTCAGTTAACCATGTAGGGTTTTTAAAATGTTGTTTTCTTCTCTATTTTTTGAATAGCCTGGTTCATCTGGAGTTTTATCAGACTTGAGTAGAGTCTACAAGATTCTTAAAGGCTGTATTTTTAAAGTACTGAACTCTTGTATAAAAGACCTATTAAATGTCAGATTTGAATTTAGGATTTTGCTAATAGAATGCTTATTTTCTATTTCTATTTTATTAGAATGCTAATAGAATGTTTTTAATGTGTTCATTCAAATTTTAATAGAAGTTTATAGAAGTTTATAAAAATCAAACTTTTTAAACAACCTTCTTGAAGAGGAAGGAGATAAATGACCATATTTAAAGTGCATGTTTAGTCACCCAGTCTCCTCTGTCCATGGGATTTCCCAAGCAAGAATACTGGAGTGTGTTGCCATTTCTTCCTCCAGGGAATCTTCCCAACCCAGGGATTGAGCCCATGTCTCCTGTGTCTGCTGCATTGCCGGCAGATTCTTTATTCACTGAGCCATCAGGGATGGGGATATTTAAAGTAGTTTATTTTAAATTTGAAAATTACAAAAATTAATTTTGGGGAATTCCCTGACTTTTCACTGGTTAGGACTCCAAGCTTCCACTGCTGTGGGCCCAAGTTCCATCCCTGGTCAGGGAATTGAGAACCTACAAGCTGTGTGACATGGCCCAAAAACAAGTTAATTTTCTTTTTGTGTAGTTCATGTGTAAATTCATTTTTTTTTTTAATTAACAGTAAAGACCTATAAGAGGCATTTACATTGTACCTACAGAATAAATTCCAGCATCATAAATTCCAAGAGACTATCCATATTTTAAAATTTGAGTACTCTGGGATTTGACAACTTTTTTTTTTTTAGTTATACACAGGCATTAATGCAACTTTGTCTCCATGAGTGAACCCATCTACTGGTATAAACGGAGAAGCAGGAAATACTGATATTGATAGAGTCAATTAGTTCTTTCTGGTACTGAATCTTCAAGTAATGGCTTAGGTGTTCAATATTTCTTCCACTATGTTAGACCCTCTCTGCATCTACCATATGTTCTCAGAACTATATAGAGCTTTATTTTAGTGAGTACCCTACACTAAAGGCTAAAGACCATAATATTGCTAAGCATTGAAATTTTATCATTTTTATTTTATACATCATTATTGCAAGGTTTTTGGCATGTGGAATTTGTTGAAACAAAATTTAACCTCTGTTTAACTTGTGTGCTCTAAACTGGTAGTACATATCCCATCAAACACTCAATTCTTTCTTGAAATAGCATACTCAAATAAATTTTTTCAGAAGCAATGTACATCTTCACAATAGCAAATAATATTTGAACTCATAAAGTAAATTTTGGAGAAAATAAGATGTAAATGTAAAATATAGACTGAACTTACATGAAATGATGGTGAAAAAATTCAGTTAATTTAATTCTAGTGACACACTACCAAGCTGAACTTTATTTTTGAATCATGAATTAAAGTTTATAAAAAGTATTTTGACATAGTAATTGAAAAATTAGGAATTTTCTTTTCTGAATGTCTTAAAAATTGGGGAAATTTTAAAAAATCTATTGACATCCTGACCCAAGAGTTTTCTTGTAACAGACTTTGTTTCAGGGTAGAAAAATCTTACTGCAAGTTGGTGTGTGTTCATCACTATCAGTAATTTAACAGAAAATTTCAGATGATTGTTTTGCTCTACCTTGACTACGCCAGTTCTGGTTGATACGGTACAAACTAGATTCTGTTATTTTGTATGATTTTTGAGATTAAAATGATGAAAAATAATAGGAAGTAGTAGCTTTTGAGATTGTGTTTCACACACTGAAGGTAGCAGTATGCTTTAAAAAGATATGTTGCAAGCTGTATTATCCCTTAGATGCATTTATGGTTCTATGTAGTATTTATGAAAGTTTTCTCTTATTATTTGCTGAAAAAGTAGAAGAGGTTCCTACTGTGGTTAGGATTCTCAAATCCTTTTTAATCTTCTGATACTGTGATGGAATACAAAAGACTATCGTGGTTTTATTTCTATACATGAATTAGTATGCTGCCTGTCTTTTCTGAGGACATGAATGGCACAAAATCCTTCTTTTACTCATAAGTAGAGGTGGTTAAAAAATTAGATCTGAAAATTGAATTTTCTAATCTATTCCAGAAAAGCCATCCCTTTTGTTCCCCTGCTGACTATTATAATTAGTTGGAGAGGCTTTCTGCTGCCAGTACTTTGTTGTTGTTGTTTAGTCATTGTTGTGTCTGACTCTTGTGACCCTGTGAACTGTAGCCCACTAGGCTCCTTTTTCCATGAAATTTCCCAGGCAAAAATACTGGCATGGGTTGCCATTTCCTTCTGGGGATCTTCCCAACCCAGGGATTGAACCCATGTCTTCAGCATTGGCAGGAAGGTTCTTTACCATTACCATTTGAGCCACCAGTGCTTTAATGATTATGAAATAGTCTCTTGGACTCGTTCTCCTTAGATTCTTAGTTTGAGGGTTATTTATCCATTTTGGGTAGTTGAATATGATTGCCTTTTCTTCCCAACCAGTAGAATAAATCAGTGAATTTTTCATTTATTTTGATTTCCAGCTTAGCTGTATTTCTTACAAAACACTCTAAAATACTCTTTGCTTTTTCCAAGTTTCTCTCCATATCTTTAGTAACATAGTAGTATTACACTGTTGGGCTTTCCATCATTATTGAAATCTTTAGAGCAGGTTTGGTGACTACGCAGGTTGCCATGGTGCTTTGTAAATTTAAGATTATAACTTCCTGTATTTTATTTCATCTCAATAAAAATCCAGATAGCATCTTCGGGAGGACATTAAAGAGTTTATTAAAGTTTCTACAAATAATATCCCAGGTCTTTTTTTTTTTTTTTTTAACATACTATAGATTTCTCTTTGCAAAATCCAAGTCTCTTTGTGATTAACTCCATTTCTTTATGTTATATTACAGGGGCTTTTCCCTTAAAAGTAAAATCTTTGTAATCTCTTAATAACCAGACATTACAATCTTTGAGTTTTATTTGCACATTCTTTAAGTAATTGTGATCTTTTTCTTTTTTTCCTCTCTGTTGTTTAGTCCGAAAGAAACTATACCTTCAAAACCTGTGAAGAAAGAGAAAGAACAAAGACCACGGCACCTACTCACAGACCTCCCTCTCCCTCCAGAGCTCCCTGGTGGGGATCCATCTCCCCCAGACTCCCCAGAACCAAAGGCAATCACACCACCTCAGCAACCATACAAAAAGAGACCAAAGTGAGTTTTTGGCAGGATCCAACCCTACCTTTGGCCCACAACCTACACCATTAGGATCATAGAGGATTGGGCCTAATGTAGATCTTCCTTTATTTTCACAGATAAAATTATTTCATCTACATCCCCAGATACCTTGTCATGTTTTTTAGAAAAGTAACAATTTCCCAAATTCAAGTTTACCATGAACATTGATCCCACGGTATCTTTTGAGTTCATACAACTTAGAGTATTAAAGAGGAAAAATATCCTTTTATACAGAGGATGTCAACCATGTACATATTAATGACGAATTAATAGATGCAGGATTTTTTTCGCCTGAACTACATGAGTTGCCATGTCATAATGTAGTAGAATCTGAGTTTGCTCTTCTGATTGTTAGCCTTCTTCTCTTAGTAAGAAAAACAGTTGCCATTTATTGACCATATATTATTGCCAAAGTTTTATATTTTACTTTTATAGTAACCCTATGATGTAGGAATTATTTTCCCATACTATAGTTGAGAAAGCCAGTAAGAAGTTAGGAAGTAAGCAGCAATTCTATTATTTGATCTTATGTCTTCCTGAAGCAAAAAAAAAAAAAGAAAAATCTGAGCCACTGTGAGAGACTGTTTATTATCTTATATTATTTGATTCCTGCCTTTTTAATAAACTGATAAAAGACCCAGGAATCAAAGAGATCATCATAAAAGAATTCTGTTTTGTTCTTTGTATACACTTAGGGAATTCCTTGGCATGGTTAGTACTCTGAGCTTCTACTGAAGGTCATGGGTTTGATCCCAGGTTGGGAAACAAGATTCCACAAGCTATGTGATGCAGGAAAAAAAAAATACACTTAAATTTTTAGAGCAACTTTTTTGTTTGTTTTCTTTTTTTGTTTTGCCTTTTTTAGAATTTGTTGTCCACGTTATGGAGAAAGAAGACAGACAGAAAGTGACTGGGGGAAACGCTGTGTGGACAAGTTTGACATTATTGGGATTATTGGAGAAGGAACTTATGGCCAGGTATATAAAGCAAAGGACAAAGACACAGGTAAATAATGCCAAAAAATTCTAGATGTCAGAAAGTGAAAAATTTAGCCATACTGCTGTTTTAAGTGGATTTAGCAAAAGTAAACTTCGAGTTCTAATTTGGTCTCCAAAAGTTACAAAATAGACTAAAATTTTCCAAAAGCATAGTATAATTATTATCTTCTAAAAACCTTCCTTCTGGTTGTCCATTGAAAATGTTTTGGGGGATTTAAGAAAAGATAAAATTTGTAAGTTGCTCTTTGTTTGGTAAGGAGTTAGTCCTTGAAAATAAAATGAAGTAGTTGAATTTTTGGTATATTTTAATCCAAAATTTTTAGGCCTAATTAAATATTGAATTAAAATTTTAAAGTCATTTAAAAATCAAAGATAAGAAAGGGGATGTAGGGATTTTTTTTAAAAAACAATATAAAAGTATCTTGCATGTAGCATTAAAATAGGCATTAAGTTTATCAGAGTAAGAGCATATATTGGTTGATTCATGATGGTGGCCAGAAAATGCTAATTATGATAAAACTGTTTGAATTTGCTGTAACAGGAGAGCTGGTGGCCCTGAAGAAGGTGAGACTGGACAATGAAAAAGAGGGCTTCCCAATCACAGCCATTCGTGAGATCAAAATCCTTCGTCAGCTGATCCACCGAAGTGTTGTTAACATGAAGGAAATTGTCACAGATAAGCAGGATGCACTGGATTTCAAGAAGGACAAAGGTACTAGCAAAGAATCATGTTTCTGTATGGTAGATTGGTACATTTTATTTCCCTTAACAGGTTGTATTAAACAAATCCAGCTTCTTTAATTCATATAAAAATTAAGATGTTAATACATTGCTCTCCATCCTCATCAGTGTACTCTTACACTTTTGAAATGATTGTTAATCATTACAATTAGAGTGCTGTAACACCTAATAAGGCCAGCACATTAAAAATGTAAGATTCTCCAAGCAACATTTTGAAGTGTTCTTTTTGGGTTTTTTTGTTTTTCACAAAGTATAATAATAGTAATGAAAGTTAAAACCCAGATTAGACAGTTATTCTCACTTTTACATCCTTCCTTCATTTATGCTGTGCTTAGTCACTCAATCATGTCCAAAGCTTTGCCACCCCATGGACTGTAGCCCGCCAGGTTACTGTATCCATGGGGATTCTCCAGGCAAGAATATTGGAGTGGGTTGCCATGCCCTCCTCCAAGGGATCTTCCCAATCCAGGGTTCAAACCCAGGTCTCCCACATTGCAGGCAGATTCTTTACCATCTGAAGCCACCAGGAAAGCCCAAGAATACTGGAGTGGGTAGCCTAGCCCTTCTCCAGGGGATCTTCCCGACCCAGAACCGGGGTCTCTTGCATTGCAGTCGGATTCTTTACCGGCTGAGCTACTGGGAAGCCCTCCTTCATTTATATGCATCTTTTTTTTTTTTTTTTTTTAACGTAGCTTTGTACTCATACAATTTAGAATCCAAAGCAGGTATTTCTAAAACAATTTTCTTCAGGTCACATTGTGATTTTCCTGGATTTGTAACTTGTCTTTGGGGAATAAAATTGTAGTAGTCTATCTATGACATCCAGCCAACTTCTGTTAAAATAAATCTGAAGGTTTAGAAATGGGCAGCTGTAAAGAGATGGCATATGTGAATATAGCCTGGGATATTAAGAGAAAATATGATTGAAATATATAAAATTAGGAGGGTATTGGTTAAGTTGGACTTCTTTATAGAGTCTCAGAGATATTAGCATTAAGGGAGTAGTATCTCTTGAGTTTGGTAGCAGTAGTTTTAAAGAAAAGGAAATTCTGCTTAGATAAATTTATGAAAGTTAGATCAGAATAGAATTAAGTATACTAGGTATATTTCTGGGTGTTTTTTTAACCTTTTCTGATTATAAAAATAATACAGAGTAAAAATGAGTAAGAAAATGTTAATTGATTGCTTTTGGACAGGTGCTTACTTTTATCCATATCATTCTGTACTGTATAAGTAATTTACTATATACTGTTCAAATTCTTTTTCTTAAAAAAAATCATAAAATAATTGAGGACGTCCTTGGCAGTCCAGTGGTTAGGACTCCATGCTTTCACTTCAGTGGGCACGGGTTCAATCCATGGTTAGGGAAACTAACATGCTATGCGAAATGGCCAAAAAATAAATTTTTTTTTTTTTTTAATTGGTCAATCTTTTATTGGTCATTTATATGCCGGGTAGCAACATCACCAAAACCAAAACAGCTGTTTCCACCTGAAAGCGCCCCGTCTCTTCATTTGCCTTTTTGTTTCTCTCCCAACTCTGTAGATCCACACAGATGAAGACAGCTTTACTGGCAACAGGTCTTAGGGGGAGAAAAATATCAATCAGGAGGCAAGAAAACTATTGGTATATCCCTCCCAAATACAAAAATCTCAGCCAGCAATTACTGTACCAACTGCCAGTTTCATATATAGTTTCCCTTTAAGCCTAAGATTATCCCATTGTAAGGGGCAGAGAAAACAAGTTCCAAGAGAATTCAGCCTTGTCTGAAACTAGCCCACATGCTCTACAGCACACACGATGAGCACAGTTTCAGTACTACTATTCCTCCTCTTACGACCACCGAGACCAGAGTTTAGATCCGATGGGAAAGGGAACTGGAGGGTAAATTTTGTTTTAATCACAAAAAAATAAGTGAAAGAATGGATGTGATGCATGCCTATTGTGGAAGAAATGAAAATACAGATGAATAAGAAAAGGAAAATGACAATTACTTCTCTCCCACTCCCTTTCAGTATACTACCATCCATAGAAAATCACTGTATATTAACATTTTGGCATATTTCTTTCTGGTACTTCATAGATATTGTATTTATTTTAACATAACTGAGATCAAGGTGTATTTAGTGTTTTATAACTTGCCATAAGCAATTTCCTGTATCATTAACATGTTTTAATGACTATGTATGAAGATAAATGAATCCAAATTTAATTTCACCAGTCCTTGTTGAGCAATTAGTTGTCAGTTTAAAAAAAATATTATAATAGCACCACGTTGAGCATCTTTTTTTTTTTTCACGTTGAGCATCTTTGCATAAATCTTTGCATTTTGATTTATTTCTTAATATAGTTTCCTAGAAATAGAATTATTTGGTGAAAGGAATTTTCATATTTAATTGTAGATTTTATAATAATTTATGTCCCACCAGTGAGTCCCATCTCACTTAATCCTCCATAATGTTGAACTTATCTTTTTAAAAAACTGTTATCTGATAGGTGAAGTATGAGTGATACCATTATTTTGGATTGCATTCCAGTTTTTTCCCTTGTCTATGAATTTTACTTATTTTTCTCTTTCTTGAGTTGTCTCTTTGTATCCTTTATCCACTCCTCTTTTGCAATTTTAGTGTTTTCTTTTTTGTAGGAGGGCTTAACTAAAGCTAAGGTATTCTTTTAATCCAGTGGTTGTTAACTTTTTGACAGTCATGGACCTTTTAAAATATGGGAAAAAATATATATATATATCTCATGGATTCATTCTTCAAAAAAACATTTAAAATGTTACATGCTGTTTCAGAGTCCTTGAAGCCTACCTACCCTCTAGACTAAGAATCCTTGCCTTTATGTTACTGAGAGAAGAATTTTAGACTGGATAGATCATAGTATAACTAGGTCTAGTGTTTCTTATGTCACAGAATTTGCCTCTCTCATGCACTGTGCTGAAAGTGTAAAGAGAATGTGGATTTCAAATCTTTTACAGTTCTCTTAGCCTTTTACCTACTTTTAAATTTAGGATGTTGAATTGGATGATTCATTTTTCTTTCAATTCTTAAATACTATAAATTTCATTAATAGTCTGTACTACATGCAGCCCTGGCATATTATGTGAGTGCTGTTAACACTCCTGTAAAGATGTCTACAAAAGTAGTCTTAGACAGTGTGTAACAAATGGGCATGGTTGTGTGTTACAAATAAAACTTTATTTACAGCAGTTCAGAAGGGATTTGCCTCAATCTGTAATTTGCCCACTGATTTAGATCATAAAAGACTAGTTATACAACCTAATTGGGGGAGTTGTCCCCTTCAAGACGTAGGTAGTCCAAAGAGCACCAGACTGTGGGTCAGAAGATTAATTCAAATAGTAGTTCTGTTATTTATTATTAGAATGGGCAAGTTATTCAATTGCAGGAGTTTTAGTTTCTTCATATATACAATTAAACATCTTTTTCTAGAGAGCTTATGGTCAACTCCAAAACTGTATAAAAATTAAGGCATTGTTATTTCAGCATCCTTTTTCTCTTTTCTAAATTTTTTCTTTTATCCTATGTAGGAGCCTTTTACCTTGTGTTTGAATATATGGACCATGACTTAATGGGACTTCTGGAATCTGGTTTGGTGCACTTTTCTGAGGACCATATCAAGTCATTCATGAAACAGCTAATGGAAGGATTGGATTACTGTCATAAAAAGAATTTCCTGCATCGGGATATTAAGTGTTCTAACATTTTGCTGAACAACAGGTAACATAATAACCATATGAGGTTAAGCATTTTCTCCCTCTCTTCTGACACCCTTAGTATCAGCTAATTAATTAAAGAGTTATAGATAGACCCAATAATGCAGTGTTTGTGTTTATGTACATCTGATGTCTGTATCTTAGGAACAACTTGTGATGGGATATCAGCAGAGTCTCAGACACAGTCTTGGTAAGGAGCTAAAGGAGATAGGATTGTAAAGGTATTTTTTATTTTATTTGTAAAGGTTTTTTTAAATGCAAACATTTTAGAGAATCACTCGCATCCTGCAGGAATATTCAGAGAGCTTTTGCCATAGTTAGTAATACTTTTGTGGTCCTAGGCAAATTCCTACACACATTGAGTTCTTAAGGAAATTCTCCGTTGTTTCATTGAGAGAAACAAACCTGCTCTTATAGCTGCTTTTGAGACTTTCTTAGTTATCGAATTTCAGAGTAAACACAGATGTAGTTGGGGACTGACATTTTTGCCAGCACTTACTCCTGGGTTTTAATAGTATAGACAGACAGGAATTTGGTAAAGAACAGTGTTATTTCTTCAGAAGTTTTTATCATCTGCTTCCTTCCTCTTTGGCTATTTGGTTAAAGTGAATTGGTGATATCATTTGTTACTCACAGTAGCCTTGAGTAATAGCCCTACATATTGAAGAATAAAAAGCAAGTCTGGAACCATTGAAATAAGGCCAGTGTTGGTTCTGTAGGTAATTAGGCTATTTATAGCCATCTTTGTCTGATGCAAGGAGATCCAACCAGTCCATCCTAAAGGACATCAGTCCTGGGTGTTACTGGAAGGACTGATGTTGAAGCTGAAACTCCAATACTTTGGCCATCTGATGCGAAGAGCTGACTCATTTGAAAAGACCCTGATGCTGGGAAAGATTGAGGGCAGGAGGAGAAGGGGACGACAGAGAATGAGATGGTTGGATGGCATCACTGACTCAATGGACATGAGTTTGGGTAAACTCCGGGAGTTGGTGATGGACAGGGAGGCCTGGCATGCTGCAGTTCATGTGGTCGCAAAGAGTTGGACACAACTGAGCAACTGAACTGAACTTGTCTGATGCACTCTTTGTATTAAATATTTCTGTTCAGTTCTGTTTAACAAACATTATCTATTAATATATGGGAATATAGAATGACTATGACATGTTTCCTATCTTTGTGGAGTGAGGTGACCAACTCTTCAGGGTTGCCCAGGGCTGTCCTGGTTTTAGTACCTAAAGTCCCATGTTGGATGGTTGGTCCCTGGAGAGTTGCATTTAGTGGGAAGCTAAACAAATAAATTGCTTATTTCTATAAACATTTATTAAACTGCCCCCTACCCCCGGATTTGGGAACAGCTGGGAAGATGTGATTTCAAGGAATGAATAGGAATTTACCAGAAAGAATGACAACAGAGGGTTACATTTCTAGGCAAAAGAGATTGAATTTACAAATTCATATTTGTAAATTCGCATTTACAAATTCACAAAATTTACAGAAGCGCATAAATGTGAAAATAACATAACATGTTTGAAAAACTGGAAAAGGAATCAGTGTTGCTAGGGCAAGAAGAGTGAAACACATAATGGCGAGATGAAGCTGGACAGTTGCAAGGAGCCAATTTAAATTTTATTTGTAAGAGACAGCCATTAAGAGGTGCTGGGTAATTTTTTGTTTTCAAATTATACAATTAATGCATTATTTCATTAATTGTCCAAATTATTGTAAAATTATTATTTGTACTTAAATACCTTTATGAGATAAAATGTGATATTGAAAGATTCCTTTCTGTCACTATATCTGTGACCCACCACAATTCTTATTAAAGATGGACTTGGTTAAAACCATCTATATATACAATAATAATGCATCAAAAACTGTAATGATGATGGCTATCATCTTGCAGTTTTCTGGACTATAGTTTTAATATACTTTCTTCTGTTCCTTTTGCTCTTCTGTTGGGGGATGTGTAAGGCTAGGAAATAACTGTAGTCCTGTTTAGTGTCCATTCTGGTGGGTCCAGCTCCTCTCTGTCCCTAACTTCCTGAGTTCAGAAAGCTGGTGAGCTTCTAGACTAAAGTGAATTTTCTTTTCAGTTTTCTGAGCAGGCTGCAGGAGTCTCATGGTCTAGTCTGATCCAACCAGCCTCTGCTCTTGCCCATTTAGTTCTGTCTACACAGAGACTTTTGAGTGAGATGGCATAGAGAGGAGTCCTCAGCTAGAGGAAGGAGGGAAAACAGTTGATGAGAGAGGGAGGATAGCGGGGTTGGGCTTTGTGATGTTTGTCTTAATTACACAACTATAAATGAAACCATATTATTTTAGATATAAGAGAGACCAGTTAGTCTTCTGCTTTAGAAAAGTCACTGGTCGGTCACTATATAGGGTGTGGACTGGGGGCCCACAGACTTATTAAAAATACAAGAAATGGTCTGAACTTAAACTAACCAAGGCATTGCTAGTAGAGGATGGACAGCATGGACTTGGTAGATCAGTAGACTTGATGAGAGAGTGAATGGTGGGGAATGAATCAGTGTACTCACAGATTTCTCACTTGAGAAACTATCTAGATGGGCAGCACAGTGATCAATATAGAGAATAAAGGAAGAATAGGATGCATCAGGCAAAAGAGGAAACCCCATACTATAATATATTCAGGGCACTATAATATATCCAGGGTAGTGATATCAAATAGGCATATGATCACATGGGAGTTTCAGACCAGCAGTGTAGATTCAGCAGTTACCAAGCATAGAAAAGATATGAGAAGATGAAACCCGAGAAACTGGTCAGATAGATCGGAAGAAAATAAGGAAATATCATGAATGCAAAATTGGCAGGTTTAAGAAATGCATGGTTATAGATGTCAGGTGATGTAAATAGGTTTTAAGACTCAAGAGAATCTGAAAATAAAAAGGTCAGTGGTAAAAGTGTGGGGTAAGTGGGTAGGTAGCATAATTAATGGGAAGGTAATTGTAGTTGTGACTGTTTGTTTTTATTAATTTTTTATTAAGGATGCAGAGCTTTGAGCATATTTAAATGCTAAGGAAAAAGAAAGTCAATAAAGAGGGGAAAGTTGAAGATTCAGGAAAGAACCAAAGTAATTAAAAGAAACGAGCTTCTAGAGGAGATGGCATCAAAGCTAGAGGTGATAGTACTGATTATCCTTGAACAGGAAAAGAGATTGACACATTTTTTCCTGTAATTGAAGGGAAAGGAGAAAGCAAGGTTAGAGGTGTAAAAAAGTATAGGTAAAACAATGTTAAATAGCTCCCACTTGATGACATCTGTTTCCAGTGAAGAAGGTTATTTACTGAGAGTAAGAGGGTACGGTGATGGATTAGGAAATAAACTAGGTTCTGGTGATATTTAGGTCTAGCCTGATTTTCCATAACCATATATCTATTGCTATTTTTTTTTAATAAATTTTTTCATTTCCACCATCTTTTTAACATTTTTATTTAAAATTAATTAATTAATTATTAATTATATTTATTTGTTTAGCTGTACTGGGTCTTTGTTGCTACACGTGGACTTTCTCTAGTTGCGGTGTGCAGTGGCTGCTGTCTCACCGCGGTGCAGGCTTCTCACTGAGATGGCTTCTCTCCTTGCGGAGTGTGGGCTTAGTAGTAGAGGTGCACAGGCTTAGTTGCTCTGCTGCAAATGGAATCACCCCAGAGCAAGGATTGAGCCTGTGTTCCCTGCATTAGCAGGCTGATTCTTAAACCACTGGATCACCGAGAAAGTGCCTCTATTGCCATTTTAATTTTTAAGTTGTACCATAGTAGAACTTACCTTGAGTCTTTGGATCAAAGTAAGGATGCCAAGGAATTTGAGGAACCCTTTTGGTCTCAATATAGGACTCAAGACAGCTATTTCTTTCCTTTTTGCTTTTCTCAGAAATTGTTTATAAATTGAACTTAAAATGTGATGAGGTATGGGACAAGTGGGTAAGGTGCCCATTATCTTTATTAGGAATGTTGAGTTGATTTAATGTAAAATTTTGTTGCTAGTAGTTAGCTGGTTTTAATATTTTGTCCTGTTGCTCAGATTTTGAGGAGCACCTCATAGAATAGCCTATTTTCCCCCTCTTCTATCTCATTTTTCTGCTAGATCTGAGCTGTCAAACACCTGTGATATCCCCAGTCCTTTAAAAATAGTCAACTGGCTTTTCATTCCCCAAGAGGTAACACAAACTGTACACAAAAATTGAGATAGGTGTGATTAATCCAATAGTTAATTATGGTTTTTAAATAGTTTCCCAGCATTTTGTGTTGCATTTTATTAAAATATTACTTGATTCACTGTCAAAGGAAGGATATTTAGCAGAGTGAAACATGGGTGTGGTCTCTTTAACATTAACATTATATAACAATTAACATTTTGCTGTATTTGCTCCCTTATTTTTCTGCCTTACTTATTTTAAACCAAATTATATCAGTATGTTTGACCCTAAATACTCTGACAGAATTATCATGTATTATTTTCTAACAGTCCATATTTTATGTTTTTTCAGTTATGTCAAAAATATCTTTTGTAGGGAGTTCCCTGGAAGTCCAGTGATTAGGACTTGGCACTTTTACTGTTGTTGCCCAGATTCAATCCCTGGATGGGGAACTAAGATCCAGCAAACCCCATGGCGTGGCCAGAATAAAAAAACAGTCTTTTGTGGAGCTAATTTGTTCAAGCCAGAATCAGTCAGGGATTATGAGTTGGATTTAGTTGTTAGGACTCTTAAATCTCCCTTAATCTGAAATAGCCCATTCAGTTTTTCCCCAACCATAAGTATTTAATCTAGCAGGTTCTAGTCACTGTTGTTTGCCAAGAAATAAATATTTAGTTAAGGAATCAAATCCAAAAACATAATAGTAGTCTAAAAAAAACTCCCTTAGGCTTTGTGGAATGGTGTGGTCAAAGAAACTTAATCTGGGAGAGTTACCATTAAGAGCAGAACGAAAAGGTTTAAATTCATTTTTGTAATTCCTTTAACTCTTAAATTAGCGCGTGACTTTTTTTTGTGTGTGTGTCTCATCTTGCTGCACATGGGATCTTAGTTCTCCAATCAGTGATTGAACCTGTGCCCCCTGCAACAGAAACTCCAAGTCTTGACCACTGGACTGTCAGGGAAGTCCCAGCACTTGACTTTTTAAGTGTAATTTGGAAGCTCCTGTTGTTACTTATGAAAATAATTACTTTTTGTTTTACAGTGGGCAGATCAAACTAGCAGATTTTGGACTTGCTCGACTCTATAATTCTGAAGAGAGGTGAGTCATTCATCAAAATTACATGTGGGAAATAGGAAAAAGTGCTTTTTATTCTTGGATACGCTAGTATTCTGTAAATTGCAATAACTGAAGAGTTCCATAAATTTCTAAACGTGTTACCACCTAGATTTTAGACAATTCTTTCTGAATTCTTGAACCGCTTTAGACTGAAATAAATCAACACCAATTGGAATGGAAGTTATTTCTTCATTATCTTCTGTCCAGTTTACTTTTGAACTGTTAGGTTGCTATGGAGCTGTTTTGATGATCCCATCTCCAGTTGACAGCTGTTTCAATTTGCATTTAATTATACAAGTATTTTTCATCAGCAACCATTGTAAATTTATGTCATGGTTGTATTTTACTTTTCAGCCGTCCTTATACAAACAAAGTTATTACTCTGTGGTACCGACCTCCAGAACTTCTGCTGGGAGAGGAGCGTTATACACCAGCGATAGATGTTTGGAGCTGTGGGTAAGATTCCTTTCATCTTTGTTTCTAACTGACATACTGATGAACTTGTGTCGTGTTTTATCTCTCCATTTGTTTTTTGCAGCTCTTCTTTAAGTTCAAAAGGATAGGGATCAACTTTTAGCCAGAGTTCAAAGAAATCTGTTAAATATTTCTTAATATCAGACACGTAGTTTCAAATAAGATTCGTAGATTGCAATTGATATCTCATCTTTTAATTTTAGATTCCCCCTCCATCTCTCTTAGGTCCCCCCTCCTTATAATTTTTTTTTTTTTTTAAGAAGAAATTGGTTTATTTGTCCTAAAGAGTTTGTCACCATCTAGACTTTGCTGATTGCATCCTCATGGTGATTTTTTTTAGCGTAGTTCTCTTTTTATTTCCTATAAATTGTAGGTGAATTCAGGTCTGATTCCCAATACCCACTGACCCTGAAACTATTTTACAGGTGGTTTTGTGTATTTCTGACAGATCACATAGTCACTTGTGAATCCTAGTTGGGGGTAGGAAGTGGTGGGAGCCTCTTGTCCAGAGTACAGGCAATAACTGGGTGCATTATCTGTAGAAAATTTAAAAACAATTTTAAAAAATCCATTACAAATTAGTCAGCTTTTTATTATCCTCTTACACAGGCAGTTCTAAACAATGTCTAGTAAAATATTCATCCCTATTGGAGTGGAGTTACATATATCACACACCATTTTATGTAATATGTAATTGTCTCGTTTGGAAGTGTTGTTAGCTATTAGTGGTCTGCATCCATCAATTCATTTGGGTTTTTTTGTGGTATGATAGTCTAATCATTTCATTCTTTCTTGGAATAAAGAAAGGTTATCTATTTGGCTAACCTTGGGTACAAATGATATTGAAAAGGCTTAATTAGGAAGTTACCTGGCAGTCCGGTGGTTAAAACTCCACATTTTCACTGGTGAGAGCATTGGTTCAGCCCCTGGTCGGGGAGCTGAAATTCCACAAGCCGCCTGGGCGGGACCAAAAAAAATTTTTTTTAAGGGTTTTATTAAAGGTTTAAATCTTTCGTTTTATTTACCAGTTTTCAAAATAATAAGGTGGCTTACTGTTATCTTCCAAAGATGACCAAAGAGAGGTTGTTTGGGGTTTGATTTTTAGTCATTGTGGTCATTTGGTTTTAGTGTCATTATGAACTCATGGATTTAAACATATTTGACATGTTTTAATTCATTAGAGTTATCATCCTTATTCCTCTTCAAACTACCCAGTCTTCAGTCATTGGGAGTTTATTCAGGTTAATTCTTGGGACCTTTTGACTCAGCCACAGGGGAACTGATAGCCTCTATTGTTTGCTGGTTCTGGTCTTGTCTAGTTCATTTCCTGCCACAGACCTGGAATTGGCCGTTTCTCTGAAGGTGTCCTTTTCGTAGAAAATTATATTTAGAGACCACAGTTTGTATATTAGGGGTATAGACATTTTAAATGGGTCACGTTAGTTAATTGTTTCTTAAGCAGTATTATTTATATATCCACACTGACCTTGACCTCCACACTTTAGGATTCTGACACATATACTTCACAGGGAGCATATCACTTTTTTCCATCCTTTCTCTTCTCTTTAATGTCATTCTTTCAAAGGAGAACTACAGGACTTTTATTTCAAAATTCAAAAGGGTGATGGAGAAAGAGCTTAATTTCTGTAGTAGCCTACCCAACTCATGAAGCTTTAGTTAAATTTTACTGACTCAAGCTGGGCGTGTTTGTGTTCTGGACTATTTGCTTTAACAGTATTAGCGTTTAAATTGTCACAGCTAGGCTCTAAAGTTAACGCCCCATTAAGATGCACAGGGAAAGTTCATAGCTCTGTTGGTATTATTTCTGTGCAATCTACCACCTCAATGCAGTAGCCAAGTGTTGATTACATAACAATGTCTTCCTCACTGAAGGACTAGAAACTGAAAACACAAAAAACACAGTTGAAAATTAAAATTGTAGAAAATTATGCTTTCTTTAAAAGCCCAGCAACTCCTTGAATTGAGATTTTGCTTGATTTTTGATGTGCACTTAATACTTTGGAGATCCGTGGTAGTCTTTCTGAAGATGTTTTTGTGGGATGTTCTTGGCAGAACTAATCAATGGAGCAGAGCAGTTCAGTGTGAAAATCAAGGGAGAAACCACACAGACTAGTATAACACATTGTACCTAGAGTCTGTAAACTCAGCAGGGTTGTTCTTTCTGTGTTTTATTTTACCTGTTGTGATAACACTGTATTTGGAATTTGATTTGGCAGTTAATATTAGAAACAAATTTTGCTTACACTTTTCTTTCTCTGGATAAGTTTCGAGAGACTATTGGAAGTAAGAATTTGAGGTTAACAAATGCCAAAAGAAAGTTGCTGATAACTTTAAAAGCTACGTTTGTTTGCTTTCTCAAATTTTGTCAAGCTAAAGAATTTCAAAGTTAAACTGTATTATAGTCGTCCCTTGTATCCACAGCAGGGTTGGTTTTAGGACCCCCCTTCATGCAAAATCCTGGAGATGCTCAAGTGTGTTATATTAAATAGTGTAGTGTTTACATATAGCCTACACACACCCTCCCACCTATCCTCCACTATATTTTCAGTCATCTCTGATTGCTTATAATACCTAAACACTGTAAATGCTCCAATAGTTGCCAGCATGACAAATTTAAGTTTTGATTTTTTGAAGCTTTCTGGAAATTATTTTCTGAATATTTTCAGTTCATGGTTGGTTGAATCTGTGGATATGGTACCTACAGATATGGAGGGCTGTCTGTAAACACTGGTTTCAGGAGTATTTGTAAATAAATATCATTTCAGAACACAGGCCAGAAAAGAGATTTGTTGTCTTTTTTTTTTTCTTTCCTTTTTGAAAAAAATATTTCAGGTATAAAAAGTATAGAGTATTGATGTAATTTTTTTCATGTTTTAAATTTAGTTTGAAATAATTAGAAAAGATACTAGGATAGTACAAAGAATGTTAGTATAGCCTTTATTCAGATTTACTAATTTTTTTAACCTTTCAATTGAGATTTATAATAAACTGCATATATTTAACATGTATAATTTAAGTTTTGACATTGGTGAAACCACCACCACAACCAAAGTAATGTGTCGCAAAATTATCCATGTGTTCCTTTGTAGTCCCTCTTTACTGTCCACGTCATCCCATTCCCCGCACCCACTCTTCTGCTGTCTTCTTTAGATTGATTTATATTTCTAGAATTTTGTGGTAAATAGAATCATAATGTAGATGTTCTTTTTTCACACTGGCAGCTTTTACTCAACATAATTATTTGAAGATCATTTATGTTTTACTGATTTTTAACTTGCCACATTTCTTTCTGTAAATCATTTTATTTGTTTATTTTTGGCTGTGCTGGGTCTTCTTGCTGCATGGGCTTTTCTCTAGTTGTGACTAGCGGGGGCTAGTCTCCAGTTGCAGTGCTCAGGCTTCTCATTGTGGTGGTTTTTCTTGTTGCAGAGCATGGTCTCTAGATGCATATACATATAATATATATATATGTACTTATATGTAATATAACATACAGTATATTCCTAGAATAAAATGTATGTTTGTATATGTATACTATATATCTTTTTTCCAGGACCATTTCAAAGTAATTTTATATGGTAGTGATGGTGGTGTAGTTGCTAAATTGTGTCTAACTCTTGTGACCCCGCGGACTGTAGCCCGCCAGGCTCCCCTGTCCATGGGATTTCCCAGGCAAGAACACTGGAGTGGGTTGCCATTTCCTTCTCCAGTAGTTTTATATACTTACACACTAATTTTGTCAGTACGCTCATAATGTCCTGGCAACAATACCTCATGTAATAGAGGATCCAGTCTAGTAGCACATATTACATTTAGTTTTCATTCTTTAACCTGAAACAGTTACTTGGCTTTTTTTCAGTTTTGATTTTGGCTGAAATTTTAAGTTTAGTTAATTTAAAATATCAGGTATACAACATAATGATTCACAATTTTTGTAGATAATACTCCACTTCAAGTTACTGTAAAATATTGACTGTATTCCTGTCCTTGTAGCTTATTTATTTTATACATAATCCCCTACCCCTATATTGCTCTCTTCCAGTTCCTTCTCCCCACTGGTAATCATTAGTTTTTTCCCTATATCTGTGAGTTTGTTTCTGTTTTGTTACATTCTTTCATTTGTTTTATTCTTTAGATTATACATAAAAATGGTAATATACTGTATTTATCTGACTTATTTCACTTAAGCACAATACCCTCTAGGTCCATCCATGATGCAGATGGCAGAATTTCATTCTTTTATATTTCAGAAGTGTTCTTTTTAAGGTATTACATTTGTATTCACATGCACCCTGCTTGCCTTTTTCTGGTGATGTTACTTTGGTCACTTAGCTAAGGTGTTGTTTTTTTCACTACTAAATAGTTACTAGTTTTCCTTTTATAATTAATAAATAATTTATGGAGAGATACTTGGAGACTGTAAATATGTCATATAGTTTTGAAAGGCCTTTTCAAAATGGTGAAAGAATTTAAGCATAATATATTTGAAAGTTCTGTTGAAACTGATTCTGACTGATGACAATGAACTTTACAAATATAATGTCAAGAGGGCTGTATATAATGCTCATTCTGCAGAGCAGATGAAGAAAAAGGCTAATATTATTCTTACTGGAACTGCTCAGCATCTTTGTAAAATTGAAGTGTGGAGTTTTTTAGTGTTTAGCCATTTCCTTAATTTACAGTGGAATTGGTAGAAAAGGGCTCTTGACTCCTGTTTTCTTTATTTTTTTGCCACACTATGTGACATGTAGGATCTTAGTTCCCCCACCAGGGATTGAGCACATGCCCCCTGCATTGGAAGCATGGAGTCTTAACCACTGGACTACCAGGAAAGTCCCTTGACTTCTTGTCTCTGCTTATAGACTGTCCTTTATAGGTGGCAAAAGTTTGATCTACCAGCAAATCTTAATCTTTAATATTATTTTCACCATAAGAAGTATTTTCTTTTATGAAAGTCAGGCCCTTAGTTTTGGGCTTTTTTAGTATATCAGATGCAACCTGATACACTATGAAAGTTTATTGAAATACACTTTATTTATTTATTTTTTTATTGAAATACACTTTAAATAAGCTCCAGGGATTTCTCTTCTGACCTCTCAATTTTATTCTTTCTAGATGCATTCTTGGGGAACTGTTCACAAAGAAGCCTATTTTTCAAGCCAATCTGGAACTGGCTCAGCTAGAACTGATCAGGTACAGCTGTGTATGTGCTCTGAGTGCCCAAGGTTGATCAGTAATCTCATCCTCTAATTTCTAATACTTTTCATTCATTCTGCTAAATGATTTATGCTCCTTATGTCCAAGTAAGTTTCTCTTCAGTCAGGTTTACCATATATTTTGTCATGGGCTGTATACAGAAAGTGTGTATGTATATATATATATATACACACACACACATACTTATATATATAAGTAAGTCTATTTCACTTACTTAATTTGCATAGTTTTTATTAGTTCTTCATGTAAAAGCATGCTGTTTTCAGAATAGTTGTTTATTCTTATTTAGGTTAGATTAAGATCAATTTTATTCAGCAAACATTCATTGAGCCTATTCTCTAACAAATTCCTATCACTGTTAAACTTTAGGATTCAGAAATAGGTCCCTGCCTTCAAAGAACTCAGAGTTTAGTAAGTGATGCATCATGTAAACAGATAATTATAAAAGAGAGCCTTTAATAGAGGGTTTGGGTAAGGTCTGGGATTGGGATGAAATTTGAGTTTTGTTTTTTTGTTTTGTTTTGCAATAAGATTAAAAGGAAGAATATGACAAGCTAATATAGATTTTATAAAAGGTGGTGTATAACCCATTATGTGTTATGCAGTAAACTCAGTTTTTCATCAGAATTCCAGTCTTAAGCTCTCTTCTGCTAGTTTTCCCTACAAGGACGTTATAGGACCAGTTCAGCTCTTTGAAATTAATGCTAACTGAACAGAACAAAACTGGTAATGAAAATCTATGTGGGGCATTAAGAACATGTCTTACAAAGCCAAATGTGTGAATCACTTTGGACTATTGTGCCAGTATTTTCTCATTACTATTTTTTAACTGACTCCTCTGTCCTTAAAGCAGTGAGGTCAGGTTTTACCTCTTTGTATGCCTTTTAGTTTAATAAGCCAAAAGCCCCCATAACCTGAGGAGGTAATCATTTCTGCTTCTAGAATCTCTAAAATTTATAATGCTCACTCACTTCCTTGTTCTTGCTTTTTGCTTTGTTTTCAGTCGACTCTGTGGTAGCCCTTGTCCAGCTGTGTGGCCTGATGTTATCAAGCTGCCCTACTTCAATACAATGAAACCGAAGAAGCAATATAGACGGCGCCTACGAGAAGAATTCTCTTTGTGAGTTTGACACATATGTACATCTGTTTGTTTTATGTGTTTGGCTGTTGTTTGGACTTAGCTTTTTCCTGTTCTGGGGAGTTAGTGCTATCCCAGTTTATTATGCCAACACACTGTAGGAAAACAGTTTATTTTTGAGCATTATGAGTTTTATCATAGTCTTGCATTCAAGGTTTCATGTTTTCTACCTGTGGTACTATTGCATTTCTTGAATCCTGTGTGAAAGCAAATCTGCTTTCTTATTTAGCCAGGTTCCAACTCCCTTCCCATGGTTTTTACATGGAGCTGGAAATTCAGAGACCTTTGGCATAAGGTTACAGGTTTAAGAACTGGAGTCATTGTGAACTTGTTCTTTTGTTCTTCCTTTCTACAGCATTCCTTCAGCAGCACTTGATTTACTGGACCACATGCTGACGTTAGATCCTAGCAAACGTTGTACAGCTGAACAGACTCTACAGAGTGATTTCCTTAAAGATGTTGAGCTCAGCAAAATGGATCCTCCAGAGTAAGTGCTGGTGGCCTTGTAGTGACTCTAAACCTGAGAAACTCAAAATAATAGGTTTTTTAAAAAAGAAGCTGCAGTGGCCAACCAAATCAAGAGGTGTCCTTGAGTATTGTGGCTGATAGAAGTTTATTGCTTTGTGCTTTTAAACAAGGGACACATTTAGATATGGTGTTTGTTCTAACTGGACTAAGCTATTTGTCCCTGGAGCCCCAGCAGATTGCTCTGTAGAGCCTCTTTGACAGTATTCCTTCTAGTTTTTGCTTTTAAACATTTCATCTGTTTTAATTCCCTATATCTGCAATGATCATGTTATCCCATATGTGCAAGAACAGTCCTAATTTTATTTTATGTATTTATTTTTTTTAATATTTATTTGTTTGGCTGTACCAGGTCTTAGTTGTGGCATGTGGGATCTGTAGTTATGGCATGAGAACTCCTGGTTGTGGCATGTGAGATCTAGTTTTCTGACCAGGGATCGAACCAGTAGTTTATCTATCAGACTGTGTGTCCTGAATTTTTATATAGAAAATATGGTCTCTGAATGTGTCTTTCTTCTATCAGAATCTTATTAATTTTCTCTATTATATGGGATCCTCAGAGGTTCTACACTCCCCATCTCACATTCTGATAGAAGCCTTTGATTTTCGCTGACAGCATTATAACTTTCACGTCAGAGTTTGTGGGCATTTCTTTCTTATAGGAACATTGTATCTTAAATGTATGAGATGTTAGTATATGAACAGATAATAACTACAAATCTGATAATCCAAAGAAATGTCCTAATTCATTTATTGTGTTTGAATTTTGATGCATTGAATGTGACTGAAGTATGTAAGTTTAGCAAAAATTGGAAATTTTGGCAGTGGTAATCTGTGTTGTGGTAAGATTTAACTTACTAGAATTTATTATTGGAAAGTCCAAAAATGTATTAAACCTCACAAATGAAAATATTCAGTCATGGAAATTCAGTGGGCAGAAATAAGTTTTTTGGTCCTTAGAGACCAAGGAACACATAAATTGATTTTACACAGAGATGGTTTAATTACAATGTGCTCATGTGGTTCCAAGATTTAAATTACTACCTTGCCTGGGCTTTTTGTAAATATTAAGAAGGCAGTCACCTTTGTTCTGTTTATTCCCTATTAAAACTTGACCAAGAAAAATAAAGTCTCCTTAATTTTTGTTATGCTAAGCACAATTATAAAACTTAACCATTTGACTGGAATATGGACATTTTTATAGAGCAGGTGTGTCTCTGTTATTAGCAAGATCTTCATTTCTCACTGTAGAAAGAAATCCTTTGGGCATTTGGATCTTTAGTTCCTCAGACTACCATATGCCATGATTCTATTTACACTGCTGCTGTTTACTAACTTTTCTGGTTATTTTTATATTTTCTTTATCCTTTCCATTTCCCCTTGCTCTTTGTCTTCCCATTTTAATCTCTGGTTCCTCCATTCACTCAGTAGTGCACATTCCCACACACATTTCTCCTTTTGTCTTTTTCCAGCCTTCCCCACTGGCAGGATTGCCATGAATTATGGAGTAAGAAACGGCGACGGCAGCGACAAAGTGGTGTTTTGGTAGAAGAGCCACCTCCACCCAAAGCCTCTCGAAAAGAAACAATCTCAGGGACAAGTGCTGAGCCTGTAAAGAACAGCAGCCCAGCACCACCTCAGCCTGCTCCTGGCAAGGTGGAACCTGGGGCTGGGGATGCAATAGGTCAGTGCTGGGAAGGAGCCTTTGTGCTTTTATTAAGCACTTGGCAGATATTGAAGGTCAAGTGTAAGGATTTGTGTCTGTGTGTGTGTGTTTTAATTTTTAGCCACTGAAGCATTAATAAAGAGTTTGATATCCTCATTATGTAAGGGGAAAAGGAGATAAGCCCAGTTTTGTACATGTGGTCTAGAAAACTTAAAATAGATTATTTCCCTATCCTGAAAACTAATATCTCAATTCAGTGTGGCATAAATTAGTGAATTAGGTAAGCTGAATTTAAAGATTAGTTTTCCCATCGCTCCCTAACATATAATCAGAGCCCTGTCTGTGTTAGATTTGATAAGACCTTAGAATTTAATCATGTTAAATCACAGTCGCTAAATGTAGTTAGTTCTGTAGACTGTTATTTGATCTAAATATATCCAAAACTGTGTAATAATGAATCTTTGTAAACAACAAAGTAGCTCTCCTGTGGTACAACCTTTTTTTCTGAATTACAACTTCGTTCCTTGGCTCACTTTTCCTTTATTGTCTGTTTAAAACAGTGGCTTTCAACACTGGCTGCACATTATAATCATCTAAAAAGCTTTAAACATAAACACCTCTGAACAATTGCCAGATTTCTAGGGACAGGAGCTCTAAGGGTTCTGAATTTTAAAATCTCTCCTGATGTATACAGTAAGGGCTGAAAATCACCTTGAAGAATATAGATAAAGTTACTTTTACTCACAATACAGAGATATTTTAATTAGTCCCTGTATTTTTAAATGAAAATATAAAGAATAACAAATGTGTCACAATTGGAGGCATGAAAAATGAGACATTCAAAATGAAACTTCATTCATTGGATATTGCAAGTTGCTATTGTCAGTTGAAGACGGCAAAGGTCCTTGCCTTGCCTCGCCTCATCCTCTTATATTGGTTCCACTGTCTCTCCACAGGCCTCGGTGATATCACACAGCAGTTGAATCAAAGTGAATTGGCAGTGTTACTGAACCTGCTGCAGAGCCAAACGGACCTGAGCATTCCTCAAATGGCGCAGCTGCTTAACATCCACTCCAACCCAGAGATGCAACAGCAGCTGGAGGCCCTGAACCAATCCATCAGTGCCCTAACGGCTGCCACTTCCCAACAGCAGGACTCAGAGCCCACAGCCCCAGAGGAATCTTTGAAGGAGATAGCCCCTGCCCCAGCAGTCCAACCTTCAGCAGAACAGACAACCCCTGAAGCTTCAAGCACACCAGCTGACATGCAGAATATGTTGGCAGTTCTCTTGAGTCAACTGATGAAAACCCAGGAGCCAGCAGGCAACCTGGAGGAAAACAACAGTGACAAGAACAGTGGGCCACAGGGGCCCCGAAGAACTCCCACAATGCCACAGGAGGAGGCAGCAGGTAAACAGACCGGTCATGAATCTCATTGAGCTCAGGTGCTGTTGATCCTCTTAAAAATCTCTAATGTTTTCTTTTTCACATCAGTGGCCTCAGTTTCAGTTTTTCTGTAACTTAGTCTATAGAAGAACATAGCACCAAGTGATGTATTTCTTGCCCAACTTCTTTTATTTAAGTCTCAAAGCTTCTTAAAGCACCTTTCTTTCGTATACTGATTGTTTTTCCATTTTTCCCTTTCCTAGGAAGTAGGTAAGTAAAGTCCCTGTGTTCTCACACAAGAAAACCACAGCTGTAGCTACTGATGCATCTTGAACCACTGTGTGTGTGGTGGTCAACTAGTACTAGCACTTGAAAATATGTCTTCCAAGCAAACCATTATCAGATTGTACAAATAGCCACTTGTACTCTAGAACAGTGGATGCTAGGTACTGAGTTCCTGGAAACATACAGTCAAGAAAGCCCTAATAAAATATCATTGTTAATCTCCCAAAGAATGATTTGAGAAGATTTCTAAGCAGATAATTAACACCATACATTTCCTTTCCAAAAATAGCATATAAAAATGATTTCTTTAAATCTGTGTTCCTGAAGGATAAGTGAATGGACCCCAGATTGGGAACTGAACATTATTATTTTTTAAAAATCTGAAAAAAGAAAATATGTATACCTTGATCTTACATAAGCACAGCATGATTCAATTTATTTGAGGGAAAAGAAGTTTAAATTTTCTAGTCAATTCTGATTCATAGTCTTTATTTCTAAAATCTTTACTTATCTGTAAGTGTTTTCAACTCCTTGGAAATTTTTGCTGTCCATGAAGACCCCATGAATTGGGGAAATGAGAAGATGTACAAGGGCTGTTGGAGTACACTAACCTTCAATTTTTAGGATGTTGCATTCACATTTCAAATTGGTTGGTACAGAGTATATGCCTTATTTCCACTGGTACAGGATCAAATAAGTTACTGTATGTAAAGTTTTTAAAAAAAAAAAGATAACAAATAAATTACCCTCTTTACTGTGTGGATAAGGAAACTGCAATCTAGGGAATTTAAATAAGCCTGCCTATGGTCCCACTGCTGGAACCATATTATTGGCAGAGGCAGAACTAGAATTCCTGTACTTTCTTAATGAATGTGTTTCTTAATTCACTTTGCTATTCTGTCATAACAGTTCCAATAGTTTTTAAGAGACTCTGGGATGTGGAATAACAGAGAAAGCAAATCTAGAATTAAAGCAGGTCTCTTTGTCTCATCTCTCATACTGTCCTCCCTTGTACCACCACCCACCCCCTCACCAACCAAAAAAAAAAAAAATTCAACTATAATCAATAACTGAAAGAAGTTATTCAAGTTAAATGGCATAGTGATTGAAAGAAATTCATCCAATAATTAAGTCAGCAAACTATCAGCCAAATGGTGAAAATGAACTAAAATTTAGGCCTGGCTCATGGCCAGAAATTACTGGATTTACTTTTCAGAGGAGAGTAAAAATGCCATCCCTAAGTATTCCAGTCACTTCTGGATTATCCAGTTGGTGACTCTCCCATGCCTCTATCTTCCTCCTGCTACCTCTTACGTGGCTGTTTTGCTGTTCATCAGCACTTCCACCAGAGGGCAGACCGAATTAGCCAGAGAAGGTAAAAATCTATCACTTTGGCTACTATTTAGCTATTCTGTACTTGTTGAGAAATGGTTATGGTTGAATCTAATTAGTAAAATGAAATTTTCAGTTATTTGTATATTTCATTGATCTCTCTCACCATTGGTACAGACTGTTAAGGGTTGGCAACATTGTTAACACTTCGAATCTTATAACAGTATGTTTTTTTTTAATGTGATCTTTATTTTTAATTAAGATGTTTTATTAGCCTTTAATAGTTCTTTACAACCAGTCTGCCTTTGCTATTTTGAAGTAGTTTTCGTTCTCTCATAAATGTGAAAGAATGTGAGCTCAAGAATTAGTTCCATTGAAATACAACTAAACTATTTGTATAAAAGGCAAAGTTTAAATATGAAATGTAGTATAGATGGAAGAAAATAAGTTTAGCTTTGTCCATTTTTGCAGTTGGGCATTTTTAAAGTTGTCTGCCCTTAGTATTAAAAAACAAAAACAAAAAACTGGCGTTCCATTTCATGTATAGACCAAAAATACTTTTAAAAATAACTGGTACTGTGATGTTCTTATGTAGTGAGATGTGTAGTATTGATAGTGAAAAAGTCTGAAATCTATAGATATTTGTAGTCCAGTTAGCTCTCCTTTTTTTGGATGTCTACTTCTCAAGTTGTGAGTTTTCTGTAGCTAATTTTTCATCCTTTAATTTAGCTTTCTCTACCACCTAGTCAGCCAGCCAGTCTGTTAACAAAAAATTGAGTGGGTACTGTATATAGGATGATCAACTTGTCCCTGTATTGTCCTGGTTTTAAAACTGAAAGTTTTAAACCTGGGAACCTCCTTCAGTCTCAGGCAACTGGGACTCTTGGTCACCCTACTTGTATTTATGTTTAGCACCTGACCTTATCCTCCCACTGCTCAACAATTTTGTAGTATTTTCAGAATACTTTCATCTGCCCACTAAGGGTATGCTTACTTTACTGATTGTTTTTGCAAAATATAGTTGTGGTATATATGCTACCAAAATACCTAATTGTTATAATTATAAAAACTACTTTTGGGTTGCCTGAGTAATGACTTTATATCACTGTCTCATAATAAAGAATTGATTATATGGACATTTAAAAATATGCTTCATTAGGGAACAGAAAAATCAGTCATTTGAAAGATATCCCAAAACTAAGTCTTTTCTTCAGCAAGGTGACTCCCAACTCTCTAAAGGCATGGTTCTGACTACTTGGTTTTGTGTGTCCTCAAACTCACACCATTTTACATTTCTAGTCTCTTGCCTTGACAGGAGTTCATTATCAGACAATGATTGCCATGGTTAGGCAAATTAATCCAGTAGTGGGCAACAACATGTGTAGGGAGTGGTTCTAGTAAGACCTTTGGAAAGACAGAGTATAGTATTAGTTCAATACATTTCTAAATACTCTTGTCACTGTCTCCAAGATAAACAAATGTTTATCAACAGCCCATTCTGCATGACATTGCTGTAGTGACTTTTTATAATTACTGTAACATAGGAAGCTGAATGACAGTACGGTGGTTTTCTTCAGACTGTGATTATGGGGAGAAGGAACTCAAACTGGGAGAAGCAAGTGTATATGTATACATGATGGTAATGAAAGGTTTTTACTAATTTCATCTCACCTGTATATTCTTCTAGCTTTATTTTACGTGTTAACCTGATATCATCAAACATTCTGTAAAATGTGTTAGCTAAGTCCATACAAAGTTTCCTGTTGTACAGCAAGATTATGTCCTAGATATGTGACCACAGCATATGTATTGTTCCCTCTCATCTTCCTTCTTTCTACTTTATTTTCATTAATGTTTTGATCCAACAGCAAAAAGGGGCGGGGAGGCTACCAACAGCCTACATATTAGAACAGTTCCTTAAGGAAGGAAATGGAGATCTCAGACAAAAATCAGGACAATCATTTGGAATACATGATTTTAACACCAGCTGTTAGATCCAGAATGCAACTGTTTTACTTTTAATCACTTGATTTTATTTATAAATTGCGATTTCCTGATCCCAAGGTTTTTTGCTTTATATATATTTGGTTACTTATATTGATATTTGTTTATGTTGGGCAGTGTGTGTGTGTGTGTTTGTGTTTATAATCACATGTGATTTTTAAGATGGTGTTTAAAAGAAGTAACCCTTCCACAGCATGTCCTCCTCACATTCTTCCACCAGAGAAGAGGCCCCCTGAGCCCCCCGGACCTCCACCGCCGCCACCTCCACCCCCTCTGGTTGAAGGCGATCTTTCCAGCGCCCCCCAGGAGTTGAACCCAGCCGTGACAGCCGCCTTGCTGCAACTTTTATCCCAGCCTGAAGCAGAGCCTCCTGGCCACCTGCCACATGAGCACCAGGCCTTGAGATCAATGGATTACTCCACCCGACCCCATCCCAACAGGACTTACGGAAACACTGACGGGCCTGAAACAGGGTTCAGTGCCACTGACACTGATGAACGCAACTCTGGTCCAGCCTTGACAGAATCTTTGGCCCAGACCCTGGTGAAGAACAGGACCTTCTCGGGCTCTGTGAGCCACCTTGGGGAGTCCAGCAGTTACCAGGGCACAGGGTCAGTGCAGTTCCCAGGGGACCAGGACCTCCGTTTTGCCAGGGCCCCCTTAGCATTACACTCAGTGGTCGGGCAACCATTCCTGAAGGCTGAGGGAAGCAGCAACTCTGTGGTACATGCAGAGACCAAATTGCAAAACTATGGGGAGCTGGGGCCAGGAACCACTGGGACCAGCAGCTCAGGAGCAAGCCTTAACTGGGGGGCCTCAGCTCAGTCTTCTGCTTATGGCAAAGTGTATCGGGGGCCTACAAGAGTCCCTCCAAGAGGGGGAAGAGGGAGAGGAGTTCCTTACTAACCTAGAGACTTCAGAGTCCTGAAAGATTCCTTCCCTATCCATTCTTCCATCCAGTCCTCTGAACCTTTAATGAAATCATTTGCCAGAGCGAGGTAATCATCTGCATTTGGCTACTGCAAAGCTATCTGTTGTATTCCTTGCTCACTTGCTCCTAGCAAGCGACTTATAAAATAGTGATGTTGGCACCAGTTCCCCCTGGATGGGATGTAGTCAGAATACTTACTTCAGCTCTACCTAGTGAATACAAGTAGAGAATATGGAGAGGGTCATTAAATTGAAAAGTAAATGTTTAATTAGTTCATTTCCTGCACTTCTTGAGCAGAAGAAAGAAACAGTTTCAATTTTGAGATGGCTCAGGAGAGGTTCTTAAAGTTTGGTTTTTTTTTAATGGTTTCTTTTGAATTTAGGTTTTTTGGTTTCTTTTTTTTTTTTTTTTTTTTTTAAGAGAGTAGTGTTCACAGAATTTGAGCTGCTCTTAGGCTTTTGCTTTAAGGGAAACAGAGTGACTGGCTGGTTTAAATAAATGTTTCCTTCCTCTCCACCATCTCACATTTTTGCTTTCAAGTGAACTCTTTTTACCCATTGAGCATCTTGAACATACCTTTTTTCCAAATAAATTGCTCATTCTTAAAGTTTGCTCCACTTTGAGAAAAGATATGCCCCCCCCTCTCCCTGCACGTGAAGCAGGTTGTAGAAAGTGGCATTCTTGGGCAAGTAAGTAGACTTTATCCCATCTCTTTACCTTTTTTATTCCATCTTTATAGACTTCTCTTTCTCTCTGTCTGTCTCTTTTTGAGGCATTTGTTTGGAAAAAAAATTAATTGTTGAGATGCCCAAGAACCTGGGATAATTCTTTACTTTTTTTGAAATAAAGGAAAGGAAATTCAAACTCCTATATTGTTCTCTGTAAATCTTCAATTCTAAATTTTTTTTTTTTTTAAACTATGTTCTGATGGTGAAGTTGATTTGTAGATGCAAACAGCCTAGGACATTGCTGCTGAGGTAGGGTTAGAGATGATACCTCCATACCTGGAGGGTTAGTAACATCAGTTAGCATACTGTTTACACATATTTTTTTATGTCAAAAAAAACCTTTGAAACAGAGCATTGTAATATTGTCAAAGAGGAAAAAAATACATCCTGAAAATACATGGAAATGTAACTTAGTTTAGGGTGAATATTTTTCTGAAGATATATCACTACCTGAGACCTTTTTAAAAAAAATAATTTTAAAAGAGCATCCCATAAGAAAGAACAGTATTGACATACACACATATCAGCATGAATATCCTGCCAATTCTTTTAAAGATTTTCCTCCAGAGAGATTTGGTTTTGGTTTTGGTGAAAGGGGTTAAATTATGACTTCGTGGCAAGAATTTTGCTTTATTATTATCAGAAAATGAAAGAGGGGAAGACTTTCAGGGTGGGATAACCTGGGAGGTTTCTCATTCTGGCTTCCAGTTCTGTGTGAGTACCAGCATATAATGTGTTTTTAAAACATACACATTTATAGAAATTATCTGCACAGACCTAGATGCTTGTGAAATGTAGGTTAGCCCCCCTTTACAAAGAAAAGGCAAACATATTTCAGCATCTTGGAGAATAGTTTACAGAACTCAAGTAAAGTTTTATGTTTCAATGCCAAGTTCATATATTAAAAAATAAACACTACTTGTGAGAGAGAGATGCGTTAATAAAAAAAAGTTAAAGAAGAATCCTCTTCTGATACTTACATGAAGACTATTTTCCCCTGTTAACTGAAATAGGCAGATATCTGGTGTGTGTATTTCTTTATTATCCTCTGGGTTTTGGTCTGGCCTTGCCCTCAGGGCCAATCATTGATTAAAAAGAGAAACTTCTAGCCATTTTGGCATTGATGGCTTTTTATACCAGTGAGTCCAGTTAGATTTGCTAGACTCACTGACACACTGTTGGTAAATTACATTAAAGTTCATCTGAACCTTTTGTCTGCTGACTTCTTAGTCCTCAGACCTGGGCCTTTGTATTTTAGAATATTTGAATTAAAGACTTTGGGCCCAACTCTCCCATTTTTGACTAGAGAACTTAAGCCTGGATCCTTTCAAAAGTATCCAATGAGAAAAATTGGTTTCCCATCAAATATGAATAAAATCTCTATATATTTTAATTGTATTTTGGGTATCAGCAATCATCAATAATGTTTTTCCCTCCCCACTCCTTATTTTTAATTATGCCAAATACTCTAAATAATATACTTAAGTCTCCGTTCCCCTATCCCTTCTGTTAGGGAAGGGGGTGAGTGTGTGAGGTATGTGTGGTGTGTGTTTGTGTGTATGTATGATCCCATTTCAACCCCCATCCCCATTTTGGGAGTTTAACCTTTAAAAAGAAAAGGTTTGGCAATTTTGACTATTTCTAAAGGCAAAGGGACAAAGAAACTCAAATATCCTGGAATATCTGTGTGGAGGAAGAAAAGGTATTTGTTAATTTTTCAGCTATGTTATCTATAAATGTGATGGAAGTAAAGGTTTGGCAGAATTTCTACTTAGGTATTAGAAAATTACAAACCCAATTAATTATATTCAAAAGTGGTTTTGGTTTTAATTATTGAACCATGGGAGATATTAAGTCCATTAAACACATTATTTTGAACAGATGAGAAATCTGATTCTGTTCACAAGTGAGAGGCAAAACTGGTTTGACCATGATCATTTTTGTGGTTTTGAAGACAAATTTGTTTGACCCAGTTTCTTTAGTTTCTTCTTCAACTGTCCATTGGAACGATAAAAATTTGAAAACAACATCAAATCTATACATTTAAAAGCAGGGCAGTTAGCACAAACTTGTAAGTAGGACTTCTTTTAGCTTATGTCATAGACATCACCCAAACCACTTGTGTGTGTGTGTGTGTGTGTGTGTGTGTGTGTGTAATATGCATATATAGTTACAGTACTAAAATGGTTACCAGCAGGTTTTGAGAGAGAATGCTGCATCAGAAAAGTGTCAGTTGCAACCTCATTCTCCCTGATTAGGTTACTGACACTGTATTCCTTTCTCTCTCTTTGTTTTGCCTCCCATTGGGTTTACTTTGTTTATGTACAGATATTTTGTAATATATTAAATTTTTTCTTTCAGTTTATAAAAATGGAAAGTGGAGATTGGAAAATTAAATATTTCCTGTTACTATACCACTTTTGCTCCATTGCATTTACTTCTTAATTTGTACCCTTTGAGCAGATCTAATTATATGTATAAAGGGCATTTTTCCTCCACTTTATCCTAGGGGTACTTTGTCTCAGAATCTCTGTAGACTCATAGACTACCAGAAAAAGGAGTTCTTAGTGTTTGAAGAGGTGCTTCAAAACATTATACTGGGAACTAGAAAATAAGAATTGGGGGAAACCATAAGATGTGATTTTCTAAAGTAGAAAACCATTGTACAAAAGTAATGATGGTGCCAGGCCATCAAAAGAGTTGAGCTTCATGTACCCTGACTCCTTCTGAAAGGAGAGGTAAGTGGGTTTGAGCTCAACCGTCATCAAGAGAAGTTGGTATGAGGTTGTTTAGACCAAAAAATAGTCTCTTCAATCAGAGACCCTCATCCCCACACCAGTTCCTGTGTTACCATGAGTAGGGTCAGCATGGGGATGGATTAGTATTCCCAGCTCTGTTGAGATTTCCTGATACATTGCCAATCCAGGAAGTAAGTCAAAATTGATAGGGGTAAAATTCCTGTTATTTCCAAAACTTTTCCTGTCTCCAACTGAGGAGAAAATTGCTTTCCCTTCTCCTCCATGGTTTAAGACACAGAAGACTAAACTTTGTAGTGTCTGTTGCAGTCCTGCTAGTTAAGACATAAGTAGACAGAGGACAGGGAAAAAACAGTATCAGGAGACAAGAAGAGGGGACATAGGTATCAGGAAGTTGTGTGTGGAATAAGCAATCATACAAGATTAAGGAGTACAGCAGAACAAAGAAATTAGGAAGAAATCTAATTCAAAAACGTGATGATGAGGATTGCCAGTGTATTTTTGAAACCCCACAGTTTAAGTATGATGTTCCCTTGCCTGTGGGCTGTCGTATCTTTACCCAAGGAGAATGGAGAGCTCAAGATTGTTCCAGTTCCTGGAGTCTTGTGTTTCTTGTTAGTCTCCAGAGAAAAGGAATTCGTTTTCAATCTTTTTATATTGCAAGTTCATGACTAGGAGTGTGAACTTCAGTGTAATAGAGAATATTATTTCCACTTCATAGGAATGACCGCCTTTGATTCTGGGCCTGAAAGCTGAGGACCTATCTAAACTGGACTTTTTTCTCCATCACACTCAAGGCTATTTCTAAGTAGGAACCATGCTGTTCAGTACCTAAATTTCTTAGGCACTATCTTTTCCAAGATAGGCATCCTAAACTGGTGGTAAGGTTAATGCCTCCAGTAAGTTAACAGTTCTTTGTGCTGAACTGGGATTTTCGTTATTAAAGATTGCCCCGTAGCTTGACTTTGTCTTTTTTTTTTTTTTTTAAGGTTTTGCATTACTTCTCTGTTCACAATTTAGTCATCCTGAAGGGCTAGGGGAAATGGATGTGGGGAGTTCCTCAAGCGAGTAAATATTCAAACATTCCAAAGGAGAAATGAACTGCTAAGTCTTCTGGTTGTCTTGAGAGGCAAGGTGAGCATTCCTGGACACTTTGGTTAATTTTTCTGTCCAGGTGTGGCATTTCTAGTGTTACTATATAGCCTTAGGAATACTCAAGTGAGAGTTTACTCCAAGCCAGCTGGGGGAAGTATGACATCTAAAGGAATCACTGGTGGTATTCTACCACACCTCTCACCATGTGCAGCTAGCTCTCCATCTCCTGTCCATCCACTTCATTTCCTATCTTTCTTTTCTCCACTCACTTCCCAATTCTCATGCTTTAGTCCTACCAGAGATATTGATTGCTTAATCCTGCAAGGAATTTAGAATTACTGCTGCTTTGTAGTTTTGAAGGGTAGTGAGAAGCAATTCAGGAGACAAACTTAATGGGGTGAGAGGTGAAAGAAAAAGCAAAATAACTTTCTTATTGCTAAGAGCTATGAAAGGAGCTTTTAATTATTGCAGTACTTTATGTTGTGGAGTACAAGAGATTCTTTAGCTGGTCAACCTTCACTTCATTCTCTTCCCTTATATACTGAAACTTGCTTTTGCTAATAGCTCAGTTGCAGATGGTGTCTCTAGGAAGTAAAGCTCGGTGAGAAGAGAAGACAGAAAGCACATGAGGGTTGCTTTGATGCCCTGATGATTAATTACTAGATTGCCAAACACTTGACCGCTGGATTGCTCTCATATCTCTGTCTCAAGAATTAGTAGTCCAAGGCTGAAGGAAAGAGGTTGATACGCAGTTAGTCTTTAATACTCTTTAAGTGGGTAGTTGTTAATGAAGCTGTATGCAGCCCTCAGCCACATCATAGTTCTCTGGAATGAGAAGGTATAAGCATGAAATAAACTCATTTAGACGTAAGTTCTTTCAGACCTGAAAATAGTTGGATTTGGGGATGTGCTCTGGTATGGCTGTAACTTGAAGATCATGTTGATAGTTCCAAAAGAGTGAAGGACATTTTATCCATGTCCAAACTCACCCCGGAGGGAGGCAGCATGGAGAGACCTGTGAAAGGCTACAACATAGCAGAGCAAAGTGGAGAGTAAGCCAAGTGTCTTGTCCTCTAGAAGCCTTTCTGATGGATTGTCTCAGGGAGAGGATCCCTCTTCTTGTGTTTGATGAGGGACACCCTTGGTGAGGATCAGCTTGTGGACGGATAACCCTCTCCACCAAGGCCAATCCAATATTGAATGCTTTTGGTGCTGGAGAAAAGAGGCTGAATTCAGAGAGCTAGAGAAAACTTAGGAGTCTGATCCCTTTTATAAATTCAAGTTTGGCCTTGAATTAGTATTTGCAATTTCTGTTAGGGGACCAAAGTTCTCATATAAAATGAAGCAATATGAGAAGGAAATGGAAATAAAGGAAAAAGGAAGAACTGGAGAAGTCTGGTAGTGGGGCTGCAGAAAGAAACAGTGTATAATTGCTTTTGAAGAAGAGATAAGATATGAGAGTGGTAGGCAAAATTGTGGTTGGGGTAGTGAGAGGGGATAATTGCATTCAAGATTCACAGTTTATTTCAAGGAGGCCCCATTAAAGAGTAAAGCGTCCCCTTGATTGCTGTTATGGTTGGAGGATCGGCCTGAAACCCTTAAACTGGGGGATGCTATGCAGATAGTTTCACTCGGGAAGCTAGATTATATTAAGCAAATAATTCATATCTAGGACATTTTGCTTAGCACTGCTATCTACGTAGTTCAAGAGAGTATTCCAGGATTAAGGAGGAAATGATACGGATATATCAAGCTAAAAATTATTTGCATTTTTGGAGTTCTAACATTCCCCTGCAGGTGGTTTTATATGTTTTAGGTCAAACTGGAAACTATAATGTTATTCCTCTCCCCTTCAAGTGAGGATGATGCACAGAAGAGCAAACAAATCAGAATATATGAATTTGAGTCAGAGAATGCTAGAGCTACAAAGGGCATTAATTTGTCTAGTTTAGTGCCATCGTTAGGCAGTGAAAAAACAGACCCAGAAAGGTTGAGAAAGTGTTGGGAGTAAGAAGGGAGAAAATGACTAACATAGTCTGGAACCTACTATATGTTAGGTGTCACAGTACCTTTGCTTTTATTATCTAGACTAAAGCACCTTGAGACTAAGGAATGGAAAGAATAAAAGGCAAGTCCTTATTGTTCTGAGCAATATGTAGGAGATAAAAGGAGGTGGCAGATCACTTTTTCCTGTCCAGTCACACAGGACAGGGGAGCCTGGTGTGCTGTAGTCCATGGAGTTGCAAAGAGTCAGATACGCCTTAGCAACTAAACAACAAAATCACACAGGGCTAAACCAGAGGAAGTGGAGTCAGTATTTGGAAGGGAGGTTACTCTCAGGAAGTACTTCCTAAATAGTTGAGAGCGACTCAGGAATAATTTCTCTATTCCAAGGGACCTTCTAAAAATGTGATGGTCAGAAACCAGCTACAGGCAAGGCTGGTAGGAAACAACATTACTGTTGCCTCTGGGATTGATTTGCATTCTAGAAAATCAGGTCATGACCTGAGAATATAGGATTAATCTTAGGGAACAAAATGGGACTTCTCATCCTAAGGGGGCTTCAAAGAAAACAGTATATATACTATGCATTAAGAAGATAAAGTTCCATGGTTACTGTACTTTTTTTTTCCTCAATATTTTTGTTTTGTTTTGCAACACACTTTGAAGTCATGAAACAGTTTGTAATTTTGGAAAGACTCAGTACCAAGTTCAATGTTGGTAATGGCATGTGGCAGCCTGAAAGTTGACATTGTACAAAAAAAGTTTGTATTTGATGTAGTTGTTTGATATGATATTCCAAGAGTTATACCATGAGGGTTGCTTCTATGGGGAGCAGTAATATCTTTAGCTGGATCACATCCTGAGTACAGGGCAACTTCTGGGGAAGATTATGGGAGGGTCCCATCTTTGGAAGCTTCTGGATCTAGTGAGAGATGACTCTTAAACTTGAGTGGGAAGTGGAGAGATTGGTGTTTATAAGTGAACACACTGATGCAGGTTATAAAATAAAACAACTTAGTACAGAGGGAAGCAAAGCAACGAAATAATCGGAAAAACCTGGAGTTAACCAGAAAAGATTCTTTGAAGGTAGTGAAGATAGAGGACATGAAACAGAAGGGAGGAAGGTGACTGGAGAGAGAAAACTTGCAGAAAGTTTCTTTGTGTTTTGTGCAGAGGGCTATGAATGGAGTAGTCAGGATAATAAAGGAAAAAATATTAGGAAATGAAGGAACAATCTTGGTGGCCTGAATGAGGAATTTGAATTTGACTTGGTAAGCAGTAACAGAATGGAGTATGATGAAATGAACATGATGTTCAGGATTTTTGCAGGTCATGGAAGCAAAAAAACTTGCTAGGATATTATTGTTCTTGTCCAGATGTAAGGCCCTAAGAGCTGCAACTAGAATAAGACAAGGGGATGGAGAAGAAAGGAAGGGGGTCAGTAAAATTAGCAAGGCTTGATGATAGTTTGGATGTGAGGGGAGAAATAAAAGATAGGCTAAGGATGATAACCTCAGGACGTACTTATCCTGTTCATGGTGATGAGATTTTGGAAAGAGGTAGCTGCTTTGTTTTTAAGAAGTAGAAAATGTTTACTTTATTAACCAAATAATTGATGGGATATGTCTATGTTCAGTATTGCAGAGTTTAGTAGGAGGGATAGCCCCTGGAAAATAGTTGAGTGTGTGCTATGTGGCCAGATGATCACCTGCACTCTGCCTTTTTCAGATTGGAGAACCGGGTGAAAGAGAGTTGATTCCTGGGGTGTACCCTCAGACTTCAAGAATGCTATCCCACTCTGGATCTGGGAAAGAAAATACAGTTTTTTGCCAGTTTCTTCCCCATTAAGGCTTTGAAAATGGGATATGACTAGCCTGTGGCAGCATGTGCCTGTGGATGCACAATTCTCTGGCTTGATTCTTGGAAGGCCTTTTTTTCTCCCTCCCTGGGGGTCATTTGTATCTCTGGTTCCTTCTCCCAGAGCCATAAAGTGGGAGCCCCCATTTATTAATTGGGTTGGGACTGGGGAGGGGGTCGGCGGGGGACTCTTTAGTGCAGCAGGCGGGGGTCTTCCCGAATGAGCCCATTAGCCAGCCCCAATGGCAGCTGAAACGGGGCTGCAGCCAAGTCCTCTCGGTTTCAAAAACCCTCCATCGCCTGCAGCAGATCAGAACAAGGCCTGCGGGAGCCCTTAGCTTCTGATTGCAGCTGTGAGGAAGGACAAAACAATTTATAGGAAGCCAAGTAGCTCCTGCCTCACTGTCTCTTCCTTTCTGACTTTGGGGAGGGGGAAGATCAGGATGCGGTGTCCCCTCCCCCAATAGCTTCTCAAACAGCACATATAGGCCTAAAGTAAGAGAGAACAGGATGAGTGTATGTGTATTGATTGGACATCTACACCTATGCTCTGGAAGTATTTACACATGTCCTTGCTTTCTTCCATCCACACACAGTTGTATTGGCTTAAGCAGTCACTGGTTATACAGAGTTCCCTAGGGCAAGGCCAAATGCGTGCTCAGACTCTTAAACAGTCTTAAGTTGTGTGTTGGCAGGGGTGGGGGTGGGGGTGTCATGCTTTATTGTGCCCCATACCCGCCTTGTCTCATCTGCTTTGTCAAGATTCGGGGTTAGAATTAGATTACCTTTTTAACATCATTTCTTCATAATGAACAGAATTTGGCCTCCTACTGGAACTCACTTGTTCGTCCCTTAATTTAAGCCAGCCTGAGAAGGCAGGCATCTACAGAGGAGCTTCTCTATGCTGTAGCCCTCACAGAAAAGTACAAAGGGCAGGAATATTTCACTTCCTGATGGAAGGACAGTATGTCCTCTTCCTGATAGAATCATAGATGACCAGAGCTAGAAAGGGAACTAGAGACCATCTAATTCAACTTCCCAATTTATGGAAAAAGAAATTGAGGCTTAGGGAAGGGAAATGCCTTGTCCACAGTCTCACAGTTAGTTAGCGGCAGCCAGCCAAGACTAGAAGCCAAGAGTAGGATCTTAACCTATTGAGTATAGAGCCTCCAATTTTAAGATCATCAGTTCCTGACAGTCCTGTGCTTCCTCAAGAAAGTAAGGCTGTGAGATTTTGGAGGCAGGTCAGGAGGGGAAGGACAGATTGAGGGGGAAAGTTAGGTTAAAAACATAGTAGAAAAACTGAGAAGCTTTATAGACCTCAAAGACCCAATGACATGCAAATTGTACGACTAATTTTTATTTAGAGTCAAGAACTCTGGCTCATTGGGAAGCAAGTGGCAAGTCATAACCAAAGTTCCTGATGCCTCAGAGTTACCCCAAATTCAGGGAGCTTGTTGCCAGCCATCATCCAGGGGTTGGATAGTAGGAAAAGATCCTTGGAGATTTTGTGAGGAATTTACCCTAAATTTCAACTCAGGCCCTTTTGCATTGTAATACAGCTATATTGAAAAAATCAGAAGGAAAAGAGAAAGAAAACATCTCAGTTGCTGGGAAACTAAGGGGAGCTGCTGAATGAGAGAAAGGATTATAGAACTCTGAGTAAAATACGATACTCTCTGAGATTACAGGCAAATTGGGGGTGAGGGGAGCTCTACTCCTCTCCCTTATTTTTTTAGTTTCAGATTGTTGGTTTTCTTCTTTGGTGGAGCGGAAGGAAGGTGGTGTGCTCCACAGTGACCTGAGTCCTGAATAGTGTGCTCAGTGGCCTGACAGGCACGGCAGTTTCTAAAGTCATCTCACTCTGGTGCTGAGACTCCCTTCCCCTCTTTGGACCTCTCCCAGATGTCCCTTCCAATGCTTATTTTCTGGGCATATGAGTCTGGGAGCCACTGAGCCAGGAGGGGAATGCTAACTAGTTCCTAAACTGGAAGCAAAATCTTGGGAGAAAGGCAGCTTAGAGATAGATCTAGGTCTAGGTTATAGGTATAGGTCAGAGAGGCAGGGGGTTTGCAAAATGAGTTTCAATTGCTGATGACAAATAGATCCCAGTACATATCTTTACATTTTCTCCACCACACCATGGTTGATAGGACAGGAGAAATGTGAAGTTGGTCCCCATGCAGATCCATCCGTACACAGGGAATATACAAACCTACCTGCCCAAACTGTGTCAAATCTGCTGTCCCACAAACCTCCTTTCTGTCTCATAGAAAGTCCTCTGAGACTTTCTTCAAGATGTTTTGGACAAGAGAGCCTTCAAAACAATCTGATTATCTAATCTAAAACTAGTTATCCTCTTTTGAGTCACTTTCTTGCTTTAACTTTGTATTCACGTCGAACCTTCATTGCCCTTTATAATTCTGGGTTTCAGAGCTTCCTTTTATGTTGAATTCCCAATTTCTCTCAAGTATAGGAAGCATAGTTTTTAGTTTACTAGACTGGGAGCTGGTTGCCTGGAGTTAGGAATCTTAGAAAACTTAAAACTGTCTTTGGGCATGTACTTAAGGTTCATCTGAATCCTTCTCAGCTCTGTGAAGTAGAAGAGTAGTGATCATCATCATCACTTTACCTACTAGGGCCGTGCTCCTTGAGTGAAAGAGCATATACCCTTTTTGGTGTCTGGTCCCTTATCTCACCTCTAATGTTACATGTCATTTTCTTTTACAGGTGACAGCAGCAGGAGGAGGAATGGCCCCTGAGGAATTTGGTAATGTCCATTAGTTACCTGACATCCGGAGCCCTGGCAAATTCACTCTTTCACAGAGTTTCAAGCCAGGTAGGGATCTTAAGCTAATCAGAGGCCACTGGGCTGCTTTTATAAGGGATTAACACTTAGACACACACACATACAGTCTCAGGGAAGTTCTTAGTCCCAAAGATCTCCAGGGGGGTTGCCTTAGCTTTTTTAAAAAAATTCTTATCCGTTATGGTTCATTATAGGATATTAAATATAGTTCCCTGTACTATGCAATAGGATCTTGTTTAATCCTTCTGTATTTAACAGCTTGCATCTGCTAGCCTCAAACGCTCAATCCGTCTCTCTCCCTTCCCCTTCCCCTTGGGCAGTGACAGGTCTGTACTCTGTATCTTTAGATTCCACATATAAGTGATCTCATATAGTGTTTGACTTTCTCTTTCTGACTGACTTCGCCTAGTGTGATAATCTCTAGGTCCATCCATGTTGCTGCAAGTGGCATTATTTTATTCTTTTTTATGGGTGAGTAGTATTCCATTGTATACATGTCCCACATCATCTTTATCCACTCATTTGTTGATGAACATTTAGGTTGTTTCCGTGTGTTGGCTATTGTAAATAGTGCTACTATGAACTTATAGGGGTGTATGCATCTTTTCAAATCATAGTTTTGTCTGGATATATGCCCAAGAATGGACTGCTGGATCAAATGGTAACTCTGGTTTTAGCTTTTAAAGGAACCTCCATAACTATTTTCCATCTTGGCTGCACCAATTTACATTTCCACCAACAGTGTTGCGAGGGTTCCCTTTTCTCTACACCCTCCAGAATTTGTTATTTGTAGACTTTTTAATGATGATCATTCTGACCAGTGTGAGGTGGTACCTCATTGTAGGTTTTTTTTTAATTAATTTTTTTTGGCTGCACTGGATCTTTGCTGTGGCGCACAGGCTTCCTCTAGTTGTGGCGAGCGGGAGTTTCTCTTAGTTGCAGTGCACAGACTTCCCATTTCAGTGGCTTCTCTTGTTGCAGAGCACAGGTTCTAGAGCATGAAGACTTAAGTAGCTGTGACACATTAATTAATTGCCCCATGGTATGTGGAATCTTCCCAGACCAGGGATCGAACCCATGACCCCTGCAAAAAAACTTTTGATTAGGTCCCATTTGTTTATTTTTGCATTTATTTCTATTGCCTTAGGAGATCTTTAATTTTTTTTTTTTTTACCCTACTGTGGTGTCCTACCTTCTTTTTAAAATAAATTTTTACTTATTTATTTATTGCTGTGCTGGGTCTTTGTTGCTGTGCATCAGATTTCTCTAGTTGGGGTCTCCTCTCTAGTTGGGAGTGCAGGCTGTAGAGTGCAGGCTCAGTAGTTGTAACGCATGGGCTTAGTTGCCCCACAGTATGTGAAATCCTCCCAGACCAAGGTTCAAACTCATGTGCCCTGCATTGGCAGGCAGATTCTTAACCACTGGACCACCAGGGAAGTCCAGTGACCTACCTTCTGATTAGCAGTTCCTCCCTCCTGGCTAGAATGGGTAACCCCCTTTACTGACATTAGTGGTCATTTCATCCCTGTTCTTATCTCTTGGTCAGCTATTACTCAATAATGTGATGCTAATATTGGTTACTCTCAGCCCCTCTACAACACCTGCCTCACTCACCCACTACGTCTTTCACACATAGCCCTGTCTCCTTTTTCCCCAAGAAGCTATTTTCTCTTTCTTCTGAGTCAGGATAGGACATTGATGTCCCTTTTTATTACTTCTCATCAGTTTCTCCACATCCTTCCCAGGTTTGATGGGAGATCCCCCCTGTCCACACACTGTGCAGGACACCGGAAGTAAGAGGTCTGCCAGCCTGCTTATTCCCATCCTCAATGCCCAGAACTGAGCAGGTCACCAACCTACAGTGCCTACCCCTACCCTTCTTCCAGCCAGGTAGGTGCTCTCCTCTCCCTACCCTCCAACCCCAAACAGGATCATATTTCTCTCTGGGAATATTTCTCTCTATTGTTAAATATCTCCAAACAAGGGGAAGGCCATGTTTACTCAGCTCTCTGGCTTGGTGACTTCGAGCCCTAATTTTTAGAGCAATGTTCTTAATGTTAGATACCATCCCCTTTTCTGTAATTCAAAACCATTTCTCCCATTTAATGGGTGGGGGAAGAAGGGAACAGTAAATGGATAGTGTTTGACACTGGAGAGGAAGGGTTTAATGATAGGCAGCCCTTCTCTTAGGGCTGGAAGCCTGAAGTCCTAGATGTGCATTCTACCCTGTGACCTGGAACCTTGGGGAATAACTTGAATCTTTTGAGGGAAAGGTTTTATCTTGTGTCCATTTCTGAGGACAAGGATCTCAGACTCTTAAGAGTCTGCCCCTATTCATTCCCAGACACATCCAGGGAGTAGCACATGGATCACTGTAGGGCAGAACCCATCAGTAGGTAATACTCAGTCTCCAGCTCAGGAGGCAGCTCTCGTCTGGCACCTGTAGGGAGTTGGCAAGGGTTCCAGAGCCTCTCCTGCCATTGTAGTTGATATCAGCTTACCCTTTTGACCTTAGATCTCCTCTCTCAGCAATGACTCTTCACCCCTGCAATCTAGACAGTGTAAGCAGTGAGTGAGTGAAGTCGCTCAGTCGTGTCTGACTCTTTGTGACCCCATGGACTATAGCCTACCAGGCTTCTCCGTCCATAGGATTTTCCAGGCAAGAATACTGGAGTGGGTTGCCATTTCCTTCTCCAGGAGATCTTCCTGACCCAAGGATTGAACCCTGGTCTCCCGCATTGTAGGCAGACGCTTTACCATCAGAGCCACCAGCGAAGTCTTTTTAGTGTAAGCAGTAGGCCTAAGCAAATGCCAGCTCTGGGTAAGGTGCCCCCTCCCCTGGTAGGCACATACCGTGAATTGGAGGTGAAGCAGTTAGGATGGGATGGATGGAGAGTTAGGTGTTAGAAAGTAGGAAATGTCTCTGGAAGTATTGGGTACCTGGAGTACTGTGCCTACCTCTCTGTCAGTCTGGGTGTCTGATCCCTCAAAGCTGCTGGGCCACTTGGTCTGCTACAGCCTTGGTTTTTGCCACACGAGGGCGCTGCTGACCAATTAAAACTCGGGCCCCTTAGCGGACAGCATTTGGGGGAAGGGAGAGGAGGGCACCACACTCTTTCCCTGAGACAGGGGTGAGAAACATCCCCAGGGAGCCTGAGTCCAGAGGCCCAAGGAGCCAGAAGAATAGTTAATTGTTCTTGCACTTGATCTTCCTTAAAAAATGGCCTGAGACCCTGAATGCTCTTCCCTAGTGGACTGACATGTCACTGGATTCCCAGTCAAACCTGGAAAGCCTCCTAGTTTTAGGCACCAAACACCTCGTACAGGTGTTTCTTTCTTTAGGGGTGTAACAGGCTCCGCCTATCCTCAGCCTCTAGACAGTCACTTTCCAGCCCAGAGTTTGGAGGTATCTGGGTTTTCAGAGAGGAAAAAAAAAGTCTCTTATGATAATTGTTTTAAGAGAAGTAGCTCTTAAAGAGTTAGCTCTCTTAAGAGAAAGGGAGAGGACTGAAAAGACTGAGAGAGTAGCAAAGTTCAACCTTCTATGCCCCCATCACTTCTCCCAGCACAAACCTGCAGAGCTCAGATGATCTGAAAGATATTTACAGCCTGAGTGTCTAAAGGACACCCAGGACACTCTGGGGCTCTGTGCCAAAAAGGTGTCAGAAAGCAGGATGGGATGGGGGCTGCTTTGGCCCTTAAGCCTCATGGTGCTCCCATATGTATATTGGCTCCTCTAAGGATCCAAGGGCCACGGAGCCCTTGTGGGGATAAGGTCTCCCACATTTGGTCCTCAGTCTCCAGGAAGCCCTTCTAGGCTGAACAGGCTAAGGGAGATGACAGAGGTCCTCCTCCTCCCTCCTACCCCCGTGCCCGAGGGTCCCTCCCCAGGAGGACAGCTTGATTAAACAGTCGGTGCTGCTGGAATTGCTGCACAGCTGGCGCTCCCCCCAGCACCCCGAGCAGAGCAGCAGCGCAGATTAAAATCTCCAATTAGCGTTAAAGTGAAGTGAGGAGGTACTGAGACTGCCAAGGAGGCCAGGCGGGGGCCCTCAGTTGGCAGATACCCCCAGTACTGCCTGGATTCTGAGTACCACTTTTAGTTACTCCTTTTTTCGTAGCTCCTCACCCAACAGCTCTCAGTGCCTATTAACTTTGCCTTGCTTGGGGCCAGAAGGCTTTAGATGGGTGGCGACGGGGCAGATGCCTTACAAAATGCTGGGGACACCATAAACGTGAAGGAGAAAAGATGCCCTACTCACAGCCTGCCAGATTGAGGTGACTTTGTACTACTTGTGCTTCTTTTTGCACAGAGAAAGAACAAATAGGTCCCTCCAGAGCCTCTTACTTATAAGGTGCTGCCCACGCAAATGTCCATGCTTGTATATTTTATCCTATTTGACTCATCTGCTCCCACCCAAATCATGGCTCCTTCCTTCCTCCCTTCATTTTTTTCTCAGCTTTCCTGTGGGCAGGGGTAGGTACAGCCTGGCTTGGGAGCACTGCCATGCCCTGCCACCTGGGTCCCACCATGCTTCTCGTTATCTTCTTTGCAGTTTGGGGAGGAGCAGGGGTATACCAAGAATAGAAGCCTCAGACTCTTGCAACCCCTGAACATCACACCCCATCTTAAGGGCCCTCTACCATTTACACTTCTACCTTTCACTCACCGAACCCAGAAGGAGGACAGTAAAGTTAGCCACAACCTTTGACTTCCCTCTGCCCCTTTAAGGGAAATGGAAGTGGGTACCCAGCTGACTGAACCTACTCACACCTCCAGAAATTAGACACCAGGGCACAGTGCCACCCTCCCAGGCTGGCACATGCTACCCTGGCAGAGGTTCAAATAGCTTTCCCCCACACCCCACCTCTATGTCTTCCTCTTCTCTCTCCCTTTTTCTTCCTCTCTTTTTTTTTCTCAGCTCAAAGCACAGCTGAGCCTTAAAAGGGGGGTAGGGGGGACCAAGCTGGGGCAGGGGGGGTGGAGAGCTCCAATAGCACGTTTTCACCTGCCATTTAATTGGATGTATTTTTAATTAATGGGACCTCAGGGACCAACATGAGACAATCTGATCTCTGAATAGGGACAGGGGAGAGCTTGGGTAGGGGAGGAGGATTGGGCCACTGGGTGCGGTTACCGGGAACCCAGGCCCATCAATCACTGGCCACTTTGCGTTCTGGCATGGAGAATAGCAAGGTGGAGGAGGAGGAGAGGCACTGGGATTTTCCCCCAACTGCCAGGACCTTCAAAAAGGATGGAACCGTACCAGTTGCCTCATTTCTGAGCCCCCAAATTGCAGCCAGGATGTTAGGTAAGGCTGTTTTCTTGTTCCTGAGTTTTGTGCATTTGAGCTTGTCCCAGTGAGTGCTGTAAAATTGTGAAAGGAAAGTGAGGACAGAGCTTTGAGGTCCTTGAAGGGTGAGGAGAAGAGCTAGGGACCAAGGAACCGGAGACTTTGGTGAGAGGGAGGAGAGGGGCAGGGTTCAGAGATATTTCTGTGTGTTTAGACATAAAATAAGCGCTATGGAGACCACATGCAAATGAGTGCTGATGCCTTGGGGTATGGATCACAGACCCTTACTGTGGTGAGGAAGAGAACTTGGAGCTCGTCTCTTCAAACTGTTCATTTTACAGATGTGAAAACAGAGACCCAGAGAAGGGAAATCAGTTGAATCTTGTCCTGGAGTTGCTTTTGTTCCTGGATTTGGGGTATTCCTGGGAACCCCAGAAAATGTAGGTAGGTAGGGTATCAGGAGGAAAGTCAAGGGGAAAGGTTTGGCAGAGTATTATTTTCCGTTTCTTGGAGTCTCCTGTCTCTGACCCCTGAGTTTTGAAAGCAACTTAAGGGAGTAAGGTGGGTGCATTACTGGGGGGACATTTCCCTCATACAATCTGTTCCGGAGGGCATCTCCATGCCCTTGCTTTCATGTAGACAGATCCTCCACAACTACCCACTCCCATGAGATTTTACTGTATTCGAAAAGGCACAGGGAAGGAAATACATCAACTTCGCCAGTTCCTTGACCAAGGTATAGATTCCCCAATAGTGACTAAATATTGAGCTTTTTCCGAGATCTTATCACAAATTTCTCTGCTGCAGTAAAAACTGCTAGAGAAAATTATGCCCCAAAATGTAGCAAGGTGTGGTCTTGTCCTATGTCTAGGCCAAGAAGAGAGATAGAATTAAAACTCAAGGCTCTGAAAGCTGAGTCAGAAATGCCCCTGTATTTGTGCAGCACCATGGCCCAAAGCTCTTAGTGAAGCCCCGTCTGATTCTATAAGGTATTGATGCACACTGGAGAGGGGGGCACGTTTCCAGCTGTCCCCACCCCCACCTCCATCACTGTTCAGATGCTAGAGTTAAGAAAGGTTTATGGGGAGAAGTGACTTGCCCACCAAGTTGCCAAAGATGGCATTTCTTGGCATCTCCTTCCTTCCTCAAAAAAGTCAACATTAAAAAAAAATTCACCATTGTTCTGTGCTTCATGAGACCAAGTTGAGGTCTGGACAAGGATGGGCAGAGAGCTTGGAAAGCTGTGTGAGTTTAAGAAACTTTGTCACACTCTCCAAGCCCCCAACACTTATCCCCTACTCCCAGAAATATGTTCTCATCTCAGTACACCCACCATTTAATATCCCCAAAGTCCCTAGGAAAGACCCAGATGTGCCTTTCTAAGTGCCCCCAGGCTCACTCTTCCCTTTTCTTAGACCCTCAGGGCCATCTCCTTGGCTGTCTGATTCTCTGCCCTTTCTACTACCAACAAGATAAGAAGGCCCCCTTGCATTGCCCCTGCTTCCAAGGACCTGCAGGAAGAGGTGCAATGGTGGGGGGAGTTGGGGGTGGCGGGAATTGTGCTAGGGAGTTAAAAAGGAAGGTTTTCTTGTGAGAGTAGGTCAGGGAGAAGCCAGAAGGAGGAAAGATAGAGAGGGGGAATTTGGAAACTGAGGCCTGTAGTCCCACCTTTGGGCGGGGGGTTGCTACCTAACTCAAAGCAGGGTATTCGTACTGAGTGTTGTTGAGGAGATTTATTAGATGGCTCTTTAGAGAAACAGAGCAACGGAAGAGCATTCAGTGGAGAAAGACAAGAGCGTCAGGCTTTCTGAAGGCCCTCTTTCTCACCCCTTGTATACCCCTACTCCAGGATTAGAGGTATACTGGAGGAGCTAAAAGGCCCTTAAACCATTCCATTATTGATAGATTTTTGATGTTTCTGTCAGGAACAAGACTTCCCTCCCCTCAATCCCCACCAGCCCTGCCTCACACTCTCAAGATTTAACCAAGGGTATGACATTTACAGCCTTGGAGTCAGAGCCTGGAGCCTGCTCTGGAATCCAGAAGTAACCCTGAGCTTTTGCAGGGAAAGAGGGATAGACTTGAAGTAAGTGGAAGGCAGAGGTAGCAGCACCCAGCATCCCCTGCACTCTAGAGAAGAGGGGTTGCTGAGGGACTCTGTGTTGGCCCAGGTTTAACTTTTACTCTGATGGGGCTCCTTTCCTCCTTCTCCCTCAGTGTGTCCCACTGGTTGGTAAGAGAGCTGGATGTCTGAACCTCCCACCTTGACACCTCGAAGGTTACCAAGCAGACCGTTCTCTAACTCCCAAAGCCGTGGAGGAGGCAAAGGAAGACATTTCAGAGGTGGCAGTGCCATGATGTCCATCAGTACCTGGGCAGAGAAGCCGAGGAGCAGAGACAGAGACCAGAGAGGGACAGGAGGAGACGCCTGCTCCTGAAGCGCCTCCGTACCCCGTCCTGTCTCACGTGCCTTCTCACATGCTGACACGGCTCTGTGCCCAGGCTGTGCCAGGCTTCCTGGCTGGTGACCCTGCTCTGCTGTACGGGCAGCTGGCCCTCTGCTCCAGCACAGAGCACGTGCCGGGGTCTCTCCCACTTCTTTCTAATGCGTCTCAGTGTGTCTGTGGTGCAGATTCCTAGGGATTAAGAAGGGGACTGTGGCCCTGGGAGTAGGAAGATGGTGGGCTCTTGGGTCCTGTAGGTGCCTGTCTGCCTGGCTGGAGCGGCTGTGGGGAGGGAGAAGGCTGCTGGCAGCTCAACTGAGCTCAAGGTTCTGGTGACTCATAACAATGGGGGGTGGCTCATGATAACAACAGAGGAGAAGGTGTCAGGGCCTGTTAGAGCTCCCTTTTGCCCCATTTCTCCCCCACTCTGCGCTCTGTGGATAGAGGTCTCTCATCTGGATTGTGGGGCAAGGAGAGACCCCAGCTAAGAAAGAAGAGAGGGAAATAGGAGAGAAGATGGCAGGGAATGCTGAGCATTCCCAGGGAGAGGCTTCTCAGTGAGGAAAGGATAGGAGAGGCTAGTTATTCTTACTCTGCCGTGTCCATGGGCTACACACAGGGTGGTGTGCTGGGCAGCTCGGCACTCCTGGGCAGACACAGCTACTGCTCCCTGCCCTCTCTTGCCTTCCACAGCTCTGGGCACCCAAAAATTTTTTTTTAAAGTAGGGGGGCACTATTTTAAGACCAGAACATGGAAGGATTACCACTTGGTCTTATACTTTCTTTGCTGGAAACAGAAACTGTGGTCTTCAAAGGTGCTGATTTTCTCTTCCCTTACAGGCCAAGTAGGCGATGTGCATCTTCTCCAGACTTTCTGAATCAGGGGGATGATAAAATACTATGTTTAAGGTCACACCAGCCGAACAGGGCCAGAAAGAGGACCAGGAGAACTAGCCATGCCCCTGACCACAGTCCCAGGGGCCTCCCTGTTTCAGCAAAAGGAAATAAAGATCTTGGATACCAGTGTATCTAGACACTTAATAAATATCCTCCTTCTAACCTCAGAGAAGAATCGGAGAGGAGCTCTCTGAGAGAACCTAAGTTTTCATTTGTCTATTTCTATTCTTTTCACTGATGGCAGCTCTGCTGTCCAGCAGCAGTGAGGGGCCCCTCTGCTGGGATGCTTCTGGGGATCCAGAGACAGTTTTGGTTGGACAAAGGGACAGGCTGGCTGCTGTTTGTGTAGGGAGATGTGACCAGTTCCACTTCCCCAGCTCTTCCTGGCAGCATCAGGAACCCAGGCACCCCTGCTGGAACACCCATAGTAAAGCTCAACCCTGAACTGAACTGACATATCACCTGGCTCTGCTATAAAAGTGGTGATGTAAGGGGGAGGCTCGGTGCACCTGGTCGGGTGTAGGCAGGTGTGGGGAGTTCAACTCCAGGAGGTACAAGGATCACTCCACAATACCACCTCTTAAACCTTCTCCTCAACCCTCCTTTAACTTCCACCTCCATTTAGCCGACTCCGCTTCTGGCTACCTCATGCCCTCCAATCTGAAAAGACATGGTAAGTAGTTGTCTGTTGCCTACACTTTTTTCTCACTCTCCTCCGCTCCTCCCAACTCCCAGCCAAGAGTTACCCCATTTGACCTCTTCCCATTGGTGAAAGCCCTCCGGTTCTGAACCCAGAATCCCCAGCCTCTGAAACCCTCCTTCTTTTGAGAATGCCACTCTGGCTCTGAGACTGACTCACCAGTCCTCATCCTCCACATAAGTATAGCGAGGCCAAGACAAGCATGTCCACTGGCACCAAGGGCCCTGACCTGAAGCAAAGGGCAGCTCTAGGGGTACAGCAGAGCTTGGCCCTGAATGTGTATATGCCTGTGCATTGGGCACATTGGTTTATTAGTGTTATTTCAGCATTGTGATGCAGAGAGAGTAAGTGTAACAGCTGCTCCTTGCTTGCAGTGTTTATTGTTACCTAGAGACAACCTCCTGGCTTTTTCCCAGCTCCCCCTCCCCCCCCAGCTTACCCCCCTCCCTGCCAACAGTCCTCCTCTCCCCACACTGATGGGAAATTTATGGCTTGCCCATACCATGTCTTTAACCCTCTCCTGTCCATAAGATAGGTGGGTCAAGGGAAGCCAAAGTGAGCAGTGGGCCTGCTTAGGTCCCAGCAGGGTAGAATAGTGCTTGGAGGAGGGAAGGAGAGACAGAGGGACGGAAGACACCTCTTCTTCCCAATCTGTGTCTGGACTCAGGCCCCAGTTTCCTTCCTGACTCTCATGTTGAGAGAAAAGTCTTAGGATCCCAGGCTTCTCCTCACAAGATTATTCTCTTCCCTGGTTATCTCTAAGCACTCCCCTCCTCAGTGGACTGGCTGCTCCTGAGCAAGTACAACCAGGTAGTATTGAGACAGGAGGAATAAATGCAGAGTGGCAGAACCCCTGGGGCCCCTCCTTTCTATAGAGATGTCATATTGAGACAAACAAGAGGCTCTGGCATGAACGGTGCTGGCCAGACCTCCACAGCTGAGTAGATGTCAAACATGAAGCTGGCTGCTGAGCCTGGTGGGGAAAACTGCCCACCTTAACTTCACCCTGAGCCTAGCACTAAGGTCCTGAGAGAGTCCCAGGCCACCCTCCAAGCTGATCTCCTTGGTCTAGTTTCCTGATACATTTTCTCCTGCTCATTGTTTGGTTTGATACATTGGGAAAGATCCAAGAGACCAAGGGAACTGAGGCCTCAACAGTCCTATGGAAAGAGAAACTCCTCTATCCCATCTGGTCCCAGGACCTTTCATGGAGGGGCATCATGTCATATATTCACCATCCCCGCTGGAAACAAGAGAAATAAAATAATAGGATTTTAGCAGAAAGGATAGAGGTTAGACATATGGAAAAACTTACTTGTGGGGTATAAGACTTCAAAATGGACCTACTTCTCTTTAGAGACTTTTCTTTTGCCTTGGATGGTTTTAAGTCTGTGTTTACCCAAGGGGCATTGGAAGAGCAGGGGTAATTTTCTGGGGCTCCTCCAGACGTGAACCTCAGTGCAGTTTCCCCCTCAGTTCTAAACCTAGTATGTGTGGTGGTTAGATTGTAAATTTATGGGCTGACAGCCTTGAGTTCCAATGCTGGTGCTGCTGCTCACTAGCTGTGCCACCTTGGTAAATCCCATAACCTCTTTTAGCCCTAGTTTCCTTGCCTGTGAAATGTAGATAACCTTTTAAGATGGTGAAGAGAATTTAGTGAAATAATGTGTGTAAAGTACCTCAGAAAGTGCCTGATACTGAGTAGGTGCTCAGTCAATAGTGGTTGATACAATAGAGTCTACTACTTTTTTAGAGTCATCAGGGCTGATTTCTTCAAAGGCTCTTATGAATCCCCTGGAATTATAGCCAAATGTGAGTTTGTGCAAGTGCTGGGGGTAATGTCCATAGTTTTATTGATGATGTGAAACAGGACGGCAGTCTCCTGGAAAGGAAGTAGCCCCAATCCTTTGAGTCACACTCCAGAAGAAGTCAGTTTCCGCATACCCATGACTTCAGCTAGGAGCTCCGCAGGTAGTGTCCTGCCTGGAAGTACAGCTTCATCTAGAATGGAGCTGGGAGAGACAGCCAGTAAGGTAACATGGAGGAATGGAAAGCCCTGGTGGCTGGTGGTCCAGTGGTTAGGACTCCGTGCTTCCACTGCAGGGGGCGTGTGTGTTCCATCCCTGGTCAGGGAACTAAGATCCTCCGTGCTGTGCAGCACAGCCAAAATAAAAAGATAGCAGCACAGAGCGCTTGCCAAGCACTTTACAGTTTGTAAGTGCGTTTACCTGTATTAGCTCTCTTAAATACCCAGAACATCTCAGTAAAATGAAGAACTACCTGGCATTGTTCTTGGTGTACTATATTTTTAAGGATGTTTAAAGTCTGTAGACTATTTCATCACCTAGGTATGTCATGATTTATAAAGCTCATCCACTATTTTAATCATTTAGATATGTTTACTGTTACAGATAATACCATGATGAACATCCTACCACATAAAACTTGTGTGGTTTTTTTTTCATTTTTTATTGAAGTAGAATTGATATACAACATTTTATTAGTTTCAGGTTACAACATAATGGTTCAGTATTTGTATATATTGCAAAATTATCATCACAGTGAGTCTAGTTAACATCCATCACCATAATAGTTACAGAATTCTTTTTTTCTTGTGAAAAACTTCATGCAATTTTTAAAGTAAATTCAAGGGAGTGAAATTACTGGTACAACAGATACAAATACCCCAGTCCCCATAGTTATAATCATCTTATTGATGCAATGAGAATAATATTTTTTAATCTTCCTCTTTGGAATTCTGCAGTGGGAACACAAGGGCAGCCCCTTCTCTCTCCTATACCCAGCAGAAACATTAATAATCTATCATATCCTTTTTAAAAATTGAGGTAATTGCAGTTGTAAAAATAATACAGAGAGTTCCCTTATACATTTTGCCCACTTTCACCCAGTAGTAACATCTTGTAAAACTGTAGCATAACATCACAACCGGAACATTGCCATTATTTCAAACCACCAGTCTTAGTCATATTTCCCCAGTTTTACCTGTATATGTGTATATATTAAGTTCTATGCAATTTTATTACCTCTGTAAATTCTTAAATCTGCTACCACAGTTCCAGCACCACAAGGATTCTTCATGTTACCCTTTTAATGATCACGCCTCTATGTCACCCCCTTCTTAACCCTTGACAACCACTAATATATCCTCCACTTCTAAAATTTTGTCATTTGAAAATGGAATCATACATTGTGTAACTTTTGGGGATTGGATTTTTTTTCACTCAGCATAATCCTCTAGAGATCCATCCGAGTTTTTTAATGTATCAGTAGTTTATTTTATTTATTTCAAGATATGGATGTACCACAGATGTACCATGTTTAACCATTAATCTATTAAAGAATACTGAATACAACATTGTAAATCAGTTATACTCCAATAAAACTAAAAGTTTTTTGAAAAAAGGAACACTTTGTGCTCTGACTTTGTACTCACTTAGCAACTAATGAAAAAGCCTATTCTTGGTGTCCTGAGTGTTGTTTTATATTCACTATTATTAAGTTTCTTAACCCTTCAGTCATGGCACCTATTATTACTTCCATCTCATAGACAGGGAAAATTGAGGCTCATAAATGACTTTCCCCCGATCACATGCTGTTAAATGGCAAAGAAGAACTTGGAACTCAAGACAATCAGGCTCTACTACAGCCGGCTTTCTCAGACCTTGACTAAGGTCAAGAGGATGTGGGCAGAACCAAAAGAGAGATGCCAGGGGCAGGAAGAGCCCTGGAGCAGCCGGGGTCAGTTCAGGTCCTCACTGCTAACTTTGCTTCATAGGTTACAGGAGCTGTGTCATAAAGGTAAAGAATCTGCCTGCCAGTGCAGGAAATGTAAGAGATGCAGGTTCAGTCCCTGGGTTGGGAAGATCCCCTAAAGCAGGAAGTGGCAACCCAACCCAGTATTCTTGTCTGGAAAATCCCATGGATAGAGGAACCTGGCAGGCTACACTCCATGAGTTGCAAAGACTTGGACACACCTGAGCACGCCAAGTGCCCGTGCACATCATGAAGCAGGGGGCAACATAACTTGTGTGTTTGAAATCATTCCCCCTTTGACACTTCAAGTCTGAAGTGGATGAAGCCCATGAGCAGTCTTTCCGAAAACCTGAGACCTGGAATGGGAAAGGGAGAACTCAGCCTTTGGGTATGTATCAGAGGATAAATAGCCAAGGCTCTCCTTGGAAATGTGAAGTTGAGTGTCTCTGATGAGGTCTGAGGAAACTGAGTCCCATGACAAGTGAGCTTTCTATTCTGGGGTGACAGGTGGAAGGCAGTAAAGGAAAAATAGCATTTTAATTTTTTTGTTTAGTGTGGTGGGGAACTATAGGTCATTTACACACAGACACATACACCTTGGGCAGGCTCAGTGTCTGGGACATGGTAGGAGGAAAGCAGAGTGGAATAAAAAAATGCCAGTTCACCATTTTGCCTCTGCGGCTGCAACCAAAAGTATGCTCAGGCTTCAGAAGAGGCTTGCCTTCAGCATCCTCCGCTGTGGCAAAAAGAAGGTCTGGTTAGGCCCCAATAAGACTAATGAAATCACCAATGCCACCTCACATCAGCAGCTCTAGAAGCTGATCAAAGATGGGCTGATGATGTGGAAGACTATGATGGTCCATTCCCAGGCTCGATGCTGGAAAGACACCTTGGCCCACTGGAACGGGATGCACAGAGGCATAGGTAAGGGAAAGGGTACTGCCAATGCTCCAATGAGAAGGTAACCTGGATGAGGAGGCTGAGAAGCCTGCAGTGGCTTCTCAGAAGATACTGTGAACCTAAGAAGATTGACCACTACATGTATCACAGCCTGTACCTTAAAGTGAAGGGTAATATGTTCAGAAACAAGCAGATTCTCGTGGAACATATCCGCAAGCTGAAGGCAGACTAGGCTTGCAAGAAGCTTCTGGCAGACCAGGCTGAGGCCCACAGGTTGAAGACCAAGGAAGCCCACAAGCACCGTGAAGAGCGGCTCCAGGCCAAGAAGGAGGAAATCATAAGGACTCCGTCCAAGAAGGAAGAAACCAAGAAATAAAGTTCTCCCCTCTTCTCTGTACATAGTGGCCTTGGCAACTACAAGCATCACTCATTCAATAAAAAAAACAAGTCTTTATCTGCCTAAAAAAAAAAGCCAGTTCACACTTAGTCCTCGCTTTACCACTGCTCTTTCTCTCCAAATCATGGACAGCTAAGTCAGAAGGAGCTAGAGAAATCATTTGGTCTATCCCTCAGCCTCTGGGCACTGGCAGAAGCTGACAGGTGGAAACCTAGAGTCAGCCCAAACGTGATGAATGGCAGAGATGCCAGCTTGCAGGAGAGAAAGTTTGGCTTTCCTCCTGAGAGCTATGTCTGGCCAAAGGCTGCCTCCTCCCACCTCCTGCTGGGACTGGATTTTTTTTTTTTTTTTTTTTACAGTTGCTGTTACCACTGTTCCCCTGGCCTATTCCAGTGGTTGTAGTGGACTTACAACAACTTTCCCTGTCTACTTACAGCCCAGGAACCAAGCTGAGAGCACACATCACTCTTCTCCATCTCCCTTGGCCCATCAGAAATGGCTAATCTTCTTCCAATGCACCCTCCATCCTTATCCAGTAATTCTGGCCATGGGGGATAAACACTGAGGGCTTCAGAATTTATAAGGAGTACTTTGCATTCTTGAAATAATCAGAGATATCTATTCTAAACCTTTTTTGGGGGTGGAAGTTGGTGGGTTTTTTTAATTTGTTTTTGTCTTTTTGCCCCACAGTGTGGCTTACAGAATCTTAGTTCCCCCACCAGGGATTGAACCTGGGCCCTTGGCTGTGAAAGCACAGAGTCCTAACCACTGGACAGTCAGGGAATTCCCTGGGTAGAAGTTCTTAGACAAAAGGGGGCCACTTTTACTGGCTCTGATTCCCAGTTAGATTCCTGACTGTCAGAGGTCTGGAATGTGGAGAGAGCTACCTGCCCTTTAAGCCAAGATGGCACCTAACCAGGAAACCCCAAGGCCTCTGCTCCTTCTCTCGTCTTGGCTGCCCCTCCATCCACTCCAGGTACCCTCCTGTCCTGCCACCACTCCCTTCGCCTTCCTCTTTCTTCTCTCTCAGCAAGTTTTTTATGTGATTACAGGCACTGCATGGTAATTAGTGCTAAACTCATTTGCACAACTACAGTTAATTGGCTACAACAATTAATTAATGTGTTGGAAATTTGGCACTGGGAAAAAAAAAAGTTTGTCATCAAAAAAAAAAAAGGGCAAAAATTTTAGAGTGAGATACCCATAAAAATCGAGCACAGGCTTCAAAAGCCCAGCTGGGCCTCAAACTTAAGGCTGGCCTCAGATGCCTTCCAACTCTCAACTTCAACACGTTTTCCTCTTTCCTCTTTCATTTTTTCCCTCTTCCTTTCTCTATTTCTCTTCGTGCTCTCTCTTTTTTTTTTTTTTTTACAACTTAAGCAAACTCATTTCCCTGATAAAATATAGCATGACTAATGGCTAGAGCATGTAAAAATCATTGGGAAAATGTCCTTGGAAGACGAATGCATTTTCAGCAGAATAATTAACTTAATTAACAAATTCACATGCATATTCATCAGGCTATTAATGTCTTCTCGGCTCAGCTTGATGAACATTGCGGTAATAACCATCTCATTTACATACTGCATTCTACTGCGATCCAAAACAGAGACAACATACAGGCGTACACACACGCACGCACACACACACACATACTTGCACCACTACACACAACATGTCTAGGCCGCTTTGACTTCCAGGTTGGCTGGCGGGAAGAGAGAGAGAGGGAGAGGTGTGGGAAGCCCGACTAGGTGGTATGATTTGTAGAGGGTCATGAGTGAGGTGGGCCAAGGACGCCCACTTGTGAATGAGAGAACTTTAACGTTCTCTTCCTCTGCCTCTTTTTCCTTATTTCCTTTTCTCCGTGTCATTTTCTTCCTTCTTCTCCACCTCCCCCCCCCCCCCCCCCCCCGCCACCATGTCTCTCTAGGGAAAAACTTGGTATCCGTGCCAACTTCCCCCCCACCACCACCTCCTCTCCTCCCTCTCTCTCCTCCTTCCCCTCTCCCAACTGCTGCCAGCCGGCATCGGCGCCGAATTGCCATCTCCTTGAGCTCTCTGTGGAGCAATCTCAGAGAGCAGTAAGGTGTGACGCGGAGCTCTGCCGGCTTCGCAGCACCGCCTGCGGAAAGAGCGCAGGATGGCGGAGGAAGATTAAGAGAAATCGCGAGCAGGGCTCGGCTGCCATTGGTGTGTGCAAACGCCGAGGAGGAAGGGAGAGGGAGAGCGAGGAGGGGGGGTAGGAAGGGAGGGGGAAAACCAGCAGCTGTCGGCCTAATTCTTCTAACACTCTGCTTGTGGTCATATTAGAAAAACAGATTATGCCCCTCGGTGCCACTCACTTATACTTGACATACGTTAATGTTCTGTATCTCCATTCTCCCGGCTTGACGACAGTGGACTTCAGGTCTAGGAGGATGGGGGCCTGGGGTGCCAAGCGGCAAAAAAAAAAAAAAAAAAAAGACCCTGCCTCCTCTATCTTCCTGACCTCCAACCCCAGTCTGTACTTGCCGTTTAGAAAGGAAAGCTGGGCCCAGAATTTGCATCGGATGCCACCATTTGCCCCTGCTTTTTTCAGCCCCTTCGGAGGTGCAGAGGTCAGAGGACACCTGGTCTTTTCTCCTAAAAGTCACTCCCCCTTGAGAGTCTTAATAAGTCGCTTAATAAACCAAGTGTGACCAGCGTTGTGGAATCCCCACCCATAACGTTCCTATGTGCCCTCCCCTCTCAAATCAGAAGCCGGGGGTCAGAGAAAAGAGTGTATGAGAGTTGGTGCTCCGTGAGGGGGTTATAGAGAAGCCATAAGCAAAGTAAGGCCAGGATTGTTTCTGGGTTGCTATGGAAACCAGGTTCCCTCCTCCTGGCAGGAAGGGAGGAGGGCCTCCTTCCACCAATCCTGAAGGCTATACAGGCGGAGTTTGCTAAGGCCTGGGGAATAGGACTGGTCTTGGAGAACAGACCCATGGTTCCCCCAGAAACCCTGCCTGCCAGGCTATAGCCCTTCAACCCCCACCTTCCCTACCTTCTCACCCCAATATTCCGTCAAAGGAGGTTTTTTCCTCTAGGTGCCTTTTTCCTCTAGGTGCCTTGTCCTCTTTGGAGACCTGTTGCTTAGCAACCACTGGTGCCTTCTTCCTAATAACTCACAGGGACTGAGAGATATAATATCTGTCTCTATATTCAGTTTCCCTCCCTTGTCTATTTATATTTAATAGCTGAAGCCCTGTCTTGGGTTCCCTTGGCATCTGTTTTAGAAGGAATAAGCTGCAGCCTTATAAAGTTACACCTGAGGAAGAACTTCCAAACAAGGAAGAGGAGAATAGAGGGGAGTAGGTAGAAAAGCTGTGAAATCATATTCTCTTAAGTTTAGAGAGAGGAAAAAATATAGTATTTAGGACTTGGAATGTGTGGAGGGGGTGTCCAAAGGGATTCCCAAGGGTCCACTTAGGACCTGGGATGGATGTTTCCTGATCTGGCACACCTTGCCCTGCCCCTCTATCCTCACCACCTCCAGTCTAGAGCACTCTCGTATTTCCATATAGGGCAGGGTCATCCCTCTGGGGATGTCCAGTTTTCTAATGTCTGGATGTTGGTGTCCAGGAGGAGGGTGCTGTGCGGATGTGTGTCCAGTGAGACCTGGGTTTTTCAGGGAAGGTCTTCTGAGCTCCCCTCTAGAAAACCTGGCAGACTTGACCTGGCAGTGGAAACGGTACAATAATGGACAAAAATGAAGAGCATGGAAGGCCCAAGAGTAGCGTAGAGGCTGTGTGTAGGGTCAGGAAACCTGCATTTAGGTCCCCTCTCCTTATTCTCCTGTGATCCAAGTGATTCACTTCATCTTTTAAACTCCTTGTTGCTTTATCTGTAAATCAAAAATAATGTTTACCTCCCTGGACTTTAGCAGGATCAGTTAAAGTCGTAATGTTAAAGGAAACACCTTGGAAACTATCAAATTTAACTAAATTATTATTTTAAAGTTTGGCAAAGGTCTGACTGCTGGGAAGAGGGAGGCATCATGAGTCCAGCCTGGCCCTGGGCTTAGGAACACCTTTGGTCTGTTGGCCAGAAAAGTGTGATTCTTTGCCCTCTTCTCGGTGGGGTAGGGAGCTTTAAATCAAAATCAAAGCTATCTAAGGAGAGTAGCACATGGTGTCCTTTCCCCCCTCTGACCTCTAGTTCTTCTTGTCAGTGCCCCACTGTGACCCTCCACCCTTATCCCCAGTCAGCATTTCCCCTGCCATTGTGCTCGCTTACAGACTGTACAATTTCACCCTCTATTCCCCCCTTCTCGGCACCTCCTCCAACCCAAGCCTTCTGTGGGAGACAGATGGGGTGTCTGCAGTGGAAAAGGCTCTGGGCTCTACGCCGCCTTGGGTGGGCAGCCCCCCTCCTCATCTCCCCACTACTCCCTCTCCCTACCTAAGACACTCAGATTCACCCCGGGCAGCTTTGAGAGCTGCTGAGGATTCCAACTCTCTTCTCAGACTCAGCCCCAGAAGCACAGGGCCAGAATGCCATCTTTCTCAGAGACCTAGACCTCCAGCCCCTCTTCATGGAAGACCAGGGCAAAGGAAGAACGGTTGGGGGATGGGAGAGCTCTATGTAAAGCGGCTAATGTGGAAAGGCAGGGGGTGACCCAGAGTCCTTCACTGAGGACTGGATGGCTGGGGTTTGGGGCCTGAGTTGACAGAGGAGGCTAAGCCTAGGCAGTTCCTTTGTTCCAGAAATCGGGGGTCCCTGGAGGGAGGCTCAGCTTAGGGAGGGGGGAAAGGGAGCTAACATTACAGAGCACCAACTATGAGCCAGGCACCATTCCAGCACCTTTCCAAACCTGTACTCACAACTAGCAGGTGAAGAGTCAGGGCAAATAGGTGTCTTGCGAGCTCACAGCATCTCTCGGCACAGTTGACCACCTCCTCCTCTGAGTCTGTGATGTCAGTGCCAATTCTCCTACCACTCTGGCTGCTCTTTCTCTGTCTCCTTTGCAAGCACATCCTCAACTCCTCAGACTCAGCCAAGTCCCCCGATTATATACTTTCATGGTACTGTATATCCTTCTTTCATTGCATTTAGCACAGTTATTTCATACTTATTGGTGCAGTCATTTGAATAATGATCCTATTTCCATCTCCAGATGGAAAGTTCTACAAGGACAGGGACTATATGTGTCTGTGTTCTCCAGTGGCTCCCAGTGCCCAGCACAGTGCCTAGCATAAAGCAGCTCTTCAGTAAATATTTGTTGAATGAATGGGAAAAAAACTGACAAAAGGACAAAAATCTTTCTGGCCTAAACTCAGCTTCCAAGCTACTCCCCCACCCAGAGCTGACTCTTCTGCAATGGGTAGAACAGGCAACAGGGTGCCTGGGAGGCCAGACTACCTCATTCTCCCTGGAAAAAGCTATCAGGCCAGGCCAGGCCAGGCCAAGTCCTGGATATGAGGCCCTTGCCCTGCCGGAACCTGGCCCCGCCTATCTGCTCTCCAGCTTCTCTAGACTCTGAAAGAATTCAGAGCCCTAACAACGTCTCTGCATGTTGGGGCCAGAAATCACTCATGACGGAAGGGAGGAGTTCTACTGGGGAAGGGTGCTCTGCATAAAACCCCTCTTTTCTGTCTTAGCTGAGACTGTCGAGTCCATCAGCTCCCACCCCTCTGTCTTCTTCCCCTGGGCTTCAGGGAAGGGGATGGTTTGACCAAGTGGCAGAGATAAATGGTAAGAGCAGGACAGTCTGCTTGTTCTTGCAATGTCGGGGGTGGGGGGGGGGGCGGCTGGTGATGAGCCTCAGCCAGGTGATTGGAACAGAGGAACACAGGATCCAGCAGCCTCAAGTCCTCTGGAGTTGAACTCTCTAGACCCTGGGAAGCAGGAGTGGCCAAAATGGCTTCTAGGAGTGGCCAGCTTTCAGTCCAGAGCTTTATCTGGCCTCTTTGCTGCCCCTGCCATCTGACCTCAAATAATATTCCTGAGTCTGCAGAAAGTTAAGAGTTACCAAGCCCAGCAACCCTTTGCTCTCCCAGGCCACTCCTCATTCTAGTCAATTGCCTAGCCCGGAGCATCTCTCCCACCCAACTCAGGACCAATACCCAGTCCCCATGGCAGCCTCTCACCCAGCCCCCTTATCCTGACCGTGCCCCTCAGCACCGGGCACCCAGGGTCGTGGATCTGGAAGCCATTCTAGGCAGTGTTGCTCTCTGACCCCACCTGTTCTCTGGGCTCCTAATGAAGTAGGACAACTCAGGCTACGGGCCAACTCCTTGTGTCCTCATCAAAAGCAACATCTGTCCCCTCCAAGAAGATAATCCTGTGGGGGGGGGGGGGTTAGGCAGTGAGATAGGCACAGGGTAGGAACCCCCATCCTGCCTGGGCCCTCACCCCAGATTCCACCGCAGGCACAGATTAAGAGTGAGGCCAACACCGCTGCAGAGGCCTACACTCATGCCTACCCTGCCCGGGCCTTCATGCCTCTAAGCCGCTGAACACAAGGGCCCCTCCTTGACTCACCCAGCTACCTGGGCTGCTGCTGCTGCCAAGCCAGCCTTCTTTTATTCATGCATTGTTTTATTGCTGGCAAATGCTGCTGCTTGCCGCTGTTGGAGGCGTTCCTGCCAAATCCATCCCAACATCTTGGCCTGGCATCAGGGCGGCATGCTAATGTGGAAATTTAAAGAGCCGCTCAGCTTTAAATCGGAATTTTAAATGAGCAGCAGTGCTCCAGAGGGACCTGGGCAAAATCGAACAGTATCTGATCCACCCTTCCTACCCCCACTCCCATAGTATCACCTCACTTCCTCCCACCTCTCCCCTTCACTTGGACTCTAGATGAGGGAGCGTCACCGGACACACTAGGGGAAGAAGGAATCGGTGTGAGATGGAGTCATCTAGGCCAGTAAGGAGCTGGAAACTTCCCTCCCCATGATCGGGATTGGGAAGGGATTCACTCCTTGCTGTCATGGGCAAATGGAAGCAGAGAACCTCTACACAAGGGAACAGGTCTCGGGGACGGTGAGACTGACATTCCTACCTCATGTCCCATTTTACCAAAAACCAAGAAGTGAAGGCCCAGAGCAGAGCAGAGAGAGGGTGGAATTCCATGAAGACACTCACATGCCACATACACTTGTGCACCCTGGGATATGTACGCACAGCTAGGCATGCAGGTCAGAATGCTTCCTGAGTCTCCCTGTAGCACCTATACACACACCTTGTATGTCACCTAGCACCTACAAGCGTACCTTGTACATTATGCATGTCAGGAGAAAAATTATTCACATGTGCAAGGAGTCTTTCTTCCCATATCCAGTCCATTGTCCTAACCAGGGCAAGCTGGCTTTTGCAAGTTGCTAGCCAGAACTGTGGCTCAGGTTTTTCCAAGAATCCTAATGCACTAACATTCCCCCGGCAGCTGCCTTGAGTCTGCTGTAGTGGTGACACTGGTGACACCGCCCCAGAGCAACTCTGCCAGGACAGGGGTGGGGGCCCCTGAGCCCATCCTCCGTACCTGTCAGGGCTGCAGCCTGGTGCCTCCTCTGGTGACCACCGGGGGACAGGCTCAGCGATCTCACCTCTCTCAGAGATCTGAGAGAGGTTCTGGGCATAGCCTTAGTTTCAGAGGGAACAGGGGGCAGATGGGAAGTGAGGGGGACAGAATCCGCGCCTCTCTGTGACTCCCTTTCCTGCTGACCTGTCTCCCCCCATTATCAGAAAGCCTTTGCTGAGTGCCTGCCCTCAGGGAAACACTGTGCTTAGTTTACACAGTGCCTCTGATATTCTGCACTGGGTTGATGACAGCCCCAGAATCTCCATTGGCGGATCCACAGTAACTCACACGGTAACCTCAACCTTATCGACGTTAGGCCGCCAGGCCAAGGGATGCTCCCTGACCTTCTCCAAGATCCCCCCTCCCTCAAAGACGGAGCCAGCTCCTCTGTGGGCTGGTGTGGCTGCCAGCCAAGAGGCTTGGGGCAGGCCTGGGGCATGCAGCTGGCACCTGCCCACCAGATCCCCAAGGAGCACCTTCTTCCCTCACTCCACAGCCCTAGTTAGATGGCCCCTGGGCTACAGGGAGAGAGAACTCACCACTCCCCATTCTCAGAGAAAAACTCCCCCTGAAAAACCCATCACCTCCCTTTCTACTGCAACAGGCTCCAAGATCCTCCACCCAGGCTGAAGATACTAAAGACGCACCAGGTCCTACCTTTTTCCAGGCAGGACCAAGCACTTAATACAGTAGGGGTAAGGGGACTTGAGGGCCTGGACTGGAATTATGGGAGAAGTTACTAAGGTTCAAGAGATGGTTGAGGATGAAGAACTCAATAGGTGTGAGATGGGACAGGGGGACATGAAGGGAAGGGGCTGAGTAAATCTGCATCTCTCATCTAATTAGCAACATGTAAATAACATGCAAATAACCCCCTCTTTGTTTAGAGACCAAAGAGTCCGAGCTTTTTTGGAAGTGGCTATAGAGGGACCACCAGGCCGTGTCTCTGAGACCCTCAGACATGGGACACCCAGGCTCAACAGAGGCCAGAGTAGGACTTCCCTGGTGGTCCAGTGGTTAGGACTCCGCTCTTCTACTACAGAGGGCATGGGTTCAATCCCTGTTTGGGGAAGTAGGATCCTGCATGCCATTAGGAGAGAGAGAGGCCAGAATGTGGCCATCTGGTTCTAGATTATTTCCTGGATGGACTCTCCCTTTGGGCTTCAGTTTCCATATATATGAAATGGCAGGGCTGGACTGGATAACCTCTAAGACTACCAACAGTCCACTACCAACAGTCTGGGGCTCTCTGATTTCTGTCCAGGGCAGAGGGGCTGATTCCATCCAGGGGTGGAAGCTACTTGGCTCCCTTGTCCCTGCCGCCCATCTCAGCAATTCTGTCATGCCACCCCCACACCCCCACACGCCAGCCACTCCAAACGTGGGCAGTTTCCTGGTGGCAATGTTTTCCCTTACCCCATGCCTTTACCCATACCGCTTCCTCTGTTTGTATGCCTTCCTGCTTTAGCCCCTCACCTGGATAACTTCTCCAACTGCAACAGCCTCACCTACCTTACTCTTCTGCCCTCTGGGCATCCGTATGCATTGTGTACTTCTCTCATTTCCCACTAGACTGTGAACTCCTAGAGAGCAGGTACTGTGTTTTGTTCAAGAAGGAATCTCCAATGTAAGTGTATTGGTTTCCCCAGACTGCTGTAACAAATTCCCACAACCTTGGTGACTTATAAGAGAAATGCATTCACTTATATTTCTGGAGGCCAGTGGTTCAACACCAGTTCCACTGGGCCAAAATCAAAGTGGAAGCTGAACTGACCTCTCTCTGTAGGTTCTCAGGGAGATTCTATTCTTTCAACTTCCAGTGGCTGCTGGCATTCCTTTGGTTGTGGTTGCATCATTCCATTTTCTGCCTCTGTCTCACATCGCCTTCTGCTCTTCTCTGTGTGTGTAATCTCCCCTGCCTCTCTCTTATAATGACACTGTGGCATTAGTGCCTGCCCACGTGATCCTCCTGTTTCAAGATTCTTAGCTTAATCACACTTGCAAAAGACCCTTTTTCCAGATAAGGTAACATTCACAGTCACAGGTTTGAGGGACTAGGATGTGGACACATCTTTAGACTACCAAAATAAGTGAAGATGGCTTTAAATGTACCATTTGATGAGCATTTGCCATGACACCAGATAGATATTTTTCTCATGCATTTGAGTCTCATGATGAAGGTATTGTGAAAGGTAGATAGTAATGCCTCTACTCCACAGATAAGGAAACTGGATAAGGCTCAGAGAGACTGAATCCTCTGGCCAAACTCACATAGTTGATGACTGGACAGAGCAGGATTTAAAACCAGGGGGGCTTGGACTTCTTCCCTGGTGGCCCAGTGGTTAAGAATCAGCCTGCCAGTGCAGGGGACTTAAGTTTGATCCCTGGTCTTGCCGCTGCGCCACAACACTGAGCCGGCGCTCTAGACCCCACGTGGCATAACTACTGAAGCATGCGCATCTCGAGCCCATGCTCCGAAACAAGAGAGGCCACCACAGTGAGCAGCCCCGGCACCACAGCTAGAGAAAGTCCACAAGCAGCAACAAAAACCCAGCACGGCCAAAAATAAAACAATAAGACTAATAGTTAATAATAATTAAAAAAAAAAACCAACAGATGAGCTTGGCTCCAAAGACAGCATGATTTTTGCCTCACCAACAGCTTCAGAGCCTACCTCAGGCCTGGCGCAAACTTCTTACCTGAAATGGATGTGCAGAAAGAGAAAGATAGGTGGACAAGAGACAGGAAGATGAGGCCCAGCCTTCCTAATGATACTGACTCAGGTTTTCTTTTGCCAAAGATCCTTTACCTCTCTTTAATCCTCCCCCATCACCCTTGACCCCTTGTTTCAGAAGCCTGGACTCTCCCCCAGTTTGTAGCCCCCTGCCAACTACTGCTGCCCAGAGGGGTGGCACAATGCCTGGACTTCAGGCAGGAGATATCAAATCACAGAACCAGAGGAACATCCGGAGGTCACCGCTTCTAGCCCTCTGCCCACACACAGGTCTACCCATGAGGACAGGGCAGACAGGGTCAGGGTAATGGGCAGCAGAAGTGAGAAGTAGCCATCTCTTATTTCAGGTTACCCATTCTCCTCGCTTCTTACACGACTTGTGTGGGGAAGTCCTCACTCAAGTCTAACTTTCTAGACATCATGATGTAATGAAAAGTGGCCAGGGTAAGATGTCCTGTAAATCAGTCCTAGATTGTCCAAAACATAAAATGAGATTTTTACTAAGTCCCTTCACCTCTCTGAGCCTCTAATTCTTCATCTTTAAAATAGGATCGATAAGGATAATCACACCATCTCACAGAGCTTGTGGGGGTGGGTAATAATAGAAAAGCAGCTAACCCATAGCTTGGAGCAAGGCAGGTGCTGTGAGAATATATTGTAACAGCCCCTCAGCCCTCCAGCGAAGCCCTTCATCCTGGGTAACACAAGGCTTTGCTCGCCTCAGCCAGTCTGGTCTGCCTTGCGCGCTAGACTGTGAACTCCTCTTGGCAGAACCTCGTTCAATTTTTAATCACTGCCCATTCCCCTCCCCAGTGTCTAGCCCTTGCTTGGGCGCATAGGCTCGATTTAAATTGGACAAACAAACGAGTGACGGTATGAGTCGGACCCCCAAATTCCGAGAGGCACAGAGCTTGACTTCCACCACCAAGGGCACGACCCTTTCCCGTGGGATCCAGAAGGCGGAGGCGGCGGCGGCGGCGGCGAGGAAAGAGGCGCTGCAGCTTTAAGATTTCTCTTGGGCGTCCCGGTTGTCAAGGCGCGGTTGCCAGGGGCCTGCGCAGGGCTGCGTCCGGCCTCCGCGCGCCGACTGCCGGCTTTCGTCTTCTGCGCCGCCACCGCCGCCGCAGCCGCCGCCGCCGCCGCCGCCGCCGCCGGGCCGCGCAGGGCTCGGCTCCTCCGAACCGTCTGGCGGACTTGGCACCGGCCCCGGCTCTTCAGTGCCCCCGCGGTGCGTGGCAGGCTGCGGCTTCATTATCCTGATTGATTCCTCCTGCTCTCCGACACCGTGGGGGCCCCGGCCAAGGAAGGGGGGCCGAGGCGGCATCTGCGGGCCCCTTCCCCGGCCTTTGCCCCCAGTCACTCCTCGGGCTGCCGGTTCCTCGGTGCTCTGCTGCGACAGGCCAGGCAGGGCGGGGAGGGAGAGCCGGCCGGCCTTTGCCCCCTGGTGCGCCGGGAGGGCGAGGAGCGGAGCTGAGTCCGGCTCTGTACTCCCGCCCAAGGATCCAAGATGCCCTCTTTGGGCAACGAACAACGCTGCGCCGGCCTCCCGGCCTGCCCTCAGCAAAGGTTTTGCCCCTTCCCCAGGAGGGTGCAGATGGTTTGGGTGGGGAGGGAGCACAGTGATGGACTGAGAAATTCGGTAGAACAAACCTTGGCAAAATGGCAAAGGTGACATCTTCGAGGAGCACTGATCCGTGGGCCAAGACAGGGTGGCACATGCCTTATCAGATATTTCCCTGGGTTCCTTACGTACTGTTCTTAGGGGAAGTGGGGACAGGGTCTGCACAAACCACACGGGACACTCAAGGATCTGAGCTCGAAGGAAGGCCAGGGGCGTCTAGAGAACCTGTTTCCACATCTAGCAGGAGGTGGTCTGGCTGTGAAATCTTCGCCCCCAGGAAGCCAAGTGCTGAGGTGAGGCCTCCGTGGAAAGAGCATCTGGGGGCCAGACTTGAGATTAGAGGGTCTTCTTTGGTCAGCTACTTGATTTGTGACTTGGGCAAGTCACTTTACCTTTCTTAGCCTTTGTTTATTCATCTGTCCAATGGGGTTAAGACTTCCCTGACAGTTGTCAATGGCTGAATGGGATAATATGTTGATGGCCAGACCCTACTTAAATTCTCTGGCAAGAAAGAGAAAAGGAGAGGAAGGACTGGTTTCCCGTCCCTGCTGCTGTGCTGGGTGGATACCTGCTCTCTCCTTGAAGGAGGTAAGTTTCCCTTGAACCCACGTCTCTTACATCCCCTGCATTGGCAGGTGGGTTCTTTACCACTAGCACCACCTCATATGCTTAAATCCCTTTTTAATTTCAAGAACACCTGGAACATGCCAACCAGAGCTACTTCCTTGTCAGGGTAGAGGGGCAAAACTTCTCTCCACCTCACTGGCATGGCATGGCCTTAATTTCTTTCTCTCTCTTTACATTTACCAGTCTATTATAAAGAATGCAAAAGAATGGCAGAAAGCAAATGAAGAGGTACACAGTGCAAGGTCCAGAAGGGTCCCTGTGGAACTGGGGTGCACTACCTTCCCAGCACATGGATGCATTCATCAACCCAGAAGCTTGTCAGATCTTACTGTTGAGGAGCTTAATCCAGTGTAGACTTAATTTCTAAATTCACAGCAGGCTCTCCACGCCTCTCCGAGTGGGGCCTCTTTCCTGCAAACCATGACAGTCTCCCTCTAGTGCCTGGGCCCTGTCCTATCCAAGGGCCCAAACTGGAATATCTCTCATGCAGGAACTTACACTCCAGCCTTTAGCTTTCCTCAGCCCTGGGAAAGAGGAAGCTGGTGAAGGATTGGAGGCCAGTTTTTCCAGACCTGTGGCAGTCTCGTTTGTGAACCTGACCTGAGCCACTCTAGCAACACAGTGTCTATCTCTGGGGGTGTTTTCCTTGCCGGTGAGTTCATTAATTTATTCTTCCAGTTCATATGTCTTGGGTGCCCACACTGTAGCACTCGGCAAGTGGGAGTGTGGGAGTAACACAGAGTGGGTGGGAAGAGCTCTACTCTGAAGCCGTTGATCTGGGGGGAAGACAGACAGACACACACATCAGCCTCTCCAGTACAGAGGTAGTTACTTCAAGTTTATAGAAGAGTCCACAGTGTCATGATGCTTCCCCCATCCTTCCTGAACACAGCAGATTCTTGCCCTGGACTCTTCAACCAAAGGCTGTTTGCCTTCCTTCAAAGGAAAAGACAGATCCTGAAATTTGAGCCGGGAGCTTTTATTTATTTTGTTTTATTGGGATAATCTTATTTCTATAACAATCATGTATTACTTTCATATTCAAGGTAAAAACACAATCAAAAACATTCCCAGTTTGGGGGAAAAAAAAAGATGTCAGGGAGGATTTTTTTCCCCTCAGGTGACCAGAGGCAGGTCAACACATGTATCAAGGCATGCCTGGCTGTCCAGGGCCTTGATCAGTGTGGCCCTGTGAGCGGCTGCCTCAGTCTACCTACTGACTGGCTGCCCAGCTGCCCCCGGCTGGCCCGCTCCATCCTCGGAGCTTATAGACCTGGGCTTCACTTTCTATTCATACAAACCACGTGGGACCCTTGCTGTGGCGTCTGTTGTTGTCTCTAGGCAGAAGAGGGAGCCATAGCCGCCTAGTGGCTGCCAGGAAGGCTGGCAGGAAGGGGCATCTCCACCAGGCGTCTCCTGGGAAACCGCAAGTTCCCCAGAGAAGGGACATTTGGAAATAAAATTCTGCCTCTGTGTGTTTGTGTGTGTTGGGGTGGGAGAGGGCGTTAAGGAACCCCCCACCCAGCCCCCTCTGCCCTCCACTCTTCAGGGAAAGCCTCCCTCAGCCCCTGTCCTCACTAACTCCCAAAGCCCCAGTCCACTCCCCAGAAACAGGGTAGGTTCTGCTGGACAAGTGACCCAGAAAATGTCCCTTCAGACTCGCGATGTGGGTGGGGAAGATGAGTGGACTGAGCCAGAGGCCTGCATACTCAGCTGCCCACCTCACCCTGTGGCCCTGGCCAGCTGTACCCCCTTTCTGAACCCTGGGTTCCTCCTCTGTAGAATGAGGGCACTGGATGAGATTTCCAGTCCTTCTTGGTCCCCACCTTGGAGCTCCTCCACAAAGCCCAAGAACACGTGAGGGCATTCTAGGCCATTCCTTCCTGTCTGTGGAGCAGGTACCTGACAGGAGCTAATGAGTCCTTGTGTGACCTTGGCTGTCACTTAAGGAAGCCTGCGCCCTTAATCTGCACATTTATTTATTCTCATATTTGTGGGTGTGTAACAGGAGTGAAGTCTACACTGAGAGGGTCCAGAAACAGCCCAGATTCCACAAGAAAGGCATCTCAGCCCCCCAGGCTGTCCTGCCCCAGGGAGCAGCAGCATGCTATGTTTCTTCCATGATTACCCCTTGACATGGAGAGGTCTGGAAACTTCTCCTCCCTCAGTGCCCCAAGTCAGCCAGAGGGAGGAGCCATGGTACCCCTTGGGGAACAGAGGTGGTGGCAGTGTCCTGCCCCCTCCCCTCTCTCACATCCATCTGGCTCCCTTTGCCTTCCCTTGCTCTTGAGGGACCAAGCCCACTCCTGACCCAATCTGCCCCCGCCCCAATAAATATGGGGTGCCCGGATCAGGGACACCCTTGGAGGAACCCTTGGGAGTCCACAGGCAGAGGTCAGAGATGCCTGAGCAGAAGCAAGTGGCTCCCTCCCAGCTGGAACGCCCCTCCTCCTGGCCTCACTTTCCAGAGAGCCCCTTCCTCAAGAGACCTTACCTTCCTGGCAGGGAGGGGATGGCCAAGAGAGCTCTCCATGCAGGCCTCAACCCCCGCAACTTTTGGAGGAGACAGAGGAGCTCTGGGAAGGAGGAGGGCTGGGAGTCCTGCAGAGACCTGGGGGCCCATTTGGGTGTCCTCTTAGGAGGAGATATTAACGCCCTCATGACCTGACCTGACCTTGTGGCTTCCCAGCCCCCTGTCTGCCTGAGGGAGGGGCCAGGGAGTTGGAGGTGGGAGAGAAGGATGGGGTTGGGGGTGGGGGAGGGAGGAGGGGAAGCAGCAGAAGTGATCTGAGTTCTGAATTCTGACCGGCAGCTTTATTGAGCACCTACTGTGTGCCAGGCGATGGGCTCTGCCCCTGTTTTACCTGGATTGTCTCTTCCAGTCCCCACCCCAGCCCTGTGCCAGTGTTATTATCCTGCTCTGACAGAGAAGGAAACTGAGACTCAGAGGCGTTATGTAACTTGCCCAAGGTCACACAGCTCATCAGCAGTGAAGCCAGGATCCTAGCCCAGGTCTGTCGGCCTCCAGTGGGTTCTCTCTGCTGCCAGAAAGTCCTCCTCCTGGAAAAGCAGGTCTGGGGTTGGGGTTTTCAGTCACAGCTTATCAGGATCCCCAGAGGCAAATCTATTGTCATCTGCCCTCCTCCTCCTCACCCATCTGCCAGGCAAGTCGCAGGTGAGCCCCCTGCCACGGCCCCTGCCCCAGCCCCAGGTGCTCGCTCAGCTTTGCCTGGCTCCCTGCCTCTCCCTGGTGCCCCCAAGGTGGCTCTGAGGTCACCCCACACCCCAGTGCCTTCCATTCGGTGTTTCCAGATCTCAGGACACACAGGAAAAAGCAGGCAGATAGAGGAGGTCACTTGAAGGTTAGAAGCTGGGTTCTGGTCTTGGGCAAAAGATCGGGGGCCTGCTTATCTCCTTTGATTCAAATGAACCCTTTCCCCAACTCCCACCCTTCACCCCCAGAGGCAGCCAGAGCTTTGCTTAGTTAATGAAATACAAAGGAAGGAATCGGGGGTGGGGGCGGCTGCAGAGCCCTGGAAAGCAAGGGAGAGAGGAAAAGTTGGGTCTTTTCCAAAGAGTTAATGTTCCACAGTATGATCGATTAGGTGTCAGATGTAATTTCAAACCAATACAAGATGAATGGCATAATTTTCCCTCTCTCATTTTAGACAGAATTAAGAATCCATTAGCTAACACAAATTTTTGGCAAGTTTAATAGGAGCTCAAATCTACATTTGGAGGAAACGCTCCCAAAAGCCTATTTCAAGCTTTTGCTCCTGAGGCCCGTGGCCTCCCACGTCCTCCGACCCTCACAGGCCCTCTGTTGTCTGTCCCCACGAGCAGTCCCCTCTCCCTTCTCTCTGTCCCCACTATGGGCCCTCCCCAGCCCAGCCCAAGATTAACTGGCCTGACCCCTCTCACAAAGGCTGGGCCAGCCCACCATTGTCTTCCAGTGGCAATGGGTTGGGGGGAAGGGGTGGAGGGGCTGGCAGTGGGCCCAGGAAAGAGGGAGGTTGTTGAATTGGCCCCAGGCTCCAGACAAACCCTAGGGAGAGAGGTGAACTGGGGCTTTGGGGCCTTTTGACTCATCTACTCCTCAGTTTCACCCCTAGAAAAGTTCTTGTTTTTATCCTAGACAAAGCATTATCCCATTCCTAATGGGGATTCCAACCTATTCTTCCTCAAGATCTCTCACATTTACTTATGTTGACCCACACTGTGAACCTGAGAGATGGGAAGAATAGCTATCACCCCATTTTAGAGATGAGGAAATTAAGGCTCAGAGGTGGGAGAAGGAGGGGTTGATTGGAATCAGCTGGGTACAAGAGTAGATCTTGATTCTGCTGCTTCCTCACTTACTTGGGCCTCAAGGCATTTACCTCTGGGTCTCAATTTCCTCATCTGTAAAATGGGAAGAATATTAGTACCCAGCTCAGAATTACCCTAAGGGACAAACGAGAAAGTTATTGATGAAGCAGAGCCTTCATGACTATCCATCCAAGTGAGGTGCCAAATGTCTCCTCTGTACCAGCCTATGATTGGTTTCCTGCCTTTATCCTATGAGCTCACAGTCTAGTGAGGGAGACACACATGTAGACCAAGCCTTGTCCCGAAAACAAGAGAGGCTGGAGTAATAATTATGACAACTTACCCTTACTGGGCACTTACTCTTTGCCACATGTGGGAGCAAATGCTTTGTACATAGTAACTCATTTGCTCCTCACACCATTATCAGAGAGGTACTGCTATCCTTACCCCACTTTTCAGATCAGGAAACTGAGGCCCAGACTGGCGAAGTAAGTTGCCTGAGGTCTCCCAGCTAAGAAGTGACAGAGCTAGAATTCCAACCCAGGCAACCTGGTCCTGGAGTATGTGATTCTAAACCCGACGCTGAGTAGAGGTCAGGCCTAGGATGGTGAAGCCCCAGAACGTAACTCAGCCTGCTCAGCGGCCTGGATAGTCTTCGCAGAGGGGCGAGGAGAGAAAGAGCATTCAAGACAGCGTGAACAGCATGGACAAAGGCCCTGAAGGAAGTCTCAGCGTGGGGGATGGCAGCGCACTGTGCCAACCAAGACGTGGGGTTCATGGGGAGGATGGGGTGAAACAAGCTTGGACAGGCAGGTCAGCTGCTTCATCATGACAATCCTGCTCTATAAACTGGAAGTCTTTCCTATTGTCTAACTGGTTTAGACAACCTTGAGTGCCATTCTTAGGAGTTACAACTTTTTCATATTGTTAGAATAGGTGCAGTTAGCATCATCCATGGATCAAACACTTTATACCTATGCCTTGTTTCTTCATTCAAGCAGGTACTGTTATTTTATGTTTATGATGAGTAAACTGAGACTCAGGGTTATTAAAAGTAACTTGCCCAAAAGACACAGCTAGAAAGCAACAGAGCTGAGCAGCAAACCTAGTTCTGGGACTTCCCTGGTGATCCAGTAGTTAGGACTCCATGCTTCCAATACAGGGGATGCGGGTTTGATCCCTGGTCAGACAGGTAAGATCCCACCTGCCGCAGGGCAAGTGAGCCTGCACGCTGTAGCTAGAGAAAGCCTGCCTGCCCCAATGAAGACCTAGCATAGCCAAAAGCAAACGAATAAACAAACAACCCCCGTCCCCCAGGTCTGGCCCCAGAGATCACACTCTTAATCCACTATGCTTCCTGTGTCCTGGTAGGCAGTGGGGAACTTAAGAGGAATTTTCAGAAGGAATTGATGGGTTTGGACTGAGGTTTAGAAACAGGATTCTGGCGGGGTGTAGAGACTGGATTGGAACAGAGTGAGACTGGAGACAGAGAAGCCAGTACGGAAATCGCTACTCTGGTCTAAATGGAGAGCAAGGGTGGGAACGGGGAGGCCTTCCCTCATCGATGGGGAGAAGATAAGGGCCTCTTGGAGCCTAAGTGATAAAAATTATAATAATTAAGTGCCTACTCTGTGCCAGAAACTTCCCATGAGCCATCTCCAACTCATATAATGCCGTGGCTGTGGAGCAAATACTGTTAGTCCCATTTTACAGATGAGAAAACTGAGGCTCAGAGAGGTTGACCAACTTCTCTGGACAATACAGCTATGATCTGGAAGAGCTAGGACTGGCCTGAAGCCCTCCCTAGGCTTTCCTCCTGCCTCACTCCCAGAAGGTGGCTGGGCCACACGTCGGAAGTCATCTCTTCCCTCTTGACATGTCTTACTGTTCCCTGGGATACATAGGGAGCTGGCCCTCTGTTTTATCCCAGCAAGTGGCCTTGAGCTGAGGGATGCGGAAAAGGGGATGAGGAGGAGTAGAAAAGAGAAACTGGAGAGGGATGAGCTCTGGTGCTCTGAGGGGAGAGCTGGCAACCATATTTACCTGTGACTGGCCATTCAGGAAGATGTACAAGAAGGTATGCTGGGAGATGAGTGCATTTAATTCTCTGAGGCCTTAAGTGGGAAAGAGGTTTCATGCCTTTACTTCATTTCCTAACTTTCGGGGAGTCCTTCCTGCTATCTAACTCCCATCTCTCCTAATGGAGTCTGTTCTTGTTCAGTCACTCGGTCATGTCTGACTCTTTGCGACCCCGTGGACTGCAGCATGCCAGGCTTATCTGTCCTTCACCATCTCCCAGAGTGTGCCCATGTCCATTGAGTCAATGATGCCATCCAACCATCTCATCCTCTGTCACCCCCTTCTCCTCCTGCCCTCAATCTTTCTCAGCATCAGGGTCGTTTCCAATGAGTCAGAGTAGAGTGGGCCTCATGAATAACCCCAGTTGGCAGTTTTAGAGAAGTCCTGCACCCAGCCATGAGGATGTACCTCATCATCTTCCTCTTGGGGTGGGAGTCAGGGGATGGAGGAGGGTCTACCTACTTACCTTCGTGTCACTGCATCTCCAGAGGTGGGGTGGAGGTGGCTAGGCTCCCAGGATATCCCACTGAAAGGAAGAAATGACCAGGCCACCTGGTCCAACCCCTTCTCCTTAATGAGGAGTAGCAGTGTCTGATGAGGGAGAATTAAAGGAGAAGGGGAGACCTGCTGGGGCAACAGCCTAAAAAACAGACCTAGGGCTCCTGCCTTGAAGGGAGGAGGATCTCTGCATTTGGGTAAAAATTTAGTAAAATTCATGGGCATCATAGCCAAGTGCACACAAAAGAAGCCATTTCTCTGCCTGGGCTAGAAATCACAGGAGCAGGGAATTCCTGGGTCAGCCCAGGGTCACCCTAAGGAAGAGAACTTTGGGAGGGGGCTGGAGAGAAAATGACAGGACTTCCCTGGTGGTCCAGTGTGTAAGACCACACTCCCAATGCAGGGGGGACCAGGTTCCATCTCTGGTCAGGCAACTAGAGCCCCCAAGCATGGTGCAACTAAGAGGTCATCATGCTACAATGAAGCTCCTGTGAGCTGCAACTAAGACCAGTGCAGCTGAAATAAATAATAAACAGAGAGAGAATGACTTCAAGGGAAAGAACTTAGACTTTGGAAGCAAAGGGTCTCGAGTTAGAATCCAGTCCTACTCCTTCAGAGGCAGAAGTACCTGGAGCAGGTGTGCTCATTTATCCAACAGATTTTCACTGATATCCTGCCATGTGCCAGGTACTTCCTGAAGCTCTGGGATATTTCAGACAAAGACCCTTGCCTTTAGGGAACTTATATTCTGGCTGAGGAGACAGACATAATATATTATTAAATAATATTTATGTTAATATTGCTGTTGTTCAGTCTCTAAGTCATGTCTGACTCTTTGCAACCCCATGGACTGCCGCATGCCAGGCTTCCCTGTCCTTCACTCTCTCCTGTAATTTGCTCAAACTCATGTCTGTTGAGTTGATGATGCCATCCAACCATCTCATCCTGTGTCACCCCCTTCTCCTCCTGCCCTCAGTCTTTCCCAGCATCAGGGTCTTTTCCAATGAGTCAGCTCTTTGCATCAGGTGGCCAAAGCATTGGAGCTTCAGCTTCAGTATCAGTCCTTCCAATGAATATTCAGAATTTATTTCCTTTAAGATTGACTGGTGTGATCTCCTTGCTGTCCAAAGGACTCTCAAGAGTCCTCTCTAGCACCACAATTCAAAAGCATTAGTTCTTTGGCACTCAGCCTTCTTTATGGTCCAACTCTCACATCCGTACATGACTACAGGAAAAACCATAGCTTTGACTATACAGACCTTTGTAGACAATGTGATGTCTCTGCTTTTTAATACACTAAGTTTGTCATAGTTTTCTTCCAAGGAGCAAGTGTCTTTTAATTTCATGGCTGCAGTCACCATCCACAGTGATTTTGGATCCTAAGAAAATAAAATCTGTCACTGTTTCCACTTTTTCCTCATCTTTGCCATGAAGTGATGGGACTGGATGCCATGATCTTCTTTTTTGTTAATGTTGAGTTTTAAGCCAGCTTTTTTACTCTCCTTTCACCCTCATCAAGAGGCTCTTTAGTTCCTCCTTCCTTTCAGCCATTAGAGTGGTATCATCTGCATATCTGTGGTTGTTGATATTTCTCCTGGCAATCTTGATTGCAGCTTGAGATTCATCCAGCCCAGCATTTTGCATGATGTACTCTGCATAGAAGTTAAATAAGCAGGGTAACAATATACAGCCTTGACATACTCCTTTCCCAATTTTGAACCAGTCTGTTGTTCAAAATCCATGTCTGGTTTAACTATTGCTTCTTGACCTGCATACCGGTTTTTCAGGAGACAGGTGAGTTAGTCTGGTATTCCGATCTCTTCGAGAATTTTTCACAGTTTGTTGTGATCCACACAGTCAAAGGCTTTAGCGTAGTCAAAGAAGCAGAAATAGATGTCTTCCTGGAATTTCCCTGCTTTGTCTATAATCCAAAGTATGTTGGCAATTTGATCTCTGGTTCCTCTGCCTTTTCTAAATCCAGCTTGTACATCTGGAAGTTCTCCGTTCACATAACTGCTGAAGCCTACCTTGAAGGATTTTGATCATTACCTTACCAGCATGTGAAATGAGGGCAATTGTACAGTAGTTTGAACATTCTTTGGCATTGCCTTTCTTTAGGATTGGAATAAAAAGTGACCTTTTCCAGTCCTGTGGCCAGTGCTGAGTTTTCCAAATTTGCTGACATATTGAGTGCAGCACTTTAGCAGCATCATCTTATAGATTTGATATAGCTCAGCTGGAATTCCATCACCTCCATTAGCTTTGTTCATAGTAATGCTTCCTAAGACCCACTTGACTTCACACTCCAGGATGCCTGGCTCTAAATGAGTGACTACCCCATCGTGATTATCCAGGTCATTAAGCCCTTTTTAGTGTAGTTCTGTGTATTCTTGCCATCTCTTCTTAATCTCTTCTGCTTCTGTTAAGTTCTTGCCATTTCTGTCCTTTATTGTGCCCATCTTTGCATGAAATGTTCCACTGGTATCTCCTATTTTCTTGAAGAGATCTCTAGACTTTGCCATTCTATTGTTTTTCTCTATTTCTTTACATTGTTCACTTATCTTTCTTATCTCTCCTTGCTGTATATCTTTTCCTTTCTCCTTTGCCTTTTGCTTCTCTTCTTTTCTCAGCTAATTGTAAGGCCTCCTAAGAAAACCACTTGCCTTCTTGCATTTCTTTTTCTCTGGGATGGTTTTGGTCACTGCCTCCTGTACAATGTCACAAAACTCCATCCATAGTTCTTCAGACACTCTACCACATCTTATCCTTTGAATCTATTTGTCACCTCCACTGCATAATCATAAAGAATTTGATTTAGGTCATACATGAAAGGGCTAATGGTTTTCATTACTTTCTTCAATTTAAGCCTGAATTTTGCATTAAGGAGTTCATGATCTGAGCCACAGTCCACTTCCGGTCTTGTTTTTGCTAACTGTATACAGCTTCTCCATCTTCAGCTGCAAAGAATATAATCAATCTGATTTTGGTAAAGACCATCTGATGATATCCATGTGTAGAGTCATCTCTTGTGTTGTTGGAAGAGGGTGTTTGCTATGATCAGTGTGTTCTCTTGGCAAAACTCTGTTAGCCTTTGCCCTGCTTCATTTTGTACTCCAAGGCCAAAGTTGCCTGTTATTCCAGGTATCTCTTGACTTCCTACTCTTGCATTCCAATCCCCTATGATGAAAAGGACATCTTTTTTGTATGTTAGTTCTAGATTTTAGGTCTGATTCGTGGAACCGTTCAGCTTCTTCTGCATTAGTGGTTGGGGCATAGACTTGAATTACTGTGATGCTGAATGGTTTGCCTTGGAAAAGAACTGAGATCATTCTATCATTTTTGAGATTGCACCCAAGTACTGCATTTTGGACTCTTTTGTTGACTATGAGGGCTAGTTCTTTTCTTCTAAGGGATTCTTGCCCCAGCGGTAGACAAAATGGTCATCTGAATTAAATTTGTCCATTCCCATCCATTTTAGTTCACTGATTCCTGAGATGTCGATGTTCACTCTTGCCATCTCCTGCTTGACCACGTGCAATTTACCTTGATTCGTGGACCTCACATTCCAGGTTCCTATGCAATGTTGTTCTTTACAGCATCAGACTTTATTTTCACCACCAGACACATCCGCAACTGAGCATCATTTCCGCTATGGCTCTGCCTCTTCATTCTTTCTGGAGCTATTTCTCCACTCTTTCTCAGTAGCATATTGGTTACCCACCAACCTGGGGGGGCTCATTTTCTGGGGTCATATGTTTTTGCCTTTTCATACTGTTTATGGGGTTCTCGAAGCAAGAATACCGGAGTGACTTGCCATTCTAATATTAATATTAGAAGGTAGTAAATGCTATGGTTGGGGGTGAGGTCATGAAAAGGTGATCTAGATTGAAGTGTAGGTCCCCCCAATGTGGGACTTTCCTTGTAGCTCACTTGATAAGGAATCTACATGCAATGCAGTAGACCCAGGTTCAATCCCTGAGTTGGGAAGATCCCCTGGAGAAGGAAATGGCACCCCATTTCAGTATTCTTGCCTAGAGAATCCCATGGACAGAGAAGCCTGACAGGCTACAGTCCATGGGGTTGCAATAGTTGGACATGACCTAGCAACTAAACCACCACCACCACCACCCATTTTTAGCCACTCTTCATCTGTAAAATTGAGATGTTCTTACCTATTCCTCAAGATAATTATAAAGATTAAATAAAATAAAATGTTTTAACCCAATTGGAAGCCACTAACCACATGTGACTATTTAAACTTAAATAAATTAAAATTAAATAAAATTTATGGGGCTTCCCTGGTGGTCCTGTGGTTAAGACTTCGCCTCCCAGTGCAGGGGATGGGAGTTCGATCCCTGGTCAGGGAGCTAAGATCCTACATGCCTCAGGGCTAAAAAACCAAAACATAAAACCAAAGCAATATTGTAACACATTCAATAAAGACTTTAAAAAATGGACCATAAAAACACTTTAAAAAAATTAGAAATAAAAGGGTCTTTAGGTTTTTTAAAAAATAAATATAATTAAGTAAAATTTAAAATTTATTTCCTCAGTCACATTTAGCCACATTTAAAATGGTTAATAATCTCATATAGCTGGTGACTACCATACTGAACAGAACAAAGATAGAGCATTTCCTAACAAATGCTGGAGAGGGTGTAGAGAAAAGGGTGTTGGTGGGAATGTAAATTGGTGTGACCACTATGGAAAACAGTATGGAGATTCCTTTAAAAACTAAAAATAGAGTTGCCATTTGATCCAGCAACCCCACTCCTGGCCATAAATCCAGACTAAATGATAATTTTACAAGATACATGCACCCCTATGTTCATAGCAGCACCATCTACAATAGCCAACACACAGAAAAAAACCTAAATGTCCATCGACAGATGAATGGATAAAGATGTTGTGGCACATGTATACAATGGAATACTACTCACCTATAAGAAAAAAAAAAAAATAATGCTATTTGCAGCAACATGGCTGGACCTAGAGATGATCATACTAAATGAAATATAAGTCATAAAGAGAAAGACAAATATCATATAATGTCACTTATATGGGGAATCTAAAATATTATACAAATGAACTTGTCTACAAAATAGATTCATAGACACTGAGAACAGATTTGGTTGCCAGCGGGGAAAGGGGGTGGGGGAGGGATGGCACAGGAGTTTGGGATTAGCAGGTGCCAACTGTTATATACTGAATAGATAACCAACAAGGTCCTACTGTACAGCACAGGGAACTCTATTCAATATCCTGTGATAAGCCATAACTGAGCAATCACTTTGCTATACACAGAAATTAACACATAATTATATGCTTGAAATAAATTTTAAGAAAAAGAAATAGAGCATTTCCATCATTGCAGAAAGTTCTATCTGAAAGCACTGGTCCAGAGTTCTCAACTCAGGGCCTGGCCCAAGTTGTGTGCAGAGTAAGTGAACCCTTACCGGAGGGTTCATCCCTCTTGAAAGACTCAAGCTGACTATTCTCCCAATAGCCTGCCAAAGAGTGTCCATTTGATGCTCTCCAGGATTGAGTCTGAAAACTGACATGGGGAAGAGCCAGGGGTTGGTCAGAGCAGAAAGAGAGGAAGAGAAAGTTCAAATCTACAGTTGAGGGAATTTGTGTTAATTGCCCAGAGGGTGGAGGTGACGGGAATACGTGTCTGAGGCGGGAAAGAAAAGGAGGCAAGGAAGAGGGAGTAGAAAGAGAAATCCAGGCACCAAGAGCTGGCCCCCGTGAGTCTTTTTTTTTTTTTTGGATGAGTCTTCACTGCCAGCCCCTAGAGAGAATTGATGACATTTTTGAAATCCTTGATCTCAACACCTGAATCATTGAGTTCATTCATTCATGCAACATTTGTTTACTGAGTACTATGTACCTGGTCCTAGGTGCTGGGAGTGCTACTATGAATAAGGCCCCCACCCTCTGGGACCTTGTGTATGATGTGGAGTGGGGAAACTAGACAGTGAACATAATAAATGTGTAACATATGTAGTATTTTAGGTGGCAGAGCGTCCTAAAGGAAAAACAAAGCAAAGAAGGAAGGAAGGGAAAGGAGGTGCAGTTTTGGGTGTGGGGAGCTAGGAAAAGTTTCTTAGAGAAGGTGATGTTTTATTTTGGTTGCCTCCGTGGGAAATGGGGAGTGACTGCTAATGGGTATAGGTTTCTTTAGGGAGTGGTGAAAATGTTCAAAACTGACTGTGGTGATGGTCACATAGCTCTGTTAACATACTAAAAAATTATTGACTTGCATACTTTTAAGTAAGTAAATCATACCTTCATAAAGCTGTTATTTTATTTGTTTGTTCAGGATCTTAATTCTCCGACCAGACCAGCAGTGGAACTGGGGCACCCTCCAGTGAAAGCATGGAGTCCTAACCACAGGACCAACAGATTCCCTAAAGCTTTTTTTTTTTCCTTTGAAACTATTGTAATATTGTACACAACTGTATTTCAATAAAAAAAAAAAAAAACTCTGGCTGCTACACCAAAAATAGACTGAAGGAGACCAAGGACAGAAGCTGTACACATCCAGGAGAGAGGGGCTGGCAGCTTGGCCCAGGGAGGTAGCAAAGGGGAGATGAGAGGTGCTCAGATTCTGGATTTATTTTGAAGGCAGAGCAGACAGATTTGCTTTTGAATCAGATGAGGGTGTAAAAGGGCGTTGTCAAGGATGACTCCAGAGTTTGGGGTTTGGGAAACCAGTACAGGTGAGGAACTAGAGTCCTGGAAAGGGAGAGGGACTAGACAAAAGGCAGCACCAGGACTCTGGAAGGAGGCAATATTATGAGTTAGGTTCTAAGAACCTGGCCTTTTAATTTGGAATGTATCCCTACCGTATTGCAGAGCCTCTCGCAGCATCAGTTTTCTCAGCTTGTCTTCAGGGAGCTGCAAAGATGGATTGGGACAGACCTGACTCATTTAAGGTACTGGGAGAGCATTTGTTCCTTCTCTTTCCCTTTCCTTCCTCACCTGATACAGCTCTGAGCCAGGAGCCCAGGAGAGAATGAGGATGGGGAGTACTGCAGACTTCAGGCCCCCTGACACTAAACTGAAGGCAGTGTGTGTCCTGCACTTCCACCTTCTCTGGGGGCAGGAGGGCTGATGCTGACACATTTGGGATTCGCAGAGGATGCTCTCTGAGCCAGTTCTTCCCATGCCAGTGGGAGATCCTCAGAAGCCTTTAATTACTGCCTCAGAGTGGATGCTAGGTTAATGTGATGATTCGAAAGGTGTATTTTTCAATTACATTTAACGAAAAGATTTATAGTCAAGTAAAATATAATTAGGAGGCTGCCAGCAGACAGGCCCCCTGAGAGGAAGAAAGAGAAATGAGACAGACCCCTAATGGAGCAGGCCCCTAATGGGGCAGGCTGGAGCCCAGGCTATAGGACCTGCTTACCCTCCCTGCCCCCTTTGAAGATGTCAAAGCACTCATCAGTTCAACCATTCAAACACATTGGCTAAGTACCTATTCCATGCTGTGCCCAGAGTTTCCCATGGGATCAGAACAGATACTTCAGTCCAGCCTGCCCTCAGAGAGTTTACAGGCCAACAGGAGAGACAGGCAGAAACCAAGTCAAGAGTTAAGTGCTGCAAAGGAAATAACAAGATGCTGAACTAGAGAATAACCAGGGCACCATTTTGGATAAAGTCATCCAAAAAGGTTTTTCTTGGGAGTGAGGGGACAGTTAGAGACTTGAAGGGTGAAAGGGAGCCATTCAAAAAAAGAGTGGAAAGGAGGCAAGGAGATGGATGAGGCCAAGAAAGCAGCCAGTCCCTAGGGTGGGAAAGTGACCTTTCCAGTGCTTGCAGAGTGAAAAGAAAGGCCAATGAGGCTGGCGCATGAAGAGGGAGAGGCAGAAAACAACACTGGGGAGGGGAGCAGGGACCAGACCCAGCATGTAAGGAGTTTCGATTTTATTCTATGTGCTAAGAAAGTTGGTGGTGGTGATTTACTTGTGTCCGACTCTTGCAACCCCATGGACTATAGCCTACCAGGCTCCTCTGTCCATGGGATTCTCCAGGCAGGAATACTGGAGTGGGGTACCATTTCCTTCTCCAGGGAATCTTCCCAACCCGGGGATCAAACCCAGGACTCCTGCATTGCAGGCAGATTCTTTACCCTCTGAGCTATGAAGCTACTGCAGAGTTTAAGACAAGGAGGAGAAGGCCCAGCTTATGTTTTTAAAAGATTACCCTAGCTGCTCTGGGAGATTGGACTGCATTGGGGCAAGGTGGGAGACAGGAGCAGAGACTCAGATGAGAAGTGACGTGACCTGGCTTAGTGGGGAAGCACTGAGGAAGGAGAGAAGAGTCTGGACTTTGAGTCTGTCAGTGGTTCTTGGTGAGAGTCTATATGGAGAATGAGAGGTAGGGAGAACTCGAGGATTCTGGCTTAGGAAACTAACTGGGTGGTGCCATCAACTGACGGTGAAGCCAAGAGAAGAAACAAGAGGGAAGGTACATGGACAGTGGATTCAGACTTGGAATGGAGACCCTCTAGAGGCTTCTGAAAATCTATGAAGGGCAGAGATCTGGATGCCCCACAACAAGGGGGTTCCCTCTCACTACCCTACTCCTTTGCTTCCTAGCTTGCCCTTCAACCTTTCTGCAGGTCTAACTTCCATTCCTCCTGCTGTGCTTTGGGAGTGCATGCCTCTCAAGTTTGGAGACAGAATACTGTCATTATCAATTCCCTTTAACTACCTAAATTCCTTGAATTCTGCCACTAAATCCATATTATATTTGTATTCATTGAGCACCCACTAAGGGTCAGATGCTGTGCTGGAAGCTTTAGCTACATTATTTCAACCAATCTGGCTTAACCATAGTATTAATATAATAATACTGACAGTGACCACTTAGTGACAGCTCTCTTGAGCTAAGCCTTTTACATAAACTGTCATTTTTAAACCTCACTGAGAAATAACCTGCCCAGGGTCACACAGCCAGTTAGTATTGAAATCGAGATGAGTCATCAAGGACTGTCTCCAATGCACCAGCCTCTCGGAGGGGGATGAAGACTGCATGACTGATGGGAAGGAGTTGCCATTTGGATGCCTTCCCCCTCCCTCTCACTCATTCTGTCCCAGCTGAAGCACAGAAGCAGCATTATCCTCCCAGACTTACCTGGGTGCAGAGGGCAGGTGCCCTTGATGACAACCCCAGGGCACCATTTGTTGGGGAAGGAGCAGTTGCTATAGGAGCTCCCAGACACTAAAAGTGGCTGCCTGGTGTCATTGGAAGGAAGTGCCCACCTACATGATGAGGGGTCCCGTTCTTGACACAAAGGGGTGGTTCTTGCCTCCCCCTGCTGAGAATGGCTAAGGAGTTTGTGTCTGTGTGCGTGCCTTTGTACAGGACCTGGAACTAAAAGGGCCGGGGGATATGCACATGTGTGCAAGCGAGAAAAGGTCTGCCTCCCGTGCTTCAGGATATGTGTGTGTGAGATGGTTATCTGGCTCTCTAGGCACTCATGAAGGCAAATAATTTGTACATTTCTTCATTCCTGTAACTGTGAGTGGAGTTCACGCAGGATGGGAAGGGCCTGGCCCCAGAGTTGAGCTCTGAGCTCAGTTCCCCACCTCTTCTTGCTTGTCTGCAGCTCCCTGCTCCCCCCTCCACCTCCCCCCATTGCTGGGCAGAATGCCCTCAGCCTGTGCCGGCTGGCACACATGCCACATGGTGCCTGGCGCACGTCTGGGCAAGGATGACGCCCCCAGGCCCGGCTGGGATACCAAGCCACCCGCTGCCTCCCCCACCTCCAGAACGGAGCGTCCCCATCCCGTCCCCTTTCTCAGCCAGGGACACAGGGAGCAGGCGGGGACACAGCACAGACAGATACAAACACACAGATGCACCCGGAGACGCCCACAGGCGTGTGCCCCAGAGAGGCACAGGCATTCACGCAGGCTTGGGTACACACACACACACACACGCACGCACACACACACATACACGCGCGCTCCGAAAGAAACTCTTGGGCAGTCGCCACTTGCACAGATTCCAGCAGACAGAAGTAGACCCGCTGGGCTCTTGCCCGGGTCAGGCAAACCCACCCCGGGCCTCTGTCCGTGGTGCTGAAATCAGACTGCCCTCCTTACAGAAAGAAGAGAGGGAAATGGACCAGAAGAAAGAATGAAGGAGAGAGAAAAGAAGGGAGAGAGAAATTCACAGATAAGGGGAAAGGGAGAAAGAGAAGTGGAGAGAGGTAGTTTAGAAAATACCAGGGGAAACAAAGTATTGTGAACGCTGGCATTAGGACAGGGAGATGATAAACATAAGGTGATCTTAGCCTCCCCATTCCTGCCCAAGTGCAGTATCAGGCTCAAGTATTTATCTATCTTTGCCTTTCAGGGCCAAGAATGAGAAGAGTTTGGTAGAGGTACAATGGCATGTGAGGGATCCAGGATGTGTGGTTTCTGCTGACATCAACTTGTCCTTTTCAGGGTGCCTTCTTGCCCTGGAGGATCATAAAATAGAGGAAGGAGAAAGACACCAGGGAAACCCAATAATGACCCTGCAAATAGCTCCCTACATGATTCCTTATCCCAATTTGTGTTGGGCAAGTGGACAACAATGTTGATCTGGATTTGTTCTGGGGATTGCAGGGATTTAGTGACTGCTTAATGCTTATCCACAAGATTGGCTTATGGGTTCCTATCTCCCTCTCCAGAGATAAAAACTTCCCTCTGGTGGGATTGTCTAGTAAGAATGGATCTCCCACCAGCAGCATCTTAGTCATGAAATTTGTGGCACATGAATAATGTCCATGTTCCTGATTGGAAGGGAAGGATTTCAAGGGCCAAAATGTTTACCATATAATCTAGGCAAGAAAGAATGAAGGAGAAGATGAGAGAGAGAGAAAAAAGAGGGGAAGAGAAAGAATTGAGAATATGGACAGAAGAATGAAGGAAGGAAGGAAAGAGGATAGAGACTGGAGAAAGAGGAAGGGGGAGGGTGGAGATGCTGATGGAAGAAATGAAAGAGGGCATGAATGACCCAGACAGACTCCAGTATACAGGGGAAAAGCAGGGGAAGTATGCCAGGTGGAGCAAATTGCTTCCCTCAAGCTTCCCAGGGGCCCAGATTAGACTGGAAGTCCAGCCTGGTCCTGCAGCTGTTCACAATGGCGTCCTTCACCCAGGGCTTCAAGCAGAAATACCCCATGGACCAGGACTATGGATGTGAGGAGCAGCTGCCCTAGCAAAGAGGGTGGGTGGAGTCAGAGGCAATCAAATCTGCCTGTGTGGTTTCCCTGTGGGTGGGATGGGAAGAGCGGGTGCCTCCTTGGGAGTATTTCCACCTATTTGCACTAGTGGCAGGAAGAGAAAGCCACATGTGTGGATATTCACTGGAGAGTGGATACTTAACTAAGGGTGAGGAGCAGACAGAGGAAGAAGAGAGGCAGAATGAGAGGAGTAAGTGGAAAAGAAAGGATACTGTATTCCTAAAATTTTTGGACTTCTTAATTATTGTTTCTTTTTTCCTATCAAAGGAAAAGAAGCAAAGGCTAGGATTAAATCTGGGCCTATGTGCCCCAGTGTTCTTATTGTAGTATAGGTATAACAAGAGTCCCAACCTCATAGGGTGGTTGAGATGATCATCAGCTCATGTATAATGCTTGTCAGTTACTGATACATAATAGACTCCAAATATATGTTAGTTTCCATGTTGTTGTTGTATGTTGGTTTCATACTAGGATCAGCTGAGAAATCTTTCATGTTTGACTAGACCTTCTTGCTACAGTCTCAGGTCCAAACTTTAGGCATTGTGGAAGACTGTGATATTTCCAGCTATTCAACTTTACTCCTGAAGAGAAGGAGCCAGGATTATTTCCTGGGGTACAGGGGGGAACCTCATGGTCTTGGGAACAGGGTGCTCATCAGTGGCCATTGAGGATGTTTTCCTGGATTCCCGAAAAATCTGGCCCCTGGACCTACATCAGTGCCTCTCTGCCCAGGTTGGAGTCTCAGCACTCCACCCTCCTCAGTGCTGGTGCCCCAGCCCTGCTCAAGCCTGTTTGAATGTGGACATGTGGAGTATTTCTTCCAGACTGCTCTTCCAACCCTGATCCCTTTGCCTTTTTTCTACCTACCCTTCTGCTTCTTTCTTGTCTCCCTCTTTCTTCTCAGGAATCTAGTTGGAGAAAAGGGATTCCCTCACTACCGAGAGGGGTGGGATTTCCCCACCCTTCACAGGCCAAATGGATGGTCTCATTCTGGAGGTCAAGGAAGCTTGTGGGGGCTGGCACAAGGAGAGGTGAGGGGTGGCAGGGCAGCCCCCATGTCCTCCCATCCCCCCAGCTCCTGTCCCATCACTGTCACCATTCAATCATAGCAGATGGGCTGCAGCTGTGAGCGCCAGCCCGGCACACAGGCTGGTCCGTGCCACTTGGGAGAGAAGGAAGAGAAAGGGAGGGAGGGAGGGAAGGAGGAGGGATGAAGGGAGGAGGGAGAGAGGAAAGGGAAGAAGAGGAAGAGGAGGAGGAAAAGGAAGAGAGTGGAGGAGGAAAGAGATTACTTGAAAAGAGAAAAGACCTGGTATCTTTCATGCTTTTCCCTTCTCAGCAGGAGAGCAGAGGCCAGGGCTGGGCTCACAAGCTGGGCAGTGCCAGGCGAGATGGGCATATGCCCTTGATTACTACCAGGACTGCAGGCCAAGCCTCCGCCGCCGCCACGGCCTCATAAATCAGTTTTTAAGTAGCAACCACATGGACATTTCCCAGCTGAGAGGCCTGGCCTCTGCCGACCCAGTGAGGGCAGCCCTGGAGGAGGGGCAGGTGCCAGGCCAGGGCAGGAAAAGAGAGAGGTGGTCCTCAAGGCTTGATGGGAAATGGAGCTGGCTCAGGGAAAATTTGGGTGCAGGGACTCCTGCCAATAAGGTGTAGGTAAGAAGATAACAAGTGCCTGTCATCAGTGAGTCTGGAACCCCAAACTCCACCCAGCTTTGGGGCTCCTAGACCCTGTCCTGGCTTCCCCTGGGGAAGCTGCTTATGAGGAGGAGGATGGTGCTGCCCCTGAAGCCTCCTCCCTCCAGGTGCCCCTCCCACTGAGAATCTGTGTGAATGTCAGAGCAGCACGTGGGCCTGTGCACTTGAGTATCTGAATGTGCTCACAGCTTCCGGTGGGTAAGAAGGTATGTCCCTAGTATCTAGCCCAGCCCCAGCACAGACCAAATATCTGTAAAACTGCTTGAATGAGTAAGTGATTGATTGAGTGTGAAGGAGGCCAGTTATGTGTGTTTTCAGGAATGGGAGCCTCCATATCCGAGTGTGTGTGTGTGGGGGGGGGGGTGTCTGTGGGTGCTCTGGGAGATCTATTCTGACAGACATGCCTCCCCCTTTTCAGGATCTCCCCCCTATTCAGCCCTCCCCTAGGCCCCGATTCTCCCCTTCTGGGGACCCGCCAGGAGGACAGCAGCTCCTGAATTCCACCCCCAGTCTGATCCCAAGCTTGGCGCCCCCTCCTTCCCGCTCTGCAGGCCAGCTTTGATAGCTGGGGGTAGGGGGCTTGGCTGAGGTTGGTGGGGAGTGAGGTGGGAACGGGAGTCCCGCCCTTGCCCCTGGAACTGCGGGCAGAGCCGGCGGGGTGGGGGCTCCCAGCCTTCTTGCGCCCGGTGTCTCCTCCGTGGGTGAACAGATGTCTCGGAATTTTCGATGTGCTCTCCGCCCCTCCTCGCAATACCCCCCCTCCAAGCTGGCACCGGCTGTGGCGCCCTCCCTTCCCCCACCTCCGACAGCAGAACCGGCTGATGGATCAGAGAGCGCGGCCGGAGGCCTGGGCCCGGGGCGGCGGAGGCCCGCGGGGTCGCGGCCGCGGGCTGGGCGGAGTCTCGGAGGCTCCCGGCGCCGGGGGAGCCGAGTCGGCGCTGCCCGGCCTCTCCGTTCCTCCCCTCCTGCCGCACCTCCTCAGCCCTGTTTCTCTTCGGCCCTCCGTCTCGATCTACGGTCTCTCTACCCCACCCCACCGCCCCGCCGCGTCTATGCAAACCCCCTCCACCCAGAACCTCACACTTCGCGACGGAAACTCCTCCTGGCAACTTCGGCGGAATTCTTCCCTCCAGAGACCCCTTTCTCTGCGTTCCGTGAGCCACCCCATCCCCAGCTGGCCGCCTGCCTGCCCTCAGTGGAAACCCGGAGTTTATCCGGAGAACATGGAGGAAGGGCAGGAGGGGAGCGCGGCTCGAGGTTAGGGAGGCCGAGGAGGCCGGTCGGCCCGGGCTGAGAGACACCCAAATTTTCTAATCACTGCTAATTAATGAGCAATCCAATTCCGTGGACCCTCAACTCAGGGAAGGGGGGCGGGGCCCGCTGAGGGCAGGAGGGGGCCTTGGCAGGGCTTGGCAGCCGGGCGGTGCCAGGCGCCCTCCCCCACCCCACCCCCACCCGCCAGCATTCCGAGGTAACAGGCATTTGTTACCCAGCTCGTGCCAGGAGCGATTGGCAGGTTCGAGTAGGCACAGTCATTCTGCACACAGATGTCCCTGCACTCACTCTTCTGATATGAATTCTGTCAGCTCCAAATCTGAGGGAGATGAGCAGACAGCCACACAGACAGTTACAGACGGACACAGCACAATTGTCTGGAGGACACAGAACTCCATGGGTATTAATTTTTCTTCCCTGGAGCGGGGGGGGGGGAGGAAATTGAATGAAAGAGAAATAAGAAAGGCTCCCACTAATTTGGGGGGACCTGTCTGAACTCCGGAGAGTGGCCCTCACTCCTTCCATCCTCCGCTGGTTTTCCTCCCCTCCTCAGACTTTTCTGGTCTCCCTCAGGGCCCCACAACAGTATATCCGAACTTCGAATCACTGCAGCTAGAGTCAGTGCAACCAAAGCCAACCCAGTCTGGGAGGTCAGGGTCCTAACCCAGGACTCGGAATTTCTAAATCCCTGCAAGTTCTAGAATATCACCGAGGTGTAGGTTCCAGCCTTCTAGAAATGCTGAAATTCAAAATTCCAGAGCTCCTGCTCCAGGGCAATCTGTATCCACTGCCCAATCCCTGGATCACCTTCTCCATTAGAGAGGGGAGACCTGGGCTCTGTCTGGCACCCTGGAATGGAGGACCCCCCATGTCTGGTACTCACCAGACAAAGCCCAACCTTGGCAACCAGCCCAACATGCAGCCTGCCCTTTGAATGAGGAAGGTGGAAAGGTCAGATCAACGGACTCCTCCCCTTTCTGGAACGCTTTCCCAGCAACAGTTCCCATCCTGACCCTCCACATCTGACCTGGCTATCTCACCTCTGCCTGTCCTCCCTCCACCCTTACCCCGGCAACTGTGGGAGCAAGCTGGTTGGTCACTGGGCATCTGTGAGCAGGATGGGCATGAAGAGCCGCTGGGGTTTGGTTCTCCCGGGGCAGCTCATGCTGGTGGAAGAAGAGGCGGGCAAAGGGGGCAAAGAAACTCCACGATGTTGGAGGAGAGGGCACAGAAGGGTTTGGGTTGTGGTTTGTTGGATTGTGTTTTTTAATCTTTCTTTCTTTTTTAAAGAAAAAGCCCCCATCCTGTGTCATCATTTTTATGGGATCTGCAATTCTGGCAAAAATCTGTCTTTAATTTAGCTGTCCATATAAAAATCCTCACTGTATAATAATGAACAGATGCCATGGAATTTAAGCTGGAGCCTCGACTCCTCCCCGCTTTCCCCCCCGCGCCTGGCACCGGGCACCGGCTGAGTGGCACAGACTGGCACCAACGCGCGGGCGAAGGGTGGGCAGGGGGCGACCTGGGCTCGTCGCCAGGGCGCTGGGGTAGTAAAGAGGTGTCCAGGCGCCGGGCTTGGCCAGTCGGGAGTTTTTCTCGTGGAAGCATCAAGGGAGAAGTGTCTGAGGAATTTTTCTGTCTTTTTCTACAAAATGATCAGTAGTGAAGGATTTTGTTTGGTTTTGCTTAGGTGCTGTGTGGTTCTCAGATTAAAAAAAAAAAAAAAGCACATCCCTCCCCCCAGTATAAACCCAAATGTTTTCGATGTTTTAATTGAGTTGTTTTTAACCCACCCCCTGCGCCGCGCCCCGGCCTCTGCCTCAGAGCCCAGCCGAACGCTAGTTCGCTGCAAGCGGGATCCGTTCCGCACCCGGCCAGCCCGTGGTATCCTGGGCGCTGGCGCCTCCGGGGACTCCCCGGCACCTCCCGCGGGGCCGGAGTGCCCTGTTGTCCTCCAGGAGAGAGGCCAGATGTGGCATCTGATTAAGAAGCAGGACAGATGAAGGCAAAAGAGAAATCCGCACTTGCCCCTCACGATTCGCTCGCTTTTCCCAAGGGGAAAGAAAAAAACTCTGAGTCCAGTCCCTGCTGCCGCCGCCTGCGGTCGAGAAAGCAGGTATCGACTCGGGATTGAGGGGTTGGTTCTGAGCCCCCACCACCCCCACCTCTCGCCTTTAATGCGACTCTGGCGAGAACAGATGTCCCAAGCCGGGCGGACTGCCCAGACCCCGCCCAGCTGTGCCCTTGGCGAAGACTTGGCTGAGGGTAGGAACTGGCACGCGGGTCCCCAAAGGGGCTCGGGGGGCTCTCTCGGCCCTGGTGGGACCTGACCTCTCAGCCTTGGCCTCCTGGCTAGCCGCAGCCTCGGGCGAGAAGCGGAAGCGCCCCAGAAAGACCCGTTCCTAATTCAATTAATTTCGAAAAGAGGAATGAGACGCAGACAGAGGTGGAGAGAAGCCCAGAAAGGTCCGAATAACGGGACAGGCACACACTCGGCCGTGGAACTCTGCCGCTTTAGTCAACCCTGGGAGACTGTGCCGGGTTCCTGCGCTGGAGCGGGCAGGCGAGCTGGCTGCGCCAGAGCCACACCCAGGCGCGCATCTGGGCAGCGTCTCCACCCAACGCAGTGTCCCCGCTCCCTAGGCACAGCCAACATCTCTGGGGTTCCCTGGCTCTCTCCCCCTCGGAGCACCCCAGATTCCTCTCCCTGTACTAGGGGGCTGAGTTTCCCACCCCTTGGCATCTGCCCACAGGAAGCGGCTGCCTTCCTGCTTGTGAGCCCAGACTTGGTCAGGGCCTTCTCAGGCTGGCACTCCAGAGCAGGTGAGGTGCTCCTACCCTAGTGCTTGAGGGTGGAGAAAACTTGAGAGAGCAAAATGACCCTCCCAAGGTGTCTGCACCTTTTCTTACTGTTCCTCAAACAGGAAAACTTGGTCCAGAATTTTAAATGAATGTGGAATAGAAAGGCAGAAGCCACTTTTAGGATCTGGAAAAGCAGCAGTGTTTTAGGTTTTTTTTCACACCCCAGGTCGTCATGGGCCTGTGTGGCCAGTGCCTGGGCACCCAGTCCTAAAGAAAGAAAAGTGACCGTGTTTTGGGCTGTGAGCTGAGAAGCCTGTTGTGATGGCTGAACCCATTTGCCCCCTCCCACATCTCAGCAGAAGAAAAAGCTTTCTCCTTTAAGCACATAGGGGCAGGAATACTGGGCTGACCCCTGTTGTCACACGGTGAGCCTGAGAGTGGAGGTCAAGACCAAGGCTGGTCAGGCCTGGCCTCCACTGTCTCTTTCTTTCCACCTTCCTTGAGAATTAAACTGTGGAATCTAGAACTATCCCTCAGTCCCAATGTTCCCTCAAATCAACAGATTTCTCCAAGGAGCAGGTAACCTCAGGTTAAAGATTCTGGGGAAGAGGAAGAAGCAAAGTTGCCCAAGAGGGAATGAAATCTCTGACTTCTGTGAGAGATCCTTGCATCCCCAGCTTGTGGACTTCCCATAAAAGGGAAAAAAAGAAAAGTAAACACAAGCCAGTGGAATCTAGGGAGAGTCAGGACTTCCCTGTCTCTGACGCCAGTGGGGCTCGGTTTCCCTGGATTGTACTCAGTGATTTGTTGAGCTGTCCCTTTGGGTGATGAAACCAGAGCCAGGGGTTCACTGGGGCTTCACTGGGTGGGTGGGGGGGTCAGTGTTCAGATCCTGGGTGAAATAGGGTTAAACAGAGAGGGGACCATCAGCAGTGCTTTCCTCTCTGTTTCCCCTGATATACAAATGACCTGGACACAGAGACACTTCTATTTCCCAGTCGCTTCCAAACTCTGAACTTCGAACGGAGGTGAGAAAATCAAGGGGAGGACACCCTCCAGATTGATCTCAGCTCCAGCCTCCAGTTTGGCTGCCCAGGAGCTGAGCCGAGCTGACTAGTTCCTGCTTGGAGATTCCTTTGCTCCGGTTAAGGCGCCAGGAAGGCGTCCTCTCTGCAACTTTTCCCCTTGCCCTCTCCCTCCCACTGCTCTGGCCCCTTTCTCCCCCCCCCCCCCCCCCGCCCCAACACACACACCTCCTTCTGTTCCTGGAGGTTCACTGTGTGTGCACAAGCGGGCCAGGAAAAGACCTACGAGGGGGGAGTTTGGGGCCGCGCGTCGGCGTGCATCTTCTTTTCCTGCTCACCTCGCCATCTCACCAGGGAAGTTGAGTATTGGCGAGGGGGGGCGATGGGAGGACAAATCGCAGCTAGAGAGCAGAGAGTGTGGGGGAAGGGTCAGTAATTGGGAAAGGGGCAGCTCGTGTGGACGTTGGATTCTCAGGAAGCGGAGGCACTAGGGATCCCCTCCCCCAAAGTGACCCCTCCCCCAAAGTGACCTGCCCAAAGTGACCACAGACACAGTGGCCCTAGAGTCATCAGCATCCTTGGAAGTGGGCTGGAATCCGGCTTCAAAAACAGAGTCAAGCTGCTTGGAGGAACCAGAGGAGCAAAGCGCTGGAGTCTGTGGTCTGCCCAGGGGAGCCAAGTAGAGGGATCTTTTGCCTCTGGTCCCAAGCCACTTGAATCCTGCCCGGACTGGGACTTCAGAGCAGGCTCTGGAAAACCAGCTTTGGGAGGGAAACCCAATTAACCTTGTTCTTACAGCAGGATAAGACTCAGGTCTCGGGATGTGTACTGAGTTCCTTTTCTCTCCCATTTCCTGCCAGGCCATGCCCCATGCCATGAACAGATCTGACTCCTTCAGATTCGGGTCTGAGATGATCACTTTGGTCCATACTCCATGTAAGAAACGAGGGAGGTTGAAGGTGAACCGATTTCTTTCTCTCCCAAAGTAGGGGTGATTTTGAGGTCTATAAGACACCCACTCTTAGACCACCGAAAGGGGTGAATCCTCAGAACGAAAGGCCCAGTTCTAAATCTCACGCTAGAGAAGCAATCCTATGAGAATTCCAGAGAAGGAGGTGAAATTTTGAAAGGATTCCAGTGAAATTCCCAAAAACTGCGGGAGAATTCTTTCCAGAATTCCGGCAGACCGGGCGTTGGGAAGGGGTCTCACGCTGTGAGGCGCTCCCCGGGGCCGGGGAAGCTCGGCCTCCCTTTGGGGCAGGACAGCGAGAGGCTGAACGGGAGTCAGCACCCGGGAGTGGACAGCTCCCGACCCGGTCCCAGCTCCGCCTCCAGCATTCTCGGGGCGAAGGAAGGAGAGCAAGGTCTCTACTGGGTTGGTCTTTTAGGGGAGCCGCGGAGCTCAAGGTCAGAGAGTATAATCCGATGGACCCTTTCGCGCCTAGTGAGTCCTTCAAGTGCCTTTCCCTTTCCTCCTTTGTCAGGGTGCTTGCATTTTGCGGTCTTGGGGCCAACCTTTAAAAGCCTCAGTGTGCCTGACTTCAAGCCCCAAACTCAACACTACAACCTCCATTTCAGCTCTAAAACGAGAAGTGTTTTTGAAAAAATAATTTAAATAAGCAGAGTCAGAAACAGGCCCATTGTGGTACTCCTAAGTGTGTTCAGGCTTTGGGATGGCCAGTGTTTGGGACTTAGACCCCTCTCCAAATATTCCAGTGAGCACTGGTGTCTGGATTGGAGTGGGGGGGTACTGTTCTTTGCGGGGGAAGTCAGTTCAGAGAAGCCTCTGCTCCTGAGGCTCAGAGAAAGAGAACCCTGAGGTTACCTTGCCTGAGAGGAGGAAGTGGCTTGGGCCGTCTGCCTGCTTCCTTCGCCCGGGAGCAGCACCAGGCAGGAAGGGGGTTGTCCCGGTGTGGATCAGAAGGCTTCTCTCTGTCTGGTCAGGGGAAGCTAGTGGCTATGTCAGGCTCCACTCTATCTACCTCGCGGGCTCCTAGACTCAGGCCCCTTCACAGAACTCTGGGGGTGTTCCATCAACTTCATCAACACCTCTACAAATTTCAATATTCTTGAGGTTGAAAATGGCTGATTCCCTTGAGTCCACTGAAATTTTAAATGTAAGACTGGAAAGACTTCTTCCATTAATATTTCATTCTCATAACCTGGTAGTTTTTCTATTTAAAAGCGTCCCTGTCTGGCTCAAATGGTTGTCTCTTGATTTCTACACACTCATTTTTTTTGCAACAGTGGGCAAAGGATTGTAAAATGACCGACTGCTCTCATCTTGGTTATTTTTCAGTGATGAAAAGATATTTTGTTTTCAAAAGAGGTGCATATGCATGTTGGGGAACTGAAGGAGTGTAATGAGTTTAGCGCAATGCTTTGTGCTGGGGGCGTGTGTGAGTCTGTGTAAGGTCTGTGAGGGGCAGCAAGTGCAGCTGTTTCGGTGCCCAGTGGGTGGGTGTGAGGGGGTTTGTAGTGTGGGAATCCTACCCAGGAATTTCCAGGGTTCCTCTACCTGGCCACCACACAGTCATTGACTCTGTTTTTTCATCACGCTGAGTCCCAGCTCAATGCCCGGAATGAAACGAGGCCACCGTGAAAAACCGGTCCGGCTTTGCATCTCATTTACATAAATATTTATTAATCGTCATTAAACTGAACAGAAACACGCAATGCACTTCGGGTGTCCGACGGGAGTTTCATCTTCGCTACAAGAGGAAGGTAAAATTGCGTGTGAGTGTGTGGGTGTTTCGCCTGTGGGTTTGCATTTTTGCATCGTGTGTTTGGATGTCTGATCTCCTGCCTCCGGTGGGGAGAGGTTCTCCTTTTGCCCCCTTTTTTTTGGGAAACCTCCAGGAGGAGTCCTCAGCCGTCTCCCTGCCCACCTGTCAGCCAGAGCCAAGAGGATGCCTCGGACAAAAACTCCCTCTCCAGCCACCGGAAATCGCTGGGCGCCTGAGGCCCAAAGAGGCACAGTCGGGAGGGGCTGCCTTCAGGTCTGGGTCTCCACCCCTGTCCCGGGAAGGGATAGAGTCGCCTGAGGGGGGTTGGGGGGCGGCGAGCTCTCCTCCCTCTGCCCCCCAACGCCGGCTCTGGGCCTGCGTGTGCGTGCGGTGTGGCGTGCGTGTGTGTCTTTCATGCAAACCCTCCCTCCCCAAACCGACCCCCCAACAGTTTGCCATTCCATACAAATTTGGAAACAGATTTTAAAAAAACAGCATGACGCACAACGGGGACGGGGCGGGGGAGGGCAGTGGCACTGGGGCCCCAAATCTCGGAGTCTCTGATTGTAAGAACCTGGGGAGGGGAGGGGACAGCGCCGGCCCCCACTTCACCAAAGTGCACAGATCCGCGCTTGGGCGGCGCGGCCCGCGGGCCCGGAGGGGCATCCCGGGGCCGGGCCGGGCCGCTAGGCTCAGTCAGAACCTCCTTGCATAGATATTTGTGTCTTTTTATTATTGGTAGTAGTATTTTTTGCCTTTTATTGCTTCTAAAAGTTCTTACTGCGTTTTTTTCTGATCTGGCCTCTGCGTTCGGCCTCCGTCGCCTCATATTTTTTTTTTTTTTTGTATGTATGTTTGTTTAAAAAAGGAAAAGGGGGGAAATGGACTCTAGTTACAAATTATCTTGGCCTCTCTCTTTCCTCTCAATCCACATTCCCTCCCGCCAAAATTAAAATCACAAAACGCTGAGACTAGGGGTTGGGGGTGAGGGCTTCCAGGTCCAGGTTTGGCGCCCAGACTTATGCCCTTTTCAAGAAAGAGGGGGCGCCCTGCTCCTCGGCAGCTCGGTGACTGTTTCAATAATAATAATAATAAGAGGAAAACAGTATACCACAGCTCAGCTGCCCCCCTTACCAAAGCCTTTGGGCCTGCAGGGGGAAAGGGGAAGAGGAACAGTGCAGGAGTTGGGAATGGGGGGAGGGGTCTCCAGAGAGTGCCCGAAGAGGGTCCCTGTAGAAGTATTCCCTGGGAAAGAGGAGGAGAGAACCCCTTGGGGAGAGAGAAGGCGAGTCCCCTGGGGGAAGCGAGGCCCCTAGGACGGGCACCCACAGATAAGAGGACCGCGCTGCCCAGGAGAGCGGCAGAACCGACGGCCCGCTCCCCGCACCCCGCGCTGGGGTAGGTGGGGGTGCCCCTGCGCTGGGGGGGGTGGGGAGGTTGGGGGCAAGGGTGCGGGCAAAGGCCAAAAAAAAAAAAAAGGAAGGGGCAGGCGCGAGGTCTCAGTTATGGAAAAACGCATTGAGCTCCTCGTACATGGGGCCCCGGTCGTGGTGAAGGTGCATATCGTAAGATAAGAGATTCTCCGAGTGGACGCCCCCGCGCACAGCCGACGAACCAAAGACCAGCCCGTGGCCCGTGGGCCGCGAGCCGGGCAGCGCCGAGTAGTGCATAGAGTAATGGTAGCTCTTCTCGTGGTCGGGCGACGAGTCCTGCTTGAGCGAGAAGTTGCCATTGAGGCAGAGCGGGGGGCTGAGCGGGCCCTCATACTCGGAGCTGTTGTAGTCCGGGCTCGCGCCGCCGCCGCCCGCCGCCGCGTACAGCGTCTCATAGGCGGCGCAGTAGCCGTGGGTCCGCAGGGCGTGCGCCGCGCCGCTGCCCAGGCCGCCCGCCGCCTGGCACTGTGCGCCCGCCAGGCGCGAGCACGGGTACGGGTAGGGGTGCATGGCGAACGGACCGCCCGAGCCGTGGAAGCGGCCCGTGCCGTCGGCGCCCTGCTCGGTGAGGAAGTTGCGCGAGTTGAGCTGCAGGCAGCCGGCCACCAGGTTGGTGGTGGGCTGCGACAGGCCCTTGCACAGCGTCTGCACGTAGGACACCAGGTCGGGCCGCTTGCCCGAGCGCAGGATCTCCGAGAGCGCCCAGATGTAGTTCTTGGCGAGGCGCAGCGTCTCGATCTTGGACAGCTTCTGGGTCTTGGAGTAGCAGGGCACCACCTTCCGCAGGTTGTCCAGCGCCGCGTTCAGGTCGTGCATGCGGTTGCGCTCCCGCGCGTTCGCCTTCTGCCGCCGCAGCTTGGAGCGCTCCAGGCGCGCCTTGGTCATCTTGCGCTTCTTGGGTCCGCGCTTCTTGGGCCGCTCGCCCTCGGCCTCGTCCAGCCCTTCCTCTTCCTCCTCTTCCTCCTCCTCCTCACCCCCCAGCTCGCCTTCCTCCTTGACCTCGGCCAGCGCGGCCTCCGGCACCTCGTCGGAACGGAGAGGGACGGGCTTGGCGGCCCGGGCGGGCCCCGGAGCCCCGGGCCCCGGCTGAGGCGGAGGCGGCGGCGGTGCGTCGCCCTTGTCGCTCCTCGGCTCGTCGTCGTCGCCGTCGCCCCAGCTGGCGAACTTGGGCACTTCCGAGAGGAGACCGGGCTCGCTGAACAGGCGGGTCAGCATGGTGCCTGAGGACGCCCGGCGGGCGGGAAGGGGAGACACAGAACACAGAGTTAGGGGCGCGCTGGGTTCATGCCGCGCCCCCTCCACCCGCCTCCACCCCCGAGTCCAGTGCGGATTCCTGCCCGGGGAGCCCTGGATGCCCACCTCCTCCGCCTGCCCCACCCCGAGCCTTCCCAGCGCTGCCCCGGCCGCGCGCCCGGGATCTCGGCCCAGGCCCTTTCCCCAGCGCTGGGCCCCGGCTCCACCCCTCGCCTGAACGAGGGGCCGCTCCCCGCGCCGGGTCATCTCCGGGTGTGGTTGGGACTGAGCTGAGGCTTTAGGGAGCAGATCTCTTCGCCGGGGGGAGGCTGCACGATCACCCGGAAAGCCTGTTCTTTCCGGGTGTTGGAGGAAGGCTGGGCGGCCGCCGATGGGGACAGCTGCCCCGCTCGGCGGCTCCGGCGGCCCGGGCCCCTCCGCCCTGCTCCCTCACCCTCCCGTGGCTCTCACCCCCACGCTCCCTAATCCAATTTGCAACTTGGCCGCGCGCCGCCCTCGGCTCGGCCCCCACCCCCGCAGCCCCAATTCCAGAGGCGGGAGGATCGTTTCCTCTAGCCGGGCGTCCCCAGCTCCCGGAGCCGGCTCGGGGCGGCGAGGGCTGAGAAACCCGGGTGTGGGGAGGAGACGGAGAGAAGCGAGCCCCGTCCGTCTCCCTTGCGGTCGGGGACCCCCTTCCCCCCTTTAAACTGCCTCCCTCCCACACGGCTCTTCAGATCTCGTTGTATTTCGGGATTGATATGAAAAAAAAAAATCCAAATTTGTTTGTTTGCTTCTCTCTCTCTTTTTCCCGGTGGTAGGGAAAGGTCGAAGGTTCCTCCGGGACAACCATGGGGGGTTCCCATCTCAGGCTCTTCACGCCCCCCATGACCCTGCTTCCCCCTCCTCCCCAAGCCCAAGGCGGGCAGAGACGCCTCCCTCCGCAGCCCCCTGAGCTGCAGCCCCTTATGCGAGAGGAAACCCGGGGCTCCTCCGATGCCCACCCCATGAGGGGGCATCATCCCAGGAAGGGGGGATTTGGGGACCGTCCTGTCGGCCGAAGAAGCTGCCCCCCGCCCCCAACCAGCGGGTCAGATCTAGCTCCCTTTCGGACAACTTACCTCGGAGAGGAGTCAAGGGGAGAGGGGAGGGGAGGGGGGGGGGAGGGGGGCAAGAGAGAGAGGGGGGAGAAGAGGAATCTTCTCGCTTATTTCATTGTTCCCCCATCTTCAGGGAGCGGGGGCAGCGGCTCCTCAAGGCGGCAGGCGCCGGCGTCTTCAGAGCGCCATGCGAACCGCGGAGCGAGTGTGGCATCTCTACCAGGCGGGGTACCAGCCTCTATGCCAGGCCATATGGGCTTGGCACGTCACGGGCAGCAGCTATCACATGAGAGACGGTGATTGGCATGCGTCTGCATTGGGGGAGAGCCGGCTCCCCCGGGACCCGCCGCCATCTGTCACTCTCTACTCCAAAAAAAAAAAAAAATTAAATAAATAAAGGAAATAAATAAATATCTCTGCCGCCCTCCCCTCCCCGCCCAACGCAGGGAAAGCAGGGATTGAGAGGGAGGTAGAAGGAGTTGCCCCCCTTGGATATAGAGTCCCCCACAGGGGAACAATGGGGTGGCGAGGTTGGAAATTGGGGGGTTTTGATGTTCCCAGTTCTGTGCTCCTTCCAGGGCCCTGCTCTGTCCATTTCTTTCCTTGCAGGCCCCCAAAGGTGGGTCAGGAACCAGAACCTAGGGTCTGGAGAGGGGACCTCTATGCTTGCCCCCACACCCCCCCAGGAGGATCCGCTTGACCACAAAGGGACAGCTGAGGCCTCCTCCCGGGGTGGGCGTGGGGGGCGTCCCTGGCCTAAGCCCCATAGGTAGATGTTGGCACCGTGCCATCCCTCATCCCTGTCTGCCCCTCCCCCACCCACCCTCACGCACACACAACATATGTGGCTGAACGAAATTCAAACCAAGGGAAAGACAGAGAAAAGGAAAGACTTGCCTGGATGTCTGTGCCTCTGCATGGGCGTGTGTGTGTGTCTGTGGGGACATGTGTGTGTATCTGTGGAGTCAGCCGATGGGAAAGATTTCCTTGGGTGTTTGGGGGCACACGTAGGTTGGGATCTGGATGGAAAGCAGCCCCTGGGATAAGACTATGCACCCACCGTCTGGGGGTGGGGGAGAGGGTTGGGTCTGGATTCCTAACCCAGAAACCTCTCCCTCCTCTCCCCCCAATTCCCAGCCCCACATACCCTCCCCCTGCGAGACAAGTAGCCGTCCCACCAGTCTCTTTCTTTCCTGGCCTCTGACTTGGTTGTTTGAAGGAGGAGGGGGCTGGGCTGGGAATCGCCTCAAGTTCCTGAAGGAGATGCAAGCATTCCCCTCCTCCTTCAAAAAATCCTGAAAGTAGAGAAGCCAACTCCAGCAGTCCACCAGTGACCAGGGGGAGGTAGGTCAGACAGGTGCCTTGGTGAGGAAAGTAGGAAATTGCTGTTTTATCTTACAGCTCACCTTTCAACCCTCTCCCTGGGCCAGACACAGATGCATGGATTGAGGGAGGAAGCTTTACACACACACACACACACACACACCTGTTCCTCACTCTGTGTGCAAAAAATGGATACACACCCCTACTCAGATAGAGTCTTGTGTGTAAGCAGGCAATCACAATCAGGTGCAGAGAGACCCTGGTCTACACCTTTATTCAGGAATTCATAGTGTGTTTCAGACCCACATTTCCTATCCCTCCCCATCCTCCAGCTTCCGTATGCTAAGACAACTTCAATTATACTTGACCACATTCACTTTTATGGCAACCGTGTGCCAAGTACCGGGTGGTGCAAAGACAGGGGTCTCGTTCTCAGGCTGCACAGGAACACTTTTCTCCTTCTAGGACTTCAGGAAGGGGTCTTGGACTGGGAAGACACTGACTCGGTGTCTCGTAGAATGAATTAGGTTCTACACAGAGGCATACATGGTGGCGAAGGAGGCCTTGGGAGAGGGGGGCTGCATCTGTGTGAGGCTCAGAGGCACTGGACCAGGTACAGAAGGCACCTCGAAGAGTCCTGACGTGAAAGTGAAAGTGTTAGTCACTCAGTTGAGTCCGACTCTTTGGATTCCTGGACTGTAGCCTACCAGGCTTCTCTGTCCATGGGATTTCCCAGGCAAGAATACTGGAGTGGGTTGCAATTCCCTCCTCCAGGGGATCTTCCTGACCCAGGGACTGAACTCAGATCTCCTGCACTGCAGGCGGATTCTTGCCTGTCTGAACCACCAGGGGATCCAAGTGTCCTTACACTGAGGCCCGTGGTGGGGGACTGACTTGCCCAGGGCTATGCAGTGGGGCACAGAACTGGATCTAGAACCCAGGGACTTGACCCCCAACCCAGTGCTCCTCCTATAGTCCCACAGTCTGCCTCAGGGGGCCCCAAGGATGAGAAGCCAATGTTAAGTCTTCCTCCATTCATACATCCTGGTCCTGGGAAGGCACATGATCTGGGGGCACTCGACATGGCAGAGGGGGCCAAAGGGTGGACCTCAGGTGGGGCAGAGATTCCGCAGTGCTGGCCAGGCCCCTGTCCACTTCTGGGCACAGCCTCAAAGGCTTTCCTGTCTCTTCACTGAGGCTGGGGGTCTTCAATCCAGACACTCGGCTCTTCTTGAGTCCTCCCAGTCACATGGTATTTTGATTCCATGCATATGCTTTAGGCTCTGATTCCTAGCCAACACTATTTACCATCCTTAAAGAAAGCTGAATGCCTTGAACAAGTTACATAACAGCTCTCAGTCTTGATTTCCCCATCTGTAAAATGGGGACAGTTATGTTACACTTCATAGGGCTGTTGTTAGCGCGAAATAGGATAATGGGTGTATTGAGTTGAGCAAGGGGCTAGCAATAGAGTGCACCTTCAGTAAATGCCAGCTCTCCTTTTCCTTAAAGCACTTTGTAAACTGTAACATGCTTTGCACTAATAATTTCTTGCACATACCCCCTGATACATACATATTCAGAATGCTCTGTCTACATGGGAACTGAGTTTTTGTTGAATTAATGGGTGAATGAATGGATGAGTGCATGAATTAATGCTTCCTTGGGGTTGAAAGATACCCCCCTGCCCTCTCCTTTGGACACTGAGGCCTGGGTTAAGCCTCACAGGCCCCTACAGCTCTGCTTTCTACTCCAGCGGAGCCCTTTGGAGGGCTTCCATCCCTCCCCTATCTCCTTTCAGGAATGACCTCACCCTCGTTCAGCTCCCCCCACAACCACCAGGAGAATGAGGCCTGAGGGGTTGGGGGGATGTACCTGGGGGTATGGAAAACTTCATTCCTCTCAGTCTGTTTGCTGCCCCTGTCTTTTCTTCCTTCAGAAAAATGGAACAAGTTTTTCTCACTCGACACATTTCAACTTTTTTTTTAGAAGATACAATAAAAAACAGGGGAAAATTGGAACAGAGGGAGGTGTGGGATGGGGCCGCCTTAGACATGAGCTTGAAGGAGGTATAAAACACACGTGTCCACATACACATGAACAAGCATGAACAGACAGGGACGCCGTGCACCTCTCTGTCCACCCAGAGAGGCAGAGATGCGGGGATAGAGAGACAGAAAGCGCCAGAAATGGAAGGAAGGAGATGGAAGAAGAAGGACACCCAGAGATGCCATCTGTTCCTCCCCCTGGCATTGGGGGAAGGGAGTTGGTGAGGGGCCTGGTCCCCTCTGGGTCTCTGAGAGGGAAAGGGGAAGGGTAGGCATCTCAGGCAAGCCTGGAAGATTCCCATTTCTGTTACCCACCCCCATCCAGGGAGCCGGGAGCTGAGGGTCTGAGGTTCCCATGGAGACATAGCCCCATCCCAGGGGAGGCCACTGTCTGGGCACCTAAAATGGCTGCCTCAGAGGGGTGGCGGCCATTTTGTGCAGGCGTAGGTCCCGGGTTGGCGGGGGTGGGGCCTTGGGGGTGTAGAAGGGAGCGAGCCTGAGGGGATAGGTCATTCCTGAGCAGTCTAGGGAATCTTGCTCAGAGAACTGGAGAATGTTGTACAAAGCTGCTCTCATTACGCCCCCTGCTACACCAAAAAAAAAAAAAAAAACCACACCACACATAAATCTGTAAACCTCCATTCCATTCAGACACCCAGAAGGACACCTAGCCAGACACTTGCCACCAACATCACCATGCTCCAAATAAGACTGGTGGGGGCAAGTGTGCTGGGGAAGGGGACTTGATTTCCCACCAAAAGGCCAAACCGTGGGGAGCAAGTGGGTTGGAGTCCAGGCCTCCATGCCCCTCAGCCATTTAACTCCATCTCCCGGGCGCTCCCAGGCTGAGGTGGTCTGGCGGGTGAAGAGTGAGGGCAGGAGCAGGACAAGGAGGGGACGGTCTCCTCGTCTCCCCCCCCCCGCCCCGCCCGGCTCTGATTTGAGGTGAAGGGCAGGAATGTGGGGGTCCTCGGAGGCCCGTGCTCCTGGCACTGCGTGTGCTGTGGCGCGGGAGGGCGGGGAGGGGGCCGGCTGGCACTGCCCACACGGTGACTCTGCCATCGGCCGGAGGCGTGAAGGGCCCTCCTGAAGCCCCGGAGAGCCAGCCGCCCTCCCCCCGCCCCCTGTGCACCCCCAGTCTGACGGGACGTGGGGGGCGGGGACCTGCCGCGTCCTCCCGGCTCTGGGGGGGCACCTGCCCCCTCCCCCCGCCCGCCGCAGTGTGCTGGGGAGCGGCGGGCACGCCAGATGGCGTGGCTGAGAATGCGGCGACGTTGCCGGGAGGTGAGGGCTGGCACGGGCGATGTGCGGCTGCGTGCCTCGTGGTGCCACCGGGGAGGGCGGGGGCGGACCGGTGAGGTGTAGCCCCCCATGCTCCGTGCTGACCTGTCCTGACCGCCAGCTCACCGCCAGCGTTTGCACTGACTTCCTTTGCCTGCTGCCCTGGGCTCCCGCGCCAGGCCCAGGCCCCACCCAAAGATAGGTGGGCACCTGCCCACAGCACCAGGCCTGATCTGAAAGTCCTGAGTCGGACCCCTGCTGCACATCTCCCTAATCTGGGACAGAGGGCCATGAGGAGACCCACCGACCCTCCTGCAAAGCCAGCCCCCCGCAGGATTGTTGCCTTGCTCCAAAAGTACAGTGACCTGTGCCCAATAACCTTTGCCTTCTGGCATCTGGGCCCTGTTTTGTTTTGAAAAGAGCTCCTTCCCTAATGGGCTGTAGTCTCTCAGTTTCTTTTTTCTTCAAATTCATTCTCGTGCCTCACCAAGAGCAGTCCTGCTTGGACACCTCCTCCTGGGTGTCTTCCCTGATCTCCTCCTGGCAATTTCAGTACTTACCACCCACTGTTAGGACAAACCATTCGCTCATGTCTCCCTGACTTGACTGTGGTGGCTACTTACCTTATATCTCAGTAGTTTGGGGCTTCACACAGGTTGTATAGAGTTGATGTTCAATAAATGCTCCTTGTATTAATGCCTAGCTGACTTAGAGGAGTTGGGGTACTGGAGCCTATCTCCAGAGAATCTCCTAAAGCAGTAAGTTCTAAGGTCGCAGGTCAAGCCCAGAGCCCTCAGACTCCTCCTGCTGCCTTCGGCACAAATTTCAGTCTGGGGAGGAGGACTTGGGATGGGGTGGTGGGTCATAGGTTTTCCTTCGAGTGGCTCTCAGAGAGGGGGCTCTGTGCATGGAGGCTGAGTCTGGGGGTGCTGGGCCCCCATTCCCTGGGCACGAAGCTCAGACTCAGGGCACATGAGGTCCCTCACTGCCTCCCCCTCCTGGGGGGTTCCTGCCCAGCTGCAGACCCCCTTCTTGGGCTTCATATCTCTCAGCAGGCTCAGCGCCCCTCTCCTACCCCTTGTCCTACCCCACACCTTCCTTGAGTGGGGTAAATGCAACTTGCCACAGGGACAGGAGATGAGGTCCAGGGACGCTGCTGAGTTGTCCCACTCCCACTGCCATTTCTTCTTTGCTGATGCTGCTCCCCAAAGCCACCCCCAATACCTCAACCCTCTTTTGTGGGTCTGGCTCAGCCTCTCCTCCCTGGAAAGTTCTGACTTCCCACAGGCCCTTGCTCCTCTGGCTTCCTCAGAAGGACTGGGGGTGTTCATCGTGCCCATTCCATGGAAAAGTCAAATCTGAATGTAGTATTACCCTCATCGGGCACCTTCAGTGGCTCCCCATCACCCCTAGGGTCAGGCCTTGCTCCTTAGGGACAACTGGATCTGGTTGCTGAGCAGTTCTCTCTGTATGTTTGTCCCTGCCTTGAAATCTGCCCCTCAGACACTCTAAGCTCCTCCAGCTTTCACCAGCCTCCTGCCTGTGAGCTTGCTCAGGCTGTCTCCTCTGCATGGAGCACCCTCCACTTTCTTCATCTTTTAAGCCCAAGCACCACCTCCTCCAGGAAGCCTCTCTGGGTTAGATGCCCTCCTCTGACTCCCCTCATGCCTTCTGCACACCTCTAGGGAGGCACAGGCTTCCCTAGTGGCTCAGCGGTAAAGAATGTGCCTGCCAATGCAGGAGACACAGGTTCGATCCCTGGGTCAGGAAGATCTACTGGAGAAGGAAATGGCAACCCACTCCAGTATTCTTGCCTGGAGAATCCCATGGACAGAGGAGCCTGGTGGGCTACAGTCCTTGGGATGGTAAAGAGTCAGACACAACTTAGCAACTAAATGATGATGACAGGGAGGCGCAGGCCATGACCTTTGCCGCACAGGTCTCTCTCACCTGGTAGGCAGTAACTAGGTAAGGGGTCTGACACCCACGATATCCTCAATAAGTGGCTTAAAGGCCTGTCCCCTCGTTGTCCAGAAACTGAATGCTGGAGCCAGGGCAGGACACCGGCCCATGGGCAGCTCCCCTTCCTTTCCCCTCAGTCTCCCCCCAACCCCAGCACTGACATAGAACATCAGCCTTCCCCTCGGTAAAATGGGCGTGATCATTACAATAAGATGCCTGTGGAGCATCAAATGAACAAACAGGTGTGGAAGCGCTGCCTCCAGGTATGGCTGCTCTGGCCTCAAGCCCCCAGTCAACTGTATTTAAAAAAAAACAAAACAAAACTTTGTTCCTGAAGTTCTGTTCATCACCACATCTTTGTTCTGCTTTTCTTGTCACTTTTCCAAGTGAGCAGTTGGGATGTCCTGCCCCTGCATGGGTCCGGCCCGCAGAGGAAGGCAGTCAGACAAAAAGAGGGAGCTCAAGGTAGTCCAAAGAGCACCGGACTTAGCAGAGTCTTAACCTTGATCAAATCATGTAACCCTGCTTCCGCATCTGTAAAATGGGAATAGTGCCACGTGTCCACCTGCTGTCTCTCTCAGCGCTGATGGGAGGACAAAAAGACAGTGCTCGGGGTGGTTAAGTCCTGATTGATGGCAGATGGTGGGCACCCACGGGGCAGTGCAGGGCAGTGGGAAAAGCACAGGACAGCGTGCGTCCCAGGCTCTCTTTCCTCCGGGCGGGCTCTGCTTTGAACTTGCCCGTGACTTGGGCATGTCCTGATGTCCTCCCCTGAAAATCAGAACTCAGGAGCTGGGCTGGGGACTCCTGGGAGCCTGGCACTGGAAAGTTCTCAGATGCCTGAGCCCAGCGTTGGAGCATGGTGGCACCTGAGGCTGGCAGTGGTGCTGGCGCTCACAGGAGGGCAGCGTCCAAAAGCCATGCGTGGAGCAGAGCAGAGCCAGCAGAGCAGGAAATCATAATTTAACCTCCTGGTTTAGCCCCTGGGAAACTGGAGCCCAGGACAGTGTGCATGAGACTTAGCTGCTACTTCCTTAGTTCAGTACCCTGAGGGGTCAGGGGGCATGGGGAAGGAAGGGAACAGTTGAGGGGTAGGAGCCTCGAGGCCCAGTGCCCCACCTTACAGATTAAAAAAATCCCACATCACAGAAAGGGGACGCAACCTGCCCGGTGTCACACGAGTGGTGACAGAGCTCGGACGAGAAATGGGGACCTGATTACCTCTTGCGGGTCCTCCTGTCCCTCGGGCTTTAGAGCTCTCTGTAATAACGAAATATTTTATAATCCATAATAACGAAATGACAGCGGTAGTGTTATCGGTGCCCGGCCCTGGCTTCACTCACACAGTCTTATTTCATTCTCACCATGACCTCAGATGTGGGATGACTGTTAACTCCACTTAAAGACAAGACGCTGAAGCCCAGAGCGGTTGAGGTTAAGGCTGCTGAACCCAGCTCTGTCTGACTGAGTCCAGCCGCTTACTCACTTTTACATATGGTGTTCCTTTCTCTGAAACCCAGGTCATCTCTACACTGTGGGAGCAGTGGGCTTTCCAGGTGGCACTAGTGGTAAAGAACCCGCCTGCCAATGCAGGAGACATGAGACGAGATCCTCTGGAGGAGGACACGGAGACCCACTCCAGGATCCTTGCCTGGAGAATCCCATGGACAGAGCCTGGAGGGGTACAGTTCATAGGGTCACCGCAAAGAGTCGGGCACGACTGAGGCAACTTAGCACATGGGACCAGGAGACTCTAAAGGAGAGAGGGAAAGGCGGGGGCCCTTGGAAGATAGAGTGCCACGGGTTTGCCTGTAGTCCAGGCCCCCACATGATGGGAGCCAGTGTCCCTGCCTGGATCTCTGCAGTTCAATTCATGGGTAGGTGGGGGTGAGGGTGTGGTCCCTCTGAACAGTGAAACATGCAGTCACTTCAAACGTGGGGTTTATCCATCCAGTATCCCTCTTCCTTCAGCTCCTTTAGGAGGTGCTCTCCTCAGCTTTGCAGGTTTGGTGAGATGCTTCCTTCACCAGGAAGTCCTCCCTGATGCCCTCTGGGGAAATGTCGCTCTTTCCTCTGGCCCTTGGCTCCAGCTTGAGCACTTGGGATGGACAAACCAGCTGGAACCATCAAGGTTTACAACTTGATCACTAGCCACCCGCCCGGTCATTCTGTTTTTCCCTCTGTAAAGTGGGAATGAGGAGCCCTGCCGCACAGAATCTTTGAGAGGACTGGAAGCGAAGAGGTGTCTTATGAGGAAGCTCCTGGCACTCCTCCTCCTTGTCCTTCTCACTCCAGCTTTCTCCCGGATCTCTCCTCATCACCCCCGCCGCGTGCCCAGCAGAGGACCTGGCGCGCCCTGCCGCGGGTTCCCGGCTCGAAGCCTGCCCTGCCTCCGCCGGGCTCCCTCGGCACGTGCCCCGAGCCCCGTGGGGCCGCGTCACCTCCTGGGAGGCCTCGGCACGCGCCCTCTCGCCCCGAGCCCGGCTCCGGCCGCCAGTCGTCTCCGGGAAAGGGGTCAGACGGGCAGCCGGGAGGTGGGGTGGGCGGAGGCGGGAGCGGACGGCTGCGGGAAGAGGACGCTGCCCCTTTAAGGTGCCACCGCCGCGTGGCAGGGAAACAGCTTGTGCCAGCCCCATTCCGCCCGGCTCCGCTCGCAACAAGAAACACAATGCATAACAATCAGGCGCGCGCTTGGAGCCGTGCCACGCGGCGGGGGCGGGGCGGGGCCGCGGGCGGGCCGGGGGGCGCCCAGGTCTCGACCCTCGACCGGCGTCCGGTGGCCGCGGGCGGGCCGGGACCCTGCGCTGCCCCGCGCGGCCGCTCCGCGCCCCGAGAGGTGGCCCAGCGCCTCGGCGTCCCCCCGCCTCGCCCCGCTCGCCTCCCTCTCCCTCCCCGCCTTCGCGCTCCCTACAAAGTTCATTCCCACTAACTCTTTTCCAGGCCACTTCCCCCTCACATCTGACAATCCGGGGCCCCTCATTCTCCCAGTAATCACTCCACTGCACTAATTGCACATGCAAATATGCAAATGCGTATTAATTAATTACTATACTAATTAGTTCTGTGGTATTTGCGAGTAATAAATCATTGGATGGGAGCGAGGAAGCTGGAGACCTGGCCCATTTTCATTCTGCATAAAATTTTAATGGTCTCTCTGGCTGATCCGGGACGGCTTCGCGCGGAGAGGCTCTTAAAGGGCCAGTGGCGGCGAGAAGGGGCTCGGGGCACAGAGCGCGGGGCGACCCCGGCCCTGGGCGGGTTTGCAGGTGCAGCCCTACGCCCTGCAGAGGCGGTCTAGGGCACGGGCTTGGCTTTTCTCCTCCCATCCCGGGCGAAGGGTCCTCCTGGGTGCCTTCTAAGGCGAGAATCCGGGCGAGGAGGAAGAGGAGGAGGCCGAGCTTGGCTGCTTTAAGAAAGGAAAGAGGGCAAGGAGCTGTGAGAGGCCAATGCCAAGGCCTTTGAGGCCCCAGGAAAACAGAAATGAAGACTCCATCTCCAGGATGGCTGAGTAAACTAAGGCACGGACAGGCCAAGCTAAGCTCTCACCCCAGTGAATCCCCAGGGGGAGAAAGCCTCCAGGATGTCTTGGGTGCCCTAATCCTGTCTCATCCTTCTCTGATGGGGGCCACCAAGGCTGGGGGTACCTCCAACTTTTCCTTTCCACACGATCAAGCTGCTGCCCCACCCCCATGGGCACCAGCTGGCACCCTGGCAGAGCAGTCCTAGACTTGAGTGGGCCCCTGGGACCCTCCTTTTTTTCTGGGAGGTAGTCAGGACCTGGACACAGGGAGGGGGCTGGCGGCTTCACAGGACCATTGACTCAGGGAGGCAGACAGTTATGCCTCCTGACCGAGCCCAAGCCAGGGTCTAGGGGGAGGTCAGAGGTGGGGACATTGAGTAAGTGGAGGCTTTGGGCCTGTCCTGAGCTGGGATCTCCAATACGAGAGTCTCCAGTCCTGGTTCTACTCACCCTCCAACCTTCATCCCGCATGGGCAAGCCCCTGGTGGGGCAAGGCTTAAAGAGAATCAGTGCTCTAGTGGGGCCCATAATACTGTTAATTCGGGGGAACATTTATTTAGCTGGAGACCTGTTCTGAGAATTCTAGGTGGCTCACAACCCTCCAGTGACGTAGTGTCTATCAAAGGCCCTTTCATGGATGGAGAAACACAAACGCAGGCACGAGACAGCTAAGCAATCTGCCCAAGGTCACTCAGCTGCGAGGAGTGGAGTGGGATTTCAGTCCAGTCCTGACACCCAGGTTCTTTTTGCCACCCTTTGCCACTTCTCTCTCCACCATCATGTCCCCTATGGTAAGGATAAGAACTTCATGGGTGGAGTCTCATATAACCCAAGAGGGAGGGACTGGGATTCTCCCCAGTCTAGAGCTGGGGAACCCAAGGCTCAGAGAGGGTGACTAAGTTGCTCTGGGTGCACAGGGGGGATGTAGTCAGCCAGGCTCACACCGGGCTGTGAGTCGCAGAGGCCAGCATGTCTCCGGGGGTCGGGCAGGAAAGGGTCCTGACAGCTACTAGAACAAGAGAAGAAATGGAAGGGATTTTAGTTAGACGGACTGTGGGGACAACTTGCTTTTTGAGAGGTGGGGACTCCAGGAGTAGGGTGGGGTGGAAGCTCTTCCTTCTTTCCCAAGAAGCAGACTGGGGAAAGGCCATGGCTACCTGAGTCAGGAGGAGGTGGGGACAGAGGAATGTGAAGGAACAGAAGGGCCCAGAATGAGAGAGCCCAGTCAGAACCACAGAACTCAGAAATCCTGGTTAATTTTTCTGAATTTTGTCCCCAGACTGCCTCTCTGCTCCCACCCCTGGAAATCTCCTGAGCACCCCCACCCCAAGATTTGCTATTTGTGGGGAGCTAGGAGATCCAGTCTCTGCTCTCATCTCAGCAGAGGGATGAGAAAGCTAACGCTGTTACATGACTGTAAGCACCTACTATGTGCCAGGAACTTTGTATGCCTCTAATTTTCACAATAGTTGTGTAATTATTATCCCTATTTTATAAATGGAGACACTGAGGAAGGAAAGAGAAGTTATTTGCCCAAGGCCACACAGCTAGTAGGTGGGAGACAGGGATTTGAACTCCCAATCTGATGTGCTTTACCACACAATTCCCCATTTCCAACTGAGCTCCTTGTATCTATAGGGGCATGGCCAGATTGACCCTTTTGCCTAGCAGAGTCAGTAGCAGAACACAGTAGCAGCAGGCATTTCACCTGGAACTTGCAGATAAAAAGAACATGTCTCCTGTCTGCCATTCACAAGACCCCCCCATCCCACCCCGTGTGGATTTTCATGGTGCCTTTTATATGCTAGTGGAAATTGGGTAAGGTGTATATTCTAAAGGCCCAGATCCCTCCCCTAATTATCCCGGGGCTGAGTGTGTGTGGGCATCTCCCCAGAACAGGGAGCTCTCCCAGCATTCCTCGCCCCCCATCCCCTCCCGCCCACCCCTTGAGAGAACAGCAGGGTCAGTGAGTCTGTTAGCATCTGTCAGGGAGACCACCCTGAATCGGGAACTGAGATTCCAGTGCACTCAGGGATGAGTCCAGGGTCCCTTCACCTTCCAGTTGCTCAGGGAACTTCTCTAGGGAATAGGGACACTGCATCTCCCCAGGAACTAAGAAACTTCTGACACCTACCCTCTGGGACAGGCAGTCGTGGGCTGGGGGTTAGAGGGTGTTGGAATGGCCTTTGGGCTGCATAAAAATCCTCCTCCCTTCTCCACTCCACTGAAGCCCAGGGAAGCTGGGGTTTCATCAGGGTTTCCCCCACACATGCCCAGTTCTTGGGAGATTGGGGGCAAGTTAGCGAGTTGGGGGAAGGAGGCAGGAGGGGCAGGCTGGCGGCTCTGAGCTTCTCCATGCAGCCCTCGGGGCCGGGTGCCTGGGCAGGAGGGGGGGCAGAGCAGCTGCTGGCGATTTATTAAGCAGTCACGGAAAAATTGGTTTATAAATTAACAGCTGTTTTAACTTTAGGGCCTCTTCTTCAGGGAATGGAAGCAGCCGACTGGACCGGGATTGGAGTGTGTGTGAGGCTGGTGGAGGGGGTGGGAGGCGGCAGGCTCCAGCAGCTGGCGTTCTTTGGGGGCAGCCTCAGCTGGCACCTCGGGGGGCACCAGGCAGTGGCCAGAGCAGGGGGTCTCCAGGTGCCCGGGGCCGAGGCTGCCCCCGCTGTGGGCTGTCGGCTTGCTCATTCTTCTCATCAGCATCCCACCTGGGGGCGCCAGAGGGCACAGATACCGCTGTACTCATATCTGCCACCAGAGGGCAGCCTCCACACATTGATTTTTGCTTCCCACCCAGATCCGTCCAACCTGGGCTGAGAGAGAGAGAAACTGGGACCAATACAGAGCAAGGGAGAAGCCCAGTTCAGTGCATGCAAGAGTTGTTCTACTCGCCCATCCCGAATGTATTAAAGACAGCAGTAAGAGTGGGAATTCTGGAGTCAGATGGTCTGCCTTTGAACCCAGGCTGTGGGCAGAAGTTCTGAGCCTCATTTCCCTTATCTGTAAAATGGAGTGAATCTACTGAGGATTAAATGAGCTAATACATATAAAAGGTCTAGCCCAGTGTCCACTACAGAGTAACGCTCTCTATATGCCAATTTCTATGACTTACGTATTTATCTATTGATTCATTCCTCAAGCCATTGCCTCTACAGCATTTAGTGCTACTGTATTCTGGGCACTATAGCAGGAAGGTGATGATGCAAAGATAGATAATGGGTAGGACATGTCTCAAAATAGTGTGCTAAGAGTTAAGACACACCCAGTAAGGGGGGAGGGGAGATTGACTTGGATAGGGCAAAAGAGAACATTTGAGGATGATGGTAGTGGTCATGTGTTGAAGAACATTTTCAAAAACTCATAGAAATGTATATTTTAATTTACATTTTATTGATACATTTTATAGCACATAAACTGCAATTCAATAGAGTTTTTTTAAAAAGCACTCAATGTGAATTTATTGAATGGGCCAAGGGTTGGATGATGGATGAATGAATGAATGTGTGTCAGTGAATGCTCAGAGATTGCCACCTGTCCTGGTGTCACCAGTGTCCCGACTGCGAGTGCTCTTGCTTTCTCCTCTTGGTGTCCAGGGGTTTTCTCAGAGGCGGGTCTTGGAGTCCCCAACATCCTCTTCCCCCTCCCCATTTCCCCCCTCCTCACCACCAGCAGTGGCAGGGAAAGATGCCCCAGTGTGCCCTGCTAACGCTCCCTGGCTTCTCTAAGATTGCTTCCCAGGACTTCTGGGGACCTCCTTTCAAGCTGCCACGTGTCAACCCAGCCAGCTAAACTCAGCTCCGCGGTGCCAAGGTCAGGAGTGTGATGCCCAGACACGGACCCGCAATGCCAGCAGCTCGGCAGCCCAAACCCTGGTCAACTCTGCCACCTGCTGGCCACTTCAGGGACTGCAGCCCTAGCGCTCTTGGGAAAGTGTTAGTTCCTCTGTCTTGTCCGACTCTTTGCGACCCGCCAGGCTCCTCTGTCCATGGGGATTCTCCAGGCAAGAATACTGGAGTGGGTAGGCATTCCCTTCTCCAGGGGATCTTTCCGACCCAGGGATCGAACCTGGGTCTCCTGCATTGCAGGCAGACTCTCTACCATCCGAGCCAGCAGAGAAACCCTCTAGAGAAGCTGGAAACTTTACTGAATACTGACCAGGAGTCTTGCCTTGGGCTGGGGACTTTATTAATTTTATCTTTTTGAATCATCACAGGTACCATTGAGGTGGGTTTCGGGGCAAGAGGAAACAGGCATAGTGAGGCTAAAACATTTATTGTCTAAAATCACACAGTCCCCAGGTCTGTCCCACTCCGCAGTTTATGTTCTGTCCACGAGACTGTATCTTGCTTGGGAGAAGGGAGGGAATATTCACGATTGTCCACTCTCCCTGCCTCCCCAAAAGACAGCAAAGGCTTCACGCTTCCAGAGAAGGTGAATGTAGAGCCTCCTGTATGCAGCGTGCTGTGGCAGGCAACAGGCAATGATGTGGGAGAACTGGTGTGCTCAAAATAGTGTGATCAGACCTGCTCTGTACGTTAACAGACACCCTATGGCAAACTTTTTTGGTTAGTCCAAGCAGAAAGACCCATTGCTCAATCAGAGTTAAGTCAAACAAGGTCTTGAATTTGTTCCTTGGACCCAACCGCCTGTGCTTCTAACTCAAGAATAATAACCAAGGAGTGGCACATTATTTTTACATCTCATTTGCATATGATTAATTCTAAGAGAGAAGGGAGGTCACCCTGGCCCCTTGCTTCTCAGCTACTCTGGGATATTCCTGACCCTGGCCACCTCTCCCAGCCCCAGCAGGACTCCCCCATCCTCGCCAGGCCCTCCCCACTCCTTGCCCCTGCCCACACTTCCCCCAGCCCCCAGAAGTCCCTGTCCCTCCCTCCTCTGTCACCCACGCAGCCCCCGCCACCTGGCCGCCCACCTGAAAAACTTTTCCCCAAGTTCTTGAGAAGTCGCGTAGGATCCAGGAGAGAAAAATCAAAGTAATAAAACCTCGTTTAATTCCTAACGGAGGGCAGAGCTGTGAGCTGCAATTATCTTAATGTGGAGCTATTTTTACTCTCTCTCCATCTATGTCTCCTGCCTCTCTCTGTCGTGAGGCTTCCTCTCTCTCCCTTTGTCTCCATCTCTCCCATGTGTTTTCTCGCTCTTTCTTTTCCACATTTCCTACCTCCCCCTCCTTTCTCTCTCACCTCTTGTCTCTGCCATCCTTCCTTCCTTCTCCTTCCTGTCTGTCCCTTGTGCCTGTACCCCTGTGAGCCAAGCTCCCCCATCCTGCTTGATCCCAGGGTTTAGCAGCCAGAGCTGTAGGTGCCTGGGTAAAGGTTGGAAGAAAGGGAAAAGACCCTCCTCTCTAGGCCCAAAGACCCCGTCTTCCAGGTTACCCAGGAGAGGAGAGTCTCCCTTCCAGCTGTCCCAGTCTGGGTCTAGGGAGCTTTTCCTGATTCAGGGCCTCCCAGAACTCCAACCCTCTCGGCAGAACCTCTGTGAAGAGGCCCTCCCTGGCCAAAGGAGCCTCATCAGCTGTGGTCCCAAAGGCCCTCTCAGCTCCAATGGGCCCTGAGTTTCCCCTGGGAGCGATGTCTCCCTGTCCTTGTCCTCTCATTATCTGTCCAGCTGTCTTCTGTCCCCTTCACCCCACCCAGGACCTTCTTACCTCCCTAGCACTGGAAGCCACAGATCTCTCAGCCTCCTCTTGGCCCAGTGGCCACACAGGTTACTGCCTGGGCCGTGCCTTTCCTGTGCCCCTTCTGACCCTTGTGACCTCCTCATTTGCCTCCCAGGGCACTGCCAAATTGGTGTTTACCACCTCCCACCACAACCCATCTGACAGAGGGGTCTGGGCCAAGCCAGGGACTGCCAGAGAGGCCCACACCCCAGGGCCAGGGACCAGGCATCTGGCTGTTTCCCCACAAGCATAAAAGTCAACAAACACAGCGGGACTTGAGCCAGGCCTGAGGGTGGGGGAGCGGTGCCGCCCAGCGGCCAGGCCTTCCAGCGCCCATGGGCAAAGCTCTGCTCCCATTCCCTCTCCTCATCCCCAGAGTAGGCGCTGACTCTGGGGTGCTGCGCCGTGCCCCTGACCCCATTTTCACAAGACTCTGCTGGCCTTTTGCTTCCTTCTCACTCTGCCAAGGGCCCAGCGTGCTTGGCCTGGGAGTGGAAAAGTTGCTGGCTGGGGGAGGGGGGCTCCTGACTGTTCCAGGCCTGAGCGTGACCAGGAGAGAAGAGAGCCAAGGCACACACAGCCCCAGGAAGACACACACACGTACAAGTCTACACACACACACCCTCTCAGAGCGGCACTCAGACCCTCGCCCCCGGCCCGAAGAGGGAAACACCAGTTCCTGCCAAGGCACCCAGCACCAGATGATAAATAAACAGGGCCACTCCAAACCACAGGGCCATCTCCTCCCCTTTCCCCCCTTCAGAGACACATGCAAACACCTCTGCAGAGAAAGAGAGGCTCACACCTCCAAATGAGCACACACACACCTCTCCCCTTGCTCTATTCCTGCACCAAACTCACACGTGATGGCACGTGTACACCCCAACTCCCCCAACTCTATCCCCCTGAGCTGGCTCTGTCTCCCCCACATCATATCTGGGGAGAACAGGCAGGAGACACGTGAATCCGGGGTACCTCACAGCATGGACACATTCCCCCCGCCCCCACAAGAGCCCTCCCAGGATCACAACCTTACCCCCCTCCACTCTTCCTGCTGGACCTGTGCATATGCGCTCCCAACCCCCTGCGAGCTGGCACAGCCTGCCCATCACCTTGACAGCCTCTGACATCCTCCCCCCGCGCACACACGGCCTTCCCACACTCTGCCACTCACACCTGCATCCCTGACACTCTCACACACTTACTCACGTAGACTCTCTCACCGCACGGACCCCCCACCCCATACACACACTCCCCAGCTTCAGGCGCCGCAGGGCCCCTGGCACTCACTTTCACACACTCCCCGCCATGATGACTGACATGTGTCCTCCCACGCACACCCCGCTCCTTCACGCTCACTCGCTTTCTAGGACACCCCCATTCACAGCGTGACACGCTGGTGCTATTCTCTCCACGACCTCACAGCCTCCCCGCGAAACTCCAAGCACCCAGGCCAGGAAGGGGTTAAAGTCAGAGTCCTAGGGCCCCGCGGCCCCTCTCCCCTCGGCTTCCCCCCCATTATCCTCCCAGCTGGACTCCATCAATAATGCAGCTTCAAGTTCTGGGGAGTCGGCAGGGGGCCCCCAGGCCGCTCCCGCGGTCCTGGCTCACACTCCCCGCCCTCCTCCCGGCCCGGGAGAACACGCTCCTCGGCGCCCATTGGCCACGGTCTCCTGAGCCCTCCCACCAAGCGCCCGGGCGCCAGTCCCGGGCCGAGGGGACGGGCTGGGGACCCCAAGGCTGGGGCCGGAGGGCGAGACCCGGAGAGAAGGAGCGAAGCAGAGACAGAGGGAGACTCGCGGAGAGGGAGCAAGGGAGATCGAGGAAGGTTGGAGAGACACAGAGAGAGCGAGGGAAGGAGGGACAGAGACCAGACCCTCGAGCCCGAGGTGCGGGCGCCAGGGGACCGAGGCACCCAGGAGCCCCAGAGCCGCGAGCCGGCGGCCGCCCCCCACCCCCGCGCGCCCTCCCCTCGCCGGCGCGGTATTTTTATCTGTGCGTGAACAGCCCTCCAGCTCCTCTCTGCCGCACTCAGCCCGCTGCCGCCGCGGCGCCCGAAGCAGCGCGGGGGAGCGGAGCCGGGATCGCAGCCCGAGACCCCACGACGCGCGCCCCGCCCGCCATGGACCCCAAGGACCGCAAGAAGATCCAGTTCTCCGTGCCTGCGCCCCCCAGCCAGCTAGACCCCCGCCAGGTGGAGATGGTAAGGGGGCTGCGCCCCACCCCTGGCAGCGCCCCCCTACCCTAACCCCACCCCCCGACTCCTCTGCGCTCCGGGATCGGAACTGGCCTGGGGGACGCGGGCGCCCGGCCCGCCTCGGACGCAGCGGGGGCGCGGGGCAGCGCGTGAAGTTCGCCGGAGACTCCTGTAACTTTTTCCCTTTCCCGGGGCCTCGCACCTGATCCCGGGGCGGGAGAATCCCCGGCGGCCCCAGAGAGGGAGGACTGTCCTCTGGACCCTGCACAGTGTCCTCCTTCCCTGGGGTCCCTCGGGGACCACTGGTATGACAAACACGATCCACTGACCCATTACACAAAGCGGGCTTGCGCCTGCCTGCCCCACGCTCTGGCCATCTCTCTAGTCCCACCCTGCATACCTGGGCTGGGGTCACCCGAGCCTTGTCCTGACCTCTAGATAAAGCCACAACATGGGCGAGGCGGGGGCGGGTGGAGAGAGAAATGATGACCAGTCATCCCAGAAGCCGGAAGTCCTTACACAGACATCTGAGTCCTCTGGACAGCATTCCTGGGGACTGGGTACCAGAGGTCTCCAAAGGTGGGGATGAGATGTGGGGCCTGATGGCGAAAGAGACAAGAGTTTTGTGCGGGCACCTCCCCCCCCTCCACTTAGCCATTCACTTGTTGCTGTTGTTGAGAAGCAGCTGGCACCAGACAGAGCAGAGAGAGGGGGGCCAAGTCGTTTTGCTGAGAGACAGCGTTGGTGGGGCGGCGGGGGGGCACCGGTTTGGGCCCTGGCCCAAGCAGCTTTTGATCTGGAGGGCAGTGTTGGGAGATTGTCAGGGGGAGGTGGCAGTTTCAGCTTAATTCACCTGGTTCTCTTTGTGCATTTCCCTGGAGCTCAAAGAGGACCTAATTAACTGACAGTAGATCTGATTGCCAAGCTAGGGGGAAGGGTGGGGGAGTTACTGGGAGTACTGAGTGCCCCCCCCCTTCAGCTTGGCTTATGTATCAAAGAGGGCGACTTTGGAGGTTTTATGAGGACTGGGTGAAGAGTTCCACAGCCTGAGTGATACTGCTAGAGGGGTCCAGACCCAGGCCCCAGGGAGTCCGGCGCTCAGGCGCATGCCTGAGCCTCAGGGTGAGGTTGGAGGTAACTGCTGTTGAGGCTCTGCCTCCCTCTGCAGCTGGGGCTGGTTTCTCTGGAGCCCTGAGCTGACCTTAGGTGGGCAGGGCCACGTGAGTGCCATCTTCCACAGCCAGCGTCCGGTCCTGAGGTCTGATGTCTTCATAAAGGGGAGAGGGAGGGCCATGGCAGGGGAAGATACGGAGGGAGGTGGCAGTTCTGGAGTAGCCATGGAGAGAGACGGCGATTGGCTGGCAGCCAGAGGTGGGCTTTTCTTGCCCTTCTCTGCTTTGCCATGCTGTGTGGCTTTGAGCTCTTTGCTGAAACTCTCTGAGCCTTGGGTTTTCACCTAGGTAAAATGAGGGGGTTCGGTGAGCTCTAGAGTCCCTTTCAGCTCTGACAGTCTTTGATTCTAAGGTTCCCTGGGGACTCCAAAGCACAGTTTGTTCCCTGCTGCCTGGGTGGGGGGTGGGGAGTGGGCTGCAAGAGTCCTGCCCTCCCTTCTCCCCGTCTCTGTCTCCTTAGATTCGGCGCAGGAGACCAACCCCTGCCATGCTGTTCCGGCTCTCAGAGCACTCCTCACCAGGTGGGCCCCTTCCCTGCCCCCTAGTCCTGGCCCCACCCTAACTGCGATGCCTTCTGGGGGCCCCTGCCAAAGTCCCTTGAGTAGGAGACTGAATGGAGGATGAGGGGTTAAGGTCCAGGAGCCCAACTCCACTGGGCTCATTTATTGACCAGACACCTCCCAACCCCGGGAAGGAAAGGGCCCAGAGACTGACTGAACTTTGGGGGAAAGTACCAATAATTTGGATTCTTTCTCTCTTCTTTTTCCTGGCTCCCCAGAGGAGGAGGCCTCACCCCACCAGGTGAGTTTCCAGGGGCAGCTGGAAGGAGGGAGGCCAGGCCCTTTGTGATGGGGTGGACAGGATTAGTTCCCAGCTAGCTCAGGGTGCCACCCAGGAGGACATTAGCATATCAATTGGCACCTTGGTGAGAATGCCTGGTGCCAGGATGCAGATCCTCCTCTACCCTTGTCTTTGCTCTGCTCAGACTCAGGCTGGGTCTCCAGAATCCAGGGTCCCATCCTGAGCCAGGCCATGGCTACGGTGCCCCTCCCAAAACCACCAGGCGGCCTCAGCCTGGGTGTGGGGTGTGGGAGCAGTGCCCGGACCTAGAGCCGAGGCTGGACCAGTCAATGCAGTTGCCCTGGGCAGCTCGCGGGGGGCGGGGGGGTGGGGTGGGAAATGGAATGGAGGGAGGGTTACAGGAGCAGGGGTCTCTGTGAGCCCATTTAACCTGGCACTTCCCCGGCAGAGAGCCTCAGGAGAGGGGCACCACCTCAAGTCGAAGAGACCCAATCCCTGTGCCTACACACCCCCCTCGCTGAAAGGTACTCCCCCAACCCATGGTCTGCCTGTCCCCCTTGACCCCTGGAACTGGGCTGACACGGGGTGTGCAGGGCAGGGTGGGGGAGAGCGTTGAGCTTCTGTTGATGGGGAGGGATTGTCTTGTGCACCCACCCCAACCCCTACTTAGAGACCAATTCCTTCTTAATGTGGCCTTGGAAAAACAAGGCGCCCTGAGGCTGAAAAGGGTGGTGTGGGTCTGAAAATCAGGTTTCGGGGTTGAAAGAAAAGAGGTACATAACAAGTAGGCATCGACATAAAGAGACTCAGCTCTCTGCCGCCTCTGCAAGCATGCTCTGAACCACCTCCCCCGCCCACCCCCCCAGGGCACCTTCTTAGGGTCGCACCCCTTGCTTTCCCCTCCCGTTCCCTGGCCTTTCACACAGGTCTGCACACCAATGCTTCTTCTGTTCCTGCTTTTCCTTTCAATCCCCAAAGGCAGGTCACTCCTATAGCACTCTCTTATGGAGCACCTAGTGTATGCCAGGCCCCCCCTGGTGGGGGTAGAATAAGGGTAAGATCTAGCCTCAGCCCTCCTGGGGCCCTTCACCTCAAAGCATCCAGGAGAGCTACAGAGGAGAGGGGACTTGAAGGATGGATAGGAATTCAACAGGTGAGCCAGGCACGGAGGGGGTATTCCAGGAAGAGGGAGGAAGGTGTGCAGGAGGAGCAGGTGTGAAATCACAGGGGGTCTTCAGGGCTGCCTGGAGACTTGGCTTCCAGCGGGGGAGCTGAGGGAGAGACAAGTTGGTGGGCCAGGTGGGGGTGTGCCATCCTAAGCCTTAGGATGCCTTCCCACCCCCAGCTCAGCTCCAGCTCTTCTGGCCTGGCCAGCCCCCTCCTCCCATGGAGGGAGAGAGGGAGGCCGGAAGGGTGTGCAGAAGGGTGTGCTGAGACCTCGATTGGGTGGGTTTAGTGAGCTCCCAACCACCGGCCAAGGTCAACAGGTGCAGCTGTCAGCCTGCCTGCCTCAGTTGGGAGCAGAGAGAATTAGGAGAGGAGAGAAGATGCGGAGACAGCAAGTGGGCACTGGGTGTAGCTTTCAGAAGGCCTTCCGATCTGCGGGGATGTGGGGAAGGCCAGCCCCTGAAGCAGGCGTGAGGGAGGAGGTGCCGTCTTCTCAGGAGAGAACATGAGAAGTCTCTCCTCCACACCCTGGGCTGAGTAGGGGGCAAGTGGATGTGAGAGGGAAGAACCACCCTTCAACTCCTGATTGTGAGCAAGGGGCAGCGGGCGGGGGTGAAGAGAACAGACCAGGGTGCTGCCCAGGCAGCCTGCCTTGGCCAGAATGTGCCCCCACCCCCACGGCCCCTTTGGGCTGCGACCTGGGAGGGGGCCAGGAGAGGGGCTCTGCTGGGGACCTTGGAGCTTCCAAAAGGGAGACTTGAGTGGGGGGGAGTTCGGGGTCCCAGAGCTGGAGAGAGAGAGAGAGAAGGAGGCCGGGAGGCAGAGGGGGGAAGACCCCAGAGAGCCCTGAGAGGCACGAGGCAGGCGAGGCACGCGGGAGGCTCTCACGGGGCGCCGCACACACCTATTGTTGTCGCTGTGGCTCACGAACTGAAGCACTGAGCTCTCCTCCCCCGGCTGCTCGAGCTGCCACCTCCTCTCCTTTCTCCTTTCCCCAACCCTCAGAGGACCCTTCTGAACTTCCAGGGCACTGTGTGTTGTGGGTTTCGCCCTTTCTGGGCAAAGTAAAGCCCCTGGCAGTGTTGGGGGATTTGTCGGGGGAGAAGCCTAGAGTCCGCGAGGAAGGGCGGACACCGAGTCTTGGCTTGAAGGGGGCTCTCCAAGGCCGAGCTCTTGCACTTGGCTCAAGGTGAAGCTTTGCTGAGTCCCCAAGGACAGGGAAGGGCGATTTATTGCGCTTTTATTGCCTGGGTAGTTTGCCCAGAGTTAGCAGGAGGCACTGGGTGGAGCTCGGGGCCAGACGGGGCAGCAGGCAAGCACAATACACCCTCTGTGCCTGTCCCTGAGTTGGCAGAAGTGCCAGGCCCTGCTCCCTGTACAGGTTTCCAGCCTGGATCTGCCCCCTCGGGCTTTCTGAGGGGAGGGGCTGCCTGCAGATTAGGAAGCAGCTGCAGCAACCCTAGCCCCTAGACCATCAGCATCTGGTCTCTGGGCCTCTAGTTTAGTGACCCGAATGCTCTAAATCCCACCAGCTCCTGGCCCCCTGCTGCCTCTGCCCCGGCCACATTTCCCAGGGTCCCCTTCACCCCTGCCTTTCTCCCAGAGTCCTCCAGCCCTGGCCTCTATCTCTGAACCCCCTCGTCCTTTCCATCTTTTGGAAACTTCTCTCCAGCTGCCCACACTGTTCCCTTCCTAGGTCCTATCCCAGCAGGCCTTGGTGGTGTTGGGGGGGTGGGTGGTGTTTGCTGCTTTCTAGGTCACTGCAGAGGGAGCTGAAGCTTGGGGATGTGGGTCAAGATTGTGGGGGCCGTGTCTGAGCAGGCTGCATCCCCAGGCAAGGACGTCACTGGCTGCAGACTATTGTGTACTCAGTCTCAGAACTGTTCCTGCCTCTTAGAGCCTGGGGCAGGGGTGTGTGGCGTAGCATCTATGATGGAGCACTGCCAGGGAGTGGGGACCAAGCCCAGGATGGGGCAGCAGGCAGGATCCGGGTGAGCGGTGAGCAGGCTGGGCACTCCCCTAGAAACTGAAAGGGACAAATGCCTCAGGGCCCGGCCCACCAGTCCCGTGCCTTCTCCAGGGGCTGTAGCTGGTAGACAAGCTCCCCAGCCAGGAATGTTAAGCTGTTGCTGTGCCCGCCTGGTCTTGTCCAGCTTGGCACCCTACGGCGCGGGGAGATGCCTGGGGCTGGCCTCTGGGGCCCAGCATCTTTGGACAGCTTAAGAGCCAAACATGATCAAGAGTCTACCCCCTGCTGCTTCTGCCCTGGTCTGGCCCCCAGCAGGCTGAGCAGCAGCCTGTAGTGTTTGAACTAGACCCCTGCGGGGGTCAGCTCTGCCCCAGGCCCCCAGGAAGGAGGCTGGGGTTGGGCCACGTGCCTCTCCTGCTCCCTGGGCTGCTTCTCCGGCCTGGCTGACCCGTGCCTTCCTGGCCCCCCGTGCCAGCTGTGCAACGCATTGCTGAGTCTCACCTGCAGTCCATCAGCAACCTGGGTGAGAACCAGGCCTCGGAGGAGGAGGATGAGCTGGGGGAGCTGCGGGAACTGGGCTACCCGAGAGAGGAAGAGGAGGAAGAAGAGGAGGAGGATGAAGAAGAGGAGGAGGACAGCCAGGCGGAAGTCCTGAAGGGCAGCAGGGGGTCTGGTAAGCGGAAGGGGCTGTGAAGCCTGAGTTTCACCAACCATGGGCTTGGGTGGGGTCCTCCTTGAGTGTCCTGGGACACCCCCTCCCAGTTTACAGTTTCTCCCACATGTAAAGGGCCTTCTTACTCTCTCACCCCACAGGATGCCTCGAACTCAGCTTTACCTGACACCTGGGCTGTTCCCATCTTTGATTCCGTCCTTCTCCCTATCAGGTTTTCCCTAGTAATTCCTCTCTTCCCTAAGAATTAAGGCAAGGCTACATGAGGTTTGGGGCTAGACCCAAGAAAGGACTTCCCATCCATGGCCACTGGGAGGTGTAAAGAGATGAGGGATAGAGGACTAAGAGTGTCCAGGGCCCCCATCGCCTGCATTTCTGGATACAGGATGTGGTCTCTGCTGGGAGACACAGGACTGGTTGATAAGTTCTCTCAGGAACCTGTGGTTCTCTCCTGCTTTTCTAATTTCCTAGGCTGGAGGTGAGCACCCCACTCCAGGACTCTTGCCTGGAAAATCTCATGGATGGTCGCGAAGGGTCGGACACGACTGAGCGACTTCACTTTCACTTTTCACTTTCATGCACTGGAGAAGGAAATGGCAATCCACTCCAGTGCTCTTGCCTGGAGAATCCCAGGGACGGGAGAGCCTGGTGGGCTACCGTCTATGGGGTCGCACAGAGTCGGACACGACTGAAGCGACTTAGCAGCCACAGCAGCAGCAGGCTGGAGGTGAGAGGGTGCCCTCTAGTGTCTGGATGGAGAATCTAGGATTCAACAACCAACCAGGTTGTCTGCACCTCCAACCCCAACTGCCTGGGAAGAGAGAGGCCAGAGAGGGGCCTAAGACCTACACAGAAGGCCTCAGAGCTAGAGACCCCAGATCCCAAAATCTACAGAGCCGGGTCCCAAGACCCAAAGAATTCCTAGGCAGGAAGATCTCAGCCCCTCCCAGGGCTATTTTTTCCATGCCTGGCCACTTCTAACCCTCTGAATGCAAATTCAATGTTTTGGTTCCATTATTTATGGGGATGAAAAATAACCAACCATCACTGCTTGCAGTGTCCACTCTTTGCACCCCGCCTCAAAATGGCATAGGCCTCTGCTCTGCATTGGTGCTGGGGGCATCAGATGTGGGAGCAAAAGCTTCAGCTGGAAGAGTTGAGTTGACTCCCACTGACACCCCCAGAACAGGTGAAGAGGAGACTGTTCTCTCAGGAAAGCGGCAGGACAGTGGGTCAAATGGCAAGGTGACCAAGGAACAAATATCAGTTGCCACCAAGCCTGGAGTGGCTCCTAGGTGCTGGCAGTGGGTGTTAACTATTATTTAAGGCAGTCTACAGAACTTCCCTCCTACCAGCCCCTTCAGAGAGGTAATAATGACTTATCTAAGACATGTGGTAAGTCACGGGAGGTACTTAGTCCAGTGCTCACTCCACTACACCATGACACCCTCAGAAAGCTTAGTCTCAGCCAGCGGCTGGACTTGGCTCATGTTCTGGGGCAGCTAGATGGATACTCAGAGCTCGTGTTTTTATCCCTTCTTTCCTGTCCCCAGCTGGGCAGAAGACAACTTATGGCCAAGGTCTGGAGGGTCTCTGGGAGCGCCCGCCTCCTCTGGATGGGCCCCAGAGAGACGGAAGCTCTGAGGACCAAGTGGAAGACCCAGCAGTGAATGGTGAGAGTTGGGAGTTGGGGGCTGAGGAGGCGGGGCTGGGATCTTAGTGGGCATGGCCAGGCCCTAAGTCCCTCTGCTTGCTTTGCAGAACCCGGGGAGGAGCCACAGCGCCCTGCCCACCCTGAACCTGGCACATAGGCACCCAGCCCTGCATCTCCTGGAAGGAAGTGGGGGGAGGCATTGATGTTCTCCAGAAACCCACTCTGTTCACACCCTATTTTGTACCCTGCCCCTCACTTGCTAGGGCTGCGGCTTCTGACTTTTAGAAGACTAAGGCTGGTCTGTGTTTGCTTGTCTGCCCACCTTTGGCTGATGCCCAGAGTCCCTGGGCACTTGCTGCCTTATGCCTACCCCTGCCAGTCATTCCCCCATACACCCAGCGGGAGGTGGGATGGGAGAGCTTGCATTGGGAAATCCAGTAAATGGGGGACAAAGATTCATCCTTCACAATTCTACTCCCTAGACCCTCTCCCCTGGGCACAGGAAACCCACAGGGCGAGACCCTAAGATCTGGGGGAAAAGGATACTGAGAACTTGTAAGTGCCCACAGATCTTTCTCCATCCCTTGAGCAATTCCAAGTCATCAACCCTTCACTGCCTTCTACCAGGGCCCAGAATTCAGGCATCTTTTCCATGGCCTCAACTTTTGGTAAATCTTCCCCCTTATCACCTGCTCCCCAGCCTGGGTGCCTGGAAGATGGACTGGCAGAGACTGCTTTGTTGCATTTTATGTGTGCTTTGATGCCAGGAATGCCGCCTAGTATAAGTCCTTAGGGGGGCACATGGTGGGGGAGCCAAGCTCTCCTTGTCCTCCAACTGCTCTGTCCCCTTCCCCTCTTCCCTGACTCCTGGCCTGAACCTGTAATAAATCTTTGTAAATAACTATGCTGAGACTTCTCTTTCAGGGGAAAGGAGAGGGAGGAGGTAACAGGTTTCCCCATGTGGTAGTCATCCAAGAGTCAGGTCCTCGACCCTACTGTCCAGTCCTCTAGCTTGGAGCCTTGACTGCAGACAAGCTCCAAACCCTCTTGGGAAAGACCTTAGGAGTTCTAGATCCCGCTAAGGATGGCTGAAAGGAGGTGGGGGAGAGGAGTCCTTCAAGAGTAATTGAAATCCTACAAAGGACCCGTCCCCACCCCCCACGCCTCCCCTCGGGAAGATCCTTTTTCTCCACAGTGCCAGGCTTTCGTGGCCCAACAAGTATGATGTCTCTGGGCTTCCTTCCAACATCCCCTTCCGTTAGGAAGCTCTTTTCAAGCCCAACTTTGGCTGCAGTCCCCACTTCCGGATTTGGGGGGTGGGGCCCGAGGGCTTGGGGGCGGGGTTGAGGAGAAGGGGCGGGGCTGCAGTCCTACGCACGTCCCGGATTGCTCTCGGGGGCGGACTCAGTGGCGGAAGTGGCGACGGGAGCTCCTTTTCCGCTCGGAGGCGCTGCTGGGGCGGTGGAGTCAGATTGCGGTTGCGGGTAGGAAGAGCCGGGGTCGTGACTGACATGGAGCAGGTGAGTCCGCAAGAGGTCACTTGGACCAGGTGGTGGTACGAGGGTTACGTCTCGCCAGCGGATCACGTCTCCCTAGCGGGTGTCCGTTCGTGGTTCTGTCCGACCCTTCCCACACCCCCTGCGCCCCACGTTCCGCCCCCTTCCTCAGCTCGGCCCAGCTCCACCCCGGGCGGGATTCAGGGGTCTCCGGCACTGACAGTCCGCGGCTCCGCCCACTCGAAAGAGTCCGGGAAGGGCGTCCCGGATCGCCCTCCATAGCTTTCCGTTTCACTGTGAGGGGGTGGTGTCTGGGTATTAAGGGCAAGAACTGGATATGGGGAGGTGTCAGGGTTAAGAATGAGCAGGAAAATATCTACAAGTTCCTGTAGGTCTCCGTCTCACTGTCATCCGGGCTCCCTCAACTTCCTTTGGAAATTGCAGTGAATGACTTCTTAATGGACATCAGAAGGGCTCTTTGATATCTTTCTTGAGTTCTTAAAGGTGCATAACACCAATGACGCTAACTCGTAATTGAAATAGTGGATATGTGTCCCTTCCCCCACTTTTTGGCTTCCTCCGCGTCAGCATCCCCTTATTTTCTTCCTACTACTCTGACTGCAGAAACACCGTTTCACAGTCCTCCTCTTGCCCAGCCCCTTATTCTGTACACTGAATCTGGATGGTCTCATCTACTCTCATGGTTTCAGCTTTGCGTCCGTGTGTGTTCAGAGGCTCAGTCGTGTGTAACTGTGACCTCTTGGACTGTAGTCTTCCAGGCTCCTCTCTCAATGGGGTTATCCCAGCAAGAATACTGGAGTGGGTTGCCATTTCCTCCTCCAGGGATCGAACCTGTGTGTCCTGCGGCTCCTGTATTGGCAGGTGGATTCTTCTTTACCGCTGAGCCACCTGGGAAGCCTGGCTTCAACTTCAGGGTACCAGAAAGGCACCCAGATCTCCAGCTTCAGCCAAGCCCCTCCCTGGAGCCTCAGACTTGGCCGTCCAGCTACCAGTTGGACAGCTCTGCTTCAGCTGCCACTCAGGCTCTCTGAAGTCGACCTGCTCTTTTCCCCTGAAGATTCATTTGTTCTCAACTACCCCATCCTAGCCAGAAACCTGAGACTCATCTTATACTTCCTCTTCTTTCTGAGTTCTCATCTCTAAGAGGTGACCTTGTCCAGCTAACTTCCTTAACATGCTTCAGACCTGGTCCCATGCCTCTAACTCTGTTGTCAGCACCCTTGTTGATATGTTTCGCACCGGGATGATTGCGGTGACTTCCCAGCAACTTCCAGTTCATGGCTGCCTGCAACCCAGTCTCCCAACTGTAACTCTTGTGGTCCTTGAAAAAGATGTCTCATAACATCACTTCCTTGCTTAAAACCCTTGGATGGTTTCCCATTGCCTGTGGGAAAGGCTGAATCTTTAGCACAGATTACATGGCTCTCTTTCCTACCCTATGTGTACCCTGAGGTCCAATAATATGACATTGCAGGATGCGCTTGCCCGCACTTTGCCATTTTGTGTCTCCATGGCTTTGCATGCACCAGCCCCACTGCCTAGAAAGCCCCTTCTCCTCTTACCTACTGCCTACCTTCTACTTGACCTTTAGTGCTCTGCTCAGGCTGCATCGCCTCTGGATCCCCGCCCCTGCCCAAGGCTAAATATTGTCCCATCTGAGTCCCTGCAGCACCCCGTCCAGGATAGCGTGATGATGGAGGATACAGACTCCTGAACTGCACTTCCTGGGTCCTAGTACTATCTTATGAAATTGATGAAGGCAGTGCTTCAGTTTCGTTTGTCAAATGGAGATAGTTCTTTGCCTACCTAGTACAGTTATTGTGAGGATTAAATGAAATAGTGTGTGTTTAGGGCTTAAAACGGTGAGGGAAGGCATGCTCAGTAAATCAGTGTTAACTGTTACTACTGTTTACATAAGAAGGATAAAGAACAGTTATTCTGACTTTTAATTTTATCAACTGCTTGAGAACAGTTGATATGGCTTCTCATTCTGTCTCAGAGCCCCAAAGCCTGACTCTTTGTCAGTAAATAAAATGCTGGGGTAGAGGGCATTAGGGGCAGGATCTGGATTTGACTGGTAAAGATTCAAAACAGTAGAAGACCTAGACCCCATGTCTTTCTGCTCAGGAAATGAATCTGGAAATGGATAAATGTTAGAGGCCAAGCATGAATTCTAGAGAAATGTACACAGAACTCTGGAAACCCAACCAAGAAAAAGGCCAAAAGTGGCTTCCGGGAGGAGCTGACAGTTAGGGGCCCTGAGTGACAGAATGAGTACCAGCAGGAGGTGGAGCCCAGGGTGAGCTCAGAGAATGGAAAGCTACATCCTCCAGTTGGAGAGCTCTTTCGGGGGAGGGGGCTGAGGTGGCCACAAGGGCAGATTCCTTTCTTCACCTGGCCACGAAGGAGTATCCCCTTGGGTTAGGAGCCTGCAGGGACCATGCCCTGGGGAGGTCTGAAGGCTTGGTACCCATGTTTGGGGGCAGGTCCCTAGGGGTAAGGTCAGCACGCATGCCTGTGGGCTGGGCCTGTGTTTTAAACCAGATTCTGGGCTTTTGTTCAAGCCCAGAGTGCCCATCTTCCTTGCCTCCGGCTGACAGATGCGGAGGCCTGGGTCAGATGGCTCCTCCTCCCTGTGACTTTCCTGACCTCCCCCACTGTAGCCTGGGTCAGATGCTCCTTTTTCTGGGAGCCCACAGTCCTTTGTTCATCCCTCCCTGAAAGTGCTGATCGCAGCGTGGCACGGTGCCTTTATCTGTCAGCCTCCCTTCTCAGACCGGGACCCCCTGAGTGAATATCCCCAGGGACCGACATGTGGCTGGCATGCTGTAGACTCTCAGTTTACCTGCTGTGGTAAACTAAGCTCTCCAACACTGGGACTTGTTTGGGGGAAGGGGTGTGGGTGAGACCAAAAATTCTGTACATTTGACAGCTCACACTTGTTGCATTCAACGACAGAGATTGTTGGCCCCATTTTACAGACAAGGAAGCTGAGACTTGGGAGGTGCGGTCAGGTTCACTCAGCAGGAACTGTCTTCTGACTCCAGGTCTACAACTGTGTCCCAGAAACTGCCCTGGGCTCCCAGTCCCCAAAGGGACATTTGCCACATCAGTGGGACAAGGGACAAGGGAGGTATACCATTCTGCCTGTTTTATGTCCCTCTGAGCTTTTTCTGCCTGGGAAGGGGCTGGTCAGGGCCAGTGCTGGGAGGAGTCTGTTCTGCAGACCCTCACCCCTGCAGGGCCCTTCTGTCACCTAGGCTCATAGGACTGAGATTGCCCTGGAAGATGGACCAGCCCTTTCCAAACTGACCTTGAGAACTCAACCTCATTAGTCCTGTTTTATCCAACAGCACCAAGGGGTGGGATGAGGCCTGACTCACCAGCCCTTGAGTAGGCTGGGGTCATAGAGTCACAGAGCTGGGGACATCTCTGACATTTAATGGGCCTGGCATGTGGAGGGAGCGGGAGGGCTGAGTAGATATCAGTTTGATAGGATTTTCCAGTAAGTAAAAGTGAAAGTCGCCCAATCACATCCTTGTGTCCGACTGTTTGCGACCGCATACAATCCATGGAATTCTCCAGGCCAGAATACTGGAGTGGGTAGCCTTTCCCTCCTCCAGGGGATCTTCCCAACCCAGGGTTCAAACCCAGGTCTCCTGCATTGCAGGTGGATTCTTTACCAGCTGAGCCACAAGGAAAGCCCAATGAACTGTGCTTCAGAACCTCCTGGGCTAGGGCAGGGTGGGAGCGTTCCGTGATGAATATGGTTTCTGTTTTGTCTTGACTGGGCCCTGTTCACTTCCTCAGAAGGAAGAAAGAGCCTGGCTTGGCCTCTGAGATCTTACTTGTCACTGCTGCTGTGTCCTGGGCTCTTCTGGGAACTTCCCAAGCCCTCTGGGTGGGGCAGAGTAGGGACCAGGAAGCCAACGTGCCGAGGCTGATGGCATAGGGCACCAATCTCTGAACTTCAGGAGAGCCTCATATGTACCATCCTGGGTCAGCTCCCTGAGATCAGGGCCTATCCTACCAGCCAGCAGTACTGATGGACCCTCAGTTTGGGCAGAGTGCCGTGCTGCATATGCCTGGCCCAGGGCCCTGCCTCTAACACTGTTCCCATGGCCGCTGATAGTAGTCATGAAGTGAAGTGAAGTCACTCAGTCGTGTCCGACTCTGCAACCCCATGGACTATAGCCTATCAGGATCCTCTGTCCATGGGATTTTTCAGGCAAGAATACTGGAGTGGGTTGCCATTTCCTTTTCCAGGGGATCTTCCCAACCCAGGGATCAATCCTGGATCTCGGGTTGAACCTGGGTCTCCTGCATTGCAGGCAGATGCTTTACCCTCTAAGCCACCAGGGATTTCCCAATATAGTAGTCATAGCTGCTGTTAATTAAACACAGGTACATTGCAGCTGTTATTTCTTTCAACAGCTCTGTGATGTGGGCACTCTACCATCCCCGTTTTACAGATGACAAGACTGAGTTTCAGAGAGACTCAAAGGCACACAGCGTAATAAAGAATGGCCCTCGGCTTTTGACTCCAGGTCTCCTGACCAACCCCCAAATCTATGCCCTGTCCCTTGTTCCAGGGTGATCCACAGGCCAGTGAACCTTCTTGCCATGTACATGGCCAGATGCTGTGACCTGGGCCTCACGGGCTCGAGGAGAGATGAGTTTGAGGCTCAAGTCTCAAGGTGTGGGGATTGAAGTGCTGAGCCAGGACCCCAAGATCTGGGCTTGGGGAAGCCTGAGCTGAGAGAGAGGTTTGTCCAGGAGGCAACTTTTGAACTGGTCTCTAAAGAGTTAAGAGGTCCCCCCAGGGGAACTGGAGGTATGAAGGGAGACCAACTGGCCATGGTGTGTCCTGGGAACAGCCAGTGATCTGGAGAGTATTGGGGGAGGGGTGTCAGCCCTGTCGCAAGAGTCGAGTGGTGGGGACCCTCGCTATGCTATCCGAGGGGTTTAAACCTGCCCCCAGGCCTTTTTCTGTGAGTCTGGGCTCAGAGAAGAGGAGGGGAGCCTCTACCCTGCCTGAGGCTACCTGGGAAACCAGCCCTCCCCCTTGCCTGCTCGTGGAGGAAGTGCCTGGGCTCTGGGTAACACGAGATTCCAACTGAGGGTGGAGTCCAGTCCAGCAGAGGCTGGTCAGGTGGGGCCACTCCTCCAGGACTGGGTGTGAGTGTGTGCACAAGCACCTGGACATGTGATGTTGCGGTCGTTTCGACACACTTCCTCAGTGTTTGCTGTGAGACTGGTGCCGGAACCGGGCAGGCATCTGTGAGCAGGCAGGGCGTCCCTGACCCAGGGGGAGAAGACAGGCAGGAAGCAGACCAGTAAACAAATAATGTCTGGGGTGATGAGTGCTGTGAAGAAGGAAGTAGGGTGAGAAGATGCAGGCTGGGGCTGAATAGAGGGTCCAGGGAAGGCCTCTCCAGAGGGAGGGAACGTTGCAGAGACCAGGGGGAGGCGCTCCAGACACGCCAGAGGAGCAAGGGTCCTGGGGTAGGAGCGTGTGAGCTGTGTGGCTGAGGCAGAAGGTAGCAGGGGAAGAGGAGGCTTGTAGGCCAGGACGGGGACTTTGGCCTTTACTGTGGGGGAGCTGGAGGCTGCTGGACGTTTGGGATGTCACGGAGGTGCAGCCTGACTTTGACCGTGGTCCCTCTGTCTGCTGTGTTGAGAACAGACTTGGGACCAGGGTAAGGAGGCGGTCAGGAAGCTGTTACACATGTGAGATGGTGCCTCAGGCAGGGTGCTGTTACTGGTGAGCAGTGGCGGATACTGGCTGGACTTGGAAGGATTTGTTCATGGTTCGGATGTGGAGGGCAAGGCACTGAGCTCTCTACAGGCCCTGGCTGTTAAACTCTTTGGGGTCTTGTGACACCTTGCTCCCCACAGGCCCTGAAGGTGGCCACATTTGGATTTAGCCCAGCCCTGGGGGAAGCCCACGTGCCCCTGGGGTGAGCTCTGCCCTGTCCAGGGCAGGCTGTGGGCAGGCCTCTCAAGGCTTCAGTCTCGTCATCTCCACAGCTCCTGGCAGCGGATGCAGGAGTGAAAGAGAGGACGTCTGCAGGGGGCCGGCCGGGGCCACTGCCAGCCCGGATTGGTTCCTTCTGGTCCGTCTGGATGGTGCGCAGGCCTGTGTGGTCTGCTGTTCTCCCTCCCTGAGCCAACTTCCTCCTGGCTGGCCAGTGGCAGAACACAACCCGAGGCCAACCTCTTCTGCACACAGCGCCTCTGTCTCCTGCCCGGCTGTGGATTCTCCATTAACCTGGGTATTAACAGAGTCTCAATCCAGAGCAACCCCAGCCCTGGCCTGAAGCCGTCTCACAGAGGCTGTCAGAACTCAAGACTGTTTCCACCTAAGATGAGACAGGGGTCATGTCAGCTAACCCTTCCATAGTGGTCACTCTGTCGGGGGCTGTTCTGGGTCCTTACCTGTAATAAGTCGCCTAAACCTTATAATACCTCTAAGAAGTAGATACTACCATTAACCCCCATTTTATAGAGAAGAACACTGAGGCACAGAGAGGTTCAATGACTAGTAAGGTGGGACTCCGGGCTTCCCCAGTGGCTCAGCAGTAGAGAATCCGCCTGCAATGCAGGAGTCGCAGAAGACCCAGGTTCAATCCCTGGATGGGGAAGATCCCTCTGGAGGAGGACGTGACAACCTACTCCGGTATTCTTGCCTGGAGAATCCCATGGACAGGGGAGCATGGCATGCTGCAGTCCACAGGGTCACGAAGAGTTGGACATGACTGAAGCGACAGCAAGCTCGCGCGTACAAGGTGGGAATCCAGGCTTTGAACTGTCTCCTGGGTTGTCATCCACTCGTTTCTTGGCTTCACTGATTTCTCCTGATTTGTGCTTAGTTAGGGACCCCTCAGGGCTTCCCCAATGGCTCAGCAGGTAAAGAACCCGCTTGCAGTACAGGAGATGCAGGATTCTTGGGTTCGATCCCTGGGTCAGGAAGATCCCAGGAGGAGGGCGTGGCAACCAGTATTCTTGCCTGGAGAATTCCATGGACAAAGGAGCCTGGTGGACTACAGTCCGTGGGGTCACAGAAGGGTCAGACCCGTCCGAAGTGCCTGAGCAGCAGTAGCAGGGACCCCTCAGGGAAAACCCCGTGGCCAGTGGGGCTGGGGCCAGCATTTCCTGAGGGATGCAGCCTGGGGTACGTGTTGTGAGCCCATGTCTGCTGCCCCGCGGGCCTGGGGAGACGGTTTGAGGAGCCACACTGCTCTGAGGTGAGAATCGTTTCTGGACATAGATGAGGTGTTAGTCTGCTCTGGGTCACAGAGCCTGGCTGGTGGAGGGAGCTCTAGCTGGAACTTGTGTAGGTTGGCCTGACCGTCCGTGGGAAGCTGGGCAGAGGAGAGGGTGAGAGGCCCACAGAGGTGGCGGAGGCAGCCGTGGTTCCCATCTGCGGAGCCCTTCCTCCGTGGTGTCAGGGGCTGTTCTCCATGCTCCCCACGCACCGCTGTCTCCTCTGATCCACCAGGCGGCCCAGGGTCAATACAGGTATCCCCCAGTCCCCGTTTCCAGGTGCAGCCTCGGAGTCTTGCTGAGTGAGTGACAGACATAGGTGCGTTGCAGACTTGCTTTGGTCAGGAAATGTCAGGCAGAGACTGGCAGAGAGCTGGTTGGAGCTTCTAGCCCAGGGTGTCACTGAGGCTTGGGAAGGGCCCTGTCTGTGCCCCAGCCACCTAAGAACTGGAAATCGGGCCCTTGGGGAGGCTGGGGGGCGGGGGGCAGGCACCAGTGGGAAGGGTAGCATCAGAGATCAGTCTGGGCTTCCCCCCAGAGCTGGTGCAGGGAGCCAGGACACCCCCACCTCCTGCCCTGCCCCTCCCCAGGAGTGCACGCTTGCCTGGAGCCTCTGTAACGTGGCCCATAGCGCGCACAAAGGGGAAACCTGGGCTGAAGCCTTGGACAGCTTGCTCTGGGTCACCCAGCGGGTGAATTGTGGAGCTCAGATTTGAAGTCAGGCCTTTGGGGGCAATTTATTCCATGTCACTCTTGTGTGTAAACCCCCACTCCCCCACACCTGTCGCCTGAACGGCCTTGCCCACCTGCTTGCTCCATCTCCACCTGCACAGGCTAAACGCCAGCCATCCTTCCCCTGATGCATCCATAAACGCCCATGGGGCCGCAATCATTGGTAGCAATCACAGATGGGAGATGCTGCCTTTTTTATTGTGATAAAGCATACACAGCATAACATTTACCATTGTAGCCACTTTTAAGTGGACAGTTCTGTGGCACTGAGTAAATTATCATTCCCCTTATTTAATGCAGCTGAAGAAGCCGATTCTCAGAAGTTCTGTTTGCCCATGGCAAGACTGGTGAGGGCGGACCGGGACTCAAATCCTGGCCTCAGAGGTACCAGCTGCCTGCTGTCGTCAGCTCAGTGGGGACCCACCCAAAAGCTCCTGCTGCGCCTGGGCTAGCATTTCCTAGGGCCAGTCAGAGAAGGCCTGGGAGGGGGCGTGAGGGGCCTCCAGAGCTTTCCCCGTGCCCAGAGACCTGGCTGGCGTCCTCCTGCCGACCCCTCTTACCCTTCTGACCCAGGATGAGAAAAACCACCAGTTCCCCCCCAGCCACCACCACCCCACTCTGTCCAAGCCTCAGCAGCTGAGCTTCCACAGGCACATCCAGCGTCAAGTCTGCAGCCAGCCCAGGCCGACTTCTTCACACCACACGTGCTGCGCCCCTCCTGGCACCTCTGAAGGTGCTGGGGAGTGGCTGGTGACAGCAGGCGGTGGGCTTGGCAGGGGCGCTGCTCCCAGGAGGCCGGGTGGCAGCCCTGCCACCTGCAGCCTCCTGACGCTTGTTACTGCCTCCAGCCTGCTCTGCCGGCAGCCGCCTCCCTCCATCCTCCCGGCCAGTGTTCCGGGGGCTGTTGAGAGCAGTTCTAGGCCAAGGTGGTTTTCATATCTGTAGCTGGCAGGTGGTCTCAGGGAACTCAGAACTTTCTGATGTCATCTGAGTGAGTTTTTCAAACCACACCCACGGACGTGCCTCAGGGTGACTTCAGATGGAGTTTGAGGGAAGGCTGACTGGTGGGGCTATCTGTGGCCACATCCAATGGCAGGACCTATACAGTCCTGTTTTTATTCATTTTATTTATTTACTGTCTGCACTGCGAAGCTTGTGGCATCTTAGTTCCCCGACCAGGGACTGAACGTGTGCCCTTGGCAGTGAAGGTGTGGGGTCTTAACCCCTGAACCATCAGGGAATTCCCAGTTTTTACCTGTTTTCTTTTTTTTAATTAATATATTTTTAAACTGAAGGATAATTGCTTTACAGAATCGTGTTGGTTTCTGCCAAACATCAACATTTTTTTTAATTAAAAAATCACTTTATTTTTAATTGGAGGATAATTACTTTACAATGTTTTGATGGTTCCTGCTATACATGAGTATGAGCCAGAAGTATAAACATGTCCCCTCCCTCTTAAACCTCCCTCCCACCTCCCTCCACATCCCACCCCTCTAGCATGTCACAGAGCACCAGCTTTCTGCTCCCTGCATCATGCAGCAAATTCCCACTGGCTGTCTGTTTTACATATCATCACGTATACGTTTCAATACTATTCTCTCAAGACATGCCACCCTCTTCCTCCCTTGCTGTGACCATGAGTCTATTCCCTATGTTGGCATCTCCTTTGCTGCCCTGCAAATATATCTGTTTTATATATTGAGATTCTAGGTAAGGTTTTTTGGTTGATGTTGTTTTAAGTTTCTCTTACTTAAAAGGGTTTTTTTTTTTTTTTTTTTTAATGGACCTTTTTCCTGGAGGTTCAAGAGGGAGGGTACATATGTATATCTATGGCTGTTTCATGTTGATGTTTGACAGAAAACAGCAAAATTCTGTAAAGCAATTATCCTTCAATTAAAAAATAAATACATTTTTTAAAAGAATGGACCTTTCTCCCAGATAGGGAAATGGAAGTTTGCTAGGAAGGATTTGCCCAAAGTTATTCAGGGCTAATGGACGCCCCCGAACTCATTCACCTCTTCCAGCTCTTGCTTATTTGGATGCGGAGTTTCTTTCGTGGAGGAGGGTGACGCAGAACCCTGCTCTCTCCGACTGTTGGCCGGAAGCCCCCACCCCCGCTTCAGAGCCCCCGGTGCTCGGCTCCCTCAGCACCGCCCCCCCCCCCCGTGCCGGCAGCTCTCTCAGCTCCCCCAGCACCTCTGGTCTCAGCCCCCATCTGCGTCTCTCACTTCCACGTGGACGTCTGGGTGTGTGAGTGTCAGTGCTATTGCCACTCCAAGTGTGTCTCACACCCAAGCTGCTGCCACCCAAGTCCTGTCCCCAGAGACGGAGGGAGGAAGCCAGGGGGGAAGACTAGACAGACCCAGGAGCAGACTGGGAGTGGGGAAGCCACAGCGCCCCGCAGTGAGACAGGGGAGAGGGAGAAGGTGAAGGCAGGTAGGAGAGAGGAGAGAGAGACACATAAAAAAACCGGAGAGAGACTAATCTGATGGGGGTGGAGAGACACTCGCAGATGGGAGAGAGGTGGAGAGGGAGACCCAGAGAGGGGGCGGAATAAAGACAGACGTAGGAGGGGGTACAGAGACACTTCCAAAGAATGGTGAAGAGGTAGCTTGTGAGAGAGACAGGAGAGAGGAGAGATGGAGACAGGTCTGGCAGAAGACAAGCGGGATATTAGAGATCAGGAAATGTCACCCACCCTAGGGCTGCGGCTGTGTCACGGTGAAGGATGCGCCGACCGTGGGGTCTGACACTCGAGCCGGCTGATAGATGTTGGGGGGTCCCGTTGGCAGCAGCCTGTCACTCCTTTCTGCTGGCCGCCACCTTCCAGAGCTGGTCCAGCTTTCCTTGAGTGTCCTCCAGATGAGCTTAGCATGGGCACCCCTAAAGAGTAGTAGAGGCTGGTGCTTCTGCTGAGAACAGTCCTGACTGTTGGGTTGGCACAGAGGTAGAGGGGTGGGTGAGCTGGCTTGCTCAGAACCCCTGCTGGCTACAGAACGGGGGCTTGTTTTCAACTTAGTAGTTGAAGGGGAGCATGGAAGAAAGCAGACAGCAAATGTGTGGAGGGGCCGGACGGCTGTGGTGGGGGAGCCGGTTAGATCTTGGCCTTCCCAGGATCAAGCACAGAGATCCAGGGCTCCCCTTCCAGGGGCCCCCAGACCTGCCCCCTGGTTCTGCATGTGAGAAGACTCAGGGAGACTCAGGCCCCACCATGATGCTTCAGCACCGCTCTGGTTCTAGACTAAACCTTCCCTTCTCCTGCCTGGGGGACAGGGCCTCTGAGGGCCCCTGCCAGCAGATTGGTAGAGCAAGGATCATGGGCCCGGGGGCTGCTCAGCAGGGAGGGAGTGCCCCACCGCCCACTTTGTCTCTGGGGTTTATGAGAATTTCAACCTCATGGTCACATCCATTCACCTCCTGGAGCCTCGGCTGTCCTGTGTGAAGAATAGGAGGAACCATTCTGCCCTGGGTGGACTTGGAACGCAGTGAGATTACTGGAGGAGGTGAAGCCTGGTAAATTCACTGGGACTGGGGAAGGAGGGTGCGAGGCTCTGAGGAGAGGGCTTTGGAGCTGCCAGTTGAAAGGACTGGGGAGACCTGGGTGTAAGGCCCCCAAGGCAGGACCAGGCTGCCGCTTGAAGGGACCTAGAAGGCCAGGGTGGCCGTCATAGTGAGACGGGACCCCGCCTTGTGAGAGGAGCGGTAAGAGGAACCAGGCAGAGCCCCGTCCTGTGAGGGCCACCGCGAGGAGGGTGTATTATCCTCACGCCAGCGGGGAGCCCTTGGAGGGTTGTGAACAGGGAATGGCAGGATCTGATTCATGCTCTGAAACGCTTTCTCTGGCTGTTGCATAGAAGTGGTTGCTGTGGGTGGGGGGAGAGAAAGCCTGGAGACGCGCCCACCCATTAGGAGCAGGAGCGGCTGGGAGAGAGCTGGTTGGGCCTGAGGTGGGGGTGGTGGAGAGAAGGGACCTAGATGTCATCCCACCATCCCTCCGGGGCTGGCCTGCCTGGAGACACTGCTCTAGGAAGTCCCTCCCAGTTGCCATGGATCAGGGGGTGGGAGGGTAGGGCTGGCTGCTGGGAGGGAATGTGGCTTTGTGCTTGGAAAACAAAGAACAGAGCTTGGGGCTGACTTCTCTTGGGGGTGGGGACCGGCCCAGAGGCTGTTGACAGGGCAGGGCTTGGCAGGAGCAGGCTGTGGCCCCAGACGTCAGGGAGGACCCAGGAGGCCCCCAAGGGTGACCGTGGGGCTGCAGGACTTTGCCTGGGGTGGGGGCGGGGTGAAGAAGCAGGACAGAGGGAGAAGGATGCTCAGACCCCTCCAGCCTGCAAGTGAGGCCGCAGAGGGAAATGAGGCAGAGAGGGCCCTGGACCACAGGGTTAGGCCGAGGGTGGGAGGCAACAAATAAGGGTCTGGGGCTGCGTTCGAAGGGATGAAGGAGGTTCCGGGGCGCTCCTGGACCCTGACCCCAGGACCTGACCAGCCACCCTGCCTCCCCGCAGCCCTGCTGCTAAGGCCCAGCCCACCCCGGCTGGAGGTGGCGGCCCGCCAGGATGAGCAAGCTGTCCGGGGACCTGCTGGCCCGCGACCTGGAGCGCAGCCTGCCGGCTGTGGCCTCCCTAGGTTCATCGCTGTCCCACAGCCAGGGCCTCTCCTCGCACCTCCTCCCACCGCCGCTGCCGGAGAAGCGCCGGGCCATCTCCGACGTCCGCCGAACCTTCTGTCTCTTCGTCACCTTCGACCTGCTCTTCATCTCTCTGCTCTGGATCATTGAGCTGAACGTGAGTGGGGCCGAGGCTGGGGGCACAGGTCCGGTTGGGGGAGCGGTGTTGCCTGGGCCTCGGGAGGGTGGCTTCTGGGGGCGTGTTGATTTCCAGGTGAAATGAAGAATGAGACTAGAATAGCTGTTTTCATCTTCCAGAGAGAGAAACACAGAGACGTTAAGTTGCTTATCCGAGGTCTCTCAGCAAGTGTATGAAGAAGGCAGGGTTTGAACCCAGACCTGCGCCCGAGAACTCAGCGCTTGACCTCTGCGCCACACTGGCCCCTAGTGGACACTCTTGAGAAAGGAGGCGGGATCTCAGAGGGCTCTGGTGGAGCTATCGGAACCTTTGTCTTCTTTCTGCTCTATATTGCTCTCTGGCTTAGTTCATTCATTCATTCAGCAAATATTTCTGAGTCCCTCTGTGTCCCAGGCGCTGTGCCGAAGGCAGAGGGAACAGTGGGTGGCAATCTGTAAAGACTCCCAGTGACGCCCAGCTTTCCTTCCCCGTCTCGGGCCTCTTGGTTTTGGTGAGATTCTACCTAACAGTCTGGAGACAGAGCTGCCTGTCAGGGTGGAGTCTGCCCCCCACCCCCGCCATGCAGTGCTTGGCCAGCTGGCGGTGGGGCCTAATCTCCGGGTGCTGACAGGGCAGAGCAGGACCTGATGCAGAGGTAGGAGTGTGGAACCAGGGCATCCTGGGCTTGGTCCCCCGTCCCAGCTTCTGCTCCATAGGAACCATGTGACCTCAGCGAGGGACTCAGCCTCTCCAGGCTTCCCCTTGTTCTCCTTGTGCAAAGTGGGTCAGAGTTCTGGATGGCAGGTGTCCTTCCCCCAGGTCTCAAGCTCAGTCAGTCAGTCACTCAGTCGTGTCCAACTCTTTGCGACCCCATGGACTGCAGCACGCCAGGCTTCCCTGTCCATCTCCAACTCCCAGAGCTTACTCAAATGCATGTCCATCAAGTCGGTGATGCCATCCAACCATCTCATCCTCTGTCGTCCCCTTCTCCTCCTGCCTTCAATCTTTCCCAGCATCAAGGTCTTTTCCAATGAGTCAGTTCTTCGCATCAGGTGGCCAAAGTACTGGAGTTTCAGCTTCAGCGTCAGTCCTTCCAGTGAATATTCAGGACTGATTTCCTTTAGGATGGACTGGTTGGATCTCCTTGAAATCCTAGGGTCTCTCAAGAGTCTTCTCCAACACCACAGTTCAAAAGCATCAATTCTTCAGTGCTCAGATTTCTTTATAGTCCAACTCTCACATCCATACATGACCACTGGAAAAACCATAGCCTTGACTAGACGGACCTTTGTTGACAAAGTAATATCTCTGCTTTTTAATATGCTGTCTAGGTTGATCATAGCTTTAATTCCAATGAGCAAGCGTCTTTTAGTTTCATGGCGCAGTCACCATCTGCAGTGATTTTGAAGCTCAAAAAAATAAAGTCTCTCACTGTTACCATTGTTTCCCCACCTATTTGCCATGAAATGATGAGACCGGATGCCATGATCTTGGTTTTCTGAATATTGAGTTTTAAGCCATCTTTTTCACTCTCTTCTTTCACTTTCATCAAGAGGCTCTTTAGTTCTTCTTTGCTTTCTGCCATAAGGGTGGTGTCATCTGCATATCTGAGGTTATTGATATTTCTCCCAGCAATCTTGATTCTAACTTGTGCTTCATCTAGCCCAGCATTTCTCATGATGCACTCTGCATATAAGTTGAATAAGCAGGGTGACAGTATACAGCCTTGACATACTCCTTTCCCTATTTGGAACTAGTCTGTTGTTCCATGTCCAGTTCTAACTGTTGCTTCTTGACCTGCATACAGATTTCTCAGGAGGCAGGTCAGGTGGTCTGGTATTCCCATCTCTTTAAGAATTTTCCACAGTTTATTGTGACCCACACAGTCAAAGGCTTTGGCATAGTCAATAAAGCAGAAGTAGATGTTTTTCTGTAACTCTCTTGCTTTTTTGATGGATGCCAACAGATGTTGGCAATTTGATCTCTGGTTCCTTTGCCTTTTCTAAATCCAGGTTGAGCATCTGGAAGTTGACAGTTCACGTACTGTTAAAGCCTGGCTTGGAGAATTTTGAGCATTACTTTGCTAGCGTGTGAGATGAGTACAATTGTGTGGTAGTTTGAGCATTCTTTGGCATTGCTTTTCTTTGGGATTGGAATAAAAACTGACCTTTTCCAGTCCTGTGGCCACTGCTGAGTTTTCCAAATTTGCTGGCATATTGAGTGCAGCACTTTCACAGCATCATCTTTTAGGATTTGAAACAGCTCAACTGGAATCCCATCACCTTGACTAGCTTTGTTCATAGTGATGCTTCCTAAGGCCCACTTGACTTTGCATTCCAGGATGTCTGGCTCTAGGTGAGTGCTCACACCATCATGATTATCTGGGTCGTGAAGATCTTTTTTGTATAGTTTTGTGTATTCTTGTCACCTCTTCTTAATATCATCTGCTTCTGTTAGGTCCATACTGTTTCTGTCTTTTATTGTGCCTATGTTTGCATGAAATGTTTCCTTGGTATCTGTAGTTTTCTTGAAGGGATCTCTAGTCTTCCACTCTATTGTTTTCCTCTATTTCTTTGCATTGAAGCGATTTTTTTGATTGCTGAGGACGACTTTCTTTTTTTTTTTTTTTTGAGGAGGGCTTTCTTATCTCTCCTTGCTACTCTTTGGAACTCTGCATTCAAATGGGTATATCTTTCCTTTTCTCATTTGCCTTTTGCATCTTTTCTTTTCTCAGCTATTTGTAAGGCCTCCTCAGACAGCCATTTTGCCTTTTTGCATTTCTTTTTCTTGGGGATGGTCTTGATCACTGCCTCCTGTACAATGTCACAAACCTCCGTCTCAAGCTCAGGGGTCAGGAAAACAGTGACGGTTGTTACAAAGGAGGAGCTTAGAGAAGGAGCTGGTTTAGGGGTGAGTTTGATTCTGGGCATGCTGAGCTGGACGGCAAGGCAGGGCTCTGAGGGTGATGCTCCTTTGTGCACAGAGGGGGGCTGGCAGCCTCAGCGAGAAGGAGCCACAGCCATGGGGGAGCTTAAGGACCGTCTTACTGATGAGGGAGCTGAGGCTCAGCGAGCTTCAGGGTCGTTTGAAGAGTTTCTGAGGTCTTAAACCTTCTTCCTTCGGACGATCCCCTCGGGCTTCCCTGGTGGCTCAGGCAGTAAAGGATTTGTCTGCCGTGAGGAGACCCAGGTTTGATCCCTGGGTTGGGAAGATCCCCTGAAGAACGAAATGGCAACACACTCCAGTATTCTTGCTTGGAGAATCCCATGGACAGAGGAGCCTAGCGGGTCCATGGGGGTCACAAAGAATCGGACACAACTGAGCAACTAACACTTTCACTTTCCAGCATCAAAGCAGGCACTAAAATTCACCCACATCCTTCATTAAATGTATGTATAATATTTTCTTGACAGAAAAGAGCTGAAAAAAATGTTTGGCAATTTTACTTTGGAAACTGTATGGCTATACTGGCTGTAATAGCTCAGCAGTCATCATGCAGACTTGAAAATTCTCATGGAGTGAGAAAATCTGACCTTCAAATTATTTTCAAATTTGATGAAAAGTTTCAGAATGCTGAATTTAATTTAATTCATAGAATTAACATCATGTTTCTCTTGGTGGACAATTAAATTTTTATTATTTCTTCAATTTTGCCATTTTCATACTTTGAAACATATGTATTTGTAGTTTTTTAAAAAATATTTATTTACTTAGTTTGACTTATTATTTACTTACTTGGAGAAGGAAATGGCAACCCACTCCAGTATTCTTGCCTGGAGAATTCCATGGACAGAGGAGCCTGGTGGGCTATGGTCCATGGGGTTGCAAAGAGTCGGACACGACTGAGCACACAGCACTTATTTGACTGGGTCTTAGTTGTGGCACATGGGATCTAGTTCCTTGACCAGGGATTGAACCCAGGCCCCCTGCATTAGGAGCACAGAGTCTTAGCCACTGGTCCTCAAGGACCATCTTACTGATGAGAGAGCTGAGGATTAGCGAGGTTCAGGGTCATTTGAAGAGTTTCTGAGGTCTTAAACCTTTCTTTGGACGATCCCCTTGGGCTTCCCTGTTTTTAGTTTTCTAACAGACTGTGTGTTGCCCAGTGTATGCAAGGACCCTGACCAGGCTGTAAGACCGGCGCCAAGGTCTTGCAGCCAGAGCTGGCAACACAGGGGCAGGAACTCAACTGTCCTGAGTCCTGATGCGGTGGGCTGGCCGGGGGGTGTGCAGGCAGGGGAGAGTTCTCTGTAAAGAGAAAAACCATGGAAGAGAGAGCTCTGTGGACAATGACTCTGGAGTCCAAGAGGGCGTAGTCTGAGGAGTAAGAGGAGGATCAGGCTGGGGTGGGTTGTGATGTCAGCAAGGCGTTTGACTCAATGGGGTGCAGAGTGGTCTTGAGGCTGAGGCATTTGGTGGGGGATGCACCAGGGCGCGAGACTCAGTGAGGGGCTGTCCAGATGGCTGGCTTTTGCCCTGAGCATCAGAACCACTCAGGAGCTTTACAGTCATTCCAGATGCTTGGCTCACCCCGAGATTCAGACCAAGCGTCTCAACATCTGTATCTTTAACACCTCATCCCCCACCACCGCCCCGATTCAGATCATCTTCCAGAGATCAGAGGCCCTGATCTAGGTAGTCGTGAAGGGTCTTCCCTTTCAGGGCCCCCAAACTCCGTTCCCTGGAGTCCCCTTGTGCCCCCCTTCTCTGGGGGCTGGCACCCCACCTGCAGAGGCATGGGCCTGCCACCCCATTCCGCCGGAGGCATCAGGCTGCAATCTAGGTCTCAGTGGGCATCTGGACTCCTTACTCCCCAGCCAGGCTCTCAGGGATCCCATTGAAAATGTGTGGGTGGCCAGGGCAGAGGCAAGGACCAGTCTGCTCACTCTGCATGCCATCCTCTCTAGCAGCTTGATGGATTTTGCCCATTAAGCACAAACCTAATCAATCGATTTGCCACCTGGGGCTCTGTCTGACACCACTGCCCACCCCTGGCCCCTGTCACCCCAGATGGATGCTTGGCTGGGAAGATGGAGCACCACTGTGGTGGGAGGGAGAGAAAGTTATGGGAGAGGCCGGCTCCCAGCTCCCTGTCTTCCACCATAGCACCTGCATAGGGCCCATCACCTCCCAAGGCCCTCCAGGCTTGCCCCTTTCTAGGCAGCATGCTCATGAGTGTCAGGAGGCTCAGCTCTGCCTGTTGGGACTGCCTGGACCCTTAGAGGAACAGTGTCAGCGCTGGGGTCTCAGGCCCCTGGCTGAGCTCGCCTGGTGCCTCAGCGCTCATTGGGTGGCAGCTGAGCATGTACAGCCTCTCCTCCAGGTTCCACCTGCCCCCTCTGGGAGGACGAAGGGCAGCCCTGGGGGCTTGGTCCGACCCACATCTCTCTCTTCCAGACCAACACAGGCATCCAGAAGAACCTGGAGCAGGAGATCATCAACTACAGCTTTAAAACTTCCTTCTTTGACATCTTTGTGAGTGGCCTTGGAGATCCTGTGGGCAGAGAGGGAGCAGGGACGGGGTTCTTTGGTTGTATTTTCTTCTTCCTGCAGCATGCATCCTAATCTGGTCAGGGAGCCCTCAGTATTCAAGCCTGTTCCCAAACGAGGCCCCGCTTTCAGAGAGCCCCAAGTGGGAGGGGAAGACAAGACCCCCGTCCAAGGAGGTCACATGTAATCCCCAAAGACGCACTGACTTGGCCTCAGCCATGCTCTGCCGGGGCGTGCACACCACGTGGAGAGCCTGGGGGAGCAGGGTGGAGGGGGCGGCCAGCCTTCGGCCGGGGTAGGGCCCACGGCTGCCTGTGATGGCTCCCCCACTCCCGTACCAGGTCCTGGCCTTCTTCCGCTTCTCCGGACTGCTCCTGGGCTATGCCGTGCTGCGGCTCCGGCACTGGTGGGTGATTGCGGTAAGATGCCACTTTCCTGGCAGCTCTCGGGCCCTGGCGGGGCTGGTTCATGGGATGGGATGGAGGAGGACTTACTCCCCAGGCTCTGTCTTCGCTCTGTCTGTCTGTCTCTCCCTCCCCTGGGCAGGTCACCACGCTGGTGTCCAGTGCATTCCTCATCGTCAAGGTCATCCTCTCTGAGGTCAGTGGCTCGGGGTCTGGCTGGTGTGGTGGGCATCTGGCCTGCGGGATGGGCTCGTCCCAAGAAGGGACTGCTTCTCTGACTTTGGGTTTCTATCCCTATTGTCAGGGTTGGGTGAGGGGGATTCCTGTCCTTGGCTTTTTCTAAGGGGTCATCTTTACTGGCTTTGCCCACTTGCCCTGCTGAAACCCTAAGAACAGAAAGTTCCTCCTCCAGCCTGACCTTAGTGTATCCTGCTGTAGAATTCATTAATCCCTCCGTCTCAGAGGCATGTGCCACAGGAGGGGGCCAAGCAGCTGGTACCAGGAGTGGGGTGTAGGCCAGAGTCATCAGCCACGGGGTGGGGCTCTGGGTTGGGGGTGACCCCCGGCTGTGGAGCTCAGCCCCCTCTCTCCGCAGCTGCTCAGCAAAGGGGCCTTCGGCTACTTGCTCCCCATCGTCTCCTTTGTCCTTGCCTGGTTGGAGACCTGGTTCCTTGACTTCAAAGTCCTACCTCAGGAGGCTGAGGAGGAGCGATGTGAGTGCTGGGGGATGAGGGGATGCAGCGAGGGTCACCCCTACCCGAGAGAGGAGAGTTTCTGGCATGAAGGCCAGTTCTGAGCTCTCTTGCCAACTTTGCCTCCAAGAGCCTTAAAGAGAGCCGGGGCTGGGGAACCCTAGGCTGCCAAGGCATGATTGTCCTTGGTCTGGGACGATGGCTGCCCATGTCTGCCCCCCAGGGTACCTTGCCGCCCAGGCTGCTGTCGCCCGAGGACCCCTGCTTTTCTCCGGTGCTCTGTCTGAGGGCCAGTTCTATTCACCCCCAGAGTCCTTTGCAGGTGAGGGTTGGTGGGTGAGGGAACTACCTCCAGGGAGGGGCTTTATGAGGAGCAGGATGGCTGGATCTGTGCTTTCTTGTCCTTCTATCAGCTCCCTGGGGAGAGCGAGCAGTCCTCTCACGCACACAATCTTATCCCCCCACACACCATTGCACTTGCACCCCAGCCCCTCACCTCCCCACCCCTTCTCCCCACCTCTTCCCATTGTCGCCCGTGCTTGTTTTTCTACAGGGTCTGACAATGAATCCGATGAAGAAATTGTTGGGAAGAAAAGCTTCTCCGCCCAGGTATTTGGCTGCCTGCCCCTACCCAGGGTGGGCACCCCAGAGAAGAGCCAGCGCTAGGCTCAGCCGGGTAGGCAGGGGCTTCCCAGAGGAGGGCAGACCTTAGGCGGCCTGAAGGCCGGTCATTGTCCGTCTGAGTGTCTGGCTCACCGTCAGTCAGGCCCAGTGGTCTTCGTCCTGCCTGCGTCCCGGGGTAACAACCACAGCCCCTGGTCCCCGGGAGCTCACAAGGCTCCGGAGACCAGCCCAGACCCTGCCTCTGGACATCTGGCTGAATCAGGCCTCCAGAAGAGATGTGTGCAGTGTCTAGAGAAACACCCAGAGGGGTGCAGCTCCCAGGCTGACCGCTTCCTGCCTCCCCTCCCTGGCCAGGAACGGGAGTACATCCTTCAGGGGAAGGAGGCCATGGCGGTGGTGGACCAGATCTTGGCCCAGGAAGAGAACTGGAAGTTTGAGAAGAATAATGTAAGAAACCTTTCTCCCACTGGACCCTGAGAGTTGGCTTGTAGGGAGATTCCCCTCCCTTTTCTGAGGCCTGAGAAAGCAGCCCAAAGATTGCACGGGTTGGAACCCTATTTCTGCCCCAGGGCAGGGGGCTGGGCCCTGGGGTCAGCCCCACGGCCTGGATTGGACATTTCGAGCGCCCCTCCCCCTGCCCCCCCCCACGGCGCCCCGCCCCTGCTGTCTGCTGCCTCAGCTCCAGCTTTGAAGGGGAAGCCAGGCTTCTGTGCTGTGTCCGGTGTTTTGTTTCATGATCAAAACAATATTATCTAGAAAGATGGCAGAGAGCTTGGAAAACATCCCCGTCCCTCGCTCTGGCCAGTTCCCCTGGCAGCCTCGGCAGCCTGGAAACACAGGCCTTCGTAGTTGTAGCCGCAGCTGTGCGCCTGCCTTTTAACTTGATATCAAAAGCCTTTCTCTCCTCATGGCAGGATATTTGTCAGAACCACTGTTTTTTACTGGCTGCTCAAATATCCCAAACTCCTAAAGTTTTCTCCCCTGAGCTGTTAAAAATCCTGCCCTGCCCGTCACCCATTCTTGCCCCCACCCCGGCTCTCTTCTGCCCTCCACTCACCTCCCCACTACCCTTCTCTCCCTGCCATAGGAATATGGGGACACTGTGTACACCATCGAGGTTCCCTTTCACGGCAAGACCTTCATTCTGAAGGTGGGTGATGGAAAGAGTGTTCTGGAGCCTCTTGCTCTGTCTGGGACTCCAGGAAGGGCCCGGTGGTGTGGGGACCCTCTGGCAGGTTTCTTCCACCCAGCAGGGAAGGGTTGATGTGCCCAAGTACATCTGGCGCCATCCAGCCCTCTGCCTGCTCTGCCCCAGACCTTCCTGCCCTGCCCCGCGGAGCTGGTGTATCAGGAGGTGATCCTACAGCCTGAGAGGATGGTGTTATGGAACAAGACAGTGACCGCCTGCCAGGTGAGCTGAGCCGGCGGTCCAGGCCTGGCCCCCCTCGGGGCAGAGCCACCTGGCAGGTGAGGGCATGGTCCAGTGTGAACAGTGAACCCCCTGGGGACCTGGGTCGCATCACTTAACTACTGTGGGCCTCAGCTTCCCCATCTGTAAAATGGGGATGGTGGTAATGGTGCCTCCAAGAGAGGGTTGGGAAGATGGAAGGACGAAATGCTCAGAGAGCTGGGCCCAGCGCCGGTGAATGGAAGTGGCTCCTAGTTACAGGACCTGAGCAAGGAGCCGGCTGACCTGGGGGCTTTCCTGCGATGCTAGGCCCTTCCCTTGGGGTTTTCCTGGGGTGGCTGCACCTTACCTCTGCCCTGATGCCTGCAGATCCTGCAGCGAGTAGAAGACAACACCCTCATCTCCTACGATGTGTCTTCAGGGGCCGCGGGTGGCGTGGTCTCCCCCAGGTGAGCCCCCCGACCCCTGCCTCAGGCAGACCTCCTGCCCTTGGACCTTCTTGGCACCCCCCTCATCTAATCATCCCACTCCAGGGACTTTGTGAATGTCCGACGCATCGAGCGACGCCGAGACCGATACCTGTCCTCGGGCATCGCCACCACGCACTGCACCAAGCCCCCGACGCACAAATACGTCAGGTGAGCCGACCCTTGCCTGGGGTCGTCCGCACCAGCTCCTCCCCCGGGGGCCATGAGGACAGGGCGGGGCTGGTGTGCACAGCCGGGCACCTTCTCCTGCTGAGGCTGCCTTTGTGTCCCCAGTCCCACTGTCCCTAATCCTGGTTATCTGGAACCACCACCAGGCTTGAGGGAGCTCCAGGGTAGATGGAGGATGGCGATGAGTAGGGACCAGCCGGGAAGGGGGCTGGGAGCCATGAGGTGGCTGGTCTGGGGGACCAGCACAGCAGGAGGCTCTGTGTTCTGAAGCATCGCCTTCCTGCCTTTCATCCCCTTCTCTCTGTCCCGCGGTCTTGCCTCACCCCCGCAGTTCTTGGAGGTACCTGAAGGAAGAGGCCTGAGTCCTCTGCTGTCTGTTCCACGGCCTCCTCCAGCCCCCCTTGCTCTCTAGTCCTAGTGCTGTGGGTGGCCTCCTCCCAGACACCCCACACGTCCCCTTCTGTCCTGGGGTTCTGCAGAGAGCGCTGCTTTTCGTGTGTCAGCCCGGGGCTCTGGTCTCACCACCACCACGGTGTTTGCTGGGTGATGGGCAAGCTCGTTTCCCCTCCTGACGCCAGCTCTCTTATCTGTGGAGGCGGGGCAGCTGATGGGATGTGAATCCTATTGCTCAGGCCTGAGGCCTCCCAAGAAGGCGCCCCCTTGTGGAGCCTCGCGGCTCTGCACTGCTCCCAGAGCTGGGCCCGGGGAGAAGTGCTCACCCCCGCACTACAGGCGTCCCTGGACAGACTAGATGAGGGCTGGAAGGTGGTACGCGCCCTGCCCCTGGGGCTGTGCAAACACCGACAGGCTGTTGGAGGAGGATTCGAGCACCCCACAGCAGGTGGGGTGGGGGGCTGTATCCTGTGGTGTCTGGGACACCCGTTCGGGCCCTGCTTAGACCAGCAGCTCCCTTCCTGCTCCCACCCCAGTCCAAGGTGGGTCGGGGCAGAGCGGGGGTCTGGGGTTTTGCCTGGCTCAAGGTCCCCCACCAGTGCCTCTCTCCTCAGGGGAGAGAATGGTCCTGGGGGCTTCATCGTGCTCAAGTCGGCCAGTAACCCCCGAGTCTGCACCTTCATCTGGATCCTTAACACAGATCTCAAGGTGGGCATGCTGGGGCTGCGAGGCAGGCTCCATGGAGGGGAGGGGACTAGCTGTGTGGCCTTGGGCGTCTCTGCTCCCGCCTTCCCTGCCCTCCGCCTCCTTTCTTCCTCTGAAACCGGGGGGCAGGGTCCAGATGGTCTTCTCGCCCTGAGGCCCTCTGCCACCCCTCTTTACCTCTGACTCCTGAGGCCCGAGGAAGGGTGGCTGGTTGCCAGCCCACCCCCTCCCGGGTCTGTTTGTGCGACTCGTGCCAGGACCCGGGCACGGCATGTTCTTCCTGCCAGGGGTGGGGGAGAGGGCGGCCTCGGCTGCATGCCAGAGCTGCACCTGCATTCGGGCGCCAGTTGTTGAGGGGGAGCCCCTGCCGAGGGCCGGCCTTCCTGGAACCTCTCGCCTCCCCCAGGGCCGCCTGCCCCGGTACCTCATCCACCAGAGCCTCGCAGCCACCATGTTCGAATTTGCCTTCCACCTGCGGCAGCGCATCGGAGAGCTGGGTGCCCGGGCATAAGGGTGCCTCCTCGCCACCCTGCGGGCCAGGGTCCTGTCGCCACGGCCTCCAGAGCCAGAGGGGGCCACTGCTTGGGCTTCCCGCTGCCCACTGAGGACCTGGGCTCAGCAGTGGGGAGGGAGGCGCTTCCCAACCAGCAGCACTGTGACCTGAGCTACCCCCCGACACCGAGCTTCCTGCGCCTGGAGGCGGCCATGAGCCGGCTGAGGGCCCAAGCACGAGGACTCTGCCGTTGCGCCCGAATGGGCCTTTCCTGCCAGCGGTCACACGGCCTCCTGCCTCTGGGAAGAGCAGACCCGCCGTCCCCTACTTGGCCCAGGGCGGGGTCTGGAACGGGAGCCACGGACTCAGCGGTAGAGGACCCTGGGCAGGACTGAAGTTGGGGCAGCTCGTCACCAGTGTGAAGGTGTGGGAGCCCCTTCTTCTGCCTGCTCTCGCATCACGGTTTTTTAGGATTATTTAAAGGGTCTGGGACCTTTCTCCACTTGCACTTCCACTTGTAGGGGTGTGGGTGGCAGGTGAGGGTGGTGGGCACTGCCGGGGAACCTGCCTCTCCCAGGTTCTCTCCAGGTTGCTGCCCTCCACCCCCACCCCCAGGGCCTCCTTGGGGACCTTTGTAATTTGAGCCAATTAAAAACAGGAACTCAAAAAAAAAAAAACCAGCCCCTGCAGCCTGGCCTCTTGAGAGTGAGAAAAAAGGGCAGCATGTCGTAGGGCATAGGGGAAGGAACCCTGCTCCAACCTACACATGACCCTCTCCTGCCCTCCCAGAGCCAGAATAGAGCCAGTGGGGGGGCCCAGTTCTCGAACCACCCCCCACCCTGGTTCAGCTGGGCAGATAAGTGGTCAGAGAAAAATTCCCTGCCTCCCTGCCAGGTCTCCTGCTAAGGAAGGTCAGGTTAAGGTCTCCAGCCCAGGATGGGGAGGCGGGAGGTAGCGGGGAGACCCGGAAGGACCCAGAGTAGGCCTCCGCTGACCCTGGGGTCCGAAGGTTTGGCGTGGAGGAGCCTGGAGGCAAGGCCTGGGCTTCTGGGTCACTGAGGCACCTCTGGGCTCTGCTCACCTCCTCTCTCTGCCCGTCACACTTGGGACCACCAGGAAACGGCCCTCCTTCCCTCCCTGCAGGCTTCCTGAGGGAATAACTTGCTTAGACTCAGGGGTGGGGGTGTTGCCTCGGTCCCGGCTAGGCATGTGACCCCGGGCAAGTCTGCCTGCGCGAGCCTCCATTTCCTACTTTGTTAAAGCTGTGGCAAGATGAAAGGCACCAAGAATCAGGTGTCGTGCTCAGTAATCAAGAGGGTGCCCATGGGCCTGACTGCTGGTTCTCATCACGGCCTCTGTCCCTGGCCTTCCGGGTGCCCTTTGCTTTGCCCACTCAGCCACGCCCTCTCCTCCTCCCCCGCGCCCTCCTCCCTATGTGCCAGCCTCCTGTCGCAGGCGCTGCTGCTCTGGGGGCGGGGCTGTCCCCGCAAGCCCTTGGACTGGCCCGCTCGCTGGGGACGAGAGCCAGGCCCCGCCCGGTGGCACCTTGGAGCTGGCAGCCCCCAGAGCTCTATTGGTAAGGCCACTGTGAACAGAAAGTGAGGAAAATGAGGCCCAGAGTGGGTGGACACCGCCCCCTACTCACAGCCTCCTTATGGCTGATTTGGGGGCTGGAGCCAGAACTGGCTGCCACCCACTGGAACCGCTGGGGTCCCATCTCACCCCAGCTGAGGGGTGGGGTAGAGTCGGGGGCCGCCTCCCCCCTCGCTCGTGTCCAGGATCCCAGGGGTGGAATTAACTTCTGGTGCCCCTGCCGGTGGGGTGGTGGCAGTTGGGAGCCAGGCCTTTGGGGGCAGGCGCCTGAGGACACGGCACTGTCCCTTTTGCTTGAGGGTCATGGTCGGGGGTGTGACGTGCCCTTGAGCCCAGGCAGAGGAGAGCAGCGGGGACAGGACCTGACGGCCTGGTACAGCGCCCAGAGGGGCCTTGGTTCCTACTGTTTGCCGCTCTGTTTACAGACAAGCCGCTGTCCTCCCTGGGCGAGGGGAAGGGGTGGGGCAGACGGCGAATGCCAAGGTGGCACGAGGCTGGGCATGTGCCTGGTCACGGATAGTGTCTGAGGAGTGTCTCACACCTGGAGGTGTCACTCTGAGGACCCCCGCCGCCACGGGAGCATCTTGATCTCTTCTGAAGCTGACCTCTGACCTGGGGGCAGCCAGAATCCGGGTACCCCCCCAGCCCCGCCCTGGGCCCAGAGTCCCCCATCAGTGAGTCTTGGCTCTGCTTATAGCATCTGACGGCAGAGGGGCTGAAAATAGCCCCTGAGAGAGGGGGAGGAGGGGGCTATTTAAAGGGCCTGGGAGGAGGAGAGCCCAGAGGGAGTGAGCAGTCATCATGGCCACTTCAGAGCTGAGCTGCCAGCTGGCGGAGGAGAACTGTGAGCGCCGAGAGGCCTTCTGGGCTGAGTGGAAGGATCTGACGCTGTCCACACGGCCTGAGGAGGGGTGAGTGCTGGCCAGTCAGGGGGTCCCCCATCCTCTCCCTCAGAGCACCCTTCCTGAGACTCATGAGGCCAGACCACAAAGCCCAGGGGAGGTTTTGGGGGGTGGGGGCCAGGAGAGTGCCTGCTGGGGGGAGTGGAGTCGCCCCTCCGGCACCCCAGGTCCCGGCAGCCCCAGGAGCTTGCCGGCCAGCCGGTGAGTGGCGGGCAGCCGTTCTCGGCTTCAGTGTCCCTGCCCCTCTCCTCCCAGTTGCTCCCTGCATGAAGAGGATGCCCAGCGGCACGAGACCTACCACCGGCAGGGGCAGTGCCAGGCGCTGGTGCAGCGTTCCCCCTGGCTGGTGATGCGGATGGGCATTCTCGGCCGTGGGCTGCAGGAGTACCAGCTGCCCTACCAGCGGGTGCTGCCCCTGCCCATCTTCACCCCCGCCAAGGTGGGCGCCGCCAAGGAGGAGCGCGAGGAGACCCCCATCCAGCTGCAGGAGCTGCTGGCCCTGGAAACCGCCCTGGGAGGCCAGTGCGTGGACCGCCAGGACGTGGCCGAGATCACCAAGCAGCTGCCTCCCGTGGTGCCCGTCAGCAAGCCCGGCACCCTTCGTCGCTCCCTGTCTCGCTCCATGTCTCAGGAGGCACAGAGGGGCTGAGAGGGATGGTGACTTGGGCTCCACTGTGCCTGCCCTGGGCTGGGCCCTTCCTGGCTAGGACCATGGAGGGGAGCTGCTGGTCACGGACGCTTCGTAGTTTGCCCAGAGTTGGGGGCTAGGGGAGGAGGGAGCCAGAGGCCAGGAGGCCTGGATCTCCTGAGTTCCCGGAGGGAGGGGAGCGGACGATGGGCACAAAAGGTGAAGAGCTGGGGGCCAGCACAGCCAAGTACCCCCAGTCCCAGGAGGAAGGGCAGGAGAAGCTGATGAGGGCAAGAGGTCCCTGAGAGGAGTGACCCCAGTCCAGATTTCAGCTTCAGAGAAGGATGAAGAAAAACTGTAAGGATCTGGAGTGCTCTGGGAAGGAGACTGGAGGGAGGGGGACGTGAAGAGGGCAGAGGCAGGGTGGAGCCCCCAGCACCCTCTGTTAGTGCTGCAATAAACGCTCAATCACATGCCAGAGTTTCGTCTCTTTCCTTCTGGTTGAGGGGCCTACCCATTGGTGTACCACCCCACCATGCTCACTTCTAGGAACAGGCCCTGCATCTCAGCTAAATATGGCAGAATTAGTGGGTCACCCCATGCTTGCGGGGAGGGGCTGTCGGGACAGCAGTAAACAGGGCGGCTATCTGTCCAGTCCCCCTGACTGCCGTGGGCCCTGGCCTCTGCCTCTAGCCCTCTGGCACTGTGCGGTGCCCAGGAGTCCAGTTGGCATCCAGGGTTTGTTGAAATGATCTCATGGAGAATAAGGAGGGGGCTGGCACCAGGACTGTCCTTAGCTGTGCCAGGGTGTGGTTGGGGTGAGGGACCCCAGGGCTGACCTCTCTCTTGGTTCTGAATCCGGACGGAATCAATCCTTGGCTGGGGTCAGGTGTTCCACCCTCCCTGGCCCAGGAGACCAAGGTGGGTTGTTGGGAGCAGGGTGTGTGTGTAGGGGGTCAGGCTCCTGTCTGACCTCTGCAGCTGTTGCGGTAACTCATGCCTCAGACTGGCTGCCTGGCCCAACTGGAAGACACTTTCTCTTGGACAAGGTGTGGGGGGGCGGGTGGCACGGAGGAGGCCTGGGCCCCATCTTGGCAGGGGCTGGTAGCCTACCCAGGGTGGAGAGGCACTATACTTGGTCAGAGGGGGGTCCTACTCCAGGAAGACCATGGAGATGGCCTCCGCAGAATCCACTTGCTATTTGGGGGGACAGGAGGGGAGAACCTGGCATCTTGACAGTCTGGTACCTGGAGTGCCAAGCAGTCTGCAGGCCTGGCCTGGTCCTGCTCGCCCAGAGCGGGCTGGAGTGTGGGCTGTGAGATGAGAGGGGTCAGACTCCAGACCAGGCGACACACCTAATCCCTTGGCGTCCGAGGCTGGGCTCGCGTCCCCTGGTAGCCCTGGCAGCCTGGAGAATGTACCCTGTGCCCTTCCGTCCTCACCTGGGCCCCTGGCCCTAGACGTGACGGGAACATCATGAGCCCGCAGGGCCTGCAGGGGAGGCCAGGCTGTTCTCTCCGCTGCGCGCATTAGCCCCACTCGCCTCCCCTATCGTCACTGCCATCTGACGGGCGGGGTCTACCGAGATCGTGGGGAGGCCAGAACGGACTGTCCTTTCTGGAGTCAGGGTGGGGCGCGGGTGGGGCGGGGGTGGGGACGGAAGAGAGGCCTGGAGGAGGGGAGCTGGGGAGACCTTACTAAGAAAGGGGGTGGATGTTGGAAAGGGTGTCCCGGAGATGGGGAGCCTGGCGGGGAACTGGGCCCTTGGTGGAGAGCGCTGGGAGCTGGGAACTGGGGACAGGGCTAACTTGAACCCTGGCAAAAGAGAAGGGAAGGGATGCCAGGCAAAAGGGGTGAATGCGGGGCTGGAGAAGAGCGACGTGGAGGTGCTGGGACTGGCGGCTGCGAGGGTCTGTAGAGTCTGGGGGTAGGAAGCTGAGGGGCAGGGTGCAGGAGCTGGTCTTGGAGGGCAGGTGAGGCAAAGAGTGAAGGGCAGCCGGGAGCAATGGTGGAGCAGGGGCGGGGACGGATGCTCCCCTCCATCCCACCCCCGTGTGTCTGCTGCAGGGACACTAAAGGAGATGGATGGGATAGGGAAGACGCAGCGCGTGGCCCCAGGCAGCTCATCGCTCAGCCGCCGCCCCCGCACCGGAGGGGCCAGGGCGGGCGAGCGGGGGTCGCGCCGCAGATAAAGGCGAGCGGGGCTCAAGGGCGGCCGCGGCAGCAGCATGAGCGGGACAGACTGGAGCCAGGCGGCGGGCGCGGTGCCCGACTCAGACCCGGGCCTGGCGGCGGTCGCCTCGGCCTACCAGCGCTTTGAGCCCCGCTCCTACCTTCGCAACAACTATGCGCCGCCGAGGGGGGACCTGAGCTGCCCCGACGGCGTCGGGCCTTGGAAGCTGCGCTGCTTGGCTCAGACCTTCGCCACCGGTGAGCGCGGGGGAAACAAGACAAAAGGTCATCAGGGAACCAGAGGGGCAGCACGCCGAGAACTCTCAGAACTGAGAGGAAAGGTGGGAAAGGCGGAACGCTGGGGGCAGGCGGAGGAGAGGCGCTGCCAGGCCTCTGAGATTTCCCCCAACTTAATCCTCACTGGTAGGCAGAGTTTATGGTTGTGGAACCTGAGTCTCAGAGAGGTTAAGTTCATTTCCCAAGCTAAGTCAGCCGACGCTGGAGCCAGGACTCAGACCCTGGTCCGTCTAACTCCAGAGCTAGTGCTTTTTCCAGATAGAGACCCACTTAACACCAGGAGAAAGAACAGAGAGAAGGGGCAAAGAAGCAGGAAAGGGAGGCAGTGACTGAGGCTGGGGGCTGCAGGCCTAGCACCAGGGCTCGCTTCCTCTGCCCACCCAGGGGAGGTGTCTGGCCGCAGCCTCATTGACGTCGGTTCAGGCCCCACTATATACCAGCTGCTCAGCGCCTGTGCCCACTTTGAGGACATCACCATGACAGATTTCCTAGAGGTGAACCGCCAGGAGCTGAGGCTCTGGCTGCGAGAAGAGCCTGGGGCTTTCGACTGGAGCGTGTACAGCCAGCACGTCTGTCTCATCGAGGGCAAGGGGTAAGCGCTGGGGGGTGAGGGTTGGTAGGGGGTTTTCTGGGAGTGACTGGTGGGAGGCAACAGAGAACTGAGTGTAAGCACCCGGAACCCTGGTCCTGACCCTGCCTTCTGCCCCCCCAAACAGGGAATCCTGGCAGGAGAAGGAGCGCCAGCTGAGAGCCAGGGTGAAGAGGATCCTGCCCATCGACGTGCACCAGCCCCAGCCCCTGGGCGCTGGAGGCCTGGCACCCCTGCCTGCCGATGCCCTGGTCTCTGCCTTCTGCCTGGAGGCTGTGAGTCCGGACCTGGCCAGCTTCCAGCGGGCCCTGGACCACATCACCACACTGCTGAGGCCTGGGGGGCACCTCCTCCTCATTGGGGCCCTGGAGGAGTCATGGTACCTGGCTGGGGAGGCCAGGTTGGCGGTGGTGCCCGTGCGCGAGGAGGAGGTGAGGCAGGCCCTGGTGCGGAGTGGCTATGAGGTGCGGGATCTGCTCACCTACACCATGCCTGCCCACCTTCGGACAGGTGTAGATGATGTCAAGGGCATCTTCTTCACCTGGGCCCAGAAGAAGGTGGGGGTGTGAGGCCCCTGTACACGCAGGGCCAATGGCCCTCACCCACCCAGATTCCCCATTGTCTGCGGTGCCTCTAATAAAGAAATAAGTCCCTGTTGGTTGGTGTAGGTGCAATCTGTGGCTCCCCGGGGAAGGGATCTGTCTCGTGCTGTGGGGGTATGGGAGGCATCGGCCCTGGTCTTTCCCCCCCAGAAGCTTCCAGAAAGGTCAGTTTCTGTACACTCGTTCTTCCCAAACTAAGGCAGGCCAGGGTCACAGGGAGCTCTTTCAGCATCTGCTGTGTGCCCTGCACCTGCTCGGTCCCTTCCGTCCCCACACTCAGCAGTACCCTCCTTGCAGGTGAAGCTCAGAAAGGTCAAGAACCAATAAACAGTAGTGGAGCTCAGTGGAACCCAGAAAGGGAGGCAGATGTAAGTGGAACTTGTGGCCAGTGGAGTTACCATCCAGTCACAAAGACCCAGAGATGGGAGCGGAGAAAAACAGGCACCAGTGGGACAGGAGCTCCATCCATATCCGCTGTTGCCCTGAATTGAGTTCCTGCCATCCCAACTCCCATGTTCCTAGCTAGAGACCCCTCTGCCCCACTGCTGCTTCCAGCCAGCTCTGTCTTCTTCCCTCCAGCCCATCCTACTCACAGAAATGAGCTGGAAAACAGCGGGTGAGGCTGAGAGTTGGTTTATTAAGAATGTCCCTTGCCACCCTCCTCACCTTAAAATAGTTCTTAGTATCAAAAGAAGTTAACGCAGGCCACCCAGGTCCCTGAGGTTGGAGTCCTAGCTCAGTGCCCTTACCCCCAGGGAGGGGAAAAGGAGCAGACTCCCTGCTCCAATCAGAGACAGCCGTAGGATGGAAAGTTTCTGGAGCTCCACAGTCTATCCGCGTGGAGCAGGAATGTGCTATGGCTGCTGGCAACTGGCAGGGGTCACCTTTACCACGGCATAGGCACAGCAATGCCCCTGCCTGCTTCTGGGAAGACCAGAGACCACAGCCAGCCACGGTCTTCTCCCCTCTTCCCCCAGATTGCCCCTTACTACCCCCCTCACCCTGGGTCAGGAAGTGGGAAAGGGGCTTAGCAGGCAGGGCACTGCAGTAGGGGATGGCGAACTATGTCTAGGCAAGGAGGATCCCCATTTTCCTTCCTCCCTCTGCCTCCCAAGGGGCTGCTTCTGGGGGTGATTGAGTTCTTGAGTTGTGTGGCAGCCCTATGAGGTTTGTAAAGAGAGGGAGTGCAAAAGAAAGGAACACATATACACACATGCAGCCTGGACACCCTTACCCCTGCCAGCACTTGAGGACATCCTGGCTCTCTGCCTGGCCTGCGCCGTGTGCAGAGCTGGTGTTCGGCCAATGGTTGCCCACATGATTTGGTCCCCCCCCACCCCCACTCACACTCCCTTGCACTCACGTTCAGTCTCTGCACAGTCCCCTAACCCACACGAACCGCCTGCCCTCCAACACACACACTTCAGAACCACTCACACACATCCACACTTTCTGCCCTGCGACAAGGCCAGTGCTCACCACCCCACCCGGCATCCCACACACCCCAGATCTGTGTCTACCACCCCATCAACCTACACACTCGGTCTCCCTCACACATTCGTGTGTGGGCTCCCAACCAGAACAGCAGCTCAGGGGCCACAGGGATTCCTGTCCTACGCTCTCTGGGGTCCTGGCTCCAAAGAGGGAGTGTGGTGAGGCCTCCCGGGGGTCTGACTGGGGCAAGGCTGAGTGAGACTGCCCCCTAATCCCTACAGCTTACTTCCTCTAGATCCCATGAGATCTGCTGGGAAACTTGGGCAGCCGAAGAGCAAGCGTCTACTGCCACCTAGCGGTGCCCCGAGGGAGGCATGGGGGTAACAGAAGGGGCCTCACTGTATCCCCAAAGGCCGTGGTACCTGCTCTCCCAGCCAGGCAGAGGGTGCTGGGAACCACCCTGGCAGTGAGGGGTTGTGAGGAGGAGGCTGACAGGGACGGAGACACAGCCTCCTCTCGGTGGAGCTAAGAACACAGTTCCAGTCCAGCTCAGCTCCAGGGACCAGAGGGGTTGCCCATTTTCTAGCCCCAGATATTATAAGGCCAGGTCTGCTGGGAGGCCAAGACCTGTAGGGGTCATGCGGGGGCTGAGCAAGGGGTGGGCAGGTTACATGATTCTGGCCCCACACCCTTCATGTCCAAGTTCAAGATGCTGAAAGGAAAACAAATCATCTCAAGGACTTCGGGGGAGAAGGGGAGCCAGCAGGGACAGACAGGATTCTCAAGAGGGCAGATCTGCTTCTGAGACTTCAGTCCAGCTTGACCTTGGCCTCTGACTCCTTCAGCAGGTAGAGGCTGTCATCTTCCAGAAAGCTAAGGGCGGAGGGCGGAGAGGGGAGCCCACTGAGGCAAGGCACAGCTCGAGAGCGTCCCCTGGCGGCAGGGGCGCGTGATGCAGGCAAGCTGGCCTAGTGTGGGGGTGACAGGTGCACACAGGCCTCTGAGAGGCCGGAAAGGGAGGGCACAGAGGAGGTGAGTGCTGGGCAAGGAGAGGCACCCACCTGAAGAAGAGGACATGAACGGGGATGGTGCTGATGTGCCAGATGGCATGGGCATCCAGGACCCAGAAGAGAGGCGGGAAGTCCAGCAGCTCGAGCAGGGACAGCCCCTGCAGCAGCAGGACCACCGCCACGCACTTGTGCACGTGCGGCAGCCGCTGGTTCCGCAGGCACCAGGCTAGCCACCATGCCGCATTCACCAGGCCTGGGCGCGGGCAGGGGTGGGGAGAGGCTCACTCCCTGGACCTCCTTCCCTCCTCCCCAAGTCTCCCCTCTGTGGCCCCGGAGCCACCCTGAGAAGCCTCCCCCGCAACCACCCCTCTCTCCCACCCCCTAATTCTTCTCTCTTCCTTCACCCTCAGGGTCTCTCTAGAACCTCCTTCTCTGGAGCCAGCACCAAGGCCCACCTCCACCCCGAGCCAGCGGTTCCGCAGGCGGCCCAGCCCTCCCCAGAGCCCGTCCCGCTCACCCATCGCCACGTTGACGGCCATATTGTAGCCGTAGTCGAAGCGGACGAGACTCAGGTAGGAGACGTGCGCCGTCAGCATGAGCAGCAGGAGGGCCCGGAAGGCACTGGCCACGGCCGGGTGCTGCAGCCCCACGGTCCTGCCCCGCCACCCAGAGCTGCTCAGACCGAGTGACCGGTCCCCACGGCAGCATGCTCTGAGGCACCCCCTCACCCCAGCAGCCATGCAGGGGAGCCAGGCCAGCAGGGCAGGCTTCCAATCCCCGGGGTGGGGGCAGCCTGTGACCATGTGCTGCATATAGCTCCTTGGAAAGAGCCAGGGCCCCCCATCCCATCACGGAGTCCCCTCCAGACCCATCTGGATGCTCTGTGCATGCGTGATGAAAGCCCTGGGGGAACAGCACCCCCAGGGAGGAGACTGGTGACCCCTTTCCGCCCCCAGGGCCTGATTCTGCCCCCAGAGCAGCCAGGACGGACGGGCTCACCTGACACAACAGAGATAGACTGAGTGCAGGATGACGGAGGAGGCACAGAAGTAGTCCATTTTCTGAGGGCAAGGAGAGCTGGATGAGGGACCAGCGTGAGGGGGGCAGGCCGCGGACAAGGCTTCATGGAAGGCAGGGCCCGGAGAAGACCCACCAGGGATGGGGGTGGCGGAAAGCCTGCCAGAGTCTAATGTGGGAGTCCCAGGCCTATGGCCAGTGGGGATGTCTCATGCTCCTTTCCTCTATTGCTGTTTTATGTCTGAATTCAATAGACTGACCCTTGTATTCACATTATACAATTAAAAAAAAAAATGTACTCAGCAGCAAGGGTTTAGAGGTGTGCCGGCCAAGACTCCAGAATGGAAGAGCGTGCGCAGACTTCAGAGTGCAGTCTGGGTTCAACAGCTGTGGGCTTGAGTCTGGATTGCCCCCCTTCAGTGGCTGAGTGATTCTGGGCAAGTGATCTCACCTGTCAAAGGCTCAGCTGCCGCATCAGCTAAGAAGAGCCAGTAATCACACCTGCCTCACAAGGGTCAAGTGAGGCTCAAGTGCACTAGTATGCTGAATAAAGCTCTGCACAAAGCAATGTTCGGTGAACCCAGTCAGCATGAGAACTAACAGCCAGGTCTGCCCCACCGCTGTCCCTGGTCCTCCGGGACTGTCCCCAGCAGAAGACGGAGTGGGAGGGCGCTCACCTCTGTGAGGTCGGTGTCCCTGGTGTGGAAGACTGTGGACCAGAACCAAGCATTGAGGGAGACCTGAGGAGAGAGGCGGCCGGTGAGCGTGGCTCCCAGGGGCGGGGAAGACCCCCCAGAGGGTTTACCTCCATCTCACTTTGGGGAAGGGGAGCTGAGAAACATGCTTCCCTGGGCCCTGAACAAACCCATGCCCCTCCACCCCCACCCAGTCTGGTCCCTCAGACTCAAGCTTCCCACCCCTGAACCCCCCCAAGGCTGCGACGCTGCAGCCTCCACAGGTTCCGGCCTGGCCTGGGAACCAGTTCCGGCAGTCAAGTTCCCTGGTTACTCAATGGCTAAGACAACAGCCCCCGGGGAACCTCACCTCCTCCCCCAACTGGCAGGTGATGACAGCCCCACCCGGGCCAGGGGAGCCAGTGACCTCAGTCTCTGGGGGCGGGAATGAAGTGGGTGGGGTGGAGGGGCTTGAGCCAGCTTGGGGTGTGTCTGGAGCAAGCAAGCAAGGGAGGGAGATCAAGCAGATCCCACTGGGGCCAAGTCTCGGAGGAGGAAGCCCAGCCTTCCCCTGGCTGGGCCGGCCCAACCCGCCAGGCCAGTGGCTGCCGCTGGGATCTGGGAGGAGCAAAGGAGCAGGGCTGGAGGGGCTGTGGTGGGCAAGGGCCCAAGGGAACACTGGAGGCCTTTCTCCTGGAAATTAACTGCAAGGAGACAGTACAAATCATCTTGCAAATGAGCCCTCACTCTGGTGGGAGTTGGTGGTGGCATTTTTTTGCAGGGACTGCTGAAACCCAACTATCTGAAAGAAGGGTGGGCTGGGGTGGAGACACAACGCTGGGCTGGGTGGAAGGGCTGGGAAACCAGTCAAAGGAAGAAACAGCCAAGGTCTGGCCTGGAAGGCCCTGGGGGTGGGGAGGGAGGCACTAGGGTGGTACAGGCCTGCCAGAGATGGGTAAAGGCCAGGAGCTGCTCACTTGGTCCAGTGTACCAGGAAAACTGACCAGGCAGGGGCCAGAAGGAGCAGGGTAAAAAACCACTTTCCCCCTGGTATGCAGCAGGAAGGCCAGGTGGTAGGATGAGTTCCCTAACACAGGCTTGAGGGGTTTGGGAGGAAAGGGGGAGAGCAATGGGGTGGAGGCCTAAGCTCCACTGCAAAGCTTCTCAAGCCTGGAAGTCTCTGGAGGCTCAGGGAGCCTGGTGAGCCTGTCTGGCCTGGGTTCAGGACTGACTCTTGCTGCTTCTGCTCCTCAAGACCTGGGCACAGGCCCTGCCTTTCTGGGTCCAAGCTCCCCCCGGGGACAAATCAGGGGGCCATTCCAAGTGATCCTTTGTCCCCTTTCCAGCCCTGATGTCAGGTGATTAGTCCAGGTCTTTTGAGGACAGCCATCCTGTCCCATCCCTGGAGACTGGACCCCTTCCCCAGAGACGGTAATGGGGCTGGTCTGGAGGCTGGAAAATGGAACAGGATGAAGTCCTTCCTCAGACTCTGCTTCTGCGAAGTCTGTGATGCTTGGGTCAGAGTAGGGAGAGAAGCAGGCTCAGTGCTGGAGACGGGGCCCAGGTGATCACGTGGGCCAGGTCTCCTGGGCAGGCCAGACCCAGGGACACCGTTGGGGCGGGAAGTGGCCCTGAAAGCCAACGTGACGGGGAGGCAGAGGGGAGGCAGCAGGCAAGGGCAGCCAGCCAGGTCTCCTCGTCACCCATGGCAGGAAGGGGGAGGTAACAGAATAAGCTCCAGCTGGAGGGCTGTGGAGGAACGCACAGGGCTTCGCTCTACGGGGCAGGGACTGGGGTGGTTTGGTCCCCTGTCCAACTGCCTCCCCGGGGTGCCTTCCACTTACGGAGACCCACCTGAAGCCTGGACTCTGCACCCTGAAAGATCCCCTTTCCCCTGGGGAGTGTCTCATTATGGGGGACTCCTCTTCTGACCCTCTCCTCAGACTTGGGAGACAGTGTCATTAAGAGTGCAGGCCCTAGGGTCAGACTGCCAAGGTTCAAATCCTGCCTCTGCATTTCCTGTGTGTCCTTGGGTAAGTTATTTAGCCTTGTTGGGCCTCAGTTTCCTCATCTGTAAAATGGGAACAATCATAGTATTGGTAAGGATTTAACGAACAAAACAAGTACAGTGTACAACGCAGTGCTCAGGGCAGGCAAGGCCACACATTGGGACTGACTTCTCCCTGCTCTGCTGACCAGTGTCGGATCCGCACACCCCTTCACAGAACCAAGGCCAAAGAGCCCACGTCTGTCTCCCACTCTCCGTGGTGGCCAGGGACGTCTAGGCTGAGAAAGGGTGGTCTCCCCAAATCTGCCTTGGCCCAGCCACAGTTCCAGGCTGGGGGCAGGATGTCTGGAGCCTCCATCATGAGATGGACTCTGGGTTCAAGTTCTGTTTCAACCCCTAAACAGCTGTGTGATCTGAAGCAAATAATAGCTTCTCTGAGCCTTAGTTGCCTCACGTACACAGCAGGGTTCAGAATAGCACCCGCTGCGTAAGAGGGTCCTAAGGACGATGTCTGCAAGATCCCAGGCACAGCGAAACCACTCAGTAAGTGGTGGCTATTCCTGGGCCTGGCACACAGTAGGTAGCCCAGAAATATCTGTTTCCTTCATCATGTCCAGGGACTGACCCCCACCACCGCCCTTCCTCACAGGTCACAATGTTCCAGGGAAAACCACGGAGCCCCAGGGTCTCTTGGTCCCAGAACACAGACGCCACAGCTGTAGGAAGAGGCCCCTCCTCCCTGCTCCTGAGCGACGACCCCACCAGGATGCACTGAAGGGAGGTTACTTCTCTTCGCTCAGAGTTTGTCATTAAGACTCAAGGTTAGGAACAGAAGGATGTGAAGGACAGGAGGGCCCAAGTGTACGGCTGCTCCCAGGCTCCTCGGCCAAGCCTGAGTAGAATGGGGGAGCCGGGGGTGGGGGGTGGTAACTGGCCAATCAGACAGGCCAGGAGGGCCATGGGCGCCAAGAACTTTGCATAAACACTGGGGAAAGGGGGAGGCCAGGGGCAGGGTGCCAACAGGGGTGGAACTGGAGGGGGACACGGCAGGCTGGGTGGAGGAGAGCAGGAGGCTGTTTCAGTCTGTTGGAAAATAAGAAAATTGAGACAAAAATATCACAGCCGTGAAACTGGTTGGATGCCAAGTGAGCCAGATCTGTCAAGAATTCGACCCCAGTGCTAAGCCCCAGTGCTCGGGGCTGTCATTGACACCGCCGCGGTGGGGACAAGTGGGTCTTTAAATAGCTCGCTGTCTCAGAAGTGGGGGAGGCAGAATGTTAAATATGATGCCTGCTGCCATCCTGCCCCCCCATCCCAGAGGCCTCAGGCAGGGCAAGCCAGCCCCAGTTCACTCCTGAGAGAGAAGTGGGCAAGAAGTGGATGGAGACCGGAAGAAGGGGACTTTTTCCACCATCAAAAAGGATTCCTTGATTTCCTGCTATTGCCTGTTCCACTGGTGCTTGTCTGACCGTAGGGACGTCCTTCCTGAAGTCTAGCCATCATTCTGCTGTCTCTTCTCCCACTTTCCTCAGCAGAGGTGGGGTACAGTTCATCCCCACCACCATAAATCATCCTGAAGAGACAGTCTGGCCTTTCCTGGCACCCCATCCTCACTCTACCCCAAGGACCTTTCCTTGTTGGATGAAGGGACAGAGAATCGGTTTAACCTCACAGCTTTGGCAGAGAGCAGGGGCCCCCGGTTCCATGAAGTCAAAGGTCTGTGGTGGGCTCCTCCAAAGCCTGGCCGCTGCCCAGCCCAAGTCCAGGTCTAAATGTCAAGGCAAGGGTTGACTTCTTATGCCAAAGCTTCGTCAGCCCTGCTAAGTGCCAGAGAAAAAGCCGCTGAGACCCTTCCCCCTCCCCAAGACCTCACCTGGAGCAGGTGGGGGACCTTCCCACTCCAACTCACCAAAAGGCAGGAGCCCCAGTCGCTCCAGAAAACCCAGCCCACAACAAAGTCCACAGTCACAACCTCCATACAGCTTGGGATTTTTCCCTCTTGCAAATGCACACAGGACTAAAGATAGAGTGTAAAATCCACACTGGATCATCAAAGACAGTGTGGACACTGAGACTCTGTCCCTCGAGGGCCTCCTGGTGGCACAAAGCGGGGGCCCCATATCCTCAGGGTGTCCTAAGACACAGGCCGCAGGTATCTGTCCTCTCCCAACCCAGCATCACCTGCTGTATCCCTAAGGGCCCTTGTCCTGCTGGACTGCAGGACACACCTGGGAGGTATGATCCTCACCAAGACGGAAGCTGAGTGGCAGATGCCAGTGAGACGAAAGACCCCAGAATCAGGGGGGATCAAGGCGAGAGATGTGAAGTGACCACCGGCCTCTGGCACGTGTTATGAAGATGAAGGCGGGGACTCTCTGAGGTCCCTTCAGACAAGCGTGTCTACCCAAGGAGGCTCTGAGTTTGGTTCAGAGAGTTCAGGCAGGACTGTCCTGTGATAACAGGGGCAGGGACGAGGGGGCAGTAAGGGCAGACCTCAGTGTCCCTAGAAGAACGAATGCCAAGAGGAAGGGGACAAGTGAGCTCTCCTCCGTTTCCCCACCTTTCCTGCTTGCACAGCCAGGACCACATTCGCTTCTCTGTGTGAGGCCAAAAACAGGGAGTGATGGCTCTGTCCCACCCAGTGACAGGCTGGGATGATGCCAGGCCCCAGTCTACACAAGCATTCTGGCCCCTCAGTCCGGCACTCAGAGCCCTCTCCGCTCCATCTTTACTCCCTCATCTGCCCTTCAGCCAGCCACAGCGGCCAGGCTGACCTTCCCAAGGATGCCGGTCCAGGCCCCATACTGACCAGCTTCTGCACCTTCACTCCTGCTGGGTCCGCAGCCCAGGAGGCGGGAATCCAACATCCTCTCCCTTCTGGGCACGTGTCTAAGCCTGACCAGGCCTACGGATCCCGTAGAAGGAGATGCAGGGTCCCCTCCTCCTCGCTCTTCCCTGAGAGACTCCTCACCCAGACCATGTGGTCTCCAGCTCACAGCTCGCCAGGCTCGCTCCCTGAGCCCTCTTCGCCTCGGCCTCTATCCTGCCTCCCAGACTGGCTGGAGCTGCACCTCCCACCCAGCTGAGCTCCTTGGGATGGGGGCTTCAGCCACCACAAGCGCTAACCCCTGTCTCTACCCACAGCAGATACCCACTAAACATGCAGCACCTCACGTGGAGACAGCCCAGAGGGGGCGAGGTGCTCAGGCCCTGGAGTCAGACAGCCCCGGGGGCCAGCCTGTCTCCACTAGTCACCACCCTGTGAGCTGACAACTTTGGGCATGTTTCCCTGCTCTGAGCCTTCCACAGGGCTTGCAGTGGTATCACGAGGATTAAATGAGAAAATGTACGTACAGAACTTAGGACCATGCCCATCATGTGATCTGAGTCCTGTAACTGATAAAGATTATGAATATTATGGAATGGAAAGTATTAGGGAGGAGCACCATTTCCCAGAGGTTCCACAGCCTTCTTCTGGCCCTCCTTCCAGGCCCCATCCCTGAAGTCTGAGGTTTGGCCTAGACGGCCGGCACCCGACACGATCAGCTTTCCCAAGGCCCTCAGAGACCTTCAGTCTCATCTTATTTGACAGAAGCAGAATTCAGGAGAATGGCCTACTCCTTCCTGTCCTTGTCCCAGGGCTCCCCCAACCACATGATGGCCTTGTGGTTTTCCACCTGTGCCTCCTTCTGTCTGCATTGCTGCCTCCTCCTCGTCTATCCAGCCATTAAGTTTTGGGGTTTCTCGGGTCTCCATTCCAGATCCCTTCTCTTCTCACGGAGCTCCCCCCGGTGATGACATCCACACTCACAGTTTCTATCACTGTCTTCTAAGCAGAAGCACAGGGCTTGTCCTTGATTCCTCGCTTCTCATCTTAGGTCACCTCACAGCCAAGGTGGTGTGAGTGGAAACTCTGGAGCCAGATGTCTAGATTCAAACCCTGGCTCCTGGGGCGGATAACTTAAACTTTCCAGTCCTTGGTTTCCTTGACTGTAAACTGAGGACAATAATACTGCCTACCTCATAAGCTTTTTATGGGATTAACAAGGTTAATATTTATAAAGAGCTTAGAATGATACCTGGCACAGAGTAAGAGCTGTGTATGGGTTTGTTAAAGAAATACATTAAAAAATTTTAATGTTACCTCCAAAACATAGCTCAAACACACTTCTCTTTAATACCCCTCCTTCCCCAGACCTGTGCCACCTCTCTAGCCTAGCTACTGTGCCCTACACTAAAATTACCAAATAGCCCCTGCATCCACTCCTGCTTCCTCCAACCTGGCGTCTACACAGAGGCCAGAACAGCAAATGTATTCCTGAAGCCCCTTCTCTGCAACCCTCATTGCTTCCTGAGGTTTTGGGAGTCAAGATCTAAAGTGTTACTATGAGGTTTTGAGAGTCAAGATCTAAAGTGTTACTATGCCTGCAGGCTCTCCACCTCTATCCATCTCCAGGCTCCACCTGCTGCCCACCTGCTTACCTGCCTCACACCCCATCCCAGCTTCTTGCCTGGTTGGCCTCCTGACGTTCATGTCCTCATATAACCTGCACTCTGCCCTGCCAGTGCGCATTCTTCCATCATTCTGATTTGACCTCACATACCCCTTCCTCACGGAAGCCTTCTTGGATTGCCCCGTACTGGTCTAGACCCCACCACATCCCCCACAGCACTGATCTAGGCTTCACTGCACTTGTTCATAACTGACCTTTTACATTCAATAGTGTACTTATGTGACTGGTACCAGAGGGCGGGGACCCATGTGTTTTTATATGCTTTTGGATCTCTCGCACATAGTAGGTACTCAACACTTGAACACATGGCTGCTTTGATGGAAGCAAGGTGAGTGAGTGGGGGCTGTTTCCCTAAGGTTTACCGTGGTAGCTCTGATCCAGAGACATCTATTGCAACCTCTCCTGCCCTCCCCAAGGTGATTGTGGTTCATATCTGTACCACAGTCCCTGTTTCTCTCACACAGCTCCAGGCCCCAGATGCTGGCTCTTCTGACCAGCCACTCTGTGAAGCTCAGAGACCTCTCTGGATACTCAGATGGACCATATTTCAGCTTCTCCAGGGATGGTCTAAGCTCCAGATGGACTGCTGTCGCTGCCACGGCCTCTAGGCCTCGGCTGGGGTTGACAGGGCTTTGAACCCTCCACAGGGGTCCTGGAAAGACCTGTGGTCCCAGAATGCTTCTACCACCCTTCTCCCTTCTGTGTCTATAAACTGTCCTACTGGGTGTTTGAGCGGCTTCCTGCTTCAGGACGAGATCAAGGTCTCTTTCCTCTCCCCCTCCTTCTCAGACAGCCTGACCCAGGATCTTCTAGAAAGCGAAGGCCTGTTTCAGCACTGTCCCGGCTCTCCCCAGGCTGGACCACCCCACAGCTGCAGGTTTATCCCTGGAAAATTGAGGGGAAGCTAGGTGGTAAGAATGGGGATCTAAGGCTTCCTCGTTCTTGTTTGAGGGTGTAGAACAGGAATCCTGCCAGGTTACTTACCCAAGCGAAGACCACGCAGGTGGGGTACATAGGCGAGGAGGCTGGCACGGAGGTGCGGTAGCGACAGAGCATCACCAGGTTGGCCAGGCCATTGAGGAAAGAGGCCACAGCAGAAGCTGGCTCTTGGAAGCACAGGAACCGGGAGAAGGGCCACTGAAAAAGGAGCACATGGATGGGGCCTGAGGGTCAGGCAATGCCCAGTTGGCCCCACCCATCTCTGCTTGACCTGCTGCATCCCCAGGTCCCCAGCTGGCTCCTCAGCTCTGGACCTTGGCCAAAGCCTCAGGTGCGGTCCCTCTTCAGGTCAATGAGCTCCCCTGTAGTCCCTGGCTGAGAGTCATCCCTCCATCCTGGCCAGCACTCACAGCACTGGGATGACCAGGCGGGCCAGTGCTGATGGCTCAGTATGGTTGGTGGAAGCAGCACAGACCTGCCATCTAGAAGACACAAGAACTAATCCATCCTCTACCACTGACCACAGCCCTCTGAGCTTCACCTTCCTCTGTGACAAGCTGGGGAGAATAATTCTTACCAACCACAACAGTCTAGAATAAGATCTTATTGGATCAAAGGGTATCAGCAAGCTGAGCCTCTATGCCTCACTGGGCAATCTGAGGGGGTATTTTTATTTTAAATCCAGACCCCTACTGAAGAAGCAACAGACAGCATACCAAGGGGACACTCTGGGAATTTGTCCTTGTAGGAAGGTGGGCATCTCAACCACTCTAAGCAGCCCAGCACCACTCCCTGAGGAGACCCCAAAACATCCTAGATCTTGTTACCTCAAACCAAGAGGCAGGGACACATTTTTCCCATCTGATGATAGGAAAACCAGCATATTTTGAGAACAGGAAACACACACTCATCACCCCACACTTTGGCTTGCTTCAACAGCATGGTCCAACTAGAGGCATCTAACTCCCACCATATACTTAACCTGATGCTCCAGCTCACCTTGCCATGGAACTGAGGCACTTTGTGACCTTCCCGGAGGTAGAGGCCAACGGTGACCCACATACACTCATACTTACAGTCGTCCCGACAGGTCCAACCTGAAACAGATAAATATGGCCTGGTGAATTCCCCAGCACAGGGAGGCACAGAGATAGCCTGAAAGGGGCTCAAACCCAAACACAAGCCAAGAGGGCCTGCAGGTTGGGGAAAACCAGAAGAAATCTGAAAATTCTAACTTTCTGCTTGGATGGATGAGTGATGGTGCAACATACACACAAGGGAAAGGTGCGTGTGTGCATGTATGTGTGTGTGTGTTAGAGTGTATACTGAGCAAATAGAGATGTCTCTTCTCCTTTAACCCAAGATGGAGATTTTGGCATCTGATGGACTCATCTGTGGACATCTGGGTTCATGTTTGCTCTTCCTGAATACAGGATTTGCTTTCACTCCCCAGGGAGAAACCCTTGTTATCTTAACCCCCGCCTATGAAAATGAAGCTCAGGTTCTTCACTCTGACTTTGGAGGCCCCACATTGCCTTTTAAACTTTATTTCCCACCACTCCTTTTCAGGCACCCTGCTCCCTGAGTAAACCAAGCTGCAGGATGTGTCCATATCTACCCGGGGCCTCCACTCTCTGTTCTTTCTGTCCGGTAAACAAAGGACAGTAAAGAGAACAAACTTGCAGTCAAACAGGCCAGAACTGAAAACTCTACTAGTTACTGGCTGTGTCACTTTGAGCAGGATACCTAACCTCTCTGAGTCTCCTCATTTGTAAAAATCAGGTTAAGAGAATCAATCTCACAGGGTTGTTGTGAAAAACAACTATTTTGACACGTGTCACACAGTAAGTGCCCACTATGGCCACAGGCCTCAATTTAATGCACCTATCGGGAAGACCTTCCTCTCAGGAATGTCCAAGATAACCAGTGCCCCCAACTCTTCAAAGTCAGAAACGATTCCTTCCTCCCCTACATGCTGCTTAATCTAAGAATCCTTTGGGGCTTGAATTACCGTCTCCTTGCATTACGAGCCCCCAGTGGCAGGACCCTGGTCTGATTTCAGTGTCATTCCAGTACTTTGTACCCAGAAGGCAGTAAATGCCCATTTGACTGAATAAATAAAAAGTAAACGAAGCTCCTGGCTGACAGGCTGTCATCACTCTGGGGCTCCACTCACTCACACCCATAATGGACCTCAGGGAGGAAATAAGGTGCATCATTACAGAGTGGTATTAGGGGGCGGGGCCAAGATCGTTGGGCGGGGCCTACCGCGGGGGTGTGTCTTACCTGCTAGACTCATGTAGATTGGCTGGCGGGAGCGGAAGTGCTTCAGTGCACCCCCCGAGCAGTTCCGTTCTTCGCACCGGAGCAAGCAGTCGCGGTACACTGGCTCGCGGTCGCCCTGGGAGCCGCTTGCTAGCGCGGCTGCTCCAGCCAGCAGTACCAGCCGCGCAGTCCGCCCGGCCATCCTTCCACCCTGGCCCTCCGCCGGCGGAGGAGCTTAGGGGCTTTCACTTCCGGAATAAGCGGAAGTGCCTTGTGTTCTTTCATCTGCTCTCCGCCGACGTCCACCCCAGTTTAAATAAAAGTTCCCGGGTTTTTGCCGGCGCCTGCCCCGCTCTTCGCCTAAATATTATCTGCATATAACATAGGCGACAGTGTTAGGGTAAGGGAGACACCGGGTAGGTTAAGAAGCAAAATAAAATGGTATTTTATCAACATTTGTCTTCTTCTCCAGGGTCTTTTTGTTTGAGCTAGGGCTATTTTTCTGTCCCCAGTTTAATCGGATTTCCGCACTCTAATGTACCTGGAAATGTCTATTTATCTTCCAACTCCACTGGCACCACCACTCTAGTTAAATCATCATCTGTTGTCCAGGCATCCAAAGTAGCCTCTTAACACATCCCCCTACTTCTACTTACACCCCTCCAGCCCATACTCCCATTTCCAAGCATTGACATTTGACCATATCATTCTCCTTAAAATTCTTTACTGGTTCCTACTTGCCTCAAGATAAAATCATAATTCCACAAGCCCTGCATAATCTGACTCCTGCCTGCTGATCTCCCTCATTTCTCTGCTCCAGACTTCCCTCAAGAGGCCATGGCCCTTGACCTTACCTCATCCCCTTGTCCCTATCATTCTTACTCCAGCTGATTCTTTTAGTTTCAACTGAAACACCGCTTCTAGGAGTAAATAACACGTGGAGGGTGATATAACATATGGTGGTCTCTGTTCCCAGGCAAGATTGTGGAGGGACCTTGCTGTCTTGTTTACTACTATACTGCCAGCACTAGTAAGAATTTGCCTCAGGGTAGGCCTAGCATAGATGCAAAGGAGATCACATCTATCATCAACAAATGCTAAAAAAAGAAAAATGACATTTAAGTTGAAAGAAGCCATACTAAGACTTGCAGTTGACTTTCAGTAGAAATAAAATTCAGAAGACAGTGGAGCCACATATTTAAAACACAGAAGGAAAATTAACTGTTAAAACCTAGGATTTGATATATAAAAATATATATGACTCAAAAATGAAGACTAATTATGTTTTCTGACAAACAGAAACAAAGAGAATTTGTCACTGCAGACCTTCAGTGACAGGGATACTGAAAGGTATTTTTCAAATAGAAGGAACACGTCCTCCAGTGGGAAGCATACAAAGGCAGGACGTGATAGAGTGAAGGCAGATATGTGCGTCATCTAGATGACTATGGACCACACAACGTGATAATGAGAAAACTTTTGGGGTCATTTCTTTTGAATTTTATTAAAACTGGTTTATGGCTTCCCAGGTGGCTTAGTGGTAAAGAATTGGCCTGCCAGTGCAGGAGACACAGGTTTGATCCCTGGATCGGGAAGATCCCCTGGAGAAGGGAATGGCAACCCACTCCAGCATTTGTGCCTGGAAAATTCCATAGACAGAAGAGCCTGGAGGACTACAGTCCATGGGGTTGCAAAGAGTTGGACACGACTGAGTACACACACACACACACACACACTCACAGGGGCACTTGCTAAGACCAAACATGGAGTTTTTTGGTGTTTTTGTTTGTTTAAGTGAATGAACAATATAATTCATCATAAGAATTTGGGTGCCAAAGCTGGGCTATCAAATCACCAGCATGATTCAGACTATGCTGAGATAAGAGAGATATCCTATTTCTAGAAAAATTAAGAGGAGGATCTTTGGGAATAGGAAGTGAAAGTGAAAGTGTTAGTTGCTCAGTCCTGTCCAACTCTTTCCAATCCCATGGATTGTATAACCCACTAGGCTCCTCTGTTCATGGAATTCTCCATGCAAGAATACTGTAGTGGGTAGCCATTCCTTCTTCAGGGGATCTTCCCAACCCAAGGATTGAAGCATAATTAGTGTGTGTGTACTGATTGCCTTTTCCTCCACTCCACTCTCTGGATTCTATTTTCTCTTTTTTAAAATTAATCAATTTATTTGGCTGAACTGGGTCTTAGTTTTGGCATGTGGGATCTAGTGCCCTGACCAGGGATTGAACCCACGGCCCCTGCACTGGGAGCTCAGAGTCTTAGCCACTGGACCACCAGGGAAGTCCCTGAATTCTACACTTTCACTCTGTCAGCAAACATTTCCTGAGCCCCTAGCCCTAGCTCCAAGGTCAGGCCCAGCTCCAGGAGGCACCATTCATATTTTATGTTCTGTGAATGGCGCTCAGGGGTGCCCCATTCACATTATATTTTCTGCAAATGGTACCTTTTTCAGTTCAATATGACATGAATAGTGTCCCCTGGAGTTGGGCACCCAGTTTGATACTGAATGGGAAACTGAAATGAACAAAACAACCACTCAGCCCTCCAGGAGCTGAATGAAAATAATCGAGTGCTAATACTATTTTGCATCTGATGGATCAGTTCTTTCTTTTTTCTCGTTCTCTTTAAAAGTTAAAACTAGTTGGAGTATAGTTTATTTACAATGTGTGATAGACTAGTTCTTTTATAATACAATATTTTATTTTGTCCTTACTGTAATGCTTGGATGAATATTTTTATTAAGATTCCCACTTAAAAATGAGGAAATTTAGGATCAAAGAAGATGAAATACTGACAGAGTAAGGATTCTCCTTTTGAGAAATAGAGCTCTTAAAACTTTCAAGTTTCCAATTTAGGAAGCCTCATCCTATATTATATCAAACATCCTAAAATGTGGCAGCACGCACATTAAATAAAATTTGTAAATATATATAGCTGAATTGAGTTTCTATAAATAGTTGACAAATTGCTATGTTTTTAATATAGCAATTTTAATAAAATATAGCATCTTTAATAAAATATTAATGTTTTTCTGCAGTTTTCTTATCATATTTTGGAGCTAGCATTGAAAATTTTTTCATGCCTCAAACATTTTTTGGGTCCTTGAAAATTCATGGCTATCCAGTGGAGAAAACAATCCTAGATTAAAGGTGGAGAGGTCTGTCATGTTGTCCTGATGGGAGATGAGGTGTTGTTTCTTTGGGACATCTCTTTTATTTGGGGGGGGACATCTCTTGAGAATGTTTCCTGCCAGAAGAAACAATTACCAGGCTTCTCCATCTCCCCACTTTTCAGCCCAGAGACCCTCCTTTCCTTGCTCAAGAGCTCCCTCACCTTAATCTGTTTCCTAACTTGGATTTGGTTTTTCATGTGAGTCACAGCCTGCAAGTCATTGATTCATTCCTTCAACTCAGGCTTATTGAGCCCTATTGGGTGTTAGCAATTGCACAGGGGAAAAAAATAGATGAATCAGAAATCCTTCCAAGTCTAGGGAAGAGAAATACAAAAGCAAACATTACAGTGTGCTGAGGCTCATAGGCAAACTGACCATATTCTTAGAATGAAAAATTTAGGGATAGCCTACAATGAGGATTTCTTTTAATTTATCAAATAGGTATTGCAGTTTACCATGTGCAAGTCTCTGGGGACAGAGCAATGAACAAGGTGTCATCTTTCTCATGGTCAGAGGAGGAAGACAGGCAATAAATGAATACTAAACAAAATACCAGGATAATTTAACTGCTAATGCAAGAGCACATTGGTATGATCACGATATAGGACTGTTTAGCACTGTGCAAAATATACATACCTTTTAATCCAATAATTTGCACAGATTCTCTAACCAGCAATTTCTCTCCTAGGTATATCTACATCTACACAATCTCTAGGTATAGCTGCACAAGTGCAAATGGGGTAAAGTACAAAGCTATTCAAGGCAGCATTGTTCATTATTTTCAATAGCAGAAAAAAAAGAAAAAACTAAATGTCCAGCTATAGGGAATGAATTACATAAATTGAGGGAGATCCAGATAATTACCATAGAATGCAAAATAGAAATTAATAAGAACAGGGCAGATTTATAATATCCTGACATGGAAAAACCATCATGATATTTTTGGTAAGTATAAAAAAGCAAGATACAGAACAATATGTGTGTGTCTACACATTACCTCGTGTGAGGAAAGATAAGAGTATATATATTATGTTTGTTATTTTTAGAGACTATACCTAGAAAGTGGAAATAATCGCTGCCTCTGGGGAGAGGTGGAACTGTGTATCTGGGTGACAAGGAAGTGAGAGATGTTTTTTATTCTTGTACTTTGAAAACTTTGTGCCATTTGTATGTCATCAGTTAGAAAACAGAAATAATGCAAAAACTCAGTTTCACATAGTCACAAGCACTGAGTAATATAATTGGAAAACAACCTGAATGAGGGAAGGAAGGCAAAGGAGGGAGGAGGAGGAGGCCACTTTGGATTAGGTGGTCAGAGACGTTTCTGAGAAAGTGACATTTGAGCTGAAACCCGCTTGACCAGAAGAAACCAGCCCTGGGAACACCTGGGGGCAGATTGTTCTAGGCTGAGGGAACAGCCAGTGCAAAGGCCCTAAGGCAGGAACAAGCTTGGCATCTTTGAAAAACAGAAAAGAAAGCTGCATGACTGGAAGGCTCTGAGACCGAAGTGAAGACCAGAGACCAGGTTCTGGCAGGTCTCAGGTCAAGGTGAAGAGTTTAGGCAACAGGAAGTCATTAGGAGGTGTTTTAGCACCGGAGCTAATGAAATGATCTGATTTATGTCGAAAACATTTACTTTGGTATTGTGTGGGAGAAAGGAAGGATTGAAAGGGGGCAAGATCCAAGATCAAAGACCCATGCTTTTGCCTATGGAACTGATGGAAGCTTAGACCAGCTGGTGCTGGCATTGGGAAAAGCTTAGATGAATTGGAAGAGGAATTGATGGATTTTAAAAGATGATTGTATGGGAAGTGCAAGGAAAGAGAGGCATGGGTTCAGTCGATGAAATCATCTGAAACTGGAATTATCTTCCCCATATCTAGACTTCATGATTGCCATAGCTTTATGCTTCTGAAAGCTTCCTAGTCTCTTCTTCCCCAAACCAAAAGCCAGAGGCAAGAATGTCATCATTCACACCCCAGTCGTCTGTATCTACAGCAGCAAGTGGGGTGAACATGGGGTCCTCAAGGCTTGAATGGAGCAGGAAGACCCAGTGCTTGTGAAAAAAGGAATCTGGAATCTGCCAAAAAAGATGACTCAATGGGGCTTTCAAGGGACAAGTGTAGGGGTTGAAAGGGTCACTACTCCCACACCAAACCCTAAAACACTGTGACCAGGAACCATTCAGGGCAACTCTCATATTTCAGATGGCAAAGTGAAGCCTTATTCAAGGCCACACAGCCCAGTTACCATGTGAGGACAGCCCCTCAGATGCACTTAAGGCACATGGTAAGCAGTTAGCACAAACACACCGACAGCATAGGACACAGGATCACAAGCCGAGACAGCTATGCGTCCCCAGGCCAAGATGGAAGCCACGGGTGCTCCATGCACCTGCATCAAAGCCAGATGAGAGCCCAGGCAGCCTAGAGAGGGAGGAAGGCCAACTCCCCAGGCCTTTCCCTGCATTCCTGAGAGGAGCTGAGGGGCTGAGGGAGGCGATCAACATGCCCAGGGTCTCACGTGTCTGGTGTATCCTTCTGGGCTCTGCTCTTTTGCTAACCTGGGGACTGGGGTTAACAGACTGGCCTCCCAGAGGTTAGGTTGCAAGTTAAGGATAGATTTTCTGAACAGAAACTTCCAAATTACTCTCCCGTGGCCCAGAGAGGCCTTGTGCCAACTTTTGGGGGACTCCTTCCAACCAACTAATTCATGCAGACACTTCCCCAGCAGACCTTGCCCCAGACTAGAGGCCTTGTGGGGTAGGCCCCAGTTTGTGACCTGGACCTCGGACTGTGGCCTGCATCTCCTCCCTTTTTCTGTTTGTTTTCAATCCTCTGACCCCAGCCTGGCTGTTGAGGTAGCCAGAGAGGAGGAGACTCTGGTGCCAACACAGGCATACACACACACACACACACACACACGGCCTTCTGTGCCCACAAACACACACACACACACACACACACGGCCTTCTGTGCACACACACACACACACGGCCTTCTGTGCACACACACACACACACACACACACACGCACGGCCTTCTGTGCCCCCAGTGTCAGCGACTGGTCAATAATTGACTGGTATTTCACAGGCTGCTGGTTCCAGCCCCCAGCCTGTTGACCCTTCGAGGTCACCTCCCCGAAGCCCCTTCCTGCCTCTTCCTGCTGGTGGTCACCTCCACTGCCTGCAGACCCAGGACCTGCCGCCAAAGGCCTGCTCAGGCAGATCTGAGGCGCTGCCCTCTGTCCTTCAGTCACCTTCTTCCTCTGCAATTGTCTCTGACTCCCCAGGCCCCTCACCGGACCCTTCTGGCAAACTCTCAGGTTCCTCCAGCAACCCCGGCAGTCCCCAGCTCCCCCCACCCCACTCCCCTCCGAGGGCGCCCCCCCCCCACGTCTTTGTCCCTCAGACATCCCCTTTCCTTGGCTGTCCTGCCAGGCCCTGCTGGAGGGGCAGTTGAGGGGAGAAGCAAATCAGCAGCGCCCACCCCTGCCCCCCTTCCTCTCCTCTTGTCAAACACCAGACAAGGTTTTCTCCCCTTCCTTCCTGGCTCTGAATGGGCTCTTTCTCTTTGGGAAACTCAGCCCCTCTGGAGCCTCCTCCCGGGGCGTGAAGTTCTGACCCCCGCTCCTCCCCCGTCCCCACTCGGCTCCCACCCCCCCACACCCCCGGTGGCTCCGCCCTCCCCCAGCAGCCCTCCAGGACCGAGCATTGTCTCCAGCCCAAGTTTCCCCCTGAGATCTGAGAGGGTGGGCTTGTGAGGCCAGAGCAGGAGTAGGGGGTGGGAAGGCGAATTTTAGTGGAGGGAGGGACCAGTTGTTCCCCAGATTTCTTGGAGGATCCTCCTCTGACTCCTTTGTGGGGACCCATAGGGAGAGTGGGTTCAAGCACCCTTGATTCCAGGCTCTGGAGCTGAATGGATAAGGCCAAAGTCTCAGGGCTCCTCTTCTGCAAAATGGGGAAGGACAACATCTCCTCTCCTGGTGCCTGAGGGCTCAGAGAGATGAGGACTGTGGCTCTGAGACAGAGGGTGGCACACAGTGGGGATTGAGTGAAGGTGGCCCCACAGCAATTTTGCTGGCCGGACGAACCCTCCACCATGGCAGGGAGCATGGGGCCCGGGGGACAGGGGGCGTCTTCAACCCTGACTCTAACACCCTGATGCTCTCTTGAAGCCACAAGCTTGGATGCCTGGTGCAGGTGCAAGTCCTCCAGCATGTGGCCGGCAAATGACTCTTGGAGCCAGAGCAGCGCATCCTCTCTCTGAAGGGCTGAGAGGCCACAGGTCTGAGAAGTTCCTTCACTCGGTCCTGGGCTGGGTGACGGGGTGAGAATGAAGGGCTGTTGTGATGGCTGTTCCACTTTTCCCTCGTTAGCCCTGACAGTGTCTTGGGCAAATTTGTTAACGTGTTTGAGCCACCATTTCCTCACCTCTAGAGAAAACAGGGATATTATTGATGTCCATTATGAAGGGTCACTGTGTCCCCCCACACAGCGGTATTTCTTGAACATATGTGACTATATTCCAAAGAATAAATCCATTTTACCTCATCACCCAGGACATACTTGACTTACCCCACTTACCTGTAGTGAACCTTTTTGATTGCATTCCATTTCTCAACAACAAAAAAAGTTTTGTCCTGATTATTGAAATTAGTTTCACAACCAACCCAGTGTTTACTGATCTACAGTTTGAACATTACTGGTTAGGGCCAGAGGTGGACTTACTATGGTCTTAAAGAGGACTAAGGGGATTTTCCTGGTGGTCCAGTGGCTAAAACTCCTTGATTCCACTGCAGGCAGCATGGGTTCCATCCCTGTTTGCTACAGGGAATGGCCAAAAAATAAATAAACTAAAATGGGGTAAGTTTCAGGCTCCTCATTTGCATGTACGTGTCTAATTTTGTACTTACAACTTTGTTTTCCTTTTCTTAAAGAGAGTTCCTCAAATTTCATAACTTCAGGCCCCACAAAACCTAGATTTTCCCCAGTATAACTAAACCTGAGACCACTTATTGGGCAGTTTTGTTGTTGTTCAGTCACTAAGTCGTGTCTGACTCTTTGCCACCCCATGAATTGCAGCATGCCAGGCTTGCCTGTTCTTCATGATCTCCTGGAGTTTGCTCAAACTCATGTCCATTGAGTCCGTGGTGCCATCCAACCATCTCATCTTCTGTCACCCTCTTCTCCTCCTGCCCTCAATCTTTCCCAACATCACAGTCTTTTCCAATGAGTTGGCTCTTTGCATCAAGTGGCCAAAGTATTGGAGCTTCAGCATCAGTCCTTCCAGTGAATATTTAGGGTTGATTTCCTTTTACTATGTGCTAGATACTGTGCTGAGAGCTTTGGGAGTATTATCTCCTTTAACCCTTAGCAGTCTGCAAGATGCTATTTTATAAGTGAGCCAGCTGAGACACAGAGAGGTTCAGTCACTAGCCCAAGGTCACACAGCTAATACGTGGTGGAGTTGAGATTTGAACTGAGGTCATCCTGATCCCAGACTGCCCTGTTTTCTTGACCTTACCATGAAAGTTGTTGCCTAGAACCATGCTATGAATAAGGAAGCAGTTTAAGAGATGCTAATGTCCTTCTTTCTCCACACCCACCCAGTAGGTGCCTCTGATCCCCTCTGAGCAGCACAGTCCTGCTTTAGGCTGAACATTTCAGCATTCCAACTAGAGTTGCCAGGTTTGGTTTTTTGTTTTTTGGTTTTTTTGAGTTGCCAGTTTTAGCAAATAAAAATAAGGCTGCCCAGTTAAATTTGAATTTCAGATAAACAACAAGTCATTTGTTAGGGTAGGTATATCTCGTGCAATATTTTGTTGGCATTCCCAACAGAAACCTAGCCTTCCTTCCATCCCCACCCCTACTCCACCCCCCACCGGATCTTAGCAACTGAGTCAGGGGCTCCAGGTGGAATGCCGGGTGGGGATGTTGAATGGAGCAGGCTAATAAAAGACAAAGGACAGAGAAGGAATCTTGGATGAATTGGGTGCTGAGTGCCCCATAAAGTAACAAGAGAGTGCCCCATAAAGTAACAAGGATGCTCTTTGAAGGATTGAGATGTAGGTTTCTCCAATTTGACTCTTTCTCCAAACTTGTAGACTCCCTTAAAACCATGCTTTTCAGACTGGAAAAGATACCTAAAAGATTCCAGAAAGGTATGCCAGTGAGTCCTGGATGCCACAGGTTAAAGGCAAAACATCCCCCTCCTTGACTAACATTTTCACTTGAGGATGTGCTAAGAAAACCATTATTAGGTATTAAAGCAAATAGGCATCTGATTGAGTAGGATGCAAAGGGCCAGGAATATTTTAAGATAAAACCTCCGATTTAAAAGAAAGTTCAGGATGGTAGGCTAAAGTGTTTGCCCCAGACTCTCAGGGAAGGGAGGCGCGATCACCCTCCTCTCCTTTGGGGGGGGGGGTTTCCTTGGTGGCGGGGCGCGGGCGGGGGGGGGTGTTCTCCATGGAAACGGGCGAAAATTGCTGCCGGCGTCCGGGAGCTGGGAGCAACGCACCCAGGCCTGCGCGGAGAGAGGGAGAAAGTGAAGCTGGGAGTTGCCACTCCCAGGGACTTGCTGGAATGCGGTTGGAGGGGGTGGGGGTGGGGGGGGCGAGCTGAGAGCGCGCTTGCTCCCAATCACAGGAGGAGGAGGAGGAGGAGGAGGAGGGCTGCCTTGAGGAAGTACAAGAATGAAGTTGTGGAGCTGAGATTCCCCTCCGTCGTGCCCACGAAGCCGAGACGAGCCCCTGAGGCCGCCGACCGCTCCAGCGCCTGGTGCCCTTTCCGGCGCTAGTGCCCGGCCCCCTTGCCTCGCCCGCCCGGCGCCCTCCCCGCCCGGTCCAGCCGGAGCCATGGGGCCGGAGCCGCAGTGAGCACCATGGAGCTGGCGGCCTGGTGCCGCTGGGGGCTCCTCCTCGCCCTCCTGCCCCCCGGAGCCGCGGGCACCCAAGGTGGGTCTGGGGTGGGGAGGGTAGGGCGCGGCGACAGGACCCTGCCGCCTGGGACCCCCGCCGATGTCCCCGGAGACGCGCGGTTAGCGGGGGGCATTGGAGCTCCCTGATCCTAGGTTTCAGATGGTCGGGGCGCTCGAAGCCGCGGGCCCTCGGCTCGGAGGGGCCAGAGAAGGTGGGGTAAGGGGGCGATTATGCCGGAGCGGCTCTAGATGGGACCGGCGCTTTGCAGGCTCCGCGAACTTGTCATAAAAGTTCTCTGAAGTTACTCAGAAAGTTTTCCTCAAAGGGTGAATTGCATGGTGTGTGTGTGTGTGTTTTCCCCTTTCTTGAGCCCCTCAAGCGCCTCTCTCAAAGCCTTTCCAGTTGGCAACCTCCGCCTCCAGACTGGACTGGGCTGGATTCCTGGGGGTCCCTTCTGCCCGGCCCCCTCCCCGCCCCCTTTCGGCCAAGTGGGTTGAGTTACTCCGGCTTCGGGCAGGATCGGGGTGCGGAAGGGGGAGGTGGGGAAAGCAACCTGTCCAGTCGGAGCCAGGGAGCCCGAGGGTGGCCAGTCCGACGGCAGCGTTGCCTCACCGGAGCCGGGGGTGGGGGAAGGGGGAGAAGTTTGTTTTGAACAAGTTTCCTTAGGGCCGACTTAGGGACTGTGTGCTTTGTCACTGGGAAAGCGTGGGCCACGGAGGGGAGCGTGTGTTTTCTGGTCTGGGGCATTAAAGTGGGAGGATTCTGAGGGAGGGACTCCTGGGCAGTGGGAGGGAGAGGGGCTAGCTAAGGAACCCGGAGAGACGCAGGTGTGCTGGGCGCCAGGCTCCTCTCCTTTTCCTTTATGCTGTATGTGGGGAAGGGGGTCGGGGTACTGTGTGTCTTCCCCATCTGTCCATCTAGATGCGTAATGATTAAAGCTAACACGTATGGGAAATGCGCCCTGTGCCCGGTGCTGTGCGTGTTTGCCTGGGTTCCCCCCTTTCATCCTCAGAACAACCCTATAAGAGAAGTCCTACCAATGTTCCCATTTTCCAGGCAAAGACCTGGGCTTCAAAAGGTGAAGTGGCAGCAAGTAATTGGTGGGTCCTGGATTGGACTCCAGCTTCCCCACCAGCTCAGCAGTAAAGAATCTACCTGCCAATGCAGGAGATGCAGGTTCGATCCCTGGGTCAGGAAGATGGGCAACCCACTCCAGTATTCTTGCCTGGAAAATCCATGGACAGAGGAGCCTGGTGGGCTACAGTCCATAGGGTCGCAAAAGAGTCTGACATGACTTAGTGACTGACTAAACAACAGATCAGATCGGACCTAGGCAGTTCGACCCCCACCAGCCACACCTTGGAAAGCACTGTACTCATCTACCTTGAGCACTGGGGGACACTGGGCCCTGCATCGCCTGGTTGTGGGGAAGCCAGAATGAGAATGTTCTCGGAGTGGTGGCTGGTCTCCACGGGTCAGGGACTCTGGAGACGGGGTGGTGTTGGCCTGTTTGTGTGTGCCCGAGGGCCCCTCTGTCAGAGCTTTGCTGTGTTATCTGGGGGGCTACTGTGTCAGGGTGTTCTTGGGTTGTGTGGTCTATGTGTTCATGTGTCTGGGCTTTGCGTGGCCTCCCCGCGGTCACCCTGCTGAACTCTGCCCTCTCAAGGAACTCCCTCTAGAGCTGCTGTAAACAGCGGGAGGTGGCCCCACGCCACCTTCTCTCTGAGCAAGGAGCTTCCCCGTCCCTTCCCTGTTTCCCAGGCGGGCTTTCGGCTGAGAAGAATGAGGCAAGGCTGGGCTGCCAGGGCGAACCGCTGCCCTCCTCACCTGGCCCGGGGGGGTGAGCAGGTGGAGCGCAGCTAGGCTGCTGCAGTATTGGGTACTGGGGGCTCCTCAAGGCTTCCTCACGCCTCGGCCCACAGTGCTGGGTGCTGTGAGAGGCATGTTGTGCAGGGGAATGGCTAAAATGGCAGAGACCCACCCAGCTGCCTCTAGCACTCCCAGTATATGCCAGGGCTGAGGGGGGAAAGGGAGATGGGGAGAAAGCCCAGCGGTTTGGGATTTTCTTTTCTAACAGTCAAGGTTTTGTAGAGTGCAGCAAACACATCTTGGACAGACCATAGTTTAGTTCCTGAAGGATTCTCCCCACAGCCTCCTTCCTTCTTTTTGCTATACTTAGGGAAAGTAACCTCATCCTACTATTCAATAAAAAATAATAATTGAAAGCTAGGCTCAAATGCCAAAAGAGAAAATACATTGTATTACAAAGTCAAATACAAAGAGCTTTTCATTTTCTCTTGGTTTGGAATTACCCAGACTCCTGCTTTATGGACTTAACTTTTAGAAAAGTACGGCATGCTTCCTATTTGCCAAGTTCTCATCCACTACAGTTTCGTTGCTTCTCTGCAATAATCCTGTGACGTAGGCGCACAGATGAGAAACTTCTCTGAAGTTCAGAGAAACAAAGTGACTTAGCCAAGGTTTCCTAGCAACCCAATAACGTCCAGGGCATTTTTGGACTCTGATGAGGAGTCATAAGAGTTGATCAGAGGGGCTTCTCTGGTATTTCAGTGGTTAAGAATCTGCCTTCTAATGCTGGGAACACAGCTTAGATCTCTGGTTGGGGAACTAAGATTCCCACATGTCTCGGGGCAACTAGTGAGCCCAAGAGCCCCTGCATTCTGGAGCCCGAGCATGCCACAACTAGAGAAAAGCCCGCACACCACAAGGAAAGATCCCGCATGCTGCAACTTAAGACCAGACAGAGCCAAAAAAAAAAAAAAATTGTTGATCAAAGTGTTACGCAAAGCCTCAGGGGCAGTCAGGTGGCCAGACTAGGGCAGAGGTGCTGTTTTGTTATTGTGGTGAAAATAAGGGTGAGCTGCGCCCCCAGCCCCAGTTTCCCTCTTGGCTTTGGAGTTCTTCCTTCCATGTCCAGTCCATGTCTGCCTTCCTCTTGTGCCCTCTAGGCAGGGGATGGAAGGCAGGAGTGGGGCAGAGGCCAGTGGGACCAACAGGGCTGCAGGCGAGGGAGGAACCAGTGTGGGGCTGGCGCTGGGGCTGGTATAGGGCCAGGCTGGGTGTTCCTGCCCCTGGTGCTAGCATGATCTGCAAAGAGATCCCCCTGTCTGTACTGTGGGACAGTACACCACTGACACTCCGTGGGACACTCCACGCTGACACCTCCATCTTTCAGTCGGCCACCTTTCCTCCCCACCCCTGGGATGGGAGATGCGGTAGGGAGAGGGGTGTGTGCTCTCTTAAGGAGTGGGAGAATTATTATAGCCAATGGTTGCGTTGCCCCAGCTCTGTTGACAAAGGCTTGTCATGTTTGCACACTGTCTCTTGATTCATTATCTCATTTAACTCTCATGTAATTTCTCTGTAGAGAGTAAGAGTTGTTATTGTTTATTATCCGCGCCTTACAGCCAGTCAGGTCACTGAGCGCCTGCTATGTCACAGGTACTGCTAGGCATACAGGTGAATCTGATTTGACCTCTGCCCTGGAAATCCAGGGACTTGATCAGGGTTACACTGTGAGCAGACCCTCCAGGGTTCTGGCCTAATGAGCTGAGCCCAGGCCCCGGTCTGATCCACCAGGAGCATGTGCTAGGTGAACCTTGGTGTCACTGGAATGGGCTCTGGCCCTGTGGGTCTGAGGCAGGTGAGCTTTGGGGACGCAGGCAGTGTTCATGGAAAAAAGGAAGTGTTGGCTTTTGTGCTGGTGACCAAGAGAGGCAGGTGAGGCTGAAGGCTGGTGAAAAGAAGAGAACCCACTTGAGAGCTCCCTAGAGCTGGGACCTGACCACTGACATTCAGTTAGAGAAACATGGGGACTGTGACCAGCCTCTGGGCAGAGGGCTGGACACAGTGACCTCAGCTGGTCCCTTTTGGTTTGGAGACTCTTTTTTTTTTAAACTAATTAATTAATTTTTGGCTGTGCTGGGTCTTAGTTGTTGCGTGCAGGCTTTCTCTAGTTGCGGCCAGCAGTGGGCTACTCTCTAGTTGCAGAGCTCAGGCTTCTCATTGCAGTAGCATCTCTTGTTGCGGAGCATGGGCTCTAGAGTACATGGACTTCAGTAGCTGTGGCTCACAGGCTCTAGAGTATGGACTCAGTAGTTGTGGCACACAAGCTTAGTTGCCCCGTGGCATGTGGGATCTTCCTGAAGCAGGGATTGAACCTGTGTCCCCTGCATTGACAGGTGGATTCTTAACCACCAGGCCACCAGGAAAGTGCTGGTTTGGAGACTCTTACTTGGAGTTCATTCATTCTTTCATCCCACAAACACTTATCCAGGGCTCATGGTGTCCTTGACTCTGGTCTGGTCCTGCCTCACGCTGCCTTTGCTCCAGAGATCTGGCTCCTGAAGGGCAGGTGCTCTGGAGACAAAACTCTCCTGTGTGGGACAGGACCTCCTACTCTGGAGGAAATCACTGAGGGAGAGTGGATATGGGGACCACGGTGAGGACTGGGGAGAGGGAGATGAGTGAGAAGATGGGGGTGTGGAAGTCCTTTTTGGTTTCATGTCAGGTTAGGTGTTATTAGTCCCCAGGCCTTGAGGGAGTAGGTCTCAGAGTCCCAACTTTACCACTTGTTGCAAACAATTAGTCTTTATTTTTTGGCCGCATGTAGGATCTTCATTCCCCAACCAGGGATCGAACCCGCACCCCCTGTATTGGAAGCTCAGTCTTATCACTGGACCTCCAGGGAAGTTCCCACAAGCACTTAGTCTTAATCAGACTCTAAATGGCCACAAACAAACCCGAGGGGCGGGGCTCCCTCTCTTTCTGGTCCTCCCGCCCAGCTCAGGCCTGGAGCCTGTTGTAATCAGTGGCATCAACAGAGCTGGTGTGTATTTACCTTTGCACAGGGTGTGGGGTGGGGCGTGTGTGCAGTTAGGCCTAGTGGAAGGAATGTGGGATCTAAAGTCGGGCAGACTCCAATTCAAATCGTGCCTCTGTTGCTCACAGCTTTATGATCTTGGAAGCATAATTCCTGGCAGCCTCAGTTTCCTTCTTTGCAAAATCAGGGTTGTGGATCCCAGCCTCTGGGGGCTGAGGCTCCACCCAGAGTGCCTGCCCGGCACAGAGGAGATGCTCAGTTGACCCTGTTGCCCCCAGGGTTCCTGTTGTTGTTTTCCTATTGCCCGGCTACCGCAGCTGGTGTGTCCCTTCCAGGCGGCAGAGGCCGCAGGGGGTGGAGACGGCCCCTGCCCCGGCTCTGCTGGTCCCGGTCCCCGGCCTGGGCTAGGGCCTCGGGGTCCAGACCTGGAGACAGCTGTGCCTACAAAGCAGCTGAAGCTGCCGAGGCCGGGGGAGGTCCTGGCAGCGGGCGTTATTTTGGGCCTGGCCTGCCACCCCCGGATCCTGTTTCTCTTGGGAGTCTGGGGGGAGGGACCCTTGGGTTCTATTTCTGGGCCCTCCCCTTCCTTGCTCTTTGCTTCCTTCCCCTCCCCTGGCCAGAGGGGTGGGAAGAGAGACCACTCTGGGTGTCCCTGGGAGGCTGCCCGCTTGTGGCTCTTGACCCAGGCCAGACCCCTGGGGCTTGTTCCCCCAGCCTTTCCTCCGATTTCTGGGGGCAGAGGGTGTCTCTTATTACCTCTCAGGATTTGACCTTAGGCTCCAAGTTGCGGGGAGAGCAGAAGCCCTGGTGTCAGACCCCACAGTCAGCCATTGTGCTGTCCCCCTGAATCTGCACGTAGTCCATGGGAGGTGGAGTGGGGACCAACAGGAATTCCAGACAGCTCAGGCACCTGTGGATCTGTGGATCTGGGGGTGCCCTCCACCCACCTCCCCCGGCACACCCTCCTGGGCAAGACGCGCCAGGTGATTCATCTTCTCACCAGAGCAGAAAAACGAGTTCCACTGGGCCCTTTAATCTCCCCCCTGCTGGTAGGCATGGTGCCAGCTGCTGCCAGAGCGCCCCCTTACCAGGGGTAGTTCACCATTTCTAGTGTCCCTGGACTTAGTGGGTACTTCTGGTCTCAGGGACACTGGACTGGGATCCAGGTGGGCTGCGGAGCAGTTCATCTTGATGCCACTTGGCTGGGGGTTGACAGTGGGCAGGTACACAGGGCTGACGTAGTGCCCTTGTGGCAGTTGTTTCGTGGCACAGATTCTGCCAGCTGGTTCTGGAGTCTTGCCCTGAAGAGGTGGCAAGGGTGAGGTACCAGCAGAGGAGGCTTTGGAGCAGGCAGCACTCTGGCTCAGCGTCTGCAGCTTGGGTCCAGATGCCCAGAGTTGGGATCTGATGCTCCTTTTCTCTGCCTGGGGAAATCCCAGAAGTCCCTGCAGTGACCAGGCCCCTGGTGGTCCCCAGGCCCCAGCTATGACTCGAGCTGACCCTCCTTCCCCACTTTCTGGGTGGCATTGCGGGGGTGGGTATGCCTTGCCAGGAGGTTGGCATGTGGGTGGCATTGTTTGCTCGGGAAAGGGGCAGGGGGTATCCAGAGGATTCATGATTCATCATCGCCTCTCTTGGGGGATTTTTATCCATTGGCCCTGAGTCGTGCCTTTGGGACAAAAGAAGGCTTTCTTTGCCAGCCAACACCCTGGATTGAATGGGCAAGCTCCCTAAGGCTGGCCCAGTGGGACCCCCTCTGGATGCTCAGGATGGGCCAAGTTGGCGGGGGGGAACCTCTGCCCTGATTTCCCCCCTTTTCCCAAATTTGCACACTTTCTTTTGCTGTTGAACGTGGCCGGTTGGAGAAGTTCGCTGCGCAGGCCCTTTGACCCGTCTTCTCCTCTGTCCCGCCAGTGTGCACCGGCACAGACATGAAGCTGCGGCTGCCGGCCAGCCCCGAGACCCACCTGGACATGCTCCGCCACCTCTACCAAGGCTGTCAGGTGGTGCAGGGTAACCTGGAGCTCACCTATCTGCCTGCTCATGCCAGCCTCTCCTTTCTGCAGGTGAGGCCCATGGGCAAGACCCAGCCAGGCCCTGCTTCCGGCAGGGCTGAGCCCTCTGCCTGCAGATGGGTGGTAGAAGAAGGTTCCCCACCTTCCGTTTTCTCTTTCACTGTGGCTCCTGAACCGGGAAGTCATTTCTGATGTCTCACCCCATCCGTCCTACACTAAGACCAGTGGATTCCCTGTCTACAGTGTGGCTGACTGTGGACATCTCTGGGTGGAATGCATCTATTCCTGGGCTATTTATTTTGCTCTCTCACCAGCATGCTCACCTTCCCTTGTCCAACTGTCCCAGCCACTGTCCCCCTCCTACCTGGAGTAATGAAAGGCCTGGCAAGTTCTGAGTCCAGTTCTGCCGCTGACAAGCCCTGTGAATGTGGTCCAGCCCCTGGTTTCACTGGATCTCAGTTTCCCTGTCTGTATATTGGGAGCCACGAGTTCTCTGGTGGCTCAGCTGGTAAAGAATCCGCCTGCAATACAGGAAACCCGGATTCAATCTCTGGGTCAGAAAGATCCCCTCGAGAAGGAACTGGCTACCCACTCCGGTATTCCTGCCTGTGGAATCCCATGGACAGAGGAGCCTGGTGGGCTACAGTCCACGGGGTCGCAAAGAACTGGACACGACTGAGTGACCAACACTACATTGGGAGCCATAGGCATACCTGGACTCCTCCTGGAGTCCTCCTGGGGAGCCCATTTAGAATATCGTGTGGGAAATATATGTGAAAGGGTCAGGAACAGGAGAGAGAGTGGAAGCCAGCCTCTGGGTTGTGTCCCAGAGCGGGGCCAGGTGTGCGACGCTTAGTCCGTTGAATCCCAGACATCATCTCGTCCAGGCCTTTCCTTTACAGATGGAGGAGCTGAGGTGTAGAGAGGGTGGGGTGCCTGCTCATAATTTACAGAGTGCTGCCCCCACCCCCTCATTTTCTTTCTTGATCATACTAGAATCTGGTCCTAGAACCTGGTTCGGGGAGGTGGTGGGCAGACTGCTTGGCAGCTGGGCCCTTTCCCAAGATCCCCAAGCACAGGGGACCTTGAGAGGAGGTCTTGGGGGTTGGGTGGTAGTGGTCCAGGGCCTGATCTGCCTCAGCCGTCTCTTCCTCTGTCCCCTCCCAGGAGATCCAGGAAGTGCAGGGCTATGTGCTCATTGCTCACAATCGAGTGAGTCAGGTCCCACTGCAGAGACTGCGAATCGTGCGAGGCACCCAGCTCTTTGAGGAACACTACGCCCTGGCCGTCCTGGACAATGGAGACTTTCTGGAAAGTGCTGCCCCTGCTGCAGGCATGGCCCCAGGAGGGCTGCAGGAGCTGCAGCTGCGAAGCCTCACAGGTGGCCATCTTTATCATTGAAACTTTCTGCTGATTACTGAGAGCTGGCCAGGGGTCCCTACAAGCCAAAGGGAGACTTTGTGTGAATCATAACTGTGGTCTCTTCCGGATGGATGCAGGTGGAGCTAGGAAAGGCACCCTTGCGAAGATTCAAAAAGATTTCCCCTCTTCCTAGGAAGTCACAGCTTGCACCAGCTCACATAGTTTGATGATTAGGATGCAGGCTGGATTTTTGCCCACTTCTTGGCTGAGTGCACATGTACAGTAAACAACCTGTATAACTGTACGTGGCAGCCCTGAAGCAGACAGTGTTTCAGACTTCAGTGCCCGGTGCTTTGCATGCATAATCCCATCAGCCCTGCCATAATCCTGCAAAGGAAACATCAATGTTCTCATTTTACAAATGAGAAAACAGGTTTACAGAGGATAAGTCACACAGCTAGTTAGTGGTGTTGAGGCTGGGTTTCACACTCTTTTAACTGCTAAGCCACTGCACACAGTAGAGGTGGAGGAGAGCAGGCAGTGACTCTGGATCTTTGTTTGTGGGTGGTATTGACAAGGCTCAAAGATGCTGAAGGGGTGTTCTCTGCTCCCGGAGGAACCCGGGGTGTGTTTCAGTGGCCTGCTCCACTTTTAGAAGGCAGGCAGGCCCCAGGGGAGATAAGAAGATGCCAGATGGGGGAAGAAGCCCCTGATTATTGCCCACCCCACAGAGATCCTCAAGGGAGGGGTCTTGATCCAGCGGAACCCCCAGCTCTGCCACCAGGACACGATTTTGTGGGAGGACATCTTCCACAAGAATAACCAGCTGCCCCTCAAGCAGATAGACACCAACCGCTCACGGGCCTGTAAGCCTCGCTCCCCCCACCGCCTGCAGCCACCGCCCTTTCTCACGCAGCCCAGAGACCCCAAACTCCTGGCTTACTCCTTGTCCCCCTCTGCTGCTGCACTAACAGCACCCATTTCCCCTTTCTCTGCGTCTCTTCATCTCTGTGGTTCTCTGTCCTGTTCTTCTCTGCTTCTAGATCATGCCTCTGGCTTTGAAGTCCTCTTTTCCTGCCTGGGTGTCTCCCCCGCTGCATTTCACGTCCTGGTCTCGGTCTTTCTCACCGCCTCTCTGTTTCTGCCTCCAGGCGCACCCTGTTCTCCAGCTTGTAAAGCTCCCAAATGCTGGGGAGAAAGTCCTGAGGACTGTCAGAGCTGTGAGTTACAGGGCGGCCCAGGGTCTGGAGGGCGGGGGCTGGGTGACATGGGAGCCAGCCCTCGGCCTCGTCCCTGGGGCAGGAAGTCTCCCCAGAAGGTGATGCTGGTGATGCTGGTGCCTAGAGTGCCGCCCAGCCCTCATCCCGCCTCCCCTTGACAGTGACGCGGACCGTCTGTGCCAGCGGCTGTGCCCGCTGTAAGGGCCCGCAGCCCACGGACTGCTGCCACGAGCAGTGTGCTGCCGGCTGTACTGGCCCCAAGCACTCCGACTGCCTGGTATGTGCCCCCTGGGCCCCAGCCCCCAAGCTGCAAGGGGAGGGGCATCCCGCCCGGTGTTGTCCTATGGCCCCTGGCACACCAGGGCCAAACAGCCCCGTGCCCACCCACTGTCTGTCCCCCAGGCCTGCCTCCACTTCAACCATAGCGGCATCTGCGAGCTGCACTGCCCAGCTCTGGTCACCTACAACACGGACACCTTCGAGTCCATGCCCAACCCCGAGGGGCGCTATACCTTTGGTGCCAGCTGTGTGACCGCCTGTCCTTGTAAGTGCCGGGGAGAAACACAGCCTGAGTGATTTTGCTGGGGAGTTTGGTTTATATAAATGGGAGCATGTTGTGAGTATTGTCTGCCGCTGGCTTTGGAGAGCTGGTCATGGCAGCTGGGTCAAGCTGCCTGGTTCTTTAAACAGAAGCGGAGCAGGTGGCGGCAAATAGTAGCAGCTAAGAGCCCATGCTCAGGAGGCTTGCATTCAAGACCTGGCTCTGTCACTTACTAGTCATGTGAGCTTCTTGCTGCATCTCGGTTTCCTCATCTGTTAAATGGGGCCAAAAACAGTCAAAGTTTAAATGAGTTAATATTTGTGAAGCTCTTAAAACTGTGCCCAGCCGATACTCAGCACCCCTAAATGTTAACTTTTTTTCTATGGTCAGATGGATCTGAGTTTGATTTATTAGTTCCCCTGTTTACTGATAAGCATTCAGAGACTGACCTTGAGTGTGGGGACTTCTTTCTTCTCGTGGGAGACAGCAGTGGGCCCTTGGATGCTGGTCATACCTTCCCCATGGTGGGCTCGAGTACAGAGTGTAGGACCAGGCCATTTGGGTTCACGTCCTGGCTCCTCCACTTTCTAGCCCAGCGACCTTGAGTAATTTACAGAAAACTCTGTGCTTTGATTTCCCTTTTGGCAAAATGGTAGTCTAACTGCCTATTACCACATAGGGCTTTCGTGAGGAAAGGACGAGTGTCCAGGACTCAGATGTGTTGTAAGGGCATTTCAGTCTCAGTTGATACCATTCTTACTGTGCTACCTGGGCATGGTGGGCGTGGGGGTGAAAGGCCAGGAAACATGGACACACGATCTTGACCTCCTCAGACAACTACCTGTCTACGGACGTGGGATCCTGCACCCTGGTTTGTCCCCTGAACAACCAAGAGGTGACAGCTGAGGACGGAACCCAGAGGTGTGAGAAATGCAGCAAGCCCTGTGCCCCAGGTACACATTGGTCGCCCCCCCAGAGCAGCCGGCCTGGCCTAGCCCACTGCACCACCCTTCCTCAGACCCTCCTGGGACCCAATCCTTTCCTCCCACTGACTCTGCCCCTGGCCCTTCCCCTGAGCTTCCCACAAGTTCCCCTGTGTCTCCTGTCAATGTGGGGAGGGGGCATGTGGCCCCAGGAGGGGACTGTGGACAGGATCCAGGAGGCTGAGTTCCTGGTGCTCCATGTGGAGGCTGAATGCCCCTGCCCCCTCCCCACAGCGTGCTATGGTCTGGGCATGGAACACCTGCGGGAGGTGAGGGCGGTCACCAGTGCCAACATCCAGGAGTTTGCCGGCTGCAAGAAGATTTTTGGGAGCCTGGCATTTCTGCCAGAGAGCTTTGCAGGGTAAGGATACTCGAAGTCAAGGTTGGACACAGCCTGAGACAGCATCAGGGCAGCCACTGAATCCTGAGGCCCCAGAAGTGGCAGCATTTCTAGGGGGTGGTGGGAGACAGAAGTGGGAGACCCAGGATACAAAGGAAGCAGGTGGAAGACCAGCTTGGCCAGGGGTGGGGGCAGGGGAAGTTTTTTCTCTTTATTTTTGGTTTTTGTTTGTTTGTTGTTTTTGGTCACACCATGTGACTGGCTGGATCTTAGTTCCCGGACCAGGGATTGAATCTGGGCCCTAGGCAATGAAAGGGAGGAGTCCTAACCACTGGACCACCAGGGAATTCCTGGAATTTTTCTCATAAATGACATGTTATCTATAAACATGCACTTACTTGTATGGAGGTCACGCCATCCAGATAAAGTAAAATTCTCTTTGAGTTCATAGTAGCTTTATTCATAATGGCCGCAAACTGAAAATAATGCAAATGTCTATCAATAGCTGGACTTCCCTGGTGGCTCAGTAGTAAAGAATCAACCTGCCAATGCAGGAGACTTGAGTTTGATCCCTGGGTTGGAAAGATCCCCTGGAGGAGGAAATGGCAACGCACTCCAGTATTCTTGCCTGGGAAATCCCATGGACAGAGGAGCCTAGAGGGCTACAGTTCACGGTGTAGCAGAAGAGTTGGACACAACTTAGTGACTAAACAACATCAGTAGCTGAATGAATAAATGCAGCTTACCCTTGGACCTCATGGGTTTGAACTGCTTGTGTGTGTGCTAAGTCACTTCAGTCATGTCTGACTCTTTGAGACACTATGGACTATAGCCTGCCAGGCTCCTCTGTCCATTAGATTCTCCAGGCAAGAATACTGGAGTGGGTTGCCATGCCCTCCTCCAGGGGATCTTCCCAACCCTGGGATCAAACCCATGTATCTTATGCCTCCTGTATTGGCAGATGGGTTCTTTACCACTAGCACCACCTGGGAAGGCCTTTGAACTGCTCGGGTCCATTTAAATGTGAACTTTTCCCAATAAATCCATACTGCAGTACTGCACAATCTGGGGTTGCTTGAATCTGAAACTGTGGATGCAGGGGGCTGACTATATAGTTATCCCGGGGTTTTCGACCTCATAGAGGGGTTTGGTGCCCCTAACCCAGGCATTGTTCAAGGGTTAACTATAAAAAATGGTATATTCATACAGTGAAATTCTCAGCAATAAAAGAAACAGCCTATGTATACACAGAACAACATTATGTTGGGACTTCCCTGGTGGTCCAGTGGTTAAGACTTCGCTTTCCAATGCAGGGGGTGCGGGTTCCATCTCTGGGGAGCTAAGATTCCCCCATGACTTTTGGCCAAAAAAATGGAACATAAACAACAATAAACACTATTGTAACAAATTCAAAAAAGACTTTAAAAATGGTCCACATCAAAAAATCTTAAAAATATTATGCAAAGTGAGATAACCCTATATGCAAAACAGACAAAGAGACACAGAAATACAGAACAGACTTTTGAACTCTGTGGGAGAATGTGAGGGTGGGATATTTCAAAAGAACAGCATGTATACTATCTATGGTGAAACAGATCACCAGCCCAGGTGGGATGCATGAGACAAGTGCTCGGGCCTGGTGCACTGGGAAGACTCAGAGGAATCGGGTGGAGAGGGAGGTGGGAGGGGGGATTGGGATGGGGAATACGTGTAAATCTATGGCTGATTCATATCAATGTATGACAAAACCCACTGAAATGTTGTGAAGTAATTAGCCTCCAACTAATAAAAAAGAAAAAGAAAAAAAAAATATTATGCAAAGTGAAATAAGTCAGATGAGAGGTCCACACGGTGTGATTGTCTTTGTTCCAGCATAGGCAAAACCACTGTGTGGTAACACAAATCAGAACAGTGATTGTGCCAGGGTGAGGGCCTGGAAAGGAACAAAAAGGAAATTTCTAGGGTGATGGACATGTTCTATATACCACTGGTGGAGGTGGATATGTGAGTGGATGCATTTGACAAAACTCATCAAACTGCACACTAAAAATCTGTGTGGTTTCTTGTATGTGAATTATACTTCAGTAAAAATATGTATTACAAAAAGGAGAAGATTCACTTCCTTCACCTCTACTCCCCTTTCCAGAGGAGACCACTGGTAACAGTTTGTGTGTATTCTTCTAGACCATTCATACATATATAGACATACATGCACAGAGAAATGTAGTTCTAATAATTTGGGGGGGGGGGGAAGGTTGATTTAAAATGTGAGCCTGCTGTGAATATTGTCTGCCCCTGGCTTTGGAGAGCTGGTTATGACAGTTCATGTTCAGCTGCCTTGTTCTTTTAACAGCAGTGAAGCAGGTGGCAGCAAACAGTAGCAGCTAAGAGCCCAGGCTGCCTGGGTTTGAGACCTGGGTTCTACCATTTATTAGTCATGTGGCCTTCTTGCTGTGTCTCAGCTTCCTCATCTGTTAAATGGGGGCAGAAATAGTCCTGCCCTCATAAGGTTGTTATAAAGTTTAAATGAGTTAATATTTGTGTAAAGCTCTTATAACTGTGCCCAGGAAATACTATTTGTTTGGCCAAAAGGTTCATTCAGGTTTTTCCAAAACCCAAACAAACTTGTTGGCCAATCCAATACATTCTCCTAAATGTTAGTTTTTCATCTATAGTCTAAATAGATCAGGGTTACATTTAACAGCTCCTCATTTACTGATGGAATATTTAGGTATTTAAAATATTAAAAAATTTTTAATTTACTGAGGTTTTTTATTTTCCCTCTAGCAAACAGTTGTCTCTTGTACATGCCTCTGGAAACAGGGGCCAGTGTCTCTCTAGGGCATATTCCTAGAAGTAAGAATTTCTAGATCAAAGGATATAAGTATTGTTTTGATAGATCCTGCCAAACTAGGGCCTGTGCTTTGAAGCTCAGGATGATGGGCAAAGGGTTTAAGTGGAGGGGACTTGGGGGAGGATGACAGGGCCAGCTTGTGGAGCAGGTTGTACCCACCCCCTTCCTGTCCCTGCTGACTCCTCCCCTAATCCTTCTTCTAGGGACCCAGACTCTAACATCCCCCCGCTGCAGGCTGAGCAGCTCCAAGTATTTGAGTCTCTGGAGGAGATCACAGGTGGGCCCTGTCTCTCTGAAGCCTGCTCCCATGGGGCTGGGGGTTCTCATCCTGGCCCCACACCCTAGCCTCCCCCTGTGCCTGCAGGTTACCTGTACATCTCAGCGTGGCCAGACAGCTTGCCTGACCTCAGCGTCTTCCAGAACCTGCGAGTAATCCGGGGACGAGTTCTGCATGAGTGAGCACCAGGGGAGGGGGTCCCTGCCGAGAGAGGAGCTGCCCAGGGAGGCCCGGGAGAAGTTTTGGGTGTATGTATAGTGGGGAGAAGGGGGTTCCTGTTCTCCGGCGACTCCAGCAGCGACCTTTCCATGGGAGTTTGCAGCGTGTGCTGGGGACAGGAGGAAGGCGAGGGCAGTCCTGGCTGATGGGGGAGGGTCAGCGGTGCCCTGCCCCCCTGCATTTGAGCACCATTCCCTCTCCCACAGTGGTGCCTACTCGCTGACCCTGCAAGGGCTGGGCATCAGCTGGCTGGGGCTGCGCTCTCTGCGGGAACTGGGCAGCGGGCTGGCCCTCATCCACCGCAACGCCCGCCTCTGCTTCGTACACACGGTGCCGTGGGACCAGCTCTTCCAGAATCCCCACCAGGCTTTGCTCCACAGTGCAAACAGGCCAGAGGATGAGTGCGGTAAGACAGAGAGCCAGTGCTGCATGCTCCCCGTCTGCCAGCGCGCGGGCGTGCCCAGGGGCCTCTGGCGGCAGCAATCTGGGACTTCCTTGTGCATGTGCCTGTCCCAGGTGCCCCATCGCTGACCCAGCGGCTGGCCTGGCCTCTTGGCGTGGCTTCTAGCTGGGTCCGGCCACGCTGCCTTGGCATCCCTCCCTTCCCTTTCCTCTGTTCCTGGAACCTCAGAACTTTCTCCCTGCTGTGCTCGGCAGCTATCCCGCCTCTCTAGCCCAGAGCCGCGCCCACAAACTCCCTCCCCGCCCCGCCCCCCACCAGCCTCCATGGGACCTGGAACCTCCCATAAGAGTCCCCTCTGACCCCTTCCTCCTCACTGCAGTGGGCGAGGGCCTGGCCTGCTACCCACTGTGCGCCCAAGGGCACTGCTGGGGTCCCGGGCCCACCCAGTGCGTCAACTGCAGCCAGTTCCTTCGGGGCCAGGAATGCGTGGAGGAATGCCGAGTACTGCAGGGGTACGCCGGGTGGAGGAGGGGGTGGCCAGGAGGTGGGGGGAGGTGCACAGGGGCTCCTTCCAGACCCCTTCACTGGCTGTCCTCCCCTCAGGCTCCCCCGGGAGTACGTGAAGGACAGGTACTGTCTGCCCTGCCACCCCGAGTGTCATCCCCAGAATGGCTCAGTGACCTGCTTTGGCTCGGTGAGGTGCTCGTGGGCTCAGAGCTAAGTGGTGGGAAGCAGGGCAGGGTTGGGGAGGGGGGAGCTGCCAGGGACCTGGCCAAGTCCAGTAAAATATCCCTGGGGAGGGCTCCAAGCCTAGGCCTGAACAATAGGAGAGTGGAAGGAGGCTGGGATGCTGGGAATGGCAAGAACTGTGGACCCTGAGACCCTTCCGACCATGCAGAAGGCCCAGGGAAGCCTGTGCGCTTGGCTGTGGCAGTGCCAAGGTGGTTAGACCTGGGCGCTCAGGCATCAGATTACCTGGATTCAAATCCAGGTGTCACTTCCAACCTCAGTTGGCTCATTCATGAAATCAGTGTTATGCTAGTAGCCACCCCATTGGGATACAGTACGAATTAACTTAAAATAGGGTTTGGCACTGTGCCTGAGCACCGGGGAGCTGGGTGCAGAACAGGGGCAGCAGACATAGCAGGTCTGGGGCTTCCCAGAAGCAAGGTGAAAAGTGCTGCCACATGGCCATGGGAAGCACCAAGGGGACCCAGGGGCCTAATCTTGCTGCACCAGGGGTATCGGTGCCAACCCCCCACAAACCCTTTCTTCCCTCCCAGGAGGCTGACCAATGTGTGGCATGTGCCCACTACAAGGATCCTCCCTTCTGCGTGGCTCGCTGCCCCAGTGGTGTGAAGCCTGACCTCTCCTTCATGCCCATCTGGAAGTTTCCAGATGAGGAGGGCATATGCCAGCCGTGCCCCATCAACTGCACCCACTCGTGAGTCTGAGGGCCTTCCACATATAAAGAAGGGCTTGTTCCAGGAGTCTCTCTGAGGCTCTTATTGTAAAAGTGAGACATCTCTGCCTTTGCTTACCCCAAGGCCCTTAACTTTTTTATCTTTTTTTTCCTGATCACAAAAGTAACACGTATTGTTAAAAACTTTTTAATTAAAGCATGAAGGATAAATTAATAGTATTACCAGTTCTATTCCACTGTTAATAACTTGCCATATTTTCCCTCCAGTTTATATGTGCACATGCTAACATATGTATTATTATATAATATATAAAATATGTTTACATATTATTTTTATTCTCCAATTCTTACCTGTGCACGTTCTAGTCTATATTTCTTTTTACAAAAATAGGAACATAGACCATACCTATTGTTTGCAAATTGCTTTTTCTCACGCAACACTGCAGTTTTTCTTGCAATGCTTTTTCATGTCCTAATACAGTGATCCGCCCTGTTCTTTTTATTTTTTTACTTCGTTGTTCTTGATAACACGTGGAGCACGTGCATACATTCTTGTAAGACACATTTTCAGCAGAATCAAAGTAAACAGTGTAAAGCAGAAGTGCCCTTTCTCCCACTGCCCCACCCACCCAGTCCCTCCCCTCCCTGGGGAGAACTACCAGGTTACTGTGGTATGTGCATTCATCCAGGCTTTTCTCCACATATTTACATAAATGCATTTTATGTTTATGTTAGGTTGAGTCATATAAGATTGCTGTTTTTGGAAGTCAAAAATGATCAAGAAACAACAGTTTCATCTAGCTCATCTATTTCTCAGCAATTTCATTTGACTCATATACACTTTGCTCTCCCAAACCTTCCCCCCTTTATGTATCTTGGAGGTCCTTCCTTGTGAATGCATATCAATCTACCTCCTTTTTTTTAAACTATTCAATCTGCAGAATGGATGTAGTTATTTAGTTGTGTCCCTGCCTGAGAGTACTGACTGAAGTTGTTTCCTTTTTTTGCTTTTTGGCAGTTTATTGCACTTGAGCTCCATGTACAAGTGAGCATCTTGTACATGCCCCCCTAATGTACAGGTGTTGGCATTTTTAGGGTTTATCCCCAGAGGTGGAACTTCTGGGAGGACAGCAGTAGTTTGCCCGACCACAGAAGTAGTTTACACTGGCATCCTCTACAGAGGAGATGGCCAAGCTCTTAGACTCGATGCTCCTTTGGGTGCCCCCACTTCCTACCCACCACAGGGAGGTGCAAAGGATATGGGTTTGCAGACTGGAGAACTCCCTCGTGGGGTGGTAGAAAGAGCCCTGGTGACCTTGAACCCAGTTTCTGCCTTTGTCAAGTGGGGATCATAACCCAGTCACGCCCACCTCCTGGGATCCTGTGAGGCTGGAGTGAGTTCAGGAGGTGGTTCCCAGCCTTGTTGACAGGACTCTCTCTCTCTCCTACAGCTGTGTGGACTTGGATGACAGGGGCTGCCCCACCGAGCAGAGAGCCAGGTCAGCCTGGTCCCCAGAATGCATCCCACATTGCCCTCAGCCCCTACTGACCCCTGGGTGGTCACTGCTGCTGGGTGCCACGTCCTGACATGACATGTGTCCTCCCCAGTCCACTCTTCCACTGTGGATACTCCTTTCGATTAGCTTCAACTAGAGGATGGAGGGGCTTCCCAGGTGGTGCAGTGGTCAAGAATTGGATGCTAGTGCAGGAGACACGAGAGACCGGGTTCAATCCCTGGGTCCGGAACATGTCCTAGAGTAAGAAATGGCAACCTACTCCAGTATTCTTGCCTGGGAAATCCCATGGACAGAGAAACCTGGCTGGCTACAATCAACGGGGTTGCAAAGAGTTGGACCCGACTGAGTGACTGAGCACATATGTGCACACACACATGCAGTGGATGGAAGGCCTGCTCAGCTTGCTTGGGGGTCAGGGAATAGGAAGATACCCAGCACCTCCCCACCTTGTATAGCTAGGGGTCTCATAAGGGACACAGGCAGCCTTCAACTCCCTGGGACTCGAGGCACGTTGAGAAGAGAGCATAGCTGCAGCACTGAGGGAGGGACAGTGAATACTTCCCTGGGGTCAGTGGGAGGCCTCAGGCACATGAGCTAGGTTTTGAAAGAGGGGCGGGAATGTCACTTGTGTTAGGAGGAAAGCAACCAGGCAGCATGGTGAGGGGTGTCCAGAAAGTCTAGGATGTGTTTGCTGGAGATTCTGCTGTGGTGGGTAACTGACTAAGCACAGAGGAAGGAGTAGGGGGTGAAGTCTGAGTCAGGTCAGGGCCGGATCTGGAAGGCATAGGCTCTCCCCTACCATGAGGCCACAGGCCCTGTGATGTCCATCACAGCCATCATTGGACTTGATTTCTAGGCAGAGGGGTGTTTTGGGAAGGGTTTTAGGGAGAAAAAGGTCAGAGTGTGTCCTAAGTAAGCATTTGTCTATGAAATAAGGGTCCATTAGAGGTCTGTGATAAGCCAGCCCTTGGCTAAGTAAGGGAGGGGAACAAGGATGACAAGGATGTAGGGGCAGTGCCCAGGAGATCCTTCTATCCCAGGATAAGCAGAGTCTTGAAAGATGACTTCATGCAGAAATGGTGGTCCAGGCAGAAGTATTATAACAAAGGCTGGGAGTTGTGGAAATCGTGACCTATGGGTGAAAATTTTGGCTAGAACATCAGAATCACTGTGTGCACATTCCTGGGCCCCACCTCATACCACAGTCAAAATCTCTGGAGGGTGGGGCTCCATACTCTCACAGGTTGACCAGCTCCCTGGTGAGTTTTGTCAGAAGTTTGAGAATCCTGGTCTAGAGCCATGGGCAAGACAACTTGGAGATGTAGGTGTAGAGGGTTTTGAATCCTAGCAAGGAGTCTGGACTTTATTCCCCAGACGGTAAGGAGCCAAGGTAGGTTTTAGAGTAGGTCAGACAGGATGAGAGCCTGTGGGTCACCCTTCTGAATTCCCTTTGCAAATGCCAGTGACAGTCAGCCCCCTCTCCCTCCTCCCCCTCCACCGCGCCCCGCCGTGGGACCCCTTCATCTCCCCTGCCCCAGACTGGTCCCCAATCCATGCTCCTGGCTCCTGCCCCCAGCCCTGTGACATCCATCATTGCCGCTGTGGTGGGCGTTCTGCTGGTTGTCCTTGTGGGGCTGGTGTGCGGCATTCTCATCAAGCGAAGGCGGCAGAAGATCCGGAAGTACACGATGCGGAGGCTGCTGCAGGAGACTGAGGTGAGGCGGCCGGAGGGCCTCTCCCGCTGCCTGGGGTTTGAGGCCCAACCCGCGGCATTCACCCACTACCCCCTCACCCCAGCTGGTGGAGCCCCTGACGCCCAGCGGAGCGATGCCCAATCAGGCTCAGATGCGGATCTTAAAAGAGACAGAGCTGAGGAAAGTGAAGGTGCTAGGATCTGGAGCTTTTGGCACCGTCTACAAGGTCAGGGGTGGGGCCAAAGTCCCCGGGTGGGCGGTCTTAGAGGATGCTCCAGGGTGTGGCCGAGGGTGTGTTGGGACCACAGCCAGGGGCCGGGGATGGTGCAGTTGAGTAGGGCAGTTAAGGATAAGGGATTGGGAGTGGCCAGTGGGTCTAAATGGTGAAGTTGTTGCTAAATAATGGGGTTGGCCCAAGGGTGGGGGAGGGAATTGGGAGCACAAGTAGTGACCCCAAGTAGGAAGACTGCAGGTTGGATCTGGCAGGCCCTTTTCCTGCTCACATCCTCCTCTCTGCACAGGGCATCTGGATCCCCGATGGGGAAAATGTGAAAATCCCCGTGGCCATCAAGGTGTTGAGGGAAAACACATCTCCCAAAGCCAACAAGGAAATCTTGGACGTAAGCCCTTCCACCCTCTCCAGCTGGGGGCATGGGGGAACCCCGGGCTGCAGGTCTGGGCTCTCTCTCTCTTCACTGGGGTTTTGGGGGACACTCTGTGATTCCCCCAAATCTCTACTCTTACCCTCCCTCATCTGTGGGCCATGGTTCTGGTTTGTGATGAATGGGATTGGATTGGGTAAGGGTCCCATTATCTTGGCTCAGCCCTTGGGAGGGGTGTGTGGTGGTTGGGGGTTAGTGGTTTCCCATACCCTCTCAGTGTGTACCCTTGTTTCCAGGAAGCATATGTGATGGCTGGTGTAGGCTCCCCATATGTGTCCCGCCTCCTGGGCATCTGCCTGACATCCACAGTGCAGCTGGTGACACAGCTTATGCCCTATGGCTGCCTCCTAGACCACGTTCGAGAACACCGTGGGCGCCTGGGCTCCCAGGACCTGCTCAACTGGTGTGTGCAGATTGCCAAGGTATGCACTTTGGGGGCCAGAGCTCTGCAGGTGCCCTTGGGGAGCAAGCCTCTAGATAGGGAGGTTTCCTGGGAGAGTTTTGGCAGAGCGAGGTCCACACTAACGCCTCTAACCCCAGGGGATGAGCTACTTGGAGGATGTGCGGCTTGTGCACAGGGACTTGGCTGCCCGGAATGTGCTGGTCAAGAGTCCCAACCACGTGAAGATTACAGACTTTGGGCTAGCTCGGCTGCTGGACATTGACGAGACGGAGTACCACGCGGATGGGGGCAAGGTTAGAGGAGGGAACAGAGCAAAACCAGGCGGGGTGGCGTCTGGCCCCTGGGAGGACTCAGACCTGGTTGGAGGACTTCCTTCTCTGTTCTACCAGGTGCCCATCAAGTGGATGGCATTGGAGTCCATTCTCCGCCGGCGGTTCACCCACCAGAGTGACGTGTGGAGCTATGGTGTGTGATGGGGTGGGTAGGGAGGGTGGACAAGGAGCCATGGCCCTGGGGAGAATGTGGGTGGAAGGATAGGGCGAATTAATGGACACCTTTAGTATGAATGTGGGAAGGAAGGAAGTGGCTGCCAGTGCCTCAGTCTCCCAGAGTCTGTGCACTTCCCAGGGACTGGGGAAAGACCAAGTTATCTCCTGCCTTTTGGCATTGCATCTTTCCTCCTTCCCCCATGGTGCCAGGCTCTTGGGCAGAGCCTCTGAGGCTCTCTACACTAAAGCTGCCTCTGGTCCTCCCACCGCTTTACCTCATCTCTGCCCCAGGTGTGACTGTGTGGGAGCTGATGACTTTTGGAGCCAAGCCTTATGATGGGATCCCAGCCCGGGAGATTCCTGACCTGCTGGAGAAGGGAGAACGGCTGCCCCAGCCCCCCATCTGCACCATTGATGTCTACATGATCATGGTCAAATGTGCGTTCTTGAGCTGTGTTGGCTGCTTGGAGGAGGGGTGGGTGGTCCTGGGTGGATGGGCCTACAAGGGGAATGGGAGGGGGCCAAGAGCATGGTGGTATGGTTAACGGAGTCTCAGAAGGCTCTCCCTGCCCTTTTACAGTACCAGTCCAGAGGAGCTAGCAAGGGCCAGCTAGGAAAAAAGACTGATGCAAAATAAAAAGGGGAAACTATAGATTCTCTATCATCAGAGGGCTTTGGGCTCTAGTGTTGTCTAGACTAGGGGTGGGGGTGAGGGGCGCTGGATGCAGGCTGCAGCCAGAACTGAGATGCCAGGCTCTTGCCCATCCCCAGGTTGGATGATTGACTCTGAATGTCGGCCGAGGTTCCGGGAGTTAGTGGCCGAATTCTCCCGCATGGCCAGGGACCCCCAGCGCTTTGTGGTCATCCAGGTACTGAACCTTTCACCCCATCCCTGCCTATGGCTAAGGGCACTCTCCCTTAGAAGGGAAGAAAGGGAGAATGATTCCTGGGTCCCAGGCCTCCAAACTCCTGCCTGACTCGTCAGATTTGTAGCCTTCCCTGAGCCACCCTCAGGAGGCTGCATACTGGGCTGGGGAGAGGCTGCCACACTGTCTCCCTCCTCCCCAGAATGAAGACTTGGGCCCTGCTAGCCCCCTGGATAGCACCTTCTACCGCTCGCTGCTGGAGGATGATGACATGGGCGACCTGGTGGATGCGGAGGAGTACCTGGTACCCCAGCAGGGCTTCTTCTGCCCAGACCCTGCCCCGGGTGCTGGAGGCACGGCCCATCACAGGCACCGCAGCACATCCACCAGGGTCAGTGCCCCCATCACATGGTGGTGGGTGTGGTTGGTTACCTCCCCTGACTCCAGTGGACTAGGATCCCTTCCTCCAATGTCCCCCAGCCATTACCTCTCATGGAGGAGGTCCCATTTTCCCTAAGAAGGATTGCTACTGCTTTCCAACTGTGATCCCATTCTTTCTACCATGTCTCTGTTATACATCAGAGATGATTTATCTCCTGGGACCCTGTCATCTCCCATGGAGCCTCCATCTCAGATCCATGAATCACCTCCATTTTGACCTTCTCTTGTCCTCAGAGTGGCGGTGGTGAGCTGACACTAGGGCTGGAGCCCTCCGAGGAGGAGCCCCCCAGATCTCCGCTGGCACCTTCCGAAGGGGCAGGCTCTGATGTGTTTGATGGCGACTTGGGAATGGGGGCGGCCAAGGGGCTGCAGACCCTCCCCCAACATGACTCCAGCCCTCTACAGCGGTACAGTGAGGACCCCACAGTACCCCTTTCTCCCGAGGCTGATGGCTACGTTGCTCCCTTGACCTGCAGCCCCCAGCCCGGTATGAAATCCAGCTCAAGCTGAGAGATTGGGAGGTGGGGGGTGGGGGTGTTCTGCCCGGGGCTTGCCGCAGGGCAGTTGTAGCAGCTGGGACACACAGGTTCCACCCCCCTCACAAGACTCCTTCTCTTTCCTTTCAGAATATGTGAACCAGCCAGAGGTTCGCCCACAGCCCCCGTCACCCCTAGAGGGTCCTCTGCCGCCTCCTCGACCTGCCGGCTCCACTCTGGAAAGGCCCAAGACTCTCTCCCCTGGGAAGAATGGGGTTGTCAAAGACGTTTTTGCCTTTGGGGCTGCCGTGGAGAACCCCGAGTACTTGGCACCCCGGGGCAGGGCTGCCCCTCAGTCCCACCCTTCTCCAGCCTTCAGCCCAGCCTTTGACAACCTCTATTATTGGGACCAGGACCCATCAGACCGAAGCACTCCACCCAGCACCTTTGAAGGGACCCCTACAGCAGAGAACCCTGAGTACCTGGGCCTGGACATGCCAGTATGAGCCAAAAGGCCAGGGCCACTGAGGCCCTGCTGAACCCTCAGGGCGTGCGGAAGGCCTGACTTCTGGCCCACATCAGCACTAGGCAGGGAGCAGGCCCTTGGGTCATGTCCAGGGGAGCCTGCCATGCCAGGAATCTCCTTTCCTACTTCAACTCCTAGGTGGCTGAGAGCGGCCCACCCTGACTTCTTCCCGATCCTTGGCACTGAACGACTTAGGGAGGCTGGGCCAAGTGTGAAGAAGGCCCCAAGGGGGTGTCTAGGAACTACAGCAACCCATTCAGAGACTGTCCCCGAGACCCAGCTCTGTCCCTGGGAAGAAGCGAGCAGCAGCGGCACCCAGACCCAGTCCTTGTACAGACTACTTTTTTGGTTTTGTTTTTACTTATGTTTTTTTGTTTATTTGTTTTTTTAAAAATGAAATAAGGACTCGGTGGAGAGTGGGTATTGGGGGGAGGGGCAGTCCCTGGGGTTGAGGGAGGGATGTCCTCCACACTCACTTTCTCCATCTGCAAATATATTTTGGAAAACAGCTGGACACCAGCCTATGTCTAGGGGTGGCTTGGAGCCGTCCCTTTACTGCTCACCTCCTAACTTACATTCAGTTCATCTTTCCTGGAGGGACTGGCTAGGAATCTTCAGAAAGCTTGAATTAGGAGCCTTCTTCCAGTTTTCTGGCTCTTGGGTTGGGGGGAAACTGGGAGTTGGGATTCTGATCTGAGAGCCCTTTGAAAAGATCATTCTTAGGAAAAAAAGAACTCCTAAGGCCACCCACCCACCAGAATGGGGTAATTTCCTCTCTGTAGGTAGGGGGAGTCCGGGAAGGACAGAGGAAACAAGAGGCACTGTCTACTGTGTGACTCATTTTTCTTGCCTTGGCAAGGAAATCACTGAATTAAGAGTAGCTAGGGACAGGGAATCCTGTCATGCTGCAGTCCATGGGGTCGCAAAGAGTCGGACATGACTTAGTGACTGAACAACAAATCCAGAAAAAACCCACCCAGCCAGCACAGTCACGCTGGTGGAATAAAGGTTGGACTGGCCTCTGTCCCCCATCCCTCCCTCCCCACAGTCCCAAACTGGACATAAAAACACACTAGTGGGCACAGGTGTTTGCAGTGCCACTTTATTGCCAATAGCTGACATTGCCTGGGGCTAGTGGAAAATAAATTAGAACCATGGTAACATCTGACAGGTACAGCTAAGCTGGAGAGGGGAGCAGGTTTTTGTGGACACTGATCTTACGGAAGGAGTGTAAGGTGGCTGTGGAAATGTCCATGGAGAGCATCTCTCTTCCACCCCTAAGACCACAGAACCATCTACTCCCTCCTGGTGCCCACCAAAGGGCCAAAGTGGAGGCCAGGGTCTCTTGGCTGCCACGAGCTAAGTGAGGTGAGAGAGGCAGTGGGGAGCCCTCGGCGGGATCAAAGCGGGGCAACCAAGGCTTGGATCCCAGAAGAGAGCAGGAACCGAGAATCACATCCAGTCACAGGATGACACAAGGAGGGCGGCTGTTCGTGATCTTTTCGAGGGGTTCTCCGTTACTGGCTCTTCGGATGGCCTCAATGAGCTAGAGGGCAGAGATGTGGAATGGGATGATGTGTCCCTTGGAGGGGCAAGCTGAACTAGGGTTATTCCCAGTATTGCAAGTACTCACATCTTTCTCATAAGGAAAGCCCCCATTCTCCAGCTTGGAGAACACCAGCTGTCCATTGATTTCAATCTCAAAGGCCCCTAGTATTAGATAAACATATGAATGAACTGTATGCTGAGCACAGGCAAAAGGCGAGAAGTTCTATAAAAGGGGGCCTTCCACACTCCTTAGACTTCACACAAGCTCCCTCATCAGCCCCATTAGAGATTCTTCAAGCCATTTCCTAACCCTGGGTCAAGCCAAAGAAACTTAAGGGAGGCATCATCCGTGTGCCCTTCCTTTGAACTCCCGGTAGGTAACTCAATGAAAGTTTCCCTTCCCTCCAACACTTCGGTCTCACCCATTTCTCCCAGTAGGCTTCAAATGTGACTCCCCTCACCTATGGAAGGGGGCTCAAGCTGGCTGGACATTTTACTATGTGCCAGGTACTGCTGGACACTATAAAGCAGCCAATGCCAGAGCTAGAAAGTGATGGAGCTGGGATTTAGAACACTGACTCAGCAGGTGTTCTGCAGCCTCACCTGTGCCCCCCAGGCGCGACTCGATCTCGATGCCTGGATACTGCTCCTTCACGGCACTCGCCAGCTCCAGGTAGGTCGCCTCGAAGCCGCAGGGTTCGCTAGGGAGAAGATACCGGAGGTCCGGTTGGGTTTCGGAAAAGGTACCTCCGGTGGACCCACCCTCGTCAGGCCCGGATCCCCGTCACTGGCAGGGGCCGCTCACCAGTACTCAACCACAATGCGGACCCCACGGCCTGGTTCGGTCTCCCCGGGAGAGGGCGCTACGGACGTCGTCCCTGTATCCCCGCTCATTGCTGCCAGCTCCCTACAGCCGCTGCTTCCGGGTGTGACGCGAAGCCGCGGGCACGTGATGGGGCGGGGCCGCGCGTGACGTCGGCTCGCCCCCTGCAGGCGGCTGCTACTGCGTTCTGACCGTGTTACCAGCTGGAGGGCTTGGGCTGGGCGGATCGGCCTGGATCACCTTTCCTGGCCCGAATTCTCGGAGCGCAGGTCTTGCCCCACATCTAGTGTCCGCTGGACTTCACGGTCTTATTTAATCTAATGACATAGCTTAGATTGCAGAGGGCCTGGGGTTGACTGATGGTATGGAATAATTGCCGTTTCTCCTGTCTTGCTGATGGCATTATAAACCATTCCACAGTTACACACTCAGGTACTTCTTACTCTTAAGCTCTAAACTGCAGGCACAGTCTGGGTAGTTTCCGTCTGTCTCATGCCTTCGGAAACCTTAGGCTTTAAGGCTTCTATTTCGCAGGCTCTGTGCTGCCATCACGTGCACCCAGTTCCTCCACCTCCCCGTCTCATCCTACCCCGCTACCGAGCTGGCTTCCTTATTCCCGTTTTGCAGCTCTAGAAGTGGAGGCTGTCTCCTTGCCTCTTCTTTCCCTGGAGCACCACCAAAGGATTCTCTCAGGTTACCCACTGTAGCATCCCTTTAAACCATTCATTTTTAAACAATTCAGTGACTTACGGAGTTGTGCATCTCCACATATTTCCACCAACATAAAAAAAGTCCCACCTGTGTATTTTCAATCTTTCCAGCTATCGGCTCCAGCCCTAAGCAACCACTGATCTGCTTCCTATCAATTTGCTTTTCTGGATGTTTCATATAAATGAAATACTATGTAGTCTTTTGCTTCTGACTTCTTGCACTCCTTTTAAAGTTTTTGAGGTTCATCCATGTTATAGCATGTACTAGTGGTTCCTTTTTGTTGCTGAGAAATATCCCAGTGTATGGATGAAATGTTTTGTTTATTCAATACCAGTTGATGGATATTTGAGTTTCCTTTGAGGTATTTTGAATAATGCTGCTATGAATGTTTGTGTGTCTTTGTAGGTACATGTGTTTTTACTTCTTGTGGGTACCTTCATACCGGTAGAATTGCTAGGTTGTGTGGAAAGTTTATGTTTAACTTAAGAAATGGCCAAACTGTTTTTCAAAGTGGCTGTACCATTTTACATTCCTACTAGCAATATATGATGATTTGTCAACACTTGTTGTCTCTTTCATTATAGCCATCCTGATGGGAGTGAGGAGGTTTTAATTTGCATGTCTCTAATGGTCTTGAGCACCTTTTCATGTGCTTATGAGCCATTCATATATCTTAATTTGGAAAAACATTTATTCAAATCTTTTGCCCACTTTTAATTGGGTTGTTTGTAGTGTTGATTTGTAGGAGTTCTTTATATACAATTGGCCCTTGAACAACACAGGTTTGAACCTCATGGATCTACTTACATGTGGATTTTTTTCAGTAAATACATAGTACTACACAAGTTAGGGTCAATTTGAAGATGAAAACCAGATGGGGGGCTGACTGTAAAGTTATATTCAGATTTTCAACTGCTCTGGGTCATTGGTACCTCTAAACCCTGCATTGTTCAAGGATCAACTGTATTTTGGATACAAAGTTCCTAATCAAATATATGACTTGTAATTATTTTCCTCCAATCTTCCACAAGTATTTTTTAAAATTTAATTTTTGAAGTGCAAAATTTTAAAATTTTGGCGAAGTATAGTTTGTCAACTTTTTATTTTGTCATTTGTGCTTTTGCTGTCTGATTTGTACCTGAGATCTCTGTCTAACCCAAGGTAGAAAGATTTTCTCCCATAATTTCTTCTAGAAGTTTTATAGTTTTAGCTCTTACTTTTAAATCCATGATCTATTTTGAGTTAATATTTGTAAATGGTGTAAGGGAGGATCTAAACTCATCTTTTGCCATGTGGCTATTCAATTTGTCCCAGAACCATTTATCAAAAAGACTATTCTTTCCCTCACTGAATTGTCTTGGCACCTTTGTCAAAAATCAATTAACCAGTAGGTCCAGTGGTTAAGACTTTGCCTTCCTGGAGAAGGAAATGGCAACCCACTCCAATATTCTTGCCTGGAGAATCCCATGGACAGAGGAGACTGGTGGGCTACAGTCCACGGGATCGCAAAGAGTCGGACGCGACTGAGTGACTTCACTATGTTCCTAGGATCACTTCTAAGACTTAAATTCAGATTTCTTCATAATAAAACCCTTCTGAATATAGTCCATTCAATTTATACTTTTATAGTGAAGTTTAACAGTTAACAGGGATTCCCTGGTGGTCCAGTGGTTAGAACTTGGTGCTCTCGCTGCTGGGGCCCAGGTTCGATCCCTGGTCAGGGCACTAAGATTCTACAAGCTGCATGGTGTGGCCAAAAAGAAAGGTACAGAAAAGTCACGTGACCTTGGTAGGTCAAAACTGTCTTTTTTAAACCACTCTTCACATATATGACATTGACAATACAGTTATTTCCATGGATTTCCTGGCAGATGTCATGATTTTTTTTCCTGGGCATCAGGCTGATCAATGGATAAGATCCTCAACCCAAGCTTTTAATAATTTCAAAGTTAAATTTTGTGATGGTTTATTTGTTGGTTTAATATCACCGTATAATACTTACTGAGTTCCTAACAGTTAGAGATAATCTTTTTGTACATCTCCCAAGCTTGAAATGTGTGCTTGAAAACATAATAAAGTAAATAAAATAATAATTGCCAAAAAAAAAAAAGACTTTGCCTTCCAGTGTAGAGGGTGCATGTTCGATCCCTGGTTGGGGAGCTAAGAATCCCACATGTCTCACAAACAAAAAACCGAAACATAAAACAGAAGCAATATTGTAACAAACTCAATAAAGACTTTAAAAATGATCCTCATCAAAAAAAAGTTTAAAAAAAATCAATTGACCAGAAATGTAAGGATTTTTACTTGGACTCTTGAAGCTGTCCTATTGATTTATAAATCTATTCTTTTTCGTTGTCATTTCTTTTTTTATTTAAGAAATTTAGATATAACTTATACATAGTAATACACATCCTCTTGAGTGTACCTTCCTGTCAGCCCTGACGCACACCGTTGTAAATCTACAAACAGGACCAAGATACACAACAAGTCCATGACCTCCTCACAAGCTTCTCTGCTGTCAACCCCTCTCCTCCTCAACTCCAGATCTGTTTTCTGTCCTTAGCATTCTACCCCCTCCAGAAAGTCATATAAATGGAATCCTATAGCACTGAGCCCTCTGAGTCTGGTTTCTCTTTCCAACTTATCATATCTTTCAACATCCAGAGTGATTTTTTTCCAAAACATAAACCTGCCCGCTCCTCTGGGCCTCTACTTAAGCTCAGATGGACCCTGTAGGGTCTGGCCTCTGCCCATAGTTCCTGCTGGTCTGGACAGACAGGATGGATGGCTCTTAAATCTGGCTTACAGAACAACCACCTGAGGGCTTGTCAATACCATACATTCCTGGGTCTTGTCCCCAGAGACCAAGTTTCAGTAGTTGGGGATGGGCCCAGGGATCTGTTTCTTTGTTGTTCTTGTTTGCTTGGTTTTTTAAAGTTTTATTTTATTTATTTATTTTTGGTTGTGCTGGGTCTTTGTTGCCGTTTGGGCTTCTCTCTACTTGGGATTCCCAGGCTTCTCATGGCCACAGCTTCTCCTGTTGTGGATCATGGGGTCTAGGCATGCTGGCTCAGTAGTTGTGGCACACGGGCTTAATTGCCCAATGGCATGTGGAATTTTCTTGGATCAGGGATCGAAGCTGTGTCCCCTGCATTGGCAGGAGGATTCTTACCCACTGGACCACCAGGGAAACCCAGGGATCTGTTTTTTTTTTTAAACAAGCCCAGGCAGATTTGGAGGCCACACTTTGAGGGACACAGTTGAGTACAAAGCCTTTCCCCACACCTTTCACATCTGCTCAGCCACACCTGTGTGGGCTCCTCTCCTTCCTTCTCCACCCTGCTCTGCCTCTGCATGCTCTGTCCCCTTTTGTCAAGCGTTTTGGCACTTGTTTCATCATCATGAAAGGTGCTCCCCCTTCCCATCCACCAGTCCAAATCCTCCAACCCAGACAACTTCCCCTCTGCTCAACTCTCACTTCTATGGAGAAGTCTTCCCTAACTCCCTGTGTGTTTTCCCAGTATAGTTGTCTCCTGTCATCTCTTATTATTTGTGTGATCCTTTGATTTCTTTTTGTTTTGGCTGCCGCTGGGTCTTCATTGCTTTGCTTGGGCTTTTCTCTAGTTGCAGCAAGCTGGGGCTACTCTCGAATTATGGTGGCTTCTCTTGTTGTGGAGCACTGGCTGTACGTATGCGGGCTTTAGTAGTTGTGGTACACAGGCTTAGGTGCTCCATGGCACGTGGGCTCTTCCTAGACCAGGGGTTGAATTGACGTCCTTGCATTGTAAGGTGGATTCTTAATGACCGGACCACCAGGGAAGCCCTGGTTCTTTGATTAACATCAGTCTCCCTGATTGGGCTGCATGAAGATAACGGTGGGATCTGTTTTGTTGCTCATTGTATCCCCAGTGCCAAGCATGCGGTTGGCACAGAGTAGGTACTTAACAGATATTAGTTGAGCAAATGAAGGATTGATTGAGTGAATTGTCTACCTTGTTTTTCACAAGATATCCAGTGGGTCAGGTGACCTTGCCTCTTTCCCCACTTCTTCACGTAGTCCACTCTGGTTTTTTTCCAGGAAAACTGAGTTTGGAGAAAGTTGAGCATCAAGTTACTCCTCCAGGTCCCCCAGGGCAGATCTCTTATCACCCCTATGAATTGTTTGTTTACTGAACTGTCACCCACTTGGGCTGGGAGGTGGCTGCTGCCTTTGATCTCAGTCTCCCAGGCCCTCTCTCCCACCTTGTGTTTGCCTACTGCTGAAGGCCAGCGCTAAGGGGAGTCCCCTGGCACCTGGCCAGAGCTTTCCCCAAACCACTTCTCCCACTGGGAGACCTTGCCTAACCCCTTCGATTTCAGAAGGAAAACCTGAGACCATGGACTTTGCTTAGAAGGGAGGATATATTCTGGGTGCCCCTGAGGGGCCAGGGTGCAGCCTGGGTGGTCAGACTGTGGCTGGAGGTCAAGGGGCAGGCCGTGTTGCTGGACATCCTTCTGGCTGGCTTCCCTCTTTCATAGAGTGCCCTTTTCCCCAAGGGGTAAGACCCTGAGCAGCAGACAGGCCCCCTAAATTGGCCGATGAACAGACCAGGTTTGGGAAGGGGTGTGGGGAAGCGTTGGCGAGTCCCTTTTCTCTGATCTTCCAGGTCCCAGCTTCTCCCTCCCAGGTCATGAGGACTCTAGATCTTCGCTTTCGGGGCTGTAGAGTTTGTCTCTCCCCTGGCACCTGCTACAGAAGGACAAAAACAATCCCAGCCAGGGCAGAGTGTCAGGGAGTCCCCGCCCCTCCTCCGGTGCTTCCTCCGCCCATGCCCCTCCCTCAGGCCCCGCCCCCACCTGCCCAAGATAATTTGTTTCCTTGGGTCAGAAGCCTGGACAACAGAGCTCAACCTCCCCCAACTCCTACGTTCAAAGTCGGGACACTCTCCTACCACCTGTAGAGAAGAGGGAGGGGGTTTAAGATCAAGCCCAGGTACCTGAGGTTCCTAGACAGCGCCGGACTTCGGACCCTGTGTCCTGCTACTCCAGCTGGGGCTCCTCCAGGTAAGGGGACCGAGATCGGTTCCAGACGACAATCTGCTCCCACTCCCAGCCGCACCAGGGCCCCAGGCTGTGCCAGTCTCGGGGCCAGGAGCTGACTGGATGGCTGCCCAGGTGGGCAGGACAGGCGGCCGCCTGGCTCCCCCTCCCTTCCCCCCTTCAGTGATGTCAGGCCAAGGGCGGGGACAGGAGGGGGACAGGTAGTTAAGAGCTTGGCATCTCCCTTCCTAAATCGGTGGCCACAGCCAGGTATGCCAAGACCCAGGGTCCAGGTAAGGACCAGAGCGCGGCACGTCGTCTGGTGGGCGGGGAGCACCAGTAGAGCCGGGAGAAAGATGTGGAGATCTTTGGAGAATATGGAGAAAGATGTGGCCTGCTGCTGTGTTTCTCTGGAGACCTCACTTTTCCTCCAGCCTCCCATCCTGCCCCCTCCTCACTATCTGCCCTCGGTCTTTCCCTGTTCTCATTCCCTGTTCTCCCCATTCCTTCGTCTCTCTCCACCCCGCCCCCCCCCCACCCCACCCCCAGCCGCAAACACACACTCCAACCTGCTGATGGGGTCAGGGAAGCAGGAATCCAGATTCTCTCCTCCCTGAGACATGGGCGGATTTCCCGCTGAAACTAGCCCCTCCCCACATCCCAGAAAGAGAGCTGGGAGGGGTGTCCCAACGTCGAGGGGGCTGCCCTAAGTCTCTCCCAGGTTCCATCTTCTTTGACCCCAGTTTGAGTTCCCCGAAGTCTTTATTAAAGACATGTCTCTGTGGGGGCAGCGGGGCACCCTCCAACTTGGAGGGCAGTAAAGGAGTCAGATTCTCTGAATTGCTAGAGCTTCCTCTCTCTGGATTGTATCCTTACTCAGCAATACAGGCTTCCGTGGTAGCTCAGCTGGTAAAGAATCTGTCTGCAATGCAGGAGACCCCAGTTCGATTCCATTCCTGGGTTGGGAAGATCCCCTGGAGGAGGGCATGGCAATCCACTCCAATATTCTTGCCTGGAGGATCCCCATGGACAGAGAAGCTTGGCGGGCTACAGTCCTTGGGGTCGCAAAGAGTTGGATACGACTGAGCAACTGAACTGAACTGAGCGACTCAGCACAGCCCTCCGGTGGGAAGGTGGGGGTGGGACAGGCCCCGGGGGTGGTGGTGGGGTGGTCCCTTTCGGCTTCAGAAAGAAGTGGTCTAGGTAGGCTGAAGGGCTAATGCTCGGGGTCTGCAGCGCAGTAGGGCCTGGGGAGAGTGGGTGCGCTGTGCGGATGGGGGAGGGGGGGCAGATTGCCTCGTCCGTCTGAATAGCCTTGGGGAAGACTCGGATCCCAGTCGGGGTCTCCCTGGCATGCTGGGGATGGAGAATGCACCTGCCTGCCGTTGCCAGGCCTTCCAACCCCACAGCGCCTCGAGAATGCCCCCTCTTGGTCCGCCTGTCCTGGACTCTGCTCTCCCCTCTCCACTCCCCCCCTACCCCGCTGTCCTGCTGGGGGGGCCCCCCGTGAAGGCAAGCAGCCTGTAATGATTAACTCCACAGACACTCTAGCATTCTTCCCGAATTAAACTTTAAAAGAGCTGCCCCCCTCATTCCCATTGGATGTTTTTCCCCCTAGTGAGGGAGGGGGCGGGGCCGCAGGGTCCGGGGGCCCTCCCCCCAACTCCAGGTCAGCTAGGGGTTTCCCGCCTCCTCACCTGAGCCCTCACCCTAAGCGCTCCCCCACAGGTAAAGGCTTCCTCCTAACTAAATCCCGATGCGGGCGGGGCGTGGGGTTCCTGGGCCTGGCGGGGGCCCTCCCGCCACCTCCAGGCCCCAGCTCCAGCCCCTCCCCCCCACCCCGCCCGGCACCGGAGGTGGCCTTGTTTTCTCCCGGCCTTCTACCCTGAGCCCGGCCACCCGCCCTCGGGGCCAGCCAGGTGGGGCAAGATTCAGGAAGTAAACAAGCAGGCTGCAGGCGGGAGGGCGGGAAGGAGGGTGGGGCCCGAGCCACGGGGCGGGGAGGGGGGGGGGGCCGCCGCGGGGCAGTCGCAGAAGGGAGTCGCAATACTAAGGGGACAGATTGATGTGGGGGTCGATTTCTTCAATATAACCTTCCCAAGGCCCCAGTTTGAAAGTTTCAGGTCTCTTGGGGGTGGTGGAGGGGGCTGCCCAGGGAAGACAGCCAGGACCGCTTTCTCCCACCTCTCCTCTCTTTGGTCCTGACTCCCCAGTCCTGTCCTGCCTTAGAAGGATCTGGAGAACCTTAGAAGGGTCTTAGAAGGATGATGGGATCTGAAAGCTAAACCCATCTAGAGTCAGCCTTCCCGCCCCCCACAGAGGCCAGACTCTAGTCTGATTCAGATCTACCCTCTCCCCTTCCAAACGCTGCCCAGATTCCCCTTCCCTCTGGGATGGGAGAGGATCCAGTCCTGGTCTCAGACCACGCCACTGTTGGTCTCTTTCTTCATGGAGCGGGTGGTTCCTGCCACCCTTCCCCTCGTCCTCCCTGGAATGAAGTGAGCAGGGCTGTTTGCCAGAAGTTAGACAGCGGGTGGGAGTGGGGGCCTTGTGTTTTGGTGTTGATGTGCTGGTGTCTCTTGGTGTTCCATGGTGGGTGGATCTTTCTCTTCCTGGCAGGACCCCAGCCCCATCGCTGTCTCTCCCTCCTGGCCTTCCCCTGTCTGCCTGTCTGTGTCTGTCTTCCTGTGTGTCTTGACTTTCCACTCCTGCTCCTGAATATGCCTTTGATCAGAACACCCAGGAGAGTATATGAATTAGAAGGACCCTCATTTCCTAAGGGTGATGAGGATGAGACCCTCCTGGGCTAGCTGAGTCCTGGGTGCTAAGGATGGGCAGCAGCAGTGGCAGAATGGAAGTCTGGGGGGCCCCCGGACAGGAGAAAGAGCACTGCATGTTTCTTTGGGTTACTTTAGGTACCCCAGGGGCACCCCTGTGAGGTCAGCTCCACTCCAGATGGGCTTCTGAATCCTGGCCAGGCTTTTCTTCTCTCCTTCCTGGGTGAGGGGGCTCCTGGGCTGGGTGGTGGCTATTGGGGGGGGGGTGCTTTGCAGGTTGCACCTGGACCTGGACTGGAGGGAGGCCAAAGGTGGGGAGGAGGAGATGATGTCAGAGGAGCCTCAGCCTCCGCCCCCCACCACATATCCTCCTCCCCAATCCTGTTCTGGGGGGTGTGGGGAAGTGGAGGGGATGGGTAGAGGCAGGGTTGTTTGTGTTTCTCCTAAGCCAGGAAGTAGTGGAGATGAGTCAAGGGTGAATGGAGAGCTCCAGGCAGTGTGTCCCGCCCCACCCTGACTCACCTGTCCCCCAAATCTCCTCATGTCCTCACTTAAAAGTTGGGGACCTGCCTCATCCTGGGTGCAGGGCAGGGGTGTGGATCTTGGGTGTCTTAGGCAAGCTAACAGCGCTGGCCCAGTATCTGGAGCACAGGAAGGGGACAAAACTGCAGGTTCTCCCAGGTCCTCCCAGGTCTCAGCCCAGCCTAAAGGGTCTCGGTTCCTGTGGAGGAGGGGCTTGTGATGCCTCTACCTGCTAGTGGCCATCTTTGCCCATCTCTTCTATCCTTGTTCTGGATCCTGTATAGTGCCTTTGGGTGATAAAACATGGGTAAGACCCTGGCCTTGCCTGGGATGGCCGGGCATCTTCAGACCAGTGGGTGGATAAGACAGGTGCATAGTCATTGATTGGTACGGAGGCCCCAGCACATGGTCGAGAGGAAGCCCTTCAGTCTGAGTGTGGGAAATCCAGGAAGGCTTCTCAGAGGTGGTGGCTCTGGCGTTGAGGCCTCAAGAAAGTTGGGGAGGGGGAGGGGTCTAAGGAAGGCACGCAAGGTTTGGGAGCCCCAGGCTCACCTTCTGCCTCCCACTGCAGCTGAGCCAGCCTCCTGCCCTCCTGGTTCCTGTCCTTCCCCACCTCCTTCCCCCCTTCTGTGCATCACTCAGCACTTGAGCAGGCGTTGCCACAACAGGCTCTGGCAACAAAGCGCTGGGAAAACCTGGGGCAGAGCCCGGAGGAGCGAGTGCCCCACGCTGGGAAGTGCAAGGGTGACTCTGAACCCTGGCCGTGTGTGGGTCAGGGAGTCGGTCGCTGCTGCCTGGCCTGTGGTGAAGGGACCCTCACAGCTCTTCCCCCGGGCAACCTGGGGTAAGGAAGAGCACTGGACTGGGAGTCCAAACGCTGAGTTCTGCTCCCTGACTCACCTGTGATGAGGCAGGAATGCTTCTTTCTCAGGACTCAGAGTCCCCTTTTGTAACAGGGGCTCACTCTGCCCTTCCCCAGAGGCTCCAGGGAACCCCAGTTAGGGGGGATCGAGGAGGGGCTGGATAAACTCTGAGGGGCACCCAACAGAAGGGTGAAGGAAGTTGGGGTCCCCTTGGCCCCTCTCCCCAGGACAAGGGCACAAGAGCAGCTGTTCCTCTTCTCCCTCAGATGTCATGGAGCTGGGTCTGTCTCCGCTTCATCTCAGCAGCTCCCCAGAAGACCTGTACCTGGCCTCTGGGACCCCTCCTGAGACTCCCCCGCCTCTCGATGCCCCTCTGTCTGGGGAGGTGAAGAGGTCCCAGCCTCTGCCCATTCCAACCGGCAGGTAAAGTGGGGTGTCGGCCGATAGAGGGAGGCTGGGGGGAGCGGTCAGCGCTGGGGTAATGCACAGAAGCTTACCATCAACTCCTCCCCTCCACCTCCCGCCCCAGGAAACTTCTTCGAGAGGAGGAGCTGCAGTCAACCTCTCTGCCCTCCATCCCCAACCCCTTCCCCGAGCTCTGCAGTCCTTCTTCACAGAGCCCCATTCTTGGGGGGTCCTCCAGTGCAAGGGGGTTGCTCCCTCGAGACACGAGCTGCCCCCATGTGAGTTGCCCTGGGAAAGAGAAGGCAGGGAGCATGGGGTGCTAGGGGATGGGGCAGAGACAGTGCCGCCTTGGCTGGGTGGAGGGGATTTGGTCAAGGATCCCAGAGGGCAGAGCAGAGGGGGCTGGGAGAGAACCAGCCTTTGTCCTTCCCCGAGTCACCTACCATTCCTGGTTGCAGGTCATAAAGGTGTACAGTGAAGACGGGACCTGCCGCTCGGTGGAGGTGGCGGCGGGCGCCACGGCTCGCTACGTGTGCGAGATGCTGGTGCACCGATCTCACTCCCTGAGTGATGAGAACTGGGGGCTGGTGGAGTGCCACCCCTACCTAGCACTGGGTAAGTCGGGACGCCGGGGGCTGCCTGGCCCGGGAGGCAGTGCTTCACACTTCGGACTAGGCAGACATCTCATCCAGGACGCCCGACTGCCCTCCACTGACCCCTGCTTTTTGCCCGTGACCCCAGAGCGGGCCTTGGAGGACCATGAGTCAGTGGCAGAAGTGCAGGCTGCCTGGCCCATTGGTGGAGACAGCCGCATCGTCTTCCGGAAGAACTTTGCCAAATACGAACTGTTCAAGAGCACTCCAGTGAGTGTGTGTAAGGGGGAGGTCTGGGCCTGGACACCCCAACCCCCAGCCAGATCCTCAGTCCCTGATTTCTGGCTCCTTTTGTCCCCAGCACTCCCTATTCCCAGAAAAGATGGTCTCTAGCTGTCTGGATGCACATACAGGCATATCCCATGAGGACGTCATCCAGGTGAGGGCCCACTCCCATTTCATGGCCTTGACTCCCCAGGATCGCCCAGGGCTTCTTGGCCCTGAAGCTCGTGCCATCCCTGTATGGGGTGGAAAGTCCAGCACCACCCTAAGCATCAGTTTCTTCCTCTGTTAAATGACAGTAAATGTAAACCCCTGCCACCAAGGCAGGTGTTAGGAAGGCGTGTGTGTGTGTGTGTGTGTGTGTGTGTGTGTGTGTGTGTGTGTGTGTGTGTGTGTGTGTGTGTGTGTGTGTGTGTGTGTGTGTGTGTGTGTGTGTGTGTGTGTGTGTGTGTGTGTGTGTGTGTGTGTGGCCACCTCTAGGCCTCTCACCCTGCTCTCCTGTCCTCAGAACTTCCTGAATGCAGGCAGCTTCCCAGAGATCCAGGGCTTCCTGCACCTCCGGGGGTCAGGGCGCAAGCTTTGGAAACGTTTTTTTTGCTTCCTGCGCCGCTCTGGCCTATATTACTCCACCAAGGGCACTTCCAAGGTGAGGTCTTAAAGGTGACAGCCCCAGCCCCTCGGACACCCCATCCCTGGTGCTTCTAGGAGCTGCCCCTTCTCTATGGGAACTCTTAGACCTTTCACCCTCTAGGCCCTGAGACCCTCAGCTATCCCTCTTCCCCTCCCAGCCTACCTGCCCTGGAAGGTAGCAGTGGGAGAGGCAGGGGAACTGAGTTCAAGTGCTGCCTCTGCCTCTGTGTGCTGTGTGACCTGGGGCCCTTCTCTGCTCCTCTCTGGGCCTGAACTCTCCCCAGCTGCTTTAGGGGGGATGGTGAGAGGGGGATAGGGGGTCTGCCTGTACGAAGTCTTGCTCACTTACGCTGCACAGGATCCGAGGCACCTGCAGTACGTAGCAGATGTGAACGAGTCCAATGTGTACGTGGTGACCCAGGGCCGCAAGTTCTACGGGATGCCCACAGACTTTGGCTTCTGTATCAAGGTGAGGATCCTACCTGGGGTTTCTGAGCTCCTTCTGAGACCCCCAGACTCCACTCCCTGCACCCTGCCCTGCCCCACGGAGATGGGAGACAACATCTGGTTCTAAAGGCAGATGTGGGACCACGTCGTCTCCTCTCCCCGCAGCCAAACAAGCTTCGAAATGGCCACAAGGGGCTTCGCCTCTTCTGCACTGAGGACGAGCAGAGCCGTAGCTGCTGGTTGGCCGCCTTCCGCCTCTTCAAGGTGGGGGGGGGGGGGGCACTGGCTGGGGGGCTGACCCGGCTCTCGGGATCCCCGGCGTGAGGGAGGAGTTACAGTGCTGCCCCCAGGAAGTCTCTGGAATGAGAGGGCATCATCATAGCCTTGTTCTCTCAGAATCCTTGGTCCAAGACTAGAGTTGCAGCTCTGGCTTCAGGAAGCCCCTGAGCCAGGAACAGGGATGTGGCCTGATTCCTGGGGAGTCCTGGTCTGGGCGGGTCGCCACAGCGGAGCCTCCAGCGTCTGTGTGACCTCTGGCCTTCTTTCTCTGTCCACCTCGCAGTTTGGGGTACAGCTGTATAAGAATTACCAGCAGACCCTGTGCCGCCACCTGTGCCCACCCTCTGGGGGCTCCCCACCCTTGGTGAGTGTTCACAGGGTGTTGTGGGAGGGGGAGGGGAGGCACCCAGGCCCCGTGCCAGGGATGCTGAGGTCCCATCTGACCCCTCTCCCGTCCTGTCCAACCCGCAGAGGAGTGTCTCAGACAACACCCTGGTGGCCATGGACTTCTCCGGCCATGCCGGGCGTGTCATTGAGAACCCCCGGGAAGCTCTGAGCGCCGCCCTGGAGGAGGCCCAGGCCTGGCGGGTGAGGGGGCTGCTCTCAGCTGCGAGTTTGTACTGCTCTCCCTCTGGGCTTCCATGGAGCGGGAAGAGGAAAGCGAGGGGAGGCACCCAGCTGCAGAAAGAGGCTCTGTATTCTTGAGGGGCTGGTAATGCTCCAGCCATGCCCTGATCCCCCGTGTCCCCCACTGTTCTGCAGAAGAAGACGAACCACCGTCTCAGCCTGCCCACCCCCAGCTCGGGCACGAGCCTCAGTGCAGGTGGGTGAAGGCCCAGTGTCCTCAGGGGTGGGGGCTGCTCTGGCTTCTCTGAGCCTTCCTGTCTCGGGTGGTGAGAAGGAGGGTCCCTACCCCGGAGTGACCACCCATCTGCCTCCCCTTACCCCAGCCATCCACCGCACCCAACCCTGGTTCCATGGACGCATTTCTCGCGAGGAGAGCCAGCGGCTCATCAGGCAGCAGGGCCTGGTTGACGGGTAAGGGGCAGGGCTGGCCAGGGCAGCGGACAAGGAGGAAACACGCCTGGGTCCCGGCGGCGGCCTCATGTCCTCGGGTCACGTTGCCTTGTCTCCTGGCAGCCTGTTCCTGGTCCGAGAGAGTCAGCGGAACCCACAGGGCTTTGTACTGTCTCTGTGCCACGCGCAGAAAGTCAAGCATTACCTTATCCTGCCGGTGAGTGTCCCTGCTTTCTGCCGCAGAAGCGCTGGACTGCCAGCAGCCGTCCTCCCCACCCCGCCCCCAGATGCCTGGGGTCTCCCCTCTTTGCTTGCTTCTGCACAAGCGATGGGGACCTCAGCCTTGGCCCAGGAGGGCGAGGGGCGCTCCTCCAGGCCCTCGCCGCTCCCTGACTTCCCACCCCCTGTGGCCACACCCCAGAGCGAGGAGGAGGGGCGCCTATACTTCAGCATGGACGAGGGCCAGACCCGCTTCACCGACCTGCTGCAGCTCGTGGAGTTCCACCAGCTGAACCGCGGCATCCTGCCCTGCCTGCTGCGATACTGCTGCACCCGCGTGGCCCTCTGACCACCGCGCGGGCCGGTGACATCTCGGCCCACCCCAGGCTGCCCCCCTCCTCCGGAGCTGCCCGCCCCGGAGCGGACTCAGAGCGGGCAGGAGGTGAGGCCGGGATCATCATGAATGGCTGGGGGCTCCTCTACTCTGGTTTTCTCCTCTGCTCCTTGCCTCCCTCAGGCAGAAGGTGCTCCCCGCCCAGTCTACCCTCAACTTCTCCTTCACGGAAGGCACTGGCGTGGCCCCCTCCCCTTCACGGAGCTCCTGGGTGCTGCTCAGGGACCGGACACTATGGGAGAAATGGGGGCAGCCAGGTGGTCTTTACACCCCACATTTTGTACAGACTGAGAGGCCAGTTGATCTGTTTTATACTAGTAACAATAAAGATTATTTTTTGGTACAGCTGTGAGTTCTGTCTGGCAAGGCCCAGCTAGCTGGGGCTGGGGGTGATCAGGAGAGCTGAAAGTGGAAATTCTAGTTGGGTTCGACTCTTTGCGACCCCATGGACTATACAGTCCATGGAATTCTCCAGGCCGGAATACTGGAGTGGGTAGCCTTTCCCTCCTCCAGCGGATCTTCCCAACCCAGGGGTCAAGCGCAGCTCTGCCACTTTGCAGGCGGATTCTTTACCAGCTGAGTCAGAAGGGAAGCCCAAGAATAAGCCTATCCCTTCTCCAGTGGATCTTCCCGACCCAGGGACTGAACTGGGGTCTCCTGCTTTGCAGGTGGATGCTTTACCAACTGAGCTGTCAGGAAAGCCCATCAGGAGAGAGGGGCACCAGTCAAACCCTTGAAAATGTGTCAGATGGATCCAGTTCATGTGAAGCCAAACCTGGATATTTCTTTCTTTCTTTAAAATATTTATTTGGCTGCACCAGGTCTTAGTTGCGGCATGTGAACTCTTTAGTTGTGATATGTGGGATCTAGTTCCCTGACCAGGGATCGAACCTGGGCCCCCTACATTAGCCACTGGACCACAAGGGAAGTCCCCAAGCCTGATGTTTCTTGAGGAGCTCTTGGTCATCAGAGAGTCTCGGTACCCAGTAGAGTCTCGGTACCACCTACTGGCTCATAGTAGGTGCCCAAAGATTGCTTGTTAAACGAACGAACGAACAGGGGACTGTCATCCAGGTGAGGCTTCCTAACAGGACCTAAAGCCATTGGAGGTCACTCTAACAGGGCCTGGGAGCCAGAGATGGGTCAGACAGCATCCATGTCCTTGGCAAGTCCTGGGCTACCTGGTAGGGTAATGAGTCCTGACACACAGTCCATCACCACCAAGTCACACAATGGCTCCATTAGCTTACCTCCAGTAGGTCCCTGTGTTCAACTCCTCCCCTCAACCCCTCTCCCTCCCCAACCCAAGATCTGCTTTCTGTCCTTATAGTTGGTTCTACTGTTTTCTGTACTGTTTGTTGTTCTGTTTTCTCCAGAAAGCCATGATGGAATCCCACAGCACTCAGCCCCCTGAGTCTGGCTTCCTTTCCAATCTGTCCTTCAACATCCAGAGTGGTATTTCCAAAATAGCACTCTGCCTGCTTCCTGCCCAACTCCCCCCACCATGTCTCCACTTCAGCCCATATAGACCCTGCAGGATCTGGCCTCTGCCCATACCAGTCTATGTTTTTGTCTAAGACCTTTATAGTTTCAGCTCTTATATGATGGGAAAGCTTTATAAGAAAGGTATCAGATTGGCAAGCCCTGAAATGCTGCTGAATCTTCAGATCACCAAGAGATAGAACCTCCCTCCAGACACATGAAACTCACTGAGGCATTATTTTTGCCAAGAAATCAAGCTCCCTGCATCCAATGATGAGTTTTATAAAAAAAAAAAAAAAAAATCAGAGGACCATGTGAAATGACACATGGGGATACAATGACCAAAATCCAGACTGGGAAACTACAGAACAGATAACCCAGTTTCTTCAATAACAAAAAATTACAAGAAAAGAAAAGATGGGAAATCTCTAGGTTTCAAGAAATTTAGACACTTATCAAGCAGATGTAATGTGTTGACCTATTTGATTCAAATCCAAACTAGTGAACTATAAGAAGCATTTATGAGCAATTGGGGAAACTTTGAACTCTGATGAGCTATTTGATAATATTAAGGAATGATGGTTAACTTTTTAAAGAGTGATAGTGGTATTGTGGTTATGGGTTTTTTTTAAGTCTTTACGTTTAAGAGATTCATTCTGAGGTACTTATGAGTGAAATGATGTCTCAGCTTTTTTTTTAAGAGTTTTAAAAAATGTGTTATTTATTTTTAGTTTTGGCTGCACTGGGTCTTCACTGCTGTGCACGGGTTCTCTAGTTGCAGTGAGTGGGGGCTTCTCTGGTTGCAGAGCACAGGCTCTAGGGTTCGTGGGCTTCCGTAGTTGTGGTGCCCAGGCTCAGTTACCCCATGGCATGTGGGATCTTTCTGAACCAGGGGTCCAACTCAAGTCTCCTGCCTTAGCAGGCAGATTCTTTTCTTTTCTTTTTTGATTTCTTTAATTTTTATTTTTTTCCATTTATTTTTATTAGTTGGAGGCTAATTACTTTACAATATTGTAGTGGTTTTTGCCTACATTGACATGAATGAAACCTTGGACCACCAAGGAGATCCTCAGCTTTGTTTTGGGGGGGGCTTAAAAAATTACTTCTCATGATTTTCTGGCTTAACTGGATAGTTCTGCTTTACATGATCTTGACTGGGCCACCGGAAAGGACTGGAAAACCCAAAACAGCCTCATTTACCATGGCTGGCAGTTGGTGCTCATGCTGTTTAGAAGTGCAGCTGAGGCTTTTCACCAAAGGTCTTTGATGCTCCTTCATTTGAATCTTGGAGAAGGCAGTGGCAGCCCACTCCAGTACTCTTGCCTGGAAAATCCCATGGATGGAGGAGCCTGGTAGGCTACAGTCCATGGAGTCGTAGAGTCGGACACAACTGAGCGAATTCACTTTCACTTTTCACTTTCATGCATTGGAGAAGGAAATGGCAACCCACTCCAGTATTCTTGCCTGGAGAATCCCAGGGACGGGGGAGCCTGGTGGACTGCCGTCTATGGGGTCACACAGAGTCGGACACGACTGAAGCGACTTAGCAGCAGCACCAGCATTTGAATCTCCTCCTAGGGTCTTTGAGCTCCTCACATTATAGCTTTTGGATTCTAACAAAGTGCATTCTACTAGTTAGTGTTGGAGGGTCTCCTGTGGAGATGTGGGTTGGCACTGGCAGCAGCAGTCCTGGAAGGGACCCCTTGGCCTAACTCCTCTTCTCAACTTTGTTTTTAAAATAACCTAGAGGTTAGGGGAGAGAGTGTGAGCATAGTCATGACCATGTGTTGACACTGTTTGAAGCTGGGTAATCGGTACATGCTGATGAGCTTCCCTCATAGCTCTCAGTTGGTAAAGAATCCACCTGCAATGCAGGAGACCCTGGTTCAATTCCTGGGTTGGAAAGATCCCCTGGAGAAGGGAAAGGCTACCCACTTCAGTATCCTGGCCTGGAGAATTCCACGGACTGTATAGTCCATGGGGTCGCTTCCCTGGTGGCTTAGAGGGTAAAGCGTCTGCCTGCAATGTGGGAGACCCGGGTTTGATCCCTGGGTCGGGAAGAACCCTTAGAGGAGGAAATGGCAACCCACTCCAGTACTCTTGCCTGGAAAATCCCATGGACAGAGGAGACTGGTAGGCTACAGTCCATGGGGTTGCAGAGTCAGACACGACTGAACATATATGCGATTCGGTACATGAATGAATCAGTACATGTGATTCATTCTTCCTTAATTTTGTATAAGTTTTGCCTTTGCGATTGGTTGGGCATGAGGTGGGATCTCATTTTGCAGGTGAGGAAACTTACTTCTCAGGATGGCCCCAAATCACAGTGGGAGAGCCAGGTCCTGGCTGTTCTGCTCCCCCGCGACTGCCTGACTTCCAGGTGGAATTCCTAAACCGCCGGTAGGGGATCCTCCCCTGGAGAGCCCCTCCCTTCTCTGCAGCCCTCCTGTGGGTAGGTGATGTTGTCCTAGGGTGACTTTGAGAAGGACCAGCCACCACAGCCAGGCCAGGCTTGGCAGGCCCAGCGGCCACTTGTGACCATAGCACCCCAACCTCCTCTAATCCTGAGGATAGGAGAGGCCGGAGAGTCAGGCCTTTCGGACAGAGATGGGCAGACAGGCTTCATCCATGCTCAGCCTGAAACCTGCTGGGGATTTACCCTGAAGAAAGTACTGCAGTCCAGGAATGAGAGGGGTGAAGATTTTCTTTCTTTTTAGCAAGATTTGAGGAGGCAGGGACCAGTGCAACCTACCACCTGCCATGGTTCCCAGAACTATCTCATCAGTGGCTACTCCTTGGGCTCGAGCTGGCTGGTACTGGCTTATGTGCTGGCCGTGGATGCCCAGGACCAACTTCCAAAGTATGGGTGCTAGGGGTCCAGGCTGTGGTGAGAGTAAAAGGGTTAGAATGAGTCACTTTTAAAAAAAATTTGTTTATTTGGCTGGGTTGGGTCTTAGTTGCAGCATGCAAGATCTTTCCTTGTGCATGGACTTTCTAGCTGTGGGTGCAGGCTTAGTTGCTTCACAACATGTGGGATCTTAGTTCCCTGACCAGGGATCAAACCTGTGTCCCCTCCATTGCAAGGGGGATTCTTAACCCCTGGACCGACGGAGAAGTCCCTGAGTCACCTCTTAAGCATGTCCAGGTATTTAGGCTGCATAAAGATAGGACACAGTGACCTCTCATAGCCTGAGGCACGGGGCGGGAGACCAAGCCCCTCTATGTCAATCAGTTAACTGGAATATGTGAGATAGATATCATTCCCATTTTACAAATGGGAAACTGAGGTTCAAGGAGAATCCCCGCCCCTGAGGTCATAGATACAATTAGGGACGGAGGTCAGGCTCAGCCCATCTCACGAGTGGTGAACACAGTCCTTCCCTGTCTTGTCGTTTGTTCTCTGTCCCTATTTTTCTCAGTACTGGCCACTCTGACGGACCTGGGCTGCTGGGGGCCTTTAGAGGCAGCAGCTGGTTCAGCCTTGAGCTGGATACTGGAAATCAGCAGCTGGATGTCCTTGGTGACTGGCTGAGATCGCTGGCCTCCTGGACGAGAGGCAGCAGTTGAGAGTGTGGGGGACGAGGGTCCCTCAGCTCACAGAGGGACTCAGGGCAAGATTCCCCAGCTCTGAGGATGCAGCATGACCCGCAGAGGCCAGACAGCAGAGGGACTGCCAAGGAGAGCTGTCGTGCCGGATAGCAGAGGCCTGTGGTTACAAGGAAATCTGGGCTGGTGGAAGGAGGTAGAGGAAGTACAGGCTAGTGCCTCAGATAATGTCTTTTCAATATTAAGCTATTGGGTTTGATTATCTTTAAAAACGTATTATTAAAGAACATTTCAGAAATCAGAAAAAGGCTCTGGGACAGGAAAGGAATTTCCCCGTATTTCCCCCTGCTGAAGAGGACGCGGGCACTGAGAGGGTGATGTGGGGCCTATGCAGGGGGTTGGCCCTGAGAGGCCTGCTGCACATCATGGACACATCACAGACACCAGCTCCTGGGGCTGGTGTGGCTTGTGAGCCGGGCACCAAGGTCCAGAGCTGTCCTGGGCACATCTGGACCTGTGGGAGGGTGTGGCCACAGGGTGGGCCTCCCTGCCTGCTCACGTATGGAGGTCAGGGAGGGCTGGGGCCAACTTTCTGGACTCTGGGAACAGATGCGCAGGATTCTAAGGGAGCCCACCTCTCTTAGCATGTCCTGGGAGGGTCGTCCAGACAGACAAAGGTCTGGCCAGTTCATTCTCTCCCTGTTTCCCAGACACCCTGGTCAATGAGATGTAGGCAGCCTCCAAGTGCATGGGTGGAGGACCTCCCGGTGCAGGCCTGGGGGGTCAGCTTCGGCTAGTGGCCCTGCCTGGCTCCTTCCTCTTGCTCCAGTGCCAGGCACATTGAGGAGGGAGGGAGGGAGGAAAAGAGAGAGGCAGGGCCGTCCAAGGCCACTGGGAAGGCTCGTTTTTTCTGAACCAGCTACACGAGCACTTTTCTAACAGTTTCTGGGAGTCCAAGTGTTCCAGCAGGGGTTTGGGGCAGGCTGGGGAGCTTTGGGGGGAGCACTGTCTTTCTCTCTGGGAGTTTGGCATCATGGTGTATTTAGAAAAAGAGTTTTCAAGACTGAACCATTGATCTGGTCTGGCAGGCAGAAAAGAGGACCCAGAGAGGTCAGGGGTTGGTCCAACTTGCCCAGCAGCGGGGTGGGCTGAGGGGTGGGCTGAGGGGTCAGTGGCAGAACCTCAGCTTTGGGGCTGGGGTATGAGGTATGCAGTAGTCTCTTCCCACAGAGCTTCCAGCTGGGGTGGGGAGTTGGGGGAGGAGGAAGGAGAAGGAGGAGCGGGATCTTGGGGAAGTTGGGTGTTGCAGACTGGAATCTAGGACCTCAGGGGAGTGGGTGATCCTGGGGGCTAAGGCTGGCCCCCAGGGGTCCCCCATGATCTTTATACAGGAAGGGGTTTTGGGAAGTAGGGGTACCACTTGGGCTGAGAAGTGTTGTGCTGTACCAGGCCCTAATGAGGCCTGAAATTCAACTGCATATGGGTTGAGCTGTGATGGCCTCTAGTGTCCTCTTAGAAGCCCAGGTCTGTCCCACTGAAGGGGCCAGTTTTTCTTTGCTGGGCACCTGGAGGGCCGTTTATTGAAAACTGTGTTTTCATGGTAAGCAGTTTGTTTTTACTTGGATTGGGTTTATCCTGAGGTGGTTTGGGGGAGACTGAGGGAGAGTTGGAGGTCAATGCTACTCCTTTAGGGCCACCCTGTGGATCCCTCTAGGGTCCCCGTAGTGGAGCTGGGCCCTGTGACCTCGGAGTTTGAGGGGAAACTGTAGGCAGGGACAGAATGGGCCACCTGCACCCCACAAACCTGCAGCCAATGGACGTGTTCCTCTGCATCTAGTGCCCAACTGGTGCCCTGAGTTAGATCCACAGCAGAGTAGAAGTGGGCATTCCTATCTCAGTTTTCCAAAAGATTCCAGGGTATCTCCTCTTTCCCAGCCTTGGCCCACCCACAACCCTCTTAAACCGATCAGATCAGTCCCATACAGGTTCCCACCTTTTGGTTACCTTCTCCCAAGCTGATCTGTCCCAAACATCCAAGGGATGAGCTGAGGGTGGGAAGGGGCGGCTGGGTGAGTAGGAGTCATCCGGGGACCCATCCGGCAGTAGCTGTGGCTCCGCAACACGTGATCTGCACCCACCGCCCGCCCTTCCTTCTCCCCCCTCCTCTGCCTCCTCTAGATCTCTGGGGCCCCACGGGCCGAACCCTCGCGGAACTGCGGGCGTCTTCAGAGAGCCACCTCCGCCTCTGTGGCGGAAAGGCCGGCCCGCCTTGCCAGGGGGCGCGCTGGATTGGGGAGGGCTGACTTTCAGCTCACCGGGCCCCGCCGAAGCCATCGACGATGCGCCTTCGATCCCCAGCCAGCAGCAGGAGGCTCGCGCGGCGCCCCAGCAATGAAGCTATCGGTCGCGGAGCAAGGGGATTATTAGTTTGTTCTTCATGGCGAGTCGGTGGGCTGGGTGAAGGCCTTTAGAGATCGGGCTGGTGGAGGGAGGTCTGAACACCGCATCCAAGCACCACTGGGCCTCTAGGGGGCGAAGGCCAGGCAGGACCCCGCGGGCGCGACAGGCTCGGGTCTTCCGGCTCTCTGGGACCCGCGCCTGGTCCTCCCGACGGCTCCAAGCAGGCTCAGCGGCGCGGCTGCAGTGACACCCAGTGGAGGTGGCGGGAAGTGCAGGCGCTTGTCCTTCGGCTGCAGTTAAGATCCGCAGCTCTCGAGGTTCCCACTCGTGGTTACGAGCGGGCACCCCCAGGAGAGAAGGCCTCGCTTTGCAGACTGCCCCGTGGGGCACTTCCCTTTCCCCTCCCCCAGTTTCCTCCCCTGCAGTCGCCCTAGCGCTGGGAGATCCTGCAAGGCTGCAGTGCCCGGAAGGGCGGGGCGGGGCGCAGCGGCGGCGCTGGGCTGTGACCCGGAGCAGTTTCACTTCTGGATCCTGCTCAGGATGTGATGGGAGAGTACCTGGGCTGGGGGAGGAGGCGGGGGACACACGGCTCGCCGAGGTCCAGCGCTCAGGACCCCGCGTAAAAGATGGGTTTTTACTTATGGGGTGTCACGCGACCCACGCCTTCCTCCATTTTCCACCCCGCCCCGCGGGTTCCACTCCGCTGTCCCCGGAGCTACGGCTCCTCCCCAGCAGCCGCCGCCTCCGCGGGGGCTGCCGACCCCCGGAGAGGCCCCGAGCGGCGTGGGCGGCAGGAGGAGCGAGCTGTGAAGCCGCAGGCAGGGGGTTAGGCTGCGGGCTGCTGAGACGCCGGGCTGTTTCTCAGAAGTGCAGTTGCCCCTCCCCTCACACCCCCCTCAGCTCCCACCTCGCACCGCACCCCTTCCCCCTGCCCCCACCCCGGCCTTACACTGCCCTCTCCCAGGAAACCCCATCCCGGGAATCTGATGTCTGGGTTCACGAAGATTTAAGAGGAGGTCCTGAGAGAGGACGGCGCGGGGAGGGCCGAGATTCAGACCCAACCTCACTGCTCATATTCCGAGCCTTCCACCATGCCACTGCCTTGTCCCCGCACCGCCCCAGCTTGTGGGCCAGGGTTGGCATTTTATAGAACGGGTTCCTGTGACCACTTGGGAAAATCTTAGGCCTCCAGTCTCCTGTCTCCAGCGCCCAGCCTCCCTCCCAGTGCCTGAGTTTGGGGGAGAGACAGAAGAGCGGACAAAACCCTCTTTCTCTCCTATTCTTGTTTCTGGACAATGGGAAAGCCCTGGCTAAAGCAGGGGGGTTGAGGCCAGGCTGAGTCTGTTGGAAAGAACTTCAGAAACCCCTGACTCCCGGGCGGGGTAGGGTGGGGGTGGAATCTAGGCGCAGAGGGAGAAACCAAAGTGCCTAGGGTGACCCAGAGAGCGGCAGGGCTGAGGCTGGAACCCAGGAGTCCACTCAGCTGGGAGTCAGTGAGGCCTGCGGTCGTTTTTTGGAGACTTCAGGGCTCTGCTGGATTCAATCAATGACTCGGCCTTCTTTCGCCGGCACCCACACAGTTTGTGAGGAGAGGGAGGTGGCCGTGCTGAGGATGTGATTCCAGTGGGGGTGGCATGGGGATGGAACCCCTGGAAGGGTGAGCCTGGGGGAGGAGGCGGCATCTGCCCCCCCCAGTTCCCATCCACCAGCCGCCCCCAGGGCTGTGGTTTATTTGACTAGGCAGCCCTTCTGGGCCCGGGGTGGGGGGGCGCTGGGGGGTTGAGAGGAAAGGTGAGGTGATGGGAAAGGGCTGCTCTGGGGCTCCCTGCCCCCTCAGTCCTGGGGAAGGGGGGATGCTTGACATCACCCGCAGGCCCTCTAACCCCATTCTTTCCACTGCAGGCTCTTTCCTTGGGTATGTTCGGTTATTCTGGGGGAAGGTCTGTTATTTGGGGGGAAGGGAGGCAGCTGCCTACTTCACAGGTCAAGACAGAGTTAAAAACAAAACCGCAGCAAATTCAACACCGTGTCCTTCAGGGACTTTCCATGACACCTTCCTTCCCCCTCTCCCCCAAGCCAGGGAGTACCTCCCCAGAGGGCCTCCCCACCCCAGGTGCAGTGGCTTTTGGCTTTTATGCAAACAACTGTCTGACTGGGAATGCTCCGCAGCCTGACCTTGTGTGTCCTGCCGACCTTGTGTGTCCTGCCGCAGGAGCTCCTCTGCCAGCCCTCAGCCGGCCTGGCCTTCCCAGGACTCTCACCCTTCTCCCCCAGTGCTTCCTCAGACTCTGGATTCCAGGGGGTGGGAGGGAGACCAGGAAGCTAGGTCCTTGGCCCTCTGCCTGCCCTGGGGTGGCAGTTGCCTGCAGGTGGAGGTTTGCACCGCAGCAGCCAGCCGCCAGGGTGAATGGCCTGGTTGTGTGGAGAGATGGGGGCGGGGGAGGGTGCAGGTGTGGGGTGGCCTCCAAGGCCAGGCCCACCCCGCCGCCTCTACAGCATCCACTCAGCTCCTGAGAGTTAGTAAAGGAAGCTATCCTCAGGCTGGAAGAAAGTCCATTCAGCCCCAACCCCAGCACCAGTCAGCTGCTGAGCTGGCTCCTCAGCCCACGGGGAGTCTCCCTGCCTCCCTCTTTTCTCTCTGAGCTGCTTTGGCTTTGGGAAGGGAGTGAGGATAGGGAAGGCCATCCTCTCCAAGGCTACTGAGCGGCCATTTTTTTTTTTTTTAATGTATTCAATGCTCCCAAACACGGGCAGGCTGCGAAGCCATTCTTCCCTCCCTGGCCTTAGTGTTGAGACTGGAACACCAGCTGGAGAGCCTCAGGACGGTCTGGTGGTGCTGAAGGGAGGGAGATGGTGCTGAACATGGAACCATGAAAGCTGCGGCCAACCCGGCCCGTTAGCTAGTCCTGAACTTCAGCAGTGTCTTCCTCCCACCTCTTCCCCAGAGGAAGGGCAAGGGGCTCTGGGTGAGACTGAGCAGAAGGCCAGACCAGCTCTCAGACTCTTCTCTGACCTTTTCTGAGACAGAACAGAGATACCAAGACAGGAAGAGAGCCACATGATCCTGGCACATTCTCCTTGGAGTTACCCCCGCTGCCACCCAGCTTGGGCCTCCAAGTATCTACAGACTACATCTCAATGTGGTGGCTGAGTTCAACTGCAAGTTGAATTTCCCAGCATAGATGTTTCTGAGACCCCAGAAATGAAAAAATCAGGAGTTGCCTATCCTTTAGGAAGGATCCCTGCTGGGAAGGGAGGGTGGGGTGGTGTCTTGGAACTGGGAGACACCATGCCCAGTGTGTCATGCTTGCCATGTCCAGGCCCGCGACCTCCTCAGGTCCCCTTTAGTGAACTAAGGGCCAGTGGACCCAGAGTCCCACCGTGGGCACACGGGGCCAGCAGCAGGACACCAGCGGCAGGTTCAGCAAGACATCAGGCAAGATGTTTTAGTTCAATGATAATTCTGCTTATCTTAGTATCTGAACTTTAAGAAAGAGCCAGAGGGGCTAAGTTAAGAAAATATTCCTAGGGGCAGAAAGAATTCCATTTTCCGACAACAGCAACGACAAATGACAGGCATGCACCATGACTAATTTTAAACACACCAGTATTTTTTATTTCATTTTTCAATGTAAAAATCAAACATAATAAAGAAACTTTGAAAACTATCAGCAGGGTTGTTTTCAATGCGGGAATGCACTCATTAGGGTTCTGGCAAGGTGAGCATTGCTACATTTCAGAAGCTGAACCTGTACAGTCTTTACAGAGGAGTAGGGCGCTACAGTGCTCCAAGGGGTCAGACTCCAGGTCAAGAGGGAAGGTCACTGCTGGGCAGGGAGGGCATTTCTGAGAAACTCAGACAAGAGTGCTATGAGCACAGGCTGTGTCAAAACCACTCGGCAAGCTCTCCTTCCCTCACTCCTGGTGGAAAGGCCACCCTGAGCCCCAAACCACGTTCCCTTCTTCCTCCCCCACCCCGTCATTCTGCAGACAAGGGTCATCCACAGACCACACGTGTGGTGGCTTTGGCAGCCAGAAATTAAAAATAAGCTACGGTTTTTCCAGTAGCCAAAATGATCCCTCACCAAAGCTTACAGACTGAGAACTTGAGCATGCAAAACCACAGTCTGGGTAAAGGGATGTCTGCTTTTCAAATGACCTGCTAATTCTTTGCAACCCACAGTAATTTGGTTTCTGTGAACCCACAGAAGCAGGCCCACTGAAAAGGGCCTTGTCTGCTAACCTGGAAAAGTCCTTGTGTAAATGAGTCACTGGCAATGGGATCAGTCATTTTTAAGGCTGCCCCATTTTCCTAACATGTCAAAAGGTCTATTCTCAGCCTTCTTAGGAGAGGAAGAAGCAAAGCTGCCCCCACATACAGAAAATGAAGTAGGCCCCACAGATGTGTGACTTGGGCTTGGGAGAAGGTGGGTGACATCATGGAACTGCTCTTGGGCTTTCTGAAGTGAGATTGATGGATGGATGGATGGTGAGGACCACTTGAGGGAACTAAATCGCTGGCAGAATTAATGGTGGAGGGCTCATAAGATGGTGAGCGAGCAAAGCCAGTCTACTTAATCTGACTGCAGAGTCATGAAGTTTCTGTACCGTGTGGGTCATACCCATTGGTTCTAAGGTTCAGCATATTCTTTACTCTTAGGCATTAAAACAACATGAAGCAAACTGTGTGTTCGGGGTAAGTTGCCTCTATTGGCAAGTGAATTTCTATCATGGTCTTAGTATGATTTTTGAATATTTTCCATATCTTTAAATCCAGATACAGAAATATGTGGAAAATCTACAGCCACCCAACATAATCCACCCGCTTCCCCCCCAAAAACAAAGTAATGTTACCTAATAGACAAAATTACATAAAACCTCACAACATCCCTGGGAGGTAGATATTGTTATGTCCTTACATTTTTAAAAATCAAAACATTAACATTCCAGTTTCAAATAACAATTCAATATCAGCATGACAGTTCACTATTGTAATATTCAGAGGAAACTTGCATCCAGCTTCTTCAAAGTGCAAAGACCTGCTTCTCATGTTGATGACACGGTGTGGGACAGGCTATATACAGCTTGGGTCAACAAAGGTACAGTCTTGCGCTAGGAGCTACACAAGTCCAAAGTCTAGACCTCTCTTCTAGGCTCTTCCAAGTCCACAGTCTCCGACCCTGGGTTCACGGATCATTCTCAGACCTTTTCAGTCAGTTAGGCTTAGAGACGAGTCCTTTCCCTGGGGTGGCCCAGGTTTTGGTTTAGTTTTTGGTTTTAGGTCAAAATTGTCCTTTTCACAGGCGCTTAAATCCCCAATCATGCTGCTTTTCTGAACTCTGCCTATAGAGAGTCTCTGAACTGTACTTTCTGAGCACAAAAATAGCTCCTGATTCTTTAAAAGATGAGGATCACTGCCTATCTCTTATCTTCTGCACAGCCCGAGTCCATTTTCTAAGGCAAACTTTTCATCACTCCCCTTTCTTTTCTCTTCTTTAACTCAAACTTCTAACTCTGTTTGTCAAAGAGCCCGGACACTCCGAGGACTCAAATCTTGAGTGTTATAGAGTTTCCAAATCTCCACTAGAGACCAATGTACCTACTCATAGTGGGGTACACTTTAAAGTTACGACTTCAAACACTAAACATTTAACATTTACACTGCAGTCTTACTGCCTGTCCTGGGATATATATCAGAAGTATTGCTTTTTTCCCCTAAAAACATTCTAAACCTCACATTTAGCTGGGGGAAAAAAGCAGAGGAGGGGAATAAAACAGTGATACAGAAGCTCCTTGGAAAAAGCATTATGCAGATGCTAGATTTGTTACTAACACGGTGTTTCAACTGAATAAAATGTGTTTTTAAACATCTCTCTTTGCAAAAGAAATCTGAGGTCATTTTACTTCTGGGTCTGGTAAAATGTTAAATAAGCCTTGCCTTTAAAAGGTGAGACATTTTGTCACTGATAAAGTTGGAAGCTGAGTCAGGAACAGCTTAGAATGGATAACAAAGCATAACATTAGCTAGCTTATCTGTATCAAGGTTAATATCTTCTTGAAAGAATGATTTAAGGAATCTAAAGACTTGTGGATTTATTAATATTTTTTTCTGGTGGTGGTGTGGAGTGTAATGGGGGAGACACTTCTACCAGGGAACTGAAGGAGGGAACAAAGGCAACACTTCAAATAACAACAAAAAACGTTTGGAGAACAGCTCTCTTCCTTTTCCACTCTTTTACCACCTTGGCTGTAAGGGAATTTTTCACAGATTTCGGCCTCCTGGGTGTGTGGAAGCGGCCTGGCTAATAAGAGGATTGGGGAAAGTGAAGGAGAAAGAAGTCACAGGGACTCTGGCTGAGAAGAGGACTGTGCTGTCAGAAGCTGCCGAACACCTCCCTGTAAAGCAGGGTCAGATGTAAATCTTAACCCGCCCTCTCTAGGCATCTTGCTAAGGTTCTTCTTCACCTCCTTCCCCACCCCAAGCAAGGGAGAGGGTTAAGTAGCATAAGGAGTGCCTGCAGAAGTGTTTACCTGTATTGTGGCAACTGCTACATTCCACCCTGTTCAATTTCAAGATAGAAGAATGTGGAGTTTCCACATACACATTTTCTCGGGACTTGACATGTCCCAATCCGAGGCTCAGAATGCAACAGTGAATGTGCAGCCTGTGTGAGGGGTCACCTCACTCATAAAACTGACCTCAGAACAATGGAAATCATTCAGAAAATCCATTAGTCACAGAGAAAACCAGGGTCATAGCTACAGAGTCCCCATCTTGGTGGGAAGGGCTTTAGTTTCACTATCTTAAAGTGCAGAAGATGATGTCTTCTCTAAAGACTCTCCCACTAATCTGGTGGAAATATTCGCTTTCCCTAGCTTTCTCTTCTGCTAGTCCTTGCTTCCGAATTCTCTTCCTTTTGTCCCCTAAAGAGTCAACAGGATGTGTGATATTTCAAAAATATAACAAGCAGCTCCTCTTTCACAATGGGTGTAAACAACCTGGTGTGGCTTGGGTCTAGGATTACAGACACACAGTGATGTTCAGAATCCCACACACTGAAATCCTTCTAGTCTTCTAGCTGAAATCTCAAACATGTTGGGACTGTTGCCATGGAATTTCACAAAATCTTTTTTTCCTGAGACAGACGCCATGCTACAAAGAAGGATAAGCCATTTGTGCAGTCTGAGGTGGAACATTTAAATTACTGGCAGCACACAGACGCGTTGAGTTTGAGCCTAATGCATAAAGCCCTTTCGAAATATCAAGGCAGATACACAAAACACTATTCTATTAGGAATTGGGGATTCTTGCCTCTGCTAGAAATGTTCACACAACTGACACTTAATTTGTAAATAGGCTCCAGGAAGTGGTCCCTGGAAGCAGCATTTATTTTTCCTAACACAGTTACTTTCAAAGGAGAGAAAAAATAAGGCTCTGTAAGCAGCTGCAGGTGCCAGTTTGTGTGCACACTCGGGGGCAAGATCAAGATACCTTCCTGTTTTTTGTTCTCCCCTTCACACTCACAACTCAGTGGTTAAAGGAAAAACTTAACAATACTACCATTTTCACACCAAAGAAATGTGAAACATATATTCATATACACATACTCTTCTGCTTAATACCTATACATTAAGAGGTTCAAAAAAAAAATAATTGTGGTTACTACACAATCACATAAATTTAAAACTGGAAAAGACCTTAAGAGAACATCAAAATCCAATCCAACCCCTAATTCTGTGGTTGAGGAAACTTAGTTTTAAGAGTTAAGTGATTTGCCCAAAGTTATTCCACTAATTAGTGGCAAACATGGAATTCAGCTAACAGATTGTGTGACCCCTATTCCAGTGCTAATTTTACAATTATCACAGCACTTTTCCTTGACAGCATGTCTCCCATAATTAATGAGAAAGATGTCCAACACATCTGCAGAACCAAGAGCAAGTTGTCAGGAAACTGTGGAATACAATAGCTCCATTTAAAATGTGTGTGGGGGGTGGAACCCCCAACCTGCCTGATGGAGGAGAACCTGCCCGCAGAGGTCCTCTCTCCTCACTCATTCGGAAGCTCAGCTCTGATCACGGTGTCTAGCCTTGATTCCTTCCTGTGGGCTGGGAGAGACTAAGTCATACACTTTGGATTCTTTGGTTTTTGGGTTTTTTTGTCAAGTCATTGGCAAGTTTGCTTTGGGTTTGTACACCAATACTCCACAAAAAGGAGATGAAAAACTTCCAGTGGCTTGTTCCTCCCTCCCTCCATCCCTGGTGATGATGCTGAATCACTCCCCGCTCAGAACCACGCCTGCCAATCTCCATCGTAGGAAAAGGATGCCATCATCCAAGCAGACAACCTCCTGGAGTTCCAATGATGGTCTATGTTTAAACCACTAGTTCTTCTGATACAGAGTTTCTTCTGTGCCTGGTTTAACCCAAAGCAGCTTTAATGGGAGATGGGAGGATAAAAGTAGAAGCGGAAGTATCATCGGATAACTTGGGTTTTTTTCGCTTGTGTGATAAGAGGTGGCTCTGATGCTTGGAGAGTAGGGGCTTCGGTTTTTGGTAACTTATTTTATGGCTGTTCTTTTCCTTACTGTTAGACTCTAATTTGGGATGGAGAGTTCATATTCTAACCTTTCAAACTTGTGTGAAGTGCAGATGGGCAAGGTTTCCCAGCAAGGTTAGCTGGTCAACAGTTCTTTCTGTGGACCTGAGCATAGGACTATGAGGCTTTTCCACATATGGCCTATGTATTTAGAAAACAATGTTTCACACAGCAAAACCAGGGGACTCTTCTGATTGGCAACAGATTCCAAAGAATGCCTGTCTATTGCTACAAAAGATAATGACCAAATATTTCATTGGCTTTTAAATTTCTCTGATGGGAAAACACAGGTTTCACAAAAGTAGTAACATGATATATCTGCAAACGATTTCTGAATGGGGACAGCATTTCTCTGCTGCCCACGTGAATGTGATCCTTTGGACACTACAATGGTGTAGAAAGGAGTTTGGAACTGAGTTTGAGAGTGATTTGGCAAGTGGCATTATCAGTTTTTAAAAATGATATGGAATGATCAGGTGACAATTATCTCTGGGCCTGGATGTTCATTTCAGCATGGCTCTGTGTTCTCCCCTGGCTATATGAGACGAGAACTCATAACGATCATGGCTTCGATATCCACACATGTTACACTCAAAAGGGTCACGAAAGCCGTGGCAACCCATGTGAATAGTGAACATAACGTAATCCAGGAATAGGACTCGGCAGTGGTCACACCGGTACACATCCGTCACCTCCCCTTCTTTGTTGATCACTTTGATGGAGTCTCTTGGGCAGATGGGTGGGGGCTTGAGGAGTTCATAAGAGCGGGGGCCCTCCTTCAGAAGCGGCATCCCATTGCGGACCCGAGGAGGGACCATGGGATTTTGCTGGTAGATGTGATTCTGGCGTTCCTCGTGGTTGCTGTCAGTGTCCGTGGAGTCATGGCCACTGTTGGTGGGGGACAGACCTCTTTCAGAAGGCAGACTCTTCTCTGGCAGGTGGATGTTCTTCTTTTCCAGCTCCTGGGGGGCACCATTTGGCATCTCGGCGCGGGTGAGGGCTATGGGGTACATGCTGCTGATAACCGGGACCATTTCTGAAGTGGGAGCAGGTGGCGTCTGGACCAAGGGGCGCAGGGCTTCGGCCCCGAGATAGCTGATGGCGTTATTGATGGCCTGGTCCATCATTCGGGTCTGGATCATCTCGCTCTCCTTCTCGTACATGTAGCTAGGATTATAGCTGACATCAAAGCAGTGGCGCTTCTCACCTACAACAAGGGAAAGAAACGGTGACAAAAGGAACAACACAAAGGCACGGAGTTCTTAAAATGATTTTCTGGAGCCCTTGAGAAATGAGGAAGGACAAGTTGCCTGCTTAAGAACACTCAGCCCAGGCGAAATGGTCCTGCACAGTGCTGAAGTCTCAAGGGACAGTGGTTGACAGCACATGTTTGGACAGTCAAAATAACTGAAACCAGCAGGCAAGAGGGAGTCAGAGATGTCACTAAGTTGAGGCTACAATGTGAGTTGTTTTCACTGCTCATGTCAGAGGGGAACCCTGGAGAAAAGAAGCAAGAGAACATTAGGAGGGGGCTTAGGAGGGGGCGAGGAGTTGCCAGTGTCAGGAGTGTGGGGGCTTCTGCATCTCTACTGTTCGTGAACTCTGAAGATGCAGTCCATTCCTGAACTCTTAGTTTGCTTGTTCTCTTCTGCTTGTTAATACTAGGGAGCCAGGGGGCCGGATGTGCTGCAAAAAGTGGGGATGCTCTGACCTCGGCAGTTTTTTAAATAGCTGCAGAGGCAGAAAAAATAGCCCCCAAAACTCCAACTTACCACTCCTGAAACACATCGGTCATTAGATTGACTGAGATTTAAATAAAAGCACTTCAAAGGCAGGGGGTTTTAGAAAGGCTCTCTTGATGAAAGATCATGATGTTTGTCCTCATAAAGTGTGTTATTCTTCTTTTGTTTGAAAAGATGTGTCATTGATACATATGTGATCATCAGGACTTATCTCACACTTAACTGAAAAATTTATTTGTGGTCACCCTTTCCTACTTCTCATGTCAAACTGCTGAGAAATTTTGAAAACAGAGTTTAGCCACCTTCAGGGCGTGTGGGTGTTCTGGTTTGAAAACAGGCTCTTTGGCCACGGGGAAGGCAGAAGTTGGGTCTGCAGTGATGGCAGGTGAGCTCAGTGGTGAGTGGCTGGTGGAGGCACAAGAAAGTGGGGAAGACATGTCAAGGGCTGGAAGTGAGGCCAAGGTTACTCCTGATGCTTTTTCATTCTGTAGACACTGGATGCTAAGAGATTTGTTAAATGATAACCTCTCTTCCCTAACATTTCCGAAGCATGTTATGATTCCAAAACTTGTCACTGCCACACAGTAAAGGCTTCAGGCAGGAAAAAACACAAAAAGACAAAAGGGACTGAAAGAACCAGCTTCTGTTCTTGAGGACTCGCCAACCTAGGAAGAGAGAAGCAAGAGTTGGAGAGCTGGGACTGGAGAAAAATAAATGCTAAAAGTTTAGAAAGGGCTGCCTTGCTCTACAGAAGCTTTTATTCTAAATGCCATGTCTGAGGCATTTAAGCGGGGATGGGGGAACATGTCTTCTGTAAAAATGATTATAAGGCAAGGGCAGGGCAGTCTGGCACAAACTATCTATTTAAATGTTAAGGGAATACAAAAACTTCAGGAGTACTTTCGGAAGGAAAATTATTCTTGGAAAATCTAAAGTTTGAGAAGGGTCTGGATGAACTGCTTGGATTTTAGATTTTCAGAGAGGCAGAAGAGACATCCTAATTGAGACATGAGCGTGAATCAAGACAGACACGAGGGACCATCCAAGACATGAGCAGGGAGGAGTGACAGAGTCTGGATACAGTATCAGGAAGGACGGCACAAAGGATTCCTCAGACCTCACTTACTCCTCCGCCCCGCGCAGGAGCAACGCCCCAGGGCAGTGCGGTGGTTGAGAGCAAGAGCCCCAGAGTCAGCCGGTGTGGATTTGCTGCGGCCTCACCATTACTAAAGGTGTGAGCGGGGTGAGTTCCTTGACCTGTCTGTGGCTCCCTGTCCTCGTGTAAAATGGGGGTGATGATTGTATCTACCTGAACTAGTAAGAGCTTGGAACAGTACCAGGCACACTGAAGCTCTCAGGAGACATTAGGGTTTTTTTTTAATTTGGTTTGAATTGGCTTGCGTTTTCTTTCCTTTTTTGCTAAAAGAAATTTGTTTTTTTAAGGAAACTTTATATCACCAACATAAATGGAAAACCAGGGTCACTTGCCACAAATAGAAGGTTAACTATGAAAAATAAAGACAACGAAACACAGCAGTTTATTAAAGTTTGATCAGATACTGTAAGTACCTGCAGACAAAGATCCCCTCTTTCTTTGCTAAAAATAGAGTTTACCGAGTGTGCGATTAGTGTTGAAGACAACTAACATCTAATAAAGTCTAAAGCTTTCTCCTTGGTATAATCAGGAAGATTCAAAGAGAACTAAAAAGAAAATAATTTTCTGGCCACGTAGATCAAGGTTTTCAAATGCCCTGTGAGCCTCCTAGCCTTTTGCCTCCAACATTTTGGGGAATGTTGAAAAAAGGTAACACATGGTGGGACCAAATGATGCCCACTCTGAACAATCAACAAACAGTAGGGCTTAGATCTGGACAATGGCAAACCTCTAATGTTCTGGAGCAAGACAGGCTTGCGGTCAGAATGTTATTTTAAGGATATTAAAGTAACAGCAATGTGTAAGGTGGACCAGAACAGTGAGAAGTTGGAGACAGAAAGACTTGCTAAAAGACCTAATCAGACGGATTTGTCCTGCATCCCCCCCTACCTTAAGGCCAACTTGACAGCTTCCAGACAAATACCTGAGAGGAAAAAATATGCCAAGAAAATCACCGTGCCTTAACTACTCAATAAAAAGGAACAGAAACAAAGACCTTTGCCAAAGTAATCAATAGTTCTTCTTTCAAGGGCCAGACTGGCTGTGTCTCTGATCAGAGCTGTTTGGAAGAATGAGACTGGAATACTTGAAAGCTGGCTTAAGTCACAAATATTCATTCCCCTGAAAGTGACACAGAAATGATGAACTTTGGTTTCCTGGCCTTTTCAAGGTTACTGATGATTTTCCAGTGGAGCTAACTCTACTCAGTTCCTCCAAATACTAGGAATCTCTGGAAGTCTTTTTATCTTTTCGCCTATCAGAGAGGCTCCAGAAACTTTCTGAGGTGGGGCAGACACATCCCAACCTCTGCTTTTATCCTTTCTCCCAAGATTTTGTTTCGCCTGCTTAGGCCAACGATTTCACAGTCTCTACCACCTGCAGCACATGTCAAAAAACAGCTGAGTGCTAAGGTTGTAAGAGGCAAAACAGCAAGAGGAAAATCAGCTCTGGATGTGGAAATATGCGACTGAGTTCTGTGGTTAACGCAGACCATTGTTCATTTTTAAGAAGATGGGAGAGCCTCAGATCTTCACGTGCACGCAACCTGCCCTCATCAGATCCCCTCATCTCCGAGTTACGGTAACTTGAGTAGTGCAGATGATTATCAGTCACCTGTAGACACGATGACTCAATGTGTATGAAACTCAGGAGGGGTAAGCTACAGTAATTGAAAAGCCAGCAGCTCACGTTTCTTTAGTAACACACTCATAAAAAAGGTTAGTCAAACCACAAGAGTGTAACTGCTCCCAAACCTGCTCAGAGCCTCCAGTCCAGCTTCTAGTCAAAATCAAACCACACTTCTGTGTGATTAATGAGAGCAGCTTCGGGCTGAAGTGGAGGTTTTCTTCCAATGAGAATACAAATGGCAACAACAAGTCCTAAGTTTAGAAACCCAGGCTGTCTCATTGGGCTGTTCCCTACCTGTGATTCCTTTTAAAGGTGTCAATCCCTACTGCCTAGTCTTTTGGTAACCCTGAACTGAGCATCTGCCCATCCTGAGTTGTGGCAATGTGGTGAGGGCATATGGTCTTTGGTTGCTAAATGCCAACCTGAAAGTACATCCTAGCCTAGAGCTAAAAGGGACCTTAGCTGGGCACGTGGATTCAGACTTCTGCCTTGGGCATCCAGGGACAAGATCCACACCTCTAACCTGGTTACTTCTCTACTTCACAGTACCAAGCACTGGGTGGGCCTTATGTGTAAACACTAAGAAGAATAGCTACTATTTTTTTGAGCCCTACTATATACCCAGTGCCGTCCTAGGTACTTAGTATATTGTCTCATTTAACCTAAGATAAATTATCATCTCTTAGTCAGATGAAGGACTTAAGGCACAAACAAGTTGACTAATTCGCACAGGCTGCTCAGCTGGTAAATGGAGATGTGATCCATGGGCCCATGTACTTCAGTAAGTGTTTGAGCATTAACTGTTTCCTGGCTGCTACCTCACCCGCGTCTCAATCCCACCACCAGCAATGACTCTGGATTCTCTGCTGGGATGGTTTCCGTAAGCATAGAAAAGCAACTATGCTTTGTTCTATATGGACCAGGACCATGCATTCAATAAAGATCTAGATGCGTAGAGCTGTCATGATGTCCATAAGTGCTTAACAGAGTCCTGGCACATGTGAGCACTCAATAAGTGGTAGATCTATTATTGTTGTTGTTGTTAGCTTCATACCATGCTAGGTGCTTTGAAGAATACAAACTTAATTGCAATCCAACAGGAGATGTAGCATGTGCACAATTTCCTTACATATTAGTGTACTTAATACTACGTGGTGGGACAAAGTATAGAGTAGCCAAGATAGCAGAGACAGGAAAATACATACCACACCTCAAATATGCCAGATAACATGGGACAAATACTAATTTATTCTTCCTCTAAAGTCTGCTTGAAATCTGAGGTGGTGGAAGTGATGGTGGCGGAGACAGTTACATATATCACGAAAAGCAGACTGTTAAACCCGCCTGGATTGCAAGAGGAGGACAGAGAGAGGACTCAGGACAGTATGGGAATGTAGACCACATGGAGCTTTAGGGCAGATGGGAGGGAGGGCATTCCAGACAGCGAGCATGGAAAGAATGATAACATAGAAGTGGGAGTAGTTCATTACGGCTGAATTAAAAGATTAGTTGGCTGAAATGATACATTTAGAAAAGACAACTTAGAGACAGATTGTGAAAGGCTCAGAACGCCTGGGTGGTTTAGATTTTATTCTGATGAGAAGCCATTGAAAGATTTTTTTTTTTTTTTTGATGAGGAGGAGAAATGATTTTGACATTAGAAAAATAACAATTCCGATGTGATAATCATCACAACAGGGTAATGTGAAACATCAGAGTTTTCATTAAGTCTTTAGGCTTCTTCAAATCACTTAATTGTATCTGCTGATACCTTCATACCATTTCCCACGTGCATCATCGCTTACTCTTACTCCAAGCACATATCCTCCCCCTAGAAAAGGGCAGGTAAGTAGGGTAAATGGAATATCTGATGATGGTGATGGCTCTGATCTCACTCTAAGTGAGACTGAAGTGGCAAACACCTCTTCCAGGAGGAGAACAGAGGGTAGGAAGCCACAGAACAAGAAGCAGGAAGGAGGAGAGAGAAAAGAGAGAGTTGTGGGGGTGGCAGTGAGGAAAACAGAGCTGGAGACCACGTTCGGGTGCTGCAGAAGCCTTTGTCCTCTGTGAGTCACTGTGAAGTGCTTTTGGTTGTCATCTGCCCTGATGGAGTCACCACAGCTCTTTTCTCAAGAAAACACACCCTTAAGAGAGAATGACTGGCCTTCGTCAAGAATTTTTCTTCCACCCGCTTTCAGTGACTAGATCCTCCCCTTTTCAAAGCCCCTGTGTAGCGCACATGACATGTACGGCCCCGGGTGACTTTCTGCGGAAGGAAGGCCTTCACTGCAGCACATTATAGACCCAGGCTCTGGCCCTGCTCTGGCACCTGCTAGCTGCGTCTCTCCATCTTTCCCATCCCCCTTCCTCCCTTAATGGACGAACTTCACCTACTGGTTCCTAATATTCCTTCAAGCTCAAAAAGGCTATGACTTTGGATGCTTATAGGATTAGGGATTTTGGCCCTTTGGGAAGGGACGGGAGGACATACTTTTTGCTTTTAGAAATAGGCATTAAAACTGCTTCCTGTCACCCTGTTAACCAAAGCAGACAATTTCTCATTAGTTCCTTCACAGGGAGAACCGACAGTGTTTGCTGAAGTGTCAAAACCTCATGACATGTTTACCAGGCGTGAGTGAGATCTTTTTTCATGTTCTTTTCAACGTGGAAACTTCCTTTAATAAAGTAATACATGAAATTTAAAAAAAAATAGGGAGATGCTATGGTAACCACTTTGGTCTGAATAACACATCTGTTTTTGGAGAAAGAATGAAAATCAGAAAAAGAAATATGCAGAAATGTAGTCATTTTCCTCCTCCCTCCAGGAGAGAAATCTGGCCTCTATTTTGAGCCAAGTATTTGAAGATGGCCTAGTTAGAAGTATAGTCAAGCAAGTCTGTAACCGGAGAATAAGATTCAGAGAAAAGACAGTCCCTAAGGGGGTTAGGTGCTAAAAGCAAGGTCTTCTTGTCCTTTGGAAAGAACAACTAAGAAGAATTATTTTGATGACGTAAAGATGCTGATTTCTAATGAATGTGTGTCAATTTATTTCCCATTTTATAGAAAGTGATACAACATTTCTTGGAGAATTAAAAAGAGGTGATTTCATTTTTCTCCTCCTTGGGTGATTTAATTTTACTCTTACTCTTCAACAGAGGCATGTTTCTGTGTTTCTAAATGCATTTAGACAATACAATCCATCCTGCTTCCTCAGTTCATCTCTAATGGGTGAACATGCTTTCTATGGGTAATTATCTCAAGCCTGTTAGGAAAGTAACAGGCTGACCTGATGGTATAATCTTCACCTTTACCCTCACAGTTCAAGAGGTCAGAGAAGCCAAGGCTGGTCTGGAAGCTGTGCAACCATCAGCCAGGATTAAAGGGAGTGACTCATTCTTCCTTCACATTTTACCCATTGCCATTTGCCTGGCAGCTGAATCCTTTCAGAAAATGGTGCCTTGGAGAGGAAATAGAGGAGAGAAAAGAGGGAGGGAAGATATTAGCTCCACATGTCTTATATCACTACATCCTGAATACTGCATGGTGTCATAATGTTCCTTTAGTTCCCCTTTGAAATTACTCTTTTCTATCAAAAAGGTTGATTAAGTTAAGTGATTCAGAGAGTTTTATTTTTTTAAAAAATCTCTTAAGGTTCAGGATATAAGCTAATGCTAGAAGATGAGAACAGTGCTCAGGAACCAGACTATCACACACATGGCGGGAGCTCTATAGACATTTGCATGATAAATGAATGGAGAAAAAGAGTGGATGAATCAGTAGTAATATACTAAGTAAAATACATAAATGTTGAACTAATGTAGCTGTTTTATAGATACTCACGTTAAATGACATCTTTCTAAAATAAAAACACCCTAAATTATATGATATGGTTTATAACATACAACAAACATATAATAATATATCATATCTATACAATCTTGAGAAAAAAGTGATCTGAAGTTATACATACTGACTTAAAGTGGTGCTCATAATTGCTGGCTTTTATACCTCGTCTTACAGACTTACAGAACGATGGAGCTGGGAGGGACCTTCTCCATCACTTCATCACCCGTTCAGTCTATTCATTTCACAGATGAGGAAACAGAGGCCCAGAAAGGTTATGTGATTTGTCTAAACACACACAAGTTAAGAAATGACTTAACTGGAATCAGAACCTGGTCTTCTGGCTCCTAATCCAGTGCTCTTCCTACTGCATATTATCACAATTAAAAAAAAAAAAGTTCCCCCATCTATTCAGGGCCCCGAAGTCCTGAAGTTGCTGCCTCAGCTCAAATCAAGAGCTAACTCGACTGGTTTCCTGATGCCACCACAGACAGAACATGATGGTTCAGAATATGAGAGAAATCAGTACCTACCAGATCAGCATTTCTCCTGAGTCTGGAAATGGAAGAGTGAAAACCCTCTGGTCTTAAACAAATGGAACGGATCCCTGATGCAATAAGTAAAATGGCATGGACTTGCACATATGAAACATGTGTTTTTAAACCCATGAAAATACCAAAACAACTTATTACGTAGGGCTTTAGTTCAAGGACAGGTTTAAGGAAATTATATGAACTAAGTACCTTCTCTCATATTTTAATTCTCTTAGACCAACATGCATTGACCATAAGTGGATTGAAATTAAGTCACTTTACATTTTTTTCTTGCCCATTTCTCCCCACGTTCCTTCACCTACATCAGCTGCAGCCATTTCTACAGTCAAAACATCCCCCAAATTACATTACACTCACGGCACAGAAGAATAATTCAAGCTTCCTTTTGTACTCCAGCCAGAACCTCTTTACACAAGTACAGCTCAAAAGATGTATGAGCAATATTTTAATATAATGTCATGGTGTCATGATTTGTCCACTGTGCCTAAACTCCATATGGAAGTCACTGTATGTCCTCTGACACTTCCCTCCAGGAGAGGGAAGATGGTAATGAGGAAAGAGTCTCTCTAAACTGAAATGCACCAACTTTAGTCTGACACGATTTATTCTTACAATAACTAAAAGGATACAAAAACTTCTCAGCCAATCAACATAAAATAAATAAGCATAAACACCAAACTGGGTAGCTCTGAAATATATGGGTTCCTTCAATATATCTCCATAATTCACATAAAATTAAAAAACTAATTAGACCAGAATTTAGAAATTATCTAGACCAGAATAAAATTTAATCAGATTAAAAAACCAGGCAGGTGTTTGATATCTGTAAAAGCTATTGAAAAGAATAAACACAAAAGAACTGAAGTAAAAAATCAATAGTAGCAACAGCTTTGGAAAAACAGACTGACAGGGTTCTAAAATATTATTGGTGTTGAGGAAGGTCTATTTTTGTGTGATAACTATTTTTGTTCAATATCACTGACTTTCAATTTATAGCAAAACCGATACATTCAATTCAGCTGCCTACTCCACAAATACAAATCTATTTTAAATATCATAGTCACATTTATGTAAACATCTGGGAGAGTTCAACAAAATATTTTTGCCATTTGGCAGTCCTAACACTTTAACGGACATAATTATTTCCTAGCCATCTCATTCTTGCTGTGTTTTTTGACAATGTGAAAACCAATGGTATAAAAATTAACTCCAGTAAGACAAGTGACTAAATCAAACCTTGTTATTTAAATCTATGCATTCTCAACCACATTCTTTTAAAACCAATTCTCAATCAAATTCAAGAAAATATAGCAATACATTTTAGAGCCTGAAAAAAGTTTGAGCATGATAAGGGAACCAACTTGTAAAATATAATTACAAAAGATTACAAAAATGCTATCTTGAACATCTTACTGGTGTAAATTGCACAAACTCTCTCATGCAACATATGTCATTCAAAATAAAGAGGAAGGAACAGCATTTCTAACACCAACTTCATTTAAGATACTGGATACCAAATACTCCTCCCTTTAGTAGTTAATATTTTTTTAGTTAAAAATATTTTATTTGCTCTAGTTATCAAAGTGAATCCCAAAGAATAAAACTTGTAAATGGAAAAATCGATTAACAGAGATTAAAGTAGGAAAGGCCTGGGTAGTAAGCATCCTATGTTATCTCATTCAAACTATCTGCTAACAACAGCAGGAAAAAGGGTTGTATTCTTACCAATGAATTTCTGAGGCATTGAGCTTTTTCGCTTTGCCACATTGCTTGCTAATCTGTCCAGAACGAGAGCTCTTTCACTTCCCATCTCTGCTTTGATGTGTCTTGCCTCCACACTTGCTGGTTTGGAAAAATGAAAAAAGAAGAGGGAAAAGAACACGATGATAAATGGAGAGAAAAAGAAATACACTGGAAGGAAAACTGTCAGAGGTCTGATGCAAACTCTGTTGTTACCTGTTATTACTGCTCAGATTCTTGCTTGGGGTACCTGCTGTGGTCAGTGAAGCCAACACCAGGGCACATTCAAATCTTGCAGTCTTATGCTGACATGGGAAAGCCCGACCCATCCCCAACCAGTACCTTCATTAGCAAGAGGAAGTATTAAATAAACAGCCTGGACGTGGTTGGTTGCAAAAAGATAGATAGATGGAGATCTTCTAACCCCCGATCAGCCTTCTTTCTGATTCTGAGTAACTGCGTGTGACACCTGCAGACTGATATAATTCTTCTTAACAACTTTGAAAAAAAAAAAAAGGATGGTGCCCCAGATTTACTGCTCTGTTTATGTTAATAGCACTTTTGAAAATAGATACACTTACCCAGACAGCAAGAAATCTACTCAGTGATTTGTGTATTGAAATTCTGAGTGGTTTTTTCTTTTTCTTTTTCTTTTTTTTCCAGCATGCTCCTTTCAGTTCCTATCTTTTAAATTCTATTTTTCTGGTCTCGGCATTGTCTGTTTCTTATGCTCTTCACATTTCAAAATTGTCTCGGTTAAAATTTCCCTGAGCAACACTTCTGTCTTGAAACTATAGGGCAATTTGTATAATGGATCTTTATAATATTTCTAATGAAAAATGTGAATAAAAACTGCCTAACAATATGGTCTGATTGTCAATCCACAAACAGACCTTCAAGTGGTATAGGTCTGTAGTTCTCAGACCTGCCTGAATATTAGAATCACCTGAAAAGCATATAAGACACACTTATGCCCAGGTCCCCTTTCAGATCAGTTAAATCAGGATCTCTGGTGTAGGGGCCTAGGCAACAGTATTTTTAAAGCTTTCCAGATGATTTTTAAGATGCAGCAAGAGTTGAGAAGCACTGAAATAATATATAAATAGTGCCGACATAAAATCAAACTGGAATAAATGTAGTATAATTTAGTCTGGTATAGCACGCAGTACCCAATAAGAGTTTACATCTGAAGTTCAAAGAGACACCAGCTGCTCTAAATACAAGGCTTTAAATTTTAACATATGATGCTAGTCCAAGGTAGGGGTCAGTAAACTTTTTCTATAAAGGGTCAGAGAGCATTTTAAACTTTGTGGGACACATAGAGTCTCTGTTCCTACTCTTTGGTTCTCCCTTACACTTTACAAATATTTAGTCCTAATGTGCACAAGTAGGTTGCTGACTGCATTTGGCCTGAGGGTCATAGTTATGCACATCCCTGCCCTAAGCAAACACGTTGTGAGGCTACAAACATTTCTCTCTGTTTTATCATAAGCATTTCCGGAGGTCCAAAGTAAATGAAGTATCCATACATTCCCAATGTCTCTAAGGAAGAAGAAACTGAAATCAGTTTATGGGACTAGAGTAAAAAGCAAGTGATGAGTGCAGAGTGGAATTTCCCACCCACCCAAATATATAAACAGATTTAGGAATTGTCAGTACTCATTGTGCAGTTAAAAGAGTTTACTGTATGAAGAGATTCTAGGGAGATGGTGAAGGACAGGGAAGTCTGCTGTGCTGGGGTCACAAAGAGTCGGACATGACTGAGCGACTGAACAATGACAACTATATACAGAAATAATGTTCCAAGTTTCGTGGTCTCTGGGACATTCAGAACCACAAATGGACGCGCCCAGAGAGAAGAAAACTGGTCATCTCTGCAGCAAATGAAAGACAAAGAAAGACCTCAAGGGCAAGACTGTCAAGAATAGCCAGGGTGAGAGATCAGAGCCAAATCAGAAAAAAAGAATTCAAAGTATTAAATAGTTTTCATTTTATTATTGGCACCTTCTTGGTTTTGCTTTTTAAAAACTCCTTGCCAGTCATTACACAATAAATTATAAAATTCAAGAATAAAGTTCAAGAATAAAATGAAATCTGGCTCCAAAAATGAATAAGAGAAGAGATTGATGACAATGACCATATTTACTAGACTTTGTTTCTTATCAAAAATAATTCTGTGCTCTAAAGAAATAAATCCCAGCCTCCAGTTTAAGCTATAATAACACTGTTTGTATAAATGAAGATAAGAAGGATCCAAATAAGGGGGATGGGCAGCTTTGGGGCTAGTGGTAAAGCACTGTGACTTCAGCTGACAGATCACTGTAAATAACAGGTACTTTAGTGACAGGACGCTGCTGTTGAGCGAAGTGGGTCAAATTCTGTCCAGCAAAAGGATAGGTTTAAATGACCAAACAGGAAACTATTATACATATTATTTCCTTTCACACAAACCACCACCAGATGTGGCACTACCCAGAGCCCCAAGAGCAGAGAGATGAAAGACAAAGGCCTGGAATTGAAGTAAGCTCCTGAGGCTGTTATAAGGAGGCTTTTCTTAGGAGTGTCGAAGAGGCAGCTCAGTTTGTGCTTTGACTTGGTTCCAGCAAGCTTGAGGGGATTAAATCTAGGTAAGGTCCTCCCCCACCCCACTCCTGCCCCCCGTATTTATTATCAGAAAGATTCATAGTAAAATAAGAATGAAAAACAGTACTTTGGGAATTTTAAGCTTTCTCCCCATCTCACCACTACTCTTTTTCAGTCACTCCTCTAACGGCCCCATTATCACCCAGAGATTTGTCAGTCCCAGGACTTCCTGCAAGCATTATGCCGTCAGTTTGGTTTTCCCGTTTGGCTCTCAGGAGTCCAAAGTCACCATCAATCACCACAAGCATCTTTCTGAGGACACATATTCTATATACTCTATATCTGGGAGGCTGCAAAGGCGGGTATACAATGACCTGAATAACGTAATTGGGGCATGTCACTAAATGGCAACCTTTAGAGATAACATCATCTTTTATCCCTGGTTACTCACCAAGCTTGTCTTGACAGTCATTTCTAGGTAAATCATACTCTGGAAATCAGTGACCAAATGCCTGACATTTAAAAAGATAAAATTCTGGAGTGTTTATGGACACGTAGATAATTCGAGGCAAACGGGGAGACTCTCCCATACTCCACAACTCTGATTTGATTGAAAGGAGTCCTCTGAAACTACTAATCTTCTTTTCTTTTGCCATTCCGAGAGGCCTGTGGGATCTTAGCTCCTCGACCAGGGACTGAACCCCCGCCCCCTGCATTAGAAGGCAGATTCTTAACCCCTGGACCACCAGGGAAGTCCCTGAAACTCCTAATCCACAGGGCTGCCATCTACCAACACCCTCCTGCAGGGCCATTCACTCAAAATATCAGCTTCATGATGCCAAGCCTCAGTGTATATGTGCACATACTCTAGAGATTAAGGTAATCTTAACTAAATTAACTGTGTTTTCCAATTGGCAAGTTAGGCAAAGGCTACAGTTTCAATTGATTATGGTATACTCTCATTTTCTTACCCCAACCTTTCAGTCTACTGCCTTGCAGTTATTGGACAACTGCTGTACTAAATGATGCACCCTGTAAAACACAAAAGAACTGCTTTGGAGTCAAGACAATCTCTTTGGGATTACAAGGAGTCTAAGCAGTAGACTGAAAAGGGGAAAAAAAAGGACTTGGCGTTTGGTCCTCTGCTTCAACTTTAAGACCCAACTGTCTATTTATACAAACAGTCTAGACTTGTTATCTTGCCACATCATGTCTCAGAATTTAAGTAGAGGGAAACCAGTTTGGCAAGATAGTAAGGGAACAAGATAATGGGTTTAAATGACGAAATAGGAAATCCGTTCCTGGGTGGTGTTTGGCAGTTTAATGTTGCAAGGGGTGGGTGTGGGGAATATGGGATGGTGGCAAGGAACAATTTGCACACTTGGTTCATCAGTGAGCATAGTAGGAGTAGGACTAATTCTGGGTCAGTTCCCCTTCATGTTACTTGCTACTTGTTACTTTGACTTGGTTCCAGCAACCTTGAGGGGATTAACAGGGGAGATAACCATTTTCATTAGCAAAATGATTTTAATGACATGTTGGAAAAATAAATAATAAAACTCATACGAAATCAAAATTATAGAATAAGTTACTGTTTTTAATCTCTGTACAGGTGTTAATAGTTCATCTGGTTTTTAGTTAACTGGTTGCATGATGTCATTTCTATTTCAAAGTGATTGTAGATTTAACTATATAATTTGTTGTGTTTTTGTTCAAAATCCTTCATTAGATCTTGAAGCGTTAAATGGAGCTCAAATAAGAGGCATTGCTTCCTGTCTCTTCTATAGTGTGGTCAGCCAGTAGCTGATGGAGAGTAGAACAAAGGGGTGATATTATGCAATAAGAATTGTCTAACAAGAGATTGCTATCAAAGACCAAGCCAGGTTCTAACAAAAAAGTTGCATAAAACCGTTGCCTTTTTGAGCATGTACAATGAATACTACTTGTGAGTTAGTATTGACTTTCTAAAAAGAATAATCTGTTGGGAAAATAGACATTTAAAACATTTTCAGCTTTTTCTTTGGACTGCTATTTGGTAAAAGTACGGATTTTTTCTGAAATTCTCATACTTGTATTATCTCAACCACAGCAATGAGGATGAAGATAAAAGGTTTTGACTTCTAGATTCATAAATAAATATAATTATTCAATTACTTTAAAAATCTTGTTATTGCTAGAACTCATTGTCATACAAAAATATGTCCCACTCCAAGTATTCATAATTTGTGTGAAATGAGGCTAAATGAATCTCTATACCAGCTGTTAGTCCCTTTCTGGAATAAGGATCAAGCTAATGAGAAAATGAAATCTGTGGTTGTCTATATTCATTCTTCTTTTCATATATACTCCATTAAGACAGTAGAATTGGGAGTATCTTGATGATGTCTGGTATAGAAACTTGAGCTGAAGTAACACTATTACATGTGTCTCTGTTAGACCTTTATATTATATTAATAGATCCAGTGCTCAATCCCTTGTTGGACTGAGTTCTTTGAGGGTAGGGGCTTAACCTCCACTCATCTTTACAAATAGCTCTGACACAGAGCCTGGCCCATGAGAATGCCACGAATGCTATCAGAACAAAAGAAAATGATCAGCAAAGGCAGGAGTCTTGTTGTCCAACAAGATCTTCTTTTGCAGACTGGTCTCCAGTCCAAGGTCTTTTCATTTGTCCTGCTTCCATAAGGGCCTGATTCCTGAGTGGGGCAGGTTTGTCCCAAGGCTCAGCTCTCACAGTAGGCTGCAGTTCAACTTACAGGAAGCACTTGATGAATAGTTGGATGGCATCACCAATTCAATGGACAAGAACTTGGGAGAACTCCAGGAGATGGTGAGGGACAGGGAGGCCTGATGTGCTACAGTCCACAGGGTCACAAAGAGTTGAACATGACTGAGCGACTGAACAACACCACTTGATGAATAAGTGCCACATCCACAGGAGAGCATCATCCCTTTAAAAGCCAGTGATGGGATTTCCTCAATGCCACAGGGGGTGAGAATCCACCTGGCAAGGCAGGGGACACAGGTTCGATCTCTGGTCGGGGAAGATTCCACATGCTGCAGAGCAACTAAAGACTGTGCACCACAACTGCTGAGCCAGCGCTCTAGACCCACAAGCCATAACTACTGAGCCCGTGAGCTGTAACTACTGAAGCCCGCGCACCCTAGAGCCGGTGCTCCACAACAAGAGAAGCCACCACAATGAGAAGCCTGTGCATTGCAACGAAGAGTAGCCCCAGCTCACTGCAACTAGAGAAAGCCCAAGTGTGGCAATGAAAACTCAGTACAACCAAAAAAAAGAGAAAAAGGAAAAAAACCTAGAGATAAAGGAGTAAGAGGTACCACTGGTGACACTATATAGGTCAGGTTCAAAATGGAACACTATGTCCAGACCTGGACTCCCAGTTCTAAGAAGGAAACAATAGAAACCATGTAGGGAGCTGTGACAATAATCAAAGGATTGGCTTGTGTTCGATCAAAGATTCTTTATATTTTGGATTTTAGGAAAAATCATGAGAACTATTTGAAATATCAAAGATAAACATGACATGCAGTGTTTAACCATTCTTGATTAAGCTGTGACTTTATACATTTTCTAACCTGAAACCACCATAACAATATATTTGTTTTTTTTTTAATCAAAACTTGCTGACTTAGTTAGCCTTTTATTTTTTTGCTGAGACTTTAAGTGTTTTGCATGCATTCATCAAACCAACCTATGAAATGCAAATTAACTCAACCTCTGTATTTCAGTATTTCCTGAATCACTTTATACCACTGAAGATAACAAAAAAAGTTCTTTGAACACTTTTCTTTTTTAAAATTTAATTTAATTTATTTATGTTTGGCTATGTTAGGTCTTCACTGCTGCTTGGGCTTTTCTCTAGTTATGGCAAGCAGGGACTACTCCTTAGTTGTGGTGTGTGGGCTTCTCATTGCAGTGACTTCTCTTGAGCACAGGTTCTGGGATGTGCGGGCTTTAGCAGCTGGGGCTTATGGGCTCAGTAGTTGTGGCTCCCAGGCTCTAGAGCACAGGCTCAATAGTTGTGGTGCAGGGGGTTAGTTGCTCTGAGGCATGTGGGAACTTCCCAGATCAGGGTTCAAACCCGTGTCTCCTGCATTGGCAGTCAGATTCTTTACCACTGAGCCCCCAGGGAAGCCCCTCTATTGCCACTTTTCTAATTTGAAATTCCTAAAAAGGTCATGGGGGTAGGAAGTAAGGTGGTAACCTTTCTTCAAAATCACTAATTTTGAACTTATTGTTCATAGCGGATATTTTACTCATGTTTTCCCCTACTTCCAGGACAATCAAGACATATATACATACGAAAGTGTCTATTAATTAGTATGTGTGTTATTCTACTTTTGCTAACTAAATAATATATAACCTTCAAAAACACATAACTAATAAAGTCATTTTTCCAAAAGTAGAAAAAAACTAAATGCCCATTAACTAATAAATGAATGGATAAAATGCAGTGAATCCATATAATAGAATATTATTCAGCTATAAAAAGGAATGAAGTGCTACCACATGGATGAACCCTGAAAACATTATGCTGAGTGAAAGAAGGCAGATATAAAAGGCTACACAGTTTATGATTCTATTCATGTGACAAGTTCAGAATAGGCAAATTCTTAGAGACAGAAAGTAAATTAATGGTTGATGGGGGCTGAAGAGGGGGGAACAGGAGTGACTGATAAGGGGTACAGGGTTTCTTTCAAAGTGACAAAAATGTTATGAAATTAGAGTGGTGATGGTTGTATAACTTTTTGAATACATTAAAAACCACTGAATTGTACACTTTAAAAGGGTGAATTTAATGGCACATGAATTATGTCCCAATATGTCTTGAAAATAAAAAAATAGCTAATCATGAAAACAACAAAAGTTCTGTTGATTTTTAAGCAAGTCATTGAATTTTTGATGAGTTTCGGTATTCTCAACTCTAAAATGAAGAGGTGGGATCAGATGCTCTCTCTAATTTGTCTTGCTTTAAATATTAATGATTCTACTTGGAATATCGGAGTTTCATAACTTGAGAATTTCTCACAGTAAGAGCTTTGTCTATTGTCTGAAATATGGAACTTCAAGTAACGATGCCCAGCTGACTAAGCTTAAGCATGTTGCTTAAAGATGTCAAAACCTAAGTTTTAGGTTTTTAAGAGTAAACATTTCTCTTTAAAAATAAGAAGGAAATACAACTCCTTGATAAAACTAAGCATGCCATCAGGATAAAAAGCAGAAGCAGTGCACACTAATGGAATTCAGTTGGCCAGCTCCTAACACCATAAAATAGGCTTTATCTAAAACAAAAGTTTCCTTTCACTCAAAACGGGTACAGTTAAACTACTCAAGATTTCCACTCCATTTTTCCTGAGTTTCACATTATTTCTGTCACATTCTTGTAATCTGTTTTAGAATTTTTAAACTATTCAATTGCAACTACTACCATCAAGCACCAGATCCCATGAGGATTTATACCTACTCTAAATAAGCAACTGGTTCAAGTAACCAAATAAAAATAGCAGGCAATCCAAGCTGCAGAACCAGTGAAATGAAAGTCGCTCAGTCATGTCCAGCAACGCTATGGACTATACAGTCCATGGAAATCTCCAGGCCAGAATACTGGAGTGGGTTGCCATGCCCTCCTCCAGGGGATCTTCCCAACCCAGGGATCGAACCCAGGTCTCCCACATTGCAGACAGATTCTTTACTGTCTGAACCACCAGGAAAGCCTAAGAATACTGGAGTGGGTAGCCTATCCCTTCTCCGAGGGATCTTTCTGACTCAGGAATTGAACTGGGGTCTTCTGCATTGTGGCAGATTCTTTACCAACTGAGCTATCAGTGAGGAAGCCCAACCAGGCTGATGGTCAATTATATGGGTCAAAGGACAACTGCAGGGATGTTACACAAAAAGGTTTCAGGTCGTTTCAACTCAAGAATGAAAGGAAATAAAACCACAACTGATACACGGGAAGACATCTGGTGTTTCAACCAATTGCCACCAGGCATGTAATTCAAAACATGGAATAAAATATGAAATTCCCAGAGCCAACTATAAACATCACAATAAATCATATGAGTGGACAAGTACATGATTTGGGGGCCCTGTGCAAAGAAAATCCTTGTGGTTTTAATGAACTCTGCCCTAGCCACCCCTTAAGCTGCTTCTACCCTCAATCTTTGCCATTTCAGTTAATGGCAACTGCATTCTTCATCACATTGCACATCAATCTGTTAAGAAATCCTGCTGGTTCTATCTTTATACTATATAGAGTTAGAACACTTTGCACCACCTCTACAGTTGCCAAGACAATTTTCTCTTGCTTGAATTATTGCAATGGCCTCCTAACTGGACTCCCCAGTTTCTAATTTTGCTCCCAATACAACCTATTCTCAGTAGCAAGTAGAGTGATTTTTTTTCAAATGAGAAGTCCAATCATGTCACCTCTCTGTTCAAAACCTTCTGAAGATTTTTAATTTCACTTAGAGTAAAAGCCAACATCTTTACAATGGTCTACAAGGCCTGGTAAGATCTGGTTTCCTATTTCCTCTCTGGCCTCACGTCCCATTACTCACTTTCTTCCAGCCACACAGGATTACACTTCTTTGAATTCAAGCCCCAGGGCCTTTGCACTTGCTTTTTCCTAGTGATCTGCAGGGCTCTCCCCTCATGCTTTTAAGTCTGTTAAAAGGTCAGCTGGCTGATGGTTCTCCTAACTCACCTTCAGCCCCCAGTACCTGCTTTATTTTTCTCAATAGCAATTACTACCTTACAAAACATCAAACAAAACTGTATGTTACTTTTTCATTTTGTTTCTAGTCTGTTTTTCCCAATGAGAATATAAACTCCACGCGGGCAGGTTTTTTTGTATTTTGTTTACTATTGCAACCTAACACCTAGAACAGCAGGTGCTCACTAAATATGTCCAGAACAGGTGTTGCATGAACTCACCAGTCTCACCCAGGTCAGTGCTCTGAAGAAATGTACGGCAGCGCTCCTTGTGCTCCTCAAGGGAACTTCTCTGCTTGTAACTCCTTCCGCAAAACTCACATTTATAAGGTTTCTCAACTATAAGGAGAGCACAAGGGGCACTCAGTGACCCTCAGGGGTTATAGAACAAACGGTGTATTGGGGCCCTGTGAAAACTGTCCCCTAGGAAGGAGACTGCTGAGAGAAGTCAGAGAACTTGGATACTTGTGCATCTACATTACTTTTAAATTCAGTAAACTGAAACAAGGTTATAGCCTATGATTGTCATGTACTCTTTGAAAGGATAGGTTCCTTCCACAAATGAAAGGATTTAGACTTAATGACTATCCTGGAGCACAGTGTTTTGGCTCCAAATCCAATCTTGCTTCTTCAGGAAAAAAATACAAAAAGGAACATTTTATTTTTCAAGGAGATTCGTGTGGTTTAAGAATGAAGTAGGAAGAGATCCTGTATTCTGTGACAACCAGCTGGCTGTAAGTAAAGAATGCTGCAGTTTGTGGATATTAGCCACTAAAAGTCTTTTTAGAGCACTGACCTATTTCAATAAATGTAGCTTGTGGCTATAGCAAAGTCTGGGCTCAATTAATAAAAACTGACCTAACCAACTGAGGGTCGTTTTGAATAATAGAAATAAGAAGGAATTTCAAAAAATGACTTCATCTTAATTTATAAGACAAAGCAAAAATTTCCTCAAAAGTTCATCCATATAGTACAGGCCACCTTTAATCTCCTAACTCCTCCAAATGCCTTACTGTTATAAATAATAGCTTCAACTCTGTGTGCAGGGCTCACCTTTCTGACTTGTCAATAAAATGTACACCAGAAATTTTTCAGAATTTTAGGGACTGAGATTTTTTTTTTGAATTTATTTTCAAGTCCTCTTGCTCTGTTTAAAATAGAGCCTTTGGGCTTAAAGCACTAAAAGATCCTTATGGAATCACAAATTAAAATAAATGCAGGTTTTCTGGGGCCAGGAATGTTAAGTTTCTACATAAAGTGAGGTCCTCTAGAATCTTAAAAATAACTGCCATTGTTGGATCTTACCTGGAAAAAGCAATAGAAAAGAACTACTCTAATTTATGGGACCAAACTCAGCCTTAACTCACTACTTTGAACAATGAGCTGTAAAAGAAACCTTTCTACCCTTTACCATCTCTCACAGTGGGTCTTCTTGGGGCTCATTTGTTTAATCCTTAGTCTGAATTGTGATCAGTTGCGGGTTTAGGGCTGGGTTTTAGTCAAAGCAGAATGTGGATTAACATAAAAACAAGCCCTTTTTTTTCCCTTAAATTAAAATTTTGTCAGATAACATCAAGAACATGAGGTCCCAAATTTGAAAATAAACCCAGTTTTATTTTTCTAGGAGGGAAATTCTAAATGTTAGTTTAATGTGGTTAAAATAAGGAGTGAAAACATCAAGAGAGAACATAGCTTTTTATGAATTCTTATTGCTGCTCATCTTTTAGAGATTAAAAATAAATTGGGTGATCAAGAAGAAAGTTAGGTTTAAGAAATTTAGCTCATATACACCTAAAACTAATATAATGTTATATTTTTAATTATATCTATGAAAAAAAAAAAAAGAAAGTCTAGGCTAGAATGGCCCAAACTCCCCAAATAAGCCCAGATTAGCCAAAATTTACCCTCAACAGAGATTCATACCCAGTTTACAGTTTTATACAACTTACAAACTGTACATCATTTACTTTATCCAGACTTTTGAATGAATAGTATGTGTGTATATTTTTAGAAAAATAATCTTTTAATAAAGTTTGCCATAAAAATACTGAAGGCTATAATGTTTTTGCAAAAATTAAAAAAGCATTTTTACAGTGCAGGCTTCTCCTGTCTGACTGTGTTGTTCTCTAGGGGTGCAAAGATGGTAAGGAGATGATCATCCCCATTGAGCCAGACGGAGAGCAATTAATGTCTTAATGGAAGTGTAATTAGCCCTAGAGGTCTCTGCTGTTGTAACCCTTCAGAACCGGAGTGACAGATTAAAGCCTCCATACTTAACTCTTTCTAGTTTCCTCAATGGGCACGGAGAAACACATATTTACTAGATATGGAATGCTCATTGCTCTCACTTACCAGAATGTGTCCTAAGATGACCTGTGAGTGCATCTCTTCTCTGGCATGCGTAGTTGCAGAGGTGACACTTAAAAGGTTTTTCCCCTGTGTGCAGTTTAATGTGGCGGAGGAGGTTACCTTTCTGAGTAAAAGATGCCCCACACTGATTACACTGGAATGGGCGTTCACCTTTAAAAAGGACAAAAAGGAGATTTCTGATCACCCGGCAATTGGCGAAGCATATGCACAGATTCGATGCCTATGGCAAAAGCTCATGTTTAAGATAGTTTCTGTTCATTTTGGGATCAGATGGAAGCTGTATTTCAAGGGAAGCCTAGGACTGACTTAAGGAATCTTCCTTCTAGAAGAGAAAAAACACTCATCTGGCAAGGCTAGGTATCACCTTGCCTTGGATCAGAGCAAAAAAAATGAATAGCTTTAGAAGTGCTTTCTAGACTTAAGTTTTTTGCATTACTTAGCATTCCTTTTAAATAATCTCAATCTATAAAAGGAGTCACAGACTGAAGTCCTAATAAGGTATAGAGAGCCAGAAATGCTTTTTTTTTTTTTAATTGAAGAAATGCTTTTTAAAGTCTCCATAGCCTATGTTAGATGAAATCTATTGGGCTTGGTGGGAGTGTTAAGTTTGCATGCATCTCTATAGACTGCCTTTTTGTTGCCTGAAAATAAATTTTTTAAACTGTTAATAAAAATTGAATCCTTTCATCTACCAAATTTGAACCCAATACAATAAGGAGATCTGCTGTTTTAAAAGTTACGCAAAATATATGCAAGATGCTTAAAAAGCATATCACACAATTTAACTCCCACTTGTTACTGAAGAAAACTATTTGGCTGACCTAGAACACCCTGATCTCTACAGTCTTATTCGTAGCATTTGTGATATGCTTGTCAAATGCATGGTGAAGCAGGAATAAAAATCACTAGGTAAATGGAAATGCAGAGAGGGAAAGAGACATCAGAATCATTTAAAAAATCAATGAAAAGTAATCAAAAGTTAAGTTCTAAATTACACCACTTCTTTTCTTATGTGGTTGCATTAGGACAGTTTTCAGAACAATGGATAGAACAGACTATTTACCAGTATGGCTCCGCTTATGAACCATTAAGACATTGAAGCTAATGCAGGATAATCCACACACATCACAGTTCATCTTGCCACTGGTTGGCCTGCTACTATCATATGAGACAACGTGTCTCTCCAACTTAATGTTTTCATATTCATTATATTCTCTTGAATAGCTGTAAGGAATTTCAGGCTCTTCTGCATTTCCCATGGGCTCTGGCTTTAAAACATTCTCATCCCTTTCACTGTATTCATCTTTCACTTTCATTGAATCATCTGCAGGGAGGAAAATGCAAGAAATGAACAATGATTGTTTTTGCAGCTATCAAAGCAGCTGAAAGAACAGAGACCCACAACTGACAATTAAATACCAAATGAAGCTAAAAATATTGTACATCTACAAAACAAGAAAACAGCATTAGGATGATCACTGATTATTTGAATTCAGAGCCACAGTCAGGGGAAAACACAAGACACACGTGTATACACACACACACACACACACACACACACACGCAAAATAGATGACAGCATTTTAGGCCATTCAGAAAATTAGAGATAACAGATTTTAGCTATGACTGCTCAGAGCAACTATGAAAAAAACATTTTGAGCAATTTTTCTCCAGTACCGGGGGAGAAGAAAGGTTCTCAGATTTATTACCTTTTTTGGTGGCTGCAATTACAAGGCAAGGTGATGTGCTCTTTGGTTTCAAGAAGAAAATACTATTTTAATTCTTCAATTGCATCTAATTTACGCCACTGAGAGTTGAATAATTAACAAATTTTTTTTTTTTCCTGATTTTAAGCCATGCCTTGCCTCTTCCCCTTCCTTGTATACAAACTGCTAAAATGAGTCTTATCTCTCTCTCTCTCTTGGAACTGATAAAGAGACAACGCTGAACGTAGAGGAAGCTGGCAGTACTAGTGAAATACTGTTGAGAAAGATAAAAGGAGAAGTAATCCTTTAACATAACCTTCTAAGGAGTCACTTTCATTGACACAGGTAAATGAAGCTCAACCTAAGCAAGGGGAACAGCACCAAAAACCAATACCCAAGTTAGGGAGGGCTAAACTCGAAGCCCTAGAATAAAGCACTGGATAGGAGGGGTGTGGCTGGCCCAAGTAAGTTGGCTGATCAAGTACTATTTCAATAAGAGTTGCAACACTCTTAAGCTGAAGAACATAAGAAATGAAGAAGGCAAAAATTTATGTACTGATACTAAGAAAACCTAAAATATTTGCCTGATGTAATAAAAATAAATATTTATAAGGGATTTTTCATATATAAAACATGCTGCATAAATGCTCACTTTAAAAAAAATTCATTCTTAAAAACTGGAAATTGTAATACTCCATGGGAATCATAAGTCAATGGGATTTCAGGGCTGGAAGAGAATTCAGAGATCATCTGATCCAACCCTTGTTCTTCAGATGAGGAAATCCGGGAACAGAGATGTTTTGGGGACTAGCCCACAGTTACACAGCCAGTTAATAGCAGATGAACTGGAATTAGAACAATGAACTTGGATTTGCCCTTGCACTCTGACACATAGAGTCTAATTTGCTCCTTATATCATATTCCACACTCCCTCGTGAGTGGTGTAGATGTTAAAGACCAAAACACTTTGAAGAAAAGATTTTTAAAAAAATGACATCCCTTCCAAACAACACCAGTAAGTGCAGCTCCTGTTGCCACACAGGAGGAAGTATAACTGCAGCTGTGCCTGGCTTGCTACCTTCTACTCAAGTTTCAATTTTCACTTCTATCAAGGTTACCTTTCATCTATATTAACTGTGTTTGCTTAATAGAGCAAGACAGGGCCTAACCACCAACAGAGGAGCCATGCGGCAGTACTGTTCCGCTGCTTCTCACCACGGTTCACGGTTCATAACCTTTTGCTCTTTGATTAGAAGAGATGCAGGGCTGCAGGAAACATCCAGTGTGTTTCAAAGTGGCCCATCCTATGCATCTGGATTGTATATGAATTGATATCTATTTCCTACATGGAGAGAGATTCATCCCCTTCCTTGGACACATCTTGCCTGCTTTCAGATGGAATTTGTTTCCTTAAGTGGTTTTTGCTTTTTAAATTTTTTTTTTTTAAAGAGAAGGATGCACCTGAAGCTTGTACCCTCCTCTTTCCTCCATCACTCCAGCTGCGGGTGATATCCCACCAAAGCTTGAGTGCTCTTCAGTTTGCATGTAGGCGTTTAAAACAACCTCAACGGAAAACTTCAGCTACTGAAAACCAAAAACAGCATATAGAAAAGGCCAGCAGAAGTGGATCCTTTTCATCTGGGTTATAAAATGTTAATATGAACAGACTCAGGCTGTTCTGTGGTCCATGATAATTAAAATCTGGTAAGATCAGTGTTTTGAGTCTTTCTGAAAACACAAGACATAAGAAGGTTGCTCCTTCTCTCAGGATTTTGGCTTTAATGGGCTTGACCTAGAACTCAACACTATACCGACCTAGCTCAAAACAAATCCTTGGCTTTTGTTCTTGAGGACTTAGCTGTAGAACAAGGAAGACAGTATTTGAGACTCAGGGCTCTAAGGGAACAAATCCAAGCACATGAACAGGAAATTGAGGAAGTCCCTTGGACTTACTGGACCAAGAGAGTTCCTGATTTGCTCTTGCGGTCTTACCAGTTTTAGATAAAAGATACGGATGGCCTCTCTGCATGGTTACTGAGGATCAACAATTCATTATGGTTTACCGTGTGAAGATAAACAAAGCTGAATACTAGAATACATTAGTATATAAGACACAAAAGGGATTCCTGAGAGATTGTTGGGCTTAGCACCTAGTCTCCAAATATAGTCCACCAAAACTACTAGAAGAGAAACTAGTCTGCTCTAAGGACTAAGAGATTCATTCCATTCCTTGGGAGGAAAATTTGTAGGAGCAGAGGAAAGGGAGTGGGAGGGACATTCTACTTAGTGTCCCTTGAAAACATTAATAAATATATCTAGTGGTAAATAACCCACCTGCCAACGCAGGAGACGTAAGAGATGCAGGTTCGATCCCTGGATTGGGAAGATGCCCTGGAGGAGGGCATGGCAACCCACTCCAGTATTCTTGCCTGGAGAATCCCATGGACAAAGGAGCCTGGTAGGCCCCAGTCCATAGGGTTGCAAGGAGTCAAACACAACTGAAGCGACTTAACACATGCACACACTAAAATCGAACTTACCACTTTGAGCCCCAAACTGCTTCTAATGTTTGATGTCTTTTTTTCCCATCTGTACCTGCAGCATTCAGGATCTTAGTTCCCCAACCAGGGATCGAACCTGGGCATCCTGCATTTATTGGGAGCTCGGAGTCTTAACCACTGGACCACCAGTGTAGTCCCTATGACATCTCAGAGTCACACACGGCATCTTCCTTCTTCCATTCTCCAAATCTTGAAATTGGACGACCTTTCCATCCAATCTCCACATCAAGTCAGTCTCCAAGACCTATAGATTCTATGTTCTTGAGATCTCTAGATGCCAACTCCTCTTTTCTATTCTCTTCGAAATTTAGTTTAGCCTCTCATTCCATCACACTTAAACTCTCTCAACATTCCCTTTCTAGATAGATTTAATACAAAAGTAACCTGTGCTTATGTCTCTACAATCTCAAAACTGATATAAAATTGCTTGTAATCTGGATTCTGTCTTCTTAATTCACTGAATCTGCTCCCCTAAAGATCTTCAATAAACTCATGATTCTTAAATCCAGTGGTTTTTTTGTGTGCCATTCTCCCCAACTTCTCTGCAGCCCTTGATACTGTTGACCACCATTCCTTCTTCTTCTGTATTCCTACATCTTCAGTGAAACTGAAACTTCTTTCCTCACCTTCTGTGAGTGGGTGTGTAAGTCGCTCAGTCGTGTCTGACTCTTTGCGATCCCGTGGACCATACAGGCCGATTCTGTATGGCCAGAATACTCCAGGCCAGAATACTGGAGTGGGTAGACTTTCCCTTCTCCAGGGGATCTCCCCAACCCAGGGATTGAACCCAGGTCTCCCGTATAGCGGGCAGATCCTTTACCAGCTGAGCCACAAAGGAAGCCCAAGAACACTGGAGTGAGTAGCCTGTCCCTTCTCCAGCTGATCTTCCCAACCCAGGAACTGAACCAGGGTCTCCTGCATTGCAGGTGGATTCTTTACCAACTGAGCTGTGAGGGAAGCCCACCTTCTGATTACTTCCTTCTAGCTCCTTTCCCCGTTCTGCCTCCTAAATACTGTCTGTATCCTTCTTTCTTCTTCCCTGCTAGACCTCCTTCCCTATGGCAATTTTATCCACTTTTAAGGCTTCAACTAGCACCCCAAATATATATATCTCAAGGTATAATTTCTCTCCCCTTCTTCTGTCCTCTGTTCCCAAAGGCCTCCTAGGTATCTTCACAGTTACTCAGGTTAGAATCTTTACAGTTATCTTTCCTCCCTCTCTTTTGCATCCCCACATTTAATCACTCACTGGTTCTATTTCTGCACCCTCTCTTCAATCTGCTTCTCTTCTTCACTATTTTGCATGCTCATTATCCCAAATCTCAAACTCTGATTGCTCTCCTTACGATCTACTGTGGTAGCCTTCACATGGTTCTCTCTGCCTTCTTTCTCCTTTCCAGCACATCCTATGCTCTGCCACCAGATGGTTCATGTAAACGATAGCTCTGGTCACATCATGAGCCTGTCCAAATTCTCCAATAGTCTCTGCTGCCAACAACATGAAATGCAAACTCAGAAACAAAGAATTTAAAAGACCTTTCAATGTGTGGCCCCAACTATCTTTGTAATGTTGATTTGGAATATTCAGGTATCTTTAATGAAACTAAACAACTTCTGAATATTCTTCCTTTTATTATTTCCACTGCTAAAAAGATCTTTCTCCAACACTGCCAAAGGTCCAAATCCAACACATCTTTTAAGGCTAAATTAATTTGCCATTTTCCTCTATTATGCCTTTCCTGTTCCCCCAGCTGCAAAATAATCCGTTCCTTCTTTCTCTGAGTTACTTATAAAGTCACTTCACCTCCCATATGGACACATAAGCTATCTGAGGTCAGAAGTTACACAGGATTGGGTTTTTTTGTTTTGTTTTTTAAACTCAGTATTCCCTATGACACTGCTTGAAGGTTGTGGGTTTTAAAATACAAATTTTAGGGGTCCCAAACTTTCAGGGTGTGAGGACTGGAAACATGCATTAAAAATATGCTTTCCAGGCAAATCTTATGCACAATGGAGTTTGAGAACTGCTGCTCTAGAATATGACAGAGCGTAAAGTACATACACAGTAAATACTTAGTACATGGATCTACTACTATGTTAGCCTCCTAACTGGTCTACAGTGGATATGACCTCTCTTTTAGACTATATCCTGTTATCGAATTAATCAGCCTGTAGTACTAAAACCCTTGTTCAGAAACTTTCAAGGATTTCATTTTGTTTACAGAATCCCAACTCCTCAGTGAGACATTCAGGGGCCTGTCCAGAACCTGCCCCGAGCTGACCTGACCATCTCATATCTCACGAGATTCCCTGAATCACCCTTCTCTCTAGACTAGAATCTTGCCCATTCAAAGTGAGGTCCTTGGATCCGCTGTTCCAGCATGCCTCCCAGGAGCTTATTAGGAATGCAGACTCTTAGGCCTCACCCTAGACCTACTGGATCCAATTGTGCATTTCAACAAATCCTCAAGGATTCTTATACACATCAAAGTTTGAGAAGCACAGTAGTCATCTTACTAATTGCAGCTTTCCAAGCCTCTTCTCCAGTCTTTTCTTTACCTAAAATGCCCTTCCCCACATCAACATTCTATTCAAACCTGCAGATGCTGTTTAAATGCCATTTCTTCCATGAAGTTTTCCTTGATACTTGAAACTAGCAAAAAATTCTCCTGTTTCTGTTTTCATATAGCACTACACATAAAACCAATAATACTGTTCCACAGATTTATATTATACATTCAGAGATGTTCATTTTTCCTTGATTTTTCAGTTGTCAATGACTGGCAACACTGAACTGTTACTACACTTGATCTTAGCCAAAAGGCTGAGAAGCAATTGAACTGTTAATAAAGGCAGAAAATCTTAAAGATCTGGCAAGAAATACTTGAATATACTTGAGGAATAGTCCCACAGTATCCCGAAGTCTTTTGTACAGTAAACAGACCTTTCGTAATGTGAATAATCTGCCATTTCGGTTTTGTAAATTCTAGTCTCTTATTATATGTATCAGGTTTCTTAGACACATGACTTTGGTCGCCACTTAAAAGACTACCAGGAATCTTCATAGGCACTAGCAATATTTTATTTCTTAAGGCAGGTGGTGGGTCCATGGATGCTTGTTATTATTCTTTATACATGTAATTATATTTGCCTTTTTGTATGTATCATATACTTCATAATAAAAAATGTTAAAGGCTCCTGAGTAAATTTTTTATAATTGAGCTTGTGGAGAAAAGAACATACCGAACCACAAATTGCTGATAAAGGTAATTGCTAAACATTCCCAGAGGGGGGAAAAAAAGATGTCTAAATTGAATCTAACCCATAGAAAATTAGATTAGGTTGCACTTCTTTCTAAAGGAGCTACTCTGGGGTACAATTGCTCCCATCTTTGTCTACGTTCTGGAGGCCACTTAGGAAGATGACACACACTAACACACACACACACCCCAGAGAGAATTTTGTAGGCTGAGGAGAACAAAGGCTTGGCTCACTGGGGCTGATGCACATGGTTTCATTTCCTGGGGTGATGGTTATCACATGAAAGGCTTGCACTCCAGAGTAGACATTTTTGGTTTCACCTGAGACACTGCAAAAACAATGGGTCTTGGAAAGGATCCAACATCTAAATCCTTCAGGGGCAATAGCAGTCTCAGCCAACTGTGCCTCAGTTTGTTTTTACAGGCACATAAAATGCTCAGTTGGAGAGAAGAACCTATCAAAGATGGCAAACAGAAGAGGCAACTTGGATGTCTTGGATAGCATGTTTTTAGTATGAACTTCACAGTGTAAAAAGCAGGTTCTGAATTTCCACTCTGAACCATGAGATCTCAGAATCCAACTCAAAGAACAAAGTTTGAAATAATACCTTCTAGTTTGCCAGAGATGTTGTGAGAAGGGACAAAACCAGATAGCGGCTTTAGACAGGGAAGACACAAAACGGGATGTTGTTTAAGTGTTTTACAAGGATTGGGGGTCATAACCATGAAATCCTCAGCACATGCAAAAGTCAACTGGATAACAAAGAAGCTTAATCATCTTAATGTGGCATTTTAATGATGCCACTGATTTGCTATGCCAATTCAGAGATAATGAGGCCCTAATGCTACAGATGTTCAGCCAGGCTAAAAGAAAAGGGGGGTGGGCTTTTCTAGCATGCCATTTTCTAACTATCCAATTAAACAAATTGTGAAAGCATCTAAATAGTTTACCAGGTTTTGACAGCTGTTAATAGGATTTAGAAGCTTGAAGCACTAAAGAGCAAAATGGGAGATACATGTACTGTAGGTATTTAGTCTATAGAGTTTGTTGCTATCACCCAATATAGCAAAAATAGATTAACTAGAACAGTTTTCCTTATAAAATTAATGCCTGTAGTCCTTTCCCACAATGGCTTCTTTGTAGTACAAACAAGAACACTGAAATTATGGGTCATTTTCATTTTCTAATTTACATTTTTATGTGTAAAGTGAGGAGGGAGAAAAACCAATGATATTTTGAGAAGTAGAGAATATGAAGTTTTAGTATTTTCTAACCAGTAAAATAAAATTTCAATGAAAATAAAACTTTTGGTCATTGATAAATAGTATCCACTATGTTTTTATTTTTCTCTTCCTTTAAAATTTAAAATGATAGGCATCTTGTGACTTTAAAACACCTATTTTGAAATTAGGAAAAAATTGGTAAATATGAATTGGACTAAGAAGACATAAAATATTGATATCAATAGTGATGAGATAAGAGGTAGCAGTTTGGATAATATTTGATTTAAGTTCTCATTAAAACATATTCTTATCAGACTTTAAATTTGCGCTTAAAGAATCTAAACTGGTAATTAGTAAATCATGTCATTTTAAATTCAAGAGCATTAGCATGAAAACATGAAGAAAGTTTCAGCTGCAAAGGAACTACCCTTGATTTTACTAGAGACATTAATCGTTGTCTTATTATCTGACTATCAAATAACTCATTCATTGCCATAATAGTAAAAATAATTTTGCTTAATAATTTCAGTGCAACTCTTGCTTCTCCATTAGAACAAGAGGAGATTTATTACTTTTAATAAGAATACACTACACATCAGCAGTAGATATCCAAACTGCTACCTCTTCTCCCAACACTATTGATATCAATATTTTATCTCTTATTAGCCTGATTCACATTTACCAATTTTTTCCTAATTTTAAAATAGGTGTTTTACAGCCGATCAGTTGGGCTAAGTTCTTCAGCTACCATCAGGCCAGGTGAATTCTTTTTTTTTTTTTTTTCAGGTGAATTCTTTATCTTGAATTGTTGTGAGGACTGAAAAACATGATGTGTGGAGGTTCCTTCTAAACTATAAAAAAAAGTATACAAGTACATTTTTTCATGTCTGTCCATTATAGCTATGAACTTTCTCTATTGATTAATCTATGTGTTTATTATTTTATATTTATATTTCTGAGAAAGAACTGCTATCCATTGAAAAATAATGATTGAAAAAATATATATTTAAAGAGGTTAAGGTTTTAGATGTTGCCTAAACATACTAGAGATAGACTGAAGTATGGACTTGGTAGATATTTCATTTATAAATCCAGAAGAAAAAGATTTCTTTTCATTCACAATTTTCTTACATATAGAATATTCACTTTATCTTTCTATCTTTTAAAAAATTGAACAGAGCTCAATCCTAAAAATTTGAAGTATATTAAGACATAATTCTTAGGGACTTCCCTGGGGGTCCAGTGGTTAAGAATCTACCTTCTAATGTAAGGGACACAGATTTGATCCCTGGTCGGGGAACTAAGATATACCTCAGGGCTACTAAGCCTGTGTGCTGCAACTACTGAGCCAAATAAATAAATAAATATTAAAAAGAAACATAATTCTTAGAAAAATTAAAAAATTTTTGTCCAAATACAATTAAATTGGTTAAAAACATCCTAACTGTCATAACACCAAACTCAGGATCATGGGTAAAAGAAGGAATGAAAATGTCTTCTAAATATATTCAGAGCATAAGTAGTTCTTGTTATACATAGTACATGTGTGTGTTGTGTGTTAACTGTACAACAGTTAACATGTTTGTTTATTGCTTATTTCCTATACAGATTAGAAATATCATCAAGGCAGAAGCCAGGTTTCAGTAATATTTGTGTCCCTAGAACCTTTCAGAGGGCTCACTTATTGAATGAAAAAATGAATGAATGAACGAACTCCTTGGGCAGCCTGAACCAATTTAATGATAATTAAAAGGCCAGCCAAGGAAGAAGTCATAAGAGAAGAGGGTTCCATCCCTGGGTCAGGAAGATCCCCTGGAGAAGGAAATGGCAACTCGATCCAGTATTCTTGCCTGGGGAATCCCACAGAGGAGCCTGGCGGGCTATGGTTCACAGTATCGCAAAGAGTGGGACACGACTGAACGACTACACATAACATGAAAAGGAAGAAGTTGGTCCATCTGCTGTACCACCCCCTAGCTTGTCTACAACAGTCTGAAAATGAGCTATGAAGAGTTTCTCCTCATGATACATTAGGAAAAACCCCAAGCCCCACAGTGATAATAAGTTTTCTAGCTGATTTCTTTGCCAAGTGTGGTCTGGCTTCAGGCCCTCCTATTCTGCTACTTTGGAGCAGGCTGCCACTGATCAGCCCCAGCTCCTTGAACATCTTCCCTGAACTCTATTCATTCCTTCTTCTATTTCTACCTCGTTTATTTTCCATGTTTACTTGTCTTTCTCTGTCTCCTAGGTGTGAATGATCTCCAGGGGTCTGTTTCTTGAACTTTTCGGTTTTTTCACTTCACATATTCTCCTGATCCAACTTTTTTTGCTAATGACTCCCAAATCTATATTTTCAGCCAATCCTGCCTGCTGAGCCCAACAGATACTGCCAATCACCTCTTGGATTTCTTATGCTTGTTTCATACTCAGTCTAATGCATTGTTTCTCTCTTCTGTACTTCCTTTCCACATCTGCTCCCCTATGTTAGTTTCCACTTTCTTCTCTGTGTAGTGGCTCCTTGATGTCAATGTCTACACCCTCAACATTTAGCACTCTGCTGGGTACAAAGTTTGGCAACTGCTTACCAAATGAACAGAAGGAAGGAAAGAAAGAAGGCAAGAAGGAAGGAAGGAGCAAAAATTATTTGTTCTTTGCTTAGAGTACAAAATTAAGGCTGGAGATGTTTCCAAAATACTGCACAGATTGTAATTTTGCTTAAGGCTAGTATCTTAGGCCATGGCAGAGGAAAACAATAAATTGTATTTCTAACTTAAGGTATAGCAACCAAACACAAAGGGTATAGAGGATTCTTGAAAGAGAGAAAAATGAATATAAGAAGTAAGAATGAGAAGATTCTTGCTTTTTTAAACATTAAGTTAAAACAAAATATATACAAACTAATATAAAATTTACCACCTGCTACACATTATTTGGACTTTTCTTCCTCTCTGCTTCGTCCATTCCCCTATCTCTGTTTTCCAAAGAATGGAATTAGAGCACTAAGAAACACTGGAAGGAACTCAGTACTGACTTGTCCTGGGTGAATGTACATTAAAAGCACATAGGGAATAAGCTATTTTGTCACTGGAACATGTTAGTCCCTGAGGGTAAAGTGCAACTGCTTAACAGCTGCCCAGTGACACACTTCAAGACTGCAAGCAAAAAATGCACCCTAGCTCCACCAGAAACTGTGAAGGGAATATTGCCTGGCATAATAAAACCAGGACGGAATCCAGCCAACAAACTGGAGTACAAGCCCCTTTCTATTTCAAAAGGCAACTTCCAATGATCACAAATAGAGGTTTCTAATAACAGTATTCAAATAGCATCAGAATGAGTACTAATAATCATAAAGCAAGGACAGTATCATATTTCACTCTCCTTTTGCCCACTGAAAACAGATTTTAATGTCTTTTTTTTTCAGAGTTCTGATGAAAGAGCATGAACTTCGGAGTAACACAGGATCTAGGTTCAAGTTATACTAACTAGCCGTGTGATCTCGGCAAGTCACTTGACTTCTGTGAATTTTCTTATTTGTGCAATGAAGATAACATCTACACCTAAAAAGATAGTTACGGTAATTAAATTAGGCAAAATAATGTATATAAAGGCCTAGCATATTAGCTGACATATAATATCTTTGTGACCTTGGAATCGATTTCTTACATTTGATACCAAAAGCATGATTCATAAATGAAAATACCTTACGACTCAATAATGAGACAAATAACCCAATTTGAAAATGTGGAAAAGATCTGAATTGACATTTCACCAAAGAAATTACACAAATGAACAATAGGCAAATGAAAAGATGTTCAACATCATTAGTTATTAGGGAAATGTAAATGAAAACCACAATAAGATACCTCTTCACACTCACAAGAATGGCTAGCATCAAAAAGACAGATAATAATGAGTGTTGGTGAACACATGGCGAAAATGGAACCCTACCTAGTACACTGTTGGTGGATATGAAAAATGGTATAGTCATTTGGGGAAAAAAAAACGTTTGTCAGTATAATAGGCAACCTTCTGAAACTGCTCCCAATAATCTCTGACTGCTAGTATGCATATCTTGTGTAATCTTGCCTTGCACGTGGGTTGGATATAGGTGACGTGCTTCTAATTAATAAAACATGGCAAAAGTGATGGGAAATCACTTCTGTTTATTTTTTTTTAGATTTTTTTGATGTGGACCATTTTTTAAAGTCTTTATTGAATTTACAATATGCCTTCTGTTTTATGTTTTAGTTTTTTGGCTGCAAGCCAGGTAGGATCTTAGCTTCCTGACCAGGGATCGAACCTGCACCCCCTGCACTGGAAGGCAGTCTCAACTAGTGGACCACCAGGGAAGTCCCCCACTTCCTTTATTATACTATAAAAGAATATGACTTCCATCTTGTTCTCATTCTCTTGCTCTCTATTTCTCTCTCTGGTGCTTCTCACGAGCTTCTCTAATGAAGTAAGCCAGACAGCTCACGTGGCAAGGAACTGAGGGTAGTTTCTGGCCAAATGACAGTGAGGAAAGGAGGCCCTTGGTCCAAAAACCTTCAAGGAACTGAATTCTGACAAGCACATGAGTGAATCTGGAAGTTGATCCTTCCTTACTCAAGCCTTCAGATGAGGCTGCAGTCCAGGTCAACACTTTAATTGCTGCCTATGAGAGATTATGAAGCAGAGGAACAAGATAAGCTGTGTCTCTGTTCCTGAGATAATAAATCTGTACTTTTAAGGTTCCAAGGTCTGGGATAATTTGTTATATTGCAACCAATAATTAATATAGACTGTTTCTTATAAAATTAAACATAAATTTACCATACAATCCAGCAACCCCACTCTTAGGTAGCTACCCAAAAGAAATGAAAACCTATGTCTACACAAAGACTTGCACACAAATGTTAATAGCAAGATTATTCATAAAAACCAAAACAAAAATGGAAACAATCAGAATATCCATCAAATGGTGAACTAATAAACAAAATGTACTTTATCAATACAATAGAATACTATTCAGAAATAAACAGAAAAAAGTAATGGTACATGCAACAACATACATAAACTTAAAAACATTATGTTAAGTAAAAGCAGCAGAGCAGAAGAGTACATATTGTATTATTCCTTTTATATGAGATGTCTAGAAATGCTAAGTCTATAGAGACAAAAATAAAACTAGCGGTTGCCTAGGGCTGGGAGTCGGAGAAGGCAGTGGCACCCCACTCCAGTACTCTTGCCTGGAAAATCCCATGGATGGAGGAGCCTGGTAGGCTGCGGTCCATGGGGTCGCTAAGAGTCGGACACGACTGAGCGACTTCACTTTCACTTTTCACTTTCACACATTGGAGAAGGAAATGGCAACCCACTCCAGTGTTCTTGCCTGGAGAATCCCAGGGATGGGGGAGCCTGGTGGGCTGCCGTCTATGGGATCACACAGAGTCGGACACGACTGCAGTGACTTAGCAGCAGCAGCAGCAGGGCTGGGAGTAAGAATGGGAATTGACTGCCAACAGGTACAAGGAATTTTCTTAGGGTGACAGAAATGTTCTAAAACATGGTTGCCCAACTCTGTAAATTTACTAAAAATCACTGAATTGGACACTTAAAGGTATGGAAATTATAACCACACTACAGCTGTTTTTTTTTAAGAAAACTATAAGAATTTTTTACAAAATCAACAACTAATAGCTAACAACACTGATAAATACTCTCTCAAGAGAGGAGTGTTTAGCAGTTCATTTACCAAGTATTATAAGAAACATCGTGACAAGTGTAGCTTTTGAGCTATGATTAAGCTCATATGAGAAATCCTCATAAGACTATCATTAACTCCTCTTATTCTTGTGCAACTAATTTCATGCCCTTTGCAAAGAATTTAATAAATTCTGTGTTTAAAAAACACAAGATGTATCTGCTAATTGGCAGTAGGAAAGAGGCTAAAACAAGCAACTGTAAGAATTGGCCTCATAGGACATTTCTATAGTACTTAATTATTTTATAATCTACTACTTCAGAGAATACCTTAGTAACTATTGATTTTTGCTTTCTAAATTATACTAAAATCCATAAAAATCCAGACTTTCTAACTGTATTAGTTCTTTGTCACATTTTGTGTTTTTATGTCTTTTTATGTGGTTTTATGTCTCACTTTCTATTCTGTAAATGGTTGAGTATGCTTTACTAGGCTATGACTATTACTTGATTAATGAATGCAATCCCAGACCTACAAGTTAGCAGTGGTATAAAGCAAACGGGGAAGCTCTCTGAGGATTCATTCAGGAATGTGAGAATTTAGTTCTCCCATTAGAAAAGAAGAAAATAAAGAATTATCTTTTCTATATAGTCTTGAGAGAGAAAACTAGTACAACCTGAAGAACTAGAACTGGAAAAGCAAGGTCATGGTGAGTAAGAGTTCATATAAAAATGTCAGAAATAGTTCTGGACTGCAAGCAATGAAGAAAGATAATAAAGGTACATTAAAGTGGATGAGCATTATGGCCAGAAGCCTGGGCTGACTTAAGAGATGCTAATAAAGAGCCTTTTCTATATTTTCCAGGGCTGCTATGAACTTCCTTGAGGAGTAACAAAGGCATGACTGGGATTTCTGCTTCTGCAGACGCAGGTGCAGAAAAGCCTGGTCCTAACAAAACTTGTCAACGTTTTTAATGCCACCAGACTGACTAGATAGTGAAACATCAACCTCCATCCCATTTTTACTTACTCAGTTGACATAATTAAGAAATCTATTAAGGGTAAGGCCACAAATTATTTTTAATTATTAAACTGTGGAGTTCCACATGTAACGTTTTGACAGCATCATTCACTGCAGAATACAGTTTTCAAGACTGTCATTTCTGCAACCTCAAATGTAGATCCAACTGCAGTCGGTTAAAAGGCAGATTTCAACCAGGCAGCTGAATGAGAAAACATCTGGACCTACCAGTCAGAATGAGAAAGGTCACATGTTAAATCCAGATAATCTTGTTTATTGGTGTTTGAAGGTTATACACCAAGGGCTGGATTATCAAGGTCCTCCTTTAGGCCTGGCTCTGACATCTTCATTCATCTGCTCTGTGTGTGACACTTGAAAATTCAAAGCTTTAAAACTACTGTGTTGTCAGTCACTTCCAAATGTAATTTCTGTAACTCTAAGCTTAAATACTATGTCAGCCTACTGCTAGACTACTGAATATTAAGTGCTAGGAGAAACCACATAACAGAATTGTCCGGGGCAGATGATGTCTATTCTTCTAAAAACCTGTTTTCCAAGTTGCCACTCGGCATTTTTTGTGGATGAAGCATTTCCAACATTCTCTATTAAAACTTTAAAAAAAAAAAAAGGAAAGGCTTTTGAAATAGCAAGGAATATAATCAAAAGGTTGCCCTAGGGTTCAAATTGGTGATGAAGAAAGAAAGAGGATTGTGCCTATTTCATGATTTTCATAATTAGTATATAGCAGTATCATTTTATACACACACAGGAATGAACCAAAATTGTTTATGTTGAAAGCATAGAGACCATTACATATAAACTATTACAAAAACAGCAAAGTTAAGAAGCCTTAAGACCTTACACATGTTGGTCAGGGATTCTTCATCTTTTCTAGGTTGTGGATCTACCTGTGAGAACCATACTGTACATAGAAAAATGTACACATATCGATAAACAAAATTTCACATAGTTTTGAAGAGGTTTTCAAACCTTGAGGTATCAAGTCTATATTAGGCTTTTAATCAGGTCCAGTCTTAAATTGATGGCTCCTTATATTACATTGTATATATTTTACATGATAGAAGTTGGCCTTCAAATTTTTTGCTTGCATAGTCTCAAAGAATTTTGAAAAATTACATTTACCCCTGGTATATAGTAGACATTAAGTGGATATTAAGTTGACATCTATAACTTATCATAATTTAAAAGTTTTTAGAACAAAAACACAGTTTTGTTTATTGTAAATAATAATGGTTAAAACTCACTGCACCCTTTCGAATGGGTGCATATGGAATATAAATATTAGTGATTTTATTTACTCCCTTATAAACTTAAAAATACATAAATAATCTTTAAAAAATCAGAAAATTTCTCCTTGAACTTCTATTTCCATTTTCCTTTTCCCATAGAATTTTATCTTTATGCTATTCTTTTATGCTTGAGTCTTCTATTGCTCATTCTATCATATGTCTCCATAAAAAAAACAACTATAAAAAGAAAAGAAAAAAACAACTATATACAAAAATAAAATATTTTTATTACCATGAAGTGCTATGTGCTAATAAAATTTCTTTGAGACTGAGTTATCATTAAAATTATTAGCATAAAATCAATGAAAACAATATAGGTATGCTATAAATCTTGATCAATAATTATTAAACATAAAAAGTAAAATGTTGGGAATGCATCTCTAAACGAAATGGATGAAGGAGGCATGCATTTATGAAAGTTTGAGTAGAGGAATTATCTCTTGACCCCTGTTTGGTATCTTGGAAATATATATATATATACATACATACATATATATTTTTTACTGGAGTATAGCTGCTTAACGATGTCATGTTAGTTTCTGCATACAGCAGAGTGGATCAGTCACATGTGTACATACATCCCCTCTTCCTTGGATTTTCTTCCTGTTTAGGTCACTGAGTGTAGCTCCCTCAGCTATACAGTCTGTTTTCATTAGTTATCTATTTTATCCATAGTAATGTATATATGTCAATCCCAGTCTCCCAATCCATCCCACCTCATCTTCCCCCCTTCTTGGAAATATTTACACTTTAGGGCAAAGAATTAAGATTTGGGATGGGTGAGAGATGTGCCTTTCTCCTATAAAGTGAAGAAGGATCACTGTGAAAGGGGAGGTGGGAAAGAAGAACCTCAATGACAGCAGCCTAGTAGGGAAGATCAGTTTCAGGAAAGAGAACACGATGAAGATGAAGACATAGAAACTGATTCTCTTAAAATTACCCACATCCATGTAACCCTTGGAATGTCTCCCCACATCCTGGTTTGGGGAACACTGCTAAAAAAGACCTCAAGGCCAAAATGTACTCACATGCTCTTCTTCACTTAATCAATTGACAATTATTTAGTGAGCACTGGGGACAGTGCAGATGATGAATGCATAAATGAACAGTTGGATGGAAAGGCAAAAAGAAAAACGGATAAATATTGACCATGTATTGTCAATAAATATTGATCACTTGGCATAAAAGGAGAAAGAGACTAAAAAGACTGTCCTTGCCATGTCATCAACTCTTTGAGGTCAACAAAGTACAGTAAGATCCCACCACAATGCATCAATTTGAATATAACAGGACTGGTGATTGCCTGCAGTTGTCCACTCTTCCTTTCTCTGACAGGAGCAAGCTAAAATTCTTATGTTATGAGATTAGGTAGGAAGTAACTGCTTCATGATTATTTGAGACTTTTAAAGTTTAACATATGGCCAGTAATGTCTAGTTTAAACTTCACTGTTGTTGCTTTGTGCTTTTTGTTATATTAATAGTACCTACCAAAAACCTCCTATATTTCATTAACTCTGTAAAAATGTGACCCCCATATCTTAAAGACAAAATTTCTGGATCCTGCCTACTACGCTGTGGAGATATTTCACATACTCTTCTCCTGTACTATTCGCCTTTGTGCAAATTACAAAAAAAAAAAAAGCGCCCCTTTGACAAGTTATGAAAAATGATGACCTAGTGAGCCAACACAGGATTTCATTCGGTCCTCAGTCCAGTGGCGTGCTGAGAAATGCTTAAAAACCCACTCAGAGGGGGGCCAGAGCTTCTTCATAGCATTTGCTGATGTCAGTGGTATAAATACCATAGCCTATTTCAAGCTATCAACATGAAGTCAGCAGCTCACTGAAAACTTAACAAGCGGTTATGAACTGCCTCTGGCACATCACTGGGACTCCTCTTACCCCTCAGCGGGGTGCATTCATGTGGTTACCACAAGGTACCAGGGCACAGAATGGCCTGGTCACTGCGCCTGGTGCCAAACTCAGTTTGAGCAGCTGAACTCCCTTCGCAAGAGCAGATGCTGGGTGAGTTACTGGGCACAAATGGGTGTTTCATGCATACTGCTAACCAGCTGGACTGGAATCTACATTTCATTTCACTCCTCTTGTCTCCACTCCAAGGAGGCACCAGTATTATTGTTCCACAGTTAAAGGAAAGTCAAAGGAAGGGGAAAGAGTCTTGGAGAGCCCACTAAAGACAGTGGGCAGACCTATTTTTCTGTCCATTATTACAACTGTACATTTCTGTGAATGACAAATATCTTCCTATAATTTCCTTTTAGTTCACTGTGCCACAGAGGTTGGTGAGAAAAAAAAAAAGAATCCTGGGGTGTTTTTTGTTTGAAAAAAAGTCAGGGAGGGGTGTCTGGGTTTTATCACCAACAGAATTTACCCGTTTGACACGGTAGAGCCGTGAAGCCTCTCTGCCCATTGTGAGCACTTACAGAAATCCCCTCTGAGTGAACTTCTGCAGCAAAGCACTGCTGATTTTGTAAGATAACCCCTGCATCCCATGAGCGACAGGTCTTGATCTGGGCTTGAGAGATGTAATATTTTGATAAAAAACGGCACTTCCTTTTGAAGCATGTACTTGCGTGTGCTGAGCAGTACCGCTGGAACCTCAGTGAGCGCCTAGGCGAGGCTGACTCGGTCTCTCCCAGCTCCCTCCAGCCATAGACCCCTCCTTCACACATCTAAATGTAGCAGTAATTAGCATCCATAAACCACAAATGTGGCTTGTTGTTTTTTTTTCCCCTTTCAGAAGCATCAAAATACTTTGTATTTCTCATGAGTGCAAAAAAGTTGTACACCTCAAAAGATACTGAGACTCTGACATGGAAAACTACTGAGGACAGGAGCTCTAGCTCCAAAGGGGAGGAGAATGATTTGTTTTCAGCAAACTTTCTAACTAAAGTTCTTATCTTTGACCTAAGCATAGTATCACCATAGAGAAAATTTAAGGCCTTTCGAAAAATGATCAGATTCAAGTTTTCTCATGGAATCAGTCATGATCCTAACTCTTACATAACAGAATAATTAAATAAATACACTACTTGATCACCACTGTATAATTAATTAAAAAGAAATCTATTTCACAATGAGAACCAGGTATATCCAATATTCAGTCCTAAAGATGCTGAAGATGAAGAGTGTACCCCCAAAGTTCATGTCTGTCAGAAATTTCAGAATGTGACTTTATCTGGAAATTGGGTTATTATAGGTGCAATTAGTTAAGAGGAGGTCACACTGGGTGGGCCTTTAACCCAATGACTAGTGTTCTTGTAAGAAGAGAAGACACACACCAATACACTCAGAGAAGGCCCTGTGATGATTAAATTGGAGTTGTGCTAGTACAAGCCAAGGAACACCCAGGACTGCTGGAAGTCACCAGAAGCTAGAAAGAGGCAAGGAAGGATTCTTTTCTAGAGCCTTTTAGAGGGACCATGGTGGTGCTGACACTTTCATTTGGAATGTCTAGCTTCCAGAACTATTAGAGAATAAATTTCTGCTGTTTAAGCCACCCGGTTTGTGGTAATTTGTTATAGAAGCCCTAGGAAACTAATATGAAGGGTAAATGTGCCACTTAAGCAGAGTAAACAACCAAAGCTGATGGATATTGAGATATATTATGTACTTTTTGCCCAGCAGCAGCTCAAGAACAAACTGCTAGTGTAAGTAGAAAGAGATGGCGGTTGTTAGGGGAATGCTGAAAAATGGAGGCCAGTAGTATATTAAATGCAGGGTATTGGTAGCCAAATTTATATTCCCTAATTATTCAAAGAAGAAAAACAATGCCATTAGCATATTCAAAAACTCAAGAAACATACAGATGATGGAATTTTTCCTTCCCTATTCTAAGTGGGAAATGGCAAGGGATAGGGCTTCAATTTCAGAGGAAGAAGGACTGAAACAAAAAGCTGTGAGGTTCTGTGTCAGACATTCTGCCTTTAACTGCATTTCTTTTTCACAGGGCCCTGCTAGGATGTCATCCCACCATCTGGTGTGTCGTCTCTACCTAGTTATATCCTAGGTACACCACCGTTAAAACACATTTTACCTCTAACCCTGATCTCCAGAGGCTTTATTGTATTGTATTCTTCTGCGAACACAGGCCAGATACAAGCAATAAGAATATTTTTTCTTGTGATATGTTATGATTGCTTTAATTTCTACTTTTGACATTACAATCTCTCGATGACAATTTCGATCCAATAGGAAAGTCCCAACATCCTCTGTATTCAGTGAAGTGCCTATGATACTCCCAGCACTCATCCGATGCTAAACAAAAATAAAGACCTGGGGGACCCTTGGTTATTTCTTACTGCTCAAGGCCAGTTCGACGTAGGGGAGTTCAGGGGAGAATGGATACATGTATATGTATAGCTGAGTCCCCTCACCGTTCACCTGAAACTATCACAGCATTATTTGTTAATCAGCTATACCCCAAAATAAAATAAAAAGTTAAAAAAAATCAGTCTGACAACAGTTGGAGTTGGTCACTACTAAGAAGAGAAATAATTGTTCACAGCAGTCAATGACTAGGCTGGAAAAAGAACTCTCAACCTCTTCAAAAATCCAGATGAATTATATCACTTCCTAGGTGAGTATTTTGAAAAGATGTAAATGTGGGCCACGAGGGTTTTTTTTTTTTTCCTCAAAAAGTTTTTAATGTAATGGGGTGAAAATTTGTCATGTACAAACAAATCCATATAGAGTACAATAAGGCTTAAATAAATAGTAATTAAACACACACCCAAACATCAGCTCTAAGACCATACTTGAGGAGGTGGGGGTTGGCACAGTATAAGAAGGCCTCAAGGAGGAAATAAACTTGAATTGATTTAAATATCTCTAGTGCTTCAGTCTACTAGATTTACATTTTCGGGAAGAAAGGAGGAACCAACTGAGTGGTAGACACAACACTGAATCCACAAATGGTCTTATTTGTGACCAGTTGGCTTATATAAACTGTAGTTGCATAAAGCGATACCCACAGTACACGTGTGTGATGAACAGAGCTGTTAGTGATGTGTATTTTTCAAATTTAAAAAATAATCCTGTTAGACCCCCACTGATGCCTTTTTGATACATGAACCCTTTTGGTTACATGAACCCTGTTCCTTTCAAGAACAATAGCTTTCTTAAGCTATCACACAATACATGCATACACTAGGCCAAGAGTCAGCAAACTGTGGCTTGCAGGCCAAATCTGACCCAACTCAGTGCCTGACTTTATAAGTAAAGTTCTTGAAGGCCATGCACCTTCATTTCTGCACCTGCTACAGTTGCTTTACATTACAACAGCAGAGTTGAGAAGCTGCAACAGAAATTGTGTTGCCCACGAAGTGTAGGATATTCACTACCTGGCCCTTTACAGAAAAAAACTTGCCAACTCCTGCGCTAGGGAGACAAGTATGTGAAACAAGTAAACGTAAGTTAAATGTTTATACCTTTTAAAAGTTTTTCTCCCCAAATATTTTATTTTGTTTTTCAAACAACAATACTAGTTGGGTAAAGCCTTTTCCCTCTAAAAATTAGTCGGTATTTCCACAAGAGGAAAATAAAGTAAGTGCTTCTAATTTTTCTATAAAATAGTTTTCTAAGAGGTGGAAAATTAGAAAGAGGTACATGACACATTTAAATATGTACATCAAACATGATTACAATTATTCTGAATTTAAAACATTCCAAGATTGGTCTGGTCTTAGTGTCTAAAACTTTTTGGAGGACATTAAAATACACTTCCACAAACTTAAATAAACTAAGATCCTCTAAAGCATACTTTTAAAATAATCATTATTATGTTACAGCTAAATTTCTCTAATTACCGTTTTTTTTGGCATGTGGGATCTTAGTTCCTTGATTGAACTCATGCTCCCTGCAGTGGAAGTGTGGAGTCTTAACTGCTAGACCACCAGGGAGGTCCTCCTAATTCCCTTTAAAAGTATAATCCTAACTCTAGTATTAATGTTTCTCAACGATATATATGGGGCTTCCCTGGTTGTTCAGATGGTAAAGAATCTGCCTGCAATATGGGACACCTGGGTTCCATCCCTGGGTGGGGAAGATCCCCTGGAGGAGGACGTATTTAACCCATGCTAAATATGGCAGAAGAGCCTTAATATATTGATATATTAAGATTCATTACTATATATCTTTTCTCAGGCAATGCTACTTTTCAATTCTGTTATTTCATATTTTAGCATGTATAATTTATATATACTGATCATATGGTATCTTTATAAAAAGCAGACACCTGGTAACAATCTTTCCCAAGGTATATGACCCCAACCAAGTGCCAGCATTATGTTACATTACACTACAGTAGTCAGCTTAATCATGAAATGATGAATTAATCTTTCAATGCTAAAGGTAGCCTATTTACTTCTAAATTGGACTTAATAGAAAGAATTGTTTCTTCTCTTTCCCAAATTATTTAGAATGATTGATAATATCTTCTAGTCTCTACCAAGAACTACATGACACTCCCAGACCCCTAACAAGTGAAAAAAATAGACAGATATTCCAGTAATCCACTGACATGTAGCTGGAGATGACAGCAGTTGGAGATGACCCTCAGAAGCACTTCTCGATCAGGGTCATAATACTATTGCATGGACTCCTCAAGGAGTGCTACACCACATGGCTTTTTATAATATTTGTTTTAAATTCCTATAGTTGAACAGAGTTATTTGGTTTCTTCTTTACATTTCAATATTTAATCTTTTTCCCCCAACTATCTGAAAACATAAAACTCAAAGGCTACTTCTGGACCCAGAGCAAATTCTAACATAAATTGTAAATTCCCAGGCTGAAAGTAGTATGGGGATCGCCATTTCAATCCTAAACTTCATGGTGTTATCCACCAGACCTCAGAAACCCTAACTTGGAAAAATGCAAGCCAATGACATGATTATCATTTGCCTCGTTCTGAATGTGACTCCATGGCTGTCACCTTCAGAAAGTTGCACAAAGTTGGTAGAACACCATATGCCTTTCCTCAGCACAAATGACCACATCCTGTGCCAGGCAGCAATTTTCAGTCTCTGTGGTTAAGAACTGGTACAAATTAATGTATAGCTAGGCAGAGCTGGAATGTTAGTTGAAGCTGTGATTTGAATCTCAGAAGTTTTAGATATAGACCTTCATTTCTTGGACCTTAAGAATCTAAGACAAAAGAAGAAGATTCAGAGAAACAATTTTTGTCTTTTTCTTTTCTTCCTTTAAGGAAAAAGTGTGTGTGTGTGCATGTGTGTATTTTTAACTGAACAAATATTTACTGCACATCTACTGCCAAGTACTATTCTAGGTACTGCAAATACCTAGAGCAAAAAAGAAAACTCAAGATCCTGGCTCATGAAGGGTGGAAAAAGAGACACAATATACAAATAAAACTCCAAAATTATCCATTGCAAAGTGCCATGCAGAGAATTAAAATAGGCTACTGTGTTAAAATAACTGGGTTGTCAAGGAAAGTCTCTCTGAAGAAATGTCATTAAGATGAGATCTGAGTGATATTCACAAAGCAGTACTGATAGTATTTATCAACATAAATATTAATACAAAATGCTTGCAATGCTAACATAAATATAGTGCTCAAAAGTCACAAAAACAGTCTGCAAGTATTTCATATGCTAATAGAGACTATATTTGAGTGGTAGATCAGAAGTCGATTTTTCTTTTTCCTATGATCTTTCCAAACTGTGGTAAAACACAAAAATACATTTAGTCTTTGTCCCCAATTCCTTACACGGAGTTCCTAAAACCCTTGAAATTTCCTGAGTGATAGGAGTGTCTTTTGCTATTCATAACAAGCTCCTTTCAATCATACCTGAACTTGTGCTACTGAGGTAACTTGGGGTGCAGCCCCTAGACAGCCTCAGGATGGGTTGGTCACCAGAAGCACCAAGTGATTAGAGGACTGGAATTTTCAGTGCCACCAACCAACCTCCAGGAAGGGAACTGGAGACTGAGCTCTATAAATACCTTTGAACTGTAAGATTCAGAGAGCATCTGGTGAGGACATCAAACTGCTGAGAAGGTGGTATGCCCAGGGAGAGCATGAAAGCTTTGTACCCCACCTCACCCCCCATTCCATAGCTTGCCCTATGCACCTCTTCCATTTGACGTTCCTGAGTTGTGTCCTTTTATGATAAACCAGTAATAATATGTAAAGTGCTTTCCTAAGTTCTGAGTCATTCTAGCAAATTATCAAACCTGGGAGTGGGGGGAAGTTGTGGGAAATCCTAAATTTGTAGTCAAATTGGACGAAAGTGTAGGTAATCTGGAGACCTGGTACTTTCAACTGATGTTTGAAGTGAGGGTAGTCTTGTGGGACTGAGCCCTTAACCTGTGGGTTCTGTGCTAACTCCAGAAGTTAGTGTCAGAATTGAATTGATGTCTGGAGAATCAGTTGTTGGTGTTGGAAAACATCCCAGAATAGGTGTCAGGAGTGGGATTTGCTAGAACAGTCCTTGCTCATAGAACATATGGTTTGGGAAGAAAGAGGAGGATGAAAAAACTCTGATTCTTGGCCACATGGTCACCCATGTTACAGAGCAGCAGTTACACTAGGATCAGTTACTATAAAGTAAAATTACCCAGAGTATTCAGAGGTGGATCCAACTCTTGGGAAGCTGATTCACTGGATATGTGCAGAAATGCAAACTGGTAAGAAAAAAGTGAAATGCATAATTCCTTGGTCACTGTTATCGGCAAGAGCTGAAATGAAGAGAGTTCTGGGTCAGACCTTGATGATGGACCAAGCTCAGATTTCAGTTGGATTCTGCTTCAGATACGAGGCTCAAAGTTTCCCCTAAAAAGAAAAACTATGCAGAAATGGCAGAGAGTACCTCTAAGAAGGTACTTCATGTGGTAGGAAGGCAAAACCAAGAAACTACTGAAACCAGGGTGTAGAATGTGAAGGAGTTGTCTTATTTTGTGAATCAGTACCATCAGCTTCCTGGAGAACTTTTAGTAAAACAGATTGTGAGAGTGACTAATTTAGGGGCACTGTCTTTAGTTCTGAATGCTATAGAGTGGAAGAGCATGTCTGGGTTGATAAAGGACCCACCGCTCACTATGAAACAACTGCAGATGGTTACACAAGACCCAGACACACAGCATGTTTTCCATGAAGAAATGGTCAGCCTGGTGGACTGGATAAAAGTCACCATAAGGTCTGCTTACCCTGAGAAAGAGGACCATCCAATTCCCTCTGCAAGTGCCAAGTAGAACAACCCAGATGAAGCAGCTGGTATGTTTCATATGTAAGCCAGATGAGACTGACTTTATGACAACCAAGACAGTCCCTCACTGAATATGCCTATTACCCAGGTCATAGTAAATGCTGTGGATTAAGTGGGTGTTCTGATTGATTTCAAACATATACAGCAGTAAGTGGCAGCTTGCAGCAAGTAGCAGTAAGCAGCAGCTAGAAGCAAGGTCTCAGTTTCCCAGACCAGGAGTCCTAACCACTGGACCACAGCGGTCAGCAGTTAGGGTCTGAGTCCCTAGTCTTTGTCTGCCTAGTCAAGAACAAATTCAGGTGAGGAGGTAGAAGGTGAAGAGTAAAGCAATAAGTTTATTAAAAAGGAAAGTACATGCAGAAAGGCACACAGGTGAACTCACAGAGAGAACTGCACCTTTGGGAAGTTTAAATTCTTTATAAGGGGGCAGTTTTTCAGGTCTTTGTCTTCCCTTAGGCCAACCATCTTTTTTTGTCCCCTCCCACCAGCCCACCAGTTAATTTGTCTTAGGACTCTCCCCTGAGGTGTGCAAGCACCCTTAGCCAAGATGAATCTGGAAGTGAAGCCTTCTTGGAAAAGCAAGACTCATTATGGCCTGGCATTAACCCCTGATTTTTGACCCCAAGGAGCCTTTCTGCGCATGTGTAGTGTCTCTGTTGTACCAAAGTGTGGGGGCGGGGGGGGGTTGCTGAGATCCCTTACTCTTTCACCCAAATGGGGTTTTGCCCCTCTTTGTCCTTGCCATGACTATTATCTTAAGGTTTTTACAAGAGACAAAGACTGGCTATTTACCCTGTTTCTTCTGTTACTTGCATTTTGGAGGGCAAACAGGAGGCTGATTGTAAATGCTTTAACTAGAGCCCACCCATCTCTTGCCTCAGGAAATGCAAACAGGAGGCTAATTGTAAGTATCCAGCCTGAAGCCCACTTCTTCCTGCCCCATGAAATGCAAACAGGAGGCCAGTTGTAAATGTCTAACCTGGACCCCATCTATCTCCTACCTCATAAGCATGCACATGGTAAAGTTACTGCAGCCACAGAAGGAGATGAGAATGAGGCCTGGAAAGAAGAAGTTTATTACACTCACGTGAGCCATAGAAGGGGTCACCACATAACAAACAGGGCCACAGGGGAAAGTGCCAGTGCCAGTCAGAATACAGAAAAGAGCAATGAAAATCTTAGGCTAAGAGCCTTCATTGGACTTTCTGAGAAAAGGCAAGGCAGGCAGGATAAACAGTTAAGGACTGGTTGGTTTGAATACTTACAGCAGGCTTTGTGACAAATGGTCTCTAGTTGTCTGGTACTTGGCCCTGGATTGATTCCAGGCAAGGGAAATATTAGTTGAGTTCATGAGATTTAGATAAGGAGATAGTAGTTGGGGGGTACAGACTCAGGACTTGGTTAGTTTGTATATGAAAAGCATGCTCTTGGCCAAGTCCTTTGCTATCTCTAACAGAAACAGAAGAGATTAAGAAGAGGTGGCAAGAATACACAGAAAAGTTATACAAAAAATGTCTTAACGACTTGGATAACCACGATGGTGTGATCACTCACCAAGACCCAGACATTCTGGAGTGTGAAGTCAAGTGGGCCTTAAGAACTCCAGCTGAGCTGTTTCAAATACTAAAAGACGATGCTCTTAAAGTGCTACACTCAATATGTCAACAAATTTGGAAAACTCAGCAGTGGCCACAGGACTGGGAAAGGTCAATTTTCATTCCAGTCCCAAAGAAGAGCAATGCTAAAAAGTGTTCAAACTACCATACAGTTGTACTCATTTCACATGCTAGCAAGGTTATTCTCAAAATCCTTCAAGCTAGGCTTCATGAACCAAGAAATTCCAGATGTACAAGCTGGATTTAGAAAAGGCAGAGGAACCAGAGATCAAATTGCCAACGTCTGTTGGATCATAGAAAATGCAAGAGAATTACAGAAAGCATCTACTTTTGCTTCATTGTCTACACTAAAGCCTCTGACAGTGTGGACCACAACAAACTGTGGAAAATTCTTAAAGAGATGGGAATACCAGACCACCTCACCTGTCTCCTAAGAAGCCTGTATGTGAGTCAAGAAGCAATAGTCAGAATCAGACATGGAAGAACTGACTGGTTCAAAACTGGGAAAGGAGTATGACAAGGCTGTATATTGTCACCTTGCTTATTTAACTTATATGCAGAGTACATAATGCAAAATGCCAGGCTGGATGAAGCACAAGTTGGAATCAAGACTGCTGAGAGAATTATCAACAACCTCAGATATGTAGATGATACCACTCCAATGGCTGAAAGTGTAGAGGAACTAGAGAGCCTCTCAATGAGGGTCAAAGAGGAGAGTGGAAAAAGTTGGCTTAAAACTCAACATTCAAAAAACTAGGATGAAGGCATCTTGTCCCATCACTTCATGGCAAACAGAAGGGGAAATAATGGAAGCAGTGACAGATTTTATTTTCCTGGGCTCCAAAATCATTGTACATGGTGACTGCAGTCATGAAATTAAAAGACACTTGCTCCTTGGAAGGAAAGCTATGACAAACCTGGACAGCATACTAGAAAGAAGAGACATCTCTTTGCTGACAAAGACCCATATAGTCAAAGCCATGGTTTTTCTAGTAATCACGTACGGATGTGAGAGATGAACCATAAAGAAGGCTGAACGCTGAAGAATTGATGCTTTCAAATTGTGGTGCTGGAGAAGACTCATGAGAGTCCCTTGGACTGCAAGTCAGTTCTAAAGGAAATCAGCCCTGAATATCCACTGGAAGGACTGATGCTGAAACTGAAGTTCCAATACTTGGCCACCTGATGCGAAGAGCTGACTCATTGGAAAAGACCCTGATGTTGGGAAAGATTGAGGGCAGGAGGAGAAGGGGGCAGCAGAGGATGAGATGGTTAGATAGCATCACTGACTCAATGGACTTGAATTTGAGCAACTCGGAGATAGTGAAGGATGGGGAAGCCTGATGTGCTGCAGTCCATGGGGTTGCAAAGAGTCGGACACGACTTAGCGACTGAATGACAACAAGGGCTGGTTATCCCTGGAAAGTCAGTCTTATGGAAGGCTGGGTGGACCAAAGGGACCCCCTGCTAGTTCCCCTACTTTAAAGGGCCCCAAAGAGTCAGACATGACTCAATGACTAAATGACAACAAAGTCTACTCTATTCACTCCAGTGTAAAAACCAGAAGGTAAAGATTGTAGTGAGAAATCTGATCTGAAATCATCTAGGGCAACAGTCAGGCAGATTAATCTCTGTCATAACAAAAGAGCCAGGGTCCCCAGCTCAATCTGTCACTTAGGGACCCAAAGTCTTCTGCCAGTCAGGAGAGAGGAGAAGAAAAGTTTCTGGAACTCCATGACATGGGTACCTCAAGCAATATGGTACCTGAACTTGTTAGTGGAGCCCTAAAGAGGGCTTCAATTAGATTGAGAGAATATAGAAATGTAAGGGTTGACAGGATTAAGGTGGTGGTTTATATGAAAATTGGGATGTTTTAAACAGGTTTTATTTGGAGAAATTGTGCCTCCTTTACCTGAATGTTTTATAAGAATGGATATTATGTGTGATTGGGAAACATCTCCCTTACCTAATACTGTAAAATTAACCTAAAATTGTAAAAGTGGAAGAGGCTAACTTAGAGTTGTAATTTAAAAAATTGGGATGAAGACCTAAATAGACATTTCTCCAAAGAAAACATACATGCCAGTAGGCCAACAGGCACATTATAAGATGTTCAAAATCACTAATTATTAGAGAAATGCAAATCAAAACTACAATGAGGTTCCACCTCACACTGATCAGAATGGCCTTAATGAAAAAGTCTACAAATAATAAATGCTGGGGAGGGTGTGGAGAAAAGAGAACCCTCCAACACTGTTGGTGGGAATGTAAATTGGTGCAGTTACTATGGAAAACAGTAAGGAGGTTCCTCAAAAAACTAAAAATAGAGCTGTCATATGATCCAGCAATCCCACTCCTGGGCATATATCCAGACAAAACTACAGTTCAAAAAGATACGTGCACCCCAGTGTTCACTGCAGCACTATCTACAACAGCCAAGATACTGAAGCAACCTAAATATCCATCGATTGATGAATGTATAAAGAAGATGTGGTATATATATATACAAGAGGACACTTGTTATTATTGTGTAGTTGCTAAGCCGTGTCCAACTCTTTTACAATCTTATGGACTGTAGCCTGCCAGACTCCTCTGTCCCTCGGATTTCCCAGGCAAGAACACTGTAGTGGGTTGCCATTTCCTTCTCCAGGGAATCTTCCCCACCCAGGAATCGAACCCACGTCTCCTGCAAGGGCAGGTAGATTCTTTACCACTGAGTCACCAGCCTCAGACATAAAACAGAAGTGAAATAATGCCATTTGAGGTAACATGGATGGACCTAGAGACTGTCATACTAAGTGAAGTAAGTCAGACAGGAGAAGACAAATATCATATGATATCACTTATATGTGGAATCTAACATGTGACACAAATGAACTTATTTATGAAATGGAAACAGACTCATAGACTTAGAAAACAAACTTATAGGTTACCAAAGGGGAAGGGAGCTGAGGGAGAAATAAATTAGGAATTTGGGATTAGCAGATACAAACTACTATATATAAAATAGATAAACAACAAAGTCATAGAGAACTATATTCAATATCTTGTATAAATCATAATGGAAAAGAACATGAAAAATAGTATGTGTATATATATATATGTATACATATATATATATGCAAAACTGAATACCAGAATACCAGACCATCTTATCTGTCTCCTGAGAAACCTGTATATGGGTCAAGAAGCAAGAGTTAGAATCCTGTATGAAACAACTGACTGGTTCAAGATTGAGAAAGGAGTTCAACAGGGCTGTCTGCTGTTACCCTGTTTGTTTAATCTAAACGCTGAGCACAGCATGAGAAATAACAGGCGAGATGAGTTAAAAGCTGGAATCAAGATGGGTGGGAGCAACATCAACAACCTCAGATATGCAGATGATATCACTCTAATGGCAGAAAGTGAAGAGCCTCTTGATGAGGGTGAAGGAGGAGTGTGAAAGAGCCAGCTTAAATCTAAATATTAAAAAAACTAAGATCATGGTATCCAGCCCCATTTCTTCATGCAAATAGAGGGGGAAAAGATAGAAGTAGTGACAAACGTCCTCTTCTTAGGCTCTAAAATCACTGCGGACAGTGACTGCAGTCATGAAATCAGAAGACATTAGCTTCTTGACAGGAAAGCTATGACAAACCTAGACAGTCATTACTCTGCTGACAAAGGTCCATATTGTCAAGGCTATGGTCTTCCCAGTGGTCACATATGGTTGTGAGACCTGGACCGTAAAGAAGGTGGAGTACCAAAGAATTGATGCCTTCGAACCGTGGTGCTGGAGAAGACTCCTGAGAGTCCCATGGACAGCAAGATCAAACCAGTCAATCTTAAGGGAAATCAACCCTGAATACTTATTGGAAGGACTGATGCTGAAGCTCAAACTCCAGTATTTTGGTCATCTGATGTGATTTACAGTGGACTCATTGGAAAAGTCCCTGATGCTGGGAAAGATTCAGGGCAGAAGGAGAAGAGGGCGTCAGAGGATGAGATGGCTGGATGGCATCACCAATGCAATGCACATGAACTTAGGCAAACTTCAAGAGATGGTGAGGGACAGAGAGGCCTAACATGCTGCAGTCCATGGAGTTGCAAAGAGTCGGACATGACTGGGCGACTGAACAACCACATGTACACCTGAATCACTTTGCTGTATACCAGAAACTAACAGAACATTGTAAATCAACTATACTTCAATTTTTTAAAAAAAAAGAATATAAGGGTTGATGTATTAAGGTGAAAGTTTGGAGGAAAACTGGTATGTCCTAAGTGATTGCATCTCTTTTACCTGAATGTATTATGGGAATGGTTGCTGTGTCTGACCAGGGAACTCTTTTGTAGAACAGGAGGCATGAAAATCTATCCTTCAAGTAATTTTAATTGGACATGCTAAATGAGGATGAATAAGATTGCCCAAGTCCACACAGGGTAGAAGAGAAGCTGGAGCACTGGCATGGACAAATTCTATGCAATAGTTCTATGTGGAGCACAGATTGGGGCTTATGGCAAAAATCTGGGAGTGCTTCCTAGTGATGACTATGGCGATGACGGAATAGAGAATTTCTACTTGAGGGGCAAGTAGTAGGCTTATATCAGACATTAATTGAAACTGCCCCAATGACTGCAGGACAAACAATAATCTCAATATCTGAAATACCCATGGTATCTTAGATGGTGTCAGAAAAAATGCTCTAATGAGGAGGGCAATGCCCAGAAGAGTTTCAAAAGAAAATGGAAATGGCTTACACAGGATTATGCTACAAGAGAATGCAAGCTGGAGATACAAGCAGGGAGCCTCTTTTCTACTAGGACTGACTTTGGAACTGTGTAAGGAGCTGCCAGATTCTATCATCACTTGGACAGTGCCCTATAAACTGCTCTTTTTTAAAAGCTTTTTATTTTTTATTGGGGTATAGCCAATTAACAATGTTGTGATAGTTTCAGGTGGACAGCAAAGGGACTCAGTCATACATATACATGTATCCATTCTCCCCCAAACTCCCCTCCCATCCAACCTGCCACATAACATTGAGCAGAGTTCCATGTGCTATACAGTAGGTCCCTGTTGGTTATCCACTTTAAATATAGCAGAGTATACAGGTCCATCCCAAACTATCCCTTCCCAGCATCCTCTCCCTGCCCCAACCCCAGCAACCATTAATTTGTTCTCTATGTCTGTGAGTCTCTTTCCCCCATAAACAGTTCTTATGTTCAGTCGCTCAGTTGTGTCTGACTCTTTGCGGCCCCCCGCTAGGCTCTTCTGTTCAAGGAATTTTCCAGGCAAGAATACTGGAGTGGGCTGCCAATACCTACTCCAGGAGATGTTCCAGACCCAGGGATTGAACCCAAGTCTCTTATGACTCCTGTATCATAAGATTCTTTACCACTAGCACCACTTGGGAAGCCCAAACAGCTCTTGACTGACCAGCAAAGGTCTGCTTGATGTATGGATGGCAGTCCAAGGTAAATAGCCAATATCCTATTTGAAAGACCTTCTTCAATCTTCTGATTGAAGAAGGTAAAAACAAATCAGTTTGGTGGGATGAATTACATGCTGCTTTCCTAGCAGTGATGGAAGAATTGAACAATAATGAAAGCCTCTATGTTTTGGTTTTTACCTGACTCATGAGTGATGGTCAATGACCTGGCCATATTGATAGGCAGAAGGCAATAGAAATCTAGCCTATTAAAGGGATGCCCACATGGAGTAGAACCCTACAGAAATCACTATGGAAACTGGAGAGTACATTAAAGTAGGACAGGTTGATGTTCAACAGAAGAACCTCCTTCCAGACTAGATGATGATCAGTCATTCATGGATATTGTGGTATATTAGCTTGAGATGGCAACCTGGGTCCATGAAATGAATAGACATTTGGGGACCAAAGTAGTGCAGAGGGCTGAATCAGGACATATTCCTTTTGCACTCTTTGAGGCTCAAAATGCCAATAAGAATGGTTCAGTATGCCAATAAGAGAAACAGAGGCTGCAGATGGCTATGGGGGGATTCCTCAGGGGGAAGACCCCACGCATAGCTGGCAAGTGGATTACACTGAACCACTGTCAGTAGACCCAGTAGGGCTACAAATGGGTTTTGACACAATAGACATTGACTCATACTGAGTTATGCTTATCTGGTGGTAGATGCAAAGAGTCCAAGTACTATAAAAGAATCAGAATAGAAGATATTGAACCCATTTGGATCATCAAAGCACATTTTATCAGAGAAAGGAACACACTTTACAGCTCATAATGCCAAATAATGAGCAGTCAGAGAGATTCTTCTCAGAATAAGTTTCATAGAAAATTGGAACAAGCATTTGAAATACTCCTTGTTTAAAACGGGGGAGATGGAGGCATGAAGGGTTGGTTAACGTGTTTTCAAGAGTTAAAAAAAAAAAGAAGGTACAATCTGTTTGTAGGATATATACTAATTTTTTAAGTTGACCTTAAAATGCATTCCAATATACATCAGGTGCAGACAAATACTATTTGATTCCATCTACACAAGACACCTAGAATAGTCAAATTCATGGAGTCAGATAGTACACTGGGAGACAGAAGGGGCTGGGGGGTAGAGGGTGGGGAGGGGGAACGGGGAGTTAGTATTTAATGGGGACAGAGTCTCAATTTATGAAGGTAAAAAATTCAGGAGATGGATGATGGTGAGAGTTGCACAACAATGTGAATGCACTTGGTGCTACTAAACTGTATAATTAAATATGGTTAAAGTAGTATGTTTTATATTATGCGACTTTTACCACAACAAAAAAATTTTAATAAATTAAAACATTAAAAAAAGACACTCAACATAATAGGATCTAAGGCAGCATTGTTCCCACTAGATGGATTCCTCTGTTTTTCAGGGGAAGAGAGGGTGGTGAGAGGCTGCTGGTATGACTATGCAATTTTTTTCATGAGAGGAAGATGATGGTCTGACTATATAATTCTTTCCAAGGAGAGAGGACCTTGGTATGATAAATATAATTTTTGTTTTCTTCTCCATATACCTCAATTTTCTCTTTCCAATCTGATGCCCTGTGGTGACAGGACCAGGGATGTGACTACAAGTGCCAGAAACAGGGATGATTCCTAGGCAAGAAATTGTTAACTACAGTTTTACACCTTTATGTCAGAATTCCTAGAGGCCTGGCAGGGCAAGTAGTGCCTTCATTCTATTTGACAAAATCAAGGTTAACACTTGAAAGTAGCTATTGCCTGGTGGTTAAAAAAAAAAAAATAGCCCAGTAGTTATGCAGCTAAGTAATTCTACCCTATATGAATAGAAATGAACTGAAGGGGAGGCACTTACTACACTAGTATGTTGCCTGAAATCTAGAACAGCACAGTTGCTAAATCTAAAGTTCCTTCCAAATGTGGAAAAGTTTAGGTATAAATAAATGGAGAGAAGGAAGAACAGTAGTTCAGGGTAAAGGAATGAATCAATGGGCTATGCAAACAAAGGAAATCTAATATCATATTACAATCTCAACAGAGGCTCAGAGCAAGGGAATACTACTATCTTTTAGCTCAATTGTGGGCTTCCCTGGTGGCTCAGAAGGTAAAGAATCCACCTGCAATGCGGGAGAGCTGGGTTCAATACCTGGGTTGGGAAGATCCCCTGGAGAAGGTAACTCACTCCAGTATTCTAGCCTGGAGAATTCCATGGACAGAGGAGCCTGGCAGGCTACAGACCATGGGGTCACAAAGAGTCGGACTCAACTGAGCAACTTTCACTTTAGCTCAATTACACCAGATGCTTGAAAAGATGAAACCATGTATTGCTGAGACTACTTGTGCCTTTGGGACTTGACAAGATCAAACGGAAGCACACAAATCTGAGTGGTCTCACCCTTGAAGACATTTTCATATGATATGATGATGGACTAGACTAATTAATGACTGAATGTGACTCTAGTGATGTACCAGTATCTTTCAACTTATATGATGCTTTTGCTATAAAAGATTAGAGAGGGTGACAAAATATACACTTGGTCTTTGTCCCAGGTTCCTGGTATGAAATTCCTAGTTCAGTTGAGTTAAGTCACTCAGTCATGTCTGTCTCTTTGGGACCCCTGGACTGCAGCACACCAGGCCTCCCTGTCCATCACCAACTCCCAGAGTTTACTCAAACTCATGTCCATTGAGTCGGTGATGCCATCCAACCATCTCATCCTCTGTCATCCCCTTCTCCTCCTGCCTTCAATCTTTCCCAGCATCAGGGTCTTTTCAAATGAGTCAGCTCTTTGCATGAGGTGGCCAAAGTATTGGAATTTCAGCTTCAGCATCAGTCCTTCTAATAAATATTCAGGACTGATTTCCTTTAGGATGGGTTGGTTGGATCTCCTAGCTGCCCAAGGGACTCTCAAGAGCCTTCTCCAGCACCACAGTTCAAAAGCATCAATTCTTCCGTGCTCAGCTTTCTTTATAGTCCAACTATCACATCTGTACATGACTACTGGAAAACCATAGCTTTGACTAGATGGACCTTTGTTGGCAAAGTAACGTCTCTGTTTTTAGTAGGCAGTCTAGGTTGGTCATAACTTTTCTTTCAAGGAGCAAGCGTCTTTTAATTTCATGGCTGCAGTCACCATCTGCAGTGATTTTGGAGCCCCCCCCAAATAAATTCTCTCACTGTTTCCATTGTTTCCCCATCTATTTGAAGTTCCTAAAACCCTTGGAATTCCCTGAGTGATAAGAATGTCTTTTGTTATTCATAACAAGCCCCTTTCAATAACACCTGAGTTTATGCTACTGAAGTAACTTAGGTTGCAGCCCCTAAATAGCCTAAGGATGGGTTGGTCACCAGAAGCACCAAGTGATTAGAGGACTGGAACTTTCAATGTCACCCACCAACCTCCAGGAAGGGAACTGGAGATTGAGCTCTATAATACTTTTGAACTGTTAAGATTCAGAGAGTGTCTGGTGATGACATCAAGCTGTTGAGAGGGTGGTTTGCCTAGAGAGGGCATGGAAGCTTTGCACTCCCCACCCCATAGCTTGCCCTATGTACCTCTTCCATTTGGCTATTCCTGAGTTGTGTTCTTTATGATAAACCAGTAATTGTATGTAAAGTGTTTTCCTAAGTTCTGTGAGTCATTTCTAGCAAAGGATCAAACCTGAAGGGAGGGTGGTGTGGGGAATCCTAAATTTGTAGTCAAGTTGGACAGAAGGGCAGGTAACCTGGGGACCTGGAACTTTCAACTGAAGTCTGAGTGAGGGCAGTCTTGTGGGACTGAGTTCTACGAGTTCTGTGATAATTCTAGAAATAAGCATAAGAATTGAATTGAATTGTTGGATGACTAGTTGGTACCTAGAGAACTAGCAGAAAACATCGTAGACAAACTTTCTATCATGAACATGTATTACTTTAATAACAGAAAAGAGTAAAACAAACATGTTATTTAAAAAATGAAATATGAAAAGACAACCAACAGAATGGGAAAAGTATTTGCAAAGTGACCAACAAGAGATTAATCTCCAATATATACAAACAGCTCATGCAGCTCAATATCAAAAAAGCAATTAATTCAATCAAAATAAGGGCTAAAGATCTACGTAGACATTTCTCCAAAGAAGACATACAGATGACCAAAAAAGCACATGAAGAGATGCTCAACATCACTGATTATTAGAGAAACGCAAATCAAAACTACAATAAGGTACCACCTCACACTGGTCAGAATGGCCATCATCAAAAAACCTACAAACAATAAATGCTAGAGAAGGTGTGGAAAAAAGGGATACCTCTTATGCTATTGGTGGGAATATAAATTGGTACAGTCACTATGGAAAAGAGTATGGAAGTTCCTCAAAAAAACAAAAAATATAGCTACCATATGATATAGCAATCTCATTCCCAGGCATATACTCAGAGAAAACCATAAATTGTAAAGATACACAAAACCCAAAGTTCATTGCAGCACTATTTACAATAGTCAGGACATGGAAGCAAGCTAAATGACCATCACAGATGAATGAATAAAGAAGATATGGTGCATATATACAATGGAATATTACTCAGCCATAAAAAGGAATGAAATAATGCCATTTGCAACAACATGGATGGACCTGGAGATTGTCATACTGAGTGAAATAAGTCAGATAGAAAGACAAATATCATATGATATCACTTATATGTGGAATCTTAAAAATGTTACAAATGAATTTATTTACAAATCAGAAATAGAGTCACAAACATAGAAAACAAACTTATGGTTACTGAGGGGGAAGGAGGGGAGGGATAAATTGGGAGATTGAGATTTACATATGCACACTACTATATATAAAATAGATAACTAATAAGAACCTACTGTTAGCACAGGGAACTCTACTAAATACTCTGCAATGACTTATATGGGAAAAGAATCTAAAAGAGTAAATATATATTTATATTTAACTGATTCACTTTGCTGTACAGTAGAAACTAATACAACATTGTAAATTAACTATATCCCAATAAAAGTAGTTTTTTTTCTTTTTTTTAAATTTATTTTAATTGGAGGCTAATTACTTTACAATATTGTGGTGGTTTTTGCCATACATTCACGTGAGTCAGCATGGGTGTACATGTGTTCTCCATCCTGACCCTCCCTCCCACCTCCCTCCCCATCCCATCCCTCAGGGTCATCCCAGTGCACCAGCCCTGAGCACCCTGTCTCATGCATCGAATCTGGCAATCTATTTCACACATAATATACATGTTTCAATGCTATTCTCTCAAATCATCCCAGCCTCGCCTTCTCCCACAGAGTCCAAAAGTTTGTTCTTCACATCTGTGTCTCTTTTGCTGTTATACCCCAATAAAAGTAATTTTAAAAAATTTAAAAATGAAGTTATTATAGCTTGAACACTGAATAAACACCTTAACTTCTCAAAATCTGCTGATATCCTACAGCAAATTATTAAATGCAAATATTTATAAAGTGAATAAAACTGAATTCCTCCCAATTCAATCCACATATGTAAGTTTTCTTGATTTCTTCTCCATAGTGAGCCTCAACCATCTCTTTAGTTCTGGTCTGTACACTATGGCTCACCTCCTATGTCTTCATCCTCATTGGCTGGGCCTTCTGTACCATCCACATTTTCTGTTTCATGAGCTTTGGTTAAATCGTAGTCATTCAAAAGCTCTGAACCTTCTAGGAGATAAAAAGAATTTTAACTATGAAGTAACTTTAAAGGATTTTTATAAACCTGTATTAAGTAAGCCTCCCATTTCAGCTTTATCCAATCCCTAAGTGATAGACAATATCCTTTCACATACACCCAAGCAAGATATATGTGAAATTTTAGAAATATGCCCAAGGTTTATTTGCCTTTCAATTAGACATCATTTTCTTGAATAGTTCTTTCACTTTAAATTCCACTCAAGTTCCTTCTGGATAGAAATTCTCTCTTCTTTGGTGTATTTCAGGATATTGAGTAAGATGTTAAGACTAAGAATATTAACATATAGTGATGAGAAATATTGAGCCTGAGACTACTGGCAAAACTCAATTTGGGAAAGATGCTTTCCTGAGAGGAAGCCTATAAGCTTCTGTATACCAAATTGCATTTCCCCTTTCTGTTCACATTATAAATATAATTTTGTGGAGAGCATATTGGCCCCCAAACTCTTTTATTTCTTCAAACATTTACTAAATGTTGACAAGGCTACAGATATGAATAGGTCATAATTCCTGTATTCAAAGAGCTGATAATTTACAGATGTAGATAAAACAAACCCACAAATACAATGCAAGATTCAGACAAGAGATAAGTCTAAAATGTAGATTCGGACAAGAGATTAAGGGAAATACAAAGTGCTATGGGAGTTCCTAAGTAAAAGGCAGTAGATATGATAAAAGCATGGTTAAATAAACAACAAACTTGCTAATAATTAAGTTTAACAAAAACACAATTTTTTACAATAAATATCAATAATAACAGAAGTAAGGAAGAAGGCAGGACATAGCTGGAATTTTTTCACATATAAACACGGTAGTTTAATTAAAAAATGATAACAAAAGAAATGAACAGAAAAGACCCACTTGCCATCAAACTTCTTCCCAATATTCAAAAAAATATTTGCTGAGAACCTACTATATGCAACAAATAGTCAAAAACACTGAATTCTGCAGCACTAAGGAGGGGTTGAAATAGGAGAGGAGATGGAAACTCTGCAGTGGCTTCCTTTCTGCTGCAAGCATGACTGAACATGTGGAACAGGACATTTTACTGGAATACAGGAGTAAAATGGAAACATATCACACAAGATATATGACTAAGAGGTCCTGAAAATGTAGTCGTCATGGAATCAGGCAAAGTTTCTCATTTCTGCATATCATATACTCTTAGACACTAAGACACTGCTCTAAACAATAGTTTTCTTTTCTCAAGACTGAAATGATAGATATACAGTGCACGTCTGAACAACTGATATGAGGTACATGTTCAATTAAAACATAAGGTTACAAACTTGGAGTAAAATAAAGACACCTGTGTGATAAATTTTGTAATATAGCAAAAGCTTTGATTCAAACAAAGTGAGTATACCATTAGAGAAAACACAGAATTTATTTTTATGAAATAGATTATTTTAAGTTTTTATAGTTTATTATGGAGCAAGGGTCAGCAAATCATGGCCTAAGGCCAAATCTAGCCATGGCCTGTTTTTATCAATATATAGACCCAGGAGGTAGTTTTACAGTTTTAAAGATTGTAAAAAATATAAAGAAGAATACACAACAGAGACCATATACGGCCCACAAATAAATAAAATATTTATTCTCCGGCTCTTTACAAAAAAAGTTTGCTGACCACTCTTCCTGAATGAAAAGCACAAATTTTATAAGCTGTGATATTGTTCAACAAAAGCTGTCTTAATTCAAATCAGTCAGCTGAAAAAATTTTTAAAGAAAATAAAAAAAACAGTGAAAAAATAAATATTGAGTGGGGTGGTTTGGCACTGTGATGTCAAATAACTTATATGATCTAAACAGATGCATTATTTTTTTGTCAGGAAGACACAATTTCATTTTTTCCACAACACATTTCCATAGCATTTTTATTGCAATCAGAATATTCCTCTTCATTTGAATTATTCAGTAAAGGTATATTTTTAGAGAGGAAAGACCTGATGTTGTTACCTGTGGGCACAGACTGCTCTTGAGTGCTCTTCAGTTCCACATTTGGTTTTATATCTGAAACGAAAAGGATTATAAATATTAGCTTTTTAGAGTAAATTTTTTTCAGATCTGAGCATTCTAAATTTAATAAGGATACCACTTTGGAAGACTTAGCTGCTGATTTCCTCTTCAGAGCAGGACTATTCTCTACATCCTTCCTAAAAAGTGTCTCAAGGAGAATAAAAGAATCCATGCAGAAATTATATTTTAAAGAAATTAAGAGGAAAAAATTACTATTCTGCATTTATTCTAGTTCTTGTATTTTTTCATAAAGACCTGAGTTCCTATCTGGTATTGTCTTGCTTCAGTCTAAAGATCTTTCTTCAGCACATCTACTAATGCAACTGTATGAATGACAACTTTTCTCAACTTTCCATTTATTTGGAAATATCTTTATTTTGCCTTAAATTTTAAAGGATATTTTTACTTGACAGAATTATGGGTTGATAGTTTTCTTCTGTTACTTTAAAGATGGCATTCCATTATCTTCTTATCCTCTATTGCTTTTGATGAGAAGAATATTTTCTATCATTGTTTTCCTTTATATATTCTTTTTCTATGAATGCTTTCGATTTTCTCCCTAGTCTTTAGCAGTTTAACTGCTATATGCCTAGGTGTGATTTTATCTGCATTTATCTCACATGGGTCCACTGAACTCCTTATCTGTAACATTGTGTTTTTCACCAAACCTGATAATTTTTCAGCTATTATTTCTTCAAATTCCTTTTTCCTCCATTCTTTTGCCCTTTTTCTTCAAGGACTTCATCTACATGCACGTTAGATTTTTTCATATTCCTACATTTTCTTGAGGTCCTGTTCTTTTCCCCTTAAAGTTCTTTTCTCTGTTGCTCAGATTGAATACTTTCATTAATGAAACTTCATTATCCTTTCTTCTGTCATCTTAATGTGCTATCAAGCCTATCCAGTGAGTTTTATATTTCAGATACTGTAATTTTTAGTTCTAGAATTCTATTTTGATCTTTTTTATAGTCTCTCTCTAGAGTAGGAAATGGCAACCCACTCCAGTACTCTTGCCTGGAGAATCCCATGGACAGAGAAGCCTTGTGGGCTACAGTCCATGGGGTCGCAAAAAGTCAGACACGATTGCGTGACTGAGCACACTACACATAGTCTCTCTGCTAGATTTCCTATTTGTTAATTCATTACAAGCACATTTTCCTTTGCATCTGAGTATAATTATTACACTTGTTTAAGAACCTTGTCCTCCAATTCTAATATCTATATCATTTTGGGGTTAGTCACCTATGACTTCCTTTTCTCTTGAGTATGGGTCACATTTTCCTGCTTATTCAAATAACCTAAGAATTCTGGATTGTACCCTAAAAATTATAAAGATATGTTACAGAATTTCTGAAGTCTGTTATGTTCCTTTGAAGGATATAGGATATTTTCTTTATTTTACTTTTTAAAGCATGTAGTTAAACTCATATTCTGTTTCATTTGTGGTGGGAAGCATCTAGGGTAATCAGTTGTCCCAGTATACCAGGGAGTGAAGGTTTTCCAAGACTACAGAACTTTCACAGCCTCAGGAAAACTGGCACAAGTTGGTCACTCTTGCAGAAGCGTAAATCTCTGTTCAGTTACTTTCACCTCAGATGGACTGCGAGGGGTGTGACCCATACAAGTATAGTTCAAGGATTAGCTAAAGATTTGGTCCAGCTAGAGCGTTTATACACAAAAGGCCCTCTCTACCGTCTCCACTCTAGGATTTCCCCGTTTGTTTCCTATGATTGCTTGTGATTGCTACGTTTTTTAAACCAGTAAAACTGTGGATTATCTATTCAAGTTTTGGTCACCCAGATGCTAAAACTGGAACCTGCCTTTTGAGCAAAACAGCCTTAAAGACAGGTTGGTTTTGATTATTTTCCAATGCCTGCAGGTAATAGATTTTTCATATTTTGTCCAGAACTATAATTGTTATCTGCTGGAAGGTTGGTTCAACAGGACCAACCTCCTCTACTACCAGAACTCTCCATTTGTTCTTTATTTCAATGGTCATTTGGGATCATATACCCATAACTGCTCCAGATACCACTGATTTCAAATAATCTATATTTCAGACGTATTTCAATTTTTGTTTTGAAAAATACAGTCACTGCACTTACATTCTATCCTAATATTAAAAGTTTAACACACCACCCACTAGATGCTGGCAGCAAAGCCTAAGTGCAGGAAGAATACAAATATTTTTAAAATAAGCAAGCATTAGTCAGTCAGTCAGTCATGGCCAACTCTTTACGACCCCATGGACTGTAGCTCACTAGGCTCCTGTGTCCATGGAATTCTTCAGGCAAGAATACTGGAGTGGGTTGCTTTCCTACTCAAGGGGATCTTCCTAGCCAGGGATTGAACCCAGGTCTCTTGCACTGCAGACAGATTCTTTACCATCTGAGCCACCAGGGAAGCCTTTTGTAAAATAAGCAAAGGGGCAGCCTAATACGTAGTGTTAAAACCCCAGATGGGTGAAAGAAACGTCCATACAAGGAATAGGGACAGGCCAGGGTAGGCTGTTGGAGACCAACCAGTATGAAAAGTGTGCCTGTGTGGGGTGCACATTTAGCATGAGATGAGGAAGGATTCTACATGAAGAGCAGACAGATTGGCAAGTCAGAGCCTAAGCAGGGTGAGAAGGGCAGGAGAATTACCTGGGCTGGAGTGATGAAGAAAGTATCCAAGTAAGGGATGACCTAGCATGAGGAGTCAGAGCCTGAGCATAGAGAAGAGGCCATCTATGCCTGGGGGTGCTCTCATTTCAGACAGGGTGAGCAAGGCACCCACAAGGGACAGTGGGGGCGCCAAAGAGCCCAAATGCAGTGAGGAGTTTCTCTGGGAGTACCCAAGGCAAAGTGTCAGAACTTGCCCGGGATGAAGAGGGCATCCACACATTAAGGGCAGCTCTGCTTAGTTGCTCAGTTGTATCTGACTCTTTGCGACCCCAGGGACTGCAGCCCACCAGGCTCTTCTGCCCATGGGGATTCTTCAGGCAAGAATACTGGAGTGGATTGCCATGCCCTCCTCCAGGGGATCTTTCCAACCCAGGTCTCCTGCATTGCAGGCGGATTCTTTACTGTCTGAGCCACCAGGGAAGCCCAAGAATACTGGAATGGTTAGCCTATCCCTTCGTCAGGGGATCTTTATGACCCAGGAATCGAACCGGGTTTCCTGCATTGCAGGTAGATTTTTTTACCAGTTGAGCTATCTGGGAAGCCCGTCAGACCCCAATAGTTGAAAAGGGTATCCACGTAGATCAGTGCTTGCAGTACAGAATGTCAGAAACCAAATGAGGCAAGGTAAGAATCTTCACTGAAGAGGAAATGGCAGTGGCAGTGAATGACTGTTTATACAAAGGAGGATTGATCAAGTAGGAAAAATATAATGAGGATCATGAGACCCAGGTTTTTCTCTGTCAGAGAAGGGAGTTATAAATATGGAAACCTGTGGTCCTATATTGGAAATGGAAGTACCGGCAGGAACACATGGCTTCTACTATATATAAACTGATACAAAATATAGATGGAAATGTGTGTATATGTATGGTATAACACACATGGTCTCTAGCTCTGTCCACTGAGAGCCCCTGGGAGCAGAGACACCACAACAGCTTTCAGAATACGGATATTAACTTCTAAGTATCATTCTCAACTCATAGAAACTATATTCCTTGGAGAAATGGCTGACTCCAGCACTGGGGGAGGGAAAGTACAGATGAGTCTGAAACATTTTGTTGTGTCAGAAAGCAAGGAAGTGCTCACAGAAACAAGAGCATATATTAAAAGGATATGGAAATTATTTTGAAGGGGTTCCCACTGGCCAAATCTGAGACAAGGGAGCATCAAAATTATAATGATAGTATTGGATTATAACCTATTAAAAAAACATAAATTCATGAGTCCATATTGACATTAATAAGTAGTTGATAAATTTAAAGTCCAGTAACAAATGGAAAATTTACATAGTTTCAAAATGCTTCTTCTCAAAATATTATTACAAAGATGAAAAGAGAAACTATATAGTGAAGAACCTTGTAGACAAGCACTGTACTGAGTAAAGTGATCATTATTGGTAATGGGACAAATGAAAATTATGTGTCCACTGATAAAGAAAAGAACACAGCTTCACTTCTGTGATATACCTGCCAGACATGCACAATCTAAATCTAACCATGAGAAAACTAACTCTAACTGAGGGACAATTTACAAAATAACTGGCTTGTAATTCTCAAAAGTGTCAAAGTCATGACCAATGGAGGAACTATTCCAGACTGAAGGACAGGGAAGAGATGTGACAACTAAATGCATATGTGATTCTGAGCCGAATTCTCCTGAGGTGAAGGGCATTATAGAAGCTACTGGAGAAATCTGAGTGGGGTCTGAGGATTAAATTGTAGTAATATATCAGTGTTAATTCCTGATTTTGATAGTTATTTCCTGGTTATGTAGGAGAAGGTAGAACACACACTAAAGTAGTCAAGGGTGGATAGGGCTTTATGTCAGCAACTTAATCTCAAAATTTCCGGAAAAAAAAAAGTTTTTTGTACTGTATTGCAACTTTTCTGTAAGTTTGATAGTGGGAGTTTTTTTAAAGCTTTTTTTTTTCTTCAGCTAACTGTGAAACTTTTAACTGCACACTAAAGGGATTCTGAACAAAAAAAAAGAAAGAAAGAAAAGTAGCTCAAACGTTTCACACGAACAATCTTCATGTGAAAACACCTTTTAGTTATTACAGAGCAAGATGGCTTTTGATTTGGTGACCTAAAGAAAAAAGGTCCTAGTCCCCTGAGCCTTTTAAACTGACAGTGACATTTAAATAGCTCTCAATATTTTTTCAAGCAGTCTTTGTGTGGTGTAAATAACACCAGAAGGAACTGAGTACAGTTTCCAAGAAAAAAAGGAGATTTGACTATCTGAGTATTCAAAATTTGAAGGAGACATTTAAATCATCTAAGACTTCCCTGGAAGTCCAGTGGTTAAGGCTCACGTTTCCACTGCAGGGGACACAGGTTCAATTTCTGGTCAGGGAACAAAGATCCCACATGCTGTGGCATAGCCAAAAAGAAAAAAGAAAACCATCTATAATCAGGCTACATGGATGCTCTTCTTAGGTGCTAAAAAATACTTAAAATACAGGAACAAAGCAGACTGAAGTGTATTTTCCCTTCTTGAATGTAAACATCTTTATAAAAATGTGAAGTCTAGTAGTGAATAGATGATAAAGGAATTCCCACCTGAAGACCAGAAACCTATTAAATATTTATAAGTGCAGCAAAAGTTTTACAGTTTTTAATGGATAATTTTGTAATTCCTTCATACTTCAGTCCAAAAAAGACTTCCAAAAATTTCCATGGTGGGGTCCACTTGGGTATTTTTAATGTGTTGGCAGTCAATATAGTTTTAAACTATTTTTTAAAAAAAAAAAAAAGTGCTCTAGAAAGCTAAGAAGGAAAGGTCCCTATACTTCTTTTGACAAAAATATTAATTCCCTTTACTGATATTAATATATATGGTGCAAATGATGGAAGAATTCCAAAGTGGATTAATTCTGTTGAAATATAATTCCTGTCAATTTTCTACATCTCTCCTATCATTTGAATTGGGTAAAGCATGTTCCTGCCTCAGGACTTTTGCTTTTACTCTTCCCTCTGACCAAAATGCTCTTCCCTCAGATAGCTACCTGCCCTACCTCCTTTCTTCATTCAGGTGTGTGCTCAAAAGTCACCTTATCAAACCAGCTTTACCTAACTACTCTATAATAAGATGTCACCCTTCATTGTCACTTTTTTCTCTTACTTTACAAAATTTTTTTCATACAATTTCTTCATTTTCACCACCTGATGTATATTTATTCATTTTTTAAAAAGTATTTATTCATTTGGCTGTGCCAACTCTTAGTTGTGACATGCAGAACCTTTGATCTTCATTGCAGCATGCAGGATCTTTAGTTATGACATGTGAACTCTCAGTTGTGGCAGGTAGGATCTAGTTCCCTGACCAGGGATTGAACCCAGGCCCCCTGCGTTGGGAGCACAGAATCTTAGCTACTGGACCACCAGGGAAGTCCCTATTTGTTCACTTTTAAAATGTCTCCTCCCCACCCCACCAGAATGTAAACTTAATGAAAGCATGGATGTTGGCTGTAATTTTTATTGCTTTTTGCTATATTTTCAGCTCTCAAAATAGTATCTATTGTGACAGCCACCCAATAAATATTTGTTAAATACATGAACTTTTACATCTCTATCTTTGCTACTTATAAATACTCTAGGTCAAGGTTCTACAAACTACAGCTTATCGCCTGTTTTTGTATGACTTGTGAACTAAGAATGAGTTTTACATTTTTTAACAGTTGAAAAAAATCAGAAAGATGCATTTCATGCAACTTGAAAATTGTGTAGAATTCTAACATCAGTGTTCATAAATAAAGTTTTATTGGAGCACAGCCAAATCCATGTTGTCTACGGCTGCTTCTATATTCCAAGAGTAGAGTTAAGTACTTGCAACAGAGACTATATGACTTGCAAAGCCAAAAACATTCACTATCTGGTAACCTTTTAGAAAAAGTTTGCCAAGACCTGGTCAAATCTACTATTAATACTAACACTAATACTGCACTGTCCAATACAATAGCCACTAGCTACATGTGCCAATTTTAGTTTAAATTTAAGTTAATTAAAGTTAAAAATTTAGTTTCTCAGATACCCAACCACATTTCAAGTACTCAACAGAACATGTAACTAAGGGTCTTTCATATTGGAGAACATAGACAAAGAATATTTCCATCCCCGTAGAAAGTTCTACTGAAGAGCACAGTTCTAGATTTTAGAATATCTCATTGCCGCTTGGGATATCAGTCACTGCAAAGTTGTTTATTTAAAGCAAACATTAAAACTTTGGGTCAGGAAAGAAACCATGTGTAAATATTAAATCAATGAAAATTCTAAAGAAATTATACTAGGAAACAGCTTAACAATGATCATATTCTATCAATGTTTTCTAAACTCCTGCAATTGGAATTTCAGGGGAAAGCACTTCCTACTAATTCAGTAATCAAAAAGGTAAAGGATATAGACAGCACCTTCATACAAAGAACTTTATAAACTTCACTGATTAAAAAATTAACGTGACTCTTCAAATGTTTAAAAAAGAAAACCCACATGATGCCAAACATCCAGATAAAATATTTCTAAATGTACCTATATGGGGCTTCCCAGGTGGCACAGTGGAAAAACAATCTGCCTGTCAATTCAGGGGACATAGGTTTAGTCCCTGGTCTGGGGAGATTCCACATCCTGTGGAGCAACTAAGTCCATGTGGCACAACTACTGAACCCACACCCTAGGGCTCATGAGCCACTACTGAGCTTGTGCTCCGCAACAAGAGAAGCCACCACAATGAGAAGCCCACGTACCACAACCAAGAGTAGTCCCCCACTCACCATAAGTAGAGATAGCTGAGCAAAAGCAACAGAGACCCAGTGCAACCAAATATAAAGTACTTATATATGTGCATACAAAATAAACTCAGCATGTACATGAGAATTTTTGTATCATTAGATAAAATCATTTTCCTTACCTCATTTAGAAGCCAAAATTACCATCCCTACTTAACACTCCTTGATAGCAATTTCCCTCCTGCTCTTGCCATAACTAAATAATCTCCTGACATATTTTTTAATTAAATAATTACTGTTTTCCATTGACATTGGTGTTGTACTATGTTTTCCAATGACATTTTACCTCTTAAACAATAAATCTTATGGACAGATTCTTAGAAAAGTTCAATCTTCCAAGACTGGACCAGGAATAAATAGAAATTATGAACAACCCAATTACAAGCACTGAAATTGAAGATGTGATCAAAAATCTCCCAAAAAACAAAAGCCCAGGACCAGATGGCTTCACAGGAGAATTCTATCAAACGTTTAGAGAAGAGCTAATGCCTATCCTTCTAAAACTCTTTTAAAAATCTGCAGAGAAAGGAACACTTCCAAACTCATTCTATAAGGCCACCATCACCCTGATACCAAAACCAGACAAAGACAACATAAACAATAAATCTTATAAAAGATACATAGCTTCTGTAACTGATAGAGTTCACAAATATATTGGACTGTTAAAGTTAAAGGTTATTTCTTTTGTAGTTTTCCAAGCACTCTACAAATTCAAAGCTTTATTAGCAATCTCAAATTGTTTTCTACCAGAATTGAAAACAAGCCTCATCATATGCCTGCTGAGAGATGACAATTTCAAATTTGTTTTTACTCCTTCAGATTCTCTCTTTGACAAAGATGCTGTTTAAAAAATTTCATGAGTTAGAATTTTTATTAAATACACCAAGATTTTTCTCTGAGATTCTAGCATTTTATGTGCTACAAAATGAAAAGGGGTAGATTACAAATAAAATTTAAAGTTGAAAATGGTAAGGATCTGGTTAATTGAGATTTCATCAAAATTCACACGTGAATAATATGAACAAAATCAAATATTTACATTAGCAACAAAACATGCAACCATATTTTTAATTTGAATGATTATAAACTTGTTTTCAGTTTGTTACTTTAAGTAATTATCATTCAGTAAAGGATATCCACTAATAAACATGGAACTCTGCTCAATGTTATGTGGCAACCTGGTTGGAAGGGGACTTTGTGGGAGAATGGATACATGTATATGTATGGCTGAGTCCCTCCAATGTTCTCTTGAAACTATCACAACACTGTTAACTGGCTATGCTCCAATACAAAATAAAAGTTAAAAAAAAAAAAAAAGAATACCAGCTAATATAATTCTATTCTTAATTTCAGAGATCAGATATCCACTTGCCGGTCTGTCTTTCCAGCATAGCGTAGAAGTTAAAGGAGAGCAAAACGTCAGTCTCAGAAAGAGCCCCGCACTGAGTCTGCCAGCTGTCCTCAGCACTGGTGCCTGACAGCAGCCAGAAAGTTGTCTCTGAGAGTCAGCATTTCCCTTTACCTTCAGAACAATAAACTGATTTCTCTATCCCCATACCTCTTTCTTAAATTTAAAATGTCCACTTTTACTTTTTGACAAAAAGCTTTGGAAACTGAGTCACGGACTACAAAATGATCCTTATAAAATGAAATTAGAAACGTTGGAATTGAAGTAGATATCTTACCTACCTTATCTCTTCTTTCCCTGCCACTTGATATTTAAATTTTCTCCAATATCCAACTATGTGGATTATGAAGTCTCTGCTTAGACACTTCCAAGAATACAGAAGTTATACTTTTCCTTTTCAGAAAAATTCTAATGGTTTAAAAAGTTCCTCCTTAAATACAGTGGAACTCAAAATTTCCTGAACTATCCATTTCAGGTCCTAGTTCAGCTTTCTAGGAACATCCAGAATAAATTATTACACAAATGCTACCACTCAGTTTCCTAACCATGGTGAGAGCTTTCTTCTGAACCTGGTTTTGTTTGCCTATGGTCCTCCAAATATGTGGCATCAAGCACTAAGCCAAGGAGTGCAAATGAGACTTCATATTATCTCACAGCATCTCTGGAAAATAAACAGGTGCAATGGCATTTATTATTCTTCCCATTTTACAAACAAAATTTAAGACAAAAGAATGACAAAAAATATAAAGTCATGTAATTGTCCAAAGGTACAATGTCAGTGGCACATTATGAAGAGAAGCAGGATCCCTCTCTTGAGTTTCAACCTTTTTTTTAAAGAATTTAAATAATGTTTTAAGGTGCTTTCCTATATAGATTATAAATATTGGAAGAAGGTCAGAACTAGAAGACATTTTAGACCCAATTAATTTCAAATACCTCAAGTGAGAGGAAAGGAAGATATTAAAAGGGGGGGGCAGAATTTAGAAAGATGGTAACGATAACCCTATATGCAAAACAGAAAAAGAGACACAGAAATACAGAACAGACTTTTGAACTCTGTGGGAGAAGGTGAGGGTGGGATGTTTCAAAAGAACAGCATGTATACTATCTATGGTGAAACAGATCACCAGCCCAGGTGGGATGCATGAGACAAGTGCTCGGGCCTGGTACACTGGGAAGACCCAGAGGAATCGGGTGGAGAGGGAGGTGGGAGGGGGGATCGGGATGGGGAATAAGTGTAAATCTATGGCTGATTCATATCAATGTATGACATAACCCAAAAAAAAAAACAAAACAAAAAAAAAACAAAAAAACACTGATAAAAGGGGGGGGCATACCTTAAAATGAGAATAGTCTCTCCAGCCATGAAATCCTACCTTTCCTTCCTCTCTGGACCAAGGTAAAGGTTAAGAGACATCAAGAATATTTCTCTAAGAACATCAGATCAATACAGCCCACATTACCTTCTTTTTTTTTTTTTAACAAAATATACCATTTTCCTTAGATTAAATGTGAAGAAATTATAGACTGCAGGGCACAGGTCCTAAACAGCAAATTCAATATCTAGTGTTATTTTCCTTGAAAGGTCAGTTACTCTAAAGCTGTAGAAAAATATACTTATATTTTACCATGGATATCAGGTGCTGACAAACACGCAGAGAGAAAAGGAAGAATGAGCATTTCATGTCATTGATACTTTTAAAAATTGTCTGTGCTAAAATGATTGAATCCAACATATGCAAGTAAGATTTTCATTTTGTAACTGTAAAATGCCTAGTTGGTTATAAAATAACTGAAGTTAAAAACAGAATATCAATTGAAGATGGGTGACAGACTTAAATGTGAAAGCTAAAACAAACAAATTTCTAGAGAAAACTATAGGAGAATATTTTCATGGCCTTGGATAGGCAAAGACTTTTTAAGCAGGACATAAGGTTCCATTAATCCCAAAAGGAAAAAAAAATAATTTAGTCTTCATTAAAATTAAGAATTCTGTTTACCATAGATGAAGAAAATAAATAAGCAAGTTACAGACCCAGAGAAAATATTTGCAATATACATCTGATGAAGTTCATGTTTCTAAATTTTAAATGCCTACAAAATCAATAAGAAAAATATAAACAATCCAATTTTTAAAAAATGTACAGAAGACTTATAGCACTTCAAGAAAAAGAATATGCAAATAGCCAATAAACATACAAAAAGGTACTCAACATCATTATTCATCAGGAAAATACAAATTAAAACCACAATGAAACACCACTACACACCCAACAGAATAGCTAAAATTTAAAAGTCTGACAACAGCAAGTGTTGACAAGATGTGGAACAACTGGGGATGACCAGTGAGAGGGTAACAAGTCCAACCACTTCAGAAACTGTTTGGCAGTATGCATCAGAACTAAGAACACACCCACACTATGGCCTAGAAATGCTAGTCCTAGATATATATCCAAGAGAAATGAATGTATATGTCCACCAAAAGACATGTACAAGAATATTCACCATATAGATCAACAATGGAAACAAATCAAATGTCCATCAACAGTACAATGAATAAACAAGTTGTATATTCATACTACTCAGTAATAGAAAAGAATGAACTATTAATAAATGTAACAATATGGATGAATCTCAAAGGTATGTTTGAAGAAACCAGATACCCAAAAAGTACCTACTGTATGATTTATGCAAAATTCAAGAACAAGAAAACTGATCTATGGTTACAGAAGTCTGAACAGTGCTTTACTTGGCATGCATGCTCAGTCACTTCAGTCATGTCCGACTTTTTGCAATCCTACAAACTGTAGCCCATCAGGCTCCTGTGTCCATGGAGAATCTCCAGGCAAGAATACTGAACCGGGTTGCCATGCCCTCCTTCAGGGGATCTTTCTGACCCAGAGATTAAACCCACCTCACTTATGTCTCCTGCATTGGAAGGAGGGTTCTTTACTACTAGTGCCATCTGAGAAACCCTTTTTACTTGGTGTAAAGGGAGGTTTTGTAAATGGGCACAAAGGGAATCTTCTGGAGTGATGCAAATGTCCTGTATCTTTTTCTAAATTTTATTTTACTGAAGTATAATTGATTTAAATGCTATGTTTCTGGTATAAAATGTTTCCTATCTTGACTTTGAAGGAATGCATATAGATAAAAATTAATCAACCTGTATATGTAAGAAACGTATACCTCATTGTATAAATTATTCCTTAATTAAAAATAAATCTATTGAACACAATCATTTTCAAATATCTGAAATACCAAAGGAGTTCCTGGATGTCCAGTGGTTAGGATTTGGCACTGTCACTGTTGAGATTCTGGGTTCAATCCCTGGTCAGAGAACTAAGATCCTACAAGCCACACAGTTCAGCCAAAAAAGAGCCCAAACCTTAAAAATGCAATTATAGCAGTATCTTCTCTCTTTTAAAAAACATTTGAATTTGGGGAGATTTTCATGAGTTTTCTATAGTCTTTATGGACTGTATCTATATCAACCATCCTCTGAATGGGCACCATGTAAAAGTTCTTACGGTGAGGAAATTTATTTACATGTTATGTACCACCTAAATATGAAGATATTTTCAGTGATAGCTAATTCTCCAATCAAATTTTCCTGAGGATTGAGATTTCAAGATTTGTTTCAATTCTGATCTTTGATTTTTTTCTTTTTTCACTAAGCTTAGGCTACAGATAATTTGTGTCATTCATCTTTGGAAAACAAAAACAAGCAAATAAAATCTCTTGATCCATATCTATGCTTCTCTCCAGCAATAGCCCCATTTATTTCTCTGCTTCACTTCCCAGCTAAACTTCTGGAGACTATGAACTGTACCCAGTGATTCTACTTCTAGTCCCATTCCTGCTTTAACCATCTCAGTCTGGTTTCCATCCCCACAACTCCACAAAAACCACTTCTGTTAAGGTCACTAGCAAGTTCTACGTTGCCCCAAACCAGCCCACACTATTTGGCCCCACTTTACTTGATTTTCCAGCAACAGTGAACATAGCTGTTCACTCTCTCTGAATTCTGTTACACCACACTCTGTTGGTTTTTTTATTTGTCTCACCATGCTGTTTCTCTTATGTTAGCCCCTCCCCCTCTACATGACCACCTAAATAGGATGCTTCTCAGGGCTTGATCCCGAGCCCTCTTCTCACAATAGGTGGCCCCAATCATTCCCATGGCGCTAAAGATCATCTACGTGCTGAGGATGATCAAATTTCTATCTCTAGCCAGACTTTTTATTCAGAGGAGGGGTGCACCAACCCTGCCCTGACCATTATTCTTCCTTTTAGCACTGTTCTTGTATAACACTTCAAATAATTCAAATCTTTTCATTGGGGATTTATTTGTTTGGGAGCCCACCTTCTTCATCTGACTGTAAATTCCAAGCAGGCAAAAGCACTGTTGTCTTCTTCACCATTGTATTGCCAATATTTTGCATACAAGACACATAACAGTCAGTGAATAGTTTTTGAATGAAGAATGAACGAATAAAGATTTCTGACTTTTGAATTACATTGCTATTAATATAAATGTTATATTACAAGGTAAGTCAAAATCAAATGTTATAAAAACTTTCATTGCTTAGCTATCTTTTAAAACCAGCAAATAAACAATAAAAATACATTCTAAAACAACAGGAATACCAGACCACCTGACCTGCCTCTTGAGAAACCTGTATGCAGGTCAGGAAGCAATAGTTAGAACTGGACATGGAACAACAGACTGGTTCCAAATCGGGAAAGGAGTACGTCAAGGCTGTATATTGTCACCCTGCTTATTTAACTTATATGCAGAGTGCATCATGAGAAACGCTGGGCTGGAGGAAGCATGAGCTGGAATCAAGATTGCCAGGAGAAATATCAAAGACTTCAGATATGCAGATGACACCACCCTGATGGCAGAAAGTGAAGAAGAACTAAAGAGCCTCTTGATAAAGTGAAAGAGGAGAGTGAAAAAGTTGGCTTAAATCCAACTTAGAAAACTAAGATCATGACATCCGGTCCCATCACTTCATGGCAAATAGATGGGGAAACAGTGGAAACAGTGGCTGACTTTATTTTTGGGGCTTCAAAATCACTGCAGATGGTGATTGCAGCCATGAAATTAAAAGACACTTAATCCTTGGAAGGAAAGTTATGAACAACCTAAACAGCATATTAAAAAGCAGAAACATTACTTTGCCAACAAAGGTCCGTCTAGTCAAGGCTATGGTTTTTCCAGTGGTCATGTATGGATGTGAGCTGGACTATAAAGAAAGCTGAGCATGGAAGAATTGATGCTTTTGAACTGTGGTGTTGGAGAAGACTCTTGAGAGTCCCTTAGATTGCAAGGAGATCCAACCAGTCCATCCTAAAGGAGATCAGTCCTGGGTGTTCATTGGAAGGACTGATGTTGAAGCTGAAACTCCAATACTTTGGCCACCTCATGCAAAGAGCTGACTCATTTGAATAAGACCGTGATGTTGGGAAAGATTGAGGGCAGAAGGAGAAGGGAATGACAGAGGATGAGATGGTTAGATGGTATCACCGACTCAATGGACATGGATTTGGGTGGACTCTGGGAGTTGGTGATGGACAGGGAGGCCTGGTGTGCTGCGGTTCATGGGGTCGCAAAGAGTCGGACATTACTGAGCGACTGAACCGAGCTGAACTGAACTGAAAGATATAAAGATGATCTACTATTAACCCAGTATGTGCTATGAAAGTGATGTTTCACTAATACTTTTCAAACTGTGGGCCATGTTTATCAGATTTTAGTCTGCACAAGAATGCCCTAGGAATCTCATTAACATGCAGATTTTGATTCAGCATGTCTGGCCTGAGATTCTGCATCTGTAACATGTCCCAGATGTTGCCAGTGCTACTGGTCCACACACCATACTTAGATTAACAGGTGTCTAAAGGATCTTTGTAAATGAATTATGAATTAAACTGAACATTCGCTGGATCCTAGCTTTACCTCTAGTAGAATGCAAGGTGGTTTCTGTCCACATCATCTTACTCAGACTTGCTGGTCTCTTGCAGTATTACAAACTTAGAGGAGTTCTCAACCTTACCAAGACCAAGTGACCCCCTCTTTTAGAAAAAGTATTTTATAACACCTCTTTACCCCAGGTCGACCCCTGGGTTGGGAAGATCCCCTGGAAAAGGGAATGACAACTCACTCCAGTATTCTTGCCTAGAGAATTCCATGGACACAGCAGCCTGGTAGGCTACAGTCCATGGGGTAACAAAGAGTCGGACACACTGAACGACTAACACACACACACCATCATAAATTAAATATAACCTATCCACACATCGAAGTTTTCTAAAAATAAAAACCTAACTGTAACATAAATGTGAAATAAATAAAATAATTTGTGTCTTAATATGTAAATGTACTAGTAAATTATTATAGAATACATAATAAGAAGGTAGTCAGATGTGTTTATAGAATCATCATGAATGTAAGAGACAAAATATGCAAGATATAGCTTGCATCAATAATGGCAAAAGTCTTGGCTCCAAACTAAAGAAAGAATTATCTTCCTTTAATTTATTGGATTGGTCAAAAGGAACCCAAACAAACTTTTTGGCCAACCCAGTAGACAGTAGTTTCATTCTTAAACAATTTAGATTGCATTAAAACCATGCAAGAATACTTTATGCATAAAATACAGTTAGGTTCTAGCAGTCATTAGATGACATAAAATATTACTGTTTCAGAAAAGCAAGAGATTCCAACCTAGAATAAGGAACAGCTTCCTAAAAGACTGCCGGGTGCTGATCTGTGGCAGAGGGACAGGGTCAATAGCTAAGTAGATCTAGCAGTGGTCCCTATAGTGATATCCTTACCTAAATAACTTTACATGAGCACATATGCAGAGGAAAAAAATATTCTGTGGATAAAAAACAAGCATGCTCAATAATCAACTTTTTTATGAATGTGGAGTTATAGCATAGCTGATGTAAAATATAATAGCTCCACTCTGAAAAAACAGTTTTTGTAATATTTAACAACTAATCATTTTTGCCATCATCTGCCTTTATCTCTGCAATTGAAGATCATTTGTTATACACTTGTGCACAGTGTAGACAGTAGCACAAATGTATATCAGAGGCTCGATTTGACTTGCATGTGTATCATTTACCAAATATTAATGCATTGAAGATTATCCCTGTAAAATTTATATTCTGACCTCAAAATAAAACTTTTTAACCAGCTCTTTGAAAATATTAAAAATTTATAAATGTGACACGAGTAAGATTGTGGTTGTGCACTGGAATTTTTTTCCTGTGCATATTTGCTCATATAAAATTGTTCTGATGTTCTAAATATTCTGCTATGTTCACAGTCTCTCAAACAGATAATACTTCGCAAATAAACTGATCATGGTGTGTTAGAGAAATCAAATGAAGTAAAATATGGTATTCTCAACTTTAAAAAGCAAAACATTTGTTGTGAAGAATTAGTTTATTGTGACTTGCTGAAACACTGCAAAATATGTAGCAAAGCCAAGGATTAGATTTCACTACGTTATTTTGCCCAAAGTTAAGCCAGTATTGGATTAGAAAAAAATAATAGTATTCATCCTGTTGAATTCAGCCAACATTCGAAGCTCTTCTGTCAAACTTTTAATAGCACCTCTGACAAATTAACCAGCAAAATTAACTAGCTTTCATGTCACTATTTTCTTTACTATCTTTACCATAAAAGTTGAACAAATAAATAGTCAAATGACCAAACACAGGCAGTTTATTAGTTGATTTATTTAATAAATATGACTGCAGTCCTACTATGTGCTAGGGACTAGGCTGGGTACTAGTTATCACTGGTGATAAAAAAGATCCCTACACTTTGGAATCTGACAGTTTAGACGGGGCAACAGGTGTACTAATGACCAAAATATGCAAGAAATCTAGTTAAATAACCTTTAAGAGTTAAGAGTAAAAAACAGTTTTGCACTGCTTCATCAGTGATACTATTGAAATGTTTTCCATTTCTTATTTTAAAAAGTTTCCTTTATAAGCCCACAAATAACCTGATGTACCAAAAATGTTATCTCTAAGAACAGTTGCTAATAAATACAATTTGTGATATGTTGCCAATTCCATTGATATAATAAGTCAGGAGGTAAGCTGCTTTTGAATTTTTGATGCATAAAAAGCACTGCTTCATAAATGCTTTTATTCTGTTTCATATCTATTTTTTTTTCATATCTATTATTAAACATTTAGTTTTTTCTGTCTTCTAGATGGGCTACAAGTCCAATATAATACAGTATCGACTCCAAATTATATTGATTTACTCTACATCACTTTGTACTCTAAGAACTTTAATTCTGGATGCAAAAGCAGATTTCAATTAAGGCTGAAAAAATTATCTCATTCAGGATCATTAGGGATTATTTTGACAGATTTTACGGCAGTAATAATTAACAGTTATATATATATGCCACTTTTCAAATAATCCCCCTATAACAGAAATATAATCATTGTTTCATTATTTCCTCTTTTTTTACAAAGTGATTCAGAAGGCCTTAGGGTCATCCTTATGATTTCTAATTATTACGAATGTGCCAGTTAATGGGAGAGTTGTATTTTCAAAAGGCTTAACAGCAGCCTACTCGATGTTCTTGTGATGGTTAGAATATTTTTCCACAATAACCAATGAATGTTTAACACATTCAAAAAGCATTTATTGGGTACTTACTACAGGCAGCTTCTGTGTTAATCACTCCTCTCACACATTGTCTAGAACTACAGCTTGACTTAGGAGCCAACTCATACTGGTTATCTGATAAAAGACCTACTGATAATCTTTTAGTCATAAGTGTAAATGTATACACTGATGACAAACTTATAACAACATATTAAGGTATCACCAGGAAAATGTATGATAATTTTATGGTACCATCCATGTATCTTACTGACTGAGAAAGTAAATTTCCCCTCATATTTGATCCATATTTTAATGGACTAATAGTGATCCTGAAATCTGCTCATGTAAAGTTAAAAGGTAATGTTTAGCATTAAGTAATATGCTAGTCAAAAAACCAATAACATTTCTGTTTTCTAAGTTTTCCTTTCTGTTATACCACTTTAAATACTTTAAAATTTTTCTGAGTTCTAACAAGGAATTTGCTAGCACCAACCCCTTACTCACAAAGAGTAATTAATAAAAGGCATCATAATAAAGTTAATGAAAATGACTTTTCAGCACCATTTTTTCAAAGTTTCTTTATGTGGACCATTTTCTTAAATTCTTTATTAGATTTGTTACAATAATGCTGCTGTTTCATGTTTTTGTTTTTTGACTGTGAGGCATATGGGATCTTAGCTCCCTGACCAGGGATCAAACCTGCACCCCTGCACTGGAAGGCAAAGTCTTAACCACTGGACCACCACCAGGGAAGTCCCTTTTTGGCACCATTTTGAAACTTGAGTGCAACAAACTCTGAGGATCTTTTATGAACCAGGAACTGTTCTTTGCACTGAGTATACAAAAATAAGACATAGTTTCTGCCTTCAGAAGCTTAAAGACCAGTGGGGGAATAAACACTTACATCGGTAAATAGTTTCAATATAATTGGGAGAAGTACGCACAGTAAGGAAAGGCCTTAGCCCAGCTGGATGGAGGTGAGGGACTGGATAGAACGACCACCAGAAAGCACCAGGGAGAGTCATGAGAAGGAGGTCCTTCATGGTGACAAGGCATGAAAAGATGAGTAGGCATAACAAGGTAAAGAATGGGATGAAAATTTCAGCAAAGACATGGAAGTGTGAAACAGCGTATGAGATTGTAGGAAACACAACCAGAAATTTTCTAAAATTATGTTCTACCAGGACCCCATGACCTTTCTGTGGCTTTTGTTCCTTTAAATTTTATCAGTTCAACCTTCACATGTTCATAAAATGGAAGGCTAGTAAACCACCATCTGGAGGCTGTATCTATGTAAATACCATCCATCCAGAACACAGAAAGGAAGCTAGAAATGAAAAAAATGGCTACCACAAAAGCCATGTGGTGGGAAGCTGACATCAAGGAGACAAAAATTACACAATAACCTGGGAATATTTAGTGTAGGGGCATTCAGCTCTGCACAGTTCAAAACCCCATGAGAATACACTACAGAACAATACATTATCTGATGGTCACAATACTGAGCCTGAGTCCCTAAGATAAAGTTTTCTCTTGTGGACCTCACTTATAAGGGGTTTGTGTAACAAATACTGTGTAACAAATATTCTTAGAAAGATTTCTACCCAATAATGTTGACATAAAAAGGGTTTTTTAAAATATTTGTTTATTTAGCTGCACTGGGTCTCAGTTGTGGCACACGGGCTTTTCTCATGGTATGTGGGATCTTCATTCCCAGACCTGGGATCGAACCTGCATTGCCTGCATTTGAAGGGGGATTCTTAGCCGCCAGACCACCATGGAAATCCCAAAAGTTTTATATTAAATAAGAAATATGCCAATACTTGTAAAATTCGTATTTGTGAACCACCCATTTCTCAACCATCAGACAGAAGGGATATTATTACAGCACAAATAACAAAATTCAGTAACATAAAGAATCTCTGCGTAGAAAATATTCAGGATCACAAACTGGGAGAAAAGAAAACAATTTTAGTTCTTGATTTATTACATGCGTTAACTCTTCATCTTTATATGACAAACTTTCTATTTCAAAAGCTTATTTCATCTGACATCTTCACACACAAAAATTCTCAATGAATGTCTGGTAATCAATGAAAAAATGAATAACTTTTTAAAAAGATTTTATATGTTGAAGAAATATTGACCATATAGTTCTGCATTTCACAATAAACCATAGCATATTAATTTGACCCCCAAATTAGGCAGAAAATAAAAGCACTTCATCAAGTACTCTACTTGCTTGCAGTGCCAAGACATGAGAGGTATACACTATAGGTCAAATTCTAAACTGGGACCAAAATGCCAAAATAGTATAAAAGTACTTTATTTAAATATCAAACACATGGGCCAGATTAGCCAATCTTGAGTGGCTATAATAAACCAGATATTTTACTACACCAAATACTCTGATCCTCAGGGACGTGATGTTAGAATAGCCAAATTCACATCACTAACCTTTCTGTTAATCTTAGTTTTTTATTTAAGTGTGAAATCTTTGCATTAAGCATACCATATAACATCCATCTCCACGGATTATGAATGTAATCTACTCATCTAAACTCACCTAGTGATTCAATTCTGTATTCTCTTTCCATTTATAGCCTGTACATTCCAAATAAAATTCTACACAGGTTTTCATTCCCTTTTTATTCAGCTTATCAAAAAGTCACTGTTAGGGCTTTAATATCCTAAATTAGCTACTTAGTTAATAATTTCTTTATTTCACATTAAATAAATGAATTCAGGAGTATTAGCATTTATAGAGAAACGTCACAGTTTCCACTGTCTTACACTAATTCATATGTTATTCTTGAGAAAGAAATGATTAAGACTAGGAAAAAATAGTGTTGTAGTATTGATCTATCACTTCACAAAAATAAACTCAGGAATTCATTTGAAATAATTAAAGACTGAGTGTTTTTTAAATTATTTTTTCTAGTGTACAACAACCTAATTTTTTCCTGATCTTGGCCAATGAAATCTTTACATGATAAAAATTACACATCATAAACCATTTTTCAAATATTCAAAGTGTAAATTTTTAGGTTGACTTTTAAACCTTGATAATTTTTATAAATTTAAAGCAAGAAGTTTTTCATAAGAGAAAACCCTTGAAATATTTTTCAATAATGATCATCAATTTTTTTTTTACAGAATACTAAATATGTACTGTGCACTGACTTATCATTTGGCGCTCTACTTAGAGGAAAAAAAACACGTATAAGCGCCAAGTCAGTTTAAAATTATAAACATACTCATGTGCAAATTAAAGATTTACAACCACAGTACTGTGCTCAATTATACATGAAACAAAATTTATTTTGTTTCCTGACATATTCAATCAAGTTTTAATAACTTCATAGAGCCTAGACCTAAAGCTGCCAAAGATCAAGGTATACTGGCAATAAGAGAGCCTTCAATCATTATGAAGAAAATATCCAGGCTATTGATAATTATCAGATTAACATTTCAATCAGGTGTCAGTATCTCATTTACTAATAGAATGAATACATTTCTCACAAATTCTGATTTTCTATCACCACCTCCTCCAACTTGAGATGCACCTGCCATTTTCAAGGTTTTAGAAACACTTGTTGAAAAGACTGTTGAAAAGTTTGAAATAATACTGTGAAATTTTAGTTATCCCAAGGAAGTATATATATCCCAATAATACTGAAAATTTGGGGGGAAGTGAGGATAGTTTAATGACTTTCAAAATTAATTCAAATGAAACTCTTCATGTGAGCCTGATTTTTTGCTTTGAGTAAATAAGTTATTAGAAGACTGAGTACCAAGGGAAGCACAAATGCTATTACTTAAAAATTTACCTTGCCATATGACAGCATTTACCCTTGGCGGGGGGGAGTCACCTTTCATCCTAAAGAAGTCACTCAGGTTAGCCCAATTCCAATGGACATTGAAGCCATGGACGAAAAAATCATGCAAAAGGATTAGTTATTCCACCTTAGGTTTGCTGCCATTTCAGGGACACCCCATAAGTATTCCTCCCCTGCAGAATCAGAATTGACCCCTGACAACCCCTAAAAGGTAAAAATGCGGAGAAATTATCACTGTCCAAAGTTAGGTTGGGGGTGGGGGGGTAAGGTAGCAAATGAGAGATGTATGAAAACCGACACGCTTTGCCCTCTGAAATGCCTATTTACTTTTGACAAAAGAAATAAATAGAAGCAAAACCGAGATTCAGAAGGAACTCTCTCTGCTGCGTGCACCGGTTGAGCATTTCAAAGACCCCTTAGAAAAGAAGCAGGCTGGAGGCTCACCTTCCATCTCGCCGCCGGGCTGGGCTGGAGCTGCCGCTCTGGATAACCAGCCGCTCCACGTGCTCCTGCCGTCGCCGGGACGCAGCGCGCAGCTGGCGGGAGATTCCCAGCGCGGGGAGTCCCCGGGATCCGGCCGCCGCGTCGGCGCAGATTGAAAGGGGCAGAAGCCAGCGACCGGACGGTGCGCGGGGTTACAGCGGCGCTGGCTGGCGGCGGCTTTAAAGGACGCTCACCGCCGAGGTATCTACCGCGCCTCCAGCCGCCTTTTGAATGTCAAAGCCGAGAACCCCAATAGGAAGGAAATGGCAAGACAGTAAATTGTCTCCAAATGTCTATTTTAGAAGGATAGTGGATAAGACAGTAATATCACATGGCGGGAAGGAGGATCTGGATTGCTTTCTTGCAAGTCTAAGTTCAAAGGAGGTTTGTCTTGAGCAAAATCTGGAACTTCTGGTCTAGATTCAGGGATGATAGCCATGAATGCCATCAATGAGCACTCCATTAAATATGTTTTTCTTCCTCAACTTTTCATTTCACGTAATAAAAGTTCCTGATCCAAGTTTTCAGGAAGTTCTAAGACAGTTCCAAAGAGTGTTGGCACTTTAATCAACTCAACTTTTTCAACTGGAAGCAATATTCTCACTTTATTTTCCCTTTTGGAAACTGCTTGATTTGCCACCACTCACAAAACACTACACACTGTATTTATGTGTGTTTATTTTCTACTACCTTACCTTCTTCCAAATAGGATCTGAGACAGCTTACAAAAATACATATATAATGTAAAGTGCTAAGAGATTGGGGTGGGAAGGGGAAGATACACTAAGACAGTAAAATTGACTCAAAGATGTTAGTTGTACACAGAGTGAACATCTTTTCCCAACATCCTTCCCACGTTATAGAGATCAAGCACACATTTGACTATAGGGAGAGGGAAGGGGAAGTGAACATATAATTTTTAAAAAACAGAATTTTTCTTCACACTGAGGTTGAACAGACATTGTTCAGGTGAGTCCTCTTAAAGTTACCCAGTATGTTAAATATGTAAATGATTCTCAAAAAGACCATTTTTGCCTTTGTGAGAGACATATGTTGTTGGTATATACAAGTATATTTGAGACTTAACGTTGGGAGTTCATGCATCAGAAGGCCATACCAGAGTAAACCCACTCTTATCAAGTTAAAGAATACATATTGTAATTTTATGAATTTTATTTTAAATATGCCTTGGTATAGGAGATATATATATATAGATATAGGTATATAATTTTTAAATGAGTTAATAACTTGTAATGGCTTTGTTTTACGATTATGGCACCATGACAGCATCTCTATAACTTGTATGGGTTGGAGTTCTACAGGATAATAACAATTTCGGAGAAATACTCTAAACACTAGGTCTAATTTTAGTATTGAAAGGGGAAATTTGTTGTTTGTTAGTTTCTAAAGGCAAAAATAGCACATCAAAAGTAGCAGAAGAGGAACTGTAAAATTTCACAGGGATGGTGTAAGGATGAATAGTTATTTGGTTATTAAAAGTTTTAGAAGGTGTTTAGCTTCCATTATAATGTTCTTTATACTTATCAATGGAATGTGTTACTACTCTGTGAATAACTAGCTCAGTATTGAGTATTTCAGACTCAAAAACGTGATACTTAACGGGATAGATCAAAAGTAAGTGGGTAAAATAATTCATGCAGCTATTTCACCCTCAAGGAGGTAGAGCATAAATCCCCACTCCTTAAGTGTGCAATTCACTTATGAGTGTTTCTAGTGGCCTAGTGATTACGATTCTGGGCTTTCACTGCCATGGCCTGGGTTCAATCCCTGGTCAGGGAACTGAGATCCCACAAGCCATACAAAGGATCCCACCCCCCAAAAAAGGTTTTTTTAAAAAATGAATGGGATTCACATAGTGACATCCTTCCAAAGATTACAGTATGAAAAGGTATTTATATCACAGAAACCAGACAAATACTACCTCAGGCAGATGATCAAGTTAACAACAACAACGATATAAGGCATGGGACAGTATGTGCCCGTGATATACACTTGAATAAGGTACTTCACCTCCATAGCCTTCCATCCATAAACCCTAACCTAGAGGGTTAACTTAGACTGGTTAAGCTCCAGTCTAACCTAGAGGCATTCTGCAAAGGGCCTGACCAATTCAGATCAAGTCAATGTCATCTCAAAACTCATTAACTGTCAAGGTCATCAAAACCAAGAAATGTCTGAGAAACTGTCACCGCTAAGGAGACTTGATGACTAAATATAACAAGGGATCCTGACTGGGATCCTGGAGCAGAAAAAGGCCATCAGGTAAAAACAAAGGAAATCTGAATCAAGTAGGGGCTTTATTTAATAAGGTATCAATATTGGTCATTATTTGTGAGAAAGATATCATAACAAATGTAAGGTGTTAATTGTCAGGAAATAGGAAATACAGAGAACTCGGTACTATCTTCACAATTTTTTTGTAAATCTAAAACTATTCTAAAATTAAGTTTGTTTTAAAAGGGTAGATGAATTCTTTGAACAAATCACTACTCATTTGGTTAAGTCTCTTCTTATAGTATTCAAAGTTGATCAAAGGGTTTACAAGGATCGATTACTTATAACTGGGAAGCTAATAAAACACTGTGGATTTAATGATAAACTTCCAGGGAATCAGAGATAATGCCTAAATTTGTCTTCATTATCATTACTTTAAGAAGGTAACAGTTGAGACTAAACCATGAATCTAGACATGGTAACTGACAAGGGTGGATCTGACTCACTAAATCACATTTCATGGCTTATGCTATGCAGGTAAAATTAACAGTGACTAAAACTGAAATCACTGACAAAGGCTGCTCCTGGACCATATGAGATAGTCCAAGTACTGACTCGGCTCAAAGGAAATAAAACCGAAAACTCTTGATCTCACCCCCAAATAATCATTCTGCACCCTGTCTGAACCTTGGGCTCTGTACCCACCAGCCTACTCAAAACCACGACTGAGGGTGTCCCGCTGCTAAGAAACAGACAATACACAGGGCTTTCCAGGCCACTAAATGAGTAGCCAAGAAGCAACCATGAAAGACACTAGCCTGGTCTCTTTTGGAGCTCGCTGATCTTGACTGAGCATCCACCCTGCAAAAAAAAGCATTTGGAGATCTTGCCTTTCAACTGGGCCCGTGTTTTTGTTTTTGTTAAAGCAGGCTTACTTCACAACCCTGGATACATTTGCAAGTGGAGTCTCTCAACATCGTATAATACTGTAAGTTGAAAATGACGGTTAAACGTTCCTCTAGAGTGCAAAGGCCTGGAGACGCCTCTTTGGTGCACTAGTTCTTCAGGTTCTTCATTCTGTGGGTTAGAACACAGTTGGGTGAAAACTGAAAGTTAAGAATTTGATAAAGATTGTGCACACAGTTCCAGACAATTCATAAGAAAGGCATAGGGAATTCACACGCAGGGCTCTCTGCTTCCTGTGAAGTGCAAGCTTCTCCTTCCTCAGATCCTAATGTAATCTCATCCCCTATCCGCCCTATCCCATTGTGCCCACCGTGTTCCTCTCATCGATCTCTTCAGCTCCTAGACTAAGGAAATGACTAAAACGCCAAGGCTTTTCTTCTCTCACCGACTGCCCAGAGAACTAAGCGCATAAGAGCGAGAGAAAATGGCGCCAGACTCGAGGCGCGAAGCACCGGAAGCATCCACACGACGGCGACCGCGTGTGCGCGAGGGGCGGGGCGCTCGCCTCCAGTGCACCTGCCAGGGCCCGGCCCTCTGCACACGCCCCGCCCCCAGCCCCACCCACGCGCGACAGGCCGCGGAGCACGCTCGCGCTCTCCTGCGCGTCCGCTCCCTTTGTAGCTACGCACGGTAGGGGGGCGGACCCTGGCGGTTTGCTCCGCTCGGTGGAAGAGAGATGGGGAGGCGTGGCGCTGGGGCTGAGGTAGGAAGGAGCCCGCCCCTCGACGCCTAACCCTCCCGCGACGCTAGCCCCTGAGTCGTGATGCGAGCGTGGGTCCTACTCTCCGCGGTGCTCTGGTACCTCACAGGAGGTGGGGCTCCTCCCGCCCGGCCCCCAGGCTTCCCGCAGCTTCCCGGTCCAGCCTCCCCGCTTTGCCCCGCCCCGCCCCAGTCTGAGCTCCGGCTCCTCTTCCACTTGGTCAGTGGTTTTTTCCCTCCGCAGTTGGATGGCAGCGTAATTCCGAACGCACTGAGAAAGGCTTCATTTATGGCAAGCCGGGACACCCAGGTAATGAGGATCTCTTCACCCGCAGAGTCCATCCGAAGAGCCGGGGGCCCCGTGTCTCTGCTGAGGTTTTTCCCGAACAAGGAAATGGAGCAAAAGTTTATAGAACGTCAACTGTGTGCTCTGCACTTCCTGGAGGTTGTTGCATCGTTTCATCCTTAGAGCGACGCCACTGCACCTCAGTTGCGTAAAGAAGAATCTTGCCTAAAGAAGTACGGCTCGTGAGGAGCTAAGATTCAATTTATAGGTCTTTTTCTGATACCACCTCTCTTCAGAATGTCCCTGCTGCTTTGCAACCTGCGAGGCCAGCTCAGAGGAGTGATTTCCGGGGCTGGAAGTCCCTCTGTTTGGAATGTCCTTATCCCTTCATTAACTAGAACCCCTACACATCATTTCAGGCTCAGCTCAAATGTCATTTGTCCCTGTGATAAAACTTTCACACACTCCCCAAGGAAAATTAGTCACACAGCTAACTTTGGATGACTTTGGGCCGGTTCGTAGCATTGGTTAGATTTGGAATCGCTCCGTTTTTGGAGCCCCTACCCCTGCCTGCCACCACCGAGTTGTGGTACAGTATCTTCTTTATAGGTTCAGAGCCTGGTGTTCAACAGGCTTTAAAATTAGTATCTTGTGGGACAGTATTGTTCCAAGCACATTGTTGCTGCTTCCATCAAATCCGAAATAGACTAGGAATTGCAGAAAATCTTCCTTATGTGTCCCACATAGACTGAATTATTGTTCCTAACAGAGGACACTTACAGCTAAATATCACATTTGCCTTGGGGATGATAATGATCATCTTTAAAATAGTTTTGCAAGCAAACAGATCCTTTTCTGATCTTTAAATAGATTCTGCCAACGCTTCAATTTTTTTTGATTCTAGTTCTGAATCTGTACACTAAAATGTATTATGTACATTATTATAAACACTATACTATCACAGAAAAAAAATAATGACTCTCGGGTAGTCTAGAGTTTTAAAAGTCTATGAGAAGTAAAAAGGACTTTAGTTTTCCAAATGTTATAATGATATGCTGATTTTTAAAACTGTGAAATACAAAGAGAACTAATCAAAGTAACTTTGGGACACAATGGTAGGAAGTGTGTTAAATTTTGCTATATAATGTAGTTATATACTGTTTTATTTTGTCATAGTGAAAGTATATGTAAAATTACATCACAACAGCCCAGTCCTTGTCTGTATGGACTTTAAACGCGCTGAAAAAGAAACGGTGGACCCCACCTACTTATGGGTTGGGCCTAATGAAAAGCCATTAACAGGTAAGTTATTTGATTTTAATATCTTCTTTTTTTAATGATGCAAACTTTTTTTTAGAAAAGCACTGTTATTTATGAGAATGAAAAAGTTGTAATTTAATTTTAACTGCAGTTTCACTTACTCAGTATTTAGACAATCATAACCTAGTCTGTACCTTATTTTCTTCTTATGCAAAAAACTGAAGCAATAATTTTTGTACCTTTCCTCCCAAAGCCTTATTAGTTCAGAAGTTTTTATAAAACCTAAAATTTATCTTTGCATTATCTGTGATAGGAAATGAGGTAACTAATTTGTAATTTTTCATGACGTTAGAAGGGTGTCTTAGAATGTAAGGATTATTAATTTCTGTCTTATGTGAAGAAATTGCATTGTACTCTAAGGTACTATAATCTCATTTACTGAATTACTGGTATAAATCGATTGAAATTAGATGCCAAGAATTGAATTAAAGAAAACCAAAATATATTTCAAAAGTATACTTATCATGTGGTTTTCCATTGACTAATACAGCAGAATTAAGACTTTGTTGAATTCTTGAAGTTAAAATTGTCTATTAATTTATAAATTTTTGTATGTATTTGTAACCCCAAGTTTACCAAATAGTGTTTGAATTGTTACATGTTAAATAACCAACTCATTTACTCTTTCTGTTTAGGAAGTAATAGAATAAATATAACTAATACAGGAAAGCTGACAGTGAAAGACTTTCTGGAGCCTTTGTCTGGACTTTATACATGCAGTTTTTCTTACAAGACTATCAAAGCAGAAACCCAAGAAGAAAAGGTAGTAAAGCAGAGATATGACTTTATGATCTTTGGTAAGAATATAGGCACATTTTCACTTATACATTTAGTTTGGATCAGAATTAAGTATATGATTTCTTCATTTAGTGTAAATGAATCTGTTATATATAATCGGTATGGCTTGTAGAGTATTTTAAATGTGGCTGGTTCCAATTAGGAAAAGGAGTACGTCAAGGCTGTATATTGTCACCCTGCTTATTTAACTTATATGCAGAGTACATCATGAGAAATGCTGGGCTGGAGGAAGCACGAGCTGGAATCAAGATTGCCAGGAGAAATATCAAAGACTTCAGATATGCAGATGACCCCACCCTTATGGCAGAAAGTGAAGAAGAACTAAAGAGTCTCTTGATGAAAGAGGAGAGTGAAAAAGTTGGCTTAAAACTCAACATTCAGAAAACTAAGATCATGGCATCCAGTCCCATCACTTCACGGCAAATAGATGGGGAAACAGTGGAAACAGTGGCTGACTTTATTTTTTGGGCTCCAAAATGACTGCAGATGGTGATTGCAGCCATGAGATTAAAAAACGCTTACTCCTTGGAAGGAAAGTTATGACCAACCTAACTAAGCAGCATATTAAAAAGTAGAGACATTACTTTGTCAACAAAGGTCCATCTAGTCAAGGCTATGGTTTTTCCAGTGGTCATGTATGGATGTGAGAGTTGGACTATAAAGAAGGCTGAGCATGGAAGAATTGATGCTTTTGAACTGTGGTGTTGGAGAAGACTCTTGAGAGTCCCTTGGACTGCAAGGAGATCCAACCAGTCTCTCCTAAAGGAGATCAGTCCTGGGTCCTGATCTCCTGATTGGAAGGACTGATGTTGAAGCTGAAACTCCAATACTTTGGCCACCTGATGCGAAGAGCTGACTCATTGGAAAAGACCCTGATGCTGGGAAAGATTGAGGGCAGGAGGAGAAGGAGACGACAGAGGATGAGATGGTTGGATGGCATCACCGACTCAATGGACGTGGGTTTGGGTGAACTCTGGGAGTTGGTGATGGATAGGGAGGCCTGGTGTGCTGCAGTTCATGGGGTCGCAAAGAGTCGGACACAACTGAGCGACTGAACTGAATTGAAATGTGACCAAGGAACCTCAAATTGACATCAAAATGGTGTGTCCTAAATAATCCTCTTTCAGCCTCCCACTTCTCACTGTATAGATATGCAGGCACAATCTGCATTATCGCAGTTTTGCTAGGTAATTTAAAAATTGATGTTTAATTCCATAAAAGCAAATTAATGATCCTTTTCACTGTACTGTGCTAACACCAGTGATACTTCTATAAACTAAGACTCTCCCCACCAGAATCTTATTTTTTTCTTAATAGTTTTAATTACATATATAGGGCACCCACAGAAGCTATATCTTCTCTTGTACTGAGTAGATAATGTATCAGACAAAATAACCTTTTTCATTAAAGTCATTAGTTTTACATCTTTTCATGAGGACAAATTGTTAAAACATTTTGTGCTCAGTTGCTCAGTCATGTCTGACCCTTGGACATCCCATTGACTGTAGCCCGCCAGGCTCCTCTGTCCATGGGATTCTCTAGGCAAGAATACTGGAGTGGGTTGCCATCTCCTTCTCCAGGGGAATCTTCCTTACCCAGGGATTGGACCTGCATCTTCTTGTGTCTCCCACATTGGCCACTCCTGCACTGTGCCACCTGAGAAGCTCTTAAAACATTTTATTAGATAAATTAAGTTTCTGTGGTGGTTTGCAAGATTGATGGTATTTAATATTACATGGTATTTGGAAATTGATGCTAGGCACAATTGTTTTATTCTCATCTTTTTTTTTTAAAGCCTATCGGGAACCTGACTATTCATATCAGATGGCTGTACGTTTTACCACAAAATCTTGTGTAGGAAAATATAATGATCTACTTTTTCGAGTCCTGAAGAAAATCTTGGATAATTTAATCTTTGATTTGTCATGCCATATAATAGAACCATCATATAAATGCCATTTTGTTAAAGTTCCAAAACATGGCCTCATTCATGAGCTATTTATAGCCTTTCAAGGTAAAAAATTTTAATATTCTTTAAATTTATGAGTTTAATCTTATTACAGAATTAATTGCCATATTAATATGAGAAATAAGTAGTAGGCTTTAAATGCTTGTTAGGGACTAAAATATGTTGTTGTTCTTAGCCTGACTGTGGTTGTAAAAATTGACACATTAATTATTTGCCTTGCCTATTTTTGAGAAGTCAATAGCATTTTATAAATATGGCCTTTAACTATGCAGCTAGTATTTAAGTTATAACTTCCTATAGAATTTTAAATTGTACTTTTGAGAACTTAACAAGAGGGGGAAACCAAACCAAATTTATTTCTATTCATTTTCAAGCCTTGTAGTTACCTCCATTAGCCCCCAGATGGAGTGAAATCATAATGTATAAATTATTCAAATTGCTCACCTTTCTAGGATTACATAAATTAAACACATGCACACATGTATACTGAATTCAGCATTTGGAACTTTATTAGAATGTTTGGAACTTTTTGGAATCGTTTTGTGAAGATGTCATTTTTCCCCCCCCTCCAGTTAATCCTTTTGCACCAGGGTGGAAAGGTACATGCAATGAGTCTATTGACTGTGAAGATACCACTAATCATAATATCCTCCAGGTGAGAATTTCAGTGTAGGGGGAATGTATTTGAATAGTAAACAAAGCTGTTTAAAACTTAAGCATGAAATATTACTGATATTGGTTTCAGTTTTATAAACTGAGATTGTGAAAGTCTGAGCTATTTTAAAATGTTTTGTCTTGGAATAGTATGTTTGGAATATTATATAACTCCCCAGGTTAATATTATGTATTTTTCCTATGATAGAAGAAGGACGGATCACTGGTCTTTGTTCTCCAAATGTAACCAAGCAGCAGCTTGAAAAACAGCCTTACAGGGCTTCCTTGGTGGCTCACTGGTAAAGAATTCACCTGCCAATAGTGGAGACACAGGTTTGATCCTTGATCCAGGAAGACCCCCACATGCTGTGGAGCAACTAGGCCTCTGCACCACAATTACTGAGCCTGTGCTCTAGAGCTTAGGAGCCGCAACTACTTAGCTCACTTGCTGCAACTACTGGAGCCGGTGCGCCCTCGAGCCCAAGCACCACAACAAGACAAGCCACCACAATGAGAAAACAGCCTTATAAAAATTAGTAAATAATGAACAGCCTTATAATCATGTCATTCTAGGTTAAAACATTGGTTTTTCCAAAACTGTGTCTTTACTGATCATAATAGTTGCTCTCTCCTCTGCCTTATTTGAGGCTCAGGGCATAGTCTAAAAAAATACCTTCATTCTCCTCCTCTAGTCCCTAAGCTCATACCCTTAACATTGTGCATGGTTTATGGGTTATTATTAGTTACTATTTAAGCCCTGTGCTCAAAAAATAAAATTTACACCATTAGTCTGTAATGCTAATTAAAGTTTTGGTTTCCATCTTGCTTGGCTCCTTAGAAACAATCAATTCCCAGTTATCTACATATGGAATAGACATGCTGCAAATAATTCAAAACAAGTGCTTTTTAACCTTGTTTTAATTCTTAACTGTTGTACATAAAAATTGACAATAATTGATAAGTTCAGGCTAAACTAATTTTGGTATTAACATGCAACTTTTCAGGAATTCATCTGTTGTGTAAAGCAGGGCCATGCTTGTGTTACATTTCATTGCCTCTGATATAGGAGAAGAAATTTGGTTCACAGTTTAGTAATTATACTTCTCTCTGGTGTTTTAAAATCTTAGGCAAGAAATCGAATAGAAGAATTTTTCCGGAGCCAAGCATATATTTTCAACCATGATCTAAATAAAACTCTACCAGCCATGCATTTTGTGGATCACAGTTTTCAAATAGTACGTATGGATAGCTGTCGTCCAGGCTTTGGAAAAAATGAAGGTCTACACAGCAATTGCGCTACCTGTTGTGGTAATTATAAAATACACGTATCTAGTTATTTAGGTTATCTAGTCAGAATTCTCTTAGCATAATTGAATTGAATATTTATAGTGATTTTCTTACCAAAGAAATGTATTTAGTTAAAGGGAAGTAAAAATTTGAAGCTCAAATTTCTAAACATAGTTATCTTCATGTATATTAATTCTGCCTAGTATAATCTTTTGTATTACAAAATATCTCTATAGTGTTCTGACTTGAGATACTATACGATGAAAGGAAACAAAATGGTCCTGCCTAGAAATTAGAAATAGGAACTAGAAAACAAGAAATAGGAACTCATAAATGGAGCAATGCAGAAGTTACTGGAAGATGCTATTAAAGGAAAAAGTAGCTAAGATTCTAACTTTCTTTTACAGTGCTATCTAAGATCGTCAGATAACAATATTTCAAACTCATAAATGGGGAGTTCCCTGGCAGTCCAGTGGTTAGGGCTCCACTTTCACTGCCATGGCTCCAGGTTTAATCCGTGGCTGGGGAACTAAGATCCTGCAACCTGCTCAGCAGAGCCAAGAAAAAAGACAACTCATAAATAATCTTCCACAGTTTAATTGGTTGAACATTACTGGTAGTAGAACATAGATATAGAATGTCAGTGGTGTGACATTGATGGCAATTTGTATTATTGGTATAAAATACCTTTAACTGAAATTATAATAATCTACTCCATTGTATTTTCCTCTGCAGTGGTTTGTAGCCCTGGGACTTTTAGTCCTGATGTTGATGTTACATGTCAGACCTGCATTTCCGTCCAAATCTACGGAGCTAAATCATGCCAGTAAATTTCAACATGAAAACTAGGGGTGAAAGCATCATTACTTGCTTGTGGAGGTGGAGGACATAAGATGATTTGTTCACATCCCAAAGTGTCATAGATATTTTCATTAAGGAAGATGAGTGAGACCAAAACATTGGAAAACATACATTTTAAAAACCATAAAAAGATAGTCAACATGGTATTTCTAAGAAGGCATTTAATCTCAGTGGATGATTTTTAATGAAATATGTTTTGTTGCTTACAAACAATCTTGTTTCTTTGTACCTAAAACTATGTTAAAGTCAAGAAGAGTAGGCAAGTATAATAAAATTTTATACTTTCCATATATTATTTTGTTTGATATCACTCGTATGATATATCATATTACCTTTATAATTAGAACCAAAAAAGTTGTTTCTTTTAGTCTCTTTGCTTTTAGTCTATTTATTTTAGAATAATAGGCTTTATTTTTTAGTATAGTTTTAGGGTTACAGAAAAATTGAGCAACTATTACACAGAGTTCCATATACCCACTTCAGCCCACACCCTCACCCCTCCCGAGTTTCCCCTGTTAGTATCACCTTGCATTAGCGTGATACATTTGTTATCATTAATGAACCAATGTTGACACATTATTATTAACTACAGTTAATAGTTTATATTAAGGTTCATTCTGCGTGTTGTAGTTCTGTGGGTTTTGACAAGTGCATATTGATAACGTGTCCACCCCTACAGTTCATACAGAGTAGTTTCACCACCCTTAAAATGCCCTGTGTTTAATCTGTTCTTCTCTCTGTCTTACCCCACAGCCCTTGACAACCACTAATCTTGTTACTGTCTCTACAGTTTTGCCTTTCCCAAAGTGGATTAAACTTAGAACCATACAGTATGTAGACTTTCCAGACTGGCTTCTTTCACTTACCAATATTCATTTAAGATTCCTCCATGTCACTGTATGGCTTTGATAGATCATTTTTTATTGCTGACTAATATTCCATATCATGGGTGTATAAAGGACATCTTGATTGCTTCCAGTTTTTGATGATTATGAATAAAATTGCTATAAATATTTGTGTACAGGTTTTTGTATGGACATGAGTTTTCAAATCAATGGCGTAAATACCTAGGAGCATGATTTCTGGGTTGTGTGGTAAGATAATGTCTAGTTTTGTAAGAAATTTCCAACCTGTGTCCCAAATTGGTTTACCATTTTACATTCCCACCGCAATGGATGTGTTTCTTCTTGTTCCTCATCTTCACCAGCTTTTGGTATTTTAAGTTTTTTTTTTTTTTATTTTGGCTATTCTATTAGGTATATAGTGATAGTTTGTTATTGTTTTAATTTTAAATCCCCTAATGACTTCTGGTCTGTGCATCATTTCATGTGTTTATTTGCCATCTGTGTATCTGTCATTTAGATCTTTCTCCTTGTTTTTATTGAATTTTTCATTCATATTGTTGAGTTCCAAGAGTTCTTTGTATATTTTAGATACAAATTCTTATCAGATATGTGTTTTGCAAATATTTTCTCCAATGTTGTGGTTTGTCTCTTCTTCTCACAATGTCTTTCACTGAGCAGAAGTTTTTAATTTTAGTAAAATCCAGTTTACCAATTTTGGGCTTCCCTGGTAGCTCACTGGTAAAGAATCCCCCTGTCAATGCAGGAGACACTGGTTCAGCCCCTAGTCTGGGAAGATCTTACATGCTGTGGAGCAACTAAGCGCATGCACCCCAACTATTGAGCGATGTTCCAGAGCCCAGGGACCTGCAACTGCTGAGCCCTCGCGCTGCACCTACAGAAGCCTGTGCGCCCTGGAGCCCACGTTCAGCAACAGGAGAAGCCACTGCAATGAGAAGCCTACACACTGCAACTGGAGAGCAGCCCCCGCTTGCCACAACTAGAAGAAAGCCTGGGCAACAAGGAAGACCCAGTGTAGCCAAAAATAAATAAATAAAATTATAGTTTACCAATACTTTTCCATGGATCATGCTTTTTATGTCTACAAACTCATCACCAAGCCCAAAGTCATGTAGTTTGCTCCTGTTGTATTCAAGAAGTTATTTAGTTTCATGATTTACATTTAGTCTAAGATGAATTAGTTTTTGTGAAAAATGTAAGTTGTATGTTTAGATTCTTTTTTTTTTTTTTTGCCTATGGATGGTTCCAGCACCATTTGTTGAAAAGACTGTCCTTCCACCATTGAATTGCCTTTGCTCCTTTGCCAAAGGTCATTTGACTACATTTGTGTGGGTCTATGTCTGGGTTCCCTATTTTTTTTTTTGGTTCCCTATTTATTAATTCATGTAATCTTTCCTCAGTATGGTACTACCTTGATTACTGTATAGTAAGGCTAACATTTGGTTGGTATCAGTCCCCTGACTTAGTTCTTCTTCAGTATGGTGTTAGTTATCCTGGGTCTTTTGCCTTTTTATATAAACTTTAAAAAAATTTATTATTTGGCTGTGCTGGATCTTCATTGCTTCACACAGGTTTTCTCTAGTTGCAGCGAGTGGGGGCAGCTCGCCAGTTGTGATGCTTGGGCTTCTCATTGCAGTGGCTTCTCTTGTTGCAAAGCACAGGCTCCGGGCACATAGGCTTAGTAGTTGTGGCACACAGGTGTAGTTGCCCTGTGGCTTGTGGGATCTTCTTGGACCAGGGGTTGAACCCACGTCCCCTGCCTGGGTAGGTGGATTCTTAACCACTGGACCACAAGGGAAATCTATGGTCTTGTATTTTTAATTTCAAATTCCAAGTGTTTAATTGCTGGTATTTAGGAAGGCTATTAACTTTTGTATATTAACCTTACATCCTGTGATCTTTCTCTAATTGCTATTAATTCCAGGAGGTTTTTTTGTAGATTCTTTGAGATTTTCTACTTAGACAACCATGTCATCTGCAAACAAAAGAGTTTTATTTCTTCCTTCCAATCTGTATATCTATTATTTCCTGATCTAGTCTTAATGTATTAGCTAGCACTTCCAGTATGACATTGAATAGTAACAGTGAGTGGGCACATCCTTGTCTTGTTTCTAATCTTAGAGAGAAAGCATCTAGTTTCTCACTATTACATGTGATGTTAGGTATAGTTTTTTTTTAATATATGTTCTTTGTTAAGTTGAGGAAGTTCTCTATTCCTCTATTTGATTGATACGATCATATGATATTTTCATCTTTAGTCTGTTGTTGTGATAGATAAATTGATTTTCAAATGTTGGAACTATTCTATATTCAGAATAAATTGTTTTTAGCCATCACTTTAGTTCAATGCTCAGTCGTGTCCGACTCTCTGTGACCACATGGACTGCAGAATGCCAGGCCTCCCTGTCCATCACCAACTCCCAGAGTTTACTCAAACTCATGTCCATCGAGCCAGTGATGCCATCCAACCATCTCATCCTCTTGTCGTCCCCTTCTCCTCCTGCCTTCAATCTTTCCCAGCATCAGGATGTTTTCCAGTGAGTCAGTTCTTTGCATCACGTGGCCAAAGTATTGGACTTTCAGCTTCAACATCAGTCCTTTCAGTGAATATTCAGGACTGATTTCCTTTAGGATTGACTGGTTTAATCTCCTTCAGTCCAAGGACTCTCAAGAGTCTTCTCCAACACCACAGTTCAAAAGCATCAATTTTTAGTCATAATGTACAGTTATCTTCTACATTGTTGAATTTGATTGGCTAATATTCTGTTGAGGAATTTTGCGTTTATTTTATGAGACATTAGTCTGCAGTTTTCCTTCCTTATGATATCATTGTCTGTGTTTTAGTATTAGGGTTATTTTTTGTTAGTGTTAACATTGTAAGTATGTGTGTCATTCGGGTCCAAACAGACAGAAAACATGAAGCATTTTGAACAGGGAAATTTTAATATAAAGAATTGTTAACCATAACGGGATTAGAATAATAAGGAATTGGATAATAAGATGTAGAGAACCCCAAAGACTCTGCTACAAAACCACACAAGGAAGAAGGGTTGCTGGTGAAGCTGCTGGCCCCCATGCACTGCAGGGTGTGGCCAGGGGAGACATCGCCCATGCTGCAGGGGCCTGTCAAGGGAACAACCAGCTGCTGTTTGATGTCGGCTCAGTTTGGCTTTTCATTCCCTCTCCTTAGAAAATCCTGCAGTGTGTAGGCACTGCTCTTGCGTTTGTGAATTTCTTTTTTTTCCTAAGCCAGAAAGCAGTTTTCTCTTTTATATTTTGTTTTACATCCTCCAGTGCCCCTGTACTCTGCAGGTTGCTGCTGTATTTGTTTCTTAACTGTGTTCACCGTTAGCAGGCTTCCCTTACCCCATAGTTCATGCATCTGATAAACGTTTCTCAGGCACTTCTTGATTTCCTCCTTCAGTTTCAGAAGCTTCTTCATCCCCTCGAAAGGAAGAACAAAGATAAACTGACAGATTAGTATGATTACCTCTATGAGTAGAAATAGTTTAATAGTCAAAAGCAAAACCTGATCTCAAGAAACATTAATTTTTAAGTTAGGTAGTGGGGGAAAACATATCCCTACCAGGTTTGTGCAGGTGTCAGTGGCGTAGAGTGGAAGTTATTTTCTATCACAGCAGGCTTATTATTTCACCAATAACCCATTCCTCAGAATTGAAAATTAAGTAGCCAAAGAAAGAATTTTTGTATTTCCTACTGGGCCAGAGATTTTAACTATCACAAAGTAATATAACTGCTCTTGCACAGTAATGAATTATGTAGGTCTGAAGGACCCTAAGGTTGCAGAAACATGATTGGTGCCAAAGTATGGTTGCCGAGTGGCAGTGTTTGTTTTGAAGACTGCTAGATATGTGAGTTGAAGTTTGGATAAACAGATACAGTCCTATCACTTTGGGTCATCCCAGGGTAACACATTGATACCTAGTATCAGAATCTGGAAACAAATAGACCACAGTGAGGGTATTTGGAAAACAAAGATGGTTAGGAAATTGGGAAGCAAAAAGAAAAGAAAGTGGCTTTAAGCACAAAACTTGGACTGGAGAGCTCTAATTTCGGCACCTCGACCCTACCTCATTTCTGTGGGAGTTATCTGGAATGTGACTCAAGCAAAAGAAAGTCAACCAAATTTGTAAATGCAGAGGAAAGACGAAACTGAGGATGGAGGTATATGTGTCTGCCTCCCTCTTTTTTCTTATGGCCCAGCTGATGAAGTCTAATATCCAATCTCCAAAGCATCTTGCAAACTATGTCTCCCTTGTGTGACAGAAAGCAAGTGAGAAAGATGTCTACAGGCTACAATGGAAAGACCCTGGCTTTTTTATTCTAGTCCTGACTCATCATTTTGTATCTTGGCAAAGACTGTTTTCTCATCCCTGCTGTGGGGAAATTAATACCAGGTTCAGCCTGTCTTAAAATATAACTTTATGTAATCTTATCATTTGTATGAAACAGCTATGTAGACCATAAAACACCAACAGTTTTAAGGCTCTGTATTAGCTTTGTGGTGGTGGTTGTTGCTCCGTCGCTCCTTTGTGGGCCCGTGATAAACAATGAAGTAATTCCACACAGCGAGGAATCTAGAGCTTTCACCATAATTTGCATTATTGTTGTTCAGTCACTCAGTTGTGTCCGATTCTTTGTGACCCTATGGACTGCAGCACGCCAGGCTTCCGTGTCCTTCACCATCTCCCGGAGTTGCTTACACTCATGTCCCTAGAGTCGGTGATGCCATCCAACCATCTCATCCTCTGTCATCCCCTTCTTCTCCTGTCTTCAATCTTTCCCAGCATCAGGGTCTTTTCCAATGAGTCAGCTTTTTGCATCAGGGGGCCAAAGTATTGAAGCTTCAGCTTCAGCTTCAGCATCAGTCCTTCCAATGAATATTCAGGGTTGATTTCCTTTAGCATTGACTGGTAATTTGCATACATTCTATCAATAAGCTTTTATTTACTACAGGTCCAGTGTTCAGTAGTCTTGGTCTCTATCACCAGGGAGGGCATAGACCAGTGTCTGAGACAAAAAAGCACTGCAATTAAGTGCCGTTGTGACTTAGATAGCAGCTGTGTCCTTTGGATGTTTAGGTGGTAGATTTGAGGGAAGATTTCAGAAGACAGGCAGAGGAAGGATTATATTGCCTCAGCACACAGAAAGCTTAAAATGAAACAAGCATCACCATTCTCTTTTTTTTTTCACCACTGTTACTGTGAAATATAACATGCATACAGAAAAGTGCATTAAACACTAATTTACTGTTTAACATAATTATCAAATAAACATCTGAACTACCCACCACCCAGTGAAGAAATAAAATATTTCTACCATCCTCGAAACCCACCCCTTTCCCATGTGCCTGTCCCTGATCTTATCATCCCTCCTCCAAAGAGGATGAATGATAATAATCATTTCCTGCCTTTTCTTAGAGTTTTACCACCAAAGTTGGATCCCTAAACCATAAAGTTTCTCTGTTTTTGAACATAATGGAATCATAATGGATATACTCCTTTATGCCTTGATTCTTTCTGAAGATTACTCTCACATAGAGTTAGTTCATTTATACTCATTGCTGTATAGTATACCCATTATATAAATATACCACAGTTTGTTTATCCATTCTATTCTTGGGGAACACTCAAGTTGTTTCTGGTTTTGACTGTTACAACATCCTACTAAGTAAAATTCTTTAAAGTATATACCATGTGATGCATATGTGCACAAGTTTTTCTAGAGTTTATACCTAGCAGTCAAATTTGGGGGTTATAGGGTATGTCAGTGTTCCATTTGTAATGAACTGTTATTCAAAGAGTTTGTACTAATTTATCTTCCCAATGGTAGTGTGTCGAAGTTCTCATTGTTTCAGATACTCACCAACATTTGGGATTGTCAGACCTTTAATCCTTTTCCAGACTGGTAATTGAGTAATAGTATCTCCTGGAGGTTTTAATTTATGTTTCCTGATTACTAATCAGGTTAATCATCATTTCATGCTTGTTAGCTGTTAGGATTCTTTTTCCAAATATTCTTTAGAACACTTTTGACTCTCTTTGTATTGAGTCGTCTTTTTTATTGATTGGTACAAGCTCCTTATACTGGATCTTATTATTTTGTAAGTTACATGTTTTAAATATCTTCTCCATGCTAGAGTTTGTCTTTTCACCTCTTTATGATATCTTTTGATAAACAAATGTTTTTGTTTTGTTTGTTTGGGTGTTTTTTTTTGGGGGGGTGCTGTGCTGCACAGATCAACTTGTGGGATCTTAATTCCCTGACCAGGAATTGAACCTGTGCCATTGGCAGTCAAAGTGCAGAGTCCTAACCATTGGACTGCCAGGGAATTCCCGTGAACAAGCATTTTTAATGTTAATATAGTTATAGACTTGCCTTGGATCTAAATCCTATTTAGATCTATTTATCTAAATTCACATTCAGATCTAAATTCTAACTGGAATTAATTTTATATATGCTGTGTGCTAGGCATAGTTTATAGTTTTTTTATCTATGTGGTTACTCAATTGTACTGACACCACTTACTGAAAAATCTAGCCTTTCCCCAGTACTCTGCAATGATACTTCTCTCATATGGCAGGTGTCTGTTTATGCATGAGAATCTGAGATGTCTCTTCTATTTTTCTATTTGTCTCTCCCTGCTCTAATGCTACACCAAAATATTACAGTTTTTATCTGGTAGAGCAAGTTTTTCCACCTTGTTCTTCAAGAGTATCATGGCTATTTATGCCTCTTTGCACTTTCATATAAGTGGAAGTGGATAACTTATTAAGTTATATGCACAGAAATGTTGGGATTTTTGTTGAGATTGCATTGAACCCATAAATTATTTGGGAAGATTTCACATTTTTATAATATAGTGGCTTCTAACTCTTCAACATAGTATTCCTTCTTTAAGTCCCCTAGGTCTCTCAATAAGAGTTTATAACTTAATGTGTCTTTCAGGTTTTTGTTAGATATATTCCCAGGTATTTCACATTTTTGGTGCTATTATAATTGGTATTTTTAAATTTCATGTCTTTTGTTGCTGATATATATAAGAATACAATTGGCTTATATATATTTTAGCAAATTACTAAATTATCTTACTCCTTTTAATAATCTACAGACTCTTTTGGACTTACCATATACAAATTAGATCATGTGCAAGTAATACAATTTTCTTTTTTGGCAATTTTCTTTTTAAAACAATAACCTTACATATTTTGTTTCTCTTTTGGCTTCCTATACTTGCTTGACCATCTATGTAATGTCAAATCAATAAAGGCAGTGGCAGTAGGCATCCTTGTCCTTCTTCTGATTGACGGAGAAAACATAACATTTCACTCCATTAAATATGATATTTACTGTAGGTATTTTATAATATGTGTATCAGATTAAAGACATCTCTTTTATTCTTGTTTTTCTAGTAGGAATTTTTTTGCACTTTTTTCCTTCAAAACAAACAACTTTTTAAAAATTTTATTCAAGTATAGTTGACTTCCAGTGTTGTATTAGTTTCTGGTGTACAACAAAGGGATTCAGTTATATATATACTTATGTATATATACATACACACATATGTACATCCTTTTTCATATGCTTTCCTATTATGGTTTATCACAGGATATTGAATATAGTTCCCTATGCTATAGAGTAGGACCTTGTCATTCATCCATTCTCTATATAATAGTTTGCATCTGCTAATCCCAAACTCCCAATCTATCCCTCTCCTATCCCTTCCTCCCCCTTGGCAACCACCAAGTCTGTCCTCTGTGTCCATGAATATTTCGTAGATAAGTTCACTTGTGTCATATTTCAGAGTCCACATATAAGTGATAGTATATGGTGTTAAAGCAAACAACTTTTTATTGAAGTCTAGTTGATATGCAATATTATATTAGCTTCAGATATACAGGAAAGTGATTCAGTTATATATATTCCAGTAGATATATATATCTACTCTTTACAGATTCTCTCCCATTATAGGTTATTACAAAATATTGAATATAGTTCCCTGTGCTATATAGTAGGTCCTTGTTGTTTATTTGTTTTATATGTAGTAGTATGTATCTACTCCTAATCCCAAACTCCTAATTTATCCTCCCCCACTCCTTCCTCCTTTGGTAACCATAAATTTATTTCCTATGTGTGTGAGTGTATTTCTGTTTTGTAAATTACTTCATTTGTATCATTTTTTTAGAATCCACATATAAGTGATAGTATATGATATTTGTCTTTGTCTGACTTACTTCACTTTGATAATCTCTAGGTCCATTTTAGGAATTTTTGTCAAGAATGAAAATTGAATTTTATCAAGTGCTTTTTTTGTATCTATTGAGGTGGTCATGTCATCTTTCTTCTTAAGCTTTTAATGTGATGATTACATAAATTGATTTCTTACTGTTAAGCTAACCTTGAAGTCCTAGATAAACCTAACTTAGTCTTAATGTAGTCTTCTTTTTTTTATTTCTTGATTTGGCTTGCTATTCATTTTCTATTTTTGCATCTAAGTTTATGTGTGAGACCAGCCTGCATTTTTCTTTCTCTTGTTCTTGTTAGATTTTGCTAGCATTGTAAACAATTTGGAAAGTGTTGCCTCTTTTTTAATTCTCTGGAAGAGTGTGTATGTTGGAATTATTCTTCAATGCTTCATTGAATTTACTGGAGAATTTACTGGACTTAGAATTTTTTGTGGGAAGATATTTTACTGTTGATATAATGTCCTTTGTAGTTATAGGATTTTTCGTATTTTCTATTTCTTCTTGGGTTAGTTTTAGCAGTTATACTTTTCTAGGATAGTTATTTAATATAAAATCTTAAATTTATTGGCATAATGTTGTTCTAATATCCTTTTATCTGTTTAATGCCTGTAGCATCTATAGGGGGCTTCCCTGGTGGCTCAGATGGTAAAGAATCTGCTGCAATGCAGGAGACCCAGGTTCGATCCCTGGGTTGGGAAGATTCCCTGGAGAAGGGAATAGCAACTCACCCCAGTATTCTTGCCTGGAGAATTCCATGGACAGAGGAGCCTGTTGGACAGGGATCACAGTCCATGGGGTCACATAGAGTCAGACATGATTGAGTGACTCACACACACATAGCATCTATAGTACTGTCTCCTTTTCGTTTTTGAAATTGATTGTAGGTGCTCTTTCTCCCTTTTTAATCACTCTTCTCAGAGGTTTATTTTATTACTGATTTCAAGGATCCAATATCTGTCTTTATTGAACCTCTTTATTATTTATTTACTACTTTATATTTGCTGTGCCCTTTATTTTCTTTCCTTCCATTTATTTGGATTTATTTTGCTAATATTTTTTTTTAGCTCCTTGACATACCTACTCTTTGATTTTTTCTTTTAAGCGTTTCTTCTTTCACATAAACAATTAAGGTTATACATCATACATATTCTGTTCTCTAAAATATCAGCTTTAGGTAATCTTACAAGTTTTAGGGGTTTTTTTTTTTAGCTGCCCTGGGTCTTTATTGCTGCGCTTGGGCTTTCTCTAGTAGTACGTGGACTTCTCATTGTGGTGAATTCTCTTGTTGCAGGGCACAGGCTGTCAGGCACATGGACTGAAACAGTTGTGGCCCGCAAGCTCAGTGGTTGCGGTTTGAGGGCTCTGGAGCACCAGCTTAATAGTTGTGGTGCACAGGCTTCGTCGCCCCAAGGCATGTAGGATCTTAGTTCCTGGACTGGGGATCCAGTTGATGTCCCTTGCACTTGCAGGAGAACTCTCAACCCCTGGGCCACCAGGGAAGTCACCTTACAAGTTTGATGTGTATATTTTTATTGCTAAAAGTTTTATTCTTCAGTTATTGTTGGGTATAGCTTTCTAAATATGTCCATTAGATCAAGTTTGTTAATTATGTTGTTCAAAGTATCTGTATTACTGACATTTTAGCTGCTTATTCTATAAATTACTAAGAGGAGTGTGTTAAAATCTTCACTGTAGCTTTGTACTTGACTATTTTGTTGTCTGTCAATGTTTGTTTTCTATATTTTGAGATTACATTATTATGTACATAGCAATTCAAAATTGTTATATCTTCTTGGTAAATTGAAATTTTTATCATTTTGAAGTGGCCTTCTTTGCCACTAATAATGCTTAATGCCTCAAGTTTATTTTGCCTAATATTAATGTAACTATCACCTCATGGGAAATAGATTGGGAGACAGTGGAAACAGTGTCAGACTTTATTTTTTTGGGCTCCAAAATCACTGCAGATGGTGATTGCAGCCATGAAATTAAAAGACGCTTATTCCTTGGAAGGAAAGTTATGACCAAACTAGACAGCATATTAAAAAGCAGAGACATTACTTTGCCAACAAAGGTCCATCTAGTCAAGGCTATGGTTTTTCCAGTGGTCATGTATGGATGTGAGAGTTGGACTGTAAAGAAAGCTTAGCGCCAAAAAATTGATGCTTTTGAACTTTGGTGTTGGAGAAGACTTTTGAGAGTCCCTTGGACTGCAAGGAGATCCAACCAGTCCATCCTAAAGGAGATCAGTCCTGGGTGTTCATCGGAAGGACTGATGCTGAAGCTGAAACTCCAGTACTTTGGCCACCTCATGCGAAGAGTTGACTCATTGGAAAAGACCCTAATGCTGGGAGGGATTGGGGGCAGGAGGAGGAGGGGACGACAGAGGATGAGATGGCTGGATGGCATCACCAACTCGATGGGCATGAGTTTGCGTCAACTCCGGGAGTTGGTGATGGACAGGGAGGCCTGGCGTGCTGCAGTTCATGGAGTCGCAAAGAATCGGACACGACTGAGCGACTGAACTGAACTGAACTGAGTGTAACTATACCAGTTTCTTCTTGGCTAGTATTTACAAAGCTAATGTTTTTCCATCACTTTATTTTCAATATTTTATATCTGTATGTTATTTAGATGTCTTATAAACTGTAAATAGATAAATTTATCCATCCTGACAATATCACATTGTCGCTGCATCATTGAGCCCCGTACATGTAATTTCTAATACATTTGGATTTCATTCCACCATTTTCTTTTGGGTTTTTTGTTTCACCTGTTTAAGGTTTCATTTTCTCTTGTTTCATGTATTCTTTTTGTTGATAATCTTTTTATAACTCACTTTTGTGCCTCCATTCATCTGTTCCCTAGTCTTTTGATGGTTACCTTAAAAATTATAGAATATATACTATATTAAAGAAAAGTAAAACTTAAAGTAAACCCTTTTCTCCAGAAGCTTTCACATCAGTGGAACAGACATATGTGTTAATAATTTTGGTACGGTATAATGAGGCCTTAATAGAAATGTATTCAACATGCTCTGGGTCGATCAGAGGAAGAAGTAACCAAATTCTTTGGGAAACTGGGATAACTACTGAAGAATAGATATTTGAGCCTTAGCTTAAGAGGTGGATAAGGTAGGGGAAGGTAATCCAGGCAGAGGAAGAATGCAACCTGTATTAAAAAAAGCACAGCATTGTAAAAGTGCGTGTCATGTTCAAATAGAAGACCAATAGTTTGGCATGGCTAGAATCAGCATTTAAGGAAAAGGGAAAAGGACTGTCAGTGGTAAGATGGGACCACCCTGTTACCTTTTATTAAACACTCTCATGGTACCCTGTATTTTTTTTATGATACTTTCCTACTTTGAAATTCCTGTTCAGTGTCTGTTTTTTCACATTCATCCTTAATCCTGGGTAATCAATAGATACTACCCATGGCTCAGATGATAAACAATCTGCCTGCAATGCAGGAGACGTGGGTTTGATCCCTGGGTCAGGAAGATCTCTTGGAGAAGGGAATGGCAACTCACTCCAGTTTTCTTACCTGGAGAATTCCATGGACAGAGGAGCCTGGTGGACTGCAGTCCATGGGGTCTCAAAGAGTCGGACACAACTGAGCAACTAACACTTTCACTTTCTTTCAAAATTAATAAATCAAGAATAAATACAAGAATATCATTTTTAGCTGTAATAAACACTAAAATTGTTAATATGGCTATCACAAGCAAGTAGGACTAGGTGATAGGGTTAAGGGGTTTGAGAGGAAACTTTTACTTAATGTGTTTATATTCCTCTGTATTGCTCAAATCTGTTCTCGTGTGTTCTCATTACATTTTTAAAGTTTTTATTGAGATAAAAATTCACACTAAAGTGTGCAGATCTTGTGTTTAGCTTAATAAACATTTACACATGTAAACGTGGTTACACATCCATGTAACCACTATCTGGATCAAGATATAAGATATGTCCAGTGCTCCAGAAGATTCTCTCAGTACTGCCCCTTCCCAGACATACTGCACCCCCCCCCCCCCAGATCACCATTGTGGTGACTTCTTCCACTATGGTGTAGTTTTGCTTGTCTTTCACCTCATTTACATGGAGCTATATAATATGTACTTTTTCAAGCCTTTCTTATTGATGTATAATACACTTCCATTAAAATATACTGATCCTAAATGTTAGCTCAGTAAATCCTGATGTATTTCCAACACTCCAGAAGACTCCCTAATGCCTCTTCCCAGTCAATAATGTTCCCACTAAGATAATCACTATTTTGACTTCTACCAACATTGCTTTGTTTTGCCTGTTCTTGAGCATCACATAAATGGAATCATACAGTCTCATGGGGGGCACCACCCAGATATTCTTTAGGAGAACCTGCTGTAGGAAGCAGCTTGACGAAGGACCTCTAACCCACCCTACCATAGCTCTCCTCCTGAGCCTCTCCTGAGCAGCTCTCTGCTGAAGGCTGAGCATGGGGTCTCAGAGCCTGGCCCTCCTGCCTGATGGGGAGCCCTCTGGCAGATGGCTTTTGCTCTGGCTGGCTTGGCAGAGCCCCTCAGACTGTGCTGTCATCTGAGACTCTTCCTCTCAGTCTCTCCCTCCTCCTCTCCTTTCACAGGCTTTAGATCATGTGATTTGAAGTTTTGTCATACCTATTCCTGTTCCCTCTCCCTTTATTCTTCATGAGCTTTTCCCCTAATAAGTCTCTTGCATATCTGCTCCCATTTTGGCACCTACTTTTCAGAGGACCCAAACGCAAATATGCACTTTTGTGCTGACTTCATTTGCTCAGCATTCTGTCTGTGAGAGCCATCCCTGTTGTTACATGTAGCAGTAATTTGTTCTCTTCTGTTGCATGAGTATAGCGCAATATATGGATCCATCCTAATGGTACTGGGCATTTGAATAGTTTTCAGCTTAGTGCTCTTATTTTGATGTTTTTATACATGCAAGTATTTTGGTGAACACGGGCACTCATTTCTCTTGGGTATATGCCAAGGAAGTGGAGTTGCTGAGTCATAGGCATATGTTTAGCTTTAGTAGATATTGTTAAAGTTTTTCAAATTAGTGGACCAAGCTACACTTCAAGAGCACTTAGAAGAGTTCCTGTTGCATATAATATTTTTAAAATGTAAATGTAAAAATAAATAGTTCAAAAGATAGATACAAACCAGATGTATGCTATCTCATCCTAGTTTCATGTTTAAGTTACCATTTTTAAAACTGCCCAATAGAAAAAAATGTTCACATACCCTAAAATGTACATAGTGGTTATATTAAAGGGAGAAAGGAGATCACGGGGTACCTTTACCTTTAACTTTGAGAAATATCTGAAATGCTTTACAGCAAGTACATATTTCTTTTAATTATTGTCTTGAAAAATATTAACTAGAACTAAAAGGTTTATGATGAAAACCAGCAGGCTCATCCTATACTCCTGCACACCCCTCAGTCACGAGGCTCCTAGCTTACCACTCCTTTAACTGCTTCCAAAGATGTGTTGAAATCCCTTATCAGCTGCCTAATTCTCTTTATTCCTTGTGGGTTTCTATCATTTCCATCACTTTATTGTCATTTAGTGAAATCTGAAGAGAGAGAGAGGTAATTAATATGATCAGTCTGCCATTTTTAATCAGAAGTTCATGCCTACAATCTAACTGATTTTTGGACATTATCATAGTGAATGGGATGTATCAAAGAATAGCAGTGTGTTTTAAAGACATCATTCTGGTGATTGGGATTAGGGATGATGAGGACGGACTGGGGAGGGGAGCACTCAGGCTGGTGGGGAGAATGCTTAGGAAGATGCAGAGATGGGCTTCTCACCCAGCTGTAGCAGGATAGAGACAACAACATAGAGGGCACAGGCAGTCCTTGCCTCAGGATCACAGCTCACATCTAGGGGCCCCTCACCCCAGTTCTCCTCCAGGACGGGCTCCACCTGGAAGGAAATCCACTGGACTGTAAAAACTGAGAACAAGGAAATATACCAAAAATGGCAACTATGTGGCCATACCCCTTAGTCCCGAGTCCATAGCAGAGGTCCTAATCCACCTCGGCACACTTTCCTGCAGAGCCTGGGGAGCCTCATACTCCCAAATGGTAATAGACACTGCTGATGCGTCAACATGGGGCTGATTGCCCTCCTGGAACTAATAGTTTCCCACTCCCTCTCCAGCCCACAGGCAAACAGCAGAGCCTAAAAACCCCATCCTGAATTGTCCTGAAAACTACATGTCCAAGGAATTGCCACAAACTGGCTGCGTAGATGTGAGCTGGCAGTGGACTATGAAGTAGGAAGCGAGGTCAATGAGGTTTCTGGGTCCCTTGAGAGCATGGGCAGTCACTTCCACTAGGACCTGGGCCCTCAGCTCAGGCTATCTTACCTTGTCCTTCATGTGGGGCAAGGTCCCCTTATCTAGGGCCTCAGCAACAAACTGCCGGACCTCAGACAGCTCTGGGGACAAGAGAGAGGGTGGTCAGCAGAGAGGCAGGGCACATAGTGGGACAGGGCTTCGCTGTCTGATCAGACCCCGGACAAGCATCACAGAAGGTTCCAGAGAACCCCAGAGTGGCTAGACGGGGATTATTTCCACTGGGTTTCTGCTTTCCTCTTAGCCTGCAGGAGGTCGGAGACTGCACCATGGGGAAAGAGGAGGCAGTCCCTCCATCCCTGTCCTGGGGAAGATGGCTGGTTTGTGAAGTGTGAAGTCTGTGCCTCACAAAATGTAAGAGGCAGTGATAACTCCCTTCCTCCCAAGAGTTGACTCCCCACAGGTCCCTCTGCTCACATGCCCTCCATGCCAGCTTATATCCAAGCCCCTCCTCACCCTTCAGGGCATCCAGGATATCCCAAATGGTTTCTGCGCGTGCCTCTATCAAGACTCCAGCAGCATTGAAAAGACTGCTTATGAGAGAATTCGCCGCGTTGTTCATCTGTAGCTCCCCGGAGCACTGGACCTCAGACACCTAGGACCAGGAGATGGGAGAGAGGAGCCTGGTCCCATTAGAGTGGATTGTCTCCCCACTGGTCCCTCCCTCTCTCTGCCCTCTTCTTCCTTGGGCCTCTTACTCTTCGCTCTAGATCCTGCAGCTCTTCATCACTGTGGAGGCACTTAGTCAAGCAGTTTAGCACCTCTTTTTGCTCCTCTGGAGTCAGATCCTGGAGGACTCGCACCATACCCTGAACCCTCTCTGTTATGCTTTGGAAACTCTCCAAACTCAAGGACTCCCCTGTAGAGGCAGAAATTGGGTAGAACCCAATCCCTTCAGCCTAGCAAGCTCCATTTCCAAGTCCCCCCAGACCCCATTGTTGATCTACCTTTCTTCTGGAGACCACTTCTCTGTAACTTCCCTTCTTCTAGTCTTTTTCTGTTAACATGAAGCAGATCGATAACCCATCATCACTGCCTTCTGCTGACCCCACTTCCACCTCCCAGCTCACCCTCAATTCTTCTCCACCTCCGGGAAATCAAAGCTTACGTAGTTCTTGCCATTCAAAGTGCAAGCTTTGAACCACAGTAGGAGTGATGAGGATTTAGAGAAAGTTAGAGCAGTGGTTCTCAATCTTGACTGTGCATGAGAATCCCCTGCAGAGTAATTAAAACCCCCAGTGCCCAGACCAGACCACACCCCCAGATCAGCTAAATCAGAATTTCCAGAAGTGGAACTCAGTCATCACTACTTTCAACATTTCCCTCAGGTGATATCAGTGTACCAGTGAGAATCACTGTGTTCAGAGGAGATAGATGCAACCTCTAAAGTGGAAACCTACTTTTGGCACTGCCCTCCCTTCTCCAGGGCATGGCAACCCACTCCAGTATTCTTGCCTGAGAATCCCATGGACAGAGGAGACTGGTGAGACACAGTCCACGGGGTTGCACAGAGTCGGACACGACTGAAGAGACTGAGCACGTACTACCCTTCGCCTCCCAACACTCTCCACTACTACTACCACACACACACGCATGCACACACACTCAGCTGCCGCACTTGAACTGCATTCCTTGGGGCCAGAGGGCTCAAAGGTGAGGACTGCAGCTACCCTGAACATAGCTGGCCTCCATCCTTACCCAACCACGGTGAACCGCCATCTTTCTCTGCAGAGAGAGGAAGAATAATCTCAGTGAGTCCTCAGGTCACCTCCACCCCAGCTCACCCCATGGACATTCTTGTCCCAGTGGTGGGGGTTCTCAATTCTAGACTCTGAGCCCTCACTGCCTATGCTGGGGAGCCTGCAACCTCATCATGGTGTATAAATGACAAAGTACTATATTTACAGACCCCTTCCTACACTCAGAGATAGGCAGCCACAGGCATATGCCTAAGATGATTGAAGGAGAAAGGGAAGTCCAGAGAGAAGCACCCATGCCCTTAGCCACTCAGAAAATTTGGGTGACAGCAGGAACTGGAATCTATTCCCTGACTCCTCTGTGATGGCACTTAAGATTGACAGAGAATCTCACCTGAGCTAGCAAGACCTCGCCAGAACTGAACCTGCAGCTTCTACAACTTTCAGTAATTTCTCTTGAGTGTTCTACTCCACCTAGACTTCTACTCCACCTAGAACCTCGCTCCACTCCTTCACAAGGGCCCTTAGGCAGAACAACCGTTATGGGATTCAGGGGAAGGTCAGAGGAAGCCACACACCGAATCATACGGGTCTCCTGGTCTAGTCCTAGTTCCTTTTAAGGTTAGTACAACCTGGGGGCTGTAGGCCTATTGAGCGGCAGAGCCAGGCCAAGACCCTGAGACTATCTGACTCCTAGTCCAGTGTTCATGCTGTTGTGTGAGAACTGGCCAGGCAATTCAACTGTGCTTTGTAAGCCAATAGGCCTTCTGTAAGGACTGTGAACCCAGAATCCAGCCCACTGACCTACACAGGGCAAGTCAGAGTTGGCGGAGCCTAGAAACCCTAGGCCAGCATGCAATCCAACCTACTTATCCAACAGGCAGATTTTCCTCCTGCCCTCACCTTGGCTCAAACTTGAGTGCATCCTGTTACATTCTCAGCACTGATGACTCTATAATTCCAGGTCATTTGCTATCCTCTTTTTAAAACCAGTATCCCTGCCAATTCTAGAATGATGAACAGGAAGCCCACTCACTCACCTTCTGGAAAGGATCTGGTTTCGTCAAAGAAACAAATATCTTAACCAGTTTTTAAAAAGAGAGGAAGAGAGATCAGTTGTTAGAAAGCCCAGTTCTCTCTCTGTAAGTTCTTCTTTTTAATATCTCCCCAGTCTTCCCAGCCTGCCCAACAGGAAAAATAAATTCTGGGAGAGAGACAGGAGCTAACACCTCTAGGGAAGAATTGGGTTTCCCAGGTGGCTCAGCAGTAAAGAATCCGCCTGCCAATGCAGGAGACACAGGTTCGATCCCTGTGTTTGGGAAGATTCCCTGGAGAAGGAAATGGCAACCACCCACTCTAATATTCCTGCCTGGGAAATCCCATGGACAGAGGAGCCTGGCAGGCTACAATCCATGGGGTTGCAAAAGAACTGGACATGACTTAGCGACTAAGCAACAACACCCTCCATCCTTCTTCCCAGTCCCTGAAACTTCCCCCCACCTTCCAGGTCACCAGGACACCTACAGACTGACACAGACCCCAGTTGAACTGACCCCCACCTTCTTCATGTGTTCAGCTCCCCTATCCCACCCCACCCCCTGACCCCACGAGGCCTAGCTTACCCATCCTCTCCGCGCTGGGGAAGACAAGCTGCTTTACCCGATAGGCCAGGACCTTCTCAGGGGTGATGGTCACTTCCTCTTCATTCTAGGAAAAAGGAGCGATGTAGATTGACCCCTCAGTTCCTGACATAATTACCTTGCCTGATCCCCCAAACATTCCTGGGAGGTAGACATTATTACCCTCAATTTACAGATGAGAGAACCGAAGCTCTGAGAGGGTCAGCAGATGAGCCCATTTCACATCAGCAGAGTTGATATTTGATTCCACATCTGATTTCATTTCCATTTCATTCAACAAATATTTATGGGGAATTCCCTGGCTGTCCAGTGGCTAGGACCCAACACTTTCACTGCCAGGGGCCTGGGATCGATCCTTGCTTGGGGAACTAAATTTCCACAAGCCACATGGTGTGGCCAAAAAAAAAAAAATTTATGGAGGACAAAACATGCCTGCTTTGCTCCAGGCATCACGGCTCCTGTTGTCCTGCCTCCTAAAAAGGTAGGAAGACAATGAACAAGCAAACAACACCTGTATAATTATGAGCCATGGGAAGCGCTAGGAAGCCAATGAAAACAGAGCACCGCCAGAGATTTAAAGGGGAGAGACTGTGTGATACTATATACTTTCTTGGGGCAAGAAGAGAAGTTGTAAGAAGGCCAAGGAGCAGGCAAGACTGCTCAGAAAAGTCTAGAGGAAGAGATGAGGAGCCTGGTGTCTGGGCTGGCAGCCCCTGACCTGCAGTGGGTGAGCCAAGCTGGCTTGCCCACAGTCCCTGTCTCCAGAGATCCTAACCTTGCTTTCGTATTGGAGATCAGAAAGTTCCAACAGGATCTGAAAACTAAGTTGCTTTTTACATTTCAGAGTTTCAGTCTTTGCTATCTTCACAGTTTCTGTCACTAGATACAGGTCTTCTCTCTTCGCCTGGATTGATTGGAATGAAGAAGGCAGTTCCTTCTTCAGCTTCCTGGAAGGAGTAAAAGGGGGAATGAGAGGGGCCCCACCTCCTAGGCACATCTCTCCCTCCCCACCAGTTACTCTGTATTTGAGAGTAAGTGCTCCTGAGGTCAGAAAACCAAGGAACATGGAACCCCTGTCAAAGTTCACTTTACCCACCATGGAGGGGAAGGGGTGCAAAGTGGGAAGGGAACCCACTAGCATTTCTGGAAGATTAGAGTATGCCAGCACAGTGAAATACTTCACATGTTGTTTCATTTAACCCTCTCCACACCCGCATGATATAGGCAGGCTTGCATTCATTTTTCATATGAAACTGAGGCTTAGAGACAGGTCCTGAATGGTCCAAGTTCACACAGCAAATGAGCAGAGATGGGATTCAAGCCCCGGTCTGTATGAGTCCAAAGCTTCTGCCCTTCTCATGGCACTGAGATGGGCATGTGCCCAGCCCAGAGCAGCCCCTTCTCTGAGAAGCAGTCCCAGCTCCCTACACGGGTCTCTGGGACCTGGTTGTGTATTGTCCACCTTCAGGGTCCATGTGCCATTTCTGATTCCATAAGGGAATTCATGGGCTTCCCTAGTAGCTCAGAGGGTAAAGCAACCACCTGCAATGCAGAAGACCTGGGTTCAATCCCTGGATCGGGAAGATCCTCTGGAGAAGGAAATGGCAACCCACTCCAGTATTCTTGCCTGGAGAATCCCATGGACAGAGGAGCCTGTGGGCTACAGTCCATGGGGTCGCAAAGAGTCAGACACGACTGAGCGACTAACACACAAGGAAATTCATTTTGTGACTTAACACAGCCTGGTGGAACTTCTGGTGTTTGCAGCCAAAAGACCTCTCTACATCCTTGCCTCTGGTGACCTTCCTTTACCTACCTGCCCCCACACAACTCTATTTACACACTCAACATAGCCTCACCCTAGAAACAATGCATTCTAGAAAAAAAATAAGTTCCCTCAGCAAAGGCCCCTCCCCAGCAAGACTGTGGTGGTAGGAGCAGGTCAAAGGACCAGTCCAATTTCACTGGAAGCCTTTCAGTTCTGAATTAAAAAGGGGAAACAAAAGGCATCCACCCTGCCCAGGGAGGGCTAGCCCAGGAAAACAGAGGGGCCTCTTTCCCTGAACCAGCCACGCTTTCCAACGATTCCAGCTAGGGGAGAAGCCACCAATACCAGCCACAATATAACTGCTGAGGCGGAGGCTGCTGGAGTCCCTCGGAGGGACCATGCCCCCAGCTATCAGCATGTCTGTAGCCCCTGATCGTTGCCACTCTGGTGGGGCGGGGTGATGGCACTTCCTGTGCAGGAAATGTTCAACCGGGGTGCTTTGATTTCACCTTGCTTCCCCTCAGCTCTCTTCTTGAATACTTACCATGTGCTGGGGATAAACAGCGAGGTTAGTAAAGACGGTCCCTGGTCACAAGCTGTTCTTAGTGCAGCGAGGGACAGGTACATGGAAACCACGGACTTGCCAACAAAGCAAAGTGAAACAAGCACAGAACGAAGGTTTGGGCAACACAGTTTAAGAAAACAGAGGAGTGTGGTCTCAAAACCAGCCAGTTTGCTCCAAGTCAGATCCATCAGTTACCCTGGAGGACAGCAGGAAAGGAAGTGAATTGGGGACCTCAGAAGAAGGGCTCCTGGAGGCTGGTTCTGGATGAATGAGAAGGCTTGCTAAGGCTGGACAAGAGGAGGGCATGCTTGAATAAGGACTGGGTTGAGGTGGGGAGGAGTACTGGGAATAGGGAGTGACAGGCAGCACCAGCCAGGGCTCCCCCCACCTCCAATGGCCTAGGTGCCCCAAAATATGGGCTGCTCCCTCTCTCCTTCTCCCTTGCTGTCCACCTCCAGCCTCACTTGTTCCTAAGGGAATCCAGGAATTTGAAGGGTATCTCGCACTTTTTCAACTTTAGATATTCATCTCATGGAAAATGTGGAATGCTATTTTAAATGTCATTTTGGGGGAAAATTTCACTGTCCAATTTTCCTTTGAGTCTTCGACGTCCAGAATTTCAAAGTTACCATCTTGACCTGGAAAGAGAAAGGTAAGGTCACAATGTCGTTATTATCACTGAGGCTAACCCAAAAGATCTCTAGAAGATCCTTGCTGATGTGCCCATCCTGGGCTCCCCTCATGATCCCCTTCTCTTCTGAGCAAGTCTTCCAGCCATGGCTCTCCAGCCAATGCTGTTCTCCCCGGAAGTTATCATAGCTGGAGCCCACTCTGCCACATTCTTACCAAATGACCTTGGGTAAGTCACTTCACCTCTGAATCTGTTTCTCATCTATAGAAGGAGAATATTCATAGCACCTACTTCCAGTGCTTGAGGAGATTAAATCATGCAGCTAGCACTTAGCACACTGCTAAATGCTCAGTAAATGTGAACTAGTCCTATTAAACCATTTGAGAGGTTGAAATGAAACAAAGAAAAGTAAAGCGAAAGAATTAGGAGCCCCTGACCACCTGGCTTCCCAGGTGGTGCTAGTGGTAAAGAACCCGCCTGCCAATAGAGGAGACAATGAGACTTGGGTTCGATCCCTGGGTTGGGAAGATTCCCCTGGAGTAGGAAATGGCAACTCGCTCCAGTATTGTTCCATGGAGAATAATGGACAGAGGAGCCAGGAGGGCTATAGACCATGGGGTCACAAAGAGTTGGACATGACTGAGGGAATGAACACAACCTTTGGGAAATAAAAACAGAGCAGAGTTCAATCTCTGTGTTTGTGTGACCTAAGCAGGTGTAAAGTGAGGCAACTCTGGAAAGTTGCCCACCAGCATGGACTCTGCCTGGCCTTGCATAAGGCCTTGTGTAAGGGCCTAGAGTCCAAGTCCATTGCAGCCCCAGAGTTAATGGCGAGTGTGTGGAGACGCTGCCAAGTTGAGTGCCTTTCTCTCAGACCTCCCAGTTCTGAGCCCACAGAGGAGGGAGAGAATCTACTGCTGCATTTTAGGGGTGGGCCTGGATTTCTAGAGAAAAAAATGCATTTTGAAACTGGTGGAAACATGACAGACCTGGAAACAATGCCTGAAATCAGTCCTGTGTGTGTGACGCTAATGTCTCAGGGCCCATTTGTTTCTTGAGTAACGTAAAACTTGGTGTACTTTATCAAAGAGAAAGAAAAATCAAACCTCATGCACACAAAGGCTACAGCGTGGGAGAATTCCCTGGTCCAGTAGTGAGGACTCCATACTTCCACTGCAGGGAGCATGGGTTTGATCCCTGGCTGGGGAACTAGATCCCACTAGCCATGCGACATAGCCCACACAGTACAGAGAAGGGCAGCGGGGAAGAGTAACGTGACAATGAAGAAACCTAACAGGTACTACCTCAGCCAGGTGACCAAGGTCAGTATCAACAGTGATAAGTCTTGTTGACAGTACATAGCCTTGCTATGAGGGTTTCCCAGGCAGCTCAGTGGCAAAGAATGCTCTGGCAATGCAGGAGATGCAGGTTTGATCCCAGAATCAGGAAGGTCCCCTAGAGAAGGAAATGGCAATCCACTCCAGTTACCTGGAAATCCCATGGATGGAGGAGCCTAGTGGGCTTAAGCAACAGCAGCAGCAAACCCTTGACATGATGTGGTGAGAACAGCACTTTACCTCTGTAATCTTTCCCCGCCCTCCAAACCCATTTCCTAGGTCTAAGAGACAGAAAAAAAAAATCAGACAAATCTCAGTAGAGAGGCATCCTACAATATGCCTGACAGCTGCTGCTGCTAAGTCACGTCAGTCATGTCCGACTCTGTGCGACCCCATAAACAGCAGCCCACCAGGCTCCCCCATCCCTGGGGACCAGGCAAGAACACTGGAGTGGGTTGCCATGTCCTTCTCCAATGCGTGAAAGTGAAAAGTGAAAGCGAAGTCGCTCAGTCGTGTCCGACTCTTCGCGACCCCATGGACTGCAGCCTACCAGGCTCCTCCATCCATTGGATTTTCCAGGCAAGAGTACTGGAGTGGGCTGCCATTGCCTTCTCCAATATGCCTGACTAGTACTCCTCAAAACTGCCAAGGCCATTAAAAACAAGAAAATTCTGAGACACTGTCACAGCTGAGAGGAGCCTAAGGAGATGTGACAACTAAATGTAACATGATGTCCTGGATGGGATCCTGGAACAGAAAAAGGACACTAGATGAAAACCAAAGATATCTGAATAAAACTAAAGAAATCTGAATAAAACTTTGTTGCTGTTCAGTCACTCAGTCATGTCTGACTCTTTCCAGCTCCATGGACCACAGCACATCAGGCTTCCCTGTCCTTGACTATCTCCCGGAGCTTGCTCAAACTCATGTCCATTGAGTTGGTGATGCCTTCCAACCATCTCATCCTCTGTCACCCTCTTCTTCTCCTGCCCTCAGTCTTTCCCAGTATCAGGGCCTTTTCCCATGAGTTGGCTCTTCACATCAGGTAATGGACTTTAATTTTTAAAAAACCTATGTACAAACATCCACACCAAATAGTTAAAAATAATAATGTTTCAAAAAGAAGCAGGTCAAATTGCTAAAAATCAATTTAAATTATCAGTTCACCTCATTCTTAATTTTTTTAAAGTTTGGTTTCACCTCTGTCTCTGAATTTTTTATGCAAACAGAATTTCCCTTAAAGGAAGTTAACCTTGTCGATTTTCCATAATTAAACTTGCCCCTGCTGCCCCTGGAGAATAATGTGATCATTGCAAAACATCCTAGTCCTACTTTGAAGTTTTTTATTTTTGTCATTTGGCAAACTGATTTTTTGTGGGGGGGCGGTGGGGTAGTTGGCCATGCTGGGCGGCATGTAGGACCTTAGTTCCCAGGAACTTAGTTCCCCTACAAGGGCTCGAACCTGTGCCCCCTGCAGTGGAAGTTCGGAGTCCTATCTACTGGACCACTAGGGAAGTCCCTGATTTTGATTTTGATTTTTTTGAAAACTAGCTTTTAGTAAATTGACTCTTGGCAATTCAATTTTCAGAAAATCGACGCAGAGTCTTTGAAAAATGCTAATCTGAAATTTTCCTAAAGATGCTTGCTTGCTGAATTAAACTCCACTTGTGGAAAAGCCCATCACCTCTGAGCAATCTGGGTACAGTTCTTGATCACATAATAGTCATACGTGGCAGGTGCTCTAGAACCATACAGTGGTGTTGTTAGAATTCTTTTCCATCTCTTGCAGAGAACCAAAAGGATTTTGGTAGAGATGTCTGAGCTGTAAAACTCCTCACCATGAGGCATGAGATGCCGTAATAAAGTCTCCAAGAGAAGGTTCATCGACACCTCTCCTGGGACTTCTGAAACCCAAGAAACCCCAGGAATTGGGAATCGCTGAGCTTGGAAGCAGGAGAATGGGACAGACTTCTCTCCTAAGGCCTCTGAACCCTTACGGAGTTCTGCTGACCAGCAACTTCCCATTCAACCCATATCCCCAGGGAAAGGGAAGGGCTAATAACTGCCACCAGCAAAAAGCCTGGGGAGAACTTTTATTGAATGCTCCTTCTTGCCGGCACTGTGATAAATGATTTACATAATTCACCTCATTTGACTCTTGCAACAGTCTTCTCAAGTTGACAGATGAGGAAACAAGCACAGATAAAGCAACTTGTCCAGAGGTTACCCAGCTGGCAAGTGTGGCAGAGCCAGGTTTTGAAGTCAGACGCCCCCCAGTTCTAAAGCCTGAGTCCTTTCTTAACCACTATGCAAATTGTTTGCATTTATTTATATGTTTCAATGATTAACTTTATAAACACATGAGAAGACCTCAGCTAATTTAAAAGCGAATTATTTACAAAGGGAAAAAATAGGAAAGAAGACTATTTAGGAATAGTTTGCAAGAAAAACAAACTGCCACTTCCCCTATTCCCTTCTCCCCATGCAGCTCTCTTAAGCATTTCTTAAGTTGAGGTGTATGGATACGTACATACAAATTCTACGGTTTCTTTGTTGACTGGTTGACCTGGTTGATAGCAATGGGGCATTGAGAGAGGGGCAGAGTAGGAGTGGGCAAAGTCTCTCACCACCTCATACTGACCTTGGAACTCAGGAACCACCATATCAAATGGTACTTCACTCTCCAGGATGTCTTTCAGGGTGAGGTTTGTCTTGTCATACTGGTATCCAAAGAAACGTCTCCTCTTCTTCACCAGACAGAAGCAGTGGAATTTGTCAGCATCCGTGAAGCTTCTGACAGCAATCAACTCTCCACTGTTGTCTAGCTCTTCAACCACAACTCTTGTGACTGACTCAAATAGTGTGGGCATTGTGCCTGGACCAACTGGGGAAAGGAAGTCAATTGCAGTTGGGGGCAGGGGGATATTGGTTCAGGTTTTATGATCTTCTACTTTTGGCAGATCCAAAAGTTCTAGGCCAACCAGAACTTGGAATGATTTGTCTTCCCTGTTTCTAGGTGTGGCATTCACTACAAACTAAGATGGAATGACCATTACAAATGCCAGACTCTCCTGGTAGAACCCTTCTGGAGGAAGGCTGGAATGGCGATTGCCCCAAAAGGAAAGTGAGACCTGTTTTCTGAGTCTCCCACAGCAGAGTTGCTCAGAGGGACCTGATGGGTGGCAAGGCAGTCCCACCATCCCCAAACCTTACCAGTGCTGATGAACAGAGGAACCAGGAAGAGATGAAGGGCCTGGCTGCAGACCTCACGTTACCAACCCCAACAGACGACTTCTTCCCTTGGCTCTGACTCCTGGGCCTCCCTCCCTTCCTGTTCTGCAAGGCAGTTGGATGGGTGCCCCTACCCACAATTTCCCAGTAAGATGGTGATAAACTGGTCTCAGAAGGAAACAGAAAGGGTAGTACCCTACCTTTATACTTAAAGAGTGGCTTGCAGCTGGGTACCCTGGACAGCCACACACCACCAAATCCTGTCTCCTCCATTTCCGGTCACCTTCTGAAGGATTCCCTCATATTTGGTAAAAGCAAATGAATCCTGAAACCTCACCTGGGATATCTCCCGCCACCCACTCTCTGCTTCACCCTCTCCCTGGTCTACTTTTGGCCCCTGTACCTCTCCACTCGCCGGCCATGCGGAACCTTCCACAGGCCCATCACCAGTCCAGCCTGACATACCCACCACGTTGGAGCCCTCAGGCTCTCTTCCCCCTAAATCCTTCCTACTCTTTCCTCTTCCATCAATCACTCTGCCCCTCCTTCCTTTTCAGATCTTTCCCCCCTTTCTTCAGGTTCCTCTGCCACCCTCCTGAGGCCAGACCACACCCCACAGGCTTCCTGGTCACCTTCCTCTAATTCCCTTCTGGCTGATGCAGACACCTGCTCACCCCTCACCCATGTTCCCTTCTCTGCCCCTGCCCCCGTCATGGTGATCAGCTCACAACTCACTCCCCACCGGAATCCTTCTGGGATTCTGGAGAGGCTGTGCCCATCTCTTTGGACCACAGGTGTGTGGTCCGAAAAAGAGGCCGCCACACCTCTTTTTTGTCCTCAGCTACTCACCAAAAATGGAGGTTGTAAGAATTCCCTCTGTGTAGGGTCTCTGCACAGTTCCAGGCCACTGCGTCTTGGGACTATATAATATGGGAACTGAAAGAAAAAATAAACTGGAGAGCTAGGAGCCCCACCTCTCAGATTTTTAGATATGCCCCTTTATGGCCTGGCTGGAGGCCGACCCAGGTCAAAGGTAAGAAACCGACGGGGCTTCCCTGGTGGTTCAAAGGGTGAAGCATCTGCCCGCAATGCGGGAGACCCGGGTTTGATCCCTGGGTCGGGAAGATCCCCTGGAGAGGGAAATGGCAACCCACTCCAGTATTCTTGCCTGGAGAACCCCATGGACAGAGGAGCCTGGTAGGCTACAGTCCATGGGGTCGCAAAGAGTCGGACACGACTAAGCGATTTCACTTTCACTTCCCTCCTCAAGGACCCAGGGCGCAGGTAGGTGGGAGGCAGACAGGCAGACACAGATAAGGCACAGAACGGGCTGTAAAGGCCCCTCCCTGGCAGTGAGCCTCAGTAAGTCCTCTTCCCTCCCAGTCATGCTTATGGAGGGAGAAGGAAGCAGGAAGCTTCCTCTGAGGACACAGAGGCCAGGGGGAGAAGCCGCCCTCCAACGCAGGAGGAGAAGTGACAGGAGTTCAGGGGGAGGAATTCAGAGGAAAGGACTGGGCACCCCTGGGACTCTGGCTTCTTCAGGAAGCCACGGCTGAACTGATGCCCTCCCTGGCGGCAGCACAAACTCTCCCTCTGCCGGCCCAGCCTGGCTCAGCCAGTCAAGCCTAGAGGTGTGAGTTCTGTCTGAGGACCAGCCAGGCGAAATCCCAGAGCAGACTGCTGCACTCTGGCCAGCTTACTGCCTTGGCTAGCTCGCCACCAGCCCTTTCACCCCGTTCTGCTGGCCCCAGGGGCCCTCTCACCAACCAGCAAAGGGTTGGACCCATGCTCCACACTGCCCTCCCCCCGCTCCTCCTCCAGAGCCCTCCAGGAAGCAGAGGCCAGACTCCGGGGAAATAGGAACATGTTGTCCTTTATTTGCATTTCGCAGAATACTGTACAAAGGGAGTAAAAATCCTATTCACACTTTGCTTAGAAAGATTTTGAGGTGAAAGTTCCCTATGATACATGGGGTGGGGCTTGGGGGGACCAAGAGGCAGAAAACACAGCCAGTGACCCCCCAACCCCCACTGCTCCCTCAAGGCCCTGGTACCCACACCTCAGAAGTGACACAGACCCCAGTCAGACAGAGGGGTGGGGAGAAGGCGGCTCCCCTCTGGTCCGTGCTCAGGCTCCCGCCCCCCTCACCTCCTCAGCCTGAGGGGACAGCCCCCACAGGTCACTCCCTGCTCCCTCCACTGTCCTGCCCAGGCGGGGACCATGCAGGACTCTCTAGCCCACCAAACCCATTTGGCAGTGACCTGATGAGCCCACGGGTGCATGCCACACAAGAGGCCCTGGCCCAGCCCCCATCTGCGCGAGAAGGTCACAGGTGAAGGGCTGCGGAGGGGCCGCAGCAACGTTTCTGTGCATCGTCCCCAGGCCGCCCCCCACCACCACCGCAGAGAGTGTCACATCAGACCTGGGCTTATGATGACTCACGGGCCTCTCCAACCCATTCCACCCCCCCACGCCACCCCTGAGCTGCACATCCACAGCAGCCTCCCTCCCAATGCATCACCCCACCACGCGGAGGGTAAATGACCCCTCCGAGCCTGCCCCTCCTCCCAGACCACTTCTCAAAGAATGAGGTTGGGTCTGTCCCCACCGCCCACCCCCCTCACACCAATCCCAGCTGCTATGCGACCCCATTCTTCTAAGACTCAATTCAGGATCCCACCCCTGCCCCTAACTCCCTCCCCCAGGGCCAGGACGGCTGCAGCCCTGGCCCCTCACCCCTGGGACCAGGCCACCCACATCCAGCCCGCCATCCTGCTCCTTACCCTCCCCACTCCTACCCAATACCCCAGGTGGGTCGTGCGGGAGCCATCTGACTTGGATTAGACAATTCTCTACCCAGAGCGATGAGGTGCTGCCACACCTCATCATGGATACAAGCACACACTAAGTGTCACTCTAAAGACTTAAGAATTAAAGTGAAACAAACTAGAAGCTGTACCGTCCCCTCTGCCCCACTCACAGGGGTTAAAGTGCTTTAGCAGTCTGAGGATGAGCAAGTGAGCAGGGGGCTTCTCTTACCCCAACCTCACAGGTCTGTGTTCAGCCCAGAAGCCCAGCCCATTTCATGAACACCCCCACAGAGTCTCTATCCAAAAGGCAAAAGGAAAAGATTAAAAAAAAAAAAAATCAGAAGGGTCAGAGCCCCAGGGGGCCCCACCCCAACCCACTACAAGCTACTTCAAGTCTGCTACTGGGGGAAGTGAGGGGAAAACTAGGGCCCAGAGGCTCATCCCCGTCTCTGGTGGTTACCAGAGGCTCCTTCTGTCTTCAGCATCACAGCCCAGGCTTCGACCCCTCCCCTGCCATCCTGGGCAGGGGAAGGAGCTGCACCCTCAGTACTTGTTGATTCCAAAAATCCGGACTCCGTGGAGCTGGGGCAGCTTGGGAATGAGCACACTCATCAAAGACACAGTGTTGAGGATGAAATGGATCTGGTCGTACTTGGTATAGAAGCTGGTGAGGAAGTACCTGTAGGAGGAGGTTGGGAGGAGGTATAAAACTCTGTATGAAAGATCCCTTTCTTCCCCCCTCCCTGGTTGGGGGAGACAGATTCCTGACAGTGAAGAGTTACGGGAAAGACCCCCCAGAACTGAAGTAGGGTGGTAAGATTCCCCCCAACTACAGAAGCCCCCGCTGACCCAGGCCCCGTGCTCTACCCCAGACCTGTGGACCAAACTCAGTGGCAGGAAGGAAGCTCCAACGGAGGACAGACAGGACCAGGGAGTTAAAACCTGAGCCCAGCAAGAGACCCAGGGGCACCCCAGCCTTTCTTCCTCTGCTCATTCCTAAGCCAAGAGACACAGCTGGCGAGGGGTTTAAGCCTCTCAGGGCCCCAGGGTTCCCTGGGCCTTGGCCTTTCCACTGGCATCCTCCTCTGCCCAAGGCACTCACAGCACGATGGGTGTGATGGTCAGGAATTTCCGAGACGCGGTGAACTGGACCCCATAGTCCATCTGCTCCCAGTGGGTGAGCAGCCTCGCCTTGCCCTGGTCCGGGGTCTCAAAAGGTGTCCCCTTCACTGTGTGCAGGAAGATGTACATGCCCTGGAGGGAGGGGCCTTCGTTAGAAGACGCAGAAGGCCAAGGGCCCTCCAGCTCAGCTCCTCTGCCCCAGTCACAGACATGGGCTCCCAGCGATTCGGAGCCCCATCTACTGGGCAGGGGGATGCGGGCCGGAGGTCAGGCTGGAGCAGCTGGGAGACTGGCCAGAGAATAAGGAGACCCACTGGGTGAGAGGGCAGGCCTGGCATGAGGAGAACTCCCGGGGAGGAGTCACCCATAGAACCAGCAAGGAGACGCCGTCCCTCCAGCCCAGGACTAGGCTTCCTGCGCCAGCTGGGAGGAGGCCAGCTAATGGAAAGGAACCAGGTCTTGCTTGCCCACCAAGAGTACCAGGGAGCAAGCAGGTAGTGAAAGAGCATGGAGGGGCAAGAGAGAAGGACACTCAGATCCTGACTGGGGGAAGAGGCATTTCTGCCCCAGGTTAGGCATCTAAGTGCTGCAGACTCTTTGGGGTCCTTAGCTCAGCTCTTGATGACCCCCTCTTCCAATCCATAAGCCACCCCGTCCAAGAGGTGTGGCCATAGCTGCAGATTTTATTCCAGTAACGGGAAGTGGGGCAGAAACAAGAGAACTCTGGTGACTGATGTCAGCATGTAACCCTGACATCTGGCCCACGTCTGGGGGGAAGGGTCCCCTACCTCCACCCCAACCCCACCAAAGGCAGGCAGCAGGCAGGCCCTCACCATGTTGTGGATGAGGTTGGTGAGGGTCCAGACGACGGGGACGCTCACAAAGGGGATGCTGAGCAGTACGACGTGGAGAAGCCCAATGGCCAGCACGTACGAGAGCCAGATGCCGCGGCTGTTCATCACCCGCGTGTTGGGGTTCACCTCGCTATGTGCTGTTCCCACGTTCATCCTGCTGCCCCTCTCCTGCCACTGTCCTACAAACAAGCAGCACAGGTGAGACAGGTTACACTACTTTCCCTGCTCCCTCACACCTTCCAATTCCTGCAGGGAGGCAGGCTTTATCCATTTCCCGCTGCTGGGCTGGGACAAACTCCAGGCTGCTCTGCACGTCATCCAATCAGGACAGTGCCCTTCCAGGCATTGGAACTGCCTGGGTGGACAGGCCATCAACAGGCATCCAGCCCCAGAGCAAAGAAACCACTGCCTGTCCTGCCATCTCACGCTCTAGGGGGGCCCTCTACCCAAGAAGCCCAGGGCAGGGGAGAAGAGGCCTGTGCCCTAACAATCACTCAGCAATAACCCCTGCTGGACTCCGTCTCACTGAGGGTCTGATATGACACATCTCCACCCCTGAACCCCAGCTCTCCTGAGAAGAAATAAAAGGAGGTGAGAACAGGCAGTAGTGGATGAAGTATTTGAGGGTCACTGTTTCTACCCACCTTTCCTAATTCTCCAATTCTGGGTATCCCTGCACCCTAACTCAGGAGAATTGGTGGGGGTAGAGAGAGAAAAGGAAAAAAGAGAAAACAGATAAGAGACAACCTTTGCCCAGACCTGGAAGCTGCCTTCTTGGGGACACAAAACCACCCGTCCAGATGTTTTATCCATTTGGCAGCCACTCAGGCTAGCTCTCCTGATGCCACCCATTTTCCTGCCAAACCACCTCGGCCCTTTTCCCTATTAGAGGAGGGGCAAGGACAGTGAACATGATCAACATCTACAGTGCCCATGGGTGTCTGGAGCCCACATCAACAGACGTCTCCCAGGGACACACCTACGGCCTCTCTCCTGACCCCTTCCCTCTCTATCCACCCATCCTCACCTGAGCCTCTTTTCCTAGTATCTGTTTCCAAGTGTAAGTTATTAGCACCATGCCTTCCTCTGCCCAGTTCCAAGAGCAGAGGCCCTGCAGCAAGGGGAACCAGGAGGGCTGCCCTGGCTGCCCATGAAACCATGCAGCCCAGCCTGTTCTTGGATGCAGGTAAGGAGGGGAACGAGCAGCCCCTTGTCCAGAGCTCAGCTGTCCCCAGAACTCTGAGGGCCCTCTGACCAGCAGGAGGTGGGAACAGATGGCACCTTTGTACTGGCTCACTTCCTCAGCTAAGGGAAGATCCTGCCCAATAAAGACCCTAAGGTCATCACCATGGTAACAGCCCCATCTTTCCTGGGGATACAGAAAGGGGTCCCAGATAAGGGTATCCTGGAAGTGCTCAGAAGGTCATCCCCCGACCCTGCTGCGATGACCCCCCCACCCCCAGACTCAGTTGCCCTCTATCTCTGGGTGGGATCACAGAGACTGCATAGGAGCTGGAATTCTCAAGGATCAGTTCCCTACTTCCAGAATAATGGGAACAAGTTTCTGCCTCTCAGATGGCTCTAAGCTTAGAGACTGCAGGGGAAATGTGACCCACAACACACCTTCCCAACATACAAACATACATGTGATGGCTCCAAAAGCAGTCATGCTCTTGGGGCCCATAAGCTCAACCCATTAGGTTGGATAATTGGGCCTAAGAGAAACCCAGGGAACTAGAAAACCAGGACTAGCTCAGTTGTTTACCTTCCCAGGGCCTTAGGGCTTCAGTTACCCAAACACAGCTCCTGGGAAACCTACTGCACAAAAGCCTCCACCTGGTGGAAGGGGAGCGGAGGGTGGGGGAGACTGGCTAGGAAGTGACGGCCTGAAGGGCTTAACTACTGGGAAGAAGAGGGAGAGAGTTCCCCAAGTAGGACCAGAAACTGCTTCCCTTCCCCACTTCCCCCTAACCTAGACCTACAAGGACAAAGGAGTAGCAAGACCTCTAGCCCTCCCGAGGAGCCTTGCTGAGTCCCAGATGATTCAACACTCCTTGCTGGCTGTAACAGGGCACCCAGCAAGGTCTGAGGCGTCTCGGGGCATGGGGGCGGGGGGGGCGGGGGGGGGGCTCAGACCTATGGCTTCAACTGATAGCCTAGGAAGCTTCTTTCTGCAGCCTGAACACCAGGTGCCCTGAGAGCAGAAATTCCCAGGAGACCACCCCCCTAAAAAAGATAGAAAAGTCAATAAACTAAGGGAACGACTGGCAGCAATAAACTAAGAAAAGCTCTCTTGAGACTTTTGTGTGACTAAGGGTACACACCACTTCCATTAGTGAAATAACCAACTGCCCCTGGCCCAGAAGGGGAGAAATGGGAAGAAGAAGCTGGCAGACACAAAGTAAGCTCACAGCAGCTGAGGCTGAAAAGTTCTGCCACTAAACTAGCAGGTGGCTGCCCGCGTCAGTCCCCGAGGTGGTTTCATAACCTGCCTCAAACCAAAACCTGCAGCAACTCTGTTCTGTTAACTACTTTCTTTCAGGCAGCTCTTTCGTACTCCTTCCCTCCCTATCCTACTGGCTCCTACACAAATATCTCTGCCCAGTCTGTCAGACACCTAAGCCAACACCACAGTGCCAACGGCCAGGTGAGCTGCTTCGTAATCTCTCCCCCAACTAAGGGCAGCAAATCTTTCGCCTTCTGGGTGAGGAGCTCAAAGCACAGCAGCCTGCAACCTGGACCCCAGCGGGGAGTCCCTGACACAAAGCCACTGTCTTTCTGCCCACCCCCCAACCGGCAGGGCCACCATCGTCACTCACCACTTAGCTCCGGTTCTCCGGGAGGGCGGTGGGGATGGAAAGAAGGCGAGAAGAGCAGCGAACCCCTACTAGCACGGGGAGAGGGTGAGGCGAGGAGGCGGAGTCCTCACTATTGTTGGGGTTTACAGAGTGGGACTTCGAGACGAAGTAGGGGTCTCCGCTCCACACCCCCCAGCCTGGGACCTCGCACTTGGAGCCTGGCCTCGTCCGGAGCCCCACCCCCACACGTTCACCCAGCTGGAAGCGGCCAAACCTTTATCCCCGAAGTCCAGCCTCTCCCCGCCCCCATCCCCAGCCCAAGCGCTTCTCCTCGACGCCCCATCCCCTGCCTCCTGCCCCCACTTTCCCCTTTGGGCATCACTTCGACCGATGCACCCCCGCCCCCGGCCGATGCACCCCCGCCACCTCCACTCGCCCTGTCCCGATCCCCTCCAACCCGGGCGCCTCCCCAACAGCCCCCACCTCCTTTCCCGACCCTCCTGTAGCCCCGGGGTACTCCCGGCTTGGCCACTCCACGGCCGCCCGTCTGGACTCACCGTGTGGGGCCGGAGGTCGAGGCCCAGGAAGGGTGCCCGGGGGCGGGGGCCGCTGCTGCTCCAGCAGCTGTAATGAGCCGCGGCGGCAGCCACCCCGCTGGCAGCTCGGGCCGAATCAGCGCCCCGCGCCAGCCCCCATTACGTCACCGCCCAGCGCCGGGCCGCCCGCAGCCTCCTGGGAGTTGTAGTATTTACCCCTGCTCCAGCCCAGCGCTCTCTGGGGCCGCCCGCAGGTTTCAACTGTACGCGATACAAAGGTCAGCTGGTATTGCTTTGACGCATAACAATGCCTGTTTTTGCGTCAGCGTGCTTCTTGTGGAGTTTACTATTGCCCGGTTTTGCAGATGAGGAAACTTTTAAGTTTTAAGTAACTTGCCATAGGTCCCCGCTGGCTGTAACAGGGCACCTGTTACCCAGAAATTCTGACCCCAAGTCAGAGTTTTTCAACTACACCTCGCTGCCTCCAGACAACTCTCCAGACAACTACTGGCTCTGCCCCTGTCGGGCCTCCTGGAAGCGGGTTTTTCGCGATATTGGTTAGTATGAGAGTCTGGAGGGCAGAGAACTAAGTCCACAGCCTGTCTGCTGCTTAGTTACACCTGACCCAGGCCGGCCTGGGCCAGGTCTCATCTTTGGCCTTCCCACATTAGACGTGGGAAGACGACATGTGACTTGGGAAGCCACCCTGATGAATAACCAGGTCCCTGAGTCCCAGTCCCAGGTCAGCTGTGTGGGTTTTGGTGGCTCTGGGGTCTGCAGTTTTCCCCTCAGAACTCTGCAGGCCAGGGCACAGATTTTCCTGCCAGGTAGGCTAAGCAGGTACTGCTTCACCAGCAGTGTAACCCTCGGCAAATAAATTGTCTTAATCTCCAATTCCATACCTGTGAAAACCTATCTCCAAGGTTGTGGAAATTCAAAAGAATGTTTGCAAAGCGACTGTTATATTGTAGGAAGCTGTTTCTGTAGGAGGCTGAACTAAAGGACTCTTGAGGTCTCCTGGGTCACTCCCACTCTCCATGTCACCAAGAGGGCCTTGTTTGAGTAGTTTCTACTTTCCCTGCCCCAGCTTTGAAGTCCACTCTATGCCCAGCCGGGCTGAAATAGCAGGATCAGGTGATGTCACGACTGGCCAACCTGCCTGGCTGTGAACACACACTGAAATGAAGGTGAGGGAACAGAAAGGAGAATGCTGGTCCAGGGAACCTGGGGAGCACTCCTCTGTGACCTCACCCACCCTCTCACCAAGGGGCTGCCAGGAAACAGCTGTCATAAAGCTGGAGTGGGCCCCTGAGGGACCTATTGGACACCCAACAGGTGGATATCTGAACCACTCAGGGCAGGAGAACAGGCAGCTTCTGAAATATTTCCAGGGCCAGTAGCTCGAGAGCACTCAGCCCAAGACTTGAATAGTCACCCCAGAGTCCTTTTTTTCTTTTTTTTTTTACCCCAGAATCTTAAACAGTTGTGCCTGGGCCTTACAGAAGTTCCTGCTGGAGGCCCCTTCTGAAGAAATAAGCAAAAACTGCGTGTTGTCCTTCCATAGAGGCCTCCCCAGTACTGAGGGAAAAAAAATTCTCTTATTTTTCCCCAAATGCGCCTACTGGACTCCTTCCACTTTTCTCTGGGAGTCTTTCATTCTCCCCATAGTTGATCAAGCTCTCTGATCTTTGCCAATTTCCTGTCTGTGAAGTTCAGTGACCCAGACTGGTTCCAAGCCTCAAACAAGGGTCTGACTAAATGCATAGTCTAACGGAAAGATTACTGGACATGCCATGACCTATTAATAGCTCCTGTTATCAAGGGTGGTTTTTTTTTTTCTACAATGAGAATGAACAGAGTCCTGACTCACTCTAGGTTTGTGGTGAATTGTGGATCGCTTTCTGCTTAATTTAGCCTGAGTCCCTGTCATCACCTTTCTCCTCTGGCTCTCTGCCCTTGTAATTACCATGTCTTCACCAGACATCCTTCAGCCTTGAATAGGCCTAAGCACAGTCCAGAATGAGTGACAGCACTCTTATGTGGTGCTGGCCAGTGTGTAACCCCTCAAACAAACAATTTCTGATATATGCCAAGAGGTTAAAAAATTGTTCAGGCCTCAGAGCCATGATTACACTTCTGGTAACAGATTCCGAGGAAGTACAGCCCATGTGCTATATGTGAGGGTATTCATTCCAGCATTATCTATAACAATAGAAAACTGAAAGCAACCCGGTTCAGTTCAATTCAGTCCCTCAGTCACGTCTGACTCTTTGCAACCCCATGAACTGCAGCACGCCAGGCCTCCCTGTCCATCACCAACTCCTGGAGTCCACCCAAACCCATGTCCATTGAGTCAGTGATGCCATCTAACCATCTCATCCTCTGTCATCCCCTTCTCCTCCTGCCTTCAATCTTTCCCAGCATCAGAGTCTTTTCAAATGAGTCAGTTCTTCGCATCAGGTGGCCAAAGTATTAGAGTTTCAGCTTCAACATCAGTCCTTCCAATGAACACTCAGGACTGATGTCCTTTAGGATGAACTGGTTGGATCTCCTTGCAGTCCAAGGGACTCTCAAGAGTCTTCTCCAACACCACAGTTCAAAAGCATCAATTCTTCGGTGCTCAGCTTTCTTTGTAGACCAACTCTCACATCCATACATGACCACTGGAAAAACCATAGCCTTGACTAGACGGACCTTTGTTGATAAAGTAATGTCTCTGCTTTTTAATATGCTGTCTGGAGAGTTGGACTGTGAAGAAAGCTGAGCACCGAAAAATTGATGCTTTTGAACTGTGGTGTTGGAGAAGACTCTTGAGAGTCCCTTGGACTGCAAGGAGATCCAACCAGTCCATCCTAAAGGAGATCAGTCCTGGGTGTTCATTGGAAGGATTTATGTTGAAGCTGAAACTCCAGTACTTTGGCCACCTCATGCAAAGAGTTGACTCATTGGAAAAGACCCTGATGCTGGGAGGGATTGGGAGCAGGAGGAGAAGGGGACGACAGAAGATGAGATGGCTGGATGGCATCACCAACTCGATGGGCATGAGTTTGAGTCAACTCCGGGAGTCAGTGATAGACAGGGAGGGCTGGCGTGCTGCAATTCATGGGGTCACAAAGAGTTGGACACGACTGAGCGACTGAACTGAACTGAACTGAACTGCAGTTGGTCATAAGTTTCCTTCCAAGGAGTAAGCATCTTTTAATTGCATGGCTGCAATCACCATCTGCAGTGATTTTGGAGCCCAGAAAAATAAAGTCAGCCACTGTTTCCACTGTTTCCCCATCCTAAGTGCCCAAGAAAAAAGTTATAGTACTATATCCACTGAGTGACATAGAAGGAAGCCATATAGTAAATGATTGTGACTAAGAAAATGTTAAATGAAAAGATCAGGATACAAAATAGCCTGTGCTGGGAGTTACCTAGCAGTCCAGTGGTTAAGCACAGGGCTTTCAGTGTTGTAGGCCTGGGTTCAATCCCTGGTCAGGGAACTAAGATCCCAAAAGCCATGCAGCCTGGCAAGAAAAAAAAAAAAAGTCTGAACACTCCCCAGGGATGCAGTCAGCAAAACAAAAACCCAACTCCATCAACAAATCAATTGGAAGAAAAAAAGGAGAGGGAGAGACTTAAAATTAAAGGAAATTAAGAAATCTATCAATCAAAAGCCTTATTGGGGTCCTCATTAAAGTACACCAACTTTAAAAGAATATTTAAATTATTGAGGAAATTTGAATGCCAGCTATTCAAATTGATTATTTTAATGAAATATACATTTTAAGGCATGGTATGGTACTGTGGTAATTTTTTCAATAAAAAAGTCCTTCTTATCTTCTGGACATATATGCTAACATATATGTGGATGAAATTATATGATGGCTGGATTTGCTTCAAAATAATCTGGGCTAGGGGTGGGGGAGGGGAAGAAAAGAAGTGAGTTGGGCCGTGAGGTGATAATTATTGAAACCAGGAGATGGGGACATGAGATTACTTCTATTATTTTCTATGCCTTTTTGCATTTGAAATTGTCCACAATAAAAAGTTTTTATAAACCTGTAAATGCATTAACGATTATGATGTGACAAGACAGAGCAACACTGGTAAGACCCCAGCACCAGACTGCCAGGGATCAAGTCCCAGCTCCTGCGGTTGTCAGCTGTGTGACCTTAGGCGAGTCACTGGACCTCTCTGCGCTGTGGTTCCTAGAAATGAAGAATGTTGATCTTCATGGTGATACCTGCCACGTGTTGTTGTGAGAATTAAATGGGTCACTACATGTGAAGCACTTAGAACAAATCCGGGCACTCAGGAATCGTTATCGACTTTTGTTAATCCAGTCCACATTTGAGTGATATTTGATCATCTGCTTCACGAGGCTGTGGAAATCCAATAAAATAAAAACAGATCTTGTGTTAGGATGGAGGGGTTGGGGGTAATCTTTTTCATTCTCTAGTTTCAAACTTTGTGTAATGGGAGATTATTCATTTTAAATTCTTTATGAAAAGTGTTTATGTTTTTAAAACAGAGTGAGTCATCTTCACTGACTTCTCCCTGCCCTCTGGGAACTCCTTAGTCTGCTCAAGTAGACATGTTCCCAGCCTTGGGGTGTTTCCATCTGGCGGGGTGGTGTGGCCTCTGCTTGCCACAGATACACCGTGTGGGCCGAGATAGCAAACAGGGGCGGGGTAACAAGCTGGGAACACATTCCTGGGGTGCTGGCAGTGGTGGGAAGTGAGGAGGTGGGATGTCAAGAAACAGAACCCCTTCTTCTGAACCCCGGGGGGAATGACTGAGCCTTCCACTCTTATCACCTCCTACTCCCCTCCAATTCATTCCGGCTGCTCTCCAGCTCCCCCCACCTCACCTCCCTCCTTCCAGAAGGGGAGGTGTTGAGGTCACACCCAGAGCAAGTGCAAGGAAGCAAAGAGCTGTTTATGTCCGCAGCTGTTTTTGTTTGGGTGGGGGGGCACCCCGGACATGTGGTGGCAGCGGAAGGGAGGGGGCAGTGATGCTGAGCCATCAGAGCCCTGAGTGAGTTTACCAAGTTGATGAGAAACAGGAGGAGGTGCCAGGACAGGCCGAGTTGCCAGTGGGCACTCCACTCTCCTCCCCTCGCCCTGCCCTGTGGTTGGCTATTTTGGGCTGCAGAGGGAAAGGGCTGAGCCTGCCAGGGCCTCCTGGGCCAGAATCAAGGCTAGGGAACCAGAACCTCCCTCTGGGAACCAAGAGCAGGCTGCTCATTAGGAACCCCTCCACTTGCATATTCTCTGATACAAACAACTGAGATTTTCCCTTATGCGGGGAGAAAAAAAAAAAAGTTTAGAAAACTGTAAATATCACCAGATCAAAAGGGCAATGGATATAAAAACAGTAGCTTTAAGAAAAGCTCCCCTAGGTTCCTTCTAGTCTCATGACTACCCCTAGCAGTCCCCACCTCTTTAGGAATTCTGGGCTGCCACTGCCCCAGATCAGCTTCCGCCTTCCCCTCCTAATACAACTCTGCTTTCAGGGGTAATCACAGCCACCATTATTAGCATTTGCTCTGTTCCAGGCGCTGGGCAAAAGGCCTTACCTACATCAACTCTCTCCATCTTTCAAACAACTCTGTGAGATGGGTATATAGGTAGATAGATAGGGTTTTGTTTTGGGGTTTGTTTTTTTTTTTTTTTTTTTTGGCTGTACTGGGTCTTCGTTGCTCCTCAGGCTTTTCTCTAGTTGCAGTCAGCCACTCTAGTAGCCACTAGGCTACTCTCTAGTTGTGATGATGCGCGGGCTTCTCACTGTGGTGGCTTCTCTTGTTGGGGAGGACAGGCTCTAGGAAATGCGGGCTTCAGTAGTTGCCGCTCCTCAGCCCTAGAGCACAGGCTCAATAGTTGCAGTGCAAGAGCTTAGTTACTCCACGGCATGTGGGATCTTCCCTGGACCAGGGATCGAACCTGTGTCCCCTGCATTGGCAGGCAGATTCTTTACCACTGAGCCACCAGGGAAGCCACAGTAGGTATTTTTATTATCTCCACTTTGCAAATGAGAAAACTGCCGTAGGAAGAGTTTAAATATTTTGCCGAAGGTCACACAGCCAGGAAATGGCATTTTTCCCAAAAGTCAATCCTGGCCACACACACTCCTGCAACCATCTGTCCTTCATGTTTGCATCAGTGCCTTATAAAGACTTCTCTCCTGCACTGGGAGCGCTGTATTTATGTTACACATCCACTGTCCCTGGAGGCTGCTTGCTCTGTATTTCTTACTCATATTTGCATATCCTGTATACAGTAGGTTCTCAGGAAATGTTAGCCTTGAGGCACACCTACCAAACTACTGCTGCATCAAGCCCCTAACCACTCTCCCCTAACCACACCGGGCTCTCTCTTGCTCTTGTCTCAGCCTACAATGCCTTTGTGCTGCTGGTAGACTCCTGTTTGTTCCAGAAAGCCACCCCTCACCTGTCTCCTTCTCTGTGAAGGAGACTGTCCAAACAGAACCCGCTGCTTCATCCTCTCAGCTTCTCTGACGCCTGCAGACGCCTCAGCTACAGCCCACCCCTAGGCCATCAAGAGGCCAAATTTGCCTGCATACCCATCTTCCCCTATTGTCTGAAGGCTATTCTACTTCTCTCTGCATCCCCAATGCCTAAGAGGCCCAGCAGGTGTGTGCCGAACTAAGGAGAGAGTACTTCTGAGGATGGGAGCGTGACGTATGTACACCCTTGTCAGTTTCCACAAAAGAGCAGAGGACTTTGTTGCCCCCAAAGCCCAAACGGCCCAAGAGACTGGTGTTAGATGGGTCCCTGGTTGACATGCTGGGTCAAGGAGACAGCCCTCCTCCTTTCCTTTCAGTTGTCACTCTCTACCCAGGCTGAGCCTGGGGGGCGCGTTTTCAATATAAGGCAGGGAGGGGCCTAGAGGACTGCTCAACTTCCTTCCTCCAAAGTCACATCTCTGGGGCATGGAGTTACTGTCGTTGGAGGGAAGAGTTGTGACTCAGGCCACGGAGGGTGGGAGCCTTCGGGGCCTACTTTCCAGGGCCCTGAACTTGAGAGCCAAGCCCAGTCATGCCTCAGCCTCTTCCCTGCCTCATCATCGTAGATACATTAAACATCAGGCTGGAAGGGATTTCAGAGGCCAAGAGTCCAGAGAACCAAAGACCCAGGGGAACTGGGGAAGGATGCCCACTGGCACAAATGTCTGATGACCCTGAGCTCCTCCAGTCATAGCTCCTTCAGTCGCCCATCCCTCATCACTTTCCCACCTGGACTGGTGTGGTAGCTGGTCTCTCACTCACCAATACATCTTCCACACGGCCAGTGGCATGATCCACATTCAAAGCTAATTTTAATACCCTTCCATCCATCAGCCATGGAAACAAGTCCTAATTCTTGCCTTGTATACAAGGCCCCAGGATCTAGATCTTTTCCACTTTAACTGCAGCCTTTGCCACCACCCCTTCAGCTCTACATCTAGGAGAAGCCAAGCCTTCTGATGCTCCCTTCTTCCTTCATATACTCTGCTGCTCCACCTAATGAACTCAGCCTTAAAACCCAACTCAAATATCCCTCCCTGGTAAAGCCTTCCCTGAGATCTTGGAAAAGTTAGTGTATCAGGTAGGAATGCTCTCAGTTAAAAGCAACAGAAAACCCGAGCAAAGGAATGATTCTGACCCTGGGTTGCCATCAGAATCACCTAGAGAGGAACTTCCCTGGTGGTCCAATGGTTAAGACTCTGCACTTCCAGTGCAGTGAATGCAGATTTAATCCCTGGTTGGGGAGCTAAGATCTTTTGTGCCATGAGGCATGGCCAAAAATATTTTTAAGTGAAAAATATTTAAAAGAATCACCTAGGAGCTTTAAAAAGTCCCCATCACTATACACATGCCAGATCAATTTAATTAGAATCTTTGAGGTGGACCCAGGCATCTGTAATTCTCAACACCTCCCATGTTCTAATGTGCATCTAAGTTAAGAAGCACTGAAGCAGGAGTTATCTTTCTCACATAATGAGTCCAGAAGTAGGCAGTTGCTGGTGTTGGCTGAGCGGCTTAGCCATATCCAGGCCAGGTCTCAGTGATACTCCTGACCTTTCCTTTCTGCTTTGCTGCCTCGAGGTCAAAATATGGCTGTAGTTGACTCTTCCTGTCCAATGCCTGAAGAAAGCTGTAGAGAGAAGGGGAGGGTTGAATCCATCCTCTTTTTATGAGCAAATCAAAGACTGTCCTAGAAACCCCTCAGTCAACTTCAGCTTAGATGTCGTTGGTCACAGTGAGCCACACCCAGCTGCCAAGATCGCTCCTCCCAAATCAGTGTGTGTTATCGAGGAAGGAGCTCAGGAACGGACACTGAAGGGTGGCAGAATACATCACCCCAAAATATGTCACTTGGGCCTAAGGATTATTTTGAGCAGATGCAAGAAGGGCCTTCTAATCTCTTTTCTTCCAGAAAAGAAAGTGGAAGTGTTCATCGCTCAGTGATGTCCAACTGTTTGCGACCCCATGGACTATAGCCCACCAAGCTCCTCTGTCCAAGGACTTCTCCAGGTGAGAGTACTGGAGTAAGTAGGACCTTGTCATTTATCTCTTTTATATATAGTGGTATGTATCTGTTAATCCCAAATTCAAAGTTTATCCCTTCTCATCCATATAAATGTGTATGCTTTTCTCCTGTTAATCTGCTTATGTCACTTCAATTATCAGGCCCAGCTGAAAAGCCCTAATTGGGCAGGGGAAAACTGTTGCCTCCCCTAGAGCACCAGCAGATTCTGCCACGGTGACTTAACCTCTCTCTTGGCTTCACACATCATCTGGCAGACATCACATTAAAGGCATTGTGCAGACGTGTGTCAACATGTCCGTGTCTCCCGCCAGACTGGCAGTTCTTAACTCAGACTGAACATTAGAAATACCTGGGGAGCATTTTGAAAAATACCAGTGCATACACCCCATCCACAGAGATTTTAATTGGTCCAGGTACACCCAAGCATAACTAATTTTAGAAACTCCCCAGAGTGATTCTAATGGGCAGACTGGGTGAACCACTGGGCTAAACCACTGCTATCTAAGACCTTCAAAACGGGGGCTGGGGACTCCCCTGGCAGTTCTGTGATTAAGACTTCACCTTCCAAAGCAGGGGGGAGTGAGTTTGCTCCCTGGTTGGGGAGTAAAGATCCCACATGCCTCATAGCCAAAAACTAAAATATTAAAAAAAAAAAAAAAACTAGAAGCAATATTGTAACAAATTCAATAAAGACTTTTAAAATGGTCCACATTTAAAAAAAAAAAAAGAAACTTAAAAGAACAGGGGCTGAATCTTGAGCACAGCACCACTTATAACATGGGACTCACAGGGTATCTTCACTGAATGAACAAATGAATAAATGAATGAACGGCGGAGAAGAACTTCTGCTTCAGCCTCGTTCACCCTCAGACTGTACTGTGCACCGTTCTGAGTGTTATTCTTCCTTCTTCTCTGTTTTCTCATCTCTACTGAGCACCACATTCAATCACCCTCAGTGAATGATATCCGTGAGCCAGCCGGACCCTCCTGGGTGCACGGACTTCCTGCTTCTCTGACAGCTGCCATACCAGACACCTGAGTCCCACTCTTACCTAGCAGCAGCCCTAGTTGAAGGAGATAACTCTCTCCATCCACATCCAGGTTGCCCTCTTGTGCCTTAGCTAAAGCCCCACCCAGTGTGACAAGACAGCAGTGGGAGGGCGGGGGTAGGGTTCCACGTGCTTCCTTTTCCACACTCAGCCCCATCCCAAAGTGGACCCCCAAGTATTCAGTAGCAGAGTGTCTGACCTAACGAACAAGCAACCCACAGACAAAAGGTCCACTTCTTCTGCCCAAGTGTAGAAAATGCGTCTTATCGGATTCCGTAGACAATCTGCAGTCTGAGAAATGACCCTGTTAATGTCACCAGAATGAGTCAGTGGTGAGCACATCCTCAGTGATAACATCATCCCATATCCTAGCCTCTGATTCTGACTTCCATTACCCGCCTGAAAATGCTCGTTCAAGGTCACCTACAGGGCCAGGCTGAGGTCCTGCAACCTGTGCAGGGCCCCCATGCCCTCCATTCAGTAGGGCCCTGCACTTGGTTTTACAACCTACTGCTGTTGCCGTCTTGAAATTCTCAAGTTTTGAACAAAGGACCCCACGTCTTCATTTTGCACTGAAGCCTGCAGTGCTGTTCACCCATAGTCTCTTAGAAAATCCAACAAGGTTTTTTCCTCCCCAGAAAGGCCTCCACAGCATATGACCTCAGCTCTCTGTGACACCCACTCCTCTGTTCCCTTCCCTTACATTAGGAGAGGGTGGCGTGATGGGGCGGTGTGGCTGTAAATGACGGTCAGGATCAAGAGACCCTGGGGAATAAGTCGTCCAAGCTCTCCCCAGCTCCTGGGCATGAGGGAGAGTTAAAAGTACCAACTTGGGAGCTCAAGGCCCCAGCAAACTAAGAGAACATGAGTCAGCTCCAATCCAAAACAGAAAACCAGTGAGAAAACTTCTAGATGACCGTATGGGACTTCAGAAACCTTAAAGAACCCCCTCCAGCTCCTTAAGAGGCCATCTGCCAACAGTGCAGAGAACTAATAGTGCCCCCTGCCTGGCAAGGAGGCTGGACACCCTTCAGGGAGCCAGAAGATGAGGTCCTCCCAAGAGAGACAAGTTTTCCCAGAAAAAGGGTGAAGGAAGCTTATTTACCATGGAAGAAGGTGTGCGCAGTAGGAGGAGAGATGGGTTGCTGAAGGCAGTGGTGTGAGATGAGGCCCCCCCAGGCCTGCCAAGTGGGAATCCTCCTACTGAGCCAGGCTCTGGGCAGAGGGCAGAGGTTCTAGGAGGCAGAGTCTCAGCCCTGGCAGAGAGAGGAAGGATGGAGGCTAGCAATGTCAAGGCCTTGGAAAGAGAGCCTGAGGCAGGGAATAGAATTGGGGCCTGGTCTTCCCACAACAGGGCTCATCAGAGTCCGGGATCTACCCTCTCTGGGCATCGCCTGGCCAGACCAGGGCTCAGGTATCCGACACCTGGGGCCCGGAGTCACATGCCAGGAAACCCAACACTCCTGGGCCCCAGCCCCCAGCTTCCAGCAGCTACGGGAGCAGGGCTCCGGAGGAGGAAGTGGGTCTCCAGAGTCGCACCGCAGGGAGGCTACTTCCGGGAAGAGGGCAGCACAGGAGAAGGCTCTCCCAGCAACAGGGTGAGAGGCTGGGAAGAGGAGGAGGGAGAGGACAGGGAGGAAGAGTGGGGCGGAGAGGACAGAGCTGGGACGGGCCGAGGGGTGGACGCTCCAGGAAAGGGGGTGAACAGGCACAGAAGGTGGGAGCCTGGCTGGATACCATGAAGTCCTATTACTGATCCGTCCTCCCCGTCTCCTTCTCACGAGTGCTCTCTGGTGCCTACCTGGCCCACCTGGCAGCCACCCAGGTCCTTTATTCCAGTGGAAGGAAACAGTACATGGGCAGAAGCAGACGCTTAGGAGCCCCCAGACCCAGAATGACCAACAGAGCCTTGGACAGAAAGACTTCCTAGATTAGCCCTCCAGAATCAAAGAGAACTTAGAAGAGTCTCCGGCCCAGGGGACCATCTACCCCGAGGGCCCAGTAAGCAAGGAAGCAAAAGAGCCACCCAGGCCTGAGGGGGAGAAGGAAATGGCAACCCACTCCAGTATTATTGCCTAGAGAATCCCATGGACAGAGGAGCCTGGCAGGCTGCAGTCCATGTGGTCGCAAGAGTCGGACACGACTTAGCGGCTAGAGAGAAAAAGAGAGAGAGGCCTGAGGGAGCTCCCAAAGGAGAGGCCCTAGCCCAAAGAGAATCCAGAGGCAGACTTCAGGAAGAGAATGCTGGCCGCAGGGAACAGAATTCTCTCGACTCACTCTTCCTTTCTGGAACTTTTCCTTCCCCAGATTCTACTCCAGTCCAAGACTATGCCAATCTGTGGCCATGTTCCCGCCAGCCAGTCACCTCCTGTCCCTGCTGCTGGTGATAGACGCAGGGGGGACCGTGCCCAGCCCCCAGGGGGTTCCCCAGGGCTGCTATGCGGCAGAGGAAGCTGGGGAGCGGACCTTCCGCTGCAGCCAGGCAGGTCTGAGCGCTGTGCCCACCAGCATCCCCAACGACACCCGCAAGCTCTACCTGGATGCCAACCGGCTGGTGTCGGTGCCAGCTGGTGCCTTCCGGCACCTGCCTGTCCTGGAGGAGTTGGATCTGTCCCATAACATCCTTGCCCACCTCTCAGGGGCTGCTTTCCAGGGCCTGGCGGGCACACTGCGCCGCCTTGACCTCTCTGCCAACCAGCTGGCCTCGGTGCCCGTAGAGGCTTTCGTGGGGCTAAAGATCCAAGTGAACCTGTCTGCCAACCCGTGGCGCTGCGACTGTGCCCTCCAGGAGGTGCTCCGGCGGGTGAGGCTGGCCCCGGGCACGGGGACGGGCATCGTGTGTGGCCCGGGAGCCCGACCGGACCTGGTGGGGCAGGAGTTCCTGCCGCTGGTCGGGGAGGAAGAGTTGTGTGGGACAGGGCGGGGCGGGGCCCAGCGCAGCACCGACGTGGCCCTGCTGGTCACCATGGGCGGCTGGCTGGTGCTGGTGGTGGCTTATCTGGCCCACTACGTGTGGCAGAACCGGGACGAGACCCGACGTCCCCTCAAGCGGGCCCCCGTGCTGCCTGTGCGTTCTGAGGACTCCTCCACCCTCAGCACAATGGTCTGACGACCAGGGACACTTCTCTGGGCCCACGCCCGGCTCCCCTCTCCTCTCCTCTGACCCCCTCTGCCTCCCCTGCAGCCCCTTCCCATCCCCCAATTCCACCCACTTCCTCCTCTGTCTCTCCAAAGCACCTGATATCTCTCAGTCCACCAACACCATCTTCGGTGCCTGGGGGGTTGAGCGCCTACTTTTGGTACCTACTCTGCTGGTCTCTCATAAAGAGAAGGAGGGAGAGAGACTGTAACAGTTATTGTTATAGATTCACTGCATGGAAAAATATCTTCCAGAATTATGAATTAATTAACAGCCTAGAATTCTTTTTTCATACTTATGAACTATATAATGAAGAACTGCAATGCATTTTGCATGGCATTCATTTGTTTAAAATTGCTACTTTCTAAAATTCTCTTGTTTTCACATTTTGTTGGGGAACCCAACAACTCTACTGAGAAATCCAACTCAGTAGAGTTTCACCCAAGAAATAGCAGTAGTTGGACATTTCTGGATTTTTCCATATTGCTTTTTTTCTTGTTATATTTATACTTGATTTTGAAGGGTTGCTTATGCTTGTGTCACTGCAAGCAATCAGTACCCAGTCATCCTGTAACACAATGATACTTATTGTACAACAAAGCCTGAATTTCTACCAACTGTAAGCCCCTAGAGTTAGGTGTCTCCCTCCTAATCCATTTATCTATATCATGGCCTTTTCTCTTTACACTCAGCAGGTTCATAAGGTTATTTGCCTTTAGTGATTTCACTTTCTTACAGTATGAAATATGAAGGTTGATAAAAGGAGAGATTGCATCTAAAAAAAAATAATAAAGAACAGGAAAGCAAAGCTAAAAGAAATAGCAGCTCTAATTTATTTCTTTGAGAGTCTCAGGTCTCCTTAAGTGTTTTCCTGTTTTGGCTCTTCAAATCCAGCCTAAGCTAAAATGAAGAGGTATAGTAGATGCTGGTATTACATATATGGACAGTTCCCAAAGACCCCAGTAGAGTAAAGACCAAAAGGAAGCAAAACTAAAAGAATATAAAACAGGAGAGCTGGGTTCAATCCCTGGTTTGGGAAGATCCCCTGGGATCTTCCCTTGGGAGAAGGGAATGGCAACCTTGGGAGAAAGGAATGGTAACCTACTCCAGTATTCTTGCCTGGAGAATCCCATGGACAGAGGAGAACCTGGTGGGCTACACTCCATGGGGTCACAAAGAGTCGGACACGACTGAGCGACTTTCGCTTTCACTGGGCCTGGACTGTGCTAGACTGAGACCCAGAGCTTCCGAGTCCACGGAGATGGGGGAGTGACAGACCAGAGAACGGTGGCAAATGGTCATGTGTTCCACCTCGGAGGTAGGACCAGGCAGCTGTGGAGCGTGGCGGAGGTGGTCTCAAAGGTGGCACTGAGTGGATGTTTGAACTGACTCTTCAAGAATGAGGGGGGCTTTGGCAGAAAGGGGAAGGTCCCCAGCTGAAAGGTGGTGGGCCAAGGCAAAGAAGATGCAAAACAACTTGGAATGTCTGGGCAGCGGCAAGACTTACCTGGGGGCTGGAGAAGAGGGTATATAGGAGGGCGAGGAGACAGAGGGACCAAGCTGGCGGTGAGGTCAGAAGGGACCCTGCGGGCTCCTCCTCTCTTCTCCCTCTGCCTCTGCTGAAAAGCTGCACCCGCCCCGCCCCCCCTCTTTCTCTCTCTCTCTCTCCTCTCTCTCTCTCACGGACCCAACCTCCTCTCCCACTACCCTCTACTGTGGATCCCCTGGCTTAGGGTCCTCTGCTTCCTGTTTCCGAGATTCCCTAGCTCTCTGCTCTCTCCTTTATATACAGAAGGGCTTCCTGAACCCTTTCCCTTGGGAGAAAAGCAGTTTCTGCTCCACCTGAACTGGGGATGGATCACTAGAGAGCTAGAGGGATGGGGAGGTTTCCCACCCCCACCCCAGTACATCACTGGACAATTCCGTGAAGTCCCTTTATTAATGTCCCTGATCTCTTTCTTGTTTCACTGAACATGTGTGGCCCTGCACTGAGGAGTGGGAGGGTGTTGAGACCTTCACCTCCACCACCAGCACTCCTTTGATGAGGGTGCTCCCGCTGAGCTGGTTCCAGCTCCTCTTTCCTCTCCTACCTCCCAGCTCCTGACACCAGGGTCTATCTGCCACGGATGCCAGGGCCTATGCATTAATGATGATGGAAATGGAAGGAGAGGGGATGGGAGGGGACCGGAGGGAGGTCAACCAGGGAGGAGGGAAGGAGGGCAAAGCTCAGACTACTAAGGGGGCATGGGCAGAGGGAGTCAGTACTCTCTTAGCAATCTGTCTCTTCTCTCAGCAGGAGTCCAGGTAGGGGGCAGGGAGAAACTCGATGTCCCCACAGTTAATCAAAGAATGCCTGGACAGAGTGGGAGGGGAGAAACCATGCTGGTTGAAGGAGGGGGCCGTATGAGACATTCCCATCACAAAGTCGGCTTTTCATGGGACCCAAAGTTGCCAACACACACTGTCCCTTGTCCTTATGAGGGTGACTCACCCATGTGGCCTCCGTGGAGGAAACAGTCACTTTGGGAAAGCTCCTGGGAGCCCCAGTAGAAACTGAAGATAAACACTGAAGCAGGGTTCCACCTAACTTATGGCAGAGCCTGGGGCAGAGGAGGAGGCCACTCAACAAGCAGCAAAGAGGAAGCCATCACCTCCCTTCGTCCCTCTGACCCATCCTGACTTCTTTATCTCCTTTCCAGTCCTGCCCGATCCTCTCTCGATCCCTGAGGTTCCCCCAACCACTCCAAGGCTGAGCTTCCTCACCTCACCCAGGAAACCTCCACTCGACTCACCTCACAAGAACCTGGGACAGGCCCCCATCTTCTTTTCTCAGGAGACATGGGCCTCCATCTCCACTTCCAGAGATGCTCAGGGGTGGGGGAAAGAACTTGAAGGTGGGGAGTTTCAGGCTGTGGCTTTGACCATCCACCCTAGCCACATCCTGGCCTGGGCCTTAGGATCCTGCCCCATCCCTATCAAACCCTCCGTCAGTCCCTTCCCTACCACTCTCAGAATCTGCCCCCATTCTGCTCACCCATCCCCTTCCAGAATCAGCTGGGACTCATCTCACTGGGTTCTGGGAAATAGAGTGTGGAGACCTGTGGGAGTGGGAGGATAGGGGACGGGTGGGGCTCCGGGTCCCTGTCATTGGTGCCTTTTTCGGGAGGTTCATTCAAATCCCTGTTGTCCTGAGCAGCAGCGACAGCATCTTTAAGGTCTTCAGAGACAGGGTTCCCCTACCCTGACCCCTAACTCCAGTTCTCAGAGATAAGCGCAGGATGGGAAAGGATCCAAGGAGGGAAGCCTGGATAGTAAGCATCCCACCAGTTATCACCATGGCTCCCCTCTGGCTCAAATTCCTTTCCCTCTCTGGAATTAGGAGAGGAGGGAGGGAGAGGGAGGACAAGTGGGGCGAAAGACAGGGGGCAGAGTGGGGAGGTGGCAGGGATGGGGAGGTGGTGGGCTGCTGTGGCTCTCCTCCCCAGAGAGCGACCCCCTCACCCAGGCCAGTTAGGGTCTCTGAGGCAGAACTTGGTGCAAGGGGTTACCAAATGCTGTAACTTTGGACTTCCCTGGCGGTCCAGTGGCTGAGACTACGAGTTCCTAATGCAGGGGCCCTGGGTTCAATCCCTGGTTGAGGAGCTAGATCCCGCATGCCACAACTAAGAGATTTCTCATGCTGCAGTGAGCTAAGACCCAGTGCAGCCAAAAAAGAATCTGCCTGCCAATGCAGCGGACATGGGTTTGATCCCTGGTCTGGGAAGATTCCACATGCTGTGGGGCAACTAAACCCATGCACCACAGACACTTAGCCCACGTCCTAGAGCCGGTGCTCCACAACTAGAGAAATCACTGCAATGAGAAGCCTGCACACGGCAGCTGGAGAAAGCCCAAACATAGCAATGAAGACCCAGAGAAACCAAAAATTAATAAATAAATGAATAATTTTTTTAAATGCTTATAGCTTCAACTCAACCCATGATAGGAGACTGAACAAAGTGGGGCACCCATAGACTGAGAGAAACACCTGCTGGGATAACAGTCACTGACCCTAAGCCCTTCCCTCAGCACCTTGGCCTCTGGGTATCCTCTGAGCAGGCAGGAACTGGTGGCAAACCTGGTTTCACCCCCATCCTTACCTCTACCAGGCACCAGAGGTCATAGAGCCAGAGTTCCAAAATGCCACCTGGGCCCTGGCACGGCAGCCGGATGGCCTCATTTTTGTTCCCTGCTTCTGGCCCTTCTGCCTGGTCCAGAGGTAAGGGAGACATGCTGTGTCGAAACCAACCTCACCCCCAAGGTGTGCTGGAGCTAGAAATAAAACTGCCAGGTACTGAGAGAGCCCAGCCACATGCCTAGTCCAGCTTTGATGTGAGAACCCAGGAAGGCAGGTCCCGGCTTGTCATCCACAAGCAGCACCCTGGAGCCTGCGGGCTGTGGGTGGGGGTGGGAGCACAGGAAAGTCCCTCACTCAGCCTTTCCATCACCAGCTTCTTCCTGCCTATGGAGCAAAACCTGGAGTGGCAGAGAGAGCAGACGCTACCCTCAGGGAGTCCCCATCTGAGGAGGAGAGCTATGACCCTAATTCTCAGGGAACCCCTAGGCTAATGGAAGAAATTGCAGAGCTTTGATGCTGGTGAGGCCAAGACATCCCCCAGATGAAGCCCATGCAACGCCTGGTTAGCTACCAAAGGCAGTGGAGAGAGAACTCAGTTCACGGAAACTGAGGGAGACAGTTAAGAAGCAGCAGGCGGGGCACAGCCCCACCCTTCCTGTCCTGGCCTCCCGTGCAGACCTACCAAGTGCAACCCTGAATGAGCAGCTGCTGCTGCTGCTAAATCACTCAGCCGTGTCCAACTCTTTGCAGCACGTTCCTCTGTCCTTGGAATTCTCCAGGCAAAAATACTGGAGTGGGTTGCCATGCCCTCCTCCAGGAGATCTTCCCTAACCAGGGATTAAACCCGCATCTCTTATGTCTCCTGCATTGGCAGGCGTGTTTTTTTTACCACTAGTGCCACTTGAGAAGCCAGGTGATGAGAGGGTGTGGGTATTAAAACTAGGAGGGAGAACCAGGCACCTTCTTCCAAGTCCCTCCCCCATTAGACTAAGGGGAGTTCCAACTTAGAAACGGTTTCCCCTCATCTCTCTGAGGCTCTGTTATCAGCAACCTCAGCATCCTGTGAGGAATGATTTCCCAAACCAGGAAGGCAGAAAACCAAACAGACAGTGCAAGGTATCTGAGCTGCCACAGACAATGCCACAAGTCCACTCACTCATTTCATAAACATTTATTGAGTTACTATTACGTATCAGGTCCTGCAGGTACAAAGAGAAGGAAGTCATGGTGCCTATCCTTGGGAAGATCACCTGGAGAACAGAAAGGCTACCCACTCCAGTAGTCTGGCCTGGGGAATTCCATGGACTGTGTGGTCCATGGGGTCGCAAAGAGTCGGATATGACTGAGCGACTTTCCCTTCCCTTAGTGATGACAGAGGCGTGCACAGGGGTCATGTGAGCCCAGAAGGGACATCTAAAGCAAATACTCACTCTGGTTCAGGCACTTTGTTCACAGGAGCACTCACAGAGAACCCATTTATTTTGCCTATTTTTGAAAATCTTTTTTTACATAGAGTTCTACTAATATCGCAACTATGGTTTCCTGCATACAAACATTCCTATTTGAAATAGGAAAAAAGAAAAAAAAAAAAGAAATAGGAAAAAAGTTCATCACAGATAGAACAACAGCAGGGCAAATCAACAGCCTGACAGCAGGGAGAGACATTACTGAAGTACTATTTTTTATTTATTTATTTATTTTTGGCTGCACTGGGTCTTTGCTGCTTTCCCAGGCTCTGTCCATAATAAATAACGCAGAATGACTATTGGAAACTGCTCATTCTACCAGCGCTGTATCCTCATACCGTCTTCCCACGGGACCAAGATCTGCCCTGCGGCTGTACAGAGAGCCCAGTCGCTCCTGGAACAGCTCTTTGGGTGAGTGAAGATGCCTCTCCAGCATCTGAGTCAAAACATCATGATCCTTCTCTGGCCCCGTTTAATGTCTCATGTTCAACATCACACCCACACACCGACTTCAGTTCCCTGGAATCCAGTTTATCTCCTGCTGGTCTCAATACTCTCTTCTGCACTTATGATGATCACTATCTTCCTCTTTTAGAAAGTTAAAAACAACAACTCAAGTCCCCATTCTAAAACTAACGTCAGAGGTCAGCCCTCAATTTTCATTCATTTTATTCATTCATTTTAGGGGTCAGGGACCCCTATCATGCAAAGTCAAGCCATCAGGAAAGGTTCTCTCAAAGAATGTATGGGGGAAATCACAGGGGCATGGTGTCTGTCTTGGAGAACCAAGAAAAGACTCTGAGATCAACAAAGCTGCAGTCATAGGACTCCTAGTGAATATCTCTGTCACATGCAGCAACAAAAGTCAAAATTCCTACACCCAAAACCTCAGCATTAAGAATGATCTGAAAAACCTAAGAAGGGATGAGTTTGCAGAGTGAGGTGGGGAGGCAGATTGAGATAACAGGCCAACCAAAGAGCTTGGCACCAAGGGGCATGTCCTCGCCCCAAGCAGTGCAGGCTATCAGAGTGGACAGAGATCTTTATTTCATTAATACTTCTGCCCCGATAGAAGGGAAACTTTCCTGAATGCATCATCTGCTCCCTATCCCTGAGAGTGAACGCTCTAAGATTTGACCTTTTTTGCAAGTAACTCAAAGTCAAGAAGATTGATATTACACATTTTTGCCATTTTGAGGTGGGGAGAAGCTTTTGTCCACACAGGGCCATTTAGAAGATACTACATGTAAACTGGGCTTCCCTGGTAGTTCAGCTGATAAAGAATCTGCCTGCAATGAAGGAGATGTCGGTTTGATCCCTGGGTTGGGAAGATCCCCTGGAGAAGGGAAACACTACCCACTCCAATATTCTGGCCTGCAGAATTCCATGGACTGTCTAGTTCATGGGGTCACAAACAGTTGGACATGACTGAGTGACTTTCACTTTCATTTTCTTTCTTCACATGTAAATTGGTGCAGTCACTATGGAGAACAGTACAGAGGTTCCTCAGAAAACTAAAAATAGAGTTGTCATATGATCCTGCAATCCCATTCCTGGGCATATATCTGAAAAAAAATGTAATTTGCACCCCAATGCTTATTGCAGCACTATTTACAATAGACAAGACATAGAAACTTCAACATCCATCGACAGAAGAATGGATAAAGATGTGGTACGTAGATACAATGGAATACTACTCAGCCATAAAAAAGAACTAAATGAAAAATAAGAATAATTTAAAAAAGAACTAAATGAAATAATGCCATTTACAAAAACATTGGTGGACCTAGAGATTATCATACTAAGTAAAATCAGAAAGAAAAATAAATACCATATGATATCACTTATGCATGGAATCTAAAATATGACACAAATGAACTTATCTATGAAACAAAAACCTGACTCACAGACATAGAGAACAGACTTGTGGTTGCCAAGGAAGAGGAGGGTAGAGAAGAGATGGATTGGGAATTTGGGATTAGCAGATGCAAACTATTATATATAAAACAGATAAATAGCAAGGTCCTACTGTATAATACAAGAACTATATTCAATATCCTGTAATAAATCATAATGGAAAAGAATATGAAAAATAATGTATATACATGCCTACACATATATATACCTGTATATATACTATATATGTATATATATATGAATCATTGATGTACACCAGAAGCTAACATAACATTGTAAATCAACTATACCTCAATAAAATAAATTTTTTTTTAAAAAAAGATGACACTACAGGGCCCTACTGCATTGCTTTTTGAGTTCTTAAAAATACTTTTAGGCGTTCTGTGCGCGCCGGCGGCCGGGGCGTTCCAGGCGCTGAGGCTCGTGCGCTGGGCTTCCCGAAGCCCTCCTCCGCCGCCCAGCGGCCGGGCTCGAGCCCAGCTCGCGGCCGAGGGCGACGAAGAGGATGACCCTCACCGTCCCCTTCGGTTTTCCTCCAGCAGAGCCGCGCCGCTCCGCTGGACAGTGAAGCAGTCCCTGGGAACCGAGCAGCAGCGGCCCTGGTGGGTGGTGCTGCCCTTCAGCCTGTCCCTCATGGCTCTGGTCATTTGGTGCTTCTTTAGGCAGGAGACCAGCGCGGACCGGTGGTTGAGACGGATGTTGCTGGAAGAGGTACCAGAGCCCAGCGACGCTTCTGAAGATCCTGGAGTTCCGGTGGCCCACGGGGCGAGGACTTAATGGGGTGCCAGGAGCGAAGCAACAGACCTTACTTAATAAAATCTTACTTAGGCTTTAAAAAAAAAAAAAAAAAAAAATACTTTTAGTAGGCCTTCCTTATTGATCCAGTGGTTAAGAATTCACCTGCCAAAAAAAAAAAAAAAGAATTCACCTGCCAATGCAAGGGACATGGGTTCCATCCCTGATCTGGGAAGATTCCTCATGCCACAGAGCAACCAGCCCATGTGACCCAACTACTGAGCCTGCATGCTGTGACTACTGAAGCCTGCAAACTCTAGAGCCCATGCTCTGCAACAAGAGAAGCCACCACAGTAAGAAGCCCATGCACCACAACTATCAATACAAAAGAGCCCAGAAAAGGGTGGTGAGTTGTCCAAGGTCACACAGAGTGAGGCGTCCTGGTTCTTCCAGGACTAGAATCCACAGGCCCCTCTGCCCCTCTATGATACACACACTCCCTTCCAAGGGAATGGGTTGAGGGAAGGGTGGACCCAGGGGTGCCACTGAGAGAGCTGGACGTGGACAGGAAGAGAGCTCCACCCGCTCAGAGCCAGCTCCACCCCACCCAGTGCAAGAAGCTGAAGAAGCTTCAGGAGCATGGGGAGAACCTGTCTGTACATGGTGACTGAGGCTGTGAGATGCTGAAGGGAGCCAGACAGGAGAGTTAGCTCCATCCCCCTCCTCACTGCTGTCGGGCATCTTTTATAATACCACATCTTTTATAATATGTATTTATTTGGCTGTGTTGGACCTTAGTTGCACCATATAGGCTCTAGAGCACAGGGCGCAGTAGTTGCAGCGCTTGGGCTTTGTTGCTCTGTGGCAGGTAGGATCTTAGTTCCCCAACCAAGGATGGAACTGGAGTCACCTCCATTTCAAGGCGGATTCTTAACCACTGGGCCACCAGGAAGTTTCCCCTGCTCCTTGCTTCTCTTTTCTAATGACTTTTCCATCTATTATCTCACAGGAATCCTGTGAGGTTAGGCTACCTTGCTGCTGCATCCCCATTTCATGTGTTTAAGAAACTACCTGGGAAAAATCCAGTGGCTCACCAGCTTCTTGTTGGGGAATCTGTGAGCAAAACCCAGGCTTTGAGACTCCAACCGGTGCTTTCCCCTCACAGCTCCACCTCCTGCCAGAGTTCTCACCCCATCTGCCAGGTTCCCCTGTCTTCATTTCTCTCCCATGATCCCCCCTGCGCCACCGGCCCCTTGATGGCCTGTCTTTCCCCAGGGCTCTCTCAGTCCCATCACCACCATCAGCCTGCCCCAAGCAGTAGTCATTAGGGGGAAGGGGGTGGGGGTGTGCCAGGTGGAAGCTGGGTGAACATGAAGGAGAGGAGGGGAGGCAGGCAGCCCAGGGCTCATCCCCCAGCCTCAGGGCTAAAATCTGGGAGGTGGAGGTCTTCCATTCCTCTTTAAGTTCTGCTCCCCAAACTAACTGATGACCCCAGACCCCTTCTCAGCCCCTTCCAGACCTTTCTGTGCAGCTCCCTAAAGCATACACCTCACACCACTCCTCCCCTCTCCGAGATTACACTTCGTGGGTATATGTGGTGAGGAAAGTGGGCCAGAGAAGGCAAGATGAAGGCAGGGAGTCAGTGCCCCATTTCTGACCCCCACAGACATGTTCCTATTCAAGGACCAGAACCTGACATTGTTCCCCTCCAAAGGTGAGAGAAGCTGGAGGACTCTTCTTCCCTCCCACCCCATAATATGATGGAGGCTGGGAAAACGTGGACAAAGTCTTAGAAGGCGAGAGGGACACAAAGACACCCCCCGCCCCGCCTTTTCCAGCAAAGGAAAGAAACTGCTCAAATGAGGACCTCATTCCCAGAGTCCCTTGGGGTGATGGTGGCTGGGATGCAGAGGGGTCCCTCAGACCTTGACAGGATGTAGTGATGTCAGGAATCTCAGCCACGGGTTTCTTGGGCCTTTAAGTGCATCCTCTCCCTGCCCCCAGCCTCCAACACCACTCTACCAGGCAGGATGAGGCTGGGCTGCATCGTGGAGCCGGAGGACGCCTCTACCCTTCGGGCTCTCAGTCCTTCTGCTTCCCCTCGGCAGGATCCTCAACACCCATCGAAAAATACTGTAAGGAGCTGAACTCCTGTGGCACCCCACAACAGGCCCTGATCTGATCCTCTTTCCCTGGGGAGGGCTTCTTGAGGGAGGACCAGGACACCAAACCCCACACTCAAGTGCCTGTGAGTGGCGGGCCTTTCGGGTGACGTTACATGAAAGTAGACACAGGGCAGGATTCTGGTCACTACTATCCTGTACTCAAAGCTCTGTCTGGGCCTGAGCCGGTCCCCGGAGGGCCCACGGGGTTTCGGAAGCAACAGGCTGAGGTGTAGGAGTTGCAGCTGGCACCGTTCGGCCGGGCGCTGAGGCTGCAGGGGCCCTGGGCCTCGCGGGGGCGGGGCCGGGGCGCCCGGGGGCGGGGCCGGCGTCCGGGGCAGGGCCGGCGTCCGGGGGCGGGGCCGGGGCGGAGCGGACAGGATTGCTGGAGACTGGGGGCGGGGCGACACGGGAGTTCCGAAGCACGCTGCAGTGGTGACGGCAGGACGGCGGGGCTTAAAACGCCTGGGGGCCAGGTTTGGGTCTCTGGGGGAGGACTTGAGGTGCTGGTGCTGGTTAGACCTTCGGCGCTGAGGGCGAGGCCAGGTGGTGGGGGCGGGACAACGGAGTGAGGGCGGGGCTTAACGCAGCTGGGGGCGGGTGTGGGCGGCCTGGGCTGGAGCTAGGGACCTCAGGGGCCAGACGCAGGTCGGGTAGGGCGGGACTGGCCTCCTCCGGGAGATCTCGGCGAGCACATCCACTTCAAGGGAGGCTTCTTTATGCTAAAGTGGAGATTAGACTCCTGCCCCGAGGGAGCCCTCCCTCTCAGTGGGGAGACCTGCTTCTCCTCCCTCACAGAACTCCCTGTCTCTCTTAACTACGGGAATATCTAGCTGATCAGTTCTCACCTTTCTACCATATGCGTGAGCGGGGCCTGGATCTTAACAAGCCAGAGGTTCTGGGCGTCCGAGGGGCAGGCCCGGGGGACTCAGTCCTCAAATGACTGTAGGAGACTTCTAGCAAACTCAGCCCCATACTGGCTGAATACATCCTCTCCCTGTGAAGGCTCTGGGCGGTGAGGGTCGGGAGTTGGGGTGGGGTGAGTTACTGATGTGGTTGTGACGGCCCTACTGGACCCATCTCAGTGGTACTTGGTACTGGACTCGGCCAGTGCCAAGAAGGAGGACCTGAAACATTACAAGTCCCAGTGCAAAATGAGAAATATGTTAAAAATTTATCGAGTTATTATTTAAGATGACAACTGTTGTCCTTTTAGTCACTAAGTCGTATCCAACTCTTTGGGACCCCATGGATTGTAGCCCACCAGGCTCACATCCTGGAATGTGAAGTCAAGTGGGCCTTAGGAAGCATCACTACAAACAAAACTAGTGGAGGTGATGGAATTCCAGTGGAGGTGATGGAATTCCAGTGGAGGTGATGGAATTCCAGTGGAGCCATTTCAGATCCTGAAAGATGACGCTGTGAAAGTGCTGCACTCAATATGCCAGCAAATATGGAAAACTCAGCAGTGGCCACAGGACTGGAAAAGGTCAGTTTTCATCCCAATCCCAAAGAAAGTTAGTGCCAAAGAATGCTCAAACCTCCGCACAGTTGTACTCATCTCACATGCTAGTAAAGCTTAAAATTTTCCAAGCCAGGCTTCAGCAATACGTGAACTGTGAACTTCCAGATGTTCAAGCTGATTTTAGAAAAGGCAGAGGAACCAGAGATCAAATTGACAACATCTGCTGGATCGTCGAAAAAGCAAGAGAGTTCCAGAAAAACATCTACTTCTGCTTTATTGACTATGCCAAAGCCTTTGACTGTGTGGATCACAATAAACTGTGGAAAATTCTGAAAGAGATGGGCATACCAGACCACCTGACCTGCCTCTTGAGAAACCTGTATGCAGGTCAGGAAGCAATAGTTAGAACTGGACATGGAAAACAGACTGGTTCCAAATCGGGAAAGGAGTACATCAAGGCTGTATATTGTCACCCTGCTTATTTAACTTATACGCAGAGTACATCATAAGAAGCGCTGGGCTGAAGGAACCACAAGCTGGAATCAAGATTGCTGGGAGAAATGTCAATAACCTCAGATATGGAGATGACACCACCCTTATGACAGAAAGTGAAGAAGAACTAAAGAGCCTCTTGATGAAAGTGAAAGAGGAGAGTGAAAAAGTTGGCTTAAAGCTCAACATTCAGAAAACTAAGATCATGGCATCCGGTCCCATCACTTCATGGCAGACATACGGGGGAACAGTGGAAACAGTGGCTGACTTTATTTTTTGGGCTCCAAAATCACTGCAGATGGTGACTGCAGCAATGAAATTAAAAGACGCTTACTCCTTGGAAGGAAAGTTGTGACCAACCTAGACAGTGTATTAAAAAGCAGAGACATTACTTTATCAACAAAGGTCCATCTAGTCAAGGCTATGGTTTTTCCAGTGGTCATGTATGGATGTGAGAGTTGGACTGTGAAGAAAGCTGAGCGCCGAAGAATTGATGCTTTTCAACTGTGGTGTTGGAGAAGACTCTTGAGAGTCCCTTGGACTGCAAGGAGATCCAACCAGTCTATCCTAAAGGAGATCAGTCCTGGGTGTTCATTGGAAGGACTGATGTTGAAGCTGAAACTCCGATACTTTGGCCACCTGATGCGAAGAGCTGACTCATTGGAAAAGACCCTGATGCTGGGAAAGATTGAGGGCAGGAGGAGAAGGGGACAACAGAGGATGAGATGGTTGGATGGCATCATCGACTCAGTGGACATGGGTTTGGGTGGACTCCGGGAGTTGGTGATGGACAGGGAGGCCTGGTGTGCTGTGGTTCATGGGGTCACAAAGAGTCGGATATGACTGAGCGACTGAACTGAACTAAACTAAGGCTCCTCTTTCCATGGGACTTTCCAGGCAAGAATACTGGAATGAGTTGCCATTTCCTTCTCCAGGGGATCTTCCCAGCCCAGGGATCAAACCCATGTTTCCTGCATTGGCAGGTGGATTCTTTATAGCTGAGCCAACAGGGAAGCCCTAACTTGACAACAGCAGTGTTAAACTAAGCATGAGACCCATGCACAGCTTGCATGCCCATCAAGCCAGCTGTGCCAAGAAACGAAGCAGAATGACTCAGGGTCCAAGCTCCAGTTGTCCCCTCCAAAGGAAAATAAGAGGTGCAAGGCTTCCTACCCCCCCCCATCCCACTCATTTTTCCCAATGAAAAGGGGAATATATCCTTTTAAGAATCTTCTCTTATCGTCTCCTGGAGGGGAGTGAATCTGCGGCACCCCCAACAAACAAACACACACATCACACACATGCAAGCCCCAACTCCCAGAGCTGCCTTACAATCCCCTGCCCACCAGAGAGGGAGAGAGCGTGCCCCTGTCCCTGATGCCATCACCACTCCTGTACCCTCTGCAGAGCTGAACCAGGAGCAGCAGCAGCTTCTGGCCATGTCCATGGAGAAAGTCTTCCTTCTCCAACAGACAGAGTTGGTGAAGATCTGAGGATTGCACAGTGGATGTCAGGGATGACAACAAAGGTGAACTTAAACACTAGAAAGGATGTGGGAGTGCACCCAAGTCCACCCCCTCTCTCATGACGAGCACTCTGGACCAGAGAGCAGAGGGTACTTCTCCAGGGCCACACAGCAGGCTCTTGGCAGAGCTCTCTACAGATCTCAGATCTCCAGATTCTTAATCCATGCCCATTTCTTCTCTGATATAGCACTAACGGGTAGAAGAGGTCAAGGAAGGGGTAGGGACTGAAATTTAAAATTTTACTGCAGACTACCTCTGAAGTTGGTAGGTCCCCAAATGCAAAGGACTTCGTGATGTTTATTCTCCACCACGCCGGTGGTGACCATCCTGGAACAAATTCTTCCAGTGGGAGGCAGTGCTCTTCTGTCTTCACTTCAAGCTGCCCAGGGGCTTTTAGGGGGAGGAGCTGAAGGTCACCGCGCCCTGGCTGAACTCTGCAGCCTCGACATACAAAGGGATGGGCCCCACTATACCCAGGAGCCCAATGCCCCATCACCACTCTGCGTCCTCCACACTGTCCTTGCTATCTTTCAGGCGTGGCCAACAACACCTGGCTTTTCCCAACTGGAACAGGGGAAAGCAGAGTAGGGCTTGACACAGGCCTGAGAAAGCTGGAGAAATGGAGAGGAGCTTCGTCTCCAAGTTTTCCTGGAAGCAGAGTTTCAAAGGCTCCACCTGGGACTCAGTCTCTTTAACCAGGATCTGGAGACTGTCCCATCTGGAGAGCCTAGGAATCATGACTGAGGAGGAAAGTTTCCCTTTCATCAGCCAGGAAATGGGTGGAGTTCCAGCCCTCGATGCAGCTGCATCTTCAGCCTGACAGGTCGGGAACCTGGCAGCAGAGGGCTGGGGGCAGCGAGAGCTGGAACCTTAAAGTTGGACATTGAGTTTGATGCATTTCTTCAGTTCTTCAGCATAATTTTGATTTGAGTAAGTATCACAGGCCATTGACCAATGTCTGCTCAGACAGGATTTGGGAGATATTTTGGGCTCCAAAGCTGATTTGGGAATTTGGCTTTTAAGGGATAAGAAAAGAGGCCGGGGTTTTACTTCATTCATGTCACAATCTGAAATCTGCACCCCAAAACTTCCAACCTCCCAGGAGAAATATAAAACATGATGGCTAGGGGCCCATTCTTTCTGCTCCTTCATCACTCCAGCCTGTCTTCATCCCTAGCTAGTCCACCTCCTTTTACTCAGCAAAGGTCTAGAAGCTTGTCTGGGCAGGGGGTCACTTCCCCTAAATGCTCCAACCTTCCCAAGTCCTTCTCCTTTTGTCTTCAATCTGGAGAAGGGGGTAGCAGAGGATAAGATGGTTAGATAGCATCACAGACTTAATGGATATGAATTTGAGCAGACTCTGGGATTAATGGAGGACAGAGGATCCTGGCAAGCTACACAGTCCATGGGATCTGGCCTACATACATATGTTATATGTGCTAAGTGGCTACAGTCATGTCCAACTCTTTGCAACCCTATGGACTGTAGCCCACCAGGCTCCTCTGTCCATGGGATTCTCCAGGCAAGAATACTGGAGTGGGTTGCCATTTCCTCCAAGGGATCTTCCCAGGAATTGAACCTGCATCTCATATCTCCTACACACACACACACACACACACACACACACACACACACACACACACACACACACACACACACACACACACACACAAATGAAGAAAATGGATAATCTGCAGGGTCTGCAGTGCACTCTATGGGTCAGGTTTTCAGAGAACAGGTGGCTGGGGCTTCCTCCCCTAAGTGTATTCCCTTCCCTGATCCCCTTGGCTGATCCCCCATCTCCTAGCAGCGACACATAAAGCACAAGCTTGGCGCAAAGCTCAGGGGTGATTATCACCCATTACTTCCCCTAATTTACCACCAGAGGGAGATAGAGAGCAAAGCCTGTTTCTTGCATCAGCACGGTGCCCCACCCTGGCTCCTGTTTCAACAAATCTCTATTAATTGACCTAAAGCGTTCTTACACATTAGTACAGTTTAAATTTTCTCCAGTACAATTGTGTCCCAGATTCCCCTGAACATAAACAAAGACTCTAAGGAAAAGAAGTCTCTGAACCCTAAAGGGATTGTGTGTGTGTGTGTGTGTGTGTGTGTGGTACTTTTTGCAGCTCATGGACAGTAGTCCACCGGGCTTCTCTGTCCATGGAATTTTCCAGGCAAGAATACTGGAGTGGATTGCCATTTTCTTCTCTAGGAGATCTTCCTGACCCAGGGATGGAACCCAGGTCTCTTGCGTCACATCTCCTGCATTGGCAGGCTGATTCCTTACCACTGCGCCAGCTGAGAAGCCCCAAAGGAATTCTGTGGTCTATTCCTAATGCTTTTACCAGAGGTTTTCTTAAGGAACTGGTAGTGATGGGGGTGGGGTAGAGGGGGAGGTTGACAGAAAGACAGGATATCCTGGGTGGATGGGAGGAGTAGCACAGGGACAAGCTGACAGAGATGTTTTTATGCCAAAAGCACAAGACCTTCAACTGGCTGCCTCACAAACCCTTATTTCTTCTCTGTGCCTTGAACCCTCAAAGACTCCAGCTTGCAACACCATCAGGCAGTGTGGGGAATGGAGCAATAGGATGGAGGTAGGTGGGAGCAGGCCTGGTAGATTTCAGATTGAAAGAAGGATGGCATGAGAAATAAAGGAGCAATATTGCTAGGTCAGAGGAGAGAAAGCTGGCTAGATGGATTTTGGGGGTCCCCAGGGAGAGCAGGTACAGGCGTGACTTTTTTTTTTTTTTGGCCGTGCTGCACAGTATGTGGGATCCTAGTTCCCGAACCAGGAATCAAACCTGTGCCCCCTGCAGTAGAAGTGTGAGATTCTTGACCACTGGACCTCCAGGCAAGTCCCCAGGCGTGACTTCTTGAAACCACTATTCTCCAAATCTTTGGAGAACGAGCTGGACTGGAAACCTTGACTTGCAGTCAGCGGGAGGAAGATAGACACCAGGAAGAAACTCCCAAAAGTCTGGCCAAGGCAATGGCGGCTGGGAAGAGGGTGGGGAGTGGGGCCACCTACTCTGGAGCTTATTAAGGGATGGGAGACTGCACAGCCCAGGACCACATGCTGGTTGCTATGGAATCACGTCCATGTGCTGAATAAGAGCTATAGAGAGGAAAAGATGAAAATCCAGGAAGAACCAGGAAACGAGACGTGGAGAAGATATTACACAGACACACATTTCTGCATACACGTGCACTCATGATGGGAACTGCATGACTAATGACAGGCCTCCCACACACTCCAGCTCCCACCTTTTCTTCTAAGGAAAAGGGATGTTTGCTTAAGGTGATGGTTAGAGCTGTTGAAGGAGGAAGTATTAGATAGCTGCACAAGATGAGCACGGGTGGATAGAAAAGGAGGTGAACCGAAAGATGGAGGCAGAGGACATCCCTGGTGGTCCAGTGGCTAAGACTTCACCCTCCAGTGCAGGGGGTGTGGGTTGGATCCCTGGTCAGGGAACTAAGATTTCCACATGCCACAGGTTGCAGCCAAAAAGTTTAAAAAAAAAAAAATGAGGTTGGGGGCTTCCTTTGTGGTCCGGTCATTAAGAATCCACCTGCAAATACAGGGGACACAGGTTAGATCCCTGCACCAGAAAGACCCCTCATGCTGGGGGGCAACTAAGCCTGTGCACAACAACTACTGATCCCCACACCCCCGAGAGCCGGTGCACTGCAACAAGAGAAACCCCCGCCATGAGAAGCCCATGCATCACAACTAGAGAAAGCCTGCACATAGCAACAAAGACCCAGTGCAGCCAAAAAATTTTTAAAGTAATAATTAAAAACAAAAAACCCCCACAAAGTTGTATTCCTACAAAGTTAATACACAAAAATCAATTTAAAAAAGAAAGATAGGAGGCAGGAAACAGATGCCCAGCAAGGGCAAGGTCTTGTCTTGTTTCAGGACCCAGAGAAGAGAGATTTGGGAGCAACTGACATACTGACTGAGACTCTGGGGATAAAGGTGAAGTAGTTAAGTTTTTAGAACTTTGGCTGAGAGTGATGTGATCTAATCTCTCCCATTCACCACCAACCCCTCAAGAAAATCTCCACTGAAGACCTACCTTATTCTTCATGGCCTTCAAGGTCACATTTCACTTTTGGTAGGTGATATTGAGGAGAGCCTCCAGGCGAGAGCATGAAGGCTCAGTGGTATTCAGGTTTATGTGCAGATGGACAGTCACAGATCCCAACAACATAGGAGCCTTGCTTGTAAGTGTCTTGATTTGTTATCTAGGGACCTGTCATGTGTATAAAGTCTCCTTCACAATTCCTTCCAGGCAGAGATTTAAGATAAGAGCAAGACTTTGATGGGGAGGGATAAATTAGGAGTTTGGGGTTAACAGATACAAACTACTACATATAAAACAGACAAACAACAAGGTCCTACGGTATAGCACAGGGAACTATATTCAGTATCCTTCAGTACACTTTAATGGGAAAGAATATGAAAAAGAATACGTACATACATGTATAACTGAATCACTTTGCTATATACCTGAAACTAGCACAACATTGTCAATCAACTATACTTCAATAAAATTTTCAAAAACTATACTTCAATTAAAAGGAGATAAGAGCAAGACCTGAGTAAGCAATGATGAGGAGTCTGAATTCCCATGACAAATACACATTGTGGGCTCTTTCATTAGCTCCACTGGGCCTCTGCCTGCGTATATGTGTATGTACAATACTACGTGAGGTATGGAGATACCGAACAGGAAGCAATGCGGGGAAACACTTGGTGTATCTCCGTCTCCCACTGCACAGACATAAGCTTCCAGCAGTGCCATAGATAGGTCTCTGTTTGACAAACAGGGCAGCGGACAGTTTTTCAGCTGCTCTGCTTGTTGTTGGAATCTGAGGACACACAGGATTTCTTATCCCCTCATCACACCCACAAGCCTCATCATGAATCCTAGATGCTTCCTGATGACCATGATGATGAAACAGACATGCCTGTCCCACATCACACACATGCATGTGAACACACACACACACACACACACACACACCTGCCTGTCCCCACTGCCTCTCTCTGCAGCCCCCTCCAAGGCACCTTCCTTCCTCTCTTCTCAGCCCATCAAGCCAAACTTCAGTCGCCGCCTCTCCCCCACCCACGCTGGCACCTGCCTGGCAGCACCTCACCCATCCCCTCAGCCCTCAGGAGGCCAGGGGCCGGGGCAGGGTGCATGTGGAACAGGTTGATGCTGTTCTCCCGGAAGTGGAGCAGCTGAGGGGTGGGGTCACTGGGGCAGGCGGGGTCCCTGGAAGCCTACATCCTTGCCTCCACAGAGGCATAAAGCCACAGCCTGACCTGGTGAGGGACGGTCATTCTCTCAGCCTACAGGCCCAGAGGGCTCCTAACCTTCACCCAAGACCCAGCTGCCAGATAGGACTCAGCACTGCTCCCTGGTAAGAACTTGATGACACCAGAGGGTAGGGGGCAGGGGGGGCTCTAGGGGTGAACAAGAACATGGGTGGGATAGGAAGGGCCTAGGAGTCCCATAGGGCCCAATGGAGTAGAAATGTTTTTTGTAGCATTTATTTATTTATTTGGCTGCACTGGGTCTTGCTAGATCTTTTAGTTGCAGCACGTGGGATCTACTTCCCTGACCAGGGGTCGAACCTGGGGCCCCCTGCATTGGGAGCATGGAGTCTTAGCCACTGGGCCACCAGGGAAGTCCGTGGGGTAGGAATCTTGACTAGCCTTGGGGAGGGAAGGGAGAGGTGGCCCCGTGAGCACTTCTCTGGTGAGGAGGAGACAGCAGTCACCCAAGACTTTCCTGGCTGGCCAGGTTGCCTGTCCCACCTGAGCCCTCCAAGGAATGAGGGATTAAAAAAGCGTGTTGGAGCATGGTTGTATGGTTGGCAGAATGGCCCCGTGTACCTGTGAGTGTGCCCCCGGCCTCCCTGACTCTGTGAGGTGCCCACAGCGGGTGGTGAGGTAGTTTCCAGCCAGCTGGTATGTCCTCTTCCACCCCTGGGGATAATTCAGCTGGGCCAGCTGGCTGACCAGCTAAAACACCTGGACTTGAACCTCAAAGGCAGGGACCAGAGGCCATGAACCTCTGGAGGCCGTGAACCTAATGCAGGCCCCGCACTCTCCAGGGTCCTCTGATCCTAGCTTATGTCTCCCATTGTTAGTTGCTTCAGTCATTGTCTGACTCTGCGAGGCTATGGACTGTAGCCCGCCAGGCTCCTCTGTCCATGGGATTGTCCCAGCAAGAATCCTGTAGTGGGTTGCCAGGCCCTCCTCCAGAGGATCTTCCCGACCCAGGGATCAAACCCGTGTCTCCTGCATTGCAGGCAGATTCTTTACCATCTGAGCCAGAGGGCTGCATTTCTTCATTCACCTCTTCATTCATTCTTTCCACACACATTTGTCAAGCTCCGCGTCTGCACTGGGCACTGTGCTTGGAGCTGAGGCCACAGAGATGACTAAGACCCACTTCCTGGCCTCGGGGAGGTCACGGTCAAATAGGTGAGGGTCAGGTAAACAGGTCACAGCCACATGAGGTGGCAGGTGTTTCAGAAGGACATGTACACAGTGCTTTGTGGACATGGGGTAGAGTCACGGGCTGCTGGAAGCGGGGAAGGAAGGGGTCACAGAGGAGTGACCCAAAGTGAGTCTTAAAGGACAAACAGGGATTCTAGATGGGAGAGGAGGTATTACAAGCAGATGGGCCAAGAGCAAAGAGCATCAAGATGTCTGGATCTGTTGAGTCGTACCTGGAGGGAGGCGGGTCTACCCATAGCTGTGAGCCAGGAGCAGAGCACATTAAGATATAGGGAAGTGACTCCCACCCAAAGAGAGAGCAACTGGGTGAGCAGCACCATTCCCTGGGTCCTCCTAGGCACAAGTGGTGGCTGCCTCCCTCCCCCAGATTCCCCAGGTGGTGGCTTTCACAGTTCACTGGTGGGGAGACAAGGTGGGCGTAGCTGAGTGAAAGGAGCTTTACTTCCATATTAATGAGATGTGCCAGTCAGGCTCCAAGTCCGTGAAGAAAGTGAGCAGGGAGTGAGCAAAGAGCCCTTCACAAAGAGAGGGGAGGTCTGGCTCCTCTAGCCAGCCTTGCAGCCGGGCAGGTTGTTTCAGCTCTCAGGGCCTCATTTCCTCACCATAAAACGAAGAATCCTCTGGTCCCTTTCAGCTCGGACATCCTGAGGATTCAGGCGTCTTTAAAGAGCCACCCTACCCCAGAGCCCATGGACTTGTCTTGGTGGGAGATGTCACCCTTCCTCCCAACTTATCACTTTCCCTCCCCGTACAGAGACAATGACCATGTTTGAAAATGTCACCCGGGCCCTGACCAGACAACTTAACCCTCGAGGGGACCTGACGCCCCTGGACAGCCTCATAGACTTCAAGCGCTTCCATCCCTTCTGCCTGGTGCTGAGGAAGAGGAAGAGCGCCCTCTTCTGGGGTGCCCGGTACATCCGCACCGACTACACCCTCCTGGACATTCTCGAACCTGGCAGCTCTCCTTCAGGTCAGCCTTGGCCACGGACTTGGGGACTGAGGGACGGGCTAGAGCCGACCTACCCGGAGGACCTGAAGCTGTCTCTGTCCAGGGGACAGCGGTGGGAGTCCTCTAGCCAGAAAGTTCTCGAAGGAGGCAGGGAGGAGGAAGCGCCTCAGCCTAACCCCCTTCATCTTCTCCCTCCTGCAGACCCAACAGATTCGGGGAACTTTGGCTTTAAGAATATGCTGGACGCCCGAGTGGAGGGAGAGGTGGATGTGCCAAAGACGGTCAAGGTGAAGGGGACAGCCGGCCTGTCCCAGAACAGCACCCTGGAGGTCCAGACGCTGAGTGTGGCGCCCAAGGCTCTGGAGACCTTGCACCAGGAGCGGTGAGACTCGGGGCAAAGCTGTGCGGTGAAAGGGTGCTCTGGGCTTTGAGTCAAAGGGCAGGGCCCTCACTCTGAACTTTCACCTATTGGTCACCCCAGAGGAGCTCTTGAAGATGACCCTTCAGCCTATGGGTGCATTTCCTAACCACTCCCCTCAACCCCAGCCCCATCCTTCCACTGCCTCCAATACCACCTCCCCACTGTCACGAACACCCCCCGAGGATGAATATTTTCACAGTAATGAGTTGCGTGGCCTTGGAAAAGTCACTTCACTTCAGCTTTCTCTCCTGAAAAATGATGAGTGTTCGATGAAATCCTCTAGGGTTTTTTCCCTACCATAAGACTCTATGAAAATACACTAAAAGGGGAAGAAATCATAAATGCTCCCTACTGTGATGTGAGCCCAGCATTTTCCTTGCATAAACAAAGCCCCCCACCCAGCCCCAACCCTCACCTCAGGAATGCTGCCCCAGCAGCACAAGGGGTGTGGCAGTTGCCTTGTCTGCAGGTTTCCTCAGATGTTTGACTTGACAAGGGAACTGACTTTTTAAGTAGTTAAGTGGTGGTTGAAAGGAAGTGAGTGCCGGGGAGGCAAGAAGAAAGGGCTGAGGTGCTTGGGGAATCATGCAGTTAACTCAGCATGTCTAAGTACAAAGCATTCTATTTGCTGCTGGACTACATAGAATACCTTTGCCTTGTGATTTCAGAGTGGGGGGAGGAAATGTACAACAGTAACTCTAACCCAAGGCTAGAAATATAAGTGCCAGAGGAGGGCTTTGCCTGAGTTTTGTGGCAGGTCAGAGGGACTTCTTGTCGGGGAAATGAGGACAGACTTCGCGGAGGAGGCAGCCCACAACCTAGGCCTTGAAAGTGCTCCATCCATAGTCGGGGAAATAAGATCCCACATGCTACACAGCGTGGCCAAAATAAATAAATAAATGCAATCCATCCATTAAAAAAAAACATTTTTTTTTAACCTATAGGGGCCATGAATAGCCAGTTTGGCAGAAGCAGGTAAGAGTAAAACAAGGGAGAAATGTAGGGAGAGCCAAGACCATGGAGGACCCGGGTCAAGGACACGTCTATGCTGCAGGCACCAGGGAGACCTGGCGATGCTCTGATGTGCTATGATTAATCTGGCCAAACGGAGGAAGGGTGTCAGAGGACAAAGAACAGGGAAGGCAGGCAGACCAGGCAAGACTTTGTTCCACTGCCCATCAGAGACAGAAACTCAGTACCGAGGAGCAGACAGAAAGAAAAGGGCTGAATGGATGCAAAGTCTCAAGGACAACAGAGTGGGTGGACTTGGCAGGGTGAGGGAGAGGATTTTGTCAAAGTGCACCTGATGGAGATCTAATGTGCAGCCTAGCCATGTTAGTAATTCTATATTGCAGGGAATTCTCTGATGGTCCAGTGGTTAGGACTCCGAGCTTTCATTGGCGGGAACCCGGGTTCAATCCCTGGTCAAGGAGATAAGATTCCACAAGTCAAAACAAAAAAATGGAGAGTAAGAAAGGACCCCCCCCAGGAGAGATGCACAGAACTAAGAATGGGGAGGAAAAAGAGGGGCATCCAAGGGAGAAACAAACAACCACGAGACCCCATTCTAGGCCAAGGGCTGTGCCCAAGGGTTCCCCAGTCTCTCTCTTCCTCCCCAGAGGTCGGTGTCATTATCCTCGTTTTATAGATGAGGCCACCCAGACTCAGAGAAGCTGCCCTGCCAGGAGGCGGGAGAGCTGGGTTCCAGCCTTTCTTGCTCCAGAGTCCTCACGCTTCCTGACACCCGCATGCCTCACTCCTGGGAATGACAGAAGAAAAGAGAAGAGCAAGGCCCAGATGGGGAGAAGCTCTGGACAGTTCCTTTCGGTTTCTCCTGTCACAGAAAGCTGATGGCAGAGCACCCGTTCCTGGAGGAGATGCGAAGCCGAGGAGAGAACCTGTACGTGGTGATGGAAGTGGTGGAGACCGTGCAGGAGGTGACCCTGGAGAGAGCTGGCAAGGCCGAAGGCTGCTTCTCCCTCCCGTTCTTTGCCCCGTTGGGGTTACAGGTTTGCCTCACGCACACACACTTACACTGAGTTTACCCTCAGAGGCTGCATTGCTTTGACCAATCCGCGCCCCCTGCCCCAGGATACTGAAAAGGACCCACTCCCTCCCCTTGCTCTTCAACGTCCAGACACCAGTTGGCCAGGAACCAATCATCCCTACGGTCAAGGTGCCCAGTTGGGTAGATTCGTGTGCCAGCTGCCACAGGGAGCTAGGAGGGAAGGGGAAACTCACCTTACAGTGCTCCCAATCTGTAAGAAAGGCGTCCTTGCTGCCAGAAAGGTCTCAGTCTCATGAAGGAGACACAGAGGTGAAAGGCCAGAGAATACAGGCTTGGAAAATTCAATGTAAATAAGTAGTCTTTACTTACCTATATCTATACTGTGTAAGTATAGATCCAAAAAAAAATGCAAGGAGTTGAAACCAGTCAATCCTAAAATAAATCAACCCTGAGTGTTCACTGGAAGGACTGATGCTAAAGCTGAAGCTCCAATACTTTGGCCCCCTGATACAAAGAGCTGACTCATTGGAAAAGACTCTGATGCTGGGAAAGATTGAAGGCTTCTAAAGGAAATGATAAAGGATGAGATGGTTAGATAGCATCACTGACTCAACGGACATGAATTTGAGTGAATTCTGGGAGATGGTAGAGGAGAGAGGAGCCTGGCATGTTGCAGTCCATGGAGTCACAAAGAGACAGTCATGATTTAGCAGCTGAACAACATACTGTGTAAATATTCAAGGGCTGAGTTGGAACCAGGAGTAAGGATTAGTCATGGAAGGCTTCCTGAAGGAGGTGATCATGGGACTGATGGCAAAGAGGAAGAAGGAACCAGGGCCTGGATGGACGCTCTAAAGTGGGACAGGGATGCACAGGCAGGTGATGAACAGGTCTGCCCAGTTCCTTCATGTGTCTGAACCCGGAAGAGAGAAAGAGGTCATTAAAGGAGTGATCAGCAGAAATGAGCAGAAGAGCTCTGAAGCTCATTCCACACGGGGTGGAGAGGTGATCAGGGACACCACTGAAGGGTTCCTAACTTCTCATCTCCCCAAAGGCTTTTGGGCCTGGCCTTCCACTTGCCCTTTACCCCCTCACTCCCAACATCTCACATGTAGGATCTCTGCAGACTCACAAATCCTCATTTTCTACTCCTAGGGATCCGTAAACCACAAGGAGGCTGTCACCATCCCCAAGGGCTGCATCCTGGCATTTCGAGTGAGACAGCTGATGATCAAAGGCAAAGATGAGTGGGGTGAGCATGTTTTCCCCTGCAGACAAGAGTTACCCACACACTCCTAAGGCATCCTGCTCCCCTCTTGTGGCAACACTGGGGAAGGAGTAAAGGAGTATATTGTATTGTGGTCCAACCTCCACAGACAGAACTGTAGGGGCTGCTCTGGGAGTGAGGAACCCTGGATTCTGAGCACCTCCTGAGTGCTAGGCACCTTTGTTAGCAGGGAGAAGGGAGTACAGAGATGAACAAGCACAACCTCTGCTCTCAAGAATTCTGGGGCCAGGAGTTTCCTGGTGGTCCAGCAGTTAACTCTCCCTACCTCCACTGCTGGGGCCTTGGGTTCGATCCCTGGACAGGGAACTAGGATCTGGCATGCCACATGGCCAAACAAAATAGAAGTCTGGTGCTGATGGAGGAAACAGACACAGACACCAGGGCTAGAATGCAAAGTAGAAAATAGTGATATCATACGGAAAGGTTTACAGAGGAAGAAAAGGTTATTTCCAGCCGTAGAGACAGATCAGGGGATAATGTTGAGGTATTCAAAGATAGGTTCTTATCCTTTAGCAGAGTCCATGGGCTTGAGGCCAGAGAAAGAAAGTTGGGGCAGCTACTAAAAGTCCTTCTGCCCTCCCGACTCTTGTTCCTTACAGATATCCCACACATCTACAATGATAACATGCACACCTTCCCTCCTGGAGGTAAGTAAAAATTGCTTCCTGGCTTCCCACATGTTCCTCCCTACCCCTGACATTATCTGCTGACATCCTGCACCCTCTAATAGGGTATACCAGAAGCCCCCATGGAGCCCCCTGGCTTTGTTTCCCAAGGCTCTAAAAATATCCATCTTCAGCTTTAGGAAAGACAGATAGAGGCATAGACATGTGCCCAAGAGAGACAGAGAAACAGAAAGAGACCGGAAGGCACCATCGGAAGCAGAAATACTGGAGACAGTGTGTGTTCCCAAAATTGCAGGGGCGGATGAGCTCTGTTTTTATAATGATCACTGATAAAGCTGGCTTGACAACTGCTCTAGATAAAAAGACACAAAGAGGTTTTATGCTGACATATGTGCGTTGTTTCTGTCTTCAGAAAAGCCAGAAGATGAGAAGTTCACCCGTAAGTGTTTCCTGTCATTTCACTGGAACTTTCTTGATAGGATTTTAAAACTCCAGTGTTTTTCTTTCCTTCTCTCTGGGACTGACAAGGAATCTGGCAGAGCAGATCTCAGAAAAACTATTGTCTCTGAAACGTGGCAGGAATTCCAATAGCTTAGAAGAAAGCAGTGGAAGGGGGAAACTCTTTGGACAAGACTTCCAGGTGGTCAGATGCCTCCGACCTCTGTCCTCAAGGCCTTGGTAATAATGACCTGTCACATGCCCATCTGTGTCTCTGCTGCCCAGCGCCTGGGGCAGGAGCTGCTGAGTCACAGTAATGCCAACTCAATCCAAGTGCCCCTTTTCACAATGCCTTAGCTTCTCTGCTGCCCCATTTCTGCCTCCCACAAATGGTACAAGAGTATCTTTAAGACAGCTGGGACATCCCAGGAGACAGGATGTATTCCCTAACCTCCATTCATGTCCCACTCCCTGGGTATGACTACTGTTTGGGAGGATTGCCTTCTAATTGGATTTTTTTTTTTGCCTTCAGTTATCCAGGCATCTGATGTTGGTAAGGAATTTTGTGTTTCTCCCTAGATTTTGGCAGGAAGGCAGTGGAAGTAACCTTGGGCTGAAGGGAGAGGAAGACAAGTGCTGAGTCCCTGGTGGTGGGGCTTGGAGCCACTTCCAGGAAGCCACTCTTTCCAAAGCAGGCTGGATGTGTTCCTAGGATGCCGGGCCCCTAGAGGGGCAGGCCAAGGTTCAAGCTATCCCTAGCCAACCCATGTCCCTGGATTTAGACCCACTGCTCTTGGGGCCTCCCAGGTGCTGCTAGTGGTAAAGAATCTGCTTGCCAGTATAGGAGACATAAGAAACGTGAATCCAATCCCTGGGTTAGGAAGATCCCCTGGAGAATGGCATGGTAACCCACTCCGGTATTCTTGCCTGGAGAATCCATGGACAGAGGAGCCTAGCAGGCTACAGTCCATAGGGTCGCAAAGAGTTGGACATGACTGAAGTGACTTGGCACGCAGCACACACACACTTCTGAGCAGTCCCCTCCTGATCTTCATCCAGTCACCAAAATCACTTTGTCAATTGACTCTTGCGAAGAGAAAATAGACCTTCCTTCCCAACTCTACGGAGGGTCCTAGAAAAAGGAAGGCCAGTTGTCTACTGATCTGGGATGGAGCCTAGAATCTCAGGGGGAATGGATGCCTGGTTTAGATGATACTGTGGGTCCTGGCCCACCCCTCGATTCCCCATCTCCCCACTCAACACCTTAAGTCAAGTCTGGGGAATAACGTTATAACTGTGTACCTTGGTCAAGCAAAAAAAGAAGCCAGGCTGTAGCTGAGAGCAGAACTCAGGGGCAGCAGAGCCTGGGGGCCTGAGCAGGGCTGAGTGAAGGAGACTCGCCGGGAGGGCACATACTGAACTGATGAAGAGGATACCGCGTCTACTGTTCCCACAGGGGTGGTACACGAGGACTTCAGGACCCTAAAAGAAGAGGTTCAAAGGGAGACCCGGGAAGTGGAGAAACTGAGCCCAGAAGGGAAGAGCTCCCTGCTCAGCTCCCTCAGCAAACTCCTAGGGAAGAAAAAGGAGCTACAAGAACTGGAGCTCACGGTGAGGACCCAAGGGAAGGGTAGGAGATGCAGGAGAATGTAGGTGGTGCAGCTGGTGGGGGATCCCACAGACCTGGCAGAAGATGGTCGGTGGCCAGAGGAGTCGACAGTGGATGACTTCTCCAAGGCTGGTCAAGTGCCCCCCTCCCAGGCTGCCAGGGTCACCACTGTGCCCTGTGTCCCTCTGGAGATGGGCAAACAGTGATGATTCCCAGGCTTCCCCCTGATCAACAGAGGGTGGGCAGCAGGCCAGCAGGACCTCCTTTTGGAAGGGGGCTGGACCTTTCCTTTCCAGAGTCCAAGACCCAGGGACCAAGGAACCCAAGAGTCTAATACTTTTCAGGACTTGATATCTTGAAAAAGAACAAGGAAATGGAGACAGTTAACACACACCTCAAGGGACTGTCATGCGCCAGGCACTGTGCCCTCTCGCCATGTTCTCCTAGTCACCCAGCTTTCCCCACAGCTTGAAGGAGCTCTAGGCAAAGGACATGAAGAGACCCTGGAGGCACTCCCAAAGAATGTCCTGCTATCAAAGGAGGCTATGGATGCCATCCTCTATTTCCTTGGAGCCCTAACAGGTAAGTGGGGAGTGAGGTCTTCATTTATACATCTATTCAGTAGTAAGAATGAGTCACTAAATGAATTCTTAAATGAATGAATGAGTAAATAAATGCCAGGCAAATGATATTGCAGTTAAGTAGTTTATATCCACATTTTAAAAAATTGGTTTCATTCCTAAGGATTCACATGGTCACCATACCCTAGTCTTGCTAAAAGAGGTTGGGAAATAACCCTAGTTTTATCAGCCATATATTTAAAACTTCTGCATATCACTAAGCTCAGCACTTTAATTTCAATATCTGATAGCTTTAATCTGAGGATAACATCTTCTGATCTTACCCCTGAATTCTTTTTCCCTCTGCAAGAAACATTGTCCCACTTTGAAAAACACTCTGATCCTTCACATGTAAGCTGAGATGTTTGTTCCTTTAAGAAGGCTGCCCTAGGAGCTTCCCTGGTGGTGGCTAAGACTCCATGCTCCCAATTCAGGGGGTCCAGGTTTGATCCCTGGTCGGGGAACTAGATTCCACATGCCTCAACTAAGACCCAGCACAGACAGATTAATTGATTAATTAAAAAAAAGAAGAAACCTACCCTCAAACACCAAGACCAAAGTAGATCATCAGCTATGGCCCCTGTCACAGCCTATATTGTAATTGCACGTTATTTTGTCTTCTCCACTAGAATGCAGAGAAGTTTCTTGAGTGAGCATGATTTTCACCTAACACACCAAGCAAAGGTGCCTGGCCCAAAACAGGCGTTCCACCGTGGGTGAACATATAAATCAGTGAATGCTGAAATTCTGGAAGTACACCCATTTGGAACTTGTAGTTCCCTTTGCACCAACACACATCTCTCCCTCTGCTTTTTTTCTCCAGAGCTAAATGAAGCCCAACAGAAGCTGCTGGTAAAATCCATGGAGAAAAAGATCCTACCAGTGCAGCTAAAGCTGGTAAGAAAAAATGGCAGATGTTAGGGAGACTTTGGAAGGGAGTCAGCTATAACTGGTGGAAAGATACAATCTAACCTAATGACAGAACCATCCTACAGGGCCTCCATCTTATCCTAGGAGATCATGCCTACTTCTCATTTCTCTCCATGTTTCTTCCTGTTTGCTATTTCACAACTAGAGGTAGAGGAATGCGTTTCTGGGCAACTATCTGCGTTTTTCAGTCTGATCCTGGGAGAAGAGACAAAACTCTAGCTTGGTTTATTCCTAGTGAAGTGATGTGAGTCAACCTTAATGTCTCTGAGTCTGCCTCAATTCACTCCTCTGTAAAATGGGCCTAAAAATAAATGTGATGCCCATCCTACAAGGCTGTGAAAAAGCCCAGGCAGAGCTGTCATGTAATGTAACCTAAGGGGTTATAGTGAGAGAAGGTTAGCCCTCTTTGTTGATTTTGTGAGTTGGGAGAAACTAATAGCGGTTTCCAGGTCTTTCTTTTCATGCCGCTTTGTTTCCCTCCAGGTGGAGAGCACAATGGAACAGAATTTCCTCCAGGATAAAGAGGGTGTTTTCCCCCTGCCACCTGAGCTGCTTTCCTCCCTTGGGGAAGAGGAACTGACGCTCACAGAGGCCCTGGTGGGCCTGAGTGGCCTGGAAGTGCAGAGATCGGGCCCCCAGTACGCGTGGGACCCAGACACCCTCCCCCGCCTCTGTGCCCTGTACGCCGGCCTCTCCCTCCTGCAGCTACTGACCAAGGCCTCCTAACTGGCCTTTTCTATTCAACTCCTGCTTCCTTAATGCCTTCCCTACCTCGCTGTACCCTGCACTGACACCCAAGGGCATTTCAGAACCACCAGGCTAAGGATAATGGAAACTGTAGCTGATCACTCAATTCCCACTTGTCCAACTCTGTACATCCCCCATCCCTACTGCTCCACAGCGCATCCACAGATGCTTAAATTCCCTAATAGTGGAAACACTCAAACTTGAAAAACTATGAACCATTTCAGCAAATCCCAAATTAATTAATTTCCTATCCCAACCCCTCCCACTTATGATTCCAAAAATCAAACTGGAATTGATTTAAAAAATATTATTTCACTTTGAGTGAAATGTCTTTTGGTGTTTTTCCTTAAAGAATCTATCCTAAGGAAATTCTTAATTTGTGCCAGGAAAAAAAAAATAGACATTATCATACTCTATACAGATTATATGTACATGAACACTATTATGATGTCCTCAGACCAGCTAGAAAATGCTCGGAGAAGAACTATGAGTGTGTAGAATGTAGAATCTAGACTCTAGAATCAGAAGATCATCAAAGCAATTTGTCTTCCAAGAGGAGCCTCTGAGGTTCTCTGGACTTGAGTTAGGGACTGGGAAAGGTGAAGACATGTGGTACAAGCACAAGAGTAAGATGACTTCCAAGTTTATTGAGTAGAAAATGCAGGGGAATTCCCTGGCTCTCCAGTTGTTAGGACTCTAAGTTTCCAATGCCAGGGGGCCAGGTTTTATCCTCAGTCTGGGAACTAAGATCCCACAATCCATGCAGCCAAATATATATATATATATATATATTTTAATGCAGATAAGTAAAAAATAAATGGTAACCCAAGAATACTGGGTGGCTTCCCAGGTGGTACTAGTGGTAAAGAATCCACCTGCTAATGCAGGAGATGCAAGAGACTTGGGTTTGATCCCTGGGTCAGGAAGATCCCCTGGAGTAGGAAATGGCACCCCACCCCAGTAGTCTTGCCTGGAAAATACCACAGGCAGAGGAGCCTGGTGGGGTACAGTCCATGGGGCCGCAAAGAGTCAGACAGGATGGAGCATACACAAGAATAAGACTGATCCAAAATTTTTAAAAAGAAAATATTATCTTCTCATTCCAACTTTCCTTCTTCTGCCCTCAATTAGGGTGTTTGCAGGAGGAAGTGAGGTGGGTAGAATTGGCACATGGACGGGTTAACATACAAATTCAGTCTCGTAAAACTGCTAGGTTTATACCAGCCTCCTCTGCCTAAAGCTGGGTTTTAACGTCTTTCACTGATCTCTTTTAACGTAGTTTAATGGGTGGAATAATTTCTCCAAGGTTTTTGGCCCCAGGAGTCAGACTCTGCCCCTTCCTAGCCACCCCTCTCCAGGCTGGTTCCCTTACTCACCAAGAATTCAAGACCAACTGCCAAAAAATGTGTTAAGCCATCCTCCCCCATGCTGGGGCATCTTCCAAGGCCTGGATATATTGCTCAAGGACAGACTAGGTAGTTATCTGCTGACTTGATTGTTTTTCCCTTGTGATGTAAACTTAATAATGAAGTGAGCTAACACTCTAACTATCCAGAAGCGTAACCTCATAAAGATGAACAACAAAGCCCATCTGTTTTCTTCCACTGCCATTCTCATCTACCTATGGTTACAGATATGGTGTTATAAAGAACATGCTTTAGGGACTTCCCTGGTGGCCCAATGGCTAGCACTCCAAGCTCCCAATGCTGGGGGCCCTGGTTTCATCCCTGGTCAGGAAACTAGATCCAGCATGCTTCAACTAAGACCCAGCATGGCCAAATAAATAGATATTTTTTTAAAAAAAGAAGAAGAACACATTTTAATGAGTTTACTCCAGTGATGATTCAAAAGTCCTGTTATCCAATCTCCCAGCCCTAGAGGGCAGGGGTACAGTTAGGGAAGAATTGGTCATTTTTCACTAAAACTGGAGAACACAATTTTCCATTTAAGAAGTCACTACTTAGTACAAGGAGCTAGCTATTCACTGCAACAGTATAAAAGGAGGGATACAAAGAATATCCTCTCTCTGTAAAAATATAAAGGAGAATATGGTCAAAACATTCTCTGCCCTGTAGGACCTTACAGCAGGGCTAGGTTGCCTTGCAGGGTCTGACCTGGTCTAACCACAAAGCTTCCATTTACGGAAGAGATAAAAATTCCAAGATACAAAAGGAGTTTTTTGTTTTTTGTGTCTTAGGAAATTGGAATCTTTATACTCCTGCAGAATCACCGGAGGAGTCCTTTGAAAAAGTGGACAGGGTTTCAGGTCCAGTTTCTTCTCCCTGGGGGACTCTTAGGCGCTCTTTAAGTGCACTATTATTCTGTTCCCCATTTCACTACAGCGTCTGTCTGGATGCATATCATCTCCCCAAAGGAACCCCGAAGCCTCTCTTTTCCTCCAGCCTCACAATACACCACAGCCCAGAGCAAAGCAGATCTTCCAGCATACCACATTCTGAAGCTGATTTTTTACCAGCCCGCCCCCTAAATATGCTATCCCTAGGTCTCATAGAGACCAGACTCCTAAATTTTATTACATTGAAGTAATTACACCCAAATATACTCTCCCCGAAATAAAGTCCAAAATGAAATGCAGTACTGGGATGCAGTCTCAAAAACAACAGAATGATCTCTGTTCATTTCCAAGGCAAACCATTCAGTATCACAGTAATCCAAGTCTATGCCCTGACCAGTAATGCTGAAGAAGCTGAAGTTGAATGGTTCTATGAAGACCTACAAGACCTTCTAGAACTAACACCCCAAAAAGATGTCCTTTCCATTATAGGGGACTGGAATGCAAAAGTAGGAAGTCGATAAATACCTGGAGTAACAGGCAAATTTGGCCTTGGAGTACAGAACGAAGCAGGGCAAAGGCTAACACTTTCGCCAAGAGAACAAACTGGTCATAGCAAATACCCTCTTCCAACAACACAAGAGAAGACTCTACACATGGGCATCACCAGATGGTCAATGCCAAAATCAGACTGATTATATTCTTTGCAGCCAAAGATGGAGAAGCTCTATACAGTCAGCAAAAACAAGACCGGGAGCTGACTGTGGCTCAGATCATGAACTCCTTATTGCCAAATTCAGACTTAAATTGAAGAAAGTAGGGAAAACCACTAGACCATTCAGGTATGACCTAAATCAAATCCCTTAAAATCATATAGTGGAAGTGAGAAATAGATTCAAGGGATTAGATCTGATAGGCAGAGTGCCTGAAGAACTATGGATGGATGTTCATGACATTGTACAGGAGGCAGTGATCAAGGCCATCCCCAAGAAAAAGAAATGCAAAAAGGCAAAATGGTAGTCTGAAGAGGCCTTACAAATAGCTGTGAAAAGAAGAGGAGTGAAAGGCAAATGAGAAAAGGAAAGATATACCCATTTGAATGCAGAGTTCCAAAAAATAGCAAGGAGAGATAAGAAAGCCCTCCTCAGTGATCAATGCAAAGAAATAGAGGAAAATAATAGAATGGGAAAAACTAGAGATCTCTTCAAGAAAATTAGAGATACCAAGGGAACACTTCATGCAAAGATGGGCACAATAAAGGACAGAAATGGTATGGACCTAACAGAAGCAGAATATATTAAGAAGAGGTGGCAAGAATACACAGAAGAACTATACAAAAGAGATCTTCATGACCCAGATAATCACAATGGTGTGATCACTCACCACTTTGTCGAGCCAGACAATCTGGAATGTGAAGTCAAGTGGGCCTTAGGAAGCATCACTACAAACAAAGCTAGTGGAGGTCATAGAAATCCAGTTGAGCTATTTCAAATCCTAAAAGATGATGCTGTGAAAGTGCTGCATTCAATATGCCAGAAAATTTGGAAAACTCAGCAGTGGCCACAGGACTGGAAAAGGTCAGTTTTTATTCTAATCCCAAAGAAAGGCAATGCCAAAGAATGCTCAAACTACCACACAATTGCACTCATCTCACACACTAGCTAAGTAATGCTCAAAATTCCCCAAGCCAGGCTTCAACAGTACGTGAACCACAAACTTCTGGATGGTCAAGCTGGATTTAGAAAAGGTAGAGGAACCAGAGATCAAATTGCCAACATCCGCTGGATCATCAAAAAATCAAGAGTTCCAGAAAAACATCTACTTCTGCTTTATTGACTATGCCAACGCCTTTGACTCTGTGGACCACAACAAACTGTGGAAAATTCTTCAAGAGATGGGAATACCAGACCACCTGACCTGCATCTTGAGAAACCTGTATTCAGGTCAAGAAGCAACAGTTAAAACTGAAGATGGAACAACAGGCTGGTTCCAAATAGGAAAAGGAGTATATCAAGGCTATATATTGTCATCCTGCTTATTTAACTTATGTGCAGAGTACACCATGAGAAACGCTGGGCTGGATGAAGCACAAGCTGAAATCAAGATTGCCGGGAGAAATATCAATAACCTCAGATATGTGGATGACACCACCCTTATGGCAGAAAATGAAGAACCAAAGAGCCTCTTGATGAAAGTGAAAGAGGAGAGTGAAAAAGTTGGCTTAAAACTAAACATTCAGAAAACTAAGATCATGGCATCTGGTCCCATCACTTTATGGCAAATAGATGGGGAAGCAATGGAAATAGTGATAGACTTTCTTTTGGGGGCTCCAAAATCACTGCAGATGGTGACTGCAGTCATGAAATTAAAAGATGCTTGCACCTTGGAAGAAAAGTTATGACCAACCTGGACAGCATATTAAAAATCATAGACATTACTTTGCCAGCAAAGGTCCAACTAGTCGCTTTGACTATGGTTTTTCCAGTAGTCATGTATGAATGTGAGAGTTGGACTATAAAGAAAGCTGAGCACCAAAGAATTGATGTTTTTGAACTGTGGTGTTGGAGAAGACTCTTGAGAGTATCTTGGAGTGCAAGAAGATCCAACCAGTCCATCCTAAAGGAAACCAGTCCTGAATATTCATTGGAAACTCCAATACTTTGGCCCATGATGTGAAGAAGTGACTCATTTGAAAAGACCCTAATGCTGGGAAAGATTGAAGGCGGGAGGAGAAGGGGACGTGACAGAGGATGAGATGGTTGGATGACATCACCGACTCAATGGACATGAGTTTGGGTAAACTCCGGGAGTTGGTGATGGACAGGGAGGCCTGGTGTGCTGCAGTCCACGGGGTTGCAAGGAGTCGGACACGACTGAGCGACTGAACTGACTGACACTCTCCCCTATCCGCATTCCTCGGCTGCGGATTTTATGCCTTATTTTCAGCACTAGCTAAACACAGATGGGCTTGCCTTGTGGCTCAGCTGGTAAAGAATCCGCCTGCAATGCGGGAGACCTGGGTTCGACCTCTGGGTTGGGGAGATACCCTGGAGAAGAGAAAGGCTAACCAATCCAGTGACTTTCACTTTTCAAACTCAGACAGTCTGAATCCCATAGGGTTCTCTGTCGTCTCCAATTCGGTTTTATTTCAAATCCAACAGAACTGATACTTTCCAATTGTGGTCCTGGAGGAGACTCTTGAGAGTCCCTTGGACAGCAAGAAAATCAAACCAGTCAATCCTAAAGGAAATCAACCCTGAATATTCATTGGAAGGGCTGATGCTGAAGCTCCAATACTTTGGCCACCTGATGCCAGGAACCGAATAACTGGAAAAGACCCTGATGCTGGGAAAGATTGAGGGCACGATAAGGAGGCGACAGAGGATGAGATGGTTGGGTGTCATCACCGACTCAATGGACATTTGTTGTTGCTCAGTTGCTCAGTCGTGTCCGAGTCTTTTCTTGACCCCATGGATAGCAAGCAGTACGCCAGGCAAACTCCAGGAGACAGCGATGAACAGGGAAGCCTGGCGTGCTGCAGTTTATGGAGTCGCAAAGAGTCGGACACGACCGAGCGACTGAACAACAGCCTAGCTCCACAACCCTGCGCAGATTCTTTTCTTCTCTCGTGCCCGATGCACCGGGCTACGGTTGAGGAGCAGCCTCATGGATCTCGAAAGTGAACCCTGCCGGGGGTAAACTGAGCGAGTTTAAGCATGAAACCCGCCCAGCAATTCACGGCGTCAGTACGCCCTGCGTTCCAACAGGTTCTACCCACTCTTCGCGGGGTGGGGTGCGGTGCTCCGCTGTAACCCAGTTGGAGCCTGAGGTGACCTCTTGTGGACCTCTTGTGGACATTCACGGACGTGCACTCGAGAGAAACAAGCAAGAAAATCAACACACTGGAGCACTCCAAAACAAGCTTCACAGACTCAAAGAAACTCCTCCCCGCACCTTCCGTGGAGATCCGCCTCCATCCTGAGTCTCGGTGGTTGACTTTTTTCCCCTTTGATGACTCGGTCATCGACCAGCCCGGCCTGTCGTTTCCCAGAAGGCCCAGCGCCGGGAAGGGGTTTGCAGCTGCTCCGTCATCGTGCGGCCCGACGCGAGCCCGCGCTCGTGTGCAGGCCCGGCTCGGTTCCTGGTCTCCGGTGCGAGGGTTTACGCGAGGCCCCGGCCTCGGTCCCCGGACTAGGCCGCGACCCCGGGCGCCATGAAGCAGGAGGGCTCGGCGAGGCGCCGCGGCGCGGACAAGGCAAAGCCGCCGCCCGGCGGAGGGGAACAAGAACCACCGCCGCCCCCGGCCCCCCAGGATGTGGAGATGAAGGAGGAGGCGGCGGCGGGTGGCGGATCAACCGGGGAGACCGCTGGCAAGACGGCGGCTGCGGCGGCTGAGCACTCCCAGCGAGAGCTGGACACCGTCACCTTGGAGGGTACGAGAGCTTGGGCCGGGGACGTGCCATGATCACGGGTGACAGCACCGCGATGATGTAGCCTCTCCTTGGGACCCCGGCGTAGCCTTCACCACCGTGACTTGGGGGTTCCTTGGGATCACCCCCTAAGTGCCTGCTCCCGCTACCCTGACACTCCGGACCGCGGCCCGGATAACTGAACAGTCTCTCTAGACTCTGGACTCCTCCCTTCTCACACACCTCCCCCCCACAGGGAACTGCATCTAGAACTAGGTCTCACTGGGCCCTATATAGACTCCCTCTTCTAAGTTCTCTCCTCTTACCTTATTATTCCACTTACATCTCATCAGACTGATTCTAGTGACCCCAATGCATGACTGATCTCTATAAAAACTAGTGTCTGTATTTATCTTTGAAGGGGGATAAGGATAACACCGTAGACCCCTGTGTTTTAAGAATGATTTCTGTTGTCTTAACTACCTTTAGCAGACTCCCCTAAGAGAGCCCTTTCTGCTTAATATCTTGCTTCCTCCTTGCTCTAATTGAACTGCCCAAACGGTCCTATTTCGTTTTTCTCTCACTTCAAACCCTTACTCCTGCTCTGTTTCTAAAGAGTTTAAACACATTATACACTTTCAACTTTTTAGTTGTCATTTGTTTGTGTTCCTGATACTCACCTCCCACCTAAACTATATACCAGTTCCCCCATTTCTCTTCTCCTTGGTGCCTGTTCTCAGTTTCCACCCTTCTCTTGTTCCTCCAAGTTTATATTTCACTTTTCCAACTTAGAGCATCCTGTCCATATTTGGAGTGGGTAGAGTGAAGACTCCCCACTGTGACCCTGGTGCTATTTCCCACTTCTGGATCAAGTAGGACAGGACTATTTATTGGATTTGCTCTCTGCTTTACTGTATGAGAAACTAGCTCAAAAACATTGAAATAAGCAAAGTTATGCTCCTGGGTGGTGGTTTGAGGATATGATAGTATTGACTGCATCAGCTCCTATTCTAATACAAAGGAATATGAATACAAGGGAAACTGAGAAGCTACCAATTGATGGTGCTCCTTTATTTCTGGACATTTGTTTCCATTTTCCTCAATTATAAATAGCTTTGCAGCCATCATCTCTGCCCACCTATTTGATCTATTTCTGTAATTACTCATTTAGTATAGATCCCTGAGTTGAAAGGGTAAATGTTTTTAAGGTCTTTGGTAGATATTGTCCAGGAAAACTGTACTGATTTACATTATGCAAACAGAAATGTCCTGGTCACCCCTGTACTCTGTATGTTATCATTTTTCAAATACTGTTAGAATGGTTATTGAAAAATGTTTTCATTTGTGGTTATTTGAATACTAATGAAACATTTTTCATGTCTATTTGTCGGTCTTCTTTTCATACTGTCCATTGATACTAATTTGTATTCATTTTAATCCTTTATACAAGCTCTTTATTGAATATGCATCTCTGGCCACGTTTGTTGCAGATACTTTTCTTTTGCTACAGTTAATCAGAAGGATTTTGTTTGTTTGTTTGTTTTTTCTATGAAGTTCTTTAAGTCTTTTGTGTGTGTATGTGTGTGATTTCTCCCATTGTTCGCATTTGGAAAGTGTTTTCCTATTTGAAGATGTGCTAAATCTCCATGTGTGTCTGTTTTTCATTGTTTTTTTTTTTTCCTTTTTATGTCACCCTCTACTTCTTCCCCAACCCAGCTTTACTTTTCTGTGTCTCTTGGTTATGTCTTAAAATCAGCATATGGCATCCATAAGTATTGCTCAACCCTGTTAGGGCAAAAGAGGGGCTGGCCACATCCTGACATTTGTAAGAGGCTTCCTAAGACTGCTTGGCTGGAGTGGCGGAGGGGTAGGAGGAGTTGGAATTCACGTTTTTCCTCCCCCTGGTCCTCCACAGACATCAAGGAGCATGTGAAACAGCTGGAGAAGGCAGTGTCGGGCAAGGAGCCTCGGTTTGTGCTGCGGGCCCTACGGATGCTGCCTTCCACGTCACGCCGCCTCAACCACTACGTTCTGTACAAGGCTGTGCACGGCTTCTTCACTTCCAACAATGCCACTCGAGACTTCTTGCTACCCTTCCTGGAAGAGGTGAGTGAAGTCAGGCCAGTGCAGGAGTGTGGGCTTGGCTTGAGACACACAGAGACACACACTCCACCCTGGGTAGCTGTGTCCCATCCTGGAGACCTGTCTTGTTACCTGCCACAGCAGAGACATGAAGCAAAGCAGCCCCTCTTAATACTCATCTGCTCTCTAACAGGGGGACCATCCTTCGGCCCTGTAGGGTCTTTATTCTGAGTCAGAAAAAAAAATCTGAGAATTAGGACCCTTCCAACTACATTCATTTCCCACCACTCCCAACACAGGGCCTAGGAGAAGGTTCTACCACCTCTTTGCCTCTGAAGCTTCACCATGGAGGATGTAGAGAACAGTGGTTAAGGGGCTTCCCCGGTGGTCCAGTGGTTAAGACTCCTCACTTCCACTGCAGGGGGTGTAGTTGGATCCTTGAACAGGGGACTGAGATTCCACATACCTGCAGTGTGGCCCCACCCAAAAGAGAACAGTGGTTAAGAGCACAGGTTTTGGGGGAAGGTTGAATTTTTAATCCCAGCTCTACCATTTGGTGTCTGACCTAACTTGCCTGTGCTTCATTTGATGTATGTGATGAACAGATCTGGGGGCATGTTGTAGGGGAGCTGCTGAGGAAGAAGGGGCAGGCTCTTAGAACACTGTGTGGCCCAGAGCGCATGTTGATGAAGTTAGTTTGCTGGTGGTAGTTGTCTCCATGCCAGGAGAAACCTCTCCTTTCCCTTTCTGAGTATAAACCTCCTCTTATCATCCATGGTACAGTTCAAGCCCTGTCCTTTCTTAAACTTCATTGGCCCTTCAGCTGCCTTCATCTCCCTAAAATTCTGTAAGCTTACAATCTGTTTCATAGATGTAAAGCGCAGAAAACCCCCTGAGGTGGACAGTGAAGACTTTACTGTCTAGGAAAGAGGAGAAGCACCCTCCCCCAGCCCCGCCTGGAGTATTTTTTAACCTGTACATCGCTGAAGTCCCCCACCATGATCGTTTTTTGATCTGTTACACATTATTCCAGTTTTAGTGACTAGATCTGAAAATAAATACTATGAATATGTCAATTTCCCCCCAGATTTCTTCATTACCACCAAAAAAAAATTTTTTTTGTCTCATTATTCTTTTTTGGCCAAGCCACACAGCTTGCGTAACTCAATTCCCCGACCAGGCATTGAACCCAGGCCACAGCAGTGAAACCTAGAATCCCAGCCACTAGACCACCAGGGAACTCCCTGTCTCATTATTCTTGATCTCATCTTTAGAATTATATCACTTTATTAAACCCTGCCTGACAGAATTTGCAGTGGTTCCAGGTCTGGTGGTTTAATCTCTAGTTAGATTGTAGGCTCTCTGAGGGGTCCTTCCATTATTCTTTCTGTCCCCATTCTATCTATAAGGATGTTATACTCCTGTAACCCTTTTTTGTATTGATTTTATCGACAGCCTTTTTGACTCCCTTCAGTATTTTTGTATCCCCAGCACCCAGAAAAATCTTGGCACACAGTGGGCACTTGGTAAATCTCTGTTGAAATAGTAGTAAGTGCTTAAGAAATTCCTGGTTGATTGATCTGACTGAGCTCTTCCACGGTAACTCACATCCTCTCCTAGCCCATGGACACAGAAGCCGATTTACAGTTCCGTCCCAGAACAGGAAAAGCTGCATCGGCTCCCCTCCTGCCTGAAGTGGAAGCCTACCTCCAGCTTCTCATGGTCATCTTCCTGATGAACAGCAAGCGCTACAAAGAGGTATCCAAGACCAGAGCATGTGACTAACGCGCCCCAGGTAGTGCGTGGGGTTAGTGGGGGAGATCACCTCTTGTGTAGACATAGATCATCATTGGGTCATTCACTGCCCCCCAGACTCTTCCCCAACATGAGAATGCCCCCATCCGAGGAAGACCCCTCAACTCCTACTCCGGCTCTGGGAAAGGCCTGCCCATGGTCACTCTGTACCTCTCTGTGGCGCAGTCCCCGGATAGTGGATGGTTTAAAAAGAGTTGATTTGGAGGCAGAAAGACCTGGCTTCAAATCCCATTTGTACCTTAGGCAAATTGATTTCTCCCAGCTGTGTCTAAAATAAGACAAACTGCCATTCTTACAAGTTTATCATTAGTATTAAAACAATACATTTAAAAAATACTTGGCACAATGATCTGCATAAGGTCAGCATTCCCAGCGTGTTAATAAATGGCAGCTATTACTGTGGATCTGAAAGGCTTCATTGTGGATACGACTCTTCCAGCACTGCCTCCAGCTGCGGCAGCTGCCCTGGCAGGCTCGGCTTCTTTCCCAGGGGCACTCCCAGGAGGTGACAGTCTTATGCCTCAGTCTTCTGTTTTATTTTTCCCTTGCTTTGCCACTGGTTGGTTTTTGTTTGATTGGTTGCTCTTTAACTATAATTCACCCACTTGAAATTCTAGATTTCGATGATATTTTTGTATATTCACAAGGTTATACAACTGCCCTCCTGTCTAATTCCAGACAAGCTTAATCACTACCCCCACCCCCGCAAAGAAAAACACCATACCTGTTAGTAATCACACCTTATTCTCCCCTCACCCCAGCCCAGTAATCTATTAACATCTTGTGTCCCATGGATAATATGTGCCTTTTGTGTCTGACTTCTTTCTGTAGCTTAGTGTTTTCTAGGTTTATCCATCTTGTAGCGTGTATCTGTAGTCTGTTCCTTTTTATGGATGAGTAATATTTCATCACATGGATATACCACATTTTGTTTAACCATTGATTGGATGTTAAGCACTTGGGCCAGTTCCACTTACTGGTTATTGTGAAAAATGCTGATATAAACATTCATGTGCAAGCTTTTATGTGAATATTTGTCTACATCCCCAGGCACAGAAGATTTCTGATGATCTGATGCAGAAGATCAGCACTCAGAACCGCCGGGCCTTGGACCTTGTGGCTGCCAAGTGTTACTATTATCACGCCCGGGTCTATGAGTTCCTGGATAAGCTGGATGTGGTGCGCAGGTACCAGTGGCCAAGGGTCTCGCTTGTGGCCCTTGGGGTCAGCAGCATAGTCAGACACTACACAGAGCTGTGGACTTGCAGAGGGCCAAGGCCTGGGAGACGTCAAGGGCCCAGCAGGAGGTGGGAGTGGCGGTTAACATGCCCTGAGCTGTGGGAGGGCTTGAGAGGCTGAGACAGAGATGACCACTGGCCTGTTTAGTCCTGTCCCCCAGGCTCCTCCTTTCACCGCATGTCAAGGGAGGACTCTTGAGTGGGTCAGAGGTAGGAGGGCAGTATGGCTGAGTCCCTTTGTTTTGCACCTGAAACTACCACAGCATTGTTAATTGGCTGTACTCCAATATAAAAATAAAAAAAGTTTTTTTTAAAAAAAGGTACAAGGACAGGCTGGAAAACCTTTTACCACTCTGCTTGGAACCTGCTGTGGCTCCCCACTCCCCTCAGGGAAAAAGCCAGAGCCCTCCTGATAAAAGCTTTTGAGGCCTCATAGGGTCTGGGCCCCCCTGCTCCCCGACGCCTCGCTCTTGCATGGGCGCACACTTCCCTCGGCTGAGAGGGCCCTCCTCCCTGCATCCTTCAAGCCTGTGGTTAACGGTTACCTTCTCAGTGAGTCCTGCCCTGACTGGGCTGCTTAAAGCCACAACTCCCTCACATCCTCCTGCGCCCCTGTCGCACGTACCCTGATTCCCGCATCACCCCCACCTTTGGTCACGCCTCCCGGTACGCTCATTCATCGAGAGAGAGAGCGCAGGTTCTCTGAGCAGAGCTCCATCCTCTGTGCACCCAGACTGATGCTTTACTAGTTGGCTATTCAGAGTTGTTATTTGAGGCCTTTGACCTCATTTCTTTCCTCCTGGAAGCTTCCTGCACGCTCGGCTCCGGACCGCCACGCTGCGGCACGACACGGACGGGCAGGCCACGCTGCTGAACCTCCTGCTCCGGAACTACCTGCACTACAGCCTGTACGACCAGGCCGAGAAGCTGGTGTCCAAGTCCGTGTTCCCCGAGCAGGCCAACAACAACGAGTGGGCAAGGTACCTCTACTACACAGGTGAGCGGGGCCCGCCCCGGCCGGGAGGGGTCTCAGGCTCACTCGGCACAGATTGGCTAAGCATGTGGTGCCCGTGGGGCCTAAGAGGCGCTCTGGTTTGTGGGGGACCAGGGCCTGGATGATGCTCTCATCTTGATCAGCAGTCCTCTTCTCACACCCAGGGCGCATCAAAGCCATCCAGCTGGAGTACTCAGAGGCCCGAAGAACAATGACCAACGCCCTCCGGAAGGCCCCTCAGCACACAGCTGTCGGCTTCAAACAGACGGTGAGCAGCAGCGCTCCCTCCCCTTTGACCCCCTTACTCACCTGATACCACGTTACTGCCGTTTCCCCATCTGAGGAGCCAGGAAGGCATCCTTACTTAGTCTTCTTACCTTGAAGGTGGCATCACATGTCTGTTTCCACATAACATTGTTCAGGGCATCTTAGGCAGACACTGCCTGCACCTCTGGCAGTATATATCCCCAGTCTTCTCCCTGGTAGGTAGGTTTAAAATATTCCTGACTCCCCAGAAGCCCCTATAGTCCTTTCATGCAAGGGCCTGGTTCGTGTTGATAAGCTCTGGACTCTTTACCTGGTCCCTCAGGTGCCCCTTTGGGAGCAGTGATGTCTGTGGCCGGGGAACCCAGGGCCCTCCTTAAGGTGGCCGACTCAGGTGGGGGTAAACCTTGGCCATGTCAGAGCTGTCAGTCCCCAGGTATATTTCTGGAGTGCCGACCTTGATACTGGGCACTGTGAGGGATAGAAAAGAAGGATAAGAAATGCTATTTGCACTCAAAGAGATGGATACAGAACACTTGAAGCAGAATGGCTTGAGGGCTGTGTAAGATCGCAGAGCCTAGCAGCCAGGATTAGGACCCAGCTTTCCCAGCTACAGATGACTGCTCCTGCATTCACACCCAGACGCCTCCTAGCCCTTGAAAGAGCAGGATGAGCATGTACACCGAGGAGCTCAGTGTGGTAGGAGGTTTGGTTTGTTTCAGTTCAGCAGTTCAGAGAAAGGCAAATTCAGTTGTGGTAAAATAAAGAAATCTTTAAATAGTTATATTTGATTGGTTTTTGAAAGATGGGTAGAATTTTCCTAGAAGGGAGTGGTTTTTCAGACACATAAGGTACATTGCAGAATGTAAGATTGCTTACAATGTAGGACACACACTAAACCTTCTTCTAAAAATCAGTAAAAATGCACATAATTGACATACAGGCTGTGTTGCACACTAGGGGGGAGGTGTCATGGGGTAAAGCAGTATTTTCAAACCAGAGTGTGCTGTGGATGGATAAGGTTTCAGAGTTTTCTGTGGTAGACCCAGGTTGCAGGAAGGAGCAGAGGGAGCTAGAGTGAGGTCTTGCCCATGAACTGTTGGTGAAGGAGCCAGGAAAGAGGTGGAAGGGCTGCTCGAGAGGTGAAGAAGCAGAGTTGGGGGAACTTCCTACCCAGAGAGACTGAAGCAGTTAGGTGATGAGCCAAGGCCTGGGAAGAGGTAGGAGGAATGGGCTAGAGAGCCCAAGTGGAGAGCCAGCTTTAAGTAAAAATGGTGGGGTGGGGGTGAGAATGGGTAGAAACATACATGGAATTCAAAATGGCATCTAAAGCAGAGCACGCTGAAAGTGTACCATCCGTGATAGTTCCACGTTCTCGCCTTGGGGGATCTCATTTGCTTTCACGGCTTAGCTCTCACCTCCACAATGTGTCACCAAAGTCCATTAATCTGTCTTAATCTGCCCGGGTTGCTATAACAAGACTGGCTGGCTTGAACAGCAGAAATTTATTTCATCCTATTTCTGGAGGTGAGAAGTCCAAATTCAGGATGTTAGTGTGGCCGGGTTGTTCTGGGGGCTTCTCTTTTGCTTGGAGTTGGCCATCTTCTGATGCCTCCAAATGGTCTTCCTCCCGTGCATATCTGTATCTCTATTTCTTCTTGTAAGGACCCCAATCATAACTGGATTAGGGCCCATTCACATGACTTCATATTCCCTTCATAACCTCTTTAAAGGTTCTAGCTCCAAAACCAGTCACATTCTGGGGTACTCAGGGGTTGGGACTTCACCATAAAAATCTGGGGGTTCACAGTTCAGCCCATAATACAAGTTTTGAGCCCTCTCACAAACCCAGACCTGCAAATTCCACTTCTCAGCACACATCTCCATTAAGATACTTGCTGGCTTCTCTCACTCACCTTGTCCAGACCCGCCTGTGTGCCATTTACAGCCATTCTTGCTGTCCTGATCTGCATAGAAGCCGTGGGTCATCTTGGACTTGTCCCCACCTTCCCCATCACTGAGTCATCTGTTGATTTGCCTGACGGCTTTGGTAGTCATCTCCTCTCTGACGTTGCCCATGCCTTTGTTTGAGCCACCGACACTGCTGGTCACCATCCTCCCCTCCACCAGCCCAGCTTCCCCTGCCTGACTCAGTGGAGGTCCTGGCTGGTCTGCCTGGTCCAGGAAGCTTGCATTTTTCCCATTTCCTACCCAGTAAAGTATTGTGAGTCTTCTGGATCAGGTGGTTCAGGTAGTGTTATTGTTATTACACCCATTTTAGGGAGGAGGAATCCAGAGACTCGACATTTCTAGCTAGCATGTAAAGACTGGCATTCTGTCTCCGAGCTCAGAACTCAGCCTGGCACTCAGAACTGGGCATCCCGAGACGTGCCCCAGGCATCTCTCCTGACAGCCTCCCCACCACTTCAAGTACAGGTTGGCCTCTTCTCCAACCTGTCCCCTGGGCTGAGGCATCCTCCCTCCTTTTTCTACTTCATCAGAATCCTCAAGGTGTGGGACTTCCGTCATGATCCAGTGGTTAAGACTCTGAGCTCCCAGTGCAGGGGGCACAGGTTCTGTCTCTGGTCAGGGAATTAAGATCCTGCATGCTGTAAGGTGTGGCCAAAAAAATACGAGTCTGCCATTGCTTAAAAGAATCCTCAGGGCTCATGTTAATTTCTGCCGTCACCATGGCTTTCCCCTCACTCATGGAATACGCAGAGGGACAAGGTAGCAGTGAGTGAGGGGACCACCCCGGACGGCTGGACCCTCCTTGCCCAGGTGTGGGCACCATCACCCACACCCGTTTTTAACCCCTCACCTCCTTTGTGACACTTGCTTGCCAGTGGTTTAGCTGTCTGTGCTCCTGTCCCTCCTGCTTGTGGGGGAAGTTGCCCCCTCCTCCCACAGTCTCCCTTGCAGGGTGCTGCATCAGGAGAAGGGGCCCCATTTCCCAGGCAACCCTGTGCATCATACCCAGCTCATTCACTGAGGCTCTGCAGGCCCTTTCCTCTGCTTTTTCCTCTGCCCAGGTGACTAGTTTACATATGGTTCACCTCCCTAACCAGCATCTTAGGCTGACTTGCATCCCATTCCCGAGGCCTCTGGGCCCTGCTTCCTCACTGGTTCTGAGCCATAGAACCTGCCCATCCAGCCTGTACTTTGGAGCTTTGCCCTTTTGGAGCATTGTGCACTGACTGGCCAAGTGAAATGAAGCTGAGGGCCTGGTGTAGTCAAAGGGTCAGATGCTCCCAGGGCCTGACTCCCAAGGCAGAGCTTCGGTTCCACATGCAGCACAGCTTGAGCGATTTTTCCTCTCTCCGTGGGCCCAGTCCAGCGCCACCCTCCTCCTCCTCCGGTGTGTCTGGCTGAGTCGAAGCCCCGTGTTGTCCTCTCCTCCCACCCTGCGGGGCTCCTTGCCCACTGCCTTCTGTGTCACACTCTGTCAGGTGCACAAGCTTCTGATTGTGGTGGAGTTGTTGCTGGGGGAGATCCCAGACCGGCTGCAGTTCCGTCAACCATCCCTCAAGCGCTCACTCATGCCCTACTTCCTTCTGACCCAGGGTAAGGCCAGTCCCCTCCCAGAGCGTGCCGCCCCCCGGCACTGTGTCCCCTCTGGTGTGCACCACGTGCAGCATCTGACCCACTCCTCTCCCCACCGCAGCTGTCAGGACAGGAAACCTAGCCAAGTTCAACCAGGTCCTGGATCAGTTTGGGGAGAAGTTCCAAGCAGATGGGACCTACACCCTCATCATCCGACTGCGGCACAACGTCATCAAGACAGGTGTGGGTCGTGCTTGAGAATCTACCTTCCAGGGTAGGGGACGCGGGTTCAATTCCTGGTCAGGGAACAAAGGTGCCACGTGCTGCGGGGCAGCTAAGCCCACACACCGCAGTGAGAAGCCTTGTGCTGTAACAAACACCCAGTGCAGCCAAACTAGAAAAAAGAAAAGGTAACCTGATCACTTAAAAAAAAAGACAAGTGTGGATCAGGGTCTGAGGGAGCCCTGGAAGAGCAGGACTGGGACTTGGCTTCTCCAGGGGCTGGGACAACGCTATGGCTGTCTGGGCGGGTGAAGGGTCTGTGCCCACCCTGTCCTCCCCGTGGCCCCTCCTCCCAGGTGTACGCATGATCAGCCTCTCCTATTCCCGCATCTCCTTGGCGGACATTGCCCAGAAGCTGCAGCTGGATAGCCCAGAGGATGCAGAGTTCATTGTTGCCAAGGTGGGCCTGGTTCAGGGACCACAGATGCCGTGTTGCAGGCATGGGGTGGGAGGAGGTTGACGGCTAAAGTGGTGGCATGCCCATCTTACAGTGAAGCCAGGAGGTTGCCAGAGAGAGTGTGTGTGTATGCACGAATGAATGTAGGAGAGAGCAGGGAGGATAAAGAGATGAGACAGGATGTTCTCAGACTTAGAAGATGGACTTTCTGGTGACTTTTCCTCCCTTTGGGGCCTGCAGGCCATTCGAGATGGTGTCATTGAGGCCAGCATCAACCACGAGAAGGGCTATGTCCAGTCCAAGGAGATGATTGACATCTATTCCACCCGCGAGCCCCAGTTAGCCTTCCACCAGCGCATCTCCTTCTGCCTGGATATTCACAACATGTCTGTCAAGGTGAGGGGCCCCGAGCTGCAGAGAGCGGACCAGCAGCACGCTGCCACACCCACAGGTTCCTAGAGAAGACCGGCTTGGTTTGAGGCCCAGCTCCCGGTCTCTAAAGCACTGGGGGTCCAGAAGGGGCAGAGGACTTGGCTTGTGGGACCCCAGTGCCTCTGTCCACTTAAAGCGTCTGGTTGCCAGGGAGGATCAGACTGGGGTTTAGAGTGCATAGTTCCGGATTTGGTTCCAAATTTGAGTCGTTTACCTTCTCTGAGTCTCTGTGTCTCCATCTGTGAGACTGATAGTGAGGTATTACCTGCCCTGCCTACTTCACAGGGTTGTCGAGATTGGATGAAATCACTGTCTTGGGGCCCTTAGCAAAGTCTGAATTCTGTAAAGGGTAGGACCACCATCTTGGTCTACAAAAGGCTCCCAGTCCCTTGTGTGTCAAGTGCTGGGTTAGGTGCTGGTATTGTTGGGCACCAATGTTTTTCCTGGTCTCTCCCCCTAGGAAACCAGGGATATCACTGAGAGGGTCAGCCGTTTATCCCTCTGGATTTTCTTCTTTAGTGTTTATCACGTGGTGTCATGGGTCACCATGCCTAGCTCCCCCACCAGATTAAACTGAGGCGTGTCACCTGTCTGGTACGTTCCCTGGTGCCCAGGTGCCTGCCTCCTCTTCACTCACTCCTCTCTCCATTGTGCTTCAGGCCATGAGGTTTCCTCCCAAATCCTACAACAAGGACTTGGAGTCTGCAGAGGTAAGCTGCTTTCTGCTCTGGGTAGAAGCGGGAGTTTCTGGAAAGCCTGGGTGGGTCAGGTTGGGTGCAGACCAAGTGAGTGCCTGGCTGGTCCTCAGCAGCCTGGGTGGGTCTGGCTGGGTGCAGACCACGAGCCCCCGGCTGGTCCTCAGCCCCCCGCCCCCGCGGCCCTCTTCCCCAGGAGCGGCGAGAGCGGGAGCAGCAGGACTTGGAGTTTGCCAAGGAGATGGCAGAAGATGACGACGACAGCTTCCCTTGAGCTGGGGGGCTGGGGAGGGGTGGGGTGAGTGGGGACTGGCTCTGTCTTTCCCCCATGGGGGTCCCCTGCCCAGGGAACTGGCTCCTCTTCCCACATGGGGCACACAGACTGCTATGTGCAGGGGGTGAGGGGTGCAGGGAGCCGGTCACCCTACCTCATCCCAGGGCCCCTCCTCAGCCGGGGACTTAGCACACGGGGGCAGGCGGGCGGGCGGGCAGCCTCCCCAGGGCAGGGTCCTGGCTAGTGGTGTGGGCCGCACGATGGGAGGGACTAGCCCTGTGCTCTCCTCCAGGGAGCAGGGCACCGGAACTGGGACATGTGTTAGGTTGTATGTTTTTTGAAGCTTCAATTATGATTTTTAAACAATAAAAAGTTCTCCAAAGCTCCTTGTGTATCAGTTACTCTATTTTGCCCTCACAGGTACAGTGTTAACAGGCCCAGATTTTTCTCCTGGCCTGGGAGTGCCAGCCCCAGGCATGATCTGAGGACCTGGTGCAGCTGTAGATGAGGAGGCGGCCAGGGGCTGGGTGGAGAGACTCTGATCTGGGGTCAGAAGGGCCTGGGTTTACTCTTTCCTATCTAACTGGCTCTCAAATAATTGGGCAACTCTCTAAACCTCTCAGGCTCCTTTGCCAGATCTGTCAAATAAATGATTATACTTAGTGACCTCCTGGCTCTAAAATTAGGAATCTAGGCTTCCAATGGATCAAACAAAATGTGGGAGTCTGGCCCTCAGCTGAGATTCAATGAGAGAAGGGTCTCCAGCAAGGCTGCACCATGTTGGGAGCAGGGTCCTGCCCAGCTGGCCCTTGAGGAGTGGGGGATGGGTTCCTCCCTGAGAGCAGGGAGGAGGAGTCAGGCACGAGGGGGCTCCCTGTAGCCCCCCACCCACCTCTGCCAGCAGCATATGGCAAGAAAATGGACCTGCCCGGCTCACCGAGTCTTCAGCCTCAGCCAGTGATGCACCCCTCGTTGGGCATTTGCATTATTCGTGTTCTCGGGCTGGCACCTGGGGTGTATGTCCTGCCAGCTCTGTTATCTGAATGGCGCCTCATGGGTTTCTCCCTCTCAGCTGCATTCCCTCTCTTATCGGGCTCTTGCTCTCCACCTTGCTGATTTCTTTAATTTTCTTTTTTTATATATATTTATTTGGCTGTACTGGGCTTCCCAGGTAGCGCTAGTGGTAAAGAACCCATCTGCTAATGCAGGTTAGACATAAGACATGCCAGTTCGATCCCTGGGTCGGGAAGATCTGGAGAAGGGAATGGCAATCTGTTCCAGTATTCTTACCTGGAGAATCCCACGGACAGAGGAACCTGGCGGGCTACATACAGTTCATGGGGCCGCACAGAGTCAGACACGACAAGCAACTTAGAACAGCGCTGGCCTCACTTGCTGCACACGGCATCTTCAGTCTTCACTGCAGCTGTAGGAACTGTCTTTTTAATTGCAACATGTGGGATCTTTAGTCTCAGCATGCCAACTCTTAGTTGCGGCGTGTGGGACCTAGTTCCCTGACCAGAGATCAAACCCAGGCCCCCTGCATTGGGAGTGGGAAGTCTAAGCCACTGGACCACCAAGAAGTCCCTCCACCTTGCTGATTTCTACACATCGCCCAGACATCCTGCCTCTTAGTGATTCAACTCCCCAGCTGCTGAACCACTCACTTATTGGTAATGAAATTCTTCTCTTAGGAGGTTTGTATGAAAGCCTTATCTTTCCAACTAGTTTGCAGATTCTTAGAGAACTTGAGGCATATCTGTCCCTCCAGGACTGCCCAGTGCCTAGCATACTGAGTTCAATAAAGTCTCGTTTGTTAGGCAAGGTCCACTGTACATTCCCAGGTGGCGGTAGTGGTAAAGAAACTGTCGGCCAATGCAGGAGACAAAAGAAACGCAGGCTCAAGCCCTGGGTCGCAAAGATCCCCTCGAGAAGGGCATGGCAACCCACTCCAGTATTCTTGCCTGGACAGAGGAACCTGGCAGGCTACAGTCCATACAATAGGGTCCCAGAGAGTCGGACATGACTGAAGCCACTTAGCATGCATGCACTGCATTTTCATCTGTGGATAGCCCCAATTCCATCAAAGGCATGTTTTAGACTGGCCTTACCTTAGTTCCTTGCATCCAAACTTTATTTTCTTTTTTAAGGATTCAATCTTTTCCCCATTTTATAGGCCAATTCAAAAATCTAATAGATCTTTAATTCCCTTCCAGGAAGGATGAGCACCACCTCCACGCCCTTCCAGGGTGGGTGTGAGGACAGGCTTAGGCGGGCTGTGAACCCTGGCCCGTGTGATTCCAAGTTGGGGTCCCATTCTGTAGGGTGTATGCAGCCTTCCAGATTCAGTCTGTGGCTCTGTTTTCTTGTTGGTTGGTTGGTTTTTGTCCTCACATTGCTGTCCTTCTGGCCCTTGACCACTTTGCCTGACCTTTAAAATGACTTTCTGGGGCTTCCCTGGTGGCTCAGTGGTAAAGAATCTGCCTACCAATGCAGGAGACACAGGTTCTATCCCTCATCTGGAAAGATCCCACATGCTGCAGAGCAGCTAAGCCCATGTGCCACAACTACTGAGGCTTTGCCCTAGGGCTCAGAGCCCCAAGTACTGAGGCCCACACGCCCTGGAGCCCACGTTTCACAAGAGAAGCCACCACAATAAGAAGCCCTTGCAACGCAGCTAGAGAGTAGCCCCTGCTCACCACAACTAGAGAAAAGCCCACACAGCAGCAAAGATCCAGCACAGCCAAAAATAAGTAAAATGACTATTTCTGAGTGTGTGATAATTAGTTGTAATTATTATTATTCAAGATGACAAATCTTGAAGTCACCACCAGCCCAAAGTGCCCCAGACCCTTTCCTGGTTGGTAATGGATCAGAGTGTATCAATCTTGTTCACAGAGTTGGACTTATTTGTCATGATTTCCTGGTTCTCACCCACCTTGAGTCTATGGACCATTTTTCTGTCTGCTCAGTATCCAGAAATTTCTTGTAATTCATCCTCATTGGCTTGGCTTTCTTTTCCTGGAGAAATTCAGTGTTATTTTTATGCTTGGAGAGCTCACTGTGTTCTCTACCTTCCAGTTTTGTTTTTTATTTAGAAAACTACAGAGATGTACAAAGAATAACATGACATAAGTTTAAAGCCCATCCTTCCCTCAAGACAGCCACTCTGCTAAATTCAATGGGTAGCCTTCCAGTTTACACTTTTGTACTTTTACTACAACATACAGTATTGAGTTTTTAAATCTTTGCAAATGATGTATCACCTGAAAGTAAGTTCCTTTCCCTCAATATGGGGTTTTGAGGTCTAATCATGTTTAAACCCACACCCAGCACCGTTCCAAGGACTAAGAATACAACTGAATAAAACAAACTCCTCTCCTCGTGGGTTTTATTCTGGAAGGGTGGTGGGGCACATGTGGTATGAATGGGCCACAATGTATTAATTTATTGGTGGCCATTGGCTTACTGTTACAAACAACATTCCAGAGGACATTTCTGTGTGTCCCTGTGTGCCTGCGTTCTGTGTATGTAGTTTGCAAACTTCTCTTAAAGGGTCTGACAGTACGTTTTTTAGACTTGTGAGCCGTATCCGCAGTCACAACTATTCACTTCTGCCCTTCTCGAAAGGGGACTTACATAAGCAATATGTAAACAAATTATTTCTTTTTGGCTGTGCTGGGTCTTCAGTGCTGTGAGTGGGCTTGCTCTAGCTGCAGCGAGCAGGGGCTGCTCTCCAGTCGCAGGACAGAGGCTTCTCGTTGCGGTGGCTACTCTCGTCTTGGAATACAAGCTCTAGGTGTAGATTCAGTAGTTGCAGTGTGTGGGCTCAGTAGATGTTGCATGTGGGCTCTAGAGCACAGACTCAGTACTTGTGGCATCCAGGCTTAATTGCCCTGCGACCTGTGGGATCTTCCCAGTCCAGTGATTGAATCCACGTTCCCTGCATTGGCAAGCAGATTCTTAATCCTTGGACCACCAGGGAAGTCCTAAACAAATTATTTACGAACACTGGCTTTTTGTGATTTTTACATGTGATAAAATATTCTTTTGATTTTTTTTCTAGTCATTTAAAAAAATGTAACACTCATTCTCAACTTGGGGTGTACATATCTTGGCCCACAGGCCAAGTCTGCAGCAAAGGCATTACTCCAGAGACTGTATAAAGACACTCTGGGGCTTCCCTGGCAGTCCAGTGGTTAGGACTCAGTGCATCCACTTCTGGGGCAGAGGTTTGATCCCTAGTCGGGGAACAAAAATCCCCATGTGATGCGTGTTGTGGCCAAAAATAAAAAGTGGGGGGTGGGTGGGAAGTGCTCCAAGCCCAGTTTCAGATGAAAACAGGAAGTGTGAGTGGAAGCTACCCACCCACTCTGGCCATTGAGAAATAACTAGGAAAGCCTTGAGGAAGCTGGAAGGATGAATAACAGCCAGGGGTCTCTGGGGCCAGGCCCTTTGAGAGATCGTTTCAGTCTGCCTCAGTCCACATGTATCAGAACCAGTAACTCTCTCTGCCTGGTCTTTACTCTCTCACGGGTGGGGCTGAAACCTGGACTGACCAGTCATCCAAGAAGTACATCTCTCTGAACAGGAAGACAGTGTAATAAGAATGACGGGGGCTCAGGAAGGGTGGCCACAAATCCTGCCTGGCTCTGCCCCCAATTTGTTCTATGATCTTGGGCCTTTCCCTTCTCTGAGGCCAACCCTTGTCTATAATGGAGATTATGCACACTCGGTTGATAGGATGAAAGACGAAAGTGTAACAGAACGTGCCTGGCATATAAGAGGTGCCCTGTAATTGTCAGCCAGCATTCACCCAGATTCTCTCCGTATGGGATGGAGGCCAGAACACCTCCGTGGCCAGACAGTCCCACTTCCTCTGAAAGCAGCCCACCCCATCCTTCAACACCTCGGGTGGTTAGAACACTCTCTTCTTGAGCTGAAAATTGACTGGCCATGGCTTCCACTCCCTAGCCCACTTCCGGTCCCTGAAACCATGCAACAACCCTCTCCTCTTTGCCAGACAAAACTGCCAGTTTGCGGACATTCCTGGTGGTCCAGTGGTTAAGACTCTGTGTTTCCCCTGCAGGGGACACAGGTTCGATCCTTGGTCTGGAAAATAAGGTGCCACATGGTGCAGCCCTTTCACCAACAAAAGTTTTTTTTGAAAAAAAGTCTGCTTTTTTTCAAATCAACATCTTGAGTCCTTTCACCATTCTGGCCACCCTTGTTAGAATTAGCATTTTCTGAGCCAAACATCTGACACACCTGCACTGTAAGTGAAAATTAAAGTTTGGGTCTAGAGCTGTCCTGGTCACAGGTGAGGAAGGCAGAACACAGAGATTCAATAGTTAAGAGCTGAAGACTCTGGCACAGCACAGACCTTGGCTCTGCTATTTTGGGGCAAGTCATTTAACCTCTTCAAGATCAGATTCATCTTCTGTAAAGGGGGAGATCTCTCTGGTAAGCTTGTCATAAGGCTTATTAAAAGAGTGAATTTGCCAATTTGCAGGAAGTGCTCTTTGGACTGCAAGAAAATCAAACCAATCAATCCTAAAGGAAATCAACCCTGCATATTCAGTGGAAGGACTGATACTGATGCTCCAACACTTTGGCTACCTGATGCAAAGAGCCACCTTACTGGAAAAGACCCTGATGCTGGAAACACTGGGGGCAGCAGAAAGGATGCCAGAGGATGAGATGGTTGGATGGCATCACGGACTCAATGCACAAGAATTTAAGCAAACTCTGGGAGATTGCAGAGGACAGGGAAGCCTGGTGTGCTGCAGTCTGTGGGGTTGCAAAGAGTCGGACATGATTTAGCGACTGAACAACAACGGAGAGTGCCCAACACATTATCTGGTTTGGGCTGTGTAATCTGGAGGTCCTTAAGGCTAGGGAGAGGAGGCATGATTGTGAGAACTCTTGCCCTGCCTCCCAACAGTTCTGTTAAATTCACCCGCCTCTTCCCATGAAGGTGGGCCCAGAACTGGGCTTAATCAGTTGCCTGGCCTAAGGTAGAGTGGGGGCCAGGGCTGTCCAGCATGGCCAGAACCAGAGGCAGGACGTGAACTGATTCGTAGTTGATGGCCCTGCCAGCTGTGACCACCAGGGGGCACCCCCACCCCAGAGACGGCCTGGCCCAGTCAGACACACCCACTCCTCTTCCCAAGACTATCCTGGCATCTGGTGGGGTGAACTGGGAGGGAAAGTCACAGTCTCAGATGCAGCCGGCCACACTGCCCCAGGCAGGCCCTAGGGCCTCTGGAAAACGCTCAGACCCGAGGCAGAAGTCTGGGTTATAACACTGACTCTGCTATCCATGACCTTGGGCAAGCCTCTTAACTCACTGACCCAGTTCACGGTGTTGGAACAGACGCCAAAAGTTCTTCCAGCCTGGACAGCGCGTGGTTCTTGGGTTTGAGGCCAGGTGGTTTCTTCTTTCTCACCCCAGCCCTTCTCCCCTCAGGGCAGCACACACTCGCCCGCCAGGGAAGCCACCTGTCCCAGACCCTCAACTCCAAAGCGCCGAGGCACTGGCAGGGGGTGGGGGTGGGGGTGGGGGGCGGTTAGTGCAAGAGGAGGAGGAAGGACAAGGTCAGGTGACCCAAGAGCCTCAAAGGGTCTTGCTTCATTCAGGACAGACATCCGGTTTCCTCTGGTCTCTGCCAGGATTCTGGGGGCAAAGGGATGAGTCATGGGGGGATTGGGGAGTTCCCAGATAATCAGTTCAGGATGGAAACTGGGAGGATGCCCATTAAAGCGTGGGTTGGGGACAAGAGACCAGACCCCAATGTCCTTATCTCAGGCCTCTGGCCCCTCAAGAGGGCAATCAGAGAGGCAATTTCTATCGCCTGGGACTTGGAGGGGATAGGAATGAGGCAACTAGCTTCTTCCTTCTCCAAACTGGGGGCCTGGGAGCAGGTGGCTTAAGGATCCCAAGAGAGAGTGGTTAATGGGGCTGACTCAGGAGATACGCCAGGGGAGGAAGGGAGGGAGGAGGGCCCCAGGTCTGCCTCTTCCTTGAGGTTCAACCAGACTCCAGCCTCCCCGGCTTTTTATCGTTGGCTCCGTTTGGTTCAGCGGTTCAGTTCAAACACCCTGGGGCAATTCAGACCTGGGTGGGGCTTAGGGGAGGAAGGGAGTTTGAGGGGGGCAAGACGTCAAAGAAGAATCAGAGATTCCACAATTTCACAAAACTTTCGCAAACACTTTTTTTTTGGTCCCAACCCCCCTGCATTGTCCTGGACAACAAATTTGCATAAAACTTGGGAAGCTATTACTAAGCGTTAGTCGCAGCACCAGGTAATTTCCTCCCAGGCCTCCATGGGCTTAAGTATAAAGGCCCCTGGAGCTGGTCCCTGACAGAACCCAGAACCTACAGACCCACCCAGACCCCTGGCTGAGCCTTCTGCCCAGAGCCCCATGAAGCTGATGGGTGAGTGTCTGGGTCCTGGGAGGGGAGAGCTGCGGCAGCGGGCAGGGGTGCCTGGGCTTCCAGAAAGGTCTGCACTTCTCCTGAGCCCCCGTCTGCTCCCAGCCCTGCAGCTGCTCCTCTGGCACTGCGCGCTCTGGACGGTGCACGAAGCCACCCCCCTGGGCCCTGCCCGCTCCCTGCCCCAGGGCTTCCTGCTCAAGTGCTTAGAGCAAGTGAGGAAAATCCAGGCTGATGGCGCCGAGCTGCAGGAGAGGCTGGTGAGTGAGGGAGGCCAGTGTGGGGACGGGGAGGTGACAGAGATGCTGCAGCAGGGCAGGGAGGAAAGAAGGCACACGGGGAGAGCTGAGGGAGAGAGCTGGGCTGAAGGGAAGCGTGGGAAAGAGGAGCAGGAAGGGACGCGGAGCGAGAGAAAACTCTGGGGGGAAATGAGACTCAGGAGAGGCCCAGCCCGGGAAAGGCGGCTGGTGAGGAACTGGGGGAAGAACCTCTAGGTGACAGTGCTGGGAAGGGTTGGCTGGGAGCTTGGATGAGAAGCCTGGCAGGACGGGTGGGGAGGCGGAGACGTGGAGGTGGAGACGTGGGGGCGCTCGGGGGGACGGGGGGAGGAGGAGCTGCCCCCTCACCCAGCATCCTTCCCACTGCAGTGTGCCGCCCACAAGCTGTGCCACCCGGAGGAGCTGGTCCTGCTCGGGCACTCTCTGGGCATCCCCCAGGCTCCCCTGAGCAGCTGCTCCAGCCAGTCCCTGCAGCTGGTGAGTCCCGAGGGGAGAAGGGAGATGAGGGGGCGGGAGGGTAGGCTGACCTGGAAGGCTCCTCAGTTCTCTAGGCTCCACGCGGGGGCCCTGAGGGGGGCATCCCAGGCGATGTCCCCTGACTCTCCCACACGACCCCCCAGACAAGTTGCCTGGACCAACTGCACAGCGGCCTCTTTCTCTACGAGGGCCTCCTGCAGGCCCTGGAGGGCATCTCCCCAGAGCTGGCCCCCACCTTGGACACACTGCAGCTGGACGTCACCGACTTTGCCACCAACATCTGGCTGCAGGTGAGTCTCATTGGGGGCAACCAGCTTTAAGGGCCAGAACCGAGCTGTTCCCCAAAGGTGGTGCTGCAAGGCTGGGGCCCTGGAGTTCTCTAGGGCTGAGCCAAGTCCCTGGACCTGGTTCTTGTCCTGGCTCCACCGTGAACCCTGGATCTTCCACAGCCCATCAGCCCCTGGCCTTCCCTTCCTGTGCTAACACGCCCTGACTGCTGACCTCATCTTCCCCCACAGATGGAGGACCTGGGGGTGGCCCCGGCTGTGCAGCCCACCCAGGGCACCATGCCAACCTTCACCTCAGCTTTCCAGCGCCGAGCAGGAGGGGTCCTGGTTGCTTCCAAGCTGCAGAGTTTCCTGGAGTTGGCATACCGTGTCCTGCGCTACCTTGCCGAGCCCTGAGCAGAGCTCTTCCCCTCTAGTGTATTTATCTCTATATTTAATATTTATGCTTATTTAAACCTAATATTTAAAGACAGGAAAGCACAGAAAGGGGCCCCAGGCTCCTGGGTCCTTCCTTCCACCTCCATGTGGGGAACCCCCCCGTCTTCCGTACCGGGACTGGGAGGGAGTTGGTAAATACCAAGTATTACTTCTCGTGGCTGCTCCAGGCCTGGCTCTGCGGTGGACTCTGGGGAGAGCCGCAGTGAACCCCTACCCTGAGGGTGCCCACCTCGGGGCCCTTGGAAGCATCAGGAAGTCTCCTAAGTGGGAGACGAGACAGCCCTGTTTAATATTTAAACAGCAGTGTTCCCCAACTGGGTCCTTGCCCCCTGGCTCCAGCCCTGCATTCAGGCATGAAGCCCAGCAGAGGCAGCTGGAGTGGGATGCTTGACCCTGGGGTCCCACGAATTCGCTGGGGAAACTTCTTCTTTTTAAGACATTTTTCAGGCACATTTTGACTCCTCATGTGGGGAGCCCAGGCATTAGTGACGCCTCTTGTTTTTCTGGATGTGCTATAGACGCCATGAGGATCATGACCCTGCTCCACCCCACTGGGGTTGGGGTCAGGGTTCTGACTCTCTTCTGGGCTGGGCAGATGGTCATGTGTCTCTGCCTTGCTGGGTGAGACTGGGAACGCGGAAAAGAAAGATGAGGGGGCTTGTGTGACGGGGTGTGAGAGGAACACTCAACTGTTCACTTTCCACCCCAGCCCCCACTTTCTCCCTGTAGCCAAACTTCATGATAATAAAGTGTTTGTCTCCAGTAAATGGCCTTCCTCCTTCTTGAGTCCAGCTGGTGCCTGGCCAGGGGTTGCGGGTGGGGAGTTGAATGGTGGGCGAGGCTCGAGGGAGGGAAGAGGAGGTGCGGTCATTCCTTGGCACCCACTTGGTATAGACGCCAGGCCGGGTGCTGGGGCACAGCGGTAATGAGGCAGGCATGGTCCCTGCCCTCGTGGAGCCACAGCCTAGCGGGAAGGACAGGACGCAGATGGGTCAGCAGTACCAGGAGAGGAGAGAGTGGGCTGGGGGCTCAACAGTCCAGACGCAGATGGACGCGGGCCTGACGCGAGGGAGGATTTAGTATTCGCTTCAGTCTACCACCTTCCATAAACCTTCACCCTCCCGTGCTCACAGCTGCCCATAAAGATAGGATTATGAAGGGCCTTTTACAGACCAGGGAGCTGAGGTCAGGGCGACAACTTGGATCAGACCCCAAATTCCAGGCTCTGCACTTCTCTCCCTCGTTGAGCTCTGCTTCTGACCTGGCGGGGAGCCCGCCGCCTGAACTCACACCTGGGGAGAATGGAGGGGCCGCTTCACAGCACAGGTCCGAGGCAAGCCTCTCGGCCAAAGACGCACATGTGCTTCTGGGCTGCTGCCACCAGACCCAGGATGCCCAGACAGCCAACCAGTCCCCTCCCAAGATTCCCATCCTCGGCTCAAGTCTCCTCCCACTCCCCTTCCCCACTGGCTCCTCAGAAGCAGGGTCGGGCTGAGGGGTCTAGAATCCTGAGCCGTGCAGCTCAGGGTGCCCTCCCCCCGCAGCTGGTCCTGCAGAAACCAGGGCTTGGAGATGTGTGACACAGGCAAGGAAGGGTTAAACAGAGGCCCTGCCCTCATGCCCCGTGGTCCCTCAGCCCCCCTCACCCCTCATCCCCCAAGTCAGTCCTCCTCCGGAGAGGAAACTCCGGGTCAGTGAGACTCTGGGTGGGGCTTGAAAGGGCTGGGAAACATCGGAACGAACAAGACACCCTACCCCAGCACCAGCGGGGCCCTCAGCCAAAACCTCTCCCTTTTCAGAGTAAATCTGACTTTGCGAGCAGGGGGAGGCAGCTGGCAGGTATGAGGAAGGGAAGCTGCTCCCGTGCCCTGCCCTGCCCCTACCGAGTGGGCAAACACGGGAAGCTGAGCCCAGCCCTCCCCTGAACACCTCGCCTGCCTCCTCTACCACCAGATCGCATGGGTGCCAAGAAGACAGTGCTCTCCCCCCACGTCAGACACCGGCACCGACAGTTATAAAGGGATCCATGAGGCCTTTATTTACAACTGAGAGGAGGTAAACACACCTCGTGTAAAAAAAACATACATACATATTTATATATACACACACACACACACCCCACACCCGTGAAGTTCCTCTCTTGGAAGGAGGACGAGCAGGTGGGTGGGGGTGAGGTGGGGGGTGTTGAAGTGAGCCTGCTCTGAGTTAAGGAACCAGGCTGCTCACGCACATAAGGTACTGGCAGTGGGGAGAGGAAATTATGAAAGAAACTGGGAGCTGTCTTAGAGGTCAGAAGTCAGGAGCAGGGGGAAAGATCTGGACACTGACCAAGGGAGGTTACATCATGTGGATGTGAGCAACGCTGGCTCATCGTGCTGCACGTTCCCTTCTGAGGCGCACGGGGCTGCAGCCCTCCCGCCAGCCCCCGTGGCCACTCCAAGCCCCTCAGAGGGCGGCGATGGCTTTGGCGGCCACCTGGCGGCCCAGGGGCAGGCTGAGGTCCGTGATGGCCAGAACCACCTTGGGGCTGGACATGGCCGACACCTTCACCAGTTCCGATACCTGTCAGACAGACAGAAGCTAAGCGGGGTGGTGGTGGGCGTGATGTCTGGGGTAAGAAGCCCCTTCCTACTGGCCACTGGACCCTGAGTTCTCCCGAGACTTGCTGATCGGCTCTGAGCTAGAGGGGGCCGGCCGGGGCCCGGGGGCGGGGGTGAGGGGGTACTCACGGTGGTAAAGGGCATGAACTGCAGGATGCTGCCTCGGCTGCCCTGCTCCAGGCAGTCCACGCACTCCTCCATGAACCACTGAACAAACTGCGTGTGGGGGCCGGCGGTCCGAGAGCCCAGGATGGAGGAAATGAGCAGGAACAGGTTGGCTATGTGGAAAAGAGGCGGGAAGGAGAATTCCATGAGAAGGGCTTGGGAAGAGGTCCGATTCTGGGAGAAGAAAGAAGTGCCAAGGGTATCCCCAAAATGGGGACATGAGAAAGAAAAAGTACTTAAGAAAGCTGAGGGCGAGCCAGAGAAGGACTCGATGAGGGCCTGGGGGAGAGAGGAGAGCTGGCGGTCAGGGGAGATGGGCCAGAGGTGAGGAAGGGAAGGAAGAATAGGAGACGAGGTTAGGGAGCTGGGGTGGGAGGGCGCACCCAGGACTCGGTTCAGCGGATCTCTCATGTTGACCGTGTGGAGCTGGGAGGCCGACAGGGAGCTGCTCATGGACCGGTCGGCTGTGGGGACAAATGCGGGAGCATAGAGCAAACGGCCTCCTGTAATCAAAACCACTGTCCCAGGGGAAGCTCTCACCCTCAGGAGTGGCGGGCCCACACGGAGAAGGTCCTTGGGTCCAGCCACATGGGGCCCAAATACAGACACCCCCACAAGCAGATAAGAGAGAAGAACTAACGTTGGTCAGCACCACCAGGCACCAACCTGCAGGCTGTACACAGGTGAAACCACTAAATCCTCACATCTCCGTTTTACAGACAAAGAAGCAGAGACTAAGATTTGCTAAACTACTAGCCAAGGGTCACTAGCCAAGCAACTAGCCAAGGGGTCTGTGGGTGGCAGACCCTTCATCTTTCCTCTGCTCAAGCACACTAGACCCCAATCCCTCAAGGCCCCAGAGGAAGCCCCAGGCTCAGGAGAAACCTCTGGAAACAGGAAAAACTAAATGCCACAGGACACCCCTTGCCAGGGAGAGGTGATGACATCTAGGGAAGCAGGTGGGGGGGCTGTCCTCCTGACAGGAAGAGAGGGGAGCAGTCCTGTCCCAGCCCAGGCCTGCTCCGGGCTTCAGGGCCCATTTCAGGAGAGGAAAGGTCAGGGCTGTGAGTCAAGGGCACAGTCTGTGCCTGAGGCAGTGAACTCACTGGGCTGAGGGGTGGGGAGGGGCCAGCTGTGCACCCTGGGCTGGGCTGGGATCTGGGTAGCAGAGCTCCAACCCTGAGGGAGAGATCACAGCCACCTCCAGGGTCTCCAGGGCAGGAAACCGAGCAGCCGTAGGGTACAGAGGGGGGCAAACGCCTACCACGCCCCCTCGGGCCAGCCAGAGGGATGCTGGGGCCAGAACAGAGAGGCTCTCTGCAGGCGGGAGCTCCCAGAAAGGAAGCTGCTGCCTGGCCCTGTCCACACACTCACTGGGACTCGAAAGGATATTTGCGTCTTCCTCATTGGAGCTCAGCAGGCGCATCAGCTTTGAGGGCTGCATGTCGTCCAAGGGGAAGAGGCTGATGTAATCCTGGGGGGCAGGGGAGTCACATCACCACCCCTGCACCCCCACATCTCCCAGGATGAGAGAGGGGGCTGGAAATCAGCTGGGAGTCAAGTCCCCACAGGCCACAGGCAGTAACTCCCAGAGGGCACAGTCCCTTTCCCCACCCTCCCACCACCCTAGGGAGAGACCCTCCCCATACAGTGGCCCAGGGGCAGGGGCCATGCCTGGCTGCCTGTGCCCAGGAAGGCGCCTCTTAAAGAAAGGCTCAGCGCACATCTGCAGGCAAGGGAACCGGGAAGGGGTGCCCTCCTACCTCAATGTCTTCCCGGTGTCTCTTCTTTTGGCGGGAGGATGCCTGCCCCTTGTGGGAGGAGTAGGAACTCAGGGCACACCAGACGGCCAGCCTGGCAAAGGGGTCCAGGAGAAGGGGGGGAATCAAAGGGGGCTTCTGTGCCCACAGACCAGGCCCCACCCAACAGGGCTTCCCCGCAGTCCAGCTTCCGGGGCGGGGCCCAGGCGGGGCGCCCGACACTGGGCTGGGGGACTGGAGGCGCCGTACGGAACCCTACTTGGCGAGAGCGGTGCCAGGGGGGTCCATGAGGCTGTGCCACTTGGAAGAGTCGGTGAGCAGGCCCGGCAGGATGTGGCCCAGCAGGACCAGGGCCGCCTGCTGCATGTCCAGACAGAAGATGGAGTACAGCAGCTCCACCGCGCGCAGCGTGGACTCCTTCCGCGTCTCCTTCAGCAGCTCCTGGGGGGCAGGAGGGGGACCCAGAAGCTGAGGACCCTCAACACGGGGAAATGACACCCCACAGCTCCCCTCAGAGCCCAGGAGCGCCCCAGGCGAGGACCGGCCTCTGGAGCCCAAGGAGCCTTCTCGAGGTGGGATTCGCCAGGCTGGGGAGCCAGACAAGCAGACCCAGCTCAGTCCCCTCAGGCCTGTCTCTGGCAGTCCGAGGATGCCTGCTCCCACAGCCCACCCCCAGCACCCCCGTACCTTAATCAGGTTGTTGCAGAACCAGTAGACGCCGCCCATGTGCAGCAGGGTGTCAAAGACGTGGATGGAGCGGCTGTCCACCCACCCCTTCTCCAGCACCTTAGCGAATATGTCCGTCAGCACCTCCTTGATGGGCCGCTTGGGGGGCAGCAGGTTCCAGTAGGGCATGGTGTCCATGCCCGTGGAGGGGAACTTAATCTGCGTGGCGGTCTGCTGCAGCACGTCCGCACACATATGCTCCAGGATGGAGCTCATGATCACCACCCTGGGGGGGAGGGAGGGAGGGCCAGCAGGTTCAACAGCTGGGGTGGGAGTCGGGGCGGAAACATCCAGGCCCCACTCCTCCCAGGATTAGGCTTACGGAACCAGGAACCAGGCAATCAGCCCCATTCTGTGCAGAGGGAGGGAGGAGACAAGAGGAAGTTGCAAATCCCGAGCAGATGTGACCCCACCAGCTCTGTGCCAGCACCGAGCCTGTGGAGGGTCAGTAGGGCACTTGCCTCTTAGGTCATTTCAGCAATATAGTCATACTTTTTCTCTCTCTCTCTCAGTCTCTCCCTCCAACTTCCCCTACCCTCCAGGCCCGGGCCTCCCCATCCTCTGGCGTCAATATTGATAAATACAATCACTTCCCTCTAGGCTGAGTGCTTGGGGGGGGGTTCCCCACCGGACCTTGGCTTCCTCCCAAAGTAAACTGTTACTTCCAGGACAGGAACCCAAGGGCTGCCCCACAAGACTCTTCCCGGCCCTTGGTAGCTGGGCAAGTATAAGTACGTCCAGGAATTTCCTCATGACAGGGGTCTCTGACGGTGAATGCAGGCCTGGGCCTGAGAGCTAACTGTTCAGGGAACACGGCGGGGCGGGAAAGTCACCAAGACCCTCATAGCCGCGTTTCCCACCTGTAGGATGGAGCCACAGATTTCCCCGACAGCAGTCAGGGTGCTCAGAATGGATTGTATCAGAGAAAACACTCCCTGATTAGTGGCAGGAGGATGAGGAAGGAGGCGAGGAACAGAGTAGGTGCCAGGGGAAAAAGACCCTTCCAATCTCATGTCAGTTCAGAGTTTCGATTTTTTTCGCTTAAAAGACATTCTGATGGCTACCTTGTGGGTCATCACTCATAACTTAAGGTTTGATGCATGCCCACATTCATAGCAGCACTAGTTACAACAGCCAAGAAGTGGAAGAAATCCATGTGTCCATCAGCTGAGGAACAGATAAGCAAAATGTAACATATACATACAATGGAATATCATCCAGCCTTAAAAAAGCAAGAAAGTCCTGACACATGGATGATGTCGTTGAATTTTGAGGAACATTACACAAAGTGAGATAAGCCCACCACAAAAGATAAACATGATATGATTTCACTTATATGGGGGATCTAAAGTAGTCAAATTCACAGAAACAGAAGCTAGGATGGTGGTTGCCAGGTGCTTGGGGAAGGGCAGGAAGGGGTGTTGTTTAATGGGTCCAGGGGCTGGAGGAAGGACAGGAAGGGTTGTTGTTGGTCCAGGTTCAGAGTTACAAGATGAAAACATTCTAGAGATGCTCCACAACAAGGTGAATATACTTATTAACACACTACTGAACCGTACCTCTGGACCTGGTGGTACAGTGGAGAATCCACCTGCTGGTACAGGGAACACAGGTTCAATCCTTGGGCTGGGAAGATTCCACATGTCTCGGAGGAACAAAGCCTGTGCGCCACAACTACTGAAGCCTACAGACTCAGACTCTAGGGCCTGAGAGTCACAACTGCTGAGCCCAATCACCCTATATAGCCCACACTCCGCAACAAGAAAGGCCACCACGATGAGAAACCCATGTACTGCAGTGAAGAGCAGTCCCAGCTCACCACAACTAGAGAAAGCCCGTGTGTAGCAACCAAGGCTCAGCACAGTCAGAAAAAAAAAATACTGAACCGTTATCTTTTTTTTTTTTTGAACTGTCATCTTAAAAATGGTTGAGGTGGTAAATTTTAGATTATGCATTTTTTTTTACCACAACGTTTTAAAAAACCTTACTGGATGGGTAAACAAACCCACAGCCCCCTGAACTCAACATAGCTGAAGTTGCTAGGGAGGTCTTCCAAGTCTCTGAAAAGTCCAGGGAAGAAAAAGTCATAGAAGATGGGGTGGGGGCAGGGTAGGGAGGGGGTGGACAGGCCCACAGCCTGTAAACACTACAGAGGGGCTCCACAGTTCCTAGAGAGGGACAGAGCTAAGATAAGCACTGTTCCCACCAGTGAGTTCCCCAGACTCGAGCTCTCTGAGGGGAGGAACCCTGGTCGTTTAGGGTCTGGAGTTTGGCACACACACACCGCATGCTGGATTATAAACACGCCCGGCACGAAGACACACACAAGCACTGCTGAGTCAGTGAGTGAAGATGTGATTGAGAATGTGAGTGAGCAGGCAAGCGGCATGTCTGGGGAGGTATGAGAAGAGGGGGAGCTTCCCTGGTGGTGCAGTGGCTAAGAATCCACCTGCCCGTGCAGGGGACACGGGTTTGATCCCTAGTGTGGGAAGGGTCCACATGTCGTGAGCGACTAAGCCCGTGTGTGCCACAAGAGAAGCTACCGCAGTGAGAGGCCCACACACCACAACGAGAGAGTGGCGCCCGCTCGCCGCCACTGGAGAAAGCCCGTGCACAGCAATGAAGACCCAAGGTGTTCAGTGTAGCCTAAATAAACAAACAGATGATTTTCCAAAAGAGGGCAAGAGAAGAGGAAGAAGAGTGGTTACTGGCGGGGCTGACTTCTCACGACAGACCCGCAGAGCTGGAGAAGGCAGGGGACGGGCCGCTGACCTCTCGTTGTAGAACTGCAGGGTGTTCTCGCTGTACAGTGGGCCTGCCAGCTGGCGGATCATCTGCAGCGACTTCTCACGCTCGTCCAGTCCCAGCATCCGCACGTGGGCCACGAGCCAAGCCACGGCGCACACTGCCAGACTGCATACCTTCCCCTTGATATTATCCGTGATTTTCTGGGGGAGGGAGAAAGAGTGACTGGGGCCTCCCGCCCCCTCCCTGGCCATCACTTGCCCCGGCCTCTGTGAGCAACTCAGCAGGGCAGTGGGGTCCGGGGCCACATCCACACCTCTTTTCACCACAAGTTTGATTTCCCTAAAGTCACCTGGTGAGGGGAGGTAGCTAAAACTATGACTATAGGGGAGACCAGTACCCACACAAGGGCCCCTGGAGGAAGGGTCTTTTTGTTTTCATGAAATGTAGCAAACTATTAAAGACTGTCTGTGCCTTAGGGAAGAGGGAAGGCTGCTGAAAAGGGGGGCTACCTGGATGGACTCAAAGGCTAGCACCCCATTCTCCCAGGCGTTGAGGATTTCCAGGATGGCCGCCGAAATGTTGAGACAGGCTTCGTGCCACTTCATCTGCCTACACGGGGGTGGGGGCGGGAGAAAACACCATGGGGTTGGGGGCGTGGGGGGGCTGAGGGAGGGGTTCCGAGCCTGAGCCCCCCACACCCCAGGAGCGGGCGCCCAGCCACTGACACCAGCTTTATCTCCGAGGAGTTGTTGAGCAGCGCCACCAGGGACTCCACCTTGGTGGAGTCGGGCCGGAAGCAGGGGTGATCCGGGTTCAGGATTTTGCCCTCCTCGGGCATGCACGTCTGCATCCAGGTCTCAAAGAAGAACACCTCTCCGCCCGCGCTGGACTCGGACAGGATCACCTGAGACAGCAAGGGGCGGGGGGCGCAGCAGCCTGTGCCTCGGGCCTGAACAACGGGGACTGACTGGTCTGCGGGAGGAGGACGGGGCTCTGCCGCCACCTGGTGGTGTGTGCGGCACTGAAGGACACGACCGGGGGGGCATCTGCGGACTGCGCGCTGGCGCCTGATTTTTTGCAGTCAGGAGCACTAACTGGCCTGGGACGCAGATGTGTGTGGGGCAAGGGTGAGGCGGGAAAAGTGATCGGTTGTTTCTGTCTCCTCTGTACCCACTTGGTGCCCCAGTGCTGACCGCTCCCCCTCACTCACCTCTGAGCCATAGGTCTGGGCCACGTGGCATAGCATGAGGAAGGAGATGTCAAAGAGCAAGGCTCGAACCGAGGCCGCCTTGGCTGTGAAGGATGAGAAGGCTGACCCCGCAGCCTCAGGCAGGGGCCCGGAGGCCTTGGCTGGGTTGCCAGGGGCTCAGGAACTACCTCAAGGAAGGTCAGGGAACGAGTGGCTCCTTCAAAGCTCTAAGGCTCAGAATCCTTTTCTTGAGTTTCAGTTGGAACATCATCCCTTCCTTGGAACCAAAGACTCCTAAACCCTCCTTCCCCCGCAACACCTGACCAACTCATCATGCTGATGGGGAGAGACAGACGGTGGTCTGGGAAGAATGCTCTTCCCAGCATGACCCTCTTTTGAGGCTCCCCAAAAGCTCCAGTCAGTCATCCCCAGGGGAGCACACAGCCTCCCCAGGATAAGCAAAGGCATCCTCTTCCTCCCCTGTTCTCTCCCCCACACGCCTCCTTCAGCACCCCCGGGTCTGCAGTGTGCAGAGCTGACTTACTGCTCTCTTCGCTGCGGTGTGTCGTGAATTCGTTCAAACTGTGGAAGGAATGGAGACAGGTGGCATCAACCAGGGTCAGGGCTGAGCAGCGGCCGGGGTCGGGGGCTCCGCCCACTCAGAGGCAATCACTGGAGTCTGAATTGTGGGTTCAACTTAAACGGGAACATCACTGCTACAGAAACAAGAACTCTTTCTATTTTTAAAAGATTCCAAGCCCTAGAGAACTGCTCGCTGAATGGAGCCATGTTCTATACATCAAATTCCAGGTCAATCCAAAAGGTCAGCAGAATGTGAGAGCCCCTTATTAATAAGTGGGTATGAAAGCAATCTCTCCCCAGCCACTGTTCAACACCTCGACGCCTCACCAAACACCTCCTCCGCACCAGCCTTGGCTGAAAAGCAAAACACTCTTCACTTTAGAAAACCAGCCCTTGCCCAGTCTCCAGCTAGGATGCTCTGCCCTGGTATCTCTGGGGAGACAGAGCCTCCAGTGCCTTGCCCTTCTTCTGCCCTCTCCTCCTTCGGACATGCCTCCCAGACCCTGGTCAGGGGCTCGACCTTCCTTACTTGATGAATTTCCGGGCGAAAGACTTCAGCTTCCCAGTGGCAGCAGCAGCAGCCAGCAGCAAGTCCAGGCTCTTCCCGGACAGCATGTGGCCCAGGACGCCCAGCAGCCCCTCCGGGGACTTGGAGTGGTCCGCATCCATCGTCTGGGGACGAGACAGGACACTGGTCCTGGAGAACACTGAACTTCCCAGATACAGCCTAGCTGCAGTTTCTCTCTCTGCCTGTCTCCATTCTATGGGAGACCACGACCTGCAATTTACCCTACAACTGACTCCAAGCTGGAAATCTGTCCCCTGAATCCTCTACTCTCAGATCCACCCTTCTCAACTAGACTGGGGTGAGGGCAGTGGGGTCAGTGGGAGCCAGACTGGGGTCTCTCTGCTGGGAGACTCGGCACTGTCTCCACATAAGCAAGCAAAGCACCCACCACAGCTCGAGGCTGACTGGCAATGCTCAACACACACTCGTTTCCAGGGCACTTCCCTCACCTTCCCCCTTTCTCAGCTTCCAAAGAAAACAGGAGAGAGAGAGGTCTGGGGCCTGTTTACCCATCTGGCAGTAGAGGGAACCTGGAAAGAGGGAAGGGCTGACCCTGGGGGCCAGAGATGGGCGAGCTCACTTTCAGGATGTTGGTGACTGTGGGCTCCGCGCGGAGGATCAGCCCGGGGTTGGGCTGGATGTTGGCATTTTCATCTGACTTCAACTGAGGGGCGTGCTCCCGATCTGCTTTGCTGTAGCCAGGACCAGTTGGTCCAGAAAAGGTAAGAGGAACAGAGATGAATTCCTGACACATACCCTAGTCCAGTCCAGAAGCAAAGGAAGATGAGAGTTAAAACCCTAACAGTGCAAAACCCTGGTCTGCAGAAATCAGTGTCTCTTGTCCCTGGCAACCCTTGGCATGGTTCCTGTCAGCTACACTCAAACTCTAGACAAGAGAGAAAAGGCATCCAGTGGCCCAGGCTGGACACAAGGCAGGTGGTCAAGGGGCCCTTGGGCCAGCCCAGGGAGTGCCCACTTACCGCTTGGCCATGAGGTTGTTCATACTGGCCTCAGACAGAAGCCCCTGCTTGCTACATTCTTGCAGTAGGAAATTCGTACAGTCACAGCTGTGAGGGAAAAAGAAGGTGGGGAATGGGATACAACATCCCTGGGGCCCGTTGCAGGGATTACTGGGTGGTGGGGGTGGGAAATGAGGCCCTGCCTGACATCCTCCTTTGTTTAGGAGGAAGAACACTGTGAGCGCCTGAGGGAAGGCAGAGGGGCTCGGGCTTTCGGCAACCATGGAGTGGCTGCCTCCTGCCCCTGCCAAGGGGAGCGGACAAGCAGACGGTCCCCTGGCACTGACAGGCACAGAGGGCAGGGGCACAGCCAGAACTCCTTCCAGTCAAGTCAGGTGAGCAGGGGGCCTCGTACTTGCAGCGCTGGTCGGCTTTGTCGAGCAACGGTGTGAGCTTCAGCAGGAACTCGAAAGCTGTATTGACATCCTCAGTAAAGTCCTGCCAGAGTAAAGTAAAGCCAGAAACTGCCACCTGGCTTCCAGGTCCTCTGCTCCGCCCACGGCCTGCACTGTAGGCTCACAAGGACACACTGCTGGGTACAGTAGCTAACAAGTCGGCTGTGCCCACCGCTGGCCTCCAGTGACCCAACAGGAATAGAATGGGGCATCACTGCCGCACCTTGGCCCTGGGAATCTGGCCCTGGGCATCTCGGGCACCCTCACCTCCAGAGCAGCCTAGCTGCCTTCTGTGCGTGGATGCACAGAAGCTCAGGCATGGCCCCGCCTCCAGCCCAGCCCCTCACAAGAATGCCCTGCTGCCCAGCTCGGGCCATGTGACCCTTCCCAGGCCCTTTTCTCCAGAGCAGAACCAAGGACTCACCTGTCCCCATGCCCAGTCCCCATTTCTTTTTTTTCTTATTTGACTGCGCAGGGTCTTAGACGCAGCACATGGGATCTTTAGTTGTGCATGCACACTCTTAGTTACAGAATCTAGTTCCCTGACCGGGGACTGAACCCAGGCCCCCTGTATTGGAAGTGTGGAATCTTAGCTGCTGGACAACCAGGAAAGTCCCGCCATCTCATTTCTTTAACTCACCTTGTCCCCATGGGAGTATTTCTTCAACTTCACCAAAACCTGTGGAATCTGAAGGGTGAGGTGGGAGAAAAACAGGAAGCTCAATCTCCTCTCTCTCTCACCCAGAACGAAAGGCACACTCCCTCAGTCCCCCTGCTCTGGGTGGAGTCAGGGCCGCTCCTGCCCTGGGAGTGACAGCATTCTAAGAGCTAGATGAGACATGCCGGCGCTCAGCCTCAGAGCCCGGGAGCCTCGCTTCCACGGCTCAATGAGGAAGTGCCCTTTGTGAGAGGGGGCTCCCAGAGCTGCCCCGCGCCAACATGGCTGAGGACTGCTCTCATGGCACCTGTGTGCCAAGACATGGAAAAGCCCTGCGAAGCGGGCAGAAAAGCCTTGGGGCTTTTGGATAATGGGGGACCGGGCAAGCTAGGCATGAAGCTGGAGGGGAGAAACCTGGGGCAAAGGTCCAGGGGGTTGCTGCCCCTCCTGAGAACCGTCCCAACACTGGCTCCCATAGCCCAGGTACCTTGAGGAAGGTGAAAGCTGTCCACTTGAGCTCCCCTGTGCCCTCAGGAGACTCGATGAGCCCCACGAAGCAGGCTTTCCAGATCTCCAGAACGAAGAGCGGGGTGGGGATATGCTGTGGGAAGACCCGAGGGTGAGCAAGAAGAGGGTGCCCATCCCACCCCAGTCTCCTGACCCTTGGGGATCCGGCAGGTCAGAGCCAGGCAGCATAGACACCTCCCTGACTCCTGAGCAAGAACCAGGGATGGCAGGTGAGATGGCAGAGCCACTCCACTTGACAGAACCACCAGGACTGGGATCCATGACCCACCACAAAGCAGGAGAAACCCTGTATCTCCCAGCGAAGACCAGAAGAATCCTCCCTCCTGCCCCGCGTGGCCGGCCCGCTGTGGGGACAGAGCACCACCCTGGCCTCCCACCTGCATGCGTTTCACCAACATCAGCTGCTCCACCAGGGGCTGCGTCTCGCCGGTCAGGTTCATGGTGCCCTCGAGCAGGACCACCGCGTGGACTGTGGGGAAGCCAGTCTTGTGCAGCTGCTCAGAGTGCATGGACAGCATGGTGGGGATGCTGAGGGGACAGGGTGCAGGGAGCAAGGCAGAGTTGGCAAGGCGGTGAGAGCAGAGGGGTGGGGGCCAGGGGCCACGTCTGCCCTCCCACCCCTGCGGCCTTCCCTCCCTCCCTTCCCCAGGGTCACCCCGAGCGCCAGTACCTCCTAATGAGCGTGCCACACTGCTCAGCCTGGCTCCGGAGCTGGGGGTTGCTGAGATTGGCCAGGATCTCTCCAAGCTTCAAGAGACAATGCTCGATGGCTGTCCAGGAGGCTGGCAGAGAGAAGGAAATGCGGAGGAGGATGGGAACCCGAGGAGAGGGAGAGACTGGCCCCAAACCCCAGGGCCCAAAGAACCACATGGGGAGGCTTCCCCTAAGGATGGCATGGAGGCTGGGGACCTGAGGGCAGCATGCACTGTTTCCAGAAGGGCGGGTGAGCACTAATGATGAAACCACCAGAAACGATTCCCAGAGGCCCGACTTCGAGGGGTCGCTCGCAGCTGACTTCAGAGATGAGGCACAACAGAACACAGGTAGTGACAGAGAAGTCCAGTGGCCGGAACAAGAAGGTGGCCCCAAGTCATTTCAAGAGTGGGCCAGCCTTGCAAGTGGCTACTGCTCTCCACCCCAGTCAGGTTGGATTCCTAAACAGCCTCTGTGTTCAGCCACTCCCTATCTGGGCCTTTGCTCTCGCTGGGCCCCTCCACTCACCTCTGCCTCTCATACTCTCACTGTCCTTTAAGTCACTGTTCAAGCCCCAGCTCTTTTAACAATTTACCCAACTGGTCCAACCCACTGATCTCCTACTCCTAAATGCCTGAACTCATGATCTACACTGTACAGTTTAGCACTTAATTGTAAGTCATTTATCCTAGTTAACACTTTCAGAGGGTCAAATGAAGAATAATGGCACCAACTAGCCCATTAACCTCCATGTAGCATAGGGGGGAAAAAAAGAAGAAAAAGATAAGACCTGAGAGCCAATAAAATTAAGTCAAAAATTCATTCATTTTTCAGCCAATAAACATTCATCAAGTGCTCACGATAGATAAGAAACCGTCCACAGAGCCCATTTTTTCATAGTGATCATCTTTCTGGACTTCTCACAGGCAATAAACCGTATTTTCAGAAGTGATAAATACACGAATCCTAGAACCAGTTCTTCAACCAGGTCCTAAAGATCTATCTGGGTGTAACCCATTCCAGCACTCTCATTACAAAGAACAAGAGTTCCTTCCGTGATCCCAAGCCTCATCAGCAAGACTGTGGTCTCTGGGCCCCATGTCCAGCAATACCTGTCTTCCCTCCCACCAGGTGATCTGTCTGATCCCCAGGCTCTGGAGGGTTCCAGGATTTAACATCTGCACTTGAGTTGAGAGGCAAATGGCACAACAGGCCCGACAGCAGACCGGTACCACATTTAAAGGGATCTTTTAGGCAACACTCAAACACAAACGTCATTTGCTTTCAGAAGATGAGTAACATGAAGACAAACACAAGGATGGATGGTGTGCTTGTCTTGTCTGCTCATTTTTTCCACGTATACTAGATACTAGCCTTGCTCCCCACTAGCAGGTATGCTCGTTGAGGGCAGGGACCCTGCCACATGCTCCTTTGGTAGCCCCCCGCCCCCCACCCCCAGCACCTGGCACAGTGCTGGGCATACAATAATGCTCAGTAAATACCTGTTGGTTGACTGGCTCGGGTGCCACCCTGCCCAAGTCCCTGGGATGTATGCAATGCTTATGGGGAGAAAAAAAAGGAAGTGGGATGATTTCAGATCCTCCTGGAAAAAAGTGGGATGGCATCCTGCCTCTCCCCTCTCAATTAAAGACCCGGCTATGGGAGTGGTGGCGGGTGGGGCTCAAGGAACCAGGGGACATACAGGCCTCCTCCAGTTTGGCGATATGGAGCAGGGCCCGGTTCTTGGTGCTGCTGAGAGTCTTCTCCAGGCGTTGCAGGCACATAGCAAGCTGCTTCTCTCCGGCCGCTGGGGTGCCAGCCTCCAGCCCCTCCCGGAGCCGCTCTGCAGAGGCTGCAGTACAGCGCAGCAGCCAGTGGAGGGCGCTGAGCAGGGCCCGGCACAGCCCGATGCACTCCTCCGCTTTGCCGTGACAGCTACCAGGAAAGGATGCAAAATCTGTCTCCGCTCCAAAGGCTGAAATCCGACCCACACCCATGTTCCCCAGAGTGCCTGGCCCTCCCTTACTAGGGAAGAGACTTGGGAAGCTAGCAAAGTCCTGGGGAAGACTGCCCTGTCGGCCTCCACTGGGTAAGATTTCAAATGAGCTACTCCAAATAGAGCAGAGGCATTTTAGCCCTAAGAGAGTAAGTAGAAAAGATGGGGATGGGTGGGTGCGAAGAGCAAGTGGGGGAGGAGAAGTGTGGGAACCCACAGAGATGGTTTGAGCCTGCATGCCAGGAGCTTCTCCTTTACACTCAGATAATGCTGGAAGGTTGCAAGCCCCTCGCTCCTGCCATTACCTCAGTCGGTCACAAAACATGTCCATGATATCCAGCAAAGCCTGGACACACAGGTCCCGGGAAAAGTCATCAAACTGTGGAGAGAACAGAGGTGATGCGATGGAGTGTCCCGGTCACCCCACATCCCCGTCTCCCATATGAAGCAGCTGGCACCTTCAGGAGCCCTGCTCATCTTTCCTCCAACCACAAGATCCACACTCGGCATCCTTTCAGTGTTGGAAATTGGCTCCTAATTGCCAGCCCCCACTCTCTAATGGAAGGCGGCCATGCCAGCCAGAGGTATGCAGTGCTCACGGTCCAGCCCCAGAGGTCACATGATCAGAGCAGTCAAGGAGGTGGGGCCCCATATGTCAACACCGTATCTCTGTCCCCAGCCCCCCAACCCAGGCTGTGAGTGGCTGTGGTCGTACCTTGCTGATAGCTGTGAGAACGGAGGAGTAGGACACCATCTGGAGGGAAAGAAGAAAGATAAAGTTCAGACAACGGGTATGTGCAATCGAGAGGAACAAACATTGACACTTAAAGTTGCTGCAGCTATCTGGAAATCTCAACCCCTTCAAGAGGCCTTCCACAAGCCCCAAAGACAGGCAGTAACACCAGGCATTGTGCCCATCCCTGCTTCTGTCAAACTCACTGTGACTGACAGCACCAGCATAAATGCACCGAGAAGATCATTTGGGGGATTCAAAGGGGCCATGTTTCATGCCCTCCTGCCACTCACTTCACCACACAGCACAAGGTTTGATTGCTGGTGGGCAGAAGAATGGAAACGCGTGAGGTCATGATACTGCTACTACTCCTACCAAGAGTGATCTTATTTGCACAAAAACTGGAGACATACAAACTGTTCCCACAGTGAACAGGTAGCATTTACACTTTGAAATCGGTAGTGAATTTCATTATACACACTCATTCTCTAGGACGCCTCTGGGACACCACCCAAAGCTGAAATCCTTCCTTCAGTGCTCTAAGCAATCCCTTTAGACCCGTCATGACACCGTGGACACCTGCTGCCCCACCAAACTAGAAGCTCCTTGAAGACAGTCTACGTGTCTTCATTCTACAATGTCTGCAGAATGAATACGTAAAAACACACCCTCAGAGCAATATTTCCCAAAGTAGCTTCCAAAGCGGCACCGTCCAACAGGGAAGCCACCAGCCAGCCACACGTGGCTGTTTAAGTTTAAATTAGTTAAATAACATTACAGATTCAGGTCCTTAGTCATACTAGCCTCATTTCAGGTGCTCATCAGCCACATGGGGCTAGTGGCTACTGTACTGGACAGTGCAGATATAGAACATTTTTTTTAGTATTTTTATTTATTTATTTGGCTGCACTCGGTAGAATATTTTTATCATTGTAGAAAGGTCTATTGGGAGATGTTGCTCCAAAGGGTCCTTAAGATGTTAAGAAATTTTATACATGCACACACATCCACAGAGCTTCTGCATGAAATGAATTTGAGAAACTCTGAAATAAACATATACAAAGAGCTATCTTTAAAGTAAAGGATTCTTTCAGTAAAGAGCTTTCTTTACTGTGGTACTCCTCTTACCCATTAATGTAACTTGTACACAGTGAAAATCTCTAAGATCACTGGAGGTGAGGCAAGCAATACTTTTCCAACTTATTGACCAAAGAATCTCATTTAACATAACTGCAAGGCATATTTTGCAAAATGCCACCTGAACAGTGAGCTCCCTGAGAATAGAAACAGTGTTAAATTTATGTTTCCCCAGAACTTAGCCCGAGGACTGTGACATAGTAGGTCCTCAGGAAGTTTTTATTGCTTTCAATTGACGAATTCTAGTAACTAGCATTCTAAAAAAACTTTTACCTTAACATAATTTTCTATTAGTAAAACCTACTTATCACCATTATAATATCAGAGATGTAGTTCAAAAGAAATAATCTGGCCTGAATGAAACCAAACTTTACCAGGAGCTTTTAAGTTGTCGTATTTTTTAAAAAATAATTATAGCATGCTGATCAAATATGAATAAGACTACAGAAAATAGTTCCAACTCTATACTCAAAATCAGTGGCAAAATATATCAAAATGAAAAGCAGAATACAATGATAGAAACTGTCAGGCTAATCACCTGCCTCATAGAGGAAGAGAAATTTCCAAAGATTTAAAAGAAAGCTAAGTCACCCTCAGTGACTCAGTATGGTGAATTTTACATGCTTGGCAATGCCTTCCATGTATAATTTCTCCATCATGTGAACAGGCTGCTCTCCGTTCAGACATTTTTTAACCAGTATTTCTTGGATAAAGAGGAGCACAACACACAGAGGACTTAAATACACAAATTAGTGTTTAGTGCCACTCTCAGCGGGTCCTGCTGTGAAGCCATAGTTGGTGTCTGACAGTGGCCAGAAAGTTGGGAGCCTGCCTGGGCAGGATGACTGTAACGTTCCAGGCGAGTGTTTGTTTATTTATAACTGATGTCCCCATAGCAAGAGCTTGGCAGTGAACTGAACCTTGCTGGATACCAACCTGAAGGGGGAGCTGGACATTCCCACTGGAAACTGACCCCAAACTACAAGAGGAAACCCCCAAATCTGTATGTTTAAGGGATGCCATCAATTACTGTGAATTTATGGTCTCCAAATTGAGAATTCTGTTTGGTAAATTTCTGCTAACAGTATCAAGAGAGGCTTGCTACTTCAGAGACCTAAAAATACTTCCCACATGGTGAACTGTTTTTCACAGCAGGACTTATAACCTATCCCAGTCCTAATATATCTATCAACACAGAAGCTCTAACCTACCACCAGCCCCCGAGACTGGAGCCCATCTACAAGGCCCAGAGCACACCTGGCCAGCCCAGAGGGACCCTGCAGCTGCTCTCTAACCCCGTCTCTTCACATTCTATGCCCTCAACTGCTCCTAAGTGCCTTCTCCATGCATAGATAGCACTGGACCAAAGAGCCTCTTGACTCTGAGGGGAGAATAAATTACTAATTTTGCACTGCACTTTTTAAGTCAGGGAGGTCTTTCAAATATATTTATTTCTCACTCACTGGTACTTCAGCCTCCACCCTCTCTTGCCTTTCCCATCAGTTTACACATCTCAAGATTCTTCTATTTTTACAAGAACCTCCCGCAGACCCTACACTTCCAATTAACCACCACACTCTCTTCAGTCATAAGGGTTCTCGACCCTCTACCTCCCCAGCTTCCGTTCTCAATGTGACCCACTCCAATCACTTCTGTCCTTACCACCACTGCGTGAATCTCTCATTAAGCTCATCAACAAACTTGTTGTCAAATCCCATAGATACTTCTCAGTTCTGATCTCACTGACCTCTCAGCAGCATCTCACACCAGGGAACACCTCCTCATCCTTCGATCCTCTCCTCCCTGGGCTTTTCTTTTTTTCTTTCTTTTTTTATATTTTCTTGGCCACACTGCACAGCATGTGGGATTTCAGTTCCCTGACTAGGGATCGAACCTGCGCCCCCTAGAATGGAAGCTCGGAGTCTTAACCACTGAACCGCTAGGGAAGTCCCCCTGGGCTTTTCTTAATATCACACCTTCTTGCTTTCCTTCGTTCCTCACTGGTCCCTTCTTTGAACATTCCTATGAGGAATTATTTTCCTATGTATGTTCCTGAAATGTGACTGGTTCCTTAGAAATATGGCTTGGGTCACTTCTTTGTTCCCTCTGCATGCTCTCTCTGGGTAAATCTCATCCATGCCCATAGCTTCAATTATCACCTGTGGCTAACAACTCCTAAACTGCCACTCCAGCATCAACCTCTCCTTCCGCGTCTCCAACACTGATGTTCAACTGCGTACTGAATGTCTACTCCTGGACAACCCACACAGGCACCTTCCATGAAATGAGGTCAGAATCAAATAAAGCATCTCCAACCTTACCTGCAACCAAACCCTGACAATGGTCCTGCTCTTCTCCCACTGTCTCCCTGAGATCCCATCAGCCATCTGATATCCGAATCAGAAACTGAGACACTAGCCTTGACTTCTTCCTCTCCTGCACACCCTTCATCCAATTAATCACCAAACCCTCTCAGTACCACTTCCTAAATTGTTCCTAAATTTATTCTTTTTTTTTTCTGCTGCCACGTCTCAAGTTTAAGCCAGTATCATCTTTTACCTAAATCACTGCAACAGCAGAAATCAGGGGCTGGAAAATGACAGCTTGCAAGCTAAATCTGGTTCATCACCTTTTTTTGGTAAATAAAGTTATGTCAGGGCACAGCCTCATCCATTTATTTACATGTCACCAGTATGTGCTTCTGAGCAATAATGATAGAACAGTGGTAACAGAGACCATACGGCCAGCTAAGCTGAAAGTATTTACTATCTGGTCCTTTACAGAAGAAAAAAAAAGCCACACTAAACTGTCTCACTGCCTTCTGTCTCACCTCCCTCCAACTCATTCTTCAAACTACAACCGGAAGTGATCTCTCCAAAATTAACCTACAAATTCCCCAAATCCACAAAGTCGAGGAAACTCCAATCAAAATGCAATAGGCTTTTTTAAGAATTTAACTTGATTCTAAAATCTGACTGGAAAAGAAAAATGCCTGAAAACAGCCAAGAAATTTTCGAAAAATAAAACAACTAAGGGAATACTTGCCTAACAAGCATCAAAAATGCTTCAAAGGTATAGTAATTAAAATAGTAAAGCAACAGTCCAAGAAAAGACAAATACGTTAATGAAATACACTAGAATGTCAAGAGATAGACTCTCGTCTATCAGAGAATCTAAGATATAAAAAAGAATGGCTTATTCAATTAAGGCATTTAAGCTAACTGTCTATCTATTCAGAAAAACAAATAAATTTGGATCTCGTCCTCATATCAGAATAAATTCTAAATGGGTTAAACAAAGTGAAGTGTTGGCAGAAATGAAAGATTATATTTTGATCCTTGGAGTAGGGCAGCCCTTATGAAAGACAAAAGTCATATAGAGGAAAAAAGGCAATTAAATCTGAAAACAAATACATTTTTAAAATTCTAGGGAACACCCTGGTGGTCCAGTGGTTAGGACTCTCCACTTTCACTGCCAAGGGCCTGGCTTTAACTCCTGTTTGGAGAAATAAGATCCTGCAAGCCACGTGGCACTGCACTCCCCGCAAAAAATATAAATAAAATTCTGCATGCTAAGAAAACAAGTTTAAAAACTGATAGAAAGAAAATTTAAAACATAAATAACAGACAACAATTACAAGATACAACATATTAAAAGACACAAAAATCAGTAAGAATTCTTGGGGTGATAAAAATGGTCTGAGTTGACTGTGGTAATGGTTGCACAATTCTAAATATACTAAAAATCAGTGAACTGTACACTTTAAATGCATAAAATGTATGGTATGTGATTTATGGGCTTCCCAGGTTTCTCAGTGGTAAAGAATGTGCCTGCCAAGCAGGAGATGCAGGTTTGAACCCTGGGTCAGGAAGGTTCCCTGGAGAAGGAAATGGCAACCCATTCTAGTATTCTTGCCCATGAAATCCCATGGACCAAGGAGCCTGGTGGGCTACAGTCCATGGGGTTGTAAAGAGTCAAATACGACTAAAGCGACTTACCACTTACGTACATACACAAAATTCTTACTTAAAAAATAAAGAAAACAAACTAATGATAGAAAAATGGGCAAACAAAATTCATAAGTAATTCACAGAATGTATACAAAGAGCCAATAAGCGTATGAAAAAATACACTCATCATCACAATAGTGGATATACATCTTATAATATGTTGTAATTTTTTGTCTCTCTGGAAAAAAAATGTTAAAAGATTCAATGCTCGAAAAGGTGTAGAGAAATACTCTCAAGCACTAGGGAGCAGGTGTAAACTGACAGAATCATCTTTTGAGGGCAATCTGCAGGATCTATTATAATTTAACACATGTGCACTCTTCAAACCAGCAACTCCATTTCTATGTATCTATTCTAGGGAAACAGTGCCAGATATGCAGAGAGGTTAAGTATAAGAACATTCAAGGAAACAGATTATAATGGTAAAAAATTCAAAACAACCTAAATTAAGTATATGTGGAAGAGCATGCAGCAGTTAAAAAGAACAAGGGAGGGACTTCCCTGGTGGTCCAGTGGTCAAGAGTCTGCCTTCCAATGCAGGAGACACAGGTTTGATCCCTGGCTGGGGAACTAGGATCCCACAAGCCAAGGGGAGCCCATGAACCACAACTAGAGAGCCTGCAACTACTGAGTCACGGTACTCGAGAGCCTGTGCTCTGCAATTAGAGAAGCCTGAGAGCCAAAACTAGAGACAGTCGGTGCGCCACAATGAAGACCCAGCGCAGCCAAAAAAAAACAACAAAGTAGATGAATATGTGCTAACATGGAAATGAGACTTGATGCCAAGAGGAAAAAGGAAGCATAAGAACTACGTGCCAACTGAGGAATATTACTCAGCAAATTTAAAAAAGGATGAACTACTGACATATACAACAACATAAAGCTCAACAACATTTATGTTAAAAGAAGACAGAGCATTAAGAGTTAATACTAAATACGAGTTCACTTCTATGAAATACAAATATAGGCAATATTAATCTATGGGTATAGAAAAAGATGCTGAAGCTGAAACTCCAATACTTTGGCCACCAGATGTGAAGAACTGACTCCTCTGAAAAGATCCTGATGCTGGGAAAGATCGAAGGTGAGAGGAGAAGGGGACGACAGAGGATGAGATGGCTGGATGGCATCACCAACTCAATGGACCTGAGTTTGAGTAAACGTGGGGAGTTGGTGATGGACAGGGAGGCCTGGCGTGCTGCAGTCCACGGGGTCGCAAAGAGTCAGACACGACTGAGCAACTGAACTGAACTGAATAGAAAACATTTAAGGGTTACAGGAAGATGGACTAGAAAGGGCACAAGGAAACTTTCTGGGAGAATGGAAATGGGTCTATCTTATTTTGGATGTTAGTGACATAGGTAGACACAGTTAGTAAAACTCAAGGTTAATTCAAAGGGAAGAATATTTTAATAAACCTTTCAGAATCTGAAAGGCTTATTAAAATATTCTTCCTTTTTCAAGCTAAATATCTGATGTGCAAGGCCAGATTTTCTTCAGCTGAAACAGCCTATTGCAACAACTGAATGCAGAAGCAGCTATGAGAATTCAGCTGCAATCTATTAAGCCAGAATTAAAGAGATCTGCAAACATGTAAAACAATGCTACTTTCCTCACTCATTTTTGTTTTGGAAAATATGTTACTTTTTCATTAAAACGTTATGTATATTAATATACAATGGGTTTACTTTTTGTTACTTTTAAATACGTATTTTTTCAATTTTTTGTTTTAATTTCTAAAGTGGTAAATATGAATAGATATAATACATATAAACAAAAGCTCTGCAGGAGTCTCAATTTTTAAGAGTATAAAATGTCCTAAGGCCCAAATTGCTACTCTAGCCATTGTTATTGTTTAGTTGCTAAGTGGTGTTCCAACTCTCTTGGGACCCCATAGACTGTAGCCCGCCAGGCTCCTCTGTCCATGGGATTTCCCAGGCAACAGTGTTGGAGTGGGTTGCCATTTCATTCTCCAGAGGATCTTCCTGACCCAGGGATCGAACCTGTGTCTCTTGCTTTGGCAGGCAGATTATTTACCACTGAGCCACCAGGGAAGCCCTACCCTACTCTAGCCATATATCACGTTATTTTCAATTCCTAAATATCATGTGATGTTTGTCTCCCAACTGTTGCATATTCTTTTCTCTCTGCTTTGTACACTCTCATCAATCTCTTCGGCTAATTCCCACTCAACACTCAAGTCTTGGTTTAAACATCACTTCCTCCCTGGTTGCTCAAGCTGGGATTAGGTATCCCTCCCATGTACTCCCATAGTACTCTGTCCTATATCATAATCCCATCCTGTGATTGACTGCTTATTCACATGCCTATATTACTCACTAAATACCTGTGTGCTGGGATTAGACCTTGTTCACAGCTAAATCCCCAGGGCATATGTGAATATTTATTGATAGAGTAAATTAATGTAATATTCATCATAACCAATGGAGTATTATTATTTTCACAAGAAAACTGAGGCTCAAAGAAATGATGTGTTCAAACAAATTCACCTAGAAAATTTGAGCTGTATTCCAAGCCTTTCACCTTCAAACCCTGTCTGGAATAGGCAGAAGAGTTTACCTGGGAACTAATGGCATACTTCAGGTAAGACAGGATGAGAGGATTGGGGGAAGGTCCAATCATGGCCTGCTCCAGTAGTGCTTCTGCAAGGAGAATAACAAAGGAAGACTCAGTGTTACAACATTTCTGGGTTTAGCCCTCCCATCCTTCCTTCCTACTTCACTTAAGACCTGCCAGGTTGAGAATGTCCCAGGTGGCTCCTTTGGGAAAGAATTTCTTCATGTTGACTGCCCACTGGTAGTCACTCCATCGCTCCTTCCAAGCTTGCAAAATGGCTTGCTTCAGGTTCACCACCTTCATGATTTCACTCTGAGGAGACCGGGCCGGTAGCGGTCAGCCTTGAGGTTGGAGAAATCAAGCTAGAGAAAGGGAAAGGGATTCTGAGGAAAAGAACCGGGCGCGGGGGGAGGGGGTGGAGCATAGACTTAGGTGGAATGGAGTCGATATAGGAAGATTAAAGGGAAATAGAAAGGAAAAAAGGGGGAAAGGGGCAAAACAGGGATCCTATTAGGCTATTCCCTCCTGAACCATTCTTTAAACAAGAACAGTAAGAAGAGGGTGCCAAAGGGGCTTACTATAAAGAATAAATGGGCAGTAAGGGGTTAAGCCAGCTCCGGTTGCCTAAATATGCCCTTAGCTCTGGCTGCGTCCCTCAGCCACTACTACCCCAAATCCAGATTTCAACCCCCCCCCCCCATTTCCTCCACCCTCCCCAACCCTGAAACTATAATTCCCTATTTCCTTTCCATCCATCACCTCCCCAAATTTAAGCCTACCGGACAATCTAGTTCTAGATCCTAGGTGTCGCCATTTTGGCACTTATAAAAGAGCTAGCTCTCTATTGGCTGACAGTAACAAACATGAACCAATAGGAAGGCAGCGAGACCCCGGTCATACCACGATGTCTTCTGGGAATTGCAGTTCCTTGGACTCAGCTAGCGCGGAAGCTGCGAGAAGCTAGTCAGCCCGCATTGTTTCTCTCCTTGAGGGAAAGACGAGTAGGAGCTGAGGATCTCGGAGACTCAGGAGGCTTAGGGGGAAAGGCTCTCAAAAGGCCTACCGCAATCAAGTTTCTTCTTGTAACGTCATTGTCGACCGAGCATTTAAATCATATTCTGACACCCTTTCATTGCCCGCTAGTTAGGAGACACAACAGGGGTGTGGCATACGTTCATCCATAGGTTTTCTCTTTCCTGGCTTTTTTTTCCCTCCGAAACCCCCGGATTTACCAGAGTTCTCCTTTCCACAACTATATTCCAAAGCGACACTGAGTCTCTGTCATTTGATCACACCTCACCCACCCCTTCACCCTAAAATCTGACAGTTCTCTCAGAATCTCCTGGCACAGCCAACTGCTTGACTAAGGGAGAAGTAAGGAGGAAACTGAGATTTAGGAAAATCTAAGATAAGGAAAGTCTAAAAAAAAAAAAAAAGAAGAAAAGTCTAAGAACCTGTCACAATCAAGAGGGCCTAAGGAGACATGATGACTAAATGTAACTTGCTATCCTGGATGTGATCCTGAAACAGAAGAACCTTAGATGAAAACTGAACAATCTGAATAAATCCCGGACTTAATAATAATGTATCAATGTCAGTTAATAATAATGTATCAATGTCAGTCATTAATTGTAACACCTACCATACTAAGTAAGAGGTTAAAGGGGTAGGGATTGAAAGTGGGGTATATAGGCATCCTCTCTCTCTTCAATATTTTTCCTATAAATCTAAAACTAAAATTCCTTTTAAAAAAATGTTTATTAAAAGCAGTATGATTAGACTTCCCTGGTGGTCCAGTGGTTAAGAATCTGCCTACTGATGCAGAGGACACGGTTCTAGCCCTGATCCGGGAAGATTCCACCTGCCGAGGAGCAACTAAGCCTGTGGGTCACAAATTCTGAGTCCAGGCTCTGGAGAACAAGAGCCACCACCACTGAAGCCCGCAGGCCCTAGAGTCCATGCTCTGCAACAAGAGAAGCCACCAAAGTGAGAAGCCCACAGACCACAACTAGAGAGTAGCCCCCTGCTCATCTGAACTAGAGAACGCCTATGCTCAGAAACCAAGGTCCAGCACAGCAAAACATAAATTAATTACTTTAAAAACATGATGTCTTGCTTTAACCTATGGAACCACATTATAGATAATTATGTCCAGTGTTTGGAGTATTAGCCTTTCTCCAACCCCCCTTCCCCAGTGAGAAGCCAAAAGTAAATGCTACCCACCTCTGACTCGAACGGCTGAGCCTCTCTGCACACAGCCCTCATCCCTGTCCTGCCCTGTGGATAGATCTCCACTAACATTTACAACCAGAAGTACATTTACAGCCCGAACAAGCCAGTGTCCTGCCAGCCCTATTTTCAGCCCTCCATCCCATACTACATGGAACCTCAGATCCCCAACCCGTGAATCCAAGCTCCATCCGTATTTCCCAGTCACCATTCTTTGGTCACCCTTTAAGTGTCAGACTCAGTTCTCAGAGGGATGAATCTGGAAGAGCAGTCCCCTCAGGCTCTGGAAGCAAACCTGCAGCTCTCGGGGCAAAAAAAAATGACAGGATCCTGAGTGTCTGGAGCATAGTCTAAACAGGGAGACCAGAACTCCTGTTCTGAAGACGAGAGTGCAGCTGGAGGAGACCCAGATCACATCCCTCTAAGGTCATGACTGCTCTCAGCTTCCTCCTTCCCCATAACCCACCCACAACCCCCTCCATTCTGCTCCCTTTAGTGCCTGCCCAAGCGACACCACTGGGGAATAATGTTTATACAAAACAGCTGCCAAATATGTGTAGCCAAAGCTTCCAAAGCAGGAAGGAGGGAGAACCCAGACTTCTCACACTTGACCTCCAAACTCCCCTCAGCCACACACATTGAAGCTGCCACAGACCCTGTTTCTCAGCAGTCTCTCATGTACCCAGCTTCCCTGCTTCTCCCAGGCCCCCAACTCTACCTTCGCCCACCTCCCTCCTCTTATTCCTTTTCTGTCACTGCAGCTTCCGGCTCCCCACCTTGACACATCCATGCCTCCTGCAGCTCTGCTCCCATCCCACAGAGCCCAAACTGTCCTCCTTGTGACTGCTTCTGACTTGGTCCGCATGGGAGTGGAGAATGTCTGGGCCCTGAGGAGAGTGGCATTCTGAAGTCAGACCATCCCCTTCTGGCAGGAAGCTGGCAGACCTCTGGGGGGGGGGGTTCCTCCTCCCCCACTTTACAGTGGCAGAGAGGAGGCTTTTGTCATGAGACCATCTGCCTTCCCTGTCCCCCACCTCTCACCAGCAGCTCTTTCTCTTGGTTTGGCAGGGTTTCCCCAAGGACTGGACTTGTAAGGGTTTAAAAGGACACCTTTTTTTTTTTTTTTTTTTTTTTAATTTTGGCTGTGCTGCACAGCTTGCGAGATCTTAATTCCTTGACCAGGGATTGAACCTGGGCCCTCAGCAATGAAAACATGGAGTCCTAACCACTGGACTGCCAAAGAATTTGCTAAAAGGATTCCCTTAGTTCCGGGTAAGGGCTATTTCCAGTTTTTCTACTTTGTCCTCTCTAGTGTGTCAATTTCAGAGACTGCTTTTCCATACCCCACCTCTTTCCTCCATACCAGAATAGCTTCTAGGGCCCTGTAGGCTCTCTGACTTGCCCTCCACAAGACCGGGATTCCATGATAATCCTCCAGTGGGTGAGAGAAGAGATGCCAACATCCTCTTTGGGAGTAGAAGGAAACCCTTCCCACACACAGCCCCTCTCAAATATCCCTCTTACTTACTCCACTTTCCTGGGCTGTTTCTTCTCTCTCCGCACCAATAGGAGCTGAGCTCTCACTTCCACCCTTTTAGCCCCAAGGTCCAAGCTCCTCATTCTGCTGGCTGGTCTGGCTGGGAAAGGGGACTGGCTGGAGAAGAGGGGCAGGTAAATGCCAGCCAGCCAGGTAGAAATTCCCTGGTGGTCCAGTGGCTAAGACTGCTTCCAATGCAGGGAGCCTGGGTTTGACCCCTAATCCGGAAACTAGATCCCATGTGCCACAACTAAGAGTTTGCATGCCCCAGCTAAAGATCCCACATGCTGCAAGTAAAGATCCCATGTGCTGAAACTAAGACCCAGTGCCCTCAAATTAAAAATGAATAAAAATAAATAAATAAAAAAGCCAGCCAGGCAGAGTAACATGGCAGCACTGAAGGAGTAGCTGAAAAGGAAGGAACTAGGTTGGAGTGGGGACTTGCAGTGGGGTAAAATGCTGTGAGAAATCAGGGTGTGGGTACCCAAGGAGATGGGAACACTCCTCATCTAGGCTGGAAAGAAGTGTAGGGAAAAGTGGCAAGTCTAAACGGAGAAACTCTGAAATACTTGGTAAGCACGCAAGGCACAAAGGGTGTCATCATCCCTTCTCTCTATAGGGAAGAACATTTTTCTTTGGAAGCTTGCCTGGGTCCCCCCACTATGGGGAGTTAATTGGCAGCAGGTGGATGGGAAAGAAAGCAAGTCGTTCCCACACACTCCACACTTTGTACACAGCTGGCTCCAAACCAGTTCCCTCCCCTTACCCGTCCCCACATTCAGCTCCCCACTCTCTGTCTATCTGGGGAAGGGGAGGATGGAGAAGACTACAAGGTGGTCCCCCCCTCAGGGACAGCTCCTGGATCCCCCCCAGTTCCGCCTCTATCTTCCCACTGCCCCCCAGGAGAGGTCCAGAAAGAGGCCAGCCAGGACAGTGAAAGGCAGAATCTGAACCTTTGAATCACTGAACCACTCTCAGAGTGGTTTCCTCTCTAACACCTGAAGGATGCCTTCTCTCTCCACACCCTCCAGCAAGGAGGAGAAGAGAGTGCTGTGATCCTGGACCCTGGATCCTCCCTTCTGGCTCTGAGAGCCACTCTGTCCTCTTGGCCTCCACAGCGGCCTGTGCCATCTCTCCTCTAACTAGAGGGGGAGGGCTGTGGTGTGGCAGGTAAAGGAGACTGCCTCCCCCACCTCTTCTCCTGGCAAAGCAGGATGAAGGGGTTCCAGGTGGGAACCTTCTGAGACCAGAAGCTGGAAACGTTTAGGGGATCCGATACCTGAGATGTATTAAATTGTTCAAAAAGAAGGTGTCAAATGAATGGACAAAAGTAGAAGAAGCTCTGAAAGACAACCTGGAGAAGGTGTCAGCTGCTTCTTTTTCTACTTTTACTCTCAGATACCAAAAGCAAGGCTCAGCCAGGCCTGAGTTCCCTCCCTGATTCTCTTTTTTTGTGACCCATAAGCGGGGCATCTGATGGGACAAAGGTGATTGATAGGGAGCAATAAGTGGTCACTTTACTCTTAGTTGGGCAACTGTTTGCTAATTTCTCAGTCTCTCATCTCTGCCAGCTACTGATTCCCAAATTGCATAAACTGAGCTCCTTTTGTCTCCTCCTTTCCCACTATCTTTTCTTGATTAAAAAATCGGTAAAAGAGAGAAATACCTGGGTTTTATGTTCTCTTAGTTGGTGATACCTCAGTTTCTTCTTTCCAGAGTCTTTCCAGAACTCCCCAGTAAGTGGGGCTGTGTCTGCAGAGCCAGGGGGTGTCTGTTGGACACCCCATCACTTGCTGACATCACCCAGGGCCCAGGAGGTCAAAGGGAGATGGGAAGGGGAATTAGAGATTACTGAGGCCCAGGCCACTGAGGGGCTCGTTCATTCCAGGGCAGGCTAATGGAGGCCTTGTCCCCATTCCCCCAGACTGTTTGTGGATTCTTGGTAGGGGTGGAGAATGTTGGGTGGGGTCTTGGCTTCCAGGATTTGGGAGAAGTTCTTCAGAAAGCTATCTGGATCCCCAGGTTTCTAGGGGTGAGACCCTTGATCAGTCCTGGGGTGCTTCCTAGCAACAGTCTGGGAGGGAGAGAAGGAATAGAAGAAAGAGAGGGAGAGGCCTGGGCATAGCTGTTCCAATGGGAGCCCAGAGAACAGGCTGTTCTTGCTGCCTCCTTGGCAACCAAAGTCTAAGAGGGAGGGGGCTGTCAGACATATCCCTGTAGGGTCTCTATCCATCCTCACTTGAGCCCCACCCTCTGCTCTCCCCTTGGACTCAGCCCTGAAGAGGTGGCAGGGATGGGAGGAGCAGCCTGGATAAGGGTCTTGTGGCAAGGAAGGAACACAAGCTGGGGAGAAAACGACCCTGAGATGAGCTAGAAGCTTTGAGAAATGGGAGTAGGCAGGGTGAGTGGGGTGGGAAGGGGAACGACGCAACCCAGGGCCAGGGGCTGTAAGCCTAGACCAGGGCTGGATCCTGGCATCTGGCAAGATGCCTGCTTTGGAGGCAGTGTGCCCTTCACTTTGCCCTTGTCCAGGTCTGTTACCAGCCCATGTCGGGAGTGAAGGAAAGTGAGAGAGGTAAGGAGAAGGTAGGACGGCTGAACTTTCCTCTTTGAGTTCAAAGTGCCTACTCAGACCCTGGGGAAAAACAGATAGATCAGGAAGCACTTCATTATCTATGGCTCTGGGTCTAAGATTTCATAAAGTCTCCCTTGTCCAATAACTTTAGTGCCTTTCATTAGAGAGATGTGGTGGGGAAGCCAGAATGGAGGGGAGAGAAAAACCATAGTGCTTTCACCTTCCCGCTCTGGACTCCATCACCCTGCCCTAATCCTGACTGTCGTTAGACCTCTCCACCACCTCCTGGTTCTGGCTGATGGAGGCAGAAGATACAGTAGCTCATTTCATAAATGTGCCTTATACACTGAGATTATCTCCCAGCTCCCTGGGCAACCCAGTCCCAAAGGACTGTTTCCACACATGGCACAGCCCTGCCCCCTGCCCCAGGATATCAGCCAAATCCCATCACTGAGGAGGTGGCATCGATTGGCAGACAGCCACCCTCAGTGCTCCTCCCACTGCACGCTGCCTTGACCCTGCACGATCAGCTTCCTGCCCCACACTGCAGCTGTTGTGTGTCCACCAAGAGCCCCGGCAGAACCCACAGGCTCACTGACTGCATGCTGGCTCTGCAGGCTGCAACTCTAACTCCCCGCTGCCATCTCCCTTCCGCCATCTGCAAACCCCTCATCACCAGCACTCCACTCTGCATCCCAAGGGTTTCTCCCTAACTGCCCTTCTTGTCCCTGTGATTCCAGGGAGGTCCCAAGAGAATTATCCTCCCCTCATCCATGCATTGCAAATGGCAGGACCCCCTGTAAAGGAAGTGGTTGCAACAGAGCTAGGAGGCAGGTGGCTGAGACTAAGGAAAGCAAGGCAGTCCAACTCCCATAGGCTGTTGGTCAGAACCCCACATTTGGCAAGTGATTCTGCCTAGTACAAACTGGGCTATTGGTAGAATAGCTCTCCTTCACACACACACACACACACCAGCTCTCCACACACACACACACACACACACACACACACACACCCCTTTCCAAGAGCAGACGGTGGAGACAGGGCCCCGCCCTGGGAGCCGTGGGAAGGCTAGGGCCCCCGCTGGTAAAACTGGGCTAATGACAGTGGGGGAACCGGCGGGGCCAGAGGGGGTGCTGGGGTAATTAGAGTCCTGTCTGCCTCTGGGAGATCTCGAGATGAAAGGGGCTCTGGCGTCACAGGGTTGGTTTTATGTCCACGAATGCAGGTGTGTGTGCGTGCGCGTGCATGAGAGGTGGGGCTGGCAGGATGGAGACCTCTCCTTTGGGGAAGGGGATCTATTTTTTCGCAGCCCACCCTTCTCTCTGGACTGGCCCTGTACATTTGGATGGGGAGGGGCAAACGTGGCAGGAAAACCCACTGTCCTGAAGCTGAGAGTTAAGGGGGGTAGGGCAAGCCTCGCCCCCTCCCCAGCTCAGAAAGAGCACCAGATTGTCGAGGAAATGACTGGTGGCAGTGAATAGAAAAAGCCTACATTGGAGGAGGGTGACATTTGAAAGGGGAGGCAGTGGATCAGGCAGGTAATGATGTTAGAAATGAGCGTGCTAGGGAGGTAACGGGGAAGCATACCCCCTAAAGGATTAAAAACACAGGATGACTTAATTTAAGAGGACCCCAGGGGTCACGGGCTCAATCCTCGAATTGTAAGGTTGAGGAAGCTTGTCACCTAGAGAGGTGGCGATTTGCTCAAGGTCAAACAGTGAGTTACTGGCAGAAAAGGGACCCGAACTCAAAACAAACTCTAAACCGCCTGCGGTTTGGTGTTTAGACTTTCTCCCGAACTTCTAAAGTGCAGGCGGCTCGGCTCGCCGAGGTGCCCTTCTCCATCCCCGTGGTGCCACCACCAACCCCCCAATTCTTGCAGCAAGCGAAGGCTATGTTTTAAATGACATCTCTTCCAAAATATGTCACCAAGCACCACTCCTGCCGAAGTCGCCTGGAGTGGGGCGGGCGAGTGCGGGTCGGGCCGGGGGCAGAGGCGGCCGAGGGGCGGCCGGGCGGCTGGCCGGGGTCCCGGGGCGCGGCGGGGGGCGGGGGCGGGGGGCCGGCGGCGGCGAGGCGGCCTGCAGGGAGCAGCCGCGAGCCGGCTGGGCGCGCCGAGCCCGAGCCCCTGCCAGAGCGGGGCGGGGGAGGGAGGAGCCAAGAGCGGCCGCCGCCTCTGCCGGAGGAGCCGCGGGGCCGCCACACTCGCCCCCCGCCCCCCCGCGCTCACTCGCACTCACACCCGGGCGCAGGAGGCGGGCGGCCCGGGCCCCACCGGCCCCCCATGGACGCCCCCGGCACGGGGCGCTGAGACCCCCGCGTCGCTGCCCAGCCCGGTTCTGCGCGCCACGCCGAGGTAAGGGGGAGGGAGCGAGGGGGCATTAATATGCAAATGCCTCGCGATTGATTATGCAAAGCCGCGGGGCTCTCTGGCCAGCTCCCAGGCGGGCTGGGGGCGTCCGGGGGGTACCCACGGCCAGCCTCAGCCTTCCCGGGCGCCCCGGTGACCCTGTCACTGGCCGGGAGCTTGCAGCTTCAACGCCCTGGGGAAGGGAGGCGTTGCTGGGAGGTCGGTGGGCCCCGGGGTTCGCCGGCGGAGATGGCGTCCGGGCCTCCCCCTCGAGGGCCCGCCCGGCCTCTGTCCGGCCCGTCCGCTGCGCATTCCCGGGCCCGGCCCCGCTGCCGGCCGCCGGAGCTCCCCCGCCCGCCGCGCCGCGGTTTGTTTACGGTGCGCCGGAGGCCTGCCCCCCCAGCTCCCACCCCCAGCCTCCCAGGCCGAGGCCGAGTGGCCTTTGCAAGGCTGCCTCCAGCAGCGGAGGGCGGTAGGAGTGGGGTGGGAGGTGGGCTTGCATGGGCCCCAGGAGAAGGAAGTCTCCCCCCCCCCCATTTCACTCGCCTCCCCAATTGAACATGGCTCTCTGGTTGCAACACAACTAATTACAAAAACGCGGCTGGGTGTGTGTGTGTGTTGGGGGGGCTATCTGAGGGTCCCTGGATAATTAGGGGAGTTGCAAGCTAGGGTGGCTGGGGAAGAGAGGGAGGAATGGGCCCGTGTTGTGTGCCACCCGCTTCCCTCCCCTTGCAACGTGTCTCTGGTGCCCCTTCTCTGCCCGGGCCCCCCCCTTGTCCAGTATGAAGGTAAAGCCTGCGGGGTGGGGGTTACAGGGGCAATGGAGAGAGCCTCCCATTTTCCAGGGGAGGGGGGCTTGGAGGGGGGTGGAGGTCTGGAGATCGCAGAAGGAAAGCCAGTGGGATGGTAGCCCACCCCTCAATGCTGGCTCAGGCCCCAGGAAGGGGAGGGGCATAGGGGGCTGTGGTCCAAGATGAGGGGGAAGCAAATGTGCCATGCAGACACAGAGATATGTGCCACATGCACACCCAGGGACACCCAGGCAGACTCAAGGACAGGAACTGCTGGACACACCCACATGGGGACAAGGGAAGAGGCACGCTGCCATGCACAGGGGAGCTCAGAAGGGTGGGACACACCCACGGGAGACCAACCCATGCACATACCCACGCATAGGGTCATGGGGAGATGCTCTCATACACAACAAGGAGGAGTCGCTGTCACCCACACAGAAAAAGTCACTATCGCCTGCATGCATGAACGCAGAGCAATTGCACACAGCCACACATTACAAAAGACCCTGTCACTCACAGGCACACACGTGCTCGCATGAGCCCAGTCACACAGGCATCATCGCCTTGCCGTGACAGTCACTGTCACTCGGTCAAACGCAGACGCAGTTACACATCAACACACGTATACGCAACTCAGCAACAAGTATTTTCCTGGACTCTTACTGTGGCTTTCTGAGGTGCTGTGTACCACACACAAAAAAATCCTGCTCCCATAATGGTGGAAGGCACGCAGTCACTCTAGCTAACATTCTCTGTCTCTTTCCCTTGTCATCCCACCCCCTAGATGGTGAGCTCCTTGAGACCCAGGAGAATCACTGGAATTGCTCTGGATCCCACCCAGAGCTGAGCATAGGAAGTGCTCCGTAATCCTTTTTAATTGATTGACTCGGGAACTCTGGCCACAGGTGCACGCATCTGCACACAGTCCCCGGGGCTCAGGTGCAGGAGGCACTCAGAAGGTTCAGGACCACACAGTCGCCGGTCTGCAACCCCGGATGCACACACTGTAGCCGTGCGGTCAGGCGCACCCCTGGATGCACACGCAGTCGTAGACTTTTCCCCTCAAGCTTCCTCCTGCCTTCTTTTTCCAGGCTCTTTTTTTTTTTTTTTTTTTTTTGAGGGACAGAAAAATCAGAGCCAGGTGGGGAGGGGGTTCCAGAGGGCCGAGTCACACACGTGAAGCAGTGTTCGGTGATTTCGGGAGCTGGGATGACCCTGGCTGCCAGAGCGGGTGGGGGGGGAAGAAGGGAGTCTTGGGGAGACCTGCCTCCTAGGGAGCAGCCCCCATCCCCACCCCAAAATCAGATAACCTCAGTTTCCCTGCTGAGCTCGTTGGCCTGGGCCGTTACTGGGGATGCTCACCAGCCTCCCCCCCAGCCCCCACCGAGTTCCTGCCTCCCACCGGGAGTCTGGCCCCTTTTTTCAGCTCTGCCCTCCTGTCTAAACTTGGAAGCCTCCCATAGGAGGCCGTAAGCTGGTGAGCGTCTGGGTGAGTGCTGTGTATTTTTGACTTGGAATTCTGCTCCACCGTGGTCTCCGTTGCTCTGTCTCGGGGTTGGGTCTCTTCTCCCTCCCCTTGTTTCTCTGCCAGTCTCACCCTGTCCCCTTCGCCCGCCTCGTTGACCCCTGTTCTGGTGTCCGTTTCTGCCACAGCCTCCATGCTCCGAGCTGGGAACCGGCGGCGGTGTTCTCCATTCTTCTCCAGTTGCTAGTACTCAGACCCCGCCCCTCGGCCTGCCCGCCCTGCCTCAGGGGTCAGCGAGAGGTTGGGGTGGGGGGCGGGGGGCTCAGCTGGCTGCTCCAGGACATCCTGCACTTCCTCAGCGCTGCAGCTGCGGCCAGCAAGTTTGGGGGGCTGCGCATAGTGGGAGAAGAGAAGGGGTCAACCACTGCCCACGCTGACTTCTCGGGCCGGTGGGCTCTGCCTGGGTGGAAGGCCTGGGTGGGCAAGCCACGCCTGGTTAGCCGAGGCTTCCTCCACACTGACCCACTGGAAAAGAATCGCCCCCCCCCCAGGGGCAATGGCGGGAGTTGGCAGGACTCAGCTGAGCAGGACTCACAATGGCCTTTCTCCACATCCCTGGCAGCTGAGACCCACCTCAGAGATGCCCAACAGCTGTGTCCGCTTTGCCCAGCCTCTGAGCCTGGTTCTGAGGGTACAGCTGCCCAGACTTTGTGTGGGGCTGTGTGAGGCCCTCTCCCATGGGCTGGCCCTCCAATTTGGACTAGCAGGGCGGGCAGTTCTTCCAGAGAGGAAATCTGAGCAGGGGGCACTTACCATTTCTGGCCATGCTCCCCTCTAACTGTGGTCTGGACGATGGATGAGGAGGTACTGGCACGGATTCCACCCTAGAGAATCCATGGCTGCTACAGAAAGGGAAACTGAGGCTGGGTCACAGGGAACACATAGGTAGATGAAAGAACAAGATATTGTTCCTCTAGCAGGTGATGTGCTGTAATGGTTAAAAACAGGGATATATACGTGTGTGTATATATATATGTTTATCTATACACACACGTGTGTATATATATAGGAGCTGGAGTGCCTGGGTTTGAATCCCAGCCACTGGCAGTTGCATAATCCTAGGCAAGCAGTTCAACCTCTCCTTTGGCTTGTCTGTAAATTGAGGATGGTAAGACCAACCTCATTCAGTTTTTTGAGGATTACAGCAGTCAGAATATATAAAATGCTTTTAAAAAGTGCCTGGTGCACAACAAGCACTGTATGTGTCAGCTGTTACAGCAAGGAAATCTGTGGGTCTGGGGTCTCCTGGATTTCTTGGAGAAGCTTGGTGGAGAATTGGATCTCCTGGACATCACAGGCATGAGGTGGGGGTGGTAGGGATAGTGGTTCCCTAATCTCCAGCCTCCCTGTCACCTCTCCCACCAGGGGTCTGGGCAGCCTGGAGCCCCTCTGCTGCTTCTGTGCCCTCCTCCAACCCTCACCTTATTTAGCTGCTTCTTAAAGGAGCCCTTGGTATCTCAGCCTGGGACACACCTCCCCAGAAGGGGACAAATGCACGAATGTTTGGGCATCACTGCATCTCTGTTGGGACAAGTCTGAGCACTGGGAGTGTAGGAGAGGAAAAACAAGGAAAGCAGGCTCCTCTCCACAACCCCTCTCACTTCTTATGTGTGGAGTAAGTCACCCTTCCTCTCTCCTGGGGATCCAAAATCTCAGCTACCTACCATGGATCTATCACTCAGGACCCACCCTTGGCTGACAGATTCCCCACCCCTGCATGGAGGGGACATTAGTGTGGAGGGTGGAGGCAGTGAATAAGGAGGGTGTTGCGTGCAGCACCTGCTGGTCCGGGGTCTATCCTGGGTTGCCTCTTATCCTCTATGAGTCTGGTGATAACACTCTTCTCTCCGCCCTCCATCCCTTTAATGCAGCTCCCTCAGGACAGTGGGAGGGATATGCCCTGCGATGGGCCACTGGGGAACCTCTGGATTGGGGGTGCTAATCTCAACCCTAGTTCTCATGGCTGCAAAGGTGGGGGACTTTTTGCCTCGGGGAAGGGAGGCACGCTTGACCGTGGTGGGAAGACCACTGCCTGGGAGTTGGAGGCTGGGTTTTTGCCACTTGCCAGTTGCTGACTTTGGGTTTATGTTTTCAAAACCTGGAGACGGATGCCCACCTCCCACCTCGTGCAGAGTGAGGGCAAATAGCATAACATGAGATGACACCTGTAGTCAGCCCCTTGTTGCTAGCTGTCACGGCCAACAAGGCCTGTGGATTCTCTTCTCTTCCCAGGGTCTGGAACGCTGCAGGGTGGGTGGGGACATGCAGGCCACTTGGAACCAGAGACGGTTCCCAGGCTCTCACAGAGGCGGCTGGGGCTGGTGGAGAGAGGAGACTGTGTGGTTCTCAGGCATGTGGCGTTGCTTGCCTTCCTCCCTGGCAGGCCACGGCCGGGGCACCAAAGGGGGACCAGCCTGTGGCATGCCAGGCTGTGAGGTGGTCCAGAGGGAGGCGTCAGACAGGGGGAGCAAGATGGAACTCACCGGTGCCCAGAAAATGCTATCTTTGCTCCCCTGCTTTGGAGGTGGGCACCCAGTCTGGGCATGGAACTGGGGTTAAAGGTTAGGGCCAAGAGCACGCCTCTGGCAGTGGCCCAGAGCAGCGGGACTGGACCCAGCCCCCACGCCTCTTCTTCCTCCTGGCTTCCTCTTGTAAGGAGGAGATGAGCTCTTGGCTCCCAGAGCCGCCCGTTTCATTTTCTCTTTTACTCAGGCGCACGGGGCGTGGGCGCGGGAAGGGGAGCGCGCGGACCCCAGGCTTTGGTGGCCCTCGGGTGTCTTGGCACACATCAGTGAGTGGGTGTGTTGTGCGCGCACCCATGTGCGCGCATTTTGTGCATGTGTGGGCCGGGGAGGGCTCTGACTGTCTGCTGGAATGGGGTACCGGAGCCCGCAGCTCTGCGCATGCGGGGTGAGTGTGTGTGTCTGCACGTGTCCGTGTGTGTGCGGGCAGACTCGGCTGCATTTACTTGCTCGCTCTCGCCTGCGCTCTCTCTGTCTCCCTCCCCTCTCTCCCTCTCCCCCTCTCTCCCCGTCTCCCCCTCTCTCCCCCCTCCCTCCCTCTCTCGCGCTCTCTGGAGCGCTCTCTCTCTCTCTCTCTCTCTCTCTCTCTCTCTCTCACACACACACACACACAATTTTCAATCTCTCCTCCCTTTCCTCATTCCCTCCCTCCGTCTCCCAGATCCTCTCTCCCCGCTTCCCTCTCAGTACCTCCTCCCTCCCCAACCCTGCCTGTGCCTGTTCGGCTTGGCTGGGGGCTATCTCTGCCTCTCTGGGGGTGCCTGGGAGAACATCCCCGCTTTTCCTTTCGACCATTCCCTTCCCTCCTGGGCGGAGCTCCCCAGGGCTTGCAGACTCCTCTGTGCCACCTCCTCCCTGGAAGAGGGGAGTGGGGAAAGGAGGACCCCAGCCCTATGCCCATGATGCCATCTGCAGTGAGCGCCTTGGCCCCGTGACATTCATGCCTCCAGCCTTCAGCTGCCCCAGCTCCCAGCTCCGATTACCCACTGGCTGCTGGAGGGTGGGGGGGCAGGGAGAATGTGCTCAGCCTGGGGGTGCTTCTAACTCTGCCTTGGCTATTTGGATCTCCCCCTCCATTCCTTGTGGGGAGTAGAGGGGGTATGAAGATCTGTGGGTGGGCAGGGAAGGGGCTGAGCTCTTGAGCAGGGGCGGTGGGCACCACCATCACCGGTAGGCGTGGAGGGGGGTGTGGAGGTGAGCCCCACACCTGGGCGCCAACCTTGCTGCCTGACCAGAGCTGGCCTGGGGTGGGATGAGGGGCAGGAGAGCAGCAGGTGGGTGAGGTTATGGTGGGGGTGGGCGGGAAGCCCAACAGTCTTTGATGTTCCTACTGGGCATCTGGCCCAAGTCAAGGCTACTGTTTATGTCTTTCTGTCTCTGACCTGCAGGGGGGAATTTCCTGTTATATTCTTTGGGGGGAGAGGATCCTTTTGTTTAAGTAACCAATCTCCCCCTTATACCCCCACCCCCATCTCCCATTAGCCTCCAAGGCCCCAGAGTGGCTTGGAGATCAGACGTCAGGGGTCACTGCCCTTGAGCTCCAGAATCCCTTCTTATGGGGGCCCTGTGAGGGCCCACCGAAGGTTGCTGCCTTCCCCCGGCTCCTCCCGCTTGCCAAGCTGGTGCCTGTGTCTGTATACTCCTCTGCCATCACACACCTGCCAAAGAGGACCTCCCTTCCCGCCTTCACCCCTCCTCTCCCTCCTGGCACTGGGATAACAGGGAGTTGGGTGGGGCAGCCCCCACCCAGTCCATACCTGAGAGTAGCAGGGAGTGGGGGGGTGGGGAATCTGGGAAAGGAGGTAAAGGTCGCAGCCCTGAGAGGCACCTAGCCCTCAACCTGGGGGCCTGTGTGGCTGCTGCAACCTCCACCGTCGCCAGAACCCCTGGGGGCTGTGGGTGTCTGTGGCTGCCCATGGGAGCCCACGTTGGCACAGGCGGTCATGTCTGCACACAGATGCCTGTGTTTGCCTGTGCATGCCCGTGCGCGTGTGTGTGGTGTGTGTGTGTTTGTGGGTGGGCTGCAGTGGCCACCTGGGCCTCTTAGCATCACCCTTGTTGGCCCCCATGGTGTGCAGTCAGGGCATCAGTGCCAGATAGTTGGGAGTGGGGGTGAAGTATCTCCCCCCACCCTAGCAGCAGGCAAAGGGGAAGGGGAGAGGGAGGTGCGAACCTCCCCACAGCACTATTAATAGCCCACATGCCAGGCCACCAAGAACCAGCTGTCACCGTGGAAACCATTTCTGCTCTCCCCTCCCCCCAGCCTCCGTGAGGTGGGACTTGGGCGGGGCCCTGCGCACCCCCCACCCATCTTCCTTTGTTACCTTTCTCTCTTTGTGTCTCCTCCCCTCCTCTGTCCCTCTGTCTCCCCCACCCTCCCCTCCCCAGCCCCACCTCCAAGCCGCCTTTCTTCCTCTTCATCTCCTTCATTGTCATCCCTGCCTCTGCCCCAGTCGTGGCCCATCTCTTTGTTCTTGCCCCTCCTCATCTTTCCCCCATCTCCCCCTTCGTTGCGCGTCCTTCCCTCTGCTTGGCAAGGAGGAGGGCTGGGCTTCCCTTAGCGCATTAAGGACAAGGTTCAGGGGCCCTGACCGGTGGGGCCAGAGCCAAGAGTAGACACAGGAGATGGGTGTGGAGACCTGGGGGCTCGATCCGGGGGCAGAGAGTCCCCCCTCTGGCAGCCCTAGGCATCCTTCCAGGGAGTCCCTTGGGTCCATAGGACTGCAGAGAGGGACAGTCCCGGCAGCGGGGACCTGGCCTGGTGCCTGTGGATGCTGCATTGGCCTCTTGTCTCTGTCCCCCCATCCCAGAAGCACTTAAGCTTAATGAAATGCTTCCCCCTCCACGGGCGCCTTGCCCACACTGCCACCAGGCAGCTCTTATCTGACAAAGAGGGAGTGGGTGGCCAGGCCCGCCGACAGGTGGACCTTGCCTTCCGGCTGTCCAGCCCCTTCTCGCAGAGCAGCATGGCTCCAGCCCCTCCACTTCCAGGGGGCTGAGCCTCTTTCTCTGCGGGTCTGTGCCCCCAGCAGGCACTTGGGGAACGGAGAGGATTGCAGGAGGAGGGGCGAGAGACTGCCCTTCAGGGTGGGTGTCCCCGCCCCGCTTCCCCGTGGACTTTTATCTGCCCACGGCCGACACAGGCCTGGCCCACGTGCTCCTGTGGCCCATGTGCCTCCCTGCATGCTGGGCTGTCTGCCCGCTCTGTCGCCTCAGAGGCCCAGGTATGTCCCCAGAGAGAGAAAAAGGAGCCCTCAGGGGTTCCAGCCTCTTGCTAAGTGCCAGGCGAGGGTGCCCTGAGCCGCGAGGGCAGGACCTTGCTCCTGCCTGCTGCCAGGGGCTCCGGGGAGCCTGGGTGGTGCCCACAGGCAGCAGGCACCGGTCTGCTCAACGCCCCTCCCAGCAGGCACGTGCAAGCCCTTGGCAGTGCCCAGACACATTTGGAGTTAAGACTGGACCTGGGAGGGGGAAGGGAAGGTAAACATGGTGGCGGAGGTTGGCGCTGCCCCAGGGGTGGCCTGTCGGGGCAGCGGCAGGAGTGAGCGGGGAGGGGGTTCCTCCAGCTCCACGGCCTGCGAGGGAGCTGCCCACGCCAGGCGCTGCCGCCGGGATTCCCCGCCTGGCCCGGCTCACAGCTGTCGGTACCCATGCCTGCACACCCTGGCGGCCTTCACCTGCCCCAGGGCCTGATCCCCGGGGCTGCCCCTGTCTCCCAGTGCCCACCCCTGTGCCTGCCTCCTCCCCTCCCCGGGGGCGCCCGGCCCTCAGGCTGGCGAGTGGATTTTTCCAGCTTCTGTAAACAAGTGGTGGCAGCATGCCAGGTGAGCAGGAGACAGGCGGGGGCAGCACCGCAGCCAGGGTGTGCCAAGCACCGAGGCACAGTCTTGGGGGGAGGGGGAGACCGGGAGACACCCAGCCCCGGGGAGAGAGAGAGAGGAGAGAGAGACATTCAGATGCAGACAGACAGACCAGAGGAAGCTTCACTGGGCACAGAGAGGAGTGGAAACAGAAAATAGCCCTCTATTGTCAACCCCACCCCCACGGCTGCCCTGGCCCCCCTGCCCCTCGGCGCTCTGGCTGGGAGCGGCAGGCCCCTGTGCCCAGGCCCTGGGCAACCCCACCCACTCCTTTTCTCCCCCACCTCCACCCCTTAGGGCTGGCTACGCCATTATAAATTTATAACAGGAATTTCTCCCCAAGCCAAGAAAAACTTGACCTACTTTCTTGACGGCTCCCTGGGCTAAGGCTCCCCGCTCGCACCCGCCCCCCTCCCCCAGTGTCTCCTGTCCAGCCCCCAGTCCTGGTCTGTGGGGGTATCAGAGGCAGAACGGGCCACCCTTCTGTCCTGTCCTGCTCCCCAGGATGGGGACTTACCCCCGTGCCCTGTCCCGTGGCCCGGCCCTGCCCTGCCCAATGGCCTGACTTATCTCTCCCTTGCCCTCCCACCCTGACTCCTTATCAGTTCCTGGAGGTGGGGCCGAGGGGCGAAGCCTCTGGTGCAACAGCCCCACGATGGAGGGATGAAGGGGTGTGTGCAGGGAGCCGTGCCTTTTGTCCCCTCTCATGTGCCCACACCTGCCTGTGTGGGCAGATACGGAGCCTCAGGTCTGCAGCCTGGGCTCAGCAGTGTGGCGTGGAGGGAATGCTTGGCCCAGGTCGGCACTGCCCTGGACCCCAGGCAGCAGAACCAGGCCAGCGTTGGAGGCATGCTGCTGACTAGCTGCGCCCACTTGAGTGAACGGTCAAGCTTTCTGAGGCTTCCGTTTACTCACCTGCAAAGTTCTGATACCGGGGGGCACGTATTCTCTGTGCCATTAACAGGGGTTATTTTCCATTCCCTGTCCCCTTGCCTTCCTGGTGGGTGGCTGCTCAGCTAAACCAATGGGGAAGGGGAAGCCTGGTCCTCAGACTGGGAAGTGTGATGTGGGACCTTGTATGGGAATCTCCTTGTGGGGCCAGAGTTGGGCCAGCAGCTGGGGGAGGGGGCAGCCCCCTACTATTTTCAGCGTCCCTCTTCACTGAGGCACTCAGGTGGGTGTTCAGGATTCCTGCATGCCACCTCTACAAACCACACTTCCTTCCCCAATACCCGCCCCGCCCCCCACCACCCTGTGCCTGGGCTCAAAGCTGCCCATCTCTGGTGGCCTCTTGCCCTACCATGCTGATGAGTTTTAGGAAAACTTGGCGAGGGGGTTGGAAATAGCAGCTGATGTTTAATAGATCCATATGAAGGGCCAGGAACTTCCCAGGTGGCGCTAGTGGTAAAGAACTCGAGTGCCAATGCAGGAGACACAAGAGAGGTGGGTTCGATCCCTGGGTCAGGAAGTTTCTCCTGGAGAAGGAAATGGCAACCCACTCTGGTATTCTTGCCGGGAGAATCTCATGGAGAGAGTAGCCTGGAGGGCTACAGTCCATGGGGTCGCAAAGGGTCAGACACGGCTGAAGCGACTTAACACACACACAAGGGCCTCATTTGACTGTGAGGATTGAGACAAGGTACATGGTTGACCTCATTCTTTCCCTCCATCCTTTTTCATGTCTGGAGATCAGGCTGTGGATCTCCAGGCTTGCCTGCTGTGTGGTGGTTATCATTATTATTATTTTTTTTGCCTGTTCTCTGTTGATTTGAATGATTATCCTGGTCCTCTCCCTGTGCCCGCCCTCTGTGACTACCACTATCTCATTATTTTCATTTTCAAAGTATTTATTTATTTATTTGGCGTGCTCCAGGTCTTAGTGGTGACACATTGGATCTCAGGTCTTCCTTGCGGCATGTAGGAACTTCAGTTGTGGCTTGCGAACTCTTAGTTGCAGCCTGTGGGGTCCAGCTCCCTGACCAGGTATTGAACCTGGGCCCCCTGAATTGGGGGCATGGAGTCTTAGCCACTGGAGCACCAGGGAAGTCCCCCCACCATCTCATTATGAGCCCCAAAATGTTGGTACCAAAGGAATCCTATTCGCCTAGCCCCACCATGGCACCGCCTTATCCCTGCCTCTCTCCTCTCTCTGCAGGGACCTCTGGACAGGACAAGATTCTGAAGTTACTCTTCCCACCTAGGACCCCTTTACAGACCCGGCTTGCTCCTCCACCCAGCCCTACCACCTGCCATTCCCTGGCCCCTTTCACCGCCCGCCCCCCTTGGGGCTCAGGGCATGGTGTGAAAGGCCAAGTGCTGAGGCGGGCACCATGGGTGCTGTGCCCTAGGGCCTGGGTGGCAGGGGGTGGGTGGCCTGTGGGTGTGCCGGGGGGGCCAGTGTGCCCACCCCAGTCTCTCGGCGTGCTGGAGGGCATCCTGGATGGAATTGAAGTGAATGGAACAGAAGCCAAGCAAGGTGGAGTGTGGGTCAGACCCAGAGGAGAGCAGGTAATGCGTTCGGCAGCTACGTCGTGCCAGCTCCTAGGTAGCAAGCAGGGTCACCTGGCTGGGCCCAAGAGCGCTGAGCTTGGGCCTTTTAAGTACCTCGTGGCGGGGACTGGGGCGGGGGCATGAGGCCAGCCAGCCTGCTGCCTACCTTTGCCCAGGAGATGAGGTCATGTTCCCATGTGGCAGGGAATTAGGCACCTGGATGGAGAGATGCCCATTCTAAAAGGGGGAGGTGATGTAGAGTAATTACAGGCGGCAGGCACGTGGCCCCTCCCTGGATGGTGCTGGGCATCTCAAATCCTGCCCCACCCCCCATGGTGTCCCCTCAGCCACCCACACCTACGTCTGTGGAATCCAAACAGCCTTTCCCTACCAGCTCATTCACTTCTGACTGCCAGTGTGCGGTCCAGAAGCCATGGTGCCTGTTACATGACATTTCAGGGCACATGGTCCAATAGCTGTTGGTCGCAGCTCACACTTATATTTGGAACCCATTGGGAGCCTCACAAGCTCTTCCTTGTTCATGGGCAAGGGCGGGCACTGCCATGGGGCTCCTCCCAGGAAGTGGAAGTGAATACCAGCTATGAAGATTTTGCTCCCACGTGGAGCAGACATCAGCCTTGCACACACAGCTAGGGATGGCTTACCTACCATCTGCAGTGCCTTTCCGGAGCCCAGAGGGTCTCTGCCTCTCCCATCGGCTCCAAGTAGCACAGAGCTCGGTCTCTGTTGGCGTGGTGCCCTGGGAGCTGGGTACAGCCTGTGCCTATGGCCAGGGAGAGGGTGGGGGATGGGTGCTCTGGGGAGCAGTGTGGCCGTTGCCTAGGAGACCAGATCCTGAGCCAGGAGGCTGGAGTCCTGGCCCAGCAAAGCCCTGGGGCCCAAGACTGGGTCCCTGGAAGGGTGGAGGAAGTGGATGGGGCTGGTGGTTGGGTAAGGGCAGTGGGGTATCCCCTTACCCAGTCCCCACCCCAGGGAACTCTGAAAAAGATTTAGCCTGTCATTGCATAGCTTTCACTTACAGCCTCTGTAACTCCCTGCCCAGACTTCTTCTGTGGGTCTGGGAGAGTCTGCTCCTAATGCAGAGAAAGGCGGGAATGCCAGTTCCTGGTCCCCCAGGACTGCAGCCCCTCCCCTGACAGCCTCCCCTCCCCCATGTCCATGCGCCACCTTGTGGCTAGCCCTGGTACTGCACCCAGAGGCTGTAAGTCTGATTAATTGCTGAAGACCGCCAGCTCAGCTGGGGCCTCCGTAGCAAGGCGGTCCCCCACACCCACCCCTCCGGAGACAGGAGGCAGATCTGACCCTCAAACCGTTCTAGAAATTAGACAGGGGTAATCCCCAGGGTGTGTGGAACACAGAGCTATCTGTGACTGTGACCCTGGCCAAGGTCACTGTGTCAGTGTGTTGGTAGTTGCATCGGGCTCTGGAGGGAGGCTCTGCAACATGCCACACACAGGGTGGGTGTGAGAGGTTATACAATCCGTGCATGCATGTAGAAGGCTTATGTAACCTGTGTGTGCCGAGATTATGTAACACGTATGTGGAGAGGCTGGCCACATACGTGTGCAGTGGCTGAGGGCTGCTATAATACCTTATGTGGAGGGGCCCTGGGTCTTTGTTCTGGCTCTGACCCCGGCCCACCGTGTCAGCTGGCACAGGTGGGGCCTCAGTTTGCTCTTCTGTTAAATGGGGGCCGTAGACAGGGTGGCTTTGGGAGTCCCATCCTTTTCTCATGTTCTTGAGTCTAGGATCTGGAGGTCCACTGCGGTTATCTAGCATGTGTGCATGAGCTGAAAATCAAGTGACATGCTCATTGCAGGGAGGGGCATGGTATTATTAGGTGCCTGTCTAGAGGGTTGTGAAACACGTGGGCATATCCTCGAGGTCGTATAACATTTGAGAAAGCCCTGAAAGTCACATCCACATAGATAATAGAGACTGCGGCTTACGTACCATGCTTGGGTTTATACTGAAGGCAGCATAGTTGTTCATATGTTCATATGTGCTGGTTTTATGCTGCCTATATTTGTGTGTATTCTAAAGCTTATATAGTTTTAAGCATGTCCTAAAGATTCATGTCCTAAGATTCTTTCTGCATATGTGTCAAGCACTGAAGGCTTAAATATGTGGGTGTTTTATAGATGATGGATGTTTAAGGTTCTCTAATGTGTGTGTGAGTGTGTGTTGGAACCCTTGAACATGCTTGTGCCCCAGCCAAGCCCCTTATCTCTTGCTCAGATAACTGGACCCTTCTAGGTTTTGTCAGCTGACCTGAAGGTGGGAGGTAGATGGAGGGAGTCAGGCCTGAGGCATGACCTCAGCCTATTGGATACAAAGGGGGGCTGCCCAAGGTCTGCTCTCTGATTCTACCCACGTTGCCCCTCTCCAGTACCAGGTCACCAGATGGAAAGCGAAAAAGAAAGAACGGCCAATGTTCCCTGAAAACCAGCATGTCAGGTGAGCCTGGCTGCGCATGCCCTTCCTGCCCACCCTCAACCCCACCGAACCAGCAAAGGGCTCTTCTGGGGCCTGGGCTTGTACCAGCAGTTCCTGTGTCCCGTGGGAAGAGCCTCCTGGAGAGCTTGGGATGGACTTGTCTGGGTGAGAGGTGTGACGTGGAGCATGCCCTAGCCATTGAGGATGGAGTAGGTCAGGAAGCGCCTCTTCCCTTCTCTTCTCCCATCACGCCCTTGCCTGAGGTCCCCGAGATGAGCTGCTAAGGAGATTTGCTTTTCCTTCTCCTGTGTCCCCTGCCCCTGGGATGCAGCAAGAGAGAAAAGCCCGGAAGGGGCAGTCAGAAGAAATGGATTCTCCATATTCTTAGGGAAGGGGATGAGCAAGATGACCTCGATATGTCTTCAGGACTCTGCCTGGAGACAGAGAACCCTTCAGGGAGGCTGGGCAAGGAAGGAAAAGCGGGGGGATGGAGAGAGTATAGAAGCCTCTCTGCTGGGGCCCCAAGCCATGCCTGCCTGCCTGCCTCCCTTCCTCCCTCCCAGGGTATATCCCTAGTTACCTGGACAAAGACGAGCAGTGTGTCGTGTGTGGGGACAAGGCAACCGGTTATCACTACCGCTGCATCACTTGTGAGGGCTGCAAGGTATGGACCAGCCAGCTCCTGCCCCTCCCCCACCACCTGAGCCCCCATCTCATTCCCTTTAAGTCCCTCAGCACCTGGCCCAACAGACAGCTCTATAAACGTGTAACCTAAAGCTCACCTGTTACATCGTCATTTCCCTTATTCATTCATTCGTTCGTTCGTTCATTCATAATCACTGCTCTGCCATTCACAGGCAAGATGTCTCATCTCTCTGAGCCTCAGTTTTTTCATCTATAAAATGGGTTAGGATAATGATAATACCTACCACATAACATTGTTGGGAGAATTAAATGAGATAATGCACATCGAGTATTTAAAACAGAGCCAAACAGAAAAGAAGCACTCAACCCATGTCTGCTTCCATCCATCCACTCAGTGAATTAAGTGTCAGATGTGTGGTATCTGCCTTGACCTCAAGCTGCTCCCAGCCTACCAGAGAAAGACTGATGGCAGCTGAAAGCAATATCAGTGTTTTTTAAATGTAGTTCCTGGACCGCCTATAGTACTTGTTAAGTGCAGATCCCCAGGCCTCATCCCAGCCCTGCTCAATCAGAACATTTTGTGATGGCTGCCAGGCATCTGCCTTGGAACAGGCTCCCCAGTTGCTTCCACTGCCCCTGAAAGGTCGAGAACCATTGCTCGGGAGGGGCATGGTGGAGCCCAGAGGAGAGGATGGCAGAGTCTCCCTGGGCAGAGGGGCCAAGGTCACAGACTTGGGGAGACTTAATTAGATCTCACTTTGGGCATTTCAGCCTACATGGTTTTTCTAGAGTCATCACTTCCTAAAAATGTGAGAGCTTTCAAGAAGCAGAAAGATTAAGAATACGTCAAGGCTTCAAGATCCTCTTTTCTTGGTGTCAGTCGAGCCAAGACCACCAGGAATGGAGAGTCCCCTGACAGCGTTCCTGGAAGCATCACCAGCAGTGTAGCACAGAACAGGGAGACCCACCCTCAAGGCCCTCTGAGTCCCAGTGGGTCATCCCAAAAGGACAGAGATGTCTCCCCACTCCTAGAGAGTACGATGGTATAGGTTTAGAGTGAGGCCCAGGAATCTGTATTTTTGATCGGTACCCTAGGTGGATTTTAATTGCACCCCAGAATCTGAGAGCTCAGACCTTGCGTCTCATACCTCAGGTCCAGTTCTGGCTGTTTAGCCATATGACTTTGGGCAAATGGCTTAATCTTTCCAAGCTTCAGTTTCTTAGTCGGCAACATGGAGATAGTAACAGTTCCTACCTCATGGGGTTGACACCAGCGTTAAAGGTGATGACACATGAAAGAAAAGGTTTAGAAGCTCCTGGCTTATTGTAAGTATGCAGCAGACATTAGTCCTTCATATTATTACTGCCATCTTGAGTCTTGAGGCTTTTTTCCTTTAAAACAAAGATTAAACTCCATATATAAAATTGAAAATTTTCTTTTCAAGCTATTGCGAGTCCACACCCAATGCCTTTTCTTGATTTTTTTGACATTCTCCCCGCCCCCTACCATTTCAGGAATTCCACCTGCTTAGGCAACAGGCAGCAGGTATGAGAATGGTTTGGGGCCAGTGTTGTTTTTAGAGTCGTTTAGCAAGATGGAAAATCAGGTATTAGCTGGATGTCCAAAGTGGCTGTTCCTTCAGGCCTCGTCATATTTCACACCCTCCCAGGCTCAAATCTCCCCATGGTCACCATCCTGACCTCTGCCACCACCACTGCCCAGGTGCCGTGCAGGCAGTTGGGGGCTGAAGATGTGTGTTTCTAAGTCCTGGCAGAGCCCAGATGATGCTGGGCTTGCTCTGTCCAGAGGATGCCAGGTCCCCTCACTAATTGCCCTAGCCCCCCGCCCCCTGCCAGAGAGCTGCATGGTTGTTTCAGGAAGAGAAGACCGTGATCACACCATCTCTGTCTCCCCGCCCCCCTCGCCCCCTGCCAGAGAGCTGCATGGTTGGTTCAGGAAGAGAAGACCGTGATCACACCATCTCTGTCTCCCTTTCCCCACCCCCACTCCAGGGCTTCTTCCGCCGCACAATCCAGAAGAACCTCCATCCCACCTACTCGTGCAAATATGACAGCTGCTGTGTCATTGACAAGATCACCCGCAACCAGTGCCAGTTGTGCCGTTTCAAGAAGTGCATCGCTGTGGGCATGGCCATGGACTGTAAGGGGACGGGTGGGCGGAGCCCGGCCAGGCAGCTGTGGGCGGGGGTGTGTTCAGATGTGGCAACTCCCTTCCAGGGTACCCACAGGGCGGAGTGACCATCTGGGTCGGGCTGGTGATGGAATGAGTATTCTTGGTCCCTGCTGCCCTCATTTCAGAAGAAAAGGAAACAGAGGATCCCTCTATTGGCCCTGAGCACGGGCCCTGGTGCCTACCTGCCTTTCACCAGCCAAGGGCCTTTTTAGAGAGAGTTGTTCGGTAGAAATAAGTCCTGAGTACCCCACCGTAATGCAATATCTCTGACTACCAGGGAAGGTACTCCACTTCTCTGTGGGGTGAGAGAGGGCATCTTTCATTAGCTAGGGACTGGATGGCTCAGTCTTGCGGTAATCACTGTCCCCTTTAGACCAGCACATGGTATCCTCTGGGTCAGCCCAAATCGGAGTTGTTGTGGTCCCAGTGATTATCATGATCTAGGTTGTGCCACCCGACTACTAGGGAAGTCATTTAGCCTCTCTTGGCCCTTCCCCTCAGTTTCTCCAGCCTGAATACTGGGAAGAGTAGTTTCTGAGCAGGTTACAGAGTATGCCATGCAAAGGGCATTGTGTCTGTTGTTGACAGTGGTTCTAGATGATTCGAAGCGGGTGGCCAAGCGCAAGCTGATTGAGCAGAACCGAGAGCGGCGACGGAAGGAGGAGATGATCCGATCCCTGCAGCAGCGACCAGAGCCCACTCCTGAAGAGTGGGACCTGATCCATGTTGCCACAGAGGCCCATCGCAGCACGAATGCCCAGGGCAGCCATTGGAAGCAGAGGCGGAAATTCCTGGTAAGGAGAGAGGGGGCATGAGTGAAGTGGCAGCCTGGTGGCCAGGAGAGGAGAGCGAATTCAGAGTCTTGCTTCCTCCAGGAAGCCTTCTTAGATTAGTCCACCCCAAAGCTCTAGTCTGCACAACTTGGCATTTCTGATTTGTACACCTGTGTATGTGTCACTGCCTTTTCCATCTGATTGGGAGTTCCATGAGGGCAGGGCCTTGCCTCATCAAATTTCCAGTGAAGGGGGGCGGATCTCTCCTCTTTTTCTTGTCCCCAGTGACTGGGAGGCAGGGGCAAGGACACAGTCATGGAACAGTATTTTAGGGGGCCTCCTGGGTGCCACACGTTGTTTTGGGCCCTGGCAAAACTGAATGCCAAGGAAATGGTCAGTGTGGGAGGAGATGAACAGTTGGTTGTGTGTGGTGGGGGAAGGCAGAGAACTTCTGATGGAGAGTGTCAGCGGGTGAAACAGTACACTGTAAGGAGCACCAGCTCTGAAACCAGGCACGTGTATGTGTGTGTGTGTGTGTGTGTGTGTATGAAACAGGGATCAAACTGCCTGGGTTCAAATCCTATTTCCACCACTTACTAGTCCCTCGACCTTGGGCTTATTACTTAGCTACACTCTGTCTCAGTTTCCTCATCTGTGAAATGGTGATAACATCAACTAATGGTGATAAGTCATGGTGACGATTAAAGGAGATAATACGTGTAAAACACAGGGCCCAATTCCTAGCTACGTATTAGTCAAATATAGCTTCTGTTGTTTTGACATTACCGCTACTGGTGTCATGATCCTTGTTATTATTAGCCAACTTGGAGCTCTGGGCTAGCCTGTTCTCTGTTGCGAGGAGGGAGAAGCCCTAGGCCTGGGATGCAGAGTCCCTAGCTGCGTTGGCCCCCTCCCCGCTTCCCCAAGCTGCCTTGGAGCTCCCCCTGGTGGGCAGGGAGCCTCAGTGAGTGGGTGAAAGGGGTCTGCAGCCCCAACTGACCCCCGTCTCTCCCCCTAGCCGGATGACATCGGCCAGTCACCCATCGTCTCCATGCCAGACGGAGACAAGGTGGACCTTGAGGCCTTCAGCGAGTTTACCAAGATCATCACCCCGGCCATCACCCGCGTGGTGGACTTTGCCAAAAAACTGCCCATGTTCTCCGAGGTGAGTGATGGAGGGGAGGAGAGACCTGGTGTCACACTGGAGGGAAACCTTGGGCTGCTCCCCGGGTCACCCAGTCCCAGCTCGTCCTTATCTGAAGCTCTCTGGACAGGAAGCAATTCCTATAGGTCAACACACCCAACACACACACACATGCACGCACAGGGCGAGCTGATTCCTAAAGAACTGACAGGCTCTATGGGCCCAGCCCTGCAGCCTCAGCCTCTCCCTGCCCATCTCCCCGCAAGTCTATGTGACCATCCTGACTCCGGAGCTTCTTATTTTAAAGAGCACATACTCTGTGGACAGGCTGCCTGCTGGCTTGTGACCTTGGCCATGTGGCCTAACTCCCCATACCTCCCTTTGCTCATCTGCAGTGGGCGTGGAGGTAATGACAGGACCTAACTCGGAGACCTAGCTCTGAGGCTTAGTGAAGCAGGGCCCATCTGCCACCCAGTACAAGGGTAGCTGTCCAAAGCATGCGTTCCCAGTCGGTGGTGGCCTCGAAGTTCCCAGGGGCACCTTCAGGGGACGCCCATGGGGAGGGGCATGCTGAGTGTTCCTGTGGCTCTGCAGCTGCCTTGCGAAGACCAGATCATCCTCCTGAAGGGGTGCTGCATGGAGATCATGTCCCTGCGGGCGGCTGTCCGCTATGACCCCGAGAGCGACACCCTGACGCTGAGCGGGGAGATGGCTGTCAAGCGGGAGCAGCTCAAGAATGGCGGCCTGGGTGTCGTCTCTGACGCCATCTTTGAACTGGGCAAGTCACTCTCTGCCTTTAACCTGGATGACACGGAAGTGGCTCTGCTGCAGGCTGTGCTGCTAATGTCAACAGGTACCTAGCCTGGGCGGGTGGGCTCCGGAGCTTCCCGGGGCCGAGAGCTTGGCTGGGCCCCAGGCTGGTCCTTCTTTAACCCCTCAGTCTCTCTGCTCCCCAAGCCCACCTCTCTGACCCCCACGCTTATCCCTGTCCCCAGGCCCATCCTCTGTCCACTGTCCCCTGCTGTCACCCATCCCCCTCTGTTCTCTCCAGGCCCATCTCTCGCTTCCCACGTCCTCTTCTCCTATCCTGGCTTCATTTTTCACCTCTGCCCCACATCTTCTCTCTGTCTCTTATAGTTCCCTTTGTTCCCCACCCCGACTCTGTTCCCGTCCCCCTTCTCCCCCTCCCTCCTCTCTTCTCAGTCCCCCATCCCTGGTCCCTGCCCCCAACCTCCTCCTACTTCTCTGCCCCCACCACCTCTCCACCCCCAGGTCTGCCTGGTCTCCTCGTCCCCTCTCTTCCCAGGCCCACCTCTGACTCCTCTGTCTGCTTCACCTGCCCCTCCACGCGCTTTGCCCTGCGGTTGCCCCCTACTTGCCCCCTGGCCCCCCAGCCTCTGCGCCCGCCCCTCCCCCCTCTCAGCCCCATGCCCCTACTTCCCTGCAGACCGCTCGGGCCTGCTGTGTGTGGACAAGATTGAGAAGAGTCAGGAGGCGTACCTGCTGGCGTTCGAGCACTACGTCAACCACCGCAAACACAACATTCCGCACTTCTGGCCCAAGCTGCTGATGAAGGTGACTGACCTCCGCATGATCGGGGCCTGCCACGCCAGCCGCTTCCTCCACATGAAAGTCGAGTGCCCCACCGAACTCTTCCCCCCACTCTTCCTCGAGGTCTTTGAGGATCAGGAAGTCTAAAGCCTCAGGCGGCCAGAGGGTGTGCGGAGCTGGTGGGGAGGAGCCTGGAGAGAAGGGGCAGAGCTGGGGGCTGAGGGAGAACCCCCACACCTCTTCTCTCCTCCCTCTCGTCCTTGGATAGATTCAGCTCCCCACACACACCCCCACACTGCCCTGTCCCTCCTCAGAACCTCCAGCCCTGGGACAGGGCAAACAAATGAACTTGCTATGAAAAGGACAGTGTGGGAGGCTGGGGGGTGGGGGACGGTGTCCTGCAGTTCCCAGGACCTTGTCCTCTGAGAAGGTAGGAGAAGGGAGGGAGAATTAAGAGCGGATAAGCCATCTTGACCGTAGGGGATAGAGGAATGTGGGGTGGGGGCAAAGGCCCTCACTCACCCCCTACACACACACAAGAGAGAGCCCCCTCGCCCAGTCTCTTGGCCTAGGTCCCCCCTCCAGGCTGAGGGCCTCTCTGCTTCCCCAGATGCCTGGTGCAAAGAAAGGCTTGGCTTGGCTCCTCCCCTGGAGGTTAAAAATTACAGTCATTCTAACTGCACTTTGGAAACCAGGCAAGGGGAGAAGATAAATGAAGAAATACTAGACAGAGGAAAAAAGAGCGAGCGACTGATAGAGAGATGATATTAAGTTATTAACTGAGGCTGGCCAGAGGGGAGGACCCCCCTCCCACCCCCGAGCACTTTGAGAGCTGCCCCCTCCTCCCCCCAAATCAGAGAGAACTGCCCCCGCCCCACGTCAGGTCCCCAAGGGTAGGGCTGCCATCAGAGCTGTGAGTTAACACAACAGGGTCCTGGCCACGCCCCCTTGCCGTGCCCCTCCCTCCGTGCCCTTTGGCACCCCCCCCCCCCCGCCCCCCGCCCCAGCACTCCCTCTGCTCTCTGCCACTCGTGCCCGCTGAGTTCCATCTACCTCTCACTCTGGATGCCAGCTGGCCCCTCACCAGCCTGCCCTGCTGCCCGCACAGCTCCCCTTTCAAGTGCCCAGCCCCGGGGGCCTCTCCCCGTCACCCCCTCCTCCTCTGCACCTTGGCACCCACACAGGAAAAACTGTGGCTCAAGCTCCCGCCCTCCTCACATCCTGCAGTATTAGCTCCGATCCAGATGCTGCTGCCCCGGGGCGGGGGTTGGGGGGGCGGCGTAGGGGGAGGCGAAGGGGATGTGCGTGAGCTTCTCCCGGAGCCTGCCCCCCCGCGGGCCCCTGTTCCCATCCGTCTGCTGGGCTCTCTCTAACCCCTGCCCTCCTTTCCCACTCCCACTGCACTACCCCAGACTCTGGGCCGGCGGGCCCCGGAATGGGGGTGCTTAGATCAGTGGCACTTAGTCAAGGCCCTGGTGGGGAGGGCGGTTGGTGCTCCGCCTTTTTCCTTTGAAGCTCTTTAGGCCAGCCGCCCCTGTGCCCCTGGGACCCCCTCCCCCTCTTCTTTTCTCTAATTCAGGGACTTTGGCTTGAGCCACCTCCCACCCTCCTGGTGAGGAGTGCTCTGTTGGTCTGCACTTGGGTGAGCTGCCCTCCTCCTCCCTTCTTTGTCAGCGCCCACTCCGCAGGGAAGAGAGGGAGGGAGGAGGTAGCCCTCTGAGGGTGGGGGCGGGGAGGGCGGGAAGGGACAGAGCAGACCGGAGGGCCCTGGGCTCAGGGCTGCATGTCGGCAGGGATGGATGGGTGGACATAGATGCCCCCGGAAGCCATGGGGAATGGGGCGGGGGGCGGGGGGCGGGGTGCCAGGGCTTCCTGCGCTTTGCACTATTGGGGCAAAATGTCTTAAGCAGTGGGGAACCTGCCACCCCACCCTGACCCTCAGCCTGCCACAGCCCCCTATACACATGCACACACACGCGTGGAAACACACACACAGACACACACACACACACACACACACGGGAAGGCAATGCTATGCTGCCCATCAGGGCATGTCCTTTCCCCACTGTTCAGGTGTTCCGACGGGGGTGGAGGGCCTGGAAGAGCAGCCCTGTCACCTGTGCATGTGCCTGCCCCGCCCCCTTGGGCTCTTGGGCTGCCCGTGCTGTCTTTCTGTCTCAATCCCCATCTCTCTCCTGGGGTACTGATTCCTATATTACTCCAGTCCCATGGATAAGCCCTCTCATACCCCCCTCCCACCCCTGGGGGCCCAGTGGAATTCCTGACCTGTCTGCTGTCTCCCCGTCCCTCCATCCCCACCACCACGTCTCCATTCCCATTCTCAGCCATGCACATGGTGGAGAAAAGGCCTCCAAGAGGCTTGGCCTCTTACAGGCACTTGGGAAACCCTCCCTACCCGCCCCCCCCAGTCATATGAGCTGTGATCCCCCACTCCTTCCCATAACCCCTGACCCTTCCCCCCACTCTCAGTGAGGTGGGGTGTGTGTGTGTGTGTGTGTGTGTGTGTGTGTGAATGTGTGAGCAAGTACATATGGTGGGGGAGGAGCTGGGGGACTCAGGAGTGCCACGCACCTGCTCTAGAGGGGCAGCCCGCCGTCCCAGTCCCTGCTTTGGAAGTGGGGGACAGGGCCCTCTCCTGGGGGCCATTGGTGCTAATGAGGGGGATGGCCTTGACGTGGGTGCTTCGCCTGCCTTCCCCAGTATTGGCCCGGGGCACTAGGGCAGGCAGAGTGGGGGCAGCAGGTGCAGTATTGGTGGGAGGAGGGGGCCAGGCCAGGCCAAGGGGGTGCCAGAGCCATGACCACTACCCCGCCCCCACCACCCGCCTCTCCATCTCAGTATTCCCCCTCCCATCACTCATAACACACATACCTCATCCAGCCTCCTCCCTGCTCAGACCTGGGGAGGGTGGGGGTGGAGGAGCCCCTGCCCCTTCCCCTGGTGGCGGGTCTACAGGGCTGGGAGAGGGCGGGGCGTGTGGCAGAGACACCGTCCAGAAGGGGGACAGTAATTCCTGCCCTGGGAGCTCCTGGGTGGGAGGAGGGGACAGTTCCCTGCAGGCGCTACTGAATGTATGAGAAGCTGGTGCTGGGGTGGGGGGAGGGGGGCTGTGGCCAGAAACAGGGAAGGCAGTAGGTCCCTTCCCCGGGGAGGGGTTGGGGCCAGGAGGGGTGACCTGGGGGCTCCTACTCCTGCCCCACGCTGACAATCAGTATGTCTGTTATGTGCGATTTTTCACCCCGTTGTGTTTTGGGTCAGGATTTTAAAGAAAGATATTTTTATGGTAATTGTTGCTCGTCTATTTTACTATATATTTATGTAATAAATATATGATGAAAATAACCCCCTTGGGCACCCCCCCCCCTTAGACTTGCGTGCTGTTTCCCTGTATCCTCCCATCTGCTGGCAGAGTACCCACCCCCAAACTGACCAGATGGAGAGGTGTGCCCCCAGCCCTGGCCATACTCCCACCACCCCCTCCCCCTCCCCCCAGAACGAGCACACACCACAGAAGCCAGCTCAGCTGTGAACTATTGGATTTGAGACAGGAATAGAACAGATCGGGGGGCTAGAGAGAAAGAGCGGGGTGGGGGGGAGAGTGGTTTAAATAGGGGAGGCTGGGGCGGTGCAGTGATGGGGGAGGGAGGCAGGTATTTACAAGAAGGCTCGGGGGGGCCAGAGGCTCATCTTGGAATATTTTATAACAATATAAATAAGATTCTGGTTTGCTTTTCCTTTTCGTCTCGTAAAGGAGAGAGAAGTGCAGAGTTCGATTCTGTACAAGGGGGCAGCGGCGGAAGGCCGGCCGGGCGGGTCACTGGGCGTCCACCCGGAAGGACAGCAGCTTCTCGGAGTGCATGTTGTTCAGGGTCCGCAGGTCCGGCAGCTTGAGCAGCAGCTTGGTGAAGCGGGAAGTCTCCGAGGGCCGGTTCTTCAGCACCAGAGCCCGAAGAGCCCGCAGCAGCGTCTCCTGGAGCTGCTCCACCGAAGCGGAATTCTCCATTCCCGAGCGGTCTGTGGGGAAGACGACAGCAGTGAGGCAGACTCCCTGAGCACCTCCGACTCTGACGAGGAGGAGGAGGACGCGGAGGTCTGCGAGGACGCAGCGGTGGCCACGCAGCCTCTCCCTGAAGCCCCTCAGAGGGCCGACGGGGAAGGAGCGGGAGGGGGAACATAATGCCCTCCCCCAGGCCCTGACCCGAGAGCAGGGGATGCCTGCAAACTGGGAGCCCAGGCTCAGCAGGGCCGGCCCCCTCCCGCCCCACCAGGCCACTCTCCTTCCCTAAACAGGCCCAACAGGGCCCTGGCTCCCCCGCTGCTCCGTGCTCTGTGGTTCCCTCTGCCTGGGACGCCCTTCCCCCTCCTCTGCCTGGCAGTATCTCTACTTGTCCTTTGAGGCCCCACTCGAGTGTCACCTCCTTCCCCAGCTCCCCAGGCAGAAATAGTTGTGTGTGCTCCCAAAGCCCTTGGTTCATGCTTCTACTGTGACACTTATCTCACTGTTTTATAATTAGTCGGGCATGAGTCTGTCTCCTGAGCTAGACTGTGTCTGAATCATGTCTGTATCCCCAGTGCCCGGTGCAGGGCCTGGCCTAGAGTAGGTACTCCATAAAAGGTGTGTTGAATCGAACTGCGTCCGCCTCCTCCCCGGTTAGGCTCAGGCGAGAGCCTGACCTACCTGCAGAGACGAGCACCACCGCGGTGAAGAGGCCCAGCTCCTCCTCGGTAAGCGCCAGGGAGTTGAGCTTCTCGCTGAAATCGAACATGGCGTTGAGCAGGTCCCCCATGCCCATGGCGCCGAGCTCCTGCAGGCTGTAGGTGGTGCGGCTCAGGAACATCACTGTCTGGTCCTTCACGTTGAACAGCGACGCAAAGCGCACCATCAACACCTGAAGCGGGGACAGGCGTCCTGGGTGGGGCGGAGGACTTGCCAAATCGCCCCTGCCGCTTTCTGAAGGGGTTACCGGTGCTGCCTTGGATTTCTTAGCTTAGACTGGGCTAGTTGCTGAGTGGTCAGTGAGGCGGGGCGGGTGGAAGGATGGGGAACATCGCACTGGCTTTGGAATCCAGCGGGCCTGAATCTGAGTCTCAGCCTTGTCACTCCCTGTGACCCTGGGCAAGGCCCTTCGCCAAAGTGAATCTGCTCATGCCTAGCACAGGGGGGCGGGGGATAGCGCTGTACTCTGAAGTGTTATTTTACGGTAACAGGATGTGATTAGACCCCATTTGAGATGACAGAAGTTCCGGCCGTCCACAGGCAGGACTGGGTGGGATTCTGCCCCTTCCTAATCACTCAAGAGTTAGGTGGCCCCTGCCCACCCCAGACCCCCATTCTGCTGGATCCTTCCCAAGGTCGAGAGCAGGGAGCACAAACGGTCACTCACCTCAAAGGTGCCAGCCTTAAGCAGGGTGACCTGGTCGTGCTGAGAAAGATCACGGAAGCCGGGGATGTGCTTGGCAAACTCTACCACCTCCCGCACAGCGGGCGTGAAGCTCATGGAGAAGTCCTCCCAGATCTCCTGCACAGTTCGCCCGCTGCGTCCATGCGGGTACATGTTCATGGGACATGCCTGGAAAAGGGAAGGATTTGAGGAAGGGAGCATGAGCCAGGCCAGCTCAGATGGGCTTCCCTAGCGGGGCTGGGCCCCAGATTCTGCCTGGGTTAGAGTTGTGGCCTTGGAGGATGGGTCTTTCAGGTAAAGCAGCAATCAAGTGCCAGGTGGAGATCAGGGTTTCCCAGGCAGAGCGCCTCCTGCAGGACTGAACATCCTCTCTGCACTTAGCCTCCACGCACACTCAGGGACCCCGTGCTCAATCTGTTCTCCCCAGCCCCCTGCCCACCTCACCCCCAGTGCCCTCACCAGCAGAACGTTCTTGGAGTTGCCCTGCCGTGGACTGTTGACAGGGGCTTCGCCTTCTGGGGCTGGGTACACGTGGGTGGGGCACAGGCGGTGCCCATTGCTGTTGGGCTGGTGGCAGCTGTGGTGGGCAGCGCCGGGGGGCCAGGGGGGAGGGTAGGAGGAGGAAGCCTGGCGTAAACTGTTCAGGGCCTCGTTGTGACGCTGGGCGGCCATGACGTTGTTGTCATTGGGGGCAGGCGGGCAGCCCTGACTTTCCCAGCGATGTGGGGTGGTGGCCGGGCGGTTGCCCGAGGCATGGTTGGCATTGAAGTTGCCAGGTGAGGTGCCCAGCTTGTCATGGGCGTAGGTGAAGATCTCTCGGTGGGCCCGGGCTACCTGGGATATCACATCCTCCACTGTGGGCTCGGGACTTGGGGATCGAGGGGGCGTCAGCTGCTGTGGGAACTGGGAGAAGCCCACCAGGGGTGAGGGGGCAGGGGCTGGGGGCGGTGAGGGGCCCACGGGGCCCGGGGTGGGGTGCTGGGTGGGTGGGTTCTCCAGCGGGCACTGGCCACTCAGCTGGTTGTTGGCCAGGTTCATGGCACTCTGCATCTCGGCCAGCATCCGCTGCTTCTCCCGTTTGGGGATGCGCCCAAAACGCACAGCTGTGAGAGGATGAGAGCAGTGTCAGGAAGTTCTCACGCACACTCACATGTTTCTCTTCCTTCCTCCTGAAAGGGCAAGCCCCCGAGGACTTGGGGTTCCATATCAAAACTAAAACCCGGAAGACCACACCCATGGAGGGGGTTTTCCAAGTAGGGCTTGTGGTAGGAGGGGACCAGAGGGACCAAATGGGAAAGAAGTGTGTGTTTACCCAAGCCCTGATGAAGTGTGGCCACCGCCTCTGCAAACGAGACACACAGTCTTGGGACTTTTTAAGGGAGGGACTAATTCAGAAACCTCGCGTGGAAGAAAGGGGGAGGGTGCGGGGAAGCTGGCGGGGCCCTGGTGCTGCCTCACCATCTCGAGACATGCCCACGGAGAGACACTTCTTGAAGCGGCATTGCTGGCAGCGGTTACGATTGATGCGGATGATGGAGCAGTTCTCATTTTTCAGACACCTTTTGTACTGGATGTTCTGCTGGATGCTCCGACGGAAAAAGCCCTGTGGAGCAGGGCAGCGAGTGAGCATCCCGGTCCAGGCCAGGCCTATGTGTCCTGTGGGAGAGGGTCACCTGCCCCCGCCCTCCCCTCCTCCCTGCCTCACCTTGCAACCCTCGCAGGCGTGCACGCCGTAGTGGAAGCCCGAGGCCACGTCCCCACACACCTTACACAGCAGCACCATGCCATTCAGCTCTGCGGGAAGAGAGGGGAGGCAGGTAGACGAGGGCTTCTTAGTGGCCAGAGAGCTGGAGGTGTTCTGGGCTGGAGACTGGGTGAGGGGGAAGAGCTAAGGAGGAACTTCAGTATCTAGGGGGCACTTGGATGACCAGATGGGGCCAACAGCAGCTGGTGCAACTCTAGGAGAAATCCCTGAGGCCTGAGTAGGCCCTGGAATAACTGTCACATGAAGATCAACTCCCCGCCTAGACCGGGACACCTTCCCTTCCCCCAAATCAGCTGGAAACTGACTCACTGGTGATGTTGCTGGTGCTTTTGCTGGGAGACACTCGGTTACTGTCTTCCAGGGCCACCTGTAGACCCCCTGGGGGGCTCCCATTATAGAAGGAAGAGGACGACGATGACGACGAGGAAGATGAAGAAGAAGAAGGAGAACCATCATCACCCAAGCTAGGCGGAATGCTCCCAAAAGAGCGAGCTGGGTCCTGGGTGAGGGAGCCAGTGGGTGATGGCGGGAAGTAGGTGGGGCAACCTTGGGTCAGGGACTGGAAGCTGCCATTCGAGCTGTCACTGTAGAGGGATTCAGGGCTGGTGCGGTTTGGGGAGGAGCCACTGGAGCCAATGTAGGTGATGACGCCACCTGGCAGAACACAAGGGGAAGGGGTGTCAACTGTTGGGCACTCACAAGTTAACCATGTGGCACCCCAACTCTTGGAGTCCCCAGAAGAGCCACAATAAGCAATTCCCCAGCATAAACCAGACATGGCCATCCAACCCCTGCAACTCTTGGCAGGTACATTCCGCGTCTGCCTTGCGTGTAAGGTACCTCCCTAGAGGCATGACCTCTGTGATGCTCTGTGGCTATCTCACATATGTACTGCTCCCCCCACCCCCGCCCTGGATGACTTCCTTTCCAGTATCAAACGCAGCTAATGACTTAATTGTCAGCAGCTGACCTGGGGATGGGAGAGCAGCTGAAAACCATTCATAATGCACAAGCTTCAAGAAAAACAGCCCAGCTGCCGATTTTAATACCAAGACCATTCCAGGGATGAGACCATGGAGGGGCAGCTAGCCAACAGTGAGGAGAACAGAGGTCTTAAAAGAATAAAACAATTACATTCTGTCAAAACTGAGAGACATCATCTCCAAAGGTACTGTTCCCCTGGCCTCCAAAATCAAGAGTCAGAGTAGACTCTATCTCTGAATCCAGGAAGGGCTTAACCGTGTGAGCTGCAGGGGGTGGAAGTGAAGAACAAACTGTCCAGCCTAAAGCTTTGGAATTCCCCCTTCTAGATCTCTCCGCCTGGTGACAATGACCTTGGCTCTCTAACCATACAGGGACTTTGGCCCTCTAGTTATATTGTCAACCAGATGGCTGAATTCCCATTGCATTAGCAGAATAAAAAAGCGACCTGTCTGCCACACCTTTGCCAAGTACCTCGCTTGGCCTGCCATCGGTGGGGTGGGAAAAGGGAGGATCCCAGGACACGTGTGAGCAGACACAGGCCAGGCCACCCTGTCTACAGAGGCATGTCTTGCTCACCCACTGACACAAACTAAGCTGGGCAGGGCCACCCTAAAATAGCTCAAGGTTGGTCAGGGTGAACCCAGTTCCCCGTGAGACAGTTGCACAACAGACCAGCTCCTACAGTTTCAGGGTTGAGGTGGGGGGATGGGGTATTTATGTGGTGGTAAATGAACCTGACCTAGTTCAGCCATCCCCAAAAGGAAGTAAGACTTTCATCCAAAGAGACTTCCAACCTGGAAGTGAGGGGCGCATTCAAAAGAGTCTGGTTTTAGATCTGGATCTACCACCAACAACTTGATTTGTGATCTAGAGGAAATCAACTCCCTTCTCAGAGCTCCAGTTTTACTTTCAGTGGGGAAGAAAAAAGAAAAGAAAGATGAAAAGAGACTTTATATCCTTTCAGCTATGTTTCTGAGATCTAGTTGTTTTGGTGGTGGTGGTTTATTCCCTAAGTCGCATCCGACTCTTGTGACCCCATGGACTGAAGCCCGCCAGGCTCCTCTCTCCATGGGACTTCCCAAGCAAGAATACTGGAGTAGTTGCCATTTCCTTCTCCAGGGTATCTTCACCACCCAGGGATTGAACCCTGGTCTCCTGCATTGCAGGCAGACTTTTTACCGACTGGGGAAGTCCTTAGGAGGCAAGCTGTTTCTTGTTTGGTGGGGGAAGGCGTAAGAGTGTTGGCAGGACTAAGAAAAGAGATGCTGGGGAACAGAAGGAATTTGTATTGTGGAGAAGCTGACTCTAAAGGCGGGTACGGTGAAGTAGGTGCAAAGACAATAAATTGAAAAGGAGTGAGGAGAAAGCTAGATGTGAGGTCTCTTTGAGGAGTGTAAACATGAGGCCACGAGAGGTCAGGGATGACTCCGTCTTACTCTGCATCGGTTATGGCGAGGGGGAGCCCCCCCCTCCGACAAGCGGACAGGAAAAGGAGGCAGGCGGGGGCGGTGAGTCAGCCGAGCTTCACCCAGATCTCGGCGGGGCGGGGCGGGAGCCGGGCCCTCAGCCGGCCTCACGTCCCAGCTCCACGTGTGACTCTTGCACGTGGCTCCCCAACGAGGAACCCCAGTACCCGAGGCTCCGCCCTCTCCACTTCCGTCAGTCGGGAGCAGTAGCCCCGCCCCCGTCCCGCCCCTCCTCGGAGTCCCGGGTCGGGGTCTTGGGCTGAGCTCCTAACACCAGCTGGGTCGGGACTACAAGGGGAGGAGAAAAGGGATCACGCGTTGCCGGGGCAACCGGGGGGCGGAGCTCATTATGTAACGGGGCCGGGAGGCAACCACCAATGGGGTGGCGGCCACGGCTTCTGCTGAATGAAAACAAACGCAGCACGTGGGCCTGACTCTGCAGCCATGTGAGCGCTCCGGGCTGCCTGGGCGCTCTGGGTGTCCTCCCTGGGGCAGAGCACCACTCTTGGGGCTCCTCAAGTGCCACTCCCTACTGTCACTGAGGGTTCCCCAGTGAGATCCGACCCATTTCCCCAGTCCCTCCTGCCTGGAACCCGGGTCGCCCCTCTGCTTCTCAAGTTCCTGCGGACTCTGGGGGAAGAGGGAGATTGGAAGGAGAGGGTCCTCCTTCCGAAAAGTCCAGGCATGCCACAGCTGCAGCGGGAGGATAGATGGGGGCGTTTCAGGGCACTGCTCCAAAACTCCCAGTTTCTCTAAACTGCTCATCTCACCACACGTACCCACTCTCTCCATTCCCTCCTTCCCCGCGATCTGAGTCCTTCTAGCTAAAGGGAGCTTTGGGAGTCTGAAGGGTGACGGTGGGGCGCCCCTGGGCGCATTCCCAGGCCGAACAACCCGCTGTGGAAATCCCAGCCCCATGTCGATCACACTAGCAAATCCCCTGACCAAGGGAGTCCCCAGTTCCTTTCAAAGTTCCTCTTGTTCTAAGACGTAGAGGAGAGGAGACAGTGACAGAGGAAGAATGATGGTAGCAAAGGAATCTTAGTACCTGTGTTGTTGTTAGAGTCCAGGGTCGTCATGTCTTCACTGGCTGACAGCGGTCATTCAAACTGGACCTTGACACAACTGGAGGTTACAGTTGCAGCTGTCGCCCCCTGGGCACTGGCCGAGGGCGGGGAGTGGACCCCCGCGGCTCACGATCAAGATCCGAGGCACTCTGCAGCAAGGTCTTGGCGGGGCCGGACTGCAGCCCTGCAGAAGGGTAGGACGCTGAGGCACCGAGGTCTGCTTTGCATGGGAAGAGCAGAGAGAGTGTGGGGGAAGGGGGCGGAGGGAATCAGCCTGCAGTACTTCTGGCTAGAAGGTAGCAAGGAGGGTCGGGTCTCTGCAGTGCACGGGGTGCCACTGCCTGACGACTCCGCAGCGCTGCAGGGTATCGAATCTGGAGCTCCTTGTGCAAAAGTCCCACAGGGAGAGAGGCTGCAGTCAGGAAGTAAGTAGGTGATGGGGAGAAACAGGGCACCCAGGCGCAAAGAAGCGAGACGTGTGCCCTGCTACGTTCCCTCGGCAGCAATATTTCACTCTGCCAATCTCAGCCGCCTTTTGCCCCAGCCTTTTTCCCTGGGACAGAGGGCTCTGCGCAGGCGCCAGCAACCCAGGGTTCCCGGGCCGCACGCGGCACTGGAGCAGGTACCATGTGATCCCAGGGAGCGCCTCGTGCCCCAGTGACACACTTTTCCAGCAGCAGGCACGTTGAGCTCGGTGCGCCTGCGTAAAGCCGAGGCTGTCGGGATATGTAGTCCGTTGGCAAAGTGGGCGGACTGCGTTTATTTCCCCATTTCTGCCTTGCACAAGCTCTTGCTGGAAACCGGGGAGGAGCTGCGAGCCTTGTGGGGTGGAGTGCGTTGAAGAGTCAGTGTGGCGTGTTTGGAAAGCTTGTATGGCAGAGGCATGTGAATTCCTGGGGAGGGACTGACAAGCTTGGCGGCTCCCTGGGAGATCAAAGCTAACAGCCCCTTTCTGCAAATCTTGCAAACGTGAGGGCTTCACGTGATTGTGAGACTGACCCTGCCTTGAGGTTAGTGATGACACGAGAGAGATGATAGAGGAGGGAGATAGCCCAACCGTCAGGAGCTTAAGCTCCTGCAGAGCCAAGTCCTGAGAGGGAAAGGAAATGTGACCCCTTTTGCGTTCTACTCCCCTTTGGGAAAGGAGTTGCCATGGGGTTGAGGATGTCCCTGGGGACTCCCTGTTTGCTTATATGACACCACCCCACCCACTCAAGGTGACTTTGGGGTGAGTCATTTCCCTTTGTCTAGGAAATAAAAAGGACAAGGGAAGGAAACTGTGGTGAAAGTGTTTTGAGTTCCTAAAATAAAAGGACCAGAGGTAAGGCAGGGCTTGGGGGCAGAGTGACACCCCCCAGCTCCATCCACCCCCAGTGCTTCAGGGTAGTATGGGTTTCACATGGGAAGACAGACATCATCTTAACCCCCTATCCTTTACTGATGAGAATGAGGCTTAGAAGGAATGACTGGCCCAAGGTCAGACATCCATTGCTAGTTTCATTTACCTACCATCAGGCAGTGAGCTGACATGAAAGTGAAACATTGAACAGGGGTTAAAAACAGCCAGCATCTCCCTTCAGAGGAGCAACTCTACCCCACTGGTGAAAATGGGTCTCCAGTGGAGGTCTATCATGTTTTTTTGGTTTTGGGGTTTTTTTGGCCTTACCATGCAGCTTGTGGGATCCCTGACCAGGGATTGAACCCGGATCCCTGGCAGTGAGAGCTCAGAGTCCTAACCACTGGACTGCCAGGGAATTCCCCAAGTCTATCCTGTTTGAGGACTTAGGTGTGGGGAGAGCTGAGAGCTTCTTCTTGAAGCAGCCCAGTGAACCCGCGCCACCTGCTGCTTCCTGCTAATCCCTCCTCAGTCCCACTGCTCCTAGGGAGGGTTTTGTTTGTTTGTTTTTTGCACACAGGAAGCCCTTCCCCACTTGTTCACAGACCACTCCTGGGACAGCACTGATGGATGCCTGGACACAGCCATCAAAGAGGTAGAGAAAAGGAGGCGTGTGGACCCCGGGGAAGGAGTAAGCTGGGTGGTGAGGAAGTGAGTAAGCAGAGAGGACTGTGATGGTGACTGAAGGGGAGGCAGCTGGGCAGCTGGCCTGACCACTCGCTGACCCTCTGCCTCCCTGGGGAAGACAGATGGACTCCCTACAACAGCCTGGGATTTAGCTGTGTTCCCTTGCCCCCGAGAACAGTGGGAGAGAGAAGGCAGTGGGCTCTTCCCTGGGCTGCCCGAGCCCCTTGGCCCAGAGCTGGGAAGCTCTAGCAGAGCGTGGGAGGGCCTGGGAGGGGCTAGGACAAACAAGGAAAGAGGCTTTTCAGGAAAACTTGGTTCTGAACTTGGCCTCCACCCCCTCTCTCTCCTCCCTCAGGGCTCTGGAAGGAAAGTTGGGGGGTGAGCTGCCTCGTGGGGCACTGCATGCTCTGTGTGCCCTTCCTGAGTTTCCATCAGAGCCAGGACCCAAGCCCAGGGACCTGCCACCGCTGGATTCAAAATCAGGGACCTTGGCATGACCTCTAGCTCCCCACCAGCCTCAGCACTCCCATAGGCACACTCCCTTTAGTTGCCCTGTTTAGCACCTACAGCTGTTTGCTGCTGTGGTGACCCTGCCCACCCCTTGTTCTGCTTGCTGGGGTTTATTCCCATGGGGGGAGGGCCAGGGGTCAAGACTCCCTCCCTGAGTTTACAGCCAGTGAGAGGGAGGAGGAGGCAGAGACAGCATGAGCTGAAATGCAGTCAGCCTAACTCTTGGCAAGAAGCTGGGTTGTTTTGCAGTCTGTGTGAGGTATGAAAGCGGAGGCTGGGAGGGAGGAGGCAAAGAAGGGGGGTTCCTTCTGGGTCCTCCTTCCTCTGAACTTCTTACAGGGCCCCTCCTTTTCTCCCTGACAAGTAACTTTGGGATCTTCCTTCTAAAACTGGAGAGAAGGATACAGAATATTGAAGAGGCAGGATTCTCCCTTTGTTCCAGAAGCTTCTATCTATCCACCCTGCTCCTCTCTCTGTCAACAGCTGCTGGGAGAAGGACAGAGACTATGGGACTCCGAGCCACCAAAGGGAGGGAGAAAAGGCTGGGTTGTCTGGCCTTTGGGGACCTGTAATAGAATCTAGCTTTGGCCTCTCTTTCACTTCAGCCTTGACCTAAGACAACAGGTGTATATCAACATGGCCTCCCACCCCCTCCTGCCAGCTGGACATTCCAGTTCTCTTCTACACACACACAGACACACACATACATGTGTGCACTCATGCACCATATCTCCCATAGCCAAATTCAGCCCAAGAATTTGGACCCTTAATAAATAGTGCTCAGAAAGAATCCAAGACCTGGCACAGCAAAGCACATCTGGCTCCATATTGCCCACACTTCTGCACAGATTCCTCAGACTGAGATTCCAGACTGACCTCACCATTTAGGGACAGGGTGGGATCCCCTGTGTGTGTGTGTCTGTTTCCAACTATGTCTTAAATTCTTTTGGATTTCTTTGATTTGGGGAAGACAGCAGAGATAGGGTATAGGAAAGGAAAAGAGTGAGAGCTCTAAGCTCTGGTCTGAGTGTGTGTGTATGTGATTGTAGAGACTGCATGTCTGAGTGTATAAGCGTGAATGGCAGGAGTTGTGTATGGATGTGTGTGTTTGATCCAAGACCTTTTCTCCTCATCAGTAGGACACTGGGTAACAGGACAACACCCTGTGCAAATCCTGGGTGGCCTAAATCTTGGGCCTGCTTCTTGACTGAATGAATGACTGATTGACTGAGGAGGGTGGGTCCTTGCTGGAAACCAGGTCAGGCTTCAGTGGGTGTCTTCCTCCCCCGCCCCTTTCTCACCGAGAGAACCACTGCCCCTGGGAAATAACCTACCTGCCCAAGACAGAAACCCTGGGAATGCCCCACACCCAGGCAGCAAGCCCTGCACTGGGAGAGACTCATTCCCAGCCCTCCTAGGTCTTTTTTCCTGTTCTCTGAAAGGCCAGCCAGCTTTCCCTAACCCACCCAGAGCTTTGATGTCTTGTGGAGAATTTCAAGAGAATGAAGTAGGAGGGTTAAAGTCTGAGTTAATTTGTTCTTTGAGGGAGATGGAAAAAGGGAGGGTGAGGTATGATCCAGAGCTGGGTTCATGGATGTGTTTTGCCTCAGATTCTATCTTTACCTCAGTACTCCTTTTTCCAAGGAAAGGGAATAATAAATAGGTACTGAGTACTAACTGTAGGCTTCCCCAGTGGCACTAGTAGTAAAGAACCCACCTGCCAATGCAGAAGACATGGGTTCGATCCCTGGGTCGGGAAGATCCCCTGAAGGAGGGCATGGCAACCCACTCCAATATTCTTGCCTGGAGAATCCCATGGACAGAGGAGCCTGGTGGGCTACAGTTCATGGAGTTGCAAAGAGTCAGACACAACTGAAGTGACTTAGCATGCACACCAGCTATATGCCAGGCACTGGGCTAAGTGCATTACACACATTATTTCATTGAATATCCACAACTACCATATGCTGTAGGTCTCATTCTGAGTTTAGAGATGGGGAGTCTGAGACCTAGAGACACTTACTCATTTGCCCGGGATGCTTCAGAGACTAGGCGATTTGCCTTGAAGCTGTATTTGAAGTGTGCAAAACTGAGATGTCACATTAAATAATGGTGGGAAAAAATAATAGTGGAGTTAATGGAGGTTTTGGAGGTGCTAAAACACCCCCAGCTGTCTCTTGGAACTACCAAGACACAATGAAAATGGGGATGTTGGAAATTCAACCCTGAGCCTGTGGATCAAACTCTTTCCGCTAGGAAGACTGCCCTTCCTGGGGAGAAAGATTATATCGAGTGGAATGTCTGAGCTGCAAGCTCATTCTGGTGCTACAAGTGAGCTGTGTCACCACGAAGGGGAAGCCTGAAGCGCCCCTTGCTCCTGACCCCACAAGCACCTTAGCCATCCAACCACTTTTCTTCTTCCCTTAAACTCCCTTCCTCCCTCCTCCAGCCCCCTCTTCTGGTGAGGTAGAAGGGGGCCAGAAGAAGGTGCAAACAAACATACAATAAGATGAACTGACTCCCCTGTGCTACAGCTAAAGATCAACTAAGATATGGTGCAGCCAAATAAATAAGAGTTCCATGTTATCTGCTACAGAAGTGATAACTGAAGCAGGCATTGAGCTTTTTTAGCTGATGATGAGGGGAGAGGGACACTGACATGTAGGTCTGGGCCCCTTAAAGGGCCATGGCACTTCCTTCCAAACTGTTACTCACTCAGTCGTGTCCAACTCTTTGGGACCCCATGGACTGTAGCCTGCCAGCCTCGTCTGTCCATGGGATTCTCCAGGCAAGAATACTGGAGTGGAAAAAAAAAAAAAAGAATACTGGAGTGGGTTGCCATGCCCTTCTCCAGGGGATCTTCCTGACTCAGGGATTGAACCTGGGTCTCCTGCATTGCAGGCAGATTCTTTACCATCTGAGCCACCAAGGAAACCTACTTCCTTCTAAGGGGTATATCAAGAATGGATTGGTTAGGGGGGGAATGGGAATCCCCTGGTGGTCCAGTGGTTAGGACTAGGCGCTTTCACTGCCGGGTCCCTGGTCAGGGAATTAAGATCCGGCCAGCCAGGTAGTATGCGCCCCCTACCCCGCCCCCAAAAAGGATTTTTTTGGTTGCATGACCTCCATCTTGCTGGCAGGCACCCTCAGCAGGGGCTACATGAATGAAGACTGCATGGATGACCCCCTCCCTTAGGAGCCTTGTACACATAGACCCTTTTGTGGTAACCATATCTACATGTAGGAACCATATCTACATGGTTCCTAGCTCTTGGTAGGAACCAATCAATATGGATCTATTGCCAGAAATGACTTGTTACATATTTGGTTACCTTTATAATTCACTGAGTTGATTGACTTTTCCAGTGAAACAATGTTCTCTTTCCTTGCTAACACTTCAAATATAAGCTTCAGTTAAAAAAAAAAAAAAAGAACGGATTGGTTAAAGGAGTATGGGAGGCCACCAAGGACAGACAGAAGTTGTATAAAATGCCATAAGGAAACGACAACTTGCTCCCCCATTTACCTGCTTGAGAGACGAGTACTTCTAAAAACAGTCCTCTGAAAGCCACTCACCATCCTGGGTCAATGCTTCTTCAGCAGATGATTTGGGGAACTCAAAGGAGGATTCCCCTCTCTGAACCCAGGATCCCACCAAAACCACAGGATCAAGGAGGTGACATGGACCGCCTTTGGCAGTAGAGAACTAAGCCCCTGAATGCCCTCCTTCTGGCATGGAGTTCCCCCTGCCAGGCTGAAGGGTGGCGGCATCCAGCACAGGCTATGCCAAGGCCATCCTGTCTGACCTTTGTATGCTCTGCTGGAGCCCAGGGGTGGTGTCATCTTCCAGGTTCCTGCACCTGCCCATTGGCTGTCCTTGAGCCTCTGTAGGACGGACACGCAGGGGAATGTGCAGGGGGAGTGGTGGGGGCGGGGATGCCTGTGCGCCTGCCCCCATTTCCAACGTTTACCCCGAGCTCTGTCTCAAACCTCCGTGTCCAGCATCTTTCCTCATTCCTTGGGTCTCTGCAGATCTCCTCAGAGCTGCCTGGGGGAGGCCAGAGACTCATGACAGTCCTCGTGAGCAGGATGGACCTTGGAGGAGCTGCAGCCTGGGCAGGAATTAGGGGCCGTGTGTAGCTTCTGGGAGGCTTACATAAACACTGGCTGGGATGGGGAGGGAAAGAGGGATGCAATGGGCAGCCCAGGGAAAAAAAGCAACCCCGGACAGCCAGCTCAATCTGAGTGGAAACAAGGAACAAGGCTGGTTTTCCCTCCTCCCATCTCTCTCCCCTGGTTTGCAGCTGTTAGTTGGTCTGGAAAGACTGCATTATCTTGGGGGAGGGGGCAGGCGAAGGAGAGGGGGAGGATGCGACTTCACAAATTTGGGATCCCTCCCCTTTTTCTAAATCGGGGCTGGGGGTGGGAAGAAGCAATTTGCCAAAGAGATTTTTCAATGCCACAGGAAGGAGCTTTGGCTCATTAGAATGCGCAGTTTGCACCCTGAAAAAAAAAAAAAAATCTGTGCTGGTTGCAAAAATGCAGACGTGTGTAGGGGCCCAGCAGAGAATTAAAAAAAAAAAAAAAAAAAGCGCTAGCTCTGCAATGCAGGATCTGCGAAGTTTTGATGCGGTGAGGAAATGTGGGTCGTGCTCAGTTCGTTTGCTTGTTCCTGCTAACCTACTGTCCGCCTGACTCCAGCATCATCTCACATCCCAGCAAGAGGCACTGCAGTTCAGAAACAGGGTCACGGGCGGGGGCCAGAGCCCAGGGCTGGGAGCAGGGGTCTGGGGTTAGAGTGCTGAGACAGGACGCTATGGGGCTGGGAGGACTGGGCAGAAGGGAGGCCGGAGGGATGGAGGGATGGATGGAGGAACTTGTCTCTCGAATCACAAGGAAGAGTTCTCCAGCTGGAGGGGGTTAGTGTTCCTCCAGATCTCACCCCCACCCCGATCCCATCCCTCAGCTCCTCCCGATCCCCAGTTGGCAGAGGGATTTTCCCTTTCCTGTCTGCTCACCCTGCAGATAGATCACTGCTGCAGAAAGAATCCTTGCTTCCAATCCCCAGCCCCACAAATTCCCGACCTCTCCTGGTTCTAATCCTGGACAGGGCACTCACCGTATCTCTGGATGGCATCCTCCTGCCTAGAAATAGGGGACCCTGGAGCTTGACTGGGGGAGCCCAGACTGCAGGGAAACCAAGTCTTGGCTCTGGGAGTCCATTAGCACATCAGTTGGAGGGCTGAAGCTGGCATTCTGTGTTCTTGGCTTGGGGAGGCTTTTTGTTCGTTTGGGGCCTAGGGCTCTAGGTTGTGTAAATGCCAAGGGGCTGCCTTGGGGGAGAACCTGCCCCAGGGGAAACCATATTCCTTTCCTGGTGTTTTCTCCCCTGGTGGCTCGCGAGAGGCAGAAAGAGACGCAAGCAGGGTAAAGAGCCAGGAGACGGGGGACGGGAGCCCTTTCACTTCGTCCCCATCTTTCCTCCTGCTTCTCCGGTCGGTGGAGGACCGGGCCGAGGCTCACGCGGGCTGCCGGGGTCACATGGCCCGGGCATGTGCAGCCTGCTCCATTTCTACCACAACAACTCGCTCATAAACAGCCCGGCTGCCGCGGCGGTGGCGGCGCAGACATGTGCGAGCGAGGGGGTGGGGCACGTGGCCCTGCCCGAGCCAAGGGAAGGCGCTCGCTCAGCACGGCCTCTCCCCTCCCCGCGCTGGCGCTGCCTCGCCACAGGAAATTCCTAGTGCTCTGCTGCCGCTGCAAAACATGTTTTTGGGAAGTGACTTTCAATAAGGATGGAGTCGATGGACTATTTAAATAGAGAGAGAGAACGGATAATCAGTCGGAAGACCCACTTCTGCCCGCCCTTGCCCTCTCTCTGCGGTCCCTGTATGCCCTTGGGGTGGAGGGCTGAGCAGGAGTCACGTGTTCCTAATTCTCACCTGTTCCTTCCTACTAAACCGTATGAAATTAGAACCAACCAGATCCCCGTGGTGAGTGAGCACTGGGATGAGGGGCTGTGTTTGCCTAAGCCAGGGATGCTCAGGATCCACTGGTGGTCCCAGGGTTAGTGGTGGGGTCAGCATAACCTGGGCACCTGTTAGAAGGAATGCAGGTTCTCATGTCCCATCCATCCCAGGCCCACTGAATCAGAAACTCTGGTGGTGGAGCCCAGGAATCTGAGTTTCACCCAGCCCTAGGAGGCGAGTCTGATGCTGGAGAACCATGGCTCTGGGTCTCTGTTCTCTAGCAAACAGTCCTGTAGGAGAGTCTATCCCAGGATCTGGGGAAGGTCTTCCTTCTCCCTTTGTGCTTCTTTATCTTAAAGTTTAGCCAGACAGCGTAACTTGATTCAGTTTGAATCAGTGTGAAAAGCATTTATTGAGTGCCTACTGTGTGCAAGGAATCTGGAAACGAGAGCAAATGAGTAGTAAGAGGATAAGTAGCTGAGACACGATAGGGTAAGGTTTGGGGGGAAGAATGAGGGAAACAGAAGGCCAAGACTGTGACTATCCTTTCTCCATCTTCCCTACATTTCTTCCTGGGGCTCCTATAGAACAATCGATGATTGTGGTTTAAACTGTTTTGAGTCTAGAGGTAGAAACTGGTCCCTTGTCTATTTTTAATGGCCTTGGGGACCCCAGACTTGTTACAGCCATAGGTCCTTTGACTCCCCATGCAAAACCAAGAGTACGAGCACCATCAGTTCAGTTGCTCAGTCGTGTCTGACTCTTTGGGACCCCAGGGAGGCGCCAAGGAGGCACACAAAGACACACATTCCTTGGGGCCGGGTGGGGGTGGGGTGGCAGGGGTAGGGAGAGCCAAGAAAAGGAATGAGGTCCCAAAGGGTTGGAAGTACCCTCAGGCAAAATGAGTTTAACAGATAAAAAGCAGGAAGAGCCTTTCAATGGGGGAGGGTGGAGACAACCATGGCCTACTCTAGCTTCCTGAGACCCAAAAACTGTGACCAGAGGAAGCAGCAGGTCTCTGAGGCAAGTCACAAAGGCTTCTGAGAATGAAACCTGAGCCTTGAAAGCAAGGTGACTGGAGAATGGGGGATGGACACAAGAAGGGTTCCCTTACACAGGCAAGCAGAGAAAGAATGGAGCATGGGAGGGAAAGCCAGGGATGGGGCCTTGCTCAGCCTCTCCTCTCTCCCCTTCCCTCCTCCCTCACATGTGGCCTCTCAGGAGCAGAGCTCCCATCACCTGTCTCAGATGTGACCAGCTGATTTATGGCCTCTTCATGCTTAATTTTTTGAGGAATATGCTTTCCTCTGATTCTCACAGAGCCCTTTCTCTTACTTCTCTGCAAGGTTTCCTCTCTGTGTCTGAAAGGCACTGGGCTCAAGGAGCAGACAGCCCTGCAGGCTCCGCTGCAATGACCTACATCGGCTATCCCCTAGGCCCTGGGTGTGGGGGGTGCTGAGGTTTCAAGACAGGAACTTGGGAATCTAGCACAGATCTGCAGATGATGACTTCAGGGAGACAGGCTGCAAAATCTGCACTGGTAGACTGTGAGGCAGGGTTGAGTTCTCACTTTGTCATTTGTGGACAATATCAGAAGACTCTCCTACCCACCCCCCACCCCCCCACCCCCCAACGCAAAAACATTTCTGAGCAGTGACCCATAGGATAGAAGCCAGAGGTCTCTGACAGGCCTGGTCTCTGTATTCATTAGATCTGGGAGTAGTTTTTGCCCGTTACCCATTTTCACTGAACCCATTCCAGTCAGCTGGAAAGATCTTGGCCCTGAGGTAGACCAACAAGTTCAGATTTCAGCTGATTTATTTCAGGAACATGGAGGCTTGGTAGAATTAGTCAGATATGCAGAAATTCACTCCCAAGCTTTATTATTAAGAGACTACTTCCTTAGACCCAGGACCCTGGCAGCTGAACCTCTGCTTCCAGCTATAGGCCTTCTGGAACAGGCAAGGCAGGTTCTAAAATAGTTTCCCCCCACCCCCACCTCTCACTGTGAACCAGTGTTTAGGATGCCCACCACCTCCAGATTGTGGATGTTTTGCTCTGGCAAGGAAATCCTATTATGGGGATAGGAAATTAGGTGATGGTGACAGAGAATGATAGATGAGCCTTTTGCTTAGCAGAGAGAGAGAGAGAGAGAGAGAGCGCGAGCAGGCTATACAGGATTGGGTGGCTCTCCTGTCCAAAGGGCTTCCCCTTGGCCAAGCCCCACCCCAAAGCCCAGGAAGTCCAGAGCTTGGCACCCACCCAGGGTGAGAGCATTCCTCAGGACTCTGACAGGCTGTGGGGGATGGTGGTAGTGCTCCTACCGCGAGGATGGGGGAGGGGAAGGAAACGCGCAGGGGAGGAAATGACTTCGGAGGGTAAGAGGTGGGGAACTATTATAATTCTTGGTCCCACGAGTCCCTTTTAGAAAGAAAGGCTGAAGTTGAATGTCTTCCCAGCAGCCATGTGAAGGGTCTGCAGCTTCAGAGCAAATGACCCCTAAGTCACCTCTCTGCTCAGGGTCACCACTGACGTCCCAAGCAGTCCTCTGGAGGTTCTGTCTCCCCGTCCCTAACTCTGGGGCTGTGGTTGAGCTCGGGAGACGCCGAGTGGCGAAAATCTGGAACTGCAGCTGGGCTCGGGGAGGAGTCCATCGGATCTCCCTCAGCCTCTCCACCAGGGCCCCTCCCTTTTCCTGCACTAGGCCCAGAACTCTGGAAATAGCACCTGGAAACGCGAGCGCTGACAGATGCTGAGTTATAGGAGAGCAAGTGTGCTTTACGTTCTAGCTCGATTGCCTTGGAGCTGTTTCCCTTGAAAATAAGTGCCTCAGGACTCCTCCCATTCCCTTCCACACATCTCTCATTAGTATGCCCCTGGGCAGTGTACCTCTTGGCTACAATGGAAGTACCCCTGTTTGTGTCCCACGAGCCTTTTAGCCTTTGGGTTATCTACTATTCATGACCTCTATGACTTTGGAGGGACAAATGGCATCCGACTATTCTGATTTTAAATTTACCCTTCCTTTTCTGAGCACTGCTTAATGTACAACCCTTTCTCCTAATCAGCCTTCAGTCACATACCTTCCATCACCCCAATTCCTACCCAAACCCTCAGTCTCACATCTCACCTGGGGAAAAGGAATGGAGAGGAAAATGGACAAAGTCTTGATGAGAATTTTTCCCAAGGAAAACGGTTCCCTCTGTTTAGCTTCACTTGAAAAATTGATGCTTTTGAACTGTGGTATTGGAGAAGACTCTTGAGAGTCTCTCGGACTGCAAGGAGATCAAACCAGTCAATCCTAAAGGAAATCAGTCCTGAATATTCATTGGAGGGACTAATGCTGAAGCTGAAGCTCCAGTACTTTGGCCACCTGATGCGAAGAACTAACTCATTGGAAAAGACCCTGATGCTGGGAAAGACTGAAGGCAGAAGGAGAAGGGAACGACACAGGATAAGATGGTTGGATGGCATCACCGACTTGATGGACATGAGCAAGCTCCGGGAGTTGGTGATGGACAGGGAAGCCTGGCGTGCTGCAGTCCAAGGAGTTGCAAAGAGTCGGACATGCCTGAGCGACTGAACTGACTAGCTTTTCCTGGTTAGTCCCCTTGCTCTGCATCAAATCTTCCCACTGGACTGATTTTTGCTGTCCTGCCCTCCCCTTTCAACACGATCTTCCAGAGCTCTTCCCATCCCGGGCAAATGTTCTCAACGCCGGGAGAGGAGTCTCCATTCTGGAAATAATTTGCAGCTTGAGGAAACAGCCCTTAGAGGAAGAACTGTTTCCAGTGTTGTTGGGGAAAGGGAGGTGATGGAGGAGGCAACAAACAGAACGCTCACTCTTAGGAGAGGTCGCGTTCCCCTTATCCAGCACATAATTAAAGAACTCAGCTGGTATTCGGGGATCTCCAAGAGCTCTGCCAACATCTTGAAGAACTCTAGGGGAAATGAAGTACAGGTAATCAAGTTTGCAGCTAGGGATTAAAACTCTACCCAACTCCTCCTCCAAAACAATTTCCTTTCATGATATCCCTCCTCTTGAATTTGCCTCATCTTTTATTTGTATGATCCTTAAAGCTATCAGCCAGGGAGTTACGTGGGTTTGAAATAATCTTAAGCAGAGGCAGCAACGGCCCCCTTCTGCACTCCAGCCCTCAATCAGCTTTCCTCTTCTCCCCATGCTGCTGCTCCACATTCATCCTGAAGGGGGCACTTTTGTTCAGTCGTTAGTTGGTGCCAGCGAAAAAGAAGCCGAAGAAGGAAATGTAACAATTGGTCACGTGTTGGGGGTGGGGTCCTCGCAGAGGTTTCTGGGAAGGGAAGGGAGGTCCACGTGGAGTGGGCGGGGCTCGCTGAAAGTTTTGGCGGGGCTGGTGGAGAGAGAGAAATACTCGAAATACCCGAATTTGAGTTGTGATTTTATTTGGGAAAAAAAAAAAAAAAGGGCAGCAGAGATGGTGGAGGGTGTGTCCTGCGGAGAGGCCCCCGCGGAGGGGAGAAGGGGAGCGGCACGCAAGCATCCTGCTCGCGGAAGCCTGGAGCGCAGGGCAGGGTTTTTGCCAGAAAGAGCTCTGGGCCGGTGCCGAGCTTCAGAGCCGGAAACTTCTGTGGCTCCATGCTGGTTCCCCATCCCCCAATCCTCCAGAAGGGAAAGGTAGCGTCTCCACCCGTGGTCTTATTTCGGTGCCCTGTGGAGCTGGGCTATTGCCAGCTGCGCAGCCCCAGTCTTTATTTACCTTTCCGAGAGCCTCAGGAAGCTGCAGAGATGAATCCTCTCTTTCTGGGAAGAAGCCAAAGCAAGTCTCTTTTTACTACTTAGTTCTATCCCACTGTTAGTAGGGACATGCAACTTCATGCAGTCTTAAAGGTGATCTATTTCAGTTTTCTTTTTGGTCTGGGGAAACCAGGACCCAGACTGGTAAAAGGGCTTGCTACATGATCTTTCCACACTATAGGCTTTCCATTCAAAGAATGTAGGTCATGGAAATGGGAGTCTGTCATTCCAAAAGTCTTAAGAGGAATGGTAGAAGTGTTGGCTTTATCTCCATCCATACACTTAGCCAGAGGGCAAATGGAAATGGTCACTATCCCATTAGGGATGAAATAGGCAGAGAACTGTTTAGGGACTTGATTTTACGGGTCCTTTTGTTTTCCTAAGGCTCCCTCTCAAGTCAGCAGGTCCACTTTCTCCCACTTGGTCTTTACTCTTTGGTATCTTATGTCCTTATGTGTCCTAGTTTAGGGATTATCACAGTTTAAAAAGCCCTAATGATAGGGCTTCCCAGGTGGTTCAGTGATAAAGAATCCGCATGCCAATGCAGAAGACACAGGATCCATTCCTGATCTGGGAAGATCCCACGTGCCTCAGAACAACTAAGTTGATGGGCCACATTTGTTGAGCCTTGCCACAATCGGAGTCACAACTACTGAAGCCCAGGAGCCTTAGAGCCTGTGCGCAGTAACAAGAGAAGCTTGCATAATGAGAAACCCCTGCACTGCGACTAGAGTAGCCCCCCTTCTCCAACTAAAGACCCAGTACAGCCAAAATAAATAAATACGATTAGTTAAAAACAAAAAACTAATGGTTTCGAAGCAAAAATTCTCTTCCTTTTTAGAGAGTTTCTCTTCCAAAGTTTCAGTTTTCTGGTAGTTTATTCACCTCATCCTATGAATTGAGATCAACTTCAGACATCAAATTCAAAATTCCAGCCTTTGTGGGGAGAAAAACATGTTTACTCAGTCTTAAAGCAGTGAAATCCTAGATTTTGGATTTCAGTGCTGTAAAGTTTTCAGGAAAAAAAAAATGTAGGGAACTGATGTGGGATTGCCAGCTTTTTATTTTGCCAAGTAAGGACATTAAAAAACTACCACTACCAATAGCTGTTTACTATCACCATCATTTTAGAGAGGTACATTTCAACATTTGCAAAATAAGAAATACGTGATCTCTGAGTAAGTGACAGTATTACGCCACCCTGCCTTAAATTTTGGTTTCGCTAGTGGCTCAGACAGTAAAGAATCAGCCTGCAATGTGGGAGACCTGGGTTTGATCCCTGGGTTGGGAAGATCCCCTGGAGGAGGGCATGGCAACCCACTCGAGTGTTCTTTCCTGGAGAATCCTCATGGAGAGAGGAGCCTGGCATTAAATTTACATGGGTGCATTTGTTATTTGTAGACGTATTTATTTATCTTTGCTTGCACTGGGTCTTCATTGCTGTGTACAGGCTTTCTCTAGTTGTGACGAGTGGGGGCTACTCTTTCTTGAGACACTCGGGCTTGTTATTGCAGTGGCTTCTCTTGTGGTGCACACCCTCAGTTGCTTTGAGGCATGTGGAATTTCCCTGGACCAGGGATCGAACCTGAGTCTCCTGCATTGGCAGGTGGTTTCTCATCCACTGTACCACCAGGGAAGTCCTATTTGTAGACTTTTAAATAATGGCCATCCTGACTGGTTTGAGGTGGTACTACATTATAATTTGATTTGCATTTCTCTAATAATTCAGCTAAGTATTTTTGAATATTGAAAATCTAAAGTAGTATTTCACATAACATGAAAATGTATGAAATTCGAACTTCAGTGTCCATAAATAAAATTTTGTAACATGGTAGGAATGTGATCACTGCTTGCAGTATTCACACCAGAGCCTTTGCTTTCAAACAGTGAATCTGTAATCTGTCATTCCCTCTAAATCCCCATACCACTGGTACCTTAACCACTCACCATGAGCCACCACTTGTTCATTTACACTGTCTTTTGTGCTGCAACAGCAGAGTTGAGTAGTGCAAGAAACTCCACAGCTGTCAAAGCCTAAAATATTTACTATCTGGCTCTTGAATAATAGGTCCTGATATAGACGCCAATGTAGTGTTTTTCAGACTTAAGGTGCAACAAAATCATCTGGTGGACTTGTTAAAACACATACTGCTTAATCCCATCCGGAGTTTCTGATTCACTAGGTCTAGAGTGGGATCCAAGATTTTGCATTTTGAACAAGTTCCCAGGTGATGCCAGTCCAGGAGATTTGGTCTTGTTGTTCAGTCACTCAGTTGTGTCACTCTTTGCAACCCCATGGACTGCAGCAGGCCAGGCTTCCCTGTCCTTCCCTGTCTTTCTGTTTGCTCGAACTCACATCCATTGAGTCAATGATGCCATCCAACCATCTCATCCTCTGTCATCCCCTTCTCCTCCTGCCCCCCATCTTTCCCAGCATCAGGGTCATTTCCAATGAGTCAGTTCTTCAAATCAGGTGGCCAGTGTATTGGATCTTCAGCATCAGTCCTTCCAGTGAATAGTCAAGGTTGATTTCCTTTAGGATTGACTGGTTTGATCCTCTTGCTGTCAAAGGAACCCTCAAGAGTCTTCTCCAGCACCACAGTTCAAAAGCATCAATTGTTTGCTGCTCAGCCTTCTTTACGGCCCACCTCTCACATCTGTACATGACTACTGGGAAAAGCATAGCTTTGACTAATAACGGAACTTTGTTGGAGAATCCCATGGACAGAGGAGCCTAGTGAGCTGCAGTCCGTTGGTCACAAAGAGTTGGACGTGACTGAGCGACTAACATTTGGTCTAGTGAGGAAGAAAACAGGGAATTTGTTCACGGAACAAATCCTGGTCTTAGAAATCGGCCACAAAGTCCTCCTCCTCCCTCATGCCCTCCTCATGGTTTCTGTTGATTACAAAGAAAGTGAAAGTTTAGTCACTCAGTCATGTCTGACTCTTTGTGACCCCACGGACTGTAGCCCACCAGGCTCCTCCATCCACGGGATTTTCCAGGCAAGAGTACTGGAGTGGGTTGCCATTTCCTTCTCCAATTGATTACAAAGTTCTGTAAATTAATAATGTGAAAACTAGATTCTCAAGCCTTAGATTAACCATTTATCATCTCTCACTTGAACTAATAGCCTGAACGTTGGTCTCTTGCCTTCAGTACAAACATATATTAGCTTTCAAAAACACAAATCTGATTATTCCACACTTTGCTGGACGTCTTTCAGTGTTTCACCTTGGCTGATAAATCAGTTGTCTCAAGTCCCTCAAAGAGGGATTGGTTCCAAAATCCTGCTTAGAATACCAAAATCCTCAAATGCTCAAGTCTCTTCTTTAAAATGGTGTATATCTGCATATAGCCTATGCATATCCTCTAAGTCATCTCTAATTACTTACAATACCTAACACAATGCAAATGCCATGTAAATCATTGTTGGGCTTGTAGCAAATTCAAGTTTTGCTTCTTGGAACTTTCTGGAATTTTTGTTCCTGAATATTTTCAATTTGCAGTTGGTTGAACCCGCAGATGTGGAACCTGTGCATATGGAGGGTCGACTGTATCCATTTCTTAACTGGGCCTTCAGACCTCAATAATCTGGTCTCAATACACCTCGCCTGTTTTATCCCCTGTACTTCCCACTATCCAAGCTAAAGTCCAGGCGACTTCTCCACTTACTCCAATACATCCTTTTATCCCAGGTATCTGCAAAGTTCTCAACTCTGTCTGAAATGTCCTCCTATGGCCTCAACCTTTAAGACCCACTTCAGTTGTCACTTCCTCAGTTCCCTCCAGATAGTATGTTCTATCTTCTCTGTGCTTCCAGACAACTTTTTTCTTCCCTAGGTTTCACTATTTACACCCTATTAATAAGGCTGTCACTCTCAACCAAGCTAAAGGTCAAGGGTACATGCTTTCTCTTAATATATCTAAACACCTCATTTACTCACTCAGTGAATATTTATTAACTGCCTACTTTAGGCCAGATATAGTTCTATGGGCTAAGGAGACAACAGAGAAAGAAAACATAAAGCTCACATTCTAGTGGTAGAGGGAAATAAACATAATAAACTACATGTTAGATAGTAATAAGTAATATGAAAAAACTAAAGCAGGAAAGGCCTGGGAAGGAATTTAGAAGAGGTTGTGGGCTTACATAAGATAGCTAGAAAAGAAGCCTTGATGAAAAGATATTTAGTAAAGAACTGAAGCAATGAATAGGAAGGTATGTGAATATCTGAAGAAACAGTGACACAGGTGGAGAGAATAGCAAGTGAAAGGGCCTGAGCAGACCCATGCTGGGTGTGTTTGAAGGACAGCAAAGAGGTGAGTGTGGCAGGAGGGGACTGAATAAGGGGGAGAGTAGTAGGAGTCAAAGTCATCTGTACTGGGGGCCAAATTCTAAAAACCAAAAGGACAATTTTGTTTTTACTCCAAGTAAGATGGGAAGTCATGAGAAAGAACAGGTTCTCATATCGGGTTCACTGTGGTTGCTGTGTTGAGAACAGACCTCAGTGGGGGAAGGCAAAGGTTGAAACTGAGGGGCTAATTACAAGGTTACTGCAATAAAAAAAAGGTGAGATACGATTATGGCTCAGATTATGGCTCAAGATGAAAGTTGTGGAAATGTTGCAAAGGTGTATGTTTCTGGATATACATATTGAAGGGCAATGGCATTGAAGACTGACTGGATATGAAGTGAGAGAGAGAGGAAGGCTATAGAAGAAGCAGGATTTAGGTGAGGCAAATTCAGGAGTGTGATTTTAGACCCAAGTTTGAAATGCCTATTAGACGTCCAAATGGATATGTTTCCTAGGCATCTGAATATATGATTTTGGAGTGAGGGAATGAGCCTAGGAAGGAGATCTAAATTTAGGAGTTGCCAGTATAGAGACTCGGGTTTGATCCCTGGGTCGGGAAGATCCCCTGAAGTAGGAAATGGCAACCCACTCCAGTATTCTTGCCTTAAAAATGGACAGAGGGGCCTAGCAGGCTATAGTTCTTGGGGTCGCAGAGTCGGACATGACTGAGCACGTAAGCAGTGTAGAGACGGTATTGAAGGTCTTGACACTGAAAAAGATCACCATATTCTCTATGCCTCCTGCCACACATGGCCCCCACTTCACTAGTATCCCTAACTCCAAATACTCCCTTTGCAGATCTGAGGCCATATAGTCTGGTAGAAGAGGGCAGTGGCTTCCTTGGCTTCTTAGCACATTCCCATCCATTTGTTTCAAGTTTGCAGTGCTTCATCCTCTGAGCTCACAGGGCAGAGACAGTTTCAATTAGAGGTTTTCACATGAGGCCAAATGTTAGTCATCTCCATATAGACTGGAAAAAAAAAAAAATCCCACCTTAACAGAAAAGAAAAATCAATAAAAACTATTTAAAAGTTTTTTCCAGGAGAAATTCTGTGAGGACTTGTTGGCTAAAGCTGCCTGAAAGTTCAGACAGACAGGCACAAAATGAACACAGAGAGGACAAAGTGCTCAGCATAGGTTAATACCCTAAAGTATTTCTATTCTCCGTAAAGGTAAAGATCCCTTCTGAGACTTCCTTTGCCTCAGTCCTTCATGAACACCCCCAGAAGACGCTAGAAGTGACTTAAGAGGTCTGGGGAGATGGCCGTTGGGAAAGAACTGTTGGTAGTTGGCAACACTTCATTCCAGGGAGGTGGTGGCAACAACTCCCTAGGCAGCAGACATCATGGATTTTCCTCCCTCGGGGTACCAGAGGTCCCCTCCGTTTCTGGTCTGGGTCCCTTAGAGACAAAGAACTTCATTCTCTCCCATACCAGTGTGGGGTTGCTGGGGAGCGCAGGGGTGGAGGGGTTAGAATTCTACGCCCAGGAAACACCCACAGGCTCAAACAGGAGCCTGCATCCTAACTCTGGTCCAGGCGGCGCGCGGGGCCGTGGGGCCCCTCCGGTGAGAGCCAGGCCTGTTGCCAACGTGCCCGGGAAAGGGTTCGCCCAGCGCAGGCCGGGTACATGGAGCGCTCGATACACTTCCACGGAGGGTGTATCTGCCTCCCGAAGCCCCCTTCCTTCCTCGCAACTCCATTCTCTCGCGCTTCTCTCTCTCCGGGAGCCTCAGCATTCGCCTGCAGCCCGTCGCCGCCCTCGCCCTTTCTTCCCTCCTCCGGACCCTCCCCCGGCTCGCCCCTCCTCCGGCAGCCCACCTTCACCCCGCCGCTCCGCGGGTTCCTCGGTCCTCGCCCCTTATCCCCGGCCTCCCCTCGCCGGCCCCCCGCGCCGGGGGCCCCCGCGGCCCCCTGCCCGCCCTCCTCCAGGCGACAGCGGCCCCTTTCACAATAGCGCGGCCCGCCTCCCTCCTCTCGGCTCCCGGTTCACTCCCGCCCGCTTCTCTCCCGGCGCATGCGCCCTCCGGTCGGCGGCGGCAGCTGCGGCTGTGGCGGCTCCGAGCGGCTCCGTTTTTTTAAAGGGAAACGCTGAGGCGTCGGGGGTGACTGTGGGGGAGGGGGACCCCGAGTCCGGAGACCCCCGGGTGAGGCGACAGACTCTCTCCCGTAGTAGGAGGGCTTTGGGCGTACCCATCCCTCCCACCCCCTCCTGAGGAGGAGGGGGGGGAAAATGGAGGCTCGGGGCGGCTGAGGCGAGCTCCGGGGCGGGGGGCCGGGGCGGGGAAGGGGGGTGTGGGGTGGGGAGACGAGGCGGGCCCGGCCGGGCCAGGGGGGGCCGAAGCGAGCTCCGGGGATGAGCTCGGGGGCGGCTGGGTGCGAGCTTCTGCCTCTGAGGCGAAGGCGGCGGCGGCGGCAGCAGAGGCGGCGGCGAGGCCCCCATGGGCCGGCGGCGGGCCTCAGCCGCGGCCTCCACTTCTCCGCACGCCGGCGGGATGGCGCCCGGGCCCCGGAGGAGCCGCGCTAGCCGAGGCCTGCTGCCGCGCTGCTGAGGCGAGCCCGCCAAACTCCCCTCCCCCTCCTCCGTCCTCGACCCCCCGCACCTCACCCCTTCCCCACCCCCTCTTTCGTCTCGGTCCCCGACGCTGCTCCGGACCACTATGACCATGAGATCCGCAGTGTTCAAGGCGGCCGCGGCCCCTGCCGGCGGCAACCCTGAGCAGCGACTGGACTACGAGCGGGCTGCGGCGCTGGGCGGGCCCGAGGACGAACCTGGGGCGGCCGAAGCCCACTTCCTCCCCCGGCACCGTAAGCTCAAGGAGCCGGGGCCCCCACTGGCCTCCTCCCAGGGCGGGAGCCCCGCGCCCTCACCCGCCGGCTGCGGCGGCAAGGGCCGGGGCTTGTTACTCCCGGCCGGGGCGGCCCCCGGGCAGCAGGAAGAGAGCTGGGGCGGCTCGGTGCCCTTGCCCTGTCCACCCCCGGCCACCAAACAAGCTGGCATTGGGGGGGAGCCAGCGGCAGCGGGAGCCGGCTGCAGTCCCCGACCCAAGTATCAGGCGGTGCTGCCCATTCAGACGGGCTCTCTCGTGGCGGCGGCCAAAGAGCCTACGCCCTGGGCTGGGGACAAGGGTGGGGCGGCTCCCCCAGCTGCCACCGCCTCGGACCCGGCGGGACCCCCACCACTACCTCTGCCCGGGCCGCCACCCCTCGCGCCCACCGCCGCCGCCGGGACCCTGGCGGCCAGCGAGGGCCGATGGAAGAGTATGAGGAAGAGCCCTCTCGGGGGTGGCGGCGGCTCTGGAGCTTCCAGTCAGGCCGCCTGCCTCAAACAGATCCTTCTGCTGCAATTGGACCTCATCGAACAGCAGCAGCAGCAGCTGCAGGCCAAGGAAAAGGAGATCGAGGAGCTGAAGTCAGAGAGAGACACGGTACGGGAAGGGTTAATCTGCGTTCGGGACGAGGAGCGAGTTATGCGCATGCTCGGGGGAAGGGGGCTGTAGGAGGTTAAGGTATCCCTGAGTTAGGGGTAAGGAGGTCGGCCACCAGCAAAGGAGTCTTCTCAGTTGCTGGGTCCTTGGGAGCCAGGCTCACAGACACGTTGGGTTAGAGGGAAGGGTTAAAGGGCAACCTCCCAGGGGGAGGGGGAGGGGAGGTTTCAGGTGCCAAAGGGTTAATTTAAAATGACAGCCCCAGACTTGTGGGAAAGACGTTGAGTGGGAAAAGACCTGATTTGTGAGGGGTTGGAAAATGAAAAGGTGGGATGCATATGTGGTTGCTTTATGGAAGGGGTTAAATTAAAGAGCTTTGCGTTAGAAATGCATTCTGGAGGAGAGGGCCATAGCAGCTGTTGCTCTAAGCACTGCTGTAGCATCTTTATCTAGATAGAGTAGTAGGCCTTTTCATTGGCAGAAGGGTTGAGGTGACTCACAGTGGAATCCTGTTTTAGCTTTTAAAAATGATATTAGGAGAATCATCACCTTTGATTTCAGACAGTTTTTTTGTTTTAATAGGAATCTGAGTTATAAAACATGACCTACTGACCAGCTCCCTTGTATGATAAGCATAGTGTTTAGAAACTGGAAGGCTTTTAAAGGCATCAGGGGAAATTAAGCTTATTAAATGTATTAAGTAGACCAAAATTTTTTCCCCTATATTAGAATCTTAAGGTGTAGGGAAGTCATTTATTATTTCTTTGTACTTCTGAGGAGCATGACTATATAGGCTTGTTTTATTTTATTTTATTACCCTTGAAGCAGTAGTTAAGGGCACCTGATGTGTTAAAACATACTCCAGATATCAGGAAAGCTGTGGTGGTGGGATATTATAGTGCTAGCATACCTTACAGCTGCCTAAAAATAAACATGGTTTCTACAATTGTTGTGTTCAGGCTGCAGCAGTCTCTGTCTCTCTCTCCTCTCTCTCCCTCCCTCTCTCTCTCTGGCGTTGTGTGCGCCAAGGGCTGAGCAAGGGAGCAGAGGGCTATTCATTTTGTTTGCTTTCCAAATGAATCTCTTCAGGCAGCAACTGTTTTATTAGAGAATGCATTCTGCAAGGTGGAATGGGAGCTGGGGCCGGTCTCATTAAAATATTTCGTGGTGTTGATTTGTGGAAGTTACTCAATATGGAGGTGGCACTGCTCAGCTACTGTACTGCAGTCTAGGGGTGTGATGGTACTGTAATTACAACACATCATGTCCTGACTTGGGGGGGGGGGCGAAGTCGGGAAGAGGACGACCAGTGAAGGAGAAGAAATCAAGGAAGTGTCATCCACAAACAAATGTGTTTAAGTAATGTTAAGGCTCTGAATCAAAACAGAAGGAGATGAAATGAGAGTGTGGCTGACAGGGGGCTCTCTGCTGATTGTGGTTTCTGCTCAGTTCCTGAGGTAATAGCCCTTTTGCAGATTTTCCTAGGCAGGAAAAGTGGGGTGAGTTAAGGATAGAGTGTCAGTCTGAACTTGGCATTCACTGCCTCTCTTGTGTATTGCAGTCTTAGTGTTGCTTAAGCTTGTTTCTCTTATTCCAGTTGTTATTTGGCCTCTCATGAAATCTGTGCAGCTAAGTGGATGTAATGAAGTCAACATTAATATCACTGTCTAACCCAAATAAACTTGTTATAGAGTATAAGTAACACAGTTGGCATCTTTTCTCAGAACATTTTAATGTGAAATTTTCAATGATAATAGACTTCCATTTTGTGTTTGATCATGTGGTCCTCCCTTTAATTATTAGAATCAAAAGACTTTTCAATATTTAAATAAATAGGTACAAGTTTTTCTGTTATCTCAAATGCAAAGCAGTATGCATATTTGATGATTGATGGGACTTATGGGTACTGGTTCTTTTTATAAGTCTTCCAAATTGAGTGTTCACAGTTTAGGTGGCATCTCCCCACCCCACCGTACCCCCTTTCAAATAACATTGCAATTCCTAGTGGCACTGTGATTGTGTGAGCTTTTAATTCTGTCTCAATGTACTGTCTGGACTTTGCCCTCGTGTGTAGCGTTTTTGAGTGGAAGTAGAGATGATGGTGTTTGGAGAACTTCAGGGCCTCCTAAAAGAACATTAAGGTTAATTCTGGAAACTCCCAAACTGACTTGGAGCCACATGTTAGCAGTAGCAGAGACCGTGCCATTTAAAAGGCATGTTGTGGCCTCTCCCAGTGAAGAGGATCTTTTTTTTTTTTTTTTTCCCCAGAAGAATGAACTACAAATTCCCCCATGTCCCTCCCCAGCTACGTTAGCTCCTAAAATTAACCAGTGCACCTTGTCTTCTCTATTGTGATTAAGAAAATCTATTCAGATTATGTCTGCCTGTTAAAAATAAGTTAAATTGCTGTGGTTCATGGAAAGAGACAGAAGACCAGACTGATTCCAGACTGGGGATAAGTACCTGTGTTTAATTTTTCTGTTTTATAAGTCTGCATTTTGCCACTGTCTTTTTTAGCTCCTTGCTCGGATTGAACGTATGGAAAGGCGGATGCAGCTGGTAAAGAAGGATAACGAGAAAGAAAGGCACAAGCTGTTTCAGGGCTATGAAACTGAAGAAAGAGAGGAAACGGAGCTATCGGAGAAAATTAAACTGGAGTGCCAACCGGAGCTTTCTGAGACAACCCAGACTCTGCCTCCCAAGCCTTTCTCCTGTGGGCGGAGTGGAAAGGGACACAAAAGGTGTGCTGATAACTTTGTTACACTGTCTGGACTTGAGGTCACTTGTTTGCAGTGACTGAGAGTAAGGGATGAGGACTCATGAATTAGTTTTAATACAACTGTATCTTGAATCACGAGGTCTTCTGTACTGAGAAACTGAAACATCCTTGTGTGGGCTATAAAAGTCTGTTAGGAACATTTTGGTCACAGTAGTAATTACAGAATGCAGTATACATCATAAAGAGAATGGGCAGCAAATGTGACAGCTGAATTTCTTAAAACTATAGCCCTTCACTTCAAGTTAGGAAGTGTTAAATTCCTTCATTGCCTTAAGGCACTGGTAGATGTTAAAAATGTAAGCTCTAAAAAAAAAAAAGTAAGCTCTAACTGCCCTTGGACTCGAAAAGATTAGTCTAGCTATAAGGATAGCATAAATTTTGAAAACTCAAAATTAAACTGCAATAAAATATGCAGATGGACAACAGTGATACAGACTATTCAGAGATTAATTATTGTGCTTTAAGGATAGTGAAAGTTTAAGGAGGAAATGGATCTTGAAAAAGTATAGAACTTAGGTTGGTAAAAAGGAAAGGAGATGACATTCTAGAAGTGTGCGTTTGTGTGTGTGTAGACTGGTGGGAGAAAGAAAATCAGAAGATAGCAAGAAAAAATGATTGTAATTAACATGGTATAGGAATAGGCGGGTGGGATAAGACTGGCGTCTGGTTGGCAGGAATGAAATAGACCACAGAGTAGAGGCATCTGATGTTAGTGAAAGGATCTTGAATAAAATAGGAACCTTTTTAGATTTAATAATCAGTAGAATAGTAGTAGAGGTTCTTAAGCATGGAAACTCACTTGTTCAACAAACGTTTACTAAGGGCTTATTATACATATTGTTAAGCATGAGGCTGTTCCTGCTCATGACAGCCAAGTGAACCCAGATATTTAGATACTTGAATACTGGTCATTTTGGAGCAAGCTAGTTCTCTTGCCTGAAAATGTAATCAAATCAGATTTTATCCAAGGGTCAATAAAATTCTATAATGTTTTCTTCCCTATCTAATAGGAAATCCCCATTTGGAAGTACAGAAAGAAAGATTCCTGTTAAAAAGCTGGCTCCTGAATTTTCAAAAGTCAAAACAAAAACTCCTAAGCACTCTCCTGTTAAAGAGGAACCCTGTGGTTCCTTATCTGAAACTGTTTGTAAACGTGAATTGAGGAGCCAAGAAACTCCAGAAAAGCCCCGGTCTTCAGTGGACACCCCGCCAAGACTCTCAACTCCCCAGAAGGGACCCAGCACCCATCCCAAGGAGAAAGCCTTCTCAAGTGAGATAGAAGATTTGCCGTACCTTTCCACCACAGAAATGTATTTGTGTCGTTGGCACCAGCCTCCCCCATCACCGTTACCATTACGGGAATCCTCTCCAAAGAAGGAGGAGACTGTAGCAAGTAAGGCATAGAGAACACTTGCTCTTATACCCTAGTGGTGGCGGTCAAGCTAACAAGTGTGAAAATGCCTTTGGCATTTTTAAAAAAGTGCAATCAATAAAGCAGAGTTCTGTCAAGAATGAGTAAGTTAACAGCCAGAGACAGACACTGTGCAGGCATTGCAAATAGATGGAATTACAGCAAAATGTGCTCAATGTATTTGCCTGCTTACAACACTGGGAGATGTGTTTGCCAGTAAGTTGCTCATCACAAGAGCACCAGACTTGGGGGTGTAATCTCCGGCAACTTGCATGCCCTCTGAAAGAAGGGTTTTCTGTGCTGTGAAATGCATAGAACTTATACTTTGCCATGCACGACTGTTCCTGCAATTGATACTGTGTGAAACCTGGGAGGGTGGTCTTTGGGTGTTCTCAGGGGCCAATGGTAATTTTTGGGTTGGGGAGCCAGCTTGGGGTGGGGAATTTCACCTGGGCCTCCGCTCTTTAACTATATAAACATTTATCTGTATCTCTGTGTCCCGGTCTGGGGGGCAGGAGGAATCTGCCAAAGACCAACAGTCTTACTATATCTCACTATACTTCACAAAGGTTCTAAATGTGAAGAGTTTACTTGGATTGCAGTAGCCCATTGGTTGTTCATATATTTAAATAAAATGGTCTACAAACTATTTTTCAAACAATAAGGACTATCTTGGGATATCTGAGCTGCTTGGGATGGGTGTGGGGTATGGGACCTTGATCTTCATTCCCTTTTTGTTCTTCATGGCTTCCGTACAGAGATGCTCCCCTATCTCCTACATCAACCAGTAACTGGAATGTGCCTTCGATCGTGTAATGTTAGTCTATGACAGTCACTGTGGGTGCTCCGGGGTGATGGTGGGGAAGCCTTCTTGGATAGAGTCACGGTCCTGAGTTTCTACTGATGTGTCTTGCCCTCGTAGGGCTGGGTATGGGAATCCATTCCAATAAGACAAGAGCATTCTCCAGGCTTTTGTTTGGCTGTTCTGGTGACAAAATTAAGTGGGGAAGATAGATTACTCTTCTTCATTATCTAAAATTCATTAGGCCTTACATTTGAGTACATAGATAGACCAGGACCCTGATCTAGGTTCGGGTTTTTTGTTGGTTCAGTCAGTTGAACAGGTTCATCCTTAATGGTTAACCTTCTTGCTGCCATGGCAATGCTGTGTAACAAGAGAAACCGTGAAGCAATTTCCCATCCGGGATTGAGAAATGGCTTGGTCCGGAGCTGTTCTGTGTGACTGGCTGTTTTTGAAAACCCTTTCTGCCGTAGTACAGAAAATTCCAAACACCTCTGATATTGTGGGTCTAGCAGTACAGAAAGAGTCTGATTGGGGGGATCCCAGTCCTTTGAGGAGCCTGAGTTGTGAATAAATGTGTGAATCCTTATTCTGGACGCCCCTATTTCAAGAGGAAGTCTCAATGGCTTGTTCTAAGGAAGCCAAAGTCTTTGTGCATGTTGTTCAGGCTGGACCAGCAAGGTAGTTTGTTTGGAGGGAGGAGGGAGCTGTTTAAGAAGACTACATGTGTAAGTTTTGAGAACACTGATCTTTTATTTGAAAAATAGGGTCAACTTTTACTCACCTGCCATGTTCTGAGTTTAAGGTTTGATATCCTTGGCCATCAACTGTTGCAGGGAAACCACCCTAAATAATGAAGAAAAGAAGTCGTCTCAGTGTAAAAAAAAAAAAAGTGGTGGGCTTATTTTCTTTTCTTTTGTCTGTTGTTCCCTCTTCCCCTCCCCCAGAGAGAAATTCTCAAAAGAGCAACTCAAAAAAAAACAAAATGGCTTCCTAGTGAGAACATCAGTGATGATCCTTTCCTCCATTTTGGGTATGGGCTTTTTTTCTTTTTACACTGAGATGATTCTTCTTTCCTGCATTATTTAGGGTGTCTGATGCCATCAAGTGTTGCAGGAGAAACTTCAGTCTTGGCTGGTGAGTAGAATAGGAATTATATTGACTGGGCCTGGGGTGGGGGCTGGTGGGATGGTGGATGGTTGGGAGTTGCATCCCCCATCAGTTGGATGGGGGAGAGTGAGATTCCTTGGTATGTGATTATACTGTAGACTTCAAAATGACTACAAATTTCAGTTGTTTTTCAGGAACTGCAATAGCATCCATTATATGAATTGTCAGGTATTGGTTTAGGGTTTTTTGTGATCCTGTGTTTGGCAGACTACAATGGCATTTTAGGTTCTTTCAATACCATAGCAAGGACACTGAATATGGCTTCAGGTGAGGCCATAGAATGGATTCCTATCACTTGGTAACTTTGTCTTATCTGGGGAGAGGCTTCTTGTCCTAGTGAATAGTAGGTTGTGTGACCTTGGATTTAAGGGTGGTTCCACCCCTCCTCCCTTTCTTTTTCTTTTTTTTTTTCTTTCCAGTTCCTTCTTGGAGGGACCACTCAGTAGAGCCTCTAAGGGACCCAAATCCTTCAGACCTTTTGGAGGTAGGTACCCAAGACCTGTCAGTAGAAGGGAGTGAGAGAGAGATAGAAATGGGGTATAACTTGAATATGTCATAACTGTGTGGATGGGTTAAATAGAATTCTGAAGCCAGAAGGTAACTTGAGAGATTATCAAGTCCAACTCCTTTGTTGTATAGATGAAAAAACTGAGATTTAAAATGGCTAAGTGATTTATTAAAAAATAAGTAGCTAGTGAATATTCAAAACAGAGCTAGGTTTCATGCTAAGTAGAAAAGTTAGGCATGTACCACTCAGAAACAGAATTACATATTCCAAACTCAGTTGCCTTTTGAAAATTTGATACTTTCTTTAAACTCATACCCTTGTAAAAGTATAGTGGTAGGGAGGGTTTGTGGCAGTCTGAAAGGTTGTTTCAATTTTATGTGACTTTCACTTTGGAAAGTTATAGAAATGATTTTGAAATATGGAGATTCTACAAGGGTAGGAGTGGGGATAGGAGTATGTGTTTTGTTGATTTTTGTTACCAGGAGTTTCCCATGATACCCATAGAACTCACAGACTTAGGTGGGACCTGAAGGTGAAAGAATTTTTATTCCTGGAAGCTGGAAATGAGTATACATGTCACACAGTGATAAATAGCTTATCAGCTGCTATTCTTTACACAGAACCTGGATGACAGTGTGTTTTCGAAGAGGCATGCAAAACTGGAGCTGGATGAGAAGAGAAGGAAAAGGTGAGGCTAGAGATGTTCACTGTGGGAACTGTTGAGCCTATAGGACTGTGATGTCTCTCATCCATGCTGAGGGGAGCCCAGTAGCTCTTAATACTTTTAAATTACTGACTTTCCTAGTTGAGTATCACAGTTTTGAAGTGGTTATTGTTATAGTTAAAGATGTTTGGCCTCTTTTTCTTGTGGGGAACACTAACACATGATCCAGACTGCTAGACCTAAACAGCTCTTCCTTAATCAAGCAGACAGTTCTCTTTACCCCCTACTTCCCCGCCCCCCATCCCCTCATCTAGAAGTCTCAGCCAGGATCTCCCTAGCATCTGGATTATATGAGTTGCCTTTATAGAGCAGGTTTGCAGTAATATTGGGTTTGTTTGTTTTCTTTGTCTGGTTTGTTTTTCCCAGATGGGATATTCAGAGGATCAGGGAACAAAGAATTTTACAGCGACTGCAGCTCAGAATGTATAAAAAGAAAGGAATTCAGGAATCTGAGCCCGAGGTTACCTCATTTTTCCCTGAGCCAGATGATGGTAAGTTTTGTTTATCTAAGAGAGTAAGTTTCTCAGAGAAGAAAAAGGGTACAAGGCTCCAGGATACAACTTGCTCTGAATGAATGTGGTATTTTGAAAGAGGTATAGTTGCTAGATATTTTCCATCTATGTCACTAACAAGGTCCCATCTGGCTTTCTTCCATAGTTGAAAGTTTGATGATTACCCCCTTCTTGCCTGTTGTAGCATTCGGACGACCATTACCAAAACTAACTCCACAGTAAGTATAAAGTTTTTTCCCTCTTCTCAGGTGGTGTGCACTTCACTTCCCTTTCAGACTTCATGAAAGCTTCAATATAAGGTGGAATAGTTGGCTTAGGGACGGCCATGGCTCTTTGACAGAAGTGAGGCTACCTGGGCCACTAGCTTTTACAATGACAAGATTCCCAAGCCAGGAATTAGGAGGATTGCTTTTTGATTTAGAAATAGATTTTCAGTCACTTTAATAGCACACCGTTGCTCTGACTTTGAGGCAAGAAAGACACTCCAAACTTGGGACTTGGGAGTCAGGGCTATGAGTAGTGAAGGGTATACTGTCTCTCTTTGACTTAGTCTCATGTCCATACTGAATTTCTTCTAGTCTTGCAGGTTGATTTCCTTGTTCTTTTTTTGCCAGGAATTTTGAGCTGCCCTGGTTGGATGAGCGTAGCCGATGCAGGTTGGAGATCCAGAAGAAGCAAACACCTCATCGGACGTGTAGGAAATAGCTATGCTGGCAAGAACCTTCTGTCTTCAGATAGTTGTAGCATGCCATTCCCAGAGAGTGGCAGAGACCTGTATGTGTGACCTATGTCCTTATGTATGTTACCATTCGCTGAAAATGCCCTTCCATACTCCCCTGATCTTGGTTTTGTTTTCATCACTCTGATTTCACAAAAACTCCTTCATTGGGCTACTTGTGAATTGTGGAGGGTGATTGGGATTTCTTTTCCCTTTTTGGGGAAATGAGTTCTCAACTTAAATCTATAGGATGGCAGACTTGGAAGCTTCAGGGGTCTGCTTCTTTACATTTGCCTATGTAAAAGGGGTAAAAGGGCTCTCTTCATTAGACTTGTGGAAGATGAAGCAACCCCTGCCTTTAGAGTTGTGCCTGCATGGCACTCTTCTCGCCCCGTATACCCTTCCTTATAGTATGAGTATAGTGGTTTTTACCCTAAAACAAAACAAAATTTCACCAGGAGCTTAAGGACCAGATGAGGAATAACAAGTGACGTGATGAAGCAAGTCATCTTCACAGGGTAGAAAAGATAATGGAGAGTTGGTTGATAAATATCTAAAAACACAGTTGTTTTCTTAAAACTGTTCTGTGATACAGCCATGTGGGAAGGGATGTTTGGCTGTGATTATTTTCTTAAGTTAATGGGCAACTGAATTTCTTTCCCCACCCCTCAAGAATATAATCTTCTGAAGAGAGACTGAAGATGGTTAGTTTGGGGCCAGTTATGGCTCTAAACAAAAGCAGTTGGTGTTTGGGAATGGCATGCCAGATCCTGTACAGATGTCTTTGTGTCACATCACCTCTTGAGTATTCCTTAGTTGGGTTTTATCCTTTTAGCTGAGCTCTTGGTGGTGGGTTAGAGATTTAGGGAGGGTGGGGATGTATGTGGAAATATGGGCTTCCTCTGGCTGGCAAATGTCTACATCTTGAAACAAACAGATGTACCTAATGAGCTTCTCCAGTTCATTTTGTAAAAATAGATTTGTATGTGTACCATCTTGGTTCCCCCCTCCCAACCCTCACCTCCCCCATTTTGTTAAAAAATTTCAGGACAGCACTCCAGGCCACTTTGGTCTCAGTGTAAGATCCCTGTAACTATCTGGAAGGAAAATAGAGCCAAGACCTCTGGTCTTAAATATATAGGAATTGCCTTTCTTTAGTCTTCAGGACTATTGTATGAAAACAAGTAGGGGTCTAATCTCCTAGAAGGTAGGGGCTTTTATCCTTGAAGAGAATATGTCCCCAGATTATTAGCACTTTTAGAGGAGAAGCCAAGGTATGTAGGGTGTGTGGCCGGCCCATCAGTGGAGCATGAGAGAATGGGATACCATTGTGGGAAGGGAAGAAAAAAGTTCCTCAGGGGCCTCCCACTGCTAAAGCTTTTCGTGAGATGTTGGTCTGTGCTCCCTGAGTTTGACTTTTAAAGGAATTACTCGGGCAGCACATGTAGTATTCTTGGATGATCTTGCTGCTCTTATTTCTCCTTTGTGTGTGTGTGTGGCTATGGGTTTTCATTTGTAACTCCATCTGCTTAGGAGAGTGGGCTCTCCACAAGGGAACCTGCTGTGAACTTCTTTGCAGCAAGAATGTAGAGAGAAATAGGACTTATTCCACTAGGGGCTCTCATCTCACACCTTAAGGACAGGAAGGAGATTTCTAGAAAAACTAGGCCAGATTTTCTTTGTTCTCCATCATTTTAATATGGCAAACTGTTTGGCTTTCCTACTCTGACCTATGTTATGTTCCTTTAAAATGTGCCCAAGAAGAAAAAAGACCAGTCAGTGTCTCTTTATTTTATTCCTTGATTCCTCTCAGTTTCTTAATTTTCAGCATTTGTTGGGTTCCTTTGGATATGGGTTAGCAGATTTCACCTTTGTTTGTTCCTACCCAAGGGACTTCCCAGATTCTGAACTCAAGTTAGACTAAGAGGAATCCATGAGGTGCTATTTGGCCAGATTTATGTGGATTCTATTTCCTTGGTTTTCCCTCCACCTAGTATCTTTTTATTTTATTGCCCCCTCTTCTAGATTACTTCTCCTTTGATTTGGATATGTTGAAGTTTTGTTGAGAAGGAGGTTGGAGAGTAGATGAGCAAAGTTCCAAGAGCAAAAAGACAGTGTGTCAGAGTGTGGGGGGAAATTAGTCTTATTTTTTCCCTACATGGGATACAACACTGTGAAATTCAATCTTCAAGTGAAGGCCCTGCCGTTCTCCTAAAACATAGTTCTTTGTTTCTTTCTTTAACAAAGTTTAAGCTAGTGTTAATAAATTAAAAAGAGAAATTGCTTGTCTGTCCACTTCAGCTTTGTTTTATGCCCATTTCATATTGTTGTCTGTGTTGTAATTCATACTTTTGATACCATTTCTGATGTGTAAAATTGGTTGTCTTGTAAATATCTTATAAAGAGTTCAATTGTAAATAAACTATTGTGGCTGTTAATTTTTGAACTTCTGCTTCAATTTATTACATTTATTGGGAAGCATTAAACAATTTTGCTTGGATATTTTAAAGGACTAGAAAAAGAAATCCACTTTCACAAAATAGAAAAACACCATTTTCCCTTTTATATGAGATACTAACTTTTTATATGAGATACTAACTTCCATTTGTGTATGAACACAATGTATGTTCCATCTCTATTTGTCCTGGGTTCTTCCTTACAGATAACGGGCAATTAAAAAAAAATAAGAGATGATAGGATGCCTGCTGCCTGGTGTCTAAATTAATAAAACCTCAGTTGGAAGGACCTTATAGGTCATGTAGTCTGACCCAAGTACATGATTTCCCTCTGACAACATTCCAGACAAATGAAATCCAGCTTCTCCGACACTTTTGTTTTCTCCTGTCCAGTTTTTCCTAAATGTTAAGAGAATTCTTCCTCGTTGACAAAATCTAACTTCTTGTAACTTGAGCCCACTGGTTCTTGCTTTGCTTTCCAAGGTGACCAAAAAAAAAAAAAAAAATCAATTCCTCCTTTCCTCATAGTCCCTCAAATACCTTGCTGTGGCAGTCCCAATCTTCTTGGTTCACATTCAGAGCTCTTAACAATTGTTCCTCAAAAGAATCTTGAATGTTTCAGTTCTCTGAATGAGTGAACAATTTGCTCATGGCCATTTAAAAATTGAATGCAGACCAAACAACTGAAACGCAAAGTGGCAGACTATCACTTTACTTATTTAGACACTAAATTTGGCAGTCTTACTATATCAATTTACTTTGTGATTGATAGGATCCTCTAGGTTTTTTTTTTTTTAACACTTTTAAAATCATATATCCTTCATTTTGAGCCCAAGCAGTTGGTTTTTTGGACCTGTATTTACAAGCTGTCACATTTCACCACTTGTTTAACCAGTTGAGCTCTGTTTGGATCCTGACTATCTCTGAAGGCATTCATAATACCGTCTAGTTTCATAATGTCTATAAATTTGATAAGCATCAGTAGCCTTGACCATATTATTTGTAAAAGCATTGCACGGGACAGAGTCCTGTGCTATGATAGTGACGTTCCTCGGGTGTATATTATTGTGTACTCCTTTAGGTGAACAGTTAGCTTACGCTTCTTGTATGTTTTTTTATTATGGTACAGAGAAAATACACCGATTTTTTTCATTGCTGAAAAATGTGTTGCTAAAATCACAGCATTCCGTCATCTACCCATTTGGCAAGGAAATCATTTCGGGATATTAAACCAATGCCTGTTCCTATGATTATCTGTAAGTCGGTTCTAATATTTTGGTAAGATTACCATCTGGCTCAGGCGGTAAAGAATCCGCCTGCAATGTGGGAGACCTAGGTTCGATTCCTGGGTTGGGAAGATCCCCTGGAGGAGGGCATGGCAACCCGTTCGCGTCTTCTTGCTTGGAGAATCCCCATGGACAGAGGAGCCTTGGTGGGCTGCAGTCCATGGGGCCGCATAGAGTAGACACGACTGAGCGACTAAGCACATCGTATTAGCCTGCACTTTGAGGCAGGTGATGGCTGGGGTGGGAAGACACATACAGGGGGAAGAAATGAGAATACAGGGGAAACACTGTAGTGCTGCAACACTAAATCCTCGGGCTTCCCTACAGACAACTGGTTTCTCTTCCGCCCTTTAGCTTAAAATGGACTGATAAAAAATCTGAAGCAGCACAACGGCTTCGGAGGTTTCCCTTGATTCGTGATTTTTACTAAGCAAACGAATGCAGTCAAACGATCTGCTTCAAACGTAGGTAGAAATGAGAGATGGAAAAAGAAAATCATGAAACAACTCTTAATGTCGCAGTGAAGCTGTGACAGGTCAACGCTATCCGCTCATGCCCAAGATGGCCGGGCAAGGACCGGAACAGATTGCCCGCCCAAGAGCAACTCTCCTCGCCCGGGGCCCAACCGCGGGGAAGTCAGGGGCCTCACCACACCCCCTCACGTCACCAATTACGCAATCCCGCGCACCCGCAAACGTGCCGCAGCGCGCCAGCTCCGCCCCCAGCCCCTCCCCCGGAAAAGCCGGGCGACCAGTGCCGCAAGTGAAGCATGCTGGGACCAGCTCTCAAGCTTCCCGGCAGCCCCTGCGACGGGCGTGGTACGTCAGGGTCTGGCCAGCGGCGGCCGTTCTCCGTAAGATGGCGGACCGGCGGCGGCAGCGCGCTTCGCAGGACACCGAGGACGAAGAATCTGGTGCCTCCGGCTCAGACAGTGGCGGTTCCCCGGCGCGGGGCGGCGGGAGCTGCAGCGGTAGCGCTGGAGGCGGCGGCAGCGGCTCTCTGCCTTCCCAGCGCGGAGGCCGAACTGGGGCCCTTCATCTGCGGCGGGTGGAGAGCGGGGGCGCTAAGAGCCCTGAGGAGTCGGAGTGTGTGAGTGCGCGCGGGCGGGGCGGACCGGGGGCGGGGTGTAGGTGGTGATGGGAGGCTGGGAGTTGACGGTAGATGTAGAGGCGTAGTGTGTTGGAAAAGAGGAGAGCGATCCTGGTGCGGTTTGCATCCGGAGCTCCAAGGGAAGAGAAGGGATTGAGGGTTTGTTGGGGGACAGGCAGAGCTGCTGCGGATGGAAAGCGGGTATTTAGTCAGAAATTGGGACTGGAGGTGAATAGACGGGACCTCCCTCAGATCCTGCCTGTTAAAGATACACCTTTCCTTGTCTCCCTTTTCAACCATTTTGTGTTCAGTCTTCGTTTCTTCACCCCCTGGAAATCATAGAACTAACCCATGTCTTCTTTCCTTCAGGAAAGTGAAGATGGCATCGAGGGCGATGGTGAGTAGCATCATGATAGAGATCTTTGCCCCCAAACTCAGGTCACCTGTCTGCAGCAGTTGACATCCTCTCAGACTGTTAAGTGGAGAAGGAAATGGCAACCCACTCCAGTATTCTTGCCTGGAGAATCCCAAGGACGGAGGAGCCTAGTGGGCTGCCGTCTATGGAGTCGCACGGAGTCGGACACGACTGAAGAGGCTTAGCAGCTGCAGACTGTTAAGGGTTTTGGGGAGGGTGCCACAAAGGGGCTGTTTGTAGTATAATGTTTAAGAGTGTAAGTTTTAGCTGTATGATCTTGGGAAAGTCAAAGTCACTCTTTGAACCTGTTTGCTATCTGTATATGGGGACTATAATTTTATCTACCTCATAGGTTGATGTCAGGATTAAATGAGAGTTTTAGCTTGACCCACAACAAGCACTGGAAGATGTAATTATAAAATTTCTGTTGCTTTTTTTTTCCCCTTTATATGTTTCTGTTTTCTTTCAGCTGTTCTCTCGGATTATGAAAGTGCAGAAGACTCAGAAGTGAGTGTGATAGGTTCTTTTTCCTATGATGTAGGTTGAAAAATGTGTTGTAAAAATTGTACCCACCTGTGGTTTGAAAGCACCTGACCTGTTTGTTACTCCTTGTGCATTCTTCATTTATGCTTCTGAAAAACTATTATGAAAAGTATTGTTCAGTTATAGAGAGGGAAACTTTGTATAAACCTCTTCAGGCCACTTGTGTTAGGCTGTGAGTAGCTCACCTTTCACCCTATCTAAAGAAAATAAGATTCTAAATAAGAGAATGAGAACATTCTTTGGCCCTTCACAGGTTGTTTGACACTCCATTTTATGATGCCTAGGTGGTGAAACCAGCCAGTTGGGTATTTTTTGAGTATATCTGAAGACCTCAGACGGGTAGGATTCTGAGTGGTTTGTGTCAGAAACATTTCTCAGTTTATGGATGAGGTTTTCTATCTTCAGCAGAGTTTCCATAAGCCAGATGTTTGTGAACTTAGTTTGCTTTGATTGGATAAACTACTAGAGATGTTATCAGAATGGCTACTTGTTTCCTGGAATTGTTGAATAGAGCTCTGATTTATACAGAAAGAATTGGATTGTGGATCAAAGGTTCATTCTGTAAATTTTGTAGAACTGTTACTACATATTAGATTTACCATTAAGCTCTGGAGATGCAAAAGTGAACATTATAACAAAGTTCCTATCGTTAGGAATCTTACAGCTTGGTAAGGAAGTCAGACAAACATTGAGAAAATCATAGGACTTGGTGACAGCTGCTGGGGGATAGGGTTAAATAGGATGTTAATGACTGGGTACTGATTGCATATTAGGCAGTCAGAGAAGAATAAATTAGAGTTAGCCAGGCAAATCATGCTCTAGGCAGAGGGAACAACAGCTGCAAAAGCTCGGAGATAGGAGGGAAGACTGACTATCTGGAAACTTGTAAGTAGTTTGGTGTGGCTGGAACATTGTTGGAACAGGATGGATACCAGAAATAAAGGCAGATTATAGAGCAGGGGTCAGATCATGCAGGGATTACTTCTTTCTCTTTATTAAATGCCTTCTCAGTGCCAGGAGCTGTGCTAGGCCCTGGAATAAAAGATACGTGGTTCTGCCCTCATGGAATTTACATTCAAGGTCAGAGAGGGAAAGTATAGACAGTTAAGTAATTACAATAACCGTTTGTTAAATGCCATGGTATTGGAAGCACAGGGTGCTTTGGGAGCACATGGCAGGGGCAACTGAGTGTAGGGTGTTTGGAAGTATTTACAGGAGGGACTCTTCAAGTGGAAACTTGAATGAGTAGGAGTTAGCTAGCTAGAATTTTCTTAGCAGAGGAAATAGTCTGAGAAGAACGTCCAGAAGGGATGGGATTGGAGGACAGTGAGTTGGAGGACATGGAAGATTTAGTATAACTGGTGGTAAGGATGACTCTCAGTCCAAATCTTAAAGTACTTTATAAGCCTGATTGAAAAAGTATTTGGATTTTATTCTAAGGACGTAAAGTGTAACAGGATTTTAAACAAGAGTATGATATGGAGTATGGATTAGACTTAAATTTTAAAGCAGTGTTTGTCAGATCCAAGGAACGTCTACATGAAAGAAAATCCTATTGAAACAGACTCTTGCAGAGGGAGGGAAGACTCAGATGTTTATATGTTAACAAAATCCCAGGTTGATTCACAGTAATATTTTAGAATTACTATCTTTAACAATTGTTTTGTGTGCAGTGGGGAGAGTTACCTGAAGGGAGCAAGATTAGAGGCAGAAAAACTAGTTAAGAAAGCTACTGTGGAAGACTAGGAGAGCAGAGAATGTGGCATGGAGTGGAGTGGTGGCAGTGAAAAAAGAAGTGGGCAGCACTGGCAGTTATTTAGGCTATGGAAATGACAGAATGTGGTGATCGGTAGGATGACTTATTCTCTGTGAAGTCAGTGGTAAAGTTATCCACAAAGAATTAAAGGAAGATGAGAGGTTTTGGAGTGAGTAATGTTTGCAGTAGTCATTAAAGAATGGAAACATCTGAAAGACTGCCAGGCAATGTGGAGTATTCAGTGAGGTTTGGTGATTGTGACTTTATAGCAGTTTACCATTATGTGTATAATGAGTTTGGATGTTACTCTAACAGCAAAGAAAGAAAGGCTGTTGGAGGCTTAAATGGAGGAGGATCTGAGGATGAGGCAAGACTGAAGACAGAGCTGTTAAGAGAATAGTCCAAGGAGCGTGATAGTGCCCTAAAGAAGGGACAATGGCAGTGGCATTGCATGACATAGATTTGAGAGATATTTAGGTATTATTATTAATAACAATTTCTTGATTGAATGTGGAGCCTGAATTAAGGAGGAGTCAGAGAGAATTCTGCTGAAACTCAAAAGACAGCTGCTTTGGTTCCTGTAAGCTTTAGATGCCCAGCAGTGTTTGACCTCTCCTGACGGGAAGATGTTGATCCAGGTGAGGGCTGGGACCTGGCCAGATGCCGGCAATAGAGCCAGAAAGTTCACTGACGAGGACAGTGACAGCGTGGTGAGGGAAGGGACTGGGATGGGGGAGCTTGGGGATCTGGGTTTCTCTAGCTTCATTCCAGAGCCCTAGAGTGATGCTGAGTGTTCTGACTCTTGTTCGTGAGTGTCCTCTGTTGTTTTGTCTCAAGACTCACCTCTGCCTCAGATGACCTGTCTGCAGTCCAGCCTTCAGACTTTAATATCCATTCCCTTCAGCTCTGAGCAGAATGCAAGCTCCTGGAGGGCTGAGACTGTCTTTGTCACTGTTCTGTCCTGGGAGCTTAGAAGAATATCTGTAATAGACCCTCAATAAACTTTTCTTGGATTAGTAAATAGAACTGCAAGGACTTTTCTTCTAAATACACTTTATTTTGGAATAATTCCGCATTTACAAAAAAAGTCACAGAGAATACAGATGTCCCATAGACTTTTCATCCAGTTCTTCTAATGTTAGCATCTAGAATGACTTACTTAAATTAATTTTGTTCTTTTGACACACATTCCTGTGTTAACACCACAATTCTACTTTATCCTTTACATTTGCGCAGTTACCATTTGGAGAAACCTTTTTTCATAAGTAAAGTATCATAATACAATTTTGTTATGTGTGAGATACAGCTCCTGTTGTAAAAACTAGTAATTATAAGGGGAAAAAAAGTGTTGTTACCTTAAGAAAAAAGATTGTGCTAATAATGTTGAAGTTCAATACATTTGTAATATGAAAAAAAGAAAAAGGAGTCCAAGTAATGCCCAGGTTGGAGAATGGTGTTGGTCACTGAGAAAGGGACCACAGGAGGAAGAGATTCCGGGAAGGACAGTGTTGGGTTAAGTTTTGGATGTTTTGAGATTGAGGAACATGTGCAGCTTTGATGTGGCAATATCTAGTATGTATTGCCTAAAATTTAAGAGAGGGGTGTAGTTCTGCCGTGTCAAATAGGATAGTCACCAGCCAAATGTGGCTATTTGAGTTAATAAAAAAGTTCAACTCCTCATGTGCATAGGTAAAAACATTTCCCTCATTCCAGCGAGTTTTATTGGATAGCACTGATCTAGATTAAAGAATTTGACTTGATATCTTGCCTTACATAATTATCTGTTACTTGATTGCATTTCTTCTTAGTTACTAACTTCGTATACCTAGATGCTATACTTAGTTTTGCCTGCTATACTTAGTTTTGATCTGTCTCTTAGTCTGACAGGTTAGTTTTTCATCCTTTTTTTTAATAGTGTATCTGTTAAAAAGATTTTGATGGCCACTCACTCATTGTACAACTCACCATGCTGTCTCTGTCCATTGTATTTCTTGCAAATTGTCTTTCCATGGTAACCATGGAAAATGGCAGTATGACCCAAAGCTTTTTTTTTTTTTTTTTCGACCCAAAGCTTTTATCTTGCATAGAACTGGCTGATCACCTAATTTTCTTTCCCTTATAAGTCACTTGCTCTTTTTGTCTGGATAGTCCCAGTATATTTTCCTTTAAGGTCCAGTAGTTATATTAAAATTTGTCTTAGAGTTGGTTATTCTGGATCAATATTCATAGATATGAGATGTGCTGTACAGTATGTCATGGAACTTCCATGCAAATACTCTTTTCCTGTCTTCAGTATTTGACCCTTTCTCGTTAATCCTTTGTAGTGTCTCTATTTTCTTTTGATTACTGTGTTTATTCACTCTTGTTTGTGTTCCTTCTAGTTCTAGACTTTGTGTTTTAAATGATTTTTTAAATTTCTAATATCTTCTTGAGTTCATTTCTGGATTTTTAAAGTTCTGATTGATGTTCTTTCATGCCTTATATAATATTTTTAATGTCTTTTTTTGCTCATTTTAAAATAGAAGTTGCAATTTTGTTATGATATGCATATGTCTTTCTGGCATGCTTTCATTGTAGGAGTGCTGTTCTACATATTTTTTTTCTTTTAGTTTCTGTGGGATTTGATCTCTATATTTTTCTTTATTTGATTTTTATTTAGTCTTCCTGATCTTTTCAAAGGAAGTATGGCTCAAAGTAGTTTTTTCTAACTTCGTAGAACTCTCTCCTCAGTTGTTTTCCCGTAGTGTTAAAACACACACACACATATATATATATGGCTTTCTGAGATTTACTGGTTTTGTTCCCTTCTCTAATTTACTTTGGACCATCTTCCTTCCTTCATTCCTTTTGTCCCTCTTCTGCTGAACTGATTCTCTTCTCAACAATTTTATCTTCAGTGTGGTACTCTATCCTCGAGGGAACCCCTGGCAGCCAGGTTGATTTTAAGATTTCACAAGGCTTGGACTGCTCTAGCCCTTTCAGACCTTCTTACTGCAAGATCCTTAAACTCACATTCTATTAGAGGCAGCAAAACCCCTTCTAGTTGCAGTTGTTGTTTTCAGTTTGACTTTCTGTTGACTAGTTCAGGGTTCTCCTGTTTTCAGGTCCATTTACTGCTCTCTGCTTTTTTCCAGCCCTCATACCAATCTGATGCAGTTCTTGTGGCAGTTGTTGGTTTGCTTATGTGCTTGTATTTTGAGGTGTGGGGGATACCTTGTAACCTCGTTTTGTTGTAAATGTTGTCCAGAGGGTTTTGATTTTGCTGTCAGAAGCCCCAATTTGTGTGGAGATTTGAAGAGATCAAAAACTGTGCTGCTGCCATTTTTTCCAGAATCCTCTGAGGAAATATTTTTAAAGAAATTAGACTGAAGGGGAGGCTAGAGAGATGGTAGCTGGAAAGAAGGCTCTAAGGTCAAGAGAGGGTTTGGTGTTATTTGAGTTGGAGAATCAAGTATGCCTAAAGGTTGAAGAAATGATTAAAAAGGGAAAGAAAAGGGAGAGGATAGGTAATAAGTGTGTGATGTCCTTGATTGAGTATATGAGAAGAAATAGGAACCAGATGAGAAAAACATCTTCCACTGTAATTATAGAGAGGTGGGAAGGAAAGGTGTGTGGGAAGGAAGCTGGTGTTCCTTTGTTTTGTTTTCTTTGTGAAATATAATAGAAGGAAAAACATAAAAGAATGGTTGTTGATGGAGGGACAGTAGGACAGTATAGGAATTTTTGAGATAAAGGAAGTTTGAATAGTTGAGGTTGGAGGTGGCACTGATATGTAAACTTGTATGATTTTTTTTTTTAATTCCCCCTAGTGATGGTCAGTAGTCTAGTTGTAAGCTTAGAAAAAGCAGACAGTTTGGTTGATCCAGTCCTGAGCACATGGGAATAGGGGATTTGAGGGAGTTACCAATAGTGCTGAAATGACTGGGTCACAGAGTCTAGAGAGAGAAGAAAGTGAATGTGGGAAAGGACTGATAGGTAGAGAAAAGGTGGAAATGTCAGTGGAGTGGATGTCTTAAGAAACGAGAGATGGGAGGCTAAAGGAATAACTGGGGATGGGCAGGAGTAACAGGCAGGATTTGGGGGAAAAACAGCTTTATTGAGATATAATTTATGTGCCATTCAACTTACTGGTTTAAAATGTCCAGTTCTGAATAGTTTTTAGTATATACAAGTATGTGCAACCATTACCATAGTCAGTTTCAAAACATTTTCATTAACTTCAAAAAGAAATTTTGTACCCTTTAACTGTCACTCACCCCCCACAGCTCCTCCCGTTCTCATTCCCCCCAGCCCTATGCAACCACATACTTCCTTTCTGTGTCTAGAGATTTCCTTATTCTGGCCTTCTTTATGAACAGAATCATATATGATAACATATGACTGGATTCTTTCACTTAGCATATTATTTCCGAAGTTTTCACCCAAGTTGTAGCATGTATCAGTACTTCATTCCTTTTTATGGCTGAATAATATTCCTTTGTGGGATTTCCGTGGCTCAGACAGTAAAGAATCCACGTGGAGATTCTGGAGAATCCCATGGACAAAGAAACCTGGCGGGCTGCAGTCCATGGGGGTCACAGAGGCAGACATGACTGAGTTACTAAGCACACAATATTCCATTGTATGGGTATACTATATTTTATTTATCCATTCATCCACTGATGGATACTTGGGTTTCTATTTTTTTATGAATAATACTGCTAAAAATATCCATGTTCAGGTTTTTGTGTGGATGTGTGTTTTCATTTCTCTTGGGTATGTACCTAGGAATGGAGTTGCTAAGTCATATGGTAACTGTTTGGTTGTTTGAGGAATTGTCAAGACTGTTTTCCAAAGCAGCTGCACCATTTTACATTCTCAGCAGCAATGTGTGGGGATTACAGTTTCTCCACATACTCAGTGGCACTTGTTATTGTCTTGATTTTTTGATTCTGGTCATCCTAGTAGGTGTAAAATGGTATCTTGATATGTATTCACCTGATGTTGAGCATTTTGTCTTGTGCTTATTGGCCATGTGTGTATCTTCCTAGGAGAAGTGGCTATTCAGATACCTTGTCCATTGTAAAATTTTTTATTTATTTATTTTTGGCTGTGCCAGGTCTTGTTTCAGTCTTTCTCTTGTTGCAGCAAGCAGGGGCTGCTCTTCAGTTGCAGTGGCACAGACTTCTTGTGGTGGTGGTTTCTCATTGCAGAGCATGGGCACTAGGGTGCACAGGCCTCAGTAGTTGTTGCTCATGGGCTCTAGAGCACAGGCTTAGTAGGGCTGAGTGGTTGTGGTACACGGGCTTAGTTACCCTGTGGCACGTGGAATTCCTGGACCAGGGATCGAACCTGTGTCCCCTACATTGACAGGTGGATTCTTAACCACTGGACCACCAGGGAAGTCCCACTTTGTCGGTTTTTTTTTGTTCTGTATATGTTCTAGATTTGTTTCTTATCATCTATATGATTTGCAAGTGTTTTTTCCCATTCTTTGGGTTGTCTTTATACTTCCTTAATAGTGTTAACTTTTCAGTTTTGATGAAGTCCAGTATATTTGTTTTTTCTTTTGTTGCCTGTGTCTGTTGGTGTTGCGCATGCCAAAGAAGCTTTTGCTGAATCTGTGCCAAATCCAAAGGCGTGTTTTAAGAGTTTTATAGCTTTAGCTCTTAGTTTTAGGTCTTTGATCCATTTTGAGTTAATCTTTGTATGAGGAGTGAGGTAAGAATGTAACTTCATTCTTTTTTATGTGGCAGTGCTGATGAAAACCTGGGGTATTTAAATTTAAGATTTTTAAAAGATCAGATTTACTTAAAATGTATAGCAGTTCCAGGTAAGACTGGTCTGACGTGTGTACATGAAAGTGGATGACTGAAGTGGAGATGAAAAGTATGAGCTTATTTCCATAGTTTTCAGATCAGTGACAGGGTAGACCCAGGCAAAAGACAGAGGTGGAGGTTTTCCCGTTGATCTTATAGAGCGTCCCTGTGAAACCTTTCGTAAATTGAAATGACTTAAGGCAAAGAAGCAATTACCTTAGGACGCTTCTTGGCAAGTGATGCGCAAAATAAATTGAGGTAAAGCACCGATGCTCACAGATACAGTCCAAAGCTGTGGCAGCTGGATGCTAAGAGGCTGACTGTAGTTCCCAGGGCAGGAGTTTGGTGGTTTCACTCCTTCGGCTTAGGGTATAGAGCTGCTTGTATGACAACTCACTGCAAAGCAAACACTGAGTGCAGTTTTTACTTTTGCCTTTTTTTAAAAAGATCTTTTTCAAATTTCTTTCAGTTTGTGAAAACAAACACTATTATAGGCCTTTTATCAAAGGAAAAAAAGCAAAATGGTGTAATCTGAACTTTTGAGAAGCAAGATATAGCTAGATGATAAAAGCCTCAGAGAAGTAGGAATTTAAAATGAGGTGGACTTGGGATTAGCAGATGGAAACTGGTATATATAGAATGAATAAGCAACAAAGTCCTACTGTATAGCATAAGGAACTATATTCAATATACTATGATAAACTATAATGGAAAAGAATATGAAAATGTATAGCGACTGCTCTGATCCAGGAAGACTTTGTGCCTGTAATGCAGGCGGTGCAGTTTCGATCCCTGTTTGGGGAACTAAGATCACACATGCCATGTGGCGAGGCCAAAAAAAAGTGTGTGTGTGTGTATATACACACACATACATACAAACACCCCCACACACACATATATATAAAACTATATATAGTTATATTCCATGTATATACCATATATGTGTATATAACTATGCCACTTTGCTATACAGCAATTAACATTATTATAATTCAACTATACTTCAATAAAAGATAAAAGGTGACAGATCTGGAAGAGACATTGGGAATGAGAAAGATAGACTCTCCTTTTACTCTGAAATATGTGGGGAATGGAAAAATGAGCTAAAACATCTGCATGAGAATTCTGCCAGGGAAGCAGTTGCTTAAGTAGAGGGCTAGGCTTTAGAGTTGGGAGGGTGTTCACTGAATGGGAAAGTCAGCAGTAGGGAAAATGGTTTTGATGTCAGCCTGTAGGCAAAGATGGTAAAGAATCTGCCTGCAGTCCAATCCCTCGATCGGGAAGATCCCCTGAAGAAGGGCATGGCAGCCCGCTCCAGTATTCTTGCCTGGAGAATTCCACGGACAGAGGAGCCTGGCAGTCCATTGGGTTGCAAAGAGTTGCAAATGACTGAGTCACTAACACTTCCACTTTTGTAGCCAAAGAAGCTTGACCCTAGGGTAACACCTTGGCTTCAGTTACACCAGATTTTGATGCTAATTTGGAGTCTTCTCAGCACTATACTATTTGTATCTTCTGTCCTGCCTGGAAACAAAATTAGTTTCTCCTTTGGAATAAAAGAGTTGCCTCATTTGACATTCCACCACAGACTAAGAAGGGATAGAGCATGAAACAAAGTTCTCTCATTAATCATGCTGATACTATTTTAAGATGTTTGATTTCAGTCAGTGTGTGTTTGTTGGGGGCCCGGGGAGGGGGGGGCGCAGGGGGGCAGGTTTGGAGTTGAAGGGGGGAGAAGTAGTGAATTAAGGTCACATACACACCAAGCAAGATTCTTGCAGATTCTTGCAACACAACATGCAAGGAATCTAGGACCAAGGAAAGAACCGAATGATTACCACCCACCCATTCCCAACTAAAGAGGAGAGAAAATTTCTTGTGATTGAGGGAAAATGGGAAGAATCTAGGGTACCTGGTTGTTAAAAAGCTGTAAATAAAGGCTTGGTTCTCATAGTGTGGGTGTGGTCTATGAGCTTCATAACGGTATCATCTTTCTGGGAATCCTAACTCAGAACACTCAGGGGCTGAAATACTTACGCTGGACAGGGAATAAAGGGGAAGGGTAATTAATTGGCTTATCTGGGCCAGTCTGGCAGTCTAGGTCCTGTTTGAAAAAAGGTCAGAAACTTAAGAGATTGAGAGCTGCTTATTTCATCAGGAATCTCAGTGAGTATCTTTGATCAGATTCCTAGGCCATCCTGGGCCTGGAATTAGTCAGTTACAGATAGAGTGTCAGGTCCAGTAGAAGAATAAGAGAACAGTGTACATTTCTGCCAGGGGGCAGAGGTGTTTTGGCACCCTGACTTGTTAGCCCAGCAGTGGGGACTAGACCACCTTCCTTTGAACCCATTTCTTCGCATCCTTTTAGGTCTCTAGACCTACCTCCCTTAGCCTTTACCTCTACTTCCCTAGGTCCAAATCTTGGAAGGACCAGAATATGAGAGAGTAACTTTTAGTCTGAAGCCAGCCCCCTTAGCATGAATCTTAGCTGCTTTTTCCCCTAGCTGAAACAAGCCACACCTCTCTTGCTTAACCCTTTCTAGTTGCCCCTGTTTAAAGGATGGCCTCAGGACCCTTTGTATGGATAGATTTTCTAGGTCACAAGCAAGATTATTCAGTTTTTTAAAAAATTGAAGTGTAATTGATTGGATTATTCAGTCTTGCTGTGCCAAGAGAAGGAAAGGGTAGAGAGCACTTGGACATTAATTTTTTTTTCCTTCATTTTTAAGATGCAGTGGTTATACAAGTTCTAAAGTTTTACAAGTCAAAATTTTATAATTATATCATTCTAGACAGTTATTGGCTAAGGAGCTCTCATGTTGCAGAAAATTTAGTATTCATATCATAGACATAAAAAATGTAAGCCACTATTTCCCAACTTGAGAGTAATAGTGCCTTGGGAAAGTATGGAGTTATGATAAGAGATTGCGAATTCACTAACTCTGTTTTCATTATCTGTAGACCAGATCAACATCTCCTGTCTTTATGTACTACTATTTTTAATACATATAAATTAATAAAAATTATTAATGTATTTTAAAGTATTATTGAACATACAGCAGTTGTTCATCATTATGTGTTTTCTCAGTCCATGCGTACTATACTGTGCTGTTTCTCATGGGATTCCATGAAAATTTTAGGTCCTAAAAGGGGATTCACCTAATCTAAAAGGTTGGGAATCTCTGTTGTAAGACATTTTGAGGTGAGAGAATTAACAGCTTGAGTTAGAGTGTAGTTATTAGGCACTGCATGTTTAAGAGACAGTTCATTGAGAGAGAGAAATAATCAAAAAGAAAGTTCCTCTGTATGCTTTAGACACTAAAAGCCTCTGATCCATAGGCCCTGGGCAGCTTCCCCAGAGGCTGCAGCTATTTGTTTTGTTGGTTTTTTTTCCTTTCAGTTTTATTGAGGTAAAATTGTACTGTATAAGTTTAAGGTGTAACAACAGCATAATCGTTTGACTTACATCGTGAAATGATTATCACAATAAGCTTAGTGAAAGAGGCTGCTGCTCCTGACAGTTCCATGCATATCTTACTGGAAAACTTAACAGAGATCTATATAAGCTTGTTTATGTGTGCGTATATATATTGTTTAGTCGCTAAGTTGTTTCCGGCTCTTTTGTTACCCCATGGACTGTAGCCCACCTCCATCCATGGGATTTCCCAGGCAAGAATACTGGAGTGGGTTGCCATTTCCTTCTCTAGGGAATCTTCCTGTCCCAGGGATTAAACCCACATTTCTTGCGTTGGCAGATTCTTTATCACTGAGCCACCTGGGAAGCCGTGTATGTATATAGAAACATATACATGTATGTATGTGTGTTTTGGCTGAGCGTGGCGCTTGTGGCTGGATCTTCGTTCCTCTACCAGGAGTTGAACCTGGGCCCTTGGCAGTGAAGGCGTAGAGTTCTAAGCACTGGACTGCTAGGGAATTCCCTGTATAGGTTTTTTTAATGTGCTTTTACTTTTTTTTTTTTTAACAATGCTTCTATTCAGTAGAAATTTTAATAAAAATATTGAAGTGTTTGCTTTTAACTCTTGCATTATAGTAAAATTTGTTAGAAAATGTTTTCCTAAAGAATGGGAAATTTTTAAATGCACTATTTAGATCTTATTTCCATAGCTAACAAGGAAACTTAAAAGGCAAATTATTTATTTATTTGCACCAAGTCTTAGTTGAGGCATGTGGGATCTCTAGTTGGGCATGCAAACTCTTTAGTTGCCAATACGTGGGATCTGGTTCCCTGACCCAGGGGTTGAACCTGGGATTCCTGCATTGGGAGCACAGAGTCTTATCCATGGGACCAGCAAGGAAGTACCAGGAAACTTTTTTCAGGGTGATGACGGGGAGTACAGTGAAGAGGAAAACTCCAAAGTGGAGCTGAAATCAGAAGCCAATGATGCTGCTAATTCTTCAGCAAAAGATGAGAAGGGAGAAGAGAAGCCTGACACCAAAGGCGCTGTGACTGGAGAGAGGCAGAGCGGGGATGGACAGGTTAGTGCCCCCAAGGCCTCCATTTCCACTCGAGTTCTGGAACAGGGGCTCTTCAGCTTGGAGTGAGTAAAGAGCTCTTTATCTGTCCGACAGGAAAGCACAGAGCCTGTGGAGAACAAAGTCGGTAAAAAGGGCCCTAAGCATTTGGATGATGATGAAGATCGGAAGAACCCAGCATACATACCCCGGAAAGGGCTCTTTTTTGAGCATGATCTTCGAGGGCAGACTCAGGAGGAAGAAGTCAGGTAACAGCCCCTTGCTACTGCTCTGTGGTATGTTAGTATTATATGTATTACATGCTTACTATATGCTAGGCACTTTACTAAGTGTTTTACCTGTATTATCTTATTTACTGTTCACAACATTTTAAGGTAAGTATTATGATTATCCCCTTTGTACAAATGAGGAAAGTAAGACTTAGAATATTTAGTAACTCTTGGTGGAGGAGCTGGGATCCAGACCTGTATGTCCACTGCCTTCCTTAATCTGAGGTTCAACGCCTCTAAATACTTGCATAGGTGGCCTTACAGGAGAGAGATGTTTCCAGAGTGCTGAGTAGTTTGAAGTGAAGGCTTTCCTTATTTTTATTCCTGTTACGTTCACGCCCAGCAGGCCCTGAGGTGCTGTGATGATTCACCCTTGCTTTTGGAAGGCCTGTTTTGTATAACCTGTCTGGGAAGATGGAGAGATTACCTGAGTTCCTAATGTTTCTCTGCCCAGCCCTGTTTATTTCATGAACATCTTTACCTGGCAGAGTCTGCCAACTTAACATACGTTTCCCTGGTTCCAACCAGACCCAAGGGACGTCAGCGAAAGCTGTGGAAGGATGAGGGTCGCTGGGAGCATGACAAGTTTCGGGAAGATGAACAGGCTCCAAAGTCCCGACAGGAGCTCATTGCTCTTTATGGCTATGACATCCGCTCAGCTCACAATCCTGATGATATCAAACCCCGAAGAATCCGGAAACCTAGGTGAGGACATTTTGGAGCCTATATTATTGATATTTGCAAGAAAAAATAAAAAACTCTGCTTTTCAAAATGCCATTCTGGCCTGTAATTGAATGGGTGAGGAATATGGGAAGTCTGCCTGACCCACAGTTTATATCTCTAGTGGCCCCTTTTGTTATTTCTCTGTTTCCTTTGTTCAGGTTTGGGAGTCCTCCCCAAAGAGATCCAAACTGGATTGGTGAGCGGCCAAGTAAGTCTCATCGCCACCAGGGTCTTGGGGGCACCTTACCGCCCAGGACATTTATCAACAGGAATGCTGCAGGTACTGGCCGCATGTCGGCTCCCAGGAATTACTCTCGATCTGGAGGCTTCAGGGAAGGTCGTACTGGTTTTCGGCCCGTGGAAGCTGGTGGACAGCATGCTGGCCGATCTGGTGAGACTGTTAAACATGAGACTAGTTACCGGTCTCGGCACTTGGAGCAGACTCCTGTAAGGGATCCATCTCCAGAAGCAGATGTTCAAGTGCTTGGCAGTCCTGAGAAGGAAGAGGTAGCCCCCGAGATACCAAATCCTGCTCCTGATACTGCACCACCAGCTCCTGACAGGCCTGTTGAAAAGAAATCCTATTCCCGGGCAAGAAGAACCAGAATCAAAGCTGGAGATGCAGGCAAGGTTGCAGAGGAGGTACCCCCTCCACCCGAAGGGCAGACCCCAGCACCTCCAGTCCCAGAAGCTACATCTCCTACGCCTGCTAAGACTGGAAACTGGGAGGCTCCAGTGGATTCTACTACAGGGGGTCTTGAACAAGATGTGGCACAACTAAATATAACAGAACAGAATTGGAGTCCAGGGCAGCCTTCCTTCCTGCAATCACGGGACCTTCGGGGTAGGTACCTAGGGTTAATGACTAGCTTTTATCCCTTTGCATCATTGGACTTAGGGGCATGGAACTAATGTCTCTTAGAGATGTGGTATCTGACAATATCTTCATTTTCATTAATTGCAAGAAACAAATGGATCCATAGGCATATTCATCCAAAGAGCTCAGAGCAGCTTTATCTGTTACATAATACTAGCCTACTGCTTTGCTTACTGTTTACTATTAACTGATCAGTCACCACCATTGAGCTCCTGAGTGCAAAATCCTTTACCACTCTCTAGAAAAAGTGGAAGAAGGCAGTGTTCTTTATTATTTGAGCTAATGGTTAAATGTTTTAAGGCAGAAATTGCCTTTGAATTTGGATGAGCATCTCCTAATCTCTTTGAAAAGAAAGCCTCTCTAGTTTCCTTAGTCTTCTAGAGCCAGGCTGCCTAGTAGAACTTTCTGTAATGATGGTGCTTTTAAATACTTGTAATGTGGCCAGAGTGACTGAAAAACTGAACTTTTCATTTTTAATTAATTGAAATTTAAGTAACCATATGTGGCTAGTGGATATCATGTTGGTACAGCATAGTTCTCATGACTACCTACCACCCCTCTGACCCATCCTTTTTTTCCTTCCTCCAGTCAGATAGATCAGAGGATCTTTTCCATTGTTTCTGAAATCTAATTCAAACTTAGATTGGAAAGCCTCACTTGGACTGGCAGTTTTAGCATCCTTCTCTGGTGTGCGTAACTCTGGAATGCCAAAAACTAGGGTAGCCTAAACGACCTGGAGTTGATCTTTGGATAGAGAAGAACACTCTCTCCTGCCAGTGCCTTATTACTATTGGAAGACAGTCTCTAGAACATTCCTTTTTTGTCCTGAGTCATCTTCAACCAGAGGAGAATCTCTTCCTATACTTTTAGCCTAGACCTCTGTGGCCAGAAATAATCAGAGATAGATTTAGAACATCCTTCTCTGCCTAGTTGTTGCTCAGAAACATTGGGGTTGAGATTTTCCAATATGTTTGATAATGTAATATGCTAATTATGACCTCCCAGGGATTCTGTATGGTAAATATTTGATGCGAAAATTTTGAACTTGCATTTTCTGAGTTGCATTACTGAAGTAATTTTTTTTCATGTTCAAAGGCTTTACTGCTATATTAAGGTGGCAGGCAGTGGGGGCAAATTTCCAAATGCTGGTGTTGACAGGAAGCAGAGATAGTTTAAAAGGAATTTTGTTAATTTAAAAGATGAGAGCCTTTCCCCATGTTGGATTCTTCACCCTGTCATTTCCTTCAGGTATCTTTAGTTCTGTTCACATCTGTCTGCTCTGTAGCAGTGACTTTTTTGGTGTTTTACAGGTATGCCCAACCACATACACATGGGAGCAGGACCTCCACCTCAGTTCAACCGGATGGAAGAAATGGTACAGAGGAGGAAAGGGGCGCATGTAGAGGGTTGCATGTCACAGTTTGGTCACTGTTTAAGCCAAGTCAGTTTTCCCATGTTTCCCTTTAATTCGGGTCTCTGGAAATGTATGGTTTAGGTTTGAGTTTAGAGCTTAATGCTTTTCATCAGTTTTTCAGTTCATTTTGAAAAATGTTTTTTGGCATGTACATACTGCTGTATTTATTTGGTTGTGCTGGTCTTCATTGGTACAACGGGTTTTCTCTAGTTGTGGAGAGTGGGGGCTACTCTCTACTTGCAGTGCACAGTCTTCTCATTGTGGTGGCGTCTCTTGTTTCGGAGCACAGGCTCTAGGCACATGGGCTTCAGTAACTGTAGGATATAGGCTCAGTTGTTGTGACTTCCTGGCTGTATGGCACACAGGCTTCAGTAATTGTAGTTCCCGGGCTCTAGAGCGTGAGGACTTCCATTGGTGGCACATGGGCTTAGTTGCTCCGAGGCATGTGAAATCTTCCCAGACTAGGGAACCCATGTCCCCTGCATTAGCAAGCGGATTCTTATCAACTATGCCACCAGAGAAGTCCTGCAAATACTTCTTTAACACTGCCATGTACCCAGTAAATGTTTTGCAGTATCTATAGGATGTTAGGACTTAATAGGAGAGTCAGGCTTTTGGAGGTCTTCTTGCTCAAACCTCTTTCTTTCTTTCAGGGTGTCCAGGGTGGGCGAGCCAAACGCTATTCATCACAACGGCAAAGACCTGTGCCGGAGCCCCCTGCCCCTCCTGTGCATATCAGTATCATGGAGGGACATTACTATGATCCACGTGAGTTTATTTTTATAGCTGGGATATCTTTCTTGGCAGGATGAAGTGAACTAAAAGACCAGCCTTCTGGACTTCCCTTGTGACCTCTCATGGTGGTTAACAAACTTTCTCTGGTTGCTGTTTTCTTCATATGGAAAATTGAGAACATCTTCTCAGGGGTTTGGGGGACAAGGAAACTTGTCCGTTTGATGGGAAGAGTGAGGATTTATGAGAGCCCCAATGTGATATCTTACAGTGCAGTTCCAGGGACCAATCTATACCCATGGTGACAGCCCTGCCCCACTGCCTCCTCAGGGCATGATTGTACAGCCAGAAATGCACCTTCCCCACCCAGGTAAGCTGTGAACCTCTGCTTGTATGCTTCCAGTACATAAGGATGTGTGTTGGGGGCATCACAAACCCCAACCTTTTCAGCTCTATGCTGCTTGCTTATGAGGCTGGCCACTTTGGCTACATGGGCAACCAACTCCTCTTGGGTCCATCCTGAGGACTTGAAATCTAAGCCTGTTTGTGGTGAGCAGTCCAGCCAGGCCATCCCGTGGAAAAGGTATTACCTTTTGTTTCAATTGTTGTTTTTTCTCCTTGTCCAGGTTTACATCCCCACCAGACACCAGCGCCTCTGCCCAATCCAGGCCTCTATCCCCCACCAGTATCCATGTCTCCAGGGCAGCCACCACCTCAGCAGTTGCTTGCTCCTACTTACTTTTCTGCTCCAGGCGTCATGAACTTTGGTAATCCCAGTTACCCTTATGCTCCAGGGGCATTGCCTCCCCCACCACCTCCTCATCTGTATCCTAACACACAGGTGAGATGGCTAATGAGATTTTCCTAAGTATACATCCTTTAAATCAGACAGGAATATAGGATGAGAATACTCAAGGAATTCTAGAGAGCATTTCAGTGCCACTAATTTGCATGTGGTGGTAGGAGCTGGAAATGCTACTTAGGTGATACCTATCATATGTGTATTCTCTTCCATTTTTTTAATGGTGTTTCATTGAAGTGTTTTAGTATGTCTTAGGTGGGCGTGTCTGCAATTTATCTAACTGCATAATAAAGCCATATTCTACCTACCAGCCCTCCCCTCCCCTGTACTGTTTAACTCCCAACAGGTTAACACCGTCTGGTGTCTGGAGTGTTACCACTGAGCTCAGTGCCTTGCGTTTGTCAGCTGATGGTAGGAATTAGAGAAAGCTGGGCAGTACTTTGAAGAAGTAGGAACTATATTAGGACATACTAAGGCAGAAAAGAATAATTGTTTTAAAGGGGGGCAGCTTAGAAATTCCCCTGTACACTTACAGATTCCCCTTATAAATTATAAAAAATTCTGCTATACTCTTATTTTTGTGCCTGAATAATATTTCCTGTTTACCATAGTTTGGATGAATTAATTCCTTTTTCTTTTCCTTGCTTATTGGGCTCCCAGGCCCCATCGCAGGTATATGGAGGAGTGACCTACTATAACCCCGCCCAGCAGCAGGTGCAGCCAAAGCCCTCCCCACCCCGGAGGACTCCCCAGCCAGTCACCATCAAGCCCCCACCGCCTGAGGTAATGAGAGCGCCTAGGAAAGGAGCTCTAAATAAAGGATGTTAGGGCACATCTGACATCAGTGGACTTTCCTTTTCTTCAGATTTTCCTCCTTTTCTTGTTGTATTTCTATGGAAAATGGTCTTTTTTCTTTTTCCTTTTTTTAAAAATAATGACCTGATAACAAATTCCAACTTTATGATTTCAGGTGGTAAGCAGGGGTTCCAGCTAATACGAATTTCTGAATATTTTAAATCTAACATCAAATAAAAGTAAGTGTAAAACTTACTGTGACTCAGAATGTTCTTAAAATTAATGTTCATGCTTACTTGCTCAACAATTACCTAATTAATGCTCTAAGTTGTAATCATGGGATATCTCAAGGGGAGGCTTAGAGGAGTCCCAAAATTTGCCGGTTTCTTGTTTTATGAATGCATTGAGTAGGGTTGAGTGGAAACCATTGTCAGTATGGCAGCATTTTATTTGAGAAGATGGAAGGAAAAACTGGAAGAGGGCATTCTTTATTAAAGGAAAGGGGAAATCTGAATTTGAGGTGTTACAGCAGAGCCAATTCTAAAGGTTGTGGAGGAGGGACTTCCCTGGTGGTCCAGTGGTTAAGACTTTGAGCTGCCAGTGCAGAGGGTATGGGTCCGGTCCCTGGTCAGGAAACTAAAATCCTATATGCCATGCAGCATGGCCAAAAGAATTTAAAAAACAGTAATAATGAATAAATTTTTAAAACCACTCTTTAAAAAACAAAGGCTGTGGAGGACAGAAACCAGGAGGTTTTGTTGTATTGTTTTAGGGATATTTCTTTAGTGTACATTATTTAGAAATGTGGCTTTTTGAAAATAGCTTGTAAATGCCTAAAAGGTCCAGTAACATTTTGATGGTTCTTCCCTTTTTCTCACTCTTGTCAGGACAGCAGAAGTGAAAACCTAGGAGAGAAGAGAAAACAACTGGCTGTCTGCTACCTGGAGAGCTCTGAAGATCCAAGGTGGCTCCTACCAGCAAGCAGCTGAATGAAGAGGACCCCTGCCTTCCTCTGAGGATAGGCTCTGTTGGATAAAGGGAGAAACAAGTGGACTTCCTCCCATTTTCAGTTTGTGTTTGTGTCAACTGTGCTCAGAGGAGCAGAGATCTAGACAGCCCAGGCTTCTGAGTCTAGGAGCCCACGTCTTTTGCTCTTCTTTGCTTTCTGCTGGGAAATTCGTGTCTTCTCCTCCCAGGGAAGCTTGGAAGCTCCTTCCTGTTTGTTTTGTTTTCTATGATGTTCATTTTTAAAGCCTGGCTTGTTATTCTTAAATTAATATTCTTTGAGTCCATCACCCCACCCCCATCTCCTGCTCCCCTCCCCCCTTTTCACTCTCTCTGCCTTTAAATTAAACAAGTTCATTCTTTGGTTTGCTAGCTCCTCTGGGTTCCCTTTTGGCTTTTCCCTACATCCCAGATAATTGAGAACTTAGCAGCCAGTCTGCCCCAACCAAGTCTACAGAGAGCTGACCTTTCATTTTTTTCTTGGCCTTTTTTATTGTGTACTTGGAGTTTGTTAAGTCTTCTAATACTGTGGAAGCATTGCTGTCTGCACAGAATGTCCCATTGTGGGGAAAATCTCAGTGTGGTAGGAGCCCCTTTTTTTGACTTGGGTTTTTAGAATTTTGAGCCTCCATCAGTCTCTGTACTCTGATAATCTTTAGTTCTCTACTGAAGGCAGAGTGTCAACAGTGGGGAGAGATGGCAAACCAGATGCTTTAGTGAGACAGGGAGGGTAGAGTGAGAACCTTTGCGCCGTAGGGGTGTGTATTCACACAGTCCTCAGGGCTCAGTCTTTGAGGTGAGTGGAATTAGAGGGCTTTGCTCTTTTTTCCATCCTTTCTACCACACCCTTTTCCAGTTGCTATGGACCAATGCGTCTCTAGAGGTAAATATTACCTAGCCAGCGGTCATCCCTGTCCATTGCAGTTGCCCTTCTCCTCGTCTTTCCTGCTATAAGTGTTTGAGGTATTGCTACCTTGTTTTCCCAAGGACAGTTTTACTCCTGTCCTTGCAAACAGAATACCACACCTGGGCCTAAAAGCAGTCACTTTTCAGGACAAGGGCTCCTCCCTCCTTTCCTCCCTATCTATGGCACTGAACCACTCCCCTGCTGCCTCTGCAGAAGAGATTCCTGCTACTATGGCACTTGCATCTGCCAGGGGTCACTTGGCCACTGTCCCTGTCCTACAGAACCTGAGGGAGAAGGTGGCAGCTGTGTCTCTCCCCAAGTAATGTCACTAATTCTGTCCCTTCTCTTCAGCAGTTGGCTTAACCACTTTGAGTCACAGGTGTGGGGTGGGAGGGGAGAGAGGCACTCAAGCTATAACCCCCAAGGAGGAAATAACTAAGAGATTCTTCCAAGGGTAGCGCATGGTTGTGCCTTTTGTAGGCTGTTCCCTTTGCCTTAAACCCGAAGATGTCTCCTCAAGCCAGTGGGCCGCATGCCCAGATTCCCAGACCTTAAGACACTGTGACAGTTGTCTCTGTTCGTCCACTGTTTTGTTGCAAGAATTTCTCCATGTGTATTGTTGTTTGTAACTGTTTTAAAGAGCGCACATATGTGATTGGCATTGTGACTTGAAGATAATAAAATTTAGACATGTAAACCTAGCTCCTTTGCCAGTGTTTTGCGTGAGTCTTGATTTGGGAGGGAGGGAAGAGGACTCCCTGACTCCATAGAGTCACAGTCACAACTCTGGCCAGCTCAGACTTGAGAAATGGAAGCCCAAAGAGGTGAGAAGCCCCAGTGGGGCCACAAGTGACTCCCCATCGATTAACTTTCTTAACCACGTTGCCGCATAGACACCAGGAATATGCAGTCCCTTAGACTGGAAGTGCAGGGGCCAGAAAAACGAATAGATGCTGTGTACCCACATGAACATCTAGTATCCCTCATGCCTGCCTTTGTGTTTGGCAAGCAAGTTTCCCAGGGCGGTGCCCCGCATGTTAATATAACTGTACCAGGTCCTGGATAAGGGGGAGGTGCGGAGAAGTAGCTGTCCTCTTGAAGTGTGCACTGGCACTGAAATATCAAGGACCACAGTCTAAGAGGCTTGTATCAGTCTTAGTGCAATTAAAAAAGAGGGGACACTCCAGTATTCTTGCCTGAGAAATGTCATGGACAGAGGAGTCTGGTGGGCTACAGTCCATGGCATCACAGAGTTGGACACAACTTAGAACAACACAATCCCACAGATTGTGATTTGGGGAAATAGTTCTTGATGGAAATGTGGCATAAGATGAAGAGTGACCTAGCAATATGGAATACACAGTTTTGTAAGAAATTAAAATTCATGTATAGAATAATTAATAGTTGCATATATTCAAAGTCTGGCTAAAGGAAAAAAGGAAGAGGAGAGATCGAAAGACCAGCTCTGGCTTATGCTGCCAGTTAGCTAGGCCACTGGGAAGCTAGCTTTGAGTTGACTTATTTTCTCCTCCAGATCCTGGGTGGTGTGGAAGTTTACTACAAAGGCTGTCCCTGGTGTGGGGCAGCAATTGAATTCAGTGTGGAGCTGGCAGCATCTGTCCTTGAGTCCCACAAGTCTTTGTGGTACATCTTCAAATGACAGTTGGGACTCCCTCCTATGCCCCTTGCTGCTGCTGCCAACAGCCAGAGAACCATTGACTCTTCTGAACCTCACCCCTGATTTCTCTTTGAATCATGTCAGTTAACTTTCCTTCTCCTCCCCTGCAGAGTGATGGGTAACTATGGGCCTGATCTCTTGGGGTCATATAAAGAATGCCAGCCAGCCTTGGGGGTGGGTCGCTAGCAGGAGGAATAAGCATGTTTAGATACTTCCCCCTCACCCCTGCCTCTTGATTCTCCAGTCCTGCAGTTAGATCCCATTGCTCTCTCTGTTGCCCTGGTAACCAGCTCAGCAAGAAGAAACTCAAGCTCAGCAAAGCCCCCAGGTTCTCTGCCCTCCCAGCCTGCCTCTCAGTGGGCAGAAAGAAGACAGCTGTTAGGGGCAGACAGATCAGCCTTAGGTAGCCCTTCTCTATCCCCTTTCAGAAGCCCATGGACTGGGTGCTTAAAGTTTTTGGCCCCCTTCTCACAGGTGTTAATCACACCACCCTCTCTTCCTCTGTTTCTTCCATCATAGAGTGTAGATGCCTTGACAACCATCCTCCCCATGAGGTCAGCATGTGGGCCTTATGGGAGACTCAGGACAGCAAAGGATTTAGAATCCCAAAGTTGTCTCCCAGCATCAGTAGCCCACTTAGGTTGGGTTGTCCCTCTAGGGCAGTGATTCTCAATCCTGGCTACACAAATCACTTGGGGATACTTTAAAAAAAATACCATAAACCTTGGCCCTACCTCAGAGGTCTGATTAATTAATTTGAGGTGTGGCCAGGGAAACAGTATTTTTGAAAAGTTCCTTGGATTACAATGTGCAATTGGGGCAAGAACCACTGCTGTTCTAGGAGCACCATAACTTGATGCTGGTTTTCCTCTCTGATTCAAGGTCTTGAACTTAGTCTATGCCTGATATCCTTGAGTAGTTGGAGGGTGCTGGGGTCCTGTTCCCCAATTCCAATTTCCAGGAGTCTCTTTGACCCTTGTATTTGAAGCCCCCCCACACTCCACACTCCCCAATTCTTCCCCCTTCCTAAATGACAATCCCAAATCCTGCCCAGAGAGGACGTTACCAAGGCAACCAGCTTAATCTGGCAACTGTGGCATGTGCTGGGAGTGGAGCCCTCCTCTCCTTACTCAGTTCATAAAATGCCTGGGGAGCTCCAAGCCACTCCAGCCAGTTTCCCCTCTTGACCCCAGGGATATCAGGGTATCCAATGAAGAGAGTATCAGGAAACTGATATTTGGATCTCTATTCTAGCTTCTTAGCCAAAATTGTTCTCTCTCCTTTTTTACTGTTCCTTTTTGCAAATCCACAAACAGATGGGTGTGCAAAGCTTTAATTCTGTGAACACATGCTCTTGTACACATCAGACCAGATAAGCACACACGGTGACACGTGTAGTACACACCCTGTTCAGTTTTACCACCACTCCCAGGCTTTCACATTCCTGTCTCTGCCTGGCCCATGCACAGTAAACAGAGGTGGGGCATTGTCCAAGGAGCCTCAACCCATATGTTGCCTGGTGCCACGCCCCCACCTTGGTACTTTAACCTTGACGTGCTTACACGGAGCGTGTCTCCATACCCGCCTCTACCTGGGACAGTCTATCCTTAGCGACAGAATGCTTTGGGCATAGGCATCAGAAATAAGGATCATCTGGAGTGCATGTTCCGTACCACTTTCCCCACTCCATGGCTATGCCACCTCTAGAGTGTCTCTCTATGCCTGATGGTGTTGGTTGGCAGTTCTAGAGCTTGTCACCCATCTCCAGGGCTCTGCTTCCTCCTGCTGCCAGTAGGTGAGAGTGCCCTTGTGCTCCTGGTCTCGCTCTCCCTCTGCCTACCATCTCTTCTCCTCACCCTAATTAGACCTGCCACAACCTGCTGCTCTCTGCTTGGCTCCTACCTGCCTGCCAGTACCTGCCTCTCACAGGCCAGGCCCTCACCATCTATTGTGCTCTACCAGAAAGGGCAGATGGGTAGTGCCCCCCTGCCCCCTCCCCCATTCCAATGCCAGTTCACTCGAGGCCTACCCAGCCCTTTTTACAGAAAGAAGATAAAGACCACATACTCCACTGAGTATGGCAACAGAGCGCACAATCGAGATCGAGAGTGATGGACACTCAATCAGCAATATTTGTAGGCCTCACTTGAATGAGGTCCATCAAGGTGTGCAGCCTGATTTTTTGCAGTGATACCAAGAGTCCCCCTAAGCCTCGAGCCAGGAAGCTCCCTCTCCACTGGTAAATGACTCCCTCGCCCTTGCCTTTAATGTCTGCGTTTACTCGGAACCCAATCCCATTCAGCCCCTTACAGTTTCCCTCACGGTCAGCCCCAGCGCCCAAGTTCAAGCCTCGCGCGGTCCAGGTGGGCGGGCCCATGGAGGGTAGGGGCGGGGACTGGGCGGGGACTGGAGGAGGGGGCGCGGTCTCAGTTCTGCCACCTTCCCCCCGGCCAGGAGCGCAGCCGCCGCCGCCGCCGCGTCCTCTCAGCCTTGCGCTCCGCCCGCTGCCTCTGCCGCCGCAGCCCGGCCCAGGAGCGCAGAGCCTTTGGGCACCAGCCCCGCAGGCTGCCCACCCTTCGGGCCGCGTGCGCTGCAGCCGGCATGGGGGGCCACTGAGAGCCGGTACTCCTTCCCTCTGGCACCTCCCCCGGTCACTGGCCACTGGACTCCGGCCAGCGAGCCTCGGGCACCTCTGGCCCCCAGTCCGGAGCCTGGCACGGCCCTCAGCTCTGTCCCTCCGGCTCTGAGCATCGTGTCCCTGCCCCCCCCCCGCCCGTGCCTGGGACACCTGGGTCCCCCGGCGGCCCCGAGGAAAGGGGCGGGGGGGGGGGGTATGAAGCCGCTGGAGAAATTTCTGAAGAAGCAGACGTCGCAGCTGGCGGGGCGAACGGTGGCGGGAGGTCCCGGCGGGGGTCCGGGGAGCTGCGGCGGGCCTGGAGGGGGTGGGGGACCTGGCGGGGGCGGCGGTCCAGCCGGGGGACCGCGGCCGCTGCAGCGGCGTCAGAGCGTGTCTCGCCTGCTGCTCCCAGCTTTCCTCCGGGAGCCCCCCGCCGAGCCGGGGCTGGAGCCGCCCCCAGAGGAGGACGGGGGAGAGCCGGCGGGGGTCGCGGAAGAGCTCGGCAGCGGGGGGCCCTGTTGGCTGCAGCTGGAGGAGGTGCCGGGGCCCGGGCCGCTCGGGGGAGGGGGACCCCTGCGCTCCCCTTCCTCGTACTCCTCAGACGAGCTGTCCCCCGGCGAGCCTCTGACTCCTCCACCCTGGGCCCCTCTGGGCGCCCCCGAGCGGCCGGAGCATCTTCTGAACTGGGTTCTGGAGCGGCTGGCCGGAGGGGCCACGAGGGACAGCGCCGCTTCAGGTAAGGAGTGGGCTGGCTCATCCATCCCGAGTAGGGTTTGCCCCCTCCCCCGCCCGGGTCCTCTTGCTTGCCCTTGGACGGTGAGGGTGGCGCCGTGCGGGAGCCTCGGTGCGGGGTTGAGTGGTCAGCTGAAGTGGAGTAGGGGCCTACGGGAGGGACAGAGCTGTCTGCAGCAGAGAAGTGGCAGTGCCACCTTCCTCCGCGTAGCAGCCTCACCCAGGCCTGGAGAAGAAGCTGAACCCCTTTCCCTCATTAAGCCTCCCTTCCTCTCCCCTGGATATTTCATCCAGACCCTATGGGTCCCCGGTGTTGACTACCTCCTTCTGTGGCTGAGAATTCGAGCTTGACCCACTAAGATGGAAGCTGCCCAGACCGGTCAGTGCAGCCCTCTAGAGGTGGCCAAGCCCCGAAAGACCTTCGAGGAGTCCCCGGTTCTCTTTAGAAGGCCCAGAGCAGAGGGCTGGCCCACTTGGCGGGGCAGGGCCAGACAGGCACATGGCGGCCCAAGCTGCCTTTAGGCTCTGGCAAAGGGATGCATTGTCCCTAGCAGCTTGGGGGGTGGGGGTTGTGTGGAGGGAGGCATTCTAGTTGGGGGTGGATTCAGAAGGTGTCTGGTGGCTGGACAGACCTCAGGCCCTGCAGCATCCAGGGGGGTCTGAACCTCTCTAGCTCCCGCCCTTCCGGTGGCAGGCCTCAGCACAGGGCCTCTTTAAAAATAACCACACCCTGAGAGGCTTATTCCCTAAATGATGAAGCTATTTTGCCACTCCCCACAAGCACCCCTGCTAAGGAGATCTTGAGGAAACTGAGGCCCCAGATTGCTGGTTAGCAGCTCTGAAGTAAAAGATCCAAGGGTCTTCAGGGCTGGTTGTCAGCATTTCACTAACACCCAGTGGGGTCTGAGGATTGGGAGCCCAGGCTGAGGGCCTACGGATGGGGGTTTCACACTTTGCTCCCAGACCTTTGCAGGGAGCCCTAACCCAGGTGTGTGGAATGGGGCTCCACTCCCCTAGATTTTTCTCAAGACCCAGGTACTCTCCTTGGCTCAGGTTACAGTTGCCCTGGGGAGCTGACACCTTTTGGATTTAATTAGAAAAATATCAGACACACACAGCTCTCTTAACCATAACTTTCCGCCTACACCACACACACTGTGTCTCTATGACACATTCCCTGGGGAGGCTGTGCATTGGACCAGAGCCTGCCTAGGAAGAGACAGACACCAAGCTGTAGCCCCTATGGCAGCATCTCCCCCACTCTGCCCCATGGGCCTCTTCCTTTGGTGGCTCTGTTTAGCTTTCCTGTGAGATAAAGAATGGAGGGAAGGTTTGGGGGCATCCCTAGTCCTCGTCCCCATCCCTGGGGCTGAGGATCAGGGCTGGGGGGCTCTCTGACTCACTTTAAAGACTGGGCAGAGAGAAGAAGGGAGAAACTGTCTTTCCGCTTTTGCCAGGGCCTAGTGCCACAGATGCTGCTCATTGTCCCCTGGGAAAGGACTCTTGAACTGACTGTCACTGTATTACCTGGACTGGCACGCTGGATCTCCAGAGTAACTGGTCCGGGGAAACCCCAAAGCAGTCCCAGAATAGATGAAAATCAAGCTTAACCTGCCACTCTGATATTCTCCAATATAACCAATATTAAGCCATCTCAGTTCCCTCCCAGGGCATGTGGGCGGAGGAGACTTACAAAAGCTACCCCAAACAAGCCAAAGCAGCCCCCCGCTGCCCACTGTACTTCACTCTGACACTCTGCTTGCCTCAAGCACAGTGAGAAAAGAACAGAATCTCAGGAGTCAGGGTTCTAACTCCAGCTCCAAGCAAGCTCCTCTCAGCTCTGGGTCTTGGTTTCTCATTTGTGAAATGAAATCATTGAAGTTGAGGATCTCATGTTGATTCACCCGCTTCACTTTCGTGGCTAGAATTGGAGGCCAGGGGATGGTGACCCAAGGGCCATCAGAAGCCTTGGGGCAGTGCCTGGGGCCCTGGCCCTAACCTGTTCTGGTGAGGACACCTGGCTCCCTCCCGGGGCCCTGCCTGCCTGTGTGTGCCAGGCTGCCCTGCCCCACCCCAGGGCTGGCTGCAAGTCAGGGCGACCTTGTACCTGGCTGACTGGCTGAGCCAGGCCCAGATGGAGGTGTGGAGGGGGAAAGGGTGGTGTGAGGAGCCACTCCCCTGCACCCTTGCATCATTAACTCTTCCATCCCTGGGCAGCTGGAGGACACAAGCTTTCTATTTAAAGGCTTTGGGATCAAAGAGATGGCAGTCGTCCCTTTCCCTTTTAATGGGGCTGGTTCTCACCTGCCTAGTTGGAACTCAAAACTCTTAGGTAGGGAGTGGGGAGGAAAGGAGGAACACACACACACACACACACACACACACACACACATGCCGCTGACCCTACCTCTGTGCTTAGAGGTTCTCTTGGCCTAGAGACACTTCTAGGGGCTACCTCTCTTTTTCCCCCGGACAGATCTCAAGCTTGGCGTATTAAGTGACCCGCTACCCACGCACACTGGAGAGAAGTGGGCGTGGCCATCGGAGGGCGCCCCCTCCTTCCCTCCAGCTGCCGAGGCAGCTGCCAACCCCACCCCCGCAGCGGCTGCCCAGAACCTTCACGTTTGTGTGTGTGTGTGTGTGTGTGTGTGTGTGTGTATGTATGTATGGTGGGGCATGTGCAGAGCATGACTGGGCAGGTGGCTGAGGCTCCAGCCCGGCTAAAGAGAATTTGCCCTGGAGGCAAGAGAGGGGGAGTGGTGAGCCTCCAACCAGGTCCTGGAAGTGCCCTCCTGACATCAGCGGTGACTGCTCTTACAGATACCCTGCTGGATGACATCGTCCTCACTCATTCGCTCTTCCTTCCCACGGAGAAATTTCTTCAGGAGCTGCACCAGTAATATCCTTTTGTGGAGCTTGCGAAAGGGGAGGTCAGGAGGGAGCCACTCCCTGCATCCCACATGCCATGGGATGTGAGGGGCTAAGCTCTTCCCAAGAAAACACACCTGAGGTTTCAATCCCAGGTTCTTCACTCACCAACTGTGTGACCCCTGGCAGATCACCTGACCTCCTGGGGCCTCAGTTTCCCCTACTGTAAAATGGGGCTAAACAGTACCTGCTCCTGGGGCTGCTGTGTAGACCATTCTGGGAGCAGAGGTAGGACTGCTTGGAGACTGCAGAGCCCTGTATAGATGTAAGGTGTTATTATTCTATTAAGAGTGCCTCTCTCCCCACTGAATTATTGCTCTAAACATCCGGTTGCCCAGAGAGTTATTACAGGGTCTGATGTAAACATCATGTCACAGCGGTGCTTTCATAGGGTCACTAGAGACAAGTCACTGACTGGGCTATTCATAGGGCCTCTCAAGGAGTTATTCTAGGACCTAATTGTAAATGGCAGGCCAGTGAGTAGAATATCATAGGTTCCCTTTGAAACACCAGGCCTTACACGGAGAGATGGTCAGGTTTGTGGTTAGCACCATCGGCCTTTAGCAGCCTGCTGTGAGCTCAGCACTGTGGGCTGATCAGGGGTTGGGTGGGTCCAGGCAGAGTAGCTTCTAGTGAATTTCTTCAAGTGAAATTCAAACAAGCAAGAGCTGCATGTGGTTGAGTGGGTGCCATCCCTACCTACTCTGGCAAAAACCTGGGCTGGGGCATGGGTCTTGGTTCCAGGGAACTTCAGAGCCCCTTTCTCTCTGGCCCCAAACCTAGGGAATTTTTAGGGGTGGCCTTGCCTCCCATTGCAAAGCCTTGCCTCCCATACCCCTTCCCAGTGTCCTCAAGTCTGCCTGCCAGGGCTTTTTCTTAACTTAGGGGTCAGCTTTGTTTGGGCAGGAGGCATGGAAGGCCCCGAGGGGGTGGGCCGGAAGCAGGCCTGTCTAGCCATGCTCCTTCATTTCTTGGACACCTACCAGGGGCTCCTGCAGGAGGAAGAGGGGGCTGGCCGCATCATCAAGGTGGGCCTGGGATGAGAAGGTGGGTGACAAGGCTGTTTGCTCTGGAAGGGGCCCTTTTGAAGGAGCCATACTTCTCAAGCTGGGTACCTGGAAAAAAGAGGCCAGCAAGTCCTAGCTTATAGGGTTCTTCTGTGCTTGAAGGCATGGAGGCCCTGCCCTGCCCTTGCAGAGAGTGATGCTGGGATGAGACCCCTGCCCTCACCTTCTTTCTCCTTGTCTCTGCAGGACCTGTACCTGCTGATTATGAAGGATGAGTCCCTTTACCAGGACCTCCGAGAGGACACACTGAGGCTGCACCAGCTTGTGGAAACAGTGGAGCTAAAGTGAGGGGAATGGGCTCGGGGAGGGGCCAGGAAAGAAGTCCCCCTTCTTCCTCAATTAGAGGAAGGGTGGGTGCCTCTGGCCTTTGGACTCCAAGATGCCTTGATTTCAGTCTTTTCTCTTACTAGAGAGGAGCACAGAGCATTGTCTCCAGTCATCTTGGGGGTCCATTCTCCCCTCCACTTATTTGTCAGTCCAGGGGTGTACTGATAAATATTGAACAGCCAGCACTTCAGGAAGAAGAGCCCTGACTTGTAGCTTTTGTTGATTCCCATGGTGTAAATTCTCTCACCATGGTTGATTTCAAGCTCCCAACATGATGTCATTGAATGTGAAGTTGGGAAGAGATGTGCAGTAGCAGGTCATTGTGTAGTATCGTCACAACCTAAACAGCACAGAGAAGAATGTAGTGAAACAATTAGGAAGTGACTTTTTTTTTGTATTATAATAATTTGGCTATAAGTTTATAAAACATATATCTATTTATATACAATTATCTATTATAATTAATTTTTTTTTATAATTAATTTTTTAATGGCTGTGTTTAAAACCAGTTGACAAAATTCTCCAATATTTAACAGTCTGCCTTCATGAGCCATTGTGAGCTGACTTCAAGACACCACAGTGTCCATCTGTCCATCTTTCCAGCTCTTTCAGTTTCTCCATCCCACTGTCATAACCTTCATTGAGGTTTCAGTATCTCTCACCTGGATTATGGTTGCAACCTCCGATCCAGGGCTTTAGCTTATGGTTGTGTCTTTCTTATGCTGATGCCACAGAGATTTTTCAAATTTGACAACCTTGTGCTTCTGTTCCCAAAATATCCATGCCCCCCACCCCAGCATCCTAGCCCCTCTCTGTCTGCCTTCTGCTGATCCTTCCCATCTCCCTCATCACTCCCTATATACCCACCAAGTCCACAAACACCTATGTGTCCTCAACTTCCTGCTATCACTTATATGGTCCACCCCAGAGTGCCTTCCTCCCACCCCCTTCCCTTCCTGTTGTCCTTCAAGGTCCAGGCCAAATGCCATCTTCTCAGTGAAAGCATCTTTTGGTGATAGCTGTCCCCCCCTCCCTCCCTGTACCAACAAAACTTCTTGTGCCTTTATTATATCATCTAACACCTCCTGTCTGGTGTGAGAAGTAGCTGTACGCAAGTCTGTCTCCCTCCCAGACTGTGAAGTTTTTGTCGGTAAAATTCAGCAAACAGCTGATGACCTACACCTACCATGTACCAGGCAGCGTGCTAGACCTGGAGGTTGAAAATAAAATTCAGTCAGCTCTCAATCTTGTAGAAGAGATAAGACACGAAGGTAAACATGTATTAGTCCAATGTTCTACAGCCATTGAGACAAAAAGGTGACCTCTGCTGGTGGGTGGGGTGGATAGAGAAGAATTCAGGGAGGAGGTGGCATTAGATTCGGTCATTCGGACAGCTGTCCCATGCTGGCCATGGTCCTGTCTTGTGACCTCCTTCACCACTCTCTGAACCTGATACTGGGAATACCCTTGACCCGGTTCTGACGTCCCTGCTTGATGCTGCCTGCCTGGCATGCAAGATGCCTGGCCAGGCTCTCTGATGCCCAGCGGTGTCGACACCAGGATCCCAGAGGAGAGCCAGCCGCCCAGCAAGCAGGTGAAGCCACTCTTCCGCCACTTCCGTCGGATAGACTCCTGTCTGCAGACCCGTGTGGCTTTCCGGGGTTCCGATGAGAGTGAGTGTTCTGGGGGCTCTGAGGGGTCTCCGGATCACGGGTGCCCTCTATGGGGTTTCCTTCTGTCTCAGAACCAGTCCTTTTCACAGCATCTTTTTCAGAGGCCAACCCATTTCAGATTGCAGTGGGGTGGGGAACAGAGGTGCTCAGCAGGGGGCTGTGCTGATGCTGCCATTCTGCCCACTGGTGAAAAGCCACCTTCTGGTTTCTGTTTAGTCTTCTGCCGGGTCTACATGCCTGATCACTCTTACGTGACCATACGCAGCCGCCTCTCAGCATCTGTGCAGGACATTCTGGGCTCGGTGACGGAGAAGTTGCAGTACTCAGAGGAGCCTGCGGGGCGTGAGGATTCCCTCATCCTGGTTGCTGTGGCCTCCTCAGGAGGTGAGGGTCAGAAAGAGCTGGGCTGGGGTGGGGGAATGGTGGGACAAGAAGAGAAACTCACAGGCCCCATACCCTGGGGCAGAAGTAACAGCTGAATTCTAGGCCCTGGCTGCTACTCTAAGTGTGGTCCTAGGACCAGCCACAGGAGCATCACCTGGGAGCTTGCTAAAAAGTATCTCTGCCCCCACCCCAGACCTGCAGAGTCAGAATGTGCGTTTTAACAAGATCCCCAGGTGATGTCTATGCACATTAAAGTTGGGGACACACTGGTCCAGGACACTTGGATGCTGTTCTGGGTGCTTGCCTCTTACTCACCTAGGGATCTGGTCCTCTAACCTCCTCAAGCATCTAAGGATGCTACATTTTTGAGACCAAAGACACAGATGGGCCTCCAGTCCCAGTAGGAAGGCAAAAATCTCTGCAGTGTAGTTACAGCCTTATTCTCCTCTAAGACAGAAAAAAAAAAAAAATCCTGTTTTCTCAGTGTCACTAGGATGATAGAATAAGAGAAGAGCTAAAAAGAATGTTGGGAGTCAAAAGGAGGTTGTAAATGCAAGACAATCCATTTTTTGAAAACTGTTGTTTAAATACAGCATAGGCCAGTGAGGACAAGTCCGGTTAGCCTACAGTACATCTGTGCAGGGTTGGGAGCGTTGGGATGGGGCAGTGGCTGGGGGATGCAAGGGTGCAGGGGTCGATGCTGAGGCAAAGCTTCTCCTGCAGAGAAGGTCCTTCTCCAGCCGACTGAAGACTGTGTCTTCACCACACTGGGCATCAACAGCCACCTGTTTGCTTGCACCCGAGACAGCTTTGAGGCCCTGGTAAGAACTCCTTCATAAGCCTTGGCTGGTAGCGGAGGCTGAGAGGGGCTGGGCCAGAAATTCACAAGCCCAGCCCCTGAGCCCCTGCCTGCCCCACCAGGTGCCCCTTCCTGAGGAGATCCAGGTCTCCCCTGGAGACACGGAGATCCATCGTGGGGAGCCTGAGGACGTGGCCAACCACCTTACCGCCTTCCACTGGGAACTGTTCCGCTGTGTGCACGAGGTGGGGACTGAGGCTGCAGCTGGGCTGGGGGCCTGCAGAGGGGCAGCGCTCTGGGCTGAAAGTTCTGGTTAGGACGCTCCGCGCCCTTGCAGCATGCCCTGGGGCAATTTGCCGCCAGAACATCTCTAAGCCTTTGTCCCCGTATCTGGGGAATAAGAAAAAGCAAAGAGAGAGGACCATCCCCCGCCCCCCATCAGGGTGGTTCAGGATCCAAGTGGCGCTTATACAGAACCTGACCCACAGTTAGCATTTGTAAAATATTCACTATTAAAGAAAAGGCAGCGACAGTAATGTCGATCAGATGCTTCAAGCGCCTGGCAGCGTGTAAGCTTTCGGTAGATGGTAGAGTATTATTAATGTTGGTTGTCCCTCCCCCCTCCCCGCCGTTGCATCCTGTCCTGTCCCCGCTTTTTCTATTTTCCACCCCTCTCGCCCCCGCCCTCCTGCCTGTCCTGGCTCCCCGCCTCCCACTGTCATCTCCCGCCCCCCGCCTCCATCCCACGCCCTGGCGGCCCTTCTGCCGCCGCGGCTGCAGCTGGAGTTCGTGGACTACGTGTTCCACGGGGAGCGCGGCCGCCGGGAGACGGCCAACCTCGAGCTGCTGCTGCAGCGCTGCAGCGAGGTCACCCACTGGGTGGCCACCGAGGTGCTGCTCTGCGAGGCCCCGGGCAAGCGCGCGCAGCTGCTCAAGAAGTTCATCAAGATCGCGGCCATGTGAGTGCGGCCGGCCGCGGAGGGGGAGGCCCTGGCCCGCCTCCAGCCCCTCAATGACCCCGCCCGCCCCTCACTGACCCCGCCCCCCGGCCCTCACTGACCCCGCCCCCCCGCCCGCTGACCCCGCCTCCCGCCCCCGCAGCTGCAAGCAGAACCAGGATCTGCTGTCCTTCTACGCCGTGGTCATGGGGCTGGACAACGCCGCCGTCAGTCGCCTGAGGCTCACCTGGGAGGTGAGGTGACCGCCTCCTCGCCTCCCACCTGGGCCGGCCCGCCTCGGGGATCTTGGCCTTAACGCACAGTCTTGACATCCCTGGGCTCACCCCAGAGATCTCTCCTGGGGTGGCTGCTCGCCTCTGGGGAGCTCTTGTGAGGATTGGAAGGAGGCGCCCCCTTCTGGCGAATACAGCTCCGGGGCACCGGGCAGGGCTGAAGGGCCGGGTACCTGTGCAAAACAGTGAAGGTGGATTCGCGCCTGACCGCGGAGTGGTGGGTGGGGGGCAGGCAGCCCGGCCCAGGAAGCACAATGGGCTCTGGGATTTCAGCCCGCACCCGGGGCGGCTTTGTGCGTGGCTCAGGCATCAGCAGTGGCCTCCATTTCGCCAGAAGAGATCATTCCTCTGGTCCGCTGCCAGCGCCCCAGACCTAGCCCAAGGCTGGGTCTCCTTTCCCACCCTCTAAGCTTCCCAGCCCCCTGCCCGGCCCTCCGGCCCTTTCCCCCTCTAACACCTGGGGATTAGTCAGGAGGGCCCATGAAACCCAAGGAGCTCCAGAATCTGACATCTCCTTCCTTCAACCTGCAGAAGCTGCCAGGGAAATTCAAGAACTTGTTCCGCAAATTTGAGAACCTGACAGTGAGTGGGTTTGGCTCTTTTATCTGCCACTGGACTGGCACCCCAGAGACTTTCAGTGCCCACAAACCTTTCACCTCAAGCTTCCCTTTCAAGGTTTTTAGTGTCTGGGAGTCCCCCTGCCGACCCTCCTCCTCCAGCCCACCAAGCTGGGAGGGAAGCTGGGAGGATTGTGGCTTTGTTTTCCCCAGGGAAGAGGATACAGCAGTGAAGTCCCCACTTAGACACCCAAGCACACCCCTGTCTGTTTGGAGATATTTGTAGGGAAGGGGCTAGGGGAGGGGGAGGGGGACAACTTTGGGGTACACTGGGCCTTTTTGTCACTTTCTCTCTCTGCTGTGGAACCCTAGGACCCCTGCAGGAACCACAAAAGCTACCGGGAAGTGATCTCCAAGATGAAACCTCCTGTGATTCCTTTCGTGCCTCTGATCCTCAAAGGTGAGAGTCGCTTCCAAGCTATGTTCCTCTCCACACTCCCCATGCCCCGTTCAGACCCTCAATCCCCTCTCAATTCAGCTCTGTGTGTGGCTACAAAGAGAGAAGCCCCTAGGTTGAATGTGGTTTGGGGGAGGGGAAGGGCCCTTTGGACCTCCTCTCCCTTTTTTGTAACTTTTATTTGCATTTGTGTGTGTGTGTGTGTGTGTGGCATCTATTCTCCAGCCATAAGTGTTTATTTCTTCACTTTCTTCTGGGATATCTTTTTCTTCTGTGCAGCCTCCTCTCTGGTTCAGGAACAGTCTGTTCTTTTTCAGTAAGGATGATCTCCATGTGGCAGGGAGGACTCACGTATAGGTTGATCTGACCATGAGCTCTGTAAGACCCGCCAGCATCTTGGGGGCTTTGTTCACTGGGATGTGCTCAGTGACCAGGGAATCTACCTCTCCGCCCTTAAGTTCAGCATTATTCTCTGCATATTTGAGCATGTGCAGTAAAAATTCAGCACTCTTTGGACCACCAGCCCTGAGTCCAGCCCCACTGTTTGGTTGCCAGCTCCACCACTGTAACGACGGGATGGCACGCATTGCTTCTGTAAAGTGACATCCTTCAGATACTTGGTGACTGTTTGGATATGCAGTCCCCATAATGGCCTGGGCAGTTTCACGAGTGTTCTTTTTTTTAATTTTTTTATTTTATTTTTTTTTCACGAGTGTTCTTAAAGTGAACACAAAGATTTGAACCTCTTGATTTGCATGATTTTCTGGGGTCAAGTGAACAGCGAACCATTTTTACAGGTCTCCTCGGGTCGCTTCCAGGAAAAGTGGATCTCCCCCTCTTACCTCTTTGCTTCTCTCCCCATCCCTAGACCTGACTTTCCTGCATGAGGGAAGTAAGACCCTGGTAGATGGCTTGGTGAACATTGAGAAGCTGGTGAGTGACACTGCCAACCCCAGTCCCATGAGTGGGGTGGCTGGTACCCTTCCCCGCTCTTGGCACACACACCCCTGAAGACAGCACCTTTCCTCATGGTGCCCAGCTTGCCTGGCAGACTCCTGACTGTCTCTGTGGTGTCACTGTGGCAACCTGCCCACAGATGGCAAAATTGACAGGCAGCTTGGGGTGGGGGCAACTCTGCCTCTCCCTAACCTGGCCCCCTGTCACACCCCTTCTTTGGTCCAGTGAAGAAGGGGGAGCCTTGGGAGGGGAGCACCTTTCTGGGCCCTTTTCGGGACTCAGTTCTTGTCATCTCCCAGCATTCAGTGGCTGAGAAAGTAAGGACAGTCCGCAAATACCGGAGCCGGCCCCTTTGTGAGTACTCGGGGTTTTGAGGGCATTACAGGTGGAGGTTTGACAGAGCAGGAGGGTTTCTGGGAGACTCCCGCACTCCAGTGTTTATTTCCTTAAACATCTCATTTCTCCATTCTCTCCTCGGCCTTCCCGGGGGCCCTCCTGCCCACCAACCATCCCAGTCCACACCCTTCCTTCCCTCTGGCTGGTGGTGTGCAGGGGAAGAAGGGCACCCTGACCGCCTCCCTCCCTGTCCTTGCATCCCCAGGCCTTGATATGGAGGCCTCCCCACATCACCTGCAGACCAAGGCCTACGTGCGCCAGTTCCAGGTCATTGACAACCAGAACCTCCTCTTCGAGCTCTCCTACAAGCTGGAGGCCAACAGTCAATAAGAACTGAGGTTCTGGTCGGCCCCTCACCAGGGTCCTTGGGCACCTGGCACTCAAGCACTTTGAATGACTCCCTGCCCACATCTGACAGCTTTCTTCTGGAGCCGCTTCCTGCCCCACGGGAAGGAGTTGGGTGGACTGAGCCCTGGACTCATAAGCCTGTTCTTCCTGCTGAAGTCCTCTCCCCCGTGCTCCTTCAAGCCCAAGCCACCCTCTGCTGGTTCCTGCCCTCCCAGGGGAAGCAGTGGGCAGAGAACTCCTTCCCTGGCCCCTCCCATCCAGATCTGTTCCGGAGATGGAGTTTCCCATCTCCTCTACCCAAGTAGGCAGGAAGGCTTTGCCCACCCCTCGCCCCGTCTCGTCTCACAGAGCAGAGCTGTGGGAGGGATTGGCAGCCTTCCTCTCCACCACCTGCCTGGATTCTGCCTGACTTCTTCCTGGTGAGGGCTGGGACCCCTAGATGCACCCCCAGATATTATATTGCCCTTGTGTCTGTCTGCGTGCGTGCGTGTGTGTGTGTGTGTGTGTGTGTGTTTGCGCGCGCGCGTGTGGCCCCTTTGAAGGAGCAGCACTGCATCTGGCATTTGAGGGAAGGTGCTGTGTGTACTGGGGAGGGGGTCCTTCTGTTTGGTGCTACCCTTGTCTGCTCTGCTGCTGGGACGGTGCACCCCCCCACTCCCTGCCCAGCTCCTCCGCTGCCCTGCACACCCAGGCCTGTGGGTGAAGCTGCTCTGGAGGGCAGGGAGCAGCAGCAGACAGGAGGGTTACTATCAGCCCTTACAGGTCCCCGACTCAGGCCTCCTAAAGTTCCCTGGGTGGGCTCTGATGAGAGGGTAAAAGATGCTCAGGGAAACACAGGTCTAAGCTGCCTACAGGACCCTCCCTCCACATTGCAGTGGGGTGAGATGTGGTGGCAGGAGTCAGGGTTGATTTCTGCCCATCCTCCTGGTTTTTGGGTGTCTCACTGCTAAGAAGGGAGTTATCGTCTCCCTTTGGCTCTTCCGCAGGGATGCCAGTACATGGTCTCATCTTCCTCCCTGTCCAGACTCCCGCCTTGGTCCTTCCCATCAGAGCTGGGTGGGGTGGACTCCTGTACCTGGGGCAGGCAGCCGCCCCCGCCCCTGACATGGGGCAGGGAACGGCAGAGACTGGAAAAGTGAAACTGGGCCCTGGTGATGCCTCTGTTACCTCTCAGTCTCCCCTCCCTTTCCCATCAGGGGCCTCCAGGGCTGAGGGTGCAAGACTCCCGGCAGCTACGGGGTGAGGTTTCCTGGCTCAGCCTCACCCTCCTTTCTGGCACCACCTCTTTCCCTTCCGAAGAGGCAGCAGCAGCCCCAGCCCAAGCAGCTGCTGCTCCTGCTCTGAGAGTGTATATATTTTTTACCAAAAGCTCGGGAATTGTAAATTTATTTTTTAAAACTCAAGGAGGGAAAGAGCCTTGTATCATATGTAAACAGTGTATCATAGATGATGTTGTACAGTCCCTTTTATACTGCGGTCTGTCTTGTTCCTGCCGCAAAAATATGTCTATAGACTCCCCACCCCCACCACGTCCGCCGGCATTGTGTCCCACCCCCTCCATCCCTAGAGACAGTGACCTCTGTCTGTCCACTCTTCCCTGCTACTGCTGATGTGCCCTTCTCTCCCTGCAGACATCCTTCCTCCCGACCCCTCTCAGCACCCTTGTCACTCCAGTGCTCACAGTCCTCCCCAAACCCTGGGGCCCCCCTGGTCCAGTCTCGGCTGCTGCCCACCTCTGGCCTTGGCCCCTGCCCTGCTGCCTCCCACAGGCCTCCCAGACCCCTTCCCACGCCCCACAGCTCTACCAGAGTGAACCGTGTGTGCTCCACAGGCTCGATTGTCATCGCAGAAACCTGCTGGAGTCAAAGCCGATAAAAGTCTATGAATCGACCCTCCTGCTGTTCTCCATTCTGTTTCTTTGAGGCTGGGGAAGGGCCAAAGGGGGAGAGAGGGAATCCATCTCTCAGGACTCTGGGCTGGGCTGTTCTGGAGTGACTTTGAAAAACGTGGGTGAGAGGAAAAGATGCTGGCCTCGGGAGCCGCGCCACCTAGTGCCTGGGACTTGCAAGAATGAATGTTTTAGTTCTGCCATGTTCCAGGCGTGCCATGGATATGCATGCGATCTTGGTTAATTCTAACACTGTGCGGTGGAGGATGGAAGCTGGACAGTCCCAGCAAAGTGTCCAAGTTACAGGGTGAGTGAGGTAGCAGAACAAGGCCCGTAACTGAAATCTGTCCATTGCAGACAGCGTGCACATTCTCTGCTGCTACCCAGATGCATGCACTCTGCACGCAACCAGTATCTACCAGTTATACTAAGAAGTGGGGCAACTAGCGCTTAGTGCTCGGCTCTGATGGGAGCCTGACCTCCGGGAAACATTGCACACTCAGTCACTCGTGAGCCCTTGGCCTCCCCTCGTCCTGCTTCAGTTATTCCCTCAGTCTCCTGCATCTCAGAAAACAGTCTTCTCATCCACCCAAGTTTTCGAGGCAAGACTCTACAGCTCCACTCTTGATGATGCCCCTTTCCCTCATCCTTCACTCATCTCACCTGCCTCGTCCGGCAGCTTCAACTGCATAACACATCCTGGGACTTCCCTCGTGGTCCAGTGGTTAAGACTCTGCCCTTCCAATGCAGGGGACGTGGGTTCAGTCTCTGGTCAGGCAACTGAGATCGCACATGCCTTGCCGAAAACAAAAAACAAAGCGAAACAACCAAAACCAAATCCTGATCGGTCCACTTCTCCATTACCTCCAGTCCAAACCACTTTCATGTCTTCCCTGGATCCTTGCGCTAGCTTCCTACCTGGGCTCTCAGCTTCTCTCCAACCCGCTCCTAACCCCACCAGTTCGTTCCCCATACTGCAACCAGGGTGCTTTTTTACAACCCCAAATCAGATAATATATGGCTAAACTTAAAGAAGGGCTTGCCAGGTTGCACAGTGGTAAAGAACCTGCCTGCGAATGCAGGAGACAAATGAGATGTGGGTCCGATCCCTGGGTCAGGAAGATGCCCTGGACGAGGGCATGGCAACCCACTCCAGTACTCTTGGCTGGAGAATTCCGTGAACAGAGGAGCCTGGCGGGCTACAGTCCATAGGGTCATCACTAAGAGTCCGCAACTGAAGCAACTTAGCACACACACATGGAAGCTTAAAGAAAGTGGCGATACCAAGTACCAGTGAGGATACAGAGAAACTAGGACTTTTATAAGTTGTTGGTGGGAGTGTGAATTGGTACACCCAGTTTGGAAAATTGTTTGGTCATATCTACTAAGACTAAATGTACCCTGTACCTGTGACCTAGCATTTCCACTCCTAGGTGTATGTATACCCAAGAGAATTTAGTGCCTGTGTCTACCAAAGAATATGCACAGCAATGATTATATCAGTTTTGTTCATGATAAATTGGAAAAAATCCAAGTGTCCTTCAACAGATAAATGAACAAATTGATTGTATATTCTTATAATGGAATATTACATGGCAAAAGAAAGGAACAAATGACTACCACCCTCATGGGCTTCCTTCGTGGCTCAGTCGATAAAGAATCCGCCCACAATGCAGGAGACCTAGGTTCGATCCCTGGGTTGGGAAGATCCCCTGGAGAAGGGAACAGCTACCTACTCCAGTGTTCTGGCCTGGGGAACTCCATGGACCGTATAGTTCATAGGGTTGCAAAGAGTCGGACACGACTGAGCGACTTTCACTCACCTGCATAAATGAATCTCACAGATATAACATTGAGTGAACAAAGCCAGACGTATAGACTACACACTGTACAATTCTGTTTTGAGAATTTTAAAAACAGGCAAAATTATGGAGAAAGAAGTGAAAATAGTGGTTGTTCGTGGGATGGGAGAGAGTATTGAAGTGGTGTGAAGAAACCCTCTGTGGTGATAATAATGTTCTACATCTTTTTTTTAAATTGAAGTACAGTTCATTTACAAGGTGTTTCAGGTACAAAACAATGATTCAGTCTTATATATATAAATGTATATAACACACATATACACATACATATTTTCTTTTTCAGATTATCTTCCTTTATAGGTTATTAAAGATATTGAATATAGGGGCCTTCCCTGGTGGTCCAGTGGTTAGGACTCCACCCTTCCATTGCAGGAGGCATAAGTTCCATCCTGGACAGGAAACCAAGATCTCCCATGTGGCACGACGCAGCCAAAAAATTGAAATTAAAAAAATAGAAAAAAAAATAGATATTGAATATAGTTCCTTGTGCTATACATTATACACTTGTTTACCTATTTTATATATAGCAGTGTGTGTCTGTTAATCCCAAACTCTTAATTTTTTCTTCCCCCACTTCCCCATTGGTAGCCATAAGAATGTTTTCTACATCTGTGAGCCCATTTCTGTTCCGTAAATAAGTTCATTTGTATCATTTGTTTTAGATTCCACATATAAGTGATATCATGTGATGTTTGTCTTTCTCTGTCTGGCTTACTTTACTGTGAAAATCTCAGGTCTATCCATGTTGCTACAAATAGCGTTTTTTTCCATTCTTTTCTATGACTAATATTCCATTGTGTATATTGTATGTACACCTCTTCTTTATCCACTCATCTGTTGGACCTTTAGGTTGCTTCCATGTCTTGGCTTTTGTAAACAGTGCTGCCATAAACACAGTATTCTATATCTTGACCTGAATGTGGTTGCAGTGTGAATGTATGTTCATTGAGATTGATATTAATACATTTTACTGTAATGTTATATTTCAATGAAAACAATTCTGATTTTAACACTCCTCTGTTTTTGACAACACAGATTAAAAACAAAAATCCCCCCTCTCTGACCTCACCTTCTCTCTCTTCTCTCCCACACCCTCTCCAGCCACACCGACTGCCTTGCTCTTCCTAAAACACATTCTTTTTTTTTTCTCCTAAAACATTCTTGTCTCAGGGATTTTGCCTTTGCTCTTTCCCGCGTCTTTCCTGAGTGCTCTCACCGCCCCACTTTGTCTATCTCCTCAAATTCTCCTGTATATTCTTCAAGGCTTTCATTGCTACCTGACATCATCGATACTTCTTCGTGTATTTGATTTTCCTGCCCCCAGAATGTTAGCTCCAGGAGTCTGTCATGTTCACTCTTCTGTACCGAGAGCAGTACTTGGCACCGAGAAGACACTCGATACATATTTGCTGAATAAATAAATTAAGTTATTTGAAATAGGAGTCAAAAGAGGAGGACAAGACACAAGATGATAAGTGCTCTAGGAAATAAGTCAAACAGATTCACTTATGGTCCACGGATTAAGGGTGGGTGACAATAAAACTTCTTAAAAGAGATGATCCAGGACTTGAAGCAGGCACAGAGTTGGATGGCCTAGGTGTGGATGTGGGAAGTCGGGGATGAGGCACTGGGGCTCTGTGGGCTGTGTGGGAAAGGGTGAACTTACTTAGTAATGCTGCACCTCCAGAGGTTGGCTTAGCAATGAACAAAAAAGTGGAAATAAGTTGAAGCAGTCAGACCAATGTATTAAGATGCTCTCTGGATCTGCGGTTTGGAGTGAAGAATTTAAGCAGTGCCTTTTGAATCCACTAGGTGTCGCCACCAAGATTACGCCTCACTATGGAAGAGGCCTGGGACCGGTAGAGTTGAATCTATCACAGGGTCTATTCCCAGGCATGAGAAATTTGACTAGAATATCCCAAATCTTTCATTCTCTGCCTTTCTATTGGGTCTTTCCCATTACACATTTAAACTTTCTCAATTCTTGTCAAACCGCCCCCCCTGCCTTTTTTAAATTTGGCTGCGCCATGTGGCATGTGAGATCTTAGTTCCCCTACCAGGCACTTATTTCACATGCTAGCAGAGTAATGCTCAAAATTCTCCAAGCCAGGCTTCAGCAGTATGTGAACCAAGAACTTCCAGATGTTCATGCTGGATTTAGAAAAGGCAGAGGAACCAGAGATCAAATTGCCAACATTCACTGGATCATCGAAAAAGCAAGAGAATTCCAGAAAAACATCTACTTCTGCTTCACTGACTACACTAAAGCCTTGACTGTGTAGATCATAACAAACTGTGAAAAATTCTTAAAGAGATGGGAATACCAGACCACCTTACCTGCCTCCTGAGAAATCTGTATGCAGGTCCAGAAGCAACAGTTAGAACCCGACATGGAACAATGAACTGGTTCAAAACTGGGAAAGGAGTACGTCAAGGAGGTATATTGTCACCCTGCTTGTTTAACTTATATACAGAGTACATCATGTGAAATTCCAGGCTGGATGAAGCACAAGCTGGAATCAAGATTGCCAGGAGAAATATCAATATCCTCAGATATGCAGATGACACCACACTTATGGAAGAAAGTGAAGAAGAACTAAAGAGCCTCTTGATGAAAGTGAAAGGGGAGAGTGAAAAAGCTAACTTAAAACTCAACATTCAGAAAACTAAGATCATGGCATCCAGTTCCATCACTTCATGGCAAATAGAAGGGGAAACAATGGAAACAGTGACAGACTTTTATTTTCTTGGGTGCCAAAATCACTGCAGATGGTGACTGCAGCCATGAAATTGAAACACCCTGGCTCCTTGGAAGAAAAGTTATGACAAACCTAGACAGCATATTAAAATGCAGAAATGTCACTTTTCCAGCAAAGGTCCACATAGTCAAAACTATGGTTTTTCCAGTAGTCATGTTATGGATGTGAGAGGTGGACCATAAAGAAGGCTGAGTGCCGAAGAATTGATGCTTTTGAACTGTGGTGTTGGAAAGTCTCTTGAGAATCTTGTACTGCGAGGAGAACAACCAGTCAATCCTAAAGAAAATCAGTCCTGAATATTCACTGGAAGGACTGATGCTGAAGCTGAAGCTCCAATACTTTGGCCACCTGATGCAAAGAGCTGACTCATTAGAAAAGACCCTGATGCTGGGAAAGATTGAACGCAAGAGAAGGAGGCAACAGAGGACATGGCATTGCCGATTCAATGGACTTGAGTTTGAGCAAGCTCCAGGAGATGGTGGAGGACAGGGAAGCCTGGCGTGCTGCAGTCCATGGGGTCTCAAAGAGTCAGACACAACTGAGTGACTGAACAACAACAATAACCAGGGACTGAACCCCTGCCGCTTACATTGGAAGAGTGGAGTCTTAACTGCTGGACCACCAGGGAGGTCCCTCAACTGTCCATTTTTTTTTTAATCTTTATTATTATTATTATTTTTTCTTTTATTTTTATTAGTTGGAGGCTAATTACTTTACAATATTGTAGTGGTTTTTGCCATACATTGACATGAATCAGCCATGGATTTACATGTATTCCCCATCCCGATCCCCCTTCCCACCTCCCTCTCTACCCGATCCCTCTGGGTCTTCCCAGTGCACCAGGCCCGAGCACTTGTCTCATGCATCCAACCTGGGCTGGTGATCTGTTTCACCATAAATAATATACATGTTTTGATGCTGTTCTCTCGAAACATCCCACCCTCACCTTCTCCCACAGAGTCCAAAAGTCTGTTCTCTACATCTGTGTCTCTTTTTCTATTTTGCATATAGGGTTATCATTACCATCTTTCTAAATTCCATACATATGTGTTAGTATACTGTAATGGTCTTTATCTTTCTGGCTTACTTCACTCTGTATAATGGGCTCCAGTTTCATCCATCTCATTAGAACTGATTCAAATGAATTCTTTTTAATGGCTGAGTAATATTCCATGGTGTATAAAAAATATGGAACACTTCACGAATTTGCGCGTCATCCTTGCTCGGGGGCCATGCTAATCTTCTCTGTATCGTTCCAATTTTAGTATATGTGCTGCCAAAGCAAGCACTCAACTCTCCATTTTTATAAACACTTTCCCTGAGCTGACATGTCCATTCTAGCTACTTCCCCGCTTCACTTCTTGTTTCTTGTTCTAGACCAAACTTCCTGAAGAGATTGTCTCTACCTCCTCGTGTCCCATTCATTCCTTTTCTTTCTTTTTTTTAAAGAAAAACTTATTTACTTATTTAATTTATTGGGCTACATTGGGTCTTTTTGTGGTACTTGAGATCTTCGTTGCATCATGGGGGATCTTTGATTGCGACAGGAAGTCTCTCTAGTTGTGGAGCATGGGTTCAGTTGTGGCATGCAACCTTAGTTGCCTCGAAGCATGTGGGATCTTAGTTCCCCGACAAGAGATAGAACCTGAGTCCCCTGCACTGCAAGAAGGATTCTTTTTTTTTTTTTTTTTTGGATTATTTTTTTAAATAATTTTTATTTTATTTATCTTTATTTTTGGCCGTGATAGGTCTTCATTACTGTGCAGGCTTTTTCTCTAGTTGCAGTGTGAGGGCTTCCCATTTCAGTGGCTTCTCTTGTTGTGGAGCATGGGCTTCAGTAGTTGTGGCATATGGGTTCAGTAGTTGCAGTTCCCAGGCTCTAGAGCCTAGGGTCAACAGTTGTGGTGCATGGGCTTAGTTGCTCTGAGGCATGTGGGATCTTCCCAGACCAGGGATCGAACCTGTGTCTCCTGCATTGGCAGGTGGATTCTTTACCACTGAACCACCAGGGAAGCCTGCAAGGAGGATTCTTAACCAATGAACCATCAGGGAAGTCCCCCCATTCATTCCTATTTTATTTTGTCTTGTTTCTCCAACTTTTCATCAAGAAAGATTTCAGACACAGAAAAGTTGAAAGATTAGTACAATGAATACTTAGAACTTTCTAGACTCCATAATTAACATTTTATTAAATTTGCTTTTGTTCTCTCTCTATGCACATGCACACACACACACACACTTTTTCTTTTGCCAAGCTACTTGAAAGTAAGTTGCAAATGTTAACATCACTTCATTCCTAATAGCCATAGTAAGAATCTTCTAAGAATAAGGACATTGCCTTACATGTCCACCACACCATTATCTCAACTGAGAAAATCAACAGTAGTTCCATGATGTCAGCTAATATTCAGTCTATATTTATTTTTCCCAGGCTGTTTCAAAAATATCTTTAAGGGACTTCCCTGGTGGTCCAGTGGTTGAGTCCACCCGCCAATTCAGGGGACACAGGTTTGATCCCCGGTCTAGGAAGATTCCACTTGCTGCAAGGCAACTAAGCCTGCAAGCTTCAACTACTGAGTCTTTGTGCTGAAATTGCTGAGCCTGTGTGTCTAGAGTCTGTGCTCTCCAACACGAGAAGCTACTGCAATGAGAAGCCCGTGCACGGCAATGAAGAGTAGCCCCGCTCGCCACAACTAGTGAAAGCCCTCAGGCAGCAATGAAGGCCCAGCACAGCCAAAAACATATAAATAAACAAATAAAAATTTATAAAAAGAAATATTTAATAAAATTTAGGGAAAAAAGTCCTCATGTTATCAAGGTCCATGCACTGCATTTGGCTGTTAGATCTCATTAGCCTCTTAATCTCGAATAGCTTAATCTCGAATAGCTTCTTTTCTAGATGACATTGACTTTTCAGTCTAGACAGATATCTTGTAAATACATGAATTATCTGACTGTTTCCCCCACGCTCTTGTTTACTTGTACCTTCATCCCCTCTATAGAGTCTAAGCTACTGGTTCTGTCTAGAGAGGAGTGTCCAATACAAATATAATGTGAGCCATGTTGGTAATTAAAATTTTTCTAGTACTCACATTAAAGAAATAAGAAACAGATAAGTTAATTGTAATATTTTATGTAACTCACTGTACCCAAAATAATGTCATTTCAACTTGTAATCAATATAAACATATTAATGAGACATTTTTCTTTTTTTTTGGTATTAAGTCTTTGAAACTTGGTGTGCAGTTTTACTTGCAGCATATGTGGATTCAGACTAATCACTTTAAAATTTATTTTTTAATTGAAGTATAGTTGATTTACAGTGTTGTGTCAATCTCTGCTGTACAGAAAGTGATTCAATTATACATATATATACATTTAAAAATTTTTCTTTTCCATTATGGTGTATCCCAGAGCAGTGAATATAGTTCCCTGTGCTATATAATAGGACTTTATTGCTTATCCATTCTCAATACAATAGTCTACTAACCCCAAGCTCCCAGTCCATCCCTCCCTGACCCTAACCTCCCCTGGCAACCACAAGCCTGTTCTCTACATCTGTGCAGACCAATCACATTTTAATTGATCAACAGCTACCAGTGACTATCGGCTCCTAAATTGGACCGTATAGTTCTAGTGGTTTTCTGGAGGTTAAATATTCTAGGGAAGAATATTTTATAGGTGATGTTGTTGTTAACAGCATTACACCAGGAAGCAAATAGTGTCCAATTGGCCCCTGTTAGTGGTGGCTGAGGTTGACTCTGTGGTTAAAGAGGCACTGCCAAATTTCTCCATTAAAAAGATACCCTTCCCCCCCCCGCCCCCGCTTTGCAGTTAGTATGCAGTGATTTTTGCATCTGGCAAATATCCTGTGTATCCCAACCACTCACTCTTGTTCAAAATATTTTTAAATGTGTTGTATAACATTTCAATCATATAAAAAGTTTAAAAAAAAGTTTAAAGACAAATATAATGAACACCGGTCTCTACCACTCAGTTTAAGAAATGAAATCTTACTCTACACCTGAGATCCCTGGTACCCTATCCCAGTCACATCCTTTTCCTTTCTCCCCAGAGGCCGCTACTTTCCTGAGCATGGTATCATTTTCATGCATTTCTGTAAACTTTCATTACATGTGTATACATCTCAAAACAGCAGAGTGTTTTTCATTTAGGGGGAAGTAGCAGTTTTATTGAGATGTAATTCACAGCCACTATTTAAAGTATGTAGTTGTTCAACCATCACCACAATCAATTTTAGAACATTTTATAATTTTTTAAAGTTTTATTTTATATGCGAATATAGTTAAAACATTTTCATCACCCTCAAAAGAAACTCTTTATATAAGAATGTTCATAGAAGCATTATTAGCAATAGTCAAAAAGTAGAAACAACTCAATTCCATCAGCTGATGAATGAGTAAACTAAAATGTGGTATATTCATAAAATGAAATATTACTTGGTCATAAAAATGGAATGGCATGCTAACACATGCTGCAACATGGGTACACCTTGAAAACATGCTAAGTGAAAGAAGCCAGACTCAAAAGGTCACATACTGTGTGGTTCCACTGATATGAAATTTCCAGCATAGGCAGTTTCATAGAGACAGAGAATGGGTTAGTGATTGCCAGGGGCTGGGAAGAGGGTGGAAGTGGGAGAGACTACTAATGCGTAGAGTTCCTTTTGGGGTGATGAAAATGTTCTGAAATTAGATGCTAGTGATGGTTGTACAACATTGTGATTACACTAAACCCCACTCAAATGTACACTTTCAAGAGGTAACAATGGCTTCGTGTTATGGCAACCTTATTTGCTTGATTTGTAGACACATCACCCCAATCTCTGTTTCCATCTTCATGGGGTATTCTCCCTGTGGGTGTCTCTGAACACTTTTCTTATAAGGACACTAGTCATTAGTTTTAGGGTCCACCCTAATCCAGGATGACTTCAATTAAAAAACATTTTAAAAAATTATTTATTTTCACTTCATCTTAGTTGTGGCACATGGGCTTAGTTGTAGTATGTCAGGTCTTAGTTCCCTGACCAGGAATTGAACCTGGGCTCCTTGCACTGGGAGCTCAGAGTCTTATCCACTGGACCACTAGGAATGTCCCTGGGATGACTTCATCTTAATCTAGGCTGGCCTCAACTAATTCCATCTGCAAAGACTTTATTTCCAAAAAAGGTCAAATTCTGGGTAATCGTGGATTGTGGGGAAATGCTATTCACCAACCTACTACCAGATCCTTTGCTAATTTTTTTAAAGATATTTTTTTTTTGATGTGGACAATTTTTAAAGTCTTTACTGAATTTGTTACAATATTGCTTCTGCTTTACATTTTGAGTTTTTGGCTGCCAATCATGTGGGATCTTAGCTTCCTGACCAGGGATAGAACTTGCACCCCCTGCATTGGAAGGTGAAGTCTTAACCACTGGGTCGCCAGGGAAGTCTCTCCTTTGCACATTTAAAAGTTGGGTTATTTGTCTTTTTATTAGTGAGTTTAAGAATTTTTATATTCACATATTTTTAAACTTGATTTAAATACTGTCCTACCAGATATAATGTTCAGCAACTTTCTCTCCTCAGTGTTAAGTTTGGGAGATTCTTCCAGGTCAATATGTGTGTAAATTCTAGTTTATTTGGTTTTGTTGCTCTATGTGTTCTGGGTTTCCCAGGTGGCACAGTGGTAAAGAATCTGCCTGCCAGTGCAGGAAATGCAAGAGATGCGGGTTTGATCCCTGGGTGGGGAAGATCCCCTGAAGTAGGGGATGGCAACCCACTCCAGTATTCTTACCTGGAGAATTCCATGGGCAGAGGAACCTGGTGGACTATATAGTCCATGGGGTTAGATACGACTCAGTGACTAAACAACAATGTCTTTTTCTTTTTCAAAATGTGTCATTCTTCTACCCAGTGCATCTGACTTCTGCCCTCATTACTTACTGAAACTCTTCTTGTCAAGGTCACTGACTCCCATCTTACCAAATCCAAGAGATGCCTTTCTTACCATCCTCTCCTGGCGTTGGGTGTGTCTGATGGTTCTTCTTCCTGAACGCTTATTGCTACTCCTGGCCACTCCATTCTCAGGACTTCCCTCTGTCCTCTCCTTCTCAGCCTCCCCTGTTGGCTTTCTCCCTCAGCTTGGTCCTTGCGTGAGGAGTTACTTGCTTCTGTCCTAAGCCCTCTTCTCTTCCTTCCATACATCTGGGCTTAGACTTCATCAGTCTATTTCTGTTTGAGCATCTACTGCTGCATAACACACTATTCCAAACGTAGTGGCTTATGAGACTTCCCTGGTGGTCCAGCGGCTAAGATTCCGAGCTCCCAGGGCAGGAGGTTCAGTTCAATCCCTGGCTGAGGAACTAGATCCCGCGTGCTGCAACTAAAGATTTCACATGCCGGGGCTGCCCTGGTGGCTCACTAGTAAAGAATTCGATTGCCAGTGCAGGGGACATGGGTTCGGTCCCTGGTCTGGGAAGATCGCTTAAGCTGCAGAGCAACTAAGCCCATGAACCACAACTACTGAGCCTGTGCTCTAGGGCCCGGGAGCCACAACCACTGAAGCCCGTGTGCCCTAGAGCTCGTGTTCTGCAACTAGAGAAGCCACCGCAATGAGAGGTAAGAGCACCACAGCTAGAGACAGCCTCTGCTCACTGCAACTAGAGAAAACTCCAAGCAGCAGCGAAGACCCAGCACAGCCAAAAACAAACAAATAAATAAAGTTTATTTTAAAAAGAGCTCCCTCATGCCACAGTGACGATCAAAGATCCTAAGTGCCATGACTAAAACCTGGCACAGGCAAATAAATAAGTTTTTTAAAAAACAAAACCTTAGTGACTTAAAGCTATTTTAAACTTATGACCCTCCAGTTAACGGAGACCCAGCTGGGTAGTTCTGCTGTCCCCCTTGGGGTGTCTCAGTTGGCTGTGGTCAGAAAGTGACTGGAGCTGGAATGTCCAAGACGGCTGGCTTACTCATCTCATATGCAGTGGGAACAGCTGGAATGCTGGGATGGCTAGTCCTCTCTCTCCATGTCCAGGCTTCCCCCTCCGGGTGGTCTCTACGACAGAATAACTGATTTCTCACATGGGAATTTAGGGTGGACACACAAGATTGGAGGCTGCCAGGTCTTCCTAAGCTTAATTATGGGCCTGGTACAGCATTCCTTCCTCTGTGTTAAAAGGAGTCACAGGCCAGCCCTGATTCAGTGAACATGTGGAGTCCTGGGTCATTAGGGGCTGTCTTGGACACTAGCTAATCCAGTTTGTGAGTTCCAAATTGCTAGGATTGCACTTCTAAATTCCAGACACAAACATCCCGTGGCCTACAGAACCTCTTTTCTCTCCCTCACCCACCTAGTCTCCCCAATCTTTTTTCCTTGCCCCAATCCCTCTTCTTCCTCCTTGACTCTCTGGCTAAGTATTGGCGTCACTTGCACAAAAGCGTTCAAGCCAGAAACTTGGGAATCATCTTTGACTTCTCCCCTTCTTCAACCATCACATTCCACTTCATAAATATCTCTAGAATGATATCTCACTATCTCTACCACTGATACCCTCATAGTGATCAAGGCTACAATTAGTGAGTGCTTTCCAAGTGGTTCAGGAGCATTCCATTTAGTCTCACTCTCTCTTTCTTTCCCCCCTGGTCTTTGTTGCAGCACACAGGAACTTCTTTTGTTGTGGAACGTGGGCTCTAGAGCCCGAGGATTCAGTACTTTCAGCACGTAGGCTCTCTAGTTGTGGTGAATCGGCTTACTTGACCCACGGCATGTTCCCTAACCAGGGATCTCACCTGCGTCCTCTGCATTGGAAGGCGGATTCTTAACCACTGAACCACCAGGCAAGTCCCTTCATTTAGTCTTATCTCACTTTGTAGATGGGAAGCCTGAGGCTGCTAGAAGTTGAGTAACTTACCCAAAGCCTCACCCTATTCAGTAGTGGGGAGAACTAAGATTCGAGGCCTTGGGCTCTGCAGACAAGCAGCCCTGTCTTCAAGGTCTTTGTGCCCAATTATGTCCAGCTGCCACTCAATGCAGGCACCCATCATCTCATCGTCTACAGCATTCTTGCTTTTAGCCCAGCCCCCTCTAATCCATTCTCTATGCTGCAGTTCTCCAGGGCTTCCCTGGTGGCTCAGACGGTAAAGAATCTGCCTGCAATGTGGAAGACCTGGGTTTGATCCTTGGGTCGGGAAGATCCCCTGGAGGAGGGCATGGCAACCCACTCCAGTATTCTTGCCTGGAGAATCCCATGGACAGAGGAGCCTGGAGGGCTGCAGTCCATGGGGTCGTAAAGAGTCAGACACGACTGAGCGACTAAGCACAGCATATGCTGCAGTTAGTCAGAGGGCTCTTTCTAGAAGGCAAAGTGGGTCATGGCACTTCTCAACTCAAACCTTGTAATGGTTTTCCTCTTGCCCTCTCGATAAAATCTAACTTTTCATGACAGATAATAAAGTCCTTCACAAACTGATCCCTGGCAACTTGACAGTTTAGCATGGAGCAGTGGTTCTCTGTAGGGGCATTTTGGAAATCTTAGGTGGCTATTTCTTTTTTTTTTTGCTGCACCACACAAATTGTGGGATCTTAGTTCCCTGACTGGGGATAGAACCACAGCCCTCATCAGTGAGAACACAGAGTCCTGACCACTGAATCTCCAGGGAATTCCCTGTGATGACTTTTTTTTTTTTATCACAATAAGTTTGTGCTATGGTGTTTGGTGAACAGGGTTAGGGATGCTAGACTTTGGCAATACAAGGAACCATTCTGCACAACCAAGAATTATCCATGTGATTTTCAATGTCCTACTGAACCTTCTATGTGAAAAATCTATTAATTATCATCTGAGCCTGGAATCTATCTTCATTAATCCTACACCCAAGGGAGGAAGTGTGTGCTAAGTGGCTTCAGTTGTGTCCGACTCTTTGCAACCCCATAGACCGTAGCCCACCAGGCTTCTCTGTCCATTCAATTTTCCAAGCAACAATAGTGAAGTGGAATACTGAAGAATACTTGCCTTACCCTCCTCCAGGGGCTCTTCCCCACCCAGGGATCAAACCCGGGTCTCCTGCATTTCAGGCAGATTCTTTACCGTCTGAGCCTCCAGGAAGCCCCTCAAGGGAGGAAGGGACAGGTTTATTTCTGGTTCACCTTAACCATGAGGAGGTAGTCCTTTGGCCTCCCATCTATACGAAGGAGTGAAAGTGAAAGTGGCTCAGTCATGTCTGACTCTGCGACACCATGGACGATACAGCCTATGGAATTCTCTAGACAAGGATACTGGAGTGGGTAGCCTATCCCTTCTCCAGTGGATCTTCCTGACCCAGGAATTGAACCGGGGTCTCCCGCCTTGCAGGTGGATTCTTTACCAACTGAGCTATCATGGAGAATCTCCTGTTAAAATCCCTGCTGAAGACAAATGGATAAGAAAGCTGTGGTACATATACACAATGGAATATTACTCAGCCATTAGAAAGAATTCATTGGAATCAGTTCTAATGAGATGGATGAAACTGGAGCCCATTATATAGAGTGAAGTAAGCCAGAAAGAAAAACACCAATACAGTATACTGTATTGCATATATATGTATATGCAACACCAATACAGTATACTGTAATGCATATATATATGGAATTTAGAAAGATGGTAACGATAACCCTATATGCAAGACAGATAAAGAGATACAGATGTATAGAACAGACTTTTGGACTCTGTGGGAGAAGGCAAGGGTGGGATGATCTGAGAGAACAGCATTGAAACATGTATATTATCAGGTGTGAAACAGATCACCAGTCCAGGTTGGATGCATGAGACAAGTGCTCGGGGCTGGTGCACTGGGATGACCCAGAGGGATGGGATGGGGAGGGAGGTGGGAGGGGGGTTCAGGATGGGGAACACATGTAAATCCATGGCTGATTCATGTCAATGTATGGCAAAAACCACTACAATATTGTAAAGTAATTAGCCTCCAACTAATAAAAATAATTGGGGAAAAAAAAAATCCCTGCTGAAGAGTTCCTGGGATGCTCTTTCCCCACAAGACACTGACAAAAGCTCAAACTCATGTAGTTAGGCAAGTGTCCTCTGAGCAAGAACCTGTTCCTCTTACCTCTGTTTATGTCTGCTGCTTTCACTTAGTTTGCTCCCCACATTCCTCATTTTTTCATCAAGGCATTTAAGAGTTAAAAGACATTTTATCTAGGATTGTTAGTTGTTTTTAGGGAGAAGGTCTCCAAGGTACTCAGTCTGTCCTATTGTCAGAACAGGACTTCCCAGGTGGCTCAGTGGTAAAGAGTCGGCCTGCCAATGCACCAATGCAGAAGCTGAAGGAGACTTGAGTTCAATTCCTGGGTGGGGAAGCTCCCCCAGAGGAGGAAATGGCAACCCACTTAAGTATTCTTGCCTGGGAAATCCCACAGACAGTGGAGCCTGGCGGGCTACAGTCCATGGGGTCTCAAAGAGTCGGACAGGACTGAAGTGACTGAGCACGTGTGCATTGTCAGCACAGGAATATACACATTTAAAATATTCCTGTACATATTTAATATAATCTGCCTTTTCTAAGAATACAACTACTCTGGGGACTTCCCTGGTGATCCAGCGGCTAAGACTTGGTGCTCCCAATGCAGGGGACCCGGGTTTGATCCCTGGTCAGGGAACTAGATTCCACATGCCGCAACTAAGAAATCTTACATGCTGCAATGAAAATCAAAGATACCACGTGCCACATCTGAGACCTGTCGAAGCTTAAATAAGTAAACATAAAAGAATATAACTACTCTGTTTTTCTGTGTTGTTCAGACCTTTAACAAGAGTTGTTCACTATTTGGGAAAATCACATCGTAAATGACAGCGCTGCCCAACACAACACCCTTAGGTCAATCCACATTTGTTGCTGTCACATTCTCAGTGATCCTAGATATGAGTGCAAGCGTCTAACTACTTCACTATGCATCTTCCAGTGTCGTGATACCTGAGTGTTGACATACTGAAATGTCTTCCTCTTATTTCTTTTTTATAGTCAGGGCTTTAGATTGATTTTTAAAAAAGATTTATTTATTTTTGGTCTGTGCTGGGTCTTCATTGCAGTACTTGGGCTTTTCATTGCAGTGACTTTTCTTGTGAGCATAGGCTCTAGGCATGCGAGCTTCCGTAGTTGCGGCTCGTGGATTCAGTAATTGCTGCTCTCAGGCTCTAGAATGTGGGTGCAGTAGTTGTGGTGCACAGGGTCAGTTGCCCAATGGCATGTAGACCCATGTGCCCTGCACTGGCAGGCAGATTCTTAATCACTGGACCACCTGGGAAGCCCTGATTTATTTTTTGAAATCATGTTTTGTTTTTTTAAAATCAGATAGGTTAAATTGTCTGTTAATTTCACTTGGGGATAGTAAAGTTGAATTATATTTGTTATAATAAAGGGACACTGGGATCTGGGAGTGTGCGGGGTCATTGGGTAGGCAGAGACTCTGGAGATACTTCTACTACTTTATAGGTATGTGTCTTCAGGCAAGATGGTTAACTTTCCTGTGTCTCAGTTTCTTTATCTGTGAAATGGAGATAATAATACCTACCTCAGAAAGTAATCCTGAGGATAAATGAGTTACGACATGTGATGTTATAATTGACAGTGCCTGGCACATAGCAAGTATTGATGAATTCAGATGTTATGACTACTTGTTGGATCAAATTCCTTGCCTCTCCTATAAGTTCTAGCTCTAACTACCTGGAAATGCTTTCAGTTTTTGGAATGGGCTGTGCTTCTTGTTTTGTATATATTTTTCCTGTGCGCTGAATGCTGTTCCCTTCTGTCTGAGCCTGGCCAATTCCTACTTACCCATCAGGCGTTACTTAGGTAAAGATTACTTTCTTTATGCAGCCTACACCTATTTCTTCAAGCCTAGTTGAGATGTTCCTGCATTGCACCCCAGTGGCTGCTGTTATCATGGAGTGATGTAATAGAGAATGGGGGGCTTACATTAGCTGTGGTATTTGGGCAAAGCCTGAAAACGCAGAAAAGACAGAGCACAGATGAACACAGAGGCCTTGGGGAAGCACTTGGTGCATTTCACTAGAAAGCCGGTCTGCACAGTGTATAGTGAGCGAGGAGGGGACAGAGTAGAGATGAGGTTGAAGAGCTGGGAGTTTCAGTCTACCGCGTGTCTTGCCCCATCACCCCACCTTCAGGCATACAGGATTACCAACCTTATGTAATCTTTATCTTTGGACCCACTGATCCCTCTGCCTGGAATGTGTTCCCTGTCTTCTCTGATTAGTAATAAAACTCCGCTCCTCCTTCAAGGCTGAATTCAAAACTGTTTATGAAACCTGCTCCCATTCTCGAGCAGGGAGTAATCACTCCCTTGTCTGAGGTCCCTCTGCCCATTTGTCCCCATGGCACTAATCATATGCCCACTTGTATCTCAGCCAGCTGTTTACATGCCAGTCTGTGTACCATCCAGTGAGTCCCCTGAGGGCAGAGGCTCTGTCTTAGTCACCTCTGTAGCCATCTTCTGATGCCTAGCCCAGTGCCTGGCCCACATCAGGTACTCAATGAATGTTGTGACATTTACTTGACTAGTGGGTGGTGCCCAGCACTACTCATGGCACAACAGAAGGAAAACAAAAATAATAACAACCTATGGTTTATCACATGCTTTCCCATTCATCCCATTTGAGATTTCCAACAACCCTAGGAAACAGTTGTTTGTGGTTTAGTTGCTAAGTTGTGTCCAATTCTTGCAACCCATGGACAGCAGCCTGCCGGGCTCCTGTGTCCATGGGATTCTCCAGGCAAGAATACTGGAATGCGTTGCCATTTGCTTCTCTAGGGGCTTCCACAGGCACTATTAGACCCATTTTACAGATAGCATAGTTGAGGCCAAGGGCACACGGTAAGAAATGAGAATTAGGTCCCAATTCTTACTTCACATTCAGCGTAAATAAAGGTGATGGAGAGACCCAAAGAACACTTTGAGGCAATGAGTTTGACTGCAGTGGAAAAGCATTTTTGTGGGTGGACTAGGGAGGAATCCTTAGTTAGCTGGGACAGAGCTAACAGCAGGCCCGCCAGGGAGGGCACAGGATTCCTTGCCCCCCCACCCCACCCCCTCCACCGACCCCAACAGCAGGAAGTCTGCAGCACCAACCCCCAGCCATGGAAACTGGGAAGCCCAGGTCCGGGAAAGTGAAGACGAATGTTCACAGGTGTTCGGGTTAGGCAGCTAAGATGACGTTCACGGGTGACTAGTTAGCAGGGCCTGCCTCGCCGTTGCCATGACAACCGGAGCTTGATTACTGAGCCCTTGCAAGGTTGACTGGGGCGGGTTCTTCGTTAACTCGAAATTAGGAAAGGACATTTATGGTGTGTGTGTGCGCGTGAGCACGCGGAAAAAAGATGAAAAAGATATTATTCGAAACTCTCTTCAGCTCAGTGAGTCTTCACTTAGCAACATGTTAGAATCACTGCGCAGTTTTAAAAGTTCCGATGCCTAGCTACACACAAGATCAATTAAATCAAGATCTCTGGGTGTGGAATTCAGGTATCACTATTTAGTCAATTCTTCCCAGGTGATTCTAATTGCAACCAAAGTTGCAAACCCTGCTTTTCAGCGGCTAAGCAACATTCTTGCGACCTTCCCAAGATGGCGGCCACCGAGCGCTTCCGCCTTTACGTGAGCCGGCAAGGGGCGGGCTTTCCAGATGCGCATGCGTGTAGTGTCTGTTCGCCCTCTGCTCCCTCCTCCTTTTTCCCCCTCCTCCATTTTGTTCGCGGACGCTGGGGACGGTGGGAGCAGATCCATTTCCGGGTTGGCAAAAGGGGCGGCGGCGGCGAGAAGGGGAGCTTGCCGCGGGGCAAGCAGGACGGGACAGAGCCAGAGCCGAGGTGGCGGAGGAGTCGCTCCCAGAGCCGTTGCGGCCAGGTCGGGAAGAGTGGGTGCAGGGAGGGTGGGTCCGTCGTTGAAATGACCTGCGGATCTGAATGGGCGGGCGAGCCGGGGGAGGGGGGACTGGGGCGGGGCTGTAGGGGAGAGGGGACTTTGGAGGAGGGGCCTGTGGGAGAGAGGGGTCCTGGGGGCGGGACCTAAGGGGAGGGGGATTGGAGGCTGAGTCTAAAGAACCTGGAGAAGAGGGGGCGTGGGGAATCTAAGTAGGGAGGAGTGGTCGGGAATCGGTGTGGGGCAAGCGCTAACTGTGAGATGCGAAGAAAGGCTGTTGAGAGACAGGAAATAAGGGATCCTGAAGGGTTGGGCGAGGTGAGTAAGACGGCGACTGGGGTGAGGAACGAGGTAACCGTGCGCAAAAAGGGAGATGGGGAGGGAGGACCTGTTGGGAACAGGTAATTAACAGGATGCTCCGGATGAGGAGGCCGCTGTGATATTTGGGGATTGATGAGTGAAAACCAATGGTTATGGGGTAACTGAGGAAATTGCTTATATTAGAGGGAATCTGAGAACGTTAGTTGGGAAGGAATCAATCGAGTTTAAGGTTGAATTGCTACATGTTGAGGTTCGCAAGGGAGCGCGATCTGCAGTTGAGGGTTCAGGTTGGAATGATGTGAAGTCTTAATTCTGGCATCCCCCACCTCCCTAGGATCCTTCCTTTTCACGCTGTTATCTTTGCCCTGTGTTTGTTTCTAAATGACTTACTGCATGTTTTAGGTGACTTTTTTTCCTTCTACAAATCAGAAGAGAACCTCAGGGAATAAGGACGGTTCTAGCTCTCCTGTGGATTTACTAAGTAACTTGGAGGCAGATCATTTTTTGTCTCTTTTTTTTACCCCCATTGGAGATGTTGGTTTGATCCCTCTCTGCCTCTAAAAGATTGTCTTAAGCAAATGGGATCTTTAAAGTGGTTGCAAAGAAGTAATTCCTGAAAATGACTGAGATACTGATATTTAGAAGATAAATATCGTTCCCAGTTCCTTCCCAGTTTCTTCTTCTCAATCTTGTCCATTTTTTTGTGCCTTGTGCCTGGGAAGAGTTGGTTTGGATTTGATACATGTCCAATTTTTAAACTTTTCTTAAGGTCAACTTTTAGTAGCCAGAAATTTCATATTGTGTTACACTGTTGTATTGGCTGTGGTCAAGACGAAGATGGGGAAGTTAGAATTGGAAATGAAAGAGGTTGGTTGATGGAGAGAACTGATGGAGAATGTGGGAGAATGCAGTATTTTATTTTCTAGCTACCAGAGTATTTTACTTTTGACAAACACTTGCTTCATGAACTCTTTGAGAATTCACTAAAAAATAGTTTTAGGTAATTGAGCCTTTTGCTTTGGTTCAGTCACTTCAGTCCTTTTAGCCAGCTGTTGGGGACCAGTGTGCTCATGGACAATTTTGGCTTCTTTATTCTTCATCCTTTAACGTCTTGACTTGTTCTAGGTTTTCCTTTGGGTGTAATACTCTATAAACACTTAGTGCATAGGCGAACTTGTTTAGCTTAGACGTGTTCCTGAAAGTCTTGGCATTTCTGAAGTCTGACGTGAATTTGCTTAAGAGGGGGCAGTTTCTAACTCTGCTTCACACTTGGTATCAGAGTAGTGTTTATCTTAGTTGGTACTGATTAGCTAGGTGATGTCAGCACAGAGATGAAATGCAGGGGAAAGTGGAAGGTGTTGAGAACTGTGGGGTTTTCAGGTTTTACTGATGGCTTTTAAGAAGGGAAGAGATGAGTTCTATTCCTTTTGGTGGATGTTCTTTCTTCTTAGGCTCTTTGATAGAAACTTTTTATTAAAAAATTATGTATTTGTTATTTTATTTTTGGCTGCACATGGGCTTTCTGTAGGTGCTGCGAGCAGAGGCTGCTTTCTAGTTGCAGAGCGAGGGCTTCTCATTCTGGAGGCTCCTCTTTTGGTGGCCTCTAGGTCATGTGGGCTCCAATAGTTTCAGCTCTTCGGCTTAGTTTGGCGCAGGGTCTTAGTTGCCCCGTGGCATGTGAAATCTTCCCGGACCAGGGATTGAACCCGTGTTTCCTGCATTGCACGGTGGATTGGAGAGTAATCTGGTGAACTTGAATCTGTGTTCCTTTTGCTCTGAATTAATTCTGAAAATCACAGGCTGCTGGTTCAGGTTGTTTCAGCAACCCGACCCCAGGAAGAACTGCAGGTATGAAGTACATATGGATGGTCCCCGACTAACCATGGTTTGACTTAGAGTTTTCAACTTCACAGTGGTGTGTAAGCGATATGCATTCAGTAGAAGCTGTACTTTGAATGTTTAATTTTGATCTTTTCCTGAGCTATCGATACTTGGCTCTCTTATGATGCTGGGCAGAGACAGACAGCCGCAGCTCGCAGTCAGCCGGTATACACTTACAACCATCCTGTGCCCATACGACTGTTCTGTTTTTCATTTTTAGTACAGTATTCAGTAAATGACATGAGCTATTCAGTCAGTTCAGTTCAGTTGGTCAGTAGTGTCCAGCTCTTTGCGACCCCATGGACTGCAGCACACCAGGCTTCCCTGTCCATCACCAACTCCGGGAGCTTGCTCACACTCATGTCCATCCAGTCAGTGATGCCTTCTAACCATCTCTGTTGTCCCCTTCTCCTCCTGCCCTCAATCTCAGCATCAGGGGCTTTTCTAATGAGTCAGTTCTTCCCATCAGGCAGCCAGAGTATTGGAGCTTCATCATCACTCCTTCCAATGAATATTCAGAATTGATTTCCTTTAAGATTGACTGGTTTGATCTCCTTGCAGTCCAAGGGACTCTCAAGAATCTTCTCCAGCACCACAATTCAAAAGCATCAGTTCTTCGGTGCTCAGCTTTCTTTATAGTCCTCAACTCACACATCCATACGTGACTACTGGGAAAACCAGGGCTATTGGCGGTACTTTTATTTTAAAATAAGCTTTGCGTTAGATGATTTTGCCCAACTGTAGGCTAATGTAAGTGTTCTAAGCATGTTTAAAGTAGGCTAGGCTAAGCTATGATGTCCTATAGGTTAGGTGTATTAAATGTATTTTTGACTTAATGGTACTTTCAGTTTGTGATGGGCTTATCAGGATGTAACCTATCTGTACACTTATTTGAGGGTAAAAACTTGCTTATATTTTGCTGTCATTTCAACTTACAGTGTGTCTTTTTGCTTTGTTTTTAAGAAGGTTTGGAAATAAGTTGTGGAGGCTCTGGGCAGACTTAGTGTAGCCTGCTTCTTTCACGTAATGGTTTTCCATTTTTCCTATTCTGCCATGTGTTTCTGTTGCTCTGCTGGAGCCAGTCCCAAGTGGAAAACAGCAAATTGCACATTTTCCCCCTCCTTTTTAGTCTCTGGCGGACGTCTTGTCTGTGTCACAGTTTGATACCACCAAATTGAAAGAATTCTTGACTGCTTCAGATGGGGAGGGTGACAGAAGCTGAGCTGGGTTTCCTGGGTCAGAGAATGGACTCTGTCAAAGCAGAGAATAGTTGCAGAAACACAAACCGGGACCTTGAAGCTGTGGCTAACATTTTGGCAACATGTTTCCCGGTGCCAAATAACTTCTTTTCTTCCTGAGTGTGATTGTTGATCTCCTTCTCAAAGTAGGCTCTTGTTGCTACTGTTCTGCACACAGCTCCCGCGCAGAAGTTGGCAGAGTTCCGGTTGACTGTCTCTTGGGGGATGTGGCCTGGATTAGAGTAGATGGGGTGTTCCATGTCAAAGTGAGGTTCATTGGCAGATCCTGAGAGCCTCTCTGCAAGGAAATGGAGGCGGTACTCTTTACTGAATGTTCTTACACTCCTTTATGTTCCTTCTAAATTCAAATCTGTTTCTTATTCATCTGGTGATTAAATGCAGAATCATTGCCTTTGCCTAGCTTTCAAAGTCCAAGGCGTTGAGGGGAAGAGAGTGTTTCCGACTTTTTTTTCACCTCACTCTCATTCCCAAGCCTTTGAGCCTAGGGAGCCACAGATTAAACTCAGGAGCACTTTTTGGTGGTATTATCAAAGGGTATTTAAAGATACTGGATAGAGCTTTATGGAGAAAAGCAATGTTGGTAGGGAAAGAAGGCATTTGCTAATATCTGTGTCAGTCTTAGCTGTCTTAAGATTTTGGCTGATGCCTGTGGAGGCAAATAGGTCCTCAGATAGGGAAGCCAGGAATTGGCTTCTCACTTGCCATTTAAGCTTGGCAAAGTTGTAATAATTTAGTATGACCATCCTAAATACTTAATTCTACTTAGTAAACGCTTTTTTCAGTGTGTTCTGCCTAGTGGGTACACTTTTGTTTTCCAGGAGATGATTATTTGAAGATAACTGTGTCTCCATTAGGTCTTGGGATGGATTATGAAGATCATTTCTCGCAGTATATGACAGTGGCCCTGTAACATTGGAGAGAACCTCAAAACAAATCTTGGCGGCGCTGGATTCACCTTTCTTCTCCTTCATTAGCCCAGAGGATTCTGTTCCTGATATGCAGGTTCAGATCCAGAGGTTTTGACCCTGGTCCAGGGCTTTGATTGTGGTAACAAATATGATTATTGGAGTTGTATTTAATCTAGTCTCAGGTCTTTCTTTCCTGAAGAGTGTCTTGAAGTGTGGCAAATCTGTATAAACAGGGAACACAGGTAGATTTCCTTCCCATTAAAAAAAGTTGGGGGGGGGGGGGTCTGTGCCGGGTGTTTGTTGCTGCGCGCGGGCGTTCTCCACTTGCCGCAAGCGGGGGCTGCTCTTTGTGGCGGTGCACGGGCCTTTCATTGCAGTGGCTTCTCTTGTGGAGCACAGGCTCTAGAGCGTGGGCCCAGTAGTTGCGGCTCCTCGGGGGTTCTGGAGCAGGCTCTTTAGTTGTGGTGCGAGGGCTTGTTCTGCAGCATGTGGAGTCTTCCCAGACCACGGAGTTAATCCTTGTCCCCTGAATTGGTAGGCAGATTCCTGTCCACTGTACCACCAGGGATGTCCTCCTCCCCATTTAATAATTGGTTTTCAAAAATGTTTTAGCTTCTTAAACTTCATGGATTTATATTAAGCTCCATTTAGACTGAGGCCCCTGAGTGAAAGCAATTTGTTTTTAGTTGGTATTTATAATAATATTTCTATACAAATTCATCAGCCTGCTCTCTGTGCTCATAGAAAACCTGAATCAAGTAGTCTCTTTCTTTTCCCCTCCCAATAAACCCTCTGACTGTGAAACAGTCTCCATATGTCCATATTGGAACATTTGGTTTTTTTTTAAAAAGGAGTTTTCTAAAGGGGTACAGTGTATTATGGGACATGCTGTCTGAGACGTGTGGAGAGTGAGTTTTCTTTCTTTCCACTTCTACCTTCCCAGTGCTCAGATGTAGGCAGGGTGTTTGTCATTAAAGATCCAGGTATGAGATTAATTTTTTTTTCCTTTTTGAGATTAATTTAAACTCTTGCTTTCACTATCTTACAAGGACAGGACTTTTAAGAAAATAACAGTACAAATATTATTTTCTTAAATAGATAATATATTCACGTGGCCCAGAATTTGAAAGGGTAAAAAAAATGGTATGCATTGAGCAGTCTACCCTCTGCCCTTGTCTACTCTTCGTTCTGGTTTGTCTTCCCAGAGTCAGCTAATATTATCAATTTCTTGAGATCCTTTTTTTCTTTTTTTAATCTTACTTATTTATTTTTGGCCGTGCTGGGTCTTTGTTGCTGTGTGTGGGCTTTTTCTTAGTTGCCGTGCTTGGAATTCATGTTACAGTGGTTTCTTTTATTGGGGAGAATGGCCTCTAGGATGCTGAGGCTTGAGTAGTTGTGGTGCATGAACTTAGTTGTCCAGAGGCATGTGGGATCTTCCCAGACCAGGGATGGAACCCATATTCCTTGCATTCGCAGGCAGATTCTTAACCCACTGGACTACAGGTAAGTCCTCTTGACATCCTTTCCAGAGATAATGTGTACAAAGTAAATATATATGTGTCTTGCATTTTTTTTTTTTTTTGTCTTGCATTTTTTAAAATGAGTGCCACACACTAATTCTATCTACAGTTTTTAAAAAACTTATTTTGGCAATCAGTCATTCTATATGAGCAGTAAAGAGAGTAGCTCCTGCCCTAAACTGGTAGACATGTAATGTTTCCAGTCTTTTGCTGTTACAAACTATGCTCCAGAGAAAAACTATATATGTTTGGCCTTTTGCATGTGTGACCATTATCTGTAGGGTAAATTAGAATTGCTGAGGCTGCTTTTTTGGGGGCCCTGTTGTTCATTTCCTTGACAACTGTTGAGTTCCTACTGTGTGCCAAGCACTATGGTAGGTACTGGTGATGCAACAGTGAAAACAAAACTGATTCAGCCTTTGCACTCATGCGGTTATGGTCTAGTGGGGAAAACACCCATTAAACGGGTAATTAATTACTGTTTGCCAGCAGTACAGTGGAGATTGCAAATGGGAAATCTGACCCTAGTTCATTGAGAAGGCGGGTGGTCAGGGAAGGTCCCTGAGGAATTGACTTCTAAGGCTGAAACCTGAAGGATGAGGGGAGGAAATGGCAAAGCTGAAGGTCCTGAGGAGGGAAAGAACGTGGCCATGTGGAAGCTGAAGGGAGTCCCGGTGTGTCTGGACCTTAGGGAGTGAGAAGCAGAGATGAGGCAAGACTTCAGAGAGTGTGAGTTTTTAAAAAATACAGGTAAATGGTATAGCTCATTTTGAACTCAGCCTTTCCAGTAGAGACTTTTTTCTGTCACTTCTTTCCCCTGGGAGTAGTTTACCGTTGTTGATGCTGAAACCATCAATATCATAAAGATATTGGTACAGCGGAACATGTTTTCCAAAAAATTTCCTGGATAAAGCCTGTTCTTTTTAGTCTTGATTTCTTTTAGATCCTGCTCATTAAACTCTTGTGGCTGGATTAGAACTTGAAATGTGGGGCTCTTGAGAACTGGTTTGGAGATTGTTGGGGAGCTGTTCTTAGATCATGGGGGATGATGGGCTTGTTAGTTTGCCAGACCTGCTTATTTAAGAAACAAAAAACCTCTTCACCTCTGGGGATTATTGACTGTTTTTTCGGTAAGCCTCATGCGCTGGAGAGAGAACACAGATGTTCTTCTTGTGAACTACTGAAAATAATTTGTCATCTAGGCCGTATGTCTTAACATGGTGCATACATCTTACTGGACATGCAAAATGGATCAGTAGCTCAGGGCCATTATAACTCTGAATATATGAAACCATTTTTTATCTGCGGTATCTGCAGTATATTTTATATTGACTTTTGTTCAGGAATCACAGTACTCTTCGTCAAAGCCCAGGTGGTCCTGTTTTGATTTAGTACTTACTTGTGTAATTGGATCAGCTTGCCCTGTTTTCATAGCTCAAAGTAGACTCCTGATTTCGCAGACCATCACTAGTGATCTCAGAATGAAAATGTGCAGATTTTTCTAGCATTTCAGCAAGGAGCATCTGTGTATCTGATGGCTTAAGGGTATTAGTGTGAGAGAAGAAACTCTTCTGCAGTGAAAGTCACAGCTTCTGTGGTGAGTTGGGACTTAATATATTATCTTTGAAATGAGGCATGACACTTCTCTCCATGTGAAGTCTGGATCAACGTTTTATGGAGCAGCTGCTTAAATTTTCTTTCAGGCCTTTTCTTAATGGAGACTGTCATCACTGATTTTCTTCCTCTGACTGTTCTCTGTATATGTTTTCTACTTTAATATTTCTGCTGTGCAAATGATGGAACGCACATAGAAGCCAAGTGCTAGTCCTATGAGATGGCCAGCCTCGAGTGAGAAGAGCTGGTTTTTGTCATCAGTGACTAGATTTCAGCCCACCTGATAAATCTTTTAATTTCATTAACAATTTCTTAGAACTTGTAAAGATATTTTGACAGCAGATGTTGGTTATTTTTGTTTTTCAGTTAGTTGCATTAAATTGAGAACAAGACCTGAAAAGGGGACTAAGTAATTGGTTTTAAGATTTATCCCTCTATTTTTGTGCTTACTTTTGCAATTAAATTTTGCTTATGAGTTCTCATAGTGGCCTGAAAGTTCCTCACGTATTTGACTTGTGATGGTGTGAGCGCTGGGTGGTGAACCTTGTTTGGTTACGCCCAGGCTGTGGCAGAGATTCAGGTCACATTAGGCAGCCTGCTTCATTGCAGTTGAGCCTGAGACATGAGTTATTTTGGTTTGTTTGGGATTTTCTACTTTCTTTAACTGCATTGGTAGCAGATCCAATGTTGACCTTTCTTGGGAAATTTTGATATTCTGAAGCTTGGTTTTGTTGTACCGTGTTAGATTTTTTGGTTTTAGTAGTTAAATTTAAAATTAAAATAGTCAGAATATGTAAAGAGTCAAATAGTACTGTAAGTCTTACAGTACTTAAAGAGCTGCTCCATTTCTCCTCACTTCTCCTCTGAATGCTTTTAATATTTTTAATAATTTAATAATACTTTTAGTATTTTTTCCGATGTATATTCATGTTTCTACATAGTATTCTTACACTGTTACATCTTGATTTTTCCACTCTTAGATATTATCTATTGAGTTTTTGCTGTGGACACTTGAGTTTTGCATTCTTATGCTGCTATTCATGCACAACCCTTCCTGCTCTCTGCCTTATATATATATATATATATCACGATCTTGATTAAATCAATATTCTATATGTTTTGGTATCATATATCAGGATTCAAGTAGAAAAACCAACCATTCTTGGTATTTCACAGATTATCAAATCATTGAAAGGCCAGGGGAGCATAGGTCAGGGGAAGCCACTTGCAGGGCTTGAAAGAAACTGCAGTCATTAATAATCCTGACTGCCTTAAACACCAAAGCAGCCAATTTACAGAATATTGAAAACTGCTGCAAACCACATGTCTGTCATCTGTCTGAGCACCTGCTCATTGTTCCTGGAGGATCAATAATGGCATCCACCTTCCTTCTATCTTCTAGATCTTGAGTGAATGCTATGTGTTGGTAGAATTTAAACCACAACCCAGTGACAGGGGATTCTAGGAAAAGTAGTTCCCAGACCTCCAGCCTCCCTTCTCTCCTGTGAGTCCAGAAGGGAGTAGAGGTGAGTGTTATCAAAAGAAGAGAAAAAAGTAGCATCCAATATAATGACTGTGTACTATGATTATATTTCCTTCTTTATATATATATTTTTCCTTAAGTATTATGTTTGTCTTTTTTTCCTGTCTTATTTCCTTCTTCTTGCTTGATTTACAAAGTATCAGTCGTTAATTCATCCCTAACCTCGGATGGAAGTATCTCTTCTCAGCACATTTAAACATGTTAGTGGAGTCGAAGAGACTTTATGAAAAAGATCTATAGGATGGGTGCATTTTTTGAGGGCTTGCCTGTCTGAATCATCTCTTTTCTACCTTCATGCTGGTTGATAGTTTGACTATAAAATACTTTGTTGGGGGTCATATTTCTTTGGAAATTTTAAAATTTTAAACCTTGCTTTGTGATTTTCTAACTTGCGATAATAATAGTATGAAGTTTGATGCTATTCAATTCTAGATTCTTTGTATAGGATATGTTTTTTCCTCTGAAAGGTTTTAGGGTCTTGTCTTTACCTGCCTCCTGCATTGGAGGGTGGATTCTTAACCACTGGACCACCAGGCTAGTCCTATTTAGGGTCTTGTCCTTATCCTTGGTATTCTGAAATGCAGTGATGTGCCTTGGGGTGGATATTAGAATTCATCATGCTTGGGAGTTCCCTGGTGGTCCAGTGGTTAGGATTCCATGTTTCTGCTAGTGGGGGCCCAGCTTTGATCCCTGCTTGGGGAACTAAGATCCCACAAGCTGTACAGTGTGGCCAGGGGAAAAAAAATTCATCATGCTTGAGATTCAGTGGGCCATTTCAGTCTGCAGCTTATTTCCATCTACTTCCCTGGTGGCTCAGATGGTAAAGAATCTGCCTGCAGTGTGGGAAGTCTGGGTTCGATCCCTGAGTCGGGAAGATCCTCTGGAGAAGGGAATGGCAACCCACTCCAGCATTCTTGCCTGGAGAATTCCATGGACAGAGGAGCCTGGCAGGCTATAGTCTATAGGTTCGCAAAGAGTCAGACCTGACTGAGCGACTTAACACTTTTACCCTTTCCATCTGTCAAGTTTTCTTATATTATCATCTCTTATAATGTATTCTCTCTCTGATAATTATTTCTCTCCTCCCTACTTCTCGGAACCCCTGTTATCCAGATGGTGAAACTCCTAGACTAGCCCTCAATTTTTTTCCCTTGTGAATTTTTTCCCCCTCATTCAATTTTCAGACAGCCTTAGTTTTTTCTTCCAGCTCTTGTATTTTAAATATTTACTATCAATTTTTTTTAGTTTCCAAGAAATTTTCTCCAAATTTTAAAAAATTTAATTGGAGGATAATTGCTTTACAGTATTGTGTTGCTCTCTGCCAAACATCAGCATGAGTCAGCCATAGGTATACATGTCTCAGAATTTTATGTATAAATATTTTTGCATGTTGTCAGGAATTGTTTTGCTTATTTACTTTGCTTCCTGTCTTTCACATGAGAGGCTTTCTTGAAACGTCTAATAATTCTTGGCTATCTGTTCATTTTTAGGGATGAGGCACTAAAAAGCTGAGTGCGGATCCCTGGCTCATCAAGCGGCAGGCACCATTTTAGGGTGAATTGGCACTGGTCACTTTCCTCAGAGAGAACTGCTACGGTTTTCTGCCTGGAGAGTGTCAGCCCAGCAGCAGGTGTTTTTGGAGCCGAGTGGGAGAAGAGAGCTGGGGATGGGGAGAGGTCTCATTATTGAGTACACTTAGACTCGCTTCATCCCCATTTGTTCTCAGTTCAGTACAGCTGCCCTTAGCTATCACTGGTCCCTTGGTTCAGAGGCCCTCTGGCTCAGCTTCTCTCATCTTTTTTTTTTTTTTACAGAGCTAGCTTCTCTCATCTTTTACCAGGCAGTGTTGGGGCGGGGACACAGGGGATAGAAGAATCTTACTTCTTACACAAACTTTTTGTCCTTGTTTTGTTTTTCTTTTTATTTTAATTGGAGGACAGTTGCTCTACAATATTTTGTTGGCCTCTGCCACACATCAGCATGAATTAGCCACAGGTACGTTATACAGACTTTCAACCAATTCTCTCTTAGCCCCTCCTACACCCCTTTCTGCAGAGGTACTGGATGCCTCCAGTTTCTGAGCCTTTTCTGAGATTCTGTGGTAGAAATCTGCTTGCTTCTAGGCACTTGGTTTTTTCCTTTCTGTGAAGTTATTTATCACTAGTGCATCTGCTGTCCAGCTTCCAAAATTTTGTTGATACCTCTCTTTATGTTGTTGTCTTGTTTCCCATTTTCTTTCTTTTTTTCTTAATTTATGCCTTAAACTTTTTTTTCCTGATTTTAGTAGGTCTGGATTAGGGCCCAGAAATCTGTGTGTGTGTGTGTGTGTGTGTTTATTAAACATGCCCTAGGATGTGTTTTTTCTTCAGGCAAGTTTGGAAGCTCTGTTTTAGAAGGACCTTCTAAACCATTTATTGCTATCCTGAGTTGCTTTTGTATTCTGACTGTGTTTTAGTCTGTCTAGCTTTGGTCTGGATTTCTAAATTAGAATGTGTCCTTCATCTGATTAACTCCTCTCTTCTGTAGTTAAATGCTGGCAAATGGTAATAACTTTGGCCTTGTGTGACTCCATTTTTTTTTAGCCAACATTTCTAAACCCACTGGTTCCTGGGATGTGTGGGTGGGGAGGAAATATTAGTTATGAACATTGAGCTACTCTGCATCATTTCACTGTCCAAATCCAGGAATCTGTTTTTTGTTAGGTTTTTTTTTTTTTTGAAATGGAAAATTGACTCAGGCTTTAAAAACAGATTTACTAGTTATCTGTCTTAGATTTATGCAGCATCATTTTTGGAGATGTTAAAGTACTGTGATTTGAAGTTTGTTCTTAATTTTGACAGTATGAGAGGGCACATTCTCTTCTTTTTGTGTTATAGATCCTTAGGCCTTACAAGGAAAAACTTGCATCTTTTACTATCAGTATGTAAAGCATCTGGAAATGATGGGTTTGCAGCTGCTTTTTGGTTGCGGTTATTCACTTGGAGATCAGGGGCCAAATGAGTACCTATCTTAATGAGGTTGTAGATAGAGGCCTAGTACCGTAGTTCCCAGATACGGGAAGTCTGTGGCTCTTAGTAGCTAAATGCAGCCTGAGGAAGCCATGTCAGCTCTGACATAGATTTACGTTCTAAGATGAACAGCTCTATTGAAACAGCTCTAATAGATTTTTACAAATTTCATTGAAACAGTTTTGGTGAACAAAGTCACAAAAACAGTATGAAATCTAAAGTATTACTGTCTTGGAAATTCCCCGGTGGCCTAGTGGTTAGGATTCTGGGCTTTCACTGCCATGGCCTAGGTTCAGCCCCTGGTCAGGAAACTGAGATCTCACAAGTCACATGGCCAAAAATATATATATATATATAATAAAAATAAAGCTTTGTCTCATTGATTATTGATCATTGGCTGTGGGTTTGTTTATTTTTAAAGTATTTACTTATTTATTAGGCTGTTTCAGGTGTTGGTTGCGGCGCTCCGGCTTTCTCTGGGTGTGGCACATGGGCCTGAGAGTGTGGACTCAGTGGTTGCTGTGTGCGGGCTTAGTTGCTCTGAGGCATGTGGGATCTTAGTTCTCTAACCAGGGATCAAACCTGAATCCCCTGTATTGGAGGGCAGATTCTTAACCACTGGACCACGAGGGAAGTCCCACTGGCTGTGTTTTAAAGCACTACAGCACCCTGAACTATAACTGATTTACTGCAATTGACTGTTTTCTATGTATGTTCCCCCACCCTCCCAATGGGTTTCCCAGGTGGCTCTGTGGTAAACAATCTGCCCGACAGTGCAGGAGATGCAAGAGATGAGGGTTTGATCCCTTGATCGGGAAGATCCCCTGCAGAAGGGAGTGGCTACCCATTCCCGTCTTCTTGCCTGGAGAATTCCATGGACAGAGGAGCCTGGTGGGCTACAATCCATGGGGTTTCAAAAGAATCTGACATGACTTAGCGACCAAAACTACAACAACCCTCCCAGTGCTTCATTGCTTTCAGAATAGTAGGATTTTCTCTTAGCTTTGAGGGGTGTGGTGGGGGCTGGGGATGTTTGGTAAGGTCGTTTCTTACCATCTCTGTTTATGATGATTTCCAGGCATTGTAGTTATAGTTGCTCTTATATTAGTTGTCTCTAGCCATCTTTTTAATGAAGCCATTCTTCACAACTGGTTATTTAATTGAACAAAAGAGTAGACTTCTCATTGATTTGTGGTCCTTTTAGATGAGAGGACTTGGTTGCTGGGTTTCCCTGTATCTGGGAATCATATATAACCTGTGGAACCTGATATTTACAACATTCAAGTAGTCTATGCATATGTAGGCTTCTGAGTTTATGTTTTTCAGGCTTTTGAAAAATAACTTGGGACAAGAGGAAAGAGTCTTATTAGCGGAAAAAGCTACATTTTGGGATGTATAATTATATTCTTATTAGAAAAATTCTATTTGAAAGATTTTCATCATAAGTTGTGTATTTTTCTTCTGCCTTCCTGGTGGCTCAGTGGGTGAAGAATCTGTCCGAAATGCAGGAGACACAGGAGACACAGGTTTGATCCCTGAGTTGGAAAGATCCCCTGGAGGAGGAAATGGCAACCCATCCAGTATTCTTGCCTGAGAAATCCCGTGGACAGAGGAGCCTGGCAGGCTATAGCCCATGCAGTCACAAAGAGCTGGACATGACTAGGCGACTAAACACACACACATGTGTGCGCACTTCTGCCTCCATCCTTTTTTCTTCCAGGATTGTGTGCTGCTTGTGTAACAGTGAAAAATAATTGAAGTAAAGAGGTTTTTTTTAAACTACTTGTTGGATCAGTCAGGTTTGCTGCATAGTTAAATTTCCTTGATGGAAAATGCCTGCCATTGGAAAGATGATGTTTTTTTCCTTCATGGAGTAACTTTGGAATTTTAATTACTTCCATGGCCATACATGATAAAAATCTGTTTCACCAGAGGTTTGACTGAATTGAATTTCAAGGGAGAGGGAGCACCTTTTCTATTTAGAGAAGAGGGCTATAGATTACTTTCAGATTATATAAAGCTTTTGGAGGAGGGGAGGGTGGTGAAAGATGTAGAACAAGAAAGTTACTCTAGTCTGTTTCCTTGTGTTTTAGAGAAACCAAAATTGCTTTAGTGGAAACTCTATGGTCTTCTGTCGTAGAACACATGGAGGCGTGTTCATAGTTCTCTGTTGATGTCAGTTCTTGCGAAATTAGAGGAACCTGTTTGACTCCTGCTGTTAGTCTTCGGCAGTGGCATGCGGATCCTCTCAGGGAGCTCCTGGCTCTTCTCCATGTGGGGTTCTGTGGCTTGGGAACTGGATGTCTGTGTGCCACTGTGGTGAAGAGCTCATGCCTCCCCAGACTGCTGCTTTTCAGGTGCAAGGCTGAAGGGTAGGTGGGTGGGTAAGCAACTTCCCAGCAGGGAACTTTTAACCCTGGAAGGCTTCTGGTTAGTACCTAGGTCCCTAGCTGTGCTCAAGTCAAAGAGAGGTGAGGTACAGTCTGTGGGGTTAATGCATGAGATAACTGGTGGAGCTTGTTTACTTTGGATGTGAAGCTATTGGTTTGTTTAGACTTCTTTGGTATAATAGGCATATTGGATGGAGGAGGATACTACTTTTTAAAATTTTTATTTATTTGTTTTGGTTGAGCTAGGTCTTCATTGCTTTCTCTGGTTGCGGCAAGCAGGAGTTACTCTCTAGTTGTGGTGTGTGAGCTTTTCCTTGCGGTGGCTTCTCTTGTCGTGGCGCACAGGCTCGAGGTGTGTGGGCTCAGTAGTTGTGGCTCGTGGGCTTAGTTGCCCCGTGGCGTGTGGGGTCTTCCCGGATCAGGGATTGAACTTGTGTCCCCCGCATTGGCAGGTGGAGTCCCATCCACTGTACACCAGGGAAGTCCAGAGAAGGATACTACTATTGGATTTGGAGGATGGCTTCTTATTTATTTATTTTTAATTGGAGGATATGGAGCATGGCTTATAAAGGCCTCAGATTTTATCTCCTACCATTCTTCTCACCCTGTTCTAGTTACCTTGGCATTTAGTTCTCTGACACATCAAATTCATTTCCGTCTCCTTGATGTTTGTTAATTCTTTTTGGAAGATACTTTCCCCAGATGTTCCTGGGGCTTGGCTGCTCATGGAGAGCCAGGCTCTGAGAGCCAAGCCCCCAGCCCTGCCCCTCCCCATCTAACAGAACACTGTACCCTGCTGCTACACTCCCCTTTTGGTTCTCTTTTTTCCTTTCTTTCTATCGCTGATGTATTTGTTTCCTTGTTTCGTTCCTCTAGAATGTAAGGTCCATGATTGTAAAAAATTGTCTTGTTAAGCCACTGGAACAGAGTTTATCAATCTCAGCATTATTCACGTTTCTGGACTGGATAATTCTTTGTGGGAGGCTTAGTTGCCCCATGGCACATGGGATCTTCCTGGACCAGAGATCGAACCTGTGTCCTCTGCACTGGCAGGAAGATTCAGAGCCACCAGGGGAGCCTTAATAGGATATTAAAGAATCAAACACGTATTTAAGAAGGGTGAGGTAGGGACTTCCCTGGTGGTCCAGTGGTTAAGACTTTATACTTCCAATGAAGAGGGCACAGTTTCAATCCCTGGTCAGGGAATGAAGATTCTACATGCTATGCTGTGTGGCCAAAAATTAAATAAATAAATTATTTTCTTGTTAACATCTTTTTTTTTTTTTCTTGTTAACATCTTAAATTCCTACCCATATGACTGAGTCTTGTAAGGTAGAACTAAGGCCCTTGAGGCTTTCCTGAGGGAGATAGCCTACTTAAAAAATGTTCAGGGTCATTTTTTTCCCCCCTGTGAGATTTTGTCGGGTACTTTGGTACAAAAACTGTAATTTACTGTGTAATCAAAGTTGAGATCAAAGGAAAGTACTGTTACTTGAGGTCTCTCAGCATGAAAGTGGATGGCATTAAGATTTAGATTTTTAAAAATTATTTTTTCTTTTTAAAATAACTTGTAATTGAAACCTGTTTTATAACAGTAGAATACCTTTTGAATAAAGGCCTCAAATTATAGTGGAAACTACAATATCTCTTAGATCATTTTAAATATATGAAAAAAGCAACTAAATTGGATTCTTCATTTATTAAATGTAAAAGGCAGCAGTCATTGTCTTTGTCCTCAGGAGGTTTCCTGCTCCTAAAATGTATGAATATTTGAAAATTGAATAGAAAAACAAATTTTGTCTTTTGAGGAATAGAAGAAAGCACTTTTTAAAAAGTGCATTGCTTGAGTTTTATAGAGACTTATCTCTGAATTCTGAGATAAAGTTGACATTAAGAAGACTTAAAATAGTGCTCTCTGGTCTTTATTTCAAAGAAACTGACTCCTGAGGATGTATAAAGCTTATTTTATCATGGTTTTTAAGATGGAAGGGATTAAGAAAGGAATGAGAATTTTTCTGAAAATCAGGGACTCTGGAAAACAGATGGTGAGGTTTATAATTTGAATTTAATAGACAGAAAGGAAAGACTTAATTCTGTGATGAACTTTTTTCTTTTTTGTTTAACTTCACGAGTGTTAAATTCTTAAAAATGTGATAGACAGTGATTCCAGAAGACCTAAATTTGTCCTCATTAAACAACGTTAGTCACTGAAGTTTGTCTTTTTGTAAAGCTTTATGATTGTTTTTGTTTCATTTGTTCTTAACTGAAAGCACTTCTCAAAGCAGACCTTCTGCACTGGGTTAGTGCTTGTAGTATCCATCTTGAATTGGTTTGGATAACACTTCTTTGGGGAATCTTCAGGGAAAGGAAAGTTGTGTTAATTTAAATTTGTATAAATTGGTCTGCTCTGGGAAATGCAGAGATCTAGTTATATTCTATCACTAAGATGGGAATTTGGAGTGAGTTAAGTTTTTATTTAGGAAAAGTAATGGAAGATTGCTAAACCCAACCAGCTTGCAGTCGAGATTTGTTTCATAGTGATGAGTGAGGTAGAAAGGGATGTGGAGACCTGAGTTTGAGAGTTTCCTCCTGAGTGATCATGGGGGTTGCCCTTAGCTCAGTCGGTCTGCCTCTTACCCTAGTGTGTACACAGACCCCTGCTCCTCGAACTTCAGAGTTCTCACCTGTAAAATGGGAGTGATAATACTCTACTACAGGGCATCATTGTATATTCCGTGTCCCTGACAGGAGGGTGACATGCCTGCAGTCTCTGTGGAGGCAGCAGAGAGGCTGAGAGCCACTGCTGGTAGTCAGCACTAAAGACAGTCACTTGATAAAAGTGTGTGTGTGTGTATGCGCGCACTCCATGGCTTGCATGATCTCAGTTTCCTGACCAGAAATTGAATCCGGGTCATGGCAGTGAAAGCCCAGAATCCTAACCACTAGGCCATCAGGGAACTCCCAAAAGTGATTTTTTTGAGGGACCTATTTTGAAATTGGAGTTTGAATTGAGCCTATTTTAAAAAGGCATCTTTAACTGTGTAATGTATTGGTCTCTTGCAGTGGGTGACTTTAAAAAAAGGTTTGCCTTGTTAGAGAATTACTGTTTTGCCTAATAAATGACACTCACTATCAGATTTAAGGTTCCCTTCAGGTCATTTCTTACTTTGTAGCACGTAGGTTGGATCAGCTTGTGGGTCTGGGAAGAATTAGGGACTTGTCTGAATCTCTTTTCCAGGTCATTCTAGAAGACAGTTTCAACCGTGGCAATGGCCAAAGTAGGTAAAACGGGAAGCCCAGAAAAGGCAGAAACTGAGGTGACTGGAATTAGTTGACAATGTTTGTTTCTGAATGGACTATAATTTTCCCTATTGCTAGGCTGCTGGCTATAAGCCGGCTATGGGGACCTGAGTGGAATGGTCATAGTGAACCCAGAGAATTCAATAGAAGAAAGTTTACTTTTTCTTCTCCATATGTTTCTTTCATTTTAACAACCCCCACACTCTGTGATAGATGTTCTGCTTATGAGCATTTACTATTTTGACCAAGTTTTCAAGCCTAGTATGTTAGATTCCTGGGAAAGGAAAACTAGACTTAGCTTTGAAACCAGAAACGAGAAGGTAGTTCCCTTAGAGGAGAGTCAGCTGGCTTGTTCTTTGAAGTGAATTCCGACACTACTCCCAGTGGGATCCACCGAGCCAGAGTAGTGTCCAGGTTTTTGTGGTTGGAGCAAAAAGTTCTGTTGGGCAGACAACCTTTAGTGGCATTACACTGGGAGGAGTTGGGATTTTGAAGACATTCACAGTCATGTTTTTAATCAAATTTTACTTACCTACAAAGGTTCTTGGTTTTATAGAACCTCTGGAATATTTGCCTTTTTATCATTCTCAGGGCATTGGGAAAAGTGTTTTTAAGTGTTCTTTATTCACAGAAAGATTTTGTTCACTCCTGTAAAGAGTTTAGAATGAAACCTCTGCAATTCCTTGGCTTTGACTTTTAGGGGTTCAAGAAGTGAGATTTCCTTGGGGTGACTTTTTGGAGGTATTGTTCTTGAGTTTTGTTTTTATCTTTGCCCCCTACTTCAGTGTCTTAGGGAAAGAGTCCCCTGGCTTTAGTTTCATTTGTGAAATGAGGAACACTTAAACAGGGAGACAGCCGTATAGTTTCTGAGTTTTAAGTGTTCAGCCACTGATAATGGGTTAAATTTGCACATAGTATTTATGCTCATATCAGATTCCAGTGATATGACTATATCAGGGGTCAGTAAACTTTGGCCCATGAGTCAGATCTGGTCCATGATCTGTTTTATATGGCACAATGACTTAAGAACATTTTTTTACATTTTCAAAATGTAAAGATCAAGAGAATGAGAAGACAAGCCACAGAATAAGAGAAAATATTTGCAAAAGGTACAGCTGATAAAAGACCATTAGCTAAAATATATAAAGAACTCTTAAAACTCAACAATAAGAAAACAATCCAATTAAAAAGTGGGCAAAAGACCTGAACAGGCATTTCACCAAAGAAGATATATAGATGGCGAGTCAGCATTTGAAAAGATTCCAACTTCACATGTCATTTGGGAATTGCAAATTAAAACAACAGGACTACACACCTATTAGGATGACCAAAATTAAAATTAAAAGGTGTCACAAGGATATGGAACAATAGGAACTCTTACCCGTTGCTTGTGAGAATTGCAAATTGATACAGCCACTGAGGAAGATATTTTGGCAGTTTATTACAAAACATACCCTTACCATATGATCCATCAGTCATACTCCTTGATATTTACCAAAATGAGTCAAAAACTTATGTCCTCACAAAAGCCTGCAAAAGGATGTTTATATCAGCATTATTCATAATTGCTAAGACTTGGAAGCAACCCAGATGTTCTTTAGGAGGTGAATGGATAAAACAAACTGTGGTACATCCAGATAGTGGAATGTTACCCAGCGCTAAAAAGAAATGAGTTATTAAGCCGTGACAAGACATGGAGGAAAGTGAAATGCATATTATCAACTGAAAGAAGCCAATCTGAGAAAGGTACATGCTGTATGATTCCAACAACGTGACATTTCTGGAAAAGGCAAAACTATGGAGACATTAAAAAGCTCAGGTGTTGCCAGGGGTTCAAAGGACAGAGGCAGGGAGGGATGAATAGGCAAAGCATAAAACAATTTTTAGCACAGTGAGATGATTCTGTATGGTATTACATTGGTGCGTACGTGCATGCTGTGTAACTCAGTCATGTCCAACTCTACGACCCCGTGGGCTGTAGCCTGCTAGGCTCCCATGTCCGTGGAATTCCCCAGGCAAGAATACTGGAGTGGGTTGCCATGCCCTCCTCCAGAGGATCGTCCCGACTCAGGGATCGAACCTGTGTCTCTTACGTTTCCTGCATTGGCAGGTGGGTTCTTTACCACTAGCACCACCTGGAGAGTCCACTACATTGGTGGACAGTTGTCATTATTTGTTGTTCAGTCACTAAGCTTTGCTCAACTCAGTGACCCCATGAGCTGCAGAGTGCCAGGCTTCCCTGTCCTGCATGATATCCTGGAGCTTGCTCAAACTCGTGTCCATTGAATTGGTGATGCCATCCAGCCATCTCATCCTCTGTCACCCTCGTCTCCTCCTGCCCCCAATCTTTCCCAGCATCAGGGTCTTTTCCATTATCTATTTGTCCAAACCCATGAAACGTACAACCGCACGAGTGAACCCTGGGGCTTCCCTGGCAGTCCGGTGGCTAAGAGTCCTCCTTGCAGTGCAGGAGACGTGGGCTCACTCCCTGGTCCAGGAAGACCGCACACGCCTCTGGAGCAGCTGAGCCCAGGTGCCACAGCCGCTGAGCCTGTGCCCCAGGGCTGCAAGCCGCAGCTGCTGGAACCTGTGTGTCCGAGAACATTGCTTCTCGGCAATGTGAGAAGCCTGAGCACTGCAACTAGAGAAAGCCCACCCGAAACAGCGAAGACCCAGAGCAAAGCCAAAAATAACTCAGTAATTAAATTTAAAAAAGAGAATGAACCCTCATGTAAACTGTGGACTTTGGGCAATAATGAGGTCAGTGTAGGTTCATCAGTTATAACAGATATACCACAGCAGGATGGGGATAGTGGGGTACTGTATGTTTGGCTGGGGGGACAGGGGTTTTAGGGGAACTCAGTACTTTGCTCAATTTTGCTGTGAACCTAAAACAGCTGTTAAAAATGAAGTTTAGTAATGCAAAAGGCTGTCAAAGCAAAACAAAAGGATAATGTGCGACAAAGACCGTACACAGTTTACAGAGCCTAAAGTATTGTTTTTATCTGGCCTTTCATGGGAAAGCTTTACCGAGCCCAGGACTGTATCACGGTGCGTCTCGGAGACGAGTGCCTCGGTTCTCTGGTGTCATGCCCGGTCCTCTGGTCCTTCTGGTACTCATTGTCTCTCAGGGCGAAGTTGTTCTCTTGAATGTATTTCTGCTTCACTTGCAGGTATATGAGTGACCCAAAGCTGCAGATTAAAACGGAGAGAGAGCAGTGCCAGCTGCACGCAGGGCAAGGATGCCAATTCCTCCTCCTCCTCCACCACCCCCCGGTCCTCCTCCACCTCCCACTTTTCATCAGGTAGGTCGTCCTTCCACTCGGCTCTCTCAAAACCTGAACGCATATTTAGGGCTTCCTGGTGTAAGACATAATGTGGTGTGGGAAGATGAAGACTGCATAAGTAAAGTCCGTCTTCCTCAATTAGTTCTGATTCCTGAGACCTGAGATTCTTAGGACCATAATGGCTTGTCTTGGCTTTCCTATCCTGGTTCAGTCTAAGTGGAGATTTGAGCAGGTGGCATCAGTGTTTCTTCCCTGTTAAACTATTTGTGATATAAAGGTCGGGGTGTCCTCTCTCTGTGCCCCAAAAGAAGAAAGTGACTTAGCTAGCTAGTTTGTTTCAGTACTAGGACTAGAACTCAGGCCTGCCAACTTCTGTTTTTTTTTTCTTGTAAGTTTTGGGTTTTAGACATTTTGTTTGAGACTATGTGTGAATCCCCTTTTAAAACCTTGTTTATTTTTGGCTGTGCTGGCTCTTCATTGCTGCGTGGGCTTTTCTCTAGTTGCGGTGCTCAGGCTTCTCATTGAGGTGGCTTCTCCTGTGGAGCATGGGCTCTAGGCATGAGGGCTCAGTAGTTGTGGCACGTGAGCTCCGTGGTAGTGATTCTTGGGCTCTAGAGCACTGGCACGATAGTTATGGCGCATGGGCTTCATTGCTTAGAGGCATGTGGGATCTTCCTGGATCAGGATTGAACCCATGTTTCCTGCCTTGGCAGGCAGATTCTTTGCTAATGAGCCACCAGGGAAGCCCTGGATCCCCTTTTCGGATGAAATTTTATGTGGAAGACCAGTAAGTAAAGTAGGTAAAAGCAGAACTGCTCTTGATAGAGTAGAGTTCAAAGATCCACAGTTCTGCTTGGATCCCTGTAGCCTTTAGATTACTGCCCTGCATTGTTCTGTCTTAGTCATTCCCTCACAGCCTTTTCACTGGGGGCTTACTATGTGTCAGAGACTTGGCTGACTACAATTTAGAAAAGCCATGTAATTTTACTCTGTACTTTAATTTTCTCTATACTTTTAGTTTTCATTTTTAAAAAACATTTTTTTATTGTTTTTGGCTGTACCACTCAACTTGTGGGATCTTAGTTCCTTGCCCAGGGATTGACCTGTGCCCTCAGCAGTGAAGGTCCAAGAGTCCTAACCACAGTACTGCCAGGGAGTTCCCATATAAAAGCTTATATATTGCTTGACTCTCCACACGAATTTATTTAAAAATTAAAAGGGGAAATATGCAGATAAGCAAAAAGAAGCAGATAAAAATCATCTGTAATCCTGTTAACCTGAAATGAAACAGTTTCTGCTTTTAAGGGTCCCCAGTATAATGAGTGAGACAGAAAAGTCAACAGACAAAATCCATGCTATGCAGAGATAAATGGGGCCATAAGAAGAGCACCTCACCAGTGGTCGAAGGAGAGGAGGCTGCCACAAGAGAAGCTTCTGGGGGGAGATGATACTGAGCTGAATCTTGAAAGATGAGTAGAGTTTAGCCAGAAAAGGGGGGAAGGTAGGCACTTGAAGTTGCTTAACTGGCATCCTCCTCGTTGTTCTTTTCAGCTGAACTTTTAGATTACTTTCAGCTTTATGCTATTATAAACTGTTTTTTCCTGTTATTATCTTTGTGCACCGCTCCAATTATTTTCTTCAAGTTAATTTCTGGAAGTAGAACTCTTGTGCTAGACTTTTATTTTTTGGCTGCGCCTCATGGCATATGGGCTTCCTAGGTGGCTCAGTAGGTAAAGAATCCACCTGCAGTGCAGGGGACGCAGGAGGTTTGATCCCTGGGTCGGGAAGATCCCCTGGAGGAGGGTGTGGCAGCCCACTCCAGGGCTCTTGCCAGGAAAATCCCATCGACAGAGGAGCCAGGAGGACTACAGTCCATGGGGTCCCAAAGAGTTGGACATGACTGAAGCGACTGAGCACGCACACGTGGCATGCAGGATCTTAGTTCCATGGCCAGGGACCAGGCCTGTGCTCCCTGAAGTGGAAGCACAGAGTCCTAACCACTGGACCACCAGAGAAGTCCTGTGCTGGGCTTTAAAAGGTGTTTTAATGCACAGATTACTTCCTAGAAAAATCATACCAATCCATCTAACCACGTGTAGTAGAGAGAAAGCGTGCCTGTGTTCCTGAGCCTTGTGGCCACCACAGGGTAGGTGTTTGTTCTGTGCATCGAGCATCTTCAGTGTGCCCGGCACCAGACAGGCGGTGCCTTCACAAAGCTAACAGACTCTTTCTGTGATTTTAACCTTAGCCAGTATCATAGGTAGATAATAATGCTGCTTTACACTACCTTTTTTTAATTATTATAGTTGAAGCCTTTTTTTTTTTTCCTTTTCATATTTGCTGGCTTTTTTGACTTTCTTTACCCAGTATTGTTCATGTGTATGTGCTAAGTTGCTTCAGTCATGTCTGACTCTCTGCGATCCTGTCTATGGACTGTAGCCTGCCAGGCTCCTCTGTCCATGGGATTCTCCAGGCAAGCATACTGGAGTGGGTTGCCATTTCCTTCTCCAGGGGATCTTCCCGACCCAGAGATCAAACTCAAGTCTCCTGCATCTCCTGATTTGCGGGCAGATTCTTTATCTGCTGAGCCACCCGGGAAACCTCAGTACTGTTCATAATCTTTCTTGCTTATTATCCTATTGATTTCTGAGTCATCTTGTTTGTTAATGTTGTAGATTTAGAACACTACCTTTGTTTCTATCATATGTTACATTTGTCACTGATAATTTTTCCTTCCAGTATGTTATCTGCATATTATATTCCTAAGTGAATAATCTGTAATAAAGAAATCTGTTGATCTTTTCTTGTATTTTGGTTGTTTTGATAAGAAGTCCTTCCCTTTACCTATTTTTTTCCATATAGTACTTCTGTGGGTTTATTTTTTTTACACTTAAAATTTTTAATTCAGCCAGAGTAAAGCCCTAAGGTAGGTATTTAACTTATTATTTCTTTCTGAAAATTAGCCACTTGTTGGACTTCTCTGGCATTCCAGTGGTTAGGACTCTGAGCTTTCACTCCGGGGGGCTCAGGTTTGAGCCCTAGCCAGGGAATTAAGATCCTACATGCCCCATGGTGCATCCCCCCAGAAAATTAACCACTTGTTTTTAACACCTTGATTTACTAGTCTATCCTTTATGCACTGAACTATACTTTTATTATTTCTTATATAGATCTGGGCCTGCTTATGGAGTGTCTGTTTTGTTCCATTAATCTAGGTGTCTGTCCTTATGTTCTTACTATAGTTGGTCATAGGAATATTTCAAGATTTGAATGAGATAATGAAAGTAATGTGCTTATTATTATTAGCACAGTGCTTCTGGTATAGTAGGCACTCCATAAATGTTTGCATTGATGATGATGATATAGTACAGATAAAGCATCTGACACAAGCCTAGCACATAGGTCCTCTGTTAGTATTGGTGCAGGCCTCCTATCAGAAGCCTCTAAATAGGAGGGAGAGCTATACTGTTCACTGAAGGGACAGCATGAGAAAAGGGTGAGAGAAGGATGGTAATGGACTATTGTTTGGCACATGTACCTTATCAGGCTAGACAGGCATGGCATGGAGTCCAGTTTGCCGAAGACATTTATCCTGAACTTGTAATGAAGAGGATATTGAGGGTGAACTTTTGTTTCCCTCTTCCTTCAGGCAAACACCGAGCCGCCCAAGCTGAGTAGAGATGAGCAGCGGGGTCGAGGTGCCCTCTTACAGGACATCTGCAAGGGCACTAAGCTGAAGAAGGTGACCAACATTAATGATCGGAGCGCTCCCATCCTTGAGAGTGAGTCTAAGCTTCGTCGCCTTGTGAACCGTTGGGATCCCAGGGTTGACTTGGAGAGTCGGCCTGGCTGTCATTTTTTATTGCTGGGTCTTGGGTGGGAGTTTTGTGTTAGGGTGTTCTGTGACTGTCTTCTCATCTGTACCTTTGAACGCCTTAGAAATTTCTTTTTGATCTTTGAGAAAGATTTTCGGGGTCTTAAGCCTCCCGTCTCTTACTATGTCTCATGCTTGTTAGGGCACATCCTTGGCTTTTCTCTGAGGAAAACCACCACAGTCCTGAAAACTGATACGCTAAAGCCAGTAATGCTTTTATAATTGCTGCAAGTGTTCTTGCTGAAGGGCCTCTGGGGAGCTGGCTCACACCTGGGTCCCAGAGCCATCAGCCCCTGATCATCTGCGACTTGGAGAGGAGAGCTTAGAAAACCCTCTTCATCCTGGTTACCCCTCTGCCCTAAATAAAGGAAGATTGGCTTCTTGTTCCTTCTTTCATCACAGCCCAAAGTTTCATCCCCATGCCTACTTGAAGCTGTGGAGCAGAGAGGCCCACATTCTATTTCAGTGGAAGGACAAAAGCAGTGGCGGGTTTGCAAATTAAAGCCCAGGGGGAAGGACAGGTTTCTCCTTAGGATTGACTTGGTCACCAGCTCAGAGCACACATGAAATGACAATCCTAATGGTGTGCTTTCCAGAACCCAAAGGAGGCAGTGGTGGTTACGGTTCTGGAGCAGTTGCCCTCCAGGCCAAGGGAGGTCTCTTCCAAGGAGGAGTGCCAAAGCTGCGCCCTGTGGGAGCCAAGGACAGTTCAGGTATGTGGCAAGGACTTCCTTAGGGTATTTCCCAAGTGCGTTCATTTTTGACTGATCCCAAGCGGGACCTCTGGAAATCAGGAGTATGGTAGAGGTGTGACAAAGGGGAGTGGGAGCAGGGGGGGGAGTGACAGAGTAGAATAAAGCAGAAGCTGAGGGATAAGTGCGGTCGACTTGCAGCAGTAGTATTTGTTAATGGACCCTGAGCCTGAAACCAGGTTAAAACCCAGAACCGTTCCTGCTGCCATGCAGGTTGCACCGAGGAGGCGGGGTGACGTGGAGATAACTCACCACCGTGCGCCGGGCTCTGTTGACCTGGTGCTTTCTGCTGTAATTGTAGAGAACCTGGCTGGTAAACCGGCCCTCCAAGTCCCCAGTTCCCGAGCTGCTGCCCCGAGGCCTCCAGGGACCACAGCCAGCGGGCGTCCTCAAGATGACACAGACAGCAGCCGGGCCTCACTCCCGGAGCTGCCCCGGACGCAGAGACCCTCGTTACCGGACCTCTCTCGGCCCAATCCCACCAGCAGTACGGGGATGAAGCACAGCTCCTCCGCCCCTCCTCCGCCTCCCCCGGGGCGGCGTGCCAACGCCCCCCCCACACCCCTGCCTATACACGGCAGCAAGGCCGCGGCCTACAACAGAGAGAAACCCCTGCCGCCCACGCCCGGACAGAGGCTTCACCCGGCTCGAGAGGGACCTTCCGCTCCACCCCCAGTCAAGCCGCCTCCTTCCCCTGTGAATGTCAGATCGGGACCAAGTGGCCAGTCTCTGGCGCCGCCTCCGCCGCCTTACCGCCAGCCTCCTGGGGTCCCCAACGGACCCTCCAGTCCCACGAATGAGTCAGCCCCCGAGCTGCCACAGAGACACAATTCTTTGCATAGGAAGACTCCAGGGCCTGCCAGAGGCCTGGCGCCTCCTCCACCCACCTCAGCCTCCCCCTCTTCACAGAGTAATAGGCCACCTCCCCCAACCCGTGACCCTCCCAGCCGGGGAGCAGGTAAGTGCCTGGAAGCTCCTTGTGTTTCCTCTCATACCGTCACCCTTCTCCCCAAAGCTCTTCTTCAGGGACTGAAGTGAATACTCATTTGACAGGTTTATTGAGTGCCTTTTTACACGTCAGATTCTGTTGTTAGGGAAACAGCAGTAAGTAAAAAAAAGACAAAAAATCCTGTTCTGAACACTGAGGAAAAAAGTTAATAGAGAAAAAAAAAATTATATATATATATATATATGTATGTATGTATGTATAAAGAAAACAAGCAAAAAATATATAAACACATAGTATATAGATGCTTTAGAGAAATACGAAGCAGAGAAAGGGGATGGGATATACTGGAGTGGGGATGAGGAAATACTTAAATTGCAAGGATGAGGGTAAAAGTAGGGTCAGGGAAGGCCTTACTGGTAAAGTGACAGTTTGGCAAAGACCTGAAGAAACCGAGGGAATGCACTAAGCAGGCATTGAGAGCAGCAGATGCAAAGGCCCTGAGACTGGGGGCAGCAGGGAGACTGTTGTGGCAAGACCAGGATAGGTGAGGGGACAAGCGGCAGGATGTGGAGGTCAGAAAGCTAGACTCCATGAAAGAGTAGCCGAGGACTTTGTGAAGACTTCAGGTTTTACTCCGTGTGAGATGGGCAGCCACTGGGTTGGGGGGAGGATTGGAACATGGAAGTGGCATTGATCTACCTTTTGAAAAGGTCACTGGATCCTGTGTTGAGAAAGACCACAGGAGGACAGAGGGGCCAAAGGAAAGCACTTCGGAGGCTAGGGCAGTGAACTGGGTGTATGGGTGAATGACAGCAGGTTTGGGGAAAGATCAGTGTTCCTTTTTTTTGTTTGTTTTGCTTTTAAATATTTATTTATTCGGCTGCCTCCGGCCTTAGTTGCAGTGCGTGGGCTTCTCTCTAGCTGTAGCTGGAGGGCTTCCTTGGCCCGCACCATGTGGGATCTTAGTTCCCTGAACAGGGATTGAGTCCCCTACATTGGAAGGTGGATTCTTAACCACTGAACCACCAGGGAAGTCCTAGGTGTTCAGTTTTGAATGTCAAGTTTGAGGCCTGAGAGGAAATCATGGATTGGCGATTGTCTCTGAGACTGTGCAGTTCAGGGGAATGGTCTGGGCTAGAGAGGGGAATTTGAAGAATTTTGAGAACTACGCGCTGGGGTGAGACCACCTGGGGAGTGAGTTCATTGAAGGAGAGGAGAGGTCTGGGGCGTGAGTCCTTCCTATAGGAGAGGCCAGAGCAATGAGAGTACTAAGGCAGAGGAAGCTGAGGAAGGGCCTCGAGTGAGGAAGGAATGCTGAGAGAGTAATGGGAAAAGTCCGAGATAGTCAGTGAGCGCCCGGGGCCTGTGCTGCAGGTGGGTCAGGTAAGTTGAAGGCTGAGAGCGACACTGGTCACAGCAACGCGAAGAGCCATTTTGAGGATCCACAAACTACCCTTCTGAGTAGTTTTGGTGGAGTGCTGAGGAGAGGGTGCAGTGAAAGTCTGGTTGGATTGGGTTCAGGCGTGCGGGAATAGGAGAGGAGTTGATGAAGACAGCAGTAGATATGTAGGGAGTTTGCTGTGAAGGGGAGAGGGTTGCAGCTGTGTGGACTGGTTGCTGGAGGAGGACATGAGATTGAGGGTTGATCCCCCTGCCCCATGCTCCAAGATGGGAGAGATTTCAACATCTGTTTGTACGCTGATGGAATGATCCTGTAGAGAGGGGGAGATTGCCTGGGTAATCCTCAGGGAGGCAGAAAGGAATGAAATCTGATCCACAGGTCAAGGATTGTCTTTAGTTAAGAATTCAGCTAGTTCTTCTGGGTAGCAAGAGGGATGGCTGAGCATATAGGCAAAGAAGCAAGTGGGTAGGTGGGTGTAGTGGTGGGAGCATGTGGAAAGTTTCTTCTGGTTTTTTTTTGTTCTTCTTCTATTTTCTTGGTGAGTTTGAAAGCAAGGACATCTGCTGTGAATGTGGGTAAGGAGTTAGAGGGAGATTTGAGGAGAGAAAAGAGGGCAGGAAATGGCCATCTGGGCGCACGGGTGAATGAGTGAAAGCGGAAAGTGTGCTGCAATGACCAGTGACACAGAAGGCTCGCTCCAGCTTAGGGGCCACATGTTTCAAGTGAGATTCATCAGCTTGAAGTGTGTTCAGCTGCGTCTCTGCCAGTCCTGAGTCAGGGCTGAGTTGTGATTAACCAGGTTAGCATTTTGTAGGCATGTGTGACCATGAGGGAGAGTGGGGCAAGGGAGGAGGTAAGGGGATGTGTAAGGGAGTGATTGTCACAAGGGACCATGCTGCTAAACTGTGTGAGGAGAAGATTCAGGAACCTTTGAAAAGGTGGAAGAGAGGGGGGGTTCCATGATGTGACGGTGAGCTCTCTGGACTCTGAATCAAGCAAGAAGTTGTGTCATTTTTCAAAATAGCCCAACTGAAAGTAAGAGAGTGAATGAGACTCTGACAGCTCTCTGGAGCCTTCCTAGGTTCTATAGTGTTAGTCGCTCAGTCATGTCCAACTCTTTGCAATCCCATGGACCGTAGCCTGCCAGAATCCTCTGTCCATGGAATTCTCCAGGCAGGAATACTAGCGTGGGTTGCTGTTCCCTTCTCCAGGGGATCTTCCCAACCCAGGGATCGAACCTGGGTCTCCTGCACTGAAGGCAGATTCTTTACCATCTGAGCCACCAGGGAAGCCCTTCTTAGGCCCAGGAATTTTGGCTCCCATATTCTGTTGTATCAGCTCCCCTGGTGGCTCAGTGGTAAGAAATCTGTATGTCAATGCAGGAGACATCCAGGTCCTGATCCCAGGGTTGGGAAGATCCCCTGGAGAAGGAAATGGCAACCCACCCTAGTATTCTTGCCTGGGAAATCCAATGGACAGAGGTGCCTGGCAGACTACAGTCCACGGAGTCACAGGAGAGTCAGACACTACTTCGAGACTAAATAGTAACAATTCTTTTGTATCACTGGGCTTTGAGCTGCACCCTCCACAAATGGCTTTTGAACTTTGGCTTTAGACACCCCACAGGTATAGGTGAAATCATCGATTAGGGAGTTTGTCACCAGGAAGCATATATTAAAGGCCCATTAACCTGTCTGCTGCTTGACTAAGTACAGAGACGTCTATTCTGGGAGCTGGCCATGGCATCAGGTGGTCACGCAGGAGCCTAGTACATGGCCGATCCTGTATCTCCCTGGCTTTAGCCATAAGGATATACTCCCAACATGACCTTTGATTTTACAAAGTTTTGGTTAAAAAGTTTTTTTTTAACTAAAGAATTTTTTTAAATGACCCTTTTCTGAGCCAGAGCCCATATCTTTCTAAACCCAACCAGGAATAGAAGCAGGGGAAAACGTAATTTCCGTAGGTTGAATTGAGTCGTTTTAAATGTCTGTAGACTTATTGCTTCCCACTTCTCAGTTCTTTCTTTGTGATTTCTTTAGAATATTGTGAAGTTATAAGTCTTGTTCTTCTATTAGCCATCACCAACTTTGAAGCCTGCCATAGGCCTCGGCCTACTTTCTGCAGGCCTACTTTCTGCATCAGTAACCAGAGCAACAGTTCTTAAAAATGATACTCTTAAAAAAAGAAAAAAATTGAGATATTTTAGTCAGAGATCTTTTGAGTATTGGCTCCATTGTTTGTGAGATTGGGCCTATCACTCTGATTTCTGAGTTTGTTTCCTGATCTGTAAAATGATATTCATAGTACTTTCAGAGATGGTTGTAAATAAAAGAATGCATAGAAGTGCTTATAAACTGTAGTGTGCTGGTGAGTTTAGTGGTTTTTATGCAAAGGGCTTCTGGGTAGTTTTCATGGACTTATCTCTATTAATTAATCATACTATGATAACATGTTATAAATGTACTTTGATTTCTTTATGAATGATTTACATTTGAAAGAATATGTAAAAAGGCAAAAGAATATGTAGAAAAGGCAAAAAGAGTCTTTTGCCTTGCCCAGGGTGCTCAGAGACCAAAAATATCCCTTCCTGTTGGTCCATAGAGTTTCTTTTTGAATTTTTCCTCTGTAGAGTAAAATACTATTTTGAAGGGCACTTTTTCTTTTGAAAAGAGTCAAGGATAGAGTGGGTGGTTAGGTTTAGCAGATGTAAGTGCAACATTGTAAATCAGCTATGTCTGTGTGCTCAGTCCTGTCCAACTCTTTGCCACCCCATGGACTATAGTTTGCCAGGCTCTTACTCCATGGAATTGTCCAGGCAAGAATATTGGAGCAGGTTGCCATTCCCTACACCAGGGGGTCTTCCCAACTCAAGGTTCGAACCTGGGTCTCTCACAGTGCAGGCAGATTCTTTACCATCTGAGCCACCAGGGAAGCCCTGCTTCAGTTTAAAACAAAAGAATCAGTAACATCATACTTTACTCAAAATTGGGTTTATCTTGGATTACAAAAGTTGATCTTTCCACCTGAGGTTTCTTTTGCGCACTGCTGGTCTCTTGGGGTCATTGGGTTCCAGCTCTGTCACTTGAAATAGTCTTAAAACGAATGTGACAAACAGCAGAACCTGGTCAGGATTACCGTCCCTGAGCTAAGGAAACCAAGCAGGTGGTTCTTCGTCCCGTTCCATTTTGCCTGTCCAGGTTGCCTCTCGTCACTGCCGCCTGCTCACAGCCTCACTGGTGTCCTTTTGAGCCTGGCTGATGCTGTCTACTTTACTTGCCCTGTCCCCACCAGGGAGTCTTGGTAGACACAGATTTCCAGGACCCTAAGAAATCTGAGCATGAGGGAAATATTTTGAGGATGACCCAAAAGAGGTTTTGTTTGAGCAGATTTGGTACGAAAACAGGATTCAGAGATCTGCTGGGAGGTGTTAAGGAGGTTTCTCTGATTATTACCTCTAATGGACACTGTCCGTGCTTACACAGACCTTGGAGATTGAGGGAGAGTTTACGTTCTGAGTGTGTCTTGTGGGAAGCTAAAACTGACCTTTGCTGGGCCTACAGTGCCAGACTCCTTGTCTACAAGCATCAGCCCCTTACTGTTTCATGCTTGCCTATGGTTACTCTATAGAAATTCTGACAGTAATTCAGGAGGAATAATACATACTCTTATTATTAAGACAGTGTTGTTTGTTAAGCAAAGTAGTCTCTCCATGTACTGTGTAGGTAACAACTTCTTACTGGGCATAGCCTAGGTACTAAAAAACACACCTCCATCTCACTGGGTTATACATTTGTTGGGGAGTTAATTAATACTTGTGGTAATTATGAAAAGCAGTATGTAGCAGTTTTCTTACTATGAAAGAGTAGGCGTGTTCTGGGTCTGTTAGATCTGTGACCTTAGATAAATAGCCAGAGTCCCACTTTCCTCATTTATGCAATGCAATGGGGGTAATGCCACATACTTGTACAGGGCTGGCTACAAGAAGTTTTAAAGATTGAGTACACTGGCTCAGTAGTTGTGGTGTGTGGGCTTAGTTGCCCTGCAGCATGTGGGATCTTCCTGGGCCAGGGATCGAACCTGTGTTCCTTGCATTGGCAGATAATTCTTAACCACTGGACCACCAGGGAAGTCCGATGTCCAGCGTACTTTTGATATTATCTAATGCTTGATGGCAGATTTTTGTCTTTTACGGGTGAATTTGATATTTGGAAATGACCAGAAGTCAGAGTCAGACATAGTTAAGAATATTTTTGTTGGTGCTGCAACCTCAGAAAATGGGAAATGACCATCATATAATAATATTTATGGATCTATCTGACAAACTGGGTTTGGAGACAATTCTAAAGAGGCTTTCCCGATTTTTTTTTTGAGCAGTGAGCCTGTCACTGGAAATATGTAACTTCTGTCAATGAAACTATTATACATAATGTGAAAGGCACACATTTTAGTCTGTACTGCTGAGTACTAGAATAAGTGACATAGTCTATAAGTGCTGTCAGGGAACAAAGGAGGGAATCAGAATAGAGTGGATTGCTTTGAGAGAGTCTTGAGAAGATGGGAATTGAGTTAAACCTTCAAGGATAGGTAGGATTTGATAGTAAGGACTGGTCACAAGAGGAAAGCATAGGTAATTCAGGTTATTTAGCAAATATTGATCAAATACCTACCATTTGCTATACATCTGGCTGAGCTTGGGAGCTCAGATGAATGGACACTGCTCTGACTTTATTTTATTTTATTTTATTTTTTGCTCTGACTTTAAGGAATGTACAGTATACTGGGAAAGAAGCACATGTAATGAATAATCATAATGTAGCATAGTAGAGTAGTCGAGAGAGAGGTAACAGTGGGAGTGTGGAAGAGTGGTGCCAGTCCAACCTAGGAGGCAAGGAAGGAAGGAAGGAAGGCGAGCTCAGGTTACCTACGTGGTAGCTTACTGTGTAAGAGAGGAGGACGGGGTGATACTTGTGGAAGCTAAGGGTTTGAAACTTTATGAGGTAGGACATGCAAAGCCCTTGGAAAAGTTTGAGCTAGTATTTCAGGGAGATTAGTGAGTTGTTGGTATGCAGAATGGATGGGAAGGCTAAGAGATCAGAAGCAAGGAAAACAGCGGAGAGGCTTTTTGCAGTAGAACCGGCTAAAAATGAGAAAGCCCTGACTTTGAATTGTGGAGGCAGGCGTGGAACAGCCAAGAAGAAATCATCACGAATAAGTAGAGTTCTTGCCTGACTTGTCATGGGAAGTGAAAAAGGGTCATCTATTCATTCTGAACTTTGTCTCTGGAAGAGTGTGACGTTGCTAAAGAAACAGGAGGACTTCCTGGCAATCCGAGTGGTTGGGGCTCTATGCTTCCAGTGCAGGGCCACGGGTTCGACCCCTGGTCAGGGAAACTTAAGATCTCACATACTGCACAGCGCAGCCAACTAAATAAAGTAAAATAAAGAAAATAAAAATTTAAAAAAAGAAACAGGGATGAGAGGAGGGGGATGTGACATTCAACATGCTGCCCAGAGGCTCACAGAGTCTGGTTCTTTGGGAAGGCACCAAGATGCTTTTTTGGCCCATGTCTCTCACATCCCTCTGCCCATCACCGTTTCTGCATCCAGACCTAACTGCTTTTGATTCTAATTGCAGCTCCTCCACCCCCGCCACCAGTGATCCGAAATGGTGCCAGGGATGCCCCCCCTCCCCCACCACCATACCGAATGCATGGGTCAGAACCCCTGAGCCGAGGAAAGCCCCCACCTCCGCCCTCAAGAACGCCAGCTGGGCCGCCTCCGCCACCACCGCCACTGAGGAATGGCCACAGAGATTCCATCACCACTGTCCGATCTTTCTTGGGTAAGTAGCTAGCTGTATTAGTCTCATAGCTCCTGAAGGACTTCACTGACTCCAGTGGCCACTGCACAAGGGGCATGGCCAGTTAGTACCCTCTTCACTGCAGTTTCTCTCCTGACTTTCCTTCAGACTTCTGTTCCCATCCATGTACATTGCTTTCCTTAGGTTAATTCTCCGCTCGACTGCTTTGGAAGAGACTAAAAGTAAAATCAGCAAGTGTTTTGCTAACTCTGAAGCCACTCACTTGCTCCTCAAGGCTCATTATTTGTGGTTAGCTTTTAGGTTCGAGACTGTATCCTCTTCAGGATTATTGAGACAGGAATTTCGTATTCTCTGAGGAAGACTTCAGGCTCCTTTCTGGACCTTTGAAAACAGAACATTGTATGCACAGTATTTATCTGATAATCCAAAGCCACTGACTAGCTCTGTTACTTTGAAGAGGTCACTTCATTTTTGTGGACCTCACTTCCCTTATCTGTGAAACAAGGAGATTGACTAAATTGACTAGAGTTATCAGGTCCACTTTTCCAAGGTTATAAATGAATCTTGGGCTCCACCTGAGAGAGTCTGATTCATTAGGTCTGTGATGAAAGTTTGTCCAGCAGGTATTATTAGACTCTCTGTTGAGGGACAGGGAGGCCTGGTGTGCTGCAGTCCATGGGGTCGCAAAGTGTTGGCCATGACTGGGCAACTGAACAATAACTGTTAAGGAAGTCTGGAAAGATCTGCATGGTTCATTTTAGCTGGTGCACTGTAGACTCTTCAATGACTACCTCTTCTCTGCCCCTGCTCTGGTCTGTTCCTATTAAGTGGACTAGGGTGTTTGCTTAGAAGATATGCCTTCTGGAATGTGATCAAGTCACACCCATAGAAAACTTGGGCTTTCTTGTAGAGGAGCCATGGGAGGTAGGAGCAGAGGGCATGACATGGCTATCCCAACTGTGTTACAAAACTCACTGAGGGGAGCCTGGACTGAAAAGGAATTACCTGGTCAAAATCTCTCACTAGCTGGTGACAGATCTTCCCAGGTTAGCTTAATTTCTACCAGTTTGTGGATTCAGTTCAGTTGGTTTCCCATGGTGATAGTCTTTAAGATGACTGTGTTACTGAAACAGAATTATATTTCCTTCCCCTCCCAGGCAAACAGCTGGGCTCCTTTAATTAGGCGGTGATAGGAATTAATGCTCTATTCCCTTTGCAGATGATTTTGAGTCAAAGTATTCTTTCCATCCAGTTGAAGATTTTCCTGCTCCAGAAGAGTATAAACACTTTCAGAGGATATATCCCAGCAAAACAAACCGAGGTAAGAAGAGAATCGAGGAAGTTCTGCCATAATTATGTAGGCTATAGAATTGATGTGTGCTTTTCTTAGGTTAACATTTGCTTCTTCTTGTCTGCATTTTCTTAAAAAGACAAAACCTCATCCCAGGTTTTAAAGGGTAGCTCAGAGAGCCTGTCTGTCTCTCGTTTTAGGAATGTTTGGGTGATTCTGGGTCTGGTGAGTGACTTTATGTATGTGGTTTTTATTTGTTTTTTTTCAGCTGCCCGTGGAGCCCCACCTCTGCCCCCCATTCTCAGGTGAAGCCTGGCTTGGTCCTGTTCCTCAGGAAAAGGATGGACCCTCTCCTCTTCTCAGATGGTCCCTTCCATTCCCCTGAAACCTGCATGACAGCTCCTGACGTGTTTCTCCAGTGCAACCAACCTCTAGACTCCAAGTGTCCTCCCAACTCACCTCCATCTATGCATCTCATCTTTGGACTTGGTGACCGGACTCTCTGTATTGACAGTAGGGCCTCAAACCCTGCATCCATCCCTCTAGCAAGCCCTGCTGGCCAGATGAGGAAGAAGCTTCCATGTCTCCTGCTTTCCTCTGGGGAAAGGTGCCTTGTTGTGATGAATGAACTCATTGTCGGGGTGGGGTGGGCTGGAGAATGGTCCTCCCACCTTCTCCTACCCACTGTAGGGAAGTGGGGGGAGAGGAACTTGGTGGCTACATTATATTTCTTCATTTTAGGAAGCTGGTATGGCCAGGACTTCCAGGAGTGGGCATTTTTAGTGAAACAGGAAAGGAGTTTGCAGAGAAATGATCTGTTTTAAAGGTCAGGTTTGGAGCATAGGCAAGGAAATGGATCTGCTCTATTTTTGGGGGTATTTTGGTTTTGCTGTAACCCCACCCCACGCCCATACCCAGAATTAGGCTGGATATAAACACTAAATACTAACCAGTTGAACTAAACATCAATGAAAAGAGAGGGTGAAATAAACTGGGCATCCTTTCAGAGCTAGTCAGTTTCTCTGCAGCACAGGGACCAGGGGCCATGGTGGGAGCACTCTGGGACTCCCTGCTCCACTTGTGCAGGTGCTGAGGCTGAGGGATGTTGTTGTTCTCTCACCACCTTATCCCCTCAAGAGAAAAGTCCCTTTTATTCATTCATTATGGATTCTCAAATCCCTAAAACCTCTAGTGAGAGAGAGGAAAATAGGACCTTGGCCTTGGCCTTAACCTTGACCTTGAGGCTGCCTCAGTCTTTTACTGCCTGGCCCCAGAGGCCCCTGGCCCTTCCAGTGCTGTTCAGAAACTGCAGCCCCCAGGATGACGAAGGAGGGAAGGGTGAAGCCCCTTGTGGAAAGGTCCAGCTCTGTGGGCTGTGGAGACTTTTAACTAAGGCCCACCGGTTCTGAAATTCACAGCTCAGCTGACTGAGCAGGCTCTTCCCAGTCCCTTCACCGTTCAGCCGCAAGCCTGCATAGGTTAACATTTCTGAGTAGAGACAGGTGAGGAAGCTTCTGGGGGAGTCAAGGATTCCTCTGTGCCAAGAAGCACAATGACTTTGGTGAGATGTGCTTTGATCCAGTTGATCTTCCGTGGCAGGCAGCAACATGTTTCGTCTTCCAAGTCCTAGTTGAAGAGCCCAGAGGAAATGGAGGTTCCCAATCTAGGTAGGACGTGAGCTTGGCTCGTGGTACGGGGACTTGCCCTTCTCCGACAGCACAGTGGAGCTCCACGTCCAGCTGGTGTGGGTTGCTCAAGCCCTTGCGTGCAGAGGCTGCTCAGAGCTTGGAGTGAGAGCAGAGGAACCATGCTATCCTTTGGAACGAATGGGGAAAAGTCCACGAAGACTTTTCACCAGATACGTCACAGGCTTAAACTGTCCTAGGGACCTTTCCAATCTATTGGATCACAAACTAAGGGTCTTTTCATGGTGCCCAGTGAAACCCAAGTCTTCCCACTGCTAGTTGAGAGAGCTCTCAACTTGGGTTATATGTCTGGGGTCTGCTGTCCTTTGCCATCCCCTGGACCATGCTGACTGTTGAGGCAAACCACGATTAGGTCTGTCACCACACTTTTTCTAATCGTTCTTTTATTTATGATTCTTACTTTCACATCTGTTAGCAGTTACCTCTCAGCAGTATCCCTGGCATCCTGAAGCCAGAGGAGCTGAGAGAGGAGATGCTAGTGGAGGGCAAAGGAGGAAGTGCAAGACTTGACATGCAGCAGAGTTCCAGGGTAGACACTGACGGTTACTGAACTCAGACTGTGAAGTCTTCCCATTTATTTTTGAAATGGGAGTTGATGCCTTTTGTACAATGTTATCAAAGTGTTACCTTCCCCCCCACCCCCGGCCACTCAAACACAGAGCATTGAAATAAGCGTTACACGTAAAAGCCAAACCCCAGGTTTTCACTGGGGCTACTTCATCCTCCCCTGTGACCTGCTGCCCCCCATATTCCCCAGAATTTGGACTGTGTCATGTGGGTATGTATTGTACTTTGAGTTTCTTGGCCTCATGGGAAAAGGCCTGGGACTAGATCTAGTCAGCTGGATTTTCTTCTGCAGAGCATGTTGATGACACAGTACCTATTTAAATGTCTTTGCCTTATACCTTATTTGGTCCCTCTGTTAATAACAGATTTATTATCATGTATATTTACTATTGAAGAATGGGAATGTGAGCCTCATAGTTACTGATCTATTTTGTACGCTGTAAAAAGCTTGTAATATAGGTTTGAGGTGGGCTGGCTATAAGAGCACTAAAACTTCTCACCTTTTAAACTGCTCTTTTTATCTGCTTGTGGGAATGTCGTCTCTTCAGTGGAAGATTGGGTGGTCTCATGTTGAGGCTGTTGCCCAGTCCCATTAACCCCCTTACTCCTTCCCAGAAGGAAGAGACGTTGCCCGGCCAAGCGTCAGGGAGCTGTGCTAAAAAAGCCCTTGTGTGGGTTTGGTTTTATGCTGTTTTTCTCGAGTGGGAAAAACTTAATGGTTTCTTCTTACCGCCCTTTCTGGGAAACAGGCCAGTGGCCTCCAGGTCTTTCAGTGAGCTCGATGTCCCCATGTCCCTCGTCTCTGGCCCCCAAACCTGGATCACAGCACTTTAATATTCCAGGTTTTCTCTCTGAGGGGAGGTTTCCTCCAGCCACAGCGCCCCCAGTAGCTTTACCGCCTGGTCCCGCTGAGCGAGGAGAGCACTTCAGGTTATCCCACCCAATAGATGGGAGGCTCCAGCCTCCAGAAAGTATACCAGCTCTCCCAGCTGGCAGAGGCGAGGAGACTGGCCACTGCACTGGGGGCATCCCCTCACCCCACAGCTTCCCAGCTTGAAACCCAGACTCACCTCCAGGGAGAGGTGAGAGAAAATTGTAAATAGACTTGCTGCAGAGCAACTCAGGGTTGGGGTGTGTTTTAATTCTCCTGATCACTTGAAATAATCTGTAGGCTGCGTGCTTATGGGAGTGGGGGAGAAGTGTGACTCCAGAGTCCTTCCCTTCTGCAAAGCTCTGGGGGTGGAGGAAAGGGCGGCTGCGGCCCTTTGATGGCACTACACTGAGCTGTCTGTTCTTCTGGAAACCCAACCTACAATGAACTACAGATCGGATTCCTCACATTCCAGTTGTAGGCTCTCTTTCCCTATTGAATCTCAGTCCCCAGCTCCACGTGGTTATGGTGGTTCTCTGGGAGCCACCCTAACTTAGGGAATGGGAGGCATTACAACTCTGCCTTCAGGACTCATCTCTTAAAAGCAGAATGAAGCAAAACTACAACCACCTTCAAAACACTTACAAAAACAAAATAAAGGATAACTAACCGAAGGAAGGGTTTGGTTCCATTCAACTCCACATTCATTGTGCCTTTACTTGTGTTAGATTTCTGTGCTTTCTTCCTCTGTCCCTCTTTGAGGCAATTAAATCTTCCTTGATAACTGCTGTTTCCTTCTTTCTACTCTTGTTTCTGACAAGTGAGTGGGTTCCCTCTCTTAACTGTCTTGACCCTCATTCCACTGGTGGCAGAGGGGCTGAGCCTTCTCTTCTCATGTCTAACTGTTGTCTTTTCCCATGGTGACCAGCACGGGAGCCCTCATCAACACTGAATACAAGACTAGAGTGACGTGTGTGAAGAGCGTGTGTATGTACGTGCGCGTCCATCTTTGCATGTCGATCAGTTTCTCTTTTTAAAAAATAATTTATTGTATGATTTATTTTGGCATTGTTTCTGATTACAGTACTCCCTCCCCCACTTAGCATTGATTCCCCCCGCCACCCCAATGTGTAATCTGGTCTCAGGTTGGATTCTTTGGTACATTTCTTTCTTCTGGATGCCGTGCAGTTTAATTAAACCTTGCTTAAAAACAAACACAAAAAACCTAGTGCTTGCTTCGGCGGCACATATACTAGAATTGGAACGATACAGAGAAGATTAGCATGGCCCCTGCGCAAGGATGACACGCAGGTTCGTGAAGCGTTCCATATTTTTAAAAAAAAAAAAAAAAAAAAAAAAAAAACCTAAAAACTGTGTACTCTTGTCTGGGATACTGCTGCAAGTGGTGGCAGAGAGTGGGAAGAAGTCTGCTGTCTCGGGGGTGTCGTGGTTTGACTCCAGGTCCCCTTGAGACAGTAGAAACAATTACTTGGACATAAGCATCTGCAACTTCCTGAGAACTTTCTCTCCTCCCCTCCTGCTGTGTTTGGAAACTCACAGTTCCACTTCGCCAAGCTGACTGGGGGATTCTGAGAGTTGGTCATTATTTGTATTTGCCACCTAACTCCCCTTGCCCATGATTTCAGGGAGCCCAGGGAGATCCCCCCAGGCCTTGTCTTTATATCCCCAATGGTTCTCTCCATCTGTGTGCTTGGTAGATTCACATACTGAGGTGTGAAGAAAAGGTGAGGACGGAACACAGACTGTGTGTGTCTTTTTTTATGTGGATGTTGGCTTTTCTCTCTCACTCCTTTTTAAGTTGGAATCTTAGCTGACTTCTTGAACTTTGACTTTAGGTGTCGAAATTGAATGAGACAGTCTCGGCTTACTGTGGTCAGCTGACATAATCACCATAGATTTGATGAGCTTAACCTGTACTTTCATCACTAGCAGAGGTCTTGGAATTATTTCCTGGACTGATTCATAACAGGTGTGTGGATGAGTCACTCACATAGTTTTGATATAAAAACCTATGGGGGGAGGGAGTGAGGGGGGAAAAGGGCCTCCTTTCATTTTCATCCATGTTTGCCAGATAGGCCGAATTCTTGATTCTTTGATTCATCATTGTTATTAATATGATTAATAAACTACCTATTTATTGATGTAATTGTTCCTCCTGTGCCTTTGAATAGCCCTCAAATGGAGCTTGCCTAAATGACCCTTAACTTCCTAGCTTCCTATAAGCTTTCTCTGTCCTTTTGGGATGGTATTGCTAGTCGCACCCGCCAGTGCACACAAAAACATGCGCACAGACTCACAAAAGGATGCCAGACAGGTCCTTCCTGTGTAATTTCATTCCTTCCCCCATGATACTGTGTGTGGTTTAGCAGGTGATAAGGACACTAATCTGTCCCACTTTAATTATTACCGAGGCATAGCTGCTTACGGTGAAAGTGTCGCTTCAGTGTTTCCTGACCCAGCCCAGTCACAAACTGCAAGTTACCGTAAGGAAGCTGCCTGTCTCTGACTTACTATTACTCTGCAGACAGAGTTAAAAGGACTAAAATGTCAACCTCAGGATCCTCATCACCCTGGAAGATAACGATGGAGAGATGCTTTGTCTCTGACATCACCAGAGCTCAGTCTGGATCATTTTACACATAATTCATTCTCCACTCCTAGGTTTAGGGGGTGTGAGATTTAAAGGACTGTATGCTGTCTGACCACAAAAAATGCTCACGCAAAAGATGGATAGCCGCTTGGCAGGAATGTCTTTTTCCATTCATTCAGCAAGCATTGGTTGCATATTTTAGCTCTGTGCCAGACACCGACAGTATGAAGATGAATAGGACATGGTCTTTGCCTCCAAGGAGCTCACAGTCTAGCAGGAGAGCAGGACAGCCACCAGGAGAAACCTATGAGGGATACTAAAAGTCTTTATGGTAATTAGCCAGGGAAGGATGGTGAGCAGCATTCCAGACATAGGAAACAGCACAGAAGAGGCACAGAAGCAAGAAACATTATGGTATCTCATCATAACTACTGGAGTACTGGAAATAGAAAGCTTCAAGTAGGTATCCTTTCAGAGACCTTTCAATCTGGACATTCTGCAGTTCTCTGCCTGCTTCTCCAGTAGTCCCTGACTCTTGTAGACTTTCCTTGGACCAGTGCTGTATTTCCTGGTGGATGCTTCCACAGGCTCTGGTATGCACATTAAGTACTCATGGATTCCTCTGCTCCCTCTGTAACTAAGATAGGTAGGTTGTTCACCACCATCCCTTAAAAGCTCGCTGGGCACTTGTTACCATTGGTTATGAAGGACAATTTTTAGATGTACAGGTTATAGAAATAAATATGAACAGTGGAAGTTGCTTCCTAGGTTCTATTGCCCTATTAAGAGATCAGAAATACCAGCTGGTAAAAAAAGCCTCAATTCTATGGTAACACTTTCTCCATTTGTGGCAGCCTACGCCCTTCATTCTTGCAGTGTTCATCTCCTAGAAAGCCTTCCTCAAATGTGTGCCCTTGCCCTCTCTCTGCTACAGAACCTGCATCTGTCTGTTGGGCTTCCCTGGTGGCTCAGCTGGGAAAGAATCCGCCCGCAATGTGGGAGACCTGAGTTCGATTCCTTGGTGGGGAAGATTCCCTGGAGAAGAGAACGTCTACCCACTCCAGTATTCTGGACTGGAGAATTCCATGGACTGTATAGTCCATGAGGTCTCAAAGAGTTGGCCATGACTGAGCAACTTTGACTTGCTGTCTATTACTCCTTGGATGTTTTAAGTGGTTAGGAGTTTGATCTCCTTTCAGACTTCCTGGGTTTGAATTCCAGTTCTTCCACTCACTAGTTGTGTGATCTTGGGCACATCTCCTCAACCTCTCTATTTCCGTCTCCTTATTTGTGAAATGGAAATAATTCCAACTTCATGGGGTTCCTGTGAGAATTAACAGGGTGATATAGGTAAAATACCAGAGCTCAAAGCCTGGCATACACATAAGCTCTCAGTATTGGTTTTTATACCCTATATGAATCAACTACAACTAACTTGATTGTAATATTGTTGTTTTCCTATTTCTTGGTTTTATTGCTCTATTTCATTTGATATAGAAGGATGAGAGATAAATGCTTACCATCACCTAGAATTGGGTTCTGGCTTTTAATGGTGCCTGAGGCTTAACTGGGTTATTAGCTTTGGAAGATGGCCTGTAAATTACTGCTCTAATTTATATTTTTTCATTAAAAGCTCAGCTTGCCTCTTCTGTAGAGGTCTTCTCTGGTCCTGAAACCCTTGTGTTTAGCCATTAAAAAATATTTTTAAATTAAGGGGCCATAATTCTCTCCACTCCCCACATTGTGTGGATCAATGGGACTAGTACACAAAGATATAGGAAGGTACACAGAATATCATATTCTTATCTGTAACAAAATAAAAGCTAAGGCCTGGCCCTATTTCTCATATTTGAAACACAAATAAGGGGGCTAATGTGATGAAGTGCAGTGTTATTTATGTAGAACTTTACAAAGAAACTGACTTTGGTGTCAGATAATGATCCTAGGCCCTTCAAGGCCACCAAGAATTTTGTGACCTCTAACCCACAGCGGATTTGCTTTGTGCCTTGCAGTGTTGAGCATTAGTAAAGCACTTGGCATCAAACCTGGCACCCAGAATTGCCCAAATAATGCTAGGTATTGAGACATTACTTTGCCGAAAAAGGTCCATCTAGTCAAAGCTATGGTTTTTCCAGTAGTCATGTATGGATGTGAGAGTTGGCCCATAAAGAAAGCTGAGTGCTGAAGAATTGATGCTTTTGAACTGTGGTGTTGAAGAAGACTCTTGAGAGTCCCTTTGGACTGCAGTTAGATCAAACCTGTCAATCTTAAATCAATCCTGAATATTCACTGTAAGGACTGAAGCTGAAGCTCCAATATTTTGGCCACCTGATGCGAACAGATTCATTGGAAAAGACCCTGATGCTGGGAAAGATTGAAGGCAGGAGGAGAAGGGGATGACAGAGGATCAGATGGTTGGATGGCATCACCGACTCAATGGACATGAGTTTGAGCAAACTCCAGGAGTTGGTGATGGACAGGGAAGCCTGGAGTGCAGCAGTCCACGGGGTGGCAAAGAGTCGGACACGACTGAGCGACTGAACTGATTAACTGATTATGTAGTAGCTCTCTGAAAATCTAGCCCATTAGGATAATAAAAATGGGTACGTGCAACACTGAGAAAGGGCAACGAGAACGAAAAAGGGGCGTGGGAATACAGTAGCGAGCTTCAAAGACTACATCTCCCGCCGGGCTTTGCGGCGGGGCCAGCGGGTCTCACTTGGTCCCGGCGCCACCGCGCGTCTTTCCGCGGAGGCCCCGGATGTAGACGGACCTGTGGGCGTGGCCTCACAGTGGCGCTAAGACCTGGGGCTCTCTTATTGGTCGTGTGCCTTCCGGCTTGATTGGCTGTGAAGGAGGGGCCTGCCTCCGGCGTTCTGGCGACACCCAATCAGAAGCGTGGCCGGGCTTTGGCGGGAGGCGGGAAACCTGCGGCAGTGCAGATTTGGCGCGAGCGTGGCTGGGCTTTGCTGCTGTCGGTGTGGGGTTTATCCAGCAGCTTGTCGTGGACAGTCCCTAAAGTTGTCTGCCGGAGACGTGAGGAGGAGCCGGCACTGAGGTGACTCATCCCTGTATAGTGGAAAGGAGAAGAGACCAGGGTCCTTGGGGGCAGCGGAGTTTGTGAGAGCCTGGGGCAAGGACCGCGGGTTCTGTTAGGAGGAGAGCTCAGATCGCTGGAAGCTGATGAGGTCGGGGTCGGGTAGTGAGAGGAATGCACCCTCGGAATGGTCTGACAGTTGTGCTGAGTGTGACAGGAGGGCGGTGTTCCCCGAACATGGGGGATTCTGTGGGGCCGAGGTTGGGCGGAGTAGGGACTGAGGGCTTGGGGAAGCCTGTAAGTATGGGAGGCTGCTGCGCTAAGATGGTGATAATGATCTACCCCGGGCCTGGAGCTAGAGAATTAGAAGTGTTATAGGCGCCAATTAAGATCAACTTCTTATTGCATGGTTTGAGTGGTTAAAAATTTGGGCTCTGGAGCCAGAATACTGGTCTTGTATCTTACCTTGCTATGATGTTGGGTCTTACTGCCTCTCAGTTTTCTTATCAGTAAGAAAAGGATAATAGTACCTACCTCTAAAATGGTTGTAAAACTTAAATGAAAGTGCAAGTAACTCAGTCGTGTCCGACTTTTTGCGACCCCATCTCCAGACCAGAATACTGGAGTGTGTAGCCTTTCCCCTCTCCAGAGGATCTTCCCAACCCAGGGATCAAATGCAGGTCTCCTGCATTGCAGATGGATTCTTTATCAGCTGAGCCACAAGGGAAGCTGAGTAAACACCTAAAATACTTATGACAGCCTGTTATGTGTAGTAGGTAGACAAGGTATTTGTTGTTGCATAGATTTGGATATGAAGCAGAAGTAAATGCTAAAATATTGTCACAACATAATCTGATTATGAAATGAGTGTTGGTCATTGGTTTAACTTACATGTTAATTATTTTTCCTTCACTTTTACATATTGACTGGATGTCCTGTTCCCTTTTTTGTACCCAGCTGTGCTGCCATCATGCCTCAAACCCGCTCCCAGTCACAGGCTACAATCAGCTTTCCAAAAAAGAAACCATCTCATAGGGTGGACAAAGCTAAAAGCTCCAGTGACACCAAACTACAATTGACAAATGCTCAGGCTATCCTGCGTTCTCCCTGTGCAAAAATTCTGCCTCTTAGCCCCAGAAAACGTCTGGGTAAGATATCCATTGTTTGAGTACTTTTTAACCAGTAGCTCTCAACCTCTTTCTTAATAATAACATGCCTTTGAAACAGCTTTTTGAGTACAGTTAAGACGATTCTATTCCCTTTGGTTATTTTCAGAATGGTTGCTAACTGATTATGGAACTTCAGAGTTAAGCTACTTTTGAAATCACTTTCTGAACTACTTGATAGGGCTGGTCTTCAATTCCTTAATACTGAACTTGGTTGTCAATGTCGCTGTTCGTTACATAGTATTTTGAAACTTGTCTCAGTGGTTGTGAAATTATGAGAAACAGGTGACAATTCTTGTGGTTGATAATCCTTTCTTGTTTTTTTGTTTTAAGTTTTGTTTTCTTTTTTCCTTTTGTTTTAGCGCATCTATTTTTAATGAGGGGTGATTTAGTAGTATCTGGAGACATTTTTAGTTGTCATAACTGAGGGGATGCTACTGACAGTGGATGCTGCTCACTATGATACAGTGCAAGGACAGTCCCCCACAATGAAAAATTATTTGGTCCAAGATGCCAAGGTTGGAAAGCCCTGTTTTAGAGCAATCCTAGAATTTCCTCCCATTAAAATCTCTACCAACTAGTAAGACTCAGTGGTGCCATCTGGTGGCCGATGTTTGCTTCTGGCTGAGAGGCATTTTATTTTGGTGATTCTGACCCTGGTAGAAATTCATCCCCCTTTTGAGGGGCAGATGCAGAGATCTTTCCAAGTCCTTTTAGAGTCCACTGCTATGAGTGACCCATTCTGATTTTAATATGTTTCAGGTGACGACAACCTGTGCAACACTCCCCGTTTATCTCCCTGTTCTCCACCAAAGCAAGGCAAGAAAGAGAATGGTCCCCCTCGCTCACAGACATCAAAGGGACGCAGATTGGTATTTGACGATCAGCTGACAACTAAGTCTCCTAGCAAAAGAGAACACACCAGAGTTCACCAAAACAAAACACATTCCTCAGTTCCGAAAGGTCAGGACATCACAACCAATTCTGAGCAGAGATGTCCGCCGGAGAAAGAACCTGCATGTCTGAGACTGTTCAAGCAAGAAGGTTGGTTCTTACATGGCAGCTGCTGGCACAGCCTCGTAACCAAGGCTGGTGATTCCAAGTGAAAGCCGGTGGGTCTTCTCCATCCCCTCTCTTGTGTCTAATTGTCCTTTCATGTCTGGCACAGGCACTTGCTACCAGCAAGCGAAACAGGTCCTGACTACAGCTGTCCCGGATCAGCTGCCTGCCAGGGAAAAGGAGATGGATGTCATCAGGAATTTCCTAAGAGAGCACATCTGTGGGAAAAAAGCTGGAAGTCTTTATCTTTCTGGTGCTCCTGGAACTGGAAAAACTGCCTGCTTAAGCCGAATTCTGCAAGACCTCAAGGTACATTGAGAGTCTGAATTATGATGCTCTTGCTAAAATGACATCTGGTTATTAAGGGTTAAGAAGCAGTGGAAGTACTTCAAGGATTGCAGTTTTCCCCCAAATAAGACATTTTAAATTTCACTGTCAAAATCTTTCCAAATGAAAGTGGAGCTTATTCTCTTATATGCTGTTAACCCCTCAAAGACACTTCACGTTCCATCAGAAGTTTATCTGAGGCCAAACTAACTTGCCTGTTTGCATTTTTTTCTAGAAGGAACTAAAAGGCTTTAAAACTATCGTGCTGAATTGCATGTCCTTGAGGAGTGCCCAGGCTGTATTCCCAGCCATTGCTCAGGAGATTTGTCAGGAAGAAGTATCCAGGCCAGCTGGGAAGGACATGATGAGGAAACTGGAAAACCATATGACTGCAGAGAAGGGCCCCATGATGTAAGCGTTGCTCTGCCGCATGTTGCTTTATGAAAGTCTGAAAGATCTGTTGCCCACAAACTCACAGTCTCTTCTCTTGAATTTATTAGTTTACTCATAAAAAGAACATTTCCTCTATTTTCTCTCTGAGATGTAGTTACATAAGCTTAAAGGGGAAAAAGAAAAGAAAAAAGAAAAACCTTCTGGTTTCAAATTGGGGGAAAATGTTTTTAAGCTCATCGCTGTATATTACCAAATGGGGTAGATGACTATCTTCAAACTGGTTTGAGGTGTAGGAATGTGACTTAGAGTCAGCCCACATCAAACAGATTGGAGTGTTAAGAGGGTGAACATGGATCCTCATGGTTTCTCTTTCTTTGTAGTGTGTTGGTGTTGGACGAGATGGATCAGCTGGACAGCAGAGGGCAGGATGTCTTGTACACACTCTTTGAATGGCCGTGGCTGAGCAATTCTCGGTTGCTGCTGATTGGTTAGTGCTCTGTTGTTTTTGTTACATGGTGATTCTAAAGACATCTTTTTTAGATCTCTTCAGCTTATCAGTTTTGTTTTTTTTTCACTGTGCCACATAGCTTGTGGGATCTTAGTTCCCCAACCAGGGATTGAACCTTGGCTATGAAAGTGAGTAGTCTTAACCACTGGACTGCCAGGGAATTCCATTATCACCTATTACTTTATCTTACACCAGCTTTCTGCTTTCTTACCATAATAAGAAAGTTACTATAGGGACTTCCCTGGTGGTCCAGTGGTTAAGACTCCGCACTTCCATGGCAGAGGGCATGAGTTGGTCAGGGAACTGAGATCCCACATACTGTGCAGCTCAGTCAAAAAAAAATAAAAGAATTTAAAAAAGGACAGTTATTATAAAATAATAGGGAACTTAATCAAATCAGGGCTTCCCTTGTGGCTCAGCCTGTAAAGAATCCGCCTACAGTGCAGGAGATCAAGGTTCAATCCCTGGGTTGGGAAGATCCCCTGGAAAAGGGAACGGCTACCCACTCCAGTGTTCTGGCCTGGAGAATTCCATGGACTGAGCGACTTTCACTTTCACTAATCAAATCAATTTTGTTAACTGAATAGAAATGACATAATATTGCATTTCAGCAACAGTCAATTTTGGGAGTGTCTGGTCCTGCTTATTAGTCAAAATTTTAAACCTAATTTGAAAAGAGCATTCTTCCCACATGCCGCGACGAAGGCCCAGCACAGCCAAGAAATAAAGAACACTTTAAAAAAAGCATTCTTCAATGATTGTGTACATCCTACTTAATGAGTATTGAGAGTGGGGGACAAGTGGGAAGCAACAGTTGGAATGCTGGATTATGACTAGAAATTGTATTCAGCTTTCAGAGGTTTATTTTTCCTTTTAGGATGATTTGACCACTGATAAGTGTCACATTATCTCCTCCTCAGGTATTGCTAATACCCTGGATCTCACAGACAGAATTCTGCCGAGGCTTCAAGCTAGAGAAAAATGTAAGCCACAGCTGTTGAACTTCCCACCTTATACCAAAAATCAGATAGCCACCATCTTGCAGGATCGACTGAATCAGGTGAGTGCCAAGCACAGTACCAAGGTGTCTGTTCCTTGTATAACCTGTGAAAGGGAAACCTAACAATGGCTCTAAAATATTTTGCTTTGATTGCATTGCTAAACAAGGCGTTTCTGTGGGCCATAGTGAGAACATTTTATGTGAATTTCCACCCATGGCTCCATTTATTGGGTGCTTCAGTGTTGGAATAAACATAAGAGAGGAGTCACTCAAATGCTTCTCTAATAGTCTTATGGAGCAGGAAATGGCAACCTACTGCAGTGTTCTTGCCTGGAGAATTTCATGGATAGAGGAGCCTGGCGGGCTACAGTCTCGGGGGTTGCAAACAGTCGGACATGACTGAGCAACTAACACAATAGTCTTAAAATAGGACCTGAGGGAGCTTCCCTGGTGGCTCAGTGGTAAAGAATCTGCCTGCCAGTGCAGGAGACACGGGTTCCATCCCTGATCTGGGAGGATCCCATGAGCCTTGGAGCAACTGAACCTGGCAACCGCAACTACTCGAGTCTATGCTTCACAACAGGAGAGGCCACCTCAATGAGAAGCCCGTTCACCACAACTAGAGAGTAGCTCCTGCTTGCCACAACCACTGAAAAGCCCATGCAGCAATGAAGACCCAGCACAGCCAAAAAGAAATAGAATTTTTTTTTTAATTAAAAGAAAAAATAGGGCCTGGGACTTCCCTGGCGGTCCAGTGGCTAAGACTTTGCACTTCCAAAGCAGAGGGACACAGCTTCTATCCCTGGTCGGGGAACTAAGATCCCACATGTCTCATGGTCTGGCCAAAAAATTTTTTTAAAAAATAGGACCAAGTAAACACTTTCTCTTGTAAATGACCAAGTAGATTTTAGTTTAGTGTAGTTTTGGTAATTTAAATTTCAGTTGCTTTTTCCCCCTTTGTGAACCTCTACCACATTCCTACAAAATGCTTCAGTGTATAAAATTCCCATTTCTAAGCAGAAAAGGCATCTCCTAGACCCTAAAGATTGGTCAATCAAGTTTAGAATTAAGTGTGAAAGCAGTCATGTCTGAGACCTAAATTGCAGAGGAGGAGCCGTAGAGTTTCAACTGTAAACTTCTATGTCTTGTCCAAAGGCATCTAATGACCAGGTCCTAGACAATGCTGCCATTCAGTTCTGTGCCCGCAAAGTCTCTGCTGTTTCGGGAGATGTTCGCAAAGCGCTTGATATTTGCAGGTGAGTTATGGCACTGTTGGCTGCTTTTATTAAAAAAGAAGAAATGCTATTAATTGTCTCGTGTAACTCAAATGAATGTGGCTTAAGAGGCTCCATTCTGCCACTTTTTACGTTCAGAAAGGAGGACTTGTTTCTCAGCGGGGAGCTCTGCATTTCCACCGTGTTAATGTCTGAAACATTATCAGTCCATTACCTACAGAGGGGGAAACAAATGAGATGTTGCTGGCACTCCCTGTGGTGATTATAGATTGGTTAATTACATTTGTATTAAAAAAGACTCCAGTTTACTTTTCCATTAGCTGGTCTCAAGCAGGTTTATTTATGGACCTGAACCATCCTTGCCTTGAGACTTTTTTTGCCCCCTTCCTTTGCTTTTGTGAGCACCCCTTCCTCCAGCTGGTGGTCCCCCACAGTTGTGTTCCAGACCTCTCTCTCTCTCTCCCTTCCCATCCCCCGGCCTCTCCTGCTGGGGAAAGCCTCTGTGCTGACTGATGAAATTTCTTCTTTCCCAGTAGGAACACTGGGTCCATTAAAATGACACTTGCTGTGTTGGCCCGCTGGTCCAACCTCCCCCTACTGCCATGCAGAAGATCCAGGTCTGGCTCATGGCTTCCTGTGGGCAAAGTACTTTGGAGAGAGCAGTGGGAGAGTAAGCTCTTCCTCTTGCTAGATGGTGTGATCCTGGATTTGAAAGTTCTTCCTAGTCAGCAAACTGCTTGGATAAAGACTGCAGCTATGAGCAAGAGTCATGTAGGCCGGTGTGGTTTTAGCCTACACATAGCCTATGTATAGTTAACTGCGGGCTCTTCTCAGGTCTGGTGTGTGTGGGTGGTACTGTCTCTCTTTAGTCAGTCACCCACACTGGATGTCCTCTCTTCTATCCATGACATGTTTTCCTTGTCCAAAATATTATCATTGGCTCAATGTAGGATGACTTACTTGGCCCCTATAAGAGAAAATTGAATAGTGTTGAAGTTTCTCAGATTCCCTGGTCCATGATTTATTTCGAGGCAATTAAGTCCACTGGAGTTGAGGCATAATCCAATTTTCTTGGGTTTTAAAATTATAAAACATGTTGCTTTGTGTTAATGTGCCTGTTTTGGGGCTTGGTGGTTTGGTGTGGTGTTTGGTTTGGCTCAGCCTAAATTAACTCTAGAAATGCTTTTTTTTTTTTTCTTACAGGAGGGCTATTGAAATTGTAGAGTCAGATGTCAAAACTCAGACTATCCTCAAACCACTCTCTGAATGTGAGTAGTTTATCTCTGTTCCCTCTTCTTTTATAATTAGAAGCTTTACTTTTCTGAAAGAGAGAGAAAGATGAGATGAGCATAGTTAAATCCTGTTATCCATTTGTGTATGGGTGTCTGTGTTTTTCATCAATTTCATCTACTTTATTTCAGTCTTGCCTGCCGGTGCTGTAATCCACACATTACTGGAAATGAGTTCTCCAGGGTGTTACATGAATAGTTGGGACAGAGTCGGTTTTATTTCCAAGTCCTAGGAATGAAAACTAGACAGTAAGATTGGATCAGCTTCTCTCTGGGTACTTATATTGAGTGCACTTTAGGTCTTGATATAGGTGAAAGCAAAGCCCATGAAATAGGAGTCAGACAGGGAAAGAATTAGTTCAACTTGGGATATCGCTAGACTTTCAACAAGCCTCAGAGGGTGATGATACAAAGATAGCATTGCTACAGTAAACTGCAAGCTTTCACAAAAACGACAAAATTAGTTTTCCTTTCCTTCAGCCTTGTCCTCTTAGCTATAGAGGATGTAAAATGGCCATGAACTACATATCTTGTGGTTAATATCCAGTGTTAATCTTTAGAAACAGGACAGTCTGATTTGATTGTTTCTTCCTTATCATCAACTTGTTGAAAGAAGATTAATAAAAATATTTCAGAAGTAGCCAAACAGTGCTTTGACTGATAATAGGTAATACTTGCCAATGCACAGACTAGATACTGGTTTCTCTTCAACTTTTCACATCATTCCCTTTTTCCCCTACCAGTAACATTTAGGCTTGTCAGTGGACCCTGTGAGCACCACTCACACACACAGAACTAAAAGAAGTTGTGACTTCTTTCATAAATTATTAAACTAATTTAATTCCTGTCTTTTAACCTCTGGTAGATGTGGTTAGCTTTAATGGCTTTAGAAAGCTACAGGGAGACTGACTTTAACTAAATATAAGAAGACACTTTCCTAGACTTCCCTGGTGGGTCCAGGGAAGTGGTTAAGACTTCGCACTTCCAGTGCAGGGGGTGTGGGTTTGATCCTTCGTTGGGGAACTAAAACCCCACATGCCTCGTGGTGCAGCCAAAAAGAAAAAAAGAAGGCACTTTCCATTAAAGAGCACTAGCTGGTCTTCTTTTGACACAGAGGGGGTGTCCCAGTATTGAAGAGACTCAGACACAAGCTGGGTAGGTGACCCCTTCTTGGTGTTATGAAAAGACTCAGCCATTGGATAGGGAGTAAGACTAGACCTGAATTCTTCTCAACTTTGTGAGATTCTGCTTCTTGATCACTGAACTCCAGTTCCTCCAGTATGCATAGTCCTCGGTAGCATCCTGTCTGTGATCATGAAATTGAAACAGTGAAGGACAGGAAAGGCTGGTGTGCTTCAGTCCACGGGGTTGCAGAGTCGTACACGACTTAGTGGCTGAACAACAACAATCGAAGCAAACTCTTGTGGGACAACTGACTTGGTCTCAGGAAGTAACATGAGGCAAAGTTTGTCACAGAGCAAATCCTCCTCTGTCTTGCCATTCCTCCATCCGAACAATGAGGCCGCAGTCCTCTGTGGCTCCTTGGCAGTTTCCCAACCTCCGGCCTCTGAGATGGTGCTATCTGCTGAAATAGCCGATGACATTTTCTCAAGTGTTGCTCTCCTGGAGATCGGCTTGGGCAAATGAACCAAACCTCAAAGGTCATTTGGGGAGGCTATCTAGAGGCCTTAGGACTGTCCACGTTTAGCCATTCATTTGATTTGAAATATTAGGTAATTTTTCCAGCCTTTAACAATAACCAGGCCCAGCCATCTTTGTTTCAAGGTTCTGTCCTTCTTTGTCTCTGAGATATTAGGAACCTTACATCAGTTCTCTGTCTGGTCCTTATTCTTTCATGAGGAAGATTTCATCTCTTTGACATTAAATTGCATCATACCAGATAAAACAGCTCACCGTTCTGCCTAGAAAGGATAACCCTACTTCCCAAGTCATGTCACATTTTGCCATCTTCCTGAGGATCACACTGTGTCTCATCCTTTGACTTCGTGTTACAGACCTGGAGCCTCTCTGTTTTGCTCTTGAATTTCCTTCCACTAAAACATAGTATCTCATCTGTTTTGATTCATATTTAGTTGTAAAAATACAATATTTAAAAAATCAAATTAATCCTGATTTATCTACTTGCTAGGTAAGTCACCCTCTGAGTCACTGGTTCCCAGGCGGGTTGGTGTTATTCACGTATCACAAGTCATCTCGGAAGTTGATGGAAACAGAATGCCTCTGAGCCAGGAAGGAGCACGAGATTCCTTCCCCCTCCAGCAGAAGATCTTGGTCTGCTCTTTGCTGCTCTTGACCAGGCGGTTGAAAATCAAAGAGGTCACCCTGGGGAAGGTTAGTCAGGAATCTCAGCAGATGGAGCTGGGGTGGAGAGGAGAATCTGCTTTGCAGAGCAGATATTTTCCTAAAGGCCTGTGATGCTGCAGCTGATGTGAATTAAAAATGGATTTTAACGGTGAGAATAAGTACTGGTATCATGTAAAAGGCAGCTGACTTTTATTTCCCTTGGGCTGTGGTTGAGACTTTACCATTAATCTTCTCCACTTTATTTCTGCCTCTCCCCATGAAACACAATAAAGCCCCCTCCTTGCATTGCAGTATTGGTTTTCGGCGGTACCTCCAGAATGCCTTTGCAAGAATTTTATTGAAAAGGGAGAGCATTAGGGTATTCAGATAACTCTTTTGCAAACCCAGATTTACATTATTTTAAAAGATTACAAAGTTAGAAGAGATAGGGCTTTTAAGCCACATTTGTTTTCCCTTGTTTCCGTCCAGTTATACGAAGCCTACAGTAACGTCTGTCGCAAACAGCAGGTGGCAGCTGTGGACCAGTCCGAGTGCTTGTCACTTTCAGGTCTCTTGGAGGCCAGAGGCATTTTCGGATTAAAGAAAAACAAGGAAACCCGCTTCACAAAGGTACAACGAACTGCTTCTTTGTGACATTGCTTTTAATTGTCCTGCTTTGAAGAGCTTATCTTTTGCTAACGTAAAGATTTAAAAATGATCCCAATTAGATGAACACTTTTTTTTTGTTGTTAGGTAGGATTTAAGGCGTGTAAAGATATGGCTATAGTATGAAGCAGATTTTTTTCCCCCATGTTATTGGAAAAGCAGTGTTTAACTTGCTTGACTCTTGTGAGAAAAGTTGAACATAGTAAAGGTTTCTGTAATAAAAACTTGGCTTTTGTGAGTTCTCCACCACAAAAAGTCCTTTTCTCTTCCCTGCAGGTGTGTCTGAAGATTGAAGAGCAGGAAATAGAGCATGCGCTGAAAGACAAAGCTTTAGTTGGAAATATCTTAGCTACTGGATTGCCTTAAATTCTTTTCTACAAATACCCCACCCGGAAGTATCCAGCTGGCATTTAGAGACCGATGGAGTCTTCATTTTAGTACTTTATACACTCAGGTCTGAAAGCAGATGAACTTTTTTTACTTAAAACTGATAAAATCTAATCTACAGATTCGTGACTATTAGCACAGAATTACACCTTTGAGTTTTATTATATTTATGCATTACAAACTACCAAGTAGACCCTTTGTAATTACATTCACTACCTCTACCCTGAGTGTGCCCCTAACCAACATGCTCACAAGTATACAGATGGATGCTGCAGAAAGTTCATATATTTATTTCTTAGTCTCCTAAAACATTGGTATATTTTTAAGAACTTTTGGATGAGAGGAAGCAGAACGAAAAAGGAGACTCCAGACAAATAAGCAAGTTGATGTGGAGATTTGGAGGACACTTTGATCAAAGGATATCTTTTTTTTTTGGAGTGTACTGTGTTCATGTTATGTTGCAGATACTTCCACACTGTGACATTTTAAAGACTCGTTGAATTTCCTGGGCACTCCCAAGGTTGTGGGGGTGGTCAGGAGAATGTGACTACAGATTGTGAATATATTTATTTTCAAGTTGCAGTCTTTGTCTTCTTCAGCAATCACATTTCAAGAGAGCTCAAACTTTTCAGAAGGCAACGTGAAAATTCCTCCCCAAACTGTCCCACGGTCCTAGCTGCCCTCAGCTGAAGCCACTTGTTTCAAGACGCCCTTGTTTGGGTTTGGATTGTCATTGAAACCTCATTTTCCCAGTCTTCTTAGATAAATTAATCCACATGGTTACTCAAGTCCCCACTTTTCTGGGTTTGGCTTCCGGTGACATTAAATGGCAGTTTGTGATGGGGACACCAGAGGGCACCATGATAACACTGACTATCTTAGGAGTGCAGGTGTGGGACTGGGGTAGTTTTGAGGGAAGGGAGAAAAAAACCTGATGTTTGATTCCTCTGGGAGACTGCTGTACTTTTATAACTCAAGCATATGCTTGGAATGCAAACCATGTGTGATAGGAATGGTCTGACACCCAGTGACCAAGTCTGTGCTGCTCCCTGGCTTCTGCCTCCTGCCTTCCTGACACGGCCTGGGTTTGAGAACTTGATATGTGTACAAATGATCAGTTGGCCACTGTTTCATTCATGCTGCCCACTGTATCCCTGCAATGTGATCTGGGCTGCGGCAGGTGGCACAGGATAGAAGGGGGACACATAGGGCCCTCTGAAATGAACACTACCTGCTAGTGTGTGTAGCAGAGCGTAGTCTGTAGACAGAAGTCTGAATGTCTCACACTCCTTCACTAGAGCATTTGTTCCCTCTGAGGTCAATTTGCGAGGGGAGAACACTGGTCTCTACCTAGCAGCTTGGAAAGTGTCCGGGGCTATAAGGGTTAACGAGCATAATTGCAGAGATTGTCCGAAGGCTGATGGAAAGCAGAGACTGAATGGGATTGAGAACAGATGCGAGGCTTGATTTAAATTACATTTTATTGGATGCTGCAGCCTTAAGAGACGTGACTGCTTTACAGTTTGTTTCCACACTGTGGGCAGCTGCTGTCTGTTCTGTGTCCACAGTAGGATCCTGCCCAAAGAGGAGCAACCTCCCCACCTCGTTGTGTTTGAGGCTTGGCGCCTTCCTCTTAACTGTAGGGCTGGAGTCAGGAACATGGCTTGACTCGCACTGGGGCCGCTGTGGATCCTCTATGGCGCTGAGCCAAGATCGCATTTGCAGATTCAAAGAGGCCAAATTTCTTCCCCCCTCTACCTCCTCCCTCTCCCTTTCCCCTGGTATTAGGAAATCGGGTTTTCTGTGTACTGGTTTGTTCGTTTTCCTTCCCTTCGGTTCTCCCCCCACTGTCAATTTCTAGGTCATTGCTGCTCTTAAGACTTCAGCAATTGGAACAGGGTTGGTTCCGTCAACGATGCGTGAAGCTGACTTCGAGTCCCTGCTTGGCTTCCGCTGCCCTTGTGGGAGCACAGGCTGATGTATGTTTTGTCAGCGGAGTCTTAAATGTAATTCAGACAGCCGGGGAGCAGACTGAGAGCAGGAAGAAAGTCCTTTCCTCGCCGAAGCTGAGAGCCCTGGGAAGCCAGTGGGATTTTAAGGGGGCTGGGCTGGGCTTGTGGTTACTGGTTTCTGCCAGGAGCATAGGCCGTTTCACATGGAGTAGTGGCAGAGATGCTGACCTACATTCTTCCTCTCGAAGGTGGTGGGGTGTGTGTGTCTGTCTCCTGGTTTATTTATTTCTTCACAGAAGCAGAGGAAGCTTCTATAGAGTGTTGGGTGGGTATTGCCGTGGAACGCACACAGACACAATAAAACGTGTGAGTTTCAACCCCGGAGCTGCAACTGACAATTCTGGCTCAGTGAAGACCTGCCTGTGGCTGGATGACTGGCAAGAGGGTGTGAGGTCCAAGCTGCCCAGAGATCCAAAGTTGGCAGAGCTCTTTCCTTCTTCCCCCTCATTGCGCCCTTTTAAGATACACCAATAAAAACTGAGGAGTAGGAAGGAGATACGACTTGGGGCTTTTTAAAAATATCTGTGGAGAGGTTACCTTGACTACTGAGAGAGAGACCAAAACAGAGCCGAGGTGGAGAGCTTTTTTAACACTTGTATCTGTCCCCAACACTTAGTACAGGGCCCGAGACCTGGCGGGGGGGCGGGGGGGGGGTCGGTGTTCCATGAACAGTTGTTGAGTGAACAGATCCGTGACAGGAGTAAGACGCTGCCTCCCTCTCCATCTTGAGGACAGTTCTGATCTGGAGGCAGCCGGGGCTGGTGCTTCTGCAGGGAGGTGGGGCAGGAGAGGGGGCGCTCCATCCCGTGGCACGTGTCAGCGCGGTGCTTCTCAGCCTCAGATGCGTTCCAATGGCTCCCTCTGATGTGATACTTTGCTTGAGGCAACTTCCATGTTGCTCCCAGGAGGCCCTGGCTTTGGGGGAGAGAGTCCCACCTACTGGCTGGGAGGAGGGGGTGTCTGTCTGGATGTTACCTAGTGTCCCCAGAGGTGGGCCAGAAGCTGCGCAGCCTCTAGTTGGCAAGGGGCTGGGGAGCAGCCCACCTTTGGGGTCGTGAGCTCTTTTAACTTTTGAGGAAAAGGTGTGAGCTGAGGTTCCTCCTGAAAAGATCAGGTGCCCTCGGAGACCTTGTAAGTTACACGGACAGCAGCAGGTCTCCGCCTTCTCAGAAGGGGTGGGTCTGCAGGGGGAGAAGCTGTGCCCTCTGGCCTCCCCTTGATTTTCAACCCCGGCCCCAGGGTGCTGGCAGTAGAAGCTAATTGGGTGCGAGGGGCCTGGGTAAAGGCTGTCTGAAGCCTGGCAAAAGGAGGGAGCCAGCTCCTTTTTTAAAAAGCTCTAATTGAGTTCTGAATCAGCCTCGCTGCCTTTGATCCCGCCTCTGTTTCCCACACTGCCTGAAAGAGCTTCATCAGCACTTTACAACAAGGGTGCGCCTGCTCCCCACACCCGCCCCCCTCTCCTGACGCTCTGCCGCCGCCATCCACTGCTTGTCTCCTTCAGTTAAGATAATGAAGATGCTGAGAGATAAAATGTGTATTTAATAAGGGTGGGGGTAGGGAGGCGGAAAGGGGCAGCCAGGGCCTTCCCTAGTTTGGGGCCCAGCCAAGACTAGGCTGAAAGCAAAGCTAGAGTAAGACTTGGCCCCAGGGTGTGGGGGTTTCTGGGCCTAGATCCAGTTGACTTCACTGCCTGCTGTTTGCCCTAAATTCCCCCACCTCCACCCTCTCACCCCCACACTCCTTTCTTTCCTCTCTGCGTGCTCCCAGTGGGAAAAGCGAGTCTTGCTTTGACCTTATTTTCAGCTGGTAGCTTGGCCTACGGTGTGGTGCCCCCCACCCCAGAGTCAGCAGCAAGGTCGGGCTAGGGCAGCCCCTCCAGCCTGGGCCTGTAGAAGCTGTGGGTTCACAGTGGGGGGTGAAAAAGAGCTGGAGTTAATGAAGACCAGCTGTAGTCTGGGTTCTGCCCACACTTAGCTGCGGGCCAGCCTTTGGTGGTGGTGAGAAGGATGAGGGTACGTGACCTCCATCCCCGGGCACAAGGATATCCTGTGGCAGCTGAGGCTGGTTCTGCTCTCTGAGCGTGGCTTTATCCTTAGGTTGTAAGAGAGTCGTCTGTTTCCCTCTTCCCCTGCTCCTCCCCTCCCCAAAGACACTCAGCCCTTATTGAGCTTTATAACTGTAGTGGTGGCCCAGCTGAGATCTGAAGATCTCCAAGCTCTTCTGTAAACACTCATTAACTGCCTGGGAAGAACCCAGAGCCCTGGTTAACAGCTGGGAGAGAACTGAGGCACATTAGGGTGAAAGGCTTGACCTGAGCTCACCCCACCGGCTCCACCCTGGGGCCCTCCAAACCTGCCATCCAGCTCCTCTCCCCACTTCCTGCCAGACTGAGGCAATGCTGCCACCCTCTCCCCCTTCTAGGAAGAGGCCGTGCCCTCTCCCTTCCATGACTGTGTCCCTGACTTCCCCTGGCCCTTCACCCCATGACGTTTCCCCTGCTTTGCTGCTGGAGGTGTGTGCAACTCCCCTTGCAAAATGTTTACCAGGCCCTCTGCAGCCTTCCCTCCATATTCCTTGGCCCACCTTGCCCCCCAACCCTGAGTTCTCCCTTTGAGAAAGTGGGCTATCCTTAACTGGGTCTGTAACCTTGAAGTTGCGGGCTTCCCTGATGGCTCAGCGGTAAAGAATCCACCTGCCAAAATGCAGGATTTGATCCCTGGGTCAGGAAGATTCCCTGGAGAAGGAAACGGCAACCCTCTCCAGTGTTCTTGCCTAGAGAAGCCCAGGGGCAGAGGAGACTGGTAGGCTACAGTCCATAGGGTCACAAAGAGTCGGACATGACTGAGCGACTAAACAACAAACTTGAAGTTGATCTAATTATGCTGAGGCCCTCTTGCCCCCTATTTATCCTAAACAGTACCTGGGAAAATACTCTCCTTTAACATATTCATTCTGATAAAGCTTCAGGATCTTATTGAGGGCCGCGTAGGGAGCCCGAGTCGACCCCTAGGTTCTGCATCCCCTTCCTTCACTGACAGTTGCCATTTCTGCCAAAGGATGTAACCCAAAGACTCCCAGCCCCACCGGCTTATCCTTCACCTGGCTACCTATATCTACACAGCCCAACACACTCCCAGACACACAGGCCTCAGTCTAAGGATATAAAAATGCCAATTTCCAATTGCTACCTAAGTCATACTGCTCTTTCCATTTGCTAGAAATCAGTGTCTTCTTTCCCCTTGGCATGACCTTCTCCTCCTAGGCATTTAGGAATAATTTAGGGGAGACTGTGCTTTGTCTAGGAGGAGGAGGGTAGAAGTGAGTTCCTGTCCAAAGTAAACACCCCCCTTCCCCAGTCCCAGGCTAGTTGAGAGTGGTGAGAAAAGCCATCTTAACCCCACCTTCAGTCCCAAAGCTCAAATCCATCCGTTCAGGCCAGGCAGAAGCAATGTTTTCTTTAATTCTGTCCCATAATATCCTCAACTAAAATCTCTCATGTGCTGTGTATTTGACACCGGGGACTGTGGCTGTCCCCAGCCCATGACTCAGACCTCGTCTTTCACTAGTGAGTTCTTTCTGCCCCATCGGTTCAGCTCTGCACCCGCTGACCCAGTCACGGCTGGTGGAAGAGGGCGGGGAGAGCCTACTGTTTGGAGAGTGGGCTTTAGGACCCAGCGGGAACCTGTGCCTCTTGCAGCAGCCTAACCCAGAAGCAGGGGGGAATCCTGAATCGAGCTGAGAGGGCTTCCCCGGTTCTCCTGGGAACCCCATCGCCCCCCGCCGGCACGCACCTGAGTCAGGTAGGACCTCGAACACCCCTTCCCAATTCTGCCTCGGCCGCCTTCCGCCCGGCCTCTCTGCTTCTCATCTGGCCGTTTCCCTCTCGGCAGTTCAGGCTTTCCCCATCTCTCCTCCCCCACGGCTCGCTGTAGTCCAGGGAGGTGGGGGCCTGGGAACACAGGGGTGCCTGGGAGCTCCGAGCCCCTGCGCCCTCCGGTGCCCTTGCTGCACGCCCCTCAGGCGTTCCCGTTCTCCAGCTAGGAATGGAAAGTGGGGGTAAGGTCTGCCCGGGCGCCAGACCCCGCACCCTCCTTTGCGGTGTTTCCTAATCCCCCTTCCCCCACCTCACCTCGAGGGGAGAGCTGGCACGCTAAGGTGACTGGGAGCCGGACCGGGAGGCCGCTGGGGAAGCCAAGACTCCCTGGGGATTTCTCTCTTGCTTCCTCCCTGCCCTCCCTCCCCGCCCCCCCCCCCCAGCCCTAAGAGCCCAGGACTTTGCCCCCCACTCCCCGCTCGCCTTGTAGAACCAGTGCCCGCGTCCAGGCTCATGGCACGCTGGAGTGGCCAAAGGCTGTGCGGAGGGTAGTGGAGATTGTGAGCTTTTTTGGGGGGGTGGGGGTGACCTTTCCCTGGGGCGGCAGGAAGTTCTTTCAGGTTAGAGCCCTTCCTATCCTTGCCAACACCTCAACACCTATGGAAAAGTGTCCCCCCCCCCCACGTGTGTGTGTGTGTGTGTGTGTGTGTAGACCATATGGTTGTAAGATCTATAAGCTCAGGAGAGAGGTGGCTATATGCATGGAAGGGGAGAGATCCCAGAGTGTGGCCCAGGCCAGAATAGGCTCAGCCCAGATGGCTGGGGAAGGGGGTGTGGACCAAATCAGGGAGGCCACCCAGCCATGCCAGCTCCCTGGGATCCTTGGCTTTCAGAGCTCGAGCTCCTGGTGTTACCCTGAAGCTTCTGCCCTCCTGCAGGCTCTCTGGGAGAGAGGGGTGGCTGATACCTAGTGTTTACGGGGACTTGTTTGTCCCTCTCCTGGGGGGCTGACAGGCCTTGTTCTCTGAAGATCTAGGGCATCTCATTCTGGTTTGGTGCGTTGGCAGGAGGGGTGTATGACTTGTCTGAGTAACCGTGTGTGTACGTGTGTGTATTGCCTCTGGGTGTAGCAGACTGGGCTGGGGAGCCATGGAAGAGACAGGTCACACTTTGAGGGAACCCCCTCTAGCCCTGTGTGGCGGGTGGGTGGCGCACCTCTATCTGGTCACTCTATCTAGGTGTAGGGTATGTTCTGTATTCCTCCATGATCCCCCAGATCCCCTAAGGGGTGGTTTTGGAGGAAAATAGGGATAATGGAGTGACTTCAGATTCAGTTCTGCTCTTGACCCAGGAAGGAAAGTAAATTCTGCTTGTGAGCAGTGGACTGAGAATCAGGCCTGAATTTGAGACTCAGCTTGCTCATTTGACTACGTGCATTTATACAGGTCTCTAAGCCTCTAGTTTCTTAATTTATAAAAATGGCTATTAGTAACAAGCCCGGCTTGCCTGATAGGGATGCAGCCATAGAGACCTCATAAGACGATGTATCCTACAGCCCAGTGCAAATGGTAGTGGGTGGGGGGTGTGGTGGGGTGGGGGGGGGGGCGGGGATAGTGTTCTAGGATGGGATTCTTTTTCTAATCTAGGTCATCTCTCTGCCTTCAGTTTCCTTCCCCCATCTTTGCCCATCTCTGGGATGGAGGAACCAGGTTGTTGCCCTAGGGGCTGCAGAATTCCCCTAATGCAGATCATAGCTGGCTCCCAGCTCTCTGGTCCTCTGGGGCTCCACACCTTCTCCCCTGAGCCCCATCTCCACCTTCCTCCTGCCATTCCTGCTCCGCGTCCTTGTCCCTGTCTCTCCCCTGCCCAGTGGCCTCCTTGTCCGGCTCACTGGGCAAGAGCCCTAATCGGATTCGACAGCTGAGATATGTGTGGCGGCCGAGAGCAGGCGGGAGGGAAGCCAGTGGGAGGATGGTATGAGGGCTGCCCCTGGCACTGCCCAGGCCTCCCAGGCACCACCTTGGGCCTGCTGACTCCTGACTTGGCTGGGCCCCAGGGGAGGGGTGCCAGGGGAAGCTCAGGAATGAACAGGCTGGGGTCTGGAGATAAGGGGAGGGGGGAACACACTTAGGCCCCTAGGACCTCCCTGATATTTAGTGCCCTTAATAAGCACTTCCGACTCTGAGAGGCTCTGATGGGAGGAGAGGAGAGCAGGTGAGAGCTTGGCTGGCCTGCCCTGCTTCCTGCATCCCTAGGGCTCTGCCTTCTTCTCCCTTCTTGTTCAGAAATGTGTTCACTTTCCCCCTGCAGCCTCTCTGGCCAGTTCTTCCTGGAGGGTCACCTCTGGGAGCTGCTGGGGGCACTTGTGTCTGCCTCTCTCCAGGCTGTTTCCTCCCCTCCGAGGTATTTCTCTCACTCCCTCCCTGGGCCAGGAGCCAAGGCTCCTGGGTTTCCCGCCTGCCTCCTGGTGCAGAGCTGCCCTGCAGGCCTCCAGAGAGTCGCTAAGCTGGTTTCCTTCCTCCTGCGCGGGGAGGGCCTTCTCCCAGGGTTGGAGGTGTCAGGAGTCCCAGGTGGGATAGGGGTGGAGGCTCTGTAGCCCCTGGCACCCAGAGCCCGGCTCCTCCCTCCCAGCCTCTGACTCAGCTTGGGGGCAGCATATGCCCAGCCTGGCAGGGATGGCCTGTTCTTGCCTCCAGGCTTCCATCTTTATGTGTGGGAGCCAAGACCTCTCCTCTAAAGCTTTTTTTTCCCATGGTATCTGGGGGTGGCTACCGAAACCCCTCTGTCTGCACCCACACATTTAGGGGAATGGGGGATTAGCATAATTGAGGCTGGGGCACTATTTTGTCTTCCTTCCAGCTGGGCCAGGATGAAGAGAACCAGCACAGACTTCCCCACACCAATTCCCTCTGCCCTCAAAAGACCAGTCCGTGGAGCCAGGCCCTGCCCTCTCAGTGCCCACAGTGTGGTTGGCACTGATTTGTCAGAAATTGGGAAGGTTTCCCTCCAGACCGCTGGCCTCCTCTCCCCCTCCTGTGGGGTGAGGACAGCTCTCAGATTGTAGGCACTTATGGGCAGGCCTCCCCCTAGGGAAGGGGTGTGGGGTGCCCCTGAGATGGCCAAGTTGGCACTCGTCCCAGGCTGGAGGGCTGGACCTGATTTGGGGCTGGGAGTTTGTGGGGGAGAGCGGGACATGGGCCTCCCTGCCCCCCTCATTTCCTGCTCTTTGGGCAGCTGTGGGCGAGAAAGGCTGCGGGGACTATTTTTAGTTGGTCTGTCCCCTGGCAGGAGGGACGTGCAGAAGAGCACGGGGCAGGCAGAGGGGCTGGCCAAGGTGAGGGTAAGCCGGCGGGCGGAGGAGTGAGGAAGGGCCGGGGGACAGTAGACAGCAAGGAGGAGGCGTGGTGGGCAGGGGTCGGGCCTTGAGAAGAGGGTCCTGATCAGAGGATGGGCTGGACTGGCCGGGGGAGTCCTGGGGACCCCCAGGGCCCTCTCTATCCAAAAAGAACCAGGAGGGGCTTTGGAGGCACCTGGCCCATCCCTTTGCCCTACAGAGGGGGAAAGAGGGGATGTGATTTGCCCTTGGACATTCACCCCATCATTGGCTGCTTTGGAACTCCAATCCAGGCCCCTTGCGCCCTTTGTTTTTCTTGTCACAGCCCCTCCCCCCACTGGGCTGTGCTCCCTCCGTCTGTCTGTCCATCCGGCAGCAAGTAGGGCCTGGCCAGGCTCCTGGTCTCTTTCCCTCTCTGCTTGTTTATGCAGGGTCTTTGGTAAACCCCAGCTTGGTTTGTTTATAAGTCTCCGCCGTGTGTGGAGAGAGTCTGTGTCCAGGCTGGAAGGAGGTCAGGGTTGGGGTTTGTTTAGGTGGCCTGTGGCCACTGGTGTGAATCGAGGTGCTGGGCCGGTTCCAACTGTCTCACAGGCTGGCTGGCCGGGAGCTTGGAGACACCTTCGAAAAGGGGCATCCAGCCTAACCCCATTTTAGGGACCCAGCGAGGGTGGGGATCGTGCCCACAGTCCCAGGAGGAGTTAGGGACCGACCAAGGACTAGGATACAGGCTTCCAGACTCTCCAGAGCCCTGTGTGAGCCCCCGTCCTGCCACGCCAAGGTCACAGTGGTTGTCTGCCAACCCACCCAACAAAGGAAGGGGGTGCGAGCAGGGAGATTGCCACTGGCTTCTGATCACAGTCAGAAGTGAGCCCTCTGAGGCCCAGGGGTGGGGGAGAAAGTTCAGTGGAGAAACTGGTCCCTCAGAGTTGAGCCTCATCCCAGGGGCCAGCATGTTGCATAGCTGCAGGGGGCGCCATTCCATAGACCAGTGGGTGAAGGGCACCCTCTGGGGTTGTTCAGAGCCCTGCTTGGGGAGCTAAAGATGGTGCTTCTGTCCACCACCTTCTTTCTTCCAATCAGCTTCAGATCCAGCTGGAAGGAGGTGTCCCAGACAGGCTTTAATCCAAAACCCACTCCCCACCCTGCCTCCTGCCACTCGGCCGCCCAGCCCGCCTCCTCCCCACCAAGCAGGTCTCAGTGGGCCACCAACTGTGGTGCAGGGGCCCCTCCCCCTCTCTCCACTCAGTTTCTCTGTCTCTGGGGGGCTGATTTATCATCCCCCCTCATCAGGCCGGCTGCAGTGTATGAGAAATCAATAGTGCAAATGGATTGAGGTTGTTCAGCCTGTCGGCTCCCCTTGGGCCCCATCAACTCTCCCAAGACTTGGGGAGTTAGTTACTCAGTCCCTTTCTGGCTCAACATACACAGAAATCCACACACCTAGTGCCTGTGGCGGGCACAGGAATGATTCTGTCTGTCTGTCTCTGTCTCCTCTCTTGTTCTCTCTCTCATATCCTGGGCTGGTCTTCGCATGACAAATACCCTTGAACATTTATTTTCTAGCTTGGGTGGAGTGGGGGTGGAGGGGCTTAAAGGGCAGTAGGCTGCCAGCCAGAGGTGGGAGGGGAGCACGTGGGTGAGGGAGGCTGTATCCAGGGGGAAGGATGAGCTGGGGAAGGGATTGGGTGACAGCCCACCCCATCAGCCTCTGGTAACTCAATCCCTGCACCCCGATTCCCCTCCCGCTGAACAACTTCAGCAGCTGCTGGCAGAAGCAGGGCTGGCAGAAGTGTGTATGAGTGCATGTGTGTATGGCGGGGGGAAGAGGGGCTGTGGGGGCAGGAGGTGCTGCCAAGACACGTTAAAGGAGACTCACAGCCTGGGTACAACTTGGGTGGCAGGAGGAGGTGGGGCCGGGGGAGAGTGGGTGGTGAGTGATGGGCAAGGGGCAGGCTTCATTCAGGGGAGGGGCAGGGCAGCCCAGGGGTCTCAGAAAACTTGTCTGCACGGAAGCAGGGCCTGTCATGGTGGGTGTGGGCAGTGGTAAGGGTTCAGGGGCAGGTAGTGCCATGGCTTGCCCCAGGATGCCTGGTCTTCATTGGGGATGCAGATTACCATGGAGGACACGGCCTGCCCCTGTCCCCAATCCCTGGGCTGTGCCTGCTGGGTATCACAGTCTCGGTGACTAAGTCACTTCTGTCCTGGGGCTGGCAAGGTGCCAGGCTCAGCTCTTCTCGGTAGGTGAGTCACTGCCCTGGCATCTCCCCCGGATGCAGCTGAGTCACTGGCCGTGCCTGCTGGGCAGGTGGGCACCAGGCTTGGGGGTGAGGTTGGGGGGCTATGTATGTAGCCCCCAGCATTTTCTGTGATCTCTCTCTGGCATGTCCTGGCCCCACCCACAAATCTGCAGAGCCAGGCAAGGCTGGTGTTTTTGCCCTGTGCTCTCTGTTGGGGGATGAAGGAAGAGGGAGCAGGGTGCTGCATGGAAATATATTCAGGATAAATGGGGGGTTGCGGAGGGGTTGTGAATTTGAGTCTCAGCTCTTAGCTCTGCCACTGACAATCTGTATGACTTTGGGTAGGGCCATTCCCTTTCTGAGCCTCAGTTTCCTCATCTGTACAATGGAAGTAGTAGCCTTGCCCTGGATGACTCCCCAGGACTGTGAAAGTGAGATGGGTGGGCCCATGAGGGGGTTTGGGGGGATAAGCTGAGCAGCTAGGGAGGGGGAGAGGAGTCTGGTGGGGTCAGTTCAGGTTCCAGCAGACATCTCCACCCCACCTGCATCCAGGTGGTCTTGCGGGGGCAGTATTTCCCATCCTCTGTTCAGATTACCAGTGATGCTATTCTTTTAAGAGTTCCCCACTGGCAGAGAAAGGGAGGCCTTGTTTTGCTGGAAGTGTAGGCTCTCCCAGGGTGTTTCACAGCTATTTTGTATCTCCTTTGTCTGACCTGAGGCTGTCACTGGCCCCACACCTATCTGGGTTTTCTCAGATTTCCTCTAGTTGGGAGAGAGATGCCTGTCTTGGGAAATCAGCTGCTCAGGCTCCTCCCCCAGCCCATCTCCTCTGCCTGCCAGAGGGGAAGGCTAGACCCCAAGAAGGGGTGTCTTTTTTAAAGAGTGAGGGGTCCCTGGGACTGTGGCTTATCTCCCTCCTTTGCCCTCCTGAGCACTTCTCCCTCTTGCATGAGAGTCCCTGGAGGGTGGGGGTGGGGACCCTGGAGTGGGTCCTGCAGAGCTGGAGTTCAACTCAGCAGTGAGGTAGTGCCCTAAAGTGTGCGGCTGTGTGCTTGTACACATGGATGTCAATGTTCTGTGCGTGTCTGCCCTCTGTGGGGAGCAGGTTTGTGGGTGCAGGAATTTCTACCCTCATCTGTATGTGGGTCTCCTGCTCTGTCTGTTCAGGAGTATGCCTCCCCTCTGCTTCATGACCTTGTGGATACACAGATGCCTGTCTTGTATGTGCTAGTTCTGTGTGTATACATATGTGTGCATACATGTGTGCGCTAATGTGCACATGCGTGTGCATAAATGGATGTCCTGAGTGTACATTTGCACACATGCATCCCCATGTGCGTGAATGTACTTGACCCCATGTGCTGGCAGGTGTAGGTGAAGGCCCCCCTTCGTGGGAGGCAGTATCCCTGTGCACAAAGTGCATGATGCATTTTAGTGTCCGTGATCTTTCCCCTCTGGCCTCCGCGGGAAGGAAGCCTGGCAGAATCTAGACTGGTGGAATCTAGGAGGAGACTGTGCGAGCTGGGAGGTGGCTGGCACTGAGCCCCCTCCCAGGCTGGTACCTCCCTCTGAGCGGCGCCCCCTGCTGCTGGCTGGACTCTAGCTAGAAGGCCTTTTTTTTTGTGGGGGGGGGGGGGTTGGGGGAGAAGGGGTTAAGCGTCGGCGTGCACATCTGGGACTCATTGGCGCATTCCTGCCCGCTGAGCGCATGTTTGCGGATGGATCTGGCCGGGACAGGGCGGGAGGGGCTGGTTCGCACCGGCGGACGGAAATCCAGACGGGAGCGGGAGACAGCCCAGCCCAGCGGGCGGGAAAGGGCCTGGGGAAGCGTCACCCGGACGCTCTTGCCCCGCGCCGCTGGACTTCAGGGCACAGCGTTCTGCCGACCCTGCTTGTCCTACCTCAAACAGGCTGAGGGCCCAAAGCTGGAGAGAGACAATGAGATCCCTCAGTCCTAGGCCCGGCTGTGCTACCCGTGCTGGGCGTTCGGGGATTAAACCCAGTGTCCACTCGCAGAATGGGGTTCCTCGTCTAAAAAGCGGGGACCGTCGGGCCGGTGGGTTTGAGAGCTCTGCCAGCCGGGTCATGCTGTCTCCTCACAGGAGGCCTGGGAGTGGGCACTTCCCCTTACAGTGGGAAGTCCTGTGGGGGCACTTGTGGCCACTTCTCTGACCGAGGACCTGGAGGGAGGTGTTCACTTACTGATTCCTCTTTCTGTCCGCCCCCCCGCACCCGCCCCGTAGACGGCTAGAGGTGGGCAGATGGTCCTCTCAAACGGAGCAGCAGGCTAGGAGGGGGCTTGTGGCTGTGTCGGGGATTGGGGTCTCTGCAGAGGGAGAGTGACTCAGATTCTGCCCCAAGAATGCGACCTTTCCTGTCTCCTCCAGCCTGGACCAGGAGAGAGAAGCTTGAGTCTGATCATGTAGGGGTGCTCCTGGGCGCCCCCAGCTCAGCTCTTGGAATACCCCTGAGAACTGCAGTTCTTTTAGGGGAAGGGTTCTGGGGGTTGCTGAAAGGTTGGGTTGGGCCAGAGTTCCTCCGACCCACTCAGGTTGGAAAGGTGTTTAGGGGAAGAGGAGGGGGCCGTGCTTGGGGGTGGTCTACATGCCTTTGCACTTCTTTTTTGCCAGTGAGAAAATTGAAATTTAGAGAAAGGAAGCGACTCGCTCAAGGTCACACAGCTCTCATTTTCAGGGGGCTCCAGGAGGAAGATTATAATGAAGGGGATCAGAGGCTTGACCGCTAGGGCCGGAATCTCTGTGTGTATTTCCAAATTACGTCGCCACCTGTCTAAACCCAGGTTTAGTTGTGAAGGGTGTGTCCTCGTGATCCTCGCCCCTGTGAGTGTGGATGTGTGTGGTTGGGGGGAAGGGAGTGTGATACCGCACACGGCAGTCCTTTCTCCACTGAATCCTCATTCCATTCTTTGCACAGAACTCCCCTTCTCGCTCTCAATCTCTTCTTTTGGGGCAGAGGGAGGGATTCTCCCAGATTCCCACGGTCGAGCTTTCTGCTAGGCGCGGCTCCTTTAAGACTCGCCCTTTCCCTGGGTCTATTAAGGAGGTGGGGGGGGGGGGGGTGAGCCTGTGGGCCCGCCCCTGGCTAGTGATTGGTCGGTGGGTGGACGGGGGCGGGCCGGAGGGTGAGGGCCTCCCCGCTGCTCTGTACCCTCCGCCCCCCCAGTCTGGGGCTCCGGGTAAAGTTTCAGCCTCCGCACGTGACTCGCCATGGCCGCTGCTTTAGCCCCGCGCCCCTGAGCCACGGCCCCCCAAACCGCTCCTCTTCCTAGACCCCGCAACTCCTGACGCCGAGCGGCTCTAAGGCTCAGGGTCAGAGCATACGCTGTGACCGCGGGTGACCTGGACGGATTGCTTCCCCCTACAGCGAGGTAACCTCTCCCCGGGGGATTTTGGAGAGCCTCCGACTCGCGCAGGCATCGGGGCCCCTTGGCCTGTTCCTGATAGAACCCGCGGGTGGGGACCCGGTGCTGGGCGGGTTCCGACGGGAACCTGGGGTTTCCTGGGCTTCCCAACCCGCCGCCGTGCTCAGGGTGGGGGAGCCCCGTCTGTGCGTCTGTCTGCTCCGGTGTCTTCGCGCGCAGCCGGGAGGTGTCTGGGGCTGTCTGCCGCGCGTGTCTCCGGCCGCCGAGCTGTGGCAGACCGACGCTGGGAACTCCTGCCCTCTCTTGCTGTTCTTTTCGCAAACAAGTAAAACAAAAAGACTTTGAAACCTGTTTGGGGAGAGATCGGATGCCCAACGGACTAGCCCCCTCCTTCTTTTTCTCCTGTTATCTGAGCCGCCCTGTGGTTTGGGGAGAATCAGCCCTGGGGCCCACCCCCACCAGAGGCAGCCGGTTGGGGGGCGGGGCTCATTCAGCTGGTGTCCCCCTTGGAGTGCGGGGAGCCCTCAGAATTGGGGACGGGAGCCAGTGCAGTCAAGGGAGGGATGTCTCTGAATCTGGTGGCACTGTGGGGTTGTGGAAGTATTTGGAGGCGTGGGGAGGAAGGCACAGATTGGTCGTCTTTGCTCTGCTGAGGGTGTCTGGGACCTGGTGCCACCCAGAAAGCGAGGAAGCTGCGAGCCAGATGTGTATGTGGGAGGGGGGCGCTGGAAAGTCTGCTTGGCAGTGCCCCTTCTCCTCTCTGGGCATTGCCTTATTGTCAGGCTGCTCCCTGAGAAGGGGGCCAGGCCTCCATTGTGCCAGGCTGGGGATGGGGACTAACTCATGTGAAAATCAGATAAGAAAAGCCCCCCAGTCTTGGAGTCACATCTCTACCATTCATCCTACCTTGGATAGGTTGCCCATGTGCTGGCATGGAGGGGGGTACCCTTGGCCCCCACCTAATGCCATCTCCCTCTTCTGTAACCAGATTGCCTTCTATCTGTGAGATGTGTGCACATGTATGTGTGTGTATGTTCTCAAATGGAGACTCCCCCACCCCTCCACCCACTGCAGGCTTACCCCCAACCCTCACTTCTGCTCCTGACTGCCATCCCTCCTCCAGTTTCCCAGTTAGGAGATTCAGAGATGTCTCTCATTCCCTTCCCTGGCTGCAGTGGTCACAGGGCAGGGTTGTTCTGGGGAAGTGGTTCAGTAAGGTCGCCAGGTCTTGCTAGGAAATGGGTTCAAGCCCCAAACTCTCCTCCCGGGCCTTGTGCTTGATGGGGAGGCTGGGCCGGGGAAGCCCCAGGTTGCAATGGGGGTGGCTTGGAGCCTTGGGGCTTCCCCTGTGAGGGGTGGAGATGAGTCTGGGGGAGGGGATAAAAGAGTCTTTGGAGCTGAAGGTGGCAGGAGGGGTGGTTGTGGAGTCAGGGAGTTTGTGACTATGAAAGATGTTGGTGCACTGGGAGGGGCTTGGATGTCAGTTCTGCCTGGGACTCTGGGCCATGTGGGTCCTGAGACAGAGCGGTCACTGGTGTTAGACTTGAGTAGGTCCGTGGGAGTGGAGGATCTTGGATTTGCAGTGTGTGAATGAGTGTACATGAGGTGGGCACCTTAGGACTTTCTTGCCAGACTGGTAAGGGCAGTGCAGATGCAGGGGAAGTTCTGAGATGACCCTGGGCTTGGAGCGACTTGATCCTGGCTGCCTCCTCTTGTAGCCCCCAAATCCCTGCCCTTCAGGTTGACCCTAAATGCCCCTACTACCACTCTGGGAAACCTCCCTGGTCCCCCTCCTACTCCTAACCATGTGGCTGCCTGGCAGGAAGCTAGCTGTGGGCAGCCCCATCCTGATCACCCCTATGCCTCCCCCGCTGGGCACAGTCACCCACATGTGCCATGACGTGGTTCCTGCCACCCTGTCTATTATGGGGGGAAAGGGCATTGTCTGAGTGGCCCTTGGGGTCTATTTTGGGGGTATTGACCCAGACCCCAGTTAATTAGCTCCCCTTCCTCTAAATCATTTGGTCCTGAAACCTGTCTCTGTCTGCCCTCAGGGAGCCCCCCCAACCCCCTCCCCACTCCTTGATCAGACTTGAGAGTCTTAGGTGGGTGGTCCTCAGAATTATGTGACAGGGTGGGGCCTGCCCCCAGATAAAACCTTAGTGCCCCGTTCCCTGTTCTCTGGGTGGCATGGACAGGGCAGGACCCTGACTGGGCTGTATGGGTGGGTGAGTTTGGGACTCTCTGGGGTCCATTTAGGAGCACTGTCTGGGTTAAGGGGTGATGGGCGTCTGGGGAAGGTAATCCTATTCCCGCCCCCCACCAGTGCAATGAGTAAATCTCCTCTCGCCCAGCACCCCACACCCTTCCTGGTGGTGGTGGTTTGGGGAGTGTGGGAAGCTGGCAGGGCCCCTGGCAAGATGGCCAGGGTTGTCTTGACTTAATGGGTTTTGGGAAAGGAGTGTGGCAACTGATACCCCAGTTCCCAGGGTTTTGGCTCCACGTCCTCTCTGACGCTTGCTGTCTTTCCTCCTTCTGTTCCCCTCTCCGCCCTCTGGCTGCTGTGTGGAGCCCACAGGGTTTGTGGGGGGATGTGGGGTGGGGGCGAAGTCCTGGATCACTGTGTGTGTCCAGGGAGTGTTCTGGAGATTGGCAGGACTGGCTGAGGGAGTCTGGGTATCCCTGCACGGTGGGCGGCACACGAGGAGTAGGCCCAGAGTGTGAGAATGTGTCAGTGTCGGTGTGTCTGTCCCGTCTGGCTTGGGTGTGGGTGTCTCTTGCTTCGTCTGGATCTTGCCTCCCGCTCCAGTCCCCGCCCCTCCTCCCTCTCAGCTGGGACCGCCTGCTTGCTCTCTCTCTCCGCAACTGGAGCCTCCCTTGCCTGTTCCTGGAATTTGGAGAGGAGGAGGAGGAAGAGGCAGGCAGACAGACCTCCCACACTCTAGCCCGCCCGCCTGGCATCGTGGGGAAATGAAATAGGTGCTGTGGAACTAAGGTTTCCTTGCCTTCCCCAGACCTTCCAGCACACAGAGTCCAGAGGACCAGGTCTTACAGAAGGGGTCTGGGTTTACCCCCTGCCCCCAGGCAGCAGTGCCTCCTTCTTCTACCCAGCATCCTGCCGGCCAGGGCCCCTGCCTGGACCTCCAGGCACCACTGTCAGCCTGGGGAGCGGGTGGGGATTAGTCTGCTGCCAGCCTGGCCAGCACCTGTTGCCAACCCCCAGCCCTGTAACTGGAGCTGGCCTGGGAGGGGGGCTGCAAAATGACAGGTGGAATTTCTGCAGCCAGGCAACCCCCCACCCACTGGGTATGCCTTTCCCTTCCGGCCCCGGAACCAGGAAAGCCTCCCCTCCCCTCCCAAGTGTCAACCTGATCTCCTGGATGATGTGCCTCTCCTGCCTGTGGGGGTAGGGCCTGGGAGATGGGCAAGGGGATGAATTTATTGCTCTTTGCCCAATGACCCCCACCCCATCCTTGGCTGCAGAGCTGGGCTGCCCATGTTCAAGTTTTCTGAGCTCTGCTGCTGTGGCTGGACTGGGGGGGAAGGTGGTGGTGGGGTGTGTGGATGGGGGTGGTTCTCTGTTAATGTTTTAATTGCATAAAAACTGGGAGCTCAGCTCCAGGCCAGTGGGGAGTCTGGGTCTGGCTGGCCGCCCGGTTTGGGCTAAATATAGTCTGGGACATCTGCAGAGAAGGGGAGGGGGGTGGCGGGAGGTTCCATTCCCCCCACCTCCGGCCAAGGTGCCCTCGTCTGGGCGGGCACCTTGGAGCTGGGAGGGGGATTCCTCAGCACAAAAGGCAGGGGAGAGGTGGTGTGGGCTGGGCACTGTTGGGACCTCGCCTGCCTGGAAGCCAGTGGACGCCTGAGATGAACCTGGAGGCTCAGGACCAGGGTGGAGTGGGGCGCGCCAGATCCAGTGGCTCTGCCCCCCTCCACCCAGAGCTGCCTGAGGTCAGGCAGTCTGTGTGTCACTGCGCCCGGTGGTATGTCACCGTGACCCACTCTTGGTGTGGCTGTGTATACACACCTCCCTTGGAGTAGCTCCCTCCCAGCCCCTCCCCTGGAGCTTCTGTCCCCCGGGTCCTACCGCAGGTCCCTAGCCCTCCTTCCTTGTGTCCCTCGCCCCACAATGAAACCTTCAGCCCAGGAATCGAGACTTGAGAAGGGGAAGCTGCGGTGGGGAGTTCTCTGATCTCCAGTCACGGCAGGAAGTGGAAGGGAGGGGGACCCAGCGGGGAGAACCATGAGTGGCAGGTGGGGAGGGAGGGCCCATCAGCCCTGCGACCAACTGCGTACACTGCAGTGGGGGTGTGCACCTTCCCAGCTGCCCCGCTTCCCTCCATCCAGTTCCAAGTGGGGGAAACTTAGGGGACTGCTGATTACCCCGGGGTGGGGAGGGGGGCTGCTAACAAGCTTCCTCACCCCCCCCCCCACTGAAAAAAAAAAAACCTGTCTTCCCGTCACATGACTGTCACTTCCTGTCCCACTGTGGTTCCCGGGATGTTTGTTGTTGGTTGCCATGGAGATGGCCGCCTTGGGCACTATCCTGGCTCTTGTGGGGAGCGAACTGCCCCTCCCTCTAGGCCCACAGTTGGGGTGGGTTGGGGGGGCCTGCCCAGGGGGCTGTTTCAGGCTGAGTGTGTGTGGTCTCCCATGCCCCAGATCCCCCAGGGCCCCCCAGACTTCTGTCTGTGGGAAGGAGTCACAGCCACCCAGTCAGACTGAATGTCGAGGAGACTGTGACCACGTCTGGCTGTGCTTGGCTGTGGCTGACTGTGAGTCTGACTAGTTGTGCAGACCTCCACCTGGGGGTCCCGCTGGCCTAGAAAGACTCCCGATCTAGGAACCTCTGCTCCTGTCCCCTTTCCCTTCAGAACCTTCTCCCATCCTGTGTTCTCATGGAAACTACTCTCCCCAGGGAGTTTCTGCGGCTTCTTGGGGTCCGGGCTGGAGTAGGGAGGGGCCCTGGGCAGGATCCCCGGTTTTGTGTGATTTGGGGGTGGGGAGGTGGTGCTCTGCAGCGCCGCCTCTCCCCTCCACACACAGCCTGCACCCTCTTCTCCCTGACCCCACCGGTCCTCCGCGGGGCAGGTCGTGGGACTTAGTGACCATCCGCCCCACCCCCGGTAGGGTTAAAGTGGGGGAAGAGATTCCCCCTAGTTCCAACCCCAACTGAGTAGGCGAGTATGGAGTAGGAAGTTTCTGGGGGGTTGCTGGATAGAGGGGTATGGGGCGGGGCACAGTCTGACTCAGGCCTGGTCTGGGGTCAGAGCCAAAAGGATATCCTGAGGCAGGAGGGGGGGGCGTTCCCGGCTTCCCTGCAGCGCGGTCCCTAGGGAGGGACGCCGAGAGGGGGGCTCGGAGCCCTGTGTCCTGCTGACAATCTGTCTGCCCTCAGATTTGGCATTGGCACTCCCAGGGCTGGGGCAGGGCTGAGGAGTTAGCAGGGTAGATTGCTGTAGCCTTCCACCTACACAACACCTACACACACACACCCACCCCTCTGCTCTCTGTGCTCGCCCCCACCTCCCCCGGCCCCCTGCATTGTGATAGTCTTACTTCCTGCACTGCGGAGAGGGGAGACAGCGGTGAGGGGGCAGCTGCCAAGGTGGGGGTGGGGAAAGCCCCGTGCCAGTCTGGTTGTGGAGACAAGACGGTGGTTTCCAAGCTGGGGGGGGGTCCCCTTTTGTCTGTGCCCCTTTGGTCCTCCCCCCGGACAGAGCTGCCTTTGTGTGGTCCACACACTCCTGTGGTCTGGCTGTGGCCTCAGCAGCCTCATCTCTTCCTCTTCCTGTTTTCTTCCTTCCCCGTGGGCCGGTCCCTCTCCTTGAGGCCTGGGCTGCCCCCTGCCCTTTCACCTGCTCTCTGCTCCGAGAGAAGACCGGGTGGGAGGCTTCAGCTCTGATTCGGAGTGGGTCCCCCGGTCACCCTGGGCTTTGGAGGCCCGGGGCACATCTCCCAGGGGCCTCTGGGGTGTGGTCCCTGGGGGTGCAGGAGTTGGGACACTGCTCTGATCAGCAGAGACCCCCCCCCCCACAACTTCCTCCTTGCAGACCTGTCCTGTCTTGGGCTTGGGTTATCCAATTGCCCTTTCTGCCTGGGATTCAGTCACATGGGGAGCATGGCCTGTGGACATCAGGCAGCCCAGTGGGGCTGGGGCAGAAGCTTGGGCCGAGGGGGTACAAGTTGGGGAGACATGAGACCCACTTTTTGGGAGTAAGTGCTGCATCTTGAGACAGGAGTGGGGTGGGGCAGTGGTAGCATCCTGAGGCCAGCCGCTGGACTTCAGGTCTCCCCTGACTGTCTCCAGTGATGTGCCCTGCAAGCACTTGGGGCAGGTTTTCAAACAGTTCCTAGCTCCAGCGAGGCAGGCCTGGGCTTCTGGGGACTGGTTGGGGAAGAGATGCCCTCCGCCTGTCCCAGCCTCACCCAGCCGATCCTACTCTGCCCTGCCTGGGGTGGTCTCTTTCAAAATGGGGCTGGCCTTGCCAGCTTTCTGCAGCCCGGAGCTGGGTGAGCAAAAGGTAAACAGAGGACGAGCCTGGCCGGGAGGAGAGAGGGGCCCCTGGAAAAGGGCGAAAAGGGAGTAATGTTCATTAGTCTGCTGATCTGAGAAGTCTGAGGGAGGGGGAGAGGTTGTGGCTTTGTGTGTGTGTGTGTGTGTATGTGTTTTCCTGGAAAGTTTATAAATAGTTCCAGCCCACTGTTCTGGTTTGAAATCTGCCCTGTCCCTCCCTGCCCTGCTCTGCCAGCTCCTGGCAGGGGAAGGGGGTCCAGAGAGGCTGGGTCTTTGCTTTTGCCAGGGCTGGACTCCCTGCCCCCCACCCCCAAGTTGAGCTTGAGCTTTGGGTGGCATTTGCATATGATTCATTGACTGTCTAGAATGCTTAGGAAAGCCCCTGTTGCCCCTTCTTTTAAGCTCCTCAATCCTTATCCCCTTTTCTCTCAGCCTATCCAGAACTGCCTGGCCTCTATTCCTTAGGAGCCTTAGTTGTGGGGGAACTTGGGAACAGAGAGGAGGAAGTGGATGAAGAGGAGGGCAAGGCCAGCTGGGTTTGGGGACCCCTGGCTCCCCTCCCCTGAGGGCAGGGGAATAAATCGACTATTTCTCTTCCCCTCCTCCGCTCCCCAAATCCAAAGGTTTCCCTTTTTTGGTTTGTGAAATGAAAGAAGGGAATTTGGGAAAGGGTTGTGGTCAGGCCTCCACCCACACCCCGAGTATTCCTCTCCCTACATTCCGCTCCTTGGTCTGGGGGGAAGACAGACCCTGGAAAATGGGTAATTTTCCTGCCCAGCCCCGTCAGCAGATACTAGCACTGGCTGGGGAGAAGGAGGGGAGTGCTGACACATGGGCCAGGGAGGCTCTGAGGTGGTGCTGGCAGACGTGGGGGAAGCGGGGGACCCCGTTGCCCAGCACCTCCTGTGTGCCAGGCACTGTGCTGGGTGCTTTCCAGGACTTTTATCTCCGAAATCACACAGCCAGTTGTTGAGGTGTGCAGTTCACAGCCGAGTAAACAGATGCTTAGAGAGGTTAAGTGACTTGTCTAAGGTCACCCAGAGTGGCAGAGCTGAGATTTGACCCTTCAAAACCTTTGCTTCTTTCTGCTGTCTTCACAGCTCGGCCAACTTTTGCCTCTCTCTCTAGATGTGTGACTCTGGGGACCTAAGGATCCGGTGGCTGGGACTCTTGATGCTGGGGAAGGGATCCTGGCACCTTTGAGGGTGGGGGGGTCCCCAGCGGGCAGGGGTGCCTGGCTGGTGGTCAGCGCTTCGGCCCTCCCCCCACCCGCTTCGTGCTGCGCTGAGGCTGAGCCCGGTGTATGGGAGGTGAGGGCCTGTGGTTTTTCTCTCCCTCGAGGGAGGGTGCCCGTGGGCCGTGGAGGTGGCAGGCACAGGGTGGAGGTTGGATGTGGGTAATTTGTTTTCCCTTTCTTTGGTGCTGGTTTCGATTCTCTGACAGTGTCTTCTCCACCCTGGGTGCTGGGGGCCAGGGCCCAGGCATCTCCCCGAGGGTGGTCATGGTTCCAGAGAAACCTTCTGAGGCTGGGCCTGTGCTCTTTGGCCCCACCCGCCTCATCCCTGCCCTTGCCCACCCCTGTTCCCTGGCCAGCCTGGCCCTTGGCCCATTTCTGTGACCTTTACCCCCTCCCTTGACTCAAGGCCTTCCCCAGGGAGTTGAGTAACTTTGCATTGAAGTTTGCAGGCTGAGCTCCTTTGGTGAAGCTCTCATGGGGGTGGGGGCCGCCTTCCAGCCTCTCCCTGGGGTGTGTATCTGTGAGTGAGGTTTGAAGTATGGTCCAGTTTCAAACTTCTCAGGGGCAGAGTTGAGGCATATTAAGGTGGCTGTTGTTAGTCTCTCCTTTGGGGTCAAGGGTGAGCTCCAGAGGGTCCAGACTGAATCCGCCCCCACCCTCCAAAAGCTGGGTTAGGAGGCCTGGAGTCTGGAGTGAATGGCTTCCTGGGCCTCACTTCAGGAGGTGGGCCCCCCTATGGAGGGGAATCCACTGGAGTGTTTCTCTGTGTTGGTGGGCCCTGCTGCTGTTGGGGGGCTGGCCCACAGGGAGGCAGGTGCAGAGGCCAGCCTGGCTGGGTGAGGACCAGGGGAAGTACAGTTTGGGAAACCGTGAGGCTGTGGTTGTGTGTCTGTGAGGACCTGTGTCCTGGGCTGTGCATGCAGACCTGGAGCTGGCTTCATTGTGTGTGGAGCCTAGGTGTGGAGCGATCGTGTATCTGGGTTCCCTCTCCTCATGTGCCACGTGCGTGTCTGCACGCACGCAGGCTGGGTGCGCAAACATGCCCTTGCTCACCAGACGCTTTCCCTAGAACTCTGCGTCTAAGTTCCTGCAAATGTGTGTGTGTGACGTTTTCCCTAGAACTCTGCGTGTAAGTTCCTGCAAGTGTGTGTGTCTGTGTGTGTGTGTGAGGGTCTGACTGTCAACACTACTGAGGCTCAGCCAGCCCCTCCTTCTCGTGCTGGCTCGAGTTCCCCTTGTGTGGGGCCCCTCAGGGGTGTGTAGGGGGGCCAGGGCGGCAGCTGGCCCAATGGGTGGGGCCCCTGTTCCTCTGACGTCAGCCTCTCTGCCTGGGAGGGAATCGGCGGGGGCCTGGGAAGGAAGGGGGCACCTCATTCAGGAGTAAGAGAGGCCCTAAGGAGGTCATAATTAGTAACAGTAAAAATCATGGTCATTAACAAGGTCCAGATTTCACTCCTGGGGAGCTGCCCCCTCCCTTGCAAGTACCTGTCCCCACCTCCCCCCTCAGCCCCGCACAGTCACAGGCTGGCTGGCTCGCCCAGCTGGGCTCAGAAGTCCTGGCCTCGTCCACAGTGGCCTTGGCAGAACTCCTCCATCTCAGGCATGGTTCTTGGCCAAATGCTGGCCATGTGCATGTCCCCTGGACTTTAGGTCTGAGCCTGGAGCCTGGAGCTTGGAACATGGTATGGCCTGAGCTTGGAGAGGAAGGGGTTGGAGGCCATCATTATTTTGAGTCTCTGTGGCCCTGTTTTCTTTTCTTCTCTTTTCTCTTCCCTTCCTCCCCTTTCTTCCCATCCTCCCCTTAACAGCTTTATGGAGATATAATTCATATACCATAAAATTCACCTATTAAAGTGTACAATTCAGTGGTTTTACTATAGTCACAGAGTTGTGCAACTATCACCACGTTCACTTTTAGAAATTTTTCATCACTCCAAAAAGAGCCCCTATACCATTCAGCAGTCACTTCCCATTTCCCTCAAACCCACACCCACACCATCCCCCCCACCCCGTAACTAACCACAATCTACTTTCTGCCTTTTTAGATTTGCCTATTTTGGACATTTCATATAAGGGAATCATACAACAGGTGGTCTTTTACAACTAGCAGAATGTTTTCAAGGTTTATCCATGATGTAGTATATATCAGTACTTTGTCCCTTTCTAAAAAATATTCATTCATTTATTTATCTGGCTGCTCCAGGTCTCGGTTGCAGCACTCAAGATCCTTAATCTTTGTTGCCACCTGTGGGATCTTTAGCTGCGGCATGGGAACTCTTAGTTGCAGCATGTGGGTCTTAGTTGCAGCATGTGGGATCTAGTTCCCTGACTAAGGATCAAACCCAGGCTGCCTGCTTTGGGAGCACTGAGTCTTAGCCACTGGACCACAAGGGAAATCCCACTGCTTTTGTTCCTTTTATGGCAGAACACTCTTCCATTGTATGGATGTACAGCATTTTATTTATCCATTCATCTGTTGATGTTCATTCGGGTTGATTCTACTTTTTTGGCTCTTAGGAGTGTTGGTGTAAAGGTTTGTATCCATATACAGGTTTTTGTGTGGACTTCATGTTTTATCTTCTCTTGGGTAGATACCTAGAAGTGGAATTGCTGGGTCATATTACTCTGTGTTTAACCTCCTGAAGAACTGCCAGCCTGTTTTCCAAAGCAGCTGTACCATTTTACATTCCTGCCAACCATGTGTGAAGGTTGAATTTCTCCACACCCTCACCTACTTGTTGTTGTCAGCCTTTTTGATTATAGCCATCTTGGTGGATGCAAAATGGTATCTCATTGTGGCTTTGATTAGCCGTGTTTCTCTTTTCTTTTTCATATATGTCACATGTGTGTGTATGTGTGTGTACACACACACACTCATATAAATACATGCATGTTTATTGATAGTTTATATATTTCCTCCTAGCCCTCTTGTGGATGCTTCTCTTTCTGTCTCTTTCTTTGCTCTTGTTGCCGCCTGTCTGTCTCACTGTGTCGTGGAATTTCTGTTCACCTCTGTCTCTTGCTACCTGCGGTGTTATCTGTGTGTATCCTCAGGCCCCAGCTGTTCAAACAGGGTGTGGATCTGTGTATACGCTGATGGTGGTGGGGGCATCTGGGCTGTCATCTTCTGCCCACCTCCCACTGCCTCCAGGGAGGTTGCTTCTGCAGGCAGAGGATGTGGGTGAAGTCTGAGCTCCGTCTCCCTTGCTCCTTCATTGTGGGTGAGGGGAGTAGGGGGCTTCCATGCTGGGTAGTCCCCTGGCATACTCTCCACCCCCGGCCCATCATGCTGTTAGGCAATGGAGGTGATACTCAGGAGTCCTCAGCTCCCATTTCCCTATTTGTAGGTATGTAAACGGGCCTCCTCCCTGGGCCTGTGGGACAAAACCATCTGGGGTGCTTGGGCTTGGATTTGGGGGGGGGAAGTGGTGTAAGCAAGGCCCCCTGGCTTAGGAGTCATTTTTCTGAGAAGTGCCAATGCTTTAGGGAAGCGGCTTTTCCTCCCCCTCCCTCCTCCTCTCAAGCACACGTTCTCTGTATCTTGACCTCAGGTAACCTGCTTTGGGGGAAGGAGGGCCAGCTGCCTTTCTCTGCTGCAGGAATCCTCCGGGGTGGCATGGAAGTGTGGACGCTTTGCTCTCAGGACTGTGGGTGAGAGGCCCTGCTCGCTCTGGGCTCTGTCCCCGTCTCCCCAGCCTGGCTGTGCTGTCCTGCCACCCCCAGCAGTGTCTGGGCCCTACTCCCAGGCTGTCTCTGCCAGCCAGGCATGGTGCCAGCTGTCTGCTCAGCCGGGTGCCACGGGAAAATCTCCGGCCGCCCAGGTTGGGGAGCTCCACGGGGAATGCCTGTGAGCCGGCTCCTCGGTGCCCACTCACCTGTCTTTTCTTTCTCTGCAGCATCACGGGACATGGCCCCCGCAGCCGCCTAGCCGGGGCCCACCCAGGAGAGGCTTCCTTTTTGGCATCCTGAAGGCCCGCTCTGGACCTTCCCGGGAAAGTGCCAGCTCGAAGAACCGCTTGACCAAAGGACTGGCTCTCGGGACGTCCCCCAGCCCACCGGCCCCCCCTAGAGTGGGGGTGCCAGGAGCCTGAGATTAGCCTGCTGGCCTTGGACTGCAGCTCCGGGACGGAAGGGGGGGTGGGCTGACCACCCGAGTCCCCTCTGGGCCCAGGCCCCATGCCCCGAGGAGAGGCGGCCTGAAGCCCGCCAGACTGTCTGCCTGCGCTTCTGACTGTGGCCGCCTGGCATGGCCAGCAACAGCAGCTCCTGCCCAACACCTGGGGGAGGGCACCTCAATGGGTACACAGTGCCCCCCTACGCCTTCTTCTTCCCCCCCATGCTGGGTGGACTGTCCCCGCCAGGCGCTCTGACCACTCTCCAGCACCAGCTTCCAGTGAGCGGCTATAGCACGCCATCCCCAGCCAGTAAGTGGGGTGGGGGAGCGCCGTGGGAGGGGGCCGTGGGGGGCGGCAGGCCTGAGGCTGGGCCTCTGGGCACATCTCTTCCTCAGCGGCCAGGTCTCCTCCAGACAAGGGGGACCGCCTGGACAAGGGGGCTTGAGGATGCATCGCCGTGGCTGTGTTTGGTGTTGGGGGTGGCACGGAGTGTGGAGGGCTGAGACAATGCTGTCCTCTGGCCCCTCACGCCCCCTCCTGTGCTCCGCCGTTGAGGGCCTTATAAATAGCTCCAAGCACTGGACAAGGAGGCTGGAGGCGGGTAAACAAACCTCTCGACATTTGGTGGGGATGGCTGGTCTACTGAGAACAGCACCCCACCTCCCCCCCACCCCATCCAGTGCCTCTGAGAGAAGGCACCCCCTCCCTCACTGCTGGCCAGGCTGGATGGTGCTTCCCTTTGTGGGGAGGGGGCCAGGGCAGGGGAGGGCCCCACAGGCAGCCTGGTGATGGGGAGAGTGTCTGGGGAGGGGACACTAGGCCTGGACTCTGGCTGTGGGCGCAGGCCTGCTCTTGGCAGGGCCTGTGTTTTCTCTCCGCCTCCGCCTTCTGCCATGGGGGTCGCCTGTTGGCTGGGTGGGGGTCTCGGTACCCTTCCCTGGCCAGGTAGTGGGAGGTGGCGGCAGCTGTGGCCAGCTGGCAGAGTCCAGGCCTCGGTCCTGCCAGGCCGCTTACAGTAACTCTGGCCCCCAGGGCCCAGCTGGGCGCCAGGCCAGGGTTTGGGGGAGGAGGGAGCCGGGGCCTGGCCTGGGGCGGGAGGGGGTGGAAGCAGTAGAAGGGGGCTGTGGATGGCGGGCTGGCCTGGCCGGTCAGCTGTTGACCTGGGAACCGTGTCCCACCTCTCCTGGCGGGCAGGGACTGAACACCCCGCCCCGGGCACCCACCGCCTCTCCCACGGCCACTGGCAAGCTGCCTGGCACCGCTGCCCTGTGCGCCTGGCCGGGCTGGGTCAGTGCCCCCTTCCCAGCGTGGGGGCAGCGCACTCTCCCCGGAGCCAGGGAGTCTCTTTGTCCCTGGGGCAGGCCCTGGCCGGGCGCCTCGCTGCCCGCACTGGCCGGCTGCCCACCGCCACCACGGCTTCCTGGCTCGCGTCCTCTGGCTTGCACGGTGGCCCCCTCCCTCTCCAGCCCCACCAGCCCACTGAGAGCAGGGGCTCTTAAGTCTGTGCTCCTTTAGGTCCCTAACCCTCTGTGCCCCGGGGCAGGGGGGCAGGCGGATGCTGCCTCCTCAAACCTCCACCTTCTGTTTCCTCCCTTGGAGGGGGCAGCGGGCAGCATTGTGACCTGGGCGTCAGAACGATTCTGGCCTGGTCTTCAGTCTGTGCTCGGTGATGGGAGAGGCCAGTCTCTGAGTTGGATGATGCTGGGCCAGTCTCTGAGTTAGGGGATGCTGGAGAAGGGGCGGGTGGGTCTGTGGTGCCTGGGATCTGTGTGGGAACTGGAGTTCACATCCCAGTTCCAGGAACTGGAGCGTCTGCTTCCCGCCAGGGTGGGGTTCTTAGGGAGGGAGAAACCGAGGGCGCTCAGCCTGGTGCTGGTGGACAGCTTGCTCTTCCTCAGGTGATTGGGGACAGGGCCCTGGCTCACGGAGGGCTGGCCTGACCCCTGTCTTGTGCCGGACAAGCGGGTGTTTTGCTCTCCTTTTTGAATGTTGCAAGCTTCTTCCTCTTTCTTCGAGGTGGGTGGGGAGGGTTTCCGGGTACCCCACCTCCCACCCTGGTAACCTTCTTCCCCCAGGGTGGGGTGCCCACATTTCTGGTTAAGCAATGCCCCTTCCTGCCCCCCTCCCCGTGTGAGCCAGTGGGTTTCCCTGCCTCTTCCTAGTAAACAACAACACCTCTGCTTACCCAGACCACCAGCTTCTGAGCTTCTCCCCGACCTTCCTTCCCCTTAGGTCAGGAACCTCCCCATCCACCCCGAGGGAGCCAGGCATCTCCCTCTTTCTCGTGGAAGTCTGTGGGACCTGGTGACCCTGGCTTTCAGCTCTGGGTAGTGCAGCATGACAAATCAAAGTTCCGACCTGGAAGCACCTCGCCTTCTCTGCTCCCCCCACCTGAGGGCTGGTGCTGGGGGCCAGGCATTTCCCAGGAGGGTGGACAGCTGTGGCCCCCATCCCCACCAGGAGCAATTATATGCTCTGGTCCCCTGCCACCCTTTCTGCAGGCAGCCTGGCGCACGAGGCCCCCTCCTCCCACTTGCCGCCAACAAAGGTGTTTGGGTAGTGCCCCCTCCATCCTTCCAGCCCTCTCGCCAAGTTGGGGCGGGGGGAGGCTGGACCCTGGGTGTGCTTCAGAGACTCGGTGGCCTGTGGAAGGATAGAACTGTTCTCTAGGTCAGTGGCGAGGGGTGGGTATTTGTCCTGCTGTCCTCTCCCGGAAGCCAGAGTGGGAAGTTCTAGGGATGATACAAGATCCCCGCCTCCAAACCAGCCCTGGGGGCTTGGTCTCTTGAGGACTGGTATTTACTGTGGAGGTTTGGGATTCTGTGTGCCTTGTAGGGAGGGTCAGGGTTGTGTGTGTTTTGGGAGGGAGGTCAGGGTTGGGTGTGTATTAGGGGTGGCGAGGTCAAGGTTGGGTGTGTGCTGGGGAGGGGGTCAATGGCTTAAAAGTATTGGGTGAGAGGGTCAGAGTGTGTTTGAGGAGAATCAGATCCAGAGCCGGAGGGGTGTCAATGTGTTTGTGTGCTGGAGGGGGGGTGACTTAGGGCAGAGGGTAAGGGGGAGGGGTCTATGATGGTGTTGTGTGTGTGGAGGGGGAAGGGTCTCTATTTCTTATCGCTAGTCTAGGCTGAAGAGGAAACGCACCTGCCTTTCTTTATTGCTTGCCCTGGGAATTCCAGGGGGTGGGAGGGGTTGCTGTGGAGTAGGCTGTGTAGTTTGAGTTCTGGCTTTGCCATTTACAAAGTGTGACAGCCTCTCCGAGCATGTTTCCTCGTCTGTAAAACAGGGATCTAAGCAGAACCTCCCTCAGACGGCTGAGATTAGGCAAGATCGCCGACGTAATGCACTCTGCTCGTCGCCTTGCATGCGCTCATCGCTGTCTGGTGGCCGTGGTACCCGGGTGTTATGATAGGGGAAAGGGATCGTGACCCTTTTCTGGGTGGGAGCTGGAGAGAATGGGATGCTAACATCGGTGGAGCACCTACTGTGTGCCTGGGACCTTATCTCTGTTTTACAAATCTTAATCCCGACAATCCGGGAGAGGGGCATTATCTCCATTTACACATGAGGAAACAGCGCTGGTGGTTGCGTGGCTGAGCTGAGTGACCCTACAGCTGGGCTGTTGTCTGCCCTCCAGATAGGCAGCCCCGGGAGGGTATGGTGGGGAGCCCTGGGTATGAGGAGTCTGGGGGGCGGATCAGGGCCATGGTGAAACCCCCTCTTCCCTGGCTGAAGGTAGGAGGAAGCCCCGCTTCTGCTTCAGGACCTCCCGCCTTCACCCAGCAGGGGGCGTAGGGAAGGCCTCCCCTAGCCACGCCCCCTCTTCTGTTTTTGATCCTGAAGGCTGGAGGGAAAGAGCGATAAGAGGCCGGGGCCAGATCTCCATCCTGTCCTGGAAGCTGCGGATACAATCTGTTCACACCCATCCCCGCCCCCGAATCAGCCCACTGCAGCCCCCGGAGTTTGCAGAGCTCAGCGGGCACCCTCCCCCCATCTCCAGACAGACACTGGAGGAACAGAGTGTAAAAGCCACTTTCTTATTCTTATTTTGTTTCCATTTGTGGAGTGGGGGTAGGGAAGTTGGAAGCCTTGGGGAGAGGAGCTGGGGATGGGAGCCCGGAAAGACTGGGTCCAGACTTTTCGTTTCCATCCACACATTTGCTCTGTATGCCTAGAAACGGGTGAGCAGCTCTAGGGTCTGGGGGAGCCTGGGGAGACTTCCTCTCTGCCACTCCCTCTCCTCCCACTCTTTCCCTGGACAATAGGAGAGTCAGCCCAGGGGGAGGGGGAGCTGCTAGCAGTGCCCTTCCCGGGGCCCAAAATGCAGAGTCAGCTGAAAGACTGTTGGATGGGGTTTTGAATGAAAATGGGGCCCCCCTCACCTTTTATCTTGAAGCACTGGTAGTGCACAGACCCCCTCAGGGCCGGATCCCAGCATGGGCTGGGGGAGGGGACTCCGGGAAGGAAGCCTGTCCTCTAGGCTGGCCCAGACCTGAGACATAGTGTGTGCCCATGCCAAGGGCCCTGTGCCCATGGGGATGTGCCAGTGCGGGCCTGACCACCCTTTGAGGGGTAGTGTCTTGTGGAAAGAGGAAATGTTTCCCTTCTCCAAATCACTTTGGGGTGGTGCCCACAACGCCTTCCTCCTCTCCTTTTTCAAAGGTGGGGCACAGCCCATGGAGCCGGACCTTCCAGGGTAGACCAGAGGCCCTCAGCCCTGGCTAGATCAGAAATAGAGGTCCTCCCCTCCCCATTCTTACTTCTGAGTTGCAGAGAACCTCAGCCCACGGACCAAGGCCCCTTTGGCAGAAGTCTTAAAGGACAACTCTTCCTGTGCGGCCGGGGGCAGGTCACTCAACCTCTCTTGAGTCTGTTTCCTCTTTAAATCAAGACTCCTAATCTGTTCCTTGCTGGGCAGGCTGCTAGGAGGCCACAGTGACCTGCTTGCTGGTGAGGGCCTGGGCGGGCTTCAAGTACCCTGCAAGATCAGTGGTGACGAAGGGAGGCGGGTGGTGGAGCTGGTGTTGTCTTGGGGGACGGCACCCTGTACTGGGACCTGATGTGTGTTCAGCCCCCCGGGCCTCATTATTTCCTGTTTGTTATCTCCTCTAGATGGGGTCGGGGACCCGAGGGAGCCCTGCCTGGGGGGATGGGGGGGGGCAGTTCAGCCCACACCTGCTGAGGGTCTGCAAAGCACACAGTGCTGGAGGAATTATGGGGGATGTGGCAGAGGACAGGGGCCCCATGCTTGCCACTAGGTCCTCCCCACCTCCCCTGCTACCCCCAGTGGCCAGCCAGAACCTGTCGGAACCTTCCTTTTCCCCTCTTCTCCCATTGCCCCAGGACACTGTGTTCTCCTCTGACCTGCCCGGTGACCTTGCTATTGTCCAGAACAGACATCTCACCCTGACTTCTCCCCTTCTCCAGCTCCGGAAATCCTATCCATCCTTCAAGGAACATCTTGAATACCGCCTCTTCCCAGAAACCTTCACAGATGTTCCCTCTTCCTCACTCACTCTCCACCCCATCCTCCACCTCCTTTGAATGCCTGCAGGTTCTTATTTTTTCCTTCTATAAAACTCCTCTCTCTCCCACGAAGGGACTCCTCTCCACCTGGTACCCACCGTGAGCTGTAATCATTTGGGAGATGTCTTCCCAATCACCAGGTCTTTGCTGGCAGGGACAGTCTCCGATCCCCGAGCACCTCAAAGCTGCGAACACAAGGCCTAGCACGTAACTGGTGCCCTGGATCTGTGTCATTGGGAGGAAAGATACCAAGGGCCTTGGAAGCAATCTGCCCTCTTCCCCAGCAGTCTCATCCCCAGCCAAGACTTGCATCTGTGCTCTAGGTCCCAGCATTGCCTCTGTAGCCCAGACACCTCACTTAGGTGAGACCTTGCTTTGGAGCTCCACATCCACCTGTCCCCCAGCCCAGTAGACTTTGCTACTTTCCTGGAACTTTGCTGTAGCCCGAGCCACACACTGATTACTTTCCTTTACCACCACTGGCGGGAGACCTGGGTTTGATCCCTGGGTTGGGAAGATACCCTGGAGACGGGAAAGGCTACTCACTCCAGTATTCTGGCCTGGACTGTATATAGTCCATGGGGTTGCACAGAGTTGGACACGACTGGGCAACTTTCACTCACTTATCACCACTGGCAGTTTCCTGGGCTGTGCTAACCATTGTGTGCTGCCTGGACTGTTCTAACTGGTCTCTCCTGCCCTCCTACCATCCATTCTCCACACAGCTTCACAAGGTTAAAGCTGATTTGTAACACTGTAAATCAGATCTTGCCTCTTCTCTTCTTGGAACCTTTCAGTAGTTTCTCCCTGCGTTTGAGAGAAAATTCAGCAAGCCCACCTGGTCTGGCCTCAGCCCACCCCTGCAGCCTGGTCTTGTGCTCCTTTTCCTCTTGAGTTGTATATGCCATCCACCCTAGTCCTCTGATAGTTCCTTGAGTAAACGCTCCAATTTTTATAACCCCAGGACCCTTGCATAGGCTCTTACTGGAACTCCACTCCTTCCTGCTCTTTGCCTAACTAATTTTTAAACTTCTACTTTTTCTTTACGTCTCTGCTTTGACGCTCCAACCTAAATTAGGTGCCTACATTAATTCTCCCTCAAGCTTACTTGTTCTTTATGTGCTTACTTGTGTCATAATACCAATTATCTCAGCTTGCAATTATATATATTTATATATATATATATATGCAATAATAAACATATATGTGTGATTATTTGCTAAATGGCTGTTTCACCATAAGGTCTAAAAAGGCAGGCTCCCCATGGTATCCACCTAGGAGGTGATCAGAAAATAGTTTTCCTTGCATTGGCTTGGCAAGGTGGGAATATGGGCTTTGATGGCAGAAAGTTCAAATACTCTATATTAGCAGTGTGATCTTGGACAACCCATCTGACCTTGCTGAGACCTTAGTTTCTTTATTTGTAAAACAGGAATAATAGTGTTTATCTTTTGGAGTGGCTGTGAGGATTACCTGACCACATAATTTAGAAACCTGGCTTTAGAATATCCTTGGGAAGCACGTAAATTCCTATCCCTTTTTAGAATGAGGAACTCAGCTGCAGGGCCAGAGGGGGCAATAGGATGTCCTCTTCTCCCAGGGCATCCCCCCACTTCTCTGGACCTATCCAACCTAGGCCTTTCTTCCAGTGAAATAGGCCTCCCGAGGGCTTCCGGGAGGAAGTGGTCAGCTGGAAGGCCTCAGCCCCTCCTTTTCTCAACAGGGCTGGGCGGTGCGGTGGGGGGCCCAGGGTGGTTCCGCCTCTGGGAGACACCCTGGGCGGGGCTTTGCTCGACGGAAGCACGCAGAGCGTGGAGGGAGAGCCCCCCTCGGCACAAGCGTTTCTGCACAAGCGTTTCTGCCCAAGCGCCGGAGCTGCCGCTGCGGGTTCGGTCGGGCGGGTGGCCGGAGTCACACATGATGTCACAGACAATGACACAAGCCGGGTGTCTCATTCTCACACTGCCCGAACTGCACAATGTCACACCCGGGACACCCTGCAAGGCGCTCACACTTGGCCACAAGAACCCTGGCCCTTCGTCTCCGGCCGCCACTCCCGGCGTCTCCCGGTTGGGCAGGGGGCTGGCGGGCGAGCCCCGCGGGCAGGCTGGCGAGCGGGTGATGTCACGGGCAGCGGTGGGTGGGTCACCCGGAGGTGAGGCGCCGCCAGGCGAGTTCAGAGAGAGTTCAGCCGCATTGCATTAGGCAAATGAGGCCCGGGCTGGGTGGGGGGTGTGTTGGGGGTGGACACCGGGACCACCCCCCTCCTCCCGCCCACCACCTCCTTCTTCGCCGTAGCTTCGCGGGGCCGGGGACTGACCCAACCATGGGGGAGGCTGGGAGCCGGAACTGGGATGGGGGAGACGGCCGTCCCTCTTCCGTCCTGTTGGAGCCCCCTCCTCTCCCGGTACACAGCCTCCGTCCAAACTCCGCGCACTCCGGCTCTTGAGCCTTTTCCCCCTTCCGTCCTCTCTTCTCTCCTCCCCCTGCCCGGGCTCCCCGCAATCTCCTTCCACATCCCGCCTCTCCCTCTCAGTTCCCGGCTTGGCGTCCGTTGCGGCCGGATCCGCCGGGAAAGGGTTAAGGCAGGGGCGGTGCCTGGACGGGACGGGGCGGAGGAAAGGGGGTGGGACCGCAGGGGACGGGGCGCGCAGGCCGGGGTGGGGGGACCTCGGCGCGCACCGCCGGAGACCGAGTGCCGGGCGCCCGCCCCGGGCCTGGTGGAGGCGGAGCCGCGCGGTCCCCACCTCACCCGATCCTCGCCCGGGAGAAGCCCGGGAGCCCCGGGGGGTAGGAGGAAGTGCTCGGTCACCCCCCGCCCCGCGCCGATCCCGCCCCCGGCCGGCGCACTCGGGGAGCCGCGGGACGCTGCCTCGGACACCATGAGTCTCGCGACTGGAGCCCCCTCGAGGTGAAGCTGCGGAGTTCCCGGGCCTCGGCCGGGCGTTCCCGAGGGCAGTCGGCGGACTCCCCCCCTCCCGCAGTGCACACAACTTGCCCGCTTTCACCTGGGACTCGCAGGGCGGCCGGCCGATTTGGACGCGGGACTTCGGGCACAAGGTGGCCCCCGGCCCGGGTCACCAGTCGGGGCGAGGGGGACGTGCCCCTCGCCCCCAGCAGCTCTTGGATGGCGCCGCCGACTGAGTGAGGGAGGCGGCGCGCAGGACTTCCCCGCCCGGACCTCTTGTATTCGCGGGGAAGATGTACGAGAGTGTGGACGTGGGGGGGCTCACCCCCACCCCCAATCCCTTCCTGGTGGTGGATTTTTATAACCAGAACCGGGCCTGTTTGCTTCCGGAGAAGGGGCTCCCTGCTCCCGGCCCCTACTCCACTCCGCTCCGGACTCCGCTTTGGAATGGCTCAAACCACTGTAGGTATCGGCCTCCCCCTCCTATTGTGGGAGCTGGGGGTGGGGGCGGACTGTGGGGCTTCCGCTGCTACTAGGGGGTGCGGACTGGGGACGTGGTGAGGTGGTCTTGTCTCTGACCCTTCACTTTCCCTTGACTCTCTTGCTCAAAGTCGGGTGCCCTTGTTGGACAATTGGACTCCCCGTGCGTAACCCTGGGCACTTATTTCTGTTGTGTTCCAACAGAGGAACTTTGGGGGCTCCTCCTTTCAGGAAACGTTTGTTCATCTCTCGTTCCACTTCTTGCAGGGGAAGTGAAGTCCCTTGTCCCCAGTTTCTATCTCCTTGCTTGGAATCCAATAGCTTCACAGCTAAGTGGTCCTTTCTGCCACCCAGGAGGGTGGGGTGAAGGTGGTAGAGTGGGCTTGTCTGCTTCTTGGAGGAGGGGCCTCCGTCTCTGATCCCACCCCTGCCAAAGCCTGGGGGACAGCCCCTCCTGGGCAGCAGCTGTTGCCCCCAGCTCTTGCCCTTGTGCCGTCTGGGTGGGTGTCAGGGGGAGCACTCCAGGTCTTTGGTGTTGGCAGTGGGTGCTGCAAGAAGGGGCAACTCCATCAGATGCCCGTTGGCCACTGTGCCCGACCCTTACACCTTACACCTTGTCCATCTGAGGGTAGCCGTGGTCCTGGATACTTGGCTGTGCCAGGAATGGAGAGGGGAAGTTAATCTGGTGGGAAGGGTTCCCCCTCCCTATAATCCTAAAACGGTTTGTCCTCTGGAGGCTGAGCTTGATTTTTTGTGGGTCTGGAGCTGCTCTGGAAGTGAGGAATGTGCCCCCTCCCAACCCAGCGTGTCCTTTTGTTTCCCTGTTTTCACCTGGGGACGGGGGCAGGCGCTGGGCTGTCCCTGCAAGGGCCGCCCAAGAGAACCCTGGAGTCCTGGCACCACCTCTGCTGGCTGTCCCCTGTCTGGGTTCAGGCTTCTCTGGAAGGGAGGGGCTCTGTGCTTTGGCGGGAGCCTTGAGTGCCCGGGGTGCACACCTGGGCGTGTTTATACCCAGCTGTGAGGCAGTGTACCTGAGGGGGAGAGCGGCGCTCAGGGGGTTATTGTTACTTGGCTCCGGTTTCGTCCTCTCCGGCTGCTCTGGGCTCAGCTCTTCCCTGGGGCTTCTCCCCCACTCCCGGACTGGCTGCCTCCCTACTGCCTGCCAGGGAGGATGGGTGGAGTGGGTCTCTGGGGGCCTGGCGGGCTGCCGGAGGTTAAAGGGCAGCCCCCAACGCCTGAGACCTGAGAGAAAAAGAGAGAAGAGAGAGACCTGAGGTGGGGCGCCGCCCATCTCAGAGCCACCTCACCCCCAGCCTCTACCGTCCTGCCCCCTGACCTTTGCCTCTGGGGCAGATTGCCTGGTTGGCTGCAGAGGGTGGGAGGGAGGGAGGGGTGCTCATGGGTGGACTTTAGGGAGAAGGGGACCGGCAAGAAGTGTGACATACACCAGGACCCTTCTTCCCAGACCTCCCAGAACTGGAGGAAGGTGTCCCCCCTCCAGAGTGGGGTCCCTGGGGGTATGGCTGCCACAGTCGCTCCCTCCGCAGTCTCGGCCGCCTTTGCCAGAGGTCTGGGGAGGAGCGCGGATCTGAGACCTTGGGCTCCAGCCCTTGGGGGCAGCTCAGCTCTTCCTGGCCCCAAACTGGCCAGACGAGGTCCGGGGGAGCCTGGAGTCCAGCGGGCGACGGGGAAGTGCAGGACACGGGGTGGTGTGGAGCCAGAGGCCTGGGCTGCCCTGTCTGGGTGGTGGGAGTGTGGGTGTGTGGCAGTGGGCTCAGCCCCCAAGGCGGTGTAGGCTGGTAGGGGGGCTCTAGGGGTGGTCGTGGGGCACAGGAAGGACCTGGAGACTGGGGGTGGTGACCTGAGCGAGTCTAGAGCACATGGGGTCATTACCCAACCCTCCAGTGTGTCCTTGGATGAAAGGAACCCTCGGAGGTCCCCTCCACCAAGTTCTCCATTCCCTCCTGCCACCTCCACCAAAGGTGGGAGGAGACAGCAGGTGGGCTGTGGGAGACCTCCCCACCCTTCAGGACCCTGGGGACCTTGCCTCCCTCGCTAGAGCCCCCGATTTGGGGCGCCAGAGATAAGGGGTACACAGGAAGTGGCTTTCCATCTGTCCCCTACCAATCTCGCCGCTCACGCCTCCGCCCGCTCCCAGACGTCCAAGAATGTGAAGCACGTGGATGCCCCTAGTGGGGGGAGGGGGAGAGATGGTTATCGGCGGCCGCTGGGTAGGGGCCTTCTTCCGCCCCGGCCGCGGCGCTGCACCCAGAGCCACCCCCACCCTCCTCCGGGGTGGAGGCAGGGCGGGACCCAGCGCCCGGCACCCCCTCCTTGGCCCTCCCCGGGGGCTACGAGGGGAGCTGCAGAGGACCGGGCGCCAGCTGGATTGGGAGGGGGGCCGCTGGCCGGGGGCCCGGCTGATTTCCTGCTGATCTCCTCCAGGAAACCGGCCCCTTGTGCGCCTGCGAGCGGCTCTGGGGCGCGGGGGACTCCGGAGCGCTCTGTGCCTCCTGCCCGCCCGCAGCCCGTCGGGGCCGGGGGCGGGGCAGCCCGGCAGCGCGGGCGGGAGGGGACGCCTGGCTTCCTGGGCCGGTGCCAGCCAGGCGCTGGAACTTTGAGCCCAAGAAGGTGTGGTGCTTCTCCCGTCCAGTCCTTCTGCGGGAAGAGGAGAGATTTGTGGACTGGGGCCTCTGGGGAGGGGCCAGGTCGCGGCAGTCCTCACTCCCCCAGGTGTGCAGAGTTAAGGCTAATTCTTGCAGAGGCTGGGAGGGTCCCAGTGCACCCTGCTCCTCTGAGGCTGCTGGCTGCACTCCCGGGAGGTGGGGACTGGGTTGGAGCTCTGGGTTCAAAGGGCACAATGGGAAACCTCAGAGCTGTTACCTGGGTGACAGGTGGGGATGGGCTGGGGGTGGGGGGTGCAGAGCAGAGTTCCGGCCCCAGAGGCAGCCTGCTGCTGTGGGGTGGGCCGAAAGGAGGCCTCACTGAAACCGAACTGTACCCCCAGCTTGGGTCATCTTGCCCCCACCCCCCATCCTGCCAAAAAGCAGAGTTTAAAAAAGCACATTCTTCCAGTTTCATAAACAGCCTCTGGACTTTGCCGTAGCTCCAAATTTCTACAAGCCTTTGGCCCTCCGGTCAGTCCCTGGCCTCAGAGCTGTCTGTCCTTCACCCGGGCACCCCCTGCGCCTCCCCGTGCCCCTCCCCTCTCTCGAGCCCACTCTGAACCCAGAGCTCCCTTTCTCCCCCTGCCTTCTGGTCCATTGGAGAGGTTTGAGACTTGGGGGAGGTGGGCCCAGGGCAAAGACTGGATAGGAGCGGACCGGAGGGGTTGTAGGTCAGTGCCTCCGGCCCCTGCTTATTGGGTCCCCTGCTTGTTGGAGCGCTGACTGGGATTCTAGGCCATGGTCCCCCCCACATCCCCTTGTCCTTGACACCCCCCCACTAGTCTGGATTGTCTATTGTTACTCCTTTTACGTCTTGGAAAAAGTTAGCACAACAAAGGGCTCCTTTGTGGCTCACCCCTCTGCCTCCTGGCCTCACCCAGGCCCCCCAACCCCGCTCCCCCCACAGCAGCTGTTCTCAGGCCTCTCGCCTGTCTGATTTGCTTGTCTGGCCTCCGGGAGAGTGAGGTGGGGGAAAACCAGGCCAGGACAGTTCGATTTGGGGTGAGGAGCAGAGTAGGGGGGGAGGGTCAGCAGAGTCTGGATCTCTGGGGATGTGGTGTGAGCATCCCCTGATCTTTTGCTGCAGGCTGTTCTCTGGGCAGGGACAGGGACGCGGGGCCACAGCAGTGCTGGTCAGCCGGGCTGACCAGGGAAGTGGTGCCCGGGCCCAGCTAAGAGCCAGGAAAGCCTTGCCAAGGTTGTTGGCCTGGTTCCCTGTCATCAACCGCCTGGCAGTCTCTAGTTGTGTCTGCAGGTAAGGGGGAGGGTGGTAGCCTGCAGCTAGCCAGCCCCCCATCTGAGTGCTGCTTTTCTCTGTGCTTGGGTTTTGGGGCCATATGAGCTGCTGTGAGATGCTGTGAGGTGCTTGGGCAGGAACTCCGGGCCCCTCTAAATTCCAGAACCTCGTGTGCTGGGTCTTGGGGTGAGGCTAGATAGGAGTCTGGGGTGTGGGAGGAGGCAGGGATCTATCTACTCAGGGAGGCATCCTTGGCCCTGGAGCAGTGGACTTGGCGAAGGCCTCAGGAGGCTGCCGGGTGGCCCCTTGGGAATCTGGGGGTGACCGGGTCACAGTTCTCATGCAGTACCGTGCACCCAGCAGCTGCCCTTGCTTTGGGTACAGACAGCCCCCACCTAGCCCGGTCCTGTTCTGCCTGGGGTGATGGGCATGGGGCCAGGCACTGGGGAGGATTTCGCTAGTGGGGGCTGCCCCTGCTGGCGGGGTCATCCTCCTGGCTGCCCTCTTGGAGCTGAATAACAGGAGGGGAGGGGGGCAGTAACCCGGACATACTATGGACTGTATGGCCAGACAGACAGAGCATTGATGGGAACAGACCCCCTTTGTCATGCTTTTCCCCCCAGCCAGGGTGCGCTCAGAGCCATGGGCTTCCGGGGCCCACAGGGACTCTTCCCCCTGTCTCCACGGGGTCCCCCTGCTTCTCTGAGGGAGTCCCTGCCTGTTGCGCCCCAGCATTGGTGACTCTGCACCCTGCCTTGGATCCCTGGCCAGGGGATTGCTTGGGCGGAGGAGGGGCTGTCACTGCTGGTGGTGGGGGTGGTGGTGGGGGGGAGAGGAAGCAGAGGGGGGGGGTGGGGGAGTGGCCAACTTTGAATATCCTGTTGACCCCAGTTTCCTCTGCCCCCAGCTTGTGTCCTTGTCCCTCCCTCCTTCAGGCCTTAACCCCTTCCTCACTTGGGGGAGGTGGGACCAGGCGCCCGGGGTCCAGGGCTGTGGACCCAGGCTGACACCTAACACCTGGCACCCACCCAGTATAGGCACATCCACATACGAATCTGGTTTATTATGTGATGTTTCTGGTTTTGAAGGTGGGGTCCTGGGGAAGGAGGCAGGACTGATGGGGTGCTGGAGGCGTCACTGGCAGTCTGGCTGGGGAGGGCCAGCTCTCCCAAGACTGCCCCTGCCCCAGGGTTTGACATCTGGCAGCCCTGGGGCAGCTGGGAGAGGCTCCTGGGCGAGACCTGGAGGCCAGGTGGGCGCGTGCTGTGCTGAGGGTGGTGGCCTGGGTCTCTAACCGCCCTTCTCCTCTCTCTAGCCATCGAGACCCAGAGCAGCAGTTCCGAAGAGATCGTGCCCAGCCCCCCCTCGCCGCCTCCCCTCCCCCGCATCTACAAGCCTTGCTTTGTCTGTCAAGACAAATCCTCAGGCTACCACTATGGGGTCAGCGCCTGTGAGGGCTGCAAGGTGAGTTCAGGGGGTTGTGGGGAAGGACAGTCCTGATTAGATAAGTGGGATGTTCCCACCGCCGGGTCTGGGGACTGTACCGGTGGGGGTGTGGGGGTGTCCCTCAAGCTGCTGCTCTAGCTTCTGTGCGGAAGGTGGCAGCAGCCATGGAGGAGAGGAAGCCTTCAGCAGAACGTCTTCACCATAGATGAGCAGGGGTCCCCCAAACCGGAGGTCCTCCTCCAGCCCTGACTCTCCCCCAGCATCTCCATCCTCCAGCTGGCAGCGCTCACACCCGCTCTGCTCCTGCTGCCTGCGTTGCCATGGTGAACTGGCTGCCGACTGGCTCTTGGCTGGGGACCCAGGAGGCCTGCCCCCGGTGGCCTGCCCGCACCTCGCCATGGCAGCCTGGCAGGCGGCCGTCGGGAGCAGGCGCCTTGCCTTGGCCTCTCCTTCAGGTGCCCGGGCTAGGACTCCCCAGCGTCTGGCCGGATTTCCACGTGCCCACGTTAGGCTCCAGGGTGCAGAAGGGACTGCCACCTTTCCGGAAGCTGTGGGCCTGGCCTTCCCGCTTCCTCTCCCCAGGGCTTGAGTATACCTGTTTCTTCCCCAGGGATTGGGGATCAGAAGCTGCACAGCTTTGGGGCTTGGGCCCTGGGCTCCCCTCAGTGTGGGGTGGCCACCAGGTGTGGGGCAGAGGTCAAGGGCAAAAAGCCCAAGGAAGGCCTTGGACTCTCTGTGTCTGCCTGTCCTGTCCAGACTAGTCCGTGGTCTGCCCGTCTCTGTTAGCCCACCTGGGCAGCCTCTGACCAGCCTCGTCGCCCCGTGGTCTGTGCTCATCTGCCTGGTTGGTGGATGTGTGTCTTGCTGCCTTGCCCGTAAGCACTCATGTCTCCACCTGTCAGGCCAGGCCAGCCTGTGTGTATCTCTGGCCCCTCCTGCTTGTCTTCTTTTCTTGCACTCCCAGCCCAGTGATGTGGGTTCTAGAGCTCTGTCTCTCTCGCATATAGCCCCATCTGCCCCTTTTCTTGACCCATGAGCAGCCTGAGGTCCCCTTCCCCTGGAGCGGGGAAGCCAGGTCTATGTGTGCAGGGTGGGGGAAGCCCCTCCCCACCCCAGTGTGGAGGCAGCAGATACTCAGATTCTTCTTGGACCGTCCTTGTAGGCGGACCCTTCTCTCTGTCTTATCCGGCCTTCTCAGGTAGGGCATGGCCAAAGGCTTGGGGGCAGCAGTCGCCTGACCCTCGGCCCTCAGACTGAGGCTATGGGCCAGCACTGCTCGACTGTGGGTGTGGCTGACCTGCCTCCCTGCTCTCTGTACCCAGGGCTTCTTCCGCCGCAGCATCCAGAAGAACATGGTGTACACGTGTCACCGGGACAAGAACTGCATCATCAACAAGGTGACCCGGAACCGTTGCCAGTACTGCCGGCTGCAGAAGTGCTTCGAAGTGGGCATGTCCAAGGAGTGTGAGTGCCACCGACGGGGCCGCGCCGTGCACCGGGCAGGGCGTGAGCTCCTGGCCCCTAAAGCCAGAGGAGCAGGGGCATGTGGGTGAATGTGTGGGTGTGAACGGGCCTTGCCATGATGCGGTGCCCTGGCTTGTGGCTGAGGACAGTTCCTGTATAGCTGCACGGACCTGTCTGTCTCACCATCTGTGTGTCCGTGTGCGGACAGCCCTTCCTGTTCGTGTGAGGCGGGCTGCGTGTGCTCGCTCACGTGGATGCACGTGTCTGCTCCTGCCAGCTTGCTTCCAGGCTCTGACTGGCTTTGGGGCGGGCCTCAGAAGCATCCCTGAGTCCCGCCCCGCCGATCGTGCGTCTGAGGACGGGTGCTGCTGGGTGTTTGTGTGCGTGTGTTGGGGGTTGCTGCAGGCACAGGGATCTAAGAGCCTTTGTCTGGTGGAGCCTGGGACCTGGAGTTGGAAGAGCGAATTGGGACTTCTCCAGTCCCAGAGGAATGGGGGTTTCCAGTTTGGGCTCAGCTGAGGCCCGATGGAGGGAGAAAAGGAGGGCTGGACAGGGAGACCCTCTTGTGTTGAATCATGGGTGTTGCCGTGGTGACCGGTGATTGATGATGTCAGAGATAAATGACGCTGACAGACGCCTCCTTGTCTGCGTGGCCGTTGCCATGGAGCCTGAGCCTTGGGGGCTGGGGTGGGGGAGGGGGCTGCAGGACCCTCTAGCCCTTTGTGGGCAGGGCAGTGGAAGAAGGAAGTGGGGAGGGGACATGGTGGGGGAACAGGAGTGGAGGGACCCTGAAGTACCCGGCCACCTCCTGGCTCAGGAGGAAAGGGCTGTGTTGTTCTGTAGCGTAGGAAGTGGCGGCTCCACGCTGCAGAGTGGGTGACAACTTGGGACCTACAGGCCTGGGACCCTTCCCTGCAGGGCCCAGCACCTCCTCCTCCTTTGCTTCTGCCACCTTCTGATCCCAGAGCTTTTCATGGCAGGGGGACCAGGGTGGGGCCCCCTCTCCCTCCCACCGCCAACTCCCCCTTCCCCTCCCTCCTTCTCCTCTCTGGCTGCTCCGTGCCCCGGAGCTGAGCAGCTGCCATTTCAATAGAATTAAAGCTTCCGAATGATAAACGTCTTGTCACAGCTGCAATTTTCTCTTCCCAAATTATCCCCCCTCTCTCCCTCTCCCGCTCCCTTCTCTCCCTTGCACTTTATTGAATTTGCAGAATCGACATGAGTGATCTCCAAATTATGCCAGCTCCCCCCCACCCTGCTACCCCCTCCCTGGGTCCCCCACCCCCCACCCTCTCTTCCTTCAGCGTCAGCAGCCGCCACCACTGGCCCTGTGAGTGATTGTGTGTCTGGGATAATCGGCTGGTAACGACCCCATCGCTTCTTTAAAGCCGAGTGGTGTGTGCGGCTCAGCGCCCCTGGTGATTTGTCAGCTCCCCCGGCTAATGGGCCAAGAGATTCTCCCACCCGGCCCCCCACTCTCAGGCTGGGGAGCCCTACTCCGTGTCTGCTCGCCCAGGGAGCTGCTCTGAGCCCATCCCGACCACTGCCGGGTGGCTTTCACCCTGGAGAGTGAGCTGGAGTAGACGTCGGTCGGGAGAGCGAGCTGGTCTGGGGCATGCATGCTGTGGTCACAGGCCCTGGGGCAGGCCTTGGCGTGTGGGCCTGGTGGGCACTGCAGGGGGTGCCAAGGGACCGACTGTGTGTGGATGTCCCGCCTGTCTGCACTCACGTGTGTGTGCACTCTGGTGTGCGTGCCTGACTGCACCCGGTGGCCTCCGCGGGGACAGCTCTCAGGCTGGTGGGAGGAGCTTGGGCTGGGGATGGACGGCTGGGGGGATGGACCGCTGACCCCACCTGCCCTCTCACTGAGCGGCCTGGGCCCTCCACAGCTGTGAGAAATGACCGGAACAAGAAGAAGAAGGAGGTGCCCAAGCCCGAGTGCTCCGAGAGCTACACGTTGACGCCAGAGGTGGGGGAGCTCATCGAGAAGGTGCGCAAAGCGCACCAGGAGACCTTCCCTGCCCTCTGCCAACTGGGCAAATACACTACGGTATGGCCCGCTCCCCGCCCCAACCTCATACCCCTTCTGCTGGCAGGCCTGCCCCTCCCCCCAGCTGGGCTAATACACTTGGGTACAGCCCCCCAGGGGCACCCCTGCTTCTTCCAGGCCTGCCCCTCCGTACCCCTGCTTGGGCTGCCTTGTCCTCCCCTTCGCCGCCTCTCAGGAAGTGAAGGCTGGTAGAGGGCAGGCCTGTGGGGGGGCAGGTAGAGCCAGGCCCAGAAGGGTGCCCCCTGGGGAAGGCCCTCACTCTCCTCCCACTCCCCCCACCCCCATCCTCCCAGAACAACAGCTCAGAACAGCGTGTCTCTCTGGACATTGACCTCTGGGACAAGTTCAGTGAACTCTCCACCAAGTGCATCATTAAGACTGTGGAGTTCGCCAAGCAGCTGCCCGGCTTCACCACCCTCACCATTGCGGACCAGATCACCCTCCTCAAGGCTGCCTGCCTGGACATCCTGGTGAGGGTCTGCACCTTGCCCACCTGGGCACTGCCCCCTGTGTTCTTGGAGGATGTCCTGCCACTGAAATAACCACCTTCCTAAAAATCCATCTGGAGTCGACCTGTCCAAAGGCCCACCCACCCAAACAGCCACCCTTCCTTCCCCTGCGTGTCTGCCTGTCTGCTCAGCCACACTCAGCACCTGGGTGTGCACCCATTCACCTCTAGTCACGTCCATCCACCCTCAGCCCATCTTTCATTTGATGCGTCCGTCCAACCACCCATCTTCCCATCTGTTCAGTCTAGTAAAGGTTCACCTGGGACCCTGTGTGACCAGGCCTTGAACTGGTGTCAGAACAGAGGTGAACACACCGCTGTCCCCTCTAGAGAATCTTTCATTGGTGGAGGCAACAGATAGGTAAACAGAGGTTGCAAAACTGTGATAAGTGCTGGCTGCACATGGGGGAGGGCTGTCCCCTCCTTGCAGGACACAGAGCCACACTGCTGGGCCCTAGGGACGAACCCCAGAGGAGGTAGCCTCTAGAAGTGTGTGCGGTATGTGAGAGGCCTGCTGGTTTGGGACCAGTGGGATTCAGGGGCCTGCAGGGCATTTGGTGGGGCCAGAGGGTGGGCTGGACTTGAGGCAGGATGGGGGTGGATGAGACTGTCAAATCCAAGGCTGGAGGGAGGATCGTCCTCCCTGTCTTCCTCAGCCCTCCTGTTCCCTCTCGGCCATCTCCAAGGTCGGGAACCTGGGTTGTGACCAGGCTGTTCTTCCTGGTGGAGGGGAGATGCAAGAGGCAGGGTCAGGGTTTGAGAGAGCTGAAGATGATGTACATTTACTGAGCTCTTGTTCTGTACCCAGTCCTGGGAACCACAGACCAGAATCCACTTTGGTCTTGGCCTTCCTGGAAATGTTTTGTTTCCCTTCTAATTCTCTGTGTGGAGGCAGGATGCTGTAGATCTGCACTGTCTAATACAGTAGCCGCTGGCCATGTATGGCTGTTTTAAATTGAAATTAATTAAATTCAGTTTCTCAGTTGCACTCGGCATGTTTCAAGTGCCCAGCGGTCACAGTGTGACTGGTGGCTACTGTGTTGCACAGAAGGTTCTGTAGGACAGCAGTGGTCTGGCTGCCAGCCAGGTGGTCCTGGGGGGATGCTGGTGCCGGAAGTGCTGGCGGATGTGAGTTCCTGAACTCGAGAACCCTCTGCACCCAGATCCTGCGGATCTGCACGCGGTACACGCCCGAGCAGGATACAATGACCTTCTCGGACGGGCTGACCCTGAACCGGACCCAGATGCACAACGCTGGCTTTGGCCCGCTCACGGACCTGGTCTTCGCCTTCGCCAACCAGCTGCTGCCCCTGGAGATGGATGATGCTGAGACTGGGCTGCTCAGTGCCATCTGCCTCATCTGTGGAGGTGGGCAGGGGCCCTGGGTCTGGGGGCCAGGCCCAGGGGTGGTGGTGCGGCTCGCAGAGCCTCTCCCAGGGAGAAGCTAGGGGATCATTTGATCAGAAAGGTACTTGTCAGACGGGAAACAGTCCCAGCAGAGCAGCGTCTGGTCTGTGGCCACAGGGCAATGGAACAGTGATGGAGACCTGAGCTCTGGTTCCCTATTTCTAGGCAGCGCTCCTTCCAGGGGGCTTAAGAAAGAGGACTTGGAGGTCAGACCACCTAGGTTCAAATCCTGGCCAACACGTGACCTTCAGCAGGTTGCTGGACTTCTCTGAGCCTCCATTTCTGTAAAATGGGGGCAGTAATGGTCTCCACCTCATAAAGTTGATGGGAGGATTAGGAGGTAATAAATAAGGCACAGTGTGCCCAGAGTAAGACCCAGTAAATGTTGACTGCTGTTATTATTTTATTGTTATGAGTTCTGCCATATTGGGCTGGTGTCCAGAATAACCGGCAGGAGTGGGAGACCTGCCTCTACTTAAGACGGCACTGCCTGTGTTCAGGGTGTGACCTCCATGGACGGGGCTCTCAGGGCGAGCTTTGGGACACCTTTGTCCCCAGTCACTCTTTGCTTGCATTTGAGAGCCTTTTAGGACCTGTCTGTGTGGGGAGGCCTGGGGAGCAAAGATGCTCTGCCCATGGCCTGGACACGTGCGCCCCCTGGTGGTCGCGGTGGGGCCCGCGGCTGTGTTCCTCCCAGACTGAGCCGGCTTCTCTGCTTCCTCAGACCGGCAGGACCTGGAGCAGCCAGAGAGGGTGGACATGCTGCAGGAGCCCCTGCTTGAGGCCCTGAAGGTCTATGTGCGGAAACGGAGGCCCAGCCGCCCACACATGTTCCCCAAGATGCTGATGAAGATCACAGACCTGCGAAGCATCAGCGCTAAGGGTGAGGCTCTCTCCCTGTGTGTCTGCCATCCATGTCCAGAGTCAGGCCTCCCGCATCTGAGCCGGTAGCCCGCATCTTTGTGCCCATGTGATGCCCCGCTCACCTGGACCCCACCGTGCCCAGGTGACCTCCCTGCCCGTCAGCCCCCAGGTGGCGGTGTCACCTTGGCATGCTAGTTCAGGGCATGGCTCTGGAACCGGACCGCTGTGTGTCCTTGAGCCGGTCACACAACGGCTCTGAGCCTCAGTTACCCATCTGCAGAGCAGGCATAACATTTCCAGAGTTGTCTTGAGATGTCAGTAGGAGAGGCAGCAGCACGTAGGAAGGGCCTGGCATCAAGTCCAGTGACCCCAGAGCTGAGTTGGGAGCCAGTTTTCCCTGCTGCCCTTCAGCTGTGGGGTCTTAGGAGAGCTGGCTTATGTCAGAAAACAACGCTGGGTCTGGTGTGTGGTGGGAGCTGATATTGGTAGTGTGGATTCTCCTATCCCTGACATGCCCCCTCCTGGGGCCACCCTTGCGTGCAGGGCCAGAGGAGCAGGGTGGGTACACTGACGTCTGTCCCTCCTTTCCTGCAGGGGCTGAGCGGGTGATCACGCTGAAGATGGAGATCCCGGGCTCCATGCCACCTCTCATCCAGGAAATGCTGGAGAACTCAGAGGGCCTGGACACTCTGAGCGGACAAGCGGGGGGTGGGGGGCGGGACGGGGGCGGCCTGGCCCCCCCGCCCGGCAGCTGTAGCCCCAGCCTCAGCCCCAGCTCAAACAGAAGCAGCCCGGCCACCCACTCCCCGTGACTGCCCTTGCCCCGTGGACACAGCCCTCATCCCGTGCCCTGGCTTTTCTCTGCCTTTCTACCAACCATGCGACCCCCGCCAGCCCTGCGCCCCACCTGTCCTCCCTTCCCCGGGGGACTGGAGGGAGGAGGTGGCGGCGACTCTTCGGACAGAGGCCCGGGCCTGCGATGGACTGCCCGCTCCTGGAGCCTGGGCTGACGGCAGGGGTGTGGCCGTGGACTGAGTGAGGACCCCTGGCCCCGGGCCTCGGGATGGGGCCTGAGGGCTTCGTGTTCATCAAGACACCCTTCTGCCCACCTCGCCACATCTTCATCACCAGCAAATGCCAGGACCTGGCTCCCCCATCCTCAGAACTCACAAGCCATTGCCCCCCGGTTGGGGAACCCCCCCTGCCTTGGTTGGTGACAGAGGGGGTGGGCCAGGGGTGGGGGAATCCCCTGTACATACTTTGCCATACCAACCCCCAGGTATTAATTCTCGCTGGTTTTGTTTTTATTTTAATTTTTTTTTCTGGTTTTGATTTTTTTAAATAAGAATTTTCATTTTAAGCACATTTATACTGAAGTGTGCTGTGTATTGGGGGGAGCTGGATTCAGAGCTGGAGGGGAGGGGGTGGGCCCTGGGGGAGGGGAGCGGCTCGAAAGGGGCTTCCCCTCTCTCTCTCCAAGTCCCTGTGCCCCCCAAGGCCCCCTCCCCAGCCATTTCCTCCTCAGTTTTCTCTTTAAAACTGTGAAGTAGTAACTTTCCAAGGCCTGCCGTCTCCTCCCTCTCTGCCTAACCACTGGGCAAGGACCGTTTCCCGGCAGCCCCTGGTAGGAGCGGCTCACCCCCAAGATGGGGCTGGGGGCAGAGCGCTGGGGCCTCGGGACATCCAGGCGTGCGTCTCTCCGCCCTGTGTCCTCGGCGTAGCCGCTTCCCATCAGAGCCCACGTCATCGAAGCCCTCCAGCGCGCCCCTCCCCGTGAAGGGGCTGCCCGGGGGGGTCCGAGCTCCCCTGCCCTCCAGCCTCACGGCCACCAGCACCGCCCACAGGGCCCCCAGACACACACACACACACACACACAAACACAGTGGACAGACAGGCCGACAGACACATGGCCTGAGTTCCTCCATTTCCCTGGCCTGCCCCCCACCCCACACCCTTGCCCCCTCCTTGCCCCGCAGGACGGGCCTACAGGGGGTCCCCTCACGTCACCCCTGCTCCCCCAGGCCGGGGGAGCTGGCTCTGCCCTGCCCTCCTTGCCCCGGGGTTGGGGGTCTCATCCCCCCCAGAGCCCGCTGGTGCACCTGTTACTGTTGGACTTGCCACTGAGATCTACTGGATAAAGAATAAAGTTATATTTATTCTACACGTGCCTCAGAGCCTCGCTGCCTCGCCGCCTTCTCTGGGTGTCCGGGCAGGGACTGGGGCCCGAGCTGCCTTTGGGGCCTGCCTTGCTGTGCTCAGAGTTTTGGAGACACTCGAAGGAGACAGGCCTGCCCTTAGCAAGCCCTTGGTCTAGGGGCCTTACAGCCTGTCAGGGGCCCATGTGGAGAGGGGAGAGGGAGAGACCGCCTCAGCCTTCAGGGAGTCCCCAGCCCAAGAGAGAAAGCCACTTCAGCTCTCTGAGAGTCCCTAACCCTGGGGAAGCTAGAGCTTGAGTCAGAGTCATTTAGTGGCAGAATTCTATCTTTAGTGACCACTGATGACCTTCACAGCAAGAGTGGCAGTTGGCCCGGGGTACTTGGGTCAGGGGCTTGCTCATTGCAATCTAAGAAGAACTCAGGATTGGGATGGAACCTGGGAGGCCGGCCCACCTGTTCTTCCACCTCCAGGAAGAACTGTCCCTGTCCCACCCCTAGCGTCACCTCTGTGGGCAGGAGGCACAGGGGACAGGCAGGTGACAGGGGCGCTTGGATGCTCCTGATTGAGAGAATGGAGTGTGACAGGCCTTGAGGGCCCGTAGAAGCGAGTTTTAACCCCCCCACCCTGCACATCAAGGTCTAGAGGGGGCAGTGCCCTTGCCCAGGGTCACCCAACAAGTAAGTGGCAGATCAGGGAACAGTAGTAAGAGCTCCTATCACTTCATGGCAAATAGATGGGGAAAAAAATGGAAACTGAGATTTGATTTTATTGGGCTCCAAAATCACTCCGGACAGTGACTGCAGCCATGAAATTAAAAGACACTTGTTCCTTGGAAGAAAAGTATGACAAACCTAGACTGTATTGAAAAGCAGAGACATCATTTTGTGGACAAAGGTCTGTGTAGTCAAAGCTTTGGTTTTTCCAGGAGTCACGCACAGACGTGAGACTTGGGCCGTAAAGAAGGCTGAACACCGAAGAACTGATGCTTTCAAACTGTGGTGCTGGAGAAGATTCTTGAGAGTCCTTTGGACTGGGAGATCAAACCAATCAATCCTAAAGGAAATCAATCTTGAATATTCATTGGAAGGACTGATGCTGAAGTGGAAGCTCCACTACTTTGGCCACCTGATGCAAAGAGCCAACTTGGTGGAAAAAACTCTGATGCTGGGAAAGATTGAAGACAGGAGGAGAAGGAGGCAACAGAGGATGAGATGGTTGGATGGCATTGCTGACTCAATGGACATGAATTTGAGCAAACTCGGAGATAGTGAAGGACAGGGAAGCCTGGCATGCTGCAGCTCATGGGGTCACAGAGTCGGACAGGACTTAACAAGTGAACAACAGTATGGGCTCCCACCTCAGCCAGAGCTCTTCCCTGGCCCTCTGAAGCCCTTGAAGAAGTGCCAAGCACCGAGGCCTGGGGGAGGTCTTGGGAGCTGGCAGTAGAAGCTGTGTTTGGGGATGATTAGAAGGCGCCCCTGCAGGATGAAATGCCTGTGTGGGAAGAGTCTCTTCTGTGCGGATCCACCTGCCATTTCCACTTCAGCCATCAGGTGGCGCCAGCTTCTCACTTATGTCACAGTCTGGCCTCGGTGGGCGTTCTTTTCCTTTAGCAGATATTTTCTAACACTTCCCATCAGGTTTCTTTATGAACTAGACAGAAATTTAATGTAACATACCTAACATGTGCTTTAAAAAATCACCATACTGTCTCACTGTCCTGTAAAGGAAAGCTCCTGGAGTTGGTGATGGATAGGGAAGTCTGGTGTGCCGCAGTCCATGGGGTCGCAGAGTTGGACCTGACTGAGCAACTGAACTGAACTGACCTGAATGGTGAATTTCAATATGTTAATGCACAGGCACAATCACCAGACAATAGGACACAGTCCTACGTTTGCTTCTATTTTTAACAAATATTTGGATCTAAAAGAAGAAGGTCAGAAGTTATTCTGTACAGGAAGCCCAGGAAAGTGAGAGTATGGGTGTATGTTGAAATAAAAACAGATAACGAATAATATCACCATGTGAAAAAAAAAAAAATCCCAAACTAAACCCTCAATATTTTGTATGTAAAACAGAGTCAGGTTTCGGGCTCAGGTTATTATAAAGAGGTTTTTCACTATGTAAATGTCAGTGGGACATTCTAAACGTGTGTGTGGACAATTCTTTATTGTGGGGGGACTCTGGCATTCCTAGCCCCTGCTCACCAAATTCCAGTAGGATCCTCCTCCTTGTGATGACTAAGTCAGTGACCCCCACACATACAGAACGCCCACCTTGGGAGAGTAACTTTGCTGCTGGGACCCTCTGGGGCCTGAGGACACTCTGGATGGCTCACAGTGCGTCACCGTACATCAGTTTTCATCCACAGCACGCGTGACATTTTACACTGGGAATTATTTGTCGTGAGGTGACATCAATGTCTTCAGACATTGCCGAATGTCCCCTAGGAGGCAAAGTCGCCCCCAGTTGAGAACCACTGCTGTGGAGTTTGGTCATCAATGGCTGAGATGTGCTTTGCCTTTGGGAATGCAAGACTCAGACATTTAACCAGGCCTGGAGCAGGGCTTAGACAGCTTCCTGAAAGAGGTTGCCCCCCCCTGCCCCACCGAAATCTCTAAGGGGACGAGTTAGCTAGGTGGGATGCAGAGGTAATAAAAAGCTTCTGGGCTCAGACATTATCCCCAGCTCTGTGTTTTAACCATTTTGGGCTTTGGTTGAAGTGGTAAAAGAGGTGAGGCTGATAAAAAGGAACGCATTTGAATCAGTTGTAATGAGGTGGATGAGACTACAGCCTATTATATACAGTGAAGAGAAAAACAAATATCATATATTAATGCATATCTATGGAATCTATGAGGATGCTACCAATGAAATTATTTACAGGGCAGCAACTGACACAACTGGGGGGAAGAGGAAGGAGAGGGTGGGATATACGGAGAGAGTAACATGGAAACTTAACTACCATGTGTAAAACAGAGAGGGAATGGGAGTTTGCTTTATGACTCAGGGAACTCAAACTGGGCTCTGGGCTCTGTAACAGTCCAGAGGGGTGGGATGGGGAGGAAGGTGGGACGGAGGGTCAAGAGGGTGAGGACACATATATACCTGTGGCTGATTCATGCTGGTGTTTGGCAGGAGCCAATGCCATTCTGTAAAGCGATTATCCTGCCATTAAAAAAATAAATTTAAAATAAAGAGGTGAGGGTGTAGAGGCTGGGACAGAATCAGGACAAGGCTAGTTCAGGAGTGGGACTGGATCCTGAGGGCGCCGGCAGTGAAGGGTTTGAAGCCGGTGAGTGGTGTTCAGATTAGAATCACAGGGGCCGGAGCAGAGGCTGAGGGAGGGCATACACCAGGCCATCGGTGACAGCTGATCTTGGGTAGCTTCTAAACAGGTGACGAGGGGAGGAAATGCACAGGTGGAAAAACGAGAGGATCAGATGCTTGACGGGACGTGAAAGGCAGACAGAGGACAGGCTATGGCAACAGCTGGTGGAGGTGGCCGGGGTGGCTGGGGGCCCAACAACGGAGGCGAGAGCTAAGGAGGCTGAGATGCCATCTGAGTTACTGGTGACCCCCTCTGCCCGCCTCAGACCACTCCTGCCACACCAGTCTCTTCTCGGGCCTCCAACACTTTCAGCTTCCTCCTGCCTCAGGACCTTTGCTCTTGCCATTTCCTCCAACGGGAATGCTCTTCCTGGAGAGACTTCCGGCTAGACCGCTGCTAGTTCCTCTCCCCAACACTCCTCGGGGGTGTCGAGCGCTCTCTCTTGACTCTTACACTGGCTGGTAGTACAGTCTGTGTTTATTGTCTGCCTTCTCCACCAGAGTGTAAGCTTTGATGGCAAGTTTTGCATGTGGATCTGCGAATACAGTAGCCACTTGTCACAGAGGACAGCCGAATCTGAGATATGTGGGTGGTCCAAATTGAGAAGGGCTTCAAGCGCAGCACACACACCAGACTTAGCACAAAATGAAACATGTAAAGCATCTCCGTGATAATTTTTTTTATATACTGATGATGTGTTTGAAATAATATTTTAGATTATTGGGTTAAACAAAATATATTACGAAAATGAATTTCACCTGTTTCCTTTCATTTTGTAATGTGACTAATGGAAAACTTGGAATGACATAGATGGCTCGCGTCCTCTTTCTGTAGAACAGTGCCTAGCATATAGTATGTGCTCAAAAATATATGTTGAATGAATATACGTGGGAAACAGTTGGACATTCATGTCTGAGTCTGTGCGGAAGGGTCTGGGAGGCGGACACAGAACTCACCCTGGGCAGAGAGATGGCGGCACATTCTGTGAGTGTGGATAAGTGCTTGGGCCTGGAGAACACCTCCAACACAAGTTTGTGTGCGTGCGTGCTAAGTCACGTCAGTCGTGTCTGACTCTGTGCAACCCTATGGACTGTAGCCCACCAGGCTCCCCTTTCCATGGGATTCTCCAGGCAAGAATACTGAAGTAGGTTGCCATGCCTTCCTCCAGGGGATCTTCTCGATCCAGGGATCGATCCCACGTCTCTTATGTCTCCTGCATTGGCAGGCCGGTTCTCTACCATTAGCGCCACCTGGGAAGCCCCCCAGCACAAGTTTACCAAGCACCTACTATGGGCCTGAGAGGAGGAGAGAGCTATGCGTCCAACAGAAGGGCTGCCTTGGGGCCTTAGCTCTGGTTTTGTGGGGTTGGTCTATCTGTCCAGGAAGACATCCATTTTCTTCCCAAGTGAGACCAAAAGGCAGGCAGGAGTTAGCTAGAGGAAGGGGTGGGGCGGCAGAGAGGGAGGCTGCTCCAGGCAAAGGAAGAGCAAGTTGAAACATTTAGAAGCCAATCTGGGTACCGTACTTGGTAGGAACAGAAATTTTAGACCGGTTTGGAGCATGGAAGCTTTGGAGGAGCTGAGGTGAAGGAGCTGGAGAAGACCTGATGAAACAGGGCTAGACATGGGGGATTCAGAAGCCTCGTTCAGGTGCTTGACTTACCCTGAGGACACGGGAGCCCCAAAGAGTAAGCAGGGGGACCTGTTTAGAAAGACTCTCCCCTCTGCTTATCTGCAGTCCAGGCAGGAAAGCTGAGGCAGAGGCATGAAGGAATGGAGGACAGGGAGGGAATGCCCAGGGATGTAGAAGAAAATTGTGCAGAGTAGGGCCCTGGCAGCCTGCTCAGCAGAGTCTGGTGAATTCCCAGAGGTGTGGTTAGAAGGTGACCCCTGGATTTTTCACTTAGGGGTGTGTGTGTGTGTGTGTGTATGTGTATATGTGTATTAGCTGCTCAGTAGTGTCTGATTCTTTGCAACCCCAGGAACTGCAGCCCGCCAGACTCCTCTGTCCATGGGATTCTCCAGGCAAGAATACTGGAGTGGGTTGCCATTCTCTTCTCCAGGGGATCTTCCTGATCGGGGATCGAACCCAGGTCTCCTGCATTCCAGGCAAACTCTTTACCCTCTGAGCCACCAGAGAAGCCCTTCACTTAGGTGCTGGCTGCTTATGGAGAGCATCCCCAAGAGGGGGGTGATGGAGGAAGCTGATGGGGGCAGAGAGACAGGAATGAACAGGAGGCAACCCTGTAGACAGTTCCTTGTATTTCCAGAGGGTGGGAGTGAGGGAAGAAATGAAGGAAGAAAATTCAGGGCCAGGAGGATGCTTATGGACTGGGGTAACAGCAGCAGGGTGAGGAGGAGGAAGCAAGAAAAAAGTCCTGCCCTCTGACCCCAGCCCCAGCCCCACTCTGTCTTCGTGAAAGAAGGGCCCGGTCACCTTGCCCAGGTCACAAGGCTGAGAGTGCAGATGGTGCCTGGACTGAGGCCTGCCCAGGGTGAAGGACTGCCTCCCCTCCAGCGCCCCTCCTGCATGGGCTCGATCAGGAGGGGAGATCTTCCTGAGGAAGGGAAGAGCCTCCATGGCTGCTGCTTGCCCTGGATCCTGGCCACCCACACAGGGCATGTCACAGATCACACACACAACTCACACAGGGCACACTGTTGCACGCACAGATGCAGAACGCACACAGGGGTAGGCACGCGTGCGTGCGGAGAGCCTACACAAGATGGACATGTGCATATGCACACGTGTGCACATCCAGAGCTCACACAGGATATATATGTATGGATGCACACACACAAAGTGCTTACACAGGTTTTACAAATGAGAGGGCACCTATGCTCACACCGAATGTGTGTATACGTGAGTGTGCATGTACACAAAGAGCCTCAGCAGAGGCCACACCTCAGTCAGAACAAGGAGAGGCCCCCGGGGATGCTGGTATCACAGCTGTTTTCCTTTCCAGTACAACACTCAGGACTCCTCCAGAACCTCCACTCTCCACTGACTCTGCCCTCCTCTGGTCCACCCTCTCTCAGCCTCCCTGGCCTCCTTCCTTTCCGCCTGGATCAGGGCACCAAGGACAGGCCTTAGTTGATTCGATGTCCCTAGCTCCGCTGGGAAGTATGGGTGCTGCCATGCGCCCTGCGTGTCATCTGCTGGCAGGGGATCCTGCCAACAGCGGGTGAGGAGACACTTCTCGCTCCGGGGAGGTGGGGTCCGGCCTCTGGCCTCACCTCCCGCCCCAGGCAGTTCTAGATGGCCAGGTCCTGGCGGATGGTGGCCAGCGACGCCTTGCTGCGGCCACTGCCGCCCTCGCTGTCACCGGCCGGCGCCCCGTGCGCATAAGCGGGCGGGGCGTAGGGGTCGGTGCCCGAGCGCCGCGTGGGCAAGGCGGGCGGCGGCTGGAGCAGCTGCTGCGCCTCTTCCTGCGCGCGGTTGCAGCGGTTGTCGCGCTCGGCGGCCTGGCGACAGCGGCCTGCGCGCGGGCGGCCCTTCCAGAGTAGGTGGCCCAGCTCGGCCACGCTGAGCAGCGCCGAGAGCAGCCCGACCGCGAAGTAGAAGACCACGAAGACGGTCTTCTCGGTGGGCCGGCTCACGAAGCAGTCCACGGTGTGCGGGCACGGGGGACCTGCGCACACGAAGTGCGGGGCCACGCGGAAGCCGTAGAGCAGCGTCTGGCCCGCCAGGAAGGCCAGCTCGGCCAGCAGGCGCAGCGCCACGCTCAGCAGGTAGCAGCGGCGCGCGCGGCGGTCCCCCGGGCGCCCCGGGGCCCCCGCCCCGCCGTCCGCGCCGCCCGGCTCCTTGCTGGCGCGGTGCACCGAGTAGATGACGAAGAGCACCGGGGGGGCCGACAGCAGCAGGATGTGGAACAGCCAGAAGCGGTAGTGGGAGACGGGGAAGGCGCGGTCGTAGCAGGTCTGGCGACAGCCTGGCTGCAGCGTGTTGCACACAAACTCCTCCTGCTCGTCCTCGAACACGGCGCCGCCCACCGTGGCCAGCACCAGGATGCGGAAGATCAGCATGACCACCAGCCACAGGCGGCCCACGAGCGGCGACTGCAGCTGCACGGCGTCCAGCAGCGAGCCGAGGAACGCCCACTCCCCCATGGCGCTGGAGATGGACGCGGGGCAGGCAGTCAGAGGCCGAGGGACCAGGGTCCCAGACCTCCGCGCCCATCGGGGTGGGGTCAGCTGGACCGCCTCTAACTTCGAGGTGAGCCAGGGGGTCAGCCAGACCCGGCTTTAGCCGGGGCTTTCAGGGAACAAAGGGCTTAGCTTAGGGGGCTCAGGTGAGTCTCAACTTTGGGCGCTGGGGAGGAGCTCCACCTCGGTGCTCTGGTCAGACACCAATGGGGCTGCTGGGTTGGATCCTGCGCTCCTCCGAGTCCAGGTTGGAGGGAAAGGACCTCGGAGATGAGCCCTGCCAGCCTCTGACTACCTGTGTGGAAGCAGAAACCCAGCAGCGCCCTCGTGTGCCCCGGGATACTTTCTGTGGGCAAGAATGGTGCCCTGAATGCAATGCTCCAACCCAATTTGGTACTTCTGGGTGAAGTGGAGCCAGCAGACCCAGAAGGATTCACCTTCTTCTTTCCCCGCTCACCATTTCTCTTGCCTCCCTCCTTTTCTTTTAAACTGCAGTGAACTCCTCTCAGAATTGGGGAGTGGACATAAAGGGAAGGAACCCCACTTCCATCAGGATCCATTGTCCTAAGTGTCCCCTACCATCTGTGCGGTGGGAATGCTGGCCCACCTCCTCGCATCTCCTCCCTGGTGTCCCTCTGATTCCAGCTTCTCGTATCTCCCGAGAGACTCCCCGACAACCCCGTCCCAGGTCCCACAGGCCCCCAGACCCTCACCTGTAACCACTCACCCTGCAGCTGGTGCTGGGATGTTAAAGCCGAGTGAAGAACCTTGGGAGATGGTTGGGACCTGTTCCTCCTGGTCCCTCTTTCATTTTCCGTTTTGGATTTGGCCAGGATGGATGATAAGACAGGATGGCTGAGAGGGGCTAGTGCTCCCCCTTCTCTTAAAGGGACAGGGTGACCCTGTTGACTGACTCCACCCCTGGGAACAGACCCAGGGCCACGCCCCTTGCTGGACTCTGCCAGCCCTCCCTTCCCATCCCCTCATCCCCCCACCCCCACCCCCATCCCAGGGCTGAGTCCCCAACTGGAAATGAGGAAAGGGGTTACCCAGAGCTACATCCCTGTTGAAGGAAGCCCATCTCCAACAGACTCTCCTAACTGGAAGGCCTAGGCCTTCCACTATCAAGTGACTGTCCCTGCTGAAGGCGGTCTTCAGGGCTGGCGCGGGGTTTGATGCTGGTGTTGGTAGCACTGGTATTTTAAGCAGCAGCAGACACCTGCTAACTCTCCTTCAAGCTCTGACATTACAAGTCACTTAGCTCTTCTGGGCCAGAGTCTCCTGGCTTGTCAGCTAAGAAGCCTGGGCCAGCTGGTCCCTAAGTTCCCTTCCAGCTCTGCAGCTTAATGCTGAGGTCCCAACCATGTCACAGAAAACAAAAAAACCCCAAGCCCAGAAAAATTTCCCTTTTGGAAAAACATTAGGGTATCAAGGGTGTCTGGCCTTGGGACTTGAATAAAAGCTTTTGCTTCCTTCCTGCTTTTCTGTAACTTCCAGATTTACTGTAATGAGCATGTCATTTTATAATATGAAAAGTAAATAGAAAGGTTTCTTTTTCCCTCACAAGGCTCTGAACTGAGTCATCTTCTACTGCTCTAGGTAGCTGGAGAAGCTGTCCTATAGAGAAGGGCAGTTAGGATGACCAAGGGTGACCTGAGCGGCCAGGGAGGGGACACTCCCAGGTTAAGTGCTCATTTGTCCTCTCTGCCTTCCCAGGAGTCTGGACCCACACCGTTCTCCTCCTTCGTCTGTGCAGTTGCTCTGGGTTGGGCCCCAGGCCCCACTCATCATAAGAATTAGCTCATGTCATCCTCCTGACAAGGATGGGAAGCTGAGACTCAGAGGATCTAAGGCACAGTCACGCAGCAAGAAAGAGAGGGTCCTGGCGTCACACCCAGCCTCACTGGTTTGGAGCCCACATTCTGAAGCTCATGGTGGAACTGTCCCGGTTCCAGCCTGCCTGGACTTCCCAGGGCCTGACAGCCCCCAGGGCTTTGTGTGGGGCTGGTGGCAGCCATGCCAGGACTCACCTCTTTGGTGACACTTTCTCTCCTCTCCGGCCATGGGGGCCTGTCTGGTTTTCCACGTGCTGATGGGGACCCCTGGCCCGATTTCAAGAAGGGGTGGGAAATGTGTCCTTCACCCACACTGGCTCCGGCCCAGCCCTGCCTGGAAAAACCCTAGGTTAATACTCGGGAGTGCTGGGGTTCCCTAGGGACTGGGCCTGGGTGGGGAGACACTAGCCTGGATCAAGTCCAAAGGAAAGCACATGCTGGGGCCCATTCCAAAAACAGGATATGGGCCGGGGGCACCGGCGACCTCCCCAATCCCTACCTCCACCTGCTCCTGGAAAAACTGCTCCCTGACCCCAGCCATGGGGGCCCAGGGACACGCCTCATCGCCCCTGGAATAGTCCCTGCCCTGACTTCATGGCCACTGCCCGGTCAGCCCACCAGCCCAGCCTGGAAAAATCCTCATCAGAGCAGGCTCATCTGCCTGTGGAGAGCGGAAAGTGGCAGAGGTGGCAGGTGGGCAAGGGGGGAGACGTGGAACCGTGGAGCCGTGGTTCCCCTGCATTGTCCCCAGCCCTTGATACCGTAGGGCCAGACACAGGAGACTCAGCAATCTCTGGGGCCCATCCTCCTTCTCAGATAGTGCCAGCCTGGGAGGAGGTGTCACTGATGCTGCCCAGAGCTGGCGGCACTTGGCCCCATTCTTGGCCCAACTCGCCGTCTGGGGCTGGGCTCAGACTGGTTCACACTCCGTCTCCATCCCAGACACCTCACCCTGGTCCATTGGACTGTGGAACCACTTCCCAAGTCCATCACACATGAACACGCATAGGCAGGCACACACATGTTGGTAAATTAATAGCCATGACTTCAGCAACCCACAACTATATTTTCTCTCCACTGTGTCCCTCTAACATTTAAAATAATCTTTACATAAATGCTGCCTTTTAGTAAGGCCTTTCCTAGCTGCCCAAACTGGAATTTAACCCCTGACTTCCTATCTCCTTTCTGAGCTTTATTTCCTTTTCACTGACCACTGGATAACATACTTCATATTTTTCTTATTTATTCTGTGTAGCATGTCTCCTTTATTAGCATGGAAGCTCCAGGAGGGCAGAAATTTTTGGTGCTTTATATACTGTCCTGCCCTCAATGCCTAGACAGTTCCTGGCACTTTAGTAGATCTGTGTGGTGGCTGAATGAGTGAATTGGGGTGGAAGGGTTTTAGAGGGTGCAGATCTTCTCTGCCTCAAGAGGATGACGCTGCTGGGCTCCACGCCTCGGTTGTTCCCTCTGATCTCCTCCAGGGCTTGTGATCACTTAAGCGAATATTCAGTCTGAGATCGGCAATCAGAATGCCCACTCTTGGGTAGAAAAGAAAACTCCAAAATCGGTTAATGGTGAAAATCTGCCCCAGCTCAAACAGAACAGGAGGGAAGAGTGGGTGAGAGGCAGGGGGCACGGCCGCTTCTCCTTGATTACTCCTCAAGTCCGCTGCAGCCCCGCCCCCGCAGAGCTGCGCAGTTTCTAAGCCGGTCCCCAGGCTGGTCTGAAAAGCCTCCAGACCGTATGATCTGGTCACTGGTCGCCCCAGCTCTCTGCCTCCTCCCCTCTGTCCTCAGCCTTTGGTTCCCCATAGACCCCTCAGGCTCTGCAATTTATCACCAGCTGGGACCTGCTTCCCTGTCCAGCATTACTTCCTCCCTTAGCTCTATGGTTATTTAAGATGAGGTTCGGCTGTCAGAGCAAAAATACTAAACAGTGGCTCAAAACAGAGGGAAGCTTGTTTCTCACATAAAAGGAGGGCGGGGGCTGTTCAGCACGGGCAGAGCAGCTCTGCGCCCCAAAGTCCTAAACAGGGGGCAGTCGGCTCCTTCCAGACCCCTCCTGGGGTGTAGCCCCCTCCTGCAGGATTCACAGAATCTATCAGTTATATTCCAGGCAGCGGAGGGAGAAAGCGATGAAGTGGTAGAAGCGGCCGCAAGAACATCTCTCCAAAAAGTCCCCAGAGGCTGCCACGTGACCCACCTGCTCACATATCATTGGTCTTCCCTCTGCAAGGAAGCCTGGGAGATGGCGTCTTTATTCTCAGTGGCCTTGCGTAGAAGAAGCGAGAATGTAGCCCTGACTGTCAGAAGACCACTTCTAGTATTCACCTTCCGCACTGAGATGGGGAGTCAGGCAGAGTCGGTTTCCCCCAGGTCTGCCCCCACTAGCTGCTCCCTGAGGAAGGAGGAGGCCGCCTCAGTCTACCTTGTCCTCAGGTCCTGCCAAACCAGTGCGCCTTCATTCACATGCCTCTGCCAAGCCTTTGCTCTCGTCCTTGGGCAGAAGAGTCACTATTGCCAACTGGAGGCCCCACCTGTCTCTTTCCCCAGGTCACACTTTTCTAGGTTGTACGTGTGGCAGCTTTGTTCAGTAAGGACGATAACTGGGCCTGAGGGTGGTTGGGCCCTGCAGGCCGCCTCATCTGAGAGACAAAGAGACTTGGGAGTTCCTCTTCCTTTCCTCGAAAGCCTAGAGTGAAAGACGGAGGAGAGAAACTGCTTTGCGACTGAGGTGGGGAAGGGGACAGGTTTGTTATCAAGAGGCGTCTTTCCAAGTCCCATTTCCCTCCCCAGAGCTCTGAATAGCTGATATTTATAACTGCCGAGATCCGTAAGCTGCTACAATCGCTGCTGCTGGACTGGTGACCCGCTCTCCATCACCCTGGGGCAGAAGTGGGATCAGGTTGACTCCAGATCAGTTGGTGGGCAGACCAAAGTAACTCCCTCCCTGAAAGCGATACTCCTGGGTGGAAAGGAGTGCTGCCCACCAGGTCCTGGAAAATTACAGAAAGACTAGAAGACAAAGTCACTTATGGATTCGGCTTCCTTTCCTCCAGTTAAAATATCTTTTGCATTCACCGGGATGTATTGGGGCCACCTTGAGGCCACTGAAGATACTGCCTTACTCAAAAGAAACAAATCTGACTCCAGAAATTACTGAGGAAAAATGTAAGGGGGGGTGGTGTAAAATGATACAGCTGCTTTGAAAAGTTCCGCAGGTTCTTAGAAAGGCAAAGATTTATTAAATAACCAACAATTCCACTTCTAGGTATCTACCCAAGAGATATGAAAAAATATGCCTATAAACAAGGTTTGTATTCTCACGTTCATGACAGTTTTACTTATAATGGGCCCAAACTGGAAACAACTCAACTGTCCGTCAACAGGTGAATGGATAAACAAATCCATACAATGGAATGCGCGCGCGTGTGTGCGTGTGTGTTAGTCGCTCAGTTGTTTCTGACTTTTTGTGACCCCATGGACTATAGCCCACCAGGCTCCTCTGTCCATGGAATTCTCCAGGCAAGAATACTGGAGTGGGTTGCCATTCCCTTCTCCAGGGGATTGTCAGGATCCAGGGATAGAACCTGGGTCACCTTCATTGCAGTCAGATTCCTTACTGTTTGAGTCACCAGAGAAGTCCTACAACGGAATAATGTTCAGCAATTAAAAAAAAGAATGACTACTTGATACCTAAATATGGTTAAATTTCAAAAACATGATGTCAAATGAAAGGTTGGACACAAAAGCATAAATACATATACATATATATGTATATGAAGTTAAAAGCATATATATATAAAGTTCTAGAATAGGTAGAATTAACCTATAATGGTAGAAATCAGATCAATGTTGGGGGTCAGGATTGAAGAGACACTTAAGAATTTTGGGGAGTGATGGAAAAGTTTTATATCTTGTTAGTGATGGTGGGTATGCATTTGTCAAAAGTCATCAATATGTATACTTATAGTGAGTGCATTTTATGTATGTAAATTATACCTCAATAAAGTTGATTTAAAAAGAAAAAAGTAATGTTGGTTTGTGTTGAAATTCTTTTGCAGGAGTGATGAGGGTGATTAAGACTTTTTAAAAGTCATTTTTACACCTCTCTCTCCAACTCTTTTGGCAACTCTCTTTCCTCTTCCTCTCCCTTCACCCTCTTGTCCCTCCACAATCCAGTCTGGTCATCCTTCCCCCCTTAACAACTGCCTCTTTCCCATTCTTTATGAAATAGAGCAAAGTGGCTTGTTCCTACCAATCTGAGTTTGATGTCTGAAGGACGCTTTTGCACACAAAATCAGTATCTTTGGGTTTGAATTTGGGTTTCAGTTTATTAAAACAGAAAAATTCTAACTTTTTCCTTTTTAAGTCTTCAACTTATACACTTTGCTATTTTATACAGGTAATATAATTTGAGTGTAAAAATAAGAATAATCATTTTCACTTGCTCTTTCACATCAATTATAATTTTTAAGTTAAATCTACATAAGGGACACTAATTACAAACCTGATTAATTAAATTTCCAAACACTTCCAGTGCCTGATAGGACTGAAAACTCTAGCAAATGATTATCTTCTGATGCATTAAAATAACTTCTGTAAACCTGACAAACCAAATGTACAAATTCAAGTTCTTTTCAACTTTATGGTAGTGTTTACAAATTTAATCAAATCTGTTAAACTTTTGACAATTCCCTGGCAGTCCAGTGGTTAGGACTCTGCACTTTCACGGCCAAGGGTGCAGGTTCAATCCCTGGTGGGGGAATTAAGATCCTGCAAGTTGTGTGGCACACCTCCCCCAAAGTTAAAATATCATCTAAAAATATGCTACATATTTAAATTGAAATTACACTGAAAGAGCAAAAAAATAAATAAATAAATTGAAATTACAGGGTTTATCTACCAGATTTCTTTACTTAAATTCTTGTAAACATTAGGAACATTAAAAATATGTAATACAGGGACTTCCCTGGTGGTTCAGTGGTTGGAACTCTGTGCTTCCAGTCTGGGAAGGGCACGTTTGATCCCAGGTTGGGGAACTAAGGTCCCACATGCCGCATGTGGTGCAGCCTAAAAATAAATGAATGAATAAATAAGTCTTTTAAAAAATACGTAACACAAACACATTCTGAATGATTACGAAATGTTCCTAAATTTAACACAAAATCATTAAGACTGTGAGTTTGATTGCTTGATCATTTCTATCGTTCTATCTTTACCTTCAAGTTTGTATGTAGAGTCATTTACCCAACTCAAAACGGTTTAATCATGTAAGGTGGACTGAAATTTTTTTAAAAAGTTGAAGTATAGTTCTTTTTTATAATGTTGTGTTAATTTCTGCTGTACTGCAAAGTGATTCAGTTATACATACATAGGCATTTTTTAAATATTCTTTTCCATTTATCACAAGATATTGAATGTAGCTGCCCATGCTCCATTCATGGACATGCCTGTCCACAGCAGGACCTTGTTGTTTATCTGATCTATATATAATAGCTTACACTTGCCGACCCCAACCTCCTCCTCCATCTCTTCTCCAGCCCCTTCCCCCTTGGCAACCATACGTCTATTCTCTGTGTCCGTGAGTCTATTTCTGTTTCTATTTTGTGGATAGGTTGGTTTTTAGATTCCACATATAAGTGATATCATATGTTATTTGTCTTTCTGACTTACTTCACTGACTTACTGATAATCTTCAGTTGCATCCATGTTGCTGCAAATGGCATTATTTTGTTCTTTTAATGACTGAGTAGTGTTCCATTGTATATATGTACCACATCTTCTGTATCCATTCATCTGTTAGTGGACATTTAGTTTTTTTCCATGTCTTGGTTATTGTGAATACTGCTGCTATGAATATAGGGGTGCATGTATCTTTTTGAATTAGAGTTTTGTCTAGACATATGCCCAGGAGTGGGATTGCTGGATCATAGAGTAGCTCTATTTTTAGTTTTCTGAGTAATCTCCATACTGTTCTCCATAGTGGCTGCACCAACTTACCTCCCACCAACAGTGTAGGCCTCTGCCAGAACTCTTCTCCACCATGTAGCTCTCCAAACTTTTTTCTTTGGAATTTATTAAAGGTATGTGTTTATGTTCTCATTTTTAGCCTTTTCATGTTTATTGCTTCATGCTTTTTGTTTAGCAAAGACCATTACAAAGCACATAATTTGAATATGTGCCCCGGAATTCTATAACCATACAGGTGGTAATGTAATTATTTCTCCATCCAATTCAAACTTCTCTGTGCCATCCAGCAAGAGAAGATACAATTGTGGTTTCCATGGATATTCTTGAAGGTGGGATTGTTAGTTTCCCCATCATGCTAATGCTTAGTCTCTCAGTTGTGTCTGATTCTTTGCAATCCCATGAACTGTAGCCCTCCAGGCTCTTCTGTCCCTTGGGTTTCCCAGGCAAGAATACTGGAGTGGATTGCCATTACCCCATGGTGCATTGCAAATCTCTCCCCAGTAACTGCAATGTTTGTTCTGGAATGGGCTTCCCTGAAAGCTCAGTTGGTAAAGAATCCATCTGCAATGCAGGAGACTCTGGTTCTATTCCTGGGTTGGGAAGACCTGCTGGAGTAACAGGCAAGTTTGACCTTGGAGTACAGAATGAAGCAAGGCAAAGGCTAACAGAGTTATGCAAAGAGAACGCACTGGTCATAGCAAACACCCTCTTCCAACAACACAAGAGAAGATTCTACACATGGACATCACCAGATGGTCAATACTGAAATCAGATTGATTATATTCTTTGCAGCCAAAGATGGAGAAGCTCTATACAGTCAGTAAAAACAAGTCCGGGAGCTGACTGGTTCAGATCATGAACTCCTTATTGCCAAATTCAGACTTAAACTGAAGAAGGTAGGGAAAACCACTAGGCCATTCAGGTATGACCTAAATCAAATCCCTTACAATTATACAGTGGAAGTGACAAATAGATTCAAGGAATTCGATCTGATACAGACTGCCTGAAGAACTATGGATGGAGGTTCGTGACATTGTGCAGGAGGCAGTGACCAAGACCATCCCCAAGAAAAACAAATGCAAAAAGGCAAAATGGTTGTCTGAGGAGGTCTTACAAATAGCTGAGAAAAGGAGAGAGGCTAAAGGCAAAGGATAAAAGGAAAGATATATCCATCTGAATGCAGAGTTCCAAAGAATAGCAAGGAGAGATAAGAAAGCCTTCCTCAGTGATCAATACAAAGAAATAGAGGAAAATAATAGAATGGGAAAGACTAGAGATCTCTTCAAGAAAATTAGAGATACCAAGGGAACATTTCATGCAAAGATGGGCACAACAAAGGAGAGAAACATTAGCAGAAGATAATAAGAAGAGGTGGCAAAAATACACAGAAGAACTATACAAAAAAGATCTTCATGACCCAGTTAATCATGATGGTGTGATCACTCACGTAGAGCCAGACGTCCTGGAAGGTGAAGTCAAGTGGGGCTTAAGAAGCATCACCATGAACAAAGCTAGTGGAAGTGATGGAATTCCAGTTGAGCTATTTCAAATCCTAAAAGGTGATGCTGTGAAAGTGCTGCAATCAACATGCCAGCAAATTTGGAAAACTTAGCAGTGGCCACGGGACTGGAAAAGGTCGGTTTTCATTCCAGTCCCAAAGAAAGGCAATGCCAAAGAATGCTCAAACTACCACATAATTGCACTTATCTCACACGCTAGCAAAATAATACTCAAAATTCTCCAAGCCAGGCTTCAACAGTATGTGAACCCAGAACTTCCAGATGTTCAAGCTGGATTTAGAAAAGGCAGAGGAACCAGAGATAAAATGGCCAACATTCATTGGATCATCGAGAAGGCAAGAGAGTTCCAGAAAAACATCTATTTCTGCTTTATTGACTACACTAAAGACTTTGACTGTGTGGATCACAACAAATTGTGGAAAATTTTTAAAGAGATGGGAATGCCAGACCACCTTACCTGCCTCCTGAGAAATCTGTATGTGCAGGTCAAGAAGCAACAGTTAGAACCAGCCATGAAACAACAGATTGGTTCCAAATTGGGAAAGGAGTACGTCAAGGAGGTATATTGTCACTCTGCTTATTTAACTTATATGCAGAGTACATCAAGTGAAATGCTGGGCTGGATGAAGCACAAGCTGGAATCAGATTGCTGGGAGAAATATCAGTAACCTCAGATATGCAGATGACACCACCCTTATGGCAGAAAGTGTAGTAGAACTAAAGAGCCTCTTAAAAGTGAAAGAGGAGAGTGAAAAAGTTGGCTGAAAACTCAACATTCAAAAAGCTAAGATCATGGCATCTGGTCCCATCACTTCATGGCAAATAGATGAGGAAACAATGGAAACAGTGACAGACTTTATTTTCTTGGGTGCCAAAATCACTGCAGATGGTGACTGCAGCCAAGAAATTAAAAGACGCTTCTTGGAAGAAAAACTACGACCAATCTAGACAGCATATTAAAAAGCAGAGACATTACTTTGCCAACAAAGCATCTAGTCAAGCTATGGTTTTTTCAGTAGTCATGTATGGATGTGAGAGTTGGACCATAAAGATAAAGAAAGCTGAGCACCGAAGAATTGGTGCTTTTGAACTGTGGTCTTGGAGAAGACTCTTGAGAGTCCCTTGGACTTCAAGGAGATCAAACCACTCAATCCTGAAGGAAATCAATCATGAACATTCATTGGAGGGATTGATGCTGAAGCTGAAGTTTCAATACTTTGGCCACCTGATGCAAAGAACTGACTCCTTGGAAAATACCCTGATGCTGGGGGAGGTTGAAGGCAGGAGGAGAAGGGGACGACAGAGGATGAGATAGTTGGATGGCATCATTGACTTGATGGACATGTGTTTGAGTAAGCTCCGGGAGTTGGTGATGGACAGGGAAGCCTGGCATGCTGCAGTCCATGGGGTCACAAAGAGTTGGACACAACTGAGATACTGAACTGAACTTTCATGCTTCCACAGAGCATGTATTGAAAGCAAGGAATTCCTCCCATTCACTTGTTAAATTAACACTGTGATTTTGCACAATTATGAAAGACCTGTCTACTCTGTCAGAAGGGAGTTTTGTGCACTATACGAAATGTTATTACCAAAAGCTGCAGCCCGGGGAAAAGATGTGCTAGTCTGTCTTGTGGCCCCTGTTTCAGACCTTGGGAAGCTACTGTCGAGGTTCAGTATCATCACATGATTACAGTGTGGAGCATGGCTGCTGAGGACAAGACAGTGGGCTCACCCGTATCTGCTCATCCTCCTGTGTCATACCTCTCAGCAGGTCTCTAAGTTCTCTGTCCATACGCTCTCCTGCAGTTTATAGTTGTAGCCATCAAAGCAAAACAAAGATGGATACATGTGGACAAAGAGCTTCAGGATCTTTGGAAATCTTGCTGTGTGTTGCATCAGGAAAAGTAATTCCAGTTTCCCACCACTTTGGTAACTATAGGTTTGTTTTCTACATCCATGACTCTACTTATGTTTTGCAAATAAGTTCATTTGCCCCCCCCCCTTTTTTTTCAAGATTCCATACATAAGTGATAGCATATAGTATTTGTCTTTCTCTTTTGACTTACTTCACTTACTATGATAATCTTTAGGTCCATCCATATTGCTGCAAATGGCATTATTTTGCTCTTTTCTTACTACTGAGTAATATTCCAATGTATGTATGTACATCTTCTTAATCCATCCCTCTGTTGATGGACGTTTAGGTTGCTCCCATGTCCTGGCTATTGTAAATAGTGCTGCATGTATCTTTTTGAATTATGATTTTCTCCAGGTACATGCCCAGGTGTGGGATAGCTGGGTCATATGGTAGCTCTATTTTTAGTTTTTTAAGAAACTTTTATTCTGTTCTCTTTAGTGGCTGCACCAATTTACAGTTCCACTAACAGTGTAGGGCAGTTTCCCTTTTCTCCATACTCTCTCCAGAGTTTATTATTTGTAGACCTTTTTTTTTAATTTGTTTAAAGCAGTTGTTAACATTTAATGCATCTCCTACCATGTGGCTTCAAGCTACTAGGACACATGCCCTACTCACGTCCTTAACCTTCCCAGCTCTTCTACTGAAGAATTTAACCTTCTCCATGACAGGCTGCTTTAGGATCTTTCCCTTGCTCAGAACTTTGTATTTAGTAGCCCAACTGCGCCGCATTGACGACAGGAGCAGCTCCTCTTGTCCTTGGCAGTGTTTATACCCATGTCTGTTCACTGACCAAAGTCCACAATTTATCAAGGTTGACATCTGGGCAGAAGTTCTGGTTCCTCTTTTTTTTGTTTGGCTGCACAGTATGTGGGGTCTCAGTTCCCCAACCAGGGATCCAACCCATACTCCCTACACTGGATGCTCAGAGTCCCAACCACACTGGATCACCCTCAACTTCAGGGAAGTTCTGCTCTAGTTCCTCTTTAAGTGGTAATGCCTCATACCAGCTTGCCCAAAGTATCCTGGGTGATATTTGTTGAAGTTGAGCCTGTGGTGATGAATGCCACCAGCACTGTCCCAGCCTCCTGGGTACTTCTGGTGTTTGCTGATGTAGCCGAGGCTATGGCTCATGTGGCCCCTACGTTTCCAGGCCTTCTTAGTCTGATGGCTGTAGATTTTTAAAAAACATATTTATTCGATTGCACTTGGTCTTAGTTGTGGCATGTGGGATCTAGATCCCCAACCAAGGATCAAATTCGGGACCCCTGCAATGGGAGCATGCCTGTCGCGTCTTAGCCACTGGACCGCCAGGGAAATCCTGGCTGTAGATTTTTTGATGATGACTCTTCTGACTAGTGTGATACCTCATTGTAGCTTCTGTTTTAATTTGGCTGTGCCGGGTCTTCACTGTGGTATGCAGGATCTTTAGTCTTGGCATAATGGGCTCTTAGTTAGGGCATGCAGACTCTAATTCCCTGACCAAGGATGGATACCAGGTCCTTGCATTGGGATCGTGGAGTTTTAACCACTGGCCCACCAGGGAAGTCCTCTGCATTGTAGATTTTTTTTTAAAAAATTTGCCATTTTTTAAAAAAAGAAATTTTAAATTAGTTTATTTTTGGCTATGCTGGGTCTTGGTTGCTGTCAAGGACTGAATTCACTTGAAGTCTTTTTAGTTAGCAAGTACATTAATGATCAGGAGAGAACTTTTGGTTTCTGAAGGGAAACATTTCTGATGTTTTTTCTTCCCAAAGGTTTATATGCCTTTCTCCCACTTTCCCACGATTCATTTTATAAGCAAATGTATACACACCAGACAGGGATTTCACCTTTAATTTGCAACTTGCTTTCTTCACTTAGCAATGCCCTAAATATCTTTTCAAGTCAAATAATCTGCATGACTTTTTTTTTTTTTAATCTTTTGGTTGTATGCCATGTGGGATCTCAGTTCCTTGACCAGGGATTGAACCTACACCCCCTGCACTGGAATGAGTTTTTTTTTTTTTTTTCAATTTGCCATGGTCTTTGCTGCTGTGCCGGCTTTCTCTAATTGCAGTGAGTGGGGTTATTCTTCATTGTGGTTCGTGGGCTTCTCATTCCAGTGGCTTCTGCTATTGCAGAGCGTGAACTCTAGGTACTCAGGCTTCAGTAGTTGCAGCACATGGACTCAGTAGTTGCAGCTCGAGGGCTCTAGAGCTCAGGCTCAGTAGTTCTGGCGCACGGGCTTTGTTGCCCCACGGCATGTGGAATCTTCCCAGACCAGGGATGGAACCTGAATCCCCTGCCTTGGCAGGCGGATTCTTAATCCATTACGCCACCAGGTAAGTGCTCGGAGTCTTAACCACTGGACTTCCAGGGAAGTCCCTGCATGATCGTTTGGTGAGCACTTGGTATTCCTCATTGTACCATAATTTGTTTTACTAGATGTCTCTTGTTGGACATTTAGGTTACTTTCAGTTTTATTATTATAGAAACTTTAATAGGGCACCTTTGTATGTAACATTTTTTGTGTGATATTAGAGATTTACATGTAGCTGTGAAAAATAAAGATTGATTGTACACTTTGCCTCCATGTGTGTATGTGCTCAGTGGTGTCTGCCTCTTTGCTATCCCATGGACTGTAGCCTGTCAGCCTCCTCTGTCCACGGAATTTTCTAGACAAGATATGGTGTGGGTTGCCATTTCCTACTCCAGGGGATCTTCCCGACCTAGAGATTAAACACTTTGCCTACTTTCCCCCATGGAAGCATTTTGTAAAATTATGTTGTAACCAAGACATTGATATTTCTTGCGTTACTTAAACTCTCCTTTGTATTTACATCGATTTTCACACGTCCCCTTCTCCTAAATTTCTTAAGGTGATAACTGCTGGGACAAAGAGCTTGACCTTTTTGTCCAGGTTCCGATAAAAGGGCTCATTTTCCATTCTTTGTCAATGCCACCCTTGGGGATGTGTTTAGGATGGTTATCCCTCTGTAACTTTCCTTCTAGTACTTCTTCAATTAAAAAAAAAAAAATTATGGCTGTACTGGGTCTTCATTGCTACTTTTGGGTTTTCTCTAGTTGAGGCAAGCAGGAGCTACTCATTGCAGTGGCTTCTCTTGTTGTGGAGAACAAGCTCTAGGTGGGTGGGCTTCAGAGTTGTGGTGCAGGGGCTTAGTTGCTCCGTGGCATGTGGGATCTTCCTGGACCAGGGATCGAACTCAGGTCCCCTGCACTGGCAGGTAGATTTTCTAACCACTGGACCACCAGGTAAGTCCCTTCAGTTTTGTTTTTGATAGTTAAGAGTCTATGTGAAGAATTTCCCTGGTGGTCCAGTGAGTGACCCTCAGCTCCCAATGCAGGAAGCAGAGGTTTGATCCCTGGTTAGGGAACTAGGATCCTGCATAATGTGTGCAATGTGGGTGGGGGAGGGGGGAAAAAAGGTCTATTTTTTAACTTTCCTGTAAGATGAGAAGGGGTTGGGCTTTTCTAGCATTTTTTCCCCCTCTAAATGATTAGCCAATTGTCCCAATATAATTTACTGATATCATCAAGCAGTTGATGGGATTATCAAAATATTGTTAAAGTAGGGAATCGGAATTTATATTTAAAGCTATTTATTGATGGAAGGTCAACACCTTTTGAGTGTGGAAAAGATGAATTTAGCACCCATGTTTAAAAGCTTAGGGAAAAATCTGCTTGGCCCGGTTAGTCATGGTGCCTTTCTCTTGGAACTATCACTGTGGCCAGGAGTTATGAGGGACATCAGAAAATGATGAAAACAGTTCTCAAAGCTATTTTATAGTGAATAGTGAAGAGGATATATTTCAGACTAAGGAAAAGAGTGTAGTGCAGGGTGAGAAAAGGGCAACAATCAAGGGTTGCAATGTTTACAACATTTTATTAAAGTACAAAATAGTTGGAATTAAGCTAAATAGAAAAACAGTAAATATTTACAAAAACATCGATACCATCACTCAAGTCACACACATGTAACGAATGCAGGAAGGTCTTAAAAAGTTTATAAATTGAAAATTATGGAGATTTCCCAAAATGGATATAAAAGCTCACTGCTGAGTATGGCATCAATATTCTTTGAGAATATTTTGTTCCTCCTTTGCAATCTGAGGGGACAAGTCAAGTGTTGAGATAATCACAACTTAGGGTCTAATTTTCTTCATTTTATTGACTGTTATAAAGACACAGCCACGGAGTTTTTCTTCAGCTTCTGCTGATATTCAAAAGGATATGAAGAATATGAACAATTTTTCACTGCTTAAAAATTCAGCATATAAAAGGCTGAGTGAGGAGTATTTGGAACTGGAACTACATAGAGTTCTATCTGATGGAAAATTACTTAAAACTAAGATAAAACAGAGAACTAATCATACTCTACTTCATATTTACTGAAAGTAGGCAGAGTAGAAACTTTTATGTCAAAAGGCTCCAATTTTAGCTTACTGAACTGTCAAACTGCATTATGCTGAAGTTATCACACAATTACCTCAAGCGGCCAGAAGAGCCTAAAACCACTTTAACAGAACAAAGAACACAGACTCAACACATATATAAGCAGAGAAGAAAACAAAACGCTGTCCAGGAGATGGTCACGGTACTACACAGTATTATAGAGACAAAGGACACTTGGGCTCTACATACTTCACTTTAATGGTCCTGAACTAAAACTACCTTCCCCAAACTAAATTCAGAGGGGAGGAAATTGAGACATTTACCTAACTTTAAGATCATTACTTAAAATAATCACCTCACATTTTAAAAGAAATCATCTTCATCTGATTCTTCAAGGTACTTTATAGGTTTCTTTGTTCTTCCAGATTTTGCCCGAGAACCAACAGCTGAGTCCAAGTCCAGATGGAAATCATCGCTTTCCTCCTTGGGTTTCTAAAAAAGAAGAGCGCAAGTAATTTCCAGTATCAACCCGGACAGTAGAATTTCAATGCAAAAAATATACCAACAGACTACAACTCAAGGAATTTCTCACCTTCTAACAAGTAGTAAGAAATAGACCAAAGGCAAATCTTTCATTGACTAATTAGTGAAATTTAGCTGTTTTACAACTAAACTCCATAGAGTAAAAGGAATGGATTTAAATTTATTTTCTTAAAAATGTGCCAAATTATTAGCAGCAAAGCTTGGTTATGTGTTTAAAAATAACTTTTTTTCAGTGAAAAAAAAAAAAAAAACCTATAGTGAAAGGACTGACTAGAATAAATACCTTGTTTGTGACTGCTTTAGAGATCATTTTCTCAAAATTAGAGTCGGAATCATCAGAAGAGGATGGCTTCCTTTTGCGGCGAGTCTTGGTTTTGGGGGCATTAGGCTTTTTAGAGACCTCAGAATCCAAGTCCGGATCCGTTTTGGTTCTCTTTGGCGCAGCCCTTTTCCTGGCGCCTGTGGTCGAGGCGGAAGGCTGACCTGTGACACAGGCACTCATCAGTCACTCTGAGCTGAACTGCTTCTACAGTGAACTTTCTCGAGCAACTTGTTTTCCGCTTATATTTAATATAGGAAAAGACAACATAATCGAGACTAAAATGCATTAGAGAATCAAGGTATTCTTAAGTATCCGATTTTTTTGTAGTTATATGCTTCATGTTAAACGTTTGTAACTGTTTCTAAGTCCCATCCCTGTCATAGATATGAGTTAGGATAACACCTGGCATTTTGAGAAACACTCTTTTTAAAAATCTTTTGACTAGCAATTTTGATTATAAAGATCTAAGGATTTGTTTGCATTTAGACAAGGTCTTTATTTTAATATCTATAGTAAATTTGGAGAATAAAAATTTGAAGTTGACTTGTAGAAGCCAGTTAGTTAATCCCAATATTAACCCAATTCAAAGACTGAGGCTCACTTTTTGCTGCTGTCTTCTTTGCTGTCACATTCTTTTTAGGAACAGGGTTTATGGTTTCAGTTACAGCTGGGAAATCAGCAGCAGGAGAGCTTGGAGGAGGTGGTACATTATCTTCAGCATCATCAGCATCAAGCTCTGTTACTTCAAATGGGAAGGAAAGTAGTACATATAAGCAATATATAAAAATCTGTGCTTTGTCCCTGCTCTGAATTCCTATTCAAACACCATGTCTGTGACTTTTCTGGAATATTTCAAACACACTTTTATAACTTTGCTCTAATTTCTGGGTCCTTCATCAGCAAAGTTAGTTTTTGTATCTCTAGCACAGTACCTGGCAAGCACATGGTTACTTTTCTTATATTAAATGGAGAACTTATTCATGTGCAAAACTGAATCTAATGACCAATATCAATGTAATACTAACAAGAATCCACATTTATTTTCAAAGACAGGACTTGGATAATGTAGTCTGGGTTAGAAGACAGGTGGACCTGAGTGTCCAGTAAAGCAGACATCTCACTATTTTCACTTAAATACCTACCTGATGAGGCACTCTTCAGTGGCTTCAGTTCTTTGTTAGTATGTCTAGAATAAAACAAAACAAAACATCCTGGTGACCAGTTCTAAATGTGTCGAACAACAAGGAATATATCATCAACTATTAAAAACAATCATGATAAAATCCCTGTTAGAGAAGATACTTACTTTGGGGAAGTTTGGGTCTTAGGTGGACTAGCATTTGATGGGACAAAATCATCTTGAGTGTCTTCATCAAAATCTGAAAAATCTTCATCTGAATCCAAATCCATTGTGAATTTGGTTTTTGCTGTTAAAAATATACATATGCAAAGAATCAAAGAGGACAACAGGAGAAATATTTAATCCACAGATTAATATAATATGTCCTGAAGATATAAGCGTCAGTTTAATCTTTGAAAAGATGTCTTAATTTCTCAAAAATTTAATTACTGCTCTAAGATAACAATTTCTGGGATTATGTGCCTTGAAATACACAGATCATTTGAATCTTTAAGAATATGCAGCATGTTCTTCACTCTTCCTTACCTGCTGCTCTCCGTGACTCTCTTTCTCGTGGAGGGACATCAAAATTACTTTCGTTACTGCTCATATCTGATTCTGAATCAGACCAGGGGTTTCTTTTCTTTGCTTTCTTGATTGGTTTAAATGGCAATGTAGTTTGTTTCTTTGTCTTGGTAACTGGAAAGGAGATAGGAATTAACCATCTTTACATATTCTCTGACTCACTTTTTTCCATCTATCATCCATCTATCCTTCAAATATTAGGTTGGCCAAAAAGTTCATTTGGCTTAAAGTGTAAAAATAAAAGATATATTTTTCATATTTACCAAGGACTTTACTGAACAAAGCAGTCACTAACTGAATGAACTTTTCGGCCAACCCAATACTTAACTCTGTGCTAGTACTGGGAATACAATGGTGAATAGAAACAGACATAGTCCCCCTTGCTAAGGAGCTTATAGCTTGGTCATCTAATCCCATAGTAGTAGTAATCCCACAGTAAATGTGTTTACACAGGGCATGCATCAATAGTATGCATGTGCTAAGTCACTTGCTAAGTCACTTCAGTCGTGTACGACTCTGTGCGACCCCATCCCTGGGATTCTCCAGGCAAGAACACTGGAGTGGGTTGCCATTTCCTTCTCCAATGCAGAAAAGTGAAAAGTGAAAGTGAAGTCGCTCAGTCATGTCTGATTCTTCGAGACCCCATGGACTGCAGCCTACCAGGCTCCTCCGTCCATGGGACATTCCAGGCAAGAGTACTGGAGTGGGGTGCCATTGCCTTCTCTTGAGTATGCGTGTATATGTATATAAATATGAGGCTTTTGCAAGAAAGAGATGTTTGAGCTGAGATCTGAAGGTTAAACAAGAGTTAACTAGTTGAAGGGAAATGGATGACAAACGTTCTAGTTCAGGATATAACATGTACAAAAGTTCTGTGAGAAAATACAGTGCATTTAGGAAGCTGAAAGAAATCCATTATGGCTGGAAAACAGAAGTCAGGGGGAGAGTGGCTGGTCTTGTCAAGAATTTTGTTTTTAAACAGGGAACTTATATGACCAGATTTGCATTTTTAAAGAGTTCTTGTAGGCTACAGTGTGGAGATGGGAAAGGCCCAAGAATAGCTGCAAGATCAACAGGTTATACTGCTGAAGTTAAGACAAGGGAGACAATTCAAAATGAAAGAATGGCTTGGCCCAAACCTTAAGGGGCATCTAATGGCTGAGTTGAGGAGGTTTAAAGTCACTAAGTCTTGTTAATTCTAAACCCAACTGTCTCTCATACCCACCCTTTGCTACTTATTTCCCTCATCTAGGCCCAAAGATAAGAAGGACAGTCTCCTCACTGGTCTACTTAGTTCTTGCTTCATATACCTAGTTGAATCCAACATATCCACCCTCCCCAACAACCTGGTTTCCTAACTCTCCACAATCTGATATAACTATTTGCTACTATTTTTCAAAATAAACCCTCCCACTCTGCGAAGGGGGCCTTCTCATTGTCCCATGCATATAATTTTTCTTCTCTTAGTCTAGAATATCTAAATCGTACTCAATCTTTAAGACTCTAACCCAAGTGTTATCTCTTTCACAAAGCCTGCATGTACCCACACTGATCCCACTTTCCTCTAAATCACTACAGTGGCTAGTATGCACTGCTTTACTTCTCTTTCCTGATAAACCACTTGAGGGTAAACACCATGCTTCCCCATTTCTTGTGTCCTCACAATATTTGAGATGGTGATGGGAAATGTAAATGCTCAAAATACTTATTTGATTCATTGGTTTTATATGCTAATTGACTGCTTTGTGTTGTTCAGTTGCTAATTTGTGACCCACTCCTTGTGACCTCATGAACTGCAGCCAGGCTTCCCCATCCTTCACTATCTCCTGGAGTTTGCTCAAATTCATGTTCATTGAGTTGGTGATGCTATCTATCTCATCCTCTGCCACCCTCTTCTCCTTTTGCCTTCAATCTTTCCCAGCATCACGGTCTTTTCTAATGAGTTGGCCATTAGCATCAAGTGGCTAAAGTATTGATGCTAGTAGGTTAAACAGCATAGTACATACAACATACTTTTATTACTTTTTTGGAGGATAACTGTTGTACAACGTTGTGTTGGTTTCTGCCATACAACAATGTTAATCAGCCATAACTATACATATATTCCTTCCCTCTTGAGCCTCCCTCCCATCTTCTTACTACTTCTTTTTCAACACTAAGATGTTTAGGGGACAACAGACATGGTTGGATGGCATCTGGACATGAGTTTGAGCAAACCCTGGGAGACAGTGAAGGACAGGGAAGCCTGGAGTGCTGTAGTCCAGGGAGTCTCAAAGACTCGGACATGACTGGTCAACTGAACAACAACAAAAGATGCTTCTATTTGTTTTATTCATCTTTGTACTCCCCACAGAACTGAGCACACATTACCTATCAAAAGTAGGTACTCAAGGATAGATATATACATTAATCAATGGAATAGAGTTGAGAATCCATAAATAAACTTTAGATTTTTGGCAAAAGTGAAAACAATTCAATGGGGAAAGTTTTTTCAATATATGGTTCTGGGTCACCTGGATATCCACATGCAAAAGAATGAAGCTGGACCCCTTCCTTATACCTATACAACTTACTTTAAAATTACCTAAATGTAAAAGCTAAAACTAAAAACTCTTAGAGGAAAATAAGGGGTAAATCTTTTCTTCACTTTTTTTGGCTATACCACTGGGCTTGCAGGATCTTAGTTCCCCAACTAGGGATCAAACCTGGGCCCTCAGCAGTGAAAGCATGCAGTCCTAATCACTGGACTGCCAGGGAATTCCCTAGGTGTAAATCTTTATGACCTTGGATTTGGCAAAAGATTAGATATGACACCAAAAATATGAGCAACATCAGAAAAAGATAAATTAGACTTCATCAAAATTAAAAACTGTGCTTCAAAGGACACCATTAAGAAAATGAAGATATTTCACAGGCTGGCAGAAAATATTTGAGAATCATATATCTGATAAAGATCTGGCATCTAGAATATAAAGAACTCTTGCAACTAACTCAACAAAAAAAAGACAAATAACCCAATGTAAAAAATGGGCAAAGGATCTGAACAGACACTTCTCCAAAGAAATATAAAAGCCCCTAAGTGGAAACAATCCAAATATCTATCAGCTGATGACCAAATAAATATAATGTGGTATATTCACACAATGAAAAACTATTTGGCAACAAAACAGAATGAAGTACTGATACATGTTACTATATGGTTGACCCCTGAAAACATGTTAAGTGAAGAAGTCAGCCACAAAGGAAAATATTACATGATTCCATTCACATAAAATGTCCAGAATAGACAAATCTAGACACAGAAAGTAGATTGGTGGTTGCCTGGGGGGAGGGGAAGTTGGGAGAAAATGGGGAGTGACCATTAATGGGTACAGTGTTCTTTGTAGGGCAAGATACTGTTCTAAAACTGAGTATACTAAAATCACTGAATGGTACACTTTAAATGAGTGAATCTGGCATATAAGTATGTTAAAACATCTCAATGAAGATGTTAAAAATAAGTAGATATTCAGTAAAGGCATAAACAAATGGTAAGAGTTGTTACTTCTATTTAATTTACGGAGTGAGTGTTAAGTATATCCCAGGTATAGTGCTGAACACTAGGGATAAAACAACATAACTAAGATGTGGTGACTGTCTTCAAGAAACTTTATATATGAATATATTATACAAATTAAAACCTCGTAACTAGCTAGAAAGTGAAACTTAACAAACTGAGCATTTTCTTTAGATCCCAACAAAGTATTTCATTACAAAATGATCTCTTCTAAAATAAATCAAATACCAAGGAAAAAGACAGGGAAGTTCAGATATAGTCCTTCATGTACCTCAAGAACTTCTGAACATCTATATGGGATATACTAAGTAACAAACATAATTTACTCTCAACTCCACATCATTTTTCTTAAGATGTTTCAATACCTGGCTCTCTTTTCTGCTTCTTTTCCAATCTCTGTTTTAGGCTTTCTATTTCCATTCCATCCTCTCGAGGGCTTCCTTCAGTATTTTCACTCTAAAAGACAGCACGACAAAAATGGTCAAATTCTGCCAACTTATTATTCAGAATAATATAGGGTCAAATATACAAATATATATTTGATCAGAGAGATTTTTTTTTTTTCTGTTTTGGCTAAGAGCTCTGAATATCGGTATGGGTAAGACTTTTTCAAGATACTTAAACACTGAAAATAAATCAGGCTCATAAGAATGGGAAGTTATGATGAGTTGATAAATTCCAAACTACGGGATTAGAAGTTTTATGATTAGATCAGTTCTAAGTGGAAAAATGCTTAAAGTGTTTTATGTATAACCTTTCAAGAGTATTACCTTAATTTTCTTTTTAATTTTCTTTTCTGCCTCTGCTTTCATCTCTACGGTCACGAGGGGGATGACTCTCTTTCCACTTGGAGAAGGCAAAATTTCTGCCATTTGTGTTTTTTTCCCCTTTGCTTTCCCACCTTTCCCAGGAAGTCCTATTTGTTCATCTTGTTTCTCCTTTGCTTCAACAACCTAGAAAAGGTTGATATTGGGGAGGAAGATGGGAGGGAAGTTCAAAAGGGGATATATGTACACCTATGGCCGATTCATGTTGAGGTTTGACAGAAAACAACAAAATTCTGTAAAGCAATTATCCTTCAATTAAAAAAAAATGTAAATGGGGTCACACCAAAAAAAAAAAAAAAGCAAGTCTATAAGCTAAAAAGGACATTACAGCATTGATGTCACTTTATCCCTAGGGACAGAATAAAAGGCAATGATTAACTGATTTCAGTTTGTTACATCTTAAGGTAAATTTGTGACAAGCTATTCAAACATTAAGGCACACTTTGAAAAGTGGAGACAGAAGACTGAGTTTTACATTTGATTCTACAACTTAACCATTGAGGATAAAATGGGGAATCAGAATTAAGAATAAAATACACATACATACACATAAATGTATACATTTATAAACTCAAATAAGCAGAAAGGACGTGATTCCAGTCATGTATCCAATCACTGATTACAAGCTAGACATCCAAACTGAAGTGCAATAATATAAATCTTCAAGTTAAAGATTTTAGCTTAATTTATGAAATTAAGATACTTTTTCTTATGTTAATGTTGGAAAACACTGTTACTGATTTGGTAAGAAAGGATCTCCTTAAACTACTGATTAGCCAGCCCTGCAGGAACCGTCTCTGTCCTTTCAGGTTTACCTGGGGGGCTGGGCTGGTGTTCGTCTACATTTAAATTCCCGCTCCCAGTAGGTCAAAAATCAACTTTTGTCCTTTCCCCTCTTTGTGTGAAAACTTCTAGGTAGTGTGTTTCCTGGTACCATTTACTTTATTCTAACTTGTTTCTAACAATCTGTCACTTTATGTGTTATCTTAAAATGTTTCTTCATGCCTCCTATATTCTTTCTGTTGTCAACTGTGAAATTTCCTGACAAACAGGTATATTCCTAGAATACCTTACTTCATTAATACACATTCTAACATAGGCATTATAAACTACGCACCTCCAGCTCTTCAACAAAAGCAGCCAAGTCTTCTTTCCACAAATCTGATGGACTCTTTCTCTTTAAAGTTTCTAGCTCTTGCTCCTTCATTAGACAGTCAGAAAATTAAGAGTTAATTTATGTGCACAAACAGCATTTCCCCAAAGCCCACAATTTTCTTTCACCATTAGAATACAACCAAGAAACATGTACTATCCATCAACAACTCACTTTTTCCTTTCTCAGTTTGCACAGTTCATCTTTCTTTTCCTTGGTTAGATACCAAAGAGGCATATCGAGAAGGTAGTTGAAGCTAGGTCCAGAATCTGTTATAGAGTCACTCTTTTCAGTTTCCTTTTCATTGTCACTGTCTTCATTTTCTTCTTCATCTGGAACCTAAACAAGAAATTAAAATGTATCTTTAATAGGAAATGTGAAACAGAGACATTAGACCGTACACAATCTCTAATAACATAGAAAATGCTAACCAAGAAATTACCTTTTGCTGGGCTTCTTTCCAAGCCTTCACAGGATCCGAATCATATCCTCTCTGAATCAGAACTTTAATTAACTCTTTCTTAGGCTTATTTTCTATTTAAACAAATGTGAAAACAGACAGTAGTTTTGAGCAATATTTTAGGAAAGAATAAAGTTTTTACCATATTAAGTCAAAAGATTAAAACCGGACATTATCAGGTCTTCTTGCATAAATTTGTACATAGTGGTGGACAACAAGTCTTCTCCCTAAACCACTGATAAATATAAACTACCACAAGGGGGCAGTAAAATCATATATGAGGTGATCTAATCATAACAGAGGGAGAAGGCAATGGCACCCTACTCCAGTACTCTTGCCTGGAAAATCCCATGGACTGAGGAGCTTGGTAGGCTGCAGTCCATGGGTCTCGAAGAGTCAGACATGACTGAGCTACTTCACTTTCACTTTTCACTTTTATGCATTGGAGAAGGAAATGGCAACCCACTCCAATGTCCTAGCCTGGAGAATCCCAGGGATGGCGTTGCACAGAGTTGGACACAACTGAAGTGACTTAGTAGTAATCATAACAGAAGACAATCAAAACCTTTATTTCTGATAAATATCAACCTCAATTATACTCTCTGTTCTTTTAATTTCAACACTTAAGCGGGTAAGTTCTTAGTGCCACCATCCAAACATTGATTTCTCTTGATTATGGTCTCTTATAATGCATTTGTTTCCTTTTTTCTATAGTACCCCTCTCTCAATGTCTACCACAGTCAATTTATTAGACTTTGAGGGATACTGAATGTTACTAGCTGTGATATAATGAGGTTCTAAGTGCCAATTAACTTGACATAAGTCACACCTTTAGGCCTTCTATATTAACTCTTCAAGAATTGCAGAGTCTCTAGTATTTCCTAAATTCTAGTCAACTAAATATAATCTTTACTTTTTATTTGAGTCATACCCAATATTATTTATTTTAGCTTTGTCTTAAGTAGTAGTATCTGTGAAATTAGGGGATGGAGATGCCACTGTTATAGTATTTTAAAAGACCCATGAATATGTAACTACTAAGCTAAACATTTTTGTGCACCATTAGAAAATTATTCTATGATCACTACGTAACTTGTGTTGTCATGTTTTGGGACTTGCTACTACAACCCACAGTTACCTGGCTTTTCTAGTTAACTCCGGCCAGAGCTGAGGCTTCTAACTTTAGTCAAAACTGTTTTCTTTCCTGGTAATACTTAAACTTTGATTTTGTTGCTTCTGGAATGTCTTAAAATTCCCTTAGACATGACTTTCAGTCTTGAGTATACAATTTATTTATAATATAATCCATTTAAAATCCTCCTTCCTTTTTGATTTTTCTATCAGACTTATCTCTGCTGTTTATCAATCAGTTTACACAGGGACCTCTACTAGCTCTCCATTCTCTTCCTGTCTAAATGTTAACTAATTCCTGATTTCTCAAGATGCTCAGTCTAGGAAAAGCTATCTCTTTTAAATCATAAATGCTTATTTATATATATGAAAGACACACATGGAACCTACAGAAATAAATGAATTTTGCCCTCCCTCCCTATCATTCCTCTCACCAAAAATGTTTAAAGAAATGAGGCAAGATTGTAATTTTAGTATAGGCAGTTATCGGTCCAGAAACATACCAATGATTATTTTGCCATCTATTTTCTCTAAGATAAAGCGAGCCTGATTATTCAGTTTAGCAGATTCAGCACCAAGCATTCCTAGAAGCCATTCTTTTCTTAATCCATAATATTTAAGCCTGAGTTCAAAGAAGTCTCTTAGAATATCCAAAACTGTGTCGTATTTCTTTAAACAGCCTACATGGTCAAAGAGGACCTAGAAAAGAAAAAACAAGATTAGAGTCAACAGTAGATAAATTGGCTAAACTTTAATGGTTTTAGAGGAATGACCTCATTCTGTGAAAATGTAAAAGTAGCCTAAGATATCCTTTAAAAATTGATATTAACCTTTAATATACATGGAAACATGTGTTTATCATAAAACAGGACATACCATAGAGTTGCATGTGAGACTAGTTTGGAGTTTGAAGACTTTGTGTAGTCCAACTCTCTCTGCCTCTGCCAGTTTTTCTTCTGTCATCTTCACAACAAACTTAACAGTGGTGTCTGTGTGGTATTCCCTGTAATCTGTTATGAGAGGGGGTGTCTTCTCAGTGCCATTCAACATGGGCTCAAGAACCTGTTCTTTATACGTCTAAAAGAAAGAATCCTTTTGTAAGTTTCTAAAACTTAGGGTCCTGTATATTCAACATACGTTAGTATAAAAAATGTTTCCCCATCACAGAAATGAAAAAAGAAATTCTCACTTACCTGGGTCCACATTCTGATGGGAAGCTCTGAGATTTCAATGGTTGTAGAATTAAGAATAGCCACTTCACCACTAATCACATATTGATTTGGAGCCAGCTCCTCAACAGTACCCTTGAAGTTCTTGTAACTTGGAAGCTAAATTGGTATTTAAAAAAAGAATGTTTTCGAAATGTGATACTAAAACAAATCCCAACAGCATTAAACAGTAAATCTAACTAACATTAAGCAATAAATAAACTTTTATGCTTGTGTCCTCTTTAACTACACCATCTGCTGAATTGAAACCAGAGGAAAACTAAGGTTCTTAGTCCACAGACTAGTTACCATTGGCAAAGGTTCTTCTCCATCCATCAAACGTCTGATGTTATTCACAACTTCACGAACATCAAAGTTGGGGATTTTGCAGGACCACCCAGTACCAATTCCTTCAGCGCCATTTATCAACACCATGGGTATAATAGGAATGTACCATTCAGGCTCAACACGCTGGTTGTCATCATATAAAAACTTTAATGTGTGGTCATCTTTTGCTGGAAATAACAACCGAGCCAAAGGGCTAAAGAAAACAAAGAATGTTGTTTTAGAAAAATATTGGCTTTGACACAACTTTCATGGAAAGAACATGTGTTATCTCAGATATATACATAAAAATTACCTTGGCTTTACCTGTTAATATTCATTTACCAATATTATTTATTGAGTATTTTCTACATACATGTCAAGCACTGCAGATATTAAGTCTCAGTCTTTAAGGAGCTCAGTACAGGTAGATACTCTAGTAGTACAGCCAATGAATGTACATTTTGTCAGGTGGTATGGTAAATGTTAAATAGATAAAGTAGCTAAAATCGGTTGAGGGGCTGCTAAGGAATGGTAAGCCCTTTCTGATAGGATAATATCTGAACACAGAAGAAACTGAGAGAAAGAGTACAGCAAACAGAGGCCCCAGGAAGTCGGAGGCGCTGAGGGAGTGTGCTTGGCCTGTTCGATTATAGGCAAAGAGGTGTGTCTGAAGGAGAGATAGTATGAGATGGAATCAAGACATGGGGAGGGGGAGCACAGATCATATAGGGTCTGGCTTGCTAAAATAAAGCTCTAGTTTTTCTCTGAATGAAGAAGTTGTTCCAGTGGTTAAGAATCCACCTTCCAATGCAGGGGGCAGGGCTTGATCCCTGGTCGGGGAACTAAGATCCCATAGGCCATGAGGCAGCTAGTGAGCCTGTACGCTCTAGAGTCCATGCACCACAACTAAAGAGAAGCTCATGTGCTGCAAGGAAGATCCTGCCTGTGACAACTATGACCTGACACAGCCAAATAAATAAACAAATATTTTTTTAAAAGTTGGAAATTTTTGAACTCGAGTAACCTATTTAAAAAAATTAATCGACTGCCAACAGAAAAAAGGGTGGTAGACTATAATAGTCTATATAATGAATGGGGTGACTAAGTATTTTTCCAGGTCAGAGTCCCCGGGACTTGCTGATGAACTGGATGCAAGTGTAGAGAAAACAAGTCAAAGGTCACTCCAAATTTTTAGCCTGAGAATTAGGAGGATGGTATTTCATTTACTGAGACAGGGACTAAGGGTGTGGTTTTGAACTTATGTTTGTTTTCAGATATTTATTAGATATCCAAGTAGTAAAAGCTGAGAAGCACATGAAACTTAAGAGGTCAGGGCTGGAGCTGAGACTGGATGCATGAGATATCATCCCTGGATGGAAAGGCAGTGTACTTAGTGGAAAGAGATCAGATGAAGAAGCCCCAGGGCAGGCCATAATTTGGAGGTTGGGAAGATGAGAAGGACCTAGTGAAGAAGACTAATAAGGAGGAGAAACAACAGCCTGGTGTCCTGGAGGACAAATAGAGAAAAAAAGATTTTCAGGGATGGAATTATTAATTATGCCCTATGCTGTTGAAAGATTGAATAAGATGACAGTTGAAAATTGACCAATCATAGTGTACTTTCCACAGACTTGTAAAGGAAGTAGAATTTCCACTTGTGGTATTTAAGAAGAATTAAGTTCTAATCTTGACTCTGGCTCAAACTCTATATCAGAGTTTCTTAATCTTGGCACTACTGGGTCAGATAGTTCTGTGCTGTGCGAGTGCTGTCCTGTGCATTATAGAGCGATTAGCAATACCCCTGGCCTCTGCTCACTAGATGCCAGGAGCATGGCTCCCCTAGTCACGACAATCAAGAATGTCTCCAGACATTGCCATATGTCCCCTCAAGGGTGAAATCTATCCTGGTTGATAACCACAGCTCTAGATGGAGAAAAGAGAAGAAAATAAAAAGAAACAAGAGTAAAACATTTATAGTTTGGCAAGGAAACAACATTTTAAGGGATATAAAGGCTAAGCTATCAAACTGAAATAGAATTTTGATTTTCTATTCATTGCAAAGATTAGACTAATTAAACTTTAATGAGCTAGTTTAAAACAATTAAGAATGCAAACATTTGCAGCAAAAATCCATTTTCTGATTAACTGAATTTTTCTGTTTTTGGTCAATTAACTCTTACAATACTTCAAAATTGGAAATGGCAATTTACTAAAAATTGGAATCATACCCACCTGAGCATTGTGAAGATGTATCGAGGACTAGCAGAGTCCTTGCCACCATGCAACCTGGTACCAAACTGACCAATGGGCTGCAAAAGGTTCAGATTATTGCTGCCCACAAAGTTCTGAGCCAAATTGATAATGGTCATCATTAGTGACATCTGGGGGAAAAAAAGATTCATTAGTCTCATCCATAGCCTCTCAATAATAATGTGTCTATTGTTATGACTATATTTCACTATAATCCTGTAAGGTTTTATGAAGTGTAGATGTTTATTGGCTTTTCCAAGATAAATATCATGGCAGACGTAGTACCTAAACCAAAGACTTCTGGCTCCTAGTTCAGGGTGCTTGCCTTCCAGCAATTTCTATCAAGTCTTAACCCTGAAGGCTCTATTCACCCTCTGCAGAATGAAGTATTTCCTCCTTTGTGTTAAACACTTTACTCCTTTCTATTCTAGCATGTTTCACTCTATTCTATAGTTGTGTGAGTGCATATGCACATGTGTGGTAGCCCTCTGGCTTAACTGTGATTATATGTTAAAGGTAGAGAATATATATAATTTAACTTTGTATACCACCCTTATGGCAGAAAGTGAAGAAGAACTAAAGAGCCTCTTGATGCAAGTGAAAGAGGAGAGTGAAAAAGTTGGCTTGAAGCTCAACATTCAGAAAACTAAGATCATGGCATCTGGTCCCATCACTTCATGGCAAATAGATGGGGAAACAGTGGAAACAGTGGCTGATTTTATTTTTCTGGGCTCCAAAATCACTGCAGATGGTGACTGCAGCCATGAAATTGAAAGGTACTTACTCCTTGGAAGGAAAGTTACAACCAACCTAGACAGCATATTAAAAAGCAGAGACATTACTTTGCCAACAAAGGTCCATCTAGTCAAGGCTATGGTTTTTCCAGTGGTCATATATGGATGTGAGAGTTGGACTATAAAGAAAACTGAGCGCAGAAGAATTGATGCTTTTGAACTGTGGTATTGGAGAAGACTCTTGAGAGTCCCTTGGACTGCAAGGAGATCCAAACAGTCCATCCTAAAGGAGATCAGTCCTGGGTGTTCATTGGAAGGACTGATGCTGAAGCTGAAACTCCAATACTTTGGCCACCTGATGTGAAGAGCTGACTCATTTGAAAAGACCCTGGTGCTGGGAAAGATTGAGGACAGGAGAAGGGGATGACAGAGGATGAGATGGTTGGATGGTATCATAGACTCGATGGACATGGGTTTGGGTGGACACTGGGAGTTGGTGATGGACAGGGAGGCCTGGTGTGCTGCAGTTCACGGGGTTGCAAAGAGTCGGACACAACTGAGTGACTGAACTGAACTGAACTGAACTCTGTACATGATAGCATTAAACAAATATTTACTAGGTGAACACCTACAAAGTGCCTGCTATACTTTGATTTGAAGCAATAAGCAAGACAATCATCTCTTGAAAAATCTAGAAACTTATAGGCAATCTTATTCTTTAAAACTGTTTTATATAATAAATGCAAAAAACCAATTTCAATTACAAAATAAAAAACAAATAGATGTATGTTTGTATAAAGGCAATCAATTCAGACATATATTAAAAATTGGAAAACTGCCCTTTCCCATTCCCAGGGATAACCAAAGATAACAGTTTAGAGTATATTATTATTCTGCTCTTCTTTTCCCTCATTTGATAATAGATCATGGATGTTCTTCAGTGTTAGTACCTATAGATATGTTGTTGTTGCTAAGTCATGTCTGCCTCTTTTGTGATCCCATGGACTCTAGCCTGCCAGGCTCCTCCTCTGTCCATGGGATTTCCCAGGCAAGAATACTGGAGTGGGTTGCCATTTCCTTCTCCAGGGGATATTCCTGACCCAAGGATAGAACCTGGGTTTCTGGCATTGGCAGGCAGATTCTTTACCTCTGAGCCACCAGAGAAGCCCCCACCTATCAGTTATATCACTGATTCCACGTACAGATGTCATAATTTATAATAATTTTCCAATTGATGGACACTTTCCATGTCTAAATTTTGGCATAACAAAGTTATAGCAAACATCACTAAATATTAACATCTTTGAATGTAGATCCTTGCCTATCTTTTTGATTATAGTAGCCTTGTGTTAGACATTCCTTTCTCCAAGGGATCCTCCCAACCCAGGGATCGAATGTGGGTCTCTTGCATTGCAGACATATTCCTCACCCTCTGAGCCACCAGGGAAGCCCATTATAGGAACATTATTTTCATAAACAGATTGTTAGTGACAAAATAGGCAATTTTATAGTTTGATATATTTCACCAAATTGTTCTCTACTATGGATGTACCAGCTTATACTTTCACCAACTGTTTGGAGAATGACTTTGCAGGTATTTCTCCTATAATGCTTTCTGGAAACATTATAGATTACGTATTTACCTCACCATGATGATAAGAGGACATCTCAGCTACTGACCCAGCTAACTGGGCAACCTTCACTTCTCGCTTGTCATTCCGTTTGAAACATGTAAACAAAACCTTTCTCTGACCTGGTTTCAAACCTTCAAAACGAAAGAAGTGCAAATATTAATATCCTTAATTTAATCATTTCTAGGCATTGATTTTCATCTTATGGTAAAAATAGAACTCACCATCTACCATAGATGGGATAGATCTTTCATTATCAGAATTTGAGAACAGGATAAGTTCCTTGTTTATGAAGTCATTGTATGTCAGATATGTGGTAGCTTGCCCATACAAATAATCCTGAGGAACCAAAGAGAGTATTACATGATCTAGTTTAAGATAAAAAACATCACTGGTCTTAACAATGCTTAATGCAAAATTAAAACAAAGTATTATCATTTCTATGATAATTCTTAAAGTCCTTCAAAAACAAAGAATTATAAAGTATTTTATGTTTTTAAAGACAAAGCAAATTTACTTGCTGCACAATTAGGAAAAAAGTTTATTGACTGTAGTTTCTTTCAGGTCCAATACATTTATGCTACAATCATTAAATAAAAATAAGGATATTTATAAGTAGTTATCTATTAACTTTTTTTTTTACTGAAACATTTATTTAGTAACCTTAATTTGCTATACTATCAATTCTAAAAGGTCAGTATTTAAATAGTACATTTTGTGGGATATATTTAAAATTTTCTTACCTCAGGAAGGCCAAGTAACTTTCGTTGCCTTCTATCTTCCATGAAATGAGTTAACCATTCCTTCCGATCATCTACCTGCTTTTTGCTAAAGGCCTACAAATTAGAAGATAAAAAAGATGTTACTGGCACTAACAGATATCAAAATATTTCTCCTAGGAAAAACTAACAAACCACAAAAACTCAGTTTCTAAAATATCTGATTCCTTTCTTTGGAATATGTGTACTGAAAATCATCTATTTTATAAAACATTTTATTATATGAAAATTTAAATGTTTCAGTTGACTAGTTAAACACTGATTTCTAAAACCAGTGTGTGTATGTGCTCAGTTGTGTCTGACTCTGCAACCCAAGGGACTGTAGTTCACCAAGCTCCTTTGTCCATGGGATTTTCCAGTCAACTATACTGGAGTGGGCTGCTATTTCTTTCTCTAGGGGATATTCTCAACCCAGGAATGGAACCCATGTCTCTTGCATCTCCTGCATTGGCAGGCAATTTTTTTTACCACTGTGCCACCTGGGAAGCCCCTCTAAAACCAGAATGTATTTGTGAAATACACTCAAACTAACCAGGCTGATTGCAGCATCATCTTCGGGACCGGAATATTTGAATTGGATACGATGTCTTTTCATATCTGCAAAGTACTCTTTAGCTTCCTTTGACGTGCTGGTACCCAAACCTACAAAAGCAAGAACACCAAGTTACTCCATATAATTCTGTACAACGGTATATAACAAAATGAGAAGTTCTATGCGAGTTTCAGTACAAACCTTTGTAATACTTGACTTTCCATTTTTTATGATTTGGTGTAGAACTCTTCCATTCTTCAAACTCAGGAAGGCTATAGAATGCCATTTCTTGCTTGTTTTTAGACACCTGAGGTAAAAAACACATTGCTTTGGCTTTCCACACTGCTGGGATCCCTGCATACCATCACACATCACTGAGGTTATATGTGTGTCCAGGGTTGAGGAGTAGAGCCTTCAAATATCCATTATGGTATCTTAGAAATTAGTATACCTTTACAATGGGAGTGATAAATTCCTCCAAAAAACGATGTCGCAGAAGAGAGGGCCAATTATGATGGATAAAATTAATCAGCAAGCCTTTGATATGGGAACCATCTTGGTCCTAGAAATATTTGGAAAGCCAAACACAAAGATTTGCTTAGAAACTAAAAAAAATTGTGACTGACATACTGGCAATTTCTCAAAAGTTTTTCTGTGGGGATTAAAAAAAAAAAAAAAAAAGCTATTCAAATTTAGACTCACTTAACTTGTATTATATAATATACATAAAATAGAAACATATCTTATTAGATGTGGACTAAAGATAATTTCCTTTCATGGCAGGAAAGCAATGCAACAATAAGACATGTTTAATACTGACCTGATCTGTCATAATCATTATCTTTCCATAACGTAGAGTCTTCAGTGAATCTTCATCTTCATAGTTTTTCTTGTACTGAAGACCCACAATCTTGATTATATTGTTAATTTCAGCATTTTCCATTATCTGAAATGGACATATAGCCAAAAAAGTAAGATTTTGTTTACAAACTTTAAAGGAACAAAGAATTATAACAGTATATGTTGCTTGGGTTTTTTCAAACTCCAGTATTTTTGAGTTATTAGCAGCAGCCTATACTTTACTAAGTCAGAAAGATCTGTTAAGATATGCTACATTATACCCAATTTTCTAAAATAACGACAAACTAAGATATGTTTAAAAATATCTTATATATATCTTATATCCTCCCAATAAGGGGATGAAATATAGGCTTAGATTCTGAAGATAGTTTTTATATACTCTACCTGTTTATGAGAAGCTTCTCGAACATTGAGTATTTTTCCTCTAAGAGGGAAAACCCCATACTTGTCTCTCCCAACCACACCAAGGCCTGAAACAGCTAAAGTTTTAGCTGAGTCTCCCTCTGTCAGGATAAGTGTACACTCAGCAGAGTTTCGACCTCCTAAAGTAAATGAATATTAGCATATTTAGTTCAACCTCAAATATACTAACTCAGACATGTAATAAAACACAAATAACTTACAATTCATAACAAGTTGGCTTGAGAGTCAAATAGGGCTAAGTAATTGGACATATAGTTTAACTAAAGTTTAAAAGTTAATAAAGTCTTAGTTTCTTAGACTAATTTTTCATGATTATACTGTTGCTAAACATTTGCTTGATCATATTACATTTAACATGTTTTGTGGGTAATGAAGTTTAGCACATGCCTCCAAAATATGGCACCTTGGCACACTGATTATCTTAAGCTCAGGGAGTTTTGAGAAAAGAAAACTTTGGTAGAAGCAAGAAGATCTCTCTGATCTCTCCCCTAGACTTCTCCCCTGAAGCAGGTCATAAGATCCTCACACAGGAGTTGCTCGCCTTAAACCCAGAAGAAAGGAACATTTTAATCTAAGATTAAAGGTCACCAAGAAGAATCTGAATGAAAAGGCCATGCTAAATTTCCCCAGGTTTACTATTATCAGCTAATAATCACTGTCCTATCATATCTTTCCAGAACTTTGCATTCTTCATCAAAGCTAGCATAAAACCACTTAGGTTTAGCCATTTTTTGGGGTTTTCACTACCTTACAAATTTTCTGGTCACATGAAACTATATTAAATAAATACACTTGCTTTTTTCCTGTTAATGTCTGTCATTTTATTTTTCAGAGATAGCCAGGGACTTAAGAAGGTTGAGACTTTTTCCTCCTCTACATTAGGTAATAGATTACTGTATAAACATTCTTGTTTTATACACCAAAATAATCATTTCAAAACTATTTGTAACAGTTAAAAACTGAAATGACCCAAGTGTTCAGTAACAGAGAACTGGTTGATTTTTAACAAAGTACAAATATTCTGTTGAATATTAAGTGTCAAGGGAAAAATATCCACAGTATGCTGTCAATGAATCAAATCAAATAAGTATAGATTTAAACTTTGGAAACATTAAATGTGTACCTGCATCATTGGCATCATCAAGTTTGGGAATTCCTTTGATTCTGTTATGTTTTACAGCAGAACACTTCTTGTTTAACTGGATTTGAGCCTTAAATTTCACCCAATTTAGTATACTTTCTACAATACCACAGCCAATTGCCTGAAAATGAGAAGATTCATGTTAGAGAAGAAGAGTTCTGTCAGAAATACAGAATACAGATGAACTCCCACAAAAATGGGCAGAATGTGGCACATCTTCCTGTCTCAGGTTATCACTACTGAGGGAGCTGGTTCCTTTGGGTTTTCATCCAATATTTACTGACTACATACTTATATGGTGCCAGGCACTGAGCTCCAAGTGGAGATCTAGTGGTTAAAACAAATTAGCCGTGGTCCTTGTCCTAAAAGAGTTTGGTATACAACAAGGAAGACAGAAATAAAATGAGTGATTACAGTGTGAAGAGATAAGTGGAAAGCATATCATGTATAATAATATATGGCCAGTGTCTTATGGGAACAAATTTTTAGGGAAATGAATAGAAAGTAAAGGTTTTCCTAAAGAAACGACAGTTAAGACCTAAAGTAGTCAGCCAAGTGAAAAGCATTTCAGGCAGGGTAATCCCTCTGTCTGAAATGTGAAAAACTAAGGAGGGAAACAGTACTCTGTTTTTGAGTAATTTAAAGCCAGTAGGAGTGAGGCTTAGGTAATGTGGGAAAAGTGGTACTGAGGTAAGGCTGGAAATGGTAGCCTACATTCTTGTAGGCTGAATTAAGGAATTTAGGTTTATGCAACCTAGTAGTTGGTTGGGGCCTTTGACTAAAACAGGACATAGTTTTGTTTTTTGGGGGTGAGGAAGTTCCATGAATGGCCATAGTGAGTATGGAGAGAACTGATTCAGTTTTGGATGTGTCCGCTGAGAGCAACTTAAGGCATTCAATGCTTGGTAAGTAGTTAGATGAGATAAATTCAGAAGTGATCTGAACTGGTGACATGTAATGGGCAAATAAATAGAGACGGCATATAGAAGATAATTAAGGGCTTGGTGAGACCTGGTAAGAGGTAAGGGTTGTTTTTTTAATTTCCTTTTCAGAGAGAAAAGACATGTGGGAGGAATTTTGGTTTCTGCAGAGCTGAGAAGGGCAATGGAAAATAAAAGAAGATGCTTCTATCTTTTATTTCCTTCTAAGTACTCACAGCTTTTATGAATTTTTCACTCAGCTGGCATGTCGATCCAAAGCTCTTGACTTGTAAAGTCATGTTCTCTTTTGTCTGGGAGTCGAAGGTTGGGTTTTCAATTAAGGCATTCACAAAAATCCACATGTGATTTTTTACCTGCAGTAAAAATTGACAGTAAATTACTAAAAATTTACTCTTGCTTTATTTATAGACTTTTGCTTCTTCCTTGACTTTCAAGAAAGAACAGTGTTAAAGTATCATACCTGATGGGCTTTTACTGCAACACCACCTTTGTTCTTTTTCTTCACAACATCAACAAGTTTAGTCACAATCTGATCAGCTACATAATCAACATGTCTGCCACCCTAATAAGGAAAAATACCAAACTGTAAATCCATTATCCTCAAAATTGTAATAATAATCAAACATTTAAAAAAAGCTAATTTAGCTCCCTTGATGCCAAGGTAGCCAAATATTCAAGTTCATTTTATATATTTAAAACAAGAATACTTATATGAAATGTGTAAAGATAAATCATGATTGATAACTCAAAAATAAAATTACCTTGGAAGTAGCAATGCTGTTGACAAAGCTAATTTGCTGAAAGCCTTTTTCACTCATTGTTAAACATACTTCCCACCTGTGGTTTACTTGTTCATGGATAATTTTCAATGGATTGCCAGTTTCATCTACCTTATCCTTCAGATACAGATCTACATAGCTACGGAATCCTTTCACCTAAAAAATAATAGTATTAATTTTTTTTAAGTAAACGAAAAAGTAGGTTATAAAGATTTTTCAAAACTAAAGAAATGGTGTTTACTCATATGTATAAGAGGATGGTCATTAAAGGACACAAAAGGATTTATTTAGAAGATTCTTTGAGAAAGACTTCAGTGAACTTAAAATGAGTTAACTGATTTTTAAAAGTGGCATAATGCTTTCTTTCCGGGAACATATCTGAGAAGTGGTAAGAAAAACAAATGGGAGGAAAAAAAAAAATCAACTTTGTTTTTGACAATGGTCACAAAGTAACTCACTGCCCACATCCAGTAAAATACTTACTGGAAGCCTATTTCCATTGAGATAGACCTTGACATCTTTAGTGGATCCAGCAATATCATATGCTCTTCTAACCATCAGCGCAACAATATCTTTGTCTAGGCTTTGCATTTTAAACTTAGACAAATCAGGGTGGAAGGTAATACATGTATAATCTTCTCCACTAAAGGGTTTGAGTTCCATCTCACCAGCTTTCCCCATGTTATCCATCCATGTCTATGGAAATAAAGAATAGAGGAGAAAAAAAAAAAAAAAGAATAGAGGAGAGAAAAAAATTCAAGTTATCTCACAAACTAGAATTAAATAACACAAATTTACAAGTCCTTAAAAAGAAAAAGAAAACAACAAACCAACCCCCACCCCTCAACTCCCCTAATATACATTTATGAGTAACTTTCTTTGAGCTTCCCTAGTGGCTCAGATGGAGAAGGCAATGGCACCCCACTCCAGTACTCTTGCCTGGAAAAACCCAGGGACGGGGGAGCCTGGTGGGCTGCCGTCTATGGGGTTGCACAGTTGGACACGACTGAAGAGACTTAACTGCAGCAGCAGCAGTGGCTCAAGAGGGTAAAGTGTCTGCCTGCAATGCAGGAGGCCCGGGTTTGATCCCTGGGTGGGGAAGATCCCCTGGAGAAGGAAATGGCAACCCACTCCAGTACGCTTGCCTGGAAAATCCCGTGGATGGAGAAGCCTGGTAGACTACAGCCCGTGGTGTTGCAAAGAGTCGGACAAGGCTGAGTGACTTCACTTTCCCTTTCCCATGATTTAATAGATTATGTTAAACCATTAATGCCACTATAAATTGCTACAGCACAATTTATAATCAAGGCACAAGATACTCATTTACTTACCTGTTTGAACATTTTCTTGTATTCTCTACTTGCTGTTTCCACAGTAAATTTGGTACTGAATATGTTACACAGTTTGGCTCCATAGCCATTTCGACCACCTGGGCAAATAATTGTAAAATACTATTTAATTGTTCTTATCTCATTTATAGCTTTATTTCTTAATCATTGGCAATGCTATTTAATTATAGAGATTTATTCCCATATTTTTAACCTTTAGGCTACAATCTTTTAAAAGATGTATTTTTTCAGCAACAAATGTGTTTTTTATTTTCCTCAATACTCTACCTGTTACTTTCTTTTCTTCATCATCATAGTTGCTAGAAGTTAGGAGCTGTCCAAAGATGAGAGCTGGGACATACATCTTCTCAACTTTGTGTTCGACAACAGGAATACCTTTTCCATTATTCCATATACTAATTAAATTGTTTTCCCTAAGAAAAGATTGAATTTTTTTTGTAAAACAGATGTTAAGCTAGTGTTTAATTCTTTTCATATTTAAATACCATTGTCTCTAAAACACACACGTCTCAATTTCTTTATGACTCTTTTTCATATATACCTCTGAAATTCAGCATACTTAGTTCCTAACACTCATGAAATAGGAGCCAAGAGGGGAAAAAAAAAAAAAAATCAATCCTTTTCCAACACCTGAGCAGACACTGATAATACTGAAAAAATATGAAGCTTTAAAATGTTAGGATAAACAAAGGGAAATGACTTATGCCCAACGGAAAGAAAAGGACAAAATTTGGAAACAATATTATTATAGTGCTTTTAAGAGGATCATTTGCACTGTCCCAGCTCCCTTAGCTCTCCCACCTGACAAAGCACACTGGCAAAACAAATATGAAAGGGCATTATCAATTGTAAACGTCCCTGCTCACCAATAAAATGTTCAAAATTTATTTGGACTTTTATTTTAGTTCTAACGACACATACTATGGTTCTTATTACACATAGCTTAAAACTAGCTTAATATTTTTTAAAAGACTATGGTATCAAGTCCTTAGGAGCACTGAAGCACATCATTAACACATTTCCCAAAAAGAATCTAAAGTATAGTTTATGTTATAACTGATTAGGATAACAAAGGGAAGCAACACCCTGACTACCCACAAAAGGATGTTTATAAAAGCAGAAATGTTAAATCAAATTATTCTTTATCACCACCTGCTGGTTTACTGTTTGAATAGCATAATGAGAAAAAGTTATAGCTATAGACTCTGGAATACTTAGAGAACTTATTAGAGATGTTTATTGAAATATTTGGAGATAAAATGTTATAATGTCTATAATTTATTTTGAAATGATTAAAAAATATAGATGGTACCAATATGGCAAAGTGTTGATAACTGTTGGATCTAGATGGTAGGTATCTAGATTGTTCATTTTAGCAATCTACCTTTCTGCACTTTTGCAAAATTCCATTAAAAAAAGCTCAACTTTACTATAAATCAAATAAATGCAATTAACAGCAACAGGGTGCTATAAAAAACAAAAGACTAAGCAGGAGACTTACGGGTCAATTGTGATTCTAATACAAGACATTTTTGGGTCCCTTTGTTTGTTGTCTGCAGCATTGACTGAAAGAAAATACACATTTGTAAAAACTTAAAGTATTTTAGAAAACACTCTTTACTTCTAAGATATAAAAACAAAAAAAATCTCAAGCAGTGCAGGAGTAACATTAATGAGGCATTCATTTAGCAATTTTTATTCATAGAACTGTTTCTAAGAACTCAACTTCCTAGATTCCTGCAGACTGCCTAACCTTTGCCAACTGTTTTTTGCTAGGAATAATACTTCTCACATCTGACCAGTAGATCTTTGTATTAAGAATATACTTACCTAGAATCTCATCAAAGATTTTGTACAAACCAGGAACATAAGTGACTTCCCTATAGTTAATGCCAGTATCTTCATCATAAACCCACATTTGCTGAAAATAAGACAAAGAAACATGGTTACTTTGTATATTTTCTTTGTTTTATTATCACGTTAGTGTAAAGTCTTCTGAATTAGTATGACAATGTAGATGATAGCTTAGGTCAGTTCCAGAAGACAAAGTACATGAAATATAGAAAATTAACCTGGAAAAGTATTCATCTTAACTGCTTAGTAACTACATTTAATTAGCCTGATTTTACCTGGGTCACTGATTCCACAGAGCCAATGTAGGTGTCTGGGCGGAGCAGGATATGTTCCAGTTGTGTTTTCTTTTGATAGATTCTTTCAATAGACAATCTTTTCTTAGCATCTTCATTTTTCTTTGTTTTGCTGACTTGCATATTTTCATTTACAGGCTAGCAATTTTTTTAAAAATTGAAGAAAAGGGATTTTGAATCATAGGTTTATCAGAAACCAGAAACAAAATACCTATCATAGTGATCTGCTTACACACACCAAAACAAATCACAGCCTTTTGGTAGGTACCAGTGGAGCTGACATAGTTTTGTACAAACATGGCAATATAAGTTAACTGCAGCAGGTTCCCCCCGAGTGTCAGTTTAAACAGACATATTATTTTGCCATGTGTATCTGACATGGAAATACTTTCATGCGTTAGATGCCATCAACAGCACACACCCCCTTCTTTCAGGTACTCCACACATATCTACTCAGTGCCTACCAGGTCTCAGGCACATAATAGATTCTACAGCAGCAGTTTGGGAGGATACGGATCCCATCCTTTGGACACGTTAACGTGTTAAACACAGGAGGGACGTATTTTGAGCATCTCGGACTTGCCGGCTCCATAGTGGGAACCCCGTTCCTTGCTCTGCACTGTCCAAGGTCAGGGTCGTCCAATCCCATTTTCAGCCCCAGGTAGGAGAGGAATCTCTCAGTGCCGCGTAAAGCTACATGCGACCACGATCCCATCGACCTACACCGGGATCAAATGAACCTCTAGAAACTGAAACACAACGCCGCACCCTAGAAGCCAGTACAGCCGACAATACTTCACTACTAGCACCAGAAAAAGGTTTCAGTCTCTTCGCGATCACGCAGAGCCCAGGGGACCCGGGTAGACGCGGAAAACCCGCGCCCAGCCCTCCGCGGCCGGACCACGACCCGGACGCCTCTCTCTCACGGGCAGCCGGAGAGATGCCGGGCCTCGCTGAGGCTCCGCGACGCGCCGCTCCCGCGAGCTGTACCTGTAGTGGCGACACCTCCATGGTGACGGTCGTGAAGAGGCTCGAGAACCCTGCAAGTGACTAAACCGGTGGGACCCTCGAGACAATCACGGAGCAAGCCTCTTCTCCACAGACGCACGTCGGTTAGGAGAGAGCTTCCACTCCGGTTTGAACCTTCCGCTAGCCCGCCCAAACCAGATAGGCCAATCGTTGACGCGTTCTCACCAGTTCCGTCCCGAGAAACCAATCAGAGCTGGTCTTTTATATTCACCAATAAACAGCTGAGCTAGCCGGGGCCCGTTCGAATGAACCAATTAGACGAGGGAGGCGGACTAGAGGGTTTTAAAAGACACCACTCGAGGTCATAGCTGAGGGACGGACAGGGAATCTAGCCAATGAGGAGGGCTAGTTTGTTCTCTTTGTATAACTCTGGAAAGATGCGCTGTAGAAGTGGGAAGGGGTTTTCTGAGGTCCAGGTTGGGGTGAAAAGAGAAAGGAGAGGATATGTATCCCCCGGAGCTGTTACCTTCTTTCAGATCCCTAAAATCTGAAGACTGTCCTCCATCCTGATTTTTTTTTTTTTAAATTGAGAGAAACGGGAGCCCTAGCTCCGTTTCCTGGGAAAACTGAGCGCCAGCTTTCTGGACAAGCTGCCGGGGCATTTGGTTCAGTTCAGCAAACCAGGCGTCTGCCTCAAAGCCCTCCCTCCCGCCCCTCGAATTTATCTTTGAAGAAACAAAAGCCATACTTGGCCGTACGTGAACGTAGCTTCGGTTTTCGTATAATGGCAGCGCATAGAGAGGCCACATAGAGAGACCAGCGTTCAAAACCCCCGAAAGAGAGAAAGAGCGGCTTGAGGCAGCGACTTGTCAATCAAAGGGGATAATTTATAGCCAATCAAAGGGGATAATTTATAGTCACCGCCTCAGGAGTTGAGGATGGTTTAGGTGCCATTCTAAGACAGCAACTTTTTCCTCAGACGACCAGCAGAATGCCCTCGTAGTTGTTACTTTTGCTCTTTCTCTGTATTGTTCCCTGAACCCTGTAGTCCATATTTGACTAGGAAATGCCAAAGACCGAAATGTTTACTACTATGACGTTTAAATGTTCAAATGTGTTTTTTTTCTGTCCTCAATCCACAATGTTAAAATGACAAAAAAGAAAAAAGTCATTGCCCTCACAAGATGCTAGAAAAAATAACTGCACAATTTGAGTGACTGCGAATTCCATCAGAAATATCAATAACTCCTTCCAATCATTATTCCCTGAGTTTCAACCCTGACTAGGCAGTTTGCCCGTTGTGTGGTCTTGATGAAGGCAGCTTCTCAGGTGCTTTCTTTTCCTCTGCTCAAAAAAGGGAATAAAATTAACGGCATTACCTCAGGGTAGTGTGAGGATTATAGGATGTAAACATAAGGTGTTTAGAACGGTAGACTAATAGTATCAGAATCAGGAAGCAGGGGTTTTCTTTAGGTTAGCATACAATTTGTGGACTTAATCCTTTTTTTCCTTCTAAAAGAAACCAGGTCAACCACCGCAGTGTATCCAGTGCCCACTCTGCTGGCAAAGCCCCAGGGAAGGCCAATGAGGCTAGTGAGGAAAGAGTATGTTGTGACAGAAAGTCAAGGATGGAAGTGGCCCGTGTGCTATGTGCCAAGTCACTTCAGTAGTGTCTGACTCTTTGTAACCCTATGAACTATAGCCTGACAGGCTGGGGTAATTGGAAAAGCCGAAGGAATGGTGTTTTGGCATTGCTCTGGTCCCTATCCTCTTGGTTTCCTGGTCTCCAGTAGTTTCTGAGTGTTTTCAGCTCCACTCTGCTCACTACGTGCATTGATACGGAAAGGCAGACCTTAATGCAGCGGACCACCAGGGTCTCAGAGCAGTTGTAGGGAAGCCTGTTCAGTAGTTTCTGTCTGTCCAGAAGGCTGACCAGGCCCTGGGCTCCAGGGCAAGTCTGTCATTCCCTATAGCTTCCCCAAGACAGAGGATGACCTTGAAAGTCAGAGACCTGCCTTGCTGCCTTCTATCTCTTGGAAGACAAAGGCCCCATGTATTAAGGGTGGGTGGGCATCCTTCCTTAAAAATGGCAGTGCAGCCTCTGCTTCATGGCCTCCACCTTGCCCAGTCTACAGTTCCCTGCAAGACCCATCTGAGGATGAGGCAATAGGAATTTAATAAGCAGCCCCAGTTCTATTTTCTGGTATCCAGTTTTTAAATCCCCCTTGCATTTTAGCCTGATCCTGACTGTGTGGGTCTTTGTTCCAATGGCCCTGAAGCAGAGCTGGGGAGTCAAAAGGACTGTGGGGTCACACATGCCTGAATCAGGTATCTCCCTGAGCCTCAGTTCCCCATGCCATTATCTTTTATCAAAGGTGTGTGCATGTGTGCTAAGTTGCTTCAGTTGTGTCCAACTCTGTGACCCTATGGACTGTGGCCCATCAGGCTCCTCTGTCCATGGGATTCTCCAGGCAAGAATATTGGAGTGGGTTGCCATGCCTTCCTCCAGGGGGTCTTCCTGACCGAGGGATCAAATCCACATCTCTTACGTCTCCTGCATTGGCAGGAGGGTTCTTTACCATTAGTGTCACCTGGAAAGCCCTTTATCTAAGGTGCACAGGGCTAAATGAGATATGGAAGCACCTAAGACAGCCTTCCAGTCCTCTAGTACAGGGTGGTCTTGGGGTGGGCTGGGGCGGTGGGGGTGATCTTCTCTTCTGGACAAAAGCTCTTTCTTTTTTAGCCCCTCCTCCTTTCCAGAGACTATCACAGAAGATCCTGCAGGACTTGAGTGGGGAAAAGGGGAGGCAGGAAGTCTGGATGAGTGTCCTGGGAGGCATTGTCCACAAACAGGGAGTTCTGGGGGCCTGACAGCCTCTAGTCCTGGGAGACAGGAAGGGATTGGGAGTCAGTTCCAAGGAGAGAGGGGGCTGCTATCATTCTCATGATCCTCCCTCACTCCCACCTTCCCCCAACTCTGCAGGGGCCCAAACTACATACTCTGACCGTGTTCCCATCTCTACCCCAACCTATAGGGGTGAAGTTGAGTACCTGAGTCAGACTGCTGATTTGTTGGGTGTATGACCTTGGGCAAGTCACTCAGGCTCATTGTACTTCCATTTCTTCATCTAAAATGGAGAGAATGTGGGATGTCCCTGGTGGTCCAGTGGTTAAGACTTCGCCTTTCAATACAGGGGGTGTGGGTTTGATCCCTGTTCGGGAAGATAAGATCTCACATGCCTCGTAGCCAAAAAAGCCAAAACATAAAACAGAAGCAATATTGTAACAAATTTTCATGTGGACTTTAAAAGAATGGTCCACATAAAAAGAATTAAGGATAATGAGAGTACCTTCACAGCGGGTGGGATAATACATGCAAAGCACTTAGTGCAATCCTTGACAAATAGTAAGTGCCCAAAACACATTAACAAAAAACAAACAAACAAACAAACAAAAAAACACATTAACAGATATTATCTCTACTCCTTGTCAAGATCCTCCTCCCTTGTCCCGCCAGTTTTCCCAAGTCCACTCTTCTGTTGACTTAAAAAAAAAAAGCACAATGTGAGAGTTGTGAGTTAAGCTTTACTTGGGGCAAAATGAGTACTGTAGCCTGGGAGACAACAACTCAGATAGCTCTGAGAAACTGCTCCAAAGAGGCAGAGGGGGAGGGATAGTTAACTATGTGATTTTGGTGAAGGGGAAATAAATGCAATCACCCACGTATTTTACCAAAAGTTTTCTACTAGTCTCATGAAGCTTTCTGCTAGTCATGAGGAATAGACATCACCTTGAAGGATTTTAGTGTTTTTCTAGGTATGAAGAGATGCAAGAATTGGGCTCATAGATTCACTCCTGAAACTGTCTGAAGGCCTGTTCTGCAAGCTTCCCCCCAACTCCCCACCTCCCAGTACAGAGTGCCTCATTTCTGCTGTCCACCCTGGACTCCTTTCAGGGGGTGTCAAAGGTCAGCAGTTGCAGCAGCACTTGATTTAATCCTTGTAGAGGTAGATGGCAAGCACCATGGCAAGTGCCAATTTGTAGTTAATGCTTGCAAAACCAATTCAAAATTTCCCTTTTCTAGGGAGTCTCCAGGGACTCTTCTCAGGCCAGCTTATAAAACTGAGGCTCTTTCAAGACCTTTGGAGTATATTTTCATATATGGATGAGATCATTTCATAGCATTTCTTCTAGATGTGCATTTCCTTTCTCTCTGCTCAGAAGCAGGAGGAGGGGCTCCACCTTCCAGCTGGACACCCCCCTTGAAAGGGCAGTATTTCTTTCATCAGAATGAAGTTGATCTAGGTGTACTGACATAGAAATATCATGAAGATATATTGTTAAGTTTAAAAAAGTGAGGTAAAGAATAGTATGTAGGGCATAATCCCATTTGGGTAAATGTTCATGCTTTGAAAACATCTAAAACATCTAAAGAAATACATGGAAACAGAGAAAAATTTTCATATTTTCCCTTCTATCCTATTTGAAAAATTTTAAGTTATGAACCTATTGTTTTTTAATGTGGAAAGTTAGCTTAAATTAGGAGAATTTAAAAGATTTCCCTCAATAAGTATAGGTCTCGGCAATTCTCTGTTTCACTACTTTTTGCCACGTGATTTTCCAAATGTTTTCATCCATGTTCTACACCCTTCTTACTCTCATCCCTTTTCTTCACTTCACTGAAGGCGAGGCATACCTGACTCTGCATGTTTGTGTGAGAATTTAAGGCCCACTAGGGAAGTCCCTCTGAGGAGTCTTCTGACATTAATCTGTCTGACTTTAACCTGACAGCTATCCCTCCTGAGTCCTCCACAGGGTTAGGTCTGCAGGGCCCAATTCACAGATGATCTGAGAGACCAGGCAAGTTTGAAAGGGATGGAGTGGAGTTAGGAGCAAGTTATTCACCTGAAGAGAACAGAAAACTATACCCTTTTGTTAGGAGGTTTGAAGAAAATCATGGTCTTTCCAAAGTCCTACAGCTAAATACTGCTTCCTTGTTTCTCTCTCTTCCCTCTTGATCATGAAAGGAAAGAAGCGACATAGGCAGAAGGCAGGCATTTAACAAAATACAGAGAAGGCTCTTGGAGCTGGATATTAGTCTTTTTTTTTTTAATCTAAACTACAGGAACCAGAGGCTCCAACAGGAGAAAACCTCCATGGGCTTTTGGAATCAAGCTGTTTGGAGCCCTCTGAATGTATAAGAAGTTTTGACCTGATAGATAAACATCTAGGGCAAGTGTAAGGAAGTATTCTATTTGAGGTTTGGAAAAAGCCAGGATATGATTAGCTTTGATAGGTTGTTCTAAGTCGCTTCAGTTGTATCCAACTCTTTGCGACTCTATGGACTATAGCCTGCCAGGCTCCTCTGTCCATGGGATTCTCCAGGCAAGAGTATTGGAGTGGGTTGCCTTGCCCTCCTCCAGGGGGTCTTCCTGACCCAGGGATGGAACCCACATTTCTTATTTCTCCTGCATTGGCAGGTGGGTTCTTAACCACTAGCACCACCTGGGAAGCCCTTGGATGGGTTGAAAGGAACAATTAATAAGACAGATACTGATGTAAGAAAGTACCATACAAGGAAAAAGTTTCCAATCACAGCTGTCCAAGAATGGACAGTCTTAGGAGAGAGGGACTTCTCCCACCACTGGAATGTTTAAGAAGAGTCTAGATGATCATTTTCCAGGTATTATTGCAGGAGGGATCTCTCCAGAGTGAGAGTTAGACTCAAAGGGCTATGAGATCACTTCTAACTTCAAGGTGTTATGATGATTTTACCTAGAAGTTTAAATTTCTATAAGTTGTGCTATAAATTATTTATCAGGTCTAAACCTAGTCCCATGTAACACTGACATTTTACTAGTTTAACAGTGATTTTTCAAAAAGCCTAATTAAGTGGGGAAAGGTAATATAGCTCCTGTCTGGAGTAGCTCCTGCTTGGAATGATGTCTGTAGCAGTTAATTTTCTGTGTCAGCTTGGTGAGGCTCTGGTGTCTGGTTGTTTGGTTGAACTCTAGTCTAGATATGGCTGTGAAGGTATTTTGTAGATGTTGTTCAGTTGCTAAGTTGTGTCTGACTCTTTGCGACCCTAGGGATTGCAGCACGCCAGGCTTCTCTGTTCTTCACTATCTCCCTGAGCTTGCCCAAACTCATGTCCATTGAGTCGGTGATGCCATCCAACCATCTCATCCTATGTCATCCTCTTCTCCTCCTGCCCTCAATCTCCCAGCATTGGAGTCTTTTCTAGTGAGTCGGCTCTTCGCATCAGGTGGCCAGATTATTGGAGTTTCAGCTTCAGCATCAGTCCTTCCAATGAATATTCAGGGTTGATTTCCTATAGGATTGACTGGTTTGATCTTCTTGCTGTAGATGTAATTAGCATCATCTACAATCAATTTATTTTAAGTAAAAAGATTACCCTCTCTAATGTCAGTGGGCCTCATCTGATTGGTTGAAGACCTGAAAAGCAGAAAACAGATTTCCCAGAAAGAAATCTGTCTCAGGACTGTAACATAGAAATCCTGCTGCAGATTGCAGACTAGTCAGCCCCCATAATCGGAGCCTGTTCCTCAAAATAAATCATATATATGTAAATTTCTGAGTGCCAGTTATGTACCAGACACCATAATAAGCACTTTACATAATTTCTCCCCTGATCTTTACAACAACCCTTTAAACTGAGAAAACTGAGGCTTTGAGGCGTTAGGTGATTTTCTCAAGATTGTGAATTTCTACTTATCTTTCAAGACTCAGATCCAGAGTCTCCTCCCCTGAAGTTCTTCCTAACCACTCTGGGTCCTCTCTGTTTTCTTGGCATCCGACTGCATTTCTCTCTCTTACACAGCACTGACTGTGGGGTGTTTGCCTGCAGGTCTCCCTTTTCAGGGGCTTCCCAGGTGGCGCTAGTGGTAAAGAACCTGCCTGCCAATGCAGGAGACGTAAGAGACTTGGGTTCAATCCCTGGGTCGTGAAGATTCTCCACAAGCCCTCCTGGAGTCAGGGGTTGCCTGTGCCTTGGAATCCTCAGAACCTTGGCGGGGTCCATGATTCCCAAGGAGGCGCTCGGTGAATGGTACTGACAGTACTATCATTGTCCACTTGGGGGCAACATACTCAGCGGCAAAACCCTTGGTGCAGGAGGGCAGGACTCTGCAGGAAGGATGGCCCGGCAAAATCAAACACTAATGTGCAGGGAAATGCCTCTGCCTGCGCCCCCCACTGGAAGCTCAGTTCAGTTCAGTTCAGTCGCTCAGTGGTGTCTGACTGAGACCCCATCGACTGCAGCGCGGCAGGCTTCCCTGTCCATCACCAACCCCCGGAGTTTTCTCATGTCCATCGAGCCGGTGATGCCATCCAATCTTCTCATCCTCTGTTGTCCCCTTCTCCTTCTGCCTTCAGTCTTTCCCAGCACTGGAAGCTAGGGCCCACTGTTCCAACAGTTGGCTCCATCCTCTGGGAATTCAGTGGAAAGCTCAGCACCCATTGCTGATACTAGCTGGGGTGGCTTTGAGGACACCGGGGCTCTCCTGGAGCGTCTGTTCTTTGGACTCAAGGATCCAGTGAGGGAGCTGCAGGAAAGAAAACCCAGAGGGATAGAAGGGATTAGCTGCAAGAGCCTCAGGAGAGAATTTCCTGAGTAAGGCTGCATCTTCATGAGGTGAAAAGGGGGAGGAGAAAGAATTCTCCACTAGAGCAGATGAATCCTGCTCCTAACTGGAAAGTGAATAAAGAGTCAGCAGCCCTAGCAAACTCATTCACAAACTCCCTTCCTCCACCTCTCCTGCTCTCAGATATTCTGTTCTTTCCAGATCACTTCTAAGGATGGGGTGAGGTGGGGGTGCGGATAAGTGTGGTGCCTCACGTGTGCTCAGCAGAGAAGCGGGAATCAGGTTCAGTCCGTCCTCTGGAAGCAGAGATAGGGCAGTCCCAGGGCGTCTCTGTGGACACCCTGCTACTTCTTTTCCAGGGCTACCTGGATGCAGAAAGGTGTGTGCTGGGAGATGGTGATGGGACTACTGGAGGCAGAGGGGAAGAAAGATGACAAGTTCAGCCACTGATGCCAGAGCACACAGAGGCAGAACGATGAAAGAATGAGGGGGATGCCAGGGCATTGCAAATGACTTAAATTTGGGACAAACAAATGCGAAAAGACGGATGGAAGGAAGCATCTGGAATCATTTATTTAGAGAAAAGAAAGATACTCGCACAGACTTCATGATATATACGAAGTGACATGTCCAAGGTCACACAATTCCCAGACTATTGATGTTCTGCTACACACACTGCCTCCTCAAAACCCATTAGTCTTTAACGGTGGATGGTGAGATCTGAGAGGCCGAAATGAGAACGTTGCTTCAGGGAGGAAAAGGAGGTAGAAGAGAAAGAGGAGACAGTAGCTATGAAGGAGGGGTTCTCTGCCCTGTCCTCTCGGGAAGATCCATAGATGACATTTCCAGATGGGCCTGGGACTCCAGGAGGCCCCTCCAAGCCTACAGGACAAACCAAGGACATCCATGGAACTTCCCTCTCCTTTTTGGCCCTGTACTAAAAAGGGGCGCTTCATGGATCACAGTCTTGCAATGGCAAAGGGGCTTGAGTAACTCGATGAATCTATGAGCCATGCTGTGCAGGGCCACCCAAGAAGGACGGGTCATAGTGGAAAGTTCTGATAAAATGTGCTCCACTGGAGGAGGGAATGGCAAACCACTCTAGTATTCTTGCCTTGAGCTTCCCTGGTAGCTCAGTTGATAAAGAACTCCTGCAGTGCAGGAGACCTGGGTTCAATCACTGGATCAGGAAGATCCCATGGAGAAGGAAATGGCAATCCACTCCAATATTCTTGCCTGGAAAATCCTTTGGACAGAGCTTGAAGGGCTACAGTCCATGGGGTTGCAAGAGTTGCACCCAACTTAGCGACTAAACCACCATTCTTGCCTTGAGAACAAGATCTGTATAGTCAAAGCTATGGTTTTTCCAGTAGTCATGTGTGGATGTGAGAGTTGGGCCTTAAAGAAGGTTGGGCACTGAAGAATTGATGTCCTCAAATGATGATGCTGGAGAAGACTCTTGAGAGTCCCTTAGACAGCAAGGATATAAAACCAGTCAATTCTAAATGAAATCAATCCTGAATATTCATTGGAAGGACCGATGCTGAAGCTCTAATCCTTTGGCCATCTGATGTGAAGACCGAACTCACTGGAAAAGACCCTGATGCTGAGAAAGATTGTAGGCAAAAGGAGAAGAGGGCAGCAGAGGATGAGATGGTTAGATAGCATCACCGACTCAGTGGGCGTGACTTTGAGCAAACTGGGAGATAGTGAAGGACAGGGGAGTCTGGCGTGCTACAGCCCGTGGGGTCGCAAAGAGCTAGACACAATTTAGCAACTGAACAACAGCAACTGGGAAGTAGGGTAGGACACTGGATGTGATGAGCTCCCCAGTCCTGGGGAAGACCCCCAAGGAGAGAGAGGTATCAGCAGAGGTGGGAAAAGGATCAGTGAACCAACAGTAGATATTCCTGAGCATCTATTTTGTGCCGGTCTAAGACCACAGAGAGGTGCGTGGGACACGGTGTCTTACATGTGAATAGCATTTGTTGTGGGAAAGAGTGGAGGGAAAGGATGGAGATGGGTTGCTAAAGAGAAGGAGGGTGGAAGAGAGAGAAAAAACAGAGGGAAGAGGAGGGGAGAAAGGCCTAGTTGTTGATGTCCAGTAACTCACATTCTAGTTGTGGCAATAGGACAACTGGAAAAAGGATGACTAAAAAGCTCAGTGATAAGTGAGCAGGCCCCAGAAGGAAGTTTAAAAGGGTGCTGAGGGAGGCTGCAGGAGGGCATGGGATAGAGGAGATTGAGGACTTGGCTGGCTTGTCTGACCTGGAGGGAACTCTTGCCTAGAGGGTCCTAACTGGTTCCTGAACTCCACACAAGCCCATGTGGGCCTGGCAAACTTGGACAGCCAGTGTCCCCAGGGTTTCTGGGAACCCAGCAATCCCAGTTCCTAGATATCCAGGTGGTCTTGGAAGCCTTCATGGCCAAGGTATCCCTGAGGTTCTGGAAACCATTGGCAGAAGAGGACCAGGAGGACTAATTCCATCCTGTATATGGAAGGAGAGGCAGGAGGGGCAAAGGTGAATCACTGAAGGGAAGTGTGTGTATTTGGAGTAAGGGGCTTCTGTAGGGAACGGCAGCGGGGCACAGTCAAGGAGCTCTGATGAGGGTAGAAAGTTATGAGAGGGTTAGAACTTCTGGCTGACTTCCAGGGAGGAGAGAAGGGCCAGAGATTGAGTTCAATCACCAATGGCCAATGATTTAATCAACCATGTCCATGTAATGAAGCCTCCATAAAAACCCAAAAAGATGGGGTTTGGAGAGCTCGTGTATCAGTGAACACATGGAGCTGCTGGGAGAGGTCGTGGAAGCTCCACCACCTTTCCCCAAGTCTTGCCCTATGTCTCTCTTCCATTGGGCTGTTCCTGAGTTATATCGTTTTATAATAAATGGTGGCTCAGTTGGTAAAGAATCTGCCTGCAATGCAGAGGCCTGGGTTGGATCCTTGGGTTGGGAAGATCCCCTGGAGAAAGGAATGGCAACCCACTCCAGTATTCTTGCCTGGAGAATCCCATGGACAGAGGAGCCTGGCGGGCTACATTGCACGGGGTGGCAGAGTTGGATATGACTGAGCGACTAACACTTTCACACTCTTTTTTTCTAGTAAGGAAAATGTTTGAGTTCTGTGAGCTATCCTAGCAAACCAGTTAAACCCAAGGAAGGGATCATTGGAATCTCTTATGTATAGCCGGAGCTGGTCAGTCAGAAGTCCAGGTGACAAGCTGAACTTTCAATTGGCATCTGAAGGTGAGGGGCGGCAGTCTTGTAGGACTGAGTCTTTAACTCTGATATGTCTCCAGGTAGACAGTCACAATTGAGCTAAGTTGTAGGACATCCAGCTAGTATTGGAGAATTTCTCGATGTTGTTGGAAAACCCACACATCAGAATAGATGTCAGAATTGCAAGGGGCATTGAGTTGGGAGCATGAAAGGAAGGAGCAGCCTGGGGTGTGGGGCTGTGCACTTCTACCCCATCCATCTGTTTCCCAGGTCGTCTCATCTCTTTGGGCTCCAAGTTCTTCCCTCCGTCCCCCATCCATACATGTTTTCCTGGTTGCTGGCGTGGGGAGCCTGAGTAGAGGCGGAGTGTCGATGTGATTTGACAGAGCATGAAGTCACTAGTTGTAGCCTGTTCTCTGGGACGTATGTCCTTTCACTTACACAGATAGCCTTGCTCGATCCTCTGGTTAGTCCTACAGAGTGAAGTAGATCCTGGTGTACCCAATTTACAGATGTGGAAACTGAGGATGGCCATGGTGAAGAGACAAAGCCACAGCGCACGGTTAATCAGGGCACAGCTGGGATTTGAATCCCTGGTTTTGACTATAGGAGCTCTCTGCTTTACAGCCTATGCGCCCCAACCTGAGGGCAGAGCTCTTCTCCATTACGGGCTGTCTGGTTTTCCCCTGGTTTCGGGCCCAGCTTCTGCTGTGCTTTAGATCATCATGACTGGGTAGGGGTGAGGAACAGACTGCACAGATCTTGAGGATTCCTGGCTCCAAATATCGAGCCTCTGGGAATGGGGAGGGCCAAGAGTGGGAGGAATACCGGCTTCAGGAGAGAAGAGGATGGCGGTTATGTGGATGGGAAATGTGGTGGGGGTGCCAGTTGGAACTCTGTCATCCCCCAAATGGGTTTAAATCACATTTAATTGCATGTGACCTTAAGCCAACCTTTTGACTACCTGAGGCCCCGTCTATAAAATGGGTTTATAGGTTTACCATGGTGCTCCAGAATCATCATGGCTAATGTGAATCTGTGGGGCACTGTGCTGAGTGCTTTGCATGGATAGTTTCTGTAGGTTCTCGCACAACTCTGTCAAGCTGGGCTGGCACTATTCCTCTTTTACAACAGAGGGCATTTAAGGATAAGAAGGAGGATGTCATTTGGCTAAAGTCACAGGGCTAGTAAATGACAAATCCAGAATTCAGTGTAGGCATTTTTGGCTTCAGGCTCTTCATCTCACGCACTGGGCTGATTATGTCTAATAACTAATACTCAAGGGGTGCGTAACAAGGAGCAGACATCACTGTGAGCATGTTACACAGATTTATTCATTTAATCACTTTAGCCACCCTCTCTAATAGTCACTCAAAATGAAAGACGAGGACACTTAGGCACAGAGAGGTGAGCTAACTTATCCTAAATCTACTGCCAGGAATTGAGCTCAGGCAGGCCAACTTGACAGCCTGTTGTTCTTTAAAAAATTAAACAAAATTTTTTTTTTCTTAAAGAAATTAAAGCGTAACATACATACAGAAAAGTGCAGAAATAAGAAATGTTTAGTTTAATGAATTCCCCTAGTTAATACACCATGTGGCTAAATAGTAAACATTACCTGTACCCCATAAGACCCCTTCCAGTGATTATTCCCACCCTTCTCCCCAAAAGTAACCTCTATCCTGATTTCTAAAACCATAGATTTGTTTTGCCTGCTTTTGAATAATAGAATCATACTGTGGTAATCCGTTCAATATGTGATTCATCTACGTTGTTGGATGTAGTGACAGTTTATTCAGCTGTAGGCTTACCTATTTTACTATTGATTCCAATGTTTGACTGAATAATACCAGTATGAATACGCTTACACATGTGTTTTGGAACACACACAAACACGCACACAGACATTTCTTTTTAAAATTTAATTAATTATTTATTTACTTTTGGCTGTGCTGGATCTTTACTGCTGTGCACGGGCTTTCTCTAGTTGCAGCGAGTGGGGTCTGTTTCCTAATTGCCATGTGTGGGCTTCCCAGTGTGGTGGCTTCTCTTGTTGCGGAGCATGCACTCTAGGCACCTGGGCTTCAGCGGTTGCAGCATACAGGCTCAGCAGTTGTGACCCCTGGGCTCCAGAGCACAGGCTTAGTAGTTGTGGTGTCTGGGCTTAGTTGCTGCACAGCATGTGGGATCTCCCTGGACCAGGGATCGAACCCATGTCTCCTGCTCTGGCAGGTGGATTCTTATCTACTGTAGCACGAGGGAAGTCCCCAGACGTTTCTATTGGGTATATTCTTGGGGTGGGACTGTTGGCTGCTTCCAAATGGTTGTACAAATTTGTTTTCTTGCCAATTTTGTATGAGTCCCCTTACTCCACATTCAGGTATTGTATTTAAAATTGTTACCAAATCTGGTGGATGCGTAGTATCCCATTATGTTTTCCACACATATTTATTAAATGAGGTATAATCAGAAGCAACACTCTGCACAGCTTCTCATAACAATTCTATGAGGCTGGTGTTGTTATCATCCCTATTTTGCAGATGAAGAAATGGAGGCCATAGTTACTCCCTTTCCTCTCTTGCAATCCACTCATTTTTCCTGGGGTGTCTGCCCCACTGTTCCCCAGTGGTGTTGGGACGTCAGCTTGGGAATCTCCTCAGGCCAGGATGGGTGGGGAGAAGAGGAAGGTTGGGCTGAAGAGGGCAGGGGTGGGGAGGAGAGAAAGAATGACACATCAAGCCTGATGTGAGGGACCAGTGATCCTGGCTCAGGGCGTGGGGTGATGGGGCCAGAAGAGAGGTATGGGACTCAGCAGAAGGCAAGACTGGGGTATTTCTGAATTCTCGGTGCTGGCAGGAATGGGCGTGCTGGGGAATCTCTCTGGAACCCTCTCTCCAGGGTTTTACTGAATCTGAGGACTCCTATCTGAGGTCTGTAATCCTAGAGCCCTTTTGGGGTCATCTCTCTGGGTTCGTGGTGCTTTGGTATATCTCTTTGGGATTTTCTAAGGGGTAGGTAGCACTTTGTTCTCTGAGGCCAGGGGGGTAGGAGGCAGGGCTTGGAGGTCTTCCAGGGAGTGTGGGGGAAGGACTTGGGGTCTGCTCCAATTCTGGGCTTCTAAGCCATCAGAACAAGAGGCACCTGCCAAGCAGACACCTTGCTCTTTGATTTCGTAGGTGTCAGGACAGACAGGGAGAAATGATTTCCCCACCTAGCAGCTGTCTCTCTCTGTCCAGAGTCTCTTCTGTGTCTCTACTCCTGCAAGTGTCCTCTGCTAGATTCTCCTAGGTCGCACCTGCTTTTGCTCCCCCCACCTCTGCCTCCCTTGAGTCCTGAGCCCATGGCTTGCCAGAGATGCTCTGGCAGCAGAAGCAACATGGCGCAGGGGGGTAAGTCTGCAGGAGGCAGTCATGATATCTGGCTTAAGTCTTGGCTGGATTACTTCCTAGCTATGTGCCCTCGGGTAAGCCTCCTCACCTCTCAGGGTGGTGACAGTGCTGTCTTAGAGCCCAACATCATTCACTTGGCTTCTCTGCTGGGCAGGCTTCTTTGAGCCATGAGAAAGAGACTCTACTGGTGCCAGCTGACCTGGAAACAGTGTGCACTCTGTTTGGAGGGTTGGAAGCCACGCCAGCTTTGGGCCTAGGACCAAGTAAAAGCACTTCAGAGGTTCTAGATTCCTAGATGGCTCCAGTTTGGAAGGGGCTTCACAATTCCATGAGTTCCCCTCTCCTATTTTACAGATGGTAAAACTGAAGCTGAGGAAGGGGAAGTGCCACAGAGCTGGCAGGTGGTAGAGCTGGATGAACTGGAGACATGAAACCAGATCCTGGGCTGCCCAGAGTCAGATGGGTTCTCCTTTCCCCACGCGCTCCCTGCCTGCGTGTTCACTTCTGAAGCCACTTGTCCTGTGGGAAGGACCCAGGCTCTGTCCTCTGGACCAGACCTCCCTCTTCACTGTAATGTCTTTTTGGATATCCTCACTCTCCTGATCTGGTCTGTCCAAGTGTGGGGCCCTGGTAGTCAAGGAGGCAGCTGTACTCGGGCGCCATTGCTCAGCCCACACCTGGGGTGACCACAGAGGATGTCATATCTGGGACCTGGACATGCCAGTATGGAGGGAGACAGCTCCCTATTCGGTGTGTGCACTGCGGACAGTCTGGGGCAGCCAGAGAGGGGCTAGGAAGCCAAAGTTACAGGTCAGTCTCCTTCCCGTGGCAATGCCACCTCTGCTCTGACCCCGTATACCTAGCTTGCACTCTGTACCATAGCCTTTTGCCTTTGGAATTTGCTTAGAATGCTTCTGACAGCTGTTTTGGAAGGCTATAAAACATACGGATTAATCATACAAACTCTGGAGCCAGACTGCTTGGGTTCACGACTCTGATCTTCCACTTACTTGGTGTGTGACGTTGAGGAAGTCACATGCCTCTCTGTACTTCACTTTCCCCATTTTAAAAAGGAACAATGATGGGGACTACTTCATGAGGTTGTTGTGAAACGGACATAGTAAAGCACTTAGAACATGTACAACATATGGTCTATGCTCATTAAGTGTTAACTTTAATTTTTGTGTATATTCCATCCCATATATAGGATGTGTGTATATATATATGTATATGGATGTATATTCCACCCTACTCCTATGAGCTGCTCCCAAGGGCAAGCCATCAGAGTGGGTGTTCCCTGAGGGCAGGACTGTTTGTTTCTCCTGGAAAGAGAGCTCTCTTTTCTTACTGATTCTCTAAGAAGCCCAGCTGGAGCCCTACAATAGAAATTTGAAACTGAGCTAACAAGGGAGTTGTGAAAGTGTTAGTTGCTCAGCCATGTCCGACTCTTTTCGACCCCATAGACTGTAGCCCACCAGGCTCCTCCATCCATGGAATTCTTCAGGCAAGAATACTGGAGTGGGCTGCTATTCCCTTCTCCAAGGGATCTTCCTGACCCAGGGATAGAACTTGGGTCTCCTGCATTGCAGGCAGATTCTTTACCATCTGAGCCACCAGGGAAGCCCAAGAAGGGGGGCTCATCCTGGATTTGACCCTGGGACCTCTTGTACCCTAAGTGAGAATCACAGCCTTAGACCAATGAGCTACACAGTGAGATTCTTTCTAAGCAACAAGCTGGTAAAGGGGTGGGATGGAAGAGGCTGAAGAGAGTGAGGCTTTCCACCTGTCCATTAGGAGTCTCTTCCTGGCCCCCACCCCCCAGCTCCCAGGAGGTGAGGGATGGACAGGGATGCTGAGGGGAAGAGGAGTTTTCTTTTTTCTGGTAGAGCTCTGGGCTGGGAGAGACTGCAGGGAAGGAGAACCGGGTTTCTGTCTCCGGGGGGCTCCCAGTCCTCAGAGAGGCAGCAGTGAGGTGGAGGAAACCCACACACAGCATCTGCTTTCCATTCCTCAAAGCCCTTTCTTGTCCATGATCTCACTTTTCCTTGCAACCTTGCTTTGGGGTGGCTCAGCGGTAAAGAATCCTCCTGCCCATGCAGGAGATGCAGTTTCCATCCCTGGGTCAGTAAGATTTCCTAGAGAAGGAAATGGTAACCCACTCCAGTGTTTTTGCCTGAGAAATCCCATGGGCAGAGGAGCCTGGCAGGCTACAGTCCGTGGGGTTGCAAAGAGTCAGACATGACTTAGTGATGAAACAACAACAATACTGTGGGGAAGCCCAACTATTATCTCTCTCCTTTTTTTTTTTTTCCTAACAGAAGATGAAAATAACCCTTCAAGACATTAAGTGTATGTCCAAGGTCACAAAACTCTTTTTTAAAAATTTGAAGTATAGTTAATTTACAATGTTATGTTAGTTTCAAGTATAACAAAGCTCTTTGTTGGCTGTGCTGCAACTCAAACCCAGGTCTGGTAACTCCAAATCCCATGCCTTTTACATACAGCCTCTCCCAGACAGCAGCAAGCTAGAGGGGAAGGGGACACCCAAACCAGTCCTCTGGGAACTTCTAATCTGGAGGAGGAGACCCAGTTCCTGCCACCAGGGCATGTCCAGCCAGGTGGAGAAGTTAGTTTCTAGCAGGGGAGGTTAGGAGCATATGTGTGCTGGGCACCGCAAAGGCCACTCTTTCAATCTCTTCCCTCCCTAGGGAAGGAGGTGTCCCTCCTTCTTTCTGGGTAAGGACTGTGAAACTCAGAGAGTATCTTGTTTCAGTTACTGGTGACAAAACCAGGATAGAATCCAGGTCAGCCTGATGCTAATGTGTGTGTGCTCATTTGTGTCTGACTCTTCGCGACCCCATGGGCTGTAGCCCACCAGGCTCCTCTGTCCATGGGATTTTTCCAGGCAAGAATAATGGCATAGGTTGCCATTTACTCCTCCAGGGGATCTTACCAACCCAGGGATCAAATCTGTGTCTCCTGCATTGGTAGGTGGATTCTTTACCACTAGTGCCACCTGGAAAGTCCCCCTGATGCTAATATCTGTGTTTATCCTTCTAGCATGGATGGAAGACCATTGGTCCAAGAGTCACTTCCCCCATGAAGTCTTTCCTTGTCCTGGATTAGAACTGACCATTTGTGCATCTGGGTCCCCACCACGCCCCATATAGACACTCCCAGGGCACCTGCACTTATTTTATTCATATGTCTGTCTCCCCTCACTAGGCAGTGAGCTCCCTGAGGATGGACAGTGGTCTCAGCCATGTCTGGATGCTCTGTATTAGCACAAAGCCCGCACACAGTAGTGTTCAGTAAAGGTGGGTTGCATGTATGATGGGGAGGTGCTCGGAAGAGCTCTCATATCCGTTTTCCTGCCTCCTAGGAATTATCCCAGATGGCAATGTGGGCAAGCCTGAGGATGGACTTGGGGCGGGAGGAGCTGCTGGGGTAGAGGTGTGGACATGTCTCACCTGGAAAAATGTCCAGATTTCCGACACTCTCCTGCACTCATGCTTGATCTCCTGCCACTTCTCTTGGCTTCAGTTCAGCCTCTTCTGCCCTCCTTCCTCCTGTCCTAGCACCTTTATCCCTCCCAGGTTTGCTATCCAGGAGACAAGTCCAGCATTGCAATCAGAACTATTCTTCTTGGTCCCAGTTTATTCTCATAAGAGCTTTAAGAGGTAGGCCAGGTGAAGATGACCTACCTCCACTCTAGTTAGGGACGTTCGAGCTCTAAGGGGTGGTGTCCAAGTTCATTTAGTAAGTTGGTGGCAGAACTGGGTCCCATGATGTTGAAGGAATTGGGAGAGCTGGGGGCAGTTTTCTGAATTGCGGACAGGCCGGGTTTCCCCCAGGGACTGGAGGGGCCTGGCCCTCTTTGGGCCAAGACAGATGGGGCAGAAGAGACCCCAGTCGTCTGTGAGATGTCCATGGAGCATCCCGAAATTGTGTCCCCAGCTGTGACTCTCCAGTCCTTCTGCAGTCCTGCCAGTAGGTGCCGTCAGTTTGCAACTTTTGGTTCTGTCCCTGCGGGGGGCCAGCTTCTAGCCCCTCTGCCTCCCTCCTCTCACCTGGACAGTCTGCACTTGCAGAAGGTAGATGGCCCAATCCCTGTGAGACTGAAGGACCTCTGTCTTGGGGGAGGAAGCAGAAAGAGGGTTTCTGATCTGCACTTCAGCTTGGCTACCCTGCAGCTTTCTAGGCCAAGCCAGAAAAATCCACAGCGGGTCACCAATTATGCCTGGACAGGAGCCCTTACCCTGAAATCAGGTCCAGGATAGCAGAAACTTTGGGGGAGGGTGGGGAGGGAGGACCTGAGAGACCATCTAGGAGAGGAGTCCCTGCTCCAAATGCTACTCTAGAACTCCTCCTAACCCCTGCAGAATTGAGGCAAGGAGCATACAGGCACCAACAGGATTTCACAGAGGCCCCAGCCAACCCTGACACTAGCCCAAATAGCACCGTTGGGTGAATTAGAAAAGGCACCCCTGTTCTCAAAACCATTGAGTGCCATCTGCTGGAATACGGTCAGAACAGCTATACAAGTCTACAATGACTACAAGAGAAATGGTGCCCTCTGGAGTTGTGCAATGCACAATTTGCCTTTGAGAGTGGCAATCTCCTCAGCCAGTTTCCCTCTGGGGATGGGTCTGGGCAATAGAAGCAAACATCCAGGAAGGAGCAAGCCTCTGGGGACCTCCCTCTCCGTGTGGGAGTTCTGTTGATTTCATCCTGGGTAAGCCAGAGGGGACAGGGGCTCCAATGAGCCCCCGAGGAGCTGGAGGCGACAGCAGGTTGGAAGGGACAAGTGAGGAGGAGAGAGCCTATTAACTTTGTAGGGCCATCAGACCCTTCTGGGCCCCCTTTCCCCTCCTCCCCGGACCAGGTCTCCAGCGGCTGAGAGGCGAAGCCCTGGATTGGGGTGGAAAGGACTCTCTCCGGCCAGGGGGACTGAATCTCGGACCCGGGAGCTGGGGCCAGGAGGTCGCCGCTCTCTCAGCGTGGGGGACCGCGGGCCATCTCAGGGGCCCGGGGAAGAACCCTCCAAGGTCGGTGATGGGAGGACCGAAGAGCAGCGCCTTCGCTTTTCCTTGCCCTTCGCTGCCCCCCGGGGCCCCAGTTCGGAAGCGCTCTCGGTCCCTGCCGTGGCTTGCAAACTGCGCCGCTTCCTCCTGCGGTAGAAAAGGACTTTCAGATGTTGTAGCGGCAGCGGCGACTTAGGACAGCGCCCCCTCCCCCTAACAGCCGCCTCTCCGTCTCCCTCTCCCCCGCCCCTCCCCCACCGCTGGGACGGCGCTGGGGGTGTGGCCAGGGGCCCGTATAAAGTCCGGGGGAGCCGGTCCCGGGCAGCCGCTCAGCCCCCTGCCCCCCCACCGCCCGCCGCCTGGGCCGGGCCGAGGATGCGGCGCAGCGCCTCGGCGGCCAGGCTCTCTCCCCTCCGGCCAGCTTGCTAACTTCCTCGGCTCCGTCCTTGTCCTCCAGCGGGGGCCACCGCGTGTCCCCGCGTCCTCCGGGTCGGGTCCTCCAGGCGCGCCGGGCGCTTGCCCCTGTGTGTCCCCCGCTGCCAGCCCGCGCCCCGTCCCCGTCCGGTCATGCTGTCCCTCTGCCTCGTGGCCGCGCTGCTGCTGGCCGCCGGGCCCGGGCCGAGCCTGGGCGACGAAGCCATCCACTGCCCGCCCTGCTCCGAGGAGAAGCTGGCGCGCTGCCGCCCCCCCGTGGGCTGTGAGGAGCTAGTGCGAGAGCCGGGCTGCGGCTGTTGCGCCACTTGCGCCCTGGGCAAGGGGATGCCCTGTGGGGTGTACACCCCCCGCTGCGGCTCCGGCCTGCGCTGCTACCCGCCCCGGGGCGTCGAGAAGCCCCTGCACACGTTGGTGCACGGACAAGGCGTGTGCATGGAGCTGGCAGAGATCGAGGCCATCCAGGAAAGCCTGCAGCCCTCTGGTAAGGTGCCCCTGCCCTTGCATGCCCTCCCTGGGGTCTTGCCCTCCCAGAAGCCCCCTTTCCCATTCGGGTTGGCCCAGAAGGCTCTTGAAAATCCGCTGTGAGTTGAGCAGAAGACAGGTACGTGGCAGGGCCCGACTGGGATGGGACAGAGTCAGCCAAGGAAACTGCTATCAAGTCCCTGGCAGCCTGTTGCCGCCATCACGGAGGACTCTGTGCCATTCTTCCATCTGAAGGGTACCTGTTTGGGAAGAGAGTCCCAATGGTAGTCCTGGCTGCTGCTGTAAGGGTGGAAAGTTAAGTGACCTGGTCCAGCCAGCAGCTGCAGCCTGCACGTGAGGGGCCAGATACCGGGGGGATGGGGACGGTGGCCTGGAGACTTTCTGTTCCTGAGCCAGTGACCTTCCCTCACTCTGGACTCAGCTGAAACCCCAGGAGTCTGGGAACTCAGGGCTTGGACTTTTGACATTGAAGTGGGATGGAGCGGGACACGCAAATTAGAGAGGTTTTGGTGGTGAGGGGGCATCAGGGTGGCCCTTTCCCAAAGTCCCAGGCCGGCTCACCTAGCTTTTTGAGAGGTTTTGGGAAGACAGGGGTCTCTCTGCCAGGCCTGGGCACCTCCTGCTGCCCTGGTACACAGGCACCCTGCTCCTTGCTCCTGGCAGGTGCCCTCTGAGGTGGCAGAAGAGAAGCAAGTCTTGGTTCCCAGCCCAGAGCTGCAGAAACCTAACGGGATAGGGAGCAGGGATGGAAGGTTGGGGTGGGGGGTGGGTTGGGGAGAGAGAGATCGAGATCGAGATCGCGATAGAGAGAGGTTTAGAAGGCCCTCATTCTTACACTTTCTCTTTTTCTATATCTCGGTGAGACTTTCAGTTTCTTGTAATAACCTTTCTCAGTCTCTCTCCTTCTTCCTCTTATTCTTTTGTTCTTTCCTGCTGCGTCTCTCAATCTCTAGTTTCACTAACAACATTCTCAAATTCTCCTTTCATCACTATCTCCTGTCCGTTATCAGCTTCTTTCTCCTTATCTTATTCCTTTTCCTGTTTTTGTTGCTCTGCTTCGCTCACTTTCATCTCAGTCTCTTTCTGTTGCCCTTTCTCTTGTCTCTGTCACCCTTTCTCTCTCTGTCTCTCTCTGTTCCTGTCTTTCTCTGTTACTTTTGGAGCCTCTGCCTGCCTTTCTCTCCCTCTGCCTCTGTTTCTTGTTCCCTGTCTGACTCCGTTTTGCTCTCCCGGTGCCTCTGTCAGTGTCTGTCTCTTTTCCTGGTGCTTGAAGCTTCCATTGTTGCAGTCCGGATGCTGGGACTGCGGCCCCAAGCTTCCTGCCCTGGGTCCCAGGCCGCTCCACTTCCTCAATCCTCTGCAGCTTGTTAGCCAGAGGAGAGCAGGATGCAGGGAAAACAGGAAGGAGATGGACCCCAGGGGTCTGAGCCTCAGGCCTCTCTGCCCTTCCTGCTCCTGGGCAGCGAGAGATAGATCAGCAGAAAACATTCTAGGAGAAATGCCAGCCTGGCACCCAGCACATCTGGGAAGCCGTGGGGGGGAGTCTTGGGGTGCAAGTCACTGATCCTGGGGTACAGATGCCAGTGCCAGTGGGGAGGAGGGGTTCTGGTACCAGACCAGACTGGGAGTGAGGGCTGAGCCCTTGGGTTCCTTGGGTACAACGGGTCCACTTTCCCTGTGCATCTTCATCCTCCACCCGCCAGCCGGTGTCTGGCTGCAGATTAGGGTGGCTGGTGGGCTCCTCCTCTCTCACCAACTTGAACCTGAGGCAGAAGAGAAGAGCCCTCAGCCCCTTCTTTCCTGGCTAGGTAGGAACAGCCCATCCCATAGTGCAGAAGACTGTTCTGCTAGGAGATTTGGGGAGGCATGGCGTGAACAGTTTGTGAGTGCCCTGTGGACATCATGTACACCAGCCTCGACAGGCAGCCGTAGGTCCTCATTAGATTATAGGGCCCAGGTCTCTCAACCCCTCTCCTCCTTCCCTCCTTGCCTTGGCCTTCATCCTTGCAGGGCAGGCAGAAAGCAGGAGAGGGAAAGAGAAGGTGAGGGGACCCTCACCTAGTGTCCCCACTCAGTAAACTGTGTCCTTGACCTCTGACCTCCCAGTCATCCCAGAAGTACCCCTGCCCCAGCCCAGGCCCTGCCGCACCATGTGAAAGGCGCCCCCTAGGGTTGTGTGGCAGCCCTGCAGGGTGTCTGGTGAGATCTGGAGGCCAGAGCTTGGTCCCTCTGCCGGCTATCCTCCTGAGCCTTCCACTGTCAATAGGCCACTGTCCCTGTTATGTCCCAAGGCTTTGGATTCCTTGCCTAGGTTTTGGCAGAGATATCAGTTGAACTTTCCTTCCTGCCTTTTCCTCTTGGGGCTGAGTTTCAGCAGGTGACTGGGGGAGGGCAGCCTCCTCCCTTGGTCTGCTGTGGTCCGGAGGCTGACTCTTTGCTCAGGGGAGCAGGTCTCCCCACATCCCTCTCCGTGGTCCCCCACCTCCACCCTCTGCCATGACCCCCTGTCTCAGCTTTTTGAGTCAGGCCAACAGAGCTGAGGGCGGAGTGGGGACACCTGCCTCAGAAATTCACGATCCTGATTCAGTGTACTGACCCTTGACTCGTGGAATCTAGGGGAGGGGATGGTGGGAAGATCAGCATTTGAACTGGGGTGATCCGAAGCTGTGCCCTGGTCCCTCTGGGACAGCGTTAGGGAACATGCAGGCTGGGTTAATTTTTAGTCGACACAGCAAATATTGTCCCCCCTACTTCAATACTGGGAATCCAGTCACGTCATGGGAACAGGGCCTTCCCAGAAATTCTGTGCCTTGGGGGAGGGGGGAAGGAGGAGCATGGCTGCCTAACATTTTTTCTTCAGTTTTGGCAAAGTCAGAATTATTGGTGCTTTGGGTATCAGGAGCCTTTCCATTTAAAGACATAGGAGCCGCAGAGATAAGTTCTCCTTTCCTCCAGCCATTCTGCTTCATTTCCTCATGTGTAAAAAGGGGGGACAACAGGACCCAACTTGTAGGTGTGGGGCATCTGGCATGGAGTAAGAGCTCAATGTTGGAGCAATAAGAGTTTGGTGATGAACAGGAAGCCAAATGGATTTAAGTGGAAGCTTATCTTCTCCCATGACGCTAGGGCTTTAGGGGACAATGGGGCAAGTGAGCAAAGCTGAGGGACATGCAGAGGAGTGGAGGGGTAGGGTGGAGGGGCCAGCCGTCCTTCTCTGACGCTTTGAGGCCAGCAGTCATGGCACAAGGGTGAGAGGGGGCCCCCACTTGAACCAGACCTCAGAGAAAGGCCTGGTACCTGGCATGGGGATCTTGGCTTCTCTAGGGAGAGTCCAGGCCTTTCTTGCAGGACAGGTGGGTGACCCTCCAGCTCATGTCTAGGTGGCTGGGCCCACCTACCTCGGAGCCTCACCCTAGGCATCTTGAGCTGGGTATGGAGGAGAAATCATGGGGATGAAACTGGGCAGCAAGAGAAAGGAAATCCTCTAGCTTTGACCATGAACTTTGCAGCCACTGGTGCCAAAGCTGTGGAGCCTCTTCTTTCTCTGGGTGCCTACCCTTCCTCTGTGGCTGGAGCAGAGACCACGTTTCCCCTGTGATGGGACGTCCTTGGCCTACTCCAGCAGGGCCGGATGAGGTGACCTGGCCTATCTGGGAAGCCCCAGCTCCCAAACAGACCTTTCAGATGTAGGGAGTCTGACCTTTGCTGGGGAAGTGAGGGGGAAGGTCTGACCCTGGCTGCTGCTCAGAGGGAAACCCACCAGGATCGTGGTTTTTCCAGAAGCACCACCTAGGTGAGCAGCACAGTGTGTCTGGACCTCCTGGGTGAGCAGGGAAGTAAGTAGCAAGCGTTTAGCAGGTTGTAGAGATGGGAGGATGAACTTTTATTTTTTAAGAGACTCAAGGCTACGAACTTCGCCCTCCCAAAGCTAGTGCCTGGGGTGGATCCTGGGGTGGGGCCTCAGTCTGCCAGTGAAACAAGGCTGGACAATGAAAAGTTACAGATTAAGTGGAAAGTCAACAGCCAGGATAGTCAGTGTGCTCTGCCCAGGGCAGGGTCAGGGCGCCAGGGTGCATGTGGGTGTGCACATGTGGACAAGTGTGTGTCTGGACACGTGATTGTTTGTGTGTGTTTGTGATCCTTGAATCCCAGCCTCTGTCTGTGCTGGCAGATTGGGACATACTCTGTACCCATGCCCCTGCAAGAGGCAGTATGAAGCCACTCTCCCTGTCTGCTGGATTCTACTCTAAACGACTAAGTGTGCTGGGCGGTGGGGAACCAAGGGAGGAGAGGTCAGGCAGGCAATCTGCTCAGCCTTCCCCAGATAACCTCCCCCTTCCTGCCATGTGATGGGGGCCTGCCAACACAAAACAAAAACTATGTTCCAGGCTCATCCTATGCTCCATGCAGCCCCAGGGTTCAGTGAGCGGACCCAGTTGTCTTCCTTAATGGTACTTCTTGAGTTAGGGGATAAACATTCCAAATATCTTTTAATAATCCCCTGAGTGTCTGTGTGAACTTCGACTCATGGGAACACAACGTTGGAAAGCAGTCAGACCTCTACTGCAGATCTTTCCGGGTCCTTGAGGCCTCTGCCACTCTGACTTGCCCCACCTCCAGGACAGGGAGATCTCTACCTCCTGAGGCAGCCCCCTGCATTAGAAAAACTCTTCCTAGGGGACCTAAAGAACATCTGGCCACTTATCAAGAGGCACAAGTGTCACTGTGCACAGCTGAGCTTTCTTTTATGGTCGTGAAAAGAAAGCAAACTCAAAGGAAAGACAGCGAAACGCCTCCAGGTCAACGGGGGCCATCGAGGCTCTCATGGGTTGTGGCAAATGAGCCCCTGGGACTCTTCCAGCCTTTCTAGGTAGAGCGGTGGCCCCTTTATTCCCAGCTCAGCTTAGCCCCTGTGGTTCCAAGATTTGGCTTCAATTTTTTTCACTCTTCTATTTCCTTTCTTTCCCATCGCCAGCTCTAGCCTAAACCCCTGCGAAGCTGTGAGTCCACCCACAAGTCTTGTGGCTTTGTGCAAGATGAGAGTGGCGTGTGTGTGTGGGGGGTCACTGGCCAGCCTGGGCCTTCTTGGGCAGAAGGTTCCTTGGGAGGGTCTTCAGAGAGGAGCCTGGATCTCAGATCTTCTCTCTGGTTCCTGGCTGAGGGCTTGGGGTCTGACTTCTTATGGGCCCCTTTGCACAGTCCTGGTCTTCTGAAATTGACCAGCCCCTTCTTCTGCTGCCCACACCAGCTGGGAGGTCTTTGTTGGTCTTTGTCTTCAAGGCTTCTCCTTGGTTGACCTTTGGAAACTTGTTGTCATCTTTTGGGACAGAAGTCCCCAACAGACTGTCCTTCTTGAGATGTTACATACGCAGAAGGAAGGATTATATCTCTCTGCTTCATTTATTCCTTCCCTCTGGTTCTTTTCTTTAAGCCAGCCCTGCACCCGTGACAAAACCTTTTCCCATCCTTGGTGACTCAACTTTATAAATAACCTTTGGTGTGGAATCTTGACACAGACTTCTTGGGGGTCTAGATTCCTCCTTGTCTGGCTTCTCTTTATTTATGTGCTTCACCCCTCCACACCCCCAGAACTAGGAGAATAAGAAGAGAACTAACCCCCCCAACTAACTTTGGCTCAGCAGAAAAATACAATTTGACCCCAAGGCAGCTCTGGGACTGCTGCCATGTGTGGAGGAACCTGCTAACTCCTCAGGAAAAAAAAAAAAAATCCTGACGCAAACCAGATGTAACCTTCTGTCTGGCTGCCAACATCTGGAATGCTGGCAGGGGCTTTGCACTTGGGTCGGCAGCAGGCTGCCAAGCCTGAGCATTTCAGAGGTGGCTCTGATGTGCAGAGAGATCTTGAGACCTCTTCCTCCAGCTCAGCTCTGCGTTCTGGTTTTGGCTGCCTGGAGGAAGGAGCAGAGGTTACAGTTCTGGGACTTCTGGATGGGTTTTTTTTTCTTGAGTTCAGATAGAGCCTTTAAGAGATCCCAGGGAGAGGGTGGTGGTCCAGCCCACCCCCATCTCCAGATCCCCAGTGCCCTGGCTCTGGGCAGCAGATAGGCACTTTGGATGAGATCTGAAATCTAAGGATGGGAGACTTTGGAGTGGTGCAGTGGGGGGCTGCAGGAATGTGCAAGGGTGTTCTTTTGGTCCTGGGGGCCACACAGTGTCTCTCCCCCGACACACGCACACACTTTTCACATGCAAGCACATACACCCACTCCCACTTCTCCTCTCCAGCCAATGGAGAGAGCTTTTGGGCCATGTTTCTCTTCACTCATGGAAACTTTGATTCTGGCCATTTGGAAGAGGGTCAGCAGAGCTGACAGCCCTGGGGATCCCCTGGCTGGCTTAGCCAGACGCTGAAAGGAGCAGGAAAGGAGACAGGAAGAAAGAGCAGACGGAGAAGGGGGATGGTAGGGAGAGCTGAATGGAAGGGGGACATGAATGTGGGGCCCTCGGCCTGCCTCAGACCTCCCTGCAAGGCCCAAGGGACCCTCCTGCTGTTTGGGCGGCTGCAGCTGGTGACTCATCTGAGGACTGGACTGGGTGGAGTGAAGGAAAAATCAAGGACTCCAAGAGGGATATTCTCCCGAGAAGTTCCAGGGGACCGGGGAGGAAACCGGGGTGCTGATTTCATTTCTTCTCACCCCCAGACCCTCTGCTCTTCCCCTGATTCTTCCAGCACCAGGCTGGAGACTCCCCAAGGAGGAGAATGCAGATGGAAAGTCGGGTTGCTCTGCTGTCTTGCCCTTTATAAGCACTGACCTCTCCCCCTCTTGGCCTGACTGCAGACAAGGACGAGGGTGACCACCCCAACAACAGCTTCAGCCCCTGCAGCGCCCACGACCGCAAGTGCCTGCAGAAGCACTTAGCCAAAATTCGAGACCGGAGCACCAGTGGGGGCAAGATGAAGGTCATCGGGGTGCCCCGAGAGGAAGCCCGGCCTGTGGTGAGGACTGCTGAGCAAATGTGCACATGCATAGGCACACACCACCACCATCACCAACACCATCACCAGATCCGGACAGTGTCTGTTCAGCAAGCATTCTTTGGCTGTCTGCTATGTACACCTTGTGTGTGTCATCAGGACCCAGAAAAGTCCTCACTCCTGTTGAAATTCCATTCCAGTTCAGCAGTTCTAGACATTAGGGACAGCTGAAGTTACTGTTAAATACTGAGACACTCCACACTGGTTGGTGAATAGCAGTTGCCCCAAGCCCCCTGATGTTGCTTGGCTCTCCCCCTGGATTCCTCACCCCAGAGCTTCTCAGGAACTTGAGAGTTCAGGCTGGCCATAGTAGGGAGCCTTGGGACCTTAATCCAGGGTCTGGCTAATGTCCTTTCTGATGGGTGGTTCTGATGGATCCGTGCCTGGGTCTTACAAGTTGTTAATTATATGATTTCATCCTTCCGTCTTATTTAGACATCATCCCCTTCCTGTCCTTCTCCATAGATTTCCTTTCCCCACTAGATCCCTTCACGTCACACCCCTCCTTTTTAGAAGCTTTTTGGCTCGAGATCCTCTCCTCAATGTCCCTCTGTCCTGCCCGCCAGGGTGCCCTAAACCCGAGCCCCTCCTTTCATCTCACTGAAGACCTGCTCGGCCTCCAGGCCTGATCCCTCCTTTCAGACCCTTTTCAGGGTCCTGATCTGACCCTCAGCCCTGGTCCCCCTGCCTCTTCTGCTCCTGCTAAACAGTTTTCATCTTCCCCTCCTCCAGCCCCAGGGCTCCTGCCAGAGTGAGCTGCACCGGGCGCTGGAGCGGCTGGCTGCCTCACAGAGCCGCACCCACGAAGACCTTTACATCATTCCCATCCCCAACTGCGACCGCAACGGCAACTTCCACCCCAAGCAGGTGCGTCTCCGTCTCTGTCGGCTCGGCCCGGCCTCAGCTCTGGGATGTCTGGGATGGCAGTCTCAGGAAGGGGGAGGCTCCCCAGCCCCAACCTCACCCGTTAGACCCTCTCCAAACCACCCTATCCCCAGACTCAGGACCTTAGTTCATTTTGCCTATTCCCCCCTCAGATGAGGAGACTGAGGCCCAGGGAGGGGCAGAGGGCAACCCAGAGTCATGGAGCAAGTTAAAGGCAGGCCAGTCATCCTGCCTCCCCATCCAGGGCTATTTCCATGGCCTCTGTAGCCACTATCTGTGAGGCAGACCTAGCACCCCTGTCAGCCTCTGCCTCCCAAGCCCTCCCCCTCTCCACCTCCATTCCTGTGAGTAGTTTTCCTTTGTCCCTGGATGTCTGAGGTGTCATCTGGGAATGGAGGGGCTAGGTCTTGAGGAGTTGCAGAGAAAACTCAACATGCCCCTTCCCCTGAGCTGAGCCACCCAAAGGACCTGGGGGTCAGCCAAGCTGGGGGGAAGGCAGACCTGACAGCCGGGAACAGGCACTTCGGGTGGAGCAGAGGAAGAAGAAGGCAGGAGAGGAGATGGATGCAGAAACCTCTAGGCCTCCTCACACCCTTGGAACATGGGTTCCTCTGACAAGCCCCCAGGAAGCTTGGATGGTCAGTGAGGCTGACTTGCTCAGCATCTCTGGCCTGTCAGAGTTGGGCTTACCTGGGATGGTGGCATATCTGGGCAGGGCACTGGGTGGCCTTGTGCTGGATGAGGCCTGGATCTCCTCCAGCCCTCCTGAGCATGGACACACACGTTCCCCCACTTCATGCTCTACAGGCGAATCCACAAAGTGGACCACCATTGGGCCAGAAGAGGCCTAGCTAGGAGGGGAAAGGCTGCCCCCGAGTCTGCACACCCTAGGATGGCATGAGGAGGTTATGAGGTGGGGTGCAATGGTGGAGAACCAGAAAGATCCCCTGCCCCAAATCAGTGTCAAACCTTTCTCTAGCCTTTGTCCCAATACCAGTTTTATCCTTGTCTCAATTTTTCTTTTCCCTTTTTTTTTGGCCAAGCCACATGGCTTGTGGGATCTTTGTTTGCTGATCTAGGATTGAATCTGGACCCCTGGCAGTGAACATGCCGAGTCCTAACCATTGGACCACCAGGGAACTAAAATTGATTATTAGTTATTAACCAGAGTCCATGGTTTTCATTAGGGCTCATTCTTTGTGTTATACAGTTCTGTGTGTTTCCTTCCCATTTCTATTCGCTGAAAATTCTGACACTTGACCCTTTATCATCTGGCCAGTTCTGACCCTTGAGACATCCTTCACTTCAACTCTAATCCTGACTCTGAAATATACCTTTACCCCCTACCCTCCCTCCTCTCCCGTCTAAGCCCGACCCAAAGTTTAGCCCAACTGCTTTATTTGTTCTCACCTCGACCACTATCTCTGTCCCAATTCCATTTCTGATCTGGGCTCTCGGCCTTACCTCACTCAAACTGTAGTCATAATTCCCAATTCGACCGCAACTCTTATCCTAATGCTACCCTAACTTCAATGTGGATAATCACAGTCTTAACCATAATCCTATTCTGGAAGTCTCGACACAGTCAGAACTCAAGCAAAAATACAATCAGAACCCAAACTAAAAACTTCAAACTGGACCCTAGCCTTTGACATCCAGCTGTACCTTTCAACTCTGTGGATCCCATCTCCTCTCCAGGGGTTCTACAGAACTTCCTCAGGGCTCTGCCTTCCCAGACTCTTTGGGCCTTTCCTTCTTGGCCACCTTTGTTCCACTCCGGTGAACTCAGAGGACTCATGTCCAAGAGAGCCTCCACCCTCAGAGACCAATTGGAAACCACTGTCTGATCTGGGGGCTGGGCTGGGCTGGGATCGGGGGTGGCCGCCTGGGAACCTGACCTCTCACACCCTTGTCTTGGCAGTGCCACCCGGCCCTGGATGGGCAGCGCGGCAAGTGCTGGTGTGTGGACCGGAAGACGGGAGTGAAGCTTCCGGGGGGCCTGGAGCCGAAGGGGGAGCTGGACTGCCACCAGCTGGCTGACAGCTTCCGAGAGTGAGCCTGTCAGCAGGCAGGGGGCTCAGTGCCCCCTGCTGCCCCCTCCCCTGGAGGCTGCAGAGCTGACCTGGAGCCTAGGTCTGAGTCTTGGCTTTGCCTCTGGCCTAGAAGTTTCCTTCGGGGTGTGTTTGTGTGTATGTGTGTGTGCGTGTGTGCTGATGAGCATGGGTGTGCGCTTGGGGTGAGCCGAAGCCTAGGGGTGTCCTCTATGGGCTTAGATAACCCAAGAGAGCCCTGGTATGTTTCCAAATTGATCCTGGATTCATTCATCCATTCAGCCCTTCAGCCCTTCAGCCATCTATAAACACTTGTTGACCACATACTACATGCCAGCTCTAGTTTGCAGCCCTGGGGACTCATCTTGACTCCCTCTGATGTAGATATGTGGGGCCACCTCCTGCAAGGTGAGCCCAAGTCTGTGGGAGAAGAGAAGTCCCAGTTCCATAATCAGGGGAGGAAAGTAGACATGTAGCTTGATCATTGTCCCTTCCCTCAGTCTAGTCAGAACGTGGAGTCCCAGTTCCATAATCAGGGGAGGAAAGTAGACATGTAGCTTGACCATTGTCCCTCCCCTCAGTCTAGTCAGGAGGTCTAGTCCCTACCATAGGGAAGGTGAGGGGTAGCAGGAGACCCACTGAGACCCAATCCCAAAACGGAAACTTGCCAGGCTCCCATTTACTCCCCAGGTCCTTCCAGGGGGAAGGACCTGCAGGGGCAAGCCCACCTTGGCTTGATGCCTGGCAACTGAGACCCTGCTCTGGGGAAGGGAAGAGGTCAGAGGAAGCCCTGCAGAGGGCTGGGGAGGTGGGGCTCATCTCTGAGCAATCAGAGTAGGAGGAAAGAATGTATGTGCCTGATGGAGAAAGGGATCGCCTTGCTGGGAGGTGAGGGACTTGTCTGGGGTCCTCCTTCCTCCTCCGTTTGTGGTCACAGACAGGAAGTCACAGGATGACGGCATCCTTCAGTGGCTCACTGTCTGTGGCTCTGCCTTCCTACCCACATCTCCTTCCCTGGATTTTCCTCCCTTATATTTCACTACCCCTGGGCATTTTCTGGCTCAACTGGATGGGCAGAGACTTAGGAACCTACCAGTTGGCCATGATGTCTTGTCTTTTTTTTTTTTTAACAAAACAGAACAAAACCAAAAAAACCCTAGACAATGGTGTTTGGTTGATTTATTTACAACTAGGAGACTGAGAATTACTAGGGATGGGAGAGCTGTCTTAGATGGTCAAAGAACTGCAAAGGGTCAGCCAGTTCACCCTCCTCTTCCCTGCAGCCTCTTCCTGGGAGGCCGCTCTGTCCCCAAAGTCTGTGCTGCCTGTGTACAGACTCCTGGTGGGTCAGTAATGGCTTCGGAAGGGAGGGAGCAAGCAGGGACATCCTTGCTGGGCCAAAGCTATTTCTGAGATCAGCTGGTGAGTGAAGCGGGGGCATTTTCTAGGGCATCGGGCAGACTGGGTTTGTGTCTGGATTTGATTTATCAATTTAGTGAGGGGAGGGACTGCCCTGAAGCTGGGGAAAGGGGTACGCTCTCCAATTCATTCCACAGCTCTGACCGCCTGGATTCTTGACTGGGGGCTGCACTGAGGTTTGATTCTGAGGGTTTGGGAGTGCGGTTGGTTATCTTTAATCTCACTGTCCTGGGCTCACCGGGCTGTGGGCTCTCAGTGCCAGCCCTAGAATGTGTGTCCACATGGTACCGCTGGATTCCTGGTTATCTCCCAGTGCTTCTCACCCCTCACTTCTGTGGAGTGTGTGTGTGTACATGTATTTGATCTCTTGAGGTGCTCCCAGGCTTCTCGATTTCACTGGCCCCGATGCACTGGCACCTGTGCTGTCTGAATCTTGAGGCTGGGGCTGTGATCCTCATCTCTCTGGCTCTGCCTCGGTGGCGGCATCCCGCAGCCACCAAGTTTTCCCGAGGCACCACAGGCTGCTGCCTGCAGCAGGAGATAAAGAACAAAGCAACGCTCCTTCAGCCAGGGGGCTGCTCTTCATAGAGCCCCCTACTTCTGGGGCCGAGGCCAAGGCATACAGGGGGAGGAGGCGAGTGTGGGCTGACAGCGAAGTTTTAGGTCCCTAAGCCAAATGGAGGGAGAGTATCTCTTTCCCTAAGGCATTTCTTTAAATTCCCCTTTGTCGCCAATCCCTCTTCCCAGTGCTCTACCCTTGTGTCCTTGGAGTGGGAGGTAAGAGGTCCTTTTCCTTTCATGGGCCTCCCAGAAAAGTGCTGGGTCTGCTTGGGAGGTGGCTGCACGTGTGGCCTGGGATGTACCTTTGTGATATAAGTGTATTTATAACGTGTGTGTGTGTGTGCGTGCATGTGTGTGCATATGGCAAAGTGATACCCGAAGTGTGAGTGACAGTGTAGGCTTTTACAGGGTAAGTGTATCCAGGCACCGTGCGTATAGATGTGGTGCACACTTGTGTGGTGTGTCTGCAGGCTCTGTGAGTCTCAGTATGAATGTGTGTGATGCCAAGAGACAGAGTGAAATTCACAGTGTATGTGTGTACTTCCCTCCCCCACTCATTAGTTGTCATCAATGCAGGGCTTGTGGTGGTGGGGTGGGGGTGGGGGCCGCTGTCTAGCTCCAGAGAACAGAGGATGTGTACTTTGGGAGCAGGAATCCCACAGCTCACAGATTCCCCACTCCCATCTCCGGTTCCTGCCCCCACGATCTGGGAGCCAAGTGCTAGTTATCAAAAAAGAAGGAAATAAAAGCAACTGCATGTCAATGTGAGCACCCCCTACCACTACCAGGCCAGAGGAAGTGAACTGCCCTGGGCAGGGTCACAGTGGGGAGAACTGGGCTCCAGAGAGGAACTGCTGGTCTGTTTGCACCCAAGCCCTCCCACCGTGACCTGCAAATCCCCCTGAATGCTCAGTCAGTCTAGTCGCCACAGGAGCATCAACATCCTGGCAGAGGTGGGAAGGGAGGGGGTGCTGAGGACCACAGTGGGGCCACCATACCTAGAATAACTTCAAAGTCTTGAGTTCTCTGTCCTGCCTCCCGAAGAAATGTCATTCCCGGCACTGTGGTCTGGAGCAGAGGGGTGGAGGACCCGCGAGCCCATTGATGCCGATTGGTATCAGGCATTTGATTTCCATTTCCTAGCTCCGTGGGCTTCCCTGGTGGCGCAGACAGTAAAGAATCTGCCCACGATGCCAGAGACCTGGGTTTGATCCCAGGGTGGGGAAGATCCCCTGGAGAAGGGCATGGCAACGCACTCCAGTATTCTTGCCTGGAGAATTCCATGTACAGAGGAGCTTGGCAGGCTCCTGGCAGTCCATGGGGTCTCTAAGAGGCATGACTGAGTGACTTTCACTTCACTCCTGGCTCCTTAGTGGAAATCAAGACCCGACGTCTGGCTGTAGGTTGGGGGCTGGGTTTTCCATTGCCAGGAAGGCAAGGTGGGAGTAGAGAACAACAACAACAACAACAAAAAAAAATGGAAAAGTGGGTTGACTCCAGTATTGGATTCAGGTGGGGGAATCTCTGGAAAGCTGGCCAAGACTCCTGGCCCCTTCTCTTATCAGAATTCTGAGGTTCCAGACATGGCCATTCCTTCAACTCCTTCCAGGAAAACGCTGCTTGTCCCAACCCCTCTGCCCTCTGGGTCAGATTCCACCTTCAAGTTACTCCAGGAATGTTATGAGGCATGCAGGACTTGGGGCTCCAGTTCAGGGCCCCCCCGTTCCTGGGTGGCGGCGGGTGGGGGCGGTGGTTATGGCTGTGTGGCAAATGACCCTGAAACATTCCTGGCCAGAGAAACTCCCTCTGCATTCCAGACCCCTATGGCAATATGACCTCCGACCTCGGAAGAGAAAGTCAAGATGGTGTGGTTGGATGGAGCTGGGAGGCAGGCTGGCGGCTGGGAGACTGCATTGTTCTAGGGAAGGGCGGAGGAAAGGGGGTGCTTTGTGAGTTGGGGGAGAGGGTCAATGGGAAGAAAGCATGTTCAAGGCGGGGAGGGAACAATGAGTAGAGAAGGGGCGATGGAGCAGACTTCGAGGCACACGGGCATACGAGCGCGCGCGCACACACACACACACACACACACACACTCATGCACGGGGAAGCAGCCATCACACCAGCCACCGTGGTGTCTAATTAGATGCTCACTGTGGAGTAACCTGTCCCCCTTTTGTCTGAGGTCTCAGAGGCTGGGGAGGATTGAGGTCAGGGAGTAGAAGTGGGGGTGTTGTAGATAATTAGAAACATTCTCTAACAGAGTGAGCAGGCACCACCAGGACCACCTCTCCCCTCACCATCCCCCTCCCTTCTCCAGGCCCCCAACCTCCTTCTCCATGACCTGGACTGCTCCAGCGAGGCAAGGGGAGGGGCCGGTGGAGCCATGGAGTGGAAACCCAGTGGGATTGGCTTCCTGGACCCTTACACAGTCTCCAAAGTGCAAACAACATATTTTTGCCATGCAGTGGTATTTAATTACACATAAAAACAGAGCCATTAAACTGAAATTAAACCCTTGTTGGAATCACTTAATTCAGGGCATGACAAATTGCTTTCAGTGGAGGCAGCAGTGAAGTCCCCTCAGGGAGAGATGGAGATTAGCAGCTTCCATGGCTGGCTGGGTCCCCTCGTTGTCTTGGCCCCCTTGCTGGCTCTAAATTCTGAAATTGGGGTCAGAACTGTCTAAAGACCACCCAAGCCAAGGGGGAAGCCTCTCAGTTTGTTCAGGATGACAGGAATGGAGGCTGGGGAATCAGTATCACTGTCCAAGCCAGTTTCAGATAGCTCGGTCCATTTTGTTGATGGGGAAGTTGAGGCCCAGTGCCAGGGTCATCCAGAGCCAGTATGAGAACTCTGGCACCAAGCCATGACCAGGGAGGCTGCTTTATTCTTTCATCCTGGTCCTGGAGACAAAGGTTGGAGCTGGGTGGTTGAGGGTCCAAAAACAGTGCAAGCCCTGGTTGGGGAGGACAGATTTCTCCAGAACTGAGCTCTTACCTGGTCCAAGCCTAGCGACAGCAGGGAAGGAAAAATGGGATTCCGGGACTTGGGCTGCTGAGGCAGGCTTGACTCTATGGAGGGTAGCCTGGTACTCAGACTCTGGCTCAGACAGACTTGGTCACTGATCCACCTGGTGAGATTGGGCAGGTAAGACATTCAACTGCTGTGAGCCTCAGTTTTCCCATCTGTCAAATGGGGATGGTGGTTCCTATCTATAGAGTTCTTGTGAGGACCAGTGGGCAGAATGCCTGAATAGGGCTTAGAGCCCAGTCCAGTTAGTGGTTCTATTGGCTTTCCTTCTCAGGACCTCTGGTCTCCATTTGTAATAAGATCCAGCTGGGACCTGGTGGTTTCTAGGGCTCCCTTGCCCGGTGTTTGCAACCCTTTCTCCTCCCTCCAAACCCCTTCTTGCAGTTTCCCTTCTCGCCTCTGTGATCTGGTCGCCTAATTATGGGTAGAGGTTTGGGATGTATTGGTTAGACTACTGGGTAGGAAAAGGCAGGCCCAGGAACGTTCCTGGTGATCCAGTGGTTAAGAATCTGCCTTCCAATGCAGGGGACACGACTTTGATCCCTGGTTGGGGACCTAAGATCCCACAGGCTGCGTGCGGCTACTACTGATCCTGAGTGCCACAACTAAGACCCGATGCAGTCAAATAATTAATTTTTTAAAAAGTATTTTAAAAAGACAAAAGAAAAGGCAGGCCCAGGCCCCCTAATCCCTGCCTCACCTAGTCTTCCAGTGGCTGTGTGTGAGGCCCCTCTGGGAGGTGAGGTGGGGTTGCATTTTGCGGGGGGGGGGGGGGGGCCAGGGTGCACAGTTGTGAGGCTGTGGTCTCCCTCCCTTGTGTGCTCTCGACGATCTGGGAAGCGACTTGCCTGATTGGAACCAGATGGGTCTGCTATGGCGGGAGGCCTGTCCCAGCAGTCCACTCACTCAGTGTCCTTCCCCAGGAGGGAGAGGGGGCATGGGCGAAGGGGACAGGGAGGTGAGCCGGGTCCTTCTCACTGGGGCTGGGAGACAGGCCTTTCCTTCTCTCTCCTCTCTAGGCTAGTGGCCTGGAACTTTTCTGTTACCCACAGGGGATAGTGGTGGGGTGGTGGCCTGCTGAGGATGAATCTCTCACTGAGGCTTAGGGGGTCAGTTCTAGAACTTATGAAGCTCCTCCTCCATCCCCACCCCCAAAGCTCGGCTCAGCTGCAGGTGGCCACATAGGGGACAACTATGTCTGTCCCCTGACTCCTGGAGTGGCCCCAAGGTCATTCCCCTCACCTTTGGCCTCCTTGGCCTTGATAGACAGTGAGGTTCCTGCTCTGGGTGTTGGGAGGGGGAAGGGCTGGGGCCCAGGGTTCCCGTCATTGCAGGCCTGGCAGCTACCCTACCCGGCTGCAGATGGCTCCCCCGCCAGCCTGGCGGCCAGCACAAATACTTTACAGCTGTACATCTACGGACTTACCCTGAGAGCTTGGAGACAGAGGCAGGGAGCTGGGGACACAGAGCTGCAGTGGGTGGGGGACAGGCCAAGACAGCAGTCCAGCAAACCCAGGGTGCTAAGAGTGTGAGGTCAAGGAAATTTGAGATCCAGGAAAAGCTTCCCTGACGTGCAGGGCTTGGAATGGAAGCTTCCCGAGGGAAGATCGAGTTTCGGGTTGTGAGTGCTGCCGTCTGGAAGGTCCAGGGCTCAGGGTCCCTGTCTTCCTTCTGGGTCCTGGTCTTGGAGCAGAGCCAGAAGCTTCTAAGTTGAAGCAGCAGGGAGGGGAGCCCGTCCTCGTCCCCACCCAGGGGAAATTGGACCAGACTGCTCAGGAAACAAATTCAATTTTCCAGCATCATGGAAGGTTAGTCGGACAATAGAGGTTCTTCCCCCCCCAAAAAACATAAGAAAAAAAAAAAAGTCCAATTGCTTTTGGCTGAACTGTTTCCCAACTTCATTTCTCAGCCTCAGTTCAAGGCTTCTCATTCAAAGTGACATGTGACTGTTCGGTGACCCTGGCCTGATCGCCGGCCTTGTGAGGGGTCAGGCTGGGCCAGCCTGGAACTCCTGCTCCCAGGGTCTGTGACCACCCCCACTTATAAAAGCCCTGGGCGGGCCCAGTCCTAAGGGAGGGGCCGCGGTAAAAGCAAAAAGCTTCCCCCAAAGAGATTTTGAATTTAGGGCTGAGTCCTAAATCCCAGGCAACAGGCCCAGACGGGTTTAGGGTTTATGTTAAAATGTAAACGGACCTGAAAAGTTTCGGAAAGTTTTCTTTTTGAGGGGTGGGGTGGGGTGGGGGAAGTTGCCTTTAAAATGCAAACAGACCTTGTAAACCCCTGCTTGGGAAATTTCCTGGGGCTGGAATGAGGGGAGCTGGCCTTGCAGGCTGGGGAAGGGCCAGCCTCCAGTTGTGTTCGCTGCTGATGGTGGCCTTGTAGGGGACCCTGGGTACTGGCAGAGGAAGGGAGGTCAGCACAACCTAAAGCAGAGGGAAGGCCTGCTAGGAGCTGGGAGAGACCAGAGGTTCCCAAGAGGTAGATCCGGAAGTTCTAGGATGGGAGGTAGGGGGTGGGGAAGACCACACAGGAAGCTTCAGGGAGAGCTGGGCAGTATCTCCTGGCTGGAGAAGGGTGGGCTTGGGGGTATGGGTTGTGGGGGGAGAGGGGTACATGTGGAGGTGTGGGTAGGGTGGTGAGGTGTGTGGCTGGGAGTGGAGAGGTGTGAATATGTGTGTGGGTGGGGGGAGAGGGGTATGGGTGGGGGATGGGTGTGGGTAAGGAGTGAGGGGTACATGGGGGCGTGTGGGTGAAGGGAGAGGGGGATGTGTGGGGATGTGGGTGAGAGGAGAGGGGATGGTTCCAGCCTGATGGCTGAGAAAGGCCCTTCCCAAGAAGACCAGAGCTGGGAGCGGGCTTCCAGCTCTTCTCCAGTTCACCCATTACACAGATGGGAAACCAAGGCCTAGATGGGCCTATGACTTGCTCGCCTCAAGGCCTAAATGAACTGGTAACTGACAGACTAGAACTCAGGGCAGTGTTCTTTTCACACCATCTTCCAGTGGGGGCAGGTGAGACTTCAGGCTCCAGGAAGGGGAAGGGCTATCAATAGGGAGGAAGGAAGGAGGTCCTGGTGGAAGATTCTGGAAGGAAGATTACAGGGAAATATGTCACCTTTCAGGCCGGAAGAGGGACAGGTGACTTTTGCAGCATCCTGAGCATCGTCGGTCAGGGACTGGGGTGGAATGGGGAGAAGAGGGGTTTGGCAGGGACCTGGTGTAGGTGGAGGCAAGGGATTGGACTTGACCGCTGGTTCAATAAACTCCAGATGTCATCATTCTCATCATCACTGCGGGTTTGGGTCAAAATTGCTTGGGCTTAAATCACATTCTGCCATTTATTATATTGCTGGTTTAGTCACTCAGTTGCGTCTGATTCTTGAGACCCTATGGGGTGTAGCCTGCCAGGCTCCTCTGTCTCTGGGGATTTTCCAGGCAAGAATCCTGGAATGGGTTGCCATTTCCTTCTCCAGTGGATCCTCCCAACTCAGGAATTGAACCTAGGTCTCCTGCATTGCAGGCAGATTCTTTACCAACTGAGCTATGAGGGAAGCCCTCGTAGGAGGGAATTTATTACATTGGACCCTGGGAGATGGACTTTATCTACTAATCCACAGTACTGCATCCATCAAGAGGGTCCATTATGGTACTCATAAGTGTTACTGTCAAGACTAAATGAGATGATGCATGGCAAAGCTTCTAACAAATATTGCAGGCCTGATGTATGCCAGGCACTATTTTAGGTACTGGGGATCATGGTGAACAAGTGAGTCTCTTTCTTCTTGGACCTCCTGTTCCAGCAGCCTGTTCCTTAGAACATATTAGGTGCTCAACAAGAGGCTGATAAGAATGTAAGCCTCCTCATAAAGGACGTTGATACTTCACAGGCTACAAAGTGTATTTATGTCCAGTGTGTCTCTAATTTTGTGAGTGGGGTATTTTGTTGTTCAGTCTCTAAGTTGTGCCTAACTCTTTGCAATCCCATAGACTGTAGCATGCCAGGCTCCCCTGTCCTTCACTGTCTCCTGGAGTTTGCTCAAATTCATGTCCATTGAGTTGGTGATGCCATCTAATCATCTCATCCTCAGTCGCCCTCTTCTCTTCCTGCCCTCAATCTGTCCCAGCATCCAGGTCTTTTCCAATGAGTCAGCTCTTCGCATCTGGTGGCCAAAGTATTGGAACTTCAACTTCAGCCTCAGTCCTTCCAATGAATATTCAGGATTGATTTCCTTTTGGATTGACTGGTTTAATCTCCTTGCAGTCCAAAGGACTTGCAAGAGTCTTCTCCAGCACCACCATTCAAAAGTAACAATTTTTTGGTGTTCAGCCTTCTTTATGGTCCAACACCTCACACCTCTCTGGAAAAACCATAGCTTTGACTATACAGATGCATCTTTGTGGGCAAAGTGATGTCTCTGCTTTTTAATACACTGTCTAAGTTTGTCATGGCTTTCCTTCCAAGGTGCAAACATCTTTTAATTTCATGGCTGTAGTCACTGTCCACAGTGATTTTGGAGTCCAAGAAGATAAAATCTATCATTGTTTCCCTCCCCCTCCCCCCTTCTATTTGCCATGAAGTGATGGGACTGGATGCCATGATCTTAGGTTTTTGAATGTTGAGTTTTAAACCAGCTTTTCCTCTCTTCTCTTTCACCCCCATCAAGAAACTCTAGCTCCTTTTCACTTTCTGCCGTTAGAGTGGTATCATCTGCACATCTGAGGTTGTCGATATTTCTTCTGGCAATCTTGAGGGGGATATTACAATTGAGGAAACCAAGGATCAATGCCCAGAGAAGTGACTTGCCCTAAATCATGCAGCTAATTAGTGGCAGAAGGGACCTGCCACCCAGATCTGCCTGACCACCAGGCTTCTATTTCTTGATGCAGGATAGAGAAGTTGTGTGTGTGCATTTGTGCACAGGTAGGAGTGGGGTGAACTAGGAAAAGGATACGTCCGATCTTGGTATTCATGGGTCATCCATTCTGAATGCTGTGGAGGAGGGGACCTCTCTCCTGGGGCATATGCAGGCCTCCCCCAACTTCCTAGTCAACTTGGGGTCCCCTATTTCTGCATGGTTCCTGTAGGCACTCAGCATGATATTTGGTGATCCAGTGAATGAATGAGTGCGTGTCATTTGCCCTTTCCCTCCCCCTCCTCTTTCTCTCTTTCTGCTTCCCTCCTCCTGGCGGTCTCCCTGCATCCTCGGCCTGCTCCAAGCCAAGCTCAACTTGCTCCCTGGCAAGACTCGACTGGGGAGAGGTGAAGGCTGAGACGCCTTCCAGGAAATGGAGTTACAAAAATGAGCCCCTGGCTGGCTCCAGGGTCACAGACTCAGGAAGAAGAGGGTCTGCTTTGCTGGGGCTCAGAGCCCCAGTCTGGCCAGGACTAGGGGATTATGTAGACGGGGAACATGGCTGGGGCAGGGACCTGCATGGACGGGTGCTATGGATTAAATTATGTCCCCACAGTTGAAGCCCTGACACCAATGTGACTGTATTTGGAGACAGGACTCTTAGGAGGTAACTGAGGAAATTAACTGAGGCCAAAGGGTGGGCTCCTAATCTGATAGGATTGGTAATCTTATAAGAAGAGGGAAATCCACTAAGTCTGCATGTGCACACAGCAGGAAGGTGGCTGTCTTCAAGCCAAGAAGAGAGCCCTCACCAGAACCCGACCATGCTGGAACCCTGATCTCACACCTCCAGGCTCCAGAACTGCGTGAGAATAAATGTCTTTTGTTCAAACCACCCAGTCAACGATATTTTCTTATGATAGTCTGAGCAGACTAACACCGCAGGGAAGCCCTCCCCTCCCACCTCAGTCCTGCTCTTTCTCACGTGATCCATTCAAGCTCAGAGAGAACCCAGGCCCCAGGCCCAGATCAAGTAGGCGCCTGTCCCAGCCTGTCTCAGGCATGACAGCCCCGTTCCCTTTCCTGGCCTGAACTCCAAGTCTTCACAGCTTCCTCTTCCCAACACACTCCTGCCCAACCCTCAGATCCTTTTTCCTTTTCCTACAAATCTGGTCAGTTACTCCCTGGCTGAAAAGCCTCTGATGTCTTCTCATTACCTACAGGAGGAAGTCCAAGCAGGTTGCCATGTGCATTTGTGCATCATGCAACTTGCACAACTGTGCAGTGGTCCTGAGATCAAACTCATTCATTCATTCAAGAAGTATTCATTCCTTCGTATTTTCATCTTAGCACCCAAGGCTCTTAATGACCTGGGTCCTGCCTTTTTCCTTTGCTTCCTCTCTCACCTACTACCTTGAGTACTGTATATTTTAGCCACATTAAACATGGTACTTTTTATACCTATGTGCTTCATGCAAAATTCATCCATCTGCTTGTCTGAGAGTGCACAGTAAATGGAATGGGCACAAGTTTGGAATCTTGTTTCTCTGCCATATACAGGTACCTGGGTGTTTGTGGGCAAGTTAACCTTCCGGGCCTCAGTTTTCTAATCTGTAAGATGGGATTAAACATATATAATGTTCTTCACATTGCACTTAGCACATAGAACACCACCCCCTGCAGCAAAAGTTGGGTTTCCCCCCTTCTTTGCTGTTAGGCTACTTATCCTTGAAGACCTAACTCAACTGTTACCACCTTGGTAACATTGCCCTCATTCTCCCCAGGGGGAAAGTTTATCTTTCCTATTTGTACCCTTCCTGCTAGCCTTGTGTGACACTTACAACCTCCATTATAACAGTATTATATTTATCTGTTTTCCTGGATCACATGAGCAAAGCATGCAGCCGGGAGACATTGCTGCATGAATTCAAGGTACTGACTTCTAGGCTGGGGGCCTTTAGCAACCCCCACCCCCACCCCAAGCCTTGCTCTGGTTCTAAGCTCTCAGCCTATTGGATGGCATAAGAGTTAAGGACAGGGGTAGGAGGTGGCAGATAGTGGGGTGGGAGTAGTGTGGTTGAGGATGAAGATAAAAGAGCAGAGGTGAGCTGCTTGAGCCTCCTGGGGGAGATGAGTATGGGGGAGGTAGCTGGTCAGATGAGATAGGGCTGAGGGTGTTTCAGCCCTCTGGGGAGTTTGCTCAGTAGTCGGAGTGGAGGCACGGGTCAGGGTACTGGGGAATCTGGGTTTTGAGTAAAGGTCAGTGGCACAGGGCGTGGGGCTGCCATCCTCCATTCCCATCAACTCCAGCAGCAGCTGGGCTTTGCTGTGGGTCCAGCCATGTGGGACAGAGGGGAGTGGGGATTAAATGGGACAAAAGTAAGGGGAAGGCTTTTCTGTAAAGGGGGTGGGTGGAGAAGGTATTGAAATGGAGCGGGACCCTGGGGCCTTCCCAGGACAGGCCTTCTTCCCTAATCTCTGCTTTAACCCCTCTCTGAAGTACCCAGATAACAGTATTTGATGTACACTTCCTAAGTTTACAGATGTGGGAGCCCCCCACCAGACGGAAGACGTTAACTACTTGATGACTATAAGCACAGAGTCCCAGACCTCCTGGAGCCTAAAGACTGATAAAGTTAACCTTTGTGACATCACCCTGTTCCCTCACCATCAGCCAATCAGAGACTTGTGCATGAATTGATTACACACCCTGACCCCCCTGCCTCATCCAGCTTTCAAAAATGCTTTGTGGAGACCCTTCAGGGCACTTTGAGCTTTTTAAGGCATGAGGCACCCATCTCCTTGCATGGCCCTGCAGTAAATCCCTTCTTTGCTCCAAACTTTAATGTTTCAATTTGTTTGGCCTCACTGGGCGTCTGGCATAGGAACCTCTGCTGACAGTATGATGAGGAGAGAGGTGAGGATGGAGAGAGACACTGGGAGGGGTCAGTGAGGAGGGATGGTGTATGTGTGTAGAGAGAACAAGGAGGAAGTGATGGGGTGGGATGGAACATTGAGAAATATGACACTGGGGGAGGCTTAAGACCCAGGACTGCAAGGCCTGGAACCTGCTGCAGAGAAAATGCCTGGATATTCTCCCATGGGTATAAAGACCCCTCCCTTCCCAACTCCTGCCTTGGTGGTTGTCCTTCCTCCCTTCTGCTATTGCTGGGCTGGCGGCTCTGACCATCAGCAAAAGTCAAGTGCTCTATTAAATCTTCCTGGAGGAAAAATAAGCTACATAAATGCAGTAGAGGTCGTTACCTCCTATGGACTCAGTCTGTGGCCAGGGAGGGGGCTGAGAGGAGGCCCTTCTGGAACCGTAGCTGGGCAGTGGGAGGGGCGGCAGGGGCTCCTCAATGGTGGGTGGTTCAAATGCATTGGGAGGTCTCTTCACTTCCTCCAGGCAGCCTTTGCCACGGGTCACATAGCCTGAGCAGAACCAGCAGCTCGCCCCTTCCCAAGGCTCTGCAGGAAAGCGGTGCCCTTGCAGCCCTTGTCACCACTTGTGATGGCCTGCCCATCTTGAATCCCTAGCTGCAGCAGGCCTGGAGAGGGCTGGGGGTGGGGCGTTACCCCAGGACTGGAGACAGAACCAGGATGAATGATGAGCCATTGTTCAGGTCTCCAGGGTTGGGCTGGTAGCTTGGGGCTCATCTGTATTCAAGGACTCTTCCAGACTTTTCTTGAGCTGTCCATGTTTCACCTGCCTCTCCCCATCCTTTGGGAGCCCGAGTGAGATCCTGGAAGCTGGCAGCGATGTCACACATGCTCACCTCAGGCCCTGGTATGCACAAGACAGCCCGGGCCTCCTATCTTCCTACCACAGTGGCAGGAAAGGGGTCGGGAAGAAGGAAAATGGGTATGTCAGACACATGGGGGACACAGAAGAGTTTAAGTGAAGGTTTATGAAGTGGAAGCCGGTGGAGGCTGTCCTGCCATGGCCAGGGGCTGCGAGAGGGGTGTGACACACGTGGTCGTCTCTCAGACCAGCTGCCACCGGCCCAGCCAGGTCCCCTTTTTGTTCAGGTTTCCATCTCTGAGCGGACAGCCCTGAATGTCTCAGGAACAATTCTTGTGCAAAGACAGACACTTTATTCTCCATGAGGGGAGCAACAAGGCATCCACAGATATATGGGGGCGGGGGGCTCTCTGTGACCTTGAGAACTTGGGCACTGTGACCTTGAGAACCTTGTCCAGATTTGGTAGTCTCCGGGGTGGGGCAGTGCCTGACCACAGGCTGGGTGGGCTAGGCTCAGCCAGTCCCGCCAGCCCAGGACCGCTTCAGTCTGGTTTGGTTTCCTGGGTTGAAATAATAACCCTTCAGGCCCAACTTTGGCCAAAGATAATGATTCTCTGGCAGGGCCCCCAGCTGGGCAGGGGCAGGCACTGGTCTTTCATAGAGCAAAAGTGGGCTTCTTCCTTGAGCCTCCTATTGCATTCTCATAGTGTGGTTTCCTTAGGTCCCCAGGTCTGCTAGACAAACAGTTCCAGCTTCTTGGGGGTCTTGGTGGAGGTGGGGCGGGAAAGACCGCCCACTTCTCCAAGCCTCTTGGGGGTAGCTGCCTGTTTGCATTCTTGACTCTCTGCTGCCCTCATGTGGCTATAAGGCCAGTTGCCGCCCCAGCACTGCGCAGGGCAGCGCGCGCGCGCGCGCGCGCACGTGTGTGTGTATGTGTGTGTAGGACTAGCAAGGCTGGGGCTGAGGCAGAACCAGAGAGCTGGCCCTTGTGTCCATTCTAGTGAGCAGGGGCTCTCACTGTCCCCACCTCCGGGTCTGGGTGACACAAGTAACACTAGGGCAGCTGAGACACACTTGCTTATGAGAAATTGAAGGAAGAGATGGAACTGATGCTCATTTTCAATGGAGGGGACTAGACATCAAGATCTTAAGGACAGCTGGATCATCTTTTTTGACCACGAGGGCAAGTGCCCACGTGCTTACCTGCTGACCAACCATGGCCACGTTGGTCTGTAGAATCCAGGACAGGCGGATCTAGCTCTGTCCTGGGAATAGCAGCTCAAGAAGCTGTCAAGGAAATGGGGAAAGGAACAGATGAGGAGGGAAAGAGAGTCAGTCCATCCCTCCTTTGGTCCTTGTGCGTGCATGCTAAGTTGCTTCAGTCATGTCCGATTCTTTGTGACCCTACGGACTGTAGCCCACCCGGCTCCTCTGTCTGTGGGATGCTCCAGTCAAGGATACTGAAGTGGGTTGCCATGCCTTCCTTCAGGGGGTCTTCCTGACCCAGGAATCGAACCTGCGTCTCCTGCATCTCCTGCACTGTAGGCGGATTATTTACTGTTGAACCATCGGGGAGACCCCCTTTGGTCCTCAATCCTTGCCAACCACCTGCTTTCAGGCCGGCCTCTGGCCATGGCCCCTGGGTCCCTACTCAGCACCTGCTGTTTGCCATGAAATGAGGGTCACAGGTCTCTAGCTCAAGCTGCTGTGTTGGTAGTGTCCAGGCTGACAGAGTCAGGAGTCTTCAGAGGTTATTTTCACGGGGGGGTCTCAGATGTGGGTCTGCTTCAGAATCACAGGGAGCTTGTTAAGATACCCACAGATGTCCCAGACGAACAGCTGATCGTGTCTGTTGCCTCCTTTTGTTTTTTTAAAGTATCCTTTTAAAACATTTATTTATTTGTTTACCTTTGGCTGCACTGGGTCTTCACTGCTGTGTACAGGCTTTCTCTAGTTGTGGCGAGGCAGGGGTTACTCTCTAGTTGCAGCGTGTGGGCTGCTCACTGTGGTGGCCTCTCTTGTTGCAGAGCACAGGTTCTAAAGCGTGGGCTCGGTAGGTGTGGAGCTTGGGTTTAGTTTCTCCATGGCATGTGAAATCTTCCCCGACCAGGGGTCGAACCCCTGTCCCCTGCATTGGCAGGCAGATTCTTAACCACTGGACCACCAGGGAAGTCCTGCTCCTTTAAGGCTGAAGAGACTGAACCCCGGGAGGGAAGGGGGTCTGGATGAAGGTTGCTGCTGAAGGTCATAGTGAGTTCAAGGGTTTCAACCTGGTACTGGTCCATCAGTGTGGTAAGAGGCTTCTTGCTCAGGGCAGAGGGGGGATCCTGGGCAAGCCCCTTGGAATGTCTGGGAAGACACACAGGAAGCTCCCTCCCCTACATCCTTTCTGGGTCCTGTAGCAGAGCACCCACCAGACTGATGACCTGCGAGGCCGGCTGGAGCGTGTCATACTCCGCAAAGAGGTGGCACACATTCTCCTGGGACTCGGTCTGGCTCTTGGCCACAAACCCAAAGATCCTGATGGGAGAGGAGAGCCTTGGTGAGGACAGCCCCGGGAGGCACAAGACTGGGAGCTGGGGAACTCAGCCCTTCCCCAGTACTTCCCCAGCCCAGCACCTCCTTCCTGCCCTTCCCCGGCCCAGCACCTCGTCATGATGGGAGCTCTCCTAGGGGGAGGACGTGCCTCCTCTGTCAGACTGGGAGATCCCTAAGTTTAGGATCTGGGTTTCTCTCCTTTGGAATGGGGGCCTCTGAGGACAGGACCTGTGTATTCCCCAGCAGACTGGAGGGTCCCTCCAGACTAAAGCCTGTGCCTCCCCGAGAAGACGGAGCTCCCAGGCTCATGTCCGCCCCATTCAGACAGGTGGCTCCCAGAGGGCCGGGGCCTGTGCTGTCCCTCAGCAAACCCATGGGCTCTTAAGGTCAGCCTGGGGCCTCCCTCCTTCCCTGACTCCCTCCCCGTGTTGATTCCGGGCCCTGCCCCAGGGAGACCTCTCATGGTGACTGATTGAGTGGACAGGAAGGCCTTACCGAGAGGGCTTGCAGTATTTCTGCCACCTGTGGGAGAGGAACAAAGACAGTTCTGGGTACCGATTCTCTGCTCCATTTCACAGAACTCCAGCTGAGCACCGCGGGGTGGGAGGAGCTAATAATGGCCAGCTGTGTTTCCTCTATTCCCATCGTGCTCCCCTCCCCTCATTCTGTTGCTCCTCACCCCTTGGGGTTCAGAGGCTCTGTCTGGGACCCTGATCCCAGAGTCAGGGGGCAGTCAAAAGGCCCCTGGCTGGCCTTTTCAGTCTGGCCCAGACTTGAACTTACTTCCGTTGCTCGGGATCCATGCCGCAGAATCGGAGGGTGGCGAGGGGGTAATGGCGCCGGAAAAACACCCTGGGAGGAGGCGGGGAGAGAAGGGGAGCTGGTGAGAGCCTGCCCCAGTGTCCTGCCCCACCTCCTCCATCTCCAGCTTCCTGTCCTCCAAGAGCCTCCTAGTTCCATGACCCCTGACAGCCTGCTGTGACCTTTTCACTGCTGTACCCGGGCACAAGTTTGTATTTCTCTCCTTTCATGAAGGTCATCTGTCTTGTGTCCTATGTGTTGGGGTTTTCTACCAACCCACCCAATTGTCCACTGTGTCATTTAATGATTTGAGGGTAGAAATTGCTGGAGGAGGGCATGGCAAACCACTTCAGTATTCTTGTCTGGAGAATCCCACAGACAGAAGAGCCTGGTGGGCTACAGTCCATGAGATCACAAAGAGTCGGACATAACTGAAGCAACTAAGCACGCAATTACGGCTGGCCATCTCTTATTCCTCCAGCCCAGGGCCAGGATCTTGCTGGACTGAATCCCTGAGCCTGGGAAGGAGCGATCTCATTGGTCAGCCAGAGTCTGGCCTACAGGAGATGTTCTATCAGTGGATACAGATTTAATCAGTGCCCAACGACTGCTGTTAATTCCAAATCCATCAGTCATGATGAAGCGGCAGGAAGTCATTGCACTGAGGCCCAGAGAAGGCAGAGAACTTGTCTGGAGCCACTCAGCACATCACTGGCCTCACTGGGTCCAGGAGCCTGAATTCCAGTTCCACCACCGCTCTACAGCCACCTCAGCCATCCCCTCCAGCTCACCCTGCCCAGCCCTGCAGCCCCGGACGAGGGAAGTCCCTTACTTCCTCTGGACGTCGGTCAGGGTGATGCCCTGCTCAGTGACTTTGAAGTGGACCACGGTGGGCGTGGGGAGGACATCCCTCTCCAAGGTGGCCGAGATGGCCTTCTCCACGGCCAGGGCTCCGCTCAGGGTCTCCACGCTCACAGAGCTCAGATACAGGGCATGGCAACCTAGGGGGCGGGTGCAGATACTGCATTGGGGCCCTGCCAGAATCCACTGGGTGAGTGGAGGTCACCCAGGCCCTGCTGTCCCTCTGCCCAGAGCTGGGGGATAAGGGTGCCATCCTGTTTGGGGAATCTAGCAGGCTTCCTCTTTGAGCCATCAGGCGGGTAGGTAGGGACTGTGTGAGTGACTGAAATTTGGGGCTGACCCCAGAGGACTTTGGGGTCATCTGTTGTTTGCATCACTCTGGTCTCTGGCCCTCCAGCAGGGGGCAAGGAGGGGATGTTGCCCTGTGTGTAAGGGCGTCCTTCTGCTCCATGGCTGGTGCTTCCCCCACCTCTACCCCTCACCCACAACCCCAGAGCCCTGGCTCCTTGCTGAAAGAAGAGAGAGTAGACAGGAATGGGGAGGGGGCCTTTGTGCTCAGGACACGGAATAGGAGCTGTCACTCACCCAAGTGCTGACCCATGCCTGGCCCTTGGATGTGATGAAAAGTGACCCTTCCCATAATAAACCGCCCCCAGGACTCACACCTGACACTCCACGGAGGATGCCCTCTCCAGGACCAGGCCCTTCAGACCCAGAGAGAACCTAGCTCATCCATGTGTGCACCCCGTATGCGGGATGGGCTCTAAGCCTCACCACACCCGCCCTCCTCTCCTGCCCCTCTTCCTCCTGGCCTGCTGCCCTGAGCCTCTCATCTCCTGGTTTACAGGCAGAGGGAAGAATGTGGCACCTTGTTAAAGATGGAGAAATAAAGCTGCAATGGGAAACATGTGTGGACCTGCGTGTGCCTGCACAGGGCTGGGAGGTGCCCTGGGGCGGGACACAGCCAAGCCTTCCCCCCACCCTGCCCCCCACTCACCCGCAGATTTCTTCAGACAGGAGGCCTGGCCATCTGCAGAGGGGTCTGAGGCCCCGTCTCCACCTCCCAATTCTGAGCCAAAGCAAAGGAACAGGCCCTCAGGGGCGTGGTGCAGTCAGTGGACCCCTGTCCTTGGAACAGGCCTCATTCAGCCCTTCGAACGGGTCCCACCTCCGCCCCCACCTTCAGGAAGTGACTTGGCTGAGAAACCAGGTGTGATTCCTGTAATTAGGCAATCGGAGCTGCCCTGGGCTCCCCTAAAGCCTAGCTGGCAGATTTTTTGATCCCTCCTTCCCCCTCCCGCCTCCGGCCCCTGGACTGCAGTAGCAACCTGGCCTCAGAGGCCCCTGACCTCCTGCTTCTTTCAGACCCTGCCCCAAACCCAGGCCTTTTTTTTTTTGCAGAAAGCAGGGAGGCTCTCGCCATCACCACACCTGGGGCTCCCTCGGCCTTGACTCCTCCCCCTGAGCCCCCTACAGCTCTCCTGCACACCCTGAGATGTGGGTGCACTTGGTGTGCTGGGCTGTAAGCTCTGGAGAGGGCTCCCTGACTTGGGCTGGAGGTTTGACTCTGCACCCTTGGGGAAGTTACTTAATGCCTCCAATCTTCCTTTTCTTTCTTTTGTTCTCCCCGAATTTCACCCACTGATCATTTCTTTGTTCTCATAATTCTCTTCCTTGAGTTTCATGAAACAGCTGTCTGTACCTTTGTGCTCTGTCAGCTCCCTGAACACTTTGGAACAAGACAGCAAGGGAAACTTGGGTTCAGATTCGACCCTTCCTTTTCTTATCTGTGAAATGGGGACAGCAACAGCAATGACTACTTCACAGGGTTGGAGTGAGGTGTGAATGGAGGAGGGGAGGCCCAGTAAATTTTGGACCTGGAAGTAAAAACCAAACCTGGCCAAATGGGCAGATTTATGCTTCTTTTCTCCTCTCCGAAACAGAGCTGCTATTTCTCAAACATCAACTCAGCACCAGGCGTTGTGCCAAAAGTCTTGCCTGAGCTTTTTCATTTCACCCCCCACCCAGCCTAGAAGCAGGTATGATGCTAACTGTGCCCATTTCATAGATGAGGAAACAGAGGCTTAGTGAGGTTGACCTTCTCAGATGCTCACAGCTAGGAGGTAGAGATGTGGGTGGACTCCAGAGCATGCACTTTTCACTGGGACACTAACATGATCCCTAAGTAAGGTGAGAGGTGACCCCTGAGAACGAACAGGCGTGGAGCCCCAGCCCACCTTTCTGCGGGATGATGAGTTTGCAGGGCAGGGCCAGGGCCATGATGGAGTGCTGGCACACGAAGGCAGAGAGGCTCCCTGTGAGGAAACAGAAGCCCTGCATCAGGAGCCTTCCCCAGGCCACCTACCCTGCCTGGAAGGGGCCTGAGGGCTGGAGAGGCTCAGCTCACCGAAGTAGGGTTCCTCGTCTGCTCCTTTGAGATGCACCCCTTTGGCGGAAGACTCGATGAGGAAGTGGCGAATGAGGTCACTGCTGTCCTCGCCTGGTCAGAGAAAGCATGTGGATGGAAGTGCAACCTGTTTCCTGACCCGCCTCTTCCAGTCCATCCAGAGGTTAACTTGTCCATCCCCCTGCCTCTGGGTGGGACTGCAGGTAGGTATCCTATCCTCGAGGCCTCTCATGAAGGAGGTGCCGACATCTTTGCTCAAAGCGTTCTGTGTCCAGTAAGACACAACCGAGTGACTTACTATGCACATGTGCAATTCTTTTTTCAGGAGACCTTGCTCTTGGTTTCAATAACTCTTGGGCTGGGTTTCCCGCTTCCCCTACCTGCTCCCTCCCAGGTGCTATTATTCTCCATCAGATGGTCCCTGCTGGCGCCAGGCTGGCCTTGGGAGGGGGGGCCACGCCCCTGGCCTCTTCTCTGCCAGCCCACAGCTTCCTGCTTTCTTTGGACTCCTTGGCAGAGCTTCCTTGATAACTAACGCTGCCCAGAGGTCACTTTCTTATTTGAACAGAGAGGTGTGGTGTAGAGAATGTGGACTTGGGGTTTTTATCCTCTTGTGCTATTACTTGCTGGCTCAGGGGTCATTAACTCCCTCTGGGAGTTGTCAGTTCCCTTATCCATTCCTTGTGTAAGAGCTACAATCCTGGGCCTTTGATGAAGGGCTGTGACCCAGGAACCCTGTAATGCAATGGTCTGTTCCTATCCCTGTCCTCAATGAGGTTTCACTGGTGCCTTGCACAGTGTCTGGGTAGGGTGGATGCTCTGTCCACACGTGTTGTGTGCAAGACCACAGGGCCTAAGCTAGTACACACGTTATTGTTATTCAGTCACTCAGTTGTTTCTAGCTCTTTGGGACACCATGGACTGTAGCCCCCTAGGCTCCTCTGTCTATGGAATTTTTCAGGCATGAATACTGGGAGTGGGTTGCCATTTCCTGTTCCAGGGGATCTTCCCAACCCAGGGATCGAACACAGGTCTCCATGTCTCCCGCATTGCAGGTGACTTTACCACTGAGTCGCTGGGGAAGCTCATAAAACCCAGTGTTTACTTATAAAAATAAATTGAATTCATGGGGGAAAAAATCAAGCTTTATAAACTTGATGTAAAATGTTACTAGTTACTTCTTATTTGAGAAAAACAGACCAAACCAAAAAGGTCTCATTTTCACACGTTATTACTACATTACAATCTTTTGTGAGAAAGCCGGGCTGGACAGAGGTGGATACCAGAAGAGAGCAGGCTGGAGCGGGGCTGGGACCCTCCTCTTCTTCCCACCAGAGGGCAGAGCAAGGAGTCGGGGGACTTGGGGAGCCTCAATGCTGGGAGACCAAGATTCATCCTCCCAGGATGGGAGGCCCAAGGTCTCCCTGCAAGTGAGCGGCAGAGCTGGGACTGGAACCCACCCAACCCAGATGCCTCTAAGAAGCCTTGATCAAATACACAGACGGCCTACCTGGTCGGCTCTGGGCAGGTGTGGGGGCCTCCTGCACCTTCAGGGCAAGGCCGAAGGAGCCCCGGTATGAAGAACTGTCCCGCACGATGAAAGCCCCCGGCTCCTCCTTCCTCAGCAGCTCGATGGCTGGAACAATCCTTGGGTCAGAGACAGTTACCATCCCACCGGGACACCCTCCCTGCCTCAGCCCCATTGGGTCCTCATAGAGCAGATGGTACAGAATCGCCTTTGGTCCCCAGGAAGTCCTTTCTGTTGTCTAACCTGCACCGTTCCTGCTACAGTCATTATTTCCTTGGGTCATGGGGTTTGCAGGACACCCCCTTCCCTGGACCTGCCATTTGCCATTCCATTCCCTCCTCTACATGAACCCAGAGCCCCATCTACCCAATGCAGGGTGATGGGACCCAGACTTGATTCCTGGGTCACTCAGTCCCTGAATCAGGGCTTCATTTTACCTTGCTCTCGGGAGATGTTTGGCTTAAACCAGTATTTAGATGTGTCCATCACAAACTTCATGGTGGGCTGCATGTCCCTGGCAGGACCTGGAGACAGACAGGGGAGGGGAACCCTGTAGGCCGGATAGAGGGGAACTGAGAGACCTTCCCCTTTCTCTGCCCAGTGGTCCCATTCAACCCATCTTCCCCTATCCCTATTCCACTGTATCTCTAGCTCCCTAAAGGGGCAAAATCCGCCAGAAGAATCCCAGAACTTGGTGCCATCTAGGAGTCTACCCTTGTATCCTTGGTAATAGATCACAAACAAATAGATTAAAAACTCAATTCAATGAGAAACAGTTTCTCAAATTGAATACTATGCAGTAGAGACAGAAACAGGATAAATAAAAGATTCTGAGATGCATCATTTGCTTGATTTCATGTTTTCTTCCCCTGTAATAATCCTATGAGTTTCTTGGTAGGGGGAGGGATGTTCAGTTTGCAAAAAAAATGAAAGAAAAGGAGAAAGGAAAGGAAGACAGCAGATCTGGGCAGAAGAGCATCCAGGAGTCAGGAGATGGAGTTGGACTCTGATCTGGGACGGCTCTTTCCCTCTTGAAACCCAGAGGGAACTGAGTGAACCAGAAGTCCCGTGAGGGTCTTTAATGCTCCAACAGCTCGGAAATGAAACTGAATGTTGTCTTGAGAATATTTTGCGGAATTTGCTAAGATCCCAGGGGTAGTGAGTGATTATCTGGGCATCACCAATTCTGGATGGTGATATCACCAGGCGAAATAAATGTGCTCTTTGAGATGTGAAAGTGCCCCCCATTTCCCTGGGACCCTAATGGTTGGATGGCATCACTGACTCAATGGACATGAGTTTGAGCAAACTTCGGGAGACAATGAAGGACAAGGAAGCCTGGCTGCAGTTCATGGGGTCGCAAAGAGTTGGACTCAACACAGTGATGAACAACAACAAAGGCAGAGAGCAGTGGTTCTCGGTTTCGGCATCTTGAAAAGGTGTGTTACTGCCAGTTGAGAATAACTGATTATTAAAAATGTACTGATATCTGCAAACGATTTGTCCTAGGAAAATGTTCAAAGCATACTTGTCACCTCATTTTCTCTTGTTCTCATTGACATGACTTCGTGGGTGGGAGCAAGCAGCGGGCTAGAGTGAGCATTTCACACCCCGCAGGAGTACCTTGATGTCTGTAGCCACGCTGAGAGCCTGGGATGGAGATGACTGAGCCACAGGCAAGCAGCCTCCTGTCCTTGGGGCTCAGTGGGGGACTCTGCTCCTGGGAGAAAGGTACCCCAGGGTGCTAAGGGTTAGCCTGTGTTTACTGCTTTGGGCTCTGGTTGGCTTTGTTCTTTTTGGATGCCTGTAGTTGCTGACTGCAGGGAGGAGGGTGGTTGCTGTTTTGTGGTTTTTAGCTGTCTGAATTGGAATGCATTGTCTCGGTTACCCTGGCCTTCCCCTGTCTGTGTTCGTCATCTGCCAACGTCAGAGTTAGGGCTGACTCGCCCTCTCCCTCTCCTGGGTTAGTCACCCAGCCTGCTGCTTCCATATCCTGAGGGTCTCCTGGCTCTGTCCACTCTCCTCCACCCTCTGCCTCTCCCTGGACCACTTCGTGATGAAAATCCAAACAGAACCAAATAAAAACTGCTCTCCCTGCCAGGCCAGGCCCTGCAATTCATCTGCCGTGCAGCTGCCAGAGTGATGGATGGAGCATGAGCCTCTGAGTCCATCACTCTCTGGTTTGAGAGTCTCTGAGGGTCTCCTGGTCCCTAAAGGTTAAAGTTCACTCTTCAGCTTGGTGTTCATGGTCTTTCCCAGTCTGGCCCCAAGTTACTCCCAATGACCTCACCCTGCACCCAACATCCCAGTCATTTCCTAAACATGCCATGTGCTTCCACACCTTCATACCTCTGGCCCGGCTGTTCCCTCTGCTGGGGCAGCCCTTCCTCTCCTGCTCTGGCCATGAACTTTTGATCCACTTTTTGGCCTCCCCACTTCTCCAGATAAAAAGGCTCACTTCTTCCTCTGTAGCCTCACAAGACTCAGAACATCTCTTTACTTCTGTGTTTATCCTACTCTGCAGTAACCCTTTGGGTTTTTCCCCTCTCCTAGACTGTGTCCCTACTAAGTGGCACAGTGCTTGGGAGACAGTAGGTACTTAATCAATGTACTGACCTCCTCTTGAGGAAACACATTTGCCTGTTCTCCATTAGCCAAACCTTACAAAGCGTGAGGTATTGATTGGTTTACAACTTACCCTCCGGGGATGTGGTGGGAGGGGCTTCTGGGAGGGTCTGGCTGTGGCTCCTGGGGGCTGGACAGGGCGTGCTGGAGGAAGTAGCCCCAGGGCGAACAAAGTCCTGGGGTCCTGGGGTCCTCTGGGATGGGGGAGATCCTGGCTCTGGGAAACCGTTGATCAGCACGATGGGTATGTCCACCATGGAGTTAGTGATAGATGGCGGGCAGCTGCTGGCATGTTCCTTGGCCAGAGGTGGGGAGCAGGTTGCTCTGGGCTGGCCCATGCTTGGGGTGGCATCGCTGGGGACCTGGAGGTCACAGGCTCTCATATACGGGGACACTGGACCAAGGCTGTGGAGGCTGGAGGAAGAGCTGGTGGGGCTTTCCAAGGATCTAGAAGATGACTGATGGCTGGAGATGCTGGAGTGGAGGAGGGACTGGCTGCTGCAAGGGGGGAGAGGGCCAGAAAGGCAGAGTGTTTGGCAGTGGGAGTGGACTGTCTGGGGCCAGAGCTGGGCTCCGGAATTTAGTGATGTAGGTGCCCATGGCTTTGGTCAGAGAACTGCATACTTCACCCATCTGTGCCCCCCCAACCTCATCCCCAGAGCCCATCTGACCCCTAAGGGATGCTGAAGGATACAGGAGTGTACCTGCAATGTAGGGTCTGTGGTTAATTAAAGTAGCCCATGGGCTTCCCCCTGCAAGTCTCATGGCTTAGGCTGGACTCTGTTCCCCCTGGCTTCCCAGCCAGGCGATCCAACCTAGTTGTCATATCAGCCATCTTCCCCGCCCGCCCACCCCAAGCATTCCCAAGAGTCAGGCACAAAGGCTGGACCTGGGCTGGACTCTGTCCATGACTGATGGAGAGGGAATTCTCCAGCTGGAGGAAGAGAAAGAGGCCAGCTCTGCAGCCAGCCAGGCTTCTCTCTGGGCTCAGAGGCCCATGCCAACGCATGGCCGTGGAATCCCAGTCTCCTTGCCAGGGACTGCCTGGGCACAGCGGCTTCAGAGTTGGTATGGGGGACAGAGGTCCTGTGGTTTGGTCTTCCAGGGCAAGATGGGTGAGTGTGTGGCTCTACTCAGAAGCCTACAGAGAACTGGGCTAGGGTGATTGTAAATAATACCCCGCCAGGTTTGCTTCCTTCCTGCTAGGTTTTGCCAGGAACAAAGATGAAGGAAGCTTTTCCCAGACCCTCGATTCTGTTTATATTCTGTGTTTTTTTTTTTTAAACAAATCTTCCTACAGATGGGCTGTAGGAGGGCTGGACAGGATACAGGTGAGCCTCATTAATGCAGTAGTTCTTTTCCCAGGAGGTAAATAGAAGTCTAGATTTTCCTATATTGAATGATACTCTAAATGCTTGAGGAAAGCTTGAGAGCCAAATGGTATAAAAGAGAACCTTCATTTTTATTTTTGGTACAGTCCCAGATTTTGCTCAGAAAGAGCAGGATGTCTGATTTAGGATGTGTGTGTGTGTGTGTGATGAAGGCAACATCAGAAGCTGTAGTGGGAGTTACCTACCTTCCAAACACATAGCTGACATCAGACGCTGGGCTGCCTGAGAGCATGGAGACCCTGCTGCCCAGCTGTGGGCTCTGGCCCCCCAGCCCCTTCTCCAAGCTTGGGGAAGCCACCAGTGGGGAGCCCAAGCCATGGGGGCCTGAGGTCCTACTCCCCATGCCAGGAATGGAGATGCTGGAAGATGCTGGGGGGTGAGAGGAGGGAGCTGCCGAGGGGGGAGCAGGGCGCTGGTGCCCCCTGCCCTGGCTCCCGGAGAAGATGAGGCTCTCGCTGCTGCTTCGGGTCTCTCGGGGGATGTCTCTGGAAAGGAGGAGGCCGCCAGCACGCGGGGAGCCGAAGGGTGGGGTGACAGATGGGCTGCAGCAGCTCCGTGGGCCATCGTGGCACCTTGGCCTGGTGGAGGTCACCTCGATGTACTTTATATCTTTGGGGAGAGAAGCAGAGCATCGGTGAAACCAGGGAGCTTGGACCCGCAGAACAAGGATGCTGGAAGAGTCCTCAAGGCCATCTGGTCTCTTCTTTCTCAGAGAGTGCTGCGCTGTGCTTAGTCACTCAGTCGTGTCCGACTCTCTGCGACCCCATGGACTGCAGCCCACCAGAGGAGCCTAGTGGGCCTCAGTCCATGGGGATTCTCCAGACAAGAATACTGGAGTGAGTTGCTGTGCCCAGGGGTCCCACCTGGCAGGCAGATTCTTTATAGTCTGAGGTACCAGGTAAGCCCACATATATATACATTTAAAGGAGCTTCCTAGATGGTGCTCGTGGTAAAGAACCCTCCTGCCAATGCAGGAGACATTAAGAGACTTGGGTTCGATCCCTGGGTTGGGAAGATCCCCTGGAAGAGGGCACAGCAACCCACTCCAGTATTCTTGCCTGGGAAATCCAATAGACAGAGAAGGCTGGCAGGCTACAGTCCCATGAGGTCACAAAGAGTGGGACACAACTGAAGCGACTTAGCACGCATATATTTAAAAATTTTGGCTGTGCCCCATGGCATGTAGGATCTTCGCACCCCAACCAGGGATCAAACCCATGTAAACTGCAGTGGAAGTGAGGAGTCTTAACCACTGGACCACCACCCTTTCTTATACAGATGAGGAAACTGAGGCCCAGGGAGATGTTTGTTGGAATCAGGATCAGCCTCCAGCTTCACCTTCAGGGACCAGTTTCAATGTCACCCTCTCTGTGACAACTGCCCGTGGGTGGAGAGAGACAGTGACATGAACACGGGTTTTGGAGTCAGACAGACCTGGGTTTCAAATCTGGCTCTGCCCCTTGCTCTCTGAGAGCTAGGCCAAGTGACTTGACCACCTAGAGCCTCAGTTTCCAGGCCTGTAGAATTGGATGGCTATACCCAGCCTCTTGGTGTTACAGTAAGGATGAACTGAGATGAATGTAGGTGGCACAGCACAGCGTCGGGCACATAGTAAGCCCTTTAAAACTGAGAGATCCTCTCCTTCATGTGTGTTCCACTCCCCAGCCAGAAGGACTGCACCGGTCACATCTTGAGATGCCTCTATTACTCAGGCCAGTGAAAGTGGTTTCTATGTCTGTGCCTGCAATGGTGCCAGTTAGATCAGAACCTCCAGGGGTGGGCCCAGGCCTCAGGGTCTTAGCTTAGCTCCCTAGGTGTTTCCATTGTGCCCTGGACTTCACCGCTGTGGTCCCCGGCCCTGCAGCACCCCTGCACCAGGGAGCTGGGAGATTGTGCAGAATCTCCAGCTCCACCCTAGGCCTACTGAATCAGTATCTGCATTTTAGCAAAATCCCAGGGGAGCTGGGTGCACCTTGGAGTTTGACAAGTCAGCGTTAGGGTTCACTTGCGTGGAGAACTCCCTGGGGGCAGGGCTTGCCTGCCTTACTGAGCTGTAGACTCTTAGCACCCGAGGCTGCTGACTCACTCTGATGTTCTTTCATTCCCCACTGGGGGCACCTAAGATTCTTGTTCCTCCCTGGAGTGGGGCGCCCTCTGGTTCTCCCCAGGGGGGAATGGGGACCTCTCCTCCTGACTTGGGGGAGGGGAGCTGTTTTCGGTGCTGTTCTGGGAAAGGTGGTGAACGATGCGGGTCATTGAGCTGTTCCCTTCTACAGGGTTGTGAGTCCTGCCTCTGGCTTCCCAGGATGAAAACTAGGGCAGAGTCAGTGGGAAACTGTACCCTCATCTCCCATGTGCCAGCCTCCCAATCCCTTGGGCTCTGGTGCATGCACCAACCCCCCTCACCACCTCTGAAGTCCCTGCCTGCCCCAGCCCGCTCCGGGCTAGGACCTTCTGGCCCTGCTCATGGTTACTGCCTCTGTCTGAGCCTGCTTGGGCTGGGTAGGGGTGGAGGATTGCATCAGATGGAGGGGGGAGGCTGGCAGGTCAACCTGTGCATGCTGTCCCAGGGGATGGAGGAACAGGCCTGGCTTTGTCGACAAACAAACCTAGGTGTAAGTCTTGGCTTTGCCACTTTCCCGCCAAGAATCATCAGGTAATTTTCCTAACTGCTCTGAGCCTCAGTTTCCTCATCTGTAAAGTGAGGATCTAAAACCAACCTCCCAAGATTCCAGTAAGGATGAGATACACTGATGAACAGGGCCTGGAGCCTGGTCCATGGTGGGCTTCGAAGAGCGTCTCCTGCCCGCCTGCTTTTGGGAGGCAGTATTGGCCAGTTGGCTAATACTCTGGCTAAGGTGGGAGTCCCACTGCTGAGGGCGAGAGAATATTTGGTACAATGTATTGTGGGCTCTGAAAGGGAAGTTTTGGAATGGGGTCGATTCTTCTGCAAGGTTGGCAAGCATGACTTTTTTTAAAAAAAAAGAAAGGTCTTTATAGTATTCATGGGCTTCCCTGGTGGCTCAGATGGTAAAGAATCTGCCTGCAATGAAGGAGACCCGGGTTCAATCCCTGGGTCAGGAAGATCCCCTGGAGAAGGGAATGGGTACCCACTCCAATATTCTGGCCTGGAGAATTCCATGGACAGAGGAGCCTGGTGGGCTACAGTCCATGGGTTCACGAAGAGTCGGACACGGCTGAGTGACTAACACTTTCACTTTCACTGTGTTCATGCTCATAATCCTCTCAAACCTCAAGACCACCCTTATGCCAGCAGGGACTGCTTTTACAGTGCAGGAAACTGAGGCTTGGAGAAATGGAAGGGTAGAGCTCAGATTTACTGCGCCTTTTACAACAAAGGCTGGTATTTATTGAGCACTGTGGGCCAGCATTGCCACAGGCATATTGCCTGTGTTAGCTCATCTAACCCTCATGACAACTTGACTGAAGTAGGAAACATTCTTAATTCCATGTCAGATGAGAAATCAAGGCTCTGAAACATTGAGGAGGGACTTCCCTGGTGGTCCAGTAGCTAAGACTCCACGCTCCCAATGCAGGGCCCTAGATCCCGCAGGCCACAGTTAAAGATCCCATATGCCGCAGTGGAGATCGAAGGTCCCGCGTGCTGCAACTAGGAGCAGCCAAACAAATACATGAATAGTGTCACAGGAAGGGTTGAGGAAGCTGATCCCTGCTCCCGTGCTCTGTCTTTAGGGAGCTCCTCCACCGAGACAGGCTCCTCGGGACCCTTTGCCCAGGCCTTGCCTGTAAGTAGGTGCTCAGCTGCTTTGGGGAGGGCCTCCTGTCCTGATGAAGAGAGACCAAAGGCCTAGCTGAGGGAACGAGAAAGAGCAAGCAGACTCGGGCAGGAAGGGAGGGAGGAGTCCTGGAGCTGTGAGTCACTCCCGCTGCTGTAGCCTGGCCTCGAGGTGGATGTGGCTGGGGTGATGGGGCCCCCGCCCCATCACCTGCGTGCAGTTGCTGTTTACAGGCCCGTGGGGCAAGTCTGAGCAGTGCTGGGTGGATGCAGGCGCCGGCACCAGGCCGGGTGGGTGGAGGGGGGCCTGTGTGGGTGGGGGGCGGGCAGACGGTTATTAAACACCCTTCACTCGGGATTGGCAAACTGCCTTGCCTGGCAGAAATTCTGGAAAATAAAATGGGGGCCTGTTCCAAAGATGGGGAGGGGTGGCAGAGGCGGGGATATGGTGTTTGCTGCTAGAAGCTGTGTTCCCTGGGGGTGGTGGATACAAGCCTGCTCCATGCTACCACGCCGGCCCTGGCCCACCTCTGGTTAATCTGAAGGAAGGTCAGCAAAGAGGCAGAGGCAGAGAAGCTGGAGGCAGGGGGGGGGGGTGGGGGGTGGGGGGGGGGGGGGGGGGGGGGGGTGGGAGGCGGGGGGGGGGTGGGGTGGGGTGGGTGGTGCGGTGTAAACTCAGTGAAGCCCTGGAGGGCAGAAAACTTGCTCCGAGGAAGAGAGAAAAGTTAGAATGTGGACTTTGGAGCCCAGAGGCCTGGGCTTTGAGCTAACCTACCACCCACTAGCTGTGTGACTGTGGCCATCACTTCCCCTCCCTGAGCCTCTGTCTTCTCCTCTGTAAATGAGGTTTCCACTATTTCCTTCCCAGGGTCGACGTTGGGATCATGCTTACAAAAATCCTTCCATACATTTTTAAGGGAGGGATCGATATAGGAGAGCCAGTGTTTAACTTTTGATTCTGCCAAGTTGGGACAAAGAGAAGCCGTGAACGTCTGCTAGCATCATAATTACAGAACATCTTCCACTCAACACGCCAAAAGTAGGATGAGTGAGACTGCAGACAGAGGGGCCCTGAACACCGGATACATTTGGCTGGGTGAAACTCACTGAGAGGCTGTGGGCCGGTGAGAGCTTTGTCACCAGGAGTGGTGGTCTCAGGGGACGGTTTTGGGAGGGAGGTGCAATCACCACAGTGACAGGCAGGCTCTTGCTATTCTTGTGATGGCAGAGAACTTTCCAACAGGGAGCTGACCCTCTGGATATGCTAGGAGGTAGTGAGCTCCCAGGCATCACTGGTGTCCAGGCAGAGATAAGAGGAGAGGATTTTTAGAAATTCCATCAAGGGAAGCTAGGTGGCTTCATCAGGACCCTGGGACCACTGCTGCCCTCTGGCGCCCCCTGCTGCCAAGAGTCTGGTGGTCACATCCTCACAAGGGCAGGTTGTGCCTAGGGCATCTGAGAAGGCTGACTACTGCCCATCGGTCCCTTGGAGGAAGGGCCCTGTTGTCAACACCCCAACCCCATACATGTGCACCCGATCCAGAGACTGCTCTCACCCCAGTTGGCCTTAAGTGCATGGAAGCCCTGCCTTGGGGCATGAGCATTAAAGTCCTGGGTTTGCTCCTGCCAGTGATAATTAGGCCCAAGCTATCTTTCCTGCAGAGACATGCCCACGACTGGCCTTAAGAAGCAAAAGACTGTTGAGGGATGGAGGTGGTTCATTTAACAGGCCTGGCAGGCAATGCTCCAGGGGCAGGAGCAGAAGGCCAGCTAGAACCCAGGAACCCAGGTGCCAGAGGACCTGGGTGCTGGGCTCACCTCCACCCCAGGGTCTGAAACTGTCCTGGAGCTGGTCCTAAATGCAACTCCAATGTTGACTATAAACAGCCACCACCGATCATGACCTATAGTGTCCCAGAATTTGTGATATTCCTTTTAATCCGTGCAACACCCTTTGAGGTGAAAACTCATCTCTGTTTTATAGAAGAAGAGTCTGAGATACAAAGAAGCGTAAGCAGCTTGTTTAAGGTTTGCCTGACTCCAGTGATTAGGCTACACTGGCTTTTCACTCAAGTCCATCAACCAAGTCTTTTCATTTGAAAATGAGGATAAAATATTCATCTTACGGAGGTGGATTGAAGGGATCAAATTATTATTATCAAAGGTTAAATTATTATTATCAAAGGTTCAATTATTAACTGCTCAACACACAAGTGCCTGGGTAGAATGATAAATGCTCAATAAGCAGAAATTCTCCTGGATCCCATCTCTAATCCTCCCTGTATCCCCTAGCCCACACTGATTGTTTAAACCCCTGGAGGCCTCAGTCTTCCAGCCTGTCTCATGGGGCTGCTGCTCCATGATCCTCATCCTCAATGTATACTTGAAACTCTTTGGGAAACTGAAGCCAGATGCAGAGATTTCTGGACAATCGTGGAGGTGGTGGTATCTTGGAGTTGGCTTGAACTAGCTCAAAGAAGCTGATTGTTAAATTTTCAAGATTTTTTTCAGCTGGTTGCTAAATGATGTAAGCATTGTAAGTTAATATAGTTTGATGCTTTAGGCAATACTAAAGAGTAAACTATATAAATTTACAATGTAATGACGTATTAAAAACAAAAGTAATAAATACTCAAAAATTCATCATGTTCTAATTATTTTACTATGTCTATACTTGAAGTTATTTACATCTATTGTTACTGGTGAGGTGAAAATACTATTCTTATAAAAATTTCAGGGGACCAAGTTAGAACCTAAAGAGAGACACCATAGAAGATTAAGATTCAGGGACCACACATTTATCAAGCTCTTATTTATATGCATGGCATTGTATAGTATTCTTACCTGCATTAGCTTATTTTAATTCTCTGGGAAATTACATAAAACAGGTATCCATCACTTTCCAAACTCAAGAACCAGATAGAATTGGACAGTGAGAACTACTTATATTTATCCCTTGTATAGAGCAGAGGAAACAGAGAGGTTAAGAAACTTGTCTACAGCCGCACAGCACTCCCCAACAGGACATTGTTCTCCGTTCCTCTGATTTGATAGAAAATTCCTTCCTCATGAGGACTGGTCCCCAAGCCCTCTTCCCGGCACTGTGCCCCAGTTCCTTACCCAAGGCTTCAGGCTCTTCTTTCTTCTTCCTCAAGGTAGTGCTCTGGGTGGGCTGGGCCTCGGGGCCACCAGGCCCTGGAGGGAGCAGCTGGAAGGTGGGGTCCAACTCCAGAATCATCTGGTTGAGGCTCTCCAGTGAGAAGTCAATGTAGGCGTCAAGGTCCTCCCGAGCCCCTGAGACCTGCTCCCCTGGGGCCTGCAGGAGGCTGCTGGCATTGGCTCCAGCCTGTGGGGTTGGCTGGAGCCTGCCAGGGGGCCCCTTGCAGGGCATGGGGGCCATCAGGGCCTGCGCTCCCCAGCCTTCTGTGGTGTAGTAGGGACACTGTGGCGGCAAGCTGGGGCTAGGGGCCGGGTGCAGGACCCTCCTGGGCTCCTCACAGGGAGCCAAGCCGACTGCGGGGCCTCCTGCAAGCACGGGGCTGGACATCACCTGTGACATGTTGAGGGCAGTGACTTGGCGGTTTACCTCTGGCTTCCAGCCAGACTCACATCCCACAGTCGTCACTTGCCAACCGGGAGCTCCTGGGACCTGAAAGAAGCCGGGGGTGGGAACTGAGTAATTTCTGTAGATGAAACCTCTGCCTCCCCTCCCGCTAAACAAAGGCATATTTATTCACTCATTTAAAAGCATGGCTGCTGGAACCAGACTGCCTGGGATTTGCATCCTGGCTCCACCACTTACTAGCTGTGCAACATTGGGGAAGTTAATTAACTTCTCTGTGCCTCGGTTTCCTCATCTGTAGAATGAGTTAATATTTATAATATACTTAGAACTTGTCTAGTACCTAATAAGCAGTACGCAAGTGATGGATAAATAAAATAACCTCAATAGATGTTTGATGGCTACCTACTGTGTTGCAGCCTTACTTTAAAAATAAATAATAGTTAAAATTCTGGATTCCCAGGAGGTGCTAATGCCGGAGATGTAAGAGACTCAGGTTAGATCCCTGTGTCGGTAAGATCCCCCAGAGGAGGGCATGGCAACCCACTCCAGTATTCTTGCCTGGGAAATCCCGTGGACAGAGGAGCCTGGCAGGCTACAGTTCATGGGGTTGCAAAGAGTCAGACACAGTTGAAGTGACTTAGCACAGCACAGCTAATATTCATTGAATAATTGTATGTACCTAGGCTCTGGTGTATAAAACCTTTTAAAGTCCTCGTAACAACCCTATGAAGTAGATGCTATTATTGTTCCATTTTATAATGGGAGAACTGAGACACAAAGAGGTAAGTAACTTGCCCAAGGTCGTCAGGCCAACGGGTGTCAGAGTAGGATTGGACCCTAGCTGTGTGATGTCAGGGCCCCTGCATTGAGCTGCTACTCAGCGTGAGTCAGTTGGTGAAACAGACAGGCAAGCAGGTGAGCAATCACAACAGTGTCATGGGGGAGGAGGGGAGTCAGAAGGGACTCAGTGGGCACGGGGAAGGGGAGAGGGGGAGGCCAGGGAGGACTTCCTGGAGGAAGGGACATGTAAAGGGAGACAAGGATGAAAAACAGGAGCTGGCTGGGCACACCAGGTGGGGTGAGGAGGCAGGTGTATGCAGAGGCCTGATGGACCGAGGCGATCACAAGACGTTATTGAGCATCTGGGAAACAGAGAGAACCTAGCGTGAATGGGGGGGAAGTTGGGGTTGGGGAAGCAGGCTGGGCAGACCCCGCAGAGCCTTGCAGGCTGGGTTTGGTAGCGCTGACTCAACCCTGAGGGCAATGGAGAGCCACAGAATAGTTTAGAGCTTAGGAGTGACATCATCAGATGATATTCACTCCCTGGGGCCTCATCTGGGAAAGAGACGTCCCAGGCTTCCTGACTGTGGGAAGTTCTTCCTGTTGTCTAGCCTTAATGCTACATGATAGCAGTTTCTTACAGGAGGTAAGAGGTTCCAAAACAGAGGCTGCCAAGAAAACTGTAAGAAGCTGGGACATGCTGGTTGTGTTACAACTGCCTGCCCTGAGCCTCACCTTCCTCCTGCCCCAGCACTCCCCAACTCCACTTTTCTTTTTTTCCAAGATGCCTCTATTACATTCTGCTTTAGAGTTAGACCTCAGTCTTGGAAAAGTCATTGAGACCAGTCTGGGGCAAACGAAATGAATGCAGACTTCGGAGTCTGGAGATTTGAATTCGAACCCCAGTTCAAACAGTTCCTTAAGGTGTCACTCTGACCCTCAGTTTCCTCATCTGTGAGATGGGAATAAGAATTCCTGCTATATATCCTCCCAGAAGGTGGCGTGGAACCAGTGAGATACTGCTTGTGAAAGCTATCGGACATTTCTAAATGCTACTTAGAAATCAGGGCTTATATAGAATATAATGCCTTCATAACAATAAATAATAATAGCTCCCATTTACTGAGAACTCACCATGTGTCAGGCACTGACTTTCCCTATGATAACTCTTCTAATCCTCTCATAACCTTAGGAAGCACTGCACCCCTATTACCAGTCCATTTTACAGATGAAGATACTGAGATTCAGAGAGGTTAAGAAATTTGTGTCGGCCACACATCCAGAAAAGTGGTAGAGCTGGGTTTCAAACTCAGGCCTGGACTTTAGACCTTTAACTCCTTATATCACATGGAGTTCAAATGCAGAGAAATACCTGAGGTCCAGAGAGGGACTGTGAGTTGCCCAAGGTCACACAGTAAGTTAATGAGAAAAATCAGAACCCTTTTCTACCCCACGGCTCCTGCTAGACCTGCCGCCAGACTTCTCCTTGGCCAGATCCTGGAGGGGGCAGGCATTATCTTAGGCTCAGGAAGCGTGTCTATAAATGGCAGTGAAAGGGAACAAGGAACGGGCCTTCAAGCTCCTTTCTGGGGGCAGCCAAGGACATGGAGCTTTGGCTCCAAGCGCTCTGGGTTTGTTGGGGCAGGATCTCTGCACACCCTGCAGGATTTTTGGCTGTGCCTCAGAGAGGACCTGGGGTCATGGTCTCTGGGGAATGCACTGGGTACCTGGTTCCTCCCCCAGGACTAGGATCCAGGATGTCTGCCTACTGATTTGGAATCTGCTTTTATGCCACCCTGGTCAAGTGTCCTTTCCTCTCTGGGCCTCTGTTGTCCCATCTGTATAATGGGAATGCAATCATAACAGACACTTAAAATGTACTCATTTTGTTTTCTCCATGGTTCTTAGAAGAAGGTACTCTTATAGTGGGACTGGAGAGGTTAAGGGACTTGCCTGAGGTCATACAACCCACAGCACCCATAGTGGAACTGGGATTTGAACCCAGGTCATCTTGGCTCCTAGTCCCACACTCGGTGCCACTGTTTCATAGATTTAAGATCCATTTCACCTCTCTCTGTCCTTCTGGGATTCTAGAACCCAGCAGGACAGGTATGGGATTGAGCAAAGTCTAGGCAGCCCCTTGGGATTTTCTTTAAGTCTTCTCACTTTTGACACTACCCGAAGCACCGCCAGACCTCCCAGGGCAGGGGTTGGTCTCACTCCTTTATTCCTGGACACTCTTTCTTCTGTCCCCACCAGCACACTTCTCTAGCTCTTTCCTTCCTGCTCGAAAGGTGAGGGGAGGACCTCTGGGCTCAGCACTGTGTGTGTGCCTGTTGGGGGCTGTAGTGGGTATGGAGGGCTCCAGCCAACTCAGTCTTATTTATAGGTCCTGCCCACCCATGGGACTCAAATCTCCTTCTTTGTTCCCAAGGGCTCTGGAGGCAGGGGGATCCTGATTCCTGGGCAAATCCCCTTGTCAGTTTCATTGCCAGCTTCTTCTCCTGACTCACTCTTTCCCTCCTACAAGCCCAGGGCAGTGGAGAGAGACGATGGCAGAGGGGAGGACAAGTGTCCTCCAGAGTGCCTCACCTCACCAGCCCAATCCCCTCCCCACTCCACTGCTGAAAGAGAGCCTTCTGATCATCCCATGGTCCCCACCCAGACCTGGTGAAGCAGACAGGGGCCCGCGGGGCCGGTGAAGGCCTTTCCCTAGCCCTGCTCTGCCCATCCTCTCCCTCCCACACCAGGATTCCTGATGGCCTCTGAATGACCCAGCACGGGGGGCTCTGAGGGCTCTGGGCTGGCAGGCAGGAGGCCAGGTTCTGGGTCCATTCCCTTCCCAAGTCTTCAGGACCCCGGGCAAACCCCTTCCCCTCCCCAGACCCTGGTTCTCTCATCTGTACACTGAGGGCTACAGATTCAGTTCCCTCAAAGTGCAGAACTTGAGTCTGTGGTCCCGGGACCATCTTATCTGTCTCCACCTTCACTCTGAGCCCCAGGAGAGGAGAAAAACTGGGGGCGAGGGCTGGCTGAAGGTGCTGAGCCTCTTTTCTCCTTGAAGAACAAAGATGCCTACCTGGTGTCCAGGGCGAGCAAGACGCTCCTGCCTTCACTCTTGGCTCCTGGGACAGACGAAGTGAGGCGGTCGGTCAGAGCCCAGGTGAGGAGTAAAGGGAGGCACCCTTCACCTCCAGCCCCGCCTTAAGAGCAGCCGGCCAACCCCGCCCTCCCTCCTGCCCGCCAGCCCTACACGTGGCCTGACAGCCCGCAGGCCCCACCCGCCTGTCTGGACCAGCTCAGGTGGGGCTGGCACAGGCACGAAGGGAAGCCTGGCCTTGGTGGGCACTGGAGCCCGGTGTGTGAGTGTATGTGAGAGGCTCCTAAACATCCTGTTTCCTCCCTGGGCGCTGAGCGCTCAGGGGAACCTCTGCTTGGACAGGGTCTTCTTAGAACCAAGTGTGCTGTAGGTGTTCCCTTCACCTGAGTGCCAGCCAGGGGAGGGACACAGGGTTGGTTGGCAGAGCTAGCAGAGAGTGAAGCCTTGGCTTTGGGGGAGCAGGATGCCAAGGGGCAGGAGACCCTTCTCATAGGCCCCTTCTGTGCTCTCTGAGCTGGGTTATACTGCGACAGGTACCAGGTAGGGGCCTGCTGGGACTCAGGCTGGGCACAGATCTTGTCTTTTTTTCTTAGTCTGGGAATAGGCTTCTAACTCAATGAGAAGAGGCTCTGCATGTCTGGAGGGCTTTGAGAAGGGGCCCAGCACCATGGTGGTCTTCATTCATTCACTCACAGACTATCCCTCTGCACTGTTCTGTTCTGGTGGAAGTTCCATGCGGGAGTGATGGCAGAAAGCCCAAAAGTCCAGACACTCCCTCTCCCTGGCTCCAGCTCCCTTCCTGTTCTGTGTCAGGGGTCCCAGAGTGTGGTGAGGGGGCATCCAGACTTTGTGGGGGAGGGGCACAGTGGTAAAGCCAAGTCCCCTCTGGGCAGGTTGGTCAGAAGCTAGGGAGCTGGTACACTCTCCAGCCCAGGGACTCAGGGTGATCCCAGCAGGGGCTTATCTTAGGGGTGGGTGGGTGGGAGGGCTGCCCAGTGCCCCCTTGATGCTGAGTAGAGGGCTTCTGGCCTTAAAGTCTTTGATGTTCTGTGGCTTCACGGAGGCGTTGTGGCCTGTGTCGAGAGAGGCCGGGAAGCACAGCTGAGCATAGCAGTGAAAGGTGATCACTGAAAGACAATGAAAGGTGTCTCTGGGTGTTCACGCAGCCAGCAGCCCGTGGCTTGGTGAGCAGTTGTGTCTTTGAATGAAGAAAATGATGCCCCTCCCTTGGGGTGTGTGCAGTTGCAAGCCAGCATGCACTGCCCACAGCAGCCTTATTCATGGGCAGCCAGCTGCTAAGATTCTCAGGGGGAAGGTGCAGGTTATGGGACGGGGGGCGAAGCGTCAGGCCAGGATTGGTGTGGTCCTGACACTGGCCCTGGCTGTGTTCCTGGGGGCTGACACCAAGGACCGCTTTAGCAGTGGTTCTTCAGGCCTGGGAGCCCTAGGCTTATGACCCTGTGCCTGAGGCTTACAATCTTTCTTGGCAGATTTGACCCTCTTGGTTCACATTTGATTGTTCCTTTTACCTTAAGCCAGTCTCAGGAACACTGATTCCAGCCTCAGCCTCCTCATAGACATTGTGCACCCACACCTTCCTGCCTCTGCCTAATCCCCCACCTCGCTCTGCTATCACCATGATTCTCTGACATCATCAGCCTTTCTGCATCTATGGATATGACCATGTGATTTTTTTTTCCTCTCTCACTTGTTGATGTGATGGAGTACACTAACTGATTTTTGAATACTGAACCAACCTTGCATACCTGGACTACATCCCACTTGGTTATGCTATATAATTTTTTATACATCGTAGAACTCAATGTGTTAGTATTTTGTTGATGTTTGCACCGATGCTTATGAGAGATCTGTGGTTTTCTTGTAAAGTCTCAGTCTGGTTTTGATATTTGGGTGATGTTGGCCTCTGAATTAGCTAGTATTCTCTTTGCTTCTAGCTTCTGAAGGAGACTATAGAGAATTGGTATAATTTCTTCCTTAAATGTTTGGTAGAATTCACCAGTAAACCCATATGGGTCTGATGCTTTCAGTTTTGGAAGATTATTAGTAGACACAGGCCTATTCACAGCATTTCTTTCCAGCCTCAACATACAGCATTTTCCTGGCTGCTGGGGAGAACTTGGTCTACATCTGTGCTTCTGAGAGAAGGGATTCCAAGTCTATATTTTGATGGATCCTGAACTCCGCTCACTAGAGAAGACGGAAAACCAATCAACCAAAAAATGTAGTTTCCTACAGGGCTTTTTTTTTCTTGTCAAGAATCCATTCAAAATACACATTCATTCAAAATACATTTATTGACTGCTTTGATGTTAGGCACTGGGATACCAAGGTGAATGGGACAAGATTCCTGTCCCCATGGAGCATACAGTCTATGCATGCTCTGTGGAAGCATGGAAGTTCAGTTCAGTTCAGTTGCTCAGTCATGTTTGATTCTTTGCGACCCCATGGACTGTTGCACACCAGGCCTCCCTGTCTATCACCAACTCGCGGAGCTTGCTCAAACTCATGTCCACTGAGTCGGTGATTCCATCCAACCATCTCATCCTCTGTCTTCCCCTTCTCCTCCTACCTTCAATCTTTCCCAGCATCAGGGTCTTTTCCAATGAGTCAGTCCTTCGCATCAGGTGGCCAAAGTATTGGAGTTTCAGCTTCAGGATCAGTCCTTTCAATGAACATTCAGCACTGATTTCCTTTAGGATGGACTGGCTGGATCTCCTTGCTGTCCAAGGGAACGGAGACTCATAGACAAATAAGGCCCCAAATTCCAGGCTGCTGCTTGCCTAGAGCCCTACAAAGGAGGGGAAATGCACCATCCTCTATGGTAACCATTAGTCACGGGTGGATGAAGAATGTGCCCGGTCTATACTGAGACATGTCATTAGTGTGAAGGGCTTCCCAGGTGGCGCTAGTGGTAAAGAATTCACCTGCCAATGCAGGAGATGCAAGAGATGTGGTTTTCCTGGGTTGGGAAGATCCCCTAGAGTAGGTAATGGTAACCCATTCCAGTATTCTTGCCTAGAAAAAATTTCATGGACAGAGGAGCCTGGTGGGCTACAATTCATGCGGTCACAAAGAGTCGGAAGTGACTGAACACACATACATAGATGGGAAATAAAATTTAGATTTCAAAGACTTAGTTTGAAGAACGTAAATATCTCATTGGTGCTTTTTCTCTTGATAACATGTTGATAATATTTTGTAGATGTTGGGGTAAAGAAAATAAACCAGCAAAGTTAATTTGACCTGTTTCTTTTCACTTTTTGAGATGTACTTTATTAGTTTCCCGGGTTTCTCTTGTGGCTCAGCTGGTAAAGAATCCGCCTGCAATGTGGGAGACCTGGGTTCAATCCCTGGGTTGAGAAGACCCCCTGGAGAAGGGAAAGGCTACCCACTCCAGTATTCTGACCTGCAGAATTCTACGGATTTTATAGTCCATGGGGTCACAAAGAGTCGGACACGACTGAGCGACTTTCACTTCACTTATTAGTTTCCCGAGGCTGTTGTAACACATTTCCACAAACCGAGTGGCTTAAAACATCGAAATGTAGTCATTTGCAGTCTAGAGACTAGAGGCTGGATTTTGGGTAGTTGGGAAGAAATGGTTCCCTGCCTCTTGCAACTTCTAATGGCTGCCCTGGAATTCCTGGGCTCTGGCCACGTTCTTCAGTCTCTGCCTTGTCTTGTCTTTGCTTTCTTCTCTGTCTGTGTTATCTATTGGGGGCGCTGCGCTGGGTCTTCACTGCTGCACATGGGCTTTTTCTGGTTGCGGAGCAAGGGCTACTCTCTAGTTGTGGTGCGGGGTTCCTCAGTGTGGGGGCTTCTTTTGTCTGTGCTAGCTTCGGCTCTAGGGTGTGTGGGCTTCAGTAGTTGCAGCTCATGGGCCCTAAACTGCACGCGCAGTAGTTGCGGCTCGTGGGCCCTAGAGCGCACGCGCAGTAGTTGCGGCTCGTGGGCCCTAGAGCGCACGCGCAGTAGCTGTGGCTCGTGGGCCCTAGAGCGCACGCGCAGTAGTTGCGGCTCATGGACTTAGTTGCTCTGAGACATGTGGAATCTTCCCTGACTAGGCAGGTGGATTCTTAACCACTGGACGGCCAGGGAAGTCCGTGTCTGTGTTATCTTTTGCTTCTGTTTTATAAAGACCCTTAAGATGGCATTTAGGGACCCCCCCCCCCCGATAATCCAGGGTAATCTGTGAAATCCTTAATTACATCTGCAAAGATCCTTTTTCCAAATAAGGTAACACTGGAAATTTTCCGGAGTTAAGACTTGATATTTTGAGGGTGGCCATTATTCAGTCTCTACGTGTGCCTGCTAGAAAGTTTAGAATTACATATGTGACTTGATTATATTTCTGACAGTTGCAGGCTATAGTAACTCCTGACTCCTGGACCAGAGGAGACATCTCAGACTCAGAAGGACATTCAAAGTGGAGGGGGATGGTGAGTAACCTGGGCAAGGTCGGAGAGGTGAGAAATCCTGGGGTGCTCCTAGACCTTTGGGGTGTTCTCTATAGCTGGAACTCAGGGTGAGGGTGCGAGGAACGCTGGGAGAAAAATCTGGAGAGACGGTGTGTACACAGCATCGACCTCTTGCCCACTCTTCTCCTAGTGAGCCTTGCTTAGCTGGAGAGGCTGGACACTGACCACTGCGTTCCTCAGACTCCATTGCTGCTAGAGTTTTAGTAAGGAAACTGGTCTGTCAATCAAACGGACTTGGAAATATGACTCCTCGATCAGCATGGTTATGGAGGCACTGATTTAGGGTGCCGTTGCCTTCTAGGATCCAGTGTCCAGCTTTGTGGGTGTGGAGAAGTTGTTGCTCAAATGGTCTCCTGACCCCTGAATCAGTTAGGTGATGGTTCTTGAAACCAACGGACCTTCTTGGGTGGCTCTGGATTCCTTACCTTTCTGATGGTGTCAGAGGAGGTGCTTGCTTCTTAGGGTGGGTCCCAAGTTTGTCTTTGGAGTCATTGCTGCAGGTGCAGCCTGTTCCTCTAGCCCTTCTGATGAGTTTACCAGCATGGAATTACCTGTATGACATTCCTTTCTGCTGAGTTTAGCCAGTGTGGTTTCTGTTTCTTGCTGCTGAGTGATGCAGGTGGGTTGGTCCATGGGGTCAAGGGCATGGGGGTCGCCCTAAGCAATCTGACTTCTCTGTTGCGAACAGTGGAGATACCGGAAATGCTTTAAAGCAGAACAGGAGCAGGGAGGGAAAGCCGTGAACATCTTTGTGCCCGAGAAAGATCTCCTGGCTTCAGGGAGGTGCTGAACCCCTTGAGAGCGTAGCTGAGGAGCAGGCCCAACTTTTCTCTGGGACTGTCTCTTCTCTGGGGTCAAGACAGGTGCCAAAGATTTAAGAGGGCTGTTCTTTGCTACAGTGGGGACAGGAAAGTGACCTAGCCTCCAGAACATTCCAGGCTTTATTTGCAGCAGGCGAGACTGAAATGAATAGCAGGAAGGGCTTCTCAACAGAGAAAATAGTGAGATTTTGGTAACTAAAGTAGCTAAACCAGGCTCTGCGAGAAGGACCAGAAAGAAGAGAGCAGCAAAAAGGCCATACCTGGCACTCTGGATGCTCGAATTTACGCTCTCTGTTGCCAATTAGCTCTGATGCCAGAGCTAGATGGGCCCCTTGGGCGCTGCCATCACCCTGAACTCAAACTTTATTATTCATATGTCATCAGTAAAAAATGTTGAGCAGGCATCCTGATATCTGTTTATAAATTATTTTCATAGAACTTAATAAAATATAAACTATATGCATAAAAATACATTAGCATATATATTATAAAATACATATTATGAAATACGTACACTATATACATATTAATAAACTAGACATCATGCATATTATTATATACACATTATAAAGCCACAGAACTAGAAAGAGGTAATAAATAAAAACAGTTTTAAAATAATTTTGATGGCATTTCATTTCATAATGGCGTAAAATCCCTTTTTGCTCTCCATAATGAGAGCGACGCCATTGAATATCCTTCTTTATTTTTGAAAATCCTAGTTTCACACTCTGCGGGACAGTGACTTGAATGTCTGGTACTAAATTCAGTTTATTTCAATATTCAGTTTTAAAGGCTGTCACAGCTGAAAAGAAGGCTTCATGAAGATACCTAGATCCAGACGGACGAGGTGCATTGTGGGCTCTGCTCATTAAACCATGACATTCATTTTTCAGTTTTCAGTGCCATCCACCAATTATGCAAAGGTTTTGTTCAAAATTGACTTTCAAATTTCCATCCTCTCTCATGTCAATCAGTTCTTCGTGCAAAGAAATTGGAATATGTTGCATTTTAATACTTTCACAAATGGATTTTAAACCCACTCAAACTCATTTTAAAGCAAGTTAAAAATTCCTTTTTTGTTTTCTTTGAAGGGTGGATGTGAAAGATCTTGGGAACACATGAAGTTTTCGGCAATAAAATCAAGTAACAATGGGAACACTTTCCAACTTTATTTCTAAATGTTCTCTCATACTATAGTTCTTCCAAAAAGAATTACTTCCTTAACAACTGTTTAAACCTCACCTTTGTCCTCATGAAAAGAGATTTCACTTTTGGAAATCTTCACTGGAGAACTCAATACGCAACCCTTGTCTCTCCTTCCTGAAATGTCAAATGAAATCATGTCCTGGGATCAGCGGGAAGTGCTCCTGTTTTCCTGCTGTTTCCTTGCAGAAATCTTTTTAGGCCACTAGTCCTTTTTTTAAAAAATTCTTTTCTGAAATTTTTATTTATTTGGCTGTACCAGGTCTTAGTTGCAGCACGTGGGATCTTCAATCTTTGTTGCCTGCTGCATGCAGTATTTTAGTTGCAGCTTGGGGGATCTAGTTCCCTGACCAAGGATTGAACCTGTGCCCCCTGCAGTGGAAGTGAGAAGCCCTTCCACTGGACCTCCAGGGAAGTCCCAGTTTAGTTTGAATCAAAGATTACAATATGTGCATTCCACTGAACTGAGCTTATGTGAACGGCAGTATGTCACAATAGGTCAGAAGTTGAGCAATAGAGTGAAGATGCCGTCCTCAAGTTCTCTGCCTGATGGACATGTCTCCTACCAGACATTGACTAATGTGGGGGACATGATCGGCCAAAATAGCAGGGGTGCCTGGGCCAATTTTTATGTTAAATATTAGTAGAGCTGAATTATTTTCTTTCTTTTTAGATAGAAATACATGTGGACGCATGTATGTTGAATTCTAAGATTTTCTTCCCACATACCCATGGATCAGTCAGTTACCTTGTGGTGGTCAGGTCTCCCTGGACTGATGGCTCACCTGAGGCTTGGGCTGGGAGGGGGTAATAAGAGAGTCAGAGGGGGTAGCAAGAGACTTAGGTCCTTGCTTTCCTGGGTCTCCCTCCAACGCCCAAAGAGGCTGGTTACTGCAGCCTCAGCCCCATTGCACCGGGTCCTGCGGTCTCAGGAATTCCTATCCTCTGTCTTCTTGGGGCCTGGGGCTGGGACCTTGGCATCTGCTCTACATTGTTCTCTGGGGAGCACACTGGGTGGGCCCAAGAGTAGGTGTGAATAAGCTTCTGATCATAACACCCTATTCCTTTCCCACCCTTTCCTCTCTCACGACAGATAGAGTCTGCATCAATCTGACCAGAGCTAAGTCACGTGTCTTCTCTAGACCAAATATTTTGTCCTTGACTTTGGAACACAATTTGGTGATTCTTATACCTTAGGGTTAAAGCAGACATGCATGCTTAGTCCCTCAGTTGTGTCCGACTCTTGGCAACCCCATGGACTACAGCCTGCCAGGCTTCTCTGTCAATGGGATTCTCCAGGCAAGAATACTGGAGTGAGTTGCCATGCTCTCCTCCAGGGGATCTTCTCAAACCAGGGTTTGAACCCGCATCTCCTGTGTCTCCTACATTGCAGGTGGATTATTTATCACTAGTGCCATCAGTATCCAAACCCAGACAGCCCAGGGGCTCACCAACCTCAGGCCTGCCCATCTTCCTTGGCGGTGGGTGGGGGGCAGAGTGGGGTTACTCCTGGGGACATCAGTGCCTGTGTCCTACTCTTGGCCAGGGTAGCAACGACCAAGCTGCTGGACCATCTGTCCAGGGCCTGGCCTGGAGAAGGGGGCCCTGGCCAGCTCGGGGAGGAGGGGGCTGCTGCTGGTGATCCTACATAGCCCTGGGCCCAAGGTGAGCTCGTCAGATGAGCAAGGCCTCCTGCTGAGCCTAGCGGGTGACTAAGAGGATGCCCTGTGTTCTCACAGCTTCCCGGTTCCTACTGGTGTGCCCAGTCTGACTTTACTTCTTGACCTTAGCTCTATGGTCACTGATGGGACCAGGCAGCCTTTGACATACAGCACCTTTGGAGCCATGTGTGGCCAAAGGGCGTGGCATTCAGGGCCACACCCCTGTGTCCTTCGAATTCAACTCCTTTCCTTCCTGGGCACATAGTGACACTACAGTTCCCAATCTCCCCTGCAGGCAGTTGGAGCCATGGGCTGAGTTCTGGTCAGTGGAATGTAGCTGAAGAAATGTAAACCATGCCACGTCCTGGTCTGATCTCACTCTCTTCCCTGTTCCGTGGCCGGGTGTGGAGGACCCAGGGGAGGATGGCAAGGCCCTCCCTACAGTGGACTGGAAGGGGTTTGAGTCCCTGCAGAACTACAAGGAGCAGAGCCTACGCCCATTGCACCTGTGTGAGAAAGACAACTTTATATGTGAAGCCACAGAAACACTGGAGTGGGTACTGCAGGTGGCAGCCCAATTAACAGTGTCTGACTCCAGAAGAGAAGTCAGGGGGCTTGAATTTTTTTTTTTTTTGTGGCACTACAAGGCTTGTGGGATCTTAGTTCCCCCATTAGGGATTGAACATGGGCCCGTGGCAGTGAAAATGCAGAGTCATAACCTCTTAAAGAATTCTCAAATTCATTAAGATTTTTTTTTTTTAATTAAAAAAGAAAAAAATCTTTTGACTGTGTCACCTGGCATGTGGGAACTTAGTTCCTTGATTAGGAATCAAACCCGCACCCCTTGCATTGGCAGCATGGAATCTTAACCACTAGAGCACCAGGGAGGTCCCTTGAATTCTTTAAGATTTTTTACTGTGGGAGTTACAAGGTTAGTCCCGGGAGGTGGACTCCCGATTTCTCCCATAGACGGGCCATGAGATTCTGGGGAAATTCATGGATGTTTCTGTGCCCCAGTTTCCTCACCTGTGAGTGTGTGCACTTCGCAGGGTATTTGGAAAGTATGGACAGTGATGGGCACACTAGGTTTGTTGGCCCTGCTGTATTGTGAAGGATCCTCCACGGCAGGGTTGGCATTTGATTCTTCTCTCTGGGTCCCTGCTGGGCCTGGCACAGTGGCCAGGTCTGATGGGCCCTGCCCAGGTGGCTCCTGGTCTTATGGGTGACTAGAGGACTAGAGCTCTCAGCTGTACCCCAAGGCAGGCTGAGATGTGCCCTAGAAGGGAGGTACTAGCAAAGTGCTCTCTGTGCATACATACTTAGTCGCTCAGTTGTGTCTGACTCTTTGTGTTCCTTTGGACTGTAGCCCACCAGATTCCTCTGTCTATGGGATTTTTCGGGCAAGAATCCTGGAGTGGGCTGCCATTGCCTCTTCAGGAGATCTTCCTGACTCGGGGATTGAACCTGTGTCTCCTGCATTGCAGGTGGATTATGCGCTGAGCAATCAGGGAAGCCCCAAAGGGCTCTCTGGGGGAGATTAATTCTGCCTGAGGCTCTAGTTAAAGATTTCACGGGGGAGGTAGCATTTCATCAGGCCCTTGAAGGAGAAAGGATCATATTCGGACTATAGACTTGGGCCATGCTTCCTCTAGGTTAAGCAAAGTTCTGGTGAGTTAAATCCTGAGGTAGTAAGAGCTGGACATGTGTGGCTGGAATAGGCACCTCTAACATTTTCAAGGCCCAGGGGAAGATTTCAAATGGAGGCAATGGTAGGTAGAATTCTGAGCATGCCCCTATCCCAAGACCCCATCCCCTGGTTCGGTTCAGTTCAGTCACTCAATCGTGTCCTACTCTTTGCGACCCCATGGACTGCCACATGCCAGGCCTCCCTGTTCATCACCAACTCCTGGAGCTACCCAAACTCATGTCCATCAAGTTGGTGATGACATCCAACCATCTCATCCTCTGTCTTTCCCTTCTCCTCCTGCCTTCAGTCTTTCCCAACATCAGGGTCTTTTCCAATGAGTCAATTCTTCCCATCAGGTGGCCAAAGTTTTGGAGTTTCAGTTTTAGCATCAATCCTTCCAATGAATATTCAAGACTGATTTCCTTTAGGATTGACTTGTTTGGTCTCCTTGCAGTCCAAAGGACTCTCAAGAGTCTTCTCCATCACCACAGTTCAAAAGAATCGATTCTTCGGTGCTCAGCTTTCTTTATAGACCAACTCTCACATCCATACATGACTACTGGAAAAACCATAGCTTTGACTAGACGGACCTTTGCCGGCAAATTAATGTCTCTGCTTTTTAATATTCCATGGTTACTCAGTCAGATATCAATCTAGGTCTTCCATGAAGGAATTGTGCAGATACAAAGTCCCAAGTCAGTTGGCCTTAAAATACGGAGATTAATTAGATGGGTCTGACCAAATTAGATGAGCCCTTCATAAGGAGAGTGTTTTCTCCTTTCTGGTAGCAGATAGGAAGTTAGGGAGATTCAAAGCACATGAAGAATTTCACTCAAGAGCATCTCTCAGCTGATAGCCAGCAAGGAAATGGGAACCTCAGTCCTACAACTACATGGAACTGGATTCTGCCAACAATTGGAACAAGTCTGGGAGTAGATTCTTCCCCAGAACCTCCCGATAAGAGCCCATGTTGAGTTTGGCTTTGTGGAGGCAGAGAACCCAGTCGAACCCACACAGACTTCTGGCCGCTGAGCTGTGAGTTAATAAATGGGTGTTTTTGCCACTCAGTCTGCGGTCAATTGTTATACAGCAACAGAAGACAAATACAGACGATGAATACCACAATCTAAATATTCCAAAGCCAAAAGTCAAGCTTACAAACTGGTAATCAAATACTGTCTACCCATCCATCTTGACATATATATCTTCATAATGACCTTGAAGGCCAGGGTCAAACTTGTAATTCTCTGATGACTTGGAATTCTGTGCCAGCAGGTAGCTGTCCTCAGAGGCCTGGCCCCTGGGTTCCAGCCCCTGGTCTGTGGTCTGAGCCCTCTTCTTCTGTCATTCCTGGCTCCATCCAGCACCAGGAGGGGTGGGGAGCCTTGGCTGGATGAGCTAAATTCCATTAACTCCCTTGCAAACAGCTGTCCCTTGCCTGCCCCTGGGGCGCAGGGTGTGGTTTGCCTTTGGGAAAGGGAACCTGGAGAAATCTCAGGGCAGTTTAGGCAGGAAATGCAATTGCCCTCGGTGTGCCAAGTGTGGTCTAGAAGGGAGGCCGTGGTTCTGTTGGGAACATCCACTAGGACCTCTGACTCCTCCTTCCCCCGGGGTGACCAGAGCAGGCTTGCTGTATAGCTGAGGACCCAGGGCAAGGGCCTTTCTTGTCTCCTTTTAGTGTGTTAAAGCACATATAAAGTGTACCATGAGTGACATTTGATATATTCACAACGTTGTGCAGACACACCCTTTATTTCCAGAACACTTTCATTACCCCAAAAGGAAACTTCCAGACCCATTAAGCAGCCACTCCCTATCCCTCCCTCCCCCAGGGGCTGGCAACCACTAAACTGTGCTCTGTCTCTATGGATTTACCTATTTTGGATCTTTGTTATAAATGGAATCAGGCACTACATGGTCTTCTGTGACTGGCTTCTTTCAATTAGCATAATGATTTCAAGGTTCATCCACTTGGTTGCAGGATTCGGCACTTCACGCGTTCCTATGGCCTAATAATATCCCATTGCATGGATAGACCACATGTACAGGGGCCTTTCTGCCAGGATCCAAGATGGTAACGGGCTGGTGGTTGGGGCAAGTCAGCTGGTCGTTCTGCCTCTTTGTTTATTTCTCCTCTGTGACTCTTGGGGTCTGTCACTCTAGAATATGCTCTTGGGGCCTGGGGACCCAGGGAGACAGCCAGTCTCACCACCTCCCCTTGTCTTTGCAACCTGATCCCCAAATTCCGCCCCGTGGCGGAGCCGGCAGCAGACACAGCTGGTGTGGCCCTATCTGGGGAGGATGCTCCTGTTTCAGGGTTTCCAATTGTCTCTGGTCAGGGGTCCCCAGATGAACCCAGTAGAAGCCGGAGCCCTGCTCTGGTGACAGTTCTGAGGTCACACAGGGTGGGGTGGCTGCTGGTGGGGGCAGGGGTGCACGGCCTCGGGAGCTGGGGTTGCTCAACCCTGGGGCCTGGAAGGCAGTGGGAGTCCAGCCTGGCACCAGGCGAATTCGGCCCCATGCCCAAGGAGACGCTTAGATCTTCACTTGCGGGGCCTATTTTCCAGAGAAATTTAATTCCACATTGTTTGTTCTCTGCTCCGCAGACGCCTCAGCTGAGGAAACCACGAGAATCTCATTTGAAAAAGAATTTGGCCCCTGGAGACCCCTCCCCATTTGCCGATGGGAGGGGGCCAAGACTTTGGTCGCCACCACCAGCAAACCCCAAACCACAGGAATGTGCTGGGGTCACCTGGGGACAGAGGGAGGGTGGCTGGATAGCGGGTGGGCAGTGAGCCGGTGAACCTGTGTCATGCAGGGGTCTGCTGTCTTATGACAGGCATACTGGGGCTTGGAGGCCCTGGACCTTGGTGCGGATCCAGGTCCTGCCACTCTGGTTCTGGGCTCTTGGGTGGTCATGTCAGTGGCTGACCACACTCACCTGGCCACTCGGGTCCTCTGCCAGCTGTGGGCAAGGAGCTGAGCTTGGCGGTGAGGGAAGCCACAGATGGGACTCGGGGCGAGGCAGGGAGGGAAGGAGGTGAGCTGGTCTTGGGCTCTGCAGGCTGAACTGGGAGGCACCCGACATCCACAGGCGCCTTCTAGAACCAGAGGAAAGGAACCACATCAATTTATGGCCTCAGTTAGGGGTCTAGCAGTGCGGCAGACACTTTATATCCTTCATAGCATTTCTCCTGTCAGCAACCTCGTGGAGCGTGGAGCCTTTCTTCTCTTTTACAGATGAGGAAACTGTGGAAGGCAAAGAGACGCACCTAGGGCTATAGGGACCAAGGGCAGAGGCTGGGCAGAGGGCAGCCGCGCCTGAACTATGCGTGCTTTCCACATCATGTCACTGGTCCCTTTCTTGGCCCTCAGACTTGTTTCTTGAGGAGATTATAGTCCAAATTATAGTATATATATTTTTTTTGAAAAAAAATTTTTTTGGCTGGACCAAACAGCGTGTGAGATCTTAGTTCTCTGACCAAGAATTGAACCTGTACCCTCAGCAGTTAAAGTGCAACATCCTAACCACTGGACCAGCAGGGAATTCCCCAAATTGTAGTGTTTTTGAGTTGGAATGGACCTGCTTCAGGCCTCCCACAGAGGCTCAGCGGTAAAGAACCCACCTGCAATGAAGGAGCCGCAGGAGACATGGGTTTGATCCCTGGGTCAGGAAGATCCTCTGGAGAAGGGTATGGCAACTCTCTCCAGTATTCCTGCCTGGAGAATACCGTGGACAGAGGAGCCTGGTGGGCTACAGTCCATGGGGTTGCAAAGAGTCAGCCACGACGGAAGCGACTTGGCACACGGCACGTGAGGACCTGTTTCAAGCTGCCACTTTGCAGATGGGTAAATTGAGGCCCAGGGAGAGGAGGCAACTTGTCTTGAGTCACCCACCAGAAGGCAGAGCTATCCCCCAATGCTCACTGGCCATTTGGCCCACGTGGGTAGAGCTCAGAGGCCCTGAAGCCAAGACTGTCTGTAGTGTCTGGTGGGACAGAAACTCCTTGCTCTGCCCAGGTTCAAAGCCTGTCTGTTGGTCTGATCCTGCTTCTGGTACTGAGAGAGTGTGGCTGCCTCGGTGCACCCTGTCCCCACTGTTGTGACAAGTCTGGGTCCTGCTGACAAGGTTCAGCCCTGTGTGGGGAGATGAAGGGCCACTTTATGTTATTTCATCTTAACAGGTCTGTGTCACCTGGGTTGACATGAGGGCAGGAGAGAGTCCAGTTTCTGTCCAGTAATGTCACCTGAGCCTGGTCACATCATTGGTTGACCAATATTTATGGGGATTTCCTGGGAGCAGTCTGCGTGCTAAGAGTTGGAGAAAACAAAGATGAAATTTTATTTCCTTGCCCTCAAGGAGCTCACGAGGGAAGCAGATCTGCGGTTAACAATGACAGTTTCACTATTTCATGATGTTCTTGCTCTGAAGGAAGATGTGTAAGGTACAGTGGGAGCGTGGAGGGAACCAGGATGGGCTTTCTTGAGGAGGCAGAGTTGAGCTGAGACTGAAAGAATTTTTTGCCAGATGGACAAAGCAAAGGATGTTGAGTTTAGAGAGTTGGTTTAGCGAGTGCAAAGGAATGGATACGTGTCAAGGCAACTAGGAATAATTTAGAATAGTTGGAGCGTATGAGTTGGGGTGGCAGTCATGGTGGTGTGGGACTTGAGACTGACTAGGAGGGATGTGAAAGCCTTTATGCCGCACAGAAGTGTTTGACTTCATCCTCAGGGCAGTGGGGGAGGCAGCAAGGATTTCTGTCCGGGACAGACCCAGCCAAATCTGTGTTTTGGAAAGTTGGCCTGGGCTGCATTAAGGATGGCCCAATGGGGTTGTGAAAGGTAGCCAGGGCGCCAATGTGGGGATCTGGGTGAAAGGGGTGAGGCATCCTCAGACTGGGAGGGACGGAGAGGACCAAGAAGTGATAGGATTGAGGGGCTGGTTGCGGGCAGTTGGTGGTGCGGGAGTTGGTTTCTGGCTTGGGTGACTGGGACTCCATTAATCTCAATAGGGAAACTGGAGGTGTAGGTTTGCGGGTGGGGGTGGAGAGTCATATGAATTAAGTTTAGGATCTGATGATTTGAGGGGCTTGTAGGACATCCAAAGGGAGATGTCTGGGTGATGGTTGGTTGATATGAAGGTTTGGAGGCCACAAGAAAAGTTAAAACTGGGGAGATTTTGAGGTCATCACCCTAAATCAAATGCAGATGAGTTAAGGGACCACAGAATGCTCTGGAAGTGGTACAGGTTGATTTTGGCAGAAACGGTCAGTGCCCTGTCCATATCCCCTTGGCACTGCAACCCTGTAGCTCTTCCAGATGGCTTTCTCTGCAGCAGAAGCGGGCCTGGTCTGTGTGAGGGACAGGCCAGGAGTGTCCCCAGGAGCATCCTCAGCAGTGACAGATGAGACCTGGGTGATGAAAACCACAGCTCTTCTCCCTTAGGAAGGTATGTTCCTTGTGGTCTCCCGAAGGGCACTGGTGGGAGGGGCTTGTTAACCCCCCTCTATTGGCTCCTCCCCTTCTCTGTGTCACTTTTCCATTTTCCCGTCAGTCCTTTCTGGGGTCACCCCTCAAGGAAGTGATTGGTATGCCCATTTTTTTTTTTTTTAATTTCAGTATAGTTGATTTACAATGTTGTGTTAGTTCAGGTGTATAGCAAAGTGATTCAGTTATACATATACATAATTCATTCTCCTTCAGATTCTTTTCCAATATAGGTTATTATAGAATATTGAATAAAATTCCCTGTGCTATACAGCAGGCCCTTGTTGCTTATTTTATATATAATAGTGTGTGTATGTTAATCCCAAACTCCTAATTTTTCCCTCCCCCTCATGTTTCCCCTTTGGTAACCGGAAGTCTGTTTTTGAAATCTGTGTTGGTTTCTGTTTTATAAATAAGTCCATTTGTATCATTTTTAAAAACTTAGATTCCAGATACGAATGATATCATATGAAATTTGTCTTTCTCTGACTTACTTCACTTGGTATGATACCCTCTAGGTCCGTCCATGTCTCTGCAAATGGCATTATTTTGTTCTTTTTTTAATGGCTGAGCAATATTTCATTATATATATATGTACTATATATATGCATGTACATATATGTACTATATATGTACATGTATATGTATGTACTATGACATCTTTGGGTCTCTCTGGTGGCTCAGACTGTAAAGAATCCCCCTGCAACGTGGGAGTCCTGGGTTCGATCCCTGGGTTGGGAAGATTCCCTGGAGGAGGGCTTGGCAACCCACTCCAGTATTCTTGTCTGGAGAATCCCCATGGACAGAGGAGCCTGGCAGGCTACAGTCCATGAGGCCGCTAAGAGTCGGGCACGACTGAGTGACTCAGCACAGCACAGCGCAGCGCATCTGCTTTGTACATTTCTCTGTTGATGAACATTTAGGTTGCTTCCACGTCTTTACTATTGTAAACAGCGCTGCAGTGAACATTAGGGTGCATGACGTGCACATGCTTTTATTTTGGCCGTGCCCAGAGGCATGCAGGATCTCAGTTCCCCGACCAGGGATCAAAGCCACGCCCCATGCAGTGGAAGCATGGCGTCCTAAGCAATGGACTACCCTGGAAGTCCTGGCATGCACATTCTTGTTGCAGAGTCTGCCATAGGGGAACCCAGCCCAAGAGGTCAATTTTATTCAACTGGGATGAGAGTCTGCCTTGACCACTTCCTGCCTGTCTTGACTCCCAACTGGCCTGGAAGTGACTTGCAGGTGTCTTTGTGTCTCCAGCACCAGGACAGCCAGGTCAGGGCATGAGCTGGCAAGCTGCTGTTGAATACAGGAATGAATAAACCCATCAGTGACTTCGCATTGCCTTTCAGAGGCCAAACTCTTCAACAAGCCCCACAAGGCACCTTCCTACTTCTCCATCCTTATATTACACCACCCTCCCCTCTGCTGTCTTCTTTCCTTCCCTTAGATTTCCCACGCTCCTTCCTGCCAGATGGCCCATGTGGTTCTCTCTGCCTGTCTCACCTCTGCCCTACGCTGGGCTTCTCAAGATAAGCCTATTTATCAGCTTCTCCCTCTCCCCCTCCTCTCCCGCTTCCTTCTCCTCCTCCCTGCAGCATCTGCTTCCCTGGGAAATCGTCCCTGACCATCCCCCTCCAGCCTAGACCAGATTGGGTGGTACTATTCTATTTTCCGTTGCACTCCATCCTGCCTGCTCCCTATCACTATCACAGACTTTAGTTATGGGCTTATGGGATTATTTTAATAATGCTTATTTTAGACTGGCATTTCACAAACCTTTTTGATCATGACCCATGGTAAGAAAAACATTTTATGCTGGTACCCAGTTCACATAAATGCATATATAATCAAAACAGTGCTTTTCCTTACTATACGGGGTACAGTGATATTTACCATCCCATCCTATCCTATCCCATTCCATTCCATTCTGTATTTTTTTTTTTTTTTAATGCTGACTATGACTCATTAAATGGACTGTAAGTTTGCCTCTTAAAAACTGGTCTGGACACTAAGCAGGATGCTTGTAAATTCAGGAGGATAGGGGTCCAATCCACTGTGATTCATCACTGTAGCTCCAGGGCCTGGCACAGAAAAAGGTGCTCCATCAATATTTGTTGAATGACCTATGATAATGAACGAATACATATGAATAAGTGAATGAATTGCCTACCCCACCCAGACAGGAAAGTGTGGCTTTGATCTGATTCTTCCGTTACTGAAAAAACCAGCCCACTTCCTGTGGCTTTGATCTGCAACCTTCATTCTAAACTGCCCTGCCTCAAGCCAACAGCTCCCCGAAGCTCATTTCCTGCTTTTTGAGCACCTTATCTCCCTCTCTAAATATTCCTCAGCTTTCTCTTTTGGTGAATATGCATGCCTCCCCACCTCCAGTTCCTCTTCTCCACACCTTTGGCATGGGGTGGGGCTGGCTGACCTCTTGGGCCAAGTACTTCCCAAATCTCAGCCTCCAGGGGTGCAGAGCATTTCTAGGTCAGGTGTCCCTCAGTTGGGGCTGGAGAGTGGGTACATCCTGCTGATGGACTTTGGGGCAGGAGGGAAATAGATATTGATGAAAGAACCTTGCATATGTGTAATTACAAATGGTGAAAGATGCTATGAAGGAAAAGCTGTGGTTGCCTTGAGAATCTGTAATGCGGAAACTGCCTCTGGGAGATCAGGGAGGGCTTCTGTAAGAAGGAGACAATTAATCTGACAATAGAAAATAGGCAGGGAAAGAAGGTGAAGCAGCGAGAAAGAGCTGGCAAATGAAAGGAACTGTAAGTGCAAAGGTCCTGAGGTAGGAGCAATGGTACATAAAGAATGGGGCTTAAAATGATGAGGTTGGAGAGGTAGCCAGGGGCTAGCCCTTGCAGTCTGGGTTAGATATTTTAGACTTATTCCAAGAGCAGTGGGAAGCAAGTGTTTAAAGACATGTGATGACACAGCTTTGAAAGATCCTTTGGCTATGGTATGACTGAAGGATGGGAGCAGTGGTCAAGAAAGAAAGCTGAAAGACTAGTTCTGAGGTTGTGGCAGGTCCAAGAGGGTACAAGATCGAGTGTGGTGGTGGTGGAAGTGTGGGCACGTGATCAGCCTTAAATCCTGTACCTACTAGGTCATTTGTCCAGTCACCACTTTTAAACACCCACCACGAGTCTGCTGCTCTGCACAAATCGCCCTGGGGAGCTAGAGCCAGGCTGGGTTCTGCCTACAGGCAGTTCACGGTCTGTCTGGGAGGACAGGCTGGCAGCAGACCAGCCAGTGTGAAGTGCCAGGTGCTCTGGGAGAGTCAGCTGGCACGTGTCCAAGGCTCATGCCCAGAGGGAGAGTGGGCACCTGCAGCGGGTGCTTTCCTGCAAATGCTGTTTGAGCTCGTTTGAGCTCCGGGCAGAAAGAAGTCAGGGCTCTAGGCAAGGAATTCATTAAGTCCTCCTCCCCGACCCCACCAGCATTTGCAGGACTCTTGGCCCCAGGAACCTCCGCTGTGCCCCATGGGTGCCTGTCTTCCAAGGTGCTTTTCTGGGGGTAGTGGCACCTGAGGGCGCGCGAAGGCCCTGGGGTCTCCCAGGTGTCTGGCAGCTGAGCCCACGAGGCCAGGTGAGGGCTTCTCACTCCCCTCTTCCTGCCTCTGAGTCACTGTCCTTGGAAGGGCAGTCCTTGGTAACCCTTCTTACTCAGGAGTCTCCACCCTTGGCCTCTCCCTGCCCTGGGGGAGGGAGTCATGGAGGAGCCCTGAGGTGTCTTAAAGAGCAAGACTGACCCCGCACCCACACCCCTAGTAGGGCCTGGGTCTCCCCCTAGGAGTGGGGGCTCCCTGAGAGCAGAGCTGTTTCTTTGTCTTAAACTGGGGCAAGGCCTTGAGGAGCTTCCTTCCCAGAGGCCTCTTGACAGTTAACTCCCCACCGCCCCACAAAGGCTCTGAGGGACCCTCCCGATGTATGGGGTGGTGAGTGGTGGGGCGGGTTTGTGGGGCTGCAGCTTCTTGCTGCCCATCTATCCTCCTAGTGCCAAGGACTGTCTGTGGTTCTAGCAGGGCTTGGACCCTGGGCCGTGGGGGTTGTTCACAGGCTTCAAGGTGTTTCTCCACTCATTTCGTTCATAAAGCCCCAGGGACCACTTCCTGCTGTGGCTGGTGTTGGGGTCTGGATTTATGAAGATGCTGGGGACACTTGGAGCTCAGATCTCTGATCTTGGTCTGGATTTCCCTCTGTCTCCTTTGCCTTCAGGCTCCCTCCTCTGCCTCCTGCCTGGCCTCGGGCGTCTGTTTCACATATCAGTCAACAGACCTGCACCAGAAAGGGAAGAAGTTTGGAGGGAAAAGAGACTCTGTTGACCGGCTCTCGGGGCAGCCCCACCATTGGTTCTCAGGATGGAGGACCCAGGATCATCCAATCCAGCCCCCTGCCTTCCTTCCAGGGAAAGATTTTCTAAAGTGAGCTGTGAGCTGAGCAGCCTCCAATCCTTGCTGGGGTCTCACTACCTTTGGGGGTCCACCCAAAACCCTCAGAACACAGGGTGGGGTGCTTGGAGGAATAGGACACCTGCTTCCCCCAGCACTCTTGGTCTAGATGAAGTATCATGGTGATGTGGGAGATAAACAGGCCCCGGGCTGAGCAGCTGCAACTGGTTTGTTAACACAAGATACCAGCAGGAGCCCTGGGCCCTGATTGGGTGAAAGTTCAGTCTGACATTTGCAGAAGAGGTCCTCAGTCTACAGAAGGGATCAAATGAGGGAGGAGTCGCCAGCCCATAATATATCATACCAACCTCCCAGAAACCTTCACGCTGGAATTCATTTTGGTCGAGAGATGCACGCGCACATCAGAAAGGACACTGAGTCAGAACAAATATGGGCACAATTGAGACTACTGGCCAGAGACAGAAAACTGCCCCACATAAGCAACTTAAGCCCCCATTGTGAGTAACTCTGAGTTTTTGTCCAAACGCTCATCCACATGTACTTTCCTACTGATAAATGCTGTCCCCTCATTTCACGATCTCGGTCTCTTTGCTGAATTCTTTCTTCAAAGAAAATAAGGACTGAAGTCTTGCTTCCAGGCATACCACAGTGGAGCTAGAGGACTTAAAAAAAGGCAGTGGACTTTAACAGCTGTGCAGAGGTGACAAGAGAAGATGTAGGCAGTTAATCGCTAATATGCATGTTCAGTGGCAGCTCTGTGACAACCTAGAGGGGTGGAATGGGGTGGGAGATGGGAGGGAGCTTCAAGAGGGAAGGACATATGTATATATGTGTGGCTGATCCATATACTTGAGGCTGATTCATGTTGATGTATGGCAGAAACAAACACAATATTGTAAAGCAGTTATCCTCCAATTAAAAAAAAAAAAATAGAACCAGGAGATGGATCCTTCTTGGGCTCCAATATGCAGGTGAAGCAATATCCTCTTGGGATCCAGGGAAGCTCAAGGGGCTGTAGGAAGGTCAGAGAGCATAGGGGAGGCCCGTTTCTTTGAGGACCTCAGACATATCCCCCACAAAATCCCTTCTAGAAGGACTGAGGGGAAAACTCTTGGTAGTAGCATCTGAATTGGGCAGGGTCAAATCAAGGTGGGTAAATGAGAGAGGAGGTTGGAGAAAATTCAGATACTAAGTGGAGAGAGGTGTTCAGGAGAGATGGCCTCAAGGAGAAGCCATGATTCCTATACTACTGAGGTCAAGAGCTACTGAACCTGAGCATAGAGGTGAACAAACTCCCTTGGCCCATGCCCACCTCCCATCTAGGAACTTTCCGAATGGAGAGGGAAATTCTGATTTAAACACACAAGAGGAAAGGCTTGCAAACAAACCCTGTCCACAGGTATTCTAAGAAAGCAGATACGGGCTTCCCTGGTGATCTAGTGGTTAAGAATCTGCCTGTCAATGCGGGGAACACTCATTCAATTCCTGGTCCGGGAAGATCCCACATGCTGTGGAGCAACTAAGCCCCTTCACCACAACTACTGAAGCCCATGTGCCTAAAGCCCATGCTCCCCAACAAGAGAAGCCACCACATCGAAGAACAGCCTCCACACACTGCAACTAGAGAAATCTCGAGTGTTATGATGAAGACTCAGCACAGCCAAAAATAAAATATAAATGAATAAATACATTTATAAATAAATCAATGCAGTACTCATGTATGGATTTGAGAGCTGGACTGTAAAGAAGGCAGAGCGCTGAAGAAATGATGCTGTTAGACTGTGATGCTGGGGAAGACTCTTGAGAGTCCTTTGGACAACAGGAGATCAAACTAATCACTCTTAAAGGAAATCAACCCTGAATACTTATTGGGAGGACTGATGCTGAAGCTAAAGCTCCAATACTTTGGCCACCTGGTGCAAAGTGCCAACTCACTGGAAAAGACCCTGATCCTGGGAAAGATTGAGGGCAGGAGAAGAAGGGAGTGACAGAGGATGAGATGGTTGGATGGCATCACTTATTCAATGAACATGAACTTGGGCAAACTCTGGGAGATAATGAAGGACAGGGAAACCTGGTGTGCTACAGTCCATGGGGTCACAAAGAGTCTGCCCTGGGTGTTGGCTTCTGGCAAAGCAGGACGAGGTCCCTGATGTCCCCTTGCCCAGCGTTCATGCCCGCACGCCAGTGGGGTTATCACCCGCATTCCTTCATTCGTGGAGCTTGGGAAACAGTTGGCAAGACAAGCTCCCTGGGTCCACCCTGAGGAGTCTGCATCTAGGGTCATTTGGTGGCCCCAGAAGGAGGAGAGGGAGATGCCAAAGGCCTTCTGAAGCCCCATTTCTGGGTGGGTTGGGGCATGTGGGGTGCTTGTGGCTCAGCTGGTAAAGAATCTGCCTGCAATGTGGGAGACCTGGGTTCGATCTCTGGGTTGGGAAGATCCCCTGAAGAAGGGAAAGGCTACCCATTCTGGTATTCTGGCCTGGAGAATTCCATGGACTGTATGACCCATGGGGTTGCAAAGAGTCGGACACGACTGAGCGACTTTCACTTGGGGGACGTGAGAGTGGGGTGTAGATGTGTCTGCCCCTTCCCAGCAGCTGGGGTGGCTGTGGGGTGTTGTGGGAGTCAGGTCTGGGTGTCAGCCTGGTGGTGAAACTTCTTTGGGTCTCTGTTTTCTTGCCTGTGCCACACCAGCCTGATATTGTCAGTGACGGAAACTTCGCGTTCTGTAGCAAGACGCCCATGGGTGGATTATGCTCTTGGCCTGGCCCCCAAGAGCCCCTCGGCCCACTCTACTGTGTATTTCCTCACAGTGTCCTCACAGTTCTCCCTGAGTCTCTGGGGTTGAGCGGCTCTTCGAGTAATGTCCTCCCACGCTGGGAGCTGTGGGCTGTGGACCACGGCTGAGGGGAACTCCCTGTGGTCACCTCACCGACTCCTCAGACGCACAGACACAAACACATACGTATCCTGAGGTACTGAAGAGAAGTTTGCCTCACCCTGGAGATTCTTTCCACGAAGCCATGAGTCACCCGGCTCCTTCCCTCTGGGCACCCCGCGAATTGATATTTGTCTTTTCAGCGACCACGTCTCCCTTTGCCCAGACGCCGGAAGGCGTGGTTTCAAGTCCTTATTCCCCCATGGATCCAGGGCCTGCTGTTGGGTGTGTGTTACTTGTAAACTCAATTTTTTCATCTGTAGAGTAAGGACCATCCTGTCAATCAATATCTAGATGGCAGGATGGAAATTATTAGTGTATGAGTATTCTTTCCCACGGCTTCCCTGTTGGCTCAGCGGTAAAGAATTTGCCTGCAATACAGGAGTCTCAGGAGACACAGGTTCGATCCCTGGGTTGGGAAGATCCCCTGGAGAAGGGCCTAGCAACCCACTCCAGTATTCTTGCCAAGAGAATCCCATGGACAGAGGAGCCTATGGTCCATGTGATTGCAAAGAGTCAAACACAACTGAAGCGACTTAGCACCCAAGCATACATTCTTTCCTGGGCATTCCCTTTCCTGTGCCCACTGGAGGGAATTTCTGCTTTATCTTCTTGATTTCTTTGCCTCTCTCGACCTCTAAGGAGGCGTCTGATTTGTCGGAATAATCCTTAGACAAATGTGGTGTAGAGTTGGGAAGACAGAGAGAGAAAGAAACAGCAGGAGCAAGACTAAAAGAGGAGGGAGGTTTGGGAGCAGCTGCAATGTGTAAGGGGAAAGAGGGTGGGAGCAAGGAGACCCGAGAAGCATCGCTGTGATCTGTGAAGCCCTTTCGTTCAGGTTCAGGAATTCAAGTAAACAAACCTAGTTATTTCAAAAGTGTCATTTTTCAGTTGCCATCCCTGATGATAACGCAGTTTTGAGACTGCACCACTTGGATGATGACCAAGCACACGATGTTGTTGCTCCTGTTCAGTCGCTAAGTCGTGTCTGACTCTTTGCGACCGCATGGACTGCGGCACGCCAGGCTTTCTTGTTCTTTGATATCTCCTCGAGATAGCAGTTTGAGTTGATAGCAGTTTGCTCAAACTCGTGTCCTTTGAGTCAATGATGCCATCCAGTCATCTCATCCTCTGTCATCCCCTTCTCTTCCTGCCTTCACTCTTTCCCAGCATCAGGGTCTTTTCCAATGAATTGGCTCTTTGCATCAGGTGGCCAAAGTATTGGAGCTTCAGCTTCAGCATCAGTCCTTCCAAAGAATATTCAGGATTGATTTTCTGGTTTCATCTCCTTGTTGTCCAAAGGACTCTCAAGAGTCTTCTCCAGCACCACAGTTTGAAAACATTGATACATATGTCGAATGCTTGGCACATAGTAGGTGCCATGGCTGGTGCTGTATCTACTTAACTCTGGATGATGCTTGTGTACACCTGCACAGTCCCCCACTCTGGACCGGATGTTTCCTGAGTATGGCGGTGACCACATTAGCTAGAGAGCGACTTGAAAGCTGAGACTATCCTGTGTCTCCCTATCCTGTTTCCCATTAGACTGGGGACTCCTGGAGGACAGGGACTTTATATTGTTTGTGACACCAGTAACACCCAATATGGGTGGTCTACGGGAGGCCCCAGAACAGGGTCCTTCATACAGACTGTGTTATATCTCTATTTTGCTTGATTCCTGGCCTGACCCTACCTGGGTCAGAGATGAAGACAGAGGGAGGAAGAGGGGAGAGGTCAGGGCCCCCAATGTTTTCTTCTGTCATCTGCTGCCCAAGAAGGCAGAGGAGAATAACAGAGAAAGCATCCTGCCTCGCCCAGCCCCAGAGCTAAATGTGTCATTCTGGAGGATGAAAAATTCTATCCCCACCCAGTGGGTTCCCGTAAATCCAGGTGAGCTCTGTCTGGTCCTCCTGACTCTGTCTCATGGGGTGGGGAAAGGGCTGAGCCAAACCAAAGTTCTGTCTCCCGGCGTTGAATGTGTTTACTTGTGTTTGGCAAAGTGGCAGGACTGGGGGTGGAGGTCATGATGACAGCAGCTCAGAAACTCCTACAGGAAAGGAACAAGGTATTTGCGTTGCGTACAAGTTAGAATCTGTCCATCTGGGTCATGGCTTGGTTTTTGTGTCTCAGCCTGGCGGTTGTTTCAGGCTGTCCCTAATTCAGGTTAGTTAGTTGCCATTCAATTAGATTCCAGCATTTACTGAGTGCCAGCTGCCACAGTGGGTGCTGGGGGGAATCTTAGGAATAAGAGCAGGATGCTGCCTTTGGGGACTCTTTCCCCAGCAGAGGGACAGATGTGTGCACAGCTCTCTTGGTTGCAGAGAGATTAGAGGTGTGAACAAGTGCTACGGTTGGCAGGGGCACAGAAGACAGAACAGTGAGCCTTCTGGAGGGTGGGGAAGACTTTGTAAAGGTGGGAATGTCTGATCTGAACATTGAAGACTGAGCTCAAAGGTATAGAGAAGGAGGGAGGTGGAAGTAGCATAGAATGACGTGCAGCATGGTGAGAAGTTCAGTATGAAGTGGGGAAAAGAAACAGTCTTTAGCATTTAGTGAGCACCTACTAATCACCAAGTTCTGTGCCAAGTACTCTGCATGTATACTGTCTCATTTAATTCTCCCAGTAATCTAAGGAGGTAAGTACCATTGAGCAAAGTAATGTTTGGAGAGGACCAATGGTTGAGTCAGGGTCAGTATCAAGTTTATCTGAATCCCAATTCCATGCTGCTCTTACTAGGCCAGTGGTTTCTTGAGTATTTTCTATGAAATGTTTAGGATTCTGGGAGGTGCTTTAGGGACACGTCTGATTTTCGTTTCACATTTAAAATATATTTTAATCAACACATGCTCAAATGTGTTATGTAATAAAAAAAAAAGTTTTCCTTGCCTCTCGGTGCATATTTTTGAATTTCTTGTAAATGTGTCAAGGCTTAGAAAGACTTTGCATTCTTCTCAGTAAAATTGTAAAAATTTAAAACTGTAAAAGAGAACCCAGGCCCATGCCCATCATTTATGAGCCCAGATTACTAGGCAGGTGGGACTTTTAGCTTGTGATGGCCAACCAAATGCACATGGGCTTATCTCCTCCTCCTCCTCCAGAAATGTCTCAGAAATAAATAATATACATATAAATCTTCCCAAAGAAGAGAGTTGGGAGAAAGTTGTCTGTGGACAAGAGAAGTCTCCACATATTTATAGAGGAGTGGTTTGATGGAAGAGTCGTGACTGAGGAGGCAGGATGGAAGATGCTGTAGGCTGGATGCACATGGCAGGATCTGCAGTCCAGATGGGAGCTGACCCTTTCATGGAAGACTGAAGAAGTTTGAGACATGAATATGTGGGGTGCAGTGGAGGGTGAGAAGAGGATATACAACTGAAATTGGGGGTCTAATTGAAAGTCTATAAATGAGACAATAAGCTTCTCTGACTCTTGTATGCAGAGTGCATAGCTCTGCCCTGCCCCTCCCCTATACTGCTCCTCCCCAGTAAAGTAGAGGGTCTTTTTTAAAGACACAAAACTGTCTGAGGAAGACTAGGATAGCTGGTTTTAAGATGATATCCTAGAGTAAAGCACATTGCAGGCTGACATTTAGAAGTCCCCAGACATAAAGACCAACTCACTTTGAAACAAAGCCTGCCATTCAGCTCCTCTTATCTATGTACACAAAGCTTCCTGGAAACTTTTCTACTGCTTCATTCTTAACTATGAATGGACAACCGTAAGCCAGAAGCTATTTGAGGAAACCTGAAATATGAAGTAGAAAGAGCTAAGATAAATAAACTGAAAAAAGAGATCTCCAAGGAAACAGAAACAATTTATAGGTAGAAGAGAACTTAACAAGAGAATCCAAGAAGACACTATATCTATGAAACATGAGCAGTGCTATGAAAAAGGAACAATTAGAGAACAAAAAAAGTCCCTGATATAAAAAATGTAACTTAAGTTCAGTGGAAAGATGGAAAGTCATTGTTGAGATAACCTGTCAGAAAACAAAGCAAGAGGGAAAGAAATAGAATTATTTTTAGAGGAAAGAGGCAAAAAAATGAGGGAAGTCCAGGTTTGATTAATAAGTATTTTAGGGAGAAGGGAGAAAGTAGGAGATAATATTCCAATAAATAATTGAATAGAACTACCCAGACCAAAAAGACTCAAAGCTTCCAGACTAAGAGAGCATAATGAACATGCAAGATTTTGACATTTCAAAATACATAGGAACATGGGAAGATGTTTACTAAAAGTTTTCAGAGAGAGAGAAAAAAAGACACCCACAAAGGCATGAAAATCAGAAAGGCATCTGCTTTTTCGTGAGCAGTGCTGGATGCTAAAACACAGTGGAACAGAATAATATCTTCAAAACTCGGAGGGAAAATGACTTTCAGTTTAGAATTCAATATCCAGCTAAATTGTCCATCAGGTACCAGGGCAGATCAAAAACATTTGTAGACACACAAAGACTAAAAGAGCTTGTTTCCCACATACTTTTTCTTAGTAAGTCATTTGAGGATGTTCTTCAATAAAACAAGGGAGAAACCTAGATGGGGGAAATATGAGGTTTTTGTCAGCTAGCAAGTTAGCTTGGTATGCAATTTTAGTTAATTAGTTAATGAATGTATTTATAGTGTGTTTTTTCTCTTTGTTAAGTTTAGGTATCAAGGTTATGCTAACTATGTAAAATGAACTAAATTTTCTATCATTTTATGCTCTGAAAATAATTGCACAGGGACTAATCTCTTTCTTGAATGTTTGCCAAAAACTAAAAGTGAAACACACACAAACACACACACAGACACCCATTTAGATCTTATTAAAAAAGCAATTCTTTGACAATATTTTCTATGTTTTCTTTCATTATTTCATGACCTTTGTTCTGCCATCCAATATTCATTCTTATCCTTCCTTTATTTGAAAGAACGCAATTTTGTCAAGTTATAAATTAAATGCAAATAAATTAATTTAAAAAACAAGAAATTAAATGCAAAGGCCCCGCTTCCAGAGAAGTGGGGCAGGTGATACCGTTCCCACCAATAAAATGAAAACATACATGCTGTGAAAAGAGTTTCCAGAAAAGCTATTATTTTCCTGATTAAAGGGACAGATTTAGCTGTCTCTTTGCCCTTATCCTTTCTTCCCACCTAGGATGTGGGTAGGATGCCTAGAGATGGATGGAGAAGAAATCCTGCAAGCATGAGGGCAAAAACTACTTTGTAAAGATGGTGCAGTGGAAACACAGAAGGAGCCCTGGTCCTGAATGGCATCCAGAGCTTCACACAGACCCAGGACTGCCTGTCTCCTATATCCTATTGATTAAGAAAAATTTATCCTTTATTAGTTTAAGTTACCAATTGTTTAATTTCCTGTTTTGTTTGTTTATTCAGCAAATTCACCTTCAAATCATACAAGCTTTAACCTCAGAGTGCTTCCTGGAACACAGAAGTTTTTAGATTTTATGAAAGGGTATTGAGTAAATTGAATGCTGTCATGAAGGGGGACAATTTTCTCTTCTCCCTATTCTCCATCAGCCCATAAAACAGGAACTGACATCCTCTTGGAAGTACTGGAAAGATACTTTTAAATTTTCTTGGCAGCCCCTTCCTGTTCCTCACTGGGAGGGGAGGACTGACCTCTTGATTTGGCGGGGTTGGGGAAGGGTATCAAGTGTGCCTTGCTCAGCCCGTTCCTGGCTCTCTCTCTGGGACTGATCGAACTACAAGCAGCGTGTGCTCTCTGCTCCTGCCTTCTCCAGGCAATGAGGACCAGGGCAGTCCCAACTCTGCTTGAGAAGACTTCAATAGTCCAGCTGCTGTGCTGTGAGTGGGTGGGTAAGGTCACATCAGGAGAGAAGGAAAGGAAGCCCATTTGGGCCTTGGGTCTCAGCCACATCCTCCAACCCATCTGGACCAGCAATAAAGCTGACATTTTAATCCCTACTTGTCTCCTGTGACTATTTCTCAATTGGATCAGAACTTGGAGAAGTGAGGGGTGTGATTTACTAGCACCCACAAACCTCAACATCTGTTGACTTTTTCGCCCTAGTGGGAAAAGGCACAATTTGATGAAAACAATGGTTCACAATTTTGGTTATTATTAGACAGTACTTCTGTATGCTTGATTGGTTATATGTCTTTTCATCTCACTATAAAATATATGTGCGTGCATGCTAAGTTGCTTTAGTCATGTCTGACTCTTTGTCACCCTATGGACTGTAGCCTGCCAAGACCCTCTGTCCATGGGATCTCCAGGCAAGAATACTGGAGTGGGTTGCCATGCCCTCCTCCAGCATAAAGATGTATATCATGCTATTATTGTTTTTTTTTTCAGGTAAGAATCTGGATTGGGAGTGATAAGGCTCTTCTGGGCTTCGCTATCACTTCTGGGCTTCCCTGGTGGCTCAGATGGTAAAGAATCCACCTGCAGTGCAGGAGTCCTGGGTTCGATCCCTGGGTTGGGATGATCCGTTGGAGGAGGGCATGGCAACCCTCTCCAGTATTCTTGCCTGGAGAATCCCGATGGACAGAGGAGCCTGGTGGGCTACAGTCCATGGGGTTGCAAAGAGTTGGACACAACTGAGTGAATAAGCAGAGCACAACTAGGTCTGTGGCTTGACTTTTCTGGGCTCCAGTTTAATCAGTTATAAAATGAGTGGGTTAGACTGGATGATGGATAGGAGCCAATTCAAGGTTTGATATTCTTTCATGCATTCAACATACTTTTACTGAGTAGCTAGTATATGTTGAGTGCTTATCTGAAGGCTGGTTATACAATGTTGGACAAAATAAATATGGCCCCACCATCTCCAAGTTCAGAATCCAATAGGACAGACAGATGTTAAGTAAACACATGTAAATGTAAAAACAAACAAACAAACAAAAAACATGTAAATGTATAATTACAAGTTCAATAAAATTTTAATAAATGAGTGATTGGATTGTGTACAACTTTCCTGCTAGTTCACACTTACCCATACTCGGAAAGCCTGGCTGGTTGGTCCAACAGCCATCGGCTCATGGTGGTACCATTGCTTACGCAGCTGTGACAGGAGCCACAGTGCTCAGGAAGGCATAACAAAGAAGCTTCCAAAAAGGGTTGGTCTTTAGGATTAAAAGAAGTGAAACATCTTTTAAAAGCCACAAATTAATAAGATGCTTGTTACAAAACTTCAAGCAATACAGAAAAAATAAAAAATATTTCCCTTTGTCCTTCCAAGGTCACTTGGAAACAGAAACAAATGGACCTCTTTCTGGTGAGCTACATACTTAATTGTAGGCTCTAGGAGGGCATGGATGGGACCTCCCTCAGTCACTGCTGTATCCCTGGTGGGAGTTTATTTGTTGACTGAATAAACGAAAAGTAAAAACTATTCATAATGGCTTATGCATAGATTTTGTTTTTAAGGTCAAAAAGGGGATCATGCTGTGTGTTTTTCTTACATCTTGCTTTCTTTTTTTTTTTAAATTAAAGATCCATAATGGACATTCTTCCATAACTCATTCTTTTTTTTTTTTTTTCTGTGTCCCGGCGCTTGAGGATAGAACCGGAGGATTGCTGGCCGCCGGTACCGAAGACATGACTCCGAGGGGGCCAGAGCCTGTTCCCTCTACCTCCGTACATTACGCGGATCGGGACTGCACGCCCGACCCCCGCCAAGAAAAGGAGGGTCCACAGGTGCCGTCCCCCCTCCACAAGAACACCAGCCCGATCCCCACGCCCACCAGGCCACACTCACTCAGTCACCGCCCTCGAAAAGCATAACTCATTCTTAATTCATTCATTTCCCTAGGTGTGTTGGAGCCCTGATCCCTGATATCTGTGGTTGTGACCTTATTTGGAAATAGGATCTTTGCAATTAACAAGTTCAAATGAAGTCATACTTCATTAGGGTGGGTCCTCATCCAATAGGACTGGTGTTCTTACAAGAAGATAAGAGCAGATACACAGGGAACATGCCATGTGATGAAAGAGGCAGAGACTGTTGTGAAGCAGCCACAAGCCAAGGAACACCAAGGATTGATGGCCACCACAGGAAACATAAGAGATGTGGGTTAAACCCTTTGGGGGTCAGGAAGGTCCCCTGGAGGAGGGCATCGCAACCCACTCCAGTATTCTTGCCTGGAGCCTTCCATGGACAGAGGAGCCCGGTAGCTTACAGTCCATAGATTCGCAAAGAGTCAGACATGACTGAAGCGACTTAGCATGCACTGGAAACAAGGAAGATGCAAGAGAGGATTCTACTCGAATCTCAGAGGAAGCCTGGCCTGGCTGACACCTTGACTTTGGACTTATAGCCTCCAGAATTGTGAGGCAGTGAATTTATTATTTTAAGCCACCCAGTTTGTGGTATTTGTTACAGCAGCACTAGGAGACTAATACAGCCCCCTGGAAGGATATTTAGGTTGCGTCCAGAGTTGAACTCTTACAATAATGATTGACTGCTGCCATTTTCTGAGAACATGGCAGGGGCCTGGCCTGTTTGGAGCCCTAGGATTTGTTCTTTTCTCCAGAAATCCCTTGGAACAATCAAGGACTCCAATCTCAGTGCCTAGTCCCTAGTCACAACTTGGCAGAGTTGCCAGGTAGAATAGATATGTCTCCCACAAATTATCTGTTGTTCACCTGATATTCAAATTTAATAGGCATCTACATGTTTATTTGCTAAATCTGGCAACCCTAAATCTCGTGCTCCCAGTTGTAATCCTAAACAGTGGGGCTGTGGGCAACCCACACAGCACCCGCAGGAGCTCCAAGAGCCTGGATTTCTGCAGGAGCTCTGGAAGAAGTCTCCTGGTCCTGGACTGTGATTCTCCCCTAGCATCCTGATTTTCTCAGTGGAACCTAGATGTCTTGAAGTGCCTGCCTCCCCTAGAACCAGGCTGAGCCTAGAACGACCTGCCCACATTAGAAACAACTTGCTCATTGACTTCTTGCCCCATTTAGCTCCGACAAGACAGATGTGTGTCTGGTCTTCAGGGAACCCCCTAACCCATTCCAGGTTTGCTGAGTGAGACTGGAGGAGGAAAGCTCTGGGAGTGCTCATGACCGGGGTGGGCAAGTTCCCCCAAAGTGCACTGTTTAAAAAATCCTGCAGGGCTTGTTGTATTGGGTTG